>NC_136415.1:42913071-45735571 GCF_051521515.1 Lactuca serriola
CCCAATGCCACACATAACTCACTTAACAAGGTGATTTTTTTTCATCATCAAACATACATGTTAAACCCCATCCAAGAATCCAATGCTATGGTTAAATCATTCTACCTAATATTTTTTAGAAATGAATTTGAATTTAGGTGGAAACTAACAAATGAATTAGAAAAATAAGTGTGAATTGTGTTTATTGTTTGCAAATTCTATTCAAGACATCATTTCGGTGTTAATCTTTAGGGGGTGTTTGGGAGTGCTTTTTAAGATGACATATTAACTTATTAGTTTTTTAAAATGTCAATAAATTAAAAAAGTGTTTGGTATAAATATTTAATGTGGTGTTGTTATTTTTATCGGTGGTTTATGCCAATAAATGTCAGAATAACATTTAGAAGTGGAGTGATATCAAGTTTGAGCCCAACTGATTGATAGCAGTAAAACTAATCAAACCAAACCAACCATTGGAAGGCTTCATCATAGCTATGTGTTCAACAGGTAAAATTTGCGAATTATTCATATTCACCATTTGACAGTTTTTTTATTATAGTTGTGGATGACTGTATAACTCACATGTTGCAGAGAACAATGCTAATATTATGATCCGATGTTTTTCCCAGATTTTCTCATTGTGTGAATCGTCTTCCTACTATTTTGTGGTTAATAAAATGAAAGTAAATTGCCCTTTCCTATTATGCGATGACAAAAAAATAAAATAAAAGTATGTTGCCTTTTCATGCACACCAAAAAAATACAAAGTGCAATTTTTTAACATTCCGATTTATAAATTCATTGACTTGGCCAATCATCAAGCTTTTTGGATAGACTGTTAGTGGTTGCTTTTGTATATGAGATAGATACATCGACTTCAACTATTGGTGACCAAAATTTTCATTGATTTGTATTATATATGTGAAGCATCCTATTGTTGGTGATTAGTTGTGTATATGGGATTGATTTATATAATCCTTATAATTTAAATGTACCAAAACACAATGACCAAATGTAGGGTAATGTACTTTCATCTACTTGCTGACCATACCAATATATTTTCATCTTTTTTTCTTATTAATTCATGAATTGTAAATTAAAATCCACCAAATTATACCATTGTACTTTTACTTCTTTGGTTATTATCACAATATACTTTAAATAACTGTAAAAGATATACTTAGATGACCCTCCGTGGGTCGTGCTTACCACGGGCCTCAAACTTTTCTAGTATATATATTTATCTGTTTGTTTTTCTATCATCATTTGGAAAAAAAGTATTTGTAGGTCTTATTTTTACCTTTTAAGCCAACACATTTTTGGTGTTTAACCGTTATTTGGCATCTGCAATGACTATTTCTTCAGGTCATGCTTTCAACCAACTCCTTATTATGATTTTCCTCATGAATGCAAATTTAAAAGTGAACTTAAGTACTAAATCATAAAATAATAAAACAACCGAAACAATAACTTTCTGAATTTATAATGAAGTACATAAAATAGACCAAATACACCTCTTTGGTCCAAGGTCCTTTACCAAGTGCAGGGTTTTAAGAACTTTTTGCCAATGACGCAATATGATCCTCCTCGAATAGATTCAACTTCACCACTTTCATCCACTTTAATATATGATTCAAAGTGACATCATACTGGAAAGTTCCACCTATTTCTTTTCGGTTTCTCTGGTGATACTTCTTCCCTACTTCATTGAACTTAGTGTCCTATGATACAATACATAAGAAAATCACCTATTTGTAATGAAGAAAAATTGCATTAATGATCTACACCAATATTAGACCACACTCTCTACGCATATTGGGCCTGGGTTAATATGAAATTTGAGAAGATCCCTAACACGAAGGTCGTTGGCATTGTGAAAATTTATCATATATCATCTCTACTTGTGCTTCTTTAAGTGTTGTCTCATAATAGTTAAGGAGCTTAAAACAATCATAGAAATCATGGTTTATTTTCATTCTTATATTCCCAAAATCAAAACTGTGGTTAAGAGATATGAATTCAAGATTAAAGACCAAATGAAGAATTTGACCTATCAGAGTATATTACCTCATAAATGGTTTGTATATAGATAAATTAGACATATAAATAAACCAACAAACTGGTCAATCTATTTGAGGAAAATAGATATAAATAATAATTATTTCAAACAACTGCATGGTAAAAAGGAATTAACAAATTGGCTGTTTGATGAAAAGTTGGTGAACTTGATTGTATTAATGTTAAAAGAATGTATCTGAATCTTGGATTCTGATATAACAAATTGGTTCTTCAAGTAAAAACTAATATGGAATATTTGAAAATAATCAAAGTATCAACTTTCATGATTACTGATAGGGAATAGAGATGGCGAAACCATAGCATAAGTTTTGATGGCTCCAAGCTGACAACATTTTTTGCTCGTGGCGCTTCTAGTTTTCATCAAAAAAATGCAAACGAAGAACCATATAGGATTACTTCTTGTCCTTTTTAAGTGCTGTCAAAAGTGAGTAGTCTTTAAAATAACCCAAACAAAATGAAAATTCATGAAGACTTTAACAAACCTTGAAATGTAATTTCTCATATGTTTTTGTTTCAAAGGAATCTCAAATGCACCTTTTATACCCTTGACAACAAAAAGAAAAAATATTGCAATCAGTTGGGTCTTTTTGATAAAATAGTGCCCCTTTTATATCCTTCAATCTTAATGGTATACGATTTACCAGTTACCAATCAAATAAAACTCTCAAATTAATCGAACTCCAATCCTTGTCTAGTCTCAACTTGCAATTGAACAATATTAGTGAATTACCAAGATAATCAACAAGGATTCATCCATTGGAGATGATGCTTCCAGGAAATTGTAACGCCCGTGTTTCTAGGCTAAGCATAAATGTTGATGTAATAGTCTAGGTTAACCTTTGTATCATGTTTTGAACTAATAATAAATGTATTATTTGAGTATGTGTTTTATGCTTAATTGTGTGACTTAAATGAATTAAGGATAAAAATAAGCGATAAAATAAAATGTTAGATAAACCCAATATCTATGAAGGAAGTTGTAGTGGTCTTGACAAGGTTTCTGAATATATAAAGAATGTCGAAATCCGAGTTATAACGAAGAAGTTATGACATGTCGAAGTTTCACGACAACACCGGCACGACACTGGATGACGTTAAATGTGAATTTACGATAGAGTGATATTTAGCCTTAGTTAGAGGTGGCAATGGGTCGACCTGGGTTGGGTTCGGGTTCAACCCATTTATTAATTGGGTTGAAAATTTCAAGCCAACCCAACCTGTTTATTTAAATGGGTTGATATTTCCAACCCAACCCAACCTTTCAGATAAATGGGTTGTCACCGGGTTGACCCGTTTATGTGATTCCCAAACCAACCAATTAAATAAATTGGTTAAATTTGGGTTGACCCATTTAAAATAAAAAGAATAAATAAATTAACTAAAGATTACACCACTTAAATTAGTTACAGACTTAAATAAAATTTCAATGTATGACAAAAGCACAATCACAATTCACATATACAAAGAAATTATTAAATTAACATTAAATATATGTAATTTCTAAGAGATTTTTTAGAGTGGTTAGTGTTGTCGGTGCCAAGCAAAAAGGTAGAAATTAGGATTCTATTTTTTTAAAACATAAATAATAATACAAACATTGTAATTTATAAACTAATACGTAGTTTAATACATGATCATATTTTAATAATTATTAAATTTAATATAAATTAAAGTTAATAGGTTGGTGGGTTGAAAATGGGGTTGATAGTTTTTACCCGACCCAACCTATTTATTTAAATGAGTTAGACGGGTTGTCCCATTTAGCATAAATGGGTTGAAAATCTCAATCCAACCTGCTAATTTTAGGTTGGGTTCGGGTTGGATTAGTGGGTTGGGTCAATTTTTGCCAGCTTTAGCCTTAGTGATCTAAACGAAAGTCATAGAATACATTAAATCGAAAGCGTGCATAAAAAGAACGTCCAAATCTGACTTCGTATGAGGAAGTTATGATTTTTCTAAGTTTCAGCTTAGCAGTATGCAACCCGAAGTTCGAATATGAGATCGAGTGTTTTCTAGCCGAAACAATCTAAACGAGAATCGAAGATCTCGTTATTAGTAGTGCAATGGTAAAAAGACAGACGAAAACGGAGTTCAGATGAAGGAGTTATGAATTTCGAACGAAGTTTTTCTGTCCCGACCAACTAAAAATAATATAATAAAAATAAATTCAAAATTAGCCGACGAGTCTAAATGAAAGTTGTAGAGCTTAGTCTCACATATGCGTGGATAAAAAGAACGTCGAAAATGGAGATTGTATGCGAAAGTTATGAATTTCTGAAGTTCGAGGCACACATCCCAAAGTGGGAACACCCCGCGTTCAATTGGGGAACGCCCCGCATTCAGTGCTTGGCTCCGGATTGGCCAAGTCGATGCTGACTCAACAGATAAGGGATAGGATCGGAACCCCACTCCTACGCATCGCGTTCGAAGGGAACGCCCTGCGTTCGCGGCAGACTTCAACACTATAAATAGATCACAAAGCTAACCGTTTCTGGTTGCCTTTCTCACTCGTTATTGCCTCGTTTTGCGTGCAACTTATACCCCGAAGCCCCGGTATCATTCTTGAGACCCGAAGCAAGTCCCGAAGCCCTGAGGATCCCGAGAAGTAAAGTTTCCGAGCCGAAACTCTGCCCGCGAGAAGCCCGATTTTCAAGAAAGCCTCCCGGTTTCACCGAAGAATACTACTCTTAGAGCCGTGGTGCTGTCCGATCATCTTCTGATCATGTGAGTGTATAGTCCCTTTCACATACACGATTTTAATACAAGTATTGATGAATGTATTAGTTATATGATATGAGTAAGTGTGTAGTTGCTTTCTGATAATACACATATATGAATTATACTCTATTAAATACGTGCTATGTGATTATATACTATCTGTTATGCGGTATGAATATTGAATGATTATGTTAAACAGGTTTCAAGCTGTATATATAAACATGTGTATTTTATCTACAAATATGTTGGGTAGAACATGGGTAGATAGTGATGTTTGGTGAAATAAAAATGATGAGAGGCCTCGATGTGATTGTGATCTAGTCGTCTAGCAGAATATGGATGACGACCACGGACTTTTTCTAGACAGTTCAGTGGAACACTGGCAGACTCATAACCTGTAGGTGTAGTGAACTTGGGTGTTCATTTGTTGTATTCTATCCCCCTCATGGTTGCCTTAGGACATTCATTGCTGAGGAATCCCCTTTGCAGTAGTGTCCGTCCCAATGAAAATTCCTAGACTAGGTCCCTTGTAATAGTTGTTGTCATAGGGCGTAAAGTGAGGATAACGGGAATGGGGAATCGGGTTATTGTTGGTTGGTGAATATTAAATATAATTATTTATTGTGGGTTGAAAACCCTATATGCTCACCAGGCTCCCAAGCCTGACCCACTCATTTTCGTTGTATTACACGTAGTGGCGCGAGAGCATAAGTTGTTGAACTTGCGAAGATATTTTGTTTATAGACCAGTAGTTATATGTAATTGTGTAAGGTCTATGTTTTGTTGTTTATGCTTTTGTGTCTGTATCGGAACATGACATCCCGAGTTTTGATATATAATGAAAATACATTTCTTTAAAAAACGCTTTGATAAACCTTATTTTATCATGTATTGTTTTGGGGACAAATTCCACAACCCTTTTAAATCAATGGATTTACTCTGAAATTATTTTAAAAGCATAAATGAAACCGGTCTTTTCTGGCCGTGATTTTTGGGGATGTCACAGAAATGATGTCGGCTCCTCGTGGTAGTGGATTTGGTGTGCAATCACGAGGAGGAAAAACTAGAAGACCGTGGACCAGATTTAAGGGGGGGGGGGAGGGGGGTTCTTTAACGCTCATCAACACAACAGAAAACTCAAACAAAATCGTAGTTTGTTTTCTTTAATTGCAATCTGAATCAATCTTAGAATTGAATAGAATGTATTTGGAAAAACGATATTGAAATTAGAACATGCAACAACGTTAAATTCCTGAATTGGAACCTCTAAACTCAAATTGAATTTGCAAGTTTGGAGAAAAAAGGACAATTTCCAATAGATTTGAACCTTTTAATAATCAGTGCAACGATGAACGTGAAATATGTGTTTCATTTTGATCGACAACAAGCATGGGCAAAAATCATAACCAGAATATTATGTGTACGTTTGTGTAAAAACAAAGGATAAGGGGGGAAGGAGGGCATAAATCTGATCGATTAAATTTTTTTTTAAGTAGGGGAATGAAAGAAGATATGATTCACACATACCATTATTAACAAGTGTGCCGATTATAGAGGGCATACAAGTATGAACGAGTGTAACATCCCCCTCTGGCACGTATCACAATATTGTCCGCTTTGGGCCACTCGGCACGAGGACTTCCTAGGGGGTCACCCATCCTGGTACTACTCCCTCCCGAGCACGCTTAACTACAGAGTTCTTATGGGATCTGCTGCCCTCACGGCTTTAAAACGTGTTGTGATAGGGAAGGTATCCACACCCCATATAAGGAATGCTTAGTTCTCCTAACCAGCCGATGTGGCGTCAGATCTAACCCACTTTCACCCCCATTATAGGGTTCGACGTCCCCGTCGAACACATCGACCCGTGCCCTGGCTTTGATACCATTTGTAACATCCCCCTCTGACACGTATCACAATATTTTCCGCTTTGGGCCACTCGGCACGAACTTCCCAGGGGGTCACCCCATCTTGGTACTACTCCCGCCCGAGCACGCTTAACTACAGAGTTCTTATGGGATCTGTTGCCCTCACGGCTTTAAAACGTGTTGTGATAGGGAAGGTATCCACACCCCATATAAGGAATGCTTAGTTCTCCTTCCCAGCCGATGTGGGATCAGATCTAACCCACTTTCGAAAGTGGGTTAGATCTGATCCCACATCGGCTGGGAAGGAGAAGGAAACATTTCCTTATAAAGGGGTGTGGATACCTTCCGTAACACAACACGTTTAAAAACCATGAGGGCAGCAGATCCCATAAGAACTCTACAGTTAAGCGTGCTCGGGTGGGAGTAGTACCAGGATGGGTGACCCCCTGGGAAGTCCTTGTGCCGAGTGGCCCAAAGCGGACAATATTGTGATACGTGCCAGAGGGGGATGTTAGAAATGGTATCAGAGCGAGGGCACGGGTCGATGTGTTCGACGGGGACGTCGAACCCTATAATGGGGGGGGGGGTGAAAGTGGGTTAGATCTGATCCCACATCGCCTTGGAAGGAGAACGAAACATTTCCTTATAAAAGGGTGTGGATACCTTCCTTGTCACAACGCGTTTTAAAGCCGTGAGGGCAGCAGATCCCATAAGAAATTGAGGCGGTATGAATGGATAATGATGTAAATGGCGTCGTTTTGGCAGGTTACGTGTCAATCTTGGGACCGTGCAAATGTGATTTTGGAGGAACAAGAATAAAAAGGTCTTATATATATATATATATATATATATATATATATATATATATATATATATATATATATATATATATATATATATATATATATAGAGAGAGAGAGAGGTAGGTTCAAATGTTTCTCACATCTATTGTGTACTAGAATGCACCACTGAGAATTTAGTAATAATTATATGTATATTAAATGATATCCATACTTATAACTCATTTTTATGGAAACTAATTAAATTCGTCATTAATACCAACAATAATATTCTTTCAGAATGAATTCATATGTAGAAGAATGGGAGTGTATTACAGCAGAATGAGAGTGTATTATAGCAGAATACACTCTCGTTGTTCATATTCTATGCAACTTTATTGTATTTTAAGTGAATTAGTCCTGAAACAAAATACGAACTCAAATATAAAACCCTAGATGCGAATACATTCTGAAAGAATGTTATTGCTGACATTAATGACGGATTTAATTAGTTTTCATAAAAAGAGAATTATAATTATGAATATCAATTAATATACATATAATTATGCAAATCATTTAATATCTATATTTATTTAATTAAATAATTATTTAATTTACTAAATTCCTATTGGTGCATTCTAGCACACAATAAATATAAGAAACAAAATAACATAGCCCTATCTATCTATCTATCTATATATATATATATATATATATATATATATATATATATATATATATATATATATATATATATATATATATATATCCCTTCATACAAAAAGATGCTTAAACGTTTAGAACATATCAATTGATTTCGCCTAATACTGAATCATAACATTTTCATGATTTTGTTGTTAAGATTATTTGAAATTAGGTTTGTCGGTCATCAAATTGTTATGAATACAACATTTATATGATATTATAAATACATGTAGTCAAGTACTATATATATATATATATATATATATATATATATATATATATATATATATATATATATATATATATATATAAATGGTTTTCACATCTATTGTGTGCTAAAATGTACCAATATAAATTTAGTATTAATTATATGTATATTAAATGCTATCCATATTTATAACTCATTTATATGGAAACTAATTAAATTCGTCATTAATGTCAACAATAATATTCTTTCAGAATAAATTCATATATCTAGATGAATGAGAGTGTATTGCAGCAGAATGAGAGTGTATTCTAGTAGAATAGACTCTCGTTCTTCATATTTCATACAACTTTATTGTATTTTAAGTAATTGAGTCTTGAAACAAGTACGAACTTATATATAAAAACCTAGATGCAAATTCATTATGAAAGAATGTTATTGCTGGCATTAACGACGGATTTAATTAGTTTCCATAAAAAGAGAATTATAATTATGAATATCATTTAATATACATATAATTATGGAAATTATTTAATATCTATAATTATTTAATTTACTAAATTTCTATTGGTGCACTCTAGCACACAATAAATGTAAAAAACAAAATAACCTAGCCATATATATATATATATATATATATATATATATATATATATATATATATATAAAAGATATATATATATATATATATATATATATATATATAAAAGAATATATATATATATATATATATATATATATATATATATATATATATATATATATCCCTTCATACAAAAAGATGCTTAAACGTTTAGAACATATCAATTGAGTTCGCCTAATACTGAATCATAACATTTTCATGATTTTGTTGTGAAGATTATTTGAAATTAGGTTTGTCGGTCATCAAATTGTTATGAATACAACATTTATATGATATTATAAATACATGTAGTCAAGTACTATATATATATATATATATATATATATATATATATATATATATATATATATATATATATATATATATATAATGTTTTTCACATCTATTGTGTGCTAGAATGTACCAATATGAATTTAGTATTAATTATATGTATATTAAATGCTATCGATACTTATAATTCATTTATATGGAAACTAATTAAATTCGTCATTAATGTCAACAATAATATTCTTTCCGAATAAATTCATATATCTAGATGAATGAGAGTGTATTGCAGCAGAATGAGAGTGTATTCTAGTAGAATAGACTCTCGTTCTTCATATTCCATACAACTTTATTGTATTTTAAATAATTGAGTTTTGAAACAAAATACGAACTTATATATAAAAACCTAGATGCAAATTCATTCTGAAAGAATGTTATTGCTGGCATTAACGACGGATTTAATTAGTTTCCATAAAAAGAGAATTATAATTATGAATATCATTTAATATATATATATAATTATGGAAATTATTTAATATCTATAACTATTTAATTTACTAAATTTCTATTGGTGCACTCTAGCACACAATAAATGTAAAAAACAAAATAACCTAGCCATATATATATATATATATATATATATATATATATATATATATATATATATATATATATATATATATATATATATATATATATAATGTTTGTGTGTTTGGTGGGCTAAGTTTTAAAATATAGGTAGACGATATTTCCGACCAATAGATTTAGATTTATAATTCAATGTTATATGGTGTTCATATAGCGGCATTTGGCCTAACGCTATCGAGTGTGAAAGTATATGAATTTTTCAAATGTCGTACTTTTTTATGTCACATTAGCACAACAGCACAACGTCACTCCTAATTTCCTCGACTCACTTCATATTTTACTTGGAAAATGCTCACCGCTTAGTTCCTTTATTTTTTTAATATTAATTTTAAATAAATATATAAGAAATTTATTTTATTTATAAAAAACAAGATTAATATAAATAAAAATGGATTGAAAGAAGTATAAAGAGATGGAATGTTTGAGTTCTGGTAAAATTGTCATAAAAGTGATTATAAAAGTGATTTTTTTTTAATTTACTTAAAAATAAATTATGAAAATGTTTTTTTTATGAATTTTTTCTTGTGACGTATCTTAATTTTTATATGATTCATTTTGTTTGTTCACTAAAAAATATATAAAAAAAAATTCTTACCTTTCTATCAAAATTTTCCTTCTTATTTGATATTGACTATATATATATATATATATATATATATATATATATATATATATATATATATATATATATATATATATATATATATATTAACGACAAGATTTTAAAAGTGGGAGTGGAAGGGTGCGATGAGGTCTCGTCGTGAAAGGGTAAACAATGTTATAGTAATAGTTGGTGAAACATCTAATATACAAATTTGGTAGGTGAAAAATCTCACATTATAAAAAAGAAATACACCATTTGCACATAAACATTAATATGCATTCACTTATGAAGTTAAAGTCGAGTCAATTTTAAATTCCACATGCTTAGTTTTTTAATAATTCGTCAATGAAAAATTACAACACTTACACATGAAAATTACTATAAATTTATGTGGAGAAGTTAGGTACTTGAATACATTTACATACACTCATATGCAACATAAATTAAAAAAATTATTTGTTAGATTTTGCTATACAATTTTTCATATTTAAAACTAAAAAAAGAACCAATTGTTTCGCTTACCTATACGTTTTACTAAACTACTTTTTATAATTATATTTAGAAAAGAACCAATTGTTTCAGTCATCTATGTTTACATATAAATACAAGCTTTATTAGACTTGTATTTCATTAAATACCCTGTGTATGTCAAGTTAGTAAAATTTGTCTTAAGGGAAAAAGCAACAAAATGACTAGACCATTTGAATCGTATACGATCTTCTTTTGTTTCTGCTTTTTAGTATTGATTGTTTCTCGTCAATGTAAGTTCCTAGTGCTTATTATTTTTGTTGTTACATGTTTCATCTTTTAGATTTTAATTGATTTTATATTTAATAATATCAAATTTGGTTCTATAGGTAGTAAAATTCCAACGAATGACATAAAAAATGTTGAGAAAAGTGAATGCAAGCCGGTGAGCGTGTTTTGTAGATTGGATCCAAATCTAAAGTGGTGTTGTTGCTCTGACATGACTTTATGCGACAAGGATCCTGCTGGCTGTCAACTACTATGTGGGATAAGATTCAAATGTTGTCCTCTGTAACTTGTTTTTCATATCTTTTATGTTTTGTCTTTCTCTCTGCCCCGTCTAGTTTCTTGTTAGGCGGGTGTCAGTTTTTAATATATTTTTCGGCTTCAGAAAAAAAAAAGATACAAATGTTGTGATGGAAATGTGTAATTGCTATTATTATGAATAAATATATAATGAAATAAATAAAATCCCATTTTCCTACATTAGATCTTAATAGTATTTTTCTTTCAAAATAAACATTATGTTAATTTTGGGGCATTATGAAACAAGCAGGATTATCTAATTATTTATGTGATAAAATTAAAAACAATTTAAAAACATTACCTAAGAGTTGATATTGGCCCTTGTTTCTCTAAATTTCTTTGACCTAACATGGGTTTCACTAAATCTTCAAAACCGATAGAATGTGGGGCTTCAACTACATTCTTTATAGAAATCCCAAATCGAAACTAGATGAAAAATAAATATAAAAAATTCCAGATGAAAAATCTAATAACTTCAAACCTAGGAAATGAGAAAACAAAAAGGAAAACAAGTTTATATATATATATATATATATATATATATATATATATATATATATATATATATATATATATATATATATATATATATATATATAGGGGATGGTTCAATTGAGAAAAAAAAAGATTGAGAATGAGGGAATCATTCTCAGCCAATCATTTATTTTTGCCGCAAAAACCTCCAACGTACCGGCGGAAATGAGAAACGAATGCACATGTGTTTTCCAACATAACATATTTCCTTAAACCATGCTAATCATTACCTTAATATATACAAAAACATAGTTTTTTTTTCGTTTTTTTTAATTTTTATAAGCTATTTTTATCAAAAATGATTTTAAATATACCAAAATTCATGATTTTTTATTCTCTACAAATAGACATCCATATTGATATAGTTTTAAGATAAAATAATTTTTTTTTTTTTATATTTTCAGCTATCGTTATTCATAAATGAATAACAATGCATCAGGTTTTATTATAGTACATTCGTTATTCACTTACTAATAAAAAGTATGATTTTTTTTTTACAATTTAAGTATCATTCATATATGAATATAACATATAATAAAGATAGTATATTCATATTTTAATATTGGACGACGAATTCACTTGTGAATATTAACATAGTATATTCACTTGTGAATATTAGATGGTATATTCACTTATGAGTATTAAATGATATTTCATATGTGAATATTACATAGTATTACATGGTATATCACATGTGAATATTACAGAGCATATTCACTTGTGAATATTAGATGGTATATTCACTTATGAATATTACACAATATATTCACATATGAATATTACAAGGTATATTCACTTATGAATATTGAAGGTATTTTGACAAATATATATAATTTTTATATGTTATTCACATATGAATAACATACAGACTTGCATATTTGTTTTGTGTTTAATAATCATATACTGATTCAGGTGAGAAAAAACATATTCATATGTGAATATAACGTGGTAATTTAGTTTATGCGTTTCATCAAACAGTTGGAGTGCAAACTAGTTAACTATTTTAAAAATGTTAAAAACATCAAGTTATCAATTTCAAATCATCATATACTTCCAATTTCGACTTCAGATGCGACATCATATCTCTGATTGATTTCTCAATTTGATTTTGATTTCCGAAAATCCGAATGGAACCTGTGAGTACCGATTCCAAGTCCCTCAATGTCGACTGTGACTGCGAGTCCAGAACTCCGATTCCAATTTCATGAACAGCGAAGAAATTCCGGTTTAGTTGAAGAAATCTGGATGATTATTGAAGGTTGGAGGAAAAATTTTGATGATGAACAAACAGTTATCGAATTCTCTATAGTTACGTATTTGAGATTGAAGGTTATTATGATATTTACAAGTTTGCCACCGTGTTTTTTATGCTTAGATTAAATGAGTGGCTGAGAATGATTTCCCCATTCTCAACCTTTTTTATTTTCTCAATTGAACTCACCTCTCTCTCTCTATATATATATATATATATATATATATATATATATATATATATATACATATTATTTCCGCTACAAGAAAAATACAATCAAAAGATAAAACACAAAACAAAATAATATTCTAATATGTATTAAAATTATTTTCAGTACCAGAAAAAAAAGTTTTTTCAAAGTTTCGTGATTAAACCGATATGATTATGCGCATCATCAAAAGTGAATTTTAGATAGGTTGATTACTAGCATAAGCAATCTAAACGAAGATTGTAGTAATCTTAAAACTGAGAGAATGCATATAGAGAACGTCTAAATATGAGTTCATATGAGGAAGTTATAATTTTTCGAAGTTTCAACGCAGTTGTACTAGCACAAAAATCGAAATTCAAATTGGTCGATTGTTAGCCATAACAATCTAAAAAAAAGTTGAAGATCTCGTCAATATCCGTTGATATAATGACAGTCGAGAATGGATGTCGTATAAAAGAGTTATGATCTTTATACTGATTTTAATGGTCTAAGTATGTTCAAAATATAACTTTAAAAAAAGATTGAGAATTAGCCAATGGAGTCTAAATGAAAGTTGTAGTACTCGTCAATAGATATGCGTAGATATAAATAAAGTCAAAAACAGAGCTCGCATGAAGAAGATATGAACCTAGTCACTTCCCCACGCCTTCTAGAGATACACACACATACACATTCTTTCTCTCCCCCTCTCCCCCCTCTCCCTCTGTCGCTCACTCTCTTTATTTCCCTCCCTCTCTCTCTCTATCACTCTTTCTTTCTTTCTTTCTTTCTTTCTTTCTCTCTTTCTTTCTCTCTCCCTCCCTCTCTCTCTCTCTCTCTCCCCCCCCCCTCTCTCTCGCTCGAATTTTGTCACACCCCAAACCTGAACGGCAGAAACATTCGGGGGCAGAGGACGTCATGTACAATATCATAACAATTGAATAGTAAAGAAAGTACACACCACCATAATATAAATATATTGGAAAAGTTTACAAGACTGTATGTGTTATATGTTTGAATATCAAATACAATATGGTGATCCAAAATATGTTACTAACGCCAGCACATTTGTCTTTAAAAGTAGTTGCTACATGATTTAGCGTTTTCCTGATAATACAAGTTATTTCAAAGAAAAAGTGTCAACGATAAAGTTGGTGAGTTTATAAGTAGTGTTTTGGGAAAATGTATGCCATTCAAAAGTTCACGTTTATTTTCCAGAAAATCCGATATTTTCTTATGAGTGTATGAAATGAGTATGAATGATTGTTGTATAAATTGTATGTATTTGAACCAGGAAAATCCTATATTTTCCTAAAAGTGAAATGCAGTCTCAAATGACCAAGACCGTAACCTATAAGCAACTATGACATGCTCAAAAGAATGATGTATAGTCTTATTATAAAACAAAACTATAAGAAGATTTGTATTTGAATGTGAAAAGAACTGTATTTGTTACTTTTCCCGTGAAAACGTAATACCATAATAATTGTCTATCCGGTGAGTTTTTATAACCGTACTATCATAATTTGCGTGTAGCGACGTTCTTCGGGCGTCGAAATGAGATGACACTTGTCACCCCGGGGACTGTAGCTAACAGTCAGGGTGCGAGATTATTAGTCCCGTATAGATCTATACACACTTGTCACGTTCTCCGGACGGGAGATTCTGGTTATAAACAGGACTTCTAACGGTACCTTAAAAGGTATATTGAAGATGAATGACTCACAAATTCTCAATTAAGTCCCGTATTAAATGAATGCATTTGTTTCTGAAATGATTATCCTTTTCAACAATATTAACAAAGGCATAATAGAGATTGATATGTATTTGTGAAAAGACAATGTTGTAGTTGAAATGTTTACTCTATAATATGCAAACTTAAAAACTAAACCTATTTCATTTATAAAGCATGTTGTTTATCCCAAGAGAGTAAAGTTGTGTTATGAGATATTTTGCATGATGATAACTTCATAAGATAGTTAAAACAACAGTATCAAAAGTATATCCAAGATTGACGTTTCACACGGTTTTAGCCGTGTGTTTACTTGTATTCACCCCTTAAAGCATTTAAAATGGTATTTAAAAATGTAGTGATAGGGGTATGAACTCACATGGTTGAAGTGGTGGCTTGAAGAAGTTGAGACTAAAAATTGAGCAGAACTTCGACTAGAAAAGCTGATTTCTTGGGATTCTCGGGAATTCTCGAGACCCTCGGGAGCGTAGAACTTCCTTCAGGGATTGGATATGAAACCAGAATGTCGGGATAGCCTCGAGAGGCTAGAAGTGAGAAATTTGGGAGAGAATGTAGTAAATTTGCAACCAAGATCCGTAACCCTCGCACCCTTTATATAGGGGCTGGACATGGTGCGAACGCGGGGCGTTCTTGCTGGGTACGCAGGGCGTTCCCCTAAACGCAACGTGCTCCGAAGTTGAAATACGTCATCGCTTACGAACCTCAGATGGGATGGCGAAGGGACAAGTCTGCGAGTACGAACGCGGGGCGTTCCCTTAGGGAGCGCGGTGCGTTCCCTTCGGACCAGCCTCAGAAGTTGTGCCTCGAACTTGTAAAATCCGTAACTTTTGCGTACGAGCTCTGTTTTCGACGTTCTATATATGCACGTGAAGGTGAGAATATACTCTACAACTCTCGTTTAGACCTCATCGGCTAATTTTGAATTTATTTTTAATAATATATTTTTAACAGTCCAGGACTGGAAAAGTCCGTTAAAAATCCATAACTTCTTCATCCGACGTCCGTTTTCGTCAGTCTTTTTACCGTTGTATTACTATTGACGAGATCTTCGATTCTTGTTTAGGTCGTTGTGACAGCCTGAAATTTATTCCGTCCCTGTAACCCATTTCTGTTAATAAAATTTATTTTTATTGAAATTTTCCGTTAACTTTTGGGCTAGGCAAATCAATTAATGTTTTTATTTTTATTTTCATAAGTGTCAAAATGAAATAAAAACACGTGAAACGCCCTCGAATTCATTTGGAAAAGTTTTTAGTTTATGACCATTTAATTGGGTATGACCATAAACTCCGTTTAACGTCGTTATTGGGTGGATCCCCACCTGGCCGCCTACTCAAACCCTATATAAGGGTTGAGTGGCCTTCATATGAGCCATTTTCCCACTCCTAAAGCTTTCTCTCTCTACTCTCTCTCTACAAGTTGGATTGTGGTCAAGAAACACCTCATTCAAGCTCCAAAATCGTAAGTAATCCTTCCTAGCTCGTTGTTTAGCTTGGTATCCATGCAAATTCAGGGTTGAATCATCAAAATACCTCAAAAACTCGTGTTTACGGTTGGGGAACACCTCCCAAAACCGTAAACTCCCATAAGGGGGTTTTGATGCCCCAAAACCCCTCCAAAACCCTTCTAATGCTTATCTATGACTTAGAAACTTGCATGCATGAAATTAGAAACCCAAAATCGTGTCTTTATGGGAGTAAACATGAGTTTACAGTCCATGAACATTCATGAACCGTAAACACCAAAACCGTAAACACCATAAAGGGTGTTTTGGTGTCCCTAACTCCTTCCTTAGCATGTTTAATGGACTAGAAACTTGTATGAATGAGCTTAGGACCACAAAACACGAAGGAAATAATGTGCTCATGGGTTCACGACCATAAACACTAGTGTTTACGACCGTAAACTCCCAAGGAGTGGTCCAAGGACCGCAAACTCCAAGGGAGTACCCTTTTGAACCCTAATCACTTCTCAAGACCTTTGTTTTGACCTTAGAACCCTTCCTAGTGATGCAAGAGACCTTTAAACACACAGAATCACTATTCCCATGAGTTTACGACCGTAAACTCATGGGGGAAGTGGTCTCTCAACCGCAAACTCATGTTAGGGTGGTCACTTGAAGTGTAAACTCCATAGTTAGGCCATACACTCTTTAGAAGCAACCCTTAGCACTCCTTGCACTTGTAGCAAAATGTTTTCATGCACTAAAGGGTCTTTACTTGCTAAACTGGTGATAAAATGACTTATTAGACACCATCATGTGCCACTACATGTTACATAGGATCCGTGGGAGTGTTCAAGTCCTCACTTGACACCTAGCACCCTACCCGACATTCCATCCACTCCGTTCACTGCAGGTGAGTTCATACCCCTTAATTAACCTTTCAAATGTTTTTAAATGCTTTTATGGGGAGGGGGGAATACAAGTTGAATCCAAAAAATTATAGTATCAATTACAAGTGATTTGTAACTTACAATCAAAAATGATTTCTACACTTCTAACCGTTTTGCCATCAAAACCACTTTCAATGTTTATCAAACTCATTTTCATGTTAAATTGTTATAAAAACCATTTTCAAACTCTTTTAAACTTCTTATGTTCCTAAAATATATCTACACCAATATATTTATATAAGTAAGACATGAAGGACTTAGGACTGATAGCTCGCCTTATTTCCTGTTCTTGTTTGATTGGGGTCTTAGGGTATATTGTTATATGTCCGACTGTCATTGAATTCTTAGTTATATATTGTATGTATTTGTGTTGGATATGAATGTCTTCACTCAGTTCAATACTTTTGTGTATCCAAGAATGACTACAACATGCTAGTTAACTATAATAGGTATAGTTAAGGTTTACCACTCCTTACTACCCATACTATGATACTTACCACAATTAGTACTATTATGAGTCTCTACATGTTAAGTACTATACAAGAAGAATACTATATACCATACAAAAGAACACTAAATATATTATACCCAGAAGCACACTATACACTAATACAAGAGAACATACTAAAACATAATGTGATACACTATTCCTCTTTTACTGCACCTTCGCCGTGTAACCTTAGTCTCCTGGAGGGAGACCGGGCTCTATGTGTATAGATCTACACAGGGCGGACACTCTCACATCCCGACTACTAGCTACAGTCCGAGCCGACTAGGGCCAGGGATGATAACATATTGCCACACTACGCATGACCTGGAGGGTCATTATGCATTCGATCGCCTATCCCCATGGTTACATATAGATTCACATTCGGATCCCTAAATTAACAAATTAAGAATTAAAGGTAAAGTAGACTCCCCGAGGTGTATTATATACTTATCACTACCTAGAGTTTGCAGTTTATTTACCATTCAGTCAGCAGTAACAATGTAGGAATAATACATTATTTTCCCATTTACTTTGTTCAAATGAAGTACAAACTATATTTTTATAATTGAAAGTCTAATTGGGAAAAATTTTACACACTCAAAGGATCAAACCTACAAGTAACCAAGTCTTGGCAGAAGACTACTTTTACTGGAAAATATAGGATTTTCTAGAGATTCACACTATTTTCAAACTTGATAACAACTTTCATGTTATACAATTGTAAACACTTTTATGATGGGTTTTAAACTATACATCATTCCTATGGTGTACATGCAAACCCTAATAGCTTTTGGATCTAGTTTGTCTAATGAACATGAAATTGAATATCCAAAGCTATAAACCCTAGATCTAGCATGCAATTAATCATATTAACATAAAATAGGGTTTAAGATATTACCTTGATTGTTATATAGTAATAACAATCTCAATTCCTTCTTGTATTGACTTTAGAAAGCTTAGAGTCACAAATGTTACTCCTCTAATGGTTCACAAACACCAAGAGCAAGAGGATGAAGAAGAGAAGAGAAGAAGGCTGCCCAAAACGTGTGGAAACCCTAGACAATTAGTTCACCACGTTTTTGGGGCTTAAGGGTTCCTTAAATAGTGAGGCTATTAGGGTTATCTAACAAGGAAACCCTAATTTGGATGCTTAGGCCCTAAGCAACCCATGAACCCCTTTCTTAAAGGCCTTTGGACGAATTCTAATGGGTTTCCCCATAGAATTTGTCCACCCCTTTAATATGGAGTCTATTAGCCCAATATTCAACTATCACACAATTGATAGTTCTAGTCCCTTAAGTTTAATTAATGTCTTTTAGCCACAAACTTAATTCTTATTAATTCTTGACTAATATTAATTAAACAATATGATTTCTCCCTTAATATATTATTCTCATAATATATTAATAAATCATAATTAATCCTTTTTCTCCATAATTCATCCTATCAAGTTGCTTTGGTGAAGGCAACCCAAAAGGACCATGCACCATCGGGTCAAGTACATACCAAAATAGTTATGGACTTAGACACTAATCCAACAGTCTCCCACTTGGATAAGTCTAATAACTATTCCGCATATGACTTCAGATCCTGATCTGCAATCGTAGCTTTCCAAAGCCGTTGTCAACTCTGATCTTATCAGATGCGCGTGTCCTTCAGATAAGGGATCATATATTCCTCCATTCTAGATATCGTATAGACTGAGACATGGATCTAAATCATTCTCTCTGTCTATGTGCTGTTTCCCGAATTCAGATTTATGACGACTGACAACAGACTATAATTGAACACATCAATTTAGTCCCGGCTTGGCCAAGCGCTTAGGTGTCATCACTAAATCATCGAGGGGCCCACATATATCGCTTTTATCCTACTTTGGATAAAAGGAACGGATAAACTTTGACTCAATGCTCGCTTGCACTCACTCACCAAATCACACACAACAATATGTTTTATAACACCAAGTTACTGGTGCGTTTTCATATTATCAATGTGAAACCGATTCGCAAGATACAACTCACACATCTCGGTTTCAAGAATATAAGATGTTATCGTCTCACCAATCACTCGTGATGAAATCCATGAAGTGATCCAAGTGAGCGTGGGTTTAATCCAATGCTCAAATCATATTCATAAGCACTCATGAACGTTGCAGCAAACATTTGCTTATGTCTAATGCTCTTCAGACAATCCACACACCAATTCACGACAGTCTTCATTCATACCTACTGCCAACATATGAACGACTGTGGTCCGTTCAAATAATTTGACTGTTCTGAACCAATTAAATTATTCGGGAAGTCAAAACATTCAAGGTGAAACACAAGAATAATACTAACCCCGTATGACCTCAAACCTTTGAGTATAAATAAAACACCTTTTATTTATCACCATATTGATTACTCATTGATTGTTGTTTCGGGTAATCAACTTCTTACTTGAATTATTACCACACTTGTCCCATGCTCTTAGCATGTACACAATGTTTACCTATGGTTCTTACTTTGTGAAATATATCAAATGAACACATTACCAATCATACTCATTTCATAACTCCCAATCCTTTCTATAAGTGAAAGAATATCAAATTCTTGCCACTTATAGAATATGCTAGATTCTAACATTTTATGTAATGATCCTTTCATAATATCACTGCACTAAAGTCACAAGGACTATTGCCAATGAAATTACAAAGCCCTTTATCGGAGATTGTTATAAGACAATTCCATAGATGTGATGTCTCTCACTCAAGGTACATTCCTTTGAACATCCTTTTGCATAAAAGTTTCTAATCTAGACATAGATTCTTAATATCTGACTCCCAATATGGAAACCTTTCCATACTTACCATATGACAACTCATTCTTAATAGAATGTTATCTATTCATAATAATGTCGATATGGTCCATCCAATACTATACCTCCAACTACTCACAAGCGACCAATCCTCGGCGAACTTTGGATTGTCCTTTGATAGTTGTTTAATTATCTTAGTCAAAACCGATTCTTGTCCTTTTTCCCTCTAAATGCGCTAGACATTTGGAAAAATTTTAGAATGGTCAAATATTATAGCATTTGCAATCGATCCTATACCCGAAGCGTATGGGACACGATGCATAATGTCTTACATAAAGATTCGATATTTTATCAATCTTTTGCCATAATATTTTACGTGTCACATTCTCACAATTTGATTTATGAAGAGGGATTCCATAATCATAATCGAAATTTGAGAACGTACTATGTATCCTTGACTAAATTTATTAACATTCCACAACCTAAGCCTTTAGATTTGAAATGAAGCATAATATTCTCTCCCTTAATTATAGCAAAACAACTATTCAATCCTTACGACTTTGTAAAGTATAACTCTTGTTTTCTATAATTAATATTGCTAACTTGCAATACTTGCCTTAATAATCATACAATCATAACATTTATGATCCCACTATCACGATTATTATTATAAACATAACACTTATTCTCCCACTAGCTTTGACACGTATTTAGAAACAACTTAACTTTCAGAAAAACAATACCTATTGAATTTATTAAATTCTAGTTTGTAATACATAATGCTTTTATAATCCTTTATCTAAGCTTATACACCTTTCCTTTAGATATCTCATATGTGTGTCTAAACAATTAAGACTAATTGCCAAATCTCACAATTCGAATCATGGAAAGGGATACCGTAACCATAATCGAATTCGAGAATCCAATTATCACAATCACTATCTTCTTAAAATCTCTTTTAGTGAAAGCATTTCCTCATAGTCATTTTCATGAAGGAGGGAATCTTATGACACTTAGATTTTAATGGTGTATGTGTTTCTATCCATGTGAATTTGTCAAAATCAAGGTTTGCGACAAATTCAAACTCATATGGACCGAACTTTCTCAATCTTGATTTCTTGCCTTATGGTAACACGGCTGCCCACCATGTCTTCCAAGTAGTTAAGCAGTTCACCCTTTCCAATCAATGTACTTTCCATTGATCAAGGTGCTTGCCTCTTATGCGTTCAAATGAGAGCTCATAGAACTCACATGCATTATTAACTCGATTGGAACGACACAGGAAAAAGATAATGTCAACACGATAGGTTGTAAACCTCTACTCGTGTGCTAGTGATGATTGATAAGGTTTATTCTTGATTAGTTCTTGAATCTTTTCAATACCATTAAGACTCCCACTGACTCCTTGACATATAAGATTCTCTTGTCAATAAGCATTTCTTGACAAACAAATATTCAAGAGTTAGTGCAACTTTTATCAAGACAAAACACTTCATAAAATTGGTCCTAGTTGATCTTTGTCTTATCCAAGACATCACAACTTTCCACATTTGATGAATGTTATAAACCTTCTTAAGACTTTTCACTCAATGTCACAATCTTAACTCTAAGACTTGTTTTGGAACGAAGTATGATTAGCTTCTTGATTTGACCATTTCTTCAATTCTCGATTCCTCTTCTTGCACTAAGACTCACTTAGAGGATCAATTGAGATATGGTTCTTAATCATTAAGACCTATCATAAAACATAATAAAAGGTACTCTCCCTTCTTCATAGAATGGAGAAACTTTTATCTTTCTGCCTACTTGATTCTTCTTATTCGTTCTGCTATTGATTTAAACTCTTTTCAATCAACTAAGAATCACACTTAATCTCATAAGTGTAATCATATTTACTTAACCTTAGTAAATCATGATGAATATCTTTGTTACTCTTGTGGTGGACTTGATCAACACACAACCTTGTATACTTGATCTCCGAGTCCTTTTACTTGACACTTTGTTAACGAATTAGTCTAATTTCCAAATATGAAACTTCTCATTCATCATCCAACACTTGTTGTATGATTCCAAGTCTCTATCCAATTGAAAATTGGGCGATGAGAAACTTTCCCTATTCGGTAAATTCTTGACCTTTCCACAAATAATATAATTAAGAATCACATCCATTCGTTGTAGAAATATGCAAACATCAATTTTTCATTATAACGATTTCATTGCAAGGAAATAAATAAATAAATAAATGAGTCAAACCAAAATTTATTTTATTTATAAAAGCAGCGGAAAACATTTTGTCCTTACAATGCAAAATCAATTGAAAAACTATGTAATAGATATTGCTAACAACTCTATCATAACTTTCTAAGCTTAAAATCTAATCTTCAAGTCCATGCGATCGAGATCCATTTCTTGGTGATTAGACTCATCTTGCTTTTTCATCAAGCTTCCTCTCTTTTCATTGATCCTACAAAACATTCAAGTGCAATCTTATCACATTATGTATTAAGAATCAATGAATAGGAACTTAATGGAGTTAGATAGTGGATTTTACCTGAAGCACAACCATACTCTTTGACTCTCCCAGCTTCTGGACTCTTCAGGCTCTTAGGGCAGACTTGTATCCAACGCCCTTTCTCTTGGCAGCAAATGCAGGTCGGTTCTCTTAGAACGTCCTCGGAAGCATGGTCGGTTGACTTTCCCAACAAATATGCTCCATTGCTTTGCCAAATCATTTCTGATTCAGCAGCAACGAGCATGTAAGTTAAGTCAATGAGGTTTTCCCCATGATCCATCATATAATACTTTCTTTTGAACTCATTATATGATTCAGGAAGTGACTGTAGGACCCAACCTATAGCCAACTCATTAGGGAATGACGCACCCAACATTATCAACCTATCGATGTGTGCTTTCATTCCTAGAACGTGGGCACACACGGGTTTACCATCTTCATGTTTCATTTCCATTAGGGCTTTAGTGACATTGAACCTTTCAATTCTTCGATCTTGTGGGTTAGGGAGAACAACGGGAGGAGGAGGAGGAAGTGAAGCATGATTTCTTGTTCCTCGATCGAATCGTGGAATATCATCTTCATGTGGAATGCTAGTTCCACGGGATTTGGTAAGACCATAGTTGTCATACTTTGACATCTACAAAACGGGAGAAAAACAAATTCAAGTTAGTTGATTTATTGAGTCCTTAGTAAATCACCCAAATGATATACTAAGGCTAGGACCCAACACAATATTCTACAACTCGGGAGAGGGATGCCGTAACCCTAATTGCAGAACATTTGAAGGTAAGTGAATGACGATTCACTAATTTTCCACCATCAAAAACGAAAAAGAAATTTTAAGTTTTAAATCTACGAATACTCCTAGATTCTTTGAGATTCATTGAACATTTCAATGGCATGTTTAAATCTCGATATGCCCCTCTAGTTTGTGACTGGGATGCCGAGGATCACAAAGCGGGTGTGAATAACCATGCAAATCTACATGGTGCCCCCACATGTTATAGTCACCTATTCGATGTGCCGGTTACCCACACACGCTCCACCGAACTATGAAAAACATTGAGTCACCCTTTGCTACCTTTGCTTAGAACCATTTAGTGTGCCGGTTAGCCACACACGCTCCACTAACGTCTTCGCAAGGGCACAAAGTGTAATTTCATGGAATTCCATCAATTCACTTTTGCCTAAAGTAACTAAGATTGGGAATTTTGTAAAAACATTTAGTTACTTTTGTACTTCATTATACTTATAATGGAAGGTTTCTGTCCTATCCTACCCGTTCGGCTAACGACCCTCCACTAGTCAAGAGTGCGGTGGGTAAGAGTGGATACCCATTCAATCGCCATTTTATAGGGAATTTTCTTAAACACCCCTTATAGACCAGCTTCGTGAATGAGGCCTACTAACGGTAAGACTGACTTTAATGTTATATATAGTATAGGGTGTATTTTACACTTTTAAAATACTAGGTGGGCTAATTTAATAATTTACACTTTTAATTTAACTAAATGTGAACCTTAACTTTATGGATTTATTAAATCTCCTTTAATTATACACCTTAATTAATTAATAAAACCATAAGGTGTGATTTGAACTTTCCAAAACAATAGGGTTTTAGAATTTAACATTCCTAAATTAAACTTTTAATCAACTTTTAAATTCCAAAACTTGAAGGCAAGTTTTGAAACATTTCAAAACATTAGGGTTTAGAATTTAAATATACATCAAAATTAAACTTTTAATCAAAAATTTAAATTCCAAAACTAGAGGGAAAGTTTTGAAACCTTTTCAAAACATTAGGGTTTAACTATATAAATTTCAAAAACAAAACTTTTAAGTTCAAATTTAAATTATAAAACCTAAGGGTGCAAATTGAAACTTTTCAAACTAAATAGGTCAAATATTTATCTAATAATAATCCTATATTATCCATATTTAACCAAATCCATTAATTTTGATAAGGATAATCATTCCAAACATAAAAAAATCGATTTTAGGCAATAAAAACGAGTTTTGATAATTATCCTTAACAAAATCTGCTCAAAAAATCGAAAATCTCGTCAACAGCACTCTGGACTCGCCAAGTTCAGCCTACTCGCCGAGTCCAACTGATGTACTCGCTGAGTCGGGGCTACTCCCCGAGTCCATAAATGGACTCGCCGAGTAGGCGGTGCAGACAACAAAAAATTTTCGTTTTTTCAATCTTTTTGCATCTATTCAATAGAAAAACGACCTTGGCTCTGATACCACTGATGGGTTTTAAACTATACATCATTCCTATGGTGTACATGCAAAACCTAATAGCTTTTGGATCTAGTTTGTCTAATGAACATGAAATTGAATATCCAAAGCTATAAACCCTAGATCTAGCATGCAATTAATCATATTAACATAAAATAGGGTTTAAGATATTACCTTGATTGTTATATAGTAATAACAATCTCAATTCCTTCTTGTATTGACTTTAGAAAGCTTAGAGTCACAAATGTTACTCCTCTAATGGTTCACAAACACCAAGAGCAAGAGGATGAAGAGGAGAAGAGAAGAAGGTTGCCCAAAACGTGTGGAAACCCTAGACAATTAGTTCACCACGTTTTTGGGGCTTAAGGGTTCCTTAAATAGTGAGGCTATTAGGGTTATCTAACAAGGAAACCCTAATTTGGATGCTTAGGCCCTAAGCAACCCATGAACCCCTTTCTTAAAGGCCTTTGGACGATTTCTAATGGGTTTCCCCATAGAATTTGTCCACCCCTTTAATATGGAGTCTATTAGACCAATATTCAACTATCACACAATTGACAGTTCTAGTCCCTTAAGTTTAATTAATGTCTTTTAGCCACAAACTTAATTCTTATTAATTCTTGACTAATATTAATTAAACAATATGATTTCTCCCTTAATATATTATTCTCATAATATATTAATAAATCATAATTAATCGATCCTTTCTCTCCATAATTCATCCTATCAAGTTGCTTTGGTGAAGGCAACCCAAAAGGACCATGCACCATCAGGTAAAGTACATACCAAAATAGTTATGGACTTAGACACTAATCCAACATTTTATACATGCAATGACACTAAATTCTTATGAACTCACCAACTTTATGTTGATACTCGTTTTCAAAATAACTTGTATTCTCAGGTCGTCAGTAGACAGGTACAGATGCAGCTTGTGAGAAGACGGAGCACATATAAGACTCCTCTTTATTTTTTATTATACTTTTTGGTGTGTAACAAACTGTACAGAACACGCTTGTATTACAATTACTATATTAATTCAATGGATGTTGTTGCTTGTTTTTACTATTATGCATTGTTATGATACTGTACATGACGTCCTCCACCCCAGAACGTATTCCGCCGTTCTCGGTTTTGGGGTGTGACATATTGGTATCAGAGCATTGTTTATAGTGAATCAAGTATATCAACCCATAAAAGATATACGAACTATAAACACATCAGGATTAAAACACTCTGACCAAGAGTATATACTTTTAAATAATAAAATGTTTAACTAAGTGTATATATATATATATATATATATATATATATATATATATATATATATATATATATATATTAATACAAAGGATCAGTATCATACTAGAACAAAACAAAAGTATTAAGATTGTTGAACATCACAATTAGGCTTAGAGACATATAGTCAAGTCTGGGTGAATGTATCCTGATCAACTACGTTTTCCTAGGAGTGACTAGCATGTGCCTAAGAATGGTTGTGGTGCTACAACAAGTCTAAAAACTTACCAACACTACCACAAGAACATCTGAACAAGAATACTATAGGAGTATTCTGCATTCTATTAACTACATATGTGAGAACTAAAAGCGTCATTACTAGTAGGGCAATAGTTGCTAAGTGGATACACCACGATTACATGTGACTAAGGCGCTATAGACTTAGAATCTGTGACCTTTGCTTCATTTCCTGTTCTTGTTTGATTATGGACTTAGAGTTAGGGTCACTTATTCGAAGGTGTATCCTGCTTCGGTTACATGTAATTGGTATGCACTATGCATGTATTGGGTCGGCTAATAGCGATCATCTTATAAGTATCCTAGATTAGTACGTCTAATAACCTTTCTTTCCCCATTCTCGTGTAGTTATCATGGGTGGCTTCCACCATCCCGACGATCCGTACTATCCAAACCAAGGCATTGGAGGATGGCTCGAAGAGGAGTCAGAAGACGATCACCCAATTCCTTTGGATGATCACCGTGCAGAAGGCTTTTCGGATAGCTCCAGCTCCGAGGCAGAAGTCAACAACCTACCCCCTGTAGCTCCAAAACCCAAACCATGTCTAGCATTCCAAGGTCCCACTCCCATGTCAGCAACAACCTTAGATCGATGGAGCGATGAACAGGGTCAGCCCTTACCTTTCAACCGAGACCGAAGCTTTTACAACATAAGCTAGGGTGGCTCGGCTGATCAAGCCCTACCCATCATGGTCTGGAGGATTGCTAGGAACGTCGAGCAAGGTCATGCAGCTATCGGCAGAGTTGTGGAAATTGATGCCAACTCTAACCTTAACACTGTCCGTATCCGCCAACTGGAAGAAGCTATGGATAGGACTAGGAGGACCAATGAGGCTCTATAGCAACAACTAGCTGCATCCCGAGCCGAAGTCAGGGAACTCCGGGCGCGTTAGAGAGCACATGAACGACATCTTCAAGAAGTTGTGCGCCAACTGGCTGATCTTAGGGTTCGCCTAAGGGATACCCGTCACCAGTAGAAGATGTCCACTTATCTCCCTCTTTTGTTTAAGGAACAACCTTTTCTTTTCTATGTTCGGTAGAGCACTTTTCTGTAAACATTTCTAACTCTGAAAGTACCTTATCTAGACTCCTAGACTGCCAACATTTTCCCTTATGGTTGCATGTAAGACCTTGTGTTAGGTCACTTTTCCCGAACTCATATTACATCATTAATACCAGTAATATTGGCAGTTACCTACTCTGTTACTATGACTCTATCTGATAGTTGGACTATGTTGATTTAGTCCATGAAACGTTCTCATCATGTTTGCAATTGATCCTTACTATGGTCATCACCTCTATAAACTTTCAGTAAAAGATGCCTCCCTGCAAGCACCCGAACAGAGGCAGACATGTGACTCAAACTCCACCTCCACCACCCCTCCTCCGCAGTTCGATCCGGTGCTGTTTCAGATAGCTGTAACCGCAGCTATGGCCCAAATGAATTTCGGCGATGCAAGTGGAGCCGGAATGGGCACCAACTCTAAACATGGTGAAATCCACGCACGTACGCAGGGGTGCACTTATAAGGATTTCATGAACTGCAAACTAGTGTTCTTTAATGGGACCAGAGGGATCCTTGCTCTGTCCCAATGGATCGAAAGAACTGAAGCCGTCTTCGAAATGTGCTCGTGCCCCGAGGAAAGAAAAATCAAGTTCGCTGCCACTACCTTCACTGAAAGGGCCCTGACATGGTGGAATGGCCATGTCAATTCACTTTCTTTGGTGACAGCCAACGCCATGGGCTGGGACACACTGAAGGACCTTCTGAGAAGGGAGTACTGTCCTAGGGGTGAAGTCCAGAAACTCGAGGAGGAACTCTGGAACCTCAAAATGAAGGGGACCGACATAGTGGCTTATACGGCCAGGTTCTGCGACCTGGTAGCTATGTTCCCTAACATGATCCCTTCTGAAAGCAAGAAAATTGAATGATACATCTGGGGTTTAGTGCCCTTGTATCGAGGGAACGTTCTATCATCACACCCTATGACCTTTGACAGCGCCAAGGAATTGGCCCACCGGTTGATTGATCATGAAGTTTCTTCCACCCCATCAACAACAACAGCGACTACCACTGCACCGACCAAGACATACGACAACAAGAGGAAGCGGTGGGACCAAAAGAAGGGCAAGTCAACTCAATCCTCTTCCAAAAACCAACAAACTGTGGCTGTCCATGCCGCCACTACTCCTGCTACCCCTGTACCAGCAAAATCCTATGCTGGAAACCTGGCCAAGTGCCCAAAGTACCCCTTCCATCATAACGGCCCCTGCCGTGAAATGCACTGCACTAATTGCGACTGGAAGAACCATACCGCCCGGTTTTGCAGATCTCAACCCAAACCCATTTCTCAGGTCCCCGGGTCGGGAGTGAGTCAGGCCTGTTATGGCTGTGGCGAGGTAGGGCATTACAAGAAAAACTGCCTGAAAGCTGGGAATATGGGAGGAACAGGGAGACTACTTGCTATTGGCCACAATGAAGCGGTAGCAGACCCCACAGTAGTCATGGGTACGTTCCTTGTCAATGACTCTTATGCTTGTATCCTATTCGATAGTGGAGCAGAAAGAAGTTTCGTAAACAATAACTTTAAACACTTACTTAAACAATCCCCGCAACCATTAGGAGAAACCTTCATCGTAGAAATGGCTAACGGAAAGACAGAGAATTCTAACGAAATTTACATAGGTTGTAACCTCACGCTAGATAATCATTCGTTCCCAATCAACCTTATACCAGTATCGATCAAGAGTTTCGATATCATCGTGGGCATGGAATGGTTGAGTCTCCATCATGCCGACATCCGGTGTTTCAACAAGGAAATCTATCTAAATCTACGGAATAACGAAACCTTATTAATCTACGGAGACAAGGCCAGTACGAGTCTTCGTATCATCTCGAGCATACAAGCCTAGAAGTACCTGTGTAAAGAATATCGTGCATTCCTTGCACACGTTGTCGACACGAGCCAGAAAACGAAAGATCTAAAAGACTACCCCGTAGTATGCGACTTCCCCGACGTCTTTCCAGAGGAATTGGTAGGTTTACTTCCCCAATGTTAGGTTGAGTTCATGATCGACTTAATTAATTCCAGGAGCTACCCCCGTAGCCAAATTGCCCTATCGTCTAGCGCCTGCCGAGATGCAAGAACTGTCCGGTCAACTTAACAAGCTGCTCAACAAGGGCTTCATAAGACTGAGCATCTCACCCTGGGGAGCACTAGTCTTGTTCGTAAAGAAGAAGGACAGATCGTTTCGTATGTGCATCGACTATAGATAACTCAACAAGCTGACGGTCAAAAATTGCTACCCTATTCCTCGTATAGACGACCTATTCGACCAACTGCAAGGGGCGAGTTACTTTTCCAAGATTGATCTTAGGTCCGAGTATCACCAATTATGAGTGCTTGAGGAGGATGTCCAAAAAACAGCCTTCCGAACTCATTACGGACACTACGAGTTCGGAGTGATGTCGTTCGGACTGACCAATGCGCCCGCTGTATTCATGGATTTAATGAATAGGGTGTGCCGTCCTTACTTGGATCAGTTCGTCATCATCTTTATCGATGACATACTTTTCTACTCTCGGAGTAAAGAGGAGCACAACGATCATCTACGACAAGTCCTGGAAAACCTACGATTGGAGAAGTTATATGCGAAGTTCTCTAAGTGCGAATTCTGGATCCGAAGAGTCGAATTCTTAGGACACGTGGTTAGCGAGGAAGGAATCCACATAGACCCATCCAAGATTAAGGCTATTGAGAACTGGTCAGCACCGAAGACGCCTACAAAAATTCGTCAATTTCTAGGCCTCGCTGGCTATTACCGCAGATTAATTCAGAACTTCTCTAGGATCGCGAAACCCCTTACCGGATTGACCCAGAAAGGCGTGACCTTTGAGTGGGGAGAGAAACAAGAGAAGGCATTTCAAACCCTGAAATGAGCCTTGTGCACCGCACCGATACTATCCCTCCCTGAAGGGACAGAAGATTTTATGGTATACTACGATGTGTCCAATCAGGGGATCGGTTGTGTTCTGATGCAACGAGGAAAGGTCATCGCCTATGCGTCGAGACATTTGAAGACACATGAAGTTAACTACACCACACACGACCTTGAATTAGGAGTGGTTGTATTCGCTTTAAAGATCTAGAGACACTACCTATACAGTACGAAGAGCACGATACACACTGACCACAAAAGCCTCCAACGCATACTGAACCAGAAGGAGATCAATATGAGATAACCACGGTGGGTCGAGCTACTCAATGATTACGACTGCGAGATTTGTTATCACCCGGGAAAAGCCAATGTAGTAGCAGATGCCCTAAGTCGAAAGGAATATTCTGGTCGAAGAGTTAAGTCATTAACAATGACTATCCATTCGCATCTATCCGCACAGATTAAGGAGGCTCATCTCGAAGCTTTGAAACCTGAAAATGTAGCGGGAGAATCCCTATGAGGAATGGATAAGAACCTATAAGTTAAGGGTGACAGAGCATTATATCTCATGAGCCGAATGTTGACATCGCGATACGGTGGCTTTAGAGACTTGGTCATGAAGGAAGCACACAACACTCGATATTCCGTTCACCCAGCTTCAGATAATATGTATCTGGATCTCAAGAAATCATATTGGTGGCCTAACATGAAAGCAGAGATTGCTACCTTCGTGAGTAAATGCCTTACTTGTGCGAAGGTCAAGGTCGAATACCAGAAGCCATCAGGTCTACTACAGCAACCAGAGATACCTGAATGGAAATGGGAGCGGATCACTATGGATTTCATAACCATGCTACCCAAGACAATAGGTGGACTTGATACCATATGGATCATCGTCGATAGATTGACCAAGTCCGCGCACTTCCTACCCATCAAGGAAACATATAAGATGGAGAAACGCACAAGAACATACATTAAGGAGATCATACGACTGCATGGTGTCCCTATATCTATAATCTCTGATAAAGATAGTAGGTTCACTTCGAGATTTTGGCAATCACTACATGAGTACAGCCTACCATCCGCAGACCGACGGACAGAGTGAGAGGACTATCCAAACCCTGGAGGATATGCTGCGAGCCTGTGTGGTCGACTTTGGTAAGACATGGGATACCCACTTACCCCTTGTCGATTTTTCCTACAACAATAGTTATCACACAAGCATCAAGGCAGCTCCGTTCGAAGCCCTCTACGGCCGAAAGTGCAGATCCCATCTGTGCTGGGCTGAGGTGGGTGACACTTAGTTAGCTAAAGGACGAGTTCCTGGCAGCGCTCTCACGGGTCCGGAAATCATTTGAGAAATGACTAAGAAGATCGTACAGATTCGCGAACGATTAAAAGCCGCTAGAGATCGACAGAAAAGCTACGCAGACAAACAAAGAAAACCTTTGGAATTCCAGGTGGGAGACCGAGTCCTTTTGAAAGTCTCACCTTGGAAGGGCACGATACGCTTTGGAAAGCATGTAAAGCTGAATCCAAGATGCATAGGGCCTTTCGAGATTCTCGCTAGAATCGGCCCCGTAGCTTACAAACTTAACCTACCCCACAAACTCAGTAACATACACCCTACCTTCCACGTCTCGAACTTGAAAAAGTGCCTATCCGACGAGACTCTCGTTATCCCACTTGACGAGATCGAGATCAACGAGAACCTCAACTTCATGGAAGAACCTGTGGAGATTATGGACCAAGAGGTCAAACGAACGAAACAAAGCCACATCCCAATTGTGAAGGTTCGTTGGAACGCCAAGCGAGGACCGGAGTTCACTTGGGAGCGCGAGGATCAAATGAAACTTAAATATCCTCATCTCTTTGCTTAGTTGTGTTGTAATAACTTAGCTGCTCGAATTCTAAATTTCGGGACAGAATTTCCTCTAATGGGGGGATGACGTGACAACCTGAAATTTATTCCATCGCTGTAACCCATTTCCGTTAATAAAATTTATTTTTACTGAAATTTTCCGTTAACTTTTGGGTTAGGCAAATCAATTAATTTTTTTATTTTTATTTTAGTAAGTGTCAAAACGAAATAAAAACACGTGAAACGACCTCGAATTCATTTGGAAAAGTTTTTAGTTTACGACCATTTAATCGGGTACAACCATAAACTCCGTTTAACGTCGGTATTGGATGGATCCCCACCTGGCCGCCAACTCAAACCCTATATAAGGGTTGAGTGGCCTTCATATGAGCCATTTTTCCCACTTCGAAAGCTTTCTTTCTCTACTCTCTCTCTCTCTCTCTACAAGTTGGATTTTGGTCAAGAAACACCTCATTCAAGCTCCAAAATCGTAAGTAATCCTTCCTAGCTCGTTGTTTAGCTTTGTATCCATGAAAATTCGTGGTTGAATAATCCAAATACCTCAAAAACTCCTATTTACGATTGGGGAACACCTCCCAAAACCGTAAACTCCCATAAGGGGGTTTTGAAGCCCCAAAACCCCTCCAAAACCCTTCTAATGCTTATCTATGACTTAGAAACTTGCATGCATGAAATTAGAAACCCAAAATCATGTCTTTATGGGAGTAAACATGAGTTTATGGTCCATGAACATTCATGAACCGTAAACACCAAAACCGTAAACACCATAAAGGGTGTTTTGGTGTCCCTAACTCCTTCCTTAGCGTGTTTAATGGACTAGAAACTTGTATGAATGAGCTTAGGACCACAAAACACGAAGGAAATGATGTGCTCAAGGGTTCACGGCCATAAACCCTAGTGTTTACGACCGTAAACTCCCAAGGAGTGGTCCAAGGACCGCAAACTCCAAGGGAGTACCCTTTTGAACCCTAATCACTTCTCAAGACCTTTGTTTTGACCTTAGAACCCTTCCTAGTGATGCAAGAGACCTTTAAACACACATAATCACTATTCCCATGAGTTTACGACCGTAAACTCATGGGGGAAGTGGTCTCTCAACCGCAAACTCATGTTAGGGTGGTCACTTGAAGTGTAAACTCCATAGTTAGGCCATACACTCTTTAGAAGCAACCCTTAGCACTCCTTGCACTTGTAGCAAAATGTTTTCATGCACTAAAGGGTCTTTACTTGCTAAACTGGTGATAAAATGACTTATTAGACACCATCATGTGCCACTACATGTTACATAGGATCCGTGGGAGTGTTCAAGTCCTCACTTGACACTTAACATCCTACCCGACATTCCATCCACTCCGCTCACTACAGGTGAGTTCATACCCCTTAATTAACCTTTCAAATGTTTTAAATGATTTTATGGGGGGGGGGGGGGGACTACAAGTTGAATCCAACAAATTATAGTATCAATCACATGTGATTTGTAACTTACAATCAAAAAGGATTTCTATACTTCTAACCGTTTTGCCATCAAAACCACTTTCAATGTTTATCAAAGTCATTTTCATGTTAAATTGTTATAAAAACTATTTTAAAACTCTTTTAAACTTCTTATGTTCCTAAAATATATCTACACCAATATATTTATATAAGTAAGACTTGAAGGACTTAGGACTGATAGCTCGCCTTATTTTCTGTTCTTGTTTGAGTGGTGTCTTAGGGTATATTGTTATCTGTCCGACTGTCATTGAATTCTTAGTTATATATTGTATGTATTTGTGTTGGATATGAATGTATTCACTCAGTTCAATACTTTTGTGTATCCAAGAATGACTACAACATGCTAGTTAACTATAATAGGTATAGTTAAGGTTTACCACTCCTTACTACCCTTACTATGATACTTACCACAATTAGTACTATTATGAGTCTCTACATGTTAGGTACTGCGCCTTCGCCGTGTAACCTTAGTCTCCTGGAGGAAGAGTGGACTCTACGTCTATAGATCCATACAGGGCGGACACTCTCACGTCCCGACTAATAGCTACAGTCCGAGCCGACTAGGCCGATGGATGATAACATATTACCACACTACGCGTGACCTGGAGGGTCATTATGCATTCGATCGCCTATCCGCATGGTTACATATAGATTCACATTCGGATCCCTAAATTAAAAAATTAAAAAATTAAAGGTAAAGTAGACTCCCCGAGGTGTATTATATACTTATGACTACCTAGAGTTTGAACATTTCATTTTTGATGTTATTTTTTTATTTCACAAAAGGGATTACCATATTTTACTTTTAGTAATTACTTGGACCTGAAATATCGGGTTGTTACATCATCCCCCCGTTAGAGGGAATTTCGTCCCGAAATTAATTACAAAGCAAAATTTTATGAACTAGGGAAAAGATGCGGGTACTTTTGTTGCATCTGATCTTCTCTCTCACAAGTGAATTCAGGTCCTCGCTTAGCATTCCAGCGAACCTTCATTATTGGTATGCGACTCTGTTTAGTTCGTTTGATTTCCCTATCCATGATCTCGACAGGTTCCTTCACAAAGTTAATATTTTCATTCATCTCGATTTCCTCGAGTGGAATTACAATAGTTTCGTCGGATAGACAGTTTTGCAAGTTAGACACGTGAAACACCAGATGTACTTTGTTAAGTTCGATTGGAAGTTGAAGTCTATAAGCTACTGGACCAATCCTTGCGGTAATTTCGAAGGGTCCAACGTACCTTGGGTTTAGCTTTCCATGTTTCCCGAAGCGTATCATGCCCTTCGAGGGTGAGACCTTCAGTAGAACGCGGTCACCAACATGAAATTCCAAGGGTTTTCGTCTTTTGTCGGCATAACTCTTTTGTCTATCTCGTGAGGCTTTCAGTCGCTCTCGAATTTGAATGATCTTTTCAGTCGTTTCCCTTATGATTTCTGGACAGTGAGAGTACTATTAGGGACTAGACCTTTCGCCAACTGCGTGTCGCCCACCTCCGCCCAGCACGGAGGTGATCTGCACTTGCGGCCGTAAAGGGCTTCGAATGGAGCGATCTTGACGCTAGTGTGATAACTGTTGTTATAAGAGAACTCCACCAATGGCAAGTGGACGTCCCATGCTTTACCGAAGTTGATTAAACATGTTCGCAACATGTCTTCTAGGGTTTGGATCGTTCTCTCACTCTTCCCTTCGGTTTATGGGTGATAGGCTGTACTCATATCCACCTTAGTACCTATGGCCTTCTGTAGAGTTTGCCAGAACCTTGAAGTAAATCTATTGTCTCTGTTCGAGAAGATAGATATTGGCACTCCATGAAGTCGCACGATCTCTCGGATGTAGGTTCTTGTTAGCTTCCCCATCTTATCAGTCTCTTTGATTGGCAAGAATTGGGTAGATTTGGTTAACCTGTCGACGATTACACAAATGGTATCATGGCCGCCCTGCATTTTGGGTAGTTTCGTTATGAAGTCCAAGGAAATCTGCTCCCACTTCCACTCAGGTATTTCTGGTTGATGGAGTAGACCTGAGGGCTTCTGATGTAACGCCCTATTTTCTGGTATGTAATTTAAATAAGTATTTTCATTTCATAAGGGGTACTCGACGAGTCCGTTTAACTTGATGTCATGATGCTCTGATACCAATTGTAAGACCCTAATCTGCTTGTGTATCAATCAGATCCGTTTGATGGTGCGGAATCCCAATCAAACGGATGATGTCAGATCAAATAGAAGAGAATGAGAAGAAGAAGAAGATGATGAATCTATGTATGATATGATTAAAATGAAGATCCGGATACAAAGATTCACACACTTAAAACTTCTCTCTAGTTTCTCTCTCTAGAAAACCTTCAAATGCACACACTTAAGCTCCTTTAGTGTTCATCACTCTTTTCCTCACACCCCTCACCCCTATATATATACACACGGAAAACATGGGTCGTAAACAGGGTTTACGGCCGTAAACCTATTTACGGCCGTAAACACCCCTTTGGCCATAAACTTGACCGTAAACACATAAGATATTGCATAAAAAGCAATTCTAGATCTTCAACCAGTCTTGGTAGAACATCCAGAAGGCTTGTGCAAACTCCTATGAAACCTACTTCAAAACCACCAGAGAATGTTGTAAAACCTAAACTTCAATGGAAGCCCAAATCACTTTCTAATCCATCGTTACCACCCTCTGAAGTGATTAGGAATGAAGATCCTAATTTGAAAATTTTGAAATCTAAATTAGACAAAGTGAAAAGGAAACCCAAGACAGTGATGAACTGGTTTCCTAAATCTAAATGATTCCGCTCATTTTGCAGGGAAAGTTGCGGAGGAATGTCGTTCGTCCTTGGTACGTCGACAGCGGCTGCTCCCGGCATATGATTGGAGACATCTCCCAACTGAGCGAAATTCAATATTTTAATGGGGGTTATGTTTCCTTTGCGGGCGGAGATGGTGGAAAGATCACACAGCGTGGAACTGTTATGAATGGAGTGTTGAGCTTCGAAAATGTCAACTATGCTCCCGAGTTAAAGCATAACTTGTTGAGTGTTTCCCAAATATGCGACAAAGGCTACTCTACCCATTTCAATGATAAAGAGTGTATGATTCTCAAGCCATGCATTGTCATCCCAGAAGAATGGATTCTAGTCAAATCTAAACGGGATGGGAATGCTTACATTATTGATATGAACAACAATCTCCCTGAACAAGTCACTTGTCTATTCTCAAAGGTCTCCGAACACAACGCAATGCTGTGGCATCGAAGACTCGGTCATGCTAACGCGAAAAACCTGAATCGTCTTGCAAAAAATGAGATGGTCCGAGGCCTCCCTGTCAGAGACTTTATCACATTTGAAAAATGTGTTTCCTGTGCTCAAGGAAAACGTCATCGGAAACCACACCTGCCCAAGCAAGTCAACTCAATAAGTCAAGTGCTCCAATTGTTACACATGGATTTATTTGGACCGGTCAACGTCCTGAGCATTAACCGAAGCTCATACTGCCACGTTGTGATCGATGATTTCTCTCGATTTACGTGGGTCTTCTTCTTATCCAACAAAGAAGGGGGTGCTGATCTGATAAAGAAGTTCGTGGTGATGATTGAGAAGCAGACCAACAATCAAGTGAAGGTGCTTCGCACTGACAATGGAACTAAATTTAAGAATTCGATTCTTGATCATTTTTGCGCAGAAAAGGGGATAGTGCGTCAATATAGCTCTGCTCACACACCTCAACAAAACGGTGTTGCTGAAAGGAGAAATAGAACATTGAAAGACGCCGCAAGGACGATGCTATGTGATTCCAAACTACCTGTTTTCTTTTGGGCCGAGGCGATTAACGCTGCTTGCTATGTGCAGAACTGTGTTGTAATCAACAAAGCATAGATGAAGACTCCGTACGAAATTCTTTATGGACAGAAGCCTTTTGTCAGCCATTTCTGTGTATTTGGTTGCCCTTGCACCCTTCTTCACCTAGAATCCAACCCTAAATTTAATGCCAAAGCTGATGAGTGTTACTTTGTGGGGTATGCTGCGAGCACTACGTATAGGGTTTACAACAAAAGGACTAAGCAGATCGTTGAATCCTATGACGTACGCTGGCTGGAGGAGAATGAAACAAACACTCGAGTGGGTCCCGACTGGTTATTTGACTACACATCTCTTTTCAAATCGCTTAATGTGTCTTCAGATAGTTCAAGTGGATCCTATTCTGGTTCGAAGATTGTGTATGAAGACGAAGACGAAGAAGTTATCTACAGACCCCCATCGGTTGAGGGGGAGTTCTTTGCTCCATGTGATGGAGAGTCCTCTGCTACACCTGAGGGGGAGTCATCTGATCAACCATCTAGTATAGAGTCTAAAGTTCAAGATGGAACTCCTGATGCTGATGCTACACCTCTTACCCCTATTGAAAGAGAGTTCATGTCTAGAGATGCTTCCGCTACCACTTCAACTTTTATGGAACTACTCTTTCCTGAAGAAATTGCAAATGAGTTCGTAGTAAAGTCATCTAATAGGACTCAATCAGCAGATGATGGAGGTTTCAACATTCACACGCTTCCTGTTTCTCTCAATGATATCAGCCAAGACATACCTTCCAGAATTCAACGCGATCATCCGATCGAAAATGTCATTGGCCAGCTGGGTGATGGAGTTAAAACCAGAAGTCAAAGTGGAGACGTAAATGAATGTCTCTACTCTTGCTTTATATCTCAAATAGAGCCTAAAAACGTTGAAATGGTTTTGAATGAGCCCAACTGGGTAGATGCGATGCATGAAGAGCTTAATCAGTTTGAAAAGCTCGGGGTTTGGAAATTTGTTGACTTACCAAAGGGCAAAAGGGCTCTTGACACGCGTTGGGTCTATCGTAATAAGCAAAATGATTCCGGAGTGATCATCAGAAATAAAGCAAGGTTAGTGGTTCGTGGGTTTCGACAGATTGAGGGTCTTGACTATACTAAGGTATTTTCTCCTGTGGCTCGGTTGGAGGCTATTTGCATCTTTCTTGCATATGCCTCTTACATGAATTTCACGGTCTACTAAATGGATGTCAAGACTGCCTTCTTGTATGGAAAGTGATGGGATTAAAAACCTTTAATCTATGAAGATCGATTAGATCTTGAACAAGTATATAAATATAAAACAGTAAGAACGCAGTAAAAAGAACAAGACAAGATTGAATCAAACGAGTCGAATGATTAAAACAAAATCCTCAGAAGAGCTCGATTAAGAACATCAACTGTAGAGGATTGGTAGGTTACAAGAACGATTAAAGAAACCTGCTGTTCTCTAGATGAATCACTATTCGTAAATCTCTATAATCGTAAACCTCTATCTCGTTGTTAACCTAATATGCATGCAAGCATTAACTTATATACAATACATAAAAGGCTCACGGTTGGACAGGCCCAAACCGGAGTGTACATGGCTAAACTATCGAGCCCAAAAGACGCAACATCAAAATAAAACTTCAGCCCAACAATCTCCCCCTTTGCGTCAATTTGGAGCGAGACTTTCACTTTTTACTTGGGCCGGCAGCTGAAGCTGGTACCTTCTTCTTCACGGTGCTAAACAGACACTTGGTTATGGAGAGGATGGTCTGTCTAAACCGGATGTACCAATTGATCATATCATTGAAGTACTTGATGTCATCAGCCGAATTCTCTTTACACCGCTTGATAATTGATAAGATGTGTTCCAAGCAAGCTGTGGTGTAAAGGTGTTTGTCAGCTAAAGCGAAGAGACATTTCTGTCCTTCGGCTCTAGTGAACATTACTGAGTTACGCCTCGGATCAATCTTACCCATTTGCATTTGATTTAGATCACTGGCCGATCCCACAGGTGCTATCTTCGGTTTCTTTTTGAAAATTGTGGCGACCTCCTGATCCATTAGGGCAACCTCCATGATATAGCAGGCCAACATCCTTTTGACATGGTCTATGATGGGACCATATTCGGTTTCATTAGTCAAAAGGATATTGTATAAGACAATCCAATCATGAGGATTTAGATTGGGCAGATCCACCAGGGAGATAATGTGAGCAGTTCTTGCAGATCCTCGAATGAGCTTGAACTTAACGTTTGTGAATCTCCCCACGACATAAGGCTTCAGCACCCGAACGTTTACAATCTTCTGGGCGCTCCAGGTAAGATATTGAGGGCGAGCGGCCTCCAGGTAGAAGTCAATGAGCTCCCTGTCAAGCTCATCGTTCGGATGCGGGACTTCAAAAATGTTAGAGAAGGCGTGGAAGATGAACGCCTTTCGAGTCAGCGGCATATCAAACTGCGAGTCGACAGTGTTGTTGCAGTCGAATGATATAACCGGCTCGAGCCATAATATGCTTGGAGTTTCTATGGCCTCTTTTATCATACGATCCCTGGTCCAGGCAGGGAAGAGCATCTTTCGGCTCTCAAGGAGATTGTGGGCTTCTTTTTGCTTACGTTCGGCTTCTTCAGCCTCACGCGCCACATGACTGGCATCGTCTTCAGCATTGCGACTGTTCTTTCTTTTTAACATGTCAGCAATGGTCTCCTTGTCTTCATCTTCATTTTCATCTTCATCTCCTCCCTCAGCTATGTTTTTGCCCTTGTTCTTCACACCCGAACCCGAAGCATGACCAGTTGAAGGTGGTTCGGTTGTGTGAGTAGCTTTGGAGGAAGGAGGTGGTTTCGATCCGGCATCTCCCCCTTGTTTCGGAATGGACACGAAACTCGGTAGGCCTTCAATTTTGCTCAGAAGGTCCATGGCCGGAGAGAGTTTTTCAGCGAGGGTACGCCTCACCGAATGGTTTAGGATGGGGTCGTGTGCTTCCAGGATGTTTGATAACGCAGCGTGGACATCTGAAACACACGTCTTTATCACCTCCCTTTCGGATCGAAGAGCTTCCAATTGTTGTTGGGAGTTGGAAAGTTGCGTGCTCTTGATCTTGAGGGCGGTAGTCTTGGTTACCAAAACGTCCATCAGAGAATTCTCCGCTGCAAGATCCTCTTGTAGCTTTGCCAGGCGGGCATCGATGGAGGCACGAAGTGCCGAGTTGTCGTCGCTGAGATGTTGTCGGAGTGTAGCGAACGAGGACAGCTCCGTCGAGACGAACTTGGCCAATTGTTGAACAATCGGTTCCAGAGTTGTCTTAGTGGCGTCGGCGCTTTCCTGCATGGACTTCAGTAGGACGGAAGCGTCGGAGAATAGTTTATTGACTTTTTCGGTCGCCGCCTCACAGGCTCGGGTGGAGGCATCGATTGTAGCAGTTGCTTAGGCCACCGAATCATGTTGAGCCCTGGAGAAGTCGTCAACAATCTTCTGAAGGGCAGCTTCAGAAAGAGATGACTGTTGGTTGGCGGAGGAGGCGGGAAGTAGATCAACCTTCTCGTTAAGCTCTCGGAGATGCTTCTTTGTCACTGGAGCATCATCCTCCTCGTCACTCTAAACTTGAAACGGACTATAGTAGACCGAATCGAAGTTCATGTGATCACCACCAAGATATTGGTTGTCGCCATCGGAGACGTCTTCTGGAGATGGAGGGGGTGGTGAAGCTGGGGGTGTTGTGGGTTTTGTGGGTTCAGGTTGTGAGGGAGTGGGATGTGTTTCGGGTGGTGGTTGAGTATGGGTTTCGGTTTGTGATTCGGTTACAGGTGGGGTTTCGGTAACTGGTGGTGTTTCGGTTGATGTGGTAAAGATGGGTGGTGGTATAGGGAAAGAGGTTGGGGGAATAGTGGGGTTTATGGTGGGAATGGAAATAGGAATAGTTGGTGGAGGTGAAGGAACTGGAGATTGATGAAGTTCCATCTCTGGGGTTGGGGACCGAGGTGGTGTGTTGCCTCGTTGAGGAGATTCGTCTCCTTGAGATCCTTCAGAGTCCGAACTTCCACCCTCAGATTCGCTTGAAGAAGAGGGAATAACAAGCTTTCGCTTCGGTTGTGTCTTCCTCCACTTCGGCTGTGGGGACTGAGCAGCCTTCGGTTGTTTCCTCTTTTTGGGAGAAGGGCCTTTTGGTGCTTTGGCCGCTTGCTTCCCTTTTTCACCCTTTTTGCCCCTGTTGGTCGGTTTGTCAGCATCATGGATCGATCTGAGCATATCCGGTGTCAGTTCCCTGGGACCAGTTGGCCTGAACTCCTTGATCGTCTGTATCAGTCTGCTGTCAGAGGGCACATCTGCATACATTGTCTCCGGGATGGAGCCAATGAAGGAAAATTTTGATGCATCTGAGACGATGATCTTCTTGGTATGGAACGTACCAATAGAAGACATCGATGCACCATCAGCAGTAGGAACGTTGAACTTGTCCATGGCCCATCTTGTAATCAAGATCCAGAACCGGGCCAACGACACCTCAGAGTGTCGTGATGAAGAAGAGAGGCTTTGGATGAGCTGTTGCCATAGGACAAACCCATAGTCCAGATTTATCCCGTTGTAAACCCCGTACATTATTGACAGGAAAAGACGACTTGCACCGTCAGATCCTGAGCTCCTCTCCGACAAGCCCTTGAAAAGGACTGTAAATAAGCCATTCCACTGTGGCGGTAGGCATGACTTCTTAAACTTAGGGACAGAGGTGAGAACCTCTGTGTATCCCATGTTGTAAAACATGCTAAACAGCATCCCAACTGGAATCGTCTCCGGGTTAACTCGCGATGGGTCAGCAGCAAACCCTAGCATAGTGCAAAAACGGGAGCGAGATATAGAAGTCTTGTGTTCTGCAACTTCAAAGAATACCCTGTCAACGGCCTTGTCGTAGTAAGCCGTCGCGTAGACCTGCGATAGGGCCACCATTGGCACAGTTTCAATGCGTGAGAGTGCAGGAGCAAGCTGGGAGTACTTCAAGCATTCTATAACTGGCGACATGTAGGAGTCGTATGCCAGTGGGTTAAGGTCAATAACAAGACATTGTTGTGGGCGGATGGGGAGGATCTGTGAAGTAGCATGGACGGAAGATGATTCAGCCATTGTTGCAGGTTTGGAGAAGAAGATGAACGGGAGAGTGTTTGGGAGTATTTGTGCTTTGGAAATTATGGAGGCAGTAAAGAGGTAAAAGGTGGTGTAGACGGCTTTTTATAGTGGGTGATAGGAGAGAGAAAAATCGTTTCAAATCTCTTATGGAAATACGAAGCGGGTATTTGAGTGACTGATTGGTGACAGTTGGGGCGTGCGATGATCACGTAGGAGAGAGAGTGTCAGGTTCCTAGGATTACGCCGCCCAATAAGCGCTGGTTCAGAGAGAGGAACCGTTTCCATTTCCACACGCGCCTTTAATGCCAGAGTGTTGACGCTTCAATATCGCACACGCGTCCTTAAGTGTTAGGAAAAGCGCGGCCGTTTCAAATTCACGCGCACCTCCTTTTTACCGTCGTTTGAATTTTTATCCATTTAACTCCCTCCGAGTCAGCAACCTTTCGTCTTATCCTTTTTAAACGGCAGTTTTGAATTAATGACCCACGTGGATAGTTTTTGACCACAACTGCATTATGAACCATCCAGTAATAATCCAGCCTGTAAATAATTAGTAACGAAATTTTGGAAAATCTAGGATTTTCGTGCAAAGAGTGTAAAAGAAAAAGAAATAAAGCAACTCTTTTAAGGATATTCTGTGATGTCAATAATGACACAAAACTGATGATCCCGGGCACGAATCTCTTCCTTTAAGGTCAAGAGATACCTCAAAGAGTTGGTGTGGAATCCCGTTAAATTACGATCAAACATTTATTAATAAATGTTGAAAGGCTTCTTTTAATAAGGCTAAATAAGGGTGGTTTCGCTTTGATTCATCAATTCTATTCTTGATATAAGAAAGAAAGTGAACAAAGTACTTATGAGACCGGTGTAGCCTGTTGAACAAGTAGGTTGGAATTCATTTTGTATTGGCTTGGATAAATATAAAATCTCAGATAAAAAAAAATAAATAAAAAAAATTTAAAACTGGATCCCTTGGGAAGAAATGTTATGGTGTGTAACAATTTCATAGGAATCACGCAAAAGAAAATTTGAGATTTCATTAAGATACATTCGTCAATTCATTGGTGAAGACTTGAGCAAATTAATTGGTCACCGTCAATTTGTTGGTGTTGAATTTTGGGTTTCACTCAGCTCGTAGTGGCACGAAACTAAGATCATAAACACAGATGTTGTGTAACCATAAACCTCAGTGGTAGTTTCTGAGAGTCTCAAGGGTTACGATAATGAAACGAATGTAGTGGAGAAGAGTTATGGAGATGGTGTAAGAAAATATAGTACCTCTGCTGCGAAAATAAGGACCAAGCAGGAAACTCTTAACTCATGTGAGAAAAGAGTGAGGTAGCTCACGATGTGAATAAATGTGTTAGCCTTATTGGGAAGACAAGGTTTGTGTATACCATGTCATGAAGGCTATTATTCAAAATCTTATGAGGCTTGGGACACATACAACAACATGCTTCTAGGGACACTTAAGTAAGTCATCAAATATATCCCCATAAACGAATGAGCACACAAAAGAAATAAATAAAATATTTTTGGAGTTTTTTAAATTTATAATAAAAATAAAAAAAATTATAAAAATGTTAGAAGAAAAAAATAAGACTAAAAAAAACTTTGGAAAAAGATGAAAAACCGAACCCGAACGTTCGGTTGGTTTCGGTTGGGAAAAAGATGAAAAACCGAACCCGAGCGTTCGGTTGGTTTCGGTTCTAGAAAATTTTGAAAAACCGAACCCGAACCTTCGGTTGGTTTCGGTTTAGGAAAATTTTGAAAAACCGAACCCGAACCATCGGTTGGTTTTGGTTCCACAAAATTTTGAAAAACCGAACTCGAACCATCGGTTGGTTTCGGTTCCACAAAATTTTGAAAAACCGAACCCGAACCTTCGGTAGGTTTTGGTTTTAGAAAATTTTGAGAAACTAAGGAGTTTAGATATACAAGAGATAAATACTTTTAACACAAAGAAAAACAAAATTGTACAAGAAATATACAACACAGAAAAACTACCTTTGAAGTAATGAGCGAGTCAGATGGTTGAACCGAACCTGAACGTTCGGTTGGTTTTGCTTCTTACGTTTGAGGTTGAGAGGTAGTGTGAGGTACTGACTCTGGTTCCATCATACCTAGCCCTTGCAATATTTTATTGAATGATGCTTCAGGAAGAGCTTTGGTAAAGACGTCAGCCAGTTGATCAGTGGTTCTTACGAAGTGAACTTCGACATTTCCATCTTCCACATGATCTTTGATGAAGTGATACCTCAGTGCTATGTGTTTGGTTTTAGAGTGTTGCACTGGGTTATGACAGATCCTAATTGCACTTTCAGAGTCACAATGTAGTGGGATCTTCTTCATATTGAGTCCATAGTCTCGAAGTTGACTCTGGATCCAAATCACTTGTGATGTGCAGGATGCAGCGGCAATGTATTCCGCTTCGGCAGTAGACAGCGACACACACGTTTGTTTCTTGGATTGCCAGCTGACCAACTTCCCGTCAAGAAATTGACAGCCACCAGTTGTGCTTTTACGGTCGAGTCCACATCCTCCAAGGTGAGCATCAGAATAGGCTTGAACGAAGAAGCCTGAGTTGGATGGATACCATAGACCTAAGGAGGTGGTTCGCTTGAGATAGCGTAAGATGTTCTTCACTGCAAGCATATGAGGTTCGCGTGGGTTTGCCTGAAATCTAGCACAATAACACACATAAAACATGATATCAGGCCTGCTAGCAGTTAGATACATCAGTGAGCCTATCATTTGACGATAGAGCGTGATATCGACAGCCGGTTTATCTAGAGATGGGGTAAGCTTGGTGCCGAATGCCATTGGGACTTTGACTTTTGAGTCGCCCATCATGCCAAACTTCGCTAGGAGAGTCTTTGTGTAAGCTTCCTGATTGATAAAGATGCCTTCGGGTCCCTATCTTATGTTTAAACCAAGGAAAAAGTTAATAGGACCCATTGAGCTCATTTCAAACTTAGTCTCCATCAGCTTTCTGAATTCAGCTGTTAAGCTGGGATTCGTGGAGCCAAAGATGCTGTCATCGACATAAATTTGAACTATCATAAGGTGGTTACCTTCCTTTTTGCGAAAGAAGGTTGGGTCAACCGAACCTTGTTTAAATTTAGACATCTTTAAAAATTTTGTAAGCGTTTCATACCAGGCTCTCGGAGCTTGTTTGAGGCCGTACACAGCTTTATCCAGAATATAGTTATTTTGATACTTTTCATTCACGAACCCAGGAGGTTGCTCCACATACACAGTTTCTTCGAGCTCTCCATTGAGAAATGCACACTTGACATCCATTTGGAAAACCTCAAAGTTTTTGTGAGCAACATAGGCCAGGAATATTCTAACAGATTCTAGCCTAGCTACTGGAGCGAAAGTCTCTTCATAGTCTATCCCTTCCTCCTGACAGTATCCCTTGACCACCAAACGAGCTTTGTTCCTTATGACATTACCTTCCTTGTCCATTTTTTTCCTAAAAACCCATTTGAGACCAACAACCGAAGCATCTGGAGGAGTTGAAATGAGGCGCCAAACTTTGTTCCTTTCAAACTCGTTCAGTTCGTCTTGCATTGCTTGAACCCAATCAGAGTGATCGAGGGCAGTGTTCACTGTCTTCGGTTCAACTTTTGATACGAATGAGTTAAACATACAAAACTCAACCTTTGAAAATAAGGATGTCTGTTTTGCCTTCAGTTGAGATCGAGTCAGAACCTTTTCAGATACATCACCAACTACTTGAGAGATAGGATGATCTCTGGTCCATTTGGTAAGAGGAGGGTAATTCGGATCAAAGGTTGGGTCTAGTTCAGCATTGATCATTTATTCTGGCTCAGATTGGCTATCGTAATCGAGTGTCATATCGTTATGCTCCCCCTCAATTGATGAGTCTTGAGAAACATGAGGTTCAGGGGTTTCTTATGGTGCTGGACTTTCAGGCGTTGAAGCATCTTCGTTTGGAGGGGCATCTTCGGTTGGAGAGGCACCTTCGGTTGGTGAAGGACCTTCGGTTGAAGTTGTAGAGTTTGTCTCCCTCTGGACTGGTGAGCGTGAATCGCTTGTTGAGATAGGACCTGTTCTGTGTAAAACAAGCAGCAGAAATAGCGTCAGCCCAAAAATAAAGAGGTAAGGAAGCGAAACTTAGCATAGTTCGGGCAGCTTCACACAAGGATCGGTTTCGTCTTTCGAATATTCTGTTCTGTTGTGGTGTGTAAGGAGCTGAGAAATTGTGACTAATTCCCTTTTCTGCAAGAAACTCTTCAAACTCCCTGTTTTTGAATTCAAGACCATTGTCACTCCTGATGTTGCGAACGACCTTCTTGAGCTGTACTTCAATTTGTTTGATAAACACTTTCAGCTTTTGAGTCGCTTCAGATTTGAGCATTAGAAAGAACACCCATGTAAATCGTGAAAAGTCATCAACGATAACAAGAATATACTAGCTACCACCGATGCTTTCGATAGATGAAGGACCACACAAATCGATATGAAGCAATTCGAGTGGTTCAACAACTTTTGTGTTGATTATAGATGGGTGACTTTGACGACTCTGCTTCCCCATTTCGCATGCAACACATAAATGCTCTCTGTCGAACTTGAGCAATGGAAGACCCCTAACATGACCTCCAGTGACAAGTCAGTTGATATCTTTGAAATTGAGATGAGAGAGTCTTTGGTGCCACAACCAGCTTTCGTCGGATTGAGCTTTTGATAACAGGCATATGGCTGGGTTTCCTTTGATGGGTTTCATGTTTAGAGGAAACATTTCACCCTTTCGCTCTGACTTGAGAATCACTTTCTTTGTCTTTTTCTCTATGATTTCAGAACCTTCATCATCGAATGAGACTTTGAGACCTGTACCTCCAACAAGCTGAGATACACTGATGAGGTTGTGTTGAAGTCCTTCCACATAAGCCACCTTCCTTATAGTGAAGTCTCCATTTGTTATCATTCCATATCCCTTTATGGTGCCGAAAGAGTTATTTCCAAACTTGACGTTGCCACCATTTGCAAGAGATCTGTATTCCCTGAGCTCCTCTTTCCTCCCTGTCATGTGACGCGAGCAGCCACTATCGATGTACCATTCTTCGTCAAACTGCTCGTCACTTATAACCTGCAAAAATTAAGCAGATTTAGGAACCCAAAGTTTCTTGGGTCCATGTGAGCTTTTCATGGGAACGGGAATAGTAAGAGAGATGTCAACTAGATATGTTCGTTTTATTAGAGTTGATTCATCTTTCTTTTTAATGGTAAAGACTTTTATTTTGTTAGGATTGGATGTGTTCGTTTTGGACTTTGGTTTGGATTCATTGACCTTCTGCTTTCCCTTTTGTTCAGCTGATGAATGAGATTTTTGAGAACAAGCTGAATTAGCTTTAGAGCAAGATGGAGATGAATCGGTGGAAGTAGAGGACTTCCTGGCTGGTGACTCTAGGTGACCCTTTTGCTTTTGATCATTGGAGGGACTGACCTTAGAGTCTTGTTCTCTTTTGACTTCAGAACCGAACCTCTGCGTTCGGTTGGAGTTGTTCTTGGAACTGAACCTTTGGTTTCGGTTGAAGTCCTTTTCAGAACCGAACCTTTGCCTTCGGTTGGTATTTTCTTGTGAACCGAACCTTGGCTTTCGGTTGGTATTTTCTTGTGAACCGAACCTTGGCTTTCGGTTGGTATTTTCTTGTGAACCGAACCTTGCACAATAAGAGCATTAATAGAAGGATTAGCGGTAGACTTCTTCTTTCTCAACTCATCCAATCTCTTCTGCAACACGGCTTCCTCATCATTTCCATCGTCCTTTTCAGCCATCTTCTTAAGAACACAGTCCTTAGCATAGTGGTTCTTGCCACCACAGTAGAAGCAGCTTAACCTAGAATTCATCAAAGGGGCCCATTGCCATCATCCATGGAGTGCTTTGAAACCGTAAAATCTCCCCCTCAAAGTATGGAATGGATGACAATGCTTTAACTTCCAAAACAAGCATCTAGCAAATAAAAAGATCTGCAACGAGGAATATATGAAGCAATCCACGAATCTTGATTCTTCAATAGTCTTCAAACACGGGCTCTAGGATATATAAATCAAGCACTGAAGTAATGTCTTTAAACTTCATTTTCGAATGTAATCCCAAAGAATCTTCATGAAAACCAAACCCGCCATAAAACCCATCTCAGAACAAAGAAACTGAATCACTTCTTGTCTTTGAAGAGCTCCCCCTCCAAGTCACAACAATCTTCAAATAAGCTAATGATATAAGCCATCAAAAAATATCATGTAACAACCCAAACTTTAAGATTCGTAACGCCACTTGATCGAGAAAATACAAGAAGTCGGAGATATAACAAGTCCTTAGCAGAGCTCGATGAAAAACTTATGCTATAAAGGATACTTCTCTGTAAAAACCTTAGTAGAGCTCGATGAAGAACTTCTGTAAAAGCTACCTTCATAATTCTCCCACAAGCTTTATCAAAAATCTTCAACTTTGAAAAGTCACAAATCCAATTTCGAATGGCCATACCAAATTCTCCCCCGATTTATAATCAAAAACATGATTATAAAGCCTTCAATTGGTCATGAGAATGATCTTGAATGGATAAAAATTTACTATGCTCCCCCGCGACAAAAAGATATACAAAAAAATCTGAAAAAATCGTGAAAACTTGACGTTAAAAAAAAAAAAACGACTTTCCGAACCGCCAAGACTTGATGGAATCATTATTTTGCTGTTCACGAAAAAATATGAGCGTTGAAAAATCCAAAACTGTTCACCAGCTCTTAAAATTGCAAACTTTTCTGAAATATAGACTGAAACTGTCACTTTGCTGAAAGTCAGGGGACTAGATAGAAATTCTGCATCAATTTCTCCTTGATTTGTAACAATTTCTGAATTTTAGCCAAAATTACCAAGCTGTGAAAACAACAGGTACCAAAAGTGTCAGATCGTTGAAGCTTCAGGGAGCAAAAATGAAACATTACTATCTTCTTCCCCAAATTAGACGCTGATAAAAGGAATGCGCGACTGGAACAAGTGCTAGACCCCAAAATCTAAAACACGCAGATCACACTTTCGTTTCAAGCACAACCAACCGAACCAAGGTTCGTTTCAAGATCGCCATCTATTCACGCGAACCGAACGTTCGGTTCGTTTCTTATTCCAAATCAAGCTTCATCAGGCGAAACTCCTTTCGCTTTCCGTTCATCCTTCGTTCGCTCCAACCATTAACAACCGAACCCAGCTTAAACACGCGAATCCAAGATAGAGGTTCGTTCCAATTCCGTTGATTATACCCCAAGGCGAGTCTCCATTCCCAGTTCGCTTATTGTTCTCACTCTACATTTGCTTCAAGCCCTTTCGTTCCAAGAGCTAGCACCCGAACCCAAGTTCGCTTTCTGTCTTCCTTTCTTTCGTTCCAAGGAAACAAACAAACCCAATCATAGATTCGCTTCAATTTCATCGATTATACCCCAATGAGAAGCACAGTAAACGAGCGTTCATAGGTAAGGATTTCACAGCGATTTTGACTTTTCTATTGACCAATGTTCGTCCCAATTGAGATTGATTCGTTTGCAGTTCATGAAACACTCATATCACAGATCACACTTTCGTTTCAAGCACAACCAACCGAACTAAGGTTCGTTTCAAGATCGCCATCTATTCACGCGAACCGAACGTTCGGTTCGTTTCTTATTCCAAATCAAGCTTCATCAGGCGAAACTCCTTTCGCTTTCGGTTCATCCTTCGTTCGCTCCAACCATTAACAACCGAACCCAACTTAAACACGCGAATCCAAGATAGAGGTTTGTTCCAATTCCGTTGATTATACCCCAAGGCGAGTCTCCATTCCCAGTTCGCTTATTGTTCTCACTCTACATTCGCTTCAAGCCCTTTCGTTCCAAGAGCTAGCACCCGAACCCAAGTTCGCTTTCTGTCTTCCTTTCTTTCGTTCCAAGGAAACAAACAAACCCAATCATAGATTCGCTTCAATTTCATCGATTATACCCCAATGAGAAGCACAGTAAACAAGCGTTCATAGGTAAGGATTTCACAGCGATTTTGACTTTTCTATTGACCAATGTTCGTCCCAATTAAGATTGATTCGTTTGCAGTTCATGAAACACTCATATCACAGTCAATTTCGTTCGTTCATAGGTAAGACCCACATCATTGTTATCAAGCCTCTATTAAGAGACCTGCTTGGCGAAGCGAATAGGGCATCAAGATAGCTCCAATACACTTTTGTTCCAAATCATGTCAATCCATTTCAAAAATCCGAGTCCAGGTCTAGATTTCTTTTCCGATTTGTGAGAAAATCCGATTGCGAGACCTATTCCACCGTGATTCATAAGAACAACGGATGACCTTTTAGCGCTTGACCATTTGGAACACCTTTAATTCAATTCAGTTAAATTACAAACTCGATTTCATTCCTTTGAGTTCTAGTACAAATTGTGAAGCCCATCACCAACACAGAAGATAACAAACAACGAGCCTCAAAGTATCGATTGAATTTCAGATCAACAATCACTTTGTTCTTCATCAGTCTTTCAAAGAGCAGATTTAAACATCATACCAAAATCATCACTCTCATGGTAATAATATCGAAATAATCATCAATTTCTTACAGTTAATAAATTAACCTTGAAATTAATTGAATAGAGGATGAATCAAGGGCTTGAAAAAAAAATGATGTGATAAGAAAATCGAATAACCCAAATCCCGTCATCAAACATAAACCAAATCAAAGATTGAAGGAAACAGTTGGATCTCAATATATAATCGATTTTCAATCAAAAATCAATTGAATGAATCCAGGAATAACAATCTTCTGATTTCAAGATTGCATTATCGATAATAAGCGTGAATCAAGAAGAACTGGAATGAACAGGAAATAGGTTTGGGCTTATAAAGTAAGCATGAAGTGCATAATGGACTGGATCCAATGAAAGAATGTGATAGAAAAGTAAAAACGACCCACAATCAGCAAGAATATAACGAATGAAATAAGAATCGGAATAAAAATACCACATGAACAGTAGATGAACAAAAGTATCCATGAACAGTAACTTGAACAGATCTTTGATTCCAAAACGCAAAAACACCAATAATCTTCAATATATGTGCAGAAAATCACCAAATCAAGAACCGATACTTCAAAAATCAATAGATTTTCAAAGACCTGCTCTGATACCACTTGTTGGGATTGAAACCCTAATTGTGATTTGATGAACAAGATGCGGAAAATAAGAACAAACACAATAATGAAGATTATGTCGAATGATCACTCGATTTATTGAAATATGAGGGATAAATTACACTTAAAGAATACACTAAAGAATCTAACACTAAGAAACCTCACGTGGCGGCTACATTTTGCCTCACTCTTAACCCTAATAATGAATAATACATGACTATTTATAGGGAAAAGACAAGTCTTGGGCTTTTAACCTAGAATTCATCAAAGGGGCCCATTGCCATCATCCATGGAGTGCTTTGAAACCCTACAGAAAGGTGAAGGAAGAAATCTATGTTGATCAACCCCCTGGTTTTGTTGACTCAACGTTCCCTAATCGTGTCTACAAGTTGGACAAAGCATTGTATGGGTTACATCAAGCTCCTCGAGCATGGTATGCGACTCTTACAAAGCATTTGCTCGAGCATGGATACTCTCGCGACACCATTGATCAAACTTTGTTCATTAAGCATGTGGGTAATGTTCATATACTTGTTCAGATCTATGTTGACGACATTATCTTCGGGTCAACTTGTCCACAGCTTTGCAAGGAGTTTGAAGGCGTAATGAAGAAAAGGTTTGAGATGATTTCTCTTGGGGAGATGACCATGTTTCTGGGGCTTCAGGTCAAACAATCTTCTACCAGAATCCTTATTCATCAAGCAAAGTATATGGATGATATACTAGAGAAGTTCGGGTTCAGAGACGCGAAACCTGCTCTTACACCCATGGCGGAGAGACTTCTACTGGCTCCTGATCTTGAAGGCGAATCCGTAGATCAGACGTATTATCGATCGATGATCGGTTCGCTCATGTATCTAACTGCTAGTCGTCCAGACATAATGTTTGCAATCTATCAATGTGCACGCTTCCAGGCCAATCCTAAACTTTCTCATCTTATTGCTGTTAAACGGATTTTTTGGTATCTCAAAGGTTGCCCAAAACTGGGCCTTTGGTATCCAAAAAATCCTGAATTTGACCTTTATGCTTTTGCAGACAACAACTATGGCAAGTGTGAGCTTGATAGAAAATCGACTTCAGGAGGATGCCAATTTCTTGGAGATAGACTGGTCTCATGGCAGTGCAAGAAGCAGCATACGGTCTTAACCTCAATAGCAGAAGTGGAATATGTCGCTGCGTCTTCCTGTTGTTCTCAAGTTATATGGATCCAACATCAGCTGTTGGACTACGTTTTGAATTTTTTAGAAACCCCAATTCATTGTGACAATGAGGCTGCTATTCAAATCGCTAAAAATCCAGTCCAACATTCCAAAACCAAGCACATTGACATCAAAATTCATTTTATCCGAGATTGTTATGAGCGTTCGCTCATCAGGCTAGAACATGCTCACACTGACAATAATTTGAAGCTCGATTCGATGTGCTTGTGGGATTTTTAAAAATGATTTGTTTTGTGGATTAATTTTTTTTAGATTTTATTAGTTTAAATTTGCGCATTTTTAGTCATTTCATTATCTCCCTTGCACAAATTTAGGGGAAGAAATAAACAAAAAAATCCAAAAACATAAAAATCAAAAATCCAAAAATATTTTGTTTTTGTTTTATTTTTTTTTCATAAAAACTTTAAAAAAATCCAAAAACATAAAAAATTCAAAAAAATTGTCGCTAATAGTTATGTTTGTTGTTGAAGGTATGGGAAGTGATATTATCAAGTGATAACAGGCAATCTGAGTCTGAGTCTGTGTAACGTACCCAAAATTCAGAAAATGCTATGGTTTGATGCGTCGGTAGGCACGAAAATTTTTAAATGGACATGACTAGGTAGAGTTGAACTTAGGAAATTTATAGACTTGACAAATCTTGACCTAGTTAGATCCGTTCAGCCTGACAATACGACGCTCGGATAGGTTGAGTAGGGAGATATATATGGGAATCTACTCGTCACATTAAATGAACTCGTATCTGGAACCGTGGTTTAACTTTTCCTCGATGTGCGGATTCTGTCCTTAATTCCGGTTGGATGGGGCGACTGGTAAATTCTGATAAATTAGGTCTGTAGAAAATCATTTTCTTTCTTTTTGTCTATTAGTCATATATTGTCTCCTTTGCGTGATTTCCAATCCGACCTGATACACAACATATATGACTCTATTTCTCTACATGTTATATATATGAAATTCCTCTTATCTGTTAGCCATATGCTGTCTCCTTTGCGTGACTTCCAATCTGACCTGGTACACAGCATATGCAACCTTTTACTTCTCAACCCCTCTGAAAAAGTAAGTAATAAATATAAGTAATAGCAATATGAATCTATTCTCTCTCTCAATGGTTGTCTACTCACCCGGTGTAAGGAGTACTCTGGAAGTTCTTGATGGCTGGGGCATATTAGGAAGCAGGAAACACGTTTTAGTACACTTAAAATTGAACATATACAGATTGTCTGTAGATCTCGCTTCTCGATTTAGGTGGACAACAATATCCCTGGTTGTAGTCAGTTAAATGGTCTTAAGAAAAAATTATTTAAGAATTAGGGCCAATCATGATGATAAAATTACAATTAGGTATATGCATATGTCATGTCATTGGTAAACTGTCATAAATTTTTCGTGTTTAAGTGGACCACAATACTGACGATCGACCAGACAAAGACGTGAAGATAGAAGGTACCGACAAGCGGATAAAGGCTGTCTAAAAACTTTGATCCCAAATCATTCTTAAAGTTAGATATCATTCTATTTTTGTTAAGTTTGTTCATGGTTTTCTTCTAATTTAAATATTAGGTGAGAAATTAAAAAAAAAAAATCAGAAAATTAAAAATTTAAAAAAAAGTGTTATTTCTGTTTTATTTCTTTTTCAGAAAATATGAAAAATCCAAATTTTTTTTTGTTTTAATTTGTGTGCTAAGTTTTCTTTTAGTTTTGTTTTGTCTTGAAAAGTGATTTCAGGTGAAGATGAAACTCATGGATTTTGTGTTGAAGATTTCTGAGCCAAAGCCTCGTCCGTGAGCATCGAAGAATTCACATTCAAAGGAGCAAGAAATGAAGATTATTCTTTCAACATTCAATCCTTCAACCCTATAAGCAAGGTGAAGCTGCAATTGAAGATTATGTGACGGATTGCATTGAAGCCTCCTCAATCAGTCTAATACTATCTTTGTACTTGCTGAAGTGATCAAGAAGATTTGTTCTCTCTAAAGATTCTCAAGCTGAAAGCACTATCTTTCAAGAATCAGTACGTCAAGCCTCCTCACCCAACATGCGTTCAATGCCAAATTTTGAAGAAAAGCCCAACCGCTCAAGATGAAGTCATTCATTGAAGATTCATCAAGTTCATCTTGAAGTCGTGAAGAATTTGAAGATTAATGCTGAATCTAAGTTCCCACTGAAGATTATCAAGAAATCCAACTACTTTTTAGGGGGAGCTTGTTGGGTCATTTAAGAAAAGAAAATAAAGCTATAAACTAAGGGGGAGATTGTTGGGTCAATATTATGGTTTATACTTTGCGTTTCTAGGAAATTGTATTTTTATGTAATATCTTATGTGTTTACAGTCAAGTTTATGGCCAAGGGGATGTTTACGGCCATAAACCCTGTTTACGGCCCATGTTTTCTGTGTGTGTGTATATATATATATATATATGTATGTATATATATATATATATATATATATATATATATATATATATATATATAGGGGTGAGGGGTGTGAGAAAAAGAGTGATGAACACTAAAGGAGCTTAAGTGTGTGCATTTGAAGGTGTTCTAGAGAGAGAAACGAGAGAGAAACTAGAGAGAAGTTTTAAGTGTGTGAATCTTTGTATCTGGATCTTCATTCTAATCATATCATACATAGATTTATCATCTTCTTCTTCTTCTCATTCTCTTCTATTTGATATGACATCATCCGTTTGATTGGGATTCCGCACCATCAAACAGATCTGATTGATACACAAGCATATTAGGGACTTACAAGCAACTCATCCTTACTTATCAATATACTTTCCATTGATCCAGGTGCTTTGTCATTATGCATTCAAATGAGAACTCATAGAACTCACATACATATTTAGCTTAATTGGAATGGCACAGAAACAAAATAATGTTAACACGATAGGTTATAAACGTCAAGTCGTGCGCTAGTAATGATTACCTAGGTTTACTCTTGATTTGTTCTTTAAACTTTTCAAGACCATTAAGACTCCCACTGACGCCTTGACATATAAGATTCTCTTGTCAAGAAACATTTCTTGACAAAAAAATATTCAAGAGTTAGTGTAGCCTTTTGTCAAGTTTAACACTTCACACAATTGGTCCTGGTTGGTCTTTGTCTTATCCAAGTCATCAAAACTTACCAATTTCAAATGTGCAAGAATAAGAAAACTTTTCCAAATTCCACATTTGACAAGTGTCATAAACCTACTTAAGACTTGTCACTCATGTCACAATCTTGACTCTAAGACTTGATATTGGAACGAAGTATGATTGACTTCTTGATTTAACCATTTCTACAATTGTCGATTCCTCTTCTTAGACATGCAATTGCACTAAGACTCACTTAGAGGATCAATTGAGACATGGTTCTTAATCATTAAGACCTATCATAAAACACAATAAAAGTTACTCTCCCTTCTTCTTAGAATAGAGAAACTTTTATCTTTCTACCTACTAGATTCTTCTTATTCGTTCTGCTATTGATTGAAACTCTTTCAATCAACTCATAATTATGCTCAATCTTATAAGTATAACCGTATTTACTAAACTTTAGTAAATCATGACGGATATGTTTATTACTCTTGTGGTGGACTTGATCGAAACACAACCTAGTGTACTCGATTTCTTAGTCCTTCACTTGACACTTTGTCAAAGAATTAGTCTGATTTTCAAATATGAAGTTTGTCATTCATCACACAATGCAGGTTGCATGATTCCAAGTTTCTGTCCAATTGAAACTTGGGTGATGAGAAACTCACCCTATTTGGTAAATTCTCGACATTTCCACAAATAACATAATTAAGAATCAAATCCATTATTGTTAATAGTAGAAATAACAAAATCAAAATTTATATTATTGCGGAAAAAATTTGTCCTTACAATGCAATTCAACTGAAAAACTATGCTATCACGTATTTCTTATCAATCTATCCTAACTCTAGAGTAGCAGCTCAAAAATCTGATCTTTGAATCCATGCGATCGAAATTCATTTCTTCATGATCAGATTCAGCACGCTTCTTCCTTAAGCTTCCGCTCTTTTCTTTGATCCTGCAAAACATCAAAATGTAATCTTATCACATCATGTATTAAGAATAAAAAATAGGAACTTACAGAGTTAGATAATGGATTTTACCTGAAGTAGAGCCATATTCCTTGACTCTCCCATCTCTTAGATCTCTCAGGTAGTTTGGGAAGCTTCGTCTCCAATGCCCCTTATCTAGGCAATAAAAGCAAATGGACTCTTTTGGCACAACACATGGGACAGTCTCATTCTTAGTCCTTTCTGGACTTCCAATGTTGCCAGTGTCCATTGAAGTTTGGGAGTTTGATTCACCAGACAAATTTGCTTGACCAACACGCCAAGCAAATATTTGATGGTAGGTAAATGACGATTTACGAATTCCCACCATGAAAAAAAAAATTGAAGTTTAAGTTTTAAATGAATTGAAACTCCTAGAACCTTTTGAGATTCATTGAACTTTTCAATGGCTTGTTTAATCTTGATTATGCCCTTCAAGTTTACGACTGGGATGCCGAGGATCACAAACATGGTGTGAATAACCATACGAATCTACGGGATGCACTCAATGCTACTATCACCTAATCAATGTTTCGGTTAGCCACACACGCTTCATTGATCTATGATAAACATCGAGCCACCCTTCGCCACCAATGTCAATCCCAAATTAGTGTGCCGGTTAACCACACACGCTCCACTAACGTTTGACAAGGGTACGAAGTGTAATTCCATGGATTAGCATACAATTTCACAGTTTGCCTAAAGTAACTAGAATTTGGGAATTTGTAAAAGCATGTAGTTACTTTGTACTTCATTATACTTACTTATAATGGAAGGTTTCGTCCTATCCTACCCGTTCGGCTAAAGACCCTCCACTAGTCAAGAGTGTGGTGGGTAAGAGTGGATACCCATTCAATCGCCATTTGGTAGGCAATTTCCTTAAACACCCCTTATAGACCAACTTCGTGAATGAGGCCTACTAACGGTAAGATTGGCTGTTTACTTATACATATATAATATTAGACTTTTAATGTCATATATACATCATATAGGGTGTATTTTAAACTTTTAAAATACTAGGTGGTTTTATTAACTTTCTCTTTTAATTAAACTTTTAATTAACTTAACAAAACCATAAGGGTGTAATTTGAACTTTTCAAAATACGAGGGTTTTAGAATTTAACATTTCAAAATTAAACTTTTAATCAACTTTTAAATTCCAAAACTTGAGGGAAAGTTTTGAACTTTTCAAAACATTAGGGTTTAGAATTTAAATATTTCAAAAAATTAACTTTTAATCAAAAATTTTAAATTCCAAAACTTGAGGACAAGTTTTGAAACCTTTCATAACATTAGGGGTTCAACTATTCAAAATTCAAAAACAAAACTTTTAAGTTCAAATTTAAACTATAAAACCTAAAGGGGAAAATTGAAACTTTTTCACAAGATAATTCAAATCTAAATAACAAACAATCAATCTTTATCAAGTAAAACAAAAGATTATCTAAGATTTGACAATTATCTTCTATTTTGGCAAGGATAATCTCAAAATATTGATAAAAATCAGATTTTATTAACAAAAAACGTTTTAGGTAATTATCCACAGCCAAAATAGGTCAAAATCCCGAAATCAGCTCCATTTGACTCTCTGACTCGTCGAGTTCACTATGAACTCGGCGAGTTCAGCCATGGACTTTGCGAGTCCAACCCCCAGAAACCAAAAAATTTCGATTTTAAGCATGAATAATCAAATATAGCATCAAATACATCAAACAAACAGCCCTAGGCTCTGATACCACTAATGGGGTTCGAGCAATACATCATTCCTATGGTGTACATGCAAACCCTAATAGCTTTTGGATCTAGTTTGTCTAATGAATATGCAATTGAATATCCAAATCTATAAACCCTAGATCTAACATATGATGAGCTGAAATAAGGGTTTAGTAATTACCTTTGATTTTTACATAGCAATAACAATCAATTCCTTGCTTTGATTGGCTTTAAAAAGCTTAGTGCCTCAAGTGTTGCACCTCTAATGGAGTCACAAACACCACTAAGCAATTGGATGAAGGAGAGAAGAGAGTGGATGCACCAAAAATGGCTGGAAACCCTAAAGGAACACTAAGCCACGTTTTTAGGGCATATGGGTCCTTTATATACATGTAGGCTATTAGGGTTTGCAACTAGGAAACCCTAATCTGACTGCATAGGCCCTAAGCAGCCCATGGAGTCCTTTAACATATCCCGTGGACGAATTCTTTATGGGCTTCCCATAGAATTTGTCCAACCTATATATTATTAGGTGATCCATAGCCCAATAGTAATTATCTTGTAATTACAACTCCAGTCCCCTAAGTTTAATTAATCTCTTTTAGTCACAAAATTAATTCTTAATTAATTCTTGACTAATATTAATTAAACAATATGATTTCTACTTTAATATATTATTCTTATAATATATTAATAAATCATAATTAAACCTTTCTCTCCTTAATTCATCCTACATGTTGCTACGGTGAAGGCAACCCAAAAGGACCATGCTTATAATTGGGTCAAGTACATACCAAAATAGTTATGGACTTAGACACTAATCCAACATTAAACTAACACAAAACACGAATCTATTGACAATTATCTTTGGAATTGGATTAGAATGATCATTACCACATTAAAAATAGGTTTATAAGTTCAAAAACAGCTTAGTGTAATGATTCTAGTCCAATTCCAACGTTAAAACTCGAAGATATCCTGTCAGGGGGTCCAACTCGTCGAGTGCATGAACCAACTCGACGAGTTGGATGAATTTGTGCTTGGACTCGTCGAGTCCCCTGACCAGACAACATAAATTTCAATTTTTTAGCCATTGCATCAAGTATAATTGAAAACCAAGCCTAGGCTTTGATACCACTGATGGGTTTTGAGCATTCTAACACTCCTATGGTGTACATGCAACCCTAGAAATCTTGGATCTATGTTTTCTCTATTATAGATGAAAATATGATTTTTCTAAGGTTCTCATCCTAACTAACATACAATGGAGCAACTATAGTACAAAAGTTTGGTTAGGAACATACCTTTTGATGGAGCTTGAAGTCTTAAAGCTTTAAGAGTTTAGTGCCCCAAGTGTTGCACCTCAAATGGTTCACATAACACCAAAAACCCTTGGAATAACTTGAGAAAAGAATACTTCACCACAAAATCCGCTAGCCCTCCTTGTTCTTGTCTATGTGCCCATTTTGCTAGCCTATGGTGTCTTTATATAGTGTGCCACATGTAGGGTTACATCATGTAAACCCTAATGTGCATGGCTTTTCATTTTCCCTATGATCCATGGGTTTAAACCTCCATGGAGCATCCATGGAGCACCCAATGGGTCCTAGCCCAATCTAGTGAATCATGGATCACAAGCCCAGTATATAAGAATGAATGATTTACATAATCAATCCCCATATATTTAATTAGTCTCCTTTTGATCACAAAATTAATTCCAAATTATTCTTGATCAATACTAATTAAATAATCATATTAATATATTAAAACTTATAAGATATTAACAAACCATAAGTATTCTCTTCTCATTTGTCTATCCAATTGTTCCGATGCCATGCAACCCAAATGGACCATGCTACTCTCGGGTCGAATACATACCAATAATAGTTATGGGCTTAGACATCTAATCCAACAGGGAAAACTCTTGCTGACTCGCCGAGTCTACGACAATCTTCATCGGACTCGCCGAGTTGACCATGGAACTCGCTGAGTCCCTTCAGTCATTCACTTAAACATATGCTTTTAAGCCATGCTAAGATTCTATATTGCAGATCCAAGTCCCCAAGGCATGTTTGTCATGTAAAGTTGCAAAATTTACGTGCATGTAAGGCTCTAGAGACTCTAAATGACAAATCCAAGCTTGCAATGGGGGTTTACACCTTAGGAGAGTCTCATTCTTGCAAAAGCTGGCAGTTTTATGGAATTAGAGACCCAAGAGAGTTCAGATCTGAAGTTGCAACCTCAGATCTTAGCTCAAACACAAGAAAGGCTTCTTAATATGCTAGAAAAGCCCAAAAAGCCACCCAATAAAGATCTAGAATGAAATGAGGTTAAGATAACTGCTTAATACCTTCCAAAGGATGCCAACTGAGGTAGATCTCTGATTCCCACACGTTCCTTGCTTCTAATCACATGTTCTCCAAGCTTTTCTCACCACAAATCCTCTTCCAAAGCTTAGACACACAAAATGGCATAAATGTTAGTAACACCACACAAAATGGGTAAACCAAATACTTTATGAATTTTTTCCTTTGTGATCTTTATTCTTTTTCCTTTAATTAAAATACTGTTTGCGCATTCATCAGAATGCTTAAGCACAAAATGGCAAAGTTTTAAGGGAATACTCTTAATGTTGATATTCAAAAATGCTTTAAATCCCATCCATTTCACCCAATCTTTTTGTTCTGATGATAAAGAACTTACAACATATGTCATCAATTCAGGTGTCGATCTAGTGTTTATTGAAGGAAACTCCTTCAATATATCTTTCACAGTCTTTTTCTCTTTCACGTTTTTTTGCTTCTTTATTGCTGCACGATTGTCCCCACTATTCCTCTTCCTTTTTGATTCTTTAATCTTTGTCACTCCTTTAACATATTTTCTATCACCGATTCTATTTTTTACATAGATTTCTTCATTAGATTCATCACCTAATTCATTACATCAGTCATAAATGTTAGTAACACCATAGAAATCCAAAAATCCTATATCATCTAATTAGAAAGTAATATTCCAACAGAATATTATGCATATACACTTATTATATCATAATATTCTATGAAATTTAATCCAAAAATTCTATATCATCTAAGTAAAATGTAGATATTTATTCAAATTATAATATTTATAAGAAATTAAACTTAAATGTTGCAAAATCCTATATCAGCTAAGTAAGACAACAAAAATTAAGTAATTTATGATTTATGATATAATAATATCTAGAATGTGTAATATGAACCATAAACATTTCATATCACAATACTTTCATATCAGACAACATACTTTTCTTTTTACACATCAGAAACATTCTAATATGATCCATAAGCAATTCATGTCAAACATAGACTATGAAAATTATTGTTAGAAACATTCTAATATTTCTATTATTCCATAATATTGGAATTATAAAGTATAAAATCATATTTCAGAAAAAAAAAAGTTTATATTATTTTACCCGTTGACTCTCTATCTGATTATGTCTCTGATTATGTTGAAGATTCAGAAACATGCTTTTTCTTTTTGTGCTTCACATCATTATGGATTAATTTGCTGTGGCGCTTGAAATGTTTTTTGACTTTTCTTTTTTTTCTTTTTCTTTACTTTATCTACATCAATAATTATTCTATTAGAAGAATTATTTATATTTTTATTGGATGTCATTCTTATAATCCTTACCATATTCATCACTCTCTGTTGTGGATGTCTCTGACTTTACTGTCTCTGACTGTGAAGATGAAGAATCTGAAACATAGTGTCTTTTTTTCTTTTCAAGTTTTTCCTTCCTTTTTGTATCTTTAGCTGTATGAAGAAATTTAAAAATTGAAATAAAATAGAATATTTATTGAAATCAATTAGAATGTTCATAATAATCAACTGAAAAAAAAAAAATCCCAAAAAACTTTCTTTTGTTAAGTATTTTAAAGAATGATTGTTGATACCTTTTTTAATTCTTTTTTTATGTTGTGAGGATGAATCAGAAGAGGTGTAACACCCAAAATAAGAAAGGTCAAGAAAGGAAAGAAAACCTAAGTCAAAGAAGTCAACTCGTCGAGTCCAGGGAGGAACTCGATGAGTCGGAGCGGGATCCGGGGGATCAATTAAGTAACCGACTCGGCGAGTCGGCAAAGGGGACTCAGCGAGTGTGGTCTGAATGAGGAAAACCATAAATCCGGGACTTTGGGCAGTATTTAAGAATCTTATTCTCTCCATTAGGGTTCCATATAGCCTCTCTCATCCAGAAACCGAAACCTTAAGCCCCATTATTGCTCATTCAAGTTTCTTGCCATTTTTGGGGTGATTTGAAGGAAAAAGGGAGTAAGGAATCATTGGGGATTCAAGGGTTTGCAGTAGATCCAGAGTTTGAGGGCCTTTCCAGAGCAATTCAAGGTAAGGAGTCGTTACCTTCCCTCTTTTGCATGTAAATCAATCTTGATTGTGAGTTTTGGGGCTTTTATGCCATGTTCTTGAACCATTTCGAGTTAGAGCCCAGATCTGAAGTTGCTACTTCAGATCTAAGTGTATTTTGGCCTTGGGGGTGTAGGTGAAGCATGGTTGTCTTAAAACCTAGCCCTAGAGTGTTTTGAGCTTAGATCTCCTTAGTTATATGTAAAGTTTGCAACTTTACATGGGGAATGGACTTTGGAAGTATGGATCTATGATTTGGAGCCCCTACATGGCTCGAAAAGCCACTGAATGGATTAAGAACTGGAGCGACTCGGCAAGTCACATGGGTGGACTCGGCGAGTTGGATGAAGTTGGGCAGGAACTCGGCGAGTTGGAAGAACAACTCGATGAGTCTGTTGAAGATTGCCTTGGACTCGGTGAGTCTGTTCTTGGACTCGGCGAGTCAAGCCACAAAACCCTAAACCCTTCGAGTTAAGACTCGGATCAGTGAGTTGAGTGGGGACTCAGTGAGTTGGAGAGTTCAGGACTCGGAAATCGGTAGACTCGGCGAGTCTGGGGCTGACTTGGCGAGTCGAGTCGCGAATGAAAGGATTCTGAGCTAATGAACTCGGCAAGTCAGTAGGCAGACTCGGCGAGTAGGGTTGAACTAGAAGGTTAAATTTGACTAGGACTTTGACTTTTACCAGAGTTGACTTTTGGTGATCAGTTAAGCTAAGTGATATATGTTTTGATATTGGTAGCTCGGGGAGCTAGTGGAGCAGCGGTTCAGGGAATTGTCGGTCATCATCCAGAGGGGTTATCAGGAAGGCCATAATGCCGGCCCATGTAGCTATGAGTAGAAGACCCGGGGGTTAGCCCAAGGCACAATATGCTAGTATGATATTCAGGATGAGGTCCAATGTAGCAGGCGGGTGCCCAAGGAATGGTTTATGTGATAGTCTATACTTGTTGTCTGTGTGATACATGTATGTGCCTGGTATGGAGGTGAGTGTGGGCGAGGTCACGTATCTTACCAATAGCAGAGTGTGGACGGTGTTCCACATCTCATTAGCAGTAGAGTAGGGGCGAGGGCCAAGTTAGGGAGAGAGTGAGTGTGGGCTGGGCTCGTATCTCACCGCCAATAGGGGCGTGGACGGGGTTCGATGACTCATTAGTAGTAGGACAAGGGCGAGGCCCAAGATAGGCGAGGCCTCAGGACAGGATTTATTAGTATATGTTAGCTTATGTGTTGTTATATGCTTATGTGCTATTATTTGTTATCGGGTGGGGCCCACATCTCACCACCGATAGGGGCATGGACGGGGTTCCATGACTCATTAGTAGTAGGACAAGGGTGAGGCCCAAGATAGGCGAGGCCTCAGGACATGATTTATTAGTATATGTTAGCTTATGTGTTGTTATATGCTTATGTGCTATTATTTGTTAGCGGGTGGGGCCCAGTGACAAGCGAGGCCTAAGTTAAATAGATCTATATCCGAGCGGGCCTCGAAGCCATGCGGGGCCCTTGTAGCGGGCGAGGCCCGAGGTAGGGGGCGAGGCCCAGAATAACGGGCGTGGCCCAGTATGTGCAATATGTAGTTATGTATGGTATGTGGTAGGTTGGGGAACTCACTAAGCTTCGTGCTTACGGTTTTCAGTTTTGGTTTCAGGTACTTCCGTTAGCGGAGGGAAGAGCTCGGGGTGATCACATGGCACACACCATAGATTAGACAGCCTGGGAATGTTTTACTCTGATAATGAACATATGTTTTGGAAATTAATACTCTGATTATGTTTTTCATTGATGATTATGCTTTCAGTAATGTTTTATTAAAAGAAATTGTTAGTCTTAAATTTTGGGACGTTACAAGTTGGTATCAGAGCCTTGGTTTGAGGGATTCGGACATACTCTCGGGTGTGTCTGAACTCAAACTAAGGAATTGGTATGGAAGTTTTCAAAATGAAGAGACAGTTTTGTAAAAAGAGTTTGAGAAAGAAAACAGTTTTAGAAAAGCAAAAAGAATTCAGAAAGAAAAGAATTTTGAAAAGAGAAAAACGGTGTGGTGCATGCAATCAGCCGAGCTCAAGTAAGTACCCCAAAATACCCATACAAGTTATGTTATGATTATCAGTTAATAGAACAACATGCTAGATTAGGACTAAGGATCTAGGGAGGATGCCGTATGTGCCTGTTATATGTGCTTTTGAGCTGCATGATAGTGCTGGTTAGATAGTAGTAGGATAGCCTGTTTAGGTTATGCCTGAGTTTATGAGTTTGTGTTGCATGCTAGTACAGATTCTTGATATGAGATTATGATTGCTTGAGTATGTTATGGTTAGATTTTCCCTTGTCTGAATGTTGCTTGTTTTGTGCATTGTGGCATTCCGAGTGATGAGAGTTATCCATTAGGTGGATACGTCATGCAACATGTGATCAGGGTTGAATAATCTCAGAGTGCTGGATTTGGCCCTATTGCGCAGCTCTTGTTTGAGTCCAACCGTTGTAGGGATGAGTCTTTTACTCGAAGGATTATCTAAGCCTCCTCACATGTGATGGTATCCAGGTAATGGCTAATTGGCATCACAAGGATTCCTTCAGCAGCTGAGGACTAGTTTGGTTTGAGTCAGAGGTTTCCCTAGGGCAAGCCTAGGATGAGATAGTGCTGGGAGCAGTAGTAGTGGAAAAGGGACCTGGTGGAGTCGAAGCAGTTCTTGAGGAAAGTACGTATAGATGTGGAAGGTAGTATGGGCCCGTACTACTGAAATCAGAGGATCCGTACTCGATTCGGGAAAGGCCGAGGCAAGACCGGGAACCTGGTAGTGCGTGTGTTTGGTCTCGCAGCGGTGATAAGTATTCTGATAGTGGTTGTGTTATTTTCAGCATGGTGACGTTGTGAGAGAGACCGGTGGGTGGATCAGGCGCCGGAGAGGGATCAAGCTCGGGTTCAGGAAGCAAGCAGCTCGAGGAGCGGATGAGGGAGTTGATATCAGTGGAGGTTACACGTAGTACTCTAGATCAGACTCCTGTGATCTTTAGCATGGGCAAGGAGGGTATACTCGAGATCTTGGATGAGAGGCTGGGAGCCTTCTGTACCGAGATGATGGCTTTGATGGGAGCACGTACTTTGACATTTCGAGAGTTCAGGGCTTGCGGGGCACCAGATTATCATGGGGCTAGGGACCCCATCACTAGCAGCAGATGGTTGGCTGATGTTGCCAACGCATTCCGTACGAGCCGGTGTCTCGAGGGGGGACAAGGTCAGACTCGCTTCCTGTCTTCTGAAGGACAGAGCGAGGGATTGGTGGGAAGAGACTGGTCATGCTTATGGTGATGATGTCGCATTGGACGCGATGACATGGAGTGATTTTTCAGCCAGGTTCAAGGCTAAGTTTTCACCGATTATTGAGGTGCAGCAGTTGGCACGGGAGTTTCAGGATTTGACGCAGACTACTGAGACTGTGGCGGAGATCACCGCCAAGTTCAGGGAGAGGGCCCTTCTTGTTCCGCAGTATGTCGCGGATGAGGAGATGAAGAAGCCCGATATCACGAGATGTTGAGGGATGACATCCGACAGTTTGTGAGTTGTCCAGCTGCAAAACATTGGAGGATATGATCGCGCGAGCCAGAGAAAGGGAGATTGATTTGGAATAGATCCGGAAGAGGAAGCCGATCGAGATTCAGACAGTCATGGTTTCGGGCAAAAGGCCCAAGGGGTCAGACTCGAGATCGAGGGATTACCAAAGCCGCGGCCGATGTGGAAGGTGCGTCAGGACGCACGAGGATGCGTGCAGGAGTGGTAATGGTGGAGATTCGAGCGACTTCATGTGCGGCCGGACTGGTCATTTTAGCAGGGATTGTACTGCTACCACCGCACAGGGATCAAACTTGATATGTTTTCACTGCAACCAGCGGGGCCACAAGAAGGCCTAGTGCCCTAGTTTGTTTCCGACAGGCCGGGTGATGGCACCTGCCCCTGCAACTTTGAGGATCACAGACGGCCGTCATGGCCGAGCAGAGGCGCCTGTGGTAGGAGGCAGCGCTTTTCAGATGACTACCTTGGAGACGCGAGCAGCGGCGGACGTTGCAGGTATGCAACTTCCGTTTTCAGTTCTTTTATTTGTGCATGATTATATATTTATGGTTCTGCATCATTATCGATATGAGTATTTTATTTTTGTGTTGCTTGCTTGTGATCGAGTTATATGCCATCTGCATACCTTGGATATTTGAATGGTAGTTAAGGGATGGGCTCTATTGGAGAAGGTTACTTAGGATGCAGTAGCTGTAGCATGCCTGGGAGGGAGTTGGTATGTCCCGCTAGTTCGGAGCCGTATAGTTTTAGAAATGGACTGGTTAGATCCCTAGCTATGGTAAGCTTGGGGTTCCTCAGCAGATTGATTATGGAGTGGTAGCAAGGATTGGGAAGCGAGGTGTAAGCAGGATCGAAGTGGGGGAGAATCCTCCGAGTGTACAAGGGTAAGAGCACGCAAATCCAGAATGAGTACGCCGTCTCTGAGAAGGAAGGGAAGTGGCACAGCGTTTGATGGAGTGAGGAGTTCACGGTTGGGAGTTTGAGAAACTCCCCATTAGTTAGTGCGTGTAATGGTGATGGTTAGTACGTGATTGGGAATTCAGGTTGGAGGATCGCCTGTAGGACTCGAGTGAGTCGGAATGAGGATCTTGAGAACAGATAGCATGGGGTGCTTTCGTATTAGCAGTTGGTGGTGGAAAGTGTTGTAAGACTACGGGGCAGCCATAACATTCACTAGCGGTTTGTGGTGGAAATTGTTGTAACACTACGGGTAAGCCGTAACATTCCCTACTAGCTTCGTTAGCAAAGTCGGGGTGAGGCCCTTATCTCCTAGTGATCAGATAGGGATCAGGAATGGTTAGTGGATGAGAATAGTAAGGAGCTTGTCGGTATAGCCCTAGAGAGGTGAGACCTTGGGAGAGACCGCTCCAGATGTAGTTAGGTGAGACCCGTGGGCAAGGCCCGTATGAGAGTAGCAATATAGGTGAGACCTGAGAGCAAGGTTGCTTAGTAGTATGGTTGGGTGAGACCCGTGGGCGAGGCCCGTGCGAGAGTGATTAGACAAGTGAGACTAGGAGGATAGAGGCGGGTGAGACCCATGGGCGAGACTTGTGAGTTTTAGTAGTGCAGGTGGGACCTGGTAAGGACCTTAGCGTCAAGATAGGGGATCGAGGATCCCAGGATTGTAGTGCCATAATAGATTGAGTAGTTATAGGTAGTCGACGTTTCATCAAAAGTTGCTGGGAGCGACTAGGAGTTGTGCGGGGACTAGCGACCGGTGGGAGCCGGTAATCCAGATATTGATAGATTGGTAGGGACCAGGGTGGTCTCGATTCATCCAGAAGGCAAATAAGGAATAGCAGAAATTTTCAGTCAGTAGCAGTGCTGGTAAGCAGTCTATGGTGGAATTCAGTTAGCTGATCGATGGGTGCTCAACACTAAGTTATAGCAGTAGAAAGTGTCCAGTGGATACTGGCGGTAATGACCCGTACTGGAAATAGCAGGAGTAATGGATTTGGTGAAGGATAGGACCTTCACGGTGACAGAGGAAGTAGTTAGTCATGGAACGTTGCCTCGGGGAGTTCCAGAAGGGTTGTCAGTTGGGTAAGTTGTGTTCCCGGAATGTTCAGGGTCAGGATTGACCCAAGATTATTATCCGCAAGGATTATATCATCCAGGTGACCGGGCGGAAGGCCAGCAGAGGTAGTCCGCAAGGGTTAGGGTGTTAGTTTTCTCAGGCAGAGAGTTGGAGGCAGTTCACAGGACAGCTGGCCATAGCAAACTTCGAGGACGAAGTTTAGTTTAAGTGGGGGAGAGTTGTAACACCCAAAATCAGAAAGTTCAAGAAAGGAAAGAAAACCTAAGTCAAAGGGGTCAACTCGTCGAGTCCAGGGAGGAACTCGACGAGTCGGAGCGGGATCTAGAGGATCAATTAAATAACCGACTGTGAGTCGGCAAAGGGGACTCGGCGAGTCTGGTCTGAACGGGGAAAACCCTAAATCTGGGACTTTGGGCACTATTTAAGCATCATATTCTCTCCATTAGGTTTCCATATAGCCTCTCTCATCTAGAAACCGAAACCTTAAGCCCCCATTATTGCTCATTCAAGTGTCTTGCCATTTTTGGAGTGATTTGAAGGAAAAAGGAAGGAAGGAATCATTGGGGATTCAAGGGTTTGCAGTAGATCCAGAGTTTGAGGGCCTTTCCAAAGCAATTCAAGGTAAGGAGTCGTTACCTTCCCTTTTTTGCATGTAAATCAATCTTGATTGTGAGTTTTGGGGCTTTTATGCCATGTTCTTGAACCATTTCGAGTTAGAGCCCAGATCTGAAGTTGCTACTTCAGATCTAAGTGTATTCTGGCCTAGAGAGTCATAAAGTATCAACCTTGGGGGTGTAGGTGAAGCATGGTTGTCTTAAAACCTAGCCCTAGAGTGTTTTGAGCTTAGATCTCCTTAGTTATACGTAAAGTTTGCAACTTTACATGGGGAATGGACTTTGGAAGTATGGATCTATGATTTGGAGCCCCTGCATGGCTCGAAAAGCCACTGAATGGATTAAGAACTGGAGCGACTCGGTGAGTCACATGGGTGGACTCGGCGAGTTGGATGAATTTGGGCAGGAACTCGTCGAGTTGGAAGAACAACTTGGCAAGTCTATTGAAGATTGCCTTGGACTCGGCGAGTCAAGCCGCGAAACCCCAAACCCTTCGAGTTAACACTCGGATCAGTGAGTTGGACAAGTCAGGACTCAGAAATCAGTAGACTCGGCGAGTCAGGGGCTGACTCGGCGAGTCAGTCGCGAATGAAAAGATTCTGAGCTAATGAACTCGACGAGTCAGTAGACAGACTCTACGAGTAGGGTTAACCTGGAAGGTTGACTTTGACCAGGACTTTGACTTTGACCAGAGTTGACTTTTGGTGATCAGTTAAGCTAAGTGTATGTTTTGATATTGGTAGCTCGGGGAGCTAGTGGAGCAGCAGTTCAGGGAATTGTTGGTCAGCATCCAGAGGGGTTATCAGCAAGTTCAGCAGTACCAGGTGAGTTTCCCTTTGTGTGAATGGGTCTAAGGCCACAATGCCGACCCATGTAGTTATGAGTAGAAAACCTGGGGGTTAGCCCAACGCATAGTATGCTAGTATGATATTCAGGACGAGGTCCAATGATAGCGGGCGGGTGCCCAAGGAATAGTTTATGTGATAGTCTATACTTGTTGTCTGTGTGATACATGTATGTACCTGGTAGGGAGGTAAGTGTGGGCGAGGTCCCGTATCTCACCAATAACAGAGTGTGGATGGTGTTCCACATCTCATTAGTAGCAGAGTAGGGGCGAGGCCCATGTTAGGGAAAGAGTGAGTGTAGGCTGGGCCCGTATCTCACCACCAGTAGGGGCACGGACGGGGTTCCATGACTCATCAGTAGCAGGACAAGGGCAAGGCCCAAGATAGGTGAGGCCTCACGACATGATTTATTAGTATATGTTAGCTTATGTATTGTTATATGCTTATGTGCTATTATATGTTAGTGGGTGTGGCCCAGTGATAGGCGAGGCCTAAGTTAAACAGATATGTATCCGAGCGGGGCTCGAAGCCAGAAGAGGCCTGGAGCGGCGGGGCCGTTGTAGCGGGCAAGGCCCAGAATAGTGGGCGTGGCCCAGTATGTGTAGTATGTGGTTATGCATGGTATGTGGTAGGTTGGGGAACTCACTAAGCTTCGTGCTTATGATTTTCAGTTTTGGTTTCAGGTACTTCTGGTAGCAGAGGGAAGAGCTCGGGGTGATCGTATGGCACACACCATAGATTAGACAGCCTGGGAATGTTTTACTCTGATAATGAACATATGTTTTGGAAATTAATACTCTGATTTTGTTTTGGATTGATGATTATGCTTTAAGTAATGTTTTATTAAAAGAAATTTTTAGTCTTAAATTTTGGGACGTTACAAGAGGAATCAGAATCGCTTTAAGAAGTAACAACATATTTTTTTTCTTTGATTTTCCTTCGTCTGCCTTCTTTTTTTATTAACAATTTGCAAATCTTTATCATGAAATTTAACAATTAAAATCAATTAGAATATATGATTAACAAAATTAGAATATTAAGAATAATTAACTTAAAAAAATAAATCCAAACATTTGCGTTTTATGAATTTTTGAAAGAAAGGGTTGTTGGATTAGTGTCTAAGTCCATAACTATTTTGGTATGTACTTGACCCGATGGTGCATGGTCCTTTTGGGTTGCCTTCACCAAAGCAACTTGATAGGATGAATTATGGAGAGAAAGGATTAAATATGATTTAATAATATATTATGAGAATAATGTATTAAAGGAGAAATCATATTGTTCAATTAATATTAGTCAAGAATTAATAAGAATTAAGTTTGTGACTTAAAGAGATTAATTAAACTTAAGGGACAGGAATTGTAATTATAAGATAATTGCAATTTGGGCTATGGATTGCCTTATATTAAGGAGTGGACGAATTCTATGGGGAAACCCATGAGAAATCGTCCAAGGCCTTGAGGAAAGGAATCCATGGCTTGCTTAGGGCTTAAGCATCCAAATTAGGGTTTCCTTGTTAGATAATGTGACATCCCCAAAATCTCGGCCAGAAAAGACCGATTTTCATTTATGCTTTTAAATATTTTCAGAGTAAATCCTTTTGATTTGAAAGAGTTGCGGAATTTGTTCCCAAAACAAAACATGATAAAATAATATTTATCAAAGCATTTCATCAAGAGATGCATTTCATTATATAATCAAAACTCGGGATGTCATGTTCCGATACAGACCATAAAGCATAAACGATAAACATTACAAGTCATTCAACAAATATATACATATACAGACTTGTAAACAAAACAACAAGATGATCCATCCATCTTACGCCCTTGTGCCACTTCCTGTAATACAAATAAAACTGAGTGGGTCAGGCTTGGGAGCCTGGTGAGCATATAGGGTTTTCAATCCACAATAAATAAGTTATATTTAATTTCACCAACCAATCACTATCCCGATTACCCATTCCCGTTATCCTCACTTTACGTCCCTAAAACAACTATCTCAAGGGACCTAATCTAGGATTTTCATCGGGACGGACATCACTGCGAAGGGGTTTCCTCAACAATAGATATCCTAAAGGCAACCATGAGGGGGATAGAGTACACCAGTGAACACATCGTTCACAACACCTACAGGTTATGAACCTGCTAGCGTTCCACTGGACTGTCTAGAAAGAGTCCGTGGTCGTTATCCATACTCCGCTGAATAACTAGATCAACAACAACAACAACAACGAGGCCTCTCATCTGTTTATTACACACCAACTATCTACCCATGTTCTACCCAACATATTAGTAGATAAAATATATATTTTCATACGTAGTTTAAAGAAAACCTGTATAGCATGCTTTAATCAACACATATATCACATAACAGATGAGGCACACACACACATAACACATATCTCATAAAGAAATAAGCAGATCTATAAGATAGAAGAGAGTGAATACTCATTCACGCATAACACAACCAAATATATACACATAGCACGTATTTTTTTATATAAAATACTTCGTATTATTGTATTAGAAGAAATAACTACACACTCACTTGATCAGAAGATGATCGGACAACGCTACGGCTTATAGAAGTAGTATTCCACAGCAGATCTGGAAGATCTCCTCGAAAATCGAACTTCTCGCGGGCAGAGCTTCGACTCGGGAACCGCGCTTCTCGGGATCTTCGGGATCTCGGGACTTGCCTCGGGGCTAGAGTATGATACCGGGGCTTCGGGGTAGCTTCGACACGAAAAACGATGCAAAAGACTAGAGAGAAGAGAAGAAAATGAACAAGAAATGAGGCTGCCTTCGGATCCCCTTTTATAGAGGCTGGAACCTCGGAGTACGCGGGGCGTACTGCCTAAAACGTCATTGCTTACGTATCCGAAGTGCTCGAGTGCGAGTGTCGACATCCCTCGGAGTACGCGGGGCATACCTCGGATCAGATCGGTGACTCCTTCGGATAATGCTTCCGAATTTTGATTTAAATTTAAATACAAAATGATTAATAAACTTCGGAAATTCATAACTTTTTCATACGAACTCCGTTTTCGACGTTCTTTATATCCACGGAAAGGTGAGACCACGCTCTACGACTTTCGTTTAGACTCCGTCGGCTAATTTTGACTTTATTTTTATTAATTATTTTTAATAGGCCGCGACAGAAACTTTCGTTATAAATTCATAACTTCTTCGTTTGACGTCCGTTCTCGCCTAACTTTTTATCGCTTCGATACCAACAACGAGATCTTCGATTCTCATTTAGATTGCTTCGGCTAACAACCGCTCAATCTCAATTCGAGTATTTCAGGCTGTATACCGCTAAGCCGGAACTTCGATAAATCATAACTTCCTCATACGAAGTCAGATTTGGGCGTTCTATATATATTCGGAAACCTCGTTTCGACTACTACAACATTAACCAAAGATATTAAGTTTATTTCACACTTAAATTTTGACGCTTATTTTTATTCTTAATTAATCAGACCACATAATTAAGCAATTAAGAACAAAACACATAATACTCAAATAATACATTCTTATTATTTCAAAACGGGTTACAAAGGTTAACCTAGACTATTATATTGCTAAATATGGCAAGCCCGGAAACACAGGCGTTACAATTCTCTCCACCTTAGAATGATTCCGTCCCCGGAATCACACATCAACAAACAAATGCGGATAGCGACCCATCATGTCACTCTCCGTCTCCCAGGTGAGATTCGGCCCATTCGTGTGTTTCCATCGGACAAGCACTAACCCAACCATCTTGCGTCGCAATTTCTTAGTCTTTCGGTCAACAATTGCCTCTGGTTCTTCAATCAACCTTTTGTTCTCATCAATTCTCAATTCAGAAATTGGAATTATGTCGGGAACTTCTCCCGTGAACTTCCTCAAATAACACACATGAAAAGTGTTGTGAATTTCATTCAGTTCTTCGGGTAATTCGAGCTTGTAAGCTTGGTTCCCAATCCTCTGAAGAACTTTAAACGGTCCAATAAACCTTGGACTCAACTTTCCCCTTTTACCAAATCTTATAAGTCCCTTCCACGGCGAGACTTTAAGCAAAACCGAATCCCCAACCTCAAAAGTCCTCGGTCTTCGCTTCTTGTCAGCATAGCTCTTTTGACGATCCTGAGCCGCTAACATTCTTTCCCTAATTATTTTCAACTTTTCAGCAGTTTGATGAACCAACTCCGGTCCCATAAACTGCTTTTCCCCAGCCTCAAGCCAACAAGACGGCGTACGACACTTCTGTCCATACAAAGCTTGGTAAGGTGCCATCTTAATGCTCGAGTGGAAACTATTATTATAGGAAAATTCTACCAACGGTAAATGTTCATCCCAATTACCTAGGAATTCCAGAGTACATGCTCTCAGCATATCTTCAAGTGTTTGTATCGTTCGTTCGCTCTGACCATCAGTCTGCGGATGGTAAGCTGTACTTAAACACAACTTGGTACCCAATTCCTCTTGTAGACTTTTCCAAAACCTCGATGTGAAACGGCTATCACGATCCGAAACAATCGTTAACGGAACACCGTGAAGCCTCACAATTTCCTTTACGTAAGAATTCGCAAGCTTCTCCATAGACCATTTCTCCTTGGCCGCTATGAAATGCGCACTCTTAGTGAATCGATCAACGACCACCCAAATCATGTCGTGACCATTCTTTGTTCTGGGCAGTTTAGTGACAAAATCCATAGTAATGTCTTCCCACTTGCCTATAGGCACAGACAAAGGTTCTAAACTCCCGTACGGTTTCTGATGTTGTGTCTTGACTCTCGCACAAGTCACACACTCGGCCACATACTTTGCAACATCAAGCTTCATCGTCGGCCACCAGTAGTAGGGTTTCAGGTCCCTATACATTTTAGTGCTACCGGGATGAATCGAGTACATGGTTTTGTGAGCTTCTTCCATCAGAAGATCTCTGACTCCTCCTGTCTTAGGTATCCAAATCCGATCTTGGAACACCTTCAGTCCATGACTGTGTACACCGAACACCAACGTTTTGCCCAAACGTTCCTCCTTTCTGTCATTCTTCTTAGAAGCTTCGCTCTGAGCTTTCTTTATACTTTCCAAAATAGTTGAGACAAATTCAATTCTCGACGCTCTTGGCCTTTTCCTTTCGGGATTTACTTTCCGACTGAGAGCATCAGCAACAACATTAGCTTTACCGGGTTGGTAAAGTATCTCGCAGTCATAGTCTTTAAGTAATTCTAGCCAGCGTCGTTGCCTCATATTCAATTCTTTCTGATTAAAGAGGTATTGGAGACTCTTATGATCAGTGAAAAGTTTGCACTTCGTGCCATAGAGGTAATGCCTCCATATTTTCAGAGCGAAAACTACCGCTGCCAACTCCAAATCATGAGTCGGGTAATTCTTTTCATGCTCTTTCAGCTGTCGAGACACATATGCTATCACCTTTTCTCTTTGGGTCAAAACACAACCCAAACCAACCCCAGACGCATCGCTATAGACAGCGAAGTCTTCAACTCCATCGGGTAGAGAAAGTATCGGTGCCTCGCATAGCTTCTCCTTTAGCTTCTCAAATGCTTCCTTATGCTTCTCACCCCAAGCATAAGTAGCTCCTTTGTGGGTCAAAGTTGACAATGGACTAGCGATTGAAGAAAAGCCTTGGATAAACCTTCGGTAATATCCGGCTAATCCTAAAAAGCTTCGAATCTCCGTGGGACTTTTCGGTTGTTCCCACTTCGTCACAGCTTCGATCTTCGCTGGATCAACCATTATCCCTTCTTGGTTGACCATGTGACCCAAGAATTGGACTTCACGAATCCAAAAATCACATTTGGAGAACTTAGCATACAGCTTCTCCTTCTTCAAGACTTCTAACACTTCTCGCAAGTGTCTGCCATGCTCCTCCTGGCTTTTCGAGTAAATCAGAATGTCGTCTATGAACACTATCACGGATTTATCAAGGAACGGGTTACAAACCCTATTCATCAAATCCATGAACGCTGCTGGAGCATTGGTTAGTCCAAACGACATAACCAAGAACTCGTAGTGTCCATATCTAGTTCTGAATGCAGTCTTCTCGATATCTTGCTCTCTTACTTTTAGCTGATGATATCCTGACCTAAGATCGATCTTCGAGAAATAGCTCGAACCTTGCAATTGATCGAACATGTCATCAATCCTCGGCAACGGATATCTATTCTTTATTGTTGCCTTGTTCAGCTCTCTGTAATCGATGCACATTCTCATACTTCCATCTTTCTTCTTTACAAATAACACCGGAGCTCCCCAGGGCGATGAACTAGGTCTAATGAAACCGTTGTCCAATAACTCCTGAAGTTGCATCATTAGTTCCTTCATCTCCGTCGGTGCTAATCGATAAGGTGCTTTTGCAATTGGCGTCGTTCCTGGCAACAAGTCAATACGGAATTCCACTTGTCGATCAGGCGGTAATCCAGGAAGATCTTCGGGAAATACTTCCGGATAATCACACACAACTGGAATATTCTGCATCACCTTCTTTTCCTTCTTAGCATCAATCACGAATGCTAAATACGATGTACACCCCTTGGTCAAACATTTTCTGGCTTTCATCAAAGAAATGATTCCAGAATTCACTCTGCGTTTATCTCCATACACCATAAACGAATCTTTCCCAGGCGGGTTCACTTTGACTATTTTCTTCTTGCATAAAATTTCGGCGTCGTTGGCACTAAGCCAATCCATTCCCAATACGATGTCGAAACCGTTAAGTTCGATAGGCAATAATTCCTCGTGGAACTTATTCCCATTCAGATCAATTAAGATGTTTTTCATGCGATAGCTAACAGGTACAAACTTGCCACTAGCAACTTCGACTAATAAGGCATTATCTAGTCTATCAACAGGCAAAGCTAGCTTTCTACCAAATTCATGCGATATAAAGGAGTAGTTGGCTCCAGAATCAAATAAAATTTGGGCAGGCAATTCGTTAACGAGAAAGGTACCTGAAGCGACATCAGCTTCATCTTTAGCAGCTTCCAGTGTCATCTGGAATGCTCTCGCCTTTGGCTTTGGCGGAATGTTGGGTCTAGCTGCCTCCTTCTTCTTTGGGCAGTCCCTCGACATATGACCCTCCTCACCACAACCATAGCAAACTTTCTTTGTGAGGGTACACTCATTGGCATAGTGCCCTGGCTTTCCACACTTGTAGCATGTGTTCGCCACCTCACATCTTCCATGATGCTTCTTCTTACATTTGTCGCACCATTTCGCTTCACCTCCACCTCCCCTCGAACCAGACTTCGAGAACTTGTTTTTCTTGTTGGACCCTGAAGTTCCATCGAACTTCCTCTTTTCTCCAACATCTATTCTTTCCAGACCCCTTTCCTTCTGCTGGGCCTCCACATTCTTAGCTGCACGAACAACCGTTTTCAGAGTGGTTGCCATTTTGACTGTCGGACCAAAGTCAGCAGGCAGTCCGTTAGCAAACCTCTCAATCTTGGAGAGTTCAGTCGGCACTAGGTACGGAAACAACTTCATCTTCTCAGTAAATGCAGTAGAATAGTCATCTATGCTCATCTTCCCTTTCTTCAAGTTTTGGAACTCATTGTTCAGATCAATCAGATCTATCTCTGAACAATACTGCACCCTCAGCTGTTCCAAGAACTCCTCCCATGATATTTTCAGGGCTTCTCCTCGTGGCATAGTATCTGCCAACAACTTCCACCAACTCAAGACCCCAGTCTTCAGTTGTCTAACTGCAAAGACGGTCTTCTACTTGTTGCTACAGTCGCAACTTTCAAATACCATCTCCATTTCGGAGATCCAATCCATTATCTCAACCGGCTTTGGGCTCCCAGAAAGACTTGGCGGTTTGGCGCCCAAGAAATTCTTGTACATACGCCCATCCTTGTTGTTTCTCATTTCTGGATCGTTCCTTCGTTCCTCTTGACTCCCAACTTGACTCACCATGCGACTATTGTTCCCTTCCTCCGATTGCTCGGGAATCAATTCAGGTTCCTCAATAGGTATGACAGGTTCATCCCTATTATTATGCAACATTTGTCGCATCTCCTCCCTTTGTTCGGCTAGCATAGCCCAAATCATGGCTTGCACCGCAGCCATTGTTATTGGTTCTGGTGCTGCTGCTACAACAGGTATCTGCTCAATCACTGGCGGTTGATTCCTGTTTTCATCCGCGTTTCCAACGCCACTCCTTGTTCTCACCATTTTGATCTACACACCGAATAAGGTGAAATTAGATCCTCATTCACGATAGATATTCAAATCATCCTTATCACTCCGAAACGTTTACATGCTAGTTCTAATAACGTAGGCATACGCTTACAATCCTACACACATAAGGTTTCCAGATCCGGTCGACAACAGACCGTAGATCCAAACAAATAATATCATATATGGCAACATATAACATTTAGCACATAAAGCATTTTAGGCTACTTTCCTAAAATAAACTAGTGCTCGTGTCTAAAATCCAACAGACACACATCTCATCATTCCATTTAGCATTCTAAGTTTAAGTTTAGAAATCCTACAAATTCCTAGTTCGCTTAAACTAATGCTCTGATACCAACTGTGACATCCCCAAAATCTCGGCCAGAAAAGACCGATTTTCATTTATGCTTTTAAATATTTTCAGAGTAAATCCTTTTGATTTGAAAGAGTTGCGGAATTTGTTCCCAAAACAAAACATGATAAAATAATATTTATCAAAGCATTTCATCAAGAGATGCATTTCATTATATAATCAAAACTCGGGATGTCATGTTCCGATACAGACCATAAAGCATAAACGATAAACATTACAAGTCATTCAACAAATATATACATATACAGACTTGTAAACAAAACAACAAGATGATCCATCCATCTTACGCCCTTGTGCCACTTCCTGTAATACAAATAAAACTGAGTGGGTCAGGCTTGGGAGCCTGGTGAGCATATAGGGTTTTCAACCCACAATAAATAAGTTATATTTAATTTCACCAACCAATCGCTATCCCGATTACCCATTCCCGTTATCCTCACTTTACGTCCCTAAAACAACTATCTCAAGGGACCTAATCTAGGATTTTCATCGGGACGGACATCACTGCGAAGGGGTTTCCTCAACAATAGATATCCTAAAGGCAACCATGAGGGGGATAGAGTACACCGGTGAACACATCGTTCACAACACCTACAGGTTATGAACCTGCTAGCGTTCCACTGGACTGTCTAGAAAGAGTCTGTGGTCGTTATCCATACTCCGCTGAATAACTAGATCAACAACAACAACAACAACAAGGCCTCTCATCTGTTTATTACACACCAACTATCTACCCATGTTCTACCCAACATATTAGTAGATAAAATATATATTTTCATACGTAGTTTAAAGAAAACCTGTATAGCATGCTTTAATCAACACATATATCACATAACAGATGAGGCACACACACACATAACACATATCTCATAAAGAAATAAGCAGATCTATAAGATAGAAGAGAGTGAATACTCATTCACGCATAACACAACCAAATATATACACATAGCACGTATTTTTTTATATAAAATACTTCGTATTATTGTATTAGAAGAAATAACTACACACTCACTTGATCAGAAGATGATCGGACAGCGCTACGGCTTATAGAAGTAGTATTCCACAGCAGATCTGGAAGATCTCCTCGAAAATCGAACTTCTCGCGGGCAGAGCTTCGACTCGGGAACCGCGCTTCTCGGGATCTTCGGGATCTCGGGACTTGCCTCGGGGCTAGAGTATGATACCGGGGCTTCGGGGTAGCTTCGGCACGAAAAACGATGCAAAAGACTAGAGAGAAGAGAAGAAAATGAACAAGAAATGAGGCTGCCTTCGGATCCCCTTTTATAGAGGCTGGAACCTCGGAGTACGCGGGGCGTACTGCGTTACGCGGGGCGTACTGCCCAAAACGTCATTGCTTACGTATCCGAAGTGCTCGAGTGCGAGTGTCGACATCCCTCGGAGTACGCGGGGCGTACCTCGGATCAGATCGGTGACTCCTTCGGATAATGCTTCCGAATTTTGATTTAAATTTAAATACAAAATGATTAATAAACTTCGGAAATTCATAACTTTTTCATACGAACTCCGTTTTCGACGTTCTTTATATCCACGGAAAGGTGAGACCACGCTCTACGACTTTCGTTTAGACTCCGTCGGCTAATTTTGACTTTATTTTTATTAATTATTTTTAATAGGCCGCGACAGAAACTTTCGTTATAAATTCATAACTTCTTCGTTTGACGTCCGTTCTCGCCTAACTTTTTATCGCTTCGATACCAACAACGAGATCTTCGATTCTCATTTAGATTGCTTCGGCTAACAACCGCTCAATCTCAATTCGAGTATTTCAGGCTGTATACCGCTAAGCCGGAACTTCGATAAATCATAACTTCCTCATACGAAGTCAGATTTGGGCGTTCTATATATATTCGGAAACCTCGTTTCGACTACTACAACATTAACCAAAGATATTAAGTTTATTTCACACTTAAATTTTGACGCTTATTTTTATTCTTAATTAATCAGACCACATAATTAAGCAATTAAGAACAAAACACATAATACTCAAATAATACATTCTTATTATTTCAAAACGGGTTACAAAGGTTAACCTAGACTATTATATTGCTAAATATGGCAAGCCCAGAAACACAGGCGTTACAGATAACCCTAATAGCCTCTCTATATAAAGAACCCTTAAGGCTCAAAAACGTGGACAAGCTTCCTTCTAGGTATTCGCACGTTTTAGGGCAGCCTCCTTCCTCTCTCCTCTTCATCCTCTTGCTCTAGGTGTTTGTGAACCATTAGAGGAGTGACATTTGTGACTCTAAGCTTTCTAAAGTCAATACAAGGAGGAATTGAGATTGTTATTGCTACATAACAATCAAGGTATGATCTAAACCCTAATTATATGTTATATTGATTATCATATGCTAGATCTAGAGTTTATAGTCTTGGATAACTTGCATGTATAATAGAGAAACCTAGATCCAAGCATTAGGGTTTGTATGAGCACATAGGATGTTCTTATGACCAAAATCCATCAGTGGTATCAGAGCCTAGATTGGTTTCTATTGTATTGATTCCTTGTATGTTGAAAAAAATCAATTTTTGTGGTTTTGCATCATGGACTCGGCGAGTCCCACTGTGGACTCGGCGAGTCCATGGGGGTACTCGGCGAGTTCGAGCGTTAGATGGAGCTATTTTCGGGATTTCTTGTTGTTTATCTTTGAGATACTTGCCTTTATCATATTATATCAATATAAATCCGATTTTATGATATATATGAGTATATTCTTGATCTAAATAAAGATATTTATCAATTAATACAATATTTGTTTCCTTAAGTGATAATTGATTAATTATTTTGATTAAATTGGTAAATTGTTTTGCAAGAAATCATTAAATAAATCAAATATGGATAATTATGTGATTAAATGTTAATTAAGATTATTTGTTATTTGATCCTTGTGTTATGAAAAGTTTCATATTTTCCCCTTTAGGTTTTATAGTTTAAAATTGAACTCAAAAGTTTAGTTTTGAAATTTAAATAGTTGAAACCCTAATGTTTTGAAAAGGTTTCAAAACTTGCCCTCAAGTTTAAGAATTTAAATTTTGATTAATAGTTTAATTTTGATGTATATTTAAATTCTAAACCTAATGTTTTGAAATGTTTCAAAAACTTGTCCTCAAGTTTTGGAATTTAAAAGTTGATTAAAAGTTTAATTAGGAATGTTAAATTCTAAAACCCTAGTATTGTTTTGAAAAGTTCAAATCACACCCTTATGGTTTTATTAATTAATTAAGATGTATAACTAAAAGAGGTTTAATAAATCCATAAAAGTTCTGGTTTACAATTTAATTGAATTAAAAGTATAATTGTTAAATTTAACCACCCAGTATTTTAAAAGTGTAAAATACACTCTATACTATATATAACATTAAAAGTCTAACATTATATATACGTATGAGTAAAAGTCAGTCTTACCGTTAGTAGGCCTCATTCATGAAGATGGTCTATGATGGGTGTTTAAGGAAATTGCCTATAAAATGGCGATTGAATGGGTATCCACTCTTACCCACCGCACTCTTGACTAGTGGAGGGTCGTTAGCCGAACGGGTAGGATAGGACACAAACCTTCCATTATAAGTATAATGAAGTACAAAAGTAACTAAATGTTTTTCAAATTCCCAATCTTAGTTACTTAGGCAAAGTGAATTGATGCAATTCCATGAAATTACACTTTGTGCCCTTGCAAAGACGTTAGTGGAGCGTGTGTGGTTTACCGACACACGAAATGGTTCTAAGCAAAGGTAGCAAAGGGTGACTCAATGTTTGTCATAGTTCGGTGGAGCGTATGTGGTTTACCAGCACATCGAATAGGTGATTGTAACATGTGAGGGCACCATGTAAGTTTGCATGGTTATTCACACCCGCTTTGTGATCCTCGGCATCCCAGTCACAAACAAGAGGGGCATATCGAGATTTAAACATGCCATTGAAATGTTCAATGAATCTCAAAGGATCTAGGAGTTTTCATAGATTTAAAACTTAAATTTCTTTTTCATTTTCATGGTGGAAATTAGTGAATCGTCATTCACTTACCTTCAAATATTCTGCAACTAGATTACGACATCCGTTTTCTAGGTTGTAGCATATTGTGTTGGGTCCTAGCCTTAATATCTCATTTGGGTGATTTATTAAGGACTCAATCATGTAACGACCGAAAAATTCCAACCAATTTAAATTTTTAAAAAACAACCCGATTCCATTAAAGTTATTACAAAAAGGTTTTCAATACAGTTTATTTAAAGTATTCCCAGAATCACATCACGACCAAAAACATGAGGAGCGGTACGATCACGCCTTTGCCTTGCCACGGTCTCCTGAAGAACCTGAAAAACATAAAACCACAACTGTAAGCCCGAAAGCTTAGTAAGATATCCCCAAAATACCAACCACATATACCATACACGCATAACTTGCCATATCATATCCGATCATAGAACAGCCATGCACTTCGGGTCTACTGTGTGACTGGTCCGCCGCACCGGCCAACAGTCCACCTGGTCCACCCTCCGAGTCTCGACATATACATCGAGTCTGCAGTGTGATTGGTCCGCTCGCACCGGGCCTTCAATCCACCTGGTCCACTCTCTGAGTCTACAGTATGACTGATCCGCCCGCACCGGGCCTTCAGTCGGCCTGGTCCACTCTCCGAGCCTCGGCACATCTGGTCTGCCCTCTTGGGGCCTACAGCCTATCCGGACCGCTCGATGGGCCTTCTAGACAACCGGTCCACCCTGGGTATCTTGGCCTACAGCACAAAGCAGGACCCACCTCAACCCACCTCCATTCCATACAACCATGTACACATAAACATACAATCATATAACAATTCACAGTCAACCAACCGATCAAACAGATCACATAACATATCATCATCCTAACCAGGATACCGACCTAACAGGTCACTAGCATAGTATCACCCTACATCTCAGGATACCGATCTCAACCAGGTCTCTAACATATACCATCCTAGCTACCAGGATGCAACATATCAAAGCAATAACATACAACAAATACCCGGATCTCAATCCGATAAAGGGCCGGCCTTGGTGCCTTAGACCTTGTTGATATAGTGACGATAACTCACCTCGAAACTGCCGACTGAACAGATAACCCAAGCTGCTCCGATCACTGACACGATCTCCACCACTGGACAACCACCAAGGCACTGAACTCAAAACAATATTCAACAATTACCAAAATGCCCCTGGAAATCACTAGTCAACCCTTGGTCAAAGTCAAAGTCAAAGTCAACCCCTGACTGACTCTACTCGCCGAGTCAACCCGATGACTCGCCGAGTCCCCATGCTTAGAATTTCCCCAATCCACGACTCAACTCGCCGAGTCACCCCGAGACTCGCCAAGTTCAGCAACTCCGAGTCCACTCGCACACAACTCACCGAGTCATCCCTTGACTCACCGATTCTCGGCTCAACCAGAAAAGATTGGGACTCTTCGACAAGACTCGCCGAGTCCAAGAACAGACTCGCCGAGTCTAAGACTATCATCAACCTACTCGCCGAGTTGTTCTTCCTACTCGCCGAGTTCCAGACCATCTTCATCCAACTCGCCGAGTTGTTCTTCCAACCCGCCGAGTTCTAGCCTATCATCAAGCAACTCGCCGAGTCTACCTATGTGCCTCGCCGAGTACCACCGGGTCTGAATCCATACCGAGGCTTTCCAAGCCATGTAGATGATCCAAACCATAGATCTACCCTTCCTAAGGCCATCCATCACGTAAATTGGCAAACTTTACGTGAATCCAACGAGATCTAGGCATTTTCACTCTAGGGTTTGGGTTTGGGTTTGGGACAAGATAGCTCCTTCAATCACTCATTAACAGGGACTTTATGACATACAAGACCATCCCAAGCTTAGATCTGAAGTAGCATCCTCAGATCCAAGCTTCTATCTCAATTTAGATGTCATATCAACCACCACACATGAACCCATGAAGAAAATAGCTTAAGGAAATGGTTCCTTACCCTTAGAATGAGCCCAACCAACTATAGATTCCTGATTCCCCTCAAGCTTCCTGATGCAAGCCTCCAATCTTCAAGCTTAAAGCACCAAGTATCCTTCTCCAAGCTCTAATTCACTCAACAATGGGGTCTCCTCACGAATTTAGGGCTTCTGGAACTCAAGGAATGATAAGGAGGCTGGGGAGAAGATATGATGTTCTTTATATAGGGCTCAACCTCCGGATTTAGGGTTTTCTACACTCAGCGCCTACTCGTCGAGTCCATCCTCTGACTCGCCGAGTCAGCCACTTAACACGCGACCAAAGTCGAGACCCTACTCGCCGAGTCCACCCACGGACTCACTGAGTTCCCTTTCCTAATTTACTCTTTTAGCCCTTCAACCTTACCCTTGATATTCCGGGATGTTACAATTCTCCCCCACTTAAATTAGGCTTTGTCCTCGAAGCCTGCGGCAACTCAACTCCAAAAATACTCCTGTCATGCACTACCTGGCATTAACCAGACCAGGTTCCTCAAGGCACAACCATCGAAACTCGAAACTCACTTTCTCCTTTCTTGCGGTGTACCGACCACCGTCTCAAGCCGGCCACCGACTTTACCCTCTGATAACCCTACTTAACAACTGAGTATTACCCATGATGCAGCACTGCTCCAAATCGCAACCATCACTCAACCCATATGAGCTAGAAATAACCATGCACCACCAGGTTCCCGATCCGAGCCCAACTCTATCCATTCCATGCTGACAGAAAGGCACATTCTTCAGAGCAACTCCCCTGAGTTCTCCTCTTGCAATCACATACACATGCTGAACTAGCTCTAGCACCCTCGGGTTAGGAAAACCCATCACTCTGACGACACCTCCAAACATCCCCCAGGATGAATTACCACTACATACACCCTTCCTTGATCAAAATCAAACTGGGAATCCAAGACTCCATCCCTGCATCCCTTCCGAGCCTCTTGGCTCTACACCCTCGAAATTCTTCCGAGACCTCCACAGACATCCAATCCGGATGTGATTCCATTCCACTTCCGCAATCATGCTGCTCAAAGACCATAATTGGATCACTCTAATCATAACTCTGCTCTGCCGCTTGCACTTCCGTGAATTTGCACTCCCTCTCGGAGTTACACTCCTCTCTCTTTCCTTACCAAGGAAAACCACTTGGCTTCCTTGACAATACCACAAGTGCCACGATGCTCGCCCAATGCTACACCACTCCTTCATAGCGTATCCACTATCCATCCAACACACATGCTCTAACTCTGCTCGCAAGGACTCTCGAGTCCATGCACCATCTCCACTAATCAAGATCAATACTCGGGGCCAGACCTTCTAATGCTAACACATCGCAACATACTCAATCCATTTCCTCGAACCGATCTATCAATACCTGCAGAGTCTTCAGCATGACTAGACCGCCTTAACAGGCCTTCAGCCAATCTGGACCACTCTCAGAACCTTCAGCCAATTTGGACCGCCCTCCAGTGCCTTCAGTCTGGCTGGCCGTTCTCCGAGCCTTCGGCTTGACTGGTACGCCTACCGACCTTCAGTCTATCCGGACCGCTCAACTAACATTCATCATTCCGAGCTATCTCTCTGGGAAATCCTCCCATGCATACACTACTAGAAAAAAGGCCTTTTACGACGCTCATTGCGCGTCGTAAAACGCTCAGACGACGCGCAAATGCGTGTCAAGGAAGGCCCTGTCATAAAGAGAGACGACGCGCTTTTGCACGTCGTCTATAGACGACGCGCATTTACGACGCGCATTTATGACGCGCATTTACGATGCGCGGTTATGACACGCATTGCATATCAAGGAAGGACCTGTCATAAAGGTAAACGACACGCATTTGCGTGTCGTAACCTTACGACACGCGTGTTTATGACACGCAATGCGTATCAAGGAAGCCCCTGTCAAGAAAGGCCATGTCATAAATGAAGACGACACACATTTTTGCGTATCATAATTTTAAATGTTTAAAAAAATATTATTTATAGATTTACTTATTTTCAAATTAAATTTGTATTTAATGTTTCATAATAGAAAATAAAATATCATATACAAAAAATAGAATCCATTGCATAAATTTAATGTCATACAAATAATCGTTCTATGGAAAGATAAAACAAATCAATAGAAGTTGTAACAAAAATTTACAAACGAATTAGATACAAAAAATACAATCCATTGCCCCTTTGCTTATTCAAGATCAACCTGCAAGTAGCTAACTAATCTCTACAAATTCACCCTTGTTTCTAATCATTTTCTTAAATACTTTACAAACATAATTCATCCATAGTACCTGAACTATAGTTGCAACCTTGCTTCTTCTTCTTCTTCTGAACTCATCTCTTGCAACCATTGCTCTAAGCCTAGTCTGAATAGATACAACAACTCCTTGTCAATTATGTGAAAAATACAACCGGAGAGTGGCCTACCTTCATAATAGCAATAACTAACGAAGCAGGAATGAAAGAGAAGGCAATACTCACAAATACAAACATTTCTTCTTTAGTTCTTCACATTCTTGCACTGCCTCATAAGCTTTACCATCCTGCATCAATGTAAAATAAAGGCATTAAATGTTAAATCTATTGTGAAAATCTATAATATATAAGAAAGGAAATCAAATAATTACCTTACAGTGTGACCTTGCCAAATTAATTGAAATCAAATTAATTGATAAATCAAATTATACGATATAGTTTTCGAATGTGTATTAAATGGAATGTTCTTTAACAAACGAATAAATAAATACATACCGACAATCTTTTAGATGAAAGAAGTCATCAGAATTAGATGTTAGCAACACCAGGTATGTATCATCCTATAACAATCACTAGTGAGTAGTGAAAAAATATCATAAGAAAAACTTAATTAAAGTTTCTCTCACTTACATCAAAATAATGAACATAAGCATGTAGAAAGGGCATGGCATTGTATCTTGGTAAACATATGGGGAAGAATGACTCAGATGTCCTGCATCAAACATGTAACATTTCACACACACACAATTAATATGGAAAATAAAAAGTGATGGAATAATGAACTTGCCTAAAAGATTCAAATGACATGACAAAATTAGCAAGAAGCAGCATGTCATCAGGATGGAGTTGTGCTTTCTGTGCACCTACAAGACTCACAACCTGCATTTGAAGAAAATAAATTACATAAAAGAAATCCATTTATGAGGTAAAAAGAAAAAAACCTTGTATTTACTCATGAGCATTGAATAGATGACGCTTGAATCAGAAACATCTTGCAAGATAGCAGCAACAGCTTGCCTTGCTGCACAAGGAAGGGGAAGATAAGTGTATGCATGAAGAAAAGAGGCAGGGTTCCTGAAAAAAAAAACAACAATGAAATGCACAATTTTTGGTTTTGTAATTTGATGGAATACTGACATTGTTATAATTTTGAAAATAAAATAAGATAAAACGAACCAACCTAAAAGAGTGGAAGAGGGAAGAGAAAACAACATCTGTTCCTCCGAGTAAAGGCGTCATATCAAACTTTGGATTCTTCTCAAAATATCTACTTATAGACTCTGTGAGTATAAGCACCATCTGCATCCCATGTAAAATGATATATCTCAAAACTCAAATGTATAAAATCATATAATAATGACAATAAGAATGTAAAATAAAAAAATGTACCAACCTGGCCATAAAGAAGTTCCAGTTGACTACGTAATGACTCATAAGGCTCTTCTGTACAACTTATGCAAACTAAATAAATTGGTCCTTTTACAAGAAAAGCCACCTGTCCACCAAAAAAGAAAAAAAAACATATTTGGTTTTAGTATATTTTGTTAAAACTACAACATTTCTTATCTGACCTGGTGTTTTCCTGCCCTAATCAAATGAATCCGGCCGCCCCTGAAAAAAAAAAGAGATCAATGAACCAAACTATTAGAGTTAAGAGAAAATAAATATAGAACAACAAGAGTAAATCCACCTGTAATGCTATTGCTCACCGAGAACAACACAAGGAAAATTGAAGGCTGTAATAACACCAACTACTCTAATAATAATTATTATAATTATAATAATCTTTTGAAGGTTTGTAAAGTTGTTGAGGCTCCAGCATATGATAAATTTCAGTACACTCATTTTTCACATAAAGTAAACAGTCTCAATAGATTGGTAGATGTCAGTAATTAGTTAAAGTCAAGATATTGCTTGGTAGGCTAATTTTGCTTAAATTGTGCTTATTATAGATTGGTAATTGTTTATGGACAACTCTTCCTCATATCTGTCAACACAAATCTATTAAGGTTCCACTGGCTTCTGGAAGTTTGCTCCTGCATAAACTGCCTCTGAACCAAGCTCTTGTTCAATTCTCAAAAGCTGATAATATCATCCACCAATAATTTTCGTTAAAAACTGTCTTGAATAACATATTGTATAGACTCATTTTCTTGACTTATTGTTTTCTAACTTAATTTTTATAATAAAGTAAAAAAAAATATGAATGAAGAAAGGGAGAAAACGTCAACCTGGTTGTATTTTGCTAGACGCTCAGATCTGCAAGGAGCTCAAGTCTTGATTTGACCCTGGAAGGTTCCGTTGCATTGTTTGAATTAGTAACAAGAAATTTATAATTTTGAATTAATGAAAGAATAATAATGATATAATTTGTATAAAAATGTGATAATTAATGTAGCCAAACGGACAGAAAGATCAGCAATGAAGGTGTCCTCTGTTTCACCGCTGCAAACATAATAAATTATTTCATATTTCAAGAATATTATATATTTTTTATTTTTTAGAAAAAGTAATTTATATATATATTTTCAAATGGATTTTTGTACCTTCGGTGACTGGCCATTACACCCCACCCAGCATGCTTGGACATCTTCACAGCTTCAATACACTCAGTTATGGATCCAATTTGGTTAACCTAATAACAGTAAACAATAGAATTAAAGGCAAAATTCAAAATAATAAATAAATATGTGGGAGAAGCTATAGCTTTCATTTCTTTTGAAGCTATACCAAATGGTTAAATTTTATACGCAATTTCAGTAACAACATAATGTAAAAATATGTGGGAGAAGCTATAGAAACTTGAATCTTGAATGTGATAGGTTTGACTCACCTGTTGACCAGCCTTGACTGATATTTGACCTCTCAAAGAGAATATTTGATCTCTGTTATCCATCATGTTAGCAGGACTAGAAAACAGATCAGAATCACCACCCCTTGAGAAGAAGTTGTTTGCAGGTTGAATGGCTGACCGTTTGACCGACTCATACTCACTTCTCAATTGGTCATACATCTCATCCAGTTTTCTATTTTGCCTATTAGCAAAAAATAAAAACATTGATGTAAGTAACAAACACATATAGAATAGTGAATATTCCATCAGGTTCCTAACAAAACATCAACTTTCAACAGACAAAAAAAAAGTTTTTACGGATGCTATTTTCAATGATAAGGGCATTTACGTCTTTTTACCTTACGGGAGACCTATTTGGGCTTCTTCCATCAACAACTCTTCCTGAAATTACCAATTTCAAAAGAAGCACAAATCTGCACCCAAAGATTGGTGGACAGAAGACATAGCAGACCTTAATATAGACCTATTCAGATGTGTCATTAATATTATAAGGTCAACATACATGATTCCACCAAAGCTTATAGGTGAAGCTTTGCATGTTTATGCATGTCATTGGCTTCTAGATGTTACAAGGGGTAGATCTGATCAGCCTGAAACATCAACATCTTCTCAAATCACTCAAGAAGAATCTTTAAACAGAAAGAAACAACTTGAGATAATTGTAAGCCTTATTCCAGAAGATAGAGATTCAGTTTCAGTTCGATTCCTACTGAGACTCCTTAGCATGGTGAATATTTTAGGGGCATCTCTATCCATACGTATGATACTCATTAGGAAATGTAGCTTTCAGTTAGAGGAGGCAACACCAAATGATTTGATATTATTATTACCTTCACATGATCATGACCCTTCTGGTGATCATCATCAAACTTATGATATTGATCTGGTAATGGCTGTCTTGGAGGGTTTTATCATACAATGGAGAAAATCATATTGTAGAGATGAAGAACAATCAATGATCTTGATTTCAAAAATTACATAACTCATAGACTCTTATCTCCAAATTGTCTCCACAGATGCAAACATGTCATGATTTTCATAATCTACAAAATCCAAGAAAAAGGTTGTTACTACTTAAGGAATAGGACAAAAGAAAAGATATAAGAGCAGTGATCTGCACCTTGTTGTAAAAAGATACAAGTGCATAAGCTTCATATGACGATTGTTGTCTGTTTTACCCCTGTCCATGTTTCCTTGAAGACCCCCTGCAGATTACAAGAAAATGTAACAAAAAGAAGTATCAAAAGGAAGTAACAAAAATGTAACAAAAAGAAGTAATAAAAGCCTAGTTTTTCCATCAGCATGTTCCTCAAACTCATGAGCACGAAAAATATGAATGTATCAAGAACACCAGTTAGGCTTTCAATAATGCTCTTCCAATAATTAGTTGGATATATTTCTCATGGACCCTGTGAGGGTTGCATCTGGAGAAGGATTTGGAGAAACAATCCTTTCATCTTTGGGAGAAAGTGGTTGATTATACAAATAAAGAACTAATGAAAAACATATATGAAAGGGGAAATTAAGATGAATAGAATTTAATAGCCAACAAGTACCTTATCCATGCAGTTAGCGATTAGGGTTCGTAGTTGTTGATCGACGCTACAATCAAGCGAGTTGTAGTTGCTGAACCAGTTAGTGTGAGGCTCGATGTGGAAGAAATTGGACTACGGATCTACTTGCTTCACCTTTGCGATTTCATAGATGTGTTTTAGGGTTACATTGATGCAACAACATGACCTGCACGCCCAATCCCGGAGTCCATTCCACCAACGTTTTTAAGAAATCGGGTCACTAAAGGGAAACGGACACTCATCTCAAAAGTTTGTCTTTGAAAACATCACAGTACCAGCGATCAGGTCTTCCAATTTGTATTTATGGGTGCAAGCGTTGAATTTGTACTGACCTACTACCACCGATGGTCCAGGTATTCCTCCGCCAGCTGGGATGGTGAAACGGATTGTCGACACCATGGGCCGACGGGCCGACGCATTAGACTTTCCTTTAGGGATGCCATTTGAATAAAATCCAAACCTGAACAAAAAAAATTGGAACAGTAATATGAAAAAACCCTAAATCCTTAATTGCAAGAGTAAGAAATTAAAGGAGAATAATAAGAGAGTGATGTATGTACTTGTTCTAGAGTGTGAACGAATCAAAAAATCAATAACATAACTGATGGAAACAAGGGAGAGGAGAATTAGCGGGGCTTTTGATTTTTGGGATTTCATTTCCCTCCTTAAGTATACAGAGATGCTATATGGATGGAGACGCGTGTTTCATTAAAATATTATAAAACGACAGGCCTAGACGACACACTATTTATAAAAGGTGCCCTCCGTGTTTTTTTAGACACAAATTTAAGGGCACGCCAAAATACGTGTCCTCTATCCTTCAGTTTTTGGAAACCTAACATTATTTTTATGGACACACAAGAATGCGTATCCTAAATCTGCGAGTGTCGTTGTTTGCGCGTCATTAAAGGCTATTTTTCTTGTAGTGATACTGTTCTAGCCCTCTAGGGGTTCCGAACTCTATCTCCATCACACATAATCGATCCCGGCCTGATCCCAGGCCCTTCATAATCAAATGCCCTAGGTTTGTATCCCGCCCCGCATGCCCGACACTTACTCCTACCAGCCTACACTCTGGGCTGATAGAACACTACTGAATCCTAAACAGCTAAGCAAGCTCACATGCTCATCGATCTTCCGGAGAATTTTCCAATTCTCCCCCACTTATAGCACTAATTATCAACCACCGGTCATTATCACCAACCACCCAAAACAACCTTGCACAAAACCATCACTTACATGCGGACGGATTCCCACTAGCACTAACAACCTTCACCAAAAATCGCATTTCCACACTGATCATCCCGCTCGAAAGAAACTCAATCTGCAGCTAACCACTCCTCAGAAAGCAGATGCTACCCGACATTCAGACCAACGCCAGATTTCCACTAATAACCCTCATGAATGATAACCAAGGAAATTCCGAAACAATAACCCATAACCATACCACAACTCTCAAGAACAATGAATACCACACCGAAAACCACACAAAGATACTAGCACACAAACAATACTCCACAATAATCACAAGATAACAAGACATCAATAAGGAAACATACCCACAGCTGCATCCGGCACTGCTCTGACCTCCTCTGCTATAAGCTGAAAAGCACGACCCTGAGCCCTTGGGGGCTCCGCTCCACCCTGACCTCCACCCGTGATCCTCAATGTGGCCGGTGCTGGAGCCTGCACCGATCCTGCAGGGAGCTGTAGACAGTTGACCCTCAAATGTCCAACCTGATGACAATGATAACAAATCCTCAAATCCCGAACCGGCGCTGACTGCCGACAATCCCTCGCATAGTGCCCCTCCTTTCCGCACTTGCGGCATGCACCACCGGACCTACAAACTTCGGTGTGACTCCTCCCACACTTCCCACAAGTGTGGCTACTCAGATCCCCCACTCTAGAATCAACGGTGTTGGACCATTTTGGCGCTGGCTGCAACTGCACTGGAGCCTGCCTCAACTCACGCATCTGCAACTCAATCTCTAACTCGCACCGCCTGGCGGCCTCCTGCAACTCCAACAAAGTCTCGCACCTCTACGTAGACACAAACTGCCTGATATCCTTCTTAAGCATGCTCAGATATCGGGACATCTGAGCCTGCTCCGAAGCGAACTCAGGGCAAAACATCGCCCTCTCAGTGAACATCCTGGTGATCTCAGTCACCGACTCCGAATCTTGCTTCAGCTCAAGGAACTCCTGAGCCAATCTCTCCCCCTCAACGCGCGGAACATAACGAGTGCTGAACATCTTTCTAAACTGATCCCATGAAACCGCCGCCCTCTGCGCATCCGAATATGACCCCGTGGTCAATCTCCACCAATCCTTCGCTCCGAGCCTCAATAGGTTCAGAGCACACCTCACCCTCTGATCAGCAGGGCATGAACACGTGAAGAAATACCCTTCCACGCCCGATAACCTCCTCATAGCAACAATCGGGTCCTGAACTCCATCGAAGGTGGGAGGCTTCGTATTATCGAAGTCCCGATACTGAAAACCCCAACCAGTTCCTCCCCATGCCGCTGCTACAGCCGCTGTAGCCGCCGCGGCAGCCGTCTTTGTGAGAGCTGCATAGCGCTCATCAAAATACTCAACCATGGCGGTCTTGATCGACCCAAACAGTTCCGACAACTCAGCCCGGAACAACGCAGCAATCTCATCACGCAGGATCTCACGAATCCTCGTATCCAACTCGCACGTGCTCATCTGACCAATAACCTCGGGCGGCACAGACCCGCCCGGAACTCCCTCTCCTGCTCCCAATCCTGACCCGAATCCACTCCCAGCATGCCTTGGAATCTCCATACTAAAAAACACCACAAAATCACAGACACTTCCCACTATCCCGGGAACCAACTCTCTCAACCCAACCCTAGAGGTCATGGTTTCCCTCATACGCGTATGGGTCCTGTGCTTTCAGTAGTACTGGCCCATACTACCTTCCACACCTACACATATTTGTATGAAGTACTACCACAACAACCTAGTGAAAACATGCATAACAACGCTCAACCCTCACTACTAGAGGAACACTAGAAATCTCTCACAATGAAACCCTAGGCTATAGGCATCACAAATCAGACAACATTATCATGAAATCCTGAAGATCCCTAGCCTAGCACTAGCATGCTGTTCTAACAAAGATCAAAAACAAATATCATGTATGTTATTTTGGGGTTACTTACTGGCTCCGGCTGATCGTACCTTCGCGTCCTCCTATACTCATTTTGAAAACCATTTTAAATTCTCTTTTGAAAACTCTCTTCGATTTGAGACTGGAGTCACACGAGTGTTCCTCCAATTCACTCAAACCAAGACTCTGATACCAACTTGTAACGACCGAAAAATTCCAACCAATTTAAATTTTTCAAAAACAACCCGATTCCATTAAAGTTATTACAAAAAGGTTTTCAATATAGTTTATTTAAAGTATTCCTAGAATCACATCACAACCAAAAACATGACGAGCGGTACGATCACACCTTTGCCTTGCCACAGTCTCCTGAAGAACCTGAAAAACATAAAACCACAACTGTAAGCCCGAAAGCTTAGTGAGATATCCCCAAAATACCAACCACGTATACCATACACGCATAACATGCCATTTCATATCCGATCACAGAACAACCATTCACTTCGGGTCTACTGTGTGATTGGTCCGCCCGCATCGGGCCTTCAATCCACCTGGTCCACTCTCTGAGTCTACAATATGACTGGTCCGCCCGCACCGGGCCTTCAGTCGGCCTGGTCCATTCTCCGAGCCTCGGCACGTCTGGTCCGCCCTCTTGGGGCCTACAGCCTATCCGAACCGCTCGCTGGGCCTTCGGGACAACCGGTCCGCCCTGGGTATCTTGGCCTACAGCACAAAGCAGGACCCGCCTCAACCCAACTCCATTCCAAACAACCATGTACACATAAACATACAATCATATAACAATTCACAGTCAACCAACCGATGAAACAGATCACATAACATATCATCATCCTAACCAAGATACCGACCTAACAAGTCACTAGCATAGTATCACCCTACATCTCAGGATACCGATCTCAACCAGGTCTCTAACATATACCATCCTAGCTACCAGGATGCAACATATCAAAGCAATAACAAACAACAAATACCCGGATCTCAATCCAATAAAGGGTCGGCCTTGGTTCCTTAGACCCTGTTGATATAGTGAGGATAACTCACCTCGAAACTGCCGACTGAACAGATAACCCAAGCTGCTCCGATCATTGACACGATCTCCACCACTGGACAACCACCAAGGCACTGAACTCAAAACAATATTCAAAAATTACCAAAATGCCCCTAGAAATCACTGGTCAACCCTTGGTCAAAGTCAAAGTCAAAGTCAACCCCTGACTCTACTCGCCGAGTCAACCCGATGACTCGCCGAGTCCCCATGCTCAGAATTTCCCCAATCCGCGACTCAACTCGCCGAGTCACCCCGAGACTCGCCGAGTTCAGCAACTCCGAGTCCACTCGCACATAACTCACCGAGTCATCCCTTGACTCACCGATTCTCAGCTCAACCAGAAAAGATTGGGATTCTTCGACAAGACTCGCCGAGTCCAAGAACAGACTCGTCGAGTCTAAGGCTATCTTCAACCTACTCGCCGAGTTGTTCTTCCAACTCGCCGAGTTCTAGGCCATCTTCATCCTACTCGCCGAGTTGTTCTTCCAACCCGCCGAGTTCCAGCCTATCATCAAGCAACTCGTCGAGTCTACCTATGTGACTCGCCGAGTACCATCGAGTCTGAATCCATACCGAGGCTTTCCAAGCCATGTAGATGATCCAAACCATAGATCTACCCTTCCTAAGGCCATCCATCACGTAAAGTGGCAAACTTTACGTGAATCCAAGGAGATCTAGGCATTTTCACTCTAGGGTTTGGGTTTGGGACAAGATAGCTCCTTCAATCACTCATTAACAGGGACTTTATTAAATACAAGACCATCCCAAGCTTAGATCTGAAGTAGCATCCTCAGATCCAAGCTTCTATCTCAATTTAGATGTCATATCAACCACCACACATGAACCCATGAAGAAAATAGCTTAAGGAAATGGTTCCTTACCCTTAGAATGAGCCCAACCAACTGTAGATTCCTGATTCCCCTCAAGCTTCCTGATGCAAGCCTCCAATCTTCAAGCTTAAAGCACCAAGTATCCTTCTCCAAGCTCTAATTCACTCAACAATGGGGTCTCCTCATGAATTTAGGGCTTCTGGAACTCAAAGAATGATAAGGAGGCTGGGGAGAAGATATGATGTTCTTTATATAGGGCTCAACCTCCGGATTTAGGGTTTTCTCCACTCAGCGCCTACTCGCCGAGTCCATCATCTGACTCGCCGAGTTGGCCACTTAACACACGACCAAAGTCGCGACCCTACTCGCCGAGCCCACCCATGGACTCGCCGAGTTCCCCTTCCCAATTTACTCTTTTAGCCCTTTAACCTTACCCTTGATATTCCGGGATGTTACAAATCAATCAACTAACTTGAATTCTTTTTGTCTCATTTTGTAGATGTCAAAGTTCGACAACTATGGTTTTCCCAAATCCCGTGGAACAAGCATTCCACATGAAGATGGTATTCCACGATTCGATCGAGGAGCAAGAAATCATGCTTCACTTCCTCCACCTCCTCCAATTGTTCTCCCTAACCCACAAGATCAAAGAATTGAAAGGTTCAATATCACTAAAGCCCTATTGGAAATGAAACAAGAAGATGGTAAACCCGTGTGTGCCCACGTTCTAGGAATGAAATCACACATCGATAGGTTGGTAATGTTGGGTACGTCATTCCCCGATAAGTTGGCTGTGAATTGGGTTCTACAGTCACTTCCTGAATCATATAGTGAGTTCAAAAGAAAGTATTATATGATGGATCATGACGATAACCTCATTGACCTAACTTACATGCTCATTGTTGCTGAATCAGAAATGATGTGGCAAAGCAATGGAGCGTATTTGTTGGGAAAGTCAACCAACCATGCTTCCGAGGACGTTCTAAGAGAAGCGACCTGCGTTTGCTGCCAAGAGAAAGGGCGTTGGATAGAAGTCTGCCCTAAGAGCCTGAAGATTCTAGAAGATGGGAGAGTCAAAGAGTATGGTTGTGCTTCAGGTAAAATCCACTATCTAACTCCATTAAGTTCCTATTCGTTGATTCTTAATACATGATGTGATAAGATCGCATTTGAATGTTTTGCAGGATCGGTGAAAAGAAAGGAAGCTTGATGAAAGAGCAAGATGAGTCTAATCACAAAGAAATGGATCTCGATTCCATGGACTAGGAGATTAGATTTTGAGCTTAGATAGTTGTTATAGAATTGTTAGGAATACTTGACTACATAGTTTTCAATGGATTTTGCATTGTAAGGACAAATGTTTTCCGCTGCTTTTATGAATAAAATAAATTTTGTTTGACATATTTATTTATTTGTTTATTTCCTTGCAATGAAATCGTTATGAAAATTGTTGTTTGCATATTTCTACAACGAATGGATATGATTCTTAGTTATGGAAATGTCGAGAATTTACCAAATAGGAGAGTTTCTCATCACCCAAGTTTCAATTGGACAGAAATTTGGAATCACGCAACTTGGTTGCATGATGAATGAGAAATTTCATATTCGGAAATTAGATTAATTCGTTGACAAAGTGTCAAGTGAAAGGACGAGGAGATCTAGTACACAAAGTTGTGTGTTGATCAAAGTCCACCACAAGAATAACAAAGATATTCGTCATGATTTATTAAAGGTTTAGTAAATATGATTATACTTATAAGATTAAGTGTAATTCTCAATTGATTGGAAAAGGTTTAAATCAATAGCAGAACGAATAAGAAGAATCAAGTAGGCAGAAAGATAAGAGTTTCTCCATTCTAAGCGGAAGGGAGAGTACCTTTTATGCTTTATGACAGGTCTTAATGATTAAGAACCATATCTCAATTGATCCTCTAAGTGAGTCTTAGTACAATTGTATGTCTGAGAAGAGTAATCAAGAATTGAAGAAATGGTTAAATCAAGAAGTCAATCATACTTCGTTCCGAAACAAAGTCTTAGAGTTAAGATTGTGACATTGAGGGAAAAGTATTAAGAAGGTTTATAACATTCGTCAAATGTGGAAAGTTGTGATGTCTTGGATAAGACAAAGACCAACTAGGACCAATTTATGAAATGTTTTGATAAAAACTGCACTAACTCTTGAATATTTGTTTGTCAAGAAATGTTTACTGACAAGAGAATCTTATATGTCAAGGAGTCAGTGGGAGTCTTAATGGTCTTGAAAGGTTTCAAGAACAAATCAAAATAGACCTTATCAATCATCACTAGCACACGAGTTGAGGTTTACAACCTATCGTGTTGACGCTATTTTGTTTCTGTGTCGTTCCAATTGAGTTAATTATGCATGTGAGTCCTATGAGTTCTCGTTTGAATGCATAAAAGGCAAGGACCTTGATCAATGAAAGGTACATTGATAGGAAAGGGTGAGTTGCTTAACTACTTGGAAGACATGGTGGGCAGCTGTGCTACCATAAGGCAAGAAATCAAGATTAAGAAAGTTCGATCCATATGAGTTTGAATTTGTCGTAAACTTTGGTTTTGACAAATTCACATGGATAGGAACACATACACCATTAAAATCGAAGTGTCATAAGATTCACTCCTTCATGAAAATGACTGTGAGGAAATGCTTTCACTAAGATAGATTTTAAGAAGATAGTGATTGTGAAATTGAATTCTCGAATTCGATTATGGTTACGGTATCCCTTTCCATGATTCGAATTGTGAGGTTTGTGGCAATTAGTCTGAATTGTTTAGACACACATATGAGTTATCTAAGGCAAAGGTGTATAAGCTTAGATAAAGGATTATCAAAGCATTAGTTATTAGAAACATGAACTTAAGAAATTCAATAAGTATTGTTTTTCTGGAAGTTAAGTTGGGTTCTGAATACATGTCAAAGCTAGTGGGAGCATAAGTGTTATGTTTATAATAATCATCATGATAGTGGGAGCATAAATGTTATGATTGTATGATTATTAAGGAAAGTATTGCAAGTTAGCAATATTAATTATAGAAAACAATAGTTATACTTTGCAAAGTTGTAAGAGTTGAAAAGTTGTTTTGCTATAATTTAGGGAGAGAATATTATGCTTCATTTCAAATCTAAAGGCTTAGGTTGAAAAATGTTAATAAATTTAGTCAAAGGTACAAAGTGTGTTCTTAAAATTTCGATTATGATTACGGCATTCCTCTTCACAATTCGAATTTTGAGAACATAGCAAATAAAACATTATGGCAAAAGATTGATAAAGTATCAAATCCTTATGTAAGACATTATGCATCGTGTCCCATACGCTTCGGGTATAGGATCGATTGCAAATGCTATAATATTTGACCATTCTAAAATTTTCCAAATGTCTAGCGCATTTAGAGGGAAAAAGGACAAGAATCGGTTTTTGACTAAGATAATTAAACAACTATCAAAGGACATTCCAAAGTTCGTCGAGGATTGGTCGCTTGTGAGTAGTTGGAAGTATATTATTGGAAAATATGGAAATGTTTCCATATTGGATGGACCATATCGACATTATTATGAATAGATAAGATTCTATTAAGAATGAGTTGTCATATGGAAAATATGGAAACGTGTCCATATTGGGAATTGAATATTGAAAACCTATGACTAGATTAGAAACTTTTATGCAAAAGGATGTTCAAAAGAATGTACTTTGAGTGAGAGACATCACATCTATGGAATTGTCTTGTAACAATTTCGGATAGAGGACTTTGTAATTTCATTGGCAATAGTCTTTGTGACTTTGGTGCAGTGATATTACGAAAGGATCATTGCATAGAATGTTAGAATCTAGCATATTCTATAAGTAGCAAGAATTTGAGATTCTTTGACTTATGGAAAAGGATCTGGAGTTGTGAAATGAGTATGATTGGAAATGTGATCATTTGATCTATTTCACAAAGTAAGAACCATAAGTAAACATTGTGTGCATGCTAAGAGCATGGGACAAGTGTAATAATTCAAGTAAGAAGTTGATTAACCGAAACAACAAATAATGAGTAATCGATGTGGTGATAAACAAAAGGTGTTTTATTTATACTCAAAGGTTTGAGGCCATATGGGATTAGTATTATTCTTGTGTTTCACTTTGCATGTTTTGACTTCCTGAATAATTTAATTGGTTAAGAACAGTCAAATTATTCGAACGGGCCACATTCGTTCATACGTTGGAAATAGGTATGAATGAAGACTGTCGTGAATTGGTGTGTGGCTTGTCTAAAAGGTATTAGACATAAGCAAATGGTTGCTGCAACGTTCATGAGTGCTTATGAATATGATTTGAGCATTGGATTAAACCCACGCTCACTTGGATCACTCCATGAATTGCATCATGAGTGATTGGTGAGACGATAACATCTTATATTCTTGAAACCGAGATGTGTGAGTTGTATCTTGCAAATCGGTTGCACATTGATAATATGTAAACGCACTTGTAACTTGGTGTCATAAAACATATTGTTGTGTGTGATTCCGTGAGTGAGTGCAAGCGAGCATTGTATCAAAGTTTATCCGTTCCTTTTATCCAAAGTAGGATAAAAGCGATATCTTTGGGCCCCTCGATGATTTAGTGAAGACAAACGTAAATGCTCGGCCGGGCTAGGGCTAATTTGATTTGTTCAATTAGTCAGTCGTCATAAATCGGAAGTCGAGAAATAGTACAAAGAGAATGATTAGAAATCATGTCTTACGATATCTAGAATGGAGGAATATATGATCCCTTATCTGAAGGACACACATATCTGATACGATCAGAGTTGACAGCGGCTTTGGAAAGCTACGATTGCAGATCAGGATCTGAAGTCATACGCAAAATAGTTATTAGACTTATCCAAGTGGGAGACTGTTGGATTAGTGTCTAAGTCCATAACTATTTTGGTATGTACTTGACCCTATGGTTCATGGTCCTTTTGGGTTGCCTTCACCAAAGCAACTTGATAGTATGAATTATGGAGAGAAAGGATTAAATATGATTTATTAATATATTATGAGAATAATATATTAAAGGAGAAATCATATTGTTCAATTACTATTAGTCAATAATTAATAAGAATTAAGTTTGTGACTTAAAAAGATTAATTAAACTTAAGGGACTGGAATTATAATTATAAGATAATTGCAATTTGGGCTATGGATTGCCTTATATTAAGGAGTGGATGAATTCTATGGGGAAACCCATGAGAAATTGTCCAAGGCCTTAAGGAAAGGAATCCATGGGTTGCTTAGGGCTTAAACATCCAAATTAGGGTTTCCTTGTTAGATAACCCTAATAGTCTCTCTATATAAAGAACCCTTAAGGCTCAAAAACGTGGACAAGCTTCCTTCTAGGGATTCACACATTTTAGGGCAGCCTCCTTCCTCTCTCCTCTTCATCCTATTCCTCTTGGTGTTTGTGAACCATTAGAGGAGTGACATTTGTGACTCTAAGCTTTCTAAAGTCAATACAAGGAGGAATTGAGATTGTTATTGCTACATAACAATCAAGGTATGATCTAAACCCTAATTATATGTTATATTGATTATCATATGCTAGATCTAGGGTTTGTAGTCTTGGATAACTTGCATTTACAATAGAGAAACCTAGATCCAAGCATTAGGGTTTGTATGAGCACATAGGATGTTCTTATGACCAAAACCCATCAAGGGTGTTCATACATTTTTTAACGCTATCTTGATCCCCTGAATCTGTATGAAGAAAATTATCAAATAAAAACAATAAGAATATTTATTAAAAGAATTTAGAAGTTACCAAAAGAAATTTCAATATTTAATCAAAAAGTAATTACAATTTAGACCTTTATCTGTAAAAAATTATTTCCCTGTTTTTCTTACAGTTGCATTTGTTTGTACTTTTTAGCTGCATCAGTAACAACAAATTCCATTAGAATTCATATTAGTTGAGGATATATAATCTGGTCACAGTTCTATAAATACATAAAATCAAATATGTAATATCAATCAACATAAAATTCACTAGAATTCAATGATTTTTTTGATGGGTTTGAGCAACAAGAACTTTCCTATGTGCACATGCAAACCCTAATTGCTTGGATCTAGGTTTCTCTAATTGAACATGCATTGAATACAAGACTTACAATACTAGATCTAATGTAAACAAGTGATTCTAATCATATAAAATTGGATCTAGAACAATACCTTGGATTACTTGCTTGATACTTTTTCTTCTTGGAGCTTAGAGTCACAATTGTCACTCCTCTAATGACTTACAAACACCAACTAGCAAGAAGATGATCTTGAGAGAGAGGGAGGAGGGTGAGAAATCGGCCATAGGGTTTCTTGCCTTACATGAGTGCCGATTTCCCTCGCCCTAGGGGTCTATTTATACTATGGGATACTATGGTTTCACCTTTAACCCTAATTGAATAACTTAGGCCCTAAGCAATCCAAGATCCTCCTGGATACTAGGCTTGGACGATTTTAAGGTTCCCAAACCCTAAATTTCATCCACCCCATTATCTATAAGGATACATAGCCCAAAACACAACTATCACACATTTGACAGTTTATGCCCCTTTATTTAATTAACCTCTTTAAGTCACCACATTAATTCTTAATTAATATATGATTTATATTTATCAAATAACAATATTATTCCTTTAATATATTATTCTCGTAATATATTAACAATAATATCTCTTCTCTCTTAACAAATCATCCTGTCAAGTTGCTATGGTGAAGGCAACCCAAAAGGACCATGCACAACCGGGTCAAATACTTACCAAATATAGTTACATCTATGACATCCCCAATTTCACGGCCAAAAAAGACTGATTTGTTTATGCTTTGTTTTATAAATCAGAGTGATCGTTTAAAGAAAATGGTTGCGGAATTTGTTCCCAAAACAAAATATGATAATAACTTATCAAAACATTTCTCAAAGAGAATGTATTTTCATTTAATAATAAAACATCGGGATGTCATGTTCCGATACATACCAAAAGCATAAACAATATAAAATAGACCTTACAACAATTATTTATAACTACAGATCTATAATCCAAAACCTCTCGTTAAGTCCACCAACTTATACTCTTGTTCCATTACCTGTAATGCAAAGAAAACTGAGTGGGTCAGGCTTGGGAGCCTGGTGAGTGTATAGGGTTTTCAACCCACAATAATATAATAATTATATTTAATCATCTAACAATCAACCCAATTACCCATCCCCATTATCTTCGTTTAATCTTCCCGAAAGATATTATCCTAAGGATCATCTCCTATATCATGTTTACCTCTCATCTCCTTACATCTATTTCCTAATATGTTTGTTCCTAAGAACTTTTCCTAAGGATCATTGCTTGCATCATAGAGACAATACTAATTCGAGGATCACTCCCTCAATATGTGACTAGTAAGGGTTAGGGTATCATCGCATGATTACACAGCCACAACCTCGCCTGGACTCGTAAATCATAATAAGGGTTAGACTATCATCGCATGAATACGCAGCCACAACATCGTCTGGACTCGTATTTCATAATAAGGGTTAGACTATCATTGCATGAATACGCAGCCACAACATCGCCTGGACTCGTAGTTCATAATAAGGGATAGACTATCATCGCATGAATATGTAGCCACAACATCGCCTGGACTCGTAATTCGTCACCTATCTATCATCACCTAATTATCATCACCATTATATCCTCACCTATCTCTTATGACATTCTTTCAACACATATCAACTATTTCATCTACCCATGTTCTACCCAACATATTTGTAGATATAAATTATATATATATATATATATATGTATGTATATATATATATATATATATATATATATATATATATATATATATATATATATATATATATATATATATATAGTTTAAATCATTTAACACCCATATAAAAACATCAATTCCAAGCCCATCTCAAATAGACAAATAATATATAACACAAAGCATGTATTTCATAGCTAATACTTTATATTTATGTGTTTAGAAGAGAGTAACCACACACTCACTTGATCAGAAGATGATCGGACAGCACTACGGCTTGCAAAAGTAGTATTCTTCGGTAGATCTGGAAGATCTTCACAAAAATTGGCTACTCGCGCTCAGAGCTTCGGCTCAGGAATCGCACTTCTCGGGATCTTCGGGGCTTCGGGACTTGCTTCGGGGCTCGGGAATGATACCGGGGCTTCGGGATAATTCTTGCACGAAAACGATGCAAAAACGCGAGAGAAAGGGAAGAAATGAGCAATGAACTCGGCTGCCCTCGACATCCTTTTATAGGGGCTGGAACTACGAATTACGTTGGGCGTAATTTAAGGTTATGTTGGGCGTAACTTGGATCAGCTCGCTGACCCCCCCCCCCCCCTTGGATAATATCGGTATTTTATAATTAAATTAAATATCGAAAATATTTAATAAACTTCAAAAATTCATATCTTCCTCATACAAACTCCGTTTTTGATGTTCTTTATATCCCCGCGTAGGTGAGACTACACTCTACAACTTTCGTTTAGACTCCATCAACTAATTTTGACTTTATTTCTAGTAGGCCGGGACAGGAAAACTCCGTTATAAATTCATAACTTCTTCATCCGACGTCCATTTTCGCCTATGTTTTCATCGTTGCACTACAATTAACGAGATCTTTGATTCTCGTTTAGATTGTTTCAGCTAAAAACCGCTCGATCTCAAATCGAGTATTCGGGCTGCATACTGCTAAGTCGAAACTTAGAAAAATCGTAACTTCCTCATACGAAGTCAGATTTGGACGTTCTTTTTATGCACACTCACGGTTTAATGTATTCTACGACTTTCATTTAGATCCCTAAGGCCAAATATCGCTCTAACGTAAATTCACTTTTTACGTCGCGCTGTGTCGTGCCGGTTTTGTCGCGAAACTTCGATAGGCCATAACTTCTTCGTTATAACTCGGATTTCAGCGTTCTTTATATGTACGGAATCCTTGTAACATGTACTATAACTTAGTTAAGATTAATCATTCTAAATAATCTTTCATCAAAAAGTCATTTTTGACGCTTATCGTCTCTAAATTAACTAGCCCTGATCTATGGGCGTTACAATTATCTCCCCCTTAGGATGATTACGTACCGAAATCATCAACGAAATAGGATTCGTATACTGACTCCATAAGTTATCTCTCCATCCTAAGTAATAACCGTGATGCTCAATCTTTCATCTGCTCTTCATACTATTTTGGACTTTCAATCGTAACTTTCAAGTTACAAAATAAATCCTTATTGTGGACTCCTTCTTCTTCCTGGGATAAATATATTCCTTTATCTATTGTAATAGACCGATGGGTCGTGTCCCGATGACCTCTCATCATAGTCGGACTCAATTGATATGACCACTAGGGTCGAAATAACAACCATCTTACTAGTCATTACCGAAACAATGGTAATGACATGCGTGAATAAAACAGAAACAATTTCTAGCTTCTTGGTAACCTTGCGACTTTCCCTGATCCAAGTGCGAGTCCTGTGCTTCCGGTAGTATAGATCTCTACTACCATTCACACCTACTCATACTCGTCCCAAGTATTGTCTCGCAGTTATCCAAGTCACTATACATAAATCATATAATCATTTAACACATCAGATAACAAAACCAGGGTTTATATTATTTCATGAAACTATTACACAAAAGTTCAAGTTCACCCTATATTATGCCTCTAATAGGCTACATCATAAGTTACTATTCGCACTGCTACTTCATAACTTGATCCTTGGATATAAAATCCACATCCTTGATTCGCTTCGTCGAGGATCATGTGGAATGCCCTTGGCTGTGGCGGTATGTTTTTCTTTGCAGCTTTGTCTTTCTATGGACAGTTCTTCGAAATATGACCACTGTCTCCACATTCGTAACACTTCCTATTGTCGAACGTACAATCTTTGGAATAGTGACCAGTCCTACCACACTTATAACATGTCATTTCTCCATCGCATCTTCCGAAGTGCTTCTTCTTGCACTTTTCCCACCACTTGGTTTCATCTTTTCCTCCTGATTTCGAGAGTTTGGTTTCTTTCTCGATCATTGAAGATCCCTCGTGTTTCCTTTTCCCTCCAACTTCAACTCTCTCTAGACCCTTTTCCCTTATTTGGGTCTCAACATTCTTGGCTGCCCAGATGGCAGCTTTCAGAGTGGTTGCTTGCTTGACTATCGGACCAAAGTCCACTGGTAATCCATTGGCAAACTTGTTGACCTTGGAAAGTTCAGTTGGAATTAGGTATGGAATAAGCTTCATCTTCTTTGTAAAGCTTGTAGCGTATTCAGTGATGCTTAATTTTCCCTTCTTTAGATTCTGGAACTCATTGTTGATTTCCAGAAGATCCTGCCCAGATTAGTATTGCATTTTCATTTGCACCACGAACTCTTCCCAAGACATCTTGCTAGCTTCCCCCTTGGGCATTGAACCAGCCAGTAACTTCCACCAGCTCAGTACTCCAGATTTTAACAGAGGGATTACAAGAGCGGTCTTCTGTCTGTACTCTGCTTCACACGTTGAATCAGCTACAGTTTCTTGTTTGGAACTTTTCCAAGTTACTGCTCCTCCATTAAGGGTAAAGACCCAGCGCGACTGTGAACAATAGTTGTCCCTATCAGACTGGAAGCTAGCATCACTATACCTCGCACTTTTAAGTCATCACTCCCTCCGAGGACTAAGAACCATTCTTTGGTCCTCCGAAGGTACTTAAATATATTCTTGACCGCAATCCAATGAGATTTGCCCGGGTTCCCTTGATATCTACTGACCATGCTCAAAGCAAAGGCCACATCAGGGCGAGTACAAGTCATAGCGTACATGATTGAGCCAACTGCGGAAGCGTAGGGTACCCGGCTCATTTCAGCTATATCAGCTTCAGTACTCGGGCTTTGAGTCTTACTCAACTTGGCATTACTTGTATCGGTAGTTCTCCCTTCTTCGAGTTTTCCATACTAAAACGTTTTAGTACCTTATCTAGTTAAGTATTCTGACTAAGTCCTATTAGTCTCTTACTTCTTTATCTCACTATCCTTATTCCCAGAATATAGGAAGCCTCTCCGAGGTCCTTCATAGCGAAGCACTTCCCGAGCCAGGACTTAACCACCTGCAAAGTCGGGATGTCGTTTCCTATGAGCAGTAGGTCATCGACATACAAAACGAGGAAGCTAACTATACTCCCACTAGCCTTGACATATACACATGATTCATCTTCACTTCGTACAAATCCAAACTCTTGGACTTTCTCATCGAAGCAAAGATTCCATCTGCGAGACGCTTGCTTAAGTCCATAAATGGACTTCTCTAGCTTGCACACTCTATTGGGATGCTTCGGATCTATGAAACCCTTTGGCTGAGCCATGTAAACATCCTCAGCCAACTTCCCATTAAGGAAAACGGTCTTGACATCCATCTGCCATATCTCATAATCATGAAATGCAGCAATGGCTAGTCGTGCTTTATACGTGTGCACATTCCCATCCACGTCACTCTTCTTCTTGAAGATCCATTTGCACCCAACCGTCTTACGTTCGGGCACATTGTCAACCAAATTCCAAACTTGGTTGTCATACATGGACTGAATCTCGCTATCCATCGCCTCTTTCCATTTTACAGACTATGGGCCTGCCATGGCTTCCTTATAGCTATTAGGTTCATCTAGATTTATTAGTGTACCATCACTAATATACGTATCCCCTTCGGTAGTTGTGACAACCCGAAATTTCTGTTCTAAATCAAACCATTGCAATCCAATAGTAGTAGAGCAGTTACAGTGAAAATTCAAACTTTTGGAATAAGTTTGGCAGTTTTAGGGTTTTACACCTAAGGAGTTATTAGGAGAGTGGTTGCACTAGGATTTTGTGCAACACTGTAAATCCATTACTCTAGGTCATTAGAATCCATTCCGAGAATAGAAATATTTTCTGCCAAAAATCTCTGGACTATAAATAGAATTCTGAACCAAATTGGTTCATTATTTGATTTCCAATTAGAGAAAAGCCAAATACTCTCTCACGGATCTTCGGGTTTTCATCCCAGATTGTGATTCTACTTCCCTAAATGTGTTTTAATACTTGTTATATGCTTTATAACATTGATTACATGTCCAAAACACAAGATCCGGGAGTTTACCGCCCAAGAACATTCTTGGGGAGTAAACTCCAAAATCAAGCCTAAAGTCCACATAGTCCCATTTCCGTGTTAGGCATCTAACTAAGGACTTAGTGTATGATCATTAGAGGCTAGAAACAAATCAAAAGCAAGTAGTTTGAGGAGTTTACGGCCAAGGAACCACCTCTTGGGCCGTAAACTCCAAGTAAAGGGCACAAATGAGTGCCTTGTGATCCCTAGCCTTAGAACAAAAACCTAGAAGCTTTAAACTCATGATTTATGCCATCAAAACCCTTAGAAACAATTTCTATAAGGGAGTTTACGGCCAAGAAACTCCTTGGGCCGTAAACTCCAAGTTTTAGGTTCCAAAGTGCCTTCAAACTCTTCCTAAGGCTTAGTATTCATTTTTGGCATGTACCTTAATGTGTTTAGGACCTAGATAACACATGAAAAGCATAAGTGGTGAAGAGTTTACGGCCAAGAGTATTTCTTGGGCCGTAAACTCCTTTAATGGGGACAAAGAGCACCCTAGACACTTCCTTAGGCCAAGAAACTTTTAGGGCAAGTACCTAGATGATATATGGACTAGTTAAAATTCTTAGGACCTCATGTGTGAGGGAGTTTACGGCCCAAAGAGTTCTATGGCCGTAAACTCCATCAAATGGTCCCATTTAGTGCCTTAAACCTTCCTTAAGCAAATGGTTGAAGCCTAGACTTGTTCCTAGAATTGTTAGACACTTGAAAGGACAATAAGAACCCTCCCAAGGGAGTTTACGGCCGTAAACTCCAAGGGAAAAGGGTCTTTGGGCCGTAAACTCCCCTTAGGAGTCAATATGGTACCTTAAACTCTTGTCTAGCCTTGAAGCAATTCCCCTCTAAAGTTGTAGTACTTCTAAACTCCATTTCATGACTTGTTTGAGAGTTTACGGCCAGGAGCTTACTCCCCTGGGCCGTAAACTCTAATGAATATGGTCTTTTGACCTTAAACTTCCATTAGGGGCATTGCACTCCTTTGTTGCAACCCATTAGCCTCCTAGCACTTGACCATAAGTGTTGACCTCGCGCGTAAATGTTTATATACGTGTATAGTTAGTGATTAAATCTCTAATTATTTATATACATATGTCTTCATATGTAATTAGGATCATTGTGTGTGTCTAAGTCATCACTTGACACCAAGCACTTGTCCGATCCTTCCGTACGATAATAGCCCGTTCATTTCCAGTCACATACTGCAGGTGAGTTCATACCCCTTAACTAATGTTTTAAACTATTTAAATGTTTTATGGGGGGGATACAAGTAGAATCATGCTACTTATTATGTCAATCACATGTGATTAGTAAGTAGGATTATATTACTTATTTCATCAATCACATGTGATTAATATACAGCATTCAAAAGATTTGGCTACTCATTAGCCGTTTTACCAAACAGTTTCCTTCAAATGATTTTTATAAACATTTTATATGTTTTCAAACTACTTGTTACACTGTACTTCTTACTCTTTCATCATATTTCAAACTTATTTACAACTGTGTTTTCAAACAAATGTTCCTTGTACTTATATTGTTTTATCAAACAAATGTTCCTTGTACTTATATTGTTTTATCAGACTTATGCCTTCAAATTGTTTTACAAATTGACATCAAGTCGATCTTTCCTTAGACTAATATTTATATTTCAAATGTTACAAAACTTATTTATGCTTTGATATTATAAATTGCATGCCTCTATATGTATAGTTATATAAGAAATGTTTAAAAGACTTAGGAAGGCTATCCACCCTATTTCCTTTTCGCGCTTGAGATGTGGTCTGGTGGGATATCGGATACTCGTCCGAAGGTCGTTTAAATATTAGTTATATATCATGTGTACATATAAAGTCATAAAAGGGTCCTTCCAGTTCATCTTATGCCCTTGGATAGCAAGGGTGTACATCCACGTCCATACGTACCACTTAGATTACTAGTAAGCTACCATATGGGTAGTTCAGGAAGATACTAGAACCATTACTAGAACGCGATATCATACAATGAGTCAGTTCATTCATGAGTCAATACTTTCTAGAACATTACTGTACATTACATATACATCTATACTAGGACGAGAACATATACAATTATACTAGAACGCTTACATTACTATACTTGCTAGATAGAGAGAACACACATTACAGCTAGCACACGTAGAACATTACAGTACACCATTATACAATTACATGATCACACTTACATAAGTACAATTACATGATCACACTTACATGAGTACGCTTACATATACATAGAACAGACGTCACTAGGGGCTATAGCTCGAACCAGTTCAGGATCTAACTATACTGATAAATCACACTACAATTGTGATTGTTATATCGAGTATACATGATCATAGTAATGTGGATGCTCACGGCTTGCATTCATGCAGGGGTCGTGGGTAGGTCCTAAAATCCCTTTGATAGGGGAGCGAAACAGTCTGGGATCTAGACATCACATTATACCTTATCCCTCAAATAAGGCAAGTTGAGTATTGATGTATTGATATATATATATATATATATATATATATATATATATATATATATATATATATATATCCAAATACTATGGTACTTGGAAGTATTACCCTAGATTTAAGGTAATAGGTACGGTTGTAGTTCGACACTACACCATAGTACCATTTCTTTCCCATTACATTCACTTCATGAATTTTTCATAGGAAGCACGGTAATGTAGTTACTATCTGTTGATAAATAGTAGCCCTTTTGAAGCTACGATTTAGTACTACGTTAGTTTTTCCAGTACATATTTCAGTGATAACCTCACTTAAACATAATGTACAAACTATATTTTTGGATAATGATAGTTATACTTTGGAAAAACACATACTCTTACAAGAGACACACACACAGAACAGTTAGGTCTTGGTAGAAGACACCTTCACATACTAGAAGGAATCATAGGGATTCTAGGGTTTTTCAAACAATTACAATTCATATACATTTACAAATTCTTACAATACATAGACTTACAAATACTTACATACAAATTAAGACACTAAATGCTTATGATCTCACCAGCTTTAAAGCTGATACTCGTTTTCAAAATTACTTGTATCCTCAGGTCATCATAGACAGGTACCGATGCAGGGAAAAAGGAAGATGAAGCTTATTCAAGACTTATCTTTCATTTTGATTTATGCTTTAGTGTTTATCAAAATTTGACAAAATACAATTGTATAATAATTATTTTATTAATGCAATGGATGATGTTGTTGCTTGTTTACTACTTTACATTGTTGTTGATATTAAACATGACGTCCTCCGCCCCAGAACGTTTCCTCCGTTCTTGGTTTTGGGGTGTGACAGTAGTAATATGAAAACCATAAAACTAGGGTTGAACTCTAACTCTTTCGGAACGTCTAAGAGGTAAGGACTCGTCAATTGGTTCAACCGGAGTTTCCTCCTCGAGTTGAGCGCCAACGTTAGAGGTTCCTTCATATCTCGATTCTTGAATCTCTTCAAGATCGATTTGCCTCCTGCTGTCTCCTTGGCTTTTGAGTTCTCGCTCTCAGAAAACCCCTCTCCTCGCAACGAAGACAACATTGTCACTCGGTCTATAAAAGAGATATCCAGAGGATTTCTGCGGGTAGCCGATGAAAATACATCGCTCACTACGAGGTTTGAGCTTGTCGTGAGTCTCTCGTCTTACGAAAACCTCACAGCCCCAAACCTTTATATGCGCTAACGAGGGAGCTTTCCCTGTCCACATCTCGTAAGGTGTTTTGGCAACCTTCTTTGTAGGGACTCGGTTAAGGATATGGGCGGTAGTCTCTAAGGCATACCCCCAAAATGAGATAGGTAGTGAAGCATGACTCATCATAGAACGAAACATGTCTAACAGGGTTCGATTGCGCCTTTCTGCCGCACCATTCAACTGTGGTGTCCAAGGTGGCGTCAATTGCGAAACTATTTCGCATTCTTTGAGATAGTCGTGGAATTCAAGACTTAGGTACTCTCCTCCTCGATCGGATCGAAGCATCTTGATTTTCCTGCCCAATTGATTCTCCACTTCATGTTTGAATTCTTTGAACTTTTCAAACGTTTCTGAATTGTGTTTGATTATGTAGATATCCCCATATCTACTATAATCATCGGTGAAAAGTCACATAGAAGCGGTTCCCATCCTTTATGGGGGATCTAAAGGGCCTGCATACATCGGTATGTATGAGATCCAATAAACCCTCACCCCTATCACAAGTGCCAGTGAAGGGTGACTTGGTCATCTTTCCAAGTAAACAAGATTCTCACGTGTCATCTTCCCTAAGGGCGAATGACTCCAACACTTCATCCTTTTGGAGTTTGGCTATGCGCTTCTTGTTGACATGTCCAAGACGACAATGCCACAAGGATGCTTTATCCATACTATTGGTAGAATCCATACACAACACATCATTTCCTAGGTTATCTACAACCATAACAGTTTTATAAATTCCATTACAAGGCATTGCTTCAAAATATAAAACACCATTTAGATAAGCATAAATTGAACCATTCTCATTATTAAACGAATATCTAAATCCTTGTTTAAACAAACCATGAAATGAAATGACGTGTCTTGCCATATCTGGCGAGTAGAAACAATTATTTAAATCTAAATTTAATCCGTTACTAAGCACTAAAGAATACACTCCAATCTTGGTAACATGCGACGATCTTCTGTTCCCCATGATTAGATTTATTCTTCCAAGCTCCACATCCCTATTTCTTCCTAGTCCCTGCAAATCAAAACAAATGTGGTAACCACACCCTGTATCAAGAACCCAAGAAATAGCATGGGATGAATCATTAGATTTAATTGTGTATATACCTGCAAAAGATGGATTGATCTTTCCATCCTTGATGGCTTGCAGATATTCCAGGCAACTTCTCTTCCAATGCCCTATTTTGTGGCAATGATGGCACTCTGCCTCTTTTGGGTTAGGGTTGGGCTTAGCAGGATCAACCTTGGTCACACTAGAAGAGGAACCATCTTGGGACTTTCCCTTGCAGTGGTTCTTTGAAGAGGCCTTCCTCTTCTTGCCCCTTCCATATCCAATAGCCAAAACAGGAGCAACAGACAGATTGGGAGATGGTACAACAGACATGTCCTTAAGGTTGCTCTCAGCAGTCCTTAGGAGACTTTGGAGTTTTCTTAGGGTGACCTCTTCCTTGTTCATGTGGTAGGTCATCCTAAATTGATTTTAGCATGAGGGCAAGGAGTGAAGAACAATATTGATAGCCAAATCTTCCCCAAAGTTGACATTCAACTTGCAAAGACGATCGACATACCTTTGCATCTTTTGTAAGTGCACGGTAAGAGATTCTCCACTTCCCATTTTAGCAATGATCATATTCGTTATGATCTCATAGCTCTCTTGCCTCGCGCTTTGGTGGTATCGCTCCATCAAGTCTAGATGCATCTCATAAGGATACATGTCCTCATAGGACTTTTGGAATTCGGAGTTCATAGTGGCTATCATGATGCAATGGACTTTCATTGCATCACGCTCATGTGTTTCAAACACAACCATGTCTTCGGGAGTAGCAGTTTCTGGATTGATCTTTTCGAGCTTCTCATCGAGAACATACTCCTTGTCCTCGTAACGAGCGATTGTGTGAATGTATGTTATCCATTCGCTAAAGTTCGATCCATCAAAAGTCACTTTTTGACAAAGGCTCATTAGCGTGAATGAGCTTGCAGCAGCGTTGTTTGCGTTAGACATCTACAAATAGAAAGGAACAAAGTTGATTAGAGTTAAGTCCCCAATTAACACCCAAAATGGAAATTTACGGCTAGGAACCAACAACATTATTTACATATTAGAAAAGGGATACCGTAATCCAACATGAAAATAATTTGGAGGTAAGTGAATGTCGATTCACTAATTTTTCACCACAAAAAACATAACCTTAAGTTTTAAATGTATTGAGAATTCCTAGATTTTGAGATTCATTGAACTTTTCAATGGCATGTTTAAATCTTGATACGCCCCTCTACTTTGTGACTGGGATACCGAGGATCACAAAGCGGGTGTGAATAACCATGCAAATCTACATGGTGCCTTCATTGTTACAATCACCTATTCGATGTGTCGGTAAACCACACACGCTCCATCAAACTATGACAAACAATGAATCACCCATTGCCACCTTTGCTTAGAATCAATTAGTGTGCCGGTTAACCACACACGCTCCACTAATATCTAAACAAGGTGCAAAGTGTAATTTCATGGGATTCCATCAATTCACTTTTCCTAAAGTAACTAAGATTGGGAATTTTATAAAATAGTTTAGTTACTTTATAGTTTCATTATACTTATTAATGAGGAGAGGTTTGCCCTATCCTACCCATTCGGCTAACGACCCTCCACCAGTCAAGCAAGCGGTGGGTGTGAGTGTACACCCATTAAGCTCCATTTTATAGGCAACAACTGTAACAACCCGAAGTTGTTCATCGCCGAAAACCCATTCTACCCGTATAACTCGCCGTATATCGAAACGTTCTGATGTCGTTTTTGGGTTAAGTTAATCAAACTTATGTGTTTAATTGATGCTAATGAGTGTCCAAACCTCTTAGGAACTCATGAATTTAGCCCAAAATAGTTATTTCAAATATTTTAGAAACGTTCCCTCCTAGTAACGGAAACTTAATCGGGTGCGACCAAAAGCCCCGTTTAATGCCGGTATCGGATAGAATTCCACTGTGTCCAACTTTTGCGACCTATATAAACGTGTTTAATCCTTCATTTGAAGCTTTTGCTTCCTCTCTCTACTCTCTCTCTAACCTCTCTCCTAAATCCAAGTTTAAGGGTCAAAATCATCAATTTAAGGCTTCAAATCTTTGACGTACCTTCCTAAACACATTGTATAGAATATTTGGCTTTCAAATTCGGGATTAAAACATGAATTAAGGTCTTGTATATGAGTTTACGGCCCTGGACGGAGCTTGGGCCGTAAACACATATTAAGGGGGTTTTTATGCCTTTAAACCCCTCCTAAACAATTTTGGGACTTAGGTATGGCTAAATGACTTCATGGAATGGACTTAAAACATTTTAGACATGGATTTTGAGGGATTTGAAGGAGTTTATGGCCAAGGCACATGCTTGGGCCGTAAACTCATATATATGGGGTTTTATTGCCCTTAAACCCTTCCAAAACACTAATAAGGCTTAGTTATCAATTTTAGAATATTGGTTTTATCCTTAGAACACCTTAAACTTATTATTTGAGGGACAACTGAGAGTTTATGGCCAAGACTTATGCTTGGGCCGTAAACCCTTCATTTTGGGGTGTAAACTCCTCCAAAGGTGTTAGAAAGCCACTTTAACACCCCTAAAGCCTTAGAATAATTTTTATAAGTGTATGCAAACAAGTTTTTGGCCTTAAAACATAATGAATCACACTCTAGGAGAGTTTACGGCCATGAGGGGGGTCTCATGGGCCGTAAACTCCAAAAACACCCCATAAGTCCCATAAAATTTCATGTAAGGCCTTGGAACAATTTTAGAAATCACATGTGATTGATTTGGAAGCATTAAAAAACTTATTCAAGGGTGCATAGGAGTTTACATCCGTAAGCTCCATGCTAAGGCCGTAAACTCCCTTAAGTGGTCTTATTTGATGAATTTAACCAATTCCAAGCCTTAAATCAAACCCTAGAAATTTTCCCCTAAGTGTTTGAAGCCAATTTGCACCATAAACCACCCCACCATGAGTTTACGGTCGTAAACTCATGGGGAATGGGTGTTCTAGGCTGAAAACTCTTGTAAGAGTTTACTCTTGAAGAGTAAACTCCATTTCCCGGTCATTCAAGTCCTTAAACGCCACCAGGGTCCCTCCAAACACTTGTAATGGGGTGTTTTCGCGACTAGAAGTATTGGTCCCTAACAATTAAATAATCTAAGTCCTAATTATATACAAATGTGTATCTTTTCATTATACATAGGAACCTCGTGCATTTGCAAGTCCCGAACCATCGTTTAGCGTCCAAAATCGTCACATTTCTCGTCCGGTGAGTTCATACCCCTACCCTTTTTCACTGTTTTTCAATGTTTTTAGGGGGGGGGGCATACAAGCAAACTATAAATGTTTTCAAAACATAACATTGATGTGTTTCAAATAATATCTGGCAAACTTATAAACACGTTTACTCCTTATGTATTATGCTGAGCATAAGGAATGATCTATCAACTACCAATAAATGGATTTTAGTTAAGAAAATAACCAAACTAATCAAATTATTATGGGAATAATTTAGGAGTTCTTTAGTTCTCGTTTTATCATGTACTGATATGTGTATAAATTTATTAGATAAACTATGTCTGATTCAGTTTATCTCTGTATCATTTGAATATATTGCCAGATAGTTTCATTGTATGTATCTATATTCACTGTATTATGTTTCATAATGTTTTGTGTGTTTGATATCGTATGAGAACCCTGTGAATAGTTTAGTACTAGTTTGTGAGTTAATCACTACCCTTTATGGATGATCAGTAAATCCTCCCCGGAAGTGTAACCAGAGTCTCCTGGAGGGAGAGCGAGGAATTTGTGAATAGTTTAGTACTAGTTTGTGAGTTAGTCACTACCCTTTATGGATGATCAGTAAATCCTCCCCAGAAGTGTAACCAGAGTCTCCTGGAGGGAGAGTGAGGAATTTGTGAATAGATCTATTCGGGACTGACAATCCCACACCTTAACTGCTAGTTGCAGTTAGGCGGGCACGCCTAGGGTGACAAATTCTGGATATCGTCCGACGTCTGACAAGCGTCAAGGAGGTCTCGTTGTCGTATCAGCATGGTTACCCGACTCACAATACGTATTAACATAAGTCTATTCACGTCTTGGGTTTAGATTTGAATTTGATTCCATTTCATATCTACTTTTGTATTGTATCTATAACTTGTACGAGATGTTAGTCCCATGGTTTTTAACTATATCTTATTCGGGATAGTAATCCCATGGTTTTGAATCGGTATCTAGTCAGGCATAGTAATCCCATGGTTTTCATTTTATATCTAGTTCGGGATAGTAATCCCATGATTTCAATCTATATTTATTAGGGGATGATAATCCCATGGTTTTACCTATATCTAGTTCGGGATAGTAATCCCATGGTTTTGAATCGGTATCTAGTCCGGGATAGTAGTCCCATGGTTTCCAATCTATATATTCATATATATCAAACTACTTTGTATCTACTCCGGGATAGTAGTCCCATGGTTTCAGTCTATATTTTTAAGTATATCAAACTATCTTGTATCTAGTCCGAGATGATAGTCCCATGGTATTAAATCTATTTGTAGTACGGGATGTTATTCCCAAGGTTTTCAAACTACTTTCCATCTACAGTTCGTATAGTTAAAGTATTTATACCTAATTCGGGATAGTAATCTCATGATTCTCAATATATAGTTTTGTGTATTAAACTATACTCTGTAATATTCAATCGGTCTTGTATTTAGGAAAATATGGGATTTTCCTGGGGTAGCATATAACACGTAATTGAATAGTAATGAAGGATAACTAAACTGTTTTACATAAGAAAATATGGGATTTTCTTGGATAACAAACCTTTTCGGGAAAACTAAAGGAAACTGGTACATTTTTCAGAAAGCAGACATCTTATGAACTCACCAGCTTTATGCTGATTTTCAAACTGCTTGTTTTCTCAGGTCCACGTTAGACAGGTACCCGGCGATATCTTTTGGTGAAGACGGAGTGCTCAGAAGACTCGTCTCTACTTTTGTTCATATTATACGTGTATAAAAACTTGTACAATTTACTTTTGAAACAATGTAAACTTTCAAATATATGTAATGTAATGGCTGTTTACTTTGATTACTATGTGCATTGGATTTGATACTCAACGTGGAGTCAACCCCGTAAATGTTTCCGCCTTTGGTTTTCGGGGTGTGAGAGATTGGTATCAGAGCCCTTGTTTATAGTAAACGGAGTATACCAAAACTTACATGGTATAAAACTATAAACATTAAGGGGCCTAAGTGCTCTGAACTAAATGTATCATGAAATACTATGGGAGTATTTCTCGAGTCAATCCTTTGTAGAAAATCCTCGTATACGCGTTGTTCCTTGATCAATCCTCTAGCGATAAAATGTTCTGTCTTGATAACTCTTTCCTGCTTTATCGCTTAATACGATGTTATATCTGTCTTGATGATATATCCCCTATTCCATATCTCTTGATTCAATTCAGAGGACTTATGATCCTCTCTTTCCTGATCTTTTTAGATCACGATGCCTCCAAGAAAGAGACCCAGCTCGAAGAACACCAACAACCCTCCGCCACCACCTCCTCTTAAATTTGACCCTGTGATGTTCCAAGCAGCTGTCAATGCCACAGTGGCAGCTGCTATGTCTCAAAGGAATTCGGATGGTTCCGGTGGTACTCAAACCCAAAACCCAGAGAACAGTCAGGGACACCAAAAAGGGGGTTCCTATAAAGCCTTCATGAACGCGAAGCCCACTTCCTTTGATGGCACTGGAGGTGTCATTTCCCTCACCCGATGGTTCGAGAAAATCGAATCAATCTTTGAAATATGCGCCTGTTCGGAGTCTGATAAAGTAAAGTTCGCCGCCTGCACCTTCCTTGACAAAGCCCTGACTTGGTGGGATGGCCAAGTCAAATCCTTAACTCTACCTGTAGCAAATTCCATGGGTTGGAAAGCTATGAAGGAGCTTCTACTCGCAGAGTATTGCCCTCGGGGTGAAATTCAGAAGCTAGAACCAGAACTCTGGAACCTTAAGATGAAGGGTTCCGACATTGCCTCTTATACTTCAAGATTCGATGATTTGGCGTTACTCTATCCGGGAATGGTTACCGCAGAGAGTAAAAATGTTGAGAGGTTCATCTGGGGGTTAACCCAACCAACAAAAGGGAATGTCTTAGCTGTGAAGCCAGACACCTATGACAGCGCTAAATGTCTTGCGAAAATCTTGATCGATCACGAAGACAACTCTGATAAGGAGGCTACCACCCCTGAGCCGGTCACAAGTGGAGGTGGAAGTAAAAAGAAATTTTGGAACAAGAGGAAGGCCCAGAGTACGCAAGGGTCTTCTAAGAAACAACAAACAGTAGCAGTCCATGCTGCTACTGCCCCTGTTGTTGTTTCAGCTGTTGGTTCCATGGCCCAAACCCCTACCAGTGGATACACTGGTACCCTCCCTTGGCGTGGTAAGTGCAGTTACCACCACCGCATTCCTGGTCCATGTCGCGAAAGGATCTGTGACAACTGTGGAAAGAAGGGCCATCTTGCTCGAACCTGCAGAAAACCAACCAAATCAACGAATCAATCATCCGGAGCGGGAATCAGTCCAGCCTGCTACAATTGTGGCGAAGTAGGGCATTTCAAAAGAAACTGCCCCAAAGCAGCTACAACCGCTGACCCCACTGTCGCCGCAGGTATACTTCTCTTCGACAACTCTTATACTTGCAACTTTATTCGATTCTAGTACCAGAAGGGAAACTTGTTATCTATCCATCCGAACGATTTCTAAACCTTATTCTTTGTTTCTAATCGAAATGTGCATCATCGAGTCGGCTAACCAGTGAGATAGAGAACACTAACTTCGTACCCGTAGATTGTATCATCAGTTCGGAGGATTTTTCTGTTCCATTCGATTCAATTGGGAAACTTTTCATGAAATATTTTGATGTTATGATTGACATGAAACGACCGAGTCTCATTCATGTTGATATCCTTGGTTTTGAAAGGGTCGCCCGTTTAGATCTTTTCCCCGATTCGACTCTCGTGATCTTCGGCATCAAACCTTCGTAGCATTTCATGCTTTAAAGCTCACAAGTTTTTCCCGATATGAATTACCATGCATCCCTCGTTTCTGTGATCATTAAGAAACGGGAAGTCAGCAGCTCTTTCCTCTAAATGTCTTTTCCAGAAGGATTCCTGAGAATTCCTTCCGAAAGTCTAGTCTAGTCTCGCATCGACCTAATCTCTGGATTTATCTCGTGACCGAACCTCAGTGAGAATGACTTGTTCAAGACGGTGACCAAGAACTGATATGATCACTACGGATTAGTAGTGGTACCCTTCCGGTCAAATCTTTTTCCCTCGAATCATGTAACCAAGCAAACTAGTCGTAACCGTGTACCTTTCCAACATCTAAGGTGATAGAAAGTTAGTTGGTACCAAAAATACCTATAGAGACCTGTCGATTCTTGGGTCTCATCGACTAATATCGCAGTCTTACCCATAAATTTCTTGTAAATCCATCGGACCCTTAGCCACTCGGCTCCATGAAGACGTGCCTTCCTGTTGGTGCGTGTGTCCTGTTGATGGCTTTATCCTAGAAAAGCATGATACGCTTTAGGAAGTATAGAATACTTCCCTCGTGATACAGTAGACCCTTCGTGATCCTCATAGAATCGATTTCGTAACCTTCCAACTTCGGATACCTTCAGAACTTGGTAACATCCATCCGGTACTTCACGTCTCGAATCCTTAAAAGTACCTACCCGACGAAACCCTAGTGATTTCCTTTTAGGAAACCGAAGTCGTCCAGGGTTGAAACTTCTATGAGAGAACCGATTGAGATCGTAGATTGAGAGAGAGTCAATGTGCGAAACAAAGTCATGTCCCGATAGTGAGAATTCGCTAGAACGCTCAGCAGAGACCTGATTCTACTTGTGAACGTGAAGATCCGAGGCAACAAATCCATTCGTGTCTCATTCCAATTCATGATCTATATCTTATTCTTTGAATTTCGGGACGAAATTCCCTCTAACGGGGGGGATAATGTAACAACCCGAAGTTGTTCATCGCCGAAAACCCATTCTACCCGTATAACTCGCCGTATATCGAAACGTTCCGATGTCGTTTTTGGGTTAAGTTAATCAAACTTATGTGTTTAATTGATGCTAATGAGTGTCCAAACCTCTTAGGAACTCATGAATTTAGCCCAAAATAGTTATTTCAAAAATTTTAGAAACGTTCCCGCCTAGTAACGGAAACTTAATCGGGTGCGACCAAAAGCCCCGTTTAATGCCGGTATCGGGTAGAATTCTACCGTGTCCAAGTTTTGCGACCTATATAAACGTGTTTAATCCTTCATTTGAAGCTTTTGCTTTCTCTCTCTACTCTCTCTCTCTAACCTCTCTCCTAAATCCAAGTTTAAGGCTTCAAATCTTTGAGGAACCTTCCTAAACACATTGTATAGCATATTTGGCTTTCAAATTCGGGACTAAAACATGAATTAAGGTCTTGTATATGAGTTTACGGCCCTGGAAGGAGCTTGGGTCGTAAACACATAGTAAGGGGGTTTTTATGCCTTTAAACCCCTCCTAAACAATTTTGGGACTTAGATATGGCTAAACGACTTTATGGAATGGACTTAAAACATTTTAGACATGGATTTTGAGGGATTTGAAGGAGTTTATGACCAAGGCACATGCTTGGGCTGTAAACTCATATATATGGGGTTTTATTGCCCTTAAACCCTTCCAAAACACTAATAAGGCTTAGTTATGAATTTTAGAATATTGGTTTTAGCCTTAGAACACCTTAAACATATTATTTGAGGGACAATTGAGAGTTTACGGCCAAGACTTATGCTTGGGCCGTAAACCCATCATTTTGGGGTGTAAACACCTCCAAAGGTGTTAGAAAGCCACTTTAACACCCCTAAAGCCTTAGAATAATTTTTAGAAGTGTATGCAAACAAGTTTTTGGCCTTAAAACATAATGAATCACACTCTAGGAGAGTTTACGGCCATGAGGGGGGTCTCATGGGCCGTAAACTCCAAAAACACCCCATAAGTCCCATAAAATTTCATGTAAGGCCTTGGAACAATTTTAGAAATCACATGTGATTGATTTGGAAGCATTAAAACACTTATTCAAGGGTGCATAGGAGTTCACAGCCGTAAGCTCCATGCTAAGGCCGTAAACTCCCTTAAGTGGTCTTATTTGATGAATTTAACCAATTCCAAGCCTTAAATCAAACCCTAGAAATTCTCCCCTAAGTGTTTCAAGCCAATTTGCACCATAAACCACCCCACCATGAGTTTACGGCTGTAAACTCATGGGGAATGGGTGTTCTAGGCCGAAAACTCTTGTAAGAGTTTACTCTTGAAGAGTAAACTCCATTTCCCGGTCATTCAAGTCCTTAAACGCCACCAGGGTCCCTCCAAACACTTGTAATGGGGTGTTTTCGCGACTAGAAGTATTGGTCCCTAACAATTAAATAATCTAAGTCCTAATTATATACAAATGTGTATCTTTTCATTATACATAGGAACCTCGTGCATTTGCAAGTCCCGAACCATCGTTTAGCGTCCGAAATCGTCACGTTTCTCGTCCGGTGAGTTCATACCCCTACCCTTTTTCACTGTTTTTCAATGTTTTTAGGGGGGGGGGGGGGAATACAAGCAAACTATAAATGTTTTCAAAACATAACATTGATGTGTTTCAAATAATATCTGGCAAATTTATAAACACGTTTACTCCTTATGTATTATGCTGAGCATAAGGAATGATCTATCAACTACCACTAAATGGATTTTAGTTAAGAAAATAACCAAACTAATCAAATTATTATGGGAATAATTTGGGATTTCTTTAGTTCTCATTTTATCATGTACTGATATGTGTATAAATTTATTAGATAAACTATGTCTGATTCAGTTTATCTCTGTATCATTTGAATGTATTGCCAGATAGTATCATTGTATGTATCTATATTCACTGTATTATGTTTCATAATCTTTTGTATGTTTGATATCGTATGAGAACCCTGTGAATAGTTTAGTACTAGTTTGTGAGTTAGTCACTACCCTTTATGGATGATCGGTAAATCCTCCCCGGAAGTGTAACCAGAGTCTCCTGGAGGGAGAGCGAGGAATTTGTGAATAGTTTAGTACTAGTTTGTGAGTTAGTCACTACCCTTTATGGATGATCAGTAAATCCTCCCCGGAAGTGTAACCAGAGTCTCCTGGAGGGAGAGTGAGGAATTTGTGAATAGATCTATTCGGGACTGACAATCCCACACCTTAACTGCTAGCTGCAGTTAGGCGGGCACGCCTAGGGTGACAAATTCTGGATATCGTCCGACGTCTGACAAGCGTCAAGGAGGTCTCGTTGTCGTATCAGCATGGTTACCCGACTCACAATACGTATTAACATAAGTCTATTCACGTCTTGTGTTTAGATTTGAATTTGATTCCATTTCATATCTACTTTTGTATTGTATCTATAACTTGTACGGGATGTTAGTCCCATGGTTTTTAACTATATCTTATTCGGGATAGTAATCCCATGGTTTTGAATCGGTATCTAGTCAGGGATAGTAATCCCATGGTTTTCACTTTATATCTAGTTCGGGATAGTAATCCCATGATTTCAATCTATATTTATTAGGGGGTGATAATCCCGTGGTTTTACCTATATCTAGTTCGGGATAGTAATCCCATGGTTTTGAATCGGTATCTAGTCCGGGATAGTAGTCCCATGGTATCCAATCTATATCTTCATATATATCAAACTACTTTGTATCTACTCCGGGATAGTAGTCCCATGGTTTCAGTCTATATTTTTAAGTATATCAAACTATCTTGTATCTAGTCCGAGATGATAGTCCCATGGTATTAAATCTATTTGTAGTACGGGATGTTATTCCCAAGGTTTTCAAACTACTTTCCATCTACAGTTCGTATAGTTAAAGTATTTATACCTAATTCGGGATAGTAATCTCATGATTCTCAATATATAGTTTTGTGTATTAAACTATACTCTGTAATATTCAATCGGTCTTGTATTTAGGAAAATATGGGATTTTCCTGGGGTAGCATATAACACGTAATTGAACTGTAATGAAGGATAACTAAACTGTTTTACATAAGAAAATATGGGATTTTCTTGGATAACAAACCTTTTCGGGAAATCTAAAGGAAACTGGTACATTTTTCAAAAAGCAAACATCTTATGAACTCACCAGCTTTATGCTGATTTTCAAACTGCTTGTATTCTCAGGTCCACGTTAGACAGGTACCCAACGATATCTTTTGGTGAAGACGGAGTGCTCAGAAGACTCGTCTCTACTTTTGTTAATATTATATGTGTATAAAAACTTGTACAATTTACTTTTGAAACAATGTAAACTTTCAAATATACGTAATGTAATGGTTGTTTACTTTGATTACTATGTGCATTGGATTTGATACTCAACGTGGAGTCAACCCCGTAAACGTTTCCGCCTTTGGTTTTCGGGGTGTGACAACAACCTTATACCCACCTTATAGACTGGCTTCGTGAATGAGGCCTACTAACGGTAATACTAGCATCTTTAATCATACATATATATATTAATCTTGTAATAAGATATTAGTATAGGTTGAATTTTAAACTTGTAAAATTCTAGGGTTTGAAATTTAAATTATTTAAACTTTTAATCACAAATCTAAATTTCAAAACTTGAGGACAAGTTTTAAACTTTTCAAAACATAAGGATCAAATAGCAAATAATGTAAATCAACAATTAGATTATCTCAATTTGATCTTATTCAATATTACTTGCAAAATAATTCACCAATTCAATTTAAATAATCAATTATTATCACATAAGGAAATTATTATTCAACTAATTGGTAATTATCTTTTGTTTGGTCAAGAATATACTCATATATATGGTTAAAATCAGATTTTAATGACCCAAAACAGTTAAGGAAAGTTTCCTCAAGTAAAACAGCAAGAAATCCCAAAACTCCCTCTTTCTGACGCTCGAACTCACCGAGTTCCCACTATGGACTTGTCGAGTCCACAGTGGAACTCGCCAAGTTCATCAGGCAGAGGACCAAAAATCGAATTTTTTAAGCAACAAGCAATTAACCAATGCATCAATTCAATAGAAATCAATCAAAGCTCTGATACCACTGATCGGTTTGAGCAACAAGAACTTTCCTATTTGCACATTCAAACCCTTATTGCTTGGATCTAGGTTTCTCTAATTGAACATGCATTGAATCCAAGACTTACAATACTAGATCTAATATAAACAAGTGATTCTAATCACATGAAATTGGATCTAGAACAATACCTTGGATTACTTGCTTGATACTTCTTCTTCTTGGAGCTTAGAGTCACAATTGTCACTCCTCTAATGGCTTACAAACACCAGCTAGCAAGAAGATGATCTTGAGAGAGAGGGGGAGGGTGAGAAATCGGCCATAGGGTTTCTTGCCTTGCATGAGTGCCGATTTCCCTCGCCCTAGGGGTCTATTTATACTATGGGATACTAGGGTTTCACCTTTAACCCTAATTGAATAACTTAGGCCCTAAGCAAGCCAAGATCCTCCTCGATACTAGGCTTGGACGATTTTAAGGTTCCCAAACCCTAAATTTCGTCCACCCCATTATCTATAAGAACACATAGCCCAAAACACAACTATCACACATTTGACAGTTTATGCCCCTTTTATTTAATTAACCTCTTTAAGTCACCAAATTAATTCTTAATTAATATATGATTTATATTAATCAAATAACAATATTATTCCTTTAATATATTATTCTCATAATATATTAACAATAATATCTCTTCTCTCTTAACAAATCATCCTGTCAAGTTGCTATGGTGAAGGCAACCCAAAACGACCATGCACAACCGGGTCAAGTACTTACCAAATATAGTTACAACCTTAGACACTAATCCAACATTTTTTTGGCTAAACACTATACTACAATCATAAGAAGAGATTTAGGTTACCAAAATCTATAGTATTGGACAATTTATGGATCTAAATCTAATTAAATGATGAACAATTAGTTAGAAGAACATAACATTTTTGCTGATTTTGATTAAGAATATTTAAATCAATTGAAATGAGGAATAATTAGAACACTTTTGAATAACATGTAGAGTTAACATTTAGATACATAGACTCTATATAAATCACACACTGATGTTTATGTTTAGATTTTATGTTTTATAATGCTATATTCCATTACATCCTGACTTCGATATATAAATCGCTAGTGAAATGTCTCGATTATAAAAAATTTGTTGAAGATACACAATGATTTAAAGTAAAAAAAATTCTATTGAATAAGAACAAGAGGTTTATAGTATTATACTTACTTGGAACAGCTGTTGATACAAAATTAGAATTAAAATTTGTAGAATGAGCCATTTGATTCGATATCAAATTCAAAATCAAAAGGTTTTTAGTGTTCTAGTTGATTATCGAGGGTTTTCGTGTATGAATCGGAAGATGAATTTCATGTATAATGAGAATAAGGAGATCAATTTAGCAGATCAATTTAGATTTATGATTAATCTGAAACAAATGTGTGAAGGAAGCAGAACAATGATCGAGATTTGGATGAAATGGGTTTTAGTGTTCGTATCTAGAGTCTTTAGGAAGAATACCGGGTGTTTTTGTGTGCTGAATGAAAGAGAATGCAAAATTCCATTCCCGCCCCTCCGTGTCTTGATCTAATCCCAAAGTTCCATTAATTTACAAAAATGTCACTGCCTATTTTATGGTTTAATCTAAATTAATACCAGCCTTTGATTATTCAAGATGAGTGGTCAAGATTTGGTCTCCCCATCTCACAAAATCTAGTGGTCTCACATGATCCTAACCCTATATATATATATATATATATATATATATATATATATATATATATATATATATATATATATATATATATATATATATATATATATATATATATAACAACCCGAAGTTGTCCATCGCCGAAACTCGTTCTACCTGTAAAAATCCGCCCTTATCAATTCGTTCCGATTTCGTTTTTGGGCTAAATTATTTAAAGTTATATGTTTATTTTAATCTCATGGGTGTTTAAACCTCTTAGGAACTCATGAAATTGGCCCAAAATGTTTATTTGAGAAATTTTAGAAACGTCCCTGTCGGGTTACGACAACTTAATCGGGTGTGAGCAAAAACCCTGTTTAATGTCGGTATCGGGTAGAATTCCTCCGCGTCCAAATCATAGAACCTATATAAAGGGGTTTAAGCTTCCATTTGAAGCTTTTTCTCTCTCTACTCTCTCTCTAACCTCTCTCCTCAAATCAAGTTTAAGGGTCCAAAATCATCAAATTAAGGCTTCTAATCATCAAGGTATCTTCCCTAACTCCTAGTATATCATCTTTGGCCTTCAAACTCGAGATTAAATCATGATTTTGGACCTTGTTCATGTGTTTACGGCCCTGGAACATGCTTGGGCCGTAAACACATATTAAGGGATTTTTTATGCCCTTAAACCCTTCCAAAACACCATTGAAGCTTAGATATGACTTGTAGAATTATTGAATTGGCCTTGGAACACCTTGAACATCAATTTAGAGGAGTAAACATGAGTTTACTGCCCAAGATCATGCTTGGGCCATAAACTCATTAACATGGGGAGTAAACTCCTTCTAATGTGTTAAGATGCCACTTAAACACACCATAAGCCTTGGGGTAAATTCTAGAAGTGACCACAATCAAGTTAAGGACCTTAAAACATATTAAAACACCCCCCCCCCTAAGGAGTTCACGGCCATGAGGTGGAGTCATGGGCCGTAAACTCCTAAAACCATGTCAAAAGTCACCCTAAATTCCATACAAGGCTTGTAGAATTATTTGGAATCACATGTGATTATTTAAGGACCCAAAACATCAAGGATTTAGTGTGAGGGGGAGTTTACGGCCGTAAACTCCATGTTTACTGCCGTAAACTCCAATAAATGGTCCTTAAGTGAGTTTAATTCATCCCAATGCCCTAGATGTAATCCTAGCTAATTTATCCATGTGATATGAAGCCATTTAGCAACCAAAAGAAGCCCACCATGAGTTTACGGCCATAAAATCATGGGGAATATGTCATTAGGGCCGAAAACTCTAGTTTCAAATGCCACTCGGGTCCTTCCAAACACTTGTAAGGGAGTGTTTCCGCAACTAGAAGTGTTTGTCCCTAACAAATAAATAATTTAAGTCCTAATTAGATACAAATGTGTATCTTTTTATTATACATAGGAACCTCGTGCGTTTGCCAACCCAAAACTGACGTTTAGGATCCAAGCAGACACATTCCTCGTCCGGTGAGTTCATACCCCTACCCTTTTTCAATGGTTTTTCAATGTTTTCAGGGGGGGATACATGCAAAATAGAAATGTTTTCAAAACCTTAAATTGATGTATTTCAATAAATATATGGCAAACCTATAAATATCTTTACCCCTTATGTATTATGCTGAGCATAAGGGATGTTTTATCAATTATAACTACATGAATTTCAGTAAAGGAAACAATCAAACCAATCAAATTATTTGGGATCTTTAGTTCTTGTTTAACGCGTACTAATCTATATATATATATATATATATATATATATATATATATATATATATATATATATATAGTCATTAGATAAACTATGTCTGATCAGTTTATCTCTATTTCATTTAGAATGTATTGCCAGATAATTTCATTGTATATAACTGTATTCACTGTATTATGTTTCATAACGTTTAGTATGTTTCATATCGTATGAGAACTCCGTGAATAATGTAGTACTAACTTGTGAGTTTCGTCATTACCCTTTGGGTTATCAGTAAAACCTCCCCGGAAGTGTAACCAAAGTCTCCTGGAGGGAGAGCGTGGAATTTGTTAATAGATCTATTCGGGACTGACAATCCCACACCTTAACTGTTAGCTACAGTTAGGCGGGCACTCTTGGGGTGACAAATTCTGGTTATCATCCGACGTTTGACATGCGTCAAGGAGGTCTCGTTGTCGTATCAGCATGGTTACCCGACTCACAATACGTATTAATATAAGTTTATTCACAGTTTAGTTTTGGTTTTTGATTTGATTATGTGTCTATTTTCTATCTATAGTTCTTATATCTGGTACGGGATGATAGTCCCATGGTTTTCAGTCTATAGATTTTGTATCTAGTGCGGGTTGGTAGTCGTATGGTTAGAATCTATATCTAGTACGGGATGATAGTCCCATGGTTCTTAACATATATCTTGTACGGGATGATAATCCCATGGTTTTCAATCTATATCTAGTATGGGATGAATGTCCCATGGTTTTCAATATATATCTAGTCCAGGATGATAATCTCATGGTTTTCAATCTATATCTATCTATAGTTTTGTGTATATCAAACGATCTTATATCTAATTCGGGATAATAATCCCATGATTTTCAATATATAGTTTTATGTATATAACTATGCACTGGGATAACATAACAACTTGTAAACGAATTAAGAAAAGAATGGATAACTAAACTATTAGGAAAATATGGGATTTTCCTGGGGTAACATACAACACGTAATCGAATTGGTAACAAATGATAACTAAACTGTTTTACATAAGAAAATATGGGATTTTCTTGGATAACAAACCTTTTCAGAAAACTAAAGGAAACTGGTACATCTTTCAGAAAACAAACATCTTATGAACTCACCAGCTTTATGCTGATTTTCAAACTGCTTGTATTCTTAGGTCCGCATTAGACAGGTACTCGATGATCTCTTTTGGTGAAGATGGAGTGCGAAGAAGACACGTCTTACTTTTGTTCATATATACTATGTATTACACTTGTACAACTTTACTTTTAAAACAAATGTAAACTTTTGTATGTCATGTAATGGTTGTTTACTTTGCTTACTATGTGCATTGGATTTGATACTCAACGTGGAGTCCGCCCCGGAAATGTTTCAGCCTTTGGTTTTCGGGGTGTGACAGATTGGTATCAGAGCCCTTGTTTATAGTGAACTGAGTATACCAAACCTTACATGGTATAAAACTATAAACATTAAAGGGGCCTAAGTACTCTGAACTAAAAGCATGCCATAAAATATAAGTATTTTCAAAAGTATACAAGTATACCGAATCGTCGAGATCCGTAACTACAAGTAGAACAAAACATAAGTAAATGGGTGTTGTACGCTGTGGTTAAACCTGGGCAGTTATGTAGTCGTGTCTAGGATCAATATAGCCTGGCCAACTATATTCATTCGAGACACGACCAACATGTGCTTGGGAGTGACCGTGGTACGCAACATACCTAAAACTTACCCAATACACCAAACAACAAGTCGTCATTGCAGCGAATCATGAAATACTATGGGAGTATTTCTCGAGTCAATCCCTTGTAGAAATCCTCATTCAAGCGTTGTTCCTTGATTATTCCTCTAGCGATAAATTATCTGCTTTGACAACTCTTTCCTGTTTTATCGCTTATTCGGAATATATATATATATATATATATATATATATATATATATATATATATATACCTTTAATATCTCTCGATTCGATTCAGAGAAATTATGATCCTCTCTTTCCTGATCTTTTTAGATCAAGATGCCTCCAAGAAAGAGACCCGTCTCAAAGACCAACAACCCTTCGCCACCACCTCCTCCTGAAATTGACCCCGTGGTATTTCAGGCAGCTGTTACTGCCGCGGTGGCAGCTGCTATGTCTCAATTGAACAACGGTCGTTCCGGTGGTTCGGAAGGTGATACTCAAACCCAAAACCAAGAAAGCAGTCAGGGACACCGAAAAGAGGGTTCCTATAAAGATTTCATGAACGCGAAACCCACGTCCTTTGATGGCACTGGAGGTGTCATTTCCCTCACCCGATGGTTCGAGAAGATCGAATCCATCTTTGAAATTTGCGCCTACTCGGAATCTGACAAAGTAAAGTTTGCCGCCTCCACCTTCCTTGACAAAGCCCTGTGTCACACCCCAAAACTAGAACGGCGGAAACGTTCTGGGGTGGATGACGTCATGTCAAGTATCACAACACATGCATTATAGTAATCAAAGTACAACTAAAAATTGCGTTAATAGTAATAGTTTTACATTGTTTACATTACAACGCATCAAAGTATACAAGTAATAGAATAAATTCAGTGTGGTACTAAGCTATCTTCATCAACAGCTCCGGGGGGTACCTGTCTAATTGCTGACCTTAGAATACAAGTTATTTGAAAAACAAGTATCAGCATTTTTACAAATGTTGATGAGTTCAGAAGTATTTAGTGACATTTATTCAAATAACTTTATAAAGTAGTAATTTAAGTGTATACTGTGTATTAGAGTCCTTTCCAGAAAATCCTATAAAAGATTGGTCAGTGTTAAATGGTAAAAAGTAGTTTTCCCTAAATTGCTATCATTATCAAAATTCTGAATTTGATTATTGAGGAAAGCAAACAACATCGGGGAATAACATATGCCTCAGCAGTGAGGACTACTGACTAAGGCAAGGAACCATACACTCCAGGAGAGTATCAAACTAACGACACGCCTAGTTCAGTCTAACAAGTAGAGACTCAGACCCCAGAAAGTACCAAATGAAAGGTACAACTGGTAAGGTCTAAAACAGTGGATAGCGTGAATACAATGAATACAGTGGATACAGTGAATACAGACCCCAGACAGCATCAAATAAATGATGCTTCTAGTAAGGTCAAAACAGAGAAAACAGACCCCAGACAGTATCAAATGAAAGATACGTCTTGTAAGGTCAAAATAGAGAAAACAGACCCCAGACAGTATCAAATGAAAGACACGTCTTGTAAGGTCAAAAACAGTGTGACTCTAAAAACGAATTACCAGCATACAGTGTAAATTGCTGGCGAAATACGGTTACCTTAAGGCCAATGAATTATAAGGTGACCCGGGATACTCGTAACCATACTGACTAGAGTACCAGACGCCCTACAAGCGTCAAAAATATGACATTTGTCACCCATTGGCTTGGTAGGCCGGGACTATGGCTAGCAGTCTGGGTGCGGGGTTGTCAATCCCGTATAGATCTATACACACAATGTCCGCTCTCCCTACAGGAGATTCTGGTTACCAACTAGACGACGGAGAAGGCCGTGTCCTGAAGATGCATCCCAAATAGTGGGTAGTGACTTCCAAATAGTGGGTAGTGTGTAAGTGCTGAATTAGAGGTAGAGACTTCCAAATAGTGGGTAGTGTGTTTCTCATGTAAGTGTAGACTAGAGGTAGAGACTCTTAACTGAACTGACTAGAGAATTCATGTATGTCCATACTCATATACATAATATATAACTAATGGATCAAACGACCTTCGGACGGCCATCTGATCCCACCAGACCACATCTTAACGAAGAAAAGGGAATATGGCGGACGAGCCTTCCTAAGTCTTTCAATCATTACTTATATGTACCTATATAAGCACAGACATACATCTAACTACGACTGAGTGTGTATCAAGTAGAAGTGATTCTAGTGAAGTAGGAGCGGTCACAAGTGAAGTAGGAGTATCGAACAAGTATAAGCGTATCACGAAGTAGAGACGATAGTAACTGAAGTAAGAGCGTCTATCAGCTATAAGCGACTACAAGTATAAGTGAAATAGAGACAATAACAGGTATAAGCGATATAGAGACAATAACATGTATAAACGCATCACGGAGTGAAAGCGTTATCGAGTAGGAATTTAAAATACATGAAAGCGAAGCAGTGGTAACTAACAAGTATAAGTATACGACGTGAAAGAGAAATTCGATGAAAACCTCGGAAAAGCCATTGTACTTAGGAAAATCACATTTGGTATTCTTTTGTAAAACCATGTTTGAAAACCTTTGGAAATCTTTCATAAACCAGTTTAGAATGAATTTAGATAAAATAGTATAAGTAAGAGTTTTTGAATAAGTGAAAACATTTTAGAAAACCATGTATAGCGTCCTACTCGGTAAAACGGGTTACAGTGTAGTAAATCATTGTGCATGCGGGTTATCAATCACATGTGATTGATATGATAACTGGCATGTTTAACTTGTATTCCCCCCCCCCTATAAAACATGTAAAAACATTAAAAGGTTCATTCAGGGGTATGAACTCACCTGGTGTAAGTAGGTCCAACGAAGGTGCCGTTTGGGCGTTCGGTGTCACGTAAGGACTCGAACACACTCAATGACCTATTTAACATATGATAACATATGTTCACATACAATTAGTATATTTAATACTAATTAAACACGTATACACACTCAAAGGAGCGGAAAACACTTTGGTTAAGTGTTTGGGGTGTCCCGGGTAGCGTCTGAGGGTGTGTATGGCTTAGGAATGGAGTTTACTCTCCGAGAGCAAGCTCTTAATACCATGTTGATGGCCCAGGGACTACTCACCATGAGTTTACAGCTGTAAACTCATGGTGAGGGGATTCTAGTGTGTTTTAAGGCTCTATCTTGTTCATGGAATTATTCTAAGTCCAAATCCAAAAGACATGAGTGAGTTTAAGGTCTTTAAGGGCTTCATTAGGGAGTTTACGGCCCAGGGACAACTCCTAAGGGAGTTTACGGCCGTAAACTCTCATTCCTTGAGTTTTGTGAAGTTTCAAGCCCCTAATACCTTGTTAGTAATTTATAATGAAGTGTGAGGCCATTTGGGGGGATTAAAACTATCATTTGGGTGTGTTTAGGGGTGTTTACGGTCTTGACACAAGTCTGGGCCGTAAAATCCCTTTACCCCTTCATTTTATTGAGTTTAATTGATCTAAACCCAAAGGACAAGCCCCTAATTTATGTATTAAGCCTTGGTATGAATTTAGGGCATCCTTTTACATGTTTTTATGAGTTTACGGCCCTGGAACTATTTCTTGGGAAGCTTTGGCCGTAAAATCCTAAATGGAGGGTGTTTGACATGTTTAAGGTCCCCAAACTATTTTTAGATGATTCTAGGATTTATTCAAGGCTATTAGTGGAGTTATATGGCTTTTAAACATGTAAAAATGAGTTTACTCCCCATGTTTGAGGGGTTTACGGCCCAAGCATGTTCCTTGGCCGTAAACTCTTATTTGCTCCTCAAAATTTATGATTAGGGTGTTCTAAGTCCGGATTTGCAAGCCATAAGGTCGTATCTAAGTCCCAATGTTGGTTTGGAGGGGTTAAATTGCTCAAAAACCCATTTATTAAGTGTTTACGGCCCAAGCATGCTCCTTCGCCGTAAACACATGCTCCAGGTCCAAAATCACGTTTTAAACACATATTTGAAGGCCTAAGAGGTTGAATAACAAGTTAGGGAAGTTACCTCTATGATTTAGAGCCTTAATTTTTATGTTTTTGGACCTTAATCTTGGATGAGGAGAGAGGTTAGAGAGAGAGCAAAAAAGGGTGGAATGAAGTCCATTCCCCCTTATATATGGGTTGGAGTTGAAGCTCAATGGAAATCTACCCAATATTGCCGTTATACGGGGCTTTTGGTCGCACCCAATTTAGTGGTCGTAATAATAAAAACTAACTTTTTCCAATTAAATGGAAATGTGTTATGAGTTTTTATTTCCTTTTATCAAGACTTAGTGGAATATTAAATATAAACAAATTAAATGTTTATTTAATTGACGACCTCTAATTAACGGAACTTTTATAAACTTGGAATATTCCGTTAACAGTAACGGGGAAATGTAACGGAACAACTTGGGTTGTCACACCATCCCCCCGTTAGAGGGAATTTCGTCCCGAAATTCAGGTCTAGGCAAGGAAGTAGGTATGAATGGCCAAGTAGAGGTAAGTGAGTACTTCCTATACGGTTTGTCCTCGCATTCGCAAGTGAACTCTGGTCTGTGTTTGTCATACCAACAGACCTTCACGTACGGGATGCAGATTCCGTCTAGTGTAACTAGTGGGTTCCGACTGGTGTATCTACGAGGTTAGGGTTATCAATGGATTCTATCCATATGAGTGGGGTACGAAGAGTGATGTCGGGCAATCGCATATCAAGTCTAAGAAGTGGATCGATCGGGTGTGAATCTTGTGGTATATCTGAAAGAAGTAGCGGCCTGGAAAGGGGTTGGACCAAGTCTCCATGAGAATTCTCATATGGTCCTAAGCTCTCGGAATGGTAGAGCTTTTCCGTACTAAGAACATAGTGTACTTCTATGGCAAGATCATCACTGGCATGATCGCCATTCCGAAGTTCCTAACGTTCTCACTTGTACTGGATGTGTAGTCCTTCAGGTTGGTTCTTAGGAAGCTCGGGTGGTCTTTGGTTTCGCGTTTCCTGTCAACTGGCTGATATAGACTTTCTAGGTCGTCGAGTGGGTTGCGTGACTATGGTTATTCGTTTGCTATAGAGTGTCTATCTCAAGCTTGTGCAAAATGAATCTACACAAAGGGATCTTGAGATACGGAAACCCTGAGGGTCGGGGAGATAGGGTTCCTCCAGATGAGTGTTGGACTATCTCAAGAGGTGGTTCTACTATCTCTGCGTGAGATGGTATTCGTGGAACACCTAATAGTCCAAGGATTCTCCAAGACTTTGGTTTATTCTAGCGTGGAAAGTGCATGCTCCTGCATAACCCTTCGACTAACACCAGGACTGGTGTCAAGTCAATAATCTCTTCGGGATCTGGGTCACGAGGCTTAACGCAATTACTTTCGCACTTGATCAAGTATTCTTGGCCGCGAAGGTTATCCTGTGGTTCTCAGTATCCTAGTGTTCACTTCGGAGAATGTATTTTATCGTCTACAGGGCGACGACGATTTCCTCCATGCAAGAGGGTGGAGGATGATAGGCACGACTTGTCTATAACGGGATGGATGAAGTGCCTGAGTAGTGCGAGCATCTACTGCAACTACTCTTCCGAAGGTTCTGAGTTTCCTCGGTCTAGGTCAAATCTAGTGAGTATAGGATTCCATTACTCGGAACTTTAATCTCCTCATCCATTCTTCTCGGAGTTTAACTCATCGCAGCTTTAGGATTACTGGAATATCCGCTGCGATGCTTAAATCGGGGGATTGAGCGTGAATGGATGGTCGTAGTCAATGTCCTTGACTCTTACGACTCGGATTTCTTTACCAACCGGGGATTTTAGCTACTATGTTGGTTCAAACGGAATGACAACAACTTCGTATTTGTGGTCATTATAGTAACTCAATCCATAGGGGTTCTCTTGAATTTAGCTCCCGTTCCATGGGATAGGATGAAGGGTCTCTCTAGGGAATCTACTAGGTATGCTCCGGGAGGTTATCGTCTTCTGGAGTATCTGTAGTGTCGTTCACTGCGGTGTCCATCTAACTACGAGGGATCGGTCGACGGCGCGTGGTACCCTCTCTTGGGTACTTCGGAAGGTTTGAGATAAGAGAGACGATTAAAGGATCGCATTAGGTTTGATTGTTTGTGTTAGGTTTAGGTTCGAGAGAACCTTTATTTGCCGACATGGCTATGGAGAAAGTTCTTTTTACACAGCACTAAGAATGTACACATGGTTGCACGAAGTCGAACCATGATCAATAGGGTCGTCGAAGTTGGCACGCTCCGACATGATATATAATGAAGATCGATAGAGTCATGTACCGAACAAGAATACAAGTTCTAGGCGTCTCGGTTTTCGCCCTGTGTATCACTACCGCGGATACCTGGACCGATAGAGTCGACGCGGAACTATAGAGAGTTCTAAGTGTTTCCGAAATAGAGTACCTTTTCATGAATGGATTCTCATGAGGCATTTCTATAATCGCCTCACATATACTAGTCATGTATATTTAAGGTGGGGAGGACTGTTGACTAAGCGACCCCGCCCTAAATCCACAACCAAACGAGGAACAGGAAATGAGGCGGCATTCGCTCACTCTAGGTCTATCCATCTTAAATATACATGGTTGTAATGTATATGTTTAGCCATTATAGTTTTACCTGGTGAATTTTTTTTTTAAATCTTATAACAGTGCTGCGACTTTCGGCTTATTGGGGAAGTATTTACATTTGAATTAGCCTTTTATTGTATTTAGTTTAGTGATCTGAGATCGAGAGACGTATCAAAAATCTACCAAGTGTCTTGATGCTTCTCCCTAAGCAGTAGAGTTAGGCCCTTCCCGTGTCTTTGTCTTTCCTTCGGTTGGGCAGTCCTTCTTGAAGTGTTCCATTTCACCACATAGGTGGCAAACTGTGCGGGTCGCCACATTGGTGGTTGATGTAATGAACTCAACCGGGGTTCTGCAGACGCGAGCAGTATGCCCCAACATGTGGCACCTAGCACAATAGAGCTCCCGGCAGACACCATGATGATGGTAGCTGCACTTGCTACAATAGGGAAGGTCTCCTAGGTATGGCCTCCTAGGTGTAGGGATGGAAGGGTTGGCAGGGAATTTAACAGCCTCAGCTCGCTGCCCTTCGGAAGGTCCTTGAGCCGAGGTACTTCCCTCCTCGATCTTGATCTTTCTCTTTAGTGGATTTGAGTGAGGTTCTTAGGTGACTGGGTATGCAGGGGTTAATTGTTGTTGTCCATTGCTAGGATCGGAAATCCCGACAGGCACCTTGCTAACATTTGCGGTGTTAGCATTCAAGTGAGCCATGACAGCTGCTACGGCTGCTGAGACTGCAGCTTGGAACGTAGCTTCATTGAATAAGAGTGTAGGTTTCTTGCTTGTGGATTGGTTACGCTTCTTCGGTGGCATGGTTTTCCTACCCGGAAAGGAATACAAGGTAGTGAGAGACGATGGTTAACCCTGGACATTTCTGTCCTGAACGTATTAGGCATAGATTTTTCCCGTGCCTCGGGTACTGGTTGTCTTAGTGTCGACCTACATCCCTATGATGTAGTCCTGGAAATCAAGGTAGGTGTATGAGTATCGGAAAAAGGCCATAAGATGCGAGTCATTCCTACTACGTTACCTTTATACTGGGAAAGGTTTCACTCTCCGGCCTAGAGAGATTTGAGAACAGTTCGGAACGAAACCGCGGAAAGAGAGGCTCACAAGGGCAAATGACTAAATTCTCTCAATAGAGATGCGGGGATCCGCCCTAATCGCGTAACTGTCAACGGGAAACGGCGATTTACCTAACACATAGCGTGAGTAGTGTAACCACTAACTCACTATATTGTATTATTTTAAGGGTGTATAAACATGACAAACATGAGGGAAAAGACAACTCTCGGGTTCCATGTACTGGCTCCCTCTGTGTCTGCCTCGTATCATTAACTGAAGTCGGCGTTGGTTTCCTTCGGGTAGTTACCTAGGGTTCTCTCCTCATATGGACACATTGAATTTCTACTCCGCCTTCCTTCTGATTCCGACTCTGGGTGTCATCACTTCATGGTGGATGACTGGGAATCTCGGAAGTTTAGGCAAATCTCTCACCACTGTCCCTAAAAGATATAGGCACTTGGTGAATTCAATAGTCCAGACCCAGTTCATTTATTTCCGAACTGGAAATCTTCTCAATGAACTTCTTCTGGGCCTGAATCAACTCGTCTGTCATGCACTGAAGTGGATAGGGTTGTCTACAGGGTTCGTGCGAGAATGGAAATGTCTAAAGAATCCTAAGAGATTATTAACATTTCACTGGATGATCCATATTGAGTCCTGCTACGATTACACAGGGTATACAAATCATATATAGTTTAGATCTGTTAGGCCTTCGAATATGTGATACTACTCTAGATCCACATCCCAACGAGGAAAAGGAAATAGGGCGAAACCACACATTCTTAGCCTATGGGATCCTTATTATATATAACCTTGGGAGTATACTCTCTGTAGTTTTAGGTATATCAATAAGGATCTTTTTAGGTCTTCACACAAGGTTATCTATGTATCCTAAAATACCCCTATGGTATTTTAATTCTTGTTTGATTCTTATCTTCTGATTATGATTCTGGGATTAGTGTGAATCTTTTTGTGTTCCAAAATACTCCTATAGTATTTTAACTTTATGTTTGGCTCTAACATTCCTAGTTGGTAAGTTTTAGACTTGTTGCAACACCACTATCACTCCAAAGCACACGTTCATCGTATCTTGAATAAATGTAGCTGATCAGGTTACATTTATTCCAGCTTACGATTACATAACTGCCCAGGTTTGACTGTAGTGCTCAACATCCGAAGACTTTTATTATTGTTCTTCTTGTGATACTTTTGTTCAAGTGTTTAGATTCTGGATGTTATTATACTTTGGTAAAATATGGTTATATTTTAAAGTATAATTCTTGGTCAGAGTGTTTTATCCCTTTGTGTTTATAGGTTGTATATCTTTTATAAATTGATATACTTAGCTCACTATAAACAATGCTCTAATACCAATCTGTCACACCCCAAAACCGGAACGGCGGAAACGTTCTGGGGTGGATGACGTCATGTCAAGTATCACAACACATGCATTATAGTAATCAAAGTAAAACAAAACATTGCATTAATAGTAATAGTTTTACATTGTTTACATTACAACGCATCAAAGTATACAAGTAATAGAATAAATTCAGTGTGGTACTAAGCTATCTTCATCAACAGCTCCGGGGGGTACCTGTCTAATTATTGACCTGAGAATACAAGTTATTTGAAAAGCGAGTATCAGCATTTTTACAAATGCTGGTGAGTTCATAAGTATTTAGTGACATTTATTCCAATAACTTTATAAAGTAGTACTTTAAGTGTTTACTATGTATTAGAGTTCTTTCCTAAAAATCCTATATTTTCTTCAATAAAGCAGCCTTCTACCAAGACTGGTCAGTGTTAAGTGGTAAAAAGTAGTTTTCCCTAAATTGCTATCATTATCAAAATTCTGAATTTGATTATTGAGGAAAGCAAACGACATCAGGGAATAACATATGCCTCAGCAGTGAGGACTGCTGACTAAGGCAAGGAACCATAGACTCCAGGAGAGTATCGAACTAACGACACGCCTGGTTCAGTCTAACAAGTAGAGACTCAGACCCCAGAAAGTACCAAATGAAAGGTACAGCTGGTAAGGTCTAAAACAGTGAATACCGTGAATACAATGAATACAATGGATACAGTGAATACAGACCCCAGACAGCATCAAATAAATGATGCGTCTAGTAAGTTCAAAATAGAGAAAACAGACCCCAGACAGTATCAAATGAAAGATACGTCTTGTAAGGTCAAAACAGAGAAAACAGACCCCAGACAGTATCAAATGAAAGACACGTCTTGTAAGGTCAAAAGCAGTGTGACTCTTAAAATGAATTACCAGCATAAATTCAGTGTGGTACTAAGCTATCTTCATCAACAGCTCCGGGGGGTACCTGTCTAATTGTTGACCTTAGAATACAAGTTATTTGAAAAGCGAGTATCAGCATTTTTACAAATGCTGATGAGTTCATAAGTATTTAGTGACATTTATTCAAATAACTTTATAAAGTAGTAGTTTAAGTGTTTACTGTGTATTAGAGTTCTCTCCAGAAAATCCTATAAAAGACTGGTCAGTGTTAAGTGGTAAAAAGTAGTTTTCCCTAAATTGCTATCATTATCAAAATTCTGAATTTGATTATTGAGGAAAGCAAACGACATCAGGGAATAACATATGCCTCAGCAGTGAGGACTGCTGACTAAGGCAAGGAACCATAGACTCCAGGAGAGTATCGAACTAACGACACGCCTGGTTCAGTCAAACAAGTAGAGACTCAGACCCCAGAAAGTACCAAATGAAAGATACAGTTGGTAAGGTCTAAAACAGTGAATACCGTGAATACAATGAATACAGTGGATACAGTGAAAACAGACCCCAGACAGCATCAAATAAATAATGCGTCTAGTAAGGTGAAAACAGAGAAAACAGACCCCAGACAGTATCAGATGAAAGATACGTCTTGTAAGGTCAAAATAGAGAAAACAGACCCCAGACAGTATCAAATGAAATACCGTTACCTTAAGGCCAATGAATTATAAGGTAACCCGGGATACTCGTAACCATACTAACTAGAGTACCAGATGCCCTACAAACGTCTAAAATATGACATTTGTCACCCGTTGGCTTGGTAGGCCGGGACTGTAGCTAGCAGTCTGGGTGCGGGGTTGTCAATCCCGTATAGATCTATACACACAATGTCCGCTCTCCCTACAGGAGATTCTGGTTACCAACTAGACGACGGAGAAGGCCGTGACCTAAACATGCATCCCAAATAGTAGGTAGTGACTTCCAAATAGTGGGTAGTGTGTAAGTGTTGAATTAGAGGTAGAGACTTCCAAATAGTGGGTAGTGTGTTTCTCATGTAAGTGTAGACTAGAGGTAGAGACTCTTAACTGAACTGACTAGAGAATTCATGTATGTCCATACTCATATACATAATATATAACTAATGAATCAAACGACCTTCGGACGGCCATCCAATCCCACCAGACCACATCTCAAAGAAGAAAAGGAAATAGGGCGGACGAGCATTCCTAAGTCTTTCAATCATTACTTATATGTACCTATATAAGCACAGACATACATCTAACTACGACTGAGTGTGTATCAAGTAGAAGTGATTCTTGTGAAGTAGGAGTGTCTAACAAGTGAAGTAGGAGCGGTCACAAGTGAAGTAGGAGTGTCGAACAAGTATAAGCATATCACGAAGTAGAGACGACAGTAAGTGAAGTAAGAGCGTTTATCAGTTATAAGCGACTACAAGTATAAGTGAAATAGAGACAATAAAAGGTATAAGCGATATAGAGACAATAACATGTATAAACGCATCACGAAGTGAAAGCGTTATCGAGTAGGAATTTAAAATACATGAAAGCGAAGCAGTGGTAACTAACAAGTATAAGTATACGACGTGAAAGAGAAATTCGATGAAAACCTCGGAAAAGCCATTGTACTTAGGAAAATCACATTTGGTATTCTTTTGTAAAACCATGTTTGAAAACCTTTGGAAATCTTTCATAAACCAGTTTAGAATGAATTTAGATAAAATAGTATAAGTAAGAGTTTTTGAATAAGTGAAAACATTTTAGAAAACCATGTATAGCGTCCTACTCGGTAAAAACGGGTTACAGTGTAGTAAATCATTGTGCATGCTGGTTATCAATCACATGTGATTGATATAATAACTGGCATGTTTAACTTGTATCCCCCTCCCCCCCCCCCCCCCCCGCCTATAAAACATGTAAAAGCATTAAAAGGTTCATTCAGGGGTATGAACTCACCTTGTGTAAGTAGGTCCAACGAAGGTGTCGTTTGGGCGTTCGGTGTCACGTAAGGACTCGAACACACTCAATGACCTATTTAAAATATGATAACATATGTTCACATACAATTAGTATATTTAATACTAATTAAACACGTATACGCACTCAAAGGAGCGGAAAACACTTTGGTTAAGTGTTTGGGGTGTCCTGGGTAGCGTCTAAGGGTGTGTATGGCTTAGGAATAGAGTTTACTCTCCGGAAGCAAGCTCTTAATACCATGTTTACGGCCCAGGGACTACTCACCATGAGTTTACGGCCGTAAACTCATGGTGAGGGGATTCTAGTGTGTTTTAAGGCTCTATCTTGTTCATGGAATTATTCTAAGTCCAAATCCAAAAGACATGAGTGAGTTTAAGGTCTTTAAGGGCTTCATTAGGGAGTTTACGGCTGTAAACTCTCATTCCTTGAGTTTTGTGAAGTTTCAAGCCCCTAATACCTTGCTAGTAATTTATAATGAAGTGTGAGGCCATTTGGGGGGATTAAAACTATCATTTGGGTGTGTTTAGGGGTGTTTACGGCCTTGACACAAGTCTGGGCCGTAAACTCCCTTTACCCCTTCATTTTATTGAGTTTAATTGATCTAAACCCAAAGGACAAGCCCCTAATTTATGTCTTAAGCCTTGGTATGAATTTAGGGCACCATTTTACATGTTTTTATGAGTTTATGGCCCTGGAACTATTTCTTGGGAAGCTTTGGCCATAAACTCCTAAATGGAGGGTGTTTGACATGTTTAAGGTCCCCAAACTACTTTTAGATGATTCTAGGATTTATTCCAAGGCTATTGGTGGAGTTATATGGCTTTTAAACATGTAAAAATGAGTTTACTCCCCATGTTTGAGGGGTTTACGGCCCAAGCACGTTCCTTGTCCGTAAACTATTATTTGCTCCTCAAAATTTATGATTAGGGTGTTCTAAGTCCGGATTTGCAAGCCATAAGGTCGTATCTAAGTCCCAATGTTGGTTTGGAGGGGTTAAATTGCTCAAAAACCCATTTATTAAGTGTTTACGGCCCAAGCATGCTTCTTGGCCGTAAACACATGCTCCAGGTGTAAAATCACGTTTTAAACATATATTTGAAGGCCTAAGAGGTTGAATAACAAGTTAGGGAAGTTACCTCTATGATTTGGAGCCTTAATTTTTATGTTTTTGGACCTTAATCTTGGATGAGGAGAGAGGTTAGAGAGAGAGCGAAAAAGGGTGGAATGAAGTCCGTTCCCCCTTATATATGGGTTGGAGTTGAAGCTCAATGGAAATCTACCCGATACTGCCGTTATACGGGGCTTTTGGTCGCACCCGATTTAATGGTCGTAATAATAAAAACTAACTTTTTCCAATAATATGGAAATGTGTTATGAGTTTTTATTTCCTTTTATCACGACTTAACGGCATATTGAATATAAACAAATGAAACATTTATTTAATTGACGACCTCTAATTAACGGAACTTTTATAAACTTGGAATATTCTGTTAACAGTAACGGGGAAATGTAACGTAACAACTTGGGTTGTCACACCCTGACTTGGTGGAACGGCCGAGTCAAATCCTTAACTCTACCTGTAGCAAATGTTATGGGTGTGGAAGTTATGAAGGTGCTTCTGCTTGCGGAGTATTGCCCTCGGGGCGAAATGCAGAAGCTAGAACACGAACTCTGGAACCTGAAGATGAAGGGTTCTGACATAGTCGCTTATACTTCAAGATTTGATGACCTGGCGTTACTCTGCCCGAGAATGGTCACCCCGGAGAGTAAAAAGATTGAGAGGTTCATCTGGGGGTTGACCCAGCCAACCAAAGGGAATGTCTTGGCTGCGAAGCCAGACACCTATGACAGTGCTAAATGTCTTGCGCAAACCCTGATCGATCAAGAAGACAACTCTGATGAGGAGGCTACCACTCCTGAGCCAGTCACAAGTGGAGGTGGAAGTAAAAAGAAATTCTGGATCAAGCGGAAGGCCCAAAGTATGCAAGGGTCCTCTAAGAAACAGCAAACGGTAGCAGTCCATGCTACCACTGCCCCTGTTGTTGTTTCTGCTGTCGGATCCACGGCCCAAACTCCAACCAGTGGATACACTGTCACCCTTCCTTGGTGCACAAAGTGCAGCTACCATCACCGTACTCCTGGACCATGTCGCGAAAGAATCTGCAACAACTGTGGCAAGAAGGTCCACCTTGCTCGAACCTGCAGAAAACCAGCCAAATCAACAAACCAATCGTCCGGAGTGGGAATCAGTCCGGCCTTCTACAATTGTGGCGAAGTAGGGCACTTCAAAAGAAATTGCCCCAAGGCAGTAACAACTGGCAACACCGGAAGAGTGCTAGCAATAGGACGAGAGGAGACAACCGCTGATCCCACTGTCGCCGCAGGTATATTCCTCTTTGATAACTCCTATGCTTGCAATTCTTTTCGATTCTAGTGCTAAGGGAGAAACCTGTTAACTATCCATTCAAACACCTTTCTAAACTCAATCCTTCATTAGTAAATCGAAAATGTGTACCGTCAAGTTGGTTAACCAGTGAGAAAGAGAACGCTAACATCATACCCATAGATTATATCCTCAATCCGGATGATTATTCTATTCCATTCGATTTAATGGAAAACTATTCATGAAATGCTTTGACGCTATTTTTGGCATGTAATGACCGAGTCTCATTCATGTTGTTATTCTTGGTTTCGAAAGGGTCGCCCGTCTAAATCTTTCCCCCGACCTGTGACAACCCAAGTTTGTTCCGTTACATTTCCCCGTTACCGTTAACGGAATATCCCATTTATAAAAGTTCCGTTAATTAGAGGTCGTCAAGTAAATAAATATTTTATTTATTTATTTTATATGCCGTTAAAGTCGTGATAAAAGAAATAAAGACGCTTAATTTATATTCCATTTATTTGGAAAATGTTAGTTTTATTCTTACGACCCCTAAATCGGGTGCGACCAAAAGCCCCGTATAACGGCAGTATCGGGTAGAATCCCACTGAGCCCCAACTCGAATCCCTATATAAAGGTGATTGGAGTCCATTGGAGACTTTTTACACTCCCTAAACTCTCTTTCTCTATACTCTCTCTCTCTAGACTCGTTTTCGACTCGAATCCGCAACCAAACGCTTCCAAATCGTAAGTCCACTTACCCTAGCTTGTTCTAAACATTATGACTCGTGATTATAGCTTAGAATGTGACCATTTAAGTTGTTGAAAAGGAGTTCACGTTCTAAGATCCTCCTTATGACGTAAACACCTTAAATGAGGACAAAAAACCCGAACTTGTCCCATTGAGCCTAGGAACCAATTGAGGATTTACCCTAGGAGTGTTTACTCGTTTAAAACAATCAATTTAGGGCATAAAAGAGAGTTTACGGCCCAAGCACATTCTTAGGCCGTAAACACCTCTAAACCTTGTCAAAATGTCCCTAACACACTCCCAAACCACCCTTAGGCTTAATACATAATTTAGGGACTTGCTATTTTGGGTTTGGATCATTTAAACACAATGAAATGAAGGGGTAAAAGGAGTTTACGGCCCAGACATGTGTCAAGGCCGTAAACACCCTCAATGATGCCAAAACATTTATTTTTGTCCCCCAAATGGCCTTAGACTATTACTATAAAATTCTAGGAAGGTATTAAGGGCTTAAAACTTCACTTAACTCATGGCATAGGAGTTCACGGCCGTGAACTCCCTTAGGGATGGTTCATGGGCCGTAAACTCCCTAATGAAGCCCTTAGAAGCCTTAAACTCATTCATGCCTTTTGGATTTGGACCTAGAAAAATTCCACTAACAAGATAGACCCTTAAAACACACTAGAACCCCTCACCATGATTTTACAGCCGTAAACTCATGGGGAGTTGTCCCTGGGCCGTAAACTAAGTATAGAGAGTTTACTCTCGGAGAGTAAACTCCAATCCTAAGCCATACACACCCTTAAATGTTACCCGGGACACCCCAAACACTTAACCAAAGTGTTTTCCGCTCCTTTTTATGTGTATCCGTGTTTAATTAGTATTAAATATACTAACTGTATGTGAACATATTTTATCATATGTTAAATAGGTCATAGAGTGTGTTCGAGTCTTTGCTTGACACCGAACACCCAACCGGCACTTTCGTCGGATCCACTTACGCCAGGTGAGTTCATACCCCTGAATGAACCTTTTAAATGTTTTTACATGTTTTATAGGGGGGGGGGGAATACAAGTTAAACATGCCAGTTATCATATCAATCACATGTGATTGATAACCCGCATGCACAAGATTTTACCACACTGTAAACTGTTTTACCGAGTAGGATGACTATAAATGGTTTTCTGAAATGTTTTCACTTTTTCAAAATTCTTACTTATACTGTTTATTCAAAGTTTCATTTCAAACTGATTTATGAAAGGTTTCCAAAGAATTTCTAAAGGTTTTAAATCAAACTTATTTCACAAAGGAATACCAAGTCGTGATTTTCTTAATATATAAAGGTTTTCCAAAGTTTACGTCTATGTTTTTATACTTCTACTTGGTTAAGATACCACTGCGTTATTTCTGTTTAGGTAACGCTTCCACTTCGTGATACACTTATACTTGATAACGCTTCCACTTCGTGATACACTTATACTTGATAACGTTTCCACTTCGTGATACACTTATACCTGCTGGACGCTTATACTTGTTCACACTCTTACTTAGTGATACGTTTCTACTTCACTTATACTTGATATCGCTTCTACTTCACTTATACTTGGCATCACTTCTACTTCACTTATACTCGATACGCTCCTACTTCACTTGATGTCGCTTCTACTTCGTGATACACTTACATTTGGCACGCTTATACTTCACGATTCGGTTATTCCACACTGTACACTTATACTTCACGATATGAATCCACTTGTTACACACTCAAGCATAGTTAGATGTATGTCTGTGCTTGTCTAGATGCATATAAGTAATGAATGAAGGACTTAGGAAGGCTTGTCCGCCCTATTTCCTTTTCTTTGTTGAGATGTGGTCTGGTGGGATCGGATGGCCATCCGAAGGTCGTTTGATTCATTAGCTATATGTTATGTATATGAGCATAGACATATAGGTTTGCTCTAGTCAGTCCAGTTATGAGTCTCTACCTCTAATTCAGCACTTACATATGAAACCCACTACCCACTATTAGGGATGCATCTTCGGGACATGGCCTTCTCCGTCGTCTAATTGGTAACCAGAGTCTCCTGTAGGGAGAGCGGACATTGTGTGTATAGATCTATACGGGATTGACACCCCCGCACCCTGACTGCTAGCTACAGTCCACGGCCCACCAAGCCAAGGGGTGACAAATGTCATATTTTATAGACGCTTGTAGGGCGTCTGGTACTCTAGTGTCGGTTAGTATGGTTACGAGTATCCCATGTTGCCTTATAATTCATGGCCTTAAGGTAACGGTATTTCACCAGCAATTTACACTGTGTGCTGGTAACCCATTTTCAGAGTCACACTGTTTTGACCTTGCAAGTCGTATCTTTCATTTGATACTGTCTGCGGTCTGTATTCTCTGTTTTGACCTTGCAAGATGTGTCTTTCATTTGATACTGTTTGCGGTCCATATTCACTGTTTTTAGACCTTACCATATGTACCTTTCATTTGGTACCTTTTGGGGTCTGTTTCTCCATTTGTTAGACTGAACCAGGCGTGTCGTTCGTTCGATACTCTCCTGGGGTCTATGATTCCTTTGCCTTAGTCAGCAGTCCTCATTGCTGAGGCATATGTTATTTCCCTGACTTCTCTTGCTTTCTTTAATAATCAAATTCAGTATTTTGATAATGATAGCGATTAAGGGAAAACTACTTTTTACCATATAACTTTGTCCAGTCTTGGTAGAAGGCTGCTTTTATTACAGAAAATATAGGATTTTCTGGAAAGAACTCTAATACACTGTAAACTCTTAAACTGCTACATTATAAAGTTACTTGAATAAAATGTCACTAAATACTTATGAACTCACCAACATTTGTAAAAATGCTGATACTCGCTTTTCAAATAACTTGTATTCTCAGGTCAGCATTAGAAAGGTACATCCCCGGAGCTGTTGATGAAGATAGCTTAGTACCATGCTGTGCTTATTATATTTGCTTGTATACTTTGATTCCTTGTAATGTAAACCATGTAAAATTATTACTATTAATGCAATGTTTTGTTGTACTTTGATTACTATAATGCATGTGTTGTGATACTTGACATGACGTCATCCACCCCAGAATGTTTCCGCCGTTCCGGTTTTGGGGTGTGACAGGACCCAACTCTCGTGATCTTCGGTATCAAACCTAAATCCAACATTCGCATCATTTCGTGCATTAAAGCTTAAAAATTTTTCCCGATAGGAGTGCCATGCATTCTTTGTCTGTGTGATCATCGGAAAACAGGAAGTCTGCAGCTCTTTCCCTAATGTCTTTCCCGAAGGATTCCCGAGAATTCCTTCCGAACGTCTAGTCTAGTCTCGCACCGGCCTAATCCCTGGAACTACCTCGTAACCTAACCTCAGTAAGAATGACGTGTCCAAGACGGTGACCAGGGCTTGATATGATCACTACGAGTTAGTAGTGGTGCCCTTCGGTCAAATCATTTTCCCTGATCATGTAGCAAAGCAAAGCAGTCATACCCGTGAACCTTTCCAAAAACTAAGGCGATAGGGAATTAGTCGGCACCAGAGATACCCATAGAAACCTGTCGATTCTTGGGTCCCATCGACTATTATCGCAGACCCACCCATAAATTTCTTCTAGAACCATCAGACCCTTAACTACTCTGCTACATGAAGATGTGCCTCCCTGTTGGAGCGTGTGTCCTGTTGAAGGCCTTATCCTAGAAAAGCATGATATGCTTTGGGAAATGCGAAATACTTCACTCTTGATACATTAGACCCTTCACGATCCTCGTTAGGATTGATTCTGTAACCTTCGAACTCTGGCTACCTTCAGAACTTAGTAACATCCATCTTGTCTTCCACGTCTCGAATCCTTAGAAGCACCTACCCAACGAAACCCTAGTAATTCCTTTGATGAGACCGAAGTCAACGAAAGTCTGAACCTCCATGGGAGAACCAATTGAGATCATGGATTGAGAAAGTGAATGTACGAAACAAAGACGCGTCCCGATAGTGAGGGTTCGCTAGAACGTCAAGCGGAGACCCGATGCCACTTGGGAGCGTGAAGATCTGACGCAACAAATCCATCCATATCTCATTCAAATTCATGATCTGTATCTTGATCTTTGAATTTCGGGATGAAATTCCCTCTATCGGGGGGATAATGTAACATCCAAAATTTCAAAACAATTAAAACTTTTCAAAATCACCCATTTTATTAACATTGTTGCAAAAAGGTTTTCAATACATTACTAAACAGAGTAATTTCCCGGGTTCATATCATAAAACACCAACGCGTGGAACGGTATGATCACGCTTTTGCCTTGCCACAGACTCTTGAGAACCTGAAACATAAAACCACAACTGTAAGCCTGAAAGCTTAGTGAGATACCCCTAGAATACCAACCACATATACGCCTTTCCAGGCCCTAACCTTCTGGTCCATGTGTCTCAGGGGACTTCCGTCCCTGCTAGGTAAGCCTTCCAGTCCTACCCACGCCGACCTTCCGGTCCATCACACAACATAATCGCCTTCCGGCCCATAACATATTGCCTTCCGGCTCATAACATATTGCCTTCCGGCCCATAACATATATTGCCTTCCGGCCCATAAGCATAAAATGCATATACAACATAACGAATAATCATATAGCAGTTCATAGACAACACTCGATCAACAGATTACATATCATAGTATTACTCTAACAAGATACCGGTCTAGCCGGTCACTATCATAACATTACCCTATGAATCAGTCAACATACTAAATGCATACATACGCCTTTCCAGGCCATGACCTTCCGGTCCACATAGTAATGCCTTCCGACCTGTAACATATAATGACAACTACCCGGATTTCCATCCGGTAAAAAGGGTCGGCCTTGGTGCCATAAACCCTAGCGATATAGTGAGGATAACTCACCTCGAAACTGCCGACTGAACAGATAGCTCAAGCTGCTCCGATCACTGATACGATCTCCACCTCTGGACAGTCACCAATGCACTGAACTCAAACAATAACAACAATTACCAAAATACCCCTGGAACCACTGGTAAATCCTTGGTCAAAGACAAGGTCAAAGTCAACCCCTGACTGACCCTACTCGCCGAGTCAACCCTATGACTCGCCGAGTCCCCATACTCAGAACATCACTCAACCCGCGATCTAACTCGCCGAGTCACCCCAAGACTCGCCGAGTTCAACGACTCTGAGTCCACTCGCCCTTAACTCACCGATTCCTTAACACACCCTTTCTACACGTCGAGTATCCCCTTTTTACTCGACGAGTTCCTCCTGGAAGAATCGCGGGGCCACCCCGACTCAAATCGCCGAGTCTGAAGAACAACTCGACGAGTCCCAGTAAATCTTCAAGCTACTCGCCGAGTCTGTTCATCGGACTCGGCGAGTCCATGCCATGCAACCGCTCAAACTGCTTTCTAATGGCAGAACTGCTCCGACCATTCATAGGCCTGGCCTTCCTAGACTGGTCCATCACGTAAGGTCCTCATTTTGGTGCTCATGATACACCCCATGATTCATAACATACATATTGACCTAAGGCATAAGGATTCCAATCCAAAACCTTCATCAATTCCCGAAATGTACAGGCATGGGACATTCTGGACCTCCAAAGGTCCCAATACAGAGTCACAATCGTTTGGGGGACTAGGGTAGCATTCAATCTAATCACAAAAGGGTTCCACAAACCCTAATTCCATAAACACATCAACATAGCAGAGTATACTCGAATTCTTACCTGGATGATGTATTCTCTGTGTCCCCAATCCTCAGAATGTGACTCCCTTGCTGCTCCTTTAGCCAATCCCTTCTCTTCCTTGCACAACCACTCTTCTATAATCAACAATGGCCTATAATCCTTGCTCCAGATGCACACAATCGATTTAGGGTTCTTCTCAGAAGGCTAAAATGAACAATGACGGCCAATGAGTCCTTTTTATACGTCCCAAACCTGAACGGTTAGGGTTTTCGCTAAACAGCGTAGACTCGCCGAGTCCATATCTGGACTCGTCGAGTCCAGTCGCGAACCCGCGACCAAGTCTGCGATCCTACTCGGTGAGTCTAGGCTCCAACTCGCCGAGTCCCCTCTTAAAACACCCCAGAAACATAATTATTACAATACTTGAAATTCCGGGCTGTTACAATTCTCCCCCACTAGGATTAGACTTCGCCCTCGAAGTCTCACTCTGAAAATAGTTCCGGATGCTGCTCCCGCATCTCACGTTCCGGCTCCCAAGTCATTTTCGATCCCTTCCGATGTTGCCACTGAACCAATACCAGAGGTACCTCCTTGTTCCTCAGAACCTTGATCTTCCGATCCCTGATGGCCACTGGTCTCTCAGCATAATTCAGGCTCGCATCCACCTGAATATCCTCTAATGGAACCACTGCCGACTCATCGGCTAAGCACTTCCTCAATTGCGACACATGAAAGGTGTCGTGGATCTGTCCCGTCTCTGCTGGCAACTCCAATCGATAGGCTACCCGGCCTATCCTTGCAATCACCCGAAATGGCCCAATGCACCGGGGCCCCAACTTGCCTCTCTTCCTGAAGCGAATCACTCCTTTCCAAGGAGAGGCCTTCAGGAGTACGAGGTTGCCGACCTGAAACTCAAGCTCGGACCGGCGTCTGTCTGCATAACTTTCCCTGTCGGCTCTGTCGAATCTGCTCTGTCGACTGAAGCACGATCTCTGTACTGCACATCACTCTCTGTAACCGAAAATTACCCAAGATGCAACTCTGCTCTAAATCTCAACGATCACTCGACCCATAAGGGTTAGGAAACCATGAACCACCGGATCCCCGATCCAAAGCCCACTTTGTCCATTCCGGACCGACTGAGAGATCCATTCTCACTCTCAGAGCAACTCTCACAAGTTCTCCTCTTGCCATCGCATACACATACTGAACTAGTCCCAACACCCGCAGGTTGAAAGACCCGATACACTGATGATATCCTCGAACATCTCCCAAGATGAACCACTACATCCACCCTACACTCTGATCAGAATCACACTGAGAATTTAAGATTCTCTCTCTCCCTGCATCCCTTCTGAGCCTCAACAGACATTCCAAACCGGATGGGTTCCTACTTCGCTGCCGCGAACACAATGCTCGAAGGCATACTCGAAATACTCTAACCATAACTCTGCTCTGCAGCTTTCATTCTCGTGAACTTGCACTCCCCTTCGGAGTTACACACCTTTCTCTTTTCCTTCCAAGGGACCCTCTTGGCCATAATGCCACTCCAACCGGTGCTACGGTGCTTGCCCCAAGCGACACCACCCTTTTTGCGTAACCGCTATTCACATACTCTGGTTCTCATTGCAGGGGCTCTCAATCCCATGCACTCTCTCCACTCATCAAAATCACTGCCTCAGCTAAACAAGATCACTAACCCGGGACCAGACCTTCCAATGCAATCACACTGCAACATACACGATCCGCAATCTCAAACTGATCCAGCAATACCAACAGAGTCTCCAGCATGACTGGACCGACTCTCATAACACATACTAGCCACTCGAGGCTATATCTCTGTGGGTCCGTACACCCAAACTCTGTGAACCCTCAGGTTCTAACTCTGGGAACCTTCCGGTTCCAGCTCTAGAAACATGCACAACATAATCCCATGGGATTAATGCAGTACAACCCATCACGTACCTCAAACATACCAATACTCTGATCGCATAACCCCGGTTACTTACTCAAGCTTGATCCCGGCCTTCTCTCAGGCCTCCACAATCAAATGCCCTAGGTCTGTATCCCGCCCCGCATACCCGACACTCGCTCTCGTCGGCCTCTACTCTGCGCTGACAAACACTGCTGAATCCCAACCGCAAAGCACCCTCACATACCCATCGATCTCCCGGAGAATTCTCCAATTCTCCCCCACTAAAGCACTGACTAACTGCCACCGATCGTCATTAACGACCTTTCAGAACAATCCTGCACAAAGAGAATATTTACCCACTGACTGCTTCCCACAAGCATAAGCAACCCTCAGCAAAACACATCTCCTCCCTGATCAATCCACTCAAAAGAATCCGGTCTTTCAATTATCCACTCTACGACTGAAGATTCTACCCTACATTCAACCCAGTGCCGCATCTCCACTAACAACCCTCATGAACGATAACCAACGGAATTCCCAACAATAACCTGTAACCAAACCCACAACCTGCCAAAGGATGAATACCACATCGAAAACCGCACAAGGCTACCGGCACCAAAACACCAAACTATAACCATACCAAACCATCAGGGAACAACGAATGCCAAAGCGAAAACCTGAAGCACCAATCCATAACCATGCCAAACCCGCGAAACAACGAATACCGCATCGAAATCCACACAAGATACCAGCACAAACAATACGCCACAATCAATGCAAGACAATCAAGACATCAAGAAAGCATCATACCCGCAGCTGCCTCCGACACTGCTCCGTCTCCCTCTGCTGCAAGCCGATAAGCACGACCCTGAGCCCTTAGGGCTCTGCTCCATCCTGTCCTCCTCCTGAACTCCTCAAGGTGGCCGGTGCTAGAGCCTGCACCGGTCCTGCAGAAAGCTGTGGACAGTTGACCCTCAAATGTCCAACCTACCGACACTGATAACAAATCCTCAGATCTCGAATTGGCACTGACTGCCGACAATCCCGTGCACCGTGCCCCTCCTTTCCGCACTTGCGGCATGCACCACCGGACCAACAAGCTCCGGTGTAACCCCTCCCACACTTCCCACAAGTGTGGCCGCTCCGATCCCCCATTCTAACATCTACGGTCCTGGACCGTTTCGGCGCCGACTGCGACTGCATCGGGGCCTGCCTCAGCTCACGCAACTGCAACTCAACCTCTAACTCACGCCACATGGCGGCCTCCTGCAACTCCAACAAGGTCTCACATCTCTGCGCAGACACGAACTGTCTGATATCCCTCTTGGGCATACTCAGATATCAGGACATCTGAGCCTGCTCCGAAGCGAACTCAGGGCAAAACATCGCCCTCTCAATAAACATCCTGGTGATCTTAGTCACCGACTCCGAATCCTGCTTCAGCTCAAGGAACTCCTGAGAAAATCTCTCCCTCTCATCTCGCGGAACATAGCGAGTACTGAACATCTCTCTAACTGATCCCCTGAAACCGCAGCCCTCTGCGCGTCGGAATATGACCCCATGGTCAATCTCCACCAATAGGTCCAGAGCACACCTCGCCCTCTGATCAGCAGGGCATAAACTCGTGGAGAAACACCCCTCCACGTCTGATAACCATCTCATAGCAGCAATCAGGTCCTGAACTCCATCGAATGTGGGAGGCTTCGTATAATAGAAGTCCCGATACTGAAAACCCCGACTAGCTCCTCTCTTTGCCGTTGCTACAACCGCTGTAACTGTCGCGGCAGCCGTCTCTGCGAGAGCCGCATATCGCTCATCAAACTACTCAACCATGGCGGTCCTGATCGACCCAAACAATTCTGGCGACTCAGCCCGTAACAATGCAGCAACCTCATCACACAGGATCTCGCGAATCCTCGCATCCCGCTCGCTCGTGCTCGTCCGATCAATAACCTCCGACGGCACCGATTCACCCGGAACTCGCTCCCCCGCTCCCGATCCTGATCCGGATCCACTATCATCATGCCTCGAAATCTCCATACTTAAGGCACCCTACCAATCTCAGACACTTCCCACAATCCTGGGATCCAACTCTCGCAACCCTACCCTAGAGACCATGGTTTCCCTGATACGCGTATGGGTCCTGTTCTTTCAGTAGTACGGGCCCATACTACCTTCCACACCTACCCATATTTGTATGAAGTACTACCACAATACCCTAGGGAACATGCATAACAACTATCAACCCTCACCACTAGAGGAACACTGAGAATATCCCATAAGGGACCCTAGGGAACATGCATAACAACTATCAACCCATATTTGTCTCAGGGGACTTCCGTCCCTGCTGGGTAAGCCTTCCGGTCCTACCCACGCCGACCTTCCGGTCCATCACACAACATAATCGCCTTCCGGCCCATAACATATTGCCTTCCGGCTCATAACATATTGCCTTCCGGCCCATAACATATATTGCCTTCCGGCCCATAAGCATAAAATGCATATACAACATAACGAATAATCATATAGCAGTTCATAGACAACACTCGATCAACAGATTACATATCATAGTATTACTCTAACAAGATACCGGTCTAGCCGGTCACTATCATAACATTACCCTATGAATCAGTCAACATACTAAATGCATACATACGCCTTTCCAGGCCATGACCTTCCGGTCCACATAGTAATGCCTTCCGGCCTGTAACATATAATGACAACTACCCGGATTTCCATCCGGTAAAAAGGGTCGGCCTTGGTGCCATAAACCCTAGCGATATAGTGAGGATAACTCACCTCGAAACTGTCGACTGAACAGATAGCTCAAGCTGCTCCGATCAATGATACGATCTCCACCTCTGGACAGTCACCAATGCACTGAACTCAAACAATAACAACAATTACCAAAATACCCCTGGAACCACTGGTAAATCCTTGGTCAAAGACAAGGTCAAAGTCAACCCCTGACTGACCCTACTCGCCGAGTCAACCCTATGACTCGCCGAGTCCCCATACTCAGAACTTCACTCAACCCGCGATCTAACTCGCCGAGTCACCCCAAGACTCGCCGAGTTCAATGACTCTGAGTCCACTCGCCCTTAACTCACCGATTCCTTAACACACCCTTTCTACACGTCGAGTATCCCCTTTTTACTCGACGAGTTCCTCCTGGAAGAATCGCGGGGCCACCCCGACTCAAATCGCCGAGTCTGAAGAACAACTCGACGAGTCCCAGTAAATCTTCAAGCTACTCGCCGAGTCTGTTCATCGGACTCGGCGAGTCCATGCCATGCAACCGCTCAAACTGCTTTCTAATGGCAGAACTGCTCCGACCATTCATAGGCCTGGCCTTCCTAGACTGGTCCATCACGTAAGGTCCTCATTTTGGTGCTCATGATACACCCCATGATTCATAACATACATATTGACCTAAGGCATAAGGATTCCAATCCAAAACCTTCATCAATTCCCGAAATGTACAGGCATGGGACATTCTGGACCTCCAAAGGTCCCAATACAGAGTCACAATCGTTTGGGGGACTAGGGTAGCATTCAATCTAATCACAAAAGGGTTCCACAAACCCTAATTCCATAAACACATCAACATAGCAGAGTATACTCGAATTCTTACCTGGATGATGTATTCTCTGTGTCCCCAATCCTCAGAATGTGACTCCCTTGCTGCTCCTTTAGCCAATCCCTTCTCTTCCTTGCACAACCACTCTTCTATAATCAACAATGGCCTATAATCCTTGCTCCAGATGCACACAATCGATTTAGGGTTCTTCTCAGAAGGCTAAAATGAACAATGACGGCCAATGAGTCCTTTTTATACGTCCCAAACCTGAACGGTTAGGGTTTTCGCTAAACAGCGTAGACTCGCCGAGTCCATATCTGGACTCGTCGAGTCCAGTCGCGAACCCGCGACCAAGTCTGCGATCCTACTCGGCGAGTCTAGGCTCCAACTCGCCGAGTCCCCTCTTAAAACACCCCAGAAACATAATTATTACAATACTTGAAATTCCGGGCTGTTACAGATAATGTAACAACCCGAAGTTGTCCATCGCCGAAACTCGTTCTACTAGTACAAATCCGCCCTTATCAATTCGTTCCGATTTCGTTTTTGGGCTAAATTATTTAAAGTTATATGTTTATTTTAATCTCATGAGTGTCCAAGCCTCTTAGGAACTCATGAAATTGGCCCAAAATGTTTATTTGAGAAATTTTAGAAACGTCCCCACCGGGTTACGACAACTTAATCGGGTGTGACCAAAAACCCTGTTTAATGTCGGTATTGGGTAGAATTCCTCCGTGTCCAAATCATAGAACCTATATAAAGGGGTTTAAGCTTTGCTCTCTCTCTCTCTCTCTACTCTCTCTCTCTAACCTCTCTCCTCAAATCAAGTTTAAGGGTCCAAAATCATCAAATTAAGGCTTCTAATCATCAAGGTAACTTCCCTAACTCCTAGTATATCATCTTTGGCCTTCAAATTCGAGATTAAATCACGATTTAGGACCTTGTTCATGTGTTTATGGCCCTGGAACATCCTTGGGCCGCAAAACACATATTAAGGGGGTTTTTATGCCCTTAAACCCTTCTAAAACACCATTGAAGCTTAGATATGACTTGTAGAATTATGGAATTGGCCTTGAAACACCTTGAACATCAATTTAGAGGAGTAAACATGAGTTTACTGCCCAAGATCATGCTTGGGCCGTAAACTCATTAACATGGGGAGTAAACTCCTTCTAATGTGTTAAGATGCCACTTAAACACACCATAAGCCTTGGGGTAAATTCTAGAAGTGACCACAATCAAGTTAAGGACCTTAAAACATATTAAAACACCCCCTAAGGAGTTCACGGCCATGAGGTGGAGTCATGGGCCATAAACTCCTAAAACCATGTCAAAAGTCACCTTAAATTCCATACAAGGCTTGTAGAATTATTTGGAATCACATGTGATTATTTAAGGACCCAAAACATCAAGGATTTAGTGTGAGGGGGATTTTACGGCCGTAAACTCCATGTTTACTGCCGTAAACTCCAATAAATGGTCCTTAAGTGAGTTTAATTCATCCCAATGCCCTAGATGTAATCCTAGCTAATTTATCCATGTGATATGAAGCCATTTAGCAACCAAAAGTACCCCACCATGAGTTTACGGCCGTAAACTCATGGGGAATATGTCATTAGGGCCGAAAACTCTAGTAAGAGTTCACTCTTGAAGAGTAAACTCCATATCCAAGCCTTATGTGTCTTCAAATGCCACCCGGGTCCTTCCAAACACTTGTAAGGGAGTGTTTCCGCAACTAGAAGTGTTTGTCCCTAACAAATAAATAATTTAAGTCCTAATTAGATACAAATGTGTATCTTTTCATTATACATAGGAACCTCGTGCGTTTGCCAACCCAGAACTGACGTTTAGGATCCAAGCAGACACATTCCTCGTCCGGTGAGTTCATACCCCTACCCTTTTTCAATGGTTTTTCAATGTTTTCAGGCGGGAATACAAAGCAAAATAGAAATTTTTTCAAAACCTTAAATTGATGTATTTCAATAAATATCTGGCAAACTTATAAATATCTTTACCCCTTATGTATTATGCTGAGCATAAGGGATGTTTTATCAATTATAACTACATGAATTTCAGTAAAGGAAACAATCAAACCAATCAAATTATTATGGGAATAATTTGGGATCTTTAGTTCTTGTTTAACGCGTACTGATATATATATAAAGTTATTAGATAAACTATGTCTGATTCAGTTTATCTCTGTTTCATTTAGAATGTATTGCCAGATAATTTCATTGTATATAATTGTATTCACTGTATTATGTTTCATAACGTTTAGTATGTTTGATATCGTATGAGAACTCCATGAATAATGTAGTACTATCTTGTGAGTTTCGTCATTACCCTTTGGGTTATCAGTAAACCCTCCCCGGAAGTGTAACCAGAGTCTCCTGGAGGGAGAGCGTGGAATTTGTGAATAGATCTATTCGGGACTGACAATCCCACACCTTAACTGTTAGCTATAGTTAGGCGGGCACGCCTGGGGTGACAAATTTTGGATATCGTCCGACGTCTGACAAGCGTCGAGGAGGTCTCGTTTTCGTATCAGCATGGTTACCCGACTCATAATACGTATTAATATAAGTTTATTCACAGTTTAGTTTTGGTTTTTTATTTGATTATGTGTCTATTTTCTATCTATAGTTCTTATATCTGGTACGGGATGATAGTCCCATGGTTTTTAGTCTATAGATTTTGTATCTAGTGCGGGTTGGTAGTCCTATGGTTAGAATCTATATCTAGTATGGGATGATAGTCCCATGGTTCTTAACATATATCTAGTACGGGATGATAATCCCATGCTTTTCAATCAATATCTAGTACGGGATGAATGTCCCATGGTTTTCAATATATATCTAGTCCGGGATGATAATCCCATGGTTTTCAATCTATATCTATCTATAGTTTTGTGTATATCAAACTATCTTATATCTAATTCGGGATAATAATCCCATGATTTTCAATATATAGTTTTATGTATTAAACTATGCACTAGGATAACATAACAACTTGTAAACGAATTAAGAAAAGAATGGATAACTAAACTATTAGGAAAATATGAAATTTTCCTGTGGTAACATACAACACGTAATCGAATTGGTAACAAATGATAACTAAACTGTTTTACATAAGAAAATATGGGATTTTCTTGGATAACAAACCTTTTCAGAAAACTAAAGGAAACTGGTACATCTTTCAGAAAACAAACATCTTATGAACTCACCAGCTTTATGCTGATTTTCAAACTGCTTGTATTCTCAGGTCCGCATTAGACAGGTACTCGATGATCTCTTTTGGAGAAGACGGAGTGCGAAGAAGACACGTCTTACTTTTGTTCATATATACTATGTATTACACTTGTACAACTTTACTTTTAAAACAAATGTAAACTTTTGTATGTAATGTAATGGTTGTTTACTTTGCTTACTATGTGCATTGGATTTGATACTCAACGTGGAGTCTGCCCCGGAAATGTTTTCGCCTTTGGTTTTCGCGGTGTGACAATATATATATATATATATATATATATATATATATATATATATATATATATATATATATATATATATATATATATATATATATATCTTTATACCTTAATAAACATTTAGCCTCAAATGTTGAATTTTAAGAGGTACAAAACTTATTGCAACATATACAACAATTTTATGCACTGAAAAAAAAAAGAATCTTATTCGGTAAACAAGTTATCGAAGAACATTTTGAATAGGTCTCCTGCTCTCATCTTTAAATTAAACCAGTCAAAGATAAACGGGTATTCCACATGTTTTGCCAACTAAATCGGTCAAATGAGAATGCTCTATAAAGTCGCCTTCAACAACCGATATCCACCACAATAAAAGAACCAGGAGGCTTAATTGTGTTGCCAATGAAATATCTATGTGGCTTTGTTCTCTTTTTTTACAATCACATTTTTATGTTTGTTTGTTGTGCATCTTCAAGAATAGACCATTCGATTTTCATCCACGGTCCATCTCTTCTGGTTCGATCTATATCTCTCACCATAAGAAAACCTAATCGATTCAAACCCCTATATGTCCATTCCTTTTTAGTTCCTTTGCATCATCGTCTCGATGCTCTCATCGTCTGCTTTTCCTTTTTAGTCCCTAATCGATATGGGTTTTTATTTATCATCCTTCACTGGAACAAATATTGTATCAGATTACTCAAGGATTCAAAGTTTTTTTGAGATAAAACTTGGGAATGAAGCAGCCAAAAATGCCTAAGATTCAATGACACCGCCACCGGGTCCTCTCTCTCTCTCTCATTTGATTTTGCTAGATTTAATGTTCAATTTCTTCTACTTTGTTACTTGACCCCTCTCTTGCATCATCGATTCAGGTAAAGGACCTGACCCATGTTTCAATCTTCATCAATCGGTAGGGTTTTTTCTTTTTTTTATGTTAGATTTTAATTTACTCTTATAATTACTATCTACAAAATTAACATTAAATCTTTGATTTTCTTCCTTTTGGTTTAGGTTTGATTCTTGAATACCACTGGATTTCTTTTCATTTTTTCAGAATAAATTTCGTTTATTGCACACTTTTCCCTCCTCATATCTACATAACATAACCACACTCCTCCGCCACCACCACTCAATTTCGTCAGGTAAAACTTCGTTGCATTTGATTTCACTTCTATAAACCCTTTGATTTCACTTTTTTTTATTAATCAGTTGGGAGAATTATTCTTAATCCAAAGGGTTTTCGAATATATGAAAAAATTGTGGTACTAAGGAATGCTTGCAGTATTGCAATCTAGGATAAAGCTGCAACCTCAAGAGGTATGAAGTGTGATCTTTTATGTATGTATATATGGTATCTTATATATATATATATATATATATATATATATATATATATATATATATGTGTGTGTGTGTGTGTGTGTGTGTCTTCTAATATGTGTGTGAGAGACTTGATCTGTATGTGTGTATGAGTGAGTGATTCCTATATAAGTTTCAATTTTGGTTCACAAGTTTGATGCAATTTTAAGCTTTTATTAACTGTTAGATTCACTTTTTTTTATTGGAGCTTAGAAAGGAATAAAAAACTAGATTTGTACCCTCTATATGTTTTCTGATTATGTTGGTTCTTTCTCTTGTGGTTCCCTCTGGTTTCTTTCATTTGGATTATCATATTTATTTTGTTGTATCAACAATCTTGGGGCAACATGAGAGTTTGATGTTGGATATGGGTGATGTTTGGCTTGTAAATAACCCTAAGGTATGTTGGGTCTATGTTTTTGCCTATGATGTTCTACAGCTCAACACCGATGATCATAACACCATAGAATAAATAAGGTATATGATGTTACTAAATAACTTTTTGAAATTTGTTTCTCAATATATGTTGTACACATACTAAAAACATAGTTTGTGATGAAATTACTCATTGAAAAATTACTCAAGGTTAATTTTAGCATCAAAGGGGATTTATTACATAAAAATGAAGGTGTATATATATATATATATATATATATAGTAAATTATGACTATGTTATTTGTAAATTTGTTGTTTAATTTGATCAGGAATGGATGGAGAACATATTAGAACCAACCTCATACAAAAGGCAATGTAACTACATGAGTGATATTTATCACAGGAAAATGGGTCCATATAGAAAGAAGGTATATAATCTCAAAGTCTCCCTTAAATGTTGGTTGAGTTCTTGTGGAAATGCTTAGGCACTTTTTATGTTCTTTTTCTTGGACAGTATCATAATATATTGACTTAGATGCTAATTCCCTTAACCATATATGTCTCCTTACACTTTTTAGGTGTGTGAATAGTGCCCAAATGTAAGTTTGAAAAGGAAGGAGACAATAGCCTTCACAAAAGTTTTATTATAACTCTGGTGTATATGATGTTTTAAGAGTTGTATCTTCACAAAAGTTTTATTATAACTCTGTAGGCGCCATGAGTTTTTTTGTCGGTCTCATTGGTAAACAAAACTTTAGGCATTTGTTCAACAAAATAAGGATTGATCGGACTAATTCAAATCGCTTGTCTCCCTAATTTTTTGCGGAGACTCATTCAAATTCCTTTTTAAAACCACAAAGAATTGGTCAATCCTTCTTATATGCCTTTAGTTACAGCTAACTTTTGATCTCATCTCTTCCCTATATATCGTCCCTTCTCTTATTTCTTATCAAAAATCGACTCAAGTACCCTAACCTATTGCATCTCACTGAAATGTTAACCTAAGCTACGATTTTGCACAACCGCAACCGTAGACGACGGTCGGCCTCCTTTCGCCTTAAACTAATAACAATTGGGGCTACTCCGCCTTCTCAACTGCCTACCCCTACTTCTTCTTCTTCATCATGGGTATCATCTTCATATATGATTTTGTTAGTTTTCAATTTTGTGGAAAGTTGATGTTTTGTTTCATATATGCATTAGATGATTTGGGAAGATTTATTTTTGGAAATGGTTTTGGAGGTGGTGGTTCTTAAAGCAGCGATAGTGCTCCCTTGTCCGATAGTTTTAGGTAAGAAGTAAGAACCCTAAATCAATTTATGTTATTTAGCTCTAATATATTTTTTTTTATTTTGTTTCGATTTTAGTTTCTTGCACTTTTTGATTTTCTTTATTGGCTTTCGATTTCATTTGGTTCTTCATTCTCAAACTCGAATTGATCACAATTGAGAAGAGATTTTTTGTCAAAAATTTCTTTTCTTTAATGGCAGATTCACCAAATATGTAGCTTCCACTGTTTGTTGTTGTTTGCTTTCTTGCAATATATTTGTAGCTTCAAAACTAACAGTACTTATTTGCCAATATAAATACAATTTATCTGTCGATTCTTATGTTTTTCACCTTGTACCTTGCAGGTGAGTAATTATCACTCATCAATTTTTCAAAATGACTGGCAGTTTGGACAAGAATTTTGAAGGTTAATTTGTAACTCTGTTTATCTGTTCTCTCTCCATGTATCTTTCTCCATTTTATCTGCTCTGATTTCGATGAAAACTAAACAGGGTTTCACAAAGGTTTCAAATGTATTTTTTATAGTATCTTATAAATAGTGGAAGCTTACCAATAATTGTTTCCATGAACTAATGAGACGCATCCAACGTAGTTGTATTTCATTGATACAGTGTTTGAGGGAACATAATTTTTAATATTTGTTGTTTTTGTGTCTTTGGCTGCTTTGATTTGATGTCAATGATTCATTTTCTTGCTTTAATATATGTATCCATGAGGAAGTTAACTATTTTCAGATGAGGGGGAGGAAGAAGCTTCGATTTGCTGTAAAGATATAATATTGTTCATTTCATTTTGATGCTTCAGTTTCCCCTTTCAAAAGTTATCTTATGTTGCTTCAAAAATATATGTTTGATTTTATGGTTTGATTTTGTCTTTTGCAGTTCTCCTGTTCATTTTTGAAGGTTTCATTCTAAATCTAGGATCAATGATAGGTATGAAATTACTTTTGGAGAAATTACTTCTTTTTGTTGATGTTCATCTAAGATACCCGACTTCTCTTAATCATCAAGTCAATGACTGATCTTCACGACGATTACTCACAAATGCATATGGTTTAGTTTTTTATTTTATTTTATTTTTCATATCTTGAAATGCTTAGAGGATACTTAAGTGAAAGTTCTTTATTACATAAAACCGTAAACCGAGTATAGTTAGATATTTAGTGATGGATGTTCTAGGTCAAGGTTCGGGCAAGACAGTGGTAAGTTATTTTATGCAATATTGTGTAGTGGTGTTGATTATGATGGCATGTGCAGAATTAGAAAGATCTAGTGATTCATCATACAAATTCAAGAACACAAGGAGTAAATAAACCTTTGTAAGCTCTTATTAGATCTAGAAAGATTATACAAACGGGTTTGTATACAATTTCTCTCTCTAGTCTAACACTCCAAAATGGACTCTTACATTCTTACTTACATAATGGGAGTCACTCACTTCCTATTTATAGGAAAGACTCAACCCATTTACACATACAAAGAGGAAGCCTAAACACTACATCCAAGCATGACTTTGCACCCTAACATTCTCCCCCTCAAAGTTAGGATTGGATGTCCGGCTTTAATCTCCAACGAGCTAGCATGATCAAGACCAAACTCCCCCTCAAAGTAACATCGGTCTTCAAATCCGAAAATGAATATTTGATAAACACGAGAAGCTTCGAATACCCATCATTCTCCCCCTTTTTATAATCAAAAAATGATTATAAAACCCACTAAGGATGAGAAGCGCCCGATGAATAGTCTTCACAATACTCCCCCTTGATGTGTACCAAAAATGAATCACCAAAAATCTTGCACGGAAAAAAATCACGAAAAAGCCACAAAAAAAATTCAATTTATGAAAAATTTTGACTTTTTGGGTGAAAGTTGCAAGATTTTTCAAAATCCGGGTAGAAATTGTCACTTTCTGAAACTTGCAGGGACCCGTTGCACCAAAAACAGTCAAATATGCGAAATTCTCCCCCATTTGCGAAACTGGGTAGAAAATGTAAATTCGCACAAACTGCAGGGACCAAAACTGAAAATTCTTAAATTTCTCAGCTTTAATTGTCTATTTGCGAAGTTGGGTATTTGTTGCCAAAAATGCGAAACTGCGGGGACTCTTTTTGAAACTTCTATTTTCTTCCCCAAAACAATGATTTTCTTCAACCATTCGCATTTTCATTTTGTCATATAATGCAAATCATTATCTCCTTCGCATTTTGAACCCCAATCAACCAAATGCGAACTCCATTCACACAAATGCGAACCTGATTTTGCTTTTACATGGAACTGCTCCCAAATGCGAACTTTTGGTCATCAATCGTTCAAACCTTCAACTTCATAACCAAGATCGATATGCGAACCCAAGTAACTCGTTCGATCCCATGCACTGAATATCAAATCTATCTTCCCAATCAACTCGATATTGAAACTGAACACTCGATTCCAACGTTTCCAAACGATTACAGGTAATAATCAAAATCGAATTCAAATCAAACTTGATACAAGCCATCGATATCAACATCATCGATTATGACTTCAAAAACCTGTTCGTTATCAATCATCGATACTAAACCATCAACAGTTAAAATCGAAATCTCAAAATCATCAGTCATCAATCGATCCTAATCATCATCGATTCTAACTTCATCATCGATTCTAATCAAAATCATATTCTCAAATCTGATTCTTTGACTTCCAAATACTTGATTCAATCAACTGTTAACGTCAAGCTTCATCTGCTTTAAAAAAAATTAGTTGAAATTGAGGCTAGACATCTTGAATCAAATTTCGATTTCAAGCGATTCTTCAATAATCGAACTCTATTTTGACTTCAATCGATTGATTATGTGATTCGATTTCAGACTCCAATCAATAGTATTAGGACTCGATTTTCAAACAAATCTAATGAAGATATGACATAGATGAAATCGACATTGATTCTAGACCAAATCGAAAAACTAATTTGTCTTTAGCCTTCGCAAGTCAAAATTTCTCAAAACTATTTCAATTCGATCAACAAACATCAGATGAATCAACGTCCGTTTTTCAATCGACTCATTCCAATTACAAACAAAATCGAAATCAATTATTGACCCCAAATCAAGAGGATGCGAACGAAACAGAATCAAACACATTTAACCCTCAAAACGTTCACACATGCGAACAAAAACCAGATGAAATTGAAATCACACCATGGAGGTCTGAGCATAGTAACAAAGGCTCGATTCAAAATAAATCAATTTTTCGTTTGATTCTCATCTATTCATCGATGTAACTATGCGAAAGAAACAATTGAGAACAGATGTTGAATTGGACTCAGCTGACGAACAGGGTTCATATTCTATTTGGGCTCAATAATTCGATCAATGAACAGTGACAATTCAATTAAATGGGCTTCTAATCGGATGAACAGTAAATTGTTTAAACAAAATGAATTTGTTGAAATTGATTGGGCGCGTGATGAACAGTGAAAAAAAATTTAGAATAAGATTTTGATTTTGAATTGATCTAAACAAAGATAATTGGATCAATCAAAGGAGTTGAAACGGATTCGATCCAATGAGACAAATCGATCAAAAATGAAAAAACGCAAAGCACGAATCGAAATCATGGATGTTTTGGAATCCATTTCAGAATTTGAGTTACCTTTTTCACGAATCGAGATCCATTTTCAACGAACGAATCAAATTTGGAAGATCTTGGTTCTTTTGTTGGAATGAGAAAATCTCCAAATCGAACATTGTACCACCCACCATGCGAGATGTACAACTCGTTCTTCGTGTTCTTCAACGATCCAAGAACATCTTCAAAAGAACCACCAACACATTTGGGTTTGGACTTAAAATTCAATGCAACCTTTGGAGATTGTTGCTTTGGAACCCAAATTTGCTTCACGGATTTTGGCTTCACAACATTTGACGATTTTTTTGAGTAAACCCGCTTATTCTTCCGATTAATCTTCTTCTTCTTTTTCTTTCTCATCTTTTTGCATCTTGAAGACTTGACTTCATGAACAAACCCACTTTCAACAACATGGACATTTTGAGTCTGAATCAAATCTTTTGGAGTTTGATACATGTGATTTTCTTGGATCACCGGCTTCCGATAAGGAATCATTCCTTCAAATGAATCACAAGAACACAAAATATCATCGGTTTGAACTCCAATTGAGCAAAAAACTTTTTCATCTTGAGAATCAACTTGAACTCCTTTTTCTTGAACATCAAGAACATCACATTGAACTCCATTGTTTTGAAGTTCTTTTACTTGAACATCATGAACACGATGAACATCATCAAGAACATGTTCTTGAGCTTCACGACAATTTGCATAATATTCAAGTCTATTTCTTCCCGGTTTACAATTAGCAAGAAAAATTCCTTTTATGACTTCACCATTCCTCTTATTTCTTTGTCTTTCTTGATATGTTGTAATCAATCGATCAAACAAATCTTTATTTTGATAAATTGGATAACCAATGAAATCTCCCTTTCCATCCCTTTCTCCATTTGACATAAGTGCATCTTAACTTTGCAATCCAACAGTCAATTGATAAAGAATGCATTCAAAAGAAGTGTATACGTATAGAAAACTTTCATTCCGAACCAACCATTGCTCCATAATTGCTTCTTTTCTTTTGAATCAAATGTTATGAACTTGAGTTTTCTAGAGAGAGAAAGTGTAAATCAAGGAGATCTCTAGAGAGAGAAAGTGAATATGAACCAAATTCTAGTGAGAGAAAGTGGTACAACCAAGTATTCTAGAGAGAGAAAGTCGAATTATGGATCAAATCAAGGAAAAATTCGACTTCAAGAACACAAAAACACTCTAATCACGAAGATCCATAAGAACATGAAGAATCACCAAATCAAGATCGCCATCAAGGATCAATTCTTGATGAAAATCAATAACACCCGCTCTGATACCAATTGTAGAGACAAAGAACATGGTTTGGCATGCGGAATTAAAGCTTGCACAATTGAACATGGTGATTTGGGTGTTTAAGAGTTTGTATAATCTTTCTCTCTCTAGTCTAACACTCCAAAATGGACTCTTACATTCTTACTTACATAATGGGAGTCACTCACTTCCTATTTATAGGAAAGACTCAACCCATTTACACATACAAAGAGGAAAGCCTAAACACTACATCCAAGCATGACTTTTCACACTAACATTCTCCCCCTCAAAGTTAGGATTGGATGTCCGGCTTTAATCTCCAACGAGCTAGCGTGATCAAGACCAAACGCCCCCTCGAAGTAACACCGGTCTTCAAATCCACAAATAAATATTCGATAAACCCGAGAAGCTTTGAATACCCATCATATTGTCCCTAAATCCATTCTTTAGTTAACAACATGATGAATGATTTTTTGTGTTCCTTTTGAGCCACTCTTAACAGTGAATGTTGGTGCTCAACCTCAAGGAAGGGATGTAAAAGGGGTGAGGACTACCATTTGGTGAAACTGGATGTAATATCATTTCATGTAATTATTTTATGCTCATTTTTTTTATATTTATTTACAGTTTTAATGGTTAGCTTTATGAGTCCTTTCGTTATTTATTTAGTTTTTTCTTATTCTTTTAGAGCAAGATGGGATTTTAGTGCTTGGATTTTGAAAATTATGTTTGTTCAATAAACTAAAAATGTTTTGTATGTTGTTGGTCATTGTTATGGTTCTTTAAGAAAAATCTTGAAGTATAATATATTTAAATCTTGAGAGAATAAACTGATATTATCTCAATTTGTAGACCCTGTTGATATTGCTGCTAAAAAAATCAAATGGATGGTCAAATACTAGAAGTTAGTCCTATCTTTATTGAGGTATGTAGTCTTGAAAAGTTTACTTCTAGGTTTCATTCAAATCATTTAATAGGTCTTTGGACTCTTGGCCTTTTCGTTGATGCTATCATGGACCATTTTACCCCTGAAAATGGACCGACCAATTACTGAAGTTGTCCACTGCTTACAACATGTAGAGTGTGCTAAAGTGTAATCTAAAATTTTTTGGTTAATACTCTACTCCCTTGTTTGACACTTATTGACGGTTTTACCTTTCCCCCAATTCACCCCCGATATGGGCAATTTCACTATGCATATGTTACTTTTAGAAAATTGGATTTTTAGTAGTTTTCCAAAAATGAAAATTATTAATACAAATTTAAAAAATCTCCCCACAAAATAACTTCTGACTTTATGAAAATCAGAGTTTTTGGCATATTTTTTCCATAAAACGAAAATTGGCAAGAAATCGATTCTGATGGTCACTATCTCTTGGTGTCAACGGCGAGTCTAGAACGTAAAACCACATGGTTCAATATTGGATTGGACTATTAAAATATAAAGTATGGACTATAAAAGCCAAATTTATACATAATTTTTTTTGCAACGGCGAATACATGATTTAAACTCAGAAGTGTCCGACTTGAATTAAATGTAAAAATAAACTAGTCAAAAAGTTATCATTTCAAATCAAAAAATACTATATAAGACAAATATAATATTAGATTATTAACTTTAACATGAGAAATAAAAAATAAAGATCATAAAAACAATAAACAAATGAAGATTTAGTAATTAATAAACAATTGGTACTATTCTAAAATATTTGATCAAAGTTGTATATGGTATATAATTATAACCTAAAAAAATTACTAATCATTAAAAAAAATGTTGGAAAGATTGAAAAAAAAACATCCAACTAAAATGAGTAAAATCGGTTACATTATACTCAAAAAGATAAATTACTTTGCTTTATATTCAAATTGGTGCTTAGTACATCCATTATACTTTATATTTTGTAGCCTAGGCTAGAGACATTGACGTGTTGCTTTATACTTATTGGAATATCTCTACATATAAATTAGAGTAAATTACATGAATGATCCCTATAGTTTGGTGTAATTTGCACGTTTGGTTCCTAACTTATTTTTTTAACTCAAAAGATCCCTACAATTTGTTTTGTTGTGTGCCTGGTCCAGTCATATCCAAAAAGACTATTTTGCCATTGATTGTTTTAATTTATTTAAATAAGATAGGATATGTAAATTAATGTAAGGTGAGGTAGAAGTGGGGTTGATGGTGTGTAGTTAGATAAATTGAAAAATTAAGCGCAAAATAGTCTTTTTAGGTAAGACAGGGACCAAACGCGCAACAAAAACAAACAATAAGGACCTCCCAAGTTAAAAATATAATTTAGGGACCAAACGTGGAAATTGCCTCAAACCATAGGGATCATTCATGTAATTTACTCTATAAATTACTAAAAAGTGAAACCTGATACATGGAGATAAATGAGGCTAGCCATCGGACAAAGTGGAGAAGTAGGCGTCCAATTGATCTCCGGTCGGCATACAATGACAAAGAATCGACGAAGGTGGGTGAAGGTGCACAGAACCGTTGAAGCAACCAGAGACAACAAATAATCGATGGAAATAGGCGAAGATTGGCCGGCCTAAGTGATACTACCGGCGACAAAGCTTAGCACTGGCAGACGCAGACAGATGTTGAGGACGGCGAACATCTTTCGATGACCTAAATTTTTTTGTAAATTTTGTTTTTGGGGTTTTTTCATTTTTCAATCTTCTTTTATTCTTCCATGTGATATTATTTTATTTTGTATTTTGTATTTTTGAAAGATTAACATTATTTGTATGATATTTTTAAAAGGTTTATTTGTCATCCACCGTATCCTCCTAAAATGTGGGTAACCATATAGAAATTTTGTTAATTTTGAAAGAAACATTATATGTTTCTTTTTTGGTTCACCACGGGTGTCCTTATTGCTTTTTATAGGCGTCCATACAAAAGTTTTCATATAACCACAAAAAATAATAATAATAATAATAGTAATAATAATAATAATAATAATAATCCAAAATTAAGGGTGTCGACAATCTTGACTATAATGTAGCATCGTGTCCCTTATTTTTCTAAAATACAAAGATAGGGTAGTTCACTAAAATTAATTAAGATAGGTTACCGATTTTAATCGTACATATCTTATTATATAGAGAAAAAAATAGCTGGGTCAAGTGACTCACCAAACCTTAACATATCATCGCCACTGCTTGGTGTTGCTTTGGGTACCAATAAATAGGTTGTTATAAGTGGTGTTACAACCTTACATGGTTTCCATTATTGGCTTTGGTGTTGTTTTTGGTACCTATAAATAGGTTGTACATTTTTTGGTTTCGTAGTTGTTGTTGTTTTTTTTTTTTTTTTTTTTTTTTTTTGTTTTTTGTGTGTGACTTTTATACACTATGTATTAAACGAGTAGTAGTATTTGTATTATAATCTTTAATTAAAATTGTATTATGGAGAGTGTTTTATACACTATTAGCTGTGTTATATAGAGTGTTTAGATAGAAATTTTGAGAATCTTTTAGAACATTAATGTTATTTGTATGTATTTGGTGATGTCATAACAAGCTAATGCCAATAGAACATATTAGTGTTTGTATTATAATTTCCAATTAAAATTTTAAAGATTTTAAATTTTGTGAAGATTATGAATAATACTTTAATTTTTATTTAAAATTCAAAAGATTTTATTGAAGGAAAACAACTTAAAAATCTCTTGCCTCTAGCAACCAATAAAAATTCAAAAATTATGGTTACTTTCACTATCTTTCAATAGGGGTGTAAGTGAAACAAGCCAACTTGCGAGAAACTCGAGACCTGCTCAGAAAATACTCGAAATCGACTCGAGCTCGAGCTCGAGCTACTTGAGTACCTTATCGAGCCGAGCTCGAGTACAAAAATACTCAGCTCGTAAGGCTCGCGAGCTTAGTCGATCTTAGTGTAATTTACATATATGTCATTTCTTTATAATTGTTCATTTATAATATATATATATCATTTCTTTATAATTATTCATTTATGACATGTATGGTTGATGTTATATTGATATTAGGTGCTTAATAGTGGGTTTTTTTGGTAGTTTGGAAATTTACATGTGGAATGCTTAATATTTCTTACTCAATTTAATGATTTTGATTTTATTTAAATATTAGTCGAGCCGAACCGATCCGAGCTCGAGACTGTCGAGTATTTCACGAGCTCGAGCTTGAGCTTAAAATTAAGGCTCGAGTCGAGTTCGAGCTCGAGTATGTTAGTCGAGCCGAGCTTCGAGCTTTGTAGTATTCGGCTCGACTCGGCTCGTTTACACCCCTATCTTTCAAGGGTTTTTGTCATAAAAGCCCCCAATTTTACATAAAATAGTTTGTTATGTCCCAAGTCCATTTTTTGATGCATTAAAACCCTAAGATACCGGAAAATTGGTTCATTTTTGCCCAGTGGCCAAATTTGACCTTCTAAACCCGGTCACCTTAGTTGACTGGGACAGAATTTGAGGAGTTGGAAGCTGACGTGGCTCCAAGTCAGCATTACTTCCATCAAAGAAAAGAAAAAGGCGACGACCTTGAAAAGGGAGCGAGGGAGATTCGAACTCGAGTCTAAAACAAAGCAAGGAGCGTTTCAACCACCAAGTTGAAGGAGCTTTGGTGTTTTTACTTCACAACATATTATATTTATTATGTAATTTTCTGTAAAAATTAAATAATAATAATAATAATAATAATAATTATTATTATTATTATTGTTATTATCAATTCTTATTTTATGAATTTATACATACATTGTTAAATATAATTTAATATGTATTTTATACATTTTAAAACATATTTCTATATAAATAATGTTTTATACATATAAATAACGTATGGAATTATTTTTACACAAAAACAAGTATAAAAGACATATTTATATAAATACGTAAAAAAGCATCTTCATATGTAAAAAAAACTTTATTTTTTATATATAAGTATGTTTTTAAAATGTATAAATAAGTATGTATAAATTCGTAAAAGGATATGTTTATATATATATATATATATATATATATATATATATATATATATATATATATATATATATATATATATATATATATATATTTACAAACTTATTTATACATTACAAAGTGTTTTTATACATTTTTAAAGGTATAATTTTTTTTTACGTAATTATACATATAAATACGCATACAAATGTATTTATATATATATATATATATATATATATATATATATATATATATATATAATAACAATGCATTTATATATAAATGCCTCCAATAAGATCCAACAAAAATAGAAATTAAAACACATTTATACCATTGAAATATATTTATATCCTTATATAAATAATAATAATAATAATAATATATAAATAATAATAGTAATAATATATAAATTTATAATAATAATAATAATAATAATAATAATAATAATAATAATAATAATAATAATAATAATACGATTTTAGAAGTATAAATGTCATTTTAAATATATATATATATATATATATATATATATATATATATATATATATATATATATATATATATATATATATATATACATTTGAAACCAAATTTATGTTCATATATTTATATTTATTTAAAAACGTATTCGAAAATGTATGTATAAGTTCAAATAAAATTTATAATAATAATGATAATAATAATAATAATAATAATATAATAACGACAATAATGATAATAATAATAATAATGATAATAATAATAATAATAATAATAACAACAACAACAACAACAACAACAACAACAATAATAATAATAATAATAATAATAATATCAATAACAATAATAATAATAATAATAATAATAATAATAATAATAATAATGATGATGATGATAATGATAATGATAAAGATAAAGATAATGATGATGATAACAATAACAATAACGATAACAATAATGATAATCATGATCATGATCATGATCATAATTATAATCATAATCATGATCATAATAATAATAATAATAATAATAATAATAATAATAATAACAACAACAACAACAACAACGGTGTTTTAGATTTAGATAATGAATATAATTTTGTAGAAAGGTTTTCAAAGAAACCATCATCGTCTAGTGGTAAAAGGCTTTGTAACTTGTGGAGGTTGCTTGAGTTCAATCCTTCCCAGCTTCATTTTCTTTTTAAATATCGAAATATTTAATTATGTAAGTTGATATGACATTCACGTCAGCATGCATGAACCTAGTCAGCTTCTCTTTAATTGGGTTACCTGCTATAGCCGGGTAATGGGTAAATTTGAACCAATTTTTTAGTATCTTTGGGTTTTAATGCATCAAAAAATGGACTTGGGACATAACCAACTATTTTATGTAAAATTGGGGGCTTTTATGACAAAAACCCATCTTTCAATAACCATTGTAAATATGCTAAATATAATCAATAAAAATTAGTTAGTTTTTATTAATTTTCGAATATTAAATAAGTTTTGCATCACCATATTTTAAAAACAAATAAAGAATAGATATATAAACATTCAGTACTATTCCATATAATTTGGAAAATAAAATACAAATAATCTATTCATATTTATTTGAATATGTAATCATTTGTTTGATTATAAAATTAAGTAAAACTGATTAAAATAACATTAAAATCAATATTATCATCTTTCAAAAGTTTGTTCAATTAGTTTTTATTATTAATAAAGAAAAAATAAATTGTATTCTTGCACTTGAAGGCTACATCTCAACCCGTAACCCCTAAGTTTTAAACTATAACCTGTAAACCTTAGCTTCTAAACCCTAAACCATTATCCATAAACACTATACGTAAACCTTAAACCCTAATCCTCAAACAAAACATTTTATTGAAATATATTTTTTTGTTGGCGCATTATATGTGTAAACTATTCATGCAATAATATATTGATGACAACATCTAAGGCTGTAACAAATCGAACGAACACGAACGATGATTGTTTGTGTTCATTTGTTTATTAAATAAACGAACATAAACAAACTTTACATCGAAAGGTCCACGAACAATTCGTTGAATGTTAGGTTTGTTTATAACCCTAATTGCCTCTACAACTAATTTCCAAATGAAAGTATTTGCACCCGTCGCTTAGCGCGGGTAAACGGCTAGTGTGTGTGTGTGTGTGTGTATATATATATATATATATATATGAAAATATTATTTTGCATATAACGCGTGAGGCGCGTGAGGTGCCTTCATGAGTCTTTCACATTTCGGGTCATAGGTGACCATTAATAGTTTTCCGGGTTAAAAAGGGTCACCTTGACTATGATACACCGTCCAAAGATTGGAATAGGATCATCACACCCGTTGGGATGAGTTGGTTCCAAAACAACCCTAAGATCGTTTTTTCATCCGTCAATCGTACATTGGATTTTCTTCCTCGTGTTCCTGTTCTCCGTCTATTGCAAGAAAACCTTTAACCGCATCACCATAAAAATTCTAGAATGCCTAAAATCTTGTCGACATATATTTCCAGCCATTCAGGGAGAGTTTGGCTTAGCTTTTGAATGGCCAAAATTCCTTTTAGAAAAAAATCATAAGCAAAAGATGTTTGGCAAAAGACTTCTAAAAACTACTTTTGGATTTTGCAAAGAAGAAAAATCAACTTTTTGGAAAAATCAGAACCAGACTTTTTGTAACTTTTTCAAAAAAGATCTTTTGGTCAAAAGCACCCATGAATCGATTTTCCTTTCTCTCTCCCTTGATTCATTGCTAATCCTCTCTATCTCTCCTTTTCCTTGGATGCACCGCAACACCGCTCCTTATTGTCGATTTTGTTTTTTTTGTAGTTAGGGTTTATGATTGGAAATCCCGTCGTCGTCGTCGTCCAGGTTTGTTCTTTGGACGAATTTATTTTCTGTATTTATTGATTAAATTCTATCATTGGAACTTGAAATTTAGGATCTGATTAAAATTTGTCTTTCAGATATGTTATCGATCACTCTCAGGTCGACTTACGGTTTCAATGTTTAGGAAGTCATCTGCTATCTTTGATTTTTTGCTTCTTAGTTATGGAAATCAACCGCCTACTCAGCTCTACCGATTTGTTCAAATCATTTACTTTCTTTATACGTACGTATTTCTCTTAATACCATGTTATCCCATTTTCATGCACTCGCTCTCGATGTTTTTATATTGACTCCTCTTTTGGACTACGAGAAGATTGTTGAGTATCTCTTTGACTCTGTTTTTGTATTTTGTGTTTATTTGATTTCATAAATTTCTGTAGATTTCTAGAATAATTAAATTTCTATTTTTTTTTCCAGTGGTTATTTTTTCACGTTTAATTCTTGCTTATATAGAATGATGGGTGTTTTCTGTAGAGACATAGGTGTAGAAACTATAGGCACGACTAGGAATTTTGACACTTTTTGAGAATTAATCAAATGATTAGGCAAGGATTTTCTATGCTCAAATCCCAGGTAATACTCAAGCCATTTGAGTCAGGAACCGAAGTGGAGTAGTAATCTAATCAAGGTATATCATGTAAGTATAAATTTATTTATGATATGATTTGCTATGATTTCGTGAAGCCTAATCAAAATATTTATCTATTATTGTTATTGACACCATCATCCACAACTATGCCAACAGGTATAAATCGATTTGCTGGGTAAGGCGATAGAAGATCAAGACTATTGGATTAACGACAAGCAAGAAGTAAGATAATTTATCTCTATTTCTTTCACATGCGTGTAATATTTGATCGGTTGCATACACTAATGTGGCAATATATTAGTCATTTTTGTAGATTATTTATGTGGGGTTTTCTTGGTAGATTATTTATATACTTTTTCAAGTTACTAAATGTTAGGGTTGAAATCATCAGTTCAAGGGAAATAATTAATTTCAAGTTTTAAATTTCAAGATCTTCATGTGAACCCAGGTTTCAATAAAATTACCAATACTTATGTTCAATTGATTACAACAAAGTCATATTTTTTTTCATGTTTGATTGCACGTGGGTGACCTCAGACATGTATTTCACTCCCTCAATTGTGTCGGCTGCAAGGAGCACCCATGGTCAGAGGGTATTTTTTTATGATCACCATGAAGAAGAAGCATTTTGTTACTGTTGCAATGGAATTTGGGGGCTTTTTGGAGGCATCAGTGCTGATATTATAGGTGTTAATTATAAGTTAAATCAGAGCTTTCATAGCTATTGGTTTCCTCAATCTACTCCCAATGCCACGCATAACTCACTTAACAAGGTGATTTTTTTTCATCATCAAACATACATGTTAAACCCCATCCAAGAATCCAATGCTATGGTTAAATCATTCTACCTAATATTTTTTAGAAATGAATTTGAATTTAGGTGGAAACTAACAAATGAATTAGAAAAATAAGTGTGAATTGTGTTTATTGTTTGCAAATTCTATTCAAGACATCATTTCGGTGTTAATCTTTAGGGGGTGTTTGGGAGTGCTTTTTAAGATGACATATTAACTTATTAGTTTTTTAAAATGTCAATAAATTAAAAAAGTGTTTGGTATAAATATTTAATGTGGTGTTGTTATTTTTATCGGTGGTTTATGCCAATAAATGTCAGAATAACATTTAGAAGTGGAGTGATATCAAGTTTGAGCCCAACTGATTGATAGCAGTAAAACTAATCAAACCAAACCAACCATTGGAAGGCTTCATCATAGTTATGTGTTCAACAGGTAAAATTTGCGAATTATTCATATTCACCATTTGACATTTTTTTTATTATAGTTGTGGATGACTGTATAACTCACATGTTGCAGAGAACAATGCTAATATTATGATCCGATGTTTTTCCCAGATTTTCTCATTGTGTGAATCGTCTTCCTACTATTTTGTGGTTAATAAAATGAAAGTAAATTGCCCTTTCCTATTATGCGATGACAAAAAAATAAAATAAAAGTATGTTGCCTTTTCATGCTCACCAAAAAAATACAAAGTGCAATTTTTTAACATTCCCGATTTATAAATTCATTGACTTGGCCAATCATCAAGCTTTTTGGATAGACTGTTAGTGGTTGCTTTTGTATATGAGATAGATACATCGACTTCAACTGTTGGTGACCAAAATTTTCATTGATTTGTATTATATATGTGAAGCATCCTATTGTTGGTGATTAGTTGTGTATATGGGATTGATTTATATAATCCTTATAATTTAAATGTACCAAAACACAATGACCAAATGTAGGGTAATGTACTTTCATCTACTTGCTGACCATACCAATATATTTTCATTTTTTTTCTTATTAATTCATGAATTGTAAATTAAAATCCACCAAATTATACCATTGTACTTTTACTTCTTTGGTTATTATCACAATATACTTTAAATAACTGTAAAAGATATACTTAGATGACCCTCCGTGGGTCGTGCTTACCACGGGCCTCAAACTTTTCTAGTATATGTATTTATCTGTTTGTTTTTCTATCATCATTTGGAAAAAAAGTATTTGTAGGTCTTACTTTTACCTTTTAAGCCAACACATTTTTGGGGTTTAACCGTTATTTGGCATCTGCAATGACTATTTCTTCACGTCATGCTTTCAACCAACTCCTTATTATGATTTTCCTCATGAATGCAAATTTAAAAGTGAACTTAAGTACTAAATCATAAAATAATAAAACAACCGAAACAATAACTTTCTGAATTGATAATGAAGTACATAAAATAGACCAAATACACCTCTTTGGTCCAAGGTCCTTTACCAAGTGCAGGGTTTTAAGAACTTTTTGCCAATGACGCAATATGATCCTCCTCGAATAGATTCAACTTCACCACTTTCATCCACTTTAATATATGATTCAAAGTGACATCATACTGGAAAGTTCCACCTATTTCTTTTCGGTTTCTCTGGTGATACTTCTTCCCTACTTCATTGAACTTAGTGTCCTATGATACAATACATAAGAAAATCACCTATTTGTAATGAAGAAAAATTGCATTAATGATCTACACCAATATTAGACCACACTCTCTACGCATATTGGGCCTGGGTTAATATGAAATTTGAGAAGATCCCTAACACGAAGGTCGTTGGCATTGTGAAAATTTATCATATATCATCTCTACTTGTGCTTCTTTAAGTGTTGTCTCATAATAGTTAAGGAGCTTAAAACAATCATAGAAATCATGGTTTATTTTCATTCTTATATTCCCAAAATCAAAACTGTGGTTAAGAGATATGAATTCAAGATTAAAGACCAAATGAAGAATTTGACCTATCAGAGTATATTACCTCATAAATGGTTTGTATATAGATAAATTAGACATATAAATAAACCAACAAACTGGTCAATCTATTTGAGGAAAATAGATATAAATAATAATTATTTCAAACAACTGCATGGTAAAAAGGAATTAACAAATTGGCTGTTTGATGAAAAGTTGGTGAACTTGATTGTATTAATGTTAAAAGAATGTATCTGAATCTTGGATTCTGATATAACAAATTGGTTCTTCAAGTAAAAACTAATATGGAATATTTGAAAATAATCAAAGTATCAACTTTCATGATTACTGATAGGGAATAGAGATGGCGAAACCATAGCATAAGTTTTGATGGCTCCAAGCTGACAACATTTTTTGCTCGTGGCGCTTCTAGTTTTCATCAAAAAAATGCAAACGAAGAACCATATAGGATTACTTCTTGTCCTTTTTAAGTGCTGTCAAAAGTGAGTAGTCTTTAAAATAACCCAAACAAAATGAAAATTCATGAAGACTTTAACAAACCTTGAAATGTAATTTCTCATATGTTTTTGTTTCAAAGGAATCTCAAATGCACCTTTTATACCCTTGACAACAAAAAGAAAAAATATTGCAATCAGTTGGGTCTTTTTGATAAAATAGTGCCCCTTTTATATCCTTCAATCTTAATGGTATACAATTTACCAGTTACCAATCAAATAAAACTCTCAAATTAATCGAACTCCAATCCTTGTCTAGTCTCAACTTGCAATTGAACAATATTAGTGAATTACCAAGATAATCAACAAGGATTCATCCATTGGAGATGATGCTTCCAGGAAATTGTAACGCCCGTATTTCTAGGCTAAGCATAAATGTTGATGTAATAGTCTAGGTTAATCTTTGTATCATGTTTTGAAATAATAATAAATGTATTATTTGAGTATGTGTTTTATGCTTAATTGTGTGACTTAAATGAATTAAGGATAAAAATAAGCGATAAAATAAAATGTTAGATAAACCCAATATCTATGAAGGAAGTTGTAGTGGTCTTGACAAGGTTTCTGAATATATAAAGAATGCCGAAATCCGAGTTATAACGAAGAAGTTATGACATGTCGAAGTTTCACGACAACACCGGCACGACACTGGATGACGTTAAATGTGAATTTACGATAGAGCGATATTTAGCCTTAGTTAGAGGTGACAATGGGTCGACCTGGGTTGGGTTCGGGTTCAACCCATTTATTAATTGGGTTGAAAATTTCAAGCCAACCCAACCTGTTTATTTAAATGGGTTGATATTTCCAACCCAACCCAACCTTTCAGATAAATGAGTTGTCACCGGGTTGACCCGTTTATGTGATTCCCAAACCAACCAATTAAATAAATTGGTTAAATTTGGGTTGACCCATTTAAAATAAAAAGAATAAATAAATTAACTAAAGATTACACCACTTAAATTAGTTACAGACTTAAATAAAATTTCAATGTATGACAAAAGCACAATCACAATTCACATATACAAAGAAATTATTAAATTAACATTAAATATATGTAATTTCTAAGAGATTTTTTAGAGTGGTTAGTGCTATCGGTGCCAAGCAAAAAGGTAGAAATTAGGATTCTATTTTTTTAAAACATAAATAATAATACAAACATTGTAATTTATAAACTAATACGTAGTTTAATACATGATAATATTTTAATAATTATTAAATTTAATATAAATTAAAGTTAATAGGTTGGTGGGTTGAAAATGGGGTTGATAGTTTTTACCCGACCCAACCTATTTATTTAAATGAGTTAGACGGGTTGTCCCATTTAGCATAAATGGGTTGAAAATCTCAATCCAACCTGCTAATTTTAGGTTGGGTTCGGGTTGGATTAGTGGGTTGGGTCAATTTTTGCCAGCTTTAGCCTTAGTGATCTAAACGAAAGTCATAGAATATATTAAATCGAAAGCGTGCATAAAAAGAACGTCCAAATCTGACTTCGTATGAGGAAGTTATGATTTTTCTAAGTTTCAGCTTAGCAGTATGCAGCCCGAAGTTCGAATATGAGATCGAGTGTTTTCTAGCCGAAACAATCTAAACGAGAATCGAAGATCTCGTTATTAGTAGTGCAATGGTAAAAAGACAGACGAAAACGGAGTTCAGATGAAGGAGTTATGAATTTCGAACGAAGTTTTTCTGTCCCGACCAACTAAAAATAATATAATAAAAATAAATTCAAAATTAGCCGACGAGTCGAAATGAAAGTTGTAGAGTTTAGTCTCACATATGCGTGGATAAAAAGAACGTCGAAAATGGAGATTGTATGCGAAAGTTATGAATTTCTGAAGTTCGAGGCACACATCCCAAAGTGGGAACACCCCGCGTTCAATTGGGGAACGCCCCGCATTCAGTGCTTGGCTCCGGATTGGCCAAGTCGATGCTGACTCAACAGATAAGGGATAGGATCGGAACCCCGCTCCTACGCATCGCGTTCGAAGGGAACGCCCTGCGTTCGCGGCAGACTTCAACACTATAAATAGATCACAAAGCTAACTGTTTCTGGTTGCCTTTCTCACTCGTTATTGCCTCGTTTTGCGTGCAACTTATACCCCGAAGCCCCGGTATCATTCTTGAGACCCGAAGCAAGTCCCGAAGCCCTGAGGATCCCGAGAAGTAAAGTTTCCGAGCCGAAACTCTGCCCGCGAGAAGCCCGATTTTCAAGAAAGCCTCCCGGTTTCACCGAAGAATACTACTCTTAGAGCCGTGGTGCTGTCCGATCATCTTCTGATCATGTGAGTGTATAATCCCTTTCACATACACGATTTTAATACAAGTATTGATGAATGTATTAGTTATATGATATGAGTAAGTGTGTAGTTGCTTTCTGATAATACACATATATGAATTATACTCTATTAAATACGTGCTATGTGATTATATACTATCTGTTATGCGGTATGAATATTGAATGATTATGTTAAACAGGTTTCAAGCTGTATATATAAACATGTGTATTTTATCTACAAATATGTTGGGTAGAACATGGGTAGATAGTGATGTTTGGTGAAATAAAAATGATGAGAGGCCTCGATGTGATTGTGATCTAGTCGTCCAGCAGAATATGGATGACGACCACAGACTTTTTCGAGACAGTTCAGTGGAACACTGGCAGACTCATAACCTGTAGGTGTAGTGAACTTGGGTGTTCATTTGTTGTATTCTATCCCCCTCATGGTTGCCTTAGGACATTCATTGCTGAGGAATCCCCTTTGCAGTAGTGTCCGTCCCAATGAAAATTCCTAGACTAGGTCCCTTGTAATAGTTGTTGTCATAGGGCGTAAAGTGAGGATAACGGGAATGGGGAATCGGGTTATTGTTGGTTGGTGAATATTAAATATAATTATTTATTGTGGGTTGAAAACCCTATATGCTCACCAGGCTCCCAAGCTTGACCCACTCATTTTTGTTGTATTACACGTAGTGGCGCGAGAGCATAAGTTGTTGAACTTGCGAAGATATTTTGTTTATAGACCAGTAGTTATATGTAATTGTGTAAGGTCTATGTTTTGTTGTTTATGCTTTTGTGTCTGTATCGGAACATGACATCCCGAGTTTTGATATATAATGAAAATACATTTCTTTAAAAAACGCTTTGATAAACCTTATTTTATCATGTATTGTTTTGGGGACAAATTCCACAACCCTTTTAAATCAATGGATTTACTCTGAAATTATTTTAAAAGCATAAATGAAACCGGTCTTTTCTGGCCGTAATTTTTAGGGATGTCACAGAAATGATGTCGGCTCCTCGTGGTAGTGGATTTGGTGTGCAATCACGAGGAGGAAAAACTAGAAGACCGTGGACCAGATTTAAGGGGGGGGGGGGGGGAGGGGGGTTCTTTAACGCTCATCAACACAACAGAAAACTCAAACAAAATCGTAGTTTGTTTTCTTTAATTGCAATATGAATCAATCTTAGAATTGAATAGAATGTATTTGGAAAAACGATATTGAAATTAGAACATGCAACAACGTTAAATTCCTGAATTGGAACCTCTAAACTCAAATTGAATTTGCAAGTTTGGAGAAAAAAGGACAATTTCCAATAGATTTGAACCTTTTAATAATCAGGGCAACGATGAACGTGAAATATGTGTTTCATTTTGATCGACAACAAGCATGGGCAAAAATCATAACCAAAATATTATGTGTACGTTTGTGTAAAAACAAAGGATAACGGGGGAAGGAGGGCATAAATTTGATCGATTAATTTTTTTTTTAAGTAGGGGAATGAAAGAAGATACGATTCACGCATACCATTATTAACAAGTGTGCCGATTATGGAGGGCATACAAGTATGAACAGGTGTAACATCCCCCTCTGGCACGTATCACAATATTGTCCGCTTTGGGCCACTCGGCACGAGGACTTCCTAGGGGGTCACCCATCCTGGTACTACTCCCTCCCAAGCACGCTTAACTGAGAGTTCTTATGGGATCTGCTACCCTCACGGCTTTAAAACGCGTTGTGATAGGGAAGGTATCCACACCCCATATAAGGAATGCTTAGTTCTCCTAACCAGCCGATGTGGGGTCAGATCTAACCCACTTTCACCCCCCATTATAGGGTTCGACGTCCCCGTCGAACACATCGACCCGTGCCCTGGCTTTGATACCATTTGTAACATCCCTCTCTGACACGTATCACAATATTTTCCGCTTTGGGCCACTCGGCACGAGGACTTCCCAGGGGGTCACCCTATCTTGGTACTACTCCCGCCCGAGCACGCTTAACTACAGAGTTCTTATGGGATCTGTTGCCCTCACGGCTTTAAAACGTGTTGTGATAGGGAAGGTATCCACACCCCATATAAGGAATGCTTAGTTCTCCTTCCCAGCCGATGTGGGATCAGATCTAACCCACTTTCGAAAGTGGGTTAGATCTGATCCCACATCGGCTGGGAAGGAGAAGGAAACATTTCCTTATAAAGGGGTGTGGATACCTTCCGTAACACAACACGTTTAAAAACCATGAGGGCAGCAGATCCCATAAGAACTCTACAGTTAAGCGTGCTCGGGTGGGAGTAGTACCAGGATGGGTGACCCCCTGGGAAGTCCTTGTGCCGAGTGGCCCAAAGCGGACAATATTGTGATACGTGCCAGAGGGGGATGTTAGAAATGGTATCAGAGCGAGGGCACGGGTCGATGTGTTCGACGGGGACGTCGAACCCTATAATGGGGGGGGGGGGTGAAAGTGGGTTAGATCTGATCCCACATCGCCTTGGAAGGAGAACGAAACATTTCCTTATAAAAGGGTGTGGATACCTTCCTTGTCACAACGCGTTTTAAAGCCGTGAGGGCAGCAGATCCCATAAGAAATTGAGGCGGTATGAATGGACAATGATGTAAATGGCGTCGTTTTGGCAGGTTACGTGTCAATCTTGGGACCGTGCAAATGTGATTTTGGTATATATATATATATATATATATATATATAGAGAGAGAGAGAGAGAGAGGTAGGTTCAAATGTTTCTCACATCTATTGTGTACTAGAATGCACCACTGAGAATTTAGTAATAATTATATGTATATTAAATGATATCCATACTTATAACTCATTTTTATGGAAACTAATTAAATTCGTCATTAATACCAACAATAATATTCTTTCAGAATGAATTCATATGTAGAAGAATGGGAGTGTATTACAGCAGAATGAGAGTGTATTATAGCAGAATACACTCTCGTTGTTCATATTCTATGCAACTTTATTGTATTTTAAGTGAATTAGTCCTGAAACAAAATACGAACTCAAATATAAAACCCTAGATGCGAATACATTCTGAAAGAATGTTATTGCTGACATTAATGACAGATTTAATTAGTTTTCATAAAAAGAGAATTATAATTATGAATATCAATTAATATACATATAATTATGCAAATCATTTAATATCTATATTTATTTAATTAAATAATTATTTAATTTACTAAATTCCTATTGGTGCATTCTAGCACATAATAAATATAAGAAACAAAATAACATAGCCCTATATATATATATATATATATATATATATATATATATATATATATATATATATATATATATATATATATATATATATATATATATATATATATATCCCTTCATACAAAAAGATGCTTAAACGTTTAGAACATATCAATTGATTTCGCCTAATACTGAATCATAACATTTTCATGATTTTGTTGTTAAGATTATTTGAAATTAGGTTTGTCGGTCATCAAATTGTTATGAATACAACATTTATATGATATTATAAATACATGTAGTCAAGTAATATATATATATATATATATATATATATATATATATATATATATATAAATGTTTTTCACATCTATTGTGTGCTAGAATGTACCAATATGAATTTAGTATTAATTATATGTATATTAAATGCTATCCATACTTATAACTCATTTATATGGAAACTAATTAAATTCGTCATTAATGTCAACAATAATATTCTTTCAGAATAAATTCATATATATAGATGAATGAGAGTGTATTGCAGCAGAATGAGAGTGTATTCTAGTAGAATAGACTCTCGTTCTTCATATTTCATACAACTTTATTGTATTTTAAGTAATTGAGTCTTGAAACAAGTACGAACTTGTATATAAAAACCTAGATGCAAATTCATTATGAAAGAATGTTATTGCTGGCATTAACGACGGATTTAATTAGTTTCCATAAAAAGAGAATTATAATTATGGAAATGATTTAATATCTATAATTATTTAATTTTCTAAATTTCTATTGGTGCACTCTAGCACACAATAAATGTAAAAAAACAAAATAACCTAGCCATATATATATATATATATATATATATATATATATATATATATATATATATATATATATATCCCTTCATACAAAAAGATGCTTAAACGTTTAGAACATATCAATTGAGTTCGCCTAATACTGAATCATAACATTTTCATGATTTTGTTGTTAAGATTATTTGAAATTAGGTTTGTCGGTCATCAAATTGTTATGAATACAACATTTATATGATATTATAAATACATGTAGTCAAGTACTATATATATATATATATATATATATATATATATATATATATATATATATATATATATAAATATATATATGTTTTTCACATCTATTGTGTGCTAGAATGTACCAATATGAATTTAGTATTAATTATATGTATATTAAATGCTATCCATACTTATAATTCATTTATATGGAAACTAATTAAATTCGTCATTAATGTCAACAATAATATTCTTTCCGAATAAATTCATATATCTAGATGAATGAGAGTGTATTGCAGCAGAATGAGAGTGTATTCTAGTAGAATAGACTCTCGTTCTTCATATTCCATACAACTTTATTGTATTTTAAGTAATTGAGTTTTGAAACAAAATACGAACTTATATATAAAACCTAGATGCAAATTCATTCTGAAAGAATGTTATTGCTGGCATTAACGACGGATTTAATTAGTTTCCATAAAAAGAGAATTATAATTATGAATATCATTTAATATACATATAATTATGGAAATTATTTAATATCTATAATTATTTAATTTACTAAATTTCTATTGTTGCACTCTAGCACACAATAAATGTAAAAAACAAAATAACCTAGACATATATATATATATATATATATATATATATATATATATATATATATATATATATATATATATATATATATATATATATATAATGTTTGTGTGTTTGGTGGGCTAAGTTTTAAAATATAGGTAGACGATATTTCCGACCAATAGATTTAGATTTATAATTCAATGTTATATGGTGTTCATATAGCGGCATTTGGCCTAACGCTATCGAGTGTGAAAGTATATGAATTTTTCAAATGTCGTACTTTTTTATGTCACATTAGCACAACAGCACAACGTCACTCCTAATTTCCTCGACTCACTTCATATTTTACTTGGAAAATGCTCACCGCTTAGTTCCTTTATTTTTTTAATATTAATTTTAAATAAATATATAAGAAATTTATTTTATTTATAAAAAACAAGATTAATATAAATAAAAATGGATTGAAAGAAGTATAAAGAGATGGAATGTTTGAGTTATGGTAAAATTGTCATAAAAGTGATTATAAAAATGATTTTTTTTAATTTACTTAAAAATAAATTATGAAAATGTTTTTTTTATGAATGTTTTCTTGTGAAGTATCTTAATTTTTATATGATTCATTTTGTTTGTTCACTAAAAAATATGTAAAAAAAAATTCTTACCTTTCTATCAAAATTTCCTTCTTATTTGATATTGACTATATATATATATATATATATATATATATATATATATATATATATATATATATATATATATATATATATATATATATATATATTAACGACAAGATTTTAAAAGTGGGAGTGGAAGGGTGCGATGAGGTCTGGTCGTGGAAGGGTAAACAATGTTATAGTAATAGTTGGTGAAACATCTAATGTACAAATTTGGTAGGTGAAAAATCTCACATTATAAAAAAGAAATACACCATTTGCACATAAACATTAATATGCATTCACTTATGAAGTTAAAGTCGACTCAATTTTAAATTCCACATGCTTAGTTTTTTAATAATTCGTCAATGAAAAATTACAACACTTACACATGAAAATTACTATAAATTTATGTGGAGAAGTTAGGTACTTGAATACATTTACATACACTCATATGCAACATAAATTAAAAAAATTATTTGTTAGATTTTGCTATACAATTTTTTATATTTAAAACTAAAAAAAGAACCAATTGTTTCGCTTACCTATACGTTTTACTAAACTACTTTTTATAATTATATTTAGAAAAGAACCAATTGTTTCAATCATCTATGTTTACATATAAATACAAGCTTTATTAGACTTGTATTTCATTAAATACTCTGTGTATGTCAAGTTAGTAAAATTTGTCTAAGGGAAAAAGCAACAAAATGACTAGACCATTTGAATCGTATACGATCTTCTTTTGTTTCTGCTTTTTAGTATTGATTGTTTCTCGTCAATGTAAGTTCCTAGTGCTTATTATTTTTGTTGTTACATGTTTCATCTTTTAGATTTTAATTGATTTTATATTTAATAATATCAAATTTGGTTCTATAGGTAGTAAAATTCCAACGAATGACATAAAAAATGTTGAGAAAAGTGAATGCAAGCCGGTGAGCGTGTTTTGTAGATTGGATCCAAATCTAAAGTGGTGTTGTTGCTCTGACATGACCTTATGCGACAAGGATCCTGCTGGCTGTCAACTACTATGTGGGATAAGATTCAAATGTTGTCCTCTGTAACTTGTTTTTCATATCTTTTATGTTTTGTCTTTCTCTCTGCCCCGTCTAGTTTCTTGTTGGGCGGGTGTCAGTTTTTAATATATTTGTCGGCTTCAGAAAAAAAAAAGATACAAATGTTGTGATGGAAATGTGTAATTGCTATTATTATGAATAAATATATAATGAAATAAATAAAATCCCATTTTCCTACATTAGATCTTAATAGTATTTTTCTTTCAAAATAAACATTATGTTAATTTTGGGGCATTATGAAACAAGCAGGATTATCTAATTATTTATGTGATAAAATTAAAAACAATTTAAAAACATTACCTAAGAGTTGATATTGGCCCTTGTTTCTCTAAATTTCTTTGACCTAACATGGGTTTCACTAAATCTTCAAAACCGATAGAATGTGGGGCTTCAACTACATTCTTTATAGAAATCCCAAATCGAAACTAGATGAAAAATAAATATAAAAAATTCCAGATGAAAAATCTAATAACTTCAAACCTAGGAAATGAGAAAACAAAAAGGAAAACAAGTTTATATATATATATATATATATATATATATATATATATATATATATATATATATATATATATATATATATATATATAGGGGATGGTTCAATTGAGAAAAAAAAAAGATTGAGAATGAGGGAATCATTCTCAGCCAATCATTTATTTTTGCCGCAAAAACCTCCAACGTACCGGCGGAAATGGGAAACGAATGCACATGTGTTTTCCAACATAACATATTTCCTTAAACTATGCTAATCATTACCTTAATATATACAAAAACATAGTTTTTTTTTCGTTTTTTTTAATTTTTATAAGCTATTTTTATCAAAAAATGATTTTAAATATACCAAAATTCATGATTTTTTATTCTCTACAAATAGACATCCATATTGATATAGTTTTAAGATAAAATAAATATTTTTTTTTTTATATTTTCAGCTATCGTTATTCATAAATGAATAACAATGCATCAGGTTTTATTATAGTACATTCGTTATTCACTTATTAATAAAAAGTATGATTTTTTTTTTACAATTTAAGTATCATTCATATATGAATATAACATATAATAAAGATAGTATATTCATATTTTAATATTGGACGACGAATTCACTTGTGAATATTAACATAGTATATTCACTTGTGACTATTAGATGGTATATTCACTTATGAGTATTAAATGATATTTCATATGTGAATATTACATAGTATTACATGGTATATCACATGTGAATATTACAGAGCATATTCACTTGTGAATATTAGATGGTATATTCACTTATGAATATTACACAATATATTTACATATGAATATTACAAGGTATATTCACTTATGAATATTGAAGGTATTTTGACAAATACATATAATTTTTATATGTTATTCACATATGAATAACATACAGACTTGCATATTTGTTTTGTGTTTAATAATCATATACTGATTCAGGTGAGAAAAAACATATTCATATGTGAATATAACGTGGTAATTTAGTTTATGCGTTTCATCAAACAGTTGGAGTGCAAACTAGTTAACTATTTTAAAAATGTTAAAAACATCAAGTTATCAATTTCAAATCATCATATACTTCCAATTTCGACTTCAGATGCGACATCATATCTCTGATTGATTTCTCAATTTGATTTTGATTTCCGAAAATCCGAATGGAACCTGTGAGTACCGATTCCAAGTCCCTCAATGTCGACTGTGACTGCGAGTCCAGAACTCCGATTCCAATTTCATGAACAGCGAAGAAATTCCGGTTTAGTTGAAGAAATCTGGATGATTATTGAAGGTTGGAGGAAAAATTTTGATGATGAACAAACAGTTATCGAATTCTCTATAGTTACGTATTTGAGATTGAAGGTTATTATGATATTTACAAGTTTGCCACCGTGTTTTTTATGCTTAGATTAAATGAGTGGCTAAGAATGATTTCCCCATTCTCAACCTTTTTTATTTTCTCAATTGAACTCACCTCTCTCTCTCTCTCTCTATATATATATATATATATATATATATATATATATATATATATATATATATATATATTATTTTCGCTACAAGAAAAATACAATCAAAAGATAAAACACAAAACAAAATAATATTCTAATATGTATTAAAATTATTTTCAGTACCAGAAAAAAAAGTTTTTTCAAAGTTTCGTGATTAAACCGATATGATTATGCGCATCATCAAAAGTGAATTTTAGATAGGTTGATTACTAGCATAAGCAATCTAAACGAAGATTGTAGTAATCTTAAAACTGAGAGAATGCATATAGAGAACGTCTAAATATGAGTTCATATGAGGAAGTTATAATTTTTCGAAGTTTCAGCGCAGTTGTACTAGCACAAAAATCGAAATTCAAATTGGTCGATTGTTAGCCATAACAATCTAAAAAAAAGTTGAAGATCTCGTCAATATCCGTTGATATAATGACAGTCGAGAATGGATGTCGTATAAAAGAGTTATGATCTTTATACTGATTTTAATGGTCTAAGTATGTTCAAAATATAACTTTAAAAATAGATTGAGAATTAGCCAATGGAGTCTAAATGAAAGTTGTAGTACTCGTCAATAGATATGCGTAGATATAAATAAAGTCAAAAACAGAGCTCGCATGAAGAAGATATGAACCTAGTCACTTCCCCACGCCTTCTAGAGATACACACACATACACATTCTTTCTCTCCCCCTCTCCCCCCTCTCCCTCTGTCGCTCACTCTCTTTATTTCCCTCCCTCTCTCTCTCTATCACTCTTTCTTTCTTTCTTTCTTTCTTTCTTTCTTTCTTTCTTTCTCTCTTTCTTTCTCTCTCCCTCCCTCTCTCCATCTCTCTCTCTCTCTCTCTCTCTCTCTCTCTCTCTCCCCCCCCCTCTCTCTCACGCTCGAATTTTGTCACACCCCAAACCTGAACGGCAGAAACATTCGGGGGCAGAGGACCTCATGTACAGTATCATAACACTTGAATAGTAAAGAAAGTACACACTACCATAATATAAATATATTGGAAAAGTTTACAAGACTGTATGTGTTATATGTTTGAATATCAAATACAATATGGTGATCCAAAATATGTTACTAACGCCAGCACATTTGTCTTTAAAAGTAGTTGCTACATGATTTAGCGTTTTCCTGATAATACAAGTTATTTCAAAGAAAAAGTGTCAACAATAAAGTTGGTGAGTTTATAAGTAGTGTTTTGGGAAAATGTATGCCATTCAAAAGTTCACGTTTGTTTTCCAGAAAATCCAATATTTTCTTATGAGTGTATGAAATGAGTATGAATGATTGTTGTATAAATTGTATGTATTTGAACCAGGAAAATCCTATATTTTCCTAAAAGTGAAATGCAGTCTCAAATGACCAAGACCGTAACCTATAAGCAACTATGACATGCTCAAAAGAATGATGTATAGTCTTATTATAAAACAAAACTATAAGAAGATTTGTATTTGAATGTGAAAAGAACTGTATTTGTTACTTTTCCCGTGAAAACGTAATACCATAATAATTGTCTATCCGGTGAGTTTTTATAACCGTACTATCATAATTTGCATGTAGCGACGTTCTTGGGGCGTCGAAATGAGATGACACTTGTTACCCCGGGGACTGTAGCTAACAGTCAGGGTGCGAGATTATTAGTCCCGTATAGATCTATACACACTTGTCACGTTCTCCGGACGGGAGATTCTGGTTATAAACAGGACTTCTAACGGTACCTTAAAAGGTATATTGAAGATGAATGACTCACAAATTCTCAATTAAGTCCCGTATTAAATGAATGCATTTGTTTCTGAAATGATTATCCTTTTCAACAATATTAACAAAGGCATAATAGAGATTGATATGTATTTGTGAAAAGACAATGTTGTAGTTGAAATGTTTACTCTATAATATGCAAACTTAAAAACTAAACCTATTTCATTTATAAAGCATGTTGTTTATCCCAAGAGAGTAAAGTTGTGTTATGAGATATTTTGCATGATGATAACTTCATAAGATAGTTAAAACAACAGTATCAAAAGTATATCCAAGATTGACGTTTCACACGGTTTTAGCCGTGTGTTTACTTGTATTCACCCCTTAAAGCATTTAAAATGGTATTTAAAAATGTAGTGATAGGGGTATGAACTCACATGGTTGAAGTGGTGGCTTGAAGATGTTGAGACTAAAAATTGAGCAGAACTTCGACTAGAAAAGCTGATTTCTTGGGATTCTCGGGAATTCTCGAGACCCTCGGGAGCGTAGAACTTCCTTCAGGGATTGGATATGAAACCAGAATGTCGGGATAGCCTCGAGAGGCTAGAAGTGAGAAATTTGGGAGAGAATGTAGTAAATTTGCAACCAAGATCCGTAACCCTCGCACCCTTTATATAGGGGCTGGACATGGTGCGAACGCGGGGCGTTCTTGCTGGGTACGCAGGGCGTTCCCCTAAACGCAACGTGCTCCGAAGTTGAAATACGTCATCGCTTACGAACCTCAGATGGGATGGCGAAGGGACAAGTCTGCGAGTACGAACGCGGGGCGTTCCCTTAGGGAGCGCGGTGCGTTCCCTTCGGACCAGCCTCAGAAGTTGTGCCTCGAACTTGTAAAATCCATAACTTTTGCGTACGAGCTCTGTTTTCGACGTTCTATATATGCACGTGAAGGTGAGAATATACTCTACAACTCTCGTTTAGACCTCATCGGCTAATTTTGAATTTATTTTTAATAATATATTTTTAACAGTCCAGGACTGGAAAAGTCAGTTAAAAATCCATAACTTCTTCATCCGACGTCCGTTTTCGTCAGTCTTTTTACCATTGTATTACTATTGACGAGATCTTCGATTCTTGTTTAGGTCGTTGTGACAGCCTGAAATTTATTCCGTCCCTGTAACCCATTTCTGTTAATAAAATTTATTTTTATTGAAATTTTCCGTTAACTTTTGGGTTAGGCAAATCAATTAATGTTTTTATTTTTATTTTCATAAGTGTCAAAATGAAATAAAAACACGTGAAACGCCCTCGAATTCATTTGGAAAAGTTTTTAGTTTATGACCATTTAATTGGGTATGACCATAAACTCCGTTTAACGTCGTTATTGGGTGGATCCCCACCTGGCCGCCTACTCAAACCCTATATAAGGGTTGAGTGGCCTTCATATGAGCCATTTTCCCACTCCTAAAGCTTTCTCTCTCTACTCTCTCTCTACAAGTTGGATTGTGGTCAAGAAACACCTCATTCAAGCTCCAAAATCGTAAGTAATCCTTCCTAGCTCGTTGTTTAGCTTGGTATCCATGCAAATTCAGGGTTGAATCATCAAAATACCTCAAAAACTCGTGTTTATGGTTGGGGAACACCTCCCAAAACCGTAAACTCCCATAAGGGGGTTTTGATGCCCCAAAACCCCTCCAAAACCCTTCTAATGCTTATCTATGACTTAGAAACTTGCATGCATGAAATTAGAAACCCAAAATCGTGTCTTTATGGGAGTAAACATGAGTTTACAGTCCATGAACATTCATGAACCGTAAACACCAAAACCGTAAACACCATAAAGGGTGTTTTGGTGTCCCTAACTCCTTCCTTAGCATGTTTAATGGACTAGAAACTTGTATGAATGAGCTTAGGACCACAAAACACGAAGGAAATAATGTGCTCATGGGTTCACGGCCATAAACACTAGTGTTTACGACCGTAAACTCCCAAGGAGTGGTCCAAGGACCGCAAACTCCAAGGGAGTACCCTTTTGAACCCTAATAACTTCTCAAGACCTTTGTTTTGACCTTAGAACCCTTCCTAGTGATGCAAGAGACCTTTAAAAACACAGAATCACTATTCCCATGAGTTTACGACCGTAAACTCATGGGGGAAGTGGTCTCTCAACCGCAAACTCATGTTAGGGTGGTCACTTGAAGTGTAAACTCCATAGTTAGGCCATACACTCTTTAGAAGCAACCCTTAGCACTCCTTGCACTTGTAGCAAAATGTTTTCATGCACTAAAGGGTCTTTACTTGCTAAACTGGTGATAAAATGACTAATTAGACACCATCATGTGCCACTACATGTTACATAGGATCCGTGGGAGTGTTCAAGTCCTCACTTGACACCTAGCACCCTACCCGACATTCCATCCACTCCGCTCACTGCAGGTGAGTTCATACCCCTTAATTAACCTTTCAAATGTTTTTAAATGCTTTTATGGGGAGGGGGGAATACAAGTTGAATCCAACAATATATAGTATCAATTACATGTGATTTGTAACTTACAATCAAAAAGGATTTCTACACTTCTAACCGTTTTGCCATCAAAACCACTTTCAATGTTTATCAAACTCATTTTCATGTTAAATTGTTATAAAAACCATTTTCAAACTCTTTTAAACTTCTTATGTTCCTAAAATATATCTACACCAATATATTTATATAAGTAAGACATGAAGGACTTAGGACTGATAGCTCGCCTTATTTCCTGTTCTTGTTTGATTGGGGTCTTAGGGTATATTGTTATATGTCCGACTGTCGTTGAATTCTTAGTTATATATTGTATGTATTTGTGTTGGATATGAATGTCTTCACTCAGTTCAATACTTTTGTGTATCCAAGAATGACTACAACATGCTAGTTAACTATAATAGGTATAGTTAAGGTTTACCACTCCTTACTACCCATACTATGATACTTACCACAGTTAGTACTATTATGAGTCTCTACATGTTAAGTACTATACAAGAAGAATACTATATACCATACAAAAGAACACTAAATATATTATACCCAGAAGCACACTATACACTAATACAAGAGAACATACTAAAACATAATGTGATACACTATTCCTCTTTTACTGCGCCTTCGCCGTGTAACCTTAGTCTCCTGGAGGGAGACCGGGCTCTATGTGTATAGATCTATACAGGGCGGACACTCTCACATCCCGACTACTAGCTACAGTCCGAGCCGACTAGGGCCAGGGATGATAACATATTGCCACACTACGCATGACCTGGAGGGTCATTATGCATTCGATCGCCTATCCCCATGGTTACATATAGATTCACATTCGGATCCCTAAATTAACAAATTAAGAATTAAAGGTAAAGTAGACTCCCCGAGGTGTATTATATACTTATCACTACCTAGAGTTTGCAGTTTATTTACCATTCAGTCAGCAGTAACAATGTTGGAATAATACATTATTTTCCCATTTACTTTGTTCAAATGAAGTACAAACTATATTTTTATAATTGAAAGTCTAATTGGGAAAACTTTTACACACTCAAAGGATCAAACCTACAAGTAACCAAGTCTTGGCAGAAGACTACTTTTACTGGAAAATATAGGATTTTCTAGAGATTCACACTATTTTCAAACTTGATAACAACTTTCATGTTATACAATTGTAAACACTTTTATGATGGGTTTTAAACTATACATCATTCCTATGGTGTACATGCAAACCCTAATAGCTTTTGGATCTAGTTTGTCTAATGAACATGAAATTGAATATCCAAAGCTATAAACCCTAGATCTAGCATGCAATTAATCATATTAACATAAAATAGGGTTTAAGATATTACCTTGATTGTTATATAGTAATAACAATCTCAATTCCTTCTTGTATTGACTTTAGAAAGCTTAGAGTCACAAATGTTACTCCTCTAATGGTTCACAAACACCAAGAGCAAGAGGATGAAGAAGAGAAGAGAAGAAGGCTGCCCAAAACGTGTGGAAACCCTAGACAATTAGTTAACCACGTTTTTGGGGCTTAAGGGTTCCTTAAATAGTGAGGCTATTAGGGTTATCTAACAAGGAAACCCTAATTTGGATGCTTAGGCCCTAAGCAACCCATGAACCCCTTTCTTAAAGGTCTTTGGACGAATTCTAATGGGTTTCCCCATAGAATTTGTCCACCCCTTTAATATGGAGTCTATTAGCCCAATATTCAACTATCACACAATTGATAGTTCTAGTCCCTTAAGTTTAATTAATGTCTTTTAGCCACAAACTTAATTCTTATTAATTCTTGACTAATATTAATTAAACAATATGATTTCTCCCTTAATATATTATTCTCATAATATATTAATAAATCATAATTAATCCTTTTTCTTCATAATTCATCCTATCAAGTTGCTTTGGTGAAGGCAACCCAAAAGGACCATGCACCATCGGGTCAAGTACATACCAAAATAGTTATGGACTTAGACACTAATCCAACAGTCTCCCACTTGGATAAGTCTAATAACTATTCCGCATATGACTTCAGATCCTGATCTGCAATCGTAGCTTTCCAAAGCCGTTATCAACTCTGATCTTATCAGATGCGCGTGTCCTTCAGATAAGGGATCATATATTCCTCCATTCTAGATATCGTATAGACTGAGACATGGATCTAAATCATTCTCTCTGTCTATGTGCTGTTTCCCGAATTCAGATTTATGACGACTGACAACAGACTATAATTGAACACATCAATTTAGTCCCGGCTTGGCCAAGCGCTTAGGTGTCATCACTAAATCATCGAGGGGCCCACATATATCGCTTTTATCCTACTTTGGATAAAAGGAACGGATAAAATTTGACTCAATGCTCGCTTGCACTCACTCACCAAATCACACACAACAATATGTTTTATAACACCAAGTTACTGGTGCGTTTTCATATTATCAATGTGAAACCGATTCGCAAGATACAACTCACACATCTCGGTTTCAAGAATATAAGATGTTATCGTCTCACCAATCACTCATGATGAAATCCATGAAGTGATCCAAGTGAGCGTGGGTTTAATCCAATGCTCAAATCATATTCATAAGCACTCATGAACGTTGCAGCAAACATTTGCTTATGTCTAATGCTCTTCAGACAATCCACACACCAATTCACGACAGTCTTCATTCATACCTACTGCCAACATATGAACGACTGTGGTCCGTTCAAATAATTTGACTGTTCTGAACCAATTAAATTATTCGGGAAGTCAAAACATGCAAGGTGAAACAGAAGAATAATACTAACCCCGTATGACCTCAAACCTTTGAGTATAAATAAAACACCTTTTATTTATCACCATATTGATTACTCATTGATTGTTGTTTCGGGTAATCAACTTCTTACTTGAATTATTACCACACTTGTCCCATGCTCTTAGCATGTACACAATGTTTACCTATGGTTCTTACTTTGTGAAATATATCAAATGAACACATTACCAATCATACTCATTTCACAACTCCCAATCCTTTCTATAAGTGAAAGAATATCAAATTCTTGCCACTTATAGAATATGCTAGATTCTAACATTTTATGTAATGATCCTTTCATAATATCACTGCACTAAAGTCACAAGGACTATTGCCAATGAAATTACAAAGCCCTTTATCGGAGATTGTTATAAGACAATTCCATAGATGTGATGTCTCTCACTCAAGGTACATTCCTTTGAACATCCTTTTGCATAAAAGTTTCTAATCTAGACATAGATTCTTAATATCTGACTCCCAATATGGAAACCTTTCCATACTTACCATATGACAACTCATTCTTAATAGAATGTTATCTATTCATAATAATGTCGATATGGTCCATCCAATACTATACCTCCAACTACTCACAAGCGACCAATCCTCGGCGAACTTTGGATTGTCCTTTGATAGTTGTTTAATTATCTTAGTCAAAACCGATTCTTGTCCTTTTTCCCTCTAAATGCGCTAGACATTTGGAAAAATTTTAGAATGGTCAAATATTATAGCATTTGCAATCGATCCTATACCCGAAGCGTATGGGACACGATGCATAATGTCTTACATAAAGATTCGATATTTTATCAATCTTTTGCCATAATATTTTACGTGTCACATTCTCACAATTTGATTTATGAAGAGGGATTCCATAATCATAATCGAAATTTGAGAACGTACTATGTATCCTTGACTAAATTTATTAACATTCCACAACCTAAGCCTTTAGATTTGAAATGAAGCATAATATTCTCTCCCTTAATTATAGCAAAACAACTATTCAATCCTTACGACTTTGTAAAGTATAACTCTTGTTTTCTATAATTAATATTGCTAACTTGCAATACTTGCCTTAATAATCATACAATCATAACATTTATGATCCCACTATCACGATTATTATTATAAACATAACACTTATTCTCCCACTAGCTTTGACACGTATTTAGAAACAACTTAACTTTCAGAAAAACAATACCTATTGAATTTATTAAATTCATGTTTCTAATACATAATGCTTTTATAATCCTTTATCTAAGCTTATACACCTTTCCTTTAGATAGCTCATATGTGTGTCTAAACAATTAAGACTAATTGCCAAATCTCACAATTCGAATCATGGAAAGGGATACCGTAACCATAATCGAATTCGAGAATCCAATTATCACAATCACTATCTTCTTAAAATCTCTTTTAGTGAAAGCATTTCCTCACAGTCATTTTCATGAAGGAGGGAATCTTATGACACTTAGATTTTAATGGTGTATGTGTTTCTATCCATGTGAATTTGTCAAAATCAAGGTTTGCGACAAATTCAAACTCATATGGACCGAACTTTCTCAATCTTGATTTCTTGCCTTATGGTAACACGGCTGCCCACCATGTCTTCCAAGTAGTTAAGCAATTCACCCTTTCCAATCAATGTACTTTCCATTGATCAAGGTGCTTGCCTCTTATGCGTTCAAATGAGAGCTCATAGAACTCACATGCATTATTAACTCGATTGGAACGACACAGGAAAAAGATAATGTCAACACGATAGGTTGTAAACCTCTACTCGTGTGCTAGTGATGATTGATAAGGTTTATTCTTGATTAGTTCTTGAATCTTTTCAATACCATTAAGACTCCCACTGACTCTTGACATATAAGATTCTCTTGTCAATAAACATTTCTTGACAAACAAATATTCAAGAGTTAGTGCAACTTTTATCAAGACAAAACACTTCATAAAATTGGTCCTAGTTGATCTTTGTCTTATCCAAGACATCACAACTTTCCACATTTGATGAATGTTATAAACCTTCTTAAGACTTTTCACTCAATGTCACAATCTTAACTCTAAGACTTGTTTTGGAACGAAGTATGATTAGCTTCTTGATTTAACCATTTCTTCAATTCTCGATTCCTCTTCTTGCACTAAGACTCACTTAGAGGATCAATTGAGATATGGTTCTTAATCATTAAGACCTATCATAAAACATAATAAAAGGTACTCTCCCTTCTTCATAGAATGGAGAAACTTTTATCTTTCTGCCTACTTGATTCTTCTTATTCGTTCTGCTATTGATTTAAACTCTTTTCAATCAACTAAGAATCACACTTAATCTCATAAGTGTAATCATATTTACTTAACCTTAGTAAATCATGATGAATATCTTTGTTACTCTTGTGGTGGACTTGATCAACACACAACCTTGTATACTTGATCTCCTAGTCCTTTTACTTGACACTTTGTTAACGAATTAGTCTAATTTCCAAATATGAAACTTCTCATTCATCATCCAACACTTGTTGTATGATTCCAAGTCTCTATCCAATTGAAAATTGGGCGATGAGAAACTTTCCCTATTCGGTAAATTCTTGACCTTTCTACAAATAACATAATTAAGAATCACATCCATTCGTTGTAGAAATATGCAAACATCAATTTTTCATTATAACAATTTCATTGCAAGGAAATAAATAAATAAATAAATGAGTCAAACCAAAATTTATTTTATTTATAAAAGCAGCGGAAAACATTTTGTCCTTACAATGCAAAATCAATTGAAAAACTATGTAATAGATATTGCTAACAACTCTATCATAACTTTCTAAGCTTAAAATCTATTCTTCAAGTCCATGCGATCGAGATCCATTTCTTGGTGATTAGACTCATCTTGCTTTTTCATCAAGCTTCCTCTCTTTTCATTGATCCTACAAAACATTCAAGTGCAATCTTATCACATTATGTATTAAGAATCAATGAATAGGAACTTAATGGAGTTAGATAGTGGATTTTACCTGAAGCACAACCATACTCTTTGACTCTCCCAGCTTCTGGACTCTTCAGGCTCTTAGGGCAGACTTGTATCCAACGCCCTTTCTCTTGGCAGCAAATGCAGGTCGGTTCTCTTAGAACGTCCTCGGAAGCATGGTCGGTTGACTTTCCCAACAAATATGCTCCTGTGACACCCAATTTTTTTTGCAAAAATTTTAAACTTTTAAAACCCATCTTAAATTAAATTAAAACAACTGAAATAGTCATAACATAATCCATCAACTTAATAATCATATAAAATAAGTGCGGAAGTAATAATAATAATAAGGTCCCAACAAAATAACTAGTAGCGATGTCCCGATGCTCCATGTCAAGCCTTAGCCTCTTTAATCTTAGCACCTGAAAAGTTATAAGGGAAAAACGTAAGCACGAAGCTTAGTGAATTCAAACACAGACATTGTACTAACATTCATATTTACTAGCCCTAATCCATTTTCCAATTATAATGATAAAGGCAAAGAACGAATCAATGTCTATATTACGAGAAGGACTTGTAGGTTTGAACCGCACCGGGAAGATCCCGTATCATTTGGCCCTAATCACCGCACCTCACGAAGAGTATTACGTTGGTGATCTTACCTACCCACCGCACCGGTAAATCCGTATCCTTTGGTGGTGTCCCCATATCCATAATTAGTTACATACAGTGCACATGTACGAATTAAAACAATACTTATATAGCATGCTTTTATAATAAATTCAAATAATCACACACGAGCTAACTAGCAAACACAATCATCAATACAACGGTGTGAGAGAACTCACCTTGAGTGAGTATTAAGGATGGCTAACAATCAAATAATGCTACCAAGCTTGAGCAAACTTCAAAACCTCGCCTAAGAAGGACTAAAGGTTAGAAACGAGAAGTAATGAAGCTATGAGTTGAGAAAAGAGTAATCACAGCAAGGTCTCTAAAACAGACCTGCTGTTAAAAACGGATTTACTCCAAAATCTAAAACAGAAACATAGCTTTAACTAAATTTTATAGGAAACTATGATTGCTCAGGATTCCATAACTATAAAGAACTCATTCTAACTCCAAAAGATGAATTAAATATGAATTTTACAAAATGGTGTATCACTTGTGTCTCCAACAATACAGTCAAGTGATGTTGGCCAATTCTACCCAACTTGTGAGTAGAATTCGTCCAAAAGAAAATTAAGAGAAGTAAAGGACATACAAGTGAAAGTCTCAGAGTTGGAATTGAATGAAAAGCATCTCTCAAACTCCAGATATAAAATTCACATTGTGGACAATCACAGCACTAGCAAAAGCTGGTGACTACCCACTGACCTGGAGTGTGGATCCATTCTAACCAATTTATAATTGGAAATAACACCCCATATTCTCCAGATCTTAAATTCATAATATAAGGAACATATAGAAACTTGGAATCACTCTGGATCCTTTTCCAAGCCTTAGAAATGATGAAAACAAAATGACATATCAGAACAGACCCGGATCAGACCTAACAGCAAAGATTCCATTCTTTCACATAGATAAAGCCCTTATCAGTGAGGTTGGCCTTCTTAAGAAAGTTATCCAACTCAATTTGTGAACGTTTGGAACTGGTTTGGGGTCCGTTTGAGTTCTAGAGCTCCAGATATGATTTTTACAAAATGACTACAGATCTGATGGAAAACAGAATCGTAGCCACCCGTGATTCCTTTTTGGCTTATCCATCCTTCTCCTTTTGAAACACATTTTAAGATGTGTTCATCACCCCAATTCAGTCCCCATGATAATGGTGGTACTAAAAAGGGTTAGGGATCATTAGGATTTCATTTAGCCTCAAGGATGTAATAATAATCAACATGAAAATAAACATAAGCACATAAAATCATCATTCTCCCTTTTAGGGTTTCCATGATCTTTTGCCACATGTAATCCCCTAGATCCATCATCCACCATATATGGGGTGAAGATAGGATCTTGAGATGATGTATAACATACAATTACAAACAAAATAAGAAGGAGAAGAGGTGAAGATGAAATCATAAAACTAGAACAAGGTTATGAATCAAGTTGTAAGAAAGGATAAGGAGGTTCATACCAATACGAATCAAGGCTGGAAATGAACAAGAATTAAGCACCAAACAGCCCCTTGGCTGCTCTTGATCCCAAAGAGAGAGAGGGACGATTTTTGAGAGAGAGGGAGGGTTTAGAGTGTTTTCCTTGTGTGTGTTCCAAATGATTCAATTTACACATTAAGTACTATTAACTAGATGGACATTGCAAATAGGCCCATAGCCCATGGACTTCAAAAAGGAGTTTACAAGATGATCAAAAGAGTCCAATAACATAAGAAATCAGACATTGGTTAAATAAATTAACCCAAGGTTACAAGGATAATTAAATTAAAATAACCAAACGTACCGAGAAAACTCGGGGCATTACAGCTCCATTGCTTTGCCAAATCATTTCTGATTCAGCAGCAACGAGCATGTAAGTTAAGTCAATGAGGTTTTCCCCATGATCCATCATATAATACTTTCTTTTGAACTCATTATATGATTCAGGAAGTGACTGTAGGACCCAACCTATAGCCAACTCATTAGGGAATGACGCACCCAACATTATCAACCTATCGATGTGTGCTTTCATTCCTAGAACATGGGCACACACGGGTTTACCATCTTCATGTTTCATTTCCATTAGGACTTTAGTGACATTGAACCTTTCAATTCTTCGATCTTGTGGGTTAGCGAGAACAACGGGAGGAGGAGGAGGAAGTGAAGCATGATTTCTTGTTCCTCGATCGAATCGTGGAATATCATCTTCATGTGGAATGCTAGTTCCACGGGATTTGGTAAGACCATAGTTGTCATACTTTGACATCTACAAAACGGGAGAAAAACAAATTCAAGTTAGTTGATTTATTGAGTCCTTAGTAAATCACCCAAATGATATACTAAGGCTAGGACCCAACACAATATTCTACAACTCGGGAGAGGGATGCCGTAACCCTAATTGCAGAACATTTGAAGGTAAGTGAATGACGATTCACTAATTTTCCACCATCAAAAACGAAAAAGAAATTTTAAGTTTTAAATCTACGAATACTCCTAGATTCTTTGAGATTCATTGAACATTTCAATGGCATGTTTAAATCTCGATATGCCCCTCTAGTTTGTGACTGGGATGCCGAGGATCACAAAGCGGGTGTGAATAACCATGCAAATCTACATGGTGCCCCCACATGTTATAGTCACCTATTCGATGTGCCGGTTAACCACACACGCTCCACCGAACTATGACAAACATTGAGTCACCCTTTGCTACCTTTGCTTAGAACCATTTAGTGTGCCGGTTAGCCACACACGCTCCACTAACGTCTTCGCAAGGGCACAAAGTGTAATTTCATGGAATTCCATCAATTCACTTTTGCCTAAAGTAACTAAGATTGGGAATTTTGTAAAAACATTTAGTTACTTTTGTACTTCATTATACTTATAATGGAAGGTTTCTGTCCTATCCTACCCGTTCGGCTAACGACCCTCCACTAGTCAAGAGTGCGGTGGGTAAGAGTGGATACCCATTCAATCGCCATTTTATAGGCAATTTTCTTAAACACCCCTTATAGACCAGCTTCGTGAATGAGGCCTACTAACGGTAAGACTGACTTTAATGTTATATATAGTATAGGGTGTATTTTACACTTTTAAAATACTAGGTGGGCTAATTTAATAATTTACACTTTTAATTTAACTAAATGTGAACCTTAACTTTATGGATTTATTAAATCTCCTTTAATTATACACCTTAATTAATTAATAAAACCATAAGGTGTGATTTGAACTTTCCAAAACAATAGGGTTTTAGAATTTAACATTCCTAAATTAAACTTTTAATCAACTTTTAAATTCCAAAACTTGAAGGCAAGTTTTGAAACATTTCAAAACATTAGGGTTTAGAATTTAAATATACATCAAAATTAAACTTTTAATCAAAAATTTAAATTCCAAAACTAGAGGGAAAGTTTTGAAACCTTTTCAAAACATTAGGGTTTAACTATATAAATTTCAAAAACAAAACTTTTAAGTTCAAATTTAAATTATAAAACCTAAGGGTGCAAATTGAAACTTTTCAAACTAAATAGGTCAAATATTTATCTAATAATAATCCTATATTATCCATATTTAACCAAATCCATTAATTTTGATAAGGATAATCATTCCAAACATAAAAAAATCGATTTTAGGCAATAAAAACGAGTTTTGATAATTATCCTTAACAAAATCTGCTCAAAAAATCGAAAATCTCGTCAACAGCACTCTGGACTCGCCGAGTTCAGCCTACTCGCCGAGTCCAACTGATGTACTCGCTGAGTCGGGGCTACTCCCCGAGTCCATAAATGGACTCGCCGAGTAGGCGGTGCAGACAACAAAAAATTTTCGTTTTTTCGATCTTTTTGCATCTATTCAATAGAAAAACGACCTTGGCTCTGATACCACTGATGGGTTTAAACTATACATCATTCCTATGGTGTACATGCAAACCCTAATAGCTTTTGGATCTAGTTTGTCTAATGAACATGAAATTGAATATCCAAAGCTATAAACCCTAGATCTAGCATGCAATTAATCATATTAACATAAAATAGGGTTTAAGATATTACCTTGATTGTTATATAGTAATAACAATCTCAATTCCTTCTTGTATTGACTTTAGAAAGCTTAGAGTCACAAATGTTACTCCTCTAATGGTTCACAAACACCAAGAGCAAGAGGATGAAGAGGAGAAGAGAAGAAGGCTGCCCAAAACGTGTGGAAACCCTAGACAATTAGTTCACCACGTTTTTGGGGCTTAAGGGTTCCTTAAATAGTGAGGCTATTAGGGTTATCTAACAAGGAAACCCTAATTTGGATGCTTAGGCCCTAAGCAACCCATGAACCCCTTTCTTAAAGGCCTTTGGACGATTTCTAATGGGTTTCCCCATAGAATTTGTCCACCCCTTTAATATGGAGTCTATTAGACCAATATTCAACTATCACACAATTGACAGTTCTAGTCCCTTAAGTTTAATTAATGTCTTTTAGCCACAAACTTAATTCTTATTAATTCTTGACTAATATTAATTAAACAATATGATTTCTCCCTTAATATATTATTGTCATAATATATTAATAAATCATAATTAATCGATCCTTTCTCTCCATAATTCATCCTATCAAGTTGCTTTGGTGAAGGCAACCCAAAAGGACCATGCACCATCAGGTAAAGTACATACCAAAATAGTTATGGACTTAGACACTAATCCAACATTTTATACATGCAATGACACTAAATTCTTATGAACTCACCAGCTTTATGTTGATACTCGTTTTCAAAATAACTTGTATTCTCAGGTCGTCAGTAGACAGGTACAGATGCAGCTTGTGAGAAGACGGAGCACATATAAGACTCCTCTTTATTTTTTATTATACTTTTTGGTGTGTAACAAACTGTACAGAACACGCTTGTATTACAATTACTATATTAATTCAATGGATGTTGTTGCTTGTTTTTACTATTATGCATTGTTATGATACTGTACATGACGTCCTCCACCCCAGAACGTATTCCGCCGTTCTCGGTTTTGGGGTGTGACATATTGGTATCAGAGCATTGTTTATAGTGAATCAAGTATATCAACCCATAAAAGATATACGAACTATAAACACATCAGGATTAAAACACTCTGACTAAGAGTATATACTTTTAAATAATAAAATGTTTAACTAAGTGTATATATATATATATATATATATATATATATATATATATATATATATATATATATATATATATATATATATATATATTAATACAAAGGATCAGTATCATACTAGAACAAAACAAAAGTATTAAGATTGTTGAACATCACAATTAGGCTTAGAGACATATAGTCAAGTCTGGGTGAATGTATCCTGATCAACTACGTTTTCCTAGGAGTGACTAGCATGTGCCTAAGAATGGTTGTGGTGCTACAACAAGTCTAAAAACTTACCAACACTACCACAAGAACATCTGAACAAGAATACTATAGGAGTATTCTACATTCTATTAACTACATATGTGAGAACTAAAAGGGTCATTACTAGTAGGGCAATAGTTGCTAAGTGGATACACCACGATTACATGTGACTAAGGCGCTATAGACTTAGAATCTGTGACCTTTGCTTCATTTCCTGTTCTTGTTTGATTATGGACTTAGAGTTAGGGTCACTTATTCGAAGGTCTATCCTGCTTCGGTTACATGTAATTGGTATGCACTATGCATGTATTGGGTCGGCTAATAGCGATCATCTTATAAGTATCCTAGATTAGTACGTCTAATAACCTTTCTTTCCCAATTCTCGTGTAGTTATCATGGGTGGCTTCCACCATCCCAACAATCCGTACTATCCAAACCAAGGCATTGGAGGATGGCTCGAAGAGGAGTCAGAAGACGATCACCCAATTCCTTTGGATGATCACCGTGCAGAAGGCTTTTCGGATAGCTCCAGCTCCGAGCCAGAAGTCAACAACCTACCCCCTGTAGCTCCAAAACCCAAACCCTGTCTAGCATTCCAAGGTCCCACTCCCATGTCAGCAACAACCTTAGATCGATGGAGCGATGAACAGGGTCAGCCCTTACCTTTCAACCGAGACCGAAGCTTTTACAACATAAGCTAGGGTGGCTCGGCTGATCAAGCCCTACCCATCATGGTCCGGAGGATTGCTAGGAACGTCGAGCAAGGTCATGCAGCTATCGGCAGAGTTGTGGAAATTGATGCCAACTCTAACCTTAACACTGTCCGTATCCGCCAACTGGAAGAAGCTATGGATAGGACTAGGAGGACCAATGAGGCTCTATAGCAACAACTAGCTGCATCCCGAGCCGAAGTCAGGGAACTCCGGGCGCGTTAGAGAGCACATGAACGACATCTTCAAGAAGTTGTGCGCCAACTGGCTGATCTTAGGGTTCGCCTAAGGGATACCCATCACCAGTAGAAGATGTCCACTTATCTCCCTCTTTTGTTTAAGGAACAACCTTTTCTTTTCTATGCTCGGTAGAGCACTTTTCTGTAAACATTTCTAACTCTGAAAGTACCTTATCTAGACTCCTAGACTGCCAACATTTTCCCTTATGGTTGCATGTAAGACCTACTGTTAGGTCACTTTTCCCGAACTCATATTACATCATTAATACCAGTAATATTGGCAGTTACCTACTCTGTTACTATGACTCTATCTGATAGTTGGACTATGTTGATTTAGTCCATGAAACGTTCTCATCATGTTTGCAATTGATCCTTACTATGGTCATCACCTCTATAAACTTTCAGTAAAAGATGCCTCCCTGCAAGCACCCGAACAGAGGCAGACATGTGACTCAAACTCCACCTCCACCACCCCCTCCTCCGCAGTTCGATCCGGTGCTGTTTCAGATAGCTGTAACCGCAGCTATGGCCCAAATGAATTTCGGCGATGCAAGTGGAGCCGGAATGGGCACCAACTCTAAACATGGTGAAATCCACGCACGTACGCAGGGGTGCACTTATAAGGATTTCATGAACTGCAAACTAGTGTTCTTTAATGGGACCAGAGGGATCCTTGCTCTGTCCCAATGGATCGAAAGAACTGAAGCCGTCTTCGAAATGTGCTCGTGCCCCGAGGAAAGAAAAATCAAGTTCGCTGCCACTACCTTCACTGAAAGGGCCCTGACATGGTGGAATGGCCATGTCAATTCACTTTCTTTGTTGACAGCCAACGCCATGGGCTGGGACACACTGAAGGACCTTCTGAGAAGGGAGTACTGTCCTAGGGGTGAAGTCCAGAAACTCGAGGAGGAACTCTAGAACCTCAAAATGAAGGGGACCGACATAGTGGCTTATACGGCCAGGTTCTGCGACCTGGTAGCTATGTTCCCTAACATGATCCCTTCTGAAAGCAAGAAAATTGAATGATACATCTGGGGTTTAGTGCCCTTGTATCGAGGGAACGTTCTATCATCACACCCTATGACCTTTGACAGCGCCAAGGAATTGGCCCACCGGTTGATTGATCATGAAGTTTCTTCCACCCCATCAACAACAACAGCGACTACCATTGCACCGACCAAGACATACGACAACAAGAGGAAGCGGTGGGACCAAAAGAAGGGCAAGTCAACTCAATCCTCTTCCAAAAACCAACAAACTGTGGCTGTCCATGCCGCCACTACTCCTGCTACCCCTGTACCAACAAAATCCTATGCTGGAAACCTGGCCAAGTGCCCAAAGTGCCCCTTCCATCATAACGGCCCCTGCCGTGAAATGCACTGCACTAATTGCGACTGGAAGAACCATACCGCCCGGTTTTGCAGATCTCAACCTAAACCCATTTCTCAGGTCCCCGGGTCGGGAGTGAGTCAGGCCTGTTATGGCTGTGGCGAGGTAGGGCATTACAAGAAAAACTGCCTGAAAGCTGGGAATATGGGAGGAACAGGGAGACTACTTGCTATTGGCCACAATGAAGCGGTAGCAGACCCCACAGTAGTCATGGGTACGTTCCTTGTCAATGACTCTTATGCTTGTATCCTATTCGATAGTGGAGCAGAAAGAAGTTTCGTAAACAATAACTTTAAACACTTACTTAAACAATCCCCGCAACCATTAGGAGAAACCTTCATCGTAGAAATGGCTAACGGAAAGACAGAGAATTCTAACGAAATTTACATAGGTTGTAACCTCACGCTAGATAATCATTCGTTCCCAATCAACCTTATACCAGTATCGATCAAGAGTTTCGATATCATCGTGGGCATGGAATGGTTGAGTCTCCATCATGCCGACATCCGGTGTTTCAACAAGGAAATCTATCTAAATCTACGGAATAACGAAACCTTATTAATCTACGGAGACAAGGCCAGTACGAGTCTTCGTATCATCTCGAGCATACAAGCCTAGAAGTACCTGTGTAAAGAATATCGTGCATTCCTTGCACACGTTGTCGACATGAGCCAGAAAACGAAAGATCTAAAAGACTACCCCGTGGTATGCGACTTCCCCGACGTCTTTCTAGAGGAATTGGTAGGTTTACTTCCCCAACGTTAGGTTGAGTTCATGATCGACTTAATTAATTCCAGGAGCTACCCCCGTAGCCAAATTACCCTATCGTCTAGCGCCTGCCGAGATGCAAGAACTGTCCGGTCAACTTAACAAGCTGCTCAACAAGGGCTTCATAAGACCGAGCATCTCACCCTGGGGAGCACTAGTCTTGTTCGTAAAGAAGAAGGACGGATCGTTTCGTATGTGCATCGACTATAGATAACTCAACAAGCTGACGGTCAAAAATTGCTACCCTATTCCTCGTATAGACGACCTATTCGACCAACTGCAAGGGGCGAGTTACTTTTCCAAGATTGATCTTAGGTCCGGGTATCACCAATTACGAGTGCTTGAGGAGGATGTCCAAAAAACAGCCTTCCGAACTCATTACGAACACTACGAGTTCAGAGTGATGTCGTTCGGACTGACCAATGCGCCCGCTGTATTCATGGATTTAATGAATAGGGTGTGCCGTCCTTACTTGGATCAGTTCGTCATCATCTTTATTGATGACATACTTTTCTACTCTCGGAGTAAAGAGGAGCACAACGATCATCTACGACAAGTCCTGGAAAACCTACGATTGGAGAAGTTATATGCGAAGTTCTCTAAGTGCGAATTCTGGATCCGATGAGTCGAATTCTTAGGACACGTGGTTAGCGAGGAAGGAATCCACATAGACCCATCCGAGATTAAGGCTATTGAGAACTGGTCAACACCGAAGACGCCTACAAAAATTCGTCAATTTCTAGGCCTCGCTGGCTATTACCGCAGATTAATTCAGAACTTCTCTAGGATCGCGAAACCCCTTACCGGATTGACCCAGAAAGGCGTGACCTTTGAGTGGGGAGAGAAACAAGAGAAGGCATTTCAAACCCTGAAATGAGCCTTGTGCACCGCACCGATACTATCCCTCCCCGAAGGGACAAAAGATTTTATGGTATACTGCGATGTGTCCAATCAGGGGATCGGTTGTGTTCTGATGCAACGAGGAAAGGTCATCGCCTATGCGTCGAGACATCTGAAGACACATGAAGTTAACTACACCACACACGACCTTGAATTAGGAGTGGTTGTATTCGCTTTAAAGATCTAGAGACACTACCTATACAGTACGAAGAGCACGATACACACTGACCACAAAAGCCTCCAACGCATACTGAACCAGAAGGAGATCAATATGAGATAACGACGGTGGGTCGAGCTACTCAATGATTACGACTGCGAGATTTGTTATCACCCGGGAAAAGCCAATGTAGTAGCAGATGCCCTAAGTCGAAAGGAATATTCTGGTCGAAGAGTTAAGTCATTAACAATGACTATCCATTCGCATCTATCCGCACAGATTAAGGAGGCTCATCTCGAAGCTTTGAAACCTGAAAATGTAGCGGGAGAATCCCTATGAGGAATGGATAAGAACCTAGAAGTTAAGGGTGACAGAGCATTATATCTCATGAGCCGAATGTTGACATCGTGATACGGTGGCTTTAGAGACTTGGTCATGAAGGAAGCACACAACACTCGATATTCCGTTCACCCAGCTTCAGATAATATGTATCTAGATCTCAAGAAATCATATTGGTGGCCTAACATGAAAGCAGAGATTGCTACCTTCGTGAGTAAATGCCTTACTTGTGCGAAGGTCAAGGTCGAATACCAGAAGCCATCAGGTCTACTACAGCAACCAGAGATACCTGAATGGAAATGGGAGCGGATCACTATGGATTTCATAACCATGCTACCCAAGACAATAGGTGGACTTGATACCATATGGATCATCGTCGATAGATTGACCAAGTCCGCGCACTTCCTACCCATCAAGGAAACATATAAGATGGAGAAACGCACAAGAACATACATTAAGGAGATCATACGACTGCATGGTGTCCCTATATCTATAATCTCTGATAAAGATAGTAGGTTCACTTCGAGATTTTGGCAATCACTACATGAGTACAACCTACCATCCGCAGACCGACGGACAGAGTGAGAGGACTATCCAAACCCTGGAGGATATGCTGCGAGCCTGTGTGGTCGACTTTGGTAAGACATGGGATACCCACTTACCCCTTGTCGATTTTTCCTACAACAATAGTTATCACACAAGCATCAAGGCAGCTCCGTTCGAAGCCCTCTACGGCCGAAAGTGCAGATCCCATCTGTGCTGGGCTGAGGTGGGTGACACTTAGTTAGCTAAAGGACGAGTTCTTGGCAGCGCTCTCACGGGTCCGGAAATCATTTGAGAAATGACTAAGAAGATCGTACAGATTCGCGAACGATTAAAAGCCGCTAGAGATCGACAGAAAAGCTACGCAGACAAACAAAGAAAACCTTTGGAATTCCAGGTGGGAGACCGAGTCCTTTTGAAGTCTCACCTTGGAAGGGCACGATACGCTTTGGAAAGCGTGGAAAGCTGAATCCAAGATGCATAGGGCCTTTCGAGATTCTCGCTAGAATCGGCCCCGTAGCTTACAAACTTAACCTACCCCACAAACTCAGTAACATACACCCTACCTTCCACGTCTCGAACTTGAAAAAGTGCCTATCCGACGAGACTCTCGTTATCCCACTCGACGAGATCGAGATCAACGAGAACCTCAACTTCATGGAAGAACCTGTGGAGATTATGGACCGAGAGGTCAAACGAACGAAACAAAGCCACATCCCAATTGTGAAGGTTCGCTGGAACGCCAAGCGAGGACCGGAGTTCACTTGGGAGCGCGAGGATCAAATGAAACTTAAATATCCTCATCTCTTTGCTTAGTTGTGTTGTAATAACTTAACTGCTCGAATTCTAAATTTCGGGACAGAATTTCCTCTAATGGGGGGATGACGTGACAACCTGAAATTTATTCCATCGCTGTAACCCATTTCCGTTAATAAAATTTATTTTTACTGAAATTTCCCACTTCCAAAGCCTTCTTTCTCTACTCTCTCTCTCTCTCTACAAGTTGGATTTTGGTTAAGAAACACCTCATTCAAGCTCCAAAATCGTAAGTAATCCTTCCTAGCTTGTTGTTTAGCTTTGTATCCATGAAAATTCGTGGTTGAATAATCCAAATACCTCAAAAACTCCTGTTTACGATTGGGGAACACCTCCCAAAACCGTAAACTCCCATAAGGGGGTTTTGAAGCCCCAAAACCCCTCCAAAACCCTTCTAATGCTTATCTATGACTTAGAAACTTGCATGCATGAAATTAGAAACCCAAAATCATGTCTTTATGGGAGTAAACATGAGTTTATGGTCCATGAACATTCATGAACCGTAAACACCAAAACCGTAAACACCATAAAGGGTGTTTTGGTGTCCCTAACTCCTTCCTTAGCGTGTTTAATGGACTAGAAACTTGTATGAATGAGCTTAGGACCACAAAACACGAAGGAAATGATGTGCTCAAGGGTTCACGGCCATAAACCCTAGTGTTTACGACCGTAAACTCCCAAGGAGTGGTCCAAGGACCGCAAACTCCAAGGGAGTACCCTTTTGAACCCTAATCACATCTCAAGACCTTTGTTTTGACCTTAGAACCCTTCCTAGTGATGCAAGAGACCTTTAAACACAAAAAATCACTATTCCCATGAGTTTACGGCTGTAAACTCATGGGAGAAGTGGTCTCTCAACCGCAAACTCATGTTAGGGTGGTCACTTGAAGTGTAAACTCCATAGTGAGGCCATACACTCTTTAGAAGCAACCCTTAGCACTCCTTGCACTGGTAGCAAAGTGTTTTCATGCACTAAAGGGTCTTTACTTGCTAAATTAGTGATAAAATGACTAGTTAGACACCATCATGTGCCACTACATGTTACATAGGATCCGTGGGAGTGTTCAAGTCCTCACTTGACACTTAGCATCCTACCCGACATTCCATCCACTCCGCTCACTACAGGTGAGTTCATACCCCTTAATTAACCTTTCAAATGTTTTAAATGATTTTATGGGGGGGGGGGACTACAAGTTGAATCCAACAAATTATAGTATCAATCACATGTGATTTGTAACTTACAATCAAAAAGGATTTCTATACTTCTAACCGTTTTGCCATCAAAACCACTTTCAATGTTTATCAAAGTCATTTTCATGTTAAATTGTTATAAAAACTATTTTAAAACTCTTTTAAACTTCTTATGTTCCTAAAATATATCTACACCAATATATTTATATAAGTAAGACTTGAAGGACTTAGGACTGATAGGTCGCCTTATTTTCTATTCTTGTTTGAGTGGTGTCTTAGGGTATATTGTTATCTGTCCGACTGTCATTGAATTCTTAGTTATATATTGTATGTATTTGTGTTGGATATGAATGTATTCACTCAGTTCAATACTTTTGTGTATCCAAGAATGACTACAACATGCTAGTTAACTATAATAGGTATAGTTAAGGTTTACCACTCCTTACTACCCTTACTATGATACTTACCACAATTAGTACTATTATGAGTCTCTACATGTTAAGTACTATACAAGAAGAATACTATATAGTATACAAAAGAACACTAAATACATTATACCGAGAAGCTCACTATACACCAACAGAAGAGAACATACTAAAACAAAATGTGATACACTATTCCTCTATACGGCACTTTACTGCGCCTTCGCCGTGTAACCTTAGTCTCCTGGAGGGAGAGTGGACTCTACGTCTATAGATCCATACAGGGCGGACACTCTCACATCCCGACTAATAGCTACAGTCCGAGCTGACTAGGCCGATGGATGATAACATATTACCACACTACGCGTGACCTGGAGGGTCATTATGCATTCGATCGCCTATCCGCATGGTTACATATAGATTCACATTCGAATCCCTAAATTAAAAAATTAAAAAATTAAAGGTAAAGTAGACTCCCCGAGGTGTATTATATACTTATCACTACCTAGAGTTTGAACATTTCATTTTTGATGTTATTTTTTTATTTCACAAAAGGGATTACCATATTTTACTTTTAGTAATTACTTTGACCTGAAATATCGGGTTGTTACATCATCCCCCCGTTAGAGGGAATTTCGTCCCGAAATTAATTACAAAGCAAAATTTTATGAACTAGGGAAAAGATGCGGGTACTTTTGTTGCATCTGATCTTCTCTCTCACAAGTGAATTCAGGTCCTCGCTTAGCATTCCAGCGAACCTTCACTATTGGTATGCGACTCTGTTTAGTTCGTTTGATTTCCCTATCCATGATCTCGACAGGTTCCTCCACAAAGTTAAGATTTTCATTCATCTCGATTTCCTCGAGTGGAATTACAATAGTTTCGTCGGATAGACAGTTTTTCAAGTTAGACACGTGAAACACCAGATGTACTTTGTTAAGTTCGATTGGAAGTTGAAGTCTATAAGCTACTGGACCAATCCTTGCAGTAATTTCGAAGGGTCCAACGTACCTTGGGTTTAGCTTTCCATGTTTCCCGAAGCGTATCATGCCCTTCGAGGGTGAGACCTTCAGTAGAACGCGGTCACCAACATGAAATTCCAAGGGTTTTCGTCTTTTGTCGGCATAACTCTTTTGTCTATCTCGTGAGGCTTTCAGTCGCTCTCGAATTTGAATGATCTTTTTAGTCGTTTCCCTTATGATTTCTGGACAGTGAGAGTACTATTAGGGACTAGACCTTTCGCCAACTGCGTGTCGCCCACCTCCGCCCAGCACGGAGGTGATCTGCACTTGCGGCCGTAAAGGGCTTCGAATGGAGCGATCTTGACGCTAGTGTGATAACTGTTGTTATAAGAGAACTCCACCAATGGCAAGTGGACGTCCCATGCTTTACCGAAGTCGATTAAACATGTTCGCAACATGTCTTCTAGGGTTTGGATCGTTCTCTCACTCTTCCCTTCGGTTTATGGGTGATAGGCTGTACTCATATCCACCTTAGTACCTATGGCCTTCTGTAGCGTTTGCCAGAACCTTGAAGTAAATCTATTGTCTCTGTTCGAGAAGATAGATATTGGTACTCCATGAAGTTGCACGATCTCTCGGGTGTAGGTTCTTGTTAGCTTCCCCATCTTATCAGTCTCTTTGATTGGCAAGAATTGGGTAGATTTGGTTAACCTGTCGACGATTACACAAATGGTATCATGGCCGCCCTGCATTTTGGGTAGTTTCGTTATGAAGTCCATGGAAATCTGCTCTCACTTCCACTCAGGTATTTCTGGTTGATGGAGTAGACCTGAGGGCTTCTGATGTAACGCCCTATTTTCTGGTATGTAATTTAAATAAGTATTTTCATTTCATAAGGGGTACTCGACGAGTCCGTTTAACCTGATGTCATGATGCTCTGATACCAATTGTAAGACCCTAATCTGCTTGTGTATCAATCAGATCCGTTTGATGGTGCGGAATCCCAATCAAACGAATGATGTCAGATCAAATAGAAGAGAATGAGAAGAAGAAGAAGATGATGAATCTATGTATGATATGATTAAAATGAAGATCCGGATACAAAGATTCACACACTTAAAACTTTTCTCTAGTTTCTCTCTCTAGAACACCTTCAAATGCACACACTTAAGCTCCTTTAGTGTTCATCACTCTTTTCCTCAAACCCCTCACCCCTATATATATACACACGGAAAACATGGGTCGTAAACAGGGTTTACGGCCGTAAACCTATTTACGGCCGTAAACACCCCCTTGGCCATAAACTTGACCGTAAACACATAAGATATTGCATAAAAAGCAATTCTAGATCTTCAACCAGTCTTGGTAGAACATCCAGAAGGCTTGTGCAAACTCCTATGAAACCTACTTCAAAACCACCAGAGAATGTTGTAAAACCTAAACTTCAATGGAAGCCCAAATCACTTTCTAATCCATCGTTACCACCCTCTGAAGTGATTAGGAATGAAGATCCTAATTTGAAAATTTTGAAATCTAAATTAGACAAAGTGAAAAGGAAACCCAGGACAGTGATGAACTGGGTTCCTAAATCTAAATGATTCCGGTCATTTTGCAGGGACAGTTGCGGAGGAATGTCGTTCGTCCTTGGTACGTCGACAGCGGCTGCTCCCGGCATATGATTGGAGACATCTCCCAACTGAGCGAAATTCAATATTTTAATGGGGGTTATGTTTCCTTTGCGGGCGGAGATGGTGGAAAGATCACACAGCGTGGAACTGTTATGAATGGAGTGTTGAGCTTTGAAAATGTCAACTATGCTCCCGAGTTAAAGCATAACTTGTTGAGTGTTTCCCAAATATGCGACAAAGGCTACTCTACCCATTTCACTGATAAAGAGTGTATGATTCTCAAGCCATGCATTGTCATCCCAGAAGAATGGATTCTAGTCAAATCTAAACAGGATGGGAATGCTTACATTATTGATATGAACAACAATCTCCCTGAACAAGTCACTTGTCTATTCTCAAAGGTCTCCGAACACAAAGCAATGCTGTGGCATCGAAGACTCGGTCATGCTAACGCGAAAAACCTGAATCGTCTTGCGAAAAATGAGATGGTCCGAGGCCTCCCTGTCAGAGACTTTATCACATTTGAAAAATGTGTTTCCTGTGCTCAAGGAAAACATCATCGGAAACCACACCTGCCCAAGCAAGTCAACTCAATAAGTCAAGGGCTCCAATTGTTACACATGGATTTATTTGGACCGGTCAACGTCCTGAGCATTAACCGAAGCTCATACTGCCACGTTGTGATCGATGATTTCTCTCGATTTACGTGGGTCTTCTTCTTATCCAACAAAGAAGGGGGTGCTGATCTGATAAAGAAGTTCGTGGTGATGATTGAGAAGCAGACCAACAATCAAGTGAAGGTGCTTCGCACTGACAATGGAACTGAATTTAAGAATTCGGTTCTTGATCATTTTTGCGCAGAAAAGGGGATAGTGCGTCAATATAGCTCTGCTCACACACCTCAACAAAACGGTGTTGCTGAAAGGAGAAATAGAACATTGAAAGACGCCGCAAGGACGATGCTATGTGATTCCAAACTACCTGTTTTCTTTTGGGCCGAGGCGATTAACGCTGCTTGCTATGTGCAGAACTGTGTTGTAATCAACAAAGCATAGATGAAGACTCCGTACGAAATTCTTTATGGACACAAGCCTTCTGTCAGCCATTTCTGTGTATTTGGTTGCCCTTGCACCCTTCTTCACCTAGAATCCAACCCTAAATTTAATGCCAAAGCTGATGAGTGTTACTTTGTGGGGTATGCTGCGAGCACTACGTATAGGGTTTACAACAAAAGGACTAAGCAGATCGTTGAATCCTATGACGTACGCTGGCTGGAGGAGAATGAAACAGACACTCGAGTGGGTCCCAACTGGTTATTTGACTACACATCTCTTTTCAAATCGCTTAATGTGTCTTCAGATAGTTCAAGTGGATCCTATTTTGGTTCGAAGATTGTGTATGAAGACGAAGACGAAGAAGTTATCTACAGACCCCCATCGGTTGAGGGGGAGTTCTTTGCTCCATGTGATGGAGAGTCCTCTGCTACACCTGAGGGGGAGTCATCTGATCAACCATCTAGTATAGAGTCTAAAGTTCAAGATGGAACTCCTGATGCTGATGCTACACCTCTTACCCCTATTGAAAGAGAGTTCATGTCTAGTGATGCTTCCGCTACCACTTCAACTTTTATGGAGCTACTCTTTCCTGAAGAAATTGCAAATGAGTTCGTAGTAGAGTCATCTAATAGGACTCAATCAGCAGATGATGGAGGTTTCAACATTCACACGCTTCCTGTTTCTCTCAATGATATCAGCCAAGACATACCTTCCAGAATTCAACGCGATCATCCGATCGAAAATGTCATTGGCCAGCTGGGTGATGGAGTTAAAACCAGAAGTCAAAGTGGAGACGTAAATGAATGTCTCTACTCTTGCTTTATATCTCAAATAGAGCCTAAAAACGTTGAAATGGTTTTGAATGAGCCCAACTGGGTAGATGCGATGCATGAAGAGCTTAATCAGTTTGAAAAGCTCGGGGTTTGGAAATTTGTTGACTTACCAAAGGGCAAAAGGGCTCTTGACACGCGTTGGGTCTATCGTAATAAGCAAAATGATTCCGGAGTGATCGTCAGAAATAAAGCAAGGTTAGTGGTTCGTGGGTTTCGACAGATTGAGGGTCTTGACTATACTAAGGTATTTTCTCCTGTGGCTCGGTTGGAGGCTATTTGCATCTTTCTTGCATATGCCTCTTACATGAATTTCACGGTCTACCAAATGGATGTCAAGACTGCCTTCTTGTATGGAAAGTGATGGGATTAAAAACCTTTAATCTATGAAGATCGATTAGATCTTGAACAAGTATATAAATATAAAACAGTAAGAACGCAGTAAAAAGAACAACACAAGATTGAATCAAACGAGTCGAATGATTAAAACAAAATCCTCAGAAGAGCTCGATTAAGAACATCAACTGTAGAGGATTGGTAGGTTACAAGAACGATTAAAGAAACCTGCTGTTCTCTAGATGAATCGCTATTCGTAAATCTCTATAATCGTAAACCTCTATCTCGTTGTTAACCTAATATGCATGCAAGCATTAACTTATATACAATACATAAAAGGCTCACGGTTGGACAGGCCCAAACCGGAGTGTACATGGCTAAACTATCGAGCCCAAAAGACGCAACATCAAAATAAAACTTCAGCCCAACAATCTCCCCCTTTGCGTCAATTTGGAGCGAGACTTTCACTTTTTACTTGGGCCGGCAGCTGAAGCTGGTACCTTCTTCTTCACGGTGCTAAACAGACACTTGGTTATGGAGAGGATGGTCTGTCTAAAACGGATGTACCAATTGATCATATCATTGAAGTACTTGATGTCATCAGCCGAATTCTCTTTACACCGCTTGATAATTGATAAGACGTGTTCCAAGCAAGCTGTGGTGTAAAGGTGTTTGTCAGCTAAAGCGAAGAGACATTTCTGTCCTTCGGCTCTAGTGAACATTACTGAGTTACGCCTCGGATCAATCTTACCCATTTGCATTTGATTTAGATCACTGGCCGATCCCACAGGTGCTATCTTCGGTTTCTTTTTGAAAACTGTGGCGACCTCCTGATCCATTAGGGCAACCTCCATGATATAGCAGGCCAACATCCTTTTGACATGGTCTATGATGGGACCATATTCGGTTTCATTAGTCAAAAGGATATTGTATAAGACAATCCAATCATGAGGATTTAGATTGGGCAGATCCACCAGGGAGATAATGTGAGCAGTTCTTGCAGATCCTCGAATGAGCTTGAACTTAATGTTTGTGAATCTCCCCACGGCATAAGGCTTCAGCACCCGAACGTTTACAATCTTCTGGGCGCTCCAGGTAAGATATTGAGGGCGAGCGGCCTCCAGGTAGAAGTCAATGAGCTCCCTGTCAAGCTCATCGTTCGGATGCGGGACTTCAAAAATGTTAGAGAAGGCGTGGAAGATGAACGCCTTTCGAGTCAGCGGCATATCAAACTGCGAGTCGACAGTGTTGTTGCAGTCGAATGATATAACCGGCTCGAGCCATAATATGCTTCGAGTTTCTATGGCCTCTTTTATCATACGATCCCTGGTCCAGGCAGGGAAGAGCATCTTTCGGCTCTCAAGGAGATTGTGAGCTTCTTTTTGCTTACGTTCGGCTTCTTCAGCCTCACGCGCCACACGACTGGCATCGTCTTCAGCATTGCGATTGTTCTTTCTTTTTAACATGTCAGCAATGGTCTCCTTGTCTTCATCTTCATTTTCATCTTCATCTCCTCCCTCAGCTATGTTTTTGCCCTTGTTCTTCACACCCGAACCCGAAGCATGACCAGTTGATGGTGGTTCGGTTGTGTGAGTAGCTTTGGAGGAAGGAGGTGGTTTCGATCCGGCATCTCCCCCTTGTTTCGGAATGGACACGAAACTCGGTAGGCCTTCAATTTTGCTCAGAAGGTCCATGACCGGAGAGAGTTTTTCAGCGAGGGTACGCCTCACCGAATAGTTTAGGATGGGGTCGTGTGCTTCCAGGATGTTTGATAACGCAGCGTGGACATCCGAAACACACGTCTTTATCACCTCCCTTTCGGATCGAAGAGCTTCCAATTGTTGTTGGGAGTTGGAAAGTTGCGTGCTCTTGATCTTGAGGGCAGTAGTCTTGGTTGCCAAAACGTCCATCAGAGAATTCTCCGCTGCAAGATCCTCTTGTAGCTTTGCCAGGCGGGCATCGATGGAGGCACGAAGTGCCGAGTTGTCGTCGCTGAGATGTTGTCGGAGTGTAGCGAACGAGGACAGCTCCGTCAAGACGAACTTGGCCAATTGTTGAACAATCGGTTCCAGAGTTGTCTTAGTGGCGTCGACGCTTTCCTGCATGGACTTCAGTAGGACGGAAGCGTCGGAGAATAGTTTATCGACTTTTTCGGTCGCCGCCTCACATGCTCGAGTGGAGGCATCGATTGTAGCAGTTGCTGAGGCCACCGAATCATGTTGAGCCCTGGAGAAGGCGTCAACAATCTTCTGAAGGGCAGCTTCAGAAAGAGATGACTGCTGGTTGGTGGAGGAGGCGAGAAGTAGATCAACCTTCTCGTTAAGCTCTCGGAGATGCTTCTTTGTCACTGGAGCATCATCCTCCTCATCACTCTAAACTTGAAACGGACTATAGTAGACCGAATCGAAGTTCATGTGATCACCACCAAGATATTGGTTGTCGCCATCGGAGGCGTCTTCTGGAGATGGAGGGGGTGGTGAAGCTGGGGGTGTTGTGGGTTTTGTGGGTTCAGGTTGTGAGGGAGTGTGATGTGTTTCGGGTGGTGGTTGAGTATGGGTTTCGGTTTGTGATTCGGTTACAGGTGGGGTTTCGGTAACTGGTGGTGTTTCGGTTGATGTGGTAAAGATGGGTGGTGGTATAGGGAAAGAGGTTGGGGGAATAGTGGGGTTTATGGTGGGAATGGAAATAGGAATAGTTGGTGGAGGTGAAGGAACTGGAGATTGATGAAGTTCCATCTCTGGGGTTGGGGACCGAGGTGGTGTGTTGCCTCGTTGAGGAGATTCGTCTCCTTGAGATCCTTCAGAGTCCGAACTTCCACCCTCAGATTCGCTTGAAGAAGAGGGAATAACAAGCTTTTGCTTCGGTTGTGTCTTCCTCCTCTTCGGCTATGGGGACTGAGCAGCCTTCGGTTGTTTCCTCTCTTTGGGAGAAGGGCCTTTTGGTGCTTTGGCCGCTTGCTTCCCTTTTTCACCCTTTTTGCCCCTGTTGGTCGGTTTGTCAGCATCATGGATCGATCTGAGCATATCCGGTGTCAGTTCCCTGGGACCAGTTGGCCTGAACTCCTTGATCATCTGTATCAGTCTGCTGTCAGAGGGCACATCTGCATACATTGTCTCCGGGATGGAGCCAATGAAGGAAAATTTCGATGCATCTGAGACGATGATCTTCTTGGTATGGAACGTACCAATAGAAGACATCGATGCACCATCAGCAGTAGGAACGTTGAACTTGTCCATGGCCCATCTTGTAATCAAGATCCAGAACCGGGCCAACGACACCTCAGAGTGTCGTGATGAAGAAGAGAGGCTTTGGATGAGCTGTTGCCATAGGACAAACCCATAGTCCAGATTTATCCCGTTGTAAACCCCGTACATTATTGACAGGAAAAGACGACTTGCACCGTCAGATCCTGAGCTCCTCTCCGACAAGCCCTTGAAAAGGACTGTAAATAAGCCATTCCACTGTGGCGGTAGGCATGACTTCTTAAACTTAGGGACAGAGGTGAGAACCTCTGTGTATCCCATGTTGTAAAACATGCTAAACAGCATCCCAACTAGAATCGTCTCTGGGTTAACTCACGATGGGTCAGCAGCAAACCCTAGCATAGTGCAAAAACGGGAGCGAGATATAGAAGTCTTGTGTTCTGCAACTTCAAAGAATACCCTGTCAACAGCCTTGTCGTAGTAAGCCGTCGCATAGACCTGCGATAGGGCCACCATTGGCACAGTTTCAATGCGTGAGAGTGCAGGAGCAAGCTGGGAGTACTTAAAGCATTCTATAACTGGCGACATGTAGGAGTCGTATGCCAGTGGGTTAAGGTCAATAACCAGACATTGTTGTGGGCGGATGGGGAGGATCTGTGAAGTAGCATGGACGGAAGATGATTCAGCCATTGTTGCAGGTTTGGAGAAGAAGATGAACGGGAGAGTGTTTGGGAGTATTTGTGCTTTGGAAATTATGGAGGCAGTAAAGAGGTAAAAGGTGGTGTAGACGGCTTTTTATAGTGGGTGATAGGAGAGACAAAAATCGTTTCAAATCTCTTATGGAAATACGAAACGGGTTTTTGAGTGACTGATTGGTGACAGTTGGGGCGTGCAATGATCACGTAGGAGAGAGAGTGTCAGGTTCCTAGGATTACGCCGCCCAATAAGCGCTGGTTCAGAGAGAGGAACCGTTTCCATTTCCACACGCGCCTTTAATGCCAGAGTGATGACGCTTCAATATCGCACACGCGTCCTTAAGTGTCAGGAAAAGCGCGGCCGTTTCAAATTCACGTGCACCTCCTTTTTACCGTCGTTTGAATTTTTATCCATTTAACTCCCTCCGAGTCAGCAACCTTTCGTCTTATCCTTTTTAAACGGCAGTTTTGAATTAATGACCCACGTGGATAGTTTTTGACCACAACTGCATTATGAACCATCCAGTAATAATCCAGCCTGTAAATAATTAGTAACGGAATTTTGGAAAATCTAGGATTTTCGTGCAAAGAGTGTAAAAGAAAAAGAAATAAAGCAACTCTTTTAAGGATATTCTGTGATGTCAATAATGACACGAAACTGATGATCCCGGGCACGAATCTCTTCCTTTAAGGTCAAGAGAGACCTCAAAGTGTTGGTGTGGAATCCCGTTAAATTACGATCAAACATTTATTAATAAATGTTGAAAGGCTTCTTTTAATAAGGCTAAATAAGGGTGGTTTCGCTTTGATTCATCAATTCTATTCTTGATATAAGAAAGAAAGTGAACAAAGTACTTGTGAGACCAGTGTAGCCTGTTGAACAAGTAGGTAGGAATTCATTTTGTATTGGCTTCGATAAATATAAAATCTCAGATAAAAAAAAATAAATAAAAAAAATTTAAAACTGGATCCCTTGGGAAGAAATGTTATGGTGTGTAACAATTTCATAGGAATCACGCAAAAGAAAATTTGAGATTTCATTAAGATACATTCGTCAATTCATTGGTGAAGACTTGAGCAAATTAATTGGTCACCGTCAATTCGTTGGTGTTGAATTTTGGGTTTCACTCAGCTCGTAGTGGCACGAAACTAAGATCATAAACACAGATGTTGTGTAACCATAAACCTCAGTGGTAGTTTCTGAGAGTCTCAAGGGTTACGATAATGAAACGAATGTAGTGGAGAAGAGTTATGGAGATGGTGTAAGAAAATATAGTCCCTCTGCTGCGAAAATAAGGACCAAGCAGGAAACTCTTAACTCATGTGAGAAAAGAGTGAGGTAGCTCACGATGTGAATAAATGTGTTAGCCTTATTGGGAAGACAAGGTTTGTGTATACCAGGTCATGAAGGCTATTATTCAAAATCTTATGAGGCTTGGGACACATACAGCAGCATGCTTCTAGGGACACTTAAGTAAGTCATCAAATATATCCCCATAAACGAATGAGCACACAAAAGAAATAAATAAAATATTTTTGGAGTTTTTGAAATTTATAATAAAAATAAAAAAAATAATAAAAAAGTTAGAAGAAAAAAATAAGACTAAAAAAAACTTTGGAAAAAGATGAAAAACCGAACCCGAACGTTCGGTTGGTTTCGCTTGGGAAAAAGATGAAAAACCGAACCCGAGCGTTCGGTTGGTTTCGGTTCTAGAAAATTTTGAAAAACCGAACCCGAACCTTCGGTTGGTTTCGGTTTAGGAAAATTTTGAAAAACCGAACCCGAACCATCGGTTGGTTTCGGTTCCACAAAATTTTGAAAAACCGAACTCGAACCATCGGTTGGTTTCGGTTCCACAAAATTTTGAAAAACCGAACCCGAACCTTCGGTAGGTTTTGGTTTTAGAAAATTTTGAGAAACTAAGGAGTTTAGATATACAAGAGATAAATACTTTTAACACAAAGAAAAACAAAATTGTACAAGAAATATACAACACAGAAAAACTACCTTTGAAGTAATGAGCGAGTCAGATGGTTGAACCGAACCTGAACGTTCGGTTGGTTTCGCTTCTTACGTTTGAGGTTGAGAGGTAGTGTGAGGTACTGACTCTGGTTCCATCATACCTAGCCCTTGCAATATTTTATTGAATGATGCTTCAGGAAGAGCTTTGGTAAAGACGTCAGCCAGTTGATCAGTGGTTCTTACAAAGTGAACTTCGACATTTCCATCTTCCACATGATCTTTGATGAAGTGATACCTCAGTGCTATGTCTTTGGTTTTAGAGTGTTGCACTGGGTTATGACAGATCCTAATTGCATTTTCAGAGTCACAATATAGTGGGATCTTCTTCATATTGAGTCCATAGTCTCGAAGTTGACTCTGGATCCAAATCACTTGTGATGTGCAGGATGCAGCGGCAATGTATTCCGCTTCGGCAGTAGACAGCGACACACACGTTTGTTTCTTGGATTGCCAGCTGAACAACTTCCCGTCAAGAAATTGACAGCCACCAGTTGTGCTTTTACGGTCGAGTCCACATCCTCCAAGGTCAGCATCAGAATAGGCTTGAACGAAGAAGCCTGAGTTGGATGGATACCATAGACCTAAGGAGGTGGTTCGCTTGAGATAGCGTAAGATGTTCTTCACTGCAAGCATATGAGGTTCGCGTGGGTTTGCCTGAAATCTAGCACAATAACACACATAAAACATGATATCAGGCCTGCTAGTAGTTAGATACATCAGTGAGCCTATCATTTGACGATAGAGCGTGATATCGACAGCCGGTTTATCTAGAGATGGGGTAAGCTTGGTGCCGAATGCCATTGGGACTTTGACTTTTGAGTCGCCCATCATGCCAAACTTCGCTAGGAGAGTCTTTGTGTAAACTTCCTGATTGATAAAGATGCCTTTGGGTCCCTGTCTTATGTTTAAACCAAGGAAAAATTTAATAGGACCCATTGAGCTCATTTCAAACTTAGTCTCCATCAGCTTTCTGAATTCAGCTGTTAAGCTGGGATTCGTGGAGCCAAAGATGATGTCATCGACATAAATTTGAACTATCATAAGGTGGTTACCTTCCTTTTTGCGAAAGAAGGTTGGGTCAACCGAACCTTGTTTAAATTTAGACATCTTTAAAAATTTTGTAAGCGTTTCATACCAGGCTCTCGGAGCTTGTTTGAGGCCGTACACAGCTTTATCCAGAATATAGCAATGATTTGGATACTTTTCATTCACGAACCCAGGAGGTTGCTCCACATACACAGTTTCTTCGAGTTCTCCATTGAGAAATGCACACTTGACATCCATTTGGAAAACCTCAAAGTTTTTGTGAGCAGCATAGGCCAGGAATATTCTAACAGATTCTAGCCTAGCTACTGGAGCGAAAGTCTCTTCATAGTCTATCCCTTCCTCCTGACAGTATCCCTTGACCACCAGACGAGCTTTGTTCCTTATGACATTACCTTCCTTGTCCATTTTGTTCCTAAAAACCCATTTGAGACCAACAACCGAAGCATCTGGAGGAGTTGAAATGAGGCGCCAGACTTTGTTCCTTTCAAACTCGTTCAGTTCGTCTTGCATTGCTTGAACCCAATCAGAGTGATCGAGGGCAGTGTTCACTGTCTTCGGTTCAACTTTTGATACGAATGAGTTAAACATACAAAACTCAACCTTTGAAAATAAGGATGTCTGTTTTGCCTTCAGTTGAGATCGGGTTAGAACCTTTTCAGATACATCACCAACTACTTGAGAGATAGGATGATCTCTGGTCCATTTGGTAAGAGGAGGGTAATTCGGATCAAAGGTTGGGTCTAGTTCAGCATTGATCATTTCTTCTGGCTCAGATTGGCTATCGTAATCGAGCGTCATATCGTCATGCTCCCCCTCAATTGATGAGTCTTGAGAAACATGAGGTTCAGGGGTTTCTTGTGGTGCTGGACTTTCAGGCGTTGAAGCATCTTCGTTTGGAGGGGCATCTTCGGTTGGAGAGGCACCTTCGGTTGGTGAAGGACCTTCGGTTGAAGTTGTAGAGTTTGGCTCCCCCTGGACTGGTGAGCGTGAATCGCTTGTTGAGATAGGACCTGTTCTGTGTAAAACAAGCAGCAGAAATAACGTCAGCCCAAAAATAAAGAGGTAAGGAAGCGAAACTTAGCATAGTTCGGGCAGCTTCACACAAGGATCGGTTTCGTCTTTCGAATATTATGTTCTGTTGTGGTGTGTAGGGAGCTGAGAAATTGTGACTAATTCCCTTTTCTGCAAGAAACTCTTCAAACTCCCTGTTTTTGAATTCAAGACCATTGTCACTCCTGATGTTGCGAACGACCTTCTTGAGCTGTACTTCAATTTGTTTGATAAACACTTTCAGCTTTTGAGTCGCTTCAGATTTGAGCTTTAGAAAGAACACCCATGTAAATCGTGAAAAGTCATCAACGATAACAAGAATATACTTGCTACCACCGATGCTTTCGATAGATGAAGGACCACACAAATCGATATGAAGCAATTCGAGTGGTTCAACAACTTTTGTGTTGATTACAGATGGGTGACTTTGACGACTCTACTTCCCCATTTCGCATGCAACACATAAATGCTCTCTGTCGAACTTGAGCAATGGAAGACCCCTAACATGACCTCCAGTGACAAGTCAGTTGATATCTTTGAAATTGAGATGAGAGAGTCTTCGGTGCCACAACCAGCTTTCGTCGGATTGAGCTTTTGATAACAGGCATATGGCTGGGTTTCCTTTGATGGGTTTCATGTTTAGAGGAAACATTTCACCCTTTCGCTCTGACTTGAGAATCACTTTCTTTGACTTTTTCTCTATGATTTCAGAACCTTCATCATCGAATGAGACTTTGAGACCTGTACCTCCAACAAGCTGAGATACACTGATGAGGTTGTGTTGAAGTCCTTCCACATAAGCCACCTTCCTTATAGTGAAGTCTCCATTTGTTATCATTCCATATCCCTTTATGGTGCCGAAAGAGTTATTTCCAAACTTGACGTTGCCACCATTTGCAAGAGATCTGTATTCTCTGAGCTCCTCTTTCCTCCCTGTCATGTGACGCGAGCAGCCACTATCGATGTACCATTCTTCGTCAAACTGCTCGTCACTTATAACCTGCAAAAATTAAGCAGATTTAGGAACCCAAAGTTTCTTGGGTCCATGTGAGCTTTTCATGGGAACGGGAATAGTAAGAGAGATGTCAACTAGATATGTTCGTTTTATTAGAGTTGATTCATCTTTCTTTTTAATGGTAAAGACTTTTATTTTGTTAGGATTGGATGTGTTCGTTTTGGACTCTGGTTTGGATTCATTGACCTTCTGCTTTCCCTTTTGTTCAGCTGATGAATGAGATTTTTGAGAACAAGCTGAATTAGCTTTAGAGCAAGATGGAGATGAATCGGTGGAAGTAGAGGACTTCCTGGCTGGTGACTCTAGGTGACCCTTTTGCTTTTGATCATTGGAGGGACTGACCTTAGAGTCTTGTTCTCTTTTGACTTCAGAACCGAACCTCTGCGTTCGGTTGGAGTTGTTCTTGGAACCGAACATTTGGTTTCGGTTGAAGTCCTTTTCAGAACCGAACCTTTGCCTTCGGTTGGTATTTTCTTGTGAACCGAACCTTGGCTTTCGGTTGGTATTTTCTTGTGAACCGAACCTTGGCTTTTGGTTGGTATTTTCTTGTGAACCGAACCTTGCACAATAAGAGCATTAATAGAAGGATTAGCGGTAGACTTCTTCTTTCTCAACTCATCCAATCTCTTCTGCAGCATGGCTTCCTCATCATTTCCATCGTCCTTTTCAGCCATCTTCTTAAGAACACAGTCCTTAGCATAGTGGTTCTTGCCACCATAGTAGAAGCAGCTTAACCTAGAATTCATCAAAGGGGCCCATTGCCATCATCCATGGAGTGCTTTGAAACCCTACAATCTCCCCCTCAAAGTATGGAATGGATGACAATGCTTTAACTTCCAAAACAAGCATCTAGCAAATAAAAAGATCTACAACGAGGAATATATGAAGCAATCCACGAATCTTGATTCTTCAATAGTCTTCAAACACGGGCTCTAGGATATATAAATCAAGCAATGAAGTAATGTCTTTAAACTTCATTTTCGAATGTAATCCCAAAGAATCTTCATGAAAACCAAACCCGCCATAAAACCCATCTCAGAACAAAGAAACTGAATCACTTCTTGTCTTTGAAGAGCTCCCCCTCCAAGTCACAACAATCTTCAAATAAGCTAATGATATAAGCCATCAAAAAATATCATGTAACAACCCAAACTTTAAGATTCGTAACGCCACTTGATCGAGAAAATACAAGAAGTCGGAGATATAACAAGTCCTTAGCAGAGCTCGATGAAAAACTTATGCTATAAAGGATACTTCTCTGTAAAAACCTTAGTAGAGCTCGATGAAGAACTTCTGTAAAAGCTACCTTCATAATTCTCCCACAAGCTTTATCAAAAATCTTCAACTTTGAAAAGTCACAAATCCAATTTCGAATGGCCATACCAAATTCTCCCCCGATTTATAATCAAAAACATGATTATAAAGCCTTCAATTGGTCATGAGAATGATCTTGAATGGATAAAAATTTACTATGCTCCCCCGCGACAAAAAGATATACAAAAAAAATCCGAAAAAATCGTGAAAACTTGACGTTAAAAAAAAAACGACTTTCCGAACCGCCAAGACTTGATGGAATCATTATTTTGCTGTTCACGAAAAAATATGAGCGTTGAAAAATCCAAAACTGTTCACCAGCTCTTAAAATTGCAAACTTTTCTGAAATATAGACTGAAACTGTCACTTTGCTGAAAGTCAGGGGACTAGATAGAAATTCTGCATCAATTTCTCCTTGATTTGTAACAATTTCTGAATTTTAGCCAAAATTACCAAGCTGTGAAAATAACAGGTACCAAAAGTGTCAGATCGTTGAAGCTTCAGGGAGCAAAAATGAAACATTACTATCTTCTTCCCCAAATTAGACGCTGATAAAAGGAATGCGCGACTGGAACAAGTGCTAGACCCCAAAATCTAAAACACGCAGATCACACTTTCGTTTCAAGCACAACCAACCGAACCAAGGTTCGTTTCAAGATCGCCATCTATTCACGCGAACCGAACATTCGGTTCGTTTCTTATTCCAAATCAAGCTTCATCAGGTGAAACTCCTTTCGCTTTCGGTTCATCCTTCGTTCGCTCCAACCATTAACAACCGAACCCAGCTTAAACACGCGAATCCAAGATAGAGGTTCGTTCCAATTCCGTTGATTATACCCCAAGGCGAGTCTCCATTCCCAGTTCGCTTATTGTTCTCACTCTACATTCGCTTCAAGCCCTTTCGTTCCAAGAGCTAGCACCCGAACCCAAGTTCGCTTTCTGTCTTCCTTTCTTTCGTTCCAAGGCAACAAACAAACCCAATCATAGATTCGCTTCAATTTCATCGATTATACCCCAATGAGAAGCACAGTAAACGAGCGTTCATAGGTAAGGATTTCACAGTGATTTTGACTTTTCTATTGACCCATGTTCGTCCCAATTGAGATTGATTCGTTTGCAGTTCATGAAACACTCATATCACAGTCAATTTCGTTCGTTCGTAGGTAAGACCAACATCATTGTTATCAAGCCTCTATTAAGAGACCTGCTTGGCGAAGCCAACAGGGCATCAAGATAGCTCCAATACACTTTTGTTCCAAATCATGTCAATCCATTTCAAAAATCCGAGTCCAGGTCTAGATTTCTTTTCCGATTTGTGAGAAAATCCGATTGCGAGACCCATTCCACCGTGATTCATAAGAACAACGGATGACCTTTTAGCGCTTGACCATCTGGAACACCTTTAATTCAATTCAGTTAAATTACAAACTCGATTTCATTCCTTTGAGTTCTAGTACAAATTGTGAAGCCCATCACCAACACAGAAGATAACAAACAACGAGCCTCAAAGTATCGATTGAATTTCAGATCAACAAACACTTTGTTCTTCATCAGTCTTTCAAAGAGCAGATTTAAACATCATACCAAAATCATCACTCTCATGGTAATAATATCGAAATAATCATCAATTTCTTACAGTTAATAAATTAACCTTGAAATTAATTGAATAGAGGATGAATCAAGGGCTCGAAAAAAAATGATGTGATAAGAAAATCGAATAACCCAAATCCCGTCATCAAACATAAACCAAATCAAAGATTGAAGGAAACAGTTGGATCTCAATATATAATCGATTTTCAATCAAAAATCAATTGAATGAATCCAGGAATAACAATCTTCTGATTTCAAGATTGCATTATCGATAATAAGCGTGAATCAAGAAGAACTGGAATGAACAGGAAATAGGTTTGGGCTTATAAAGTAAGCATGAAGTGCATAATGGACTGGATCCAATGAAAGAATGTGATAGAAAAGTAAAAACGACCCACAATCAGCAAGAATATAACGAATGAAATAAGAATCGGAATAAAAATACCACATGAACAGTAGATGAACAAAAGTATCCATGAACAGTAACTTGAACAGATCTTTGATTCCAAAACGCAAAAACACCAATAATCTTCAATATATGTGCAGAAAATCACCAAATCAAGAACCGATACTTCAAAAATCAATAGATTTTCAAAGACCTGCTCTGATACCACTTGTTGGGATTGAAACCCTAATTGTGATTTGATGAACAAGATGCGGAAAATAAGAACAAACACAATAATGAAGATTATGTCGAATGATCACTCGATTTATTGAAATATGAGGGATAAATTACACTTAAAGAATAGACTAAAGAATCTAACACTAAGAAACCTCACGTGGCGGCTACATTTTGCCTCACTCTTAACCCTAATAATGAATAATACATGACTATTTATAGGGAAAAGACAAGTCTTGGGCTTTTAACCTAGAATTCATCAAAGGGGCCCATTGCCATCATCCATGGAGTGCTTTGAAACCCTACAGAAAGGTGAAGGAAGAAATCTATGTTGATCAACCCCCTGGTTTTGTTGACTCAACGTTCCCTAATCGTGTCTACAAGTTGGACAAAGCATTGTATGGGTTACATCAAGCTCCTCGAGCATGGTATGCGACTCTTACAAAGCATTTGCTCGAGCATGGATACTCTCGCGACACCATTGATCAAACTTTGTTCATTAAGCATGTGGGTAATGTTCATATACTTGTTCAGATCTATGTTGACGACATTATCTTCGGGTCAACTTGTCCACAGCTTTGCAAGGAGTTTGAAGGCGTAATGAAGAAAAGGTTTGAGATGATTTCTCTTGGGGAGATGACCATGTTTCTGCGGCTTCAGGTCAAACAATCTTCTACCGGAATCCTTATTCATCAAGCAAAGTATATGGATGATATACTAGAGAAGTTCGGGTTCAGAGACGCGAAACCTGCTCTTACACCCATGGCGGAGAGACTTCTACTGGCTCCTGATCTTGAAGGCGAATCCGTAGATCAGACGTATTATCGATCGATGATCGGTTCGCTCATGTATCTAACTGCTAGTCGTTCAGACATAATGTTTGCAATCTATCAATGTGCACGCTTCCAGGCCAATCCTAAACTTTCTCATCTTATTGCTGTTAAACGGATTTTTTGGTATCTCAAAGGTTGCCCAAAACTGGGCCTTTGGTATCCGAAAAATCCAGAATTTGACCTTTATGCTTTTGCAGACAGCAACTATGGCGGGTGTGAGCTTGATAGAAAATCGACTTCAGGAGGATGCCAATTTCTTGGAGATAGACTGGTCTCATGGCAGTGCAAGAAGCAGCATACGGTCTTAACCTCAACAGCAGAAGTGGAATATGTCGTTGCGTCTTCCTGTTGTTCTCAAGTTATATGGATCCAACATCAGCTGTTGGACTACATTTTGAATTTTTTAGAAACCCCAATTCATTGTGACAATGAGGCTGCTATTCAAATCGCTAAAAATCCAGTCCAACATTCCAAAACCAGGCACATTGACATCAAAATTTATTTTATCCGAGATTGTTATGAGCGTTCGCTCATCAGGCTAGAACATGCTCACACTGACAATAATGTGAAGCTCGATTCGATGTGCTTGTGGGATTTTTAAAAATGATTTGTTTTGTGGATTAATTTTTTTTAGATTTTATTAGTTTAAATTTGCGCATTTTTAGTCATTTCATTATCTCCCTTGCACAAATTTAGGGGAAGAAATAAACAAAAAAATCCAAAAACATAAAAATCAAAAATCCAAAAATATTTTGTTTTTGTTTTATTTTTTTTTCATAAAAACTTTAAAAAATCCAAAAACATAAAAAATTCAAAAAAATTGTCGCTAATAGTTATGTTTGTTGTTGAAGGTATGGGAAGTGATATTATCAAGTGATAACAGGCAATCTGAGTCTGAGTCTGTGTAACGTACCCAAAATTCAGAAAATGCTATGGTTTGATGCGTCGGTAGGCACGAAAATTTTTAAATGGACATGACTAGGTAGAGTTGAACTTAGGAAATTTATAGACTTGACAAATCTTGACCTAGTTAGATCCGTTCAGCCTGACAATACGACGCTCGGATAGGTTGAGTAGGGAGATATATATGGGAATCTACTCGTCACATTAAATGAACTCGTATCTGGAACCGTGGTTTAGCTTTTCCTCGATGTGCGGATTCTGTCCTTAATTCCGGTTGGATGGGGCGACTGGTAAATTCTGATAAATTAGGTCTGTAGAAAATCATTTTCTTTCTTTTTGTCTATTAGTCATATATTGTCTCCTTTGCGTGATTTCCAATCCGACCTGATACACAACATATATGACTCTATTTCTCTACATGTTATATATATGAAATTCCTCTTATCTGTTAGCCATATGCTGTCTCCTTTGCGTGACTTCCAATCTGACCTGGTACACAGCATATGCAACCTTTTACTTCTCAACCCCTCTGAAAAAATAAGTAATAAAAATAAGTAATAGCAATCTGAATCTATTCTCTCTCTGAATGGTTGTCTACTCACCCGGTGTAAGGAGTACTCTGGAAGTTCTTGATGGCTGGGGCATATTAGGAAGCAGGAAACACGTTTTAGTACACTTAAAATTGAACATATACAGATTGTCTGTAGATCTCGCTTCTCGATTTAGGTGGACAACAATATCCCTGGTTGTAGTCAGTTAAATGGTCTTAAGAAAAAATTATTTAAGAATTAGGGCCAATCATGATGATAAAATTACAATTAGGTATATGCATATGTCATGTCATTGGTAAACTGTCATAAATTTTTCGTGTTTAAATGGACCACAATACTGACGATCGACCAGACAAAGACGTGAAGATAGAAGGTACCGACAAGCGGATAAAGGCTGTCTAAAAACTTTGATCCCAAATCATTCTTAAAGTTAGATATCATTCTATTTTTGTTAAGTTTGTTCATGGTTTTCTTCTAATTTAAATATCAGGTGAGAAATTAAAAAAAAATCAGAAAATTAAAAATTTAAAAAAAAGTGTTATTTCTGTTTTATTTCTTTTTCAGAAAATATGAAAAATCCAAATTTTTTTTTGTTTTAATTTGTGTGCTAAGTTTTCTTTTAGTTTTGTTTTGTCTTAAAAAGTGATTTCAGGTGAAGATGAAACTCATGGATTTTGTGTTGAAGATTTCTGAGCCAAAGCCTCGTCCGTGAGCATCGAAGAATTCACATTCAAAGGAGCATGAAATGAAGATTATTCTTTCAACATTCAATCCTTCAACCCCAGAAGCAAGGTGAAGCTGCAATTGAAGATTATGTGACGGATTGCATTGAAGCCTCCTCAATCAGTCTAATACTATCTTTGTACTTGCTGAAGTGATCAAGAAGATTTGTTCTCTCTGAAGATTCTCAAGCTGAAAGCACTATCTTTCAAGAATCAGTACGTCAAGCCTCCTCACCCAACATGCGTTCAATGCCAAATTTTGAAGAAAAGCCCAACCGCTCAAGATGAAGTCATTCATTGAAGATTCATCAAGTTCATCTTGAAGTCGTGAAGAATTTGAAGATTAATGCTGAATCTAAGTTCCCACTGAAGATTATCAAGAAATCCAACTACTTTTTAGGGGGAGCTTGTTGGGTCATTTAAGAAAAGAAAATAAAGCTATAAACCAAGGGGGAGATTGTTGGGTCAATATTATGGTTTATACTTTGCGTTTCTAGGAAATTGTATTTTTATGTAATATCTTATGTGTTTACGGTCAAGTTTATGGCCAAGGGGGTGTTTACGGCCATAAACCCTGTTTACGGCCCATGTTTTCTGTGTGTGTGTATATATATATATATATATGTATGTGTATATATATATATATATATATATATATATATATATATATATATATATAGGGGTGAGGGGTGTGAGGAAAAGAGTGATGAACACTAAAGGAGCTTAAGTGTGTGCATTTGAAGGTGTTCTAGAGAGAGAAACGAGAGAGAAACTAGAGAGAAGTTTTAAGTGTGTGAATCTTTGTATCTGGATCTTCATTCTAATCATATCATACATAGATTTATCATCTTCTTCTTCTTCTCATTCTCTTCTATTTGATATGACATCATCCGTTTGATTGGGATTCCGCACCATCAAACGGATCTGATTGATACACAAGCATATTAGGGACTTACAAGCAACTCATCCTTACTTATCAATATACTTTCCATTGATCCAGGTGCTTTGTCTTTATGCATTCAAATGAGAACTCATAGAACTCACATACATATTTAGCTTAATTGGAATGGCACAGAAACAAAATAATGTTAACACGATAGGTTATAAACGTCAAGTCGTGCGCTAGTAATGATTACCTAGGTTTACTCTTGATTTGTTCTTTAAACTTTTCAAGACCATTAAGACTCCCACTGACTCCTTGACATATAAGATTCTCTTGTCAAGAAACATTTCTTGACAAAAAAATATTCAAGAGTTAGTGTAGCCTTTTGTCAAGTTTAACACTTCACACAATTGGTCCTGGTTGGTCTTTGTCTTATCCAAGTCATCACAACTTACCAATTTCAAATGTGCAAGAATAAGAAAACTTTTCCAAATTCCACATTTGACAAGTGTCATAAACCTACTTAAGACTTGTCACTCATGTCACAATCTTGACACTAAGACTTGATATTGGAACGAAGTATGATTGACTTCTTGATTTAACCATTTCTACAATTGTCGATTCCTCTTCTTAGACATGCAATTGCACTAAGACTCACTTAGAGGATCAATTGAGACATGGTTCTTAATCATTAAGACCTATCATAAAACACAATAAAAGTTACTCTCCCTTCTTTTTAGAATAGAGAAACTTTTATCTTTCTACCTACTAGATTCTTCTTATTCGTTCTGCTATTGATTGAAACTCTTTCAATCAACTCATAATTATACTCAATCTTATAAGTATAACCGTATTTACTAAACTTTAGTAAATCATGACGGATATCTTTATTACTCTTGTGGTGGACTTGATCGAAACACAACCTAGTGTACTCGATTTCTTAGTCCTTCACTTGACACTTTGTCAAAGAATTAGTCTGATTTTCAAATATGAAGTTTGTCATTCATCACACAATGCAGGTTGCATGATTCCAAGTTTCTGTCCAATTGAAACTTGGGTGATGAGAAACTCACCCTATTTGGTAAATTCTCGATATTTCCACAAATAACATAATTAAGAATCAAATCCATTATTGTTAATAGTAGAAATAACAAAATCAAAATTTATATTATTGCGGAAAAAATTTGTCCTTACAATGCAATTCAACTGAAAAACTATGCTATCACGTATTTCTTATCAATCTATCCTAACTCTAGAGTAGCAGCTCAAAAATCTGATCTTTGAATCCATGCGATCGAAATTCATTTCTTCATGATCAGATTCAGCACGCTTCTTCCTTAAGCTTCCGCTCTTTTCTTTGATCCTGCAAAACATCAAAATGTAATCTTATCACATCATGTATTAAGAATAAAAAATAGGAACTTACAGAGTTAGATAATGGATTTTACCTGAAGTAGAGCCATATTCCTTGACTCTCCCATCTCTTAGATCTCTCAGGTAGTTTGGGAAGCTTCGTCTCCAATGCCCCTTATCTAGGCAATAAAAGCAAATGGACTCTTTTGGCACAACACATGGGACAGTCTCATTCTTAGTCCTTTCTGGATTTCAAATGTTGCCAGTGTCCATTGAAGTTTGGGAGTTTGATTCACCAAACAAATTTGCTTGACCAACACGCCAAATCATTGTTGATTCAACAACTATAAGCAAATAGGTGAGATCAATGAGGGTTACGTCGTGTTTCATCATATAGTACTCTCTTACGAACTCACTATACGATTTAGGAAGCGACTGAAGAACCCAGTCAACAACCAACTCACCTGAAATCTCAACACCCAACATCCTTAACCTGTCAATGTGTGACTTTATCTCTAAGACGTGTGCACACACAAGTTTGCCATCTTCGTGTTTACTTTCCAATAGGGCTTGAGTGAGCTTGAACTTTTCAAGCCTTTGAACTTGTGGGTTAGGGAGAATAATTGGAGGAGGTGGAGGAAGTGAAGCATGACTCTCATTTCCTTGATCGTATCATGGAACATCATCTTCATTTGGAAAGCTTGTTCCAAGGGACTTGGGAAGACCATTGTAAGATTTAGACATCTTCAAAACGGGAGAAAATTCAAGTTAGTTGATAAGAATCCTTGATGTAACACCCAGATGAAACATCAATGCTAGGATCCAATACAACATTCTACAACCTAGAAGAGGGATGTCGTAATCTAGTTGCAGAATATTTGATGGTAGGTAAATGACGATTTACGAATTCCCACCATGAAAAAAAAATTGAAGTTTAAGTTTTAAATGAATTGAAACTCCTAGAACCTTTTGAGATTCATTGAACTTTTCAATGGCTTGTTTAATCTCGATTATGCCCTTCAAATTTGCGACTGGGATGCCGAGGATCACAAACATGGTGTGAATAACCATACGAATCTACGGGATGCACTCAATGCTACTATCACCTAATCAATGTGTCGGTTAGCCACACACGCTTCATTGATCTATGATAAACATCGAGCCACCCTTCGCCACCAATGTCAATCCCAAATTAGTGTGTCGGTTAACCACACACGCTCCACTAACATTTGACAAGGGTACGAAGTGTAATTCCATGGATTAGCATACAATTTCACAGTTTGCCTAAAGTAACTAGAATTTGGGAATTTGTAAAAGCATGTAGTTACTTTGTACTTCATTATAATTACTTATAATGGAAGGTTTCGTCCTATCCTACCCGTTCGGCTAAAGACCCTCCACTAGTCAAGAGTGTGGTGGGTAAGAGTGGATACCCATTCAATCGCCATTTGGTAGGCAATTTCCTTAAACACCCCTTATAGACCAACTTCGTGAATGAGGCCTACTAACGGTAAGATTGACTGTTTACTTATACATATATAATATTAGACTTTTAATGTCATATATACATCATATAGGGTGTATTTTAAACTTTTAAAATACTAGGTGGTTTTATTAACTTTCTCTTTTAATTAAACTTTTAATTAACTTAACAAAACCATAAGGGTGTAATTTGAACTTTTCAAAATACGAGGGTTTTAGAATTTACCATTTCAAAATTAAACTTTTAATCAACTTTTAAATTCCAAAACTTGAGGGAAAGTTTTGAACTTTTCAAAACATTAGGGTTTAGAATTTAAATATTTCAAAAAATTAACTTTTAATCAAAAATTTTAAATTCCAAAACTTGAGGACAAGTTTTGAAACCTTTCATAACATTAGGGGTTCAACTATTCAAAATTCAAAAACAAAACTTTTAAGTTCAAATTTAAACTATAAAACCTAAAGGGGAAAATTGAAACTTTTTCACAAGATAATTCAAATCTAAATAACAAACAATCAATCTTTATCAAATAAAACAAAAGATTATCTAAGATTTGACAATTATCTTCTATTTTGGCAAGGATAATCTCAAAATATTGATAAAAATCAGATTTTATTAACAAAAAACGTTTTAGGTAATTATCCACAGCCAAAATAGGTCAAAATCCCGAAATCAGCTCCATTTGACTCTCTGACTCGTCGAGTTCACTATGGACTCGGCGAGTTCAGCCATGGACTTTGCGAGTCCAGCCCCCAGAAACCAAAAAATTTCGATTTTAAGCATGAATAATCAAATATAGCATCAAATACATCAAACAAACAGCCCTAGGCTTTGATACCACTGATGGGGTTCGAGCAATACATCATTCCTATGGTGTACATGCAAACCCTAATAGCTTTTGGATCTAGTTTGTCTAATGAATATGTAATTGAATATCCAAATCTATAAACCCTAGATCTAACATATGATGAGCTGAAATAAGGGTTTAGTAATTACCTTTGATTTTTACATAGCAATAACAATCAATTCCTTGGTTTGATTGGCTTTAGAAAGCTTAGTGCCTCAAGTGTTGCACCTCTAATGGAGTCACAAACACCACTAAGCAATTGGATGAAGGAGAGAAGAGAGTGGATGCACCAAAAATGGCTGGAAACCCTAAAGGAACACTAAGCCACGTTTTTAGGGCATATGGGTCCTTTATATACATGTAGGCTATTAGGGTTTGCAACTAGGAAACCCTAATATGACTGCATAGGCCCTAAGCAGCCCATGGAGTCCTTTAACATATCCCGTGGACGAATTCCTTATGGGCTTCCCATAGAATTTGTCCAACCTATATATTATTAGGTGATCCATAGCCCAATAGTAATTATCTTGTAATTACAACTCCAGTCCCCTAAGTTTAATTAATCTCTTTTAGTCACAAAATTAATTCTTAATTAATTCTTGACTAATATTAATTAAACAATATGATTTCTACTTTAATATATTATTCTTATAATATATTAATAAATCATAATTAAACCTTTCTCTCCTTAATTCATCCTACATGTTGCTACGGTGAAGGCAACCCAAAAGGACCATGCTCATAATCGGGTCAAGTACATACCAAAATAGTTATGGACTTAGACACTAATCCAACATTAAACTAACACAAAACACGAATCTATTGACAATTATCTTTGGAATTGGATTAGAATGATCATTACCACATTAAAAATAGGTTTATAAGTTCAAAAACAGCTTAGTGTAATGATTCTAGTCCAATTCCAACGTTAAAACTCGAAGATATGCTGTCAGGGGGTCCAACTCGTCGAGTGCATGAACCAACTCGACGAGTTGGATGAATTTGTGCTTGGACTCGTCGAGTCCCCTGACCAGACAACATAAAATTCGATTTTTTAGCCATTGCATCAAGTATAATTGAAAACCAAGTCTAGGCTTTGATACCACTGATGGGTTTTGAGCATTCTAACACTCCTATGGTGTACATGCAACCCTAGAAATCTTGGATCTATGTTTTCTCTATTATAGATGAAAATATGATTTTTCTAAGGTTCTCATCCTAACTAACATACAATGGAGCAACTATAGTACAAAAGTTTGGTTAGGAACATACCTTTTGATGGAGCTTGAAGTCTTAAAGCTTTAAGAGTTTAGTACCCCAAGTGTTGCACCTCAAATGGTTCACATAACACCAAAAACCCTTGGAATAACTTGAGAAAAGAATACTTCACCACAGAATCGGCTAGCCCTCCTTGTTCTTGTCTATGTGCCCATTTTGCTAGCCTATGGTGTCTTTATATAGTGTGCCACATGTAGGGTTACATCATGTAAACCCTAATGTGCATGGCTTTTCATTTTCCCTATGATCCATGGGTTTAAACCTCCATGGAGCATCCATGGAGCACCCAATGGGTCCTAGCCCAATCTAGTGAATCATGGATCACAAGCCCAATATATAAGAATGAATGATTTACATAATCAATCCCCATATATTTAATTAGTCTCCTTTTGATCACAAAATTAATTCCAAATTATTCTTGATCAATACTAATTAAATAATCATATTCATATATTAGAACTTATAAGATATTAACAAACCATAAGTATTCTCTTCTCATTTGTCTATCCAATTGTTCTGATGCCATGCAACCCAAATGGACCATGCTACTCTCGGGTCGAATACATACCAATAATAGTTATGGGCTTAGACATCTAATCCAACAGGGAAAACTCTTGCTGACTCGCCGAGTCTACGACAATCTTCATCGGACTCGCCGAGTTGACCATGGAACTCGTTGAGTCCCTTCAGTCATTCACTTAAACATATGCTTTTAAGCCATGCTAAGATTCTATATTGCAGATCCAAGTCCCCAAGGCATGTTTGTCATGTAAAGTTGCAAAATTTACGTGCATGTAAGGCTCTAGAGACTCTAAATGACAAATCCAAGCTTGCAATGGGGGTTTACACCTTAGGAGAGTCTCATTCTTGCAAAAGCTGGCAGTTTTATGGAATTAGAGACCCAAGAGAGTTCAGATCTGAAGTTGCAACCTCAGATCTTAGCTCAAACACAAGAAAGGCTTCTTAATATGCTAGAAAAGCCCAAAAAGCCACCCAATAAAAATCTAGAATGAAATGAGGTTAAGATAACTGCTTAATACCTTCCAAAGGATGCCAACTGAGGTAGATCTCTGATTCCCGCACGTTCCTTGCTTCTAATCACATGTTCTCCAAGCTTTTCTCACCACAAATCCTCTTCCAAAGCTTAGACACACAAAATGGCATAAATGTTAGTAACACCACACAAAATGGGTAAACCAAATACTTTATGAATTTTTTCCTTTGTGATCTTTATTCTTTTTCCTTTAATTAAAATACTGTTTGTGCATTCATCAGAATGCTTAAGCACAAAATGGCAAAGTTTTAAGGGAATACTCTTAATGTTGATATTCAAAAATGCTTTAAATCCCATCCATTTCACCCAATCTTTTTGTTCTGATGATAAAGAACTTACAACATATGTCATCAATTCAGGTGTCGATCCAGTGTTTATTGAAGGAAACTCCTTCAATATATCTTTCACAGTCTTTTTCTCTTTCACGTTTTTTTGCTTCTTTATTGCTGCACGATTGTCCCCACTATTCCTCTTCCTTTTTGATTCTTTAATCTTTGTCACTCCTTTAACATATTTTCTATCACCGATTCTATTTTTTACATAGATTTCTTCATTAGATTCATCACCTAATTCATTACATCAGTCATAAATGTTAGTAACACCATAGAAATCCAAAAATCCTATATCATCTAATTAGAAAGTAATATTCCAACAGAATATTATGCATATACACTTATTATATCATAATATTCTATGAAATTTAATCCAAAAATTCTATATCATCTAAGTAAAATGTAGATATTTATTCAAATTATAATATTTATAAGAAATTAAACTTAAATGTTGCAAAATCCTATATCAGCTAAGTAAGACAACAAAAATTAAGTAATTTATGATTTATGATATAATAATATCTAGAATGTGTAATATGAACCATAAACATTTCATATCACAATACTTTCATATCAGACAACGTACTTTTCTTTTTACACATCAGAAACATTCTAATATGATCCATAAGCAATTCATGTCAAACATAGACTATGAAAATTATTGTTAGAAAAATTCTAATATTTCTATTATTCCATAATATTGGAATTATAAAGTATAAAATCATATTTCAGAAAAAAAAAAGTTTAGATTATTTTACCCGTTGACTCTCTATCTGATTATGTCTCTGATTATGTTGAAGATTTAGAAACGTGCTTTTTCTTTTTGTGCTTCACATCATTATGGATTAATTTGCTGTGGCGCTTGAAATGTTTTTTGACTTTTCTTTTTTTTTTTTCTTTTTCTTTACTTTATCTACATCAATAATTATTCTCTTAGAAGAATTATTTATATTTTTATTGGATGTCATTCTTATAATCCTTACCATATTCATCACTCTCTGTTGTGGATGTCTCTGACTTTACTGTCTCTGACTGTGAAGATGAAGAATCTGAAACATAGTGTCTTTTTTTCTTTTCAAGTTTTTCCTTCCTTTTTGTATCTTTAGTTGTATGAAGAAATTTAAAAATTGAAATAAAATAGAATATTTATTGAAATCAATTAGAATGTTCATAATAATCAACTGAAAAAAAATAAATCCCAAAAAACTTTCTTTTGTTAAGTATTTTAAAGAATGATTGTTGATACCTTTTTTAATTCTTTTTTTATGTTGTGAGGATGAATCAGAAGAGGTGTAACACCCAAAATAAGAAAGGTCAAGAAAGGAAAGAAAACCTAAGTCAAAGAAGTCAACTCGTCGAGTCCAGGGAGGAACTCGATGAGTCGGAGCGGGATCCGGGGGATCAATTAAGTAACCGACTCGGCGAGTCGGCAAAGGGGACTCGGCGAGTCTGGTCTGAACGAGGAAAACCATAAATCCGGGACTTTGGGCAGTATTTAAGAATCTTATTCTCTCCATTAGGGTTCCATATAGCCTCTCTCATCCAGAAACCGAAACCTTAAGCCCCATTATTGCTCATTCAAGTTTCTTGCCATTTTTGGGGTGATTTGAAGGAAAAAGGAAGTAAGGAATCATTGGGGATTCAAGGGTTTGCAGTAGATCCAGAGTTTGAGGGCCTTTCCAGAGCAATTCAAGGTAAGGAGTCGTTACCTTCCCTCTTTTGCATGTAAATCAATCTTGATTGTGAGTTTTGGGGCTTTTATGCCATGTTCTTGAACCATTTCGAGTTAGAGCCCAGATCTGAAGTTGCTACTTCAGATCTAAGTGTATTTTGGCCTTGGGGGTGTAGGTGAAGCATGGTTGTCTTAAAACCTAGCCCTAGAGTGTTTTGAGCTTAGATCTCCTTAGTTATACGTAAAGTTTGCAACTTTACATGGGGAATGGACTTTGGAAGTATGGATCTATGATTTGGAGCCCCTACATGGCTCGAAAAGCCACTGAATGGATTAAGAACTGGAGCGACTCAGCGAGTCACATGGGTGGACTCGGCGAGTTGGATGAAGTTGGGCAGGAACTCAGCGAGTTGGAAGAACAACTCGATGAGTCTGTTGAAGATTGCCTTGGACTCGGTGAGTCTCTTCTTGGACTCGGCAAGTCAAGCCGCAAAACCCTAAACCCTTCGAGTTAAGACTCGGATCAGTGAGTTGAGTGGGGACTCAGTGAGTTGGAGAGTTCAGGACTCGGAAATCGGTAGACTCGGCGAGTCTGGGGCTGACTTGGCGAGTCGAGTCGCGAATGAAAGGATTCTGAGCTAATGAACTCGGCAAGTCAGTAGGCAGACTCGGCGAGTAGGGTTGAACTAGAAGGTTAAATTTGACCAGGACTTTGACTTTTACCAGAGTTGACTTTTGGTGATTAGTTAAGCTAAGTGATATATGTTTTGATATTGGTAGCTCGGGGAGCTAGTGGAGCAGCGGTTCAGGGAATTGTCGGTCATCATCCAGAGGGGTTATCAGGAAGGCCATAATGCCGGCCCATGTAGCTATGAGTAGAAGACCCGGGGGTTAGCCCAAGGCACAATATGCTAGTATGATATTCAGGATAAGGTCCAATGTAGCAGGCGGGTGCCCAAGGAATGGTTTATGTGATAGTCTATACTTGTTGTCTGTGTGATACATGTATGTGCCTGGTATGGAGGTGAGTGTGGACGAGGTCACGTATCTTACCAATAGCAGAGTGTGGACGGTGTTCCACATCTCATTAGCAGTAGAGAAGGGGCGAGGCCCAAGTTAGGGAAAGAGTGAGTGTGGGCTGGGCTCGTATCTCACCGCCAATAGGGGCGTGGACGGGGTTCGATGACTTATTAGTAGTAGGACAAGGGCGAGGCCCAAGATAGGCGAGGTCTCAGGACAGGATTTATTAGTATATGTTAGCTTATGTGTTGTTATATGCTTATGTGCTATTATTTGTTATCGGGTGGGGCCCACATCTCACCACCAATAGGGGCATGGACGAGGTTCCATGACTCATTAGTAGTAGGACAAGGGTGAGGCCCAAGATAGGCGAGGCCTCAAGACATGATTTATTAGTATATGTTAGCTTATGTGTTGTTATATGCTTATGTGCTATTATTTGTTAGCGGGTGGGGCCCAGTGACAAGAGAGGCCTAAGTTAAATAGATCTATATCCGAGCGGGCCTCGAGCCATGCGGGGCCCTTGTAGCGGGCGAGGCCCGAGGTAGGGGGCGAGGCCCAGAATAGCGGGCGTGGCCCAGTATGTGCAGTTTGTAGTTATGTATGGTATGTGGTAGGTTGGGGAACTCACTAAGCTTCGTGCTTACGGTTTTCAGTTTTGGTTTCAGGTACTTCCGTTAGCGGAGGGAAGAGCTCGGGGTGATCACATGGCACACACCATAGATTAGACAGCCTGGGAATGTTTTACTCTGATAATGAACATATGTTTTGGAAATTAATACTCTGATTATGTTTTGCATTGATGATTATGCTTTAAGTAATGTTTTATTAAAAGAAATTGTTAGTCTTAAATTTTGGGACGTTACAAGTTGGTATCAGAGCCTTGGTTTGAGGGATTCGGACATACTCTCGGGTGTGTCTGAACTCAAACTAAGGAATTGTTATGGAAGTTTTCAAAATGAAGAGACAGTTTTGTAAAAAGAGTTTGAGAAAGAAAACAGTTTTAGAAAAGCAAAAAGAATTCAGAAAGAAAAGAATTTTGAAAAGAGAAAAACGGTGTGGTGCATGCAATCAGCCGAGCTCAAGTAAGTACCCCAAAATACCCATACAAGTTATGTTATGATTATCAGTTAATAGAACAGCATGCTTGATTAGGACTAAGGATCTAGGGAGGATGCCGTATGTGCCTGTTATATGTGCTTTTGAGCTGCATGATAGTGCTGGTTAGATAGTAGTAGGATAGCCTTTTTAGGTTATGCCTGAGTTTATGAGTTTGTGTTGCATGCTAGTACAGATTCTTGATATGAGATTATGATTGCTTGAGTATGTTATGGTTAGATTTTCCCTTGTCTGAATGTTGCTTGTTTTGTGCATTGTGGCATTCCGAGTGATGGGAGTTAGCCATTAGGTGGATACGTCATGCAACATGTGATCAGGGTTGAATAATCTCAGAGTGCTGGATTTGGCCCTATTGCGCAACTCTTGTTTGAGTCCAACCGTTGTAGGGACGAGTCTTTTACTCGAAGGATTATCTAAGCCTCCTCACATGTGATGGTATCCAGGTAATGGCTAATTGGCATCACAAGGATTCCTTCAGCAGCTGAGGACTAGTTTGGTTTGAGTCAGAGGTTTCCCTAGGGCAAGCCTAGGATGAGATAGTGCTGGGAGCAGTAGTAGTGGAAAAGGGACCTGGTGGAGTCCAAGCAGTTCTTGAGGAATGTACGTATAGATGTGGAAGGTAGTATGGGCCCGTACTACTGAAATCAGAGGATCCGTACTCAATTCGGGAAAGGCCGAGGCAAGACCGGGAACCTGGTAGTGTGTGTGTTTGGTCTCGCAACGGTGATAAGTATTCTGATAGTGGTTGTGTTATTTTCAGCATGGTGACGTTGCGAGAGAGACCGGTGGGTGGATCAGGCGCCGGAGAGGGATCAAGCTCGGGTTCAGGAAGCTAGCAGCTCGAGGAGCGGATGAGGGAGTTGATATCAGCGGAGGTTACACGCAGTACTCTAGATCAGACTCCTGTGATCTTTGGCATGGTCAAGGAGGGTATACTGGAGATCTTGGATGAGAGGCTGGGAGCCTTCTGTACCGAGATGATGGCTTTGATGGGAGCGCGTACTTTGACATTTCGAGAGTTCAGGGCTTGCGGGGCACCAGATTATCATGGGGCTAGGGACCCCATCGCTAGCAGTAGATGGTTGGCTGATGTTGCCAACGCATTCCGTACGAGCCGGTGTCTCGAGGGGGGACAAGGTTAGACTCGCTTCCTGTCTTCTGAAGGACAGAGCGAGGGATTGGTGGGAAGAGACTGGTCATGCTTATGGTGATGATGTCGCATTGGACGCGATGACATGGAGCGATTTTTCAGCGAGGTTCTAGGCTAAGTTTTCACCGATTATTGAGGTGCAGCAGTTGGCACGGGAGTTTCAGGATTTGACGCAGACTACTGAGACTGTGGCGGAGATCACCGCCAAGTTCAGGGAGAGGGCCCTTCTTGTTCCGCAGTATGTCGCGGATGAGGAGATGAAGAAGCCTGATATCACGAGATGTTGAGGGATGACATCCGACAGTTTGTGAGTTGTCCAGCTGCAAAACATTGGAGGATATGATCGCGCGAGCCAGAGAAAGGGAGATTGATTTGGAATAGATCCGGAAGAGGAAGCCGATCGAGATTCAGACAGTAATTGTTTCGGGCAAAAGGCCCAAGGGGTCAGACTCGAGATCGAGGGATTACCAAAGCCGCGGCCGATGTGGAAGGTGCGTCAGGACGCACGAGGATGCGTGCAGGAGTGGTAGTGGTGGAGATTCGAGCGACTTCATGTGCGGCCGGACTGGTCATTTTAGCAGGGATTGTACTGCTACCACCGCACAGGGATCAAACTTGATATGTTTTCACTGCAACCAGCGGGCCACAAGAAGGCCTAGTGCCCTAGTTTGTTTCCGACAGGCCGGGTGATGGCACCTGCCCCTGCAACTTTGAGGATCACAGACGGCCGTCATGGCCGAGCAGAGGCGCCTGTGGTAGGAGGCAGGGCTTTTCAGATGACTACCTTGGAGACGCGAGCAGCGTCGGACGTTGCAGGTATGCAACTTCCGTTTTCAGTTCTTTTATTTGTGCATGATTATATATTTATGGTTCTGCATCATTATCGATATGAGTATTTTATTTTTGTGTTTCTTGCTTGTGATCGAGTTATATGCCATCTGCATACCTTGGATATTTGAATGGTAGTTAAGGGATGGGCTCTATTGGAGAAGGTTACTTAGGATGCAATAGCTGTAGCATGCCTGGGAGGGAGTTGGTATGTCCCGCTAGTTCGGAGCCGTATAGTTTTAGAAATGGACTGGTTAGATCCCTAGCTATGGTAAGCTTGGGGTTCCTCAGCAGATTGATTATGGAGTGGTAGCAAGGATTGGGATTTCTTTTCAAGGATTGGGCAGCGAGGTGTAAGCAGGATCGAAGTGGGGGAGAATCCTCCAAGTGTACAAGGGTAAGAGCACGCAAATCCAGAATGAGTACGCCGTCTCTGAGAAGGAAGGGAAGTGGCACAGCGTTTGATGGAGTGAGGAGTTCACGGTTGGGAGTTTGAGAAACTCCCCATTAGTTAGTGCGTGTAATGGTGATGGTTAGTACGTGATTGGGAATTCAGGTTGGAGGATCGCCTGTAGGACTCGAGTGAGTCGGAATGAGGATCTTGAGAACAGATAGCATGGGGTGCTTTCGTATTAGCAGTTGGTGGTGGAAAGTGTTGTAAGACTACGAGGCAGCCATAGCATTCACTAGCGGTCTGTGGTGGAAATTGTTGTAAGACTACGGGTAAGCCGTAACATTCCCTACTAGCTTCGTTAGCAAAGTCGGGGTGAGGCCCTTATCTCCTAGTGATCAGATAGGGATCAGGAATGGTTAGTGGATGAGAATAGTAAGGAGCTTGTCGGTATAGCCCTAGAGAGGTGAGACCTTGGGAGAGACCGCTCCAAGATGTAGTTGGGTGAGACCCGTGGGCAAGGCCCGTATGAGAGTAGCAATATAGGTGAGACCTGAGAGCAAGGTTGCTTAGTAGTATGGTTGGGTGAGACCCGTGGGCGAGGCCCGTGCGAGAGTGATTAGACAAGTGAGACTAGGAGGATAGAGGCGGGTGAGACCCATGGGCGAGACTTGTGAGTTTTAGTAGCGCAGGTGGGACCTGGTAAGGACCTTAGCGTCAAGATAGGGGATCGAGGATCCCAGGATTGTAGTGCCAGAATAGATTGAGTAGTTATAGGTAGTCGATGTTTCATCAAAAGTTGCTGGGAGCGACTAGGAGTTGTGCGGGGACTAGCGACCGGTGGGAGCCGGTAATCCAGATATTGATAGATTGGTAGGGACCAGGGTGGTCTCGATTCATCCAGAAGGCAAATAAGGAATAGCAGAAATTTTCAGTCAGTAGCAGTGCTGGTAAGCAGTCTATGGTGGAATTCAGTTAGCTGATCGATGGGTGCTCAACACTAAGTTATAGCAGTAGAAAGTGTCCAGTGGATACTGGCGGTAATGACCCGTACTGGAAATAGCAGGAGTAATGGATTTGGTGAAGGATAGGACCTTTACGGTGACAGAGGAAGTAGTTAGTCATGGAACGTTGCCTCGGGGAGTTCCAGAAGGGGTGTCAGTTGGGTAAGTTGTGTTCCCGGAATGTTCAGGGTCAGGATTGACCCAAGATTATTATCCGCAAGGATTATATCATCCAGGTGACCGGGCGGAAGGCCAGCAGAGGTAGTCCGCAAGGGTTAGGGTGTTAGTTTTCTCAGGCAGAGAGTTGGAGGCAGTTCACAGGACAGCTGGCCATAGCAAACTTTGAGGACGAAGTTTAGTTTAAGTGGGGGAGAGTTGTAACACCCAAAATCAGAAAGTTCAAGAAAGGAAAGAAAACCTAAGTCAAAGGGGTCAACTCGTCGAGTCCAGGGAGGAACTCGACGAGTCGGAGCGGGATCTAGAGGATCAATTAAATAACCGACTCTATGAGTCGGCAAAGGGGACTCGGCGAGTCTGGTCTGAACGGGGAAAACCCTAAATCTGGGACTTTGGGCACTATTTAAGCATCTTATTCTCTCCATTTGGTTTCCATATAGCCTCTCTCATCTAGAAACCGAAACCTTAAGCCCCCATTATTGCTCATTCAAGTGTCTTGCCATTTTTGGAGTGATTTGAAGGAAAAAGGAAGGAAGGAATCATTGGGGATTCAAGGGTTTGCAGTAGATCCAGAGTTTGAGGGCCTTTCTAAAGCAATTCAAGGTAAGGAGTCGTTACCTTCCCTTTTTTGCATGTAAATCAATCTTGATTGTGAGTTTTGGGGCTTTTATGCCATGTTCTTGAACCATTTCGAGTTAGAGCCCAGATCTGAAGTTGCTACTTCAGATCTAAGTGTATTCTGGCCTAGAGAGTCATAAAGTATCAACCTTGGGGGTGTAGGTGAAGCATGGTTGTCTTAAAACCTAGCCCTAGAGTGTTTTGAGCTTAGATCTCCTTAGTTATACGTAAAGTTTGCAACTTTACATGGGGAATGGACTTTGGAAGTATGGATCTATGATTTGGAGCCCCTGCATGGCTCGAAAAGCCACTGAATGGATTAAGAACTGGAGCGACTCGGTGAGTCACATGGGTGGACTCGGCGAGTTGGATGAATTTGGGCAGGAACTCGTTGAGTTGGAAGAACAACTTGGCAAGTTTGTTGAAGATTGCCTTGGACTCGGCGAGTCAAGCCGCGAAACCCCAAACCCTTCGAGTTAACACTCGGATCAGTGAGTTGGACAGGTCAGGACTCAGAAATCAGTAGACTCGGCGAGTCAGGGGCTGACTCGGCGAGTCAGGGGCTGACTCAGCGAGTCAGTCGCGAATGAAAAGATTCTGAGCTAATGAACTCGACGAGTCAGTAGACAGACTCGACGAGTAGGGTTAACATGGAAGGTTGACTTTGACCAGGACTTTGACTTTGACCAGAGTTGACTTTTGGTGATCAGTTAAGCTAAGTGTATGTTTTGATATTGGTAGCTCGGGGAGCTAGTGGAGCAGCGGTTCAGGGAATTGTTGGTCAGCATCCAGAGGGGTTATCAGCAAGTTCAGCAGTACCAAGTGAGTTTCCCTTTGTGTGAATGGGTCTAAGGCCACAATGCCGACCCATGTAGTTATGAGTAGAAAACCTGGGGGTTAGCCCAACGCATAGTATGCTAGTATGATATTCAGGACGAGGTCCAATGATAGCGGGCGGGTGCCCAAGGAATAGTTTATGTGATAGTCTATACTTGTTGTCTGTGTGATACATGTATGTACCTGGTAGGGAGGTAAGTGTGGGCGAGGTCCCGTATCTCACCAATAACAGAGTGTGGACGGTGTTCCACATCTCATTAGTAGCAGAGTAGGGGTGAGGCCCATGTTAGGGAAAGAGTGAGTGTAGGCTGGGCTCGTATCTCACCACCAGTAGGGGCACGGACGGGGTTCCATGACTCATCAGTAGCAGGACAAGGGCAAGGCCCAAGACAGGCGAGGCCTCAGGACAGGATTTATTAGTATATGTTAGCTTATGTATTGTTATATGCTTATGTGCTATTATATGTTAGTGGGTGTGGCCCAGTGATAGGCGAGGCCTAAGTTAAACAGATCTGTATCCGAGCGGGGCTCGAAGCCAGAAGAGGCCTGGAGCGGCGGGGCCGTTGTAGCGGGCAAGGCCCAGAATAGTGGGCGTGGCCCAGTATGTGTAGTATGTGGTTATGCATGGTATGTGGTAGGTTGGGGAACTCACTAAGCTTCGTGCTTATGATTTTCAGTTTTGGTTTCAGGTACTTTCGGTAGCAGAGGGAAGAGCTCGGGGTGATCGTATGGCACACACCATAGATTAGACAGCCTGGGAATGTTTTACTCTGATAATGAACATATGTTTTGGAAATTAATACTCTGATTTTGTTTTGGATTGATGATTATGCTTTAAGTAATGTTTTATTAAAAGAAATTTTTAGTCTTAAATTTTGGGACGTTACAAGAGGAATCATAATCGCTTTAAGAAGTAACAACATATTTTTTTTCTTTGATTTTCCTTCGTCTGCCTTCTTTTTTTATTAACAATTTGCAAATCTTTATCATGAAATTTAACAATTAAAATCAATTAGAATATATGATTAACAAAATTAGAATATTAAGAATAATTAACTTAAAAAAATAAATCCAAACATTTGCGTTTTATGAATTTTTGAAAGAAAGGGTTGTTGGATTAGTGTCTAAGTCCATAACTATTTTGGTATGTACTTGACCCGATGGTGCATGCTCCTTTTGGGTTGCCTTCACCAAAGCAACTTGATAGGATGAATTATGGAGAGAAAGGATTAAATATGATTTAATAATATATTATGAGAATAATGTATTAAAGGAGAAATCATATTGTTCAATTAATATTAGTCAAGAATTAATAAGAATTAAGTTTGTGACTTAAAGAGATTAATTAAACTTAAGGGACAGGAATTGTAATTATAAGATAATTGCAATTTGGGCTATGGATTGCCTTATATTAAGGAGTGGACGAATTCTATGGGGAAACCCATGAGAAATCGTCCAAGGCCTTGAGGAAAGGAATCCATGGCTTGCTTAGGGCTTAAGCATCCAAATTAGGGTTTCCTTGTTAGATAACCCTAATAGCCTCTCTATATAAAGAACCCTTAAGGCTCAAAAACGTGGACAAGCTTCCTTCTAGGTATTCGCACGTTTTAGGGCAGCCTCCTTCCTCTTTCCTCTTCATCCTCTTGCTCTAGGTGTTTGTGAACCATTAGAGGAGTGACATTTGTGACTCTAAGCTTTCTAAAGTCAATACAAGGAGGAATTGAGATTGTTATTGCTACATAACAATCAAGGTATGATCTAAACCCTAATTATATGTTATATTGATTATCATATGCTAGATCTAGGGTTTATAGTCTTGGATAACTTGCATGTATAATAGAGAAACCTAGATCCAAGCATTAGGGTTTGTATGAGCACATAGGATGTTCTTATGACCAAAATCCATCAGTGGTATCAGAGCCTAGATTGGTTTCTATTGTATTGATTCCTTGTATGTTGAAAAAAATCAATTTTTGTGGTTTTGCATCATGGACTCGGCGAGTCCCACTGTGGACTCGGCGAGTCCATGGGGGTACTCGGCGAGTTCGAGCGTTAGATGGAGCTATTTTCGGGATTTCTTGTTGTTTATCTTTGAGATACTTGCCTTTATCATATTATATCAATATAAATCCGATTTTATGATATATATGAGTATATTCTTGATTTAAATAAAGATATTTATCAATTAATACAATATTTGTTTCCGTAAGTGATAATTGATTAATTATTTTGATTAAATTGGTAAATTGTTTTGCAAGAAATCATTAAATAAATCAAATATGGATAATTATGTGATTAAATGTTAATTAAGATTATTTGTTATTTGATCCTTGTGTTATGAAAAGTTTCATATTTTCCCCTTTAGGTTTTATAGTTTAAAATTGAACTCAAAAGTTTAGTTTTGAAATGTAAATAGTTGAAACCCTAATGTTTTGAAAAGGTTTCAAAACTTGCCCTCAAGTTTAAGAATTTAAATTTTGATTAATAGTTTAATTTTGATGTATATTTAAATTCTAAACCTAATGTTTTGAAATGTTTCAAAAACTTGTCCTCAAGTTTTGGAATTTAAAAGTTGATTAAAAGTTTAATTAGGAATGTTAAATTCTAAAACCCTAGTATTGTTTTGAAAAGTTCAAATCACACCCTTATGGTTTTATTAATTAATTAAGATGTATAACTAAAAGAGGTTTAATAAATCCATAAAAGTTCTGGTTTACAATTTAATTGAATTAAAAGTATAATTGTTAAATTTAACCACCCAGTATTTTAAAAGTGTAAAATACACTCTATACTATATATAACATTAAAAGTCTAACATTATATATACGTATGAGTAAAAGTCAGTCTTACCGTTAGTAGGCCTCATTCATGAAGATGGTCTATGATGGGTGTTTAAGGAAATTGCCTATAAAATGGTGATTGAATGGGTATCCACTCTTACCCACCGCACTCTTGACTAGTGGAGGGTCGTTAGCCGAACGGGTAGGATAGGACACAAACCTTCCATTATAAGTATAATGAAGTACAAAAGTAACTAAATGTTTTTCAAATTCCCAATCTTAGTTACTTAGGCAAAGTGAATTGATGCAATTCCATGAAATTACACTTTGTGCCCTTGCGAAGACGTTAGTGGAGCGTGTGTGGTTTACCGACACACGAAATGGTTCTAAGCAAAGGTAGCAAAGGGTGACTCAATGTTTGTCATAGTTCGGTGGAGCGTATGTGGTTTACCAGCACATCGAATAGGTGATTGTAACATGTGAGGGCACCATGTAAGTTTGCATGGTTATTCACACCCGCTTTGTGATCCTCGGCATCCCAGTCACAAACAAGAGGGGCATATCGAGATTTAAACATGCCATTGAAATGTTCAATGAATCTCAAAGGATCTAGGACTTTTCATAGATTTAAAACTTAAATTTCTTTTTCATTTTCATGGTGGAAATTAATGAATCGTCATTCACTTACATTCAAATATTCTACAACTAGATTACGGCATCCGTTTTCTAGGTTGTAGCATATTGTGTTGGGTCCTAGCCTTAATATCTCATTTGGGTGATTTATTAAGGACTCAATCATGTAACGACCGAAAAATTCAAGCCAGTTTAAATTTTTAAAAAACAACCCGATTCCATTAAAGTTATTACAAAAAGGTTTTCAATACAGTTTATTTAAAGTATTCCCAGAATCACATCACGACCAAAAACATGAAGAGCGGTACGATCACGCCTTTGCCTTGCCACGGTCTCCTGAAGAACCTGAAAAACATAAAACCACAACTGTAAGCCCGAAAGCTTAGTGAGATATCCCCAAAATACCAACCACATATACCATACACGCATAACTTGCCATATCATATCCGATCACAGAACAGCCATGCACTTCGGGTCTACTGTGTGACTGGTCCGCCGCACCGGCCAACAGTCCACCTGGTCCACCCTCCGAGTCTAGCCATATACATCGAGTCTGCAGTGTGAATGGTCCGCTCGCACCGGGCCTTCAATCCACCTGGTCCACTCTCTGAGTCTACAGTATGACTGATCCGCCCGCACCGGGCCTTCAGTCGGCCTGGTCCACTCTCCGAGCCTCGGCACATCTGGTCTGCCCTCTTGGGGCCTACAGCCTATCCGGACCGCTCGATGGGCCTTCTAGACAACCGGTCCACCCTGGGTATCTTGGCCTACAGCAGAAAGCAGGACCCGCCTCCACCCACCTCCATTCCATACAACCATGTACACATAAACATACAATCATATAACAATTCACAGTCAACCAACCGATCAAACAGATCACATAACATATCATCATCCTAACCAGGATACCGACCTAACAGGTCTAGCATAGTATCACCCTACATCTCAGGATACCGATCTCAACCAGGTCTCTAACATATACCATCCTAGCTACCAGGATGCAACATATCAAAGCAATAACATACAACAAATACCCGGATCTCAATCCGATAAAGGGCCGGCCTTGGTGCCTTAGACCTTGTTGATATAGTGACGATAACTCACCTCGAAACTGCCGACTGAACAGATAACCCAAGCTGCTCCGATCACTGACACGATCTCCACCACTGGACACCCACCAAGGCACTGAACTCAAAACAATATTCAACAATTACCAAAATGCCCCTGGAAATCACTAGTCAACCCTTGGTCAAAGTCAAAGTCAAAGTCAACCCCTGACTGACTCTACTCGCCGAGTCAACCCGATGACTCGCCGAGTCCCCATGCTCAGAATTTCCCCAATCCGCGACTCAACTCGCCGAGTCACCCCGAGACTCGCCAAGTTCAGCAACTCCGAGTCCACTCGCACACAACTCACCGAGTCATCCTTTGACTCACCGATTCTCGGCTCAACCAGAAAAGATTGGGACTCTTCGACAAGACTCGCCGAGTCCAAGAACAGACTCGCCGAGTCTAAGGCTATCTTCAACCTACTCGCCGAGTTCCAGACCATCTTCATCCAACTCGCCGAGTTGTTCTTCCAACCCGTCGAGTTCTAGCCTATCATCAAGCAACTCGCCGAGTCTACCTATGTGCCTCGCCGAGTACCACTGGGTCTGAATCTATACCTAGGCTTTCCAAGCCATGTAGATGATCCAAACCATAGATCTACCCTTCCTAAGGCCATCCATCACGTAAATTGGCAAAATTTACGTGAATCCAAGGAGATCTAGGCATTTTCACTCTAGGGTTTGGGTTTGGGTTTGGGACAAGATAGCTCCTTCAATCACTCATTAACAGGGACTTTATGACATACAAGACCATCCCAAGCTTAGATCTGAAGTAGCATCCTCAGATCCAAGCTTCTATCTCAATTTAGATGTCATATCAACCACCACACATGAACCCATGAAGAAAATAGCTTAAGGAAATGGTTCCTTACCCTTAGAATGAGCCCAACCAACTGTAGATTCCTGATTCCCCTCAAGCTTCCTGATGCAAGCCTCCAATCTTCAAGCTTAAAGTACCAAGTATCCTTCTCCAAGCTCTAATTCAGTCAACAATGGGGTCTCCTCACGAATTTAGGGCTTCTGGAACTCAAGGAATGATAAGGAGGCTGGGGAGAAGATATGATGTTCTTTATATAGGGCTCAACCTCCGGATTTAGGGTTTTCTACACTCAGTGCCTACTCGTCGAGTCCATCCTCTGACTCGCCGAGTCGGCCACTTAACACGCGACCAAAGTCGCGACCCTACTCGCCGAGTCCACCCACGGACTCACTGAGTTCCCCTTCCTAATTTACTCTTTTAGCCCTTCAACCTTACCCTTGGTATTCCGGGATGTTACAATTCTCCTCCACTTAAATTAGGCTTCGTCCTCGAAGCCTGCGGCAACTCAACTCCAAAAATACTCCTGTCATGCACTACCTAGCATTAACCAGACCAGGTTCCTCAAGGCACAACCATCGAAACTCGAAACTCACTTTCTCCTTTCTTGCGGTGTACCGACCACCGTCTCAAGCTGGCCACCGACTTTACCCTCTAATAACCCTACTTAACAACTGAGTATTACCCATGATGCAGCACTGCTCCAAATCGCAACCATCACTCAACCCATATGAGCTAGAAATAACCATGCACCACCAGGTTCCCGATCCGAGCCCAACTCTATCCATTCCATGCTGACAGAAAGGCACATTCTTCAGAGCAACTCCCCTGAGTTCTCCTCTTGCAATCACATACACATGCTGAACTAGCTCTAGCACCCTCGGGTTAGGAAAACCCATCACTCTGACGACACCTCCAAACATCCCCCAGGATGAATTACCACTACATACACCCTTCCTTGATCAAAATCAAACTGGGAATCCAAGACTCCATCCCTGCATCCCTTCCGAGCCTCTTGGCTCTACACCCTCGAAATTCTTCCGAGACCTCGACAGACATCCAATCCGGATGTGATTCCATTCCACTTCCGCAATCATGCTGCTCAAAGACCATAATTGGATCACTCTAATCATAACTCTGCTCTGCCGCTTGCACTTCCGTGAATTTGCACTCCCTCTCGGAGTTACACTCCTCTCTCTTTCCTTACCAAGGAAAACCACTTGGCTGCCTTGACACTACCACAAGTGCCACGACGCTCACCCAATGCTACACCACTCCTTCATAGCGTATCCACTATCCATCCAACACACATGCTCTCACTTTGCTCGCAAGGACTCTCGAGTCCATGCACCATCTCCACTAATCAAGATCAATACTCGGGGCCAGACCTTCTAATGCTAACACATCGCAACATACTCAATCCATTTCCTCGAACCGATCTATCAATACCTGCAGAGTCTTCAACATGACTAGACCGCCTTAACAGGCCTTTAGCCAATCTGGACCACTCTCAGAACCTTCAGCCAATTTGGACCGCCCTCCAGTGCCTTCAGTCTGGCTGGCCGTTCTCCGAGCCTTCGGCTTGACTGGTATGCCTACCGGCCTTCAGTCTATCCGGACCGCTCAACTAACATTCATCATTCCGAGCTATCTCTCTGGGAAATCCTCCCATGCATACACTACTAGAAAAAAGGCCTTTTACGACGCTCATTGCGCGTCGTAAAACGCTCAGACGACGCGCAAATGCGTGTCAAGGAAGGCCCTGTCATAAAGAGAGACGACGCGCATTTACGACGCGCATTTATGACGCGCATTTACGACGCGCGGTTATGACACGCATTGCATATCAAGGAAGGCCCTGTCATAAAGGTAAACGACACGCATTTGCGTGTCGTAACCTTACGACACGCGTGTTTATGACACGCAATACGTATCAAGGAAGCCCCTGTCAAGAAAGGCCATGTCATAAATGAAGACAACACACATTTTTGCGTATCATAATTTTAAATGTTTAAAAAGATATTATTTATAGATTTACTTATTTTCAAATTAAATTTGTATTTAATGTTTCATAATAGAAAATAAAATATCATATACAAAAAATAGAATCTATTGCATAAATTTAATGTCATACAAATAATCGTTCTATGGAAAGATAAAACAAATCAATAGAAGTTGTAACAAAAATTTACAAACGAATTAGATACAAAAAATACAATCCATTGCCCCTTTGCTTATTCAAGATCAACCTGCAAGTAGCTAACTAATCTCTACAAATTCACCCTTGTTTCTAATCATTTTCTTAAATACTTTACAAACATAATTCATCCATAGTACCTGAACTATAGTTGCAGCCTTTCTTCTTCTTCTTCTTCTGAACTCATCTCTTGCAACCATTGCTCTAAGCCTAGTCTGAATAGATACAACAACTCTTTGTCAATTATGTGAAAAATACAACCGGAGAGTGGCCTACCTTCATAATAGCAATAACTAACGAAGCAGGAATGAAAGAGAAGGCAATACTCACAAATACAAACATTTCTTCTTTAGTTCTTCACATTCTTGCACTGCCTCATAAGCTTTACCATCCTGCATCAATGTAAAATAAAGGCATTAAATGTTAAATCTATTGTGAAAATCTATAATATATAAGAAAGGAAATCAAATAATTACCTTACAGTGTGACCTTGCCAAATTAATTGAAATCAAATTAATTGATAAATCAAATTATACGATATAGTTTTCGAATGTGTATTAAATGGAATGTTCTTTAACAAACGAATAAATAAATACGTACCGACAATCTTTTAGATGAAAGAAGTCATCAGAATTAGATGTTAGCAACACCAGGTATGTATCATCCTGTAACAATCACTAGTGAGTAGTGAAAAAATATCATAAGAAAAACTTAATTAAAGTTTCTCTCACTTACATCAAAATAATGAACATAAGCATGTAGAAAGGGCATGGCATTGTATCTTGGTAAACATACGGGGAAGAATGACTCAGATGTCCTGCATCAAACATGTAACATTTCACACACACACACACAATTAATATGGAAAATAAAAAGTGATGGAATAATGAACTTGCCTAAAAGATTCAAATGACATGACAAAATTAGCAAGAAGCAGCATGTCATCAGGATGGAGTTGTGCTTTCTGTGCACCTACAAGACTCACAACCTGCATTTGAAGAAAATAAATTACATAAAAGAAATCCATTTATGAGGTAAAAAGAAAAAAACCTTGTATTTACTCATGAGCATTGAATAGATGACGCTTGAATCAGAAACATCTTGCAAGATAGCAGCAACAACTTGCCTTGCTGCACAAGGAAGGGGAAGATAAGTGTATGCATGAAGAAAAGAGGCAGGGTTCCTGAAAAAAAAACAACAATGAAATGCACAATTTTTGGTTTTGTAATTTGATGGAATACTGACATTGTTATAATTTTGAAAATAAAATAAGATAAAACGAACCAACCTAAAAGAGTGGAAGAGGGAAGAGAAAACAACATCTGTTCCTCCGAGTAAAGGCGTCATATCAAACTTTGGATTCTTCTCAAAATATCTACTTATAGACTCTGTGAGTATAAGCACCATCTGCATCCCATGTAAAATGATATATTTCAAAACTCATATGTATAAAATCATATAATAATGACAATAAGAATGTAAAATAAAAAAAGGTACCAACCTGGCCATAAAGAAGTTCCAGTTGACTGCGTAATGACTCATAAGGCTCTTCTGTACAACTTATGCAAACTAAATAAATTGGTCCTTTTACAAGAAAAGCCACCTGTCCACCAAAAAAGAAAAAAAAAACATATTTGGTTTTAGTATATTTTGTTAAAACTACAACATTTCTTATCTGACCTGGTGTTTTCCTGCCCTAATCAAATGAATCCGGCCGCCCCTAAAAAAAAGAGATCAATGAACCAAACTATTAGAGTTAAGAGAAAATAAATATAGAACAACAAGAGTAAATCCACCTGTAATGCTATTGCTCACCGAGAACAACACAAGGAAAATTGAAGGCTGTAATAACACCAACTACTCTAATAATAATTATTATAATTATAATAATGTTTTGAAGGTTTGTAAAGTTGTTGAGGCTCCAGCATATGATAAATTTCAGTACACTCATTTTTCACATAAAGTAAACAGTCTCAATAGATTGGTAGATGTCAGTAATTAGTTAAAGTCAAGATATTGCTTGGTTGGCTAATTTTGCTTAAATTGTGCTTATTAAAGATTGGTAATTGTTTATGGACAACTCTTCCTCATATCTGTCAACACAAATCTATTAAGGTTCCACTGGCTTCTGGAAGTTTGCTCCTGCATAAACTGCCTCTGAACCAAGCTCTTCTTGAATTCTCAAAAGCTGATAATATCATCCACTAATAATTTTCGTTAAAAACTGTCTTGAATAACATATTGTATAGACTCATTTTCTTGACTTATTGTTTTCTAACTTAATTTTTATAATAAAGTAAAAAAAAATGAATGAAGAAAGGGAGAAAAAGTCAACTTGGTTGTATTTTGCTAGACGCTCAGATCTGCAAGGAGCTCAAGTCTTGATTTGGCCCTGGAAGGTTCCGTTGCATTGTTTGAATTAGTAACAAGAAATTTATAATTTTGAATTAATGAAAGAATAATAATGATATAATTTGTATAAAAATGTGATAATTAATGTAGCCAAACGGACAGAAAGATCAGCAATGAAGGTGTCCTCTGTTTCACCGCTGCAAACATAATAAATTATTTCATATTTCAAGAATATTATATATTTTTTTATTTTTTTAGAAAAAGTAATTTATATATATTTTTTCAAATGGATTTTTGTACCTTCGGTGACTGGCCATTACACCCCACCCAGCATGCTTGGACATCTTCACAGCTTCAATACACTCAGTTATGGATCCAATTTGGTTAACCTAATAACAGTAAACAATAGAATTAAGGGCAAAATTCAAAATAATAAATAAATATGTGGGAGAAGCTATAGCTTTCATTTCTTTTGAAGCTATACCAAATGGTTAAATTTTATACGCAATTTCAGTAACAACATAATGTAAAAATATGTGGGAGAAGCTATAGAAACTTGAATCTTGAATGTGATAGGTTTGACTCACCTGTTGACCAGCCTTGACTGATATTTGACCTCTCAAAGAGAATATTTGATCTGTGTTATCCATCATGTTAGCAGGACTAGAAAATAGATCAGAATCACCACCCCTTGAGAAGAAGTTGTTTGCAGGTTGAATGGCTGAGCGTTTGACCGACTCATACTCACTTCTCAATTGGTCATACATCTCATCCAGTTTTCTATTTTGCCTATTAGCAAAAAATAAAAACATTGATGTAAGTAACAAACACATATAGAATAGTGAATATTCCATCAGGTTCCTAACAAAACATCAACTTTAAACAGACAAAAAAAAAAGTTTTTACGGATGCTATTTTCAATGATAAGGGCATTACGTCTTTTTACCTTACGGGAGACCTATTTGGGCTTCTTCCATCAACAACTCTTCCTGAAATTACCAATTTCAAAAGAAGCACAAATCTGCACCCAAAGATTGGTGGACAGAAGACATAGCAGACCTTAATATAGACCTATTCAGATGTGTCATTAATATTATAAGGTCAACAGACATGATTCCACCAAAGCTTATAGGTGAAGCTTTGCATGTTTATGCATGTCATTGGCTTCCAGATGTTACAAGGGGTAGATCTGATCATCCTGAAACATCAACATCTTCTCAAATCACTCAAGAAGAATCTTTAAACAGAAAGAAACAACTTGAGATAATTGTAAGCCTTATTCCAGAAGATAGAGATTCAGTTTCAGTTCGATTCCTACTAAGACTCCTTAGCATGGTGAATATTTTAGGGGCATCTCCATCCATACGTATGATACTCATTAGGAAATGTAGCTTTCAGTTAGAGGAGGCAACACCAAATGATTTGATATTATTATTACCTTCACATGATCATGACCCTTCTGGTGATCATCATCAAACTTATGATATTGATCTGGTAATGGCTGTCTTGGAGGGTTTTATCATACAATGGAGAAAATCATATTGTAGAGATGAAGAACAATCAATGATCTTGATTTCAAAAATTACATAACTCATAGACTCTTATCTCCAAATTGTCTCCACAGATGCAAACATGTCATGATTTTCATAATCTACAAAATCCAAGAAAAAGGTTGTTACTACTTAAGGAATAGGACAAAAGAAAAGATATAAGAGCAGTGATCTGCACCTTGTTGTAAAAAGATACAAGTGCATAAGCTTCATATGACGATTGTTGTCTGTTTTACCCCTGTCCATGTTTCCTTGAAGACCCCCTGCAGATTACAAGAAAATGTAACAAAAAGAAGTATCAAAAGGAAGTAACAAAAATGTAACAAAAAGAAGTAATAAAAGCCTAGTTTTTCCATCAGCATGTTCCTCAAACTCATGAGCACGAAAAATATGAATGTATCAAGAACACCAGTTAGGCTTTTAATAATGCTCTTCCAATAATTAGTTGGATATATTTCTCATGGACCCTGTGAGGGTTGCATCTGGAGAAGGATTTGGAGAAATAATCCTTTCATCTTTGGGAGAAAGTGGTTGATTATACAAATATAGAACTAATGAAAAACATATATGAAAGGGGAAATTAAGATGAATAGAATTTAATAGCCAACAAGTACCTTATCCATGCAGTTAGCGATTAGGGTTCGTAGTTGTTGATCGACGCTACAATCAAGCGAGTTGTAGTTGCCCAACCAGTTAGTGTGAGGCTCGATGTGGAAGAAATTGGACTACGGATCTACTTGCTTCACCTTTGCGATTTCATAGATGTGTTTTAGGGTTACGTTGATGCAACAACATGACCTGCACGCCCACTCCCGGAGTCCATTCCACCAACGTTTTTAAGAAATCGGGTCACTAAAGGGAAACGAACACTCATCTCAAAAGTTTGTCTTTGAAAACATCACAGTACCAACGATCAGGTCTTCCGATTTGTATTTCTGGGTGCAAGCGTTGAATTTGTACTGACCTACTACCACCGGTGGTCCAGGTATTCCTCCGCCAGCTGGGATGGTGAAACGGATTGTCGACACCATGGGCCGACGGGCCGACGCATTAGACTTTCCTTTAGGGATGCCATTTGAATAAAATCCAAACCTGAACAAAAAAAATTGGAACAGTAATATGAAAAAACCCTAAATCCTTAATTGCAAGAGCAAGAAATTAAAGGAGAATAATAAGAGAGTGATGTATGTACTTGTTCTAGAGTGTGAACGAATCAAAAAATCAATAGCATAACTGATGGAAACAAGGGAGAGGAGAATTAGCGGGGCTTTTGATTTTTGGGATTTCATTTCCCTCCTTAGGTATACAGAGATGCTATATGGATGGAGACGCGTGTTTCATTAAAATATTATAAAACGACAGGCCTAGACGACACACTATTTATAAAAGGTGCCCTCCGTGTTTTTTTTAGACACAAATTTAAAGACACGCCAAAATACGTGTCCTCTATCCTTCAGTTTTTGGAAACCTAACATTATTTTTATGGACACACAAGAATGCGTATCCTAAATCTGCGAGTGTCGTTGTTTGCGTGTCATTAAAGGCTATTTTTCTTGTAGTGATACTGTTCTAGCCCTCTAGGGGTTCCGAACTCTATCTCCATCACACATAATCGATCCCGGCCTGATCCCAGGCCCTTCACAATCAAATGCCCTAGGTTTGTATCCCGCCCCGCATGCCCGACACTTACTCCTACCAGCCTACACTCTGGGCTGACAGAACACTACTGAATCCTAAACAGCTAAGCAAGCTCACATGCTCATCGATCTTCCGGAGAATTTTCCAATTCTCCCCCACTTATAGCACTAATTATCAACCACCGGTCATTATCACCAACCACCCAAAACAACCTTGCACAAAACCATCACTTACATGCGGACGGATTCCCACTAGCACTAACAACCTTCACCAAAAATCACATTTCCACACTGATCATCCCGCTCGAAAGAAACTCAATCTGCAGCTAACCACTCCTCAGAAAGCAGATGCTACCCGACATTCAGACCAACGCCAGATTTCCACTAATAACCCTCGTAAATGATAACCAACGAAATTCCGAAACAATAACCCATAACCATACCACAACTCTCAAGAAAAACGAATACCACACCGAAAACCACACAAAGATAATAGCACACAAACAATACTCCACAATAATCACAAGATAACAAGACATCAATAAGGAAACATACCCACAGCTGCATCCGACACTGCTCTGACCTCCTCTGCTGTAAGCTGAAAAGCACGACCCTGAGCCCTTGGGGGCTCCGCTCCACCCTGACCTCCACCCGTGATCCTCAAAGTGGCCGGTACTGGAGCCTGCACCGATCCTGTAGGGAGTTGTGGATAGTTGACCCTCAAATGTCCAACCTGATGACAATGATAACAAATCCTCAAATCCCGAACCGACGCTGACTGCCGACAATCCCTCGCATAGTGCCCCTCCTTTCCGCACTTGTGGCATGCACCACCGGACCTACAAACTTTGGTGTGACTCCTCCCACACTTCCCACAAGTGTGGCTACTCAGATCCCCCACTCTAGAATCAACGGTGTTGGACCATTTTGGCGCTGGCTGCAACTGCACCGGAGCCTGCCTCAACTCACGCATCTGCAACTCAATCTCTAACTCGCACCGCCTGGCGGCCTCCTGCAACTCCAACAAAGTCTCGCACCTCGACGTAGACACAAACTGCCTGATATCCTTCTTAAGCATGCTCAGATATCGGGACATCTGAGCCTGCTCCGAAGCGAACTCAGGGCAAAACATCGCCCTCTCAGTGAACATCCTGGTGATCTCAGTCACCGACTCCGAATCTTGCTTTAGCTTAAGGAACTCCTGAGCCAATCTCTCCCTCTCAACGCGCGGAACATAACGAGTGCTGAACATCTTTCTAAACTGATCCCATGAAACCGCCGCCCTCTTCGCATCCGAATATGACCCCGTGGTCAATCTCCACCAATCCTTCGCTCCGAGCCTCAATAGGTTCAGAGCACACCTCACCCTCTGATCAGCAGGGCATGAACACGTGAAGAAATACCCTTCCACGTCCGATAACCTCCTCATAGCAACAATCGGGTCCTGAACTCCATCGAAGGTGGGATGCTTCGTATTATCGAAGTCCCGATACTGAAAACCCCGACCAGTTCCTCCCCATGCCGCTGCTACAGCCGCTGTAGCCGCCGCGGCAGCCGTCTCTGAGAGAGCTGCATAGCGCTCATCAAAATACTCAACCATGGCGGTCTTGATCGACCCAAACAGTTCCGGCAACTCAGCCCGGAACAACGCAACAATCTCATCACGCAGGATCTCACGAATCGTCGTATCCAACTCGCACGTGCTCATCTGACCAATAACCTCGGGCGACACAGACCCGCCCGGAACTCCCTCTCCTGCTCCCGATCCTGACTCGAATCCACTCCCAGCATGCCTTGGAATCTCCATACTAAAAAACACCACAAAACCTCAGACACTTCCCACTATCCCGGGAACCAACTCTCTCAACCCAACCCTAGAGGTCATGGTTTCCCTGATACGCGTATGGGTCCTGTGCTTTCAGTAGTACTGGCCTATACTACCTTCCACACCTACACATATTTGTATGAAGTACTACCACAACAACCTAGTGAAAACATGCATAACAACGCTCAACCCTCACTACTAGAGGAACACTAGAAATCTCTCACAAGGAAACCCTAGGCTACAGGCATCACAAATCAGACAACATTATCATGAAATCCTGAAGATCCCTAGCCTAGCACTAGCATGCTGTTCTAACAAAGATCAAAAACAAATATCATGTATGTTATTTTGGGGTTACTTACTGGCTCCGGCTGATCGTACCTTCGCGTCCTCCTATACTCATTTTGAAAACCATTTTAAATTCTCTTTTGAAAACTCTCTTCGATTTGAGACTGGAGTCACACGAGTGTTCCTCCAATTCACTCAAACCAAGGCTCTGATACCAACTTGTAACGACCGAAAAATTCCAACCAATTTAAATTTTTCAAAAACAACCCGATTCCATTAAAGTTATTACAAAAAGGTTTTCAATATAGTTTATTTAAAGTATTCCCAGAATCACATCACAACCAAAAACATGACGAGCGGTACGATCACACCTTTGCCTTGCCACAGTCTCCTGAAGAACCTGAAAAACATAAAACCACAACTGTAAGCCCGAAAGCTTAGTGAGATATCCCCAAAATACCAACCACGTATACCATACACGCATAACATGCCATTTCATATCCGATCACAGAACAGCCATTCACTTCGGGTCTACTGTGTGATTGGTCCGCCCGCACCGAGCCTTCAATCCACCTGGTCCACTCTCTGAGTCTACAGTATGACTGGTCCGCCCGCACCGGGCCTTCAGTCGGCCTGGTCCATTCTCCGAGCCTCGGCACGTCTGGTCCGCCCTCTTGGGGCCTACAGCCTATCCGAACAGCTCGCTGGGCCTTCGGGACAACCGGTCCGCCCTGGGTATCTTGGCCTACAGCACAAAGCAGGACCCGCCTCAACCCAACTCCATTCCAAACAACCAAGTACACATAAACATACAATCATATAACAATTCACAGTCAACCAACCGATCAAACAGATCACATAACATATCATCATCCTAACCAGGATACCGACCTAACAAGTCACTAGCATAGTATCACCCTACATCTCAGGATACCGATCTCAACCAGGTCTCTAACATATACCATCCTAGCTACCAGGATGCAACATATCAAAGCAATAACAAACAACAAATACCCGGATCTCAATCCGATAAAGGGTCGGCCTTGGTTCCTTAGACCCTGTTGATATAGTGAGGATAACTCACCTCGAAACTGCCGACTGAACAGATAACCCAAGTTGCTCCGATCATTGACACGATCTCCACCACTGAACAACCACCAAGGCACTGAACTCAAAACAATATTCAACAATTACCAAAATGCCCCTAGAAATCATTGGTCAACCCTTGGTCAAAGTCAAAGTCAAAGTCAACCCCTGACTGACTCTACTCGCCGAGTCAACCCGATGACTCGCCGAGTCCCCATGCTCAGAATTTCCCCAATCCGCGACTCAACTCGCCGAGTCACCCCAAGACTCGCCGAGTTCAGCAACTCCGAGTCCACTCGCACATAACTCACCGAGTCATCCCTTGACTCACCGATTCTCAGCTCAACCAGAAAAGATTGGGATTCTTCGACAAGACTCGCCGAGTCCAAGAACAGACTCGTCGAGTCTAAGGCTATCTTCAACCTACTCGCCGAGTTGTTCTTCCAACTCGCTGAGTTCCAGGCCATCTTCATCCTACTCGCCGAGTTGTTCTTCCAACCCGCCGAGTTCCAGCCTATCATCAAGCAACTCGCCGAGTCTACCTATGTGACTCGCCGAGTACCACCGGGTCTGAATCCATACCGAGGCTTTCCAAGCCATGTAGATGATCCAAACCATAGATCTACCCTTCCTAAGGCCATCCATCACGTAAAGTGGCAAACTTTACGTGAATCCAAGGAGATCTAGGCATTTTCACTCTAGGGTTTGGGTTTGGGACAAGATAGCTCCTTCAATCACTCATTAACAGGGACTTTATTAAATACAAGACCATCCCAAGCTTAGATCTGAAGTAGCATCCTCAGATCCAAGCTTCTATCTCAATTTAGATGTCATATCAACCACCACACATGAACCCATGAAGAAAATAGCTTAAGGAAATGGTTCCTTACACTTAGAATGAGCCCAACCAACTGTAGATTCCTGATTCCCCTCAAGCTTCCTGATGCAAGCCTCCAATCTTCAAGCTTAAAGCACCAAGTATCCTTCTCCAAGCTCTAATTCACTCAACAATGGGGTCTCCTCACGAATTTAGGGCTTCTGGAACTCAAGGAATGATAAGGAGGCTGGGGAGAAGATATGATGTTCTTTATATAGGGCTCAACCTCCGGATTTAGGGTTTTCTCCACTCAGCGCCTACTCGCCGAGTCCATCGTCTGACTCGCCGAGTTGGCCACTTAACACACGACCAAAGTCACGACCCTACTCGCCGAGTCCAGCCATGGACTCGCCGAGTTCCCCTTCCCAATTTACTCTTTTAGCCCTTCAACCTTACCCTTGATATTCCGGGATGTTACAAATCAATCAACTAACTTGAATTCTTTTTGTCTCATTTTGTAGATGTCAAAGTTCGACAACTATGGTTTTCCCAAATCCCATGGAACAAGCATTCCACATGAAGATGGTATTCCACGATTCGATCGAGGAACAAGAAATCATGCTTCACTTCCTCCACCTCCTCCAATTGTTCTCCCTAACCCACAAGATCAAAGAATTGAAAGGTTCAATATCACTAAAGCCCTATTAGAAATGAAACAAGAAGATGGTAAACCCGTGTGTGCCTACGTTCTAGGAATGAAATCACACATCGATAGGTTGGTAATGTTGGGTACGTCATTCCCCGATAAGTTGGCTGTGAACTGGGTTCTGCAGTCACTTCCTGAATCATATAGTGAGTTCAAAAGAAAGTATTATATGATGGATCATGACGATAACCTCATTGACCTAACTTACATGCTCATTGTTGCTGAATCAGAAATGATGTGGCAAAGCAATGGAGCGTATTTGTTGGGAAAGTCAACCAACCATGCTTCCGAGGACGTTCTAAGAGAAGCGACCTACGTTTGCTGCCAAGAGAAAGGGCGTTGGATAGAAGTCTGCCCTAAGAGCCTGAAGATTCTAGAAGATGGGAGAGTCAAAGAGTATGGCTGTGCTTCAGGTAAAATCCACTATCTAACTCCATTAAGTTCCTATTCGTTGATTCTTAATACATGATGTGATAAGATCGCATTTGAATGTTTTGCAGGATCGGTGAAAAGAAAGGAAGCTTGATGAAAGAGCAAGATGAGTCTAATCACAAAGAAATGGATCTCGATTGCATGGACTAGGAGATTAGATTTTGAGCTTAGATAGTTGTTATAGAATTGTTAGGAATACTTGACTACATAGTTTTCAATGGATTTTGCATTGTAAGGACACATGTTTTCCGCTGCTTTTATGAATAAAATAAATTTTGTTTGACATATTTATTTATTTGTTTATTTCCTTGCAATGAAATCGTTATGAAAATTGTTGTTTGCATATTTCTACAACGAATGGATATGATTCTTAGTTATGGAAATGTCGAGAATTTACCAAATAGGAGAGTTTCTCATCGCCCAAGTTTCAATTGGACAGAAATTTGGAATCATGCAACTTGGTTGCATGATGAATGAGAAATTTCATATTCGGAAATTAGATTAATTCGTTGACAAAGTGTCAAGTGAAAGGACTAGGAGATCTAGTACACAAAGTTGTGTGTTGATCAAAGTCCACCACAAGAATACCAAAGATATTCGTCATGATTTATTAAAGGTTTAGTAAATATGATTATAATTATAAGATTAAGTGTAAATCTCAATTGATTGGAAAAGGTTTAAATCAATAGCAGAACGAATAAGAAGAATCAAGTAGGCAGAAAGATAAGAGTTTCTCCATTCTAAGAGGAAGGGAGAGTACCTTTTATGCTTTATGACAGGTCTTAATGATTAAGAACCATATCTCAATTGATCCTCTAAGTGAGTCTTAGTACAATTGTATGTCTGAAAAGAGGAATCAAGAATTGAAGAAATGGTTAAATCAAGAAGTCAATCATACTTCGTTCCAAAACAAAGTCTTGGAGTTAAGATTGTGACATTGAGGGAAAAGTATTAAGAAGGTTTATAACATTCGTCAAATGTGGAAAGTTGTGATGTCTTGGATAAGACAAAGACCAACTAGGACCAAATTATGAAATGTTTTGATAAAAACTGCACTAACTCTTGAATATTTGTTTGTCAAGAAATGTTTATTGACAAGAGAATCTTATATGTCAAGGAGTCAGTGGGAGTCTTAATGGTCTTGAAAGGTTTCAAGAACAAATCAAAATAGACCTTATCAATCATCACTAGCACACGAGTTGAGGTTTACAACCTATCGTGTTGACGCTATTTTGTTTCTGTGTCGTTCCAATTGAGTTAATTATGCATGTGAGTCCTATGAGTTCTCGTTTGAATGCATAAAAGGCAAGGACCTTGATCAATGAAAGGTACATTGATAGGAAAGGGTGAGTTGCTTAACTACTTGGAAGACATGGTGGGCAGCTGTGCTACCATAAGGTAAGAAATCAAGATTAAGAAAGTTCGATCCATATGAGTTTGAATTTGTCGTAAACTTTGGTTTTGACAAATTCACATGGATAGGAACACATACACCATTAAAATCGAAGTGTCATAAGATTCACTCCTTCATGAAAATGACTGTGAGGAAATGCTTTCACTAAGATAGATTTTAAGAAGATAGTGATTGTGAAATTGAATTCTCGAATTCGATTATGGTTACGGTATCCCTTTCCATGATTCGAATTGTGAGGTTTGGCAATTAGTCTGAATTGTTTAGACACACATATGAGCTATCTAAGGCAAAGGTGTATAAGCTTAGATAAAGGATTATCAAAGCATTAGTTATTAGAAATATGAACTTAAGAAATTCAATAAGTATTGTTTTCTGGAAGTTAAGTTGGGTTCTGAATACATGTCAAAGCTAGTGGGAGCATAAGTGTTATGTTTATAATAATCATCATGATAGTGGGAGCATAAATGTTATGATTGTATGATTATTAAGGAAAGTATTGCAAGTTAGCAATATTAATTCTAGAAAACAATAGTTATACTTTGCAAAGTTGTAAGAGTTGAAAAGTTGTTTTGCTATAATTTAGGGAGAGAATATTATGCTTCATTTCAAATCTAAAGGCTTAGGTTGAAAAATGTTAATAAATTTAGTCAAAGGTACAAAGTGTGTTCTTAAAATTTCGATTATGATTACGGCATTCCTCTTCACAATTCGAATTTTGAGAACATAGCAAATAAAACATTATGGCAAAAGATTGATAAAGTATCAAATCCTTATGTAAGACATTATGCATCGTGTCCCATACGCTTCGGGTATAGGATCGATTGCAAATGCTATAATATTTGACCATTCTAAAATTTTCCAAATGTCTAGCGCATTTAGAGGGAAAAAGGACAAGAATCGGTTTTTGACTAAGATAATTAAACAACTATCAAAGAACAATCCAAAGTTCGTCGAGGATTGCTCGCTTGTGAGTAGTTGGAAGTATAGTATTGGAAAATATGGAAATGTTTCCATATTGGATGGACCATATCGACATTATTATGAATAGATAAGATTCTATTAAGAATGAGTTGTCATATGGAAAATATGGAAACGTGTCCATATTGGGAATTGAATATTGAAAACCTATGACTAGATTAGAAACTTTTATGCAAAAGGATGTTCAAAAGAATGTACTTTGAGTGAGAGACATCACATCTATGGAATTGTCTTGTAACAATCTCGGATAGAGGACTTTGTAATTTCATTGGCAATAGTCTTTGTGACTTTGGTGCAGTGATATTACGAAAGGATCATTGCATAGAATGTTAGAATCTAGCATATTCTATAAGTAGCAAGAATTTGAGATTCTTTGACTTATGGAAAAGGATCTGGAGTTGTGAAATGAGTATGATTGGAAATGTGATCATTTGATCTATTTCACAAAGTAAGAACCATAAGTAAACATTGTGTGCATGCTAAGAGCATGGGACAAGTGTAATAATTCAAGTAAGAAGTTGATTAACCGAAACAACAAATAATGAGTAATCGATGTGGTGATAAACAAAAGGTGTTTTATTTATACTCAAAGGTTTGAGGCCATATGGGATTAGTATTATTCTTGTGTTTCACTTTGCATGTTTTGACTTCCTGAATAATTTAATTGGTTAAGAACAGTCAAATTATTCGAACGGGCCACATTCGTTCATACGTTGGAAGTAGGTATGAATGAAGACTGTCGTGAATTGGTGTGTAGCTTGTCTAAAAGGTATTAGACATAAGCAAATGGTTGCTGCAACGTTCATGAGTGCTTATGAATATGATTTGAGCATTGGATTAAACCCACGCTCACTTGGATCACTCCATGAATTGCATCACGAGTGATTGGTGAGACGATAACATCTTATATTCTTGAAACCGAGATGTGTGAGTTGTATCTTGCAAATCGGTTGCACATTGATAATATGTAAACGCACTTGTAACTTGGTGTCATAAAACATATTGTTGTGTGTGATTCGGTGAGTGAGTGCAAGCGAGCATTGTATCAAAGTTTATCCGTTCCTTTTATCCAAAGTAGGATAAAAGCGATATCTTTAGGCCCCTCGATGATTTAGTGAAGACAAACGTAAATGCTCGGCCTGGCTAGGGTTAATTTGATTTGTTCAATTAGTCAGTCGTCATAAATCGGAAGTCGAGAAATAGTACAAAGAGAATGATTAGAAATCATGTCTTACGATATCTAGAATGGAGGAATATATGATCCCTTATCTGAAGGGCACACGTATCTGATACGATCAGAGTTGACAGCGGCTTTGGAAAGCTACGATTGCAGATCAGGATCTGAAGTCATACGCAGAATAGTTATTAGACTTATCCAAGTGGGAGACTGTTGGATTAGTGTCTAAGTCCATAACTATTTTGGTATGTACTTGACCCGATGGTTCATGGTCCTTTTGGGTTGCCTTCACCAAAGCAACTTGATAGTATGAATTATGGAGAGAAAGGATTAAATATGATTTATTAATATATTATGAGAATAATATATTAAAGGAGAAATCATATTGTTCAATTACTATTAGTCAAGAATTAATAAGAATTAAGTTTATGACTTAAAGAGATTAATTAAACTTAAGGGACTAGAATTATAATTATAAGATAATTGCAATTTGGGCTATCGATTGCCTTATATTAAGGAGTGGATGAATTCTATGGGGAAACCCATGAGAAATTGTCCAAGGCCTTAAGGAAAGGAATCCATGGGTTGCTTAGGGCTTAAACATCCAAATTAGGGTTTCCTTGTTAGATAACCCTAATAGTCTCTCTATATAAAGAACCCTTAAGGCTCAAAAACGTGGACAAGCTTCCTTCAAGGGATTCACACGTTTTAGGGCAGCCTCCTTCCTCTCTCCTCTTCATCCTATTGCTCTTGGTGTTTGTGAACCATTAGAGGAGTGACATTTGTGACTCTAAGCTTTCTAAAGTCAATACAAGGAGGAATTGAGATTGTTATTGCTACATAACAATCAAGGTATGATCTAAACCCTAATTATATGTTATATTGATTATCATATGCTAGATCTAGGGTTTATAGTCTTGGATAACTTGCATTTACAATAGAGAAACCTAGATCCAAGCATTAGGGTTTGTATGAGCACATAGGATGTTCTTATGACCAAAACCCATCAAGGGTGTTCATACATTTTTTAACGCTATCTTGATCCCCTGAATCTGTATGAAGAAAATTATCAAATAAAAACAATAAGAATATTTATTAAAAGAATTTAGAAGTTACCAAAAGAAATTTCAATATTTAATCAAAAAGTAATTACAATTTATACCTTTATCTGTAAAAATTTATTTCCCTGTTTTTCTTACAGTTGCATTTGTTTATACTTTTTAGCTGCATCAGTAACAACAAATTCCATTAGAATTCATATTAGTTGAGGATATATAATCTGGTCACAGTTCTATAAATACATAAAATCAAATATGTAATATCAATCAACATAAAATTCACTAGAATTCAATGATTTTTTTGATGGGTTTGAGCAACAAGAACATTCCTATGTGCACATTCAAACCCTAATTGCTTGGATCTAGGTTTCTCTAATTGAACATGCATTGAATACAAGACTTACAATACTAGATCTAATGTAAACAAATGATTCTAATCATATAAAATTGGATCTAGAACAATACCTTGGATTACTTGCTTGATACTTCTTCTTCTTGGAGCTTAGAGTCACAATTTCACTCCTCTAATGACTTACAAACACCAACTAGCAAGAAGATGATCTTGAGAGAGAGGGAGGAGGGTGAGAAATCGGCCATAGGGTTTCTTGCCTTGCATGAGTGCCGATTTCCCTCGCCCTAGGGGTCTATTTATACTATGGGATACTATGGTTTCACCTTTAACCCTAATTGAATAACTTAGGCCCTAAGCAATCCAAGATCCTCCTGGATACTAGGCTTGGACGATTTTAAGGTTCCCAAACCCTAAATTTCATCCACCCCATTATCTATAAGGATACATAGCCCAAAACACAACTATCACACATTTGACAGTTTATGCCCCTTTATTTAATTAACCTCTTTAAGTCACCACATTAATTCTTAATTAATATATGATTTATATTTATCAAATAACAATATTATTCCTTTAATATATTATTCTCGTAATATATTAACAATAATATCTCTTCTCTCTTAACAAATCATCATGTCAAGTTGCTATGGTGAAGGCAACCCAAAAGGACCATGCACAACCGGGTCAAATACTTACCAAATATAGTTACATCTGTGACATCCCCAATTTCACGGCCAAAAAAGACTGATTTGTTTATGCTTTGTTTTATAAATCAGAGTGATCATTTAAAGAAAATGGTTGTGGAATTTGTTCCCAAAACAAAATATGATAATAACTTATCAAAACATTTCTCAAAGAGAATGTATTTTCATTTAATAATAAAACATCGGGATGTCATGTTCCGATACAGACCAAAAGCATAAACAATATAAAATAGACCTTACAACAATTATTTATAACTACAGATCTATAATCCAAAACCTCTCGTTAAGTCCACCAACTTATACTCTTGTTCCATTACCTGTAATGCAAAGAAAACTGAGTGGGTCAGGCTTGGGAGCCTGGTGAGTGTATAGGGTTTTCAACCCACAATAATATAATTATTATATTTAATCATCTAACAATCAACCCAATTACCCATCCCCATTATCTTCGTTTAATCTTCTCGAAAGATATTATCCTAAGGATCATCTCCTATATCATGTTTACCTCTCATCTCCTTACATCTATTTCCTTATATGTTTGTTCCTAAGAACTTTTCCTAAGGATCATCGCCTGCATCATATAGGCAATACTAATTCGAGGATCACTCCCTCAATATGTGACTAGTAAGGGTTAGGGTATCATCGCATGATTACACAGCCACAACCTCGCCTGGACTCGTAAATCATAATAAGGGTTAGACTATCATCGCATGAATACGCAGCCACAACATCGCCTGGACTCGTAATTCATAATAAGGGTTAGACTATCATTGCATGAATACGCAGCCACAACATCGCCTGGACTCGTAATTCATAATAAGGGATAGACTATCATCGCATGAATACGTAGCCACAACATCGCCTGGACTCGTAATTCGTCACCTATCTATCATCACCTAATTATCATCACCATTATATCCTCACCTATCTCTTATGACATTCTTTCAACACATATCAACTATTTCATCTACCCATGTTCTACCCAATATATTTGTAGATATAAATTATATATATATATATATATATATATATATGTATGTATATATATATATATATATATATATATATAGTTTAAATCATTTAACACCCATATAATAACATCAATTCCAAGCCCATCTCAAATAGACAAATAATATATAACACAAAGCATGTATTTCATAGCTAATACTTTATATTTATGTGTTTAGAAGAGAGTAACCACACACTCACTTGATCAGAAGATGATCGGACATCACTACGGCTTGCAAAAGTAGTATTCTTCGGTAGATCTGGAAGATCTTCACAACAATTGGCTACTCGCGGTCAGAGCTTCGGCTCAGGAATCGCACTTCTCGGGATCTTCGGGGCTTCGGGACTTGCTTCGGGGCTCGGGAATGATACCGGGGCTTCGGGATAATTCTTGCACGAAAACGATGCAAAAACGCGAGAGAAAGGGAAGAAATGAGCAATGAACTCGGCTGCCCTCGACATCCTTTTATAAGGGCTGGAACTACGAATTACGCTGGGCGTAATTTAAGGTTATGTTGGGCATAACTTGGATCAGCTCGCTGACCCCCCCCCCCCTGGATAATATCGGTATTTTATAATTAAATTAAATATCGAAAATATTTAATAAACTTCAAAAATTCATATCTTCCTCATACAAACTCCGTTTTTGATGTTCTTTATATCCCTGCGTAGGTGAGACTACACTCTACAACTTTCGTTTAGACTCCATCGACTAATTTTGAATTTATTTCTAGTAGGCCGGGACAGGAAAACTCCGTTATAAATTCATAACTTCTTCATCCGACGTCCATTTTTGCCTATCTTTTCATCGTTGCACTACAATTAACGAGATCTTTGATTCTCGTTTAGATTGTTTCAGCTAAATCGAGTATTCGGGCTGCATACTGCTAAGTCGAAACTTAGAAAAATCGTAACTTCCTCATACGAAGTCAGATTTGGACGTTCTTTTTATGTACACTCACGGTTTAATGTATTCTACGACTTTCATTTAGATCGCTAAGGCCAAATATCGCTCTAACGTAAATTCACTTTTTACGTCGCGCTGTGTCGTGCCGGTTTTGTCGCGAAACTTCGATAGGCCATAACTTTTTCGTTATAACTCGGATTTCGACGTTCTTTATATGTACGTAATCCTTGTAACATGTACTATAACTTAGTTAAGATTAATCATTCTAAATAATCTTTCATCAAAAAGTCATTTTTGACGCTTATCGTCTCTAAATTAACTAGCCCTGATCTATGGGCGTTACAATTATCTCCCCCTTAGGATGATTACGTACCGAAATCATCAACGAAATAGGATTCGTATACTGACTCCATAAGTTATCTCTCCATCCTAAGTAATAACCGTGATGCTCAATCTTTCATCTGCTCTTCATACTATTTTGGACTTTCAATCGTAACTTTCAAGTTACAAAATAAATCCTTATTGTGGACTCCTTCTTCTTCCTGGGATAAATATATTCCTTTATCTATTGTAATAGACCGATGGGTCGTGTCCCGATGACCTCTCATCATAGTCGGACTCAATTGATATGACCACTAGGGTCGAAATAACAACCATCTTACTAGTCATTACCGAAACAATGGTAATGACATGCTTGAATAAAACATAAACAATTTCTAGCTTCTTGGTAACCTTGCGACTTTCCCTGATCCAAGTGCGAGTCCTGTGCTTCCGGTAGTATAGATCTCTACTACCATTCACACCTACTCATACTCGTCCCAAGTATTGTCTCGCAGTTAACCAAGTCACTATACATAAATCATATAATCATTTAACACATCAGATAACAAAACCAGGGTTTATATTATTTCATGAAACTATTACACAAAAGTTCAAGTTCACCCTATACTATGCCTCTAATAGGCTACATCATAAGTTACTATTCGCACTGCTACTTCATAACTTGATCCTTGGATATAAAATCCACATCCCTGATTCGCTTCGTCGAGGATCATGTGGAATGCCCTTGGCTGTGGCGGTACGTTTTTCTTTGCAGCTTTGTCTTTCTATGGACAGTTCTTCGAAATATGACCACCGTCTCCACATTCGTAACACTTCCTATTGTCGAACGTACAATATTTGGAATAGTGACCAGTCCTACCACACTTATAACATGTCACTTCTCCATCGTATCTTCCGAAGTGCTTCTTCTTGCACTTTTCACACCACTTGGTTTCATCTTTTCCTCCTGATTTCGAGAGTTTGGTTTCTTTCTCGATCATTGAAGATCCCTCGTGTTTCCTTTTCCCTCCAACTTCAACTCTCTCTAGACCCTTTTCCCTTATTTGGGTCTCAACATTCTTGGCTGCCCAGATGGCAGCTTTCAGAGTGGTTGCTTGCTTGACTATCGGACCAAAGTCCACTGGTAATCCATTGGCAAACTTGTTGACCTTGGAAAGTTCAGTTGGAATTAGGTATGGAATAAGCTTCATCTTCTTTGTAAAGCTTGTAGCGTATTCAGTGATGCTTAATTTTCCCTTCTTTAGATTCTGGAACTCATTGTTGATTTCCAGAAGATCCTGCCCAGATTAGTATTGCATTTTCATTTGCACCACGAACTCTTCCCAAGACATCTTGCTAGCTTCCCCCTTGGGCATTGAACCAGCCAGTAACTTCCACCAGCTCAGTACTCCAGATTTTAACAGAGGGATTACAAGAGCGGTCTTCTGTCTGTACTCTGCTTCACACGTTGAATCAGCTACAGTTTCTTGTTTGGAACTTTTCCAAGTTACTGCTCCTCCATTAAGGGTAAAGACCCAGCCCGATTGCGAACAATAGTTGTCCCTGTCGGACTGGAAGCTGGCGTCACTATACCCTCGCACTTTTAAGTCATCACTCCCTCCGAGGACTAAGAACCATTCTTTGGTCCTCCGAAGGTACTTAAGTATATTCTTTACCGCAATCCAATGAGATTTGCCCGGGTTCCCTTGATATCTACTGACCATGCTCAAAGCAAAGGCCACATCAGGGCGAGTACAAGTCATAGCGTACATGATTGAGCCAACTGCGGAAGCATAGGGTACCCGGCTCATTTCAGCTATATCAGCTTCAGTACTCGGGCTTTGAGTCTTACTCAACTTGGCATTACTTTGTACAGGTAGTTCTCCCTTCTTCGAGTTTTCCATACTAAAACGTTTTAGTACCTAATCTAGTTAAGTATTCTGACTAAGTCCTATTAGTCTCTTACTTCTTTATCTCACTATCCTTATTCCCAGAATATAGGAAGCCTCTCTGAGGTCCTTCATAGCGAAGCACTTCCTGAGCCAGGACTTAACCACCTGCAAAGTCGGGATGTCGTTTCCTATGAGCAGTATGTCATCGACATACAAAACGTGGAAGCTAACTATACTCCCACTAGCCTTGACATATACACATGATTCATCTTCACTTCGTACAAATCCAAACTCTTGGACTTTCTCATCGAAGCAAAGATTCCATCTGCGAGACGCTTGCTTAAGTCCATAAATGGACTTCTCTAGCTTGCACACTCTATTGGGATGCTTCGGATCGATGAAACCCTTTGGTTGAGCCATGTAAACATCCTCAGCCAACTTCCCATTAAGGAAAACAGTCTTGACATCCATCTGCCATATCTCATAATCATGAAATGCAGCAATGGCTAGCATCACCCTAATAGATTTTATCTTAGCAACTGGTGAGAAGGTCTCATCATAGTCAACTCCGAGAGTTTGAGTAAAGCCCTTCGCCACTAGTCGTGCTTTATACGTGTGCACATTCCCATCCACGTCATTCTTCTTCTTGAAGATCCATTTGCACCCAACCGTCTTACGTTCGGGCACATTGTCAACCAAATTCCAAACTTGGTTGTCATACATGGACTGAATCTCGCTATCCATCGCCTCTTTCCATTTTACAGACTCTGGGTCTGCCATGGCTTCCTTATAGCTATTAGGTTCATCTAGATTTATTAGTGTACCATCACTAATATACGTATCCCCTTCGGTAGTTGTGACAACCCGAAATTTCTGTTCTAAATCAAACCAGTGCAATCCAATAGTAGTAAAGCAGTTACAGTGAAAATTCAAACTTTTGGAATAAGTTTGGCAGTTTTAGGGTTTTACACCTAAGGAGTTATTAGGAGAGTGGTTGCACTAGGATTTTGTGCAACACTGTAAATCCATTACTCTAGGTCATTAGAATCCATTCCGAGAATAGAAATATTTTCTGCCAAAAATCTTTGGACTATAAATAGAATTCTAAACCAAATTGGTTCATTATTTGATTTCCAATTAGAGAAAAGCCAAATACTCTCTCACGGATCTTCGGGTTTTCATCCCACATTGTGAGTCTACTTCCCTAAATGTGTTTTAATACTTGTTATATGCTTTATAACATTGATTACATGTCCAAAACACAAGATCCGGGAGTTTACTGCCCAAGAACGTTCTTGGGGAGTAAACTCCAAAATCAAGCCTAAAGGCCACATAGTCCCATTTTCGTGTTAGGCATCTAACTAAGGACTTAGTGTATGATCATTAGAGGCTAGAAACAAATCAAAAGCAAGTAGTTTGAGGAGTTTACGGCCAAGGAACCACCTCTTGGGCCGTAAACTCCAAGTAAAGGGCACAAATGAGTGCCTTGTGATCCCTAGCCTTAGAACAAAAACCTAGAAGCTTTAAACTCATGATTTATTCCATCAAAACCCTTAGAAACCATTTCTATAAGGGAGTTTATGGCCAAGAAACTCCTTGGGCCGTAAACTCCAAGTTTTAGGTTCCAAAGTGCCTTCAAACTCTTCCTAAGGCTTAGTATTCATTTTTGGCATGTACCTTAATGTGTTTAGGACCTAGATAACACATGAAAAGCATAAGTGGTGAAGAGTTTACGGCCAAGAGTATTTCTTGGGCCGTAAACTCCTTTAATGGGGACAAAGAGCACCCTAGACACTTCCTTAGGCCAAGAAACTTTTAGGGCAAGTACCTAGATGAGATATGGACTAGTTAAAATTCTTAGGACCTCATGTGTGAGGGAGTTTACGGCCCAAAGAGTTCTATGGCCGTAAACTCCATCAAATGGTCCCATTTAGTGCCTTAAACCTTCCTTAAGCAAATGGTAGAAGCCTAGACTTGTTCCTAGAATTGTTAGACACTTGAAAGGACAATAAGAACCCTCCCAAGGGAGTTTACGGCCGTAAACTCCAAGGGAAAAGGGTCTTTGGGCCGTAAACTCCCCTTAGGAGTCAATATGGTACCTTAAACTCTTGTCTAGCCTTGAAGCAATTCCCCTCTAAAGTTGTAGTACTTCTAAACTCCATTTCATGACTTGTTTGAGAGTTTACGGCTAGGAGCTTACTCCCTTGGGCCGTAAACTCTAATGAATATGGTCTTTTGACCTTAAACTTCCATTAGGGGCATTGCACTCCTTTGTTGTAACCCATTAGCCTCCAAGCACTTGACCAAAAGTGTTGACCTCGCGCGTAAATGTTTATACTTGTATAGTTAGTGATTAAATCTCTAATTATTTATATACATATGTCTTCATATGTAATTAGGATCATTGTGTGTGTCTAAGTCATCACTTGACACCAAGCACTTGTCTGATCCTTCCGTACGATAACAGCCCGTTCATTTCCAGTCACATACTGCAGGTGAGTTCATACCCCTTAATTAATGTTTTAAACTATTTAAATGTTTTATGGGGGGGGGGGATACAAGTAGAATCATGCTACTTATTATGTCAATCACATGTGATTAGTAAGTAGGATTATATTACTTATTTCATCAATCACATGTGATTAATATACAACATTCAAAAGATTTGGCTACTCATTAGCCGTTTTACCAAACAGTTTCCTTCAAATGATTTTTATAAACATTTTATATGTTTTCAAAATACTTATTACACTGTACTTCTTACTCTGTCATCATATTTCAAACTTATTTACAACTGTGTTTTCAAACAAATGTTCCTTGTACTTATATTGTTTTATCAAACAAATGTTCCTTGTACTTATATTGTTTTATCAGACTTATGCCTTCAAATTGTTTTACAGATTGACATCAAGTCGATCTTTCCTTAGACTAATATTTATATTTCAAATGTTACAAAACTTATTTATGCTTTGATATTATAAATTGCATGCCTCTATATGTATAGTTATATAAGAAATGTTTAAAAGACTTAGGAAGGCTATCCACCCTATTTCCTTTTCGCGCTTGAGATGTGGTCTGGTGGGATATCGGATACTCGTCCGAAGGTCGTTTAAATATTAGTTATATATCATGTGTACATATAAAGTCATAAAAGGGTCCTTCCAGTTCATCTTATGCCCTTGGATAGCAAGGGTGTACATCCACGTCCATACGTACCACTTAGATTACTAGTAAGCTACCATATGGGTAGTTCAGGAAGATACTAGAACCATTACTAGAACGCGATATCATACAATGAGTCAGTTCATTCATGAGTCAATACTTTCTAGAACATTACTGTACATTACATATACATCTATACTAGGACGAGAACATATACAATTATACTAGAACGCTTACATTACTATACTTGCTAGATGTCACACCCCAAAACCGAGAACGGCGGAAACGTTCTGGGGCGGAGGACGTCATGTATGCACCACAACAAATGTAAAGTAGTAAACAAGCAACAACATCATCCATTGCATTAATAGTATAATTTTAGTTACAAGTGTTTTCTTTCATAGTACAAGACATGATGATAACTTATCAAAATAAAAGACGAGTCTTGAATGCTCCGTCTTCTCTAAACCTTGCATCGACACCTGTCTATTTGTAACCTGAGAATACAAGTTATTTTGAAAGAGTAGATCAGCATTTAAGCTGGTGAGTTCATAAGTATTTAATGTCATTGCTTTAATTAGTTGATATGAAAAAGTGGTAAATGAATGATGAAACATTTAGTATAAGTATGAAAAGCTCTAGAAAATCCCATATTTCCTACTAGTATAAAAGTAGTCTTCTACCAAGACTCGAATGTTTTGAAAGTAGTCTTTTACCTAGACCTGACTGTTTTGAAAGTACGCATCTCTTGAAAATGTGATGGTTTTTCCTTGTTTAACTCTTATTAGTAGCCCCTTAAGTATACCTGAAATGGTATCAACTTTAAAACATCCGTAGATTGTTCATTTACCTCTGTTGCTAACAGTCGGGTTTAGGAATAGTTAGTCCCTTATGTATACCCACGATGGTATCAACCTAGAACATCCGTAGATTGTTCATTTACCTCTGTAGCTAGCAGTGGTTGTCGGAATGGTTAGTCCCTCAAAGTATGATGTGGTACTAGGAGATAAAGTCCCAGTCTACCTCGTTGATGATGTGATTGAATCACAAGGTAAAGATAGAAACGCGAACAATATAACCGTATCTAGACATATAACATGTAATATTAAATTGCCATATAATGTCTATATAAAAGTATTCATGTATAAGTATTAATGTAAGAGTATTCCTTCATATAACATGTAGTAGTAATTTGCCATATAATGTTTATGTAAAAGTATTCATGTATATGTATTCATGTAAAAGTATTCCTTCATATAACATGTAGTCTGGACTCATGAATGAACTGACTCTGGTTTAATTTCTTGTAGTAGTGAAAATGTTTTGTTTACTCTAAACTATTCCTATAATAGTTTACTAGAATGTAATTGATGAGTGACCAAGTAGGTTTATACACCATTGATATCTATTTGTATCGGAACTAAATTAACTGATGGAACATTTATGACCATATATGTATACATGATATATAACTAATATTTAAACGACTTTCGGACGAACACCCAATATCCCACCAGACCACATCTCAAGCCGCGAAAAGGAAATAGGGTGGATAACCTTTCTAAGTCTTTTAAACATTTCTTATATAACTATACATATAGAGGCATGCAATTTATAATATAAAAGCATAAAGAAGTTTTGTAAAACCGTTGAAAAGTCTAATAAAGATTTGTGACTTGATGTCAGTTTATAAAATGATTGAAATTATTTTGTTTGATAAGACAGTTTAAGTACACGTAAAACCATTGTTTGAAAACACCTTTGTAACCGATTTTGAAAGGAAGCTTACAGTATGTAAGACAGTTTGATAACGAGCTTTAATCATGTAAAAACGTTTAAGAAAGTCATTTGAAGTAATATGTCTAGTGAAACTGTTAAACTTGTAGTAAATCCATTTGTATACTAGTTATAAATCACATAAGATTGATTTATTAATAAGAAGTGTCCCAAAACAATCGTATGTTTGTAGTATAAAAGGTGGACACATATACATAAAGTATAAGCGGAGTGGTTGATTTATATATAAATAACAACACTTTTCAATTCCGAAAGATATGATGTTATCGTGATACATTTTGCATACGAAAGTTTCTTTGTAATGATTATAAATCACATGCGATTCTATTGATAGAAAGTGTAAAATGAAACTTTATATAACATACGAAAATCATCGTGTGTTTTACTTGTATTCCCCCCCTTAAAAGCATATAAAAATACTTATAAAACATTTAAAAGTGTGGATTATAGGGGTATGAACTCACCTGAAAGTTTGAAGATAGCGAGATGGAAAACCGGGCAGAGTTTCGTCTCGGGAAACGGATTTTTCTCGGGATTCTCGGGAATCTCGGGAGTAAAATCGACCCTCGGGACTTGAGTAAAAAGGCCAGAGCTTCGGGTTTGAACGGGCACGAAAAACGAGGCAAGATCGAGAGAGAAAAGAGAGAATTGAGCAACTTTTTCGGAAAGCCTCACATCCTATTTGTAGGAAGGCTGAACCGCCTCCGTACGTGGGGCATATGCTCGTACGCAGCGCGTACGCGTACGTCATGCGTGACCGAAGCCTCGACTGCCTCGGCTTCGGATGGGACGGGTTGCTGGGTACGCGGGTCGGATGGGACGGCGGGTCGGAGCTTCGGACGGGTCGGACGGGTCAGATTCTTCGGATATTGGCGACGTGGACGATCCGAAGCCGTTGATCTCAGTACGCGGGGCGTACGAAGGTACGCAGGGCGTACTTCGGCCCTATCCGATGACTCCCCTTCGGATAATACCGGGAGTTTATAATTAAATTTATATTTATTTTAATTAAACTTCTAAAATTCATATCTCCCTCATACGAACTCCGTTTTTGACGTTCTTTATATCCACGCGAAGGTGAGACCAAGATCTACAAATTTCGTTAAGAATCCGTTGGCAAATTCCAAAGTTATTTTTATTATTTATTAAATAAAATGACGCGATTAAGGAATTTCTTCTAAAATTCATAACTTTCACATCCGAAGTCAGATTTGGACGTTCTTTTTATGTACGATCATAGCTTGAGGTTGTCTATAACTTTCATTTAGATACATAAGGCTAAAAAACTATTGCATCGAAATTTCGCGTTTTACGTTTAATCGCTGATGCCGGTTTTGCCGAGAATCTTCGGTTGGTCATAACTTCTTCGTTATAACTCGGATTTTAGGGTTCTTTATATGCACGAAAACCTTGATACGATTCCTACTACTTTACTTAATCCAAAAAAGATTTTAGGAAAGTTATATTTTGACCTAAATTTGATTTGCGTCCCAACATATTGTCTTGAAATATCGGGTTGTCACATCATCCCCCCGTTAGAGGGAATTTCGTCCCGAAATTAGAGTTTAAGCAGAATTGATACTACGCTACAGATAGAAGTTTTGTTTGATCTTTCGTATTCCTAAGTGAATTTAGATCCTCGCATGGCCTTCCATCGAACCTTTCACTAGCGGGGAACGACTTTGTTTCTTTTGTTGGCCTCACCGGTGTGATAACTCCTCTTGGTCGAACGTATGTTGAATGTTTTTGTGGACTGTGAGGATAGTACATCTTGTATCCTACAAGTAGTGCTTCCAGATCTTCCATACAATTACTGTTGTCCCTGACTCAAGATTATGTGCTGTATAGTTAACTTCCTGCGTCTTAAGCTGACTCGAGGTATAGGCAGTGACCTTTCCTCTTGTATAAGAACAAAACCAATTCATACTGATTATGAAGTCATAACCTTGTGGTTGAGTAGATGACGTGAAGATCTAAAATAAAGTATGATTACTCATGAATTAAGGAAAAAGGATAGGTACTTTTGTTCTATCATTGACTTTCTTGTCCCAATTGACAGAAAGGGCACGTGTTGGCTTCTAAGTTTATTCGCATGGTAGCATAATCACTTGTAAATCTTGGGCAGTCTCCGTCCTGAAGTTCATAGTAGAACCTATACCAGGCTCACCAATCGTAGTCTCGGGTATACGAGTCCTATATAAATAAGCTTGAAACAGTGGGTCTTTGGATTAAACTTGACGTATTGAACGAGTGGTACTTCGGGCGGTTTGCGAAGTTTCTCCCTGGAGAGGGTGAGAAACATGAGGTGCTCTATGTACGAGTACTTTGTTGTTCCGGAATAACGGTTTTGCTAGAAAGACGATTTCTGGAGGAATAGATGTACGTACGAAGCTGCTTTTGTGAGGATAGAATTGAATCAAGTAGTATGATAATGTCATAATCATAAGGAAACTTAAAGACATTAGATTTGAACAAAAGATGTTTACAGACAAAACAACCGTGCAACCATCAACAGAGTTTTGGTACTTTAGATTTACCACAAGACTATTGCTGCGAATATGATATACTACAAAAGGCAAGTATACGCAGGACGAGAATTCTTATACAGACAGGATCTCACAAAAGGTAAGACTCTAGTTGCACTAGTTCTAGATGGTTTATAAAAACACACATATTACTGACGGTTGGAAGTGAACCTATACTATAGTAGGGTCCTTCGTTGTTTCTTTCCATTATGAGGTCAAACTCCTCCGGATTCACCATCATTCTCCTCTGTTGGACAGTCCCTCTTGAAGTGTCCCATTACGCCACATAGATGGCATATTCGAGAGATTTCGACATTGGTGGTTGAAGTAATGTGTTGGATCCGACTCTTGCAGTAACGGACGGTGTGTCCCTTTTTATTGCAGTTTAAGCACTGCATTTTCCAACAAAATCCATGATGGTGATATTTGCATTTGTTACACTTTGGGAGATTGCCAGCATACTGTCTGGCCGGGTTAGGGATGGTAGTATGAGGTACAGAAGTCGTGGCTGCGAGGGTTGCCACATGTTGTTGTCTTTTGCTCGCCCCTTGGGGTGATCTGCCTTTAGTCTTAGCCCAACACTTTCGTTTGTTATTCTTGGGCTTTGGATTCGGGGTGTCATGGTAGTTTGTTTCTCGTTGAGGTACTTGACTATTACTTGGATTGGAATTATTGCTAACGATCCCGCTAACATTCGCTTTGTTAGCGTTAAGGAGGGTCAGAACAGCTGACACGGCAGCCGAGACTGCAGCTTGAAAGGTAGCTGCATCGATCTGAAGAGTTGGTGTTTGGTAGATGGGTTGATCGTTTTTCTTCGGCGACATGATTCTGTTATACGAAAAGAAAAAATGAATTTGTGAGCGAGTATGGTTGAACCTAGACGTACTTCGATCGTTCATGCAAATAATAGGTGTATGTTCTTAAAGGATTGACCTACATCCCTATGATGCAGTCCTAGTACTGGATGAAAGTGTGTGTATAAAGGGTTGACCCTGATGTACTTAGATTGTTCATGTAAAGAGTACGACGATGTTCTCGAAAGTTTGACCTATATCTCTATGATGCAGTCCTAGTACAGAATGAAAGTATGTTCGCGAAGGTTTGACCTACATCCCTATGATGCAGTCCTAGTAATGAATAGAGGTAAGTTCGTAGAATGTTCTCAAGACGTTTGTTGTACCAGTGGAGGTATCGTGGATTGGTGAATAACAAAATCCAACCACTGAAAGAGACTTGGAAATGTCTCCGTATCTAACTTGCTATGGTCCCATGACTTAACTAAAGCAGGTTTCAGATAGACTCCAATGAGAGTATGATAAGAGTACTTGAATGAAGGAAATGACACAAAAGTTAGCCGGCTGTCAATATCTTGGATATTTACGGCGTAAAGGTTCAGGAAAATGACCTTGTAAAGGTCTTACATCATATCCACAGGAGATAGTTCCTGACAGCATAAAGACCTAACTAAAGTACTTACGGTACCAGATAATTTCATAGAAAATGCCACACCAGGCATAGACAGAAAATACGATTCCTCTTCCTTTTTTTTAAGGGAAATAAAGTAAAGCGTCTACTACTGGCGACGGTAATTCCTCTGGTGAATTCTTAGTTCGACCAATTGACGTTCCATGTCAAGTAGGTGTCTCTAGTACACCCTCTGGCGCACTTGGAGCTCTAAGACTTTGGCTCGGGTTTTTAGCTAGTGTTTTCAGCAGGTTCTCATGGCTTCTTTCTGATCTCTTGTGAGCATCTTCTAGATGAGTGGTGTGGAGGGTATGCATTCTCGCATCGGTGACAACTTCGGCAATCTGATGTTGGGCTGACCTGCCTTGAATCTCATTTTGGGCTACTCTGCGGACCATGATTGGCAAGATTCTACCTGCTGAGCCCCCATTGCTCAGGTCGTAAAAGTTTCGGTCGCCAATAACTGGCATGGGCTGATCTTGTTCTTGGCTCCATGTTTCTAAGCATTCCACCGACTCAGGCGTCGGGTCTTGAAAAGCAAGACGAGGGTTAGGAATTGGAAAGGGAATTGCTCGGGGTAGGTTCTCAACCTCTGGTTCGGAATTAGCATTGGGGGAAAGGTTTTTATCATGGTGATCATCCAAAGGGATAGGATGATCATTCTATGGTTCTTCTCCAAACCAACCAGCTATGACTTCGTTCAGAAGATATTGGTTGTCAAGGGGATGGAGTCCAACTATGATTTCTATACGAGAATTTAGGGTAAGTGGATAATTATTAGACGAACTATCTAGATAATTATTTAGAAAACCCTCATTAGTTACATCACTATTTGTGAAGTGCATACCAGCTATGTGTAATCTAAACAGGATAGACCTTCGAATAAGTGACCTTATTTCCAAATTCACACAGAATAGGGGTAAGGCAAAATTACCACTGATTCTAAGTCTATAACATCCTAATTACATGTAGCCTTAGTGTATCCACTTAGCAACTATCAACTTAGTAATGAGGATCCCTTTTTTAATTCTCAAGTATAAAGTACTTATAGTAACACCAAATACTCCTATAGTATTTTAATTTTTATGTTATGTTCTATTGTTCTCATTGTGGTAGGGTTGGTAAGATTTTAGCATTGTTGCGACTACACACTTAAACTTAGGAACATGCTAGTCAACCCTCGTATAATATAGGTGATCAGGCTATATCTTCCCAGTTTTGACCATATGTCTCTAAGCCCACTTGTGTTGCCCAACAATCGTAATTCTTTTGTACTGTCCTAGTGACACTGATTTTAGTATGAATGCAGCACGTATACTTACTTAAATATCTTATTATTTAAAGTATATACTCTAAATTAGTGTATTTTTAATCCCATTGTATTTATAGTTAGTATATCTTTTATGGGTTGATATACTCAATTCACTATAAACAATGCTTTGATACCAATCTGTCACACCCCAAAACCGAGAACGGCGGAAATGTTCTGGGGCGGAGGACGTCATGTATGCATCACAACAAATGTAAAGTAGTAAACAAGCAACAACATCATCCATTGCATTAATAGTATAATTTTAGTTACAAGTGTTTTCTTTCATAGTACAAGACATGATGATAACTTATCAAAATAAAAGACGAGTCTTGACTGCTCCGTCTTCTCTAAACCTTGCATCGACACCTGTCTATTTGTAACCTGAGAATACAAGTTATTTTGAAAGAGTAGATCAACATTTAAGCTGGTGAGTTCATAAGTATTTAATGTCATTGCTTTAATTAGTTGATATGAAAAAGTGGTAAATGAATGATGAAACATTTAGTATAAGTATGAAAAGCTCTAGAAAATCCCATATTTCCTACTAGTATAAAAGTAGTCTTCTACCAAGACTCGAATGTTTTGAAAGTAGTCTTTTACCTAGACCTGACTGTTTTGAAAGTACGCATCTCTTGAAAATGTGATGGTTTTTCCTTGTTTAACTCTTATTAGTAGCCCCTTAAGTATACCTGAAATGGTATCAACTTTAAAACATTCGTAGATTGTTCATTTACCTCTGTTGCTAACAGCCGGGTTTAGGAATAGTTAGTCCCTTATGCATACCCACGATGGTATCAACCTAGAACATCCGTAGATTGTTCATTTACCTCTGTAGCTAGCAGTGGTTGTCGGAATGGTTAGTCCCTCAAAGTATGATGTGGTACTAGGAGATAAAGTCCCAGTCTACCTCGTCGATGATGTGATTGAATCACAAGGTAAAGATAGAAAGGCGAACAATATAACCGTATCTAGACATATAACATGTAATATTAAATTGCCATATAATGTCTATGTAAAAGTATTCATGTATAAGTATTCATGTAAGAGTATTCCTTCATATAACATGTAGTAGTAATTTGCCATATAATGTTTATGTAAAAGTATTCATGTATAAGTATTCATGTAAAAGTATTCGTTCATATAACATGTAGTCTGGACTCATGAATGAACTGACTCTGGTGTAATTTCTTGTAGTAGTGAAAATGTTTTGTTTACTCTAAACTATTCCTATAATAGTTTACTAGAATGTAATTGATGAGTGACCAAGTAGGTTTATACACCATTGATATCTATTTGTATCGGAACTAAATTAACTGATGGAACATTTATGACCATATATGTATACATGATATATAACTAATATTTAAACGACTTTCGGATGAACACCCAATATCCCACCAGACCACATCTCAAGGCGCGAAAAGGAAATAGGGTGGATAACCTTTCTAAGTCTTTTAAACATTTCTTATATAACTATACATATAGAGGCATGCAATTTATAATATAAAAGCATAAAGAAGTTTTGTAAAACCGTTGAAAAGTCTAATAAAGATTTGTGACTTGATGTGAGTTTATAAAATGATTGAAAGTATTTTGTTTGATAAGACAGTTTAAGTACACGTAAAACCATTGTTTGAAAACACCTTTGTAACCGATTTTGAAAGAAAGCTTACAGTATGTAAGACAGTTTGATAACGAGCTTTAATCATGTAAAAACGTTTAAGAAAGTCATTTGAAGTAATATGTTTAGTGAAACTGTTAAACTTGTAGTAAATCCATTTGTATACTAGTTATAAATCACATAAGATTGATTTATTAACAAGAAGTGTCCCAAAACAATCGTATGTTTCTAGTATAAAAGGTGGACACATATACATAAAGTATAAGCGGACTGGTTGATTTATATATAAATAACAACACTTTTCAATTCCAAAAGATATGATGTTATCGTGATACATTTTGCATACGAAAGTTTCTTTATAATGATTATAAATCACATGCGATTCTATTGATAGAAAGTGTAAAATGAAACTTTATATAACATATGAAAATCATCGTGTGTTTTACTTGTATTCCCCCCCTTAAAAGCATATAAAAATACTTATAAAACATTTAAAAGTGTGGATTATAGGGGTATGAACTCACCTGAAAGTTTGAAGATAGCGAGATGGAAAACCGGGCAGAGTTTCGTCTCGGGAAACGGATTTTACTCGGGATTCTCGGGAATCTCGGGAGTAAAATCGACCCTCGGGACTTGAGTAAAAAGGCCAGAGCTTCGGGTTTCAACGGGCACGGAAAACGAGGCAAGATCGAGAGAGAAAAGAGAGAATTGAGCAACTTTTTCGGAAAGCCTCGCATCCTATTTATAGGAAGGCTGAACCGCCTCCGTACGCGGGGCGTACGCTCGTACGCAGCGCGTACGCGTACGTCATGCGTGACCGAAGCCTCGACTGCCTCGGCTTCGGATGGGACGGGTTGCTGGGTACGCGGGTCGGATGGGACGGCGGGTCGGAGCTTCGGACGGGTCGGACGGGTCAAATTCTTCGGATATTGGCGACGTGGATGATCCGAAGCCCTTGATCTCAGTACGCGGGGCGTACGAAGGTACGCAGGGCGTACTTCGGCCCTATCCGATGACTCCCCTTCGGATAATACCGGGAGTTTATAATTAAATTTATATTTATTTTAATTAAACTTCTAAAATTCATATCTCCCTCATACGAACTCCGTTTTTGACGTTCTTTATATCCACGCGAAGGTGAGACCAAGATCTACAACTTTCGTTTAGAATCCATTGGCAAATTCCAAAGTTATTTTTATTATTTATTAAATAAAATGACGCGATTAAGGAATTTCTTCTAAAATTCATAACTTTCACATCCGAAGTAAGATTTGGACGTTCTTTTTATGTACGATCATAGCTTGAGGTTGTCTATAACTTTCATTTAGATACATAAGGCTAAAAAACTTTCGCATCAAAATTTCGCGTTTTACGTTTAATCGCTGATGCCGGTTTTGCCGAGAATATTCGGTTGGTCATAACTTCTTCGTTATAACTCGGATTTTAGGGTTCTTTATATGCATGAAAACCTTGATACGATTCCTACTACTTTACTTAATCCAAACAAGATTTTAGGAAAGTTATATTTTGACCTAAATTTGATTTGCGTCCCAACATATCGTCTTGAAATATCGGGTTGTCACACTAGATAGAGAGAACACACATTACAGCTAGCACACGTAGAACATTACAGTACACCATTATACAATTACATGATCACACTTACATAAGTACAATTACATGATCACACTTACATGAGTACGCTTACATATACATAGAACAGACGTCACTAGGGGCTATAGCTTAGAACCAGTTCAGGATCTAACTATACTGATAAATCACACTACAATTGTGATTGTTATATCGAGTATACATGATCATAGTAATGTGGATGCTCACGGCTTGCATTCATGCAGGGGTCGTGGGTAGGTCCTAAAATCCCTTTGATAGGGGAGCGAAACAGTCTGGGATCTAGACATCACATTATACCTATCCCTCAAATAAGGCAAGTTGAGTATTGATGTATTGATATATATATATATATATATATATATATATATATATATATATATATATATATATCCAAATACTATGGTACTTGGAAGTATTACCCTAGATTTAAGGTAATAGGTACGGTTGTAGTTCGACACTACACCATAGTACCATTTCTTTCCCATTACATTCACTTCGTGAATTTTTCATAGGAAGCACGGTAATGTAGTTACTATCTGTTGATAAATAGTAGCCCTTTTGGAGCTACGATTTAGTACTACGTTAGTTTTTCCAGTACATATTTCAGTGATAACCTCACTTAAACATAATGTACAAACTATATTTTTGGATAATGATAGTTATACTTTGGAAAAACACATACTCTTACAAGAGACACACACACAGAACAGTTAGGTCTTGGTAGAAGACACCTTCACATACTAGAAGGAATCATAGGGATTCTAGGGTTTTTCAAACAATTACAATTCATATACATTTACAAATTCTTACAATACATAGACTTACAAATACTTACATACAAATTAAGACACTAAATGCTTATGATCTCACCAGCTTTAAAGCTGATACTCGTTTTCAAAATTACTTGTATCCTCAGGTCATCATAGACAGGTACCGATGCAGGGAAAAAGGAAGATGAAGCTTATTCAAGACTTATCTTTCATTTTGATTTATGCTTTAGTGTTTATCAAAATTTGACAGAATACAATTGTATAATAATTATTTTATTAATGCAATGGATGATGTTGTTGCTTGTTTACTACTTTACATTGTTGTTGATATTAAACATGACGTCCTCCGCCCCAAAACGTTTCCGCCGTTCTTGGTTTTGGGGTGTGACAGATTGGTATCAGAGCATTGTTTATAGTGAATTAAGTATATCAACCCATAAAAGATGTACTAACTATAAATACATAAGGGATTAAAAATACTCTGACCAAGCGTTTATACTTTAAATAGTAAAATATTTAAGTAAGTATACGTGCTGCATTCATACTAAAATCAATGTCATTAGGACAGTACAAAAGAATTACGATTGTTGGACAACACAAGTGGGCTTAGAGACATATGGTCAAAACTGGGAAGATATAGCCTGATCGCCTATATTATCCGAGGGTTGACTAGCATGTGCCTAAGTTTAAGTGTGTGGTTGCAACAATGCTAAAATCTTACCAACCCTACCACAATGAGAACAATAGAACATAACAATAAATTTAAAATACTATAGGTGTATTTTGGTGTTACTATAAGTACTTTATACTTGAGAATTAAAATGGGATCTTCATTACTAAGTTAATAGTTGCTAAGTGGATACACTGAGGCTACATGTAATTAGGATGTTATAGACTTAGAATCTGTGATAATTTTGCCTTACCCCTATTCTGTGTGAATAAGGAGTTAAGGTCACTTATTCAAAGGTCTATCCTGTTTAGATTACACATAGCTGGTATGCACTTCACAAATAGCGATGTAACTAATGAAGGTTTTCTAAATAATTATCTAGATAGTTCGTCTAATAATTATCTTCTTACCCTAAATTCTCGCATAGAAATCATAGCTGGACTCCATCCCCTTGACAACCAGTATCCTCCGAATGAAGTCATAGCTGGTTGGTTTGGAGAAGAACCAGAGAATGATCATCCTATTCCCTGGATGATCACCATGATGAAGACCTTTCGTACGATACTAACCTCGAGCCAGAGGTTGAGAACCTACCCCGAGCAGCTCCCGTTTCAATTCTTAACCCTCTTCCGGCTTTTCATGGCCCGACCCTGAGTGAGTGGAATGCTTGGAAATATGGAGCCAAGGACAAGATCAGTTTATGCTATTTGACGGCGACCGAAGCTTCTACGACTCGAGCAATGAGGGCTTAACAGATATAGTCTTGCTAATCTTGGTCCGCAGAGAGGCCAAAAATGAGATTCAAGGCAGGACAGCCCTACATCAGATTACAAAAGTAGTCGCCTATGCTAGAATGCATACCCTCCACCCCATTCTTCTAGAGGATGCTCACGAGAGATCAGAGAGAAACCACGAAACCCTGCTGCAAGCACTGGCTGAATCGCGAGCCGAAGTCATAGGACTCCAAGTACGCCATATGGTTGAACTAAGAGTGCACCAGAGGGATGACCGTCGCCCGTAGTAGACGCTTTACTTTATTTCCCTTATAACAAGAAATCGTGTTTCTGTCTATGCCCGATGTGGTATTTTCTATGAAATTATCTTGTTCCGTAAGTACTTAGTTAGGTCTTTATGCTGTCAAGAACTATCTTCTGTGGATATGATGTAAGACCTTTACAAGGTCATTTTCCCGAATCTTTGCATCGTGAATATCAAAGATATTGACAGCCGACTAACTTCTGTGTCATTCTTCATCCAAGTACTTTTATCTTACTTTCATTGGAGTCTATCTGAATCCTACTTTAGTCAAGTCATTGGACTATGGTGATTTATTCCAAGAGACACTTCCAAGTCTCTTTCAGTGGTTGGATCTTGTTATTCACCAACCCACGATACCTCAGTTCGAACGACAAACGTTTTGAGACCATTAAACGAACATACTTCCATTCCGTACTAGGACTGCATCATAGGGATGTAGGTCAAACTTTAGAGATCATACTCTTACTCTTTTCATGAACAATCTAAGTACATCAGGGTCAACCAGAATCGCTCACAAATCTTTACTCTTTCGTGTTACAGAATCATGTCGCCAAAGAAAAACGAGCAACCCATCAACCAAACACCAACCCTCCAGATTGATGCAGCTACCGTTCAAGCTGCAGTCTCGGCTGCCGTGTCAGTTTTTCTGACGCACCTTAACGCTAACAATGCGAATGTCAGCGGGATTATTAACAACAATTCCAATCCGAGTAACAATCAAATACCGCAACGAGCGGCAAACTACCACGACACCCCGATTTCCAAGACGAAGAGTAACAAACGGAAGTTTTGGGATAGAATGAAGGACAAATCGTGTAAAGGGACGAACAAGAAACAACCACGGGTAACGACCTTCACAACTACGACATCTATACCTCCTACTACCATCCCTTCGGAAACACCGGTTGTCCCTAACCCAGCCCGACAATATGCTGGAAATCTCCCAAATTGCGTCAAATGTAATTATCACCACCTTGGACCGTGTCGGGGGAAGCAGTGCTCAAACTGCAACAAAAAGAGGCACACCAAACGTTACCGCAAGAGTCTATCAAAACCGATCAACAACTCGCCCAACGCCGATGGAAATCCGACTTGCTATCACTGTGGTGAGTATGGGCACTATAAAAGAGATTGCCCGAAAAAGGAAAGAACCTACGTTCCCATAACTCCTACCCGACGTTTCACTTCCACCACCAATGTGGGTACTGTCCAGATATGTCACCAATGCGGTGAAATTGGACACCTCCAGAAGGATTGCCCGATAAGGCAGAATTCTGGCGCAGATGGGAAAATTCTCAGGACCACAGCTGCGGGAGAGCCTGCTCAGGAACCGCGTTAATGTATTTAAGGCGTTTCGTTGTAATAGAATTATAAACTATCTAGAACTAGTGCAACTAGAGTCTTACCTTTTGCGAGATCCTGTCTGTATAGGAATTCTCGTGCTGCGTATACTTGTCTTTTGTAGTATATCTTATTCACAGCAATAGTCTTGTGGTAAACTTAAACTACTGTAACTCTGTTCATGGTTGCATAGTTGTGTTTTGTCTGTAACCGTCTTATGTTAATTCTAATGTCTTTAAAAGTTTCTGTATGATTTCGACATTATCATACGACTCGATTAAAAATTGATCCTCACGAAAACAGCTTCATACGTACATCCCTATCTTCTAGATCACTTTTACAGCAAAGCCGTCATATCAGAACGCCGAAGTACTCATTCCCGGAGTACCTCTTAGTTAATTTCTTCCCGAAGAAATCCCCGAAGTACCACTCGTGCACTACGTCAAAGTTCAATCCAGGGATTCATGCGGATGATCCATCACTGAGGAAGGTATACATAAGAGTGTTATATACTCAAGGTTCTACAGGTTTAGAATTGATGATTCCGCCTTAACTCTTTTCCTCCTTGAGATGTGAGGGTAAGGAAGAATCAGTTATTCGACTACCTTTTCAATCTTAATTATATACGACTCGTATACACGAAATTGTGATCGTGAATCCCTGTATGAATTCTAAAATGGACTTCAGGACGGAGAAACTGCCTAAGTATACGAGTAATCACATCGTCATGTGAATAAACTTAGAACCCAGTACGACTCCCGAAGACAGATCACCCTATACTTTAAACACCCACAGAGATACAAGAACAGCACGAGCAACTTGGCGAACCACACACAAATGGAATTAGAAGACTAGGTTTCTCACCCTAGAGAACCCCGGTTAGATTCCTCCAGAGATCGATGGATCGCATTGTATGTGCCTCGGATATTGAGGAATCCGTCAAGATTTTTATAGAAATTGTTATCTCTGCCTCACATAGACGAAATGGTTGAGCACACGTAAGGAAAGAATCTACTTTCAGGAATGGACTTGAGATCCGAATATCACCAGTTCGATGTGTTAGGGAAGGATGTCTGGAAGACTATCTTCCGAATTCGATGTGGACGCTTCAAGTCCGTAGTGATACCTTTCGGATAGGACCAGTACGCCCATGGTTTTCATGAGCTAAAATGAAAAGAGATACGTCTTTCTTACTTGGATCAATTCATCATTTCTCCATGAAATGACTTACTTATCTACCCTCGTAGTAAGAAGAAAGCCCATGAAAACAATTCCTACAGAGGAACTTTTAACAAAGTTCTCTAGGCACGAGATTTGGAAATTGAAGAGTCAAATTTCTAGGACACACTGTTAGTAATGTGGGAAATTTTGGGTACTCTTTCAATTTGCCAAAACATTTGAGCATCTATCGACACCAGAGACGCCGACAGTTTTTCGCCAAATTCTAGGTCTTACCGACCTACCGCCTTAGTTCATTCAGAACTCCTCGCAAGCTTCAGAAACTCGTACGACTTTGACCCAGCGAGGGGTGGCCTTTGACTGGAAAATTACGCAGGAAAAGGAACCTTCGAGATTCCAAGTGAGTGACCAAGTTCTTTAGGATAACTCACTCTGAGAATGGCTCAATACGCTTCGTAAAGCGTGAAAAGCTAAATCCAAATTTGACAGGACCTCCGAGATTCTTATCAGAATCTGTCCTGTGCCTCGCACAAACTAGACCTACTCCGCGAACTCAGTAACGTACTTTCTACTCTTCGCATCTCGATCGCGAAACCATACCTTTCTGTTTGGACTCCTACAAGTCCATTCGTCGAGATCTTTGCCTTCGTATCAGACCCGTAGTGACCCTCGACCGAGAGGTCAAGTGGAAGAAGCAACGCCATCGCCAATTAGTGAAGGTTCGTTGGGATACCAACCGAGAGCCCGATTTCACTTAAGTGTGCTAGAACCAATCGATTAGGAAGTTTCCTCCTCACGTCTCGATCATTCGTGCATACTTCCTTGCCTAAATTCTAATTTCGGGACGAAATTCCCTTTAACAGGGGGATGATGTGACAACCCGAAATTTCTGTTCTAAATCAAACCATTGCAATCCAATAGTAGTAGAGCAGTTACAGTGAAAATTCAAACTTTTGGAATAAGTTTGGCAGTTTTAGGGTTTTACACCTAAGGAGTTATTAGGAGAGTGGTTGCACTAGGATTTTGTGCAACAGTGTAAATCCATTACTCTTGGTCATTAGAATCCATTCCGAGAATAGAAATATTTTTTGCCAAAAATCTCTGGACTATAAATAGAATTCTGAACCAAATTGGTTCATTATTTGATTTCCAATTAGAGAAAAGCCAAATACTCTCTCACGGATCTTCGGGTTTTCATCCCAGATTGTGAGTCTACTTCCCTAAATGTGTTTTAATACTTGTTATATGCTTTATAACATTGATTACATGTCCAAAACACAAGATCCGGGAGTTTACCGCCCAAGAACGTTCTTGGGGAGTAAACTCCAAAATCAAGCCTAAAGGCCACATAGTCCCATTTCCGTGTTAGGCATCTAACTAAGGACTTAGTGTATGATCATTAGAGGCTAAAAACAAATCAAAAGCAAGTAGTTTGACGAGTTTACGGCCAAGGAACCACCTCTTGGGCCGTAAACTCCAAGTAAAGGGCACAAATGAGTGCCTTGTGATCCCTAGCCTTAGAACAAAAACCTAGAAGCTTTAAACTCATGATTTATGCCATCAAAACCCTTAGAAACCATTTCTATAAGGGAGTTTACGGCCAAGAAACTCCTTGGGCCGTAAACTCCAAGTTTTAGGTTCCAAAGTGCCTTCAAACTCTTCCTAAGGCTTAGTATTCAGTTTTGGCATGTACCTTAATGTGTTTAGGACCTAGATAACACATGAAAAGCATAAGTGGTGAAGAGTTTACGGCCAAGAGTATTTCTTGGGCCGTAAACTCCTTTAATGGGGACAAAGAGCACCCTAGACACTTCCTTAGGCCAAGAAACTTTTAGGGCAAGTACCTAGATGAGATATGGACTAGTTAAAATTCTTAGGACCTCATGTGTGAGGGAGTTTACGGCCCAAAGAGTTCTATGGCCGTAAACTCCATAAAATGGTCCCATTTAGTGCCTTAAACCTTCCTTAAGCAAATGGTTGAAGCCTAGACTTGTTCCTAGAATTGTTAGACACTTGAAAGGACAATAAGAACCCTCCCAAGGGAGTTTACGGCCGTAAACTCCAAGGGAAAAGGGTCTTTGGGCCGTAAACTACCCTTAGGAGTCAATATGGTACCTTAAACTCTTGTCTAGCCTTGAAGCAATTCCCCTCAAAAGTTGTAGTACTTATAAACTCCATTTCATGACTTGTTTGAGAGTTTACGGCCAGGAGCTTACTCCCGTGGGCCGTAAACTCTAATGAATATGGTCTTTTGACCTTAAACTTCCATTAGGGGAATTGCACTCCTTTGTTGCAACCCATTAGCCTCCTAGCACTTGACCAAAAGTGTTGACCTCGCGCGTAAATGTTTATACTTGTATAGTTAGTGATTAAATCTCTAATTATTTATATACATATGTCTTCATATGTAATTAGGATCATTTTGTGTGTCTAAGTCATCACTTGACACCAAGCACTTGTCCGATCCTTCCGTACGATAACAGCCCGTTCATTTCCAGTCACATACTGCAGGTGAGTTCATACCCCTTAATTAATGTTTTAAACTATTTAAATGTTTTATGGGGGGGGGATACAAGTAGAATCATGCTACTTATTATGTCAATCACATGTGATTAGTAAGTAGGATTATATTACTTATTTCATCAATCACATGTGATTAACATACAACATTCAAAAGATTTGGCTACTCATTAGCCGTTTTACCAAACAGTTTCCTTCAAATGATTTTTATAAACATTTTATATGTTTTCAAACTACTTATTACACTGTACTTCTTACTCTGTCATCATATTTCAAACTTATTTACAACTGTGTTTTCAAACAAATGTTCCTTGTACTTATATTGTTTTATCAAACAAATGTTCCTTGTACTTATATTGCTTAATCAGACTTATGCCTTCAAATTGTTTTACAAATTGACATCAAGTCGATCTTTCCTTAGACTAATATTTATATTTCAAATGTTACAAAACTTATTTATGCTTTGATATTATAAATTGCATGCCTCTATATGTATAGTTATATAAGAAATGTTTAAAAGACTTAGGAAGGCTATCCACCCTATTTCCTTTTCGCGCTTGAGATGTGGTCTGGTGGGATATCGGATACTCGTCCGAAGGTCGTTTAAATATTAGTTATATATCATGTGTACATATAAAGTCATAAAAGGGTCCTTCCAGTTCATCTTATGCCCTTGGATAGCAAGGGTGTACATCCACGTCCATACGTACCACTTAGATTACCAGTAAGCTACCATATGGGTAGTTCAGGAAGATACTAGAACCATTACTAGAACGCGATATCATACAATGAGTCAGTTCATTCATGAGTCAATACTTTCTAGAACATTACTGTACATTACATATACATCTATACTAGGACGAGAACATATACAATTATACTAGAACGCTTACATTACTATACTTGCTAGATAGAGAGAACACACATTACAGCTAGCACACATAGAACATTACAGTACACCATTATACAATTACATGATCACACTTACATAAGTACAATTACATGATCACACTTACATGAGTACGCTTACATATACATAGAACAGACGTCACTAGGGGCTATAGCTCAGAACCAGTTCAGGATCTAACTATACTGATAAATCACACTACAATTGTGATTGTTATATCGAGTATACATGATCATAGTAATGTGGATGCTCACGGCTTGCATTCATGCAGGGGTCGTGGGTAGGTCCTAAAATCCCTTTGATAGGGGAGCGAAACAGTCTGGGATCTAGACATCACATTATACCTTATCCCTCAAATAAGGCAAGTTGAGTATTGATGTATTGATATATATATATATATATATATATATATATATATATATATATATATATCCAAATACTATGGTACTTGGAAGTATTACCCTAGATTTAAGGTAATAGGTACGGTTGTAGTTCGACACTACACCATAGTACCATTTTTTTCCCATTACATTCACTTCGTGAATTTTTCATAGGAAGCACGGTAATGTAGTTACTATCTGTTGATAAATAGTAGCCCTTTTGGAGCTACGATTTAGTACTACGTTAGTTTTTCCAGTACATATTTCAGTGATAACCTCACTTAAACATAATGTACAAACTATATTTTTGGATAATGATAGTTATACTTTGGAAAAACACATACTCTTACAAGAGACACACACACACAGAACAGTTAGGTCTTGGTAGAAGACACCTTCACATACTAGAAGGAATCATAGGGATTCTAGGGTTTTTCAAACAATTACAATTCATATACATTTACAAATTCTTACAATACATAGACTTACAAATACTTACATACAAATTAAGACACTAAATGCTTATGATCTCACCAGCTTTAAAGCTGATACTCATTTTCAAAATTACTTGTATCCTCAGGTCATCATAGACAGGTACCGATGCAGGGAAAAAGGAAGATGAAGCTTATTCAAGACTTATCTTTCATTTTGATTTATGCTTTAGTGTTTATCAAAATTTGACAGAATACAATTGTATAATAATTATTTTATTAATGCAATGGATGATGTTGTTGCTTGTTTACTACTTTACATTGTTGTTGATATTAAACATGACGTCCTCCGCCCCAGAACGTTTCCGCCGTTCTTGGTTTTGGGGTGTGACAGTAGTAATATGAAAACCATAAAACTAGGGTTGAACTCTAACTCTTTCGGAACGTCTAAGAGGTAAGGACTCGTCAATTGGTTCAACCGGAGTTTCCTCCTCGAGTTGAGCGCCAACGTTAGAGGTTCCTTCATCGCTCGATTCTTGAATCTCTTCAAGATCGATTTGCCTCCCGCTGTCTCCTTGGCTTTTGAGTTCTCGCTCTCAGAAAACCCCTCTCCTCGCAACGAAGACAACATTGTCACTCGGTCTATAAAAGAGATATCCAGAGGATTTCTGCGGGTAGCCGATGAAAATACATCGCTCACTACGAGGTTTGAGCTTGTCGTGAGTCACTTGTCTTACGAAAACCTCACAGCCCCAAACCTTTATATGCGCTAACGAGGGAGCTTTCCCTGTCCACATCTCGTGAGGTGTTTTGGCAACCTTCTTTGTTGGGACTCGGTTAAGGATATGGGCGGTAGTCTCTAAGGCATACCCCCAAAATGAGATAGGTAGTGAAGCATGACTCATCATAGAACGAAACATGTCTAACAGGGTTCGATTGCGCCTTTCTGCCACACCATTCAACTGTGGTGTCCAAGGTGGCGTCAATTGCGAAACTATTTCGCATTCTTTGAGATAGTCGTGGAATTCAAGACTTAGGTACTCTCCTCCTCGATCGGATCGAAGCATCTTGATTTTCCTGCCCAATTGATTCTCCACTTCATGTTTGAATTCTTTGAACTTTTCAAACGTTTCTGAATTGTGTTTGATTATGTAGATATCCCCATATCTACTATAATCATCGGTGAAAAGTCACATAGAAGCGGTTCCCATCCTTTATGGGGGATCTAAAGGGCCTGCATACATCGGTATGTATGAGATCCAATAAACCCTCACCCCTATCACAAGTGCCAGTGAAGGGTGACTTGGTCATCTTTCCAAGTAAAAAAGATTCTCACGTGTCATCTTCCCTAAGGGCGAATGACTCCAACACTTCATCCTTTTGGAGTTTGGCTATGCGCTTCTTGTTGACATGTCCAAGACGACAATGCCACAAGGATGCTTTATCCATACTATTGGTAGAATCCATACACAACACATCATTTCCTAGGTTATCTACAACCATAACAGTTTTATAAATTCCATTACAAGGCATTGCTTCAAAATATAAAACACCATTTAGATAAGCATAAATTGAACCATTCTCATTATTAAACGAATATCTAAATCCTTGTTTAAACAAACCATGAAATGAAATGACGTGTCTTGCCATATCTGGCGAGTAGCAACAATTATTTAAATCTAAATTTAATCCGTTACTAAGCACTAAAGAATACACTCCAATCTTGGTAACATGCGACGATCTTCTGTTCCCCATGATTAGATTTATTCTTCCAAGCTCCACATCCCTATTTCTTCCTAGTCCCTGCAAATCAAAACAAATGTGGTAACCACACCCTGTATCAAGAACCCAAGAAATAGCATGGGATGAATCATTAGATTTAATTGTGTATATACCTGCAAAAGATGGATTGATCTTTCCATCCTTGATGGCTTGCAGATATTCCAGGCAACTTCTCTTCCAATGCCCTATTTTGTGGCAATGATGGCACTCTGCCTCTTTTGGGTTAGGGTTGGGCTTAGCAGGATCAACCTTGGTCCCACTAGAAGAGGAACCATCTTGGGACTTTCCCTTGCAGTGGTTCTTTGAAGAGGCCTTCCTCTTCTTGCCCCTTCCATATCCAATAGCCAAAACAGGAGCAGCAGACGGATTGGGAGATGGTGCAACAGACATGTCCTTAAGGTTGCTCTCAGCAGTCCTTAGGAGACTTTGGAGTTTTCTTAGGGTGACCTCTTCCTTGTTCATGTGGTAGGTCATCCTAAATTGATTTTAGCATGAGGGCAAGGAGTGAAGAACAATATCGATAGCCAAATCTTCCCCAAAGTTGACATTCAACTTGCAAAGACGATCGACATACCTTTGCATCTTTTGTAAGTGCACGGTAAGAGATTCTCCACTTCCCATTTTAGTAGTGATCATATTCGTTATGATCTCATAGCTCTCTTGCCTCGCGCTTTGGTGGTATCGCTCCATCAAGTCTAGATGCATCTCATAAGGATACATGTCCTCATAGGACTTTTGGAATTCGGAGTTCATAGTGGCTATCATGATGCAATGGAATTTCATTGCATCACGCTCATGTGTTTCAAACACAACCATGTCTTCGGGAGTAGCAGTTTCTGGATTGATCTTTTCGAGCTTCTCATCGAGAACATACTCCTTGTCCTCGTAACGAGCGATTGTGTGAATGTATGTTATCCATTCGCTAAAGTTCGATCCATCAAAAGTCACTTTTTGACAAAGGCTCATTAGCGTGAATGAGCTTGCAGCAGCGTTGTTTGCGTTAGACATCTACAAATAGAAAGGAACAAAGTTGATTAGAGTTAAGTCCCCAATTAACACCCAAAATGGAAATTTACGGCTAGGACCCAACAACATTATTTACATATTAGAAAAGGGATACCGTAATCCAACATGAAAATAATTTGGAGGTAAGTGAATGTCGATTCACTAATTTTTCACCACAAAAAACATAACCTTAAGTTTTAAATGTATTGAGAATTCCTAGATTTTGAGATTCATTGAACTTTTAACCGGCATGTTTAAATCTTGATATGCCCCTCTACTTTGTGACTGGGATACCGAGGATCACAAAGCGGGTGTGAATAACCATGCAAATCTACATGGTGCCTTCATTGTTACAATCACCTATTCGATGTGTCGGTAAACCACACACGCTCCATCAAACTATGACAAACAATGAATCACCCATTGCCACCTTTGCTTAGAACCAATTAGTGTGCCGGTTAACCACACACACTCCACTAATATCTAAACAAGGGTGCAAAGTGTAATTTCATGGGATTCCATCAATTCACTTTTCCTAAAGTAACTAAGATTGGGAATTTTATAAAATAGTTTAGTTACTTTATAGTTTCATTATACTTATTAATGAGGAGAGGTTTGCCCTATCCTACCCATTCGGCTAACGACCCTCCACCAGTCAAGCAAGCGGTGGGTGTGAGTGTACACCCATTAAGCTCCATTTTATAGGCAACAACTGTAACAACCCGAAGTTGTTCATCGCCGAAAACCCATTCTACCCATATAACTCGCCGTATATCGAAACGTTCTGATGTCGTTTTTGGGTTAAGTTAATCAAAATTATGTGTTTAATTGATGCTAATGAGTGTCCAAACCTCTTAGGAACTCATGAATTTAGCCCAAAATAGTTATTTCAAATATTTTAGAAACGTTCCCTCCTAGTAACGGAAACTTAATCGGGTGCGACCAAAAGCCCCGTTTAATGCCGATATCGGGTAGAATTCCACTGTGTCCAACTTTTGCGACCTATATAAACGTGTTTAATCCTTCATTTGAAGCTTTTGCTTCCTCTCTCTACTCTCTCTCTCTAACCTCTCTCCTAAATCCAAGTTTAAGGGTCAAAATCATCAATTTAAGGCTTCAAATCTTTGACGTACCTTCCTAAACACATTGTATAGAATATTTGGCTTTCAAATTCAGGATTAAAACATGAATTAAGGTCTTGTATATGAGTTTACGGCCCTGGACGGAGCTTGGGCCGTAAACACATATTAAGGGGGTTTTTATGCCTTTAAACCCCTCCTAAACAATTTTGGGACTTAGGTATGGCTAAATGACTTCATGGAATGGACTTAAAACATTTTAGACATGGATTTTGAGGGATTTGAAGGAGTTTATGGCCAAGGCACATGCTTGGGCCGTAAACTCATATATATATGGGGTTTTATTGCCCTTAAACCCTTCCAAAACACTAACAAGGCTTAGTTATGAATTTTAGAATATTGGTTTTAGCCTTAGAACACCTTAAACTTATTATTTGAGGGACAACTGAGAGTTTACGGCCAAGACTTATGCTTGGGCCGTAAACCCTTCATTTTGGGGTGTAAACTCCTCCAAAGGTGTTAGAAAGCCACTTTAACACCCCTAAAGCCTTAGAATAATTTTTAGAAGTGTATGCAAACAAGTTTTTGGCCTTAAAACATAATGAATCACACTCTAGGAGAGTTTACGGCCATGAGGGGGGTCTCATGGGCCGTAAACTCCAAAAACACCCCATAAGTCCCATAAAATTTCATGTAAGGCCTTGGAACAATTTTAGAAATCACATGTGATTGATTTGGAAGCATTAAAACACTTATTCAAGGGTGCATAGGAGTTTACAGCCGTAAGCTCCATGCTAAGGCCGTAAACTCCCTTAAGTGGTCTTATTTGATGAATTTAACCAATTCCAAGCCTTAAATCAAACCCTAGAAATTTTCCCCTAAGTGTTTCAAGCCAATTTGCACCATAAACCACCCCACCATGAGTTTACGGTCGTAAAATCATGGGGAATGGGTGTTCTAGGCCGAAAACTCTTGTAAGAGTTTACTCTTGAAGAGTAAACTCCATTTCCCGGTCATTCAAGTCCTTAAACGCCACCCGGGTCCCTCCAAACACTTGTAATGGGGTGTTTTCGCGACTAGAAGTATTGGTCCCTAACAATTAAATAATCTAAGTCCTAATTATATACAAATGTGTATCTTTTCATTATACATAGGAACCTCGTGCATTTGCAAGTCTCGAACCATCGTTTAGCGTCCGAAATCGTCATGTTTCTCGTCCGGTGAGTTCATACCCCTACCCTTTTTCACTGTTTTTCAATGTTTTTAGGGGGGGGGGGGGAATACAAGCAAACTATAAATGTTTTCAAAAGATAACATTGATGTGTTCTAAATAATATCTGGCAAATTTATAAACACGTTTACTCCTTATGTATTATGCTGAGCATAAGGAATGATCTATCAACTACCAATAAATGGATTTTAGTTAAGAAAATAACCAAACTAATCAAATTATTATGGGGATAATTTAGGAGTTCTTTAGTTCTCGTTTTATCATGTACTGATATGTGTATAAATTTATTAGATAAACTATGTCTGATTCAGTTTATCTCTGTATCATTTGAATGTATTGCCAGATAGTTTCATTGTATGTATCTATATTCACTGTATTATGTTTCATAATGTTTTGTATGTTTGATATCGTATGAGAACCCTGTGAATAGTTTAGTACTAGTTTGTGAGTTAATCACTACCCTTTATGGATGATCAGTAAATCCTCCCCGGAAGTGTAACCAGAGTCTCCTGGAGGGAGAGCGAGGAATTTGTGGATAGTTTAGTACTAGTTTGTGAGTTAGTCACTACCCTTTATGGATGATCAGTAAATCCTCCCTGGAAGTGTAACTAGAGTCTCCTGGAGGGACAGCGAGGAATTTGTGAATAGATCTATCCGGGACTGACAATCCCACACCTTAACTGCTAGCTGCAGTTAGGCGGGCACGCCTAGGGTGACAAATTCTGGATATCGTCCGACCTCTGACAAGTGTCAAGGAGGTCTCGTTGTCGTATCAGCATGGTTACCCGACTCACAATACGTATTAACATAAGTCTATTCACGTCTTGGGTTTAGATTTTGTCACACCCCAAAACCAAGAACGGCGGAAACGTTCTGGGGCGGAGGACGTCATGTATAGTATCAACAACAATGCAAAGTAGTAAACAAGCAACAACATCATCCATTGCATTAATAAAATAATTATTATACAATTGTATTCTGTCAAATTTTGATAAACACTAAAGCATAAATCAAAATGAAAGATAAGTCTTGAATAAGCTTCATCTTCCTTTCTCCTTGCATCGGTACCTGTCTATGATGACCTGAGGATACAAGTAATTTTGAAAGCGAGTATCAGCTATAAAGCTGGTGAGATCATAAGTATTAATGTGTCTTAATTTGTGAAAACTTATAATTTCTAAGACTTGACATTGCTTTGAAAGAAAGCTAGTTTAAGTATGAAAATGTTTGTAACTCAACTGAAAATGTTTGAAAATCCCTAGAAATCCCTATGATTCCTATTAGTAACAAAAAGGAGTCTTCTACCAAGACTTAACTGTTATGTGTGTAGTCTTCTACCAAGACCTAACTGTTCTGAATGTAGTCTTCTACCAAGACCTAACTGTTCTGAATGTAGTCTTCTACCAAGACCTAATTGTTCTAAATGTAGTCTTCTACCAAGACCTGACTGTTCTGAATGTAGTCTTCTACCAAGACCTAACTGTGTTACTATTATTATCATTATAAGAAATTGTATCCTTTAGTACTAGGATACCTAAATATAATTCACCTCCTTGGCCATGTGAATGAGTCACAAAATAAAGGTAATAATATAACTAAACTGAATATTACCCTTTGGTACTAGGGTAACTATCATTGATAACTTTAAGCCATCCGTAGATGTACTCTTACCTCTGTTGCTAACAGCTGGGTATAGGAATAGTCAATCCCTTAATTGTGTACCTGTAATGGTACCAACCGTTTGACATCCGTGGATGTACTTTTACCTCTGTAGCTAACAGAGATTCTAGGAATGGTCAATCCTTCAATACGTATCCTTTGGTACTAGGATAATAATCCATTCTATCTCTTCGATTATGTGATTTTATCACAAGGTAAAGATAAGAACACAGATTTGATAACAGAGTCGATACATATAAAATGTAATAGGACTCCTACTGATATATCTATGCACAAGTACTCCTATAAGTATAATAATGTAAATATTATAGTAGAGTACGGTAAGGTTCTACGTGTGCTAGCTAGAATGTGTGTTCTCCCTATCTAGCAAGTATAGTAATTGTAAACGTTCTAGTATAGATGTATATGTTCTCGTCCTAGTATAATTGTACATGTAATGTATAGCAATGTTCTAAAAAGTATTGACTCATGAATGAACTGACTCATTGTATGATATCGCGTTCTAGTAATGGTTCTAGTATCTTCCTGAACTACCCCTATGGTAGCTTTCTAGTAATCTAAGTGGTACGTATGGACGTGGATGTATACCCTTGCTACTCAAGGGTATAGGATAAACTGGAAAGACCTTTTATGACTATATATGTACACATGATATATAACAAATCTTTAAACGACCCTCGGACGAATACCCAATGTCCCACCAGACCACATCTCAAGGCGCGAAAAGGAAATAGGGTGGATAGTCTTCCTAAGTCTTTTAAACATTTCTTATATAACTATACATATAGAGGCATGCAATTTATAATAAGATAAAAGCATAAGTAAGTTTTGTAAAACATTTGAAACAGAAATATTATTTTAAGAGAAGATCGACTTGTTGTCAATCTATAAAACAATTTGAAGGCATAAATATAATAAAACAGTCTTGAGTATAAAGAAACCTTTGTTTGAAACACAGTTGTAAATAAGTTTGAAGTATGATAAACCGAGTAACAAGTACAGTGTAAGAAGTAGTTTAAAACATACAAAATGTTTATAAAAATCATTTGAAGGAAACTATTTGGTAAAACGGCTAATGAGTAGCCAAATCTTTTGAATGTTGTATATTAATCACATGTGATTGATGTAATAAGTAATATAATCCTACTTACTAATCACATGTGATTGACATAAAAAGTAGCATGATTCTACTTGTATCCCCCCCATAAAACATTTAAAACAGTTTAAAACATTAGTTAAGGGGTATGAACTCACCTGCAGTATGCGACTGGAAATGAACGGGCTGTTATCGTACGGAAGGATCGGACAAGTGCTTGGTGTCAAGTGATGACTTAGACACACACAATGATCCTAATTACATATGAAGACATATGTATATAAATAATTAGTGATTATAACACTAATTATACAAGTAACAACATTTAAGCGCGAGGACAACACTTTTGGTCAAGTGCTAGGAGGCAAATGGGTTGCAATAAAGGAGTGCAATGCCCCTAATGAGAGTTTAAGGTCAAAAGACCATAATCATTAGAGTTTACGGCCCAGGGGAGTAGGCTCTTGGCCGTAAACTCTCAACCAAGCCATGAAATGGAGTTTAGAAGTACTACAACTTTAGAGGGGAATTGTTTCAAGGCTAGGCAAGAGTTTAAGGCACCATATTGACTCCTAAGGGGAGTTTACGGCCCAAAGACCCTTTTCCCTTGGAGTTTACGGCCGTAAACTCCCTTGGGAGGGTTCTTATTGTCTTTTCAAGTGTCTAACAATTCTAGGAACAAGTCTAGGCTTCAATACTTGGATTAAGGGAGGTTTAAGGCACTAAATGGGACCATTTGATGGAGTTTACGGCCATAGAACTCTTTGGGCCGTAAACTCCCTCACACATGAGGTCCTAAGAATTTTAACTAGTCCATATCTCCTCTAAGTACTTGCCATAAAAGTTTCTTGGCCTATGGAAGTGTTTAGGGTGTCCTTTGACCCCATTTAAGGAGTTTACGGCCCAAGAAATACTCTTGGCCGTAAACTCTCAAACACTTATGCTTTTTATGTGTTTTCTAGGTCTTAAACACATTAAGGTACATGCCAAAAATGAATACTAAGCCTTAGGAAGAGTTTAAAGGCATTTTGGAACCTAAAACTTGGAGCTTACGGCCCAAGGAGTTTCTTGGCCGTAAACTCCCTTATAGAAATGATTTCTAAGGGTTTTGATGGCATAAATCATGAGTGTAAAGCTTCTAGGTGTTTTTTCTAAGGCTAGGGATCACAAGGCACTCATTTGTGCCCTTTACTTGGAGTTTACGGCCCAAGAGGTGGTTCCTTGGCCGTAAACTCCTCAAACTAAGTGATTTTGATTTGTTTCTAGCCTCCAATGATCATACACTAGGTCCTTAGTTAGTTGCCTAACACGGAAATGGGACTATGTGGCCTTTAGGCTTGATTTTGGAGTTTACTCCCCAAGAACGTTCTTGGGCGGTAAACTCCCGGATCTAGTGTTTTGGACATGTAAACAATGTTATAAAGCATATAACAAGTATTAAAACACATTTAGGGAAGTAGACTCACAATCTGGGATGAAAACCCGAAGATCCGTGAGAGAGTATTTGGCTTTTCTCTAAATGGAAATCAAATAATGAACCAATTTGGTTCAGAATTCTATTTATAGTCCAGAGATTTTTGGCAGAAAATATTTCTATTCTCGGAGTGGATTCTAATGACCTCGAGTAATGGAATTACAGTGTTGCACAAAATCCTAATGCACCCACTCTCCTAATAACTCCTTAGGTGTAAAACCCTAAAACTGCCAAACTTACTCCAAAAGTTTGAATTCTCACTGTAACTGCTCTACTTCTATTGGATTGAAATGGTTTGATTTGAATGCAAAATTTCGGGTTGTCACAGATTTGAATTTGATTCCATTTCATATCTACTTTTGTATTGTATCTATAACTTGTACGGGATGTTAGTCCCATGGTTTTTAACTATATCTTATTCGGGATAGTAATCCCATGGTTTTGAATCGGTATCTAGTCAAGGATAGTAATCCCATGGTTTTCACTTTATATCTAGTTCGGGATAGTAATCCCATGATTTCAATCTATATTTATTAGGGGATGATAATCCCGTGGTTTTACCTATATCTAGTTCGGGATAGTAATCCCATGGTTTTGAATCGGTATCTAGTCTGGGATAGTAGTCCCATGGTTTCCAATCTATATCTTCATATATATCAAACTACTTTGTATCTACTCCGGGATAGTAGTCCCATGGTTTCAGTCTATACTTTTAAGTATATCAAACTATCTTGTATCTAGTCCGAGATGATAGTCCCATGGTATTAAATCTATTTGTAGTACGGGATGTTATTCCCAAGGTTTTCAAACTACTTTCCATCTACAGTTCGTATAGTTAAAGTATTTATACCTAATTCGGGATAGTAATCTCATGATTCTCAATATATAGTTTTGTGTATTAAACTATACTCTGTAATATTCAATCGGTCTTGTATTTAGGAAAATATGGGATTTTCCTGGGGTAGCATATAACATGTAATTGAATAGTAATGAAGGATAACTAAACTGTTTTACATAAGAAAATATGGGATTTTCTTGGATAACAAACCTTTTCGGGAAAACTAAAGGAAACTGGTACATTTTTCAGAAAGCAGACATCTTATGAACTCACCAGCTTTATGCTGATTTTCAAACTGCTTGTTTTCTCAGGTCCACGTTAGACAGGTACCCGGCGATATCTTTTGGTGAAGACGGAGTGCTCCGAAGACTCGTCTCTACTTTTGTTCATATTATACGTGTATAAAAACTTGTACAATTTACTTTTGAAACAATGTAAACTTTCAAATATATGTAATGTAATGGCTGTTTACTTTGATTACTATGTGCATTGGATTTGATACTCAACGTGGAGTCAACCCCGTAAACGTTTCCGCCTTTGGTTTTCGGGGTGTGAGAGATTGGTATCAGAGCCCTTGTTTATAGTAAACGGAGTATACCAAAACTTACATGGTATAAAACTATAAACATTAAGGGGCCTAAGTGCTCTGAACTAAATGTATCCTACAGAATATAAGTATTTTCAAAAGTATATAAGTATGCCGAGCCGTCGAGATCCGTAACTACAAGTAGAACAAAACATAAGTAAATGGGTGTTGTACGTTGCAGTTAAACCTGGGCAGTTATGTAGTCGTGTCTAGGGTCAATATAGCCTGGCCAACTATATTCATTCGAGACATGGCCAACATGTGCTTGGGAGTGACTGTGGTATGCGGCATACCTAAAACTTACCCAATACCCCAAACAACGAGTCGTTGTTGCAGTGAATCATGAAATACTATGGGAGTATTTCTCGAGTCAATCCTTTGTAGAAAATCCTCGTATACACGTTGTTCCTTGATCAATCCTCTAGCGATAAAATGTTCTGTCTTGATAACTCTTTCCTGCTTTATCGCTTAATACAATGTTATATCTGTCTTGATGAGATATCCCCTATTCCATATCTCTTGATTCAATTTAGAGGACTTATGATCCTCTCTTTCCTGATCTTTTTAGATCACGATGCCTCCAAGAAAGAGACCCAGCTCGAAGAACACCAACAACCCTCCACCACCACCTCCTCCTGAATTTGACCCTGTGATGTTCCAAGCAGCTGCCAATGCCACAGTGGCAGCTGCTATGTCTCAAAGGAACTCGGATGGTTCCGGTGGTACTCAAACCCAAAACCCAGAGAACAGTCAGGGACACCAAAAAGGGGGTTCGTATAAAGCCTTCATGAACGCGAAGCCCACTTCCTTTGATGGCACTGGAGGTGTCATTTCCCTCACCTGATGGTTCGAGAAAATTGAATCAATCTTTGAAATATGCGCCTGTTCGGAGTCTGATAAAGTAAAGTTCACCGCCTGCACCTTCCTTGACAAAGCCCTGACTTGGTGGGATGGCCAAGTCAAATCCTTAACTCTACCTGTAGCAAATTCCATGGGTTGGGAAGCTATGAAGGAGCTTCTACTCGCAGAGTATTGCCCTCGGGGCGAAATTCAGAAGCTAGAACCGGAACTCTGGAACCTTAAGATGAAGGGTTCCGACATAGCCTCTTATACTTCAAGATTCGATGATCTGGCGTTACTCTATCCGGGAATGGTTACCGCAGAGAGTAAAAATGTTGAGAGGTTCATCTGGGGGTTGACCCAACCAACAAAAGGGAATGTCTTAGCTGCGAAGCCAGACACCTATGACAGCGCTAAATGTCTTGCGAAAATCTTGATCGATCACGAAGACAACACTGATAAGGAGGCTACCACCCCTGAGCCGGTCACAAGTGGAGGTGGAAGTAAAAAGAAATTTTGGAACAAGCGGAAGGCCCAGAGTACGCAAGGGTCTTCTAAGAAACAACAAACAGTAGCAGTCCATGCTGCTACTGCCCCTGTTGTTGTTTCGACTGTTGGTTCCATGGCCCAAACCCCTACCAGTGGATACACTGGTACCATCCCTTGGCGTGGTAAGTGCAGTTACCACCACCGCATTCCTGGTCCATGTCGCGAAAGGATCTGTGACAACTGTGGAAAGAAGGGCCATCTTGCTCGAACCTGCAGAAAACCAACCAAATCAACGAATCAATCATCTGGAGCGGGAATCAGTCCAGCCTGCTACAATTGTGGCGAAGTAGGGCATTTCAAAAGAAACTGCCCCAAAGCAGCTACAACCGCTGACCCCACTGTCGCCGCAGGTATACTTCTCTTTGACAACTCTTATACTTGCAACTCTATTCGATTCTAGTACCAGAAGGGAAACTTGTTATCTATCCATCCGAACGATTTCTAAACCTTATTCTTTGTTTCTAATCGAAATGTGCATCATCGAGTCGGCTAACCAGTGAGATAGAGAACACTAACTTCGTACCCGTAGATTGTATCATCAGTTCGGAGGATTTTTCTGTTCCATTCGATTCAATTGGGAAACTTTTCATGAAATATTTTGATGCTATGATTGACATGAAACGACCAAGTCTCATTCATGTTGATATCCTTGGTTTTGAAAGGGTCGCCCGTTTAGATCTTTTCCCCGATTCGACTCTCGTGATCTTCGGCATCAAACCTTCGTAGCATTTCATGCTTTAAAGCTCACAAGTTTTTCCCGATATGAATTACCATGCATCCCTCGTTTCTGTGATCATTAAGAAATGGGAAGTCAGCAGCTCTTTCCTCTAAATGTCTTTTCCCGAAGGATTCCCGAGAATTCCTTCCGAAAGTCTAGTCTAGTCTCGCATCGACCTAATCTCTGGATCTATCTCGTGACCGAACCTCAGTGAGAATGACTTGTTCAAGATGGTGACCAAGAACTGATATGATCACTACGGATTAGTAGTGGTACCCTTCCGGTCAAATCTTTTTCCCTCGAATCATGTAACCAAGCAAACTAGTCGTAACCGTGTACCTTTCCAGCATCTAAGGCGATAGAAAGTTAGTTGGTACCGAAAATACCTATAGAGACCTGTCGATTCTTGGGTCTCATCGACTAATATCGCAGTCTTACCCATAAATTTCTTGTAAATCCATCGGACCCTTAGCCACTCGGCTCCATGAAGACGTGCCTTCCTGTTGGTGCGTGTGTCCTGTTGATGGCTTTATCCTAGAAAAGCATGATACGCTTTAGGAAGTATAGAATACTTCCCTCGTGATACAGTAGACCCTTCGTGATCCTCATAGAATCGATTTCGTAACCTTCCAACTTCGGATACCTTCAGAACATGGTAACATCCATCCGGTACTTCACGTCTCGAATCCTTAAAAGTACCTACCCGACGAAACCCTAGTGATTTCCTTTTAGGAAACCGAAGTCGTCCAGGGTTGAAACTTCTATGAGAGAACCGATTGAGATCGTAGATTGAGAGAGAGTCAATGTGCGAAACAAAGTCATGTCCCGATAGTGAGAATTCGCTAGAACGCTCAGCAGAGACCTGATTCTACTTGTGAACGTGAAGATCCGAGGCAACAAATCCATTTGTGTCTCATTCCAATTCATGATCTATATCTTATTCTTTGAATTTCGGGACGAAATTCCCTCTAACGGGGGGATAATGTAACAACCCGAAGTTGTTCATCGCCGAAAACCCATTCTACCCGTATAACTTGCCGTATATCGAAACATTCCGATGTCGTTTTTGGGTTAAGTTAATCAAACTTATGTGTTTAGTTGATGCTAATGAGTGTCCAAACCTCTTAGGAACTCATGAATTTAGCCCAAAATAGTTATTTCAAAAATTTTAGAAACGTTCCCGCCTAGTAACGGAAACTTAATCGGGTGGACCAAAAGCCCCGTTTAATGCCGGTATCGGGTAGAATTGTACCGTGTCCAAGTTTTGCGACCTATATAAACGTGTTTAATCCTTCATTTGAAGCTTTTGCTTCCTCTCTCTACTCTCTCTCTCTAACCTCTCTCCTAAATCCAATTTTAAAGCTTCAAATCTTTGAGGAACCTTCCTAAACACATTGTATAGCATATTTGGCTTTCAAATTCGGGATTAAAACATGAATTAAGGTCTTGTATATGAGTTTACGGCCCTGGAAGGAGCTTGGGCCGTAAACACATAGTAAGGGGGTTTTTATGCCTTTAAACCCCTCCTAAACAATTTTGGGACTTAGATATGGCTAAATGACTTCATGGAATGGACTTAAAACATTTTAGACATGGATTTTGAGGGATTTGAAGGAGTTTATGACCAAGGCACATGCTTGGGCCGTAAACTCATATATATGGGGTTTTATTGCCCTTAAACCCTTCCAAAACACTAATAAGGCTTAGTTATGAATTTTAGAATATTGGTATTAGCCTTAGAACACCTTAAGCATATTATTTGAGGGACAATTGAGAGTTTACGGCCAAGACTTATGCTTGGGCCGTAAACCCTTCATTTTGGGGTGTAAACTCCTCCAAAGGTGTTAGAAAGCCACTTTAACACCCCTAAAGCCTTAGAATAATTTTTAGAAGTGTATGCAAACAAGTTTTTGGCCTTAAAACATAATGAATCACACTCTAGGAGAGTTTACGGCCATGAGGGGGGTCTCATGGGCCGTAAACTCCAAAAACACCCCATAAGTCCCATAAAATTTCATGTAAGGCCTTGGAACAATTTTAGAAATCACATGTGATTGATTTGGAAGCATTAAAACACTTATTCAAGGGTGCATAGGAGTTCACAGCCGTAAGCTCCATGCTAAGGCCGTAAACTCCCTTAAGTGGTCTTATTTGATGAATTTAACCAATTCCAAGCCTTAAATCAAACCCTAGAAATTTTCCCCTAAGTGTTTCAAGCCAATTTGCACCATAAACCACCCCACCATGAGTTTACGGTCGTAAAATCATGGGGAATGGGTGTTCTAGGCCGAAAACTCTTGTAAGAGTTTACTCTTGAAGAGTAAACTCCATTTCCCGGTCATTCAAGTCCTTAAACGCCACCCGGGTCCCTCCAAACACTTGTAATGGGGTGTTTTCGCGACTAGAAGTATTGGTCCCTAACAATTAAATAATCTAAGTCCTAATTATATACAAATGTGTATCTTTTCATTATACATAGGAACCTCGTGCATTTGCAAGTCTCGAACCATCGTTTAGCGTCCGAAATCGTCATGTTTCTCGTCCGGTGAGTTCATACCCCTACCCTTTTTCACTGTTTTTCAATGTTTTTAGGGGGGGGGGAATACAAGCAAACTATAAATGTTTTCAAAACATAACATTGATGTGTTCTAAATAATATCTGGCAAATTTATAAACAGGTTTACTCCTTATGTATTATGCTGAGCATAAGGAATGATCTATCAACTACCAATAAATGGATTTTAGTTAAGAAAATAACCAAACTAATCAAATTATTATGGGAATAATTTAGGAGTTCTTTAGTTCTTGTTTTATCATGTACTGATATGTGTATAAATTTATTAGATAAACTATGTCTGATTCAGTTTATCTCTGTATCATTTGAATGTATTGCCAGATAGTTTCATTGTATGTATCTATATTCACTGTATTATGTTTCATAATGTTTTGTATGTTTGATATCGTATGAGAACCCTGTGAATAGTTTAGTACTAGTTTGTGAGTTAATCACTACCCTTTATGGATGATCAGTAAATCCTCCCCGGAAGTGTAACCAGAGTCTCCTGGAGGGAGAGCGAGGAATTTGTGGATAGTTTAGTACTAGTTTGTGAGTTAGTCACTACCCTTTATGGATGATCAGTAAATCCTCCCTGGAAGTGTAACTAGAGTCTCCTGGAGGGAGAGCGAGGAATTTGTGAATAGATCTATCCGGGACTGACAATCCCACACCTTAACTGCTAGCTGCAGTTAGGCGGGCACGCCTAGGGTGACAAATTCTGGATATCGTCCGACGTCTGACAAGCGTCAAGGAGGTCTCATTGTCGTATCAGCATGGTTACCCGACTCACAATACGTATTAACATAAGTCTATTCACGTCTTGGGTTTAAATTTGAATTTGATTCCATTTCATATCTACTTTTGTATTGTATCTATAACTTGTACGGGATGTTAGTCCCATGGATTTTAACTATATCTTATTCGGGATAGTAATCCCATGGTTTTGAATCGGTATCTAGTCAAGGATAGTAATCCCATGGTTTTCACTTTATATCTAGTTCGGGATAGTAATCCCATGATTTCAATCTATATTTATTAGGGGATGATAATCCCGTGGTTTTACCTATATCTAGTTCGGGATAGTAATCCCATGGTTTTGAATCGGTATCTAGTCCGGGATAGTAGTCCCATGGTTTCCAATCTATATCTTCATATATATCAAACTACTTTGTATCTACTCTGGGATAGTAGTCCCATGGTTTCAGTCTATATTTTTAAGTAAATCAAACTATCTTGTATCTAGTCCGAGATGATAGTCCCATGGTGTTAAATCTATTTGTAGTACGGGATGTTATTCCCAAGGTTTTCAAACTACTTTCCATCTACAGTTCGTATAGTTAAAGTATTTATACCTAATTCGGGATAGTAATCTCATGATTCTCAATATATAGTTTTGTGTATTAAACTATACTCTGTAATATTCAATCGGTCTTGTATTTAGGAAAATATGGGATTTTCCTGGGGTAGCATATAACACGTAATTGAACTGTAATGAAGGATAACTAAACTGTTTTACATAAGAAAATATGGGATTTTCTTGGATAACAAACCTTTTCGGGAAAACTAAAGGAAACTGGTACATTTTTCAGAAAGCAAACATCTTATGAACTCACCAGCTTTATGCTGATTTTCAAACTGCTTGTTTTCTCAGGTCCACGTTAGACAGGTACCCAGCGATATCTTTTGGTGAAGACGGAGTGCTCAGAAGACTCGTCTCTACTTTTGTTAATATTATATGTGTATAAAAACTTGTACAATTTACTTTTGAAACAATGTAAACTTTCAAATATACGTAATGTAATAGTTGTTTACTTTGATTACTATGTGCATTGGATTTGATACTCAACGTGGAGTCAACCCCGTAAACGTTTCCGCCTTTGGTTTTCAGGGTGTGACAACAACATTATACCCACCTTATAGACTGGCTTCGTGAATGAGGCCTACTAACGGTAATACTAGCATCTTTAATCATACATATATATATATATTAATCTTGTAATAAGATATTAGTATAGGTTGAATTTTAAACTTGTAAAATTCTAGGGTTTGAAATTTAAATTATTTAAACTTTTAATCACAAATCTAAATTTCAAAACTTGAGCACAAGTTTTAAACTTTTCAAAACATAATGATCAAATAGCAAATAATGTAAATCAACAATTAGATTATCTCAATTTGATCTTATTCAATATTACTTGCAAAATAATTCACCAATTCAATTTAAATAATCAATTATTATCAAATAAGGAAATTATTATTCAACTAATTGGTAATTATCTTTTGTTTGGTCAAGAATATACTCATATATATGGTTAAAATCAGATTTTAATGACCCAAAACAGTTAAGGAAAGTTTCCTCAAGTAAAACAACAAGAAATCCCAAAACTCCCTCTTTCTGACGCTCGAACTCACCGAGTTCCCACTATGGACTTGTCGAGTCCACAGTGGAACTCGCCAAGTTTATCAGGCAGAGGACCAAAAATCGAATTTTTTAAGCAACAAGCGATTAACCAATGCATCAATTCAATAGAAATCAATCAAAGCTCTGATACCACTAATCGGTTTGAACAACAAGAACTTTCCTATGTGCACATTCAAACCCTTATTGCTTGGATCTAGGTTTCTCTAATTGAACATGCATTGAATCCAAGACTTACAATACTAGATCTAATATAAACAAGTGATTCTAATCACATGAAATTGGATCTAGAACAATACCTTGGATTACTTGCTTGATACTTCTTCTTCTTGGAGCTTAGAGTCACAATTGTCACTCCTCTAATGGCTTACAAACACCAACTAGCAAGAAGATGATCTTGAGAGAGAGGGAGGAGGGTGAGAAATCGGCCATAGGGTTTCTTGCCTTGCATGAGTGCCGATTTCCCTCGCCCTAGGGGTCTATTTATACTATGGGATACTAGGGTTTCACCTTTAACCCTAATTGAATAACTTAGGCCCTAAGCAAGCCAAGATCCTCCTTGATACTAGGCTTGGACGATTTTAAGGTTCCCAAACCCTAAATTTCGTCCACCCCATTATCTATAAGGACACATAGCCCAAAACACAACTATCACACATTTGACAGTTTATGCCCCTTTATTTAATTAACCTCTTTAAGTCACCAAATTAATTCTTAATTAATATATGATTTATATTAATCAAATAACAATATTATTCCTTTAATATATTATTCTCATAATATATTAACAATAATATCTCTTCTCTCTTAACAAATCATCCTGTCAAGTTGCTATGGTGAAGGCAACCCAAAAGGACCATGCACAACCGGGTCAAGTACTTACCAAATATAGTTACAACCTTAGACACTAATCCAACATTTTTTTGGCTAAACACTATACTACAATCATAAGAAGAGATTTAGGTTACCAAAATCTATACTATTGGACAATTTATGGATCTAAATCTAATTAAATGATGAAAAATTAGTTAGAATAACATAACATTTTTGCTGATTTTGATTAAGAATATTTAAATCAAATGAAATGAGGAATAATTAGAACACTTTTGAATAACATGTAGAGTTAACATTTAGATACATAGACTCTATATAAATCACACACTGATGTTTATGTTTAGATTTTATGTTTTATAATGCTATATTCCATTACATCCTGACTTCGATATATAAATCGCTAGTGAAATATCTCGATTATAAAAAATTTGTTGAAGATACACAATGATTTAAAGTAAAAAAAAATCTATTGAATAAGAACAAGAGGTTTATAGTATTATACTTACTTGGAACAGCTGTTGATACAAAATTAGAATTAAAATTTGTAGAATGAGCCATTTGATTCGATATCAAATTCAAAATCAAAAGGTTTTTAGTGTTCTAGTTGATTATCGAGGGTTTTCGTGTATGAATCGGAAGATGAATTTCATGTATAATGAGAATAAGGAGATCGATTTAGCAGATCAATTTAGATTTATGATTAATCTGAAACAAATGTGTGAAGGAAGCAGAACGATGATCGAGATTTGGATGAAATGGGTTTTAGTGTTCGTATCTAGAGTCTTTAGGAAGAATACCGGGTGTTTTTGTGTGCTGAATGAAAGAGAATGCAAAATTCCATTCCCGCCCCTCCGTGTCTTGATCTAATCCCAAAGTTCCATTAATTTACAAAAATGTCACTGCCTATTTTATGGTTTAATCTAAATTAATACCAGCCTTTGATTATTCAAGATGAGTGGTCAAGATTTGGTCTCCCCATCTCACAAAATCTAGTGGTCTCACATGATCCTAACCCTATATATATATATATATATATATATATATATATATATATATATATATATATATATATGTATGTATGTATATATATATATATATATATAACAACCCGAAGTTGTCCATCGCCGAAACTCGTTCTACCTGTAAAAATCCGCCCTTATCAATTCGTTCCGATTTCGTTTTTGGGCTAAATTATTTAAAGTTATATGTTTATTTTAATCTCATGGGTGTTTAAACCTCTTAGGAACTCATGAAATTGGCCCAAAATGTTTATTTGAGAAATTTTAGAAACGTCCCTGTCGGGTTACGACAACTTAATCGGGTGTGAGCAAAAACCCTGTTTAATGTCGGTATCGGGTAGAATTCCTCCGTGTCCAAATCATAGAACCTATATAAAGGGGTTTGAGCTTCCATTTGAAGCTTTTTCTCTCTCTACTCTCTCTCTAACCTCTCTCCTCAAATCAAGTTTAAGGGTCCAAAATCATCAAATTAAGGCTTCTAATCATCAAGGTATCTTCCCTAACTCCTAGTATATCATCTTTGGCCTTCAAACTCGAGATTAAATCATGATTTTGGACCTTGTTCATGTGTTTACGGCCCTGGAACATGCTTGGGCCGTAAACACATATTAAGGGATTTTTTATTCCCTTAAACCCTTGCAAAACACCATTGAAGCTTAGATATGACTTGTAGAATTATTGAATTGGCCTTGGAACACCTTGAACATCAATTTAGAGGAGTAAACATGAGTTTACTGCCCAAGATCATGCTTGGGCCGTAAACTCATTAACATGGGGAGTAAACTCCTTCTAATGTGTTAAGATGCCACTTAAACACACCATAAGCCTTGGGGTAAATTCTAGAAGTGACCACAATCAAGTTAAGGACCTAAAAACATATTAAAACACCCCCCCCCCTAAGGAGTTCACGGCCATGAGGTGGAGTCATGGGCCGTAAACTCCTAAAACCATGTCAAAAGTCACCCTAAATTCCATACAAGGCTTGTAGAATTATTTGGAATCACATGTGATTATTTAAGGACCCAAAACATCAAGGATTTAGTGTGAGGGGGAGTTTACGGCCGTAAACTCCATGTTTACTGCCGTAAACTCCAATAAATGGTCCTTAAGTGATTTTAATTCATCCCAATGCCCTAGATGTAATCCTAGCTAATTTATCCATGTGATATGAAGCCATTTAGCAACCAAAAGAAGCCCACCATGAGTTTACGGCCATAAAATCATGGGGAATATGTCATTAGGGCCGAAAACTCTAGTTTCCGCAACTAGAAGTGTTTGTCCCTAACAAATAAATAATTTAAGTCCTAATTAGATACAAATGTGTATCTTTTTATTATACATAGGAACCTCGTGCGTTTGCCAACCCAGAACTGACGTTTAGGATCCAAGCAGACACATTCCTCGTCCGGTGAGTTCCTACCCCTACCCTTTTTCAATGGTTTTTCAATGTTTTCAGGGGGGAATACACGCAAAATAGAAATGTTTTCAAAACCTTAAATTGATGTATTTCAATAAATATATGGCAAACCTATAAATATCTTTACCCTTATGTATTATGCAGAGCATAAGGGATGTTTTATCAATTATAACTACATGAATTTCAGTAAAGGAAACAATCAAACCAATCAAATTATTATGGGAATAATTTGGGATCTTTAGTTCTTGTTTAACGCGTACTGATCTATACATATATATATATATATATATATATATATATATATATATATATATATAGTTATTAGATAAACTATGTCTGATCAGTTTATCTCTGTTTCATTTAGAATGTATTGCCAGATAATTTCATTGTATATAACTGTATTCACTGTATTATGTTTCATAACGTTTAGTATGTTTGATATCGTATGAGAACTCCGTGAATAATGTAGTACTAGCTTGTGAGTTTCGTCATTACCCTTTGGGTTATCAGTAAACCCTCCCCGGAAGTGTAACCAAAGTCTCCTGGAGGGAGAGCGTGGAATTTGTTAATAGATCTATTTGGGACTGACAATCCCACACCTTAACTGTTAGCTACAGTTAGGCGGGCACTCTTGGGGTGACAAATTCTGGTTATCATCCGACGTTTGACATGCGTCAAGGAGGTCTCGTTGTCGTATCAGCATGGTTACCCGACTCACAATACGTATTAATATAAGTTTATTCACAGTTTAGTTTTGGTTTTTGATTTGATTATGTGTCTATTTTCTATCTATAGTTCTTATATCTGGTACGGGATGATAGTCCCATGGCTTTCAGTCTATAGATTTTGTATCTAGTGCGGGTTGGTAGTCGTATGGTTAGAATCTATATCTAGTACGGGATGATAGTCCCATGGTTCTTAACATATATCTAGTACGGGATGATAATCCCATGGTTTTCAATCTATATCTAGTATGGGATGAATGTCCCATGGTTTTCAATATATATCTAGTCCAGGATGATAATCTCATGGTTTTCAATCTATATCTATCTATAGTTTTGTGTATATCAAACGATCTTATATCTAATTCGGGATAATAATCCCATGATTTTCAATATATAGTTTTATGTATATAACTATGCACTGGGATAACATAACAACTTGTAAAAGAATTAAGAAAAGAATGGATAACTAAACTATTAGGAAAATATGGGATTTTCCTGGGGTAACATACAACACATAATCGAATTGGTAACAAATGATAACTAAACTGCTTTACATAAGAAAATATAGGATTTTCTTGGATAACAAACCTTTTCAGAAAACTAAAGGAAACTGGTACATCTTTCAGAAAACAAACATCTTATGAACTCACCAGCTTTATGCTGATTTTCAAACTGCTTGTATTCTTAGGTGCGCATTAGACAGGTACTCGATGATCTCTTTTGGTGAAGATGGAGTGCGAAGAAGACACGTCTTACTTTTGTTCATATATACTATGTATTACACTTGTACAACTTTACTTTTAAAACAAATGTAAACTTTTGTATGTCATGTAATGGTTGTTTACTTTGCTTACTATGTGCATTGGATTTGATACTCAACGTGGAGTCCGCCCCGGAAATGTTTCAGCCTTTGGTTTTCGGGGTGTGACAGATTGGTATCAGAGCCCTTGTTTATAGTGAACTGAGTATACCAAACCTTACATGGTATAAAACTATAAACATTAAAGGGGCCTAAGTACTCTGAACTAAAAGCATGCCATAAGATATAAGTATTTTCAAAAGTATACAAGTATACCGAACCGTCGAGATCTGTAACTACAAGTAGAACAAAACATAAGTAAATGGGTGTTGTACGCTATGGTTAAACCTGGGCAGTTATGTAGTCGTGTCTAGGATCAATATAGCCTGGCCAACTATATTCATTCGAGACATGACCAACATGTGCTTGGGAGTGACCGTGGTACGCAACATACCTAAAACTTACCCAATACACCAAACAACAAGTCGTCATTGCAGCGAATCATGAAATACTATGGGAGTATTTCTCGAGTCAATCCCTTGTAAAAATCCTCATTCAAGCGTTGTTCCTTGATTATTCCTCTAGCGATAAATTATCTGCTTTGACAACTCTTTCCTGTTTTGTCGCTTATTCGGAATATATATATATATATATATATATATATATATATATATGTATATATATATATATATATATATATATATATATATATATATATACCTTTCATATCTCTCAATTCGATTCAGAGGACTTATGATCCTCTCTTTCCTGATCTTTTTAGATCAAGATGCCTCCAAGAAAGAGACCCGTCTCAAAGACCAACAACCCATCGCCACCACCTCCTCCTGAAATTGACCCCATGGTATTTCAGGCAGCTGTTACCGTCGCGGTGGCAGCTGCTATGTCTCAATTGAACAACGGTCGTTCCGGTGGTTCGGAAGGTGATACTCAAACCCAAAACCAAGAAAGCAGTCAGGGACACCGAAAAGAGGGTTCCTATAAAGATTTCATGAACGCGAAACCCACGTCCTTTGATGGCACTGGAGGTGTCATTTCTCTCACCCGATGGTTCGAGAAGATCGAATCCATCTTTGAAATTTGCGCCTACTCGGAATCTGACAAAGTAAAGTTTGCCGCCTCCACCTTCCTTGACAAAGCCCTGTGTCACACCCCAAAACTAGAACGGCGGAAACGTTCTGGGGTGGATGACGTCATGTCAAGTATCACAACACATGCATTATAGTAATCAAAGTACAACTAAACATTGCGTTAATAGTAATAGTTTTACATTGTTTACATTACAACGCATCAAAGTATACAAGTAATAGAATAAATTCAGTGTGGTACTAAGCTATCTTCATCAACAGCTCCGGGGGGTACCTGTCTAATTGCTGACCTTAGAATACAAGTTATTTGAAAAGCAAGTATCAGCATTTTTACAAATGTTGATGAGTTCAGAAGTATTTAGTGACATTTATTCAAATAACTTTATAAAGTAGTAGTTTAAGTGTTTACTGTGTATTAGAGTCCTTTCCAGAAAATCCTATAAAAGACTGGTTAGTGTTAAATGGTAAAAAGTAGTTTTCCCTAAATTGCTATCATTATCAAAATTCTGAATTTGATTATTGAGGAAAGCAAACGACATCGGGGAATAACATATGCCTCAGCAGTGAGGACTGCTGACTAAGGCAAGGAACCAAAGACTCCAGGAGAGTATCAAACTAACGACACGCCTGGTTCAGTCTAACAAGTAGAGACTCAGACCCCAGAAAGTACCAAATGAAAGGTACAACTGGTAAGGTCTAAAACAATGGATACCGTGAATACAATGAATACAGTGGATACAGTGAATACAGACCCCAGACAGCATCAAATAAATGATGCGTCTAGTAAGGTCAAAACAGAGAAAACAGACCCCAGACAGTATCAAATGAAAGATACGTCTTGTAAGGTCAAAATAGAGAAAACAGACCCCAGACAGTATCAAATGAAAGACACGTCTTGTAAGGTCAAAAATAGTGTGACTCTAAAAATGAATTACCAGCATACAGTGTAAATTGCTGGCGAAATACCGTTACCTTAAGGCCAATGAATTATAAGGTGACCCGGGATACTCGTAACCACACTGACTAGAGTACCAGACGCCCTACAAGCGTCTAAAATATGACATTTGTCACCCGTTGGCTTGGTAGGCCGGGACTATGGCTAGCAGTCTGGGTGCGGGGTTGTCAATCCCGTATAGATCTATACACACAATGTCCGCTCTCCCTACAGGAGATTCTGGTTACCAACTAGACGACGGAGAAGGCCGTGTCCTGAAGATGCATCCCAAATAGTGGGTAGTGACTTCCAAATAGTGGGTAGTGTGTAAGTGCTGAATTAGAGGTAGAGACTTCCAAATAGTGGGTAGTGTGTTTCTCATGTAAGTGTAGACTAGAGGTAGAGACTCTTAACTGAACTGACTAGAGAATTCCTGTATGTCCATACTCATATACATAATATATAACTAATGAATCAAACGACCTTCGGACGGCCATCCGATCCCACCAGACCACATCTCAACGAAGAAAAGGAAATACGGCGGACGAGCCTTCCTAAGTCTTTCAATCATTACTTATATGTACCTATATAAGCACAGACATACATCTAACTACGACTGAGTGTGTATCAAGTAGAAGTGATTCTTGTGAAGTAGGAGCGGTCACAAGTGAAGTAGGAGTATCGAACAAGTATAAGCGTATCACGAAGTAGAGACGACATTAACTGAAGTAAGAGCGTCTATCAGCTATAAGCGACTACAAGTATAAGTGAAATAGAGACAATAACAGGTATAAGCGATATAGAGACAATAACATGTATAAACGCATCATGAAGTGAAAGCGTTATCAAGTAGGAATTTAAAATACATGAAAGTGAAGCAGTGGTAACTAAGAAGCATAAGTATATGACGTGAAAGAGAAATTCAATGAAAACCTCGGAAAAGCCATTGTACTTAGGAAAATCACATTTGGTATTCTTTTGTAAAAACATGTTTGAAAACCTTTGGAAATCTTTCATAAACCAGTTTAGAATGAATTTAGATAAAACAGTATAAGTAAGTGTTTTTGAATAAGTGAAAACATTTTAGAAAACCATTTATAGCGTCCTACTCGGTAAAACGGGTTACAATGTAGTAAATCATTGTGCATGCGGGTTATCAATCACATGTGATTGATATGATAACTGGCATGTTTAACTTGTATTCCCCCCCCCTATAAAACATGTAAAAACATTAAAAGGTTCATTCAGGGGTATGAACTCACCTGGTGTGAGTAGGTCCAACGAAGGTGCCGTTTGGGCGTTCGGTGTCACGTAAGGACTCGAACACACTCAATGACCTATTTAACATATGATATGTACTAATTAAACACGTATACACACTCAAAGGAGCGGAAAACACTTTGGTTAAGTGTTTGGGGTGTCCCGGTAGCATCTGAGGGTGTGTATGGCTTAGGAATGGAGTTTACTCTCCGGGAGCAAGCTCTTAATACCATGTTTATGGCCCAGGGACTACTAACCATGAGTTTACGGCTGTAAACTCATGGTGAGGGGATTCTAGTGTGTTTTAAGGCTCTATCTTGTTCATGGAATTATTCTAAGTCCAAATCCAAAAGACACGAGTGAGTTTAAAGTCTTTAAGGGCTTCATTAGGGAGTTTACGGCCCAGGGACAACTCCTAAGGGAGTTTACGGCCGTAAACTCTCATTCCTTGAGTTTTGTGAAGTTTCAAGCCCCTAATACCTTGTTAGTAATTTATAATGAAGTGTGAGGCCATTTGGGGGGATTAAAACTATCATTTGGGTGTGTTTAGGGGTGTTTACGGTCTTGACACAAGTCTGGGCCGTAAAATCCCTTTACCCCTTCATTTTATTGAGTTTAATTGATCTAAACCCAAAGGACAAGCCCCTAATTTATGTCTTAAGCCTTGGTATGAATTTAGGGCATCCTTTTACATGTTTTTATGAGTTTACGGCCCTGGAACTATTTCTTGGGAAGCTTTGGCCGTAAAATCCTAAATGGAGGGTGTTTGACATGTTTAAGGTCCCCAAACTATTTTTAGATGATTCTAGGATTTATTCAAGGCTATTAGTGGAGTTATATGGCTTTTAAACATGTAAAAATGAGTTTACTCCCCATGTTTGAGGGGTTTACGGCCCAAGCACGTTCCTTGGCCGTAAACTCTTATTTGCTCCTCAAAATTTATGATTAGGGTGTTCTAAGTCCGGATTTGCAAGCCATAAGGTCGTATCTAAGTCCCAATGTTGGTTTGGTGGGGTTAAATTGCTCAAAAACCCATTTATTAAGTGTTTACGGCCCAAGCATGCTCCTTCGCCGTAAACACATGCTCCAGGTCCAAAATCACGTTTTAAACACATATTTGAAGGCCTAAGAGGTTGAATAACAAGTTAGGGAAGTTACCTCTATGATTTAGAGCCTTAATTTTTATGTTTTTGGACCTTAATCTTGGATGAGGAGAGAGGTTAGAGAGAGAGCGAAAAAGGGTGGAATGAAGTCCATTCCCCCTTATATATGGGTTGGAGTTGAAGCTCAATGGAAATCTACCCGATACTGCCGTTATACGGGGCTTTTGGTCGCACCCAATTTAGTGGTCGTAATAATAAAAACTAACTTTTTCCAATTAAATGGAAATGTGTTATGAGTTTTTATTTCCTTTTATCACGAGTTAATGGAATATTAAATATAAACAAATTAAATGTTTATTTAATTGATGACCTCTAATTAACGGAACTTTTATAAACTTGGAATATTCCGTTAACAGTAACGGGGAAATGTAACAGAACAACTTGGGTTGTCACACCATCCCCCCGTTAGAGGGAATTTCGTCCTGAAATTCAGGTCTAGGCAAGGAAGTAGGTATGAATGGCCAAGTAGAGGTAAGTGAGTACTTCCTATACGGTTTGTCCTCGCATTCGCAAGTGAACTCTGGTCTGTGTTTGTCATACCAACAGACCTTCACGTACGGGATGCGGATTCCGTCTAGTGTAACTAGTGGGTTCCGACTGGTGTATCTACGAGGTTAGGGTTATCAATGGATTCTATCGATATGAGTGGGGTACGAAGAGTGATGTCGGGCAATCGCATATCAAGTCTAAGAAGTGGATCGATCGGGTGTGAATCTTGTGGTATATCTGAAAGAAGTAGCGGCCTGAAAAGGGGTTGGACCAAGTCTCCATGAGAATTCTCATATGGTCCTAAGCTCTCGGAATGGTAGAGCTTTTCCGTACTAAGAACATAGTGTACTTCTATGGCAAGATCATCACTGGCATGATCGCCATTCCGAAGTTCCTAACGTTCTCACTTGTACTGGATGTGTAGTCCTTCAGGTTGGTTCTTAGGAAGCTCGGGTGGTCTTTGGTTTCGCGTTTCCTGTCAACTGGCTGATATAGACTTTCTAGGTCGTCGAGTGGGTTGCATGACTATGGTTATTCGTTTGCTATAGAGTGTCTATCTCAAGCTTGTGCAAAATGAATCTACACAAAGGGATCTTGAGATACGGAAACCCTGAGGGTCGGGGAGATAGGGTTCCTCCAGATGAGTGTTGGACTATCTCAGGAGGTGGTTCTACTATCTCTGCGTGAGATGGTATTCGTGGAACACCTAATAGTCCAAGGATTCTCCAAGACTTTGGTTTATTCTATCGTGGAAAGTGCATGCTCCTGCATAACCCTTCGACTAACACCAGGACTGGTGTCAAGTCAATAATCTCTTCGGGATCTGGGTCACGAGGCTTAACGCAATTACTTTCGCACTTGATCAAGTATTCTTGGCCGCGAAGGTTATCCTGTGGTTCTTGGTATCCTAGTGTTCACTTCGGAGAATGTATTTTATCGTCTACAGGGAGACGACGATTTCCTCCATGCAAGAGGGTGGAGGATGATAGGCACGACTTGTCTATAATGGGATGGACGAAGTGCCTGAGTAGTGCGAGCATCTACTGCAACTACTCTTCCGAAGGTTCTGAGTTTCCTCGGTCTAGGTCAAATCTAGTGAGTATAGGATTCCATTACTCAGAACTTTAATCTCCTCATCCATTCTTCTCGGAGTTTAACTCATCGCAGCTTTAGGATTACTGGAATATCCGCTGCGATGCTTAAATCGGGGGATTGAGCGTGAATGGATGGTCGTAGTCAATGTCCTTGACTCTTACGACTCGGATTTCTTTACCAACCGGGGATTTTAGCTACTATGTTGGCTCAAACGGAATGACAACAACTTCGTATTTGTGGTCATTATAGTAACTCAATCCATAGGGGTTCTCTTGAATTTAGCTCCCGTTCCATGGGATAGGATGAAGGGTCTTTCTAGGGAATCTACTAGGTATGCTCCGGGAGGTTATCGTCTTCTAGAGTATCTATAGTGTCGTTCACTGCGGTGTCCATCTAACTACGAGGGATCGGTCGACGGCGCGTGGTACCCTCTCTTGGGTACTTCGGAAGGTTTGAGATAAGAGAGACGATTGACGGATCGCATTAGGTTTGATTGTTTGTGTTAGGTTTAGGTTCGAGAGAACCTTTATTTGCCGACATGGCTATGGAGAAAGTTCTTTTTACATAGCACTAAGAATGTACACATGGTTGCACGAAGTCGAACCATGATCAATAGGGTCGTCGAAGTTGGCACGCTCCGACATGATATATAATGAAGATCGATAGAGTCATGTACCGAACAGGAATACAAGTTCTAGGCGTCTCGGATTTCGCCCTGTGTATCACTACCGCGGATACCTTGTCACACCCCCAAACCAAGGATGGCGGAAACGTCTAGGGGTGGAGGACTTCATGTACAGTATCACAACAACATGTATAATAGTGCTCAAAGTAAATACAACCATCATAAATATAATTGAAAAAGTTACACCAAAGTATATGTTTACATGTTTCAAAATCAATTACATTATGATGACAAAAATAAATTGTTGACGGTTTAACGTCCCATCCTCAAAGCGCTGAAGTTTTCCTGTTTCACTGATTTCCTGAGAATACAAGTAGTTTTGAAAAGTGTCAACAATTAAGTTGGTGAGTTCATAAGAGTTTTGTTTGGAGTAGAAACCGTTTTCCTTTTTAAAAGCGATAGGATATGAATCCAGAAAATCCAATATTTTCTTAGTTAGGTGTAAACAAAATATTCCTATATGATGTGTTGATGAACCCTAGATTGACCCGTAGATTTCCTCTATAATCATCCAGCGTATATAAGTTATAGAAGATTTAAGTCAGATAAAACGTCGAATGTAGTGGGTCTGCCCTAGGTCCACAACCCAACGAGGAACAGGAGATAAGACGGGCACCACCAATTCTAAGCCAATCCAGACTAAATTCTTGTATGACTCAAGCATATACGCTCAATGATTATAGTTGAAGTCTAACAATGCTAACCTTTAATGTGAATATAACCTATACATACCATAGTTCATCGGGGAGTAATAGAGATTAGTGAACCTGAACTATGCATATGATAGCTTATCAAAAGTGATGGTGAATTCCTTTCTTGTAATTAAGTTCCTAGGGTAGATGAAACATAAACTATACCTATTATAGTTTATTACTTTGTTTGTAATATGTATTTACCATAACTATACCGATTATAACTAACGCGTTCGTTTGTGGGGGTATAATGGTTTAACTATACTTATTATAGATTATCTTAATCGTCCATAGCGGCAATAACTCTTTTGTAAGTGTAAGACCTTTAATATTGTGTTTGTTATATAAATAACCCTAAACTATACCTATTATAGTTTATCGATTGATTTCGTGGGAAATGAGCATAGGCCTTACTTGTCATAATTTATCAATGTTTATATTTTAATGGATATAGCCTCGTAATATCGTATATATATATACATTTGTCATACTTGTGAAGGTGTAAATCCACTTGTTTTTTGATGCATGTCTACGTAAGAATACAAAATTTGTCATATATTGCAACTACACATAATCACATAACGATGTATACCTTGCTCAACATGTTACAAGGTGAAATGAAATTTATTGTGTTTTTCTGTTAATAACATTTTCTGTAACTGTTATTGGAAAAATTGTAGAAAAATCATAAAATGTCCAAATCAGGCTCTGTAACTTCTGAGAGTTTGGAAAATGAGTCTAGTTTGTTCATAATTTTTATTATAATTTTTAATGACCTCTAACTTGGGTGAAAAAGTCCATAATCACAGACTGGTCCGGATTGACGTTTGAAATGATAGGCAGTTTTGTAAAAATCACCATAAATTGTAGAAAAATCGTATGGAGATGTGCAAGTAGTCATTTTAAAGCTAAGAAGCGGAAATACATGCACCTAAAACAGTTTTGAAAACAAAAATATTTAAGATGTCCAAAACAGTCCGTGAATGGAGTGAAACTTTTCTGATGAAAGCTGTTAGAAAAATGTACTTATGTTCTAAGTATTTTAACTTGTATTCCCCCCCCCCCCCCCCCCCCCTAAAAACTTGAGAAAACATGAAAATGTAGGGGTATGAACTCACCTTGTGTGATTTCAGTAGGTAAGTGTTGAAGAAGAGAAGTGTTCAACCCAAGAACACTTGAAGAATCACTTGAAGATTCGAAGCTCTAACACAAATAAAATGGAGTTTGTGTAAGATATCCACGATTTGAGTGGAAATAATTGAGATAATCATAAAGAGAATGGATTATGCTTACCAAATGTGGAGGAAAAACTCAAGATCAGCCCTTGAATCTCGAATTTCTAGAGAGAGAAAGTGAGAGAGAAAAGAGTTTGATCTTCTTGTGAAATGAGAGCAAATGAGAAAAATGAGGAGAGAGGATGATTATACAACTCTCAAAAACGTGGGAAGGAGTGATGATTGAGTGGAAAGTACATTGATGTGACCTAGGTAAGGTGGGGAGGTGTGGCTGGTCATAGAGTGGGTGTGGCAGTGGTTCCTTGTGTCATAAAGTAAAGCAAAGTCAACACTCCACCTCTTTGTACTTTAGCCACTTGCTTTTATTATTTAAATAAAGGTTTTTATGAAAATATGATTAAATTGAGAATATTTAGGGTTTATTATGTTAAAATATGATTTTGGGTGAAAACCCCGCGTTAAAATAATTAAAAACGGGCCTTAAACGTAAAACTATGCGAAAACCGGGAGAAATTGAGCTTCCAGCGAGACCTCTCGGTCCTAGGCCGAGGCTCGGTCCATGCTGATGCTGAGTCGGAAATGAAGGCGCGAGCCAGAAGAAGGAGCAAAGGCGAAGAGCGAGGGTCTGGTCCGAAGGCTCGGTCCGAAGGGTCAGCAGGGAAGCTTCGGTTCGGAGTTAGGAGGCAAGAATGGCAGAACCGAACGGACTGTAGTGAACAGTAGTGAACAGTACCTTCGGTTCGGTTAGTGAACAGTACCTTCGGTTCGGATCAGCAGCCTTCTTCATCAGGAGGGTTCGGTTCCTAAGAGGGGTTTCGGTTCCTAAGAGGGGTTTCGGTTCCTAAGGTCTGTTTTTCGCGTAGACTTCCGTTTTTTGGGCTGTTTTCGCCAAATTCGAGGGTCGGGATGCCCCGAGTGATTATAGAGAGTTGGGAGAGATTTCGAGAGAGATTTTGAGAGAGATTCTACATACTTAGAGAGATTTGACATACTTGGAGAGATTTCACATACAAAGAGATATGTGGGAGAGATTTCACATACTTAGAGAGATTTGGGAGAGATTTGACATACTTGGAGAGATTTCACATACAAAGAGATATGTGGGAGAGATTTCACATACTTAGAGAGATTTGGGAGAGATTTGACATACTTGGAGAGATTTCACATACAAAGAGATACGTGGGAGAGATTTCACATACTTAGAGAGATTTGGGAGAGATTCGACATACTTGGAGAGATTTCACATACAAAGAGATATGTGGGAGAGATTTCACATACAAAGAGATATGTGGGAGAGATTTCACATACTTAGAGAGATTTGGGAGAGATTCGACATACTTGGAGAGATTTCACATACAAAGAGATATGTAGGAGAGATTTCACATACTCAGAGAGATTTGGGAGAGATTTGACATAAGAAGAGATAGAGTGAAAACGATTGAGAGAGGTTTCATTGGTGACCTTTTTGAGTGTCCGGCTACGCACTACAAGGTCCGTAAACCTCGTTACGCCTTGTTTAAGGATCTTGCATACTCCCGATGAGTATGCGACATTGTTTTATCGGTTTGGCTCGCCACGTACCTCAGTTTTAGGTTAAGGAGGTCTAGGTGTACGCACTTTTTGATTTAGGATCTCTTGTTAAAATAGAGAGTTGTTTAGGAGTTACTTATCATAAGCTCTAGCACTTACGGCAAGATGAGTGGACCGGTTTGACTTGTTGACTTTCATTGACTTTGACTTGACTGAAAATTGACGGTTGTCACATACCTGGATCGATAGAGTCGACGCGGAACTATAGAGAGTTCTAAGTGTTTCTGAAATAGAGTACCTTTTCATGAATGGATTCTCATGAGGCATTTCTATAATCGCCTCACATATACTAGTCATGTATATTTAAGGTGGGGAGGACTGTTGACTAAGCGACCCCGCCCTAAATCCACAACCAAACGAGGAACAGGAAATGAGGCGGCATTCGCTCACTCTAGGTCTATCCATCTTAAATATACATGGCTGTAATGTATATGTTTAGCCATTATACTTTTACCTGGTGAATTTTTTTTTTAAATCTTATAGCAGTGCTGCGACTTTCGGCTTATTGGGGAAGTATTTACATTTGAATTAGCCTTTTATTGTATTTAGTTTAGTGATCTGAGATCGAGAGACGTATCAAAAATCTACCAAGTGTCTTGATGCTTCTCCCTAAGCAGTAGAGTTAGGCCCCTCCCGTGTCTTTGTCTTTCCTTCGGTTGGGCAGTCCTTCTTGAAGTGTTCCATTTCACCACATAGGTGGCAAACTGTGCGGGTCGCCACATTGGTGGTTGATGTAATGAACTCAACCGGGGTTCTGCAGACGCGAGCAGTATGCCCCAACATGTGGCACCTAGCACAATAGAGCTCCCGGCAGACACCATGATGATGGTAGCTGCACTTGCTACAATGGGGAAGGTCTCCTAGGTATGGTCTCCTAGGTGTAGGGATGGAAGGGTTGGCAGGGAATTTAACCGCCTCAGCTCGCTGCCCTTCGGAAGGTCCTTGAGCCGAGGTACTTCCCTCCTCGATCTTGATCTTTCTCTTTAGTGGATTTGAGTGAGGTTCTTAGGTGACTGGGTATGCAGGGGTTAATTGTTGTTGTCCATTGCTAGGATCGGAAATCCCGACAGGCACCTTGCTAACATTTGCGGTGTTAGCATTCAAGTGAGCCATGACAGCTGCTACGGCTACTGAGACTGCAGCTTGGAACGTAGCTTCATTGAATAAGAGTGTAGGTTTCTTGCTTGTGGATTGGTTACGCTTCTTCGGTGGCATGGTTTTCCTACCCGGAAAGGAATACAAGGTAGTGAGAGACGATGGTTAACCCTGGACATTTCTGTCCTGAACGTATTAGGCATAGATTTTTCCTGTGCCTCGGGTACTGGTTGTCTTAGTGTCGACCTACATCCCTATGATGTAGTCCTGGAAATCAAGGTAGGTGTATGAGTATCGGAAAAAGGCCATAAGATGCGAGTCATTCCTACTACGTTACCTTTATACTGGGAAAGGTTTCACTCTCCGGCCTAGAGAGATTTGAGAACAGTTCGGAACGAAACCGCGGAAAGAGAGGCTCACAAGGGCAAATGACTAAATTCTCTCAATAGAGATGCGGGGATCCGCCCTAATCGCGTAACTGTCAACGGGAAACGACGATTTACCTAACACATAACGTGAGTAGTGTAACCACTAACTCACTAAATTGTATTATTTTAAGGGTGTATTAACGTGACAAACACGAGGGAAAAGACAACTCTCGAGTTCCATGTACTGGCTCCCTCTGTGTCTGCCTCGTATCATTGACTGAAGTCGGCGTTGGTTTCCTTCGGGTAGTTACCTAGGGTTCTCTCCTCGTATGGACACATTGAATTTCTACTCCGCCTTCCTTCTGATTCCGACTCTGGGTGTCATCACTTCATGGTGGATGACTGGGAATCTCGGAAGTTTAGGCGAATCTCTCACCACTGTCCCTAAAAGATATAGGCACTTGGTGAATTCAATAGTCCAGACCCAGTTCATTTATTTCCGAACTGGAAATCTTCTCAATGAACTTCTTCTGGGCCTGAATCAACTCGTCTGTCATGCACTGAAGTGGATAGGGTTCTCTACAGGGTTCGTGCGAGAATGGAAATGTCTAAAGAATCCTAAGAGATTATTAACATTTCACTGGATGATCCATATTGAGTCCTGCTACGATTACACAGGGTATACAAATCATATATAGTTTAGATCTGATAGGCCTTTGAATATGTGATACTACTCTAGATCCACATCCCAACGAGGAAAAGGAAATAGGGCGAAACCACACATTCTTAGCCTATGGGATCCTTATTATATATAACCTTGGGAGTATACTCTCTGTAGTTGTAGGTATATCAATAAGGATCTTTTTAGGTCTTCACACAAGGTTATCTATGTATCCTAAAATACCCCTATGGTATTTTAATTCTTGTTTGATTCTTATCTTCTGATTATGATTCTGGGATTAGTGTGAACCTTTTTGTGTTCCAAAATACTCCTATAGTATTTTAACTTTATGTTTGGCTCTAACATTCCTAGTTGGTAAGTTTCAGACTTGTTGCAACACCACTATCACTCCAAAGCACACGTTCATCGCATCTTGAATAAATGTAGCTGATCAGCTTACATTTATTCCAGCTTACGATTACATAACTGCCCAGGTTTGACTGTAGTGCTCAACATCCGAAGACTTTTATTATTGTTCTTCTTGTGATACTTTTGTTCAAGTGTTTAGATTCTGGATGTTATTATACTTTGGTAAAATATGGTTATATTTTAAAGTATAATTCTTGGTCAGAGTGTTTTATCCCTTTGTGTTTATAGGTTGTATATCTTTTATGAATTGATATACTTAGCTCACTATAAACAATGCTCTAATACCAATCTGTCACACCCCAAAACCGGAACGGCGGAAACGTTCTGGGGTGGATAACGTCATGTCAAGTATCACAACACATGCATTATAGTAATCAAATTAAAACAAAACATTGCATTAATAGTAATAGTTTTACATTGTTTACATTACAACGCATCAAAGTATACAAGTAATAGAATAAATTCAGTGTGGTACTAAGCTATCTTCATCAACAGCTCCGGGGGGTACCTGTCTAATTGTTGACCTGAGAATACAAGTTATTTGAAAAGCGAGTATCAGCATTTTTACAAATGCTGGTGAGTTCATAAGTATTTAGTGACATTTATTCCAATAACTTTATAAAGTAGTAGTTTAAGTGTTTACTATGTATTAGAGTTCTTTCCTGAAAATCCTATATTTTCTTCAATAAAGCAGCCTTCTACCAAGACTGGTCAGTGTTAAGTGGTAAAAAGTAGTTTTCCCTAAATTTCTATCATTATCAAAATTCTGAATTTGATTATTGAGGAAAGCAAACGACATCAGGGAATAACATATGCCTCAGCAGTGAGGACTGCTGACTAAGGCAAGGAACCATAGACTCCAGGAGAGTATCGAACTAACGACACGCCTGGTTCAGTCTAACAAGTAGAGACTCAGACCCCAGAAAGTACCAAATGAAAGGTACAGCTGGTAAGGTCTAAAACAGTGAATACCGTGAATACAATGAATACAATGGATACAGTGAATACAGACCCCAGACAACATCAAATAAATGATGCGTCTAGTAAGGTCAAAATAGAGAAAACAGACCCCAGACAGTATCAAATGAAAGATACGTCTTGTAAGGTCAAAACAGAGAAAACAGACCCCAGACAGTATCAAATGAAAGACACGTCTTGTAAGGTCAAAAGCAGTGTGACTCTTAAAATGAATTACCAGCATAAATTCAGTGTGGTACTAAGCTATCTTCATCAACAGCTCCGGGGGGTACCTGTCTAATTGCTGACCTTAGAATACAAGTTATTTGAAAAGCGAGTATCAGCATTTTTACAAATGCTGATGAGTTCATAAGTATTTAGTGACATTTATTCAAATAACTTTATAAAGTAGTAGTTTAAGTGTTGACTATGTATTAGAGTTCTCTCCAGAAAATCCTATAAAAGACTGGTCAGTGTTAAATGGTAAAAAGTAGTTTTCCCTAAATTGCTATCATTATCAAAATTTTGAATTTGATTATTGAGGAAAGCAAACGACATCAGGGAATAACATATGCCTCAGCAGTGAGGACTGCTGACTAAGGCAAGGAACCATAGACTCCAGGAGAGTATTGAACTAACGACACGCCTGGTTCAGTCTAACAAGTAGAGACTCAGACCCCAGAAAGTACCAAATGAAAGATACAGCTGGTAAGGTCTAAAACAGTGAATACCGTGAATACAATGAATACAGTGGATACAGTGAAAACAGACCCCAGACAGCATCAAATAAATAATGCGTCTAGTAAGGTCAAAACAGAGAAAACAGACCCCAGACAGTATCAGATGAAAGATACGTCTTGTAAGGTCAAAATAGAGAAAACAGACCCCAGACAGTATCAAATGAAAGACACGTCTTGTAAGGTCAAAAACAGTGTGACTCTAAAAATGAATTACCAGCATACATTGTAAATTGCTGGCGAAATACCGTTACCTTAAGGCCAATGATATATAAGGTAACCCGGGATACTCGTAACCATACTGACTAGAGTACCAGATGCCCTACAAGCGTCTAAAATATGACATTTGTCACCCGTTGGCTTGGTAGGCCGGGACTGTAGCTAGCAGTCTGGGTGCGGGGTTGTCAATCCCGTATAGATCTATACACACAATGTCCGCTCTCCCTACAGGAGATTCTGGTTACCAACTAGACGACGGAGAAGGTCGTGACCTAAAGATGCATCCCAAATAGTGGGTAGTGACTTCCAAATAGTGGGTAGTGTGTAAGTGTTGAATTAGAGGTAGAGACTTCCAAATAGTGGGTAGTGTGTTTCTCATGTAAGTGTAGACTAGAGGTAGAGACTCTTAACTGAACTGACTAGAGAATTCATGTATGTCCATACTCATATACATAATATATAACTAATGAATCAAACGACCTTCGGACGGCCATCCAATCACACCAGACCACATCTCAAAGAAGAAAAGAAAATAGGGCGGACGAGCCTTCCTAAGTCTTTCAATCATTACTTATATGTACCTATATAAGCACAGACATACATCTAACTACGACTGAGTGTGTATCAAGTAGAAGTGATTCTTGTGAAGTAGGAGTGTCTAACATGTGAAGTAGGAGCGGTCACAAGTAAAGTAGGAGTGTCGAACAAGTATAAGCATATCACGAAGTAGAGACGACAGTAAGTGAAGTAAGAGCGTCTATCAGTTACAAGCGACTACAAGTATAAGTGAAATAGAGACAATAACAGGTATAAGCGATATAGAGACAATAACATGTATAAACGCATCACGAAGTGAAAGCGTTATCGAGTAGGAATTTAAAATACATGAAAGCGAAGCAGTGGTAACTAACAAGTATAAGTATACGACGTGAAAGAGAAATTCGATGAAAACCTCGGAAAAGCCATTGTACTTAGGAAAATCACATTTGGTATTCTTTTGTAAAACCATGTTTGAAAACCTTTGGAAATCTTTCATAAACCAGTTTAGAATGAATTTAGATAAAACAGTATAAGTAAGAGTTTTTGAATAAGTGAAAACATTTTAGAAAACCATGTATAGCGTCCTACTCGGTAAAACGGGTTACAGTGTAGTAAATCATTGTGCATGCTGGTTATCAATCACATGTGATTGATATAATAACTGGCATGTTTAACTTGTATCCCCCCCCCCCCCCGCCTATAAAACATGTAAAAGCATTAAAAGGTTCATTCAGGGGTATGAACTCACCTTGTGTAAGTAGGTCCGACGAAGGTGTCGTTTGGGCGTTCGGTGTCACGTAAGGATTCGAACACACTCAATGACCTATTTAAAATATGATAACATATGTTCACATACAATTAGTATATTTAATACTAATTAAACACATATACGCACTCAAAGGAGCGGAAAACACTTTGGTTAAGTGTTTGGGGTGTCGCGGGTAGCGTTTAAGGGTGTGTATGGCTTAGGAATAGAGTTTACTCTCCGGTAGCAAGCTCTTAATACCATGTTTACGGCCCAGAGACTACTCACCATGAGTTTACGGCCGTAAACTCATGGTGACGGGATTCTAGTGTGTTTTAAGGCTCTATCTTGTTCATGGAATTACTCTAAGTCCAAATCCAAAAGACATGAGTGAGTTTAAGGTCTTTAAGGGCTTCATTAGGGAGTTTACGGCCCAGGGACAACTCCTAAGGGAGTTTTCGGCCGTAAACTCTCATTCCTTGAGTTTTGTGAAGTTTCAAGCCCCTAATACCTTGCTAGTAATTTATAATGAAGTGTGAGGCCATTTGGGGGGATTAAAACTATCATTTGGGTGTGTTTAGGGGTGTTTACGGCCTTGACACAAGTCTGGGCCGTAAACTCCCTTTACCCCTTCATTTTATTGTGTTTAATTGATCTAAACCCAAAGGACAAGCCCCTAATTTATGTCTTAAGCCTTGGTATGAATTTAGGGCACCATTTTACATGTTTTTATGAGTTTACGGCCCTGGAACTATTTCTTGGGAAGCTTTGGCCGTAAACTCCTAAATGGAGGGTGTTTGACATGTTTAAGGTCCCCAAACTATTTTTAGATGATTCTAGGATTTATTCCAAGGCTATTGGTGGAGTTATATGGCTTTTAAACATGTAAAAATGAGTTTACTCCCCATGTTTGAGGGGTTTACGGCCCAAGCACGTTCCTTGTCCGTAAACTATTATTTGCTTCTCAAAATTTATGATTAGGGTGTTCTAAGTCCTGATTTGCAAGCCATAAGGTCGTATCTAAGTCCCAATGTTGGTTTGGAGGGGTTAAATTGCTCAAAAACCCATTTATTAAGTGTTTACGGCCCAAGCATGCTTCTTGGCCGTAAACACATGCTCCAGGTGTAAAATCACGTTTTAAACATATATTTGAAGGCCTAAGAGGTTGAATAACAAGTTAGGGAAGTTACCTCTATGATTTGGAGCCTTAATTTTTATGTTTTTGGACCTTAATCTTGGATGAGGAGAGAGGTTAGAGAGAGAGCGAAAAAGGGTGGAATGAAGTCTGTTCCCCCTTATATATGGGTTGGAGTTGAAGCTCAATGGAAATCTACCCGATACTGCCGTTATACGGGGCTTTTGGTCGCACCCGATTTAGTGGTCGTAATAATAAAAACTAACTTTTTCCAATTAAATGGAAATGTTTTATGAGTTTTTATTTCCTTTTATCACGACTTAACGGCATATTGAATATAAACAAATGAAACATTTATTTAATTGACGACCTCTAATTAACGGAACTTTTATAAACTTGGAATATTCTGTTAACAGTAACGGGGAAATGTAACGGAACAACTTGGGTTGTCATACCCTGACTTGGTGGAACGGCCGAGTCAAATCCTTAACTCTACCTGTAGCAAATGTTATGGGTGTGGAAGTTATGAAGGTGCTTCTGCTTGCGGAGTATTGCCCTCGGGGCGAAATGCAGAAGCTAGAACACGAACTTTGGAACCTGAAGATGAAGGGTTCTGACATAGTCGCTTATACTTCAAGATTCGATGACCTGGCGTTACTCTGCCCGAGAATGGTCACCCCGGAGAGTAAAAAGACTGAGAGGTTCATCTGGGGGTTGACCCAGCCAACCAAAGGGAATGTCTTGGCTGCGAAGCCAGACACCTATGACAGCGCTAAATGTCTTGCGCAAACCCTGATCGATCACGAAGACAACTCTGATGAGGAGGCTACCACTCCTGAGCCAGTCACAAGTGGAGGTGGAAGTAAAAAGAAATTCTGGAACAAGCGGAAGGCCCAAAGTATGCAAGGGTCCTCTAAGAAACAGCAAATGGTAGCAGTCCACGCTACCACTGCCCCTGTTGTTGTTTCTACTGTCGGATCCACGGCCCAAACTCCAACCAGTGGATACACTGTCACCCTTCCTTGGTGCACAAAGTGCAGCTACCATCACCGTACTCCTGGACCATGTCGCGAAAGAATCTGCAACAAATGTGGCAAGAAGGGCCACCTTGCTCGAACCTGCAGAAAACCAGCCAAATCAACAAACCAATCGTCCGGAGTGGGAATCAGTCCGGCCTTCTACAATTGTGGCGAAGTAGGGCACTTCAAAAGAAATTGCCCCAAGGCAGCAACAACTGGCAACACCGGAAGAGTCCTAGCAATAGGACGAGAGGAGACAACCGCTGATCCCACTGTCGCCGCAGGTATATTCCTCTTTGATAACTCCTATGCTTGCAATTCTTTTCGATTCTAGTGCTAAGGGAGAAACATGTTAACTATCCATTCAAACACCTTTCTAAACTCAATCCTTCGTTAGTAAATCGAAAATGTGTACCGTCAAGTTGGTTAACCAGTGAGAAAGAGAATGCTAACATCATACCCATAGATTATATCCTCAATCCAGATGATTATTCTATTCCATTCGATTTAATGGAAAACTATTCATGAAATGCTTTGACGCTATTTTTGGCATGTAATGACCGAGTCTCATTCATGTTGTTATTCTTGGTTTCGAAAGGGTCGCCCGTCTAAATCTTTCCCCCGACCTGTGACAACCCAAGTTTGTTCCGTTACATTTCCCCGTTACCGTTAACGGAATATCCCATTTATAAAAGTTCCGTTAATTAGAGGTCGTCAAGTAAATAAATATTTTATTTATTTATTTTATATGCCGTTAAATTCGTGATAAAAGAAATAAAGACGCTTAATTTATATTCCATTTATTTGGAAAATGTTAGTTTTATTCTTACGACCCCTAAATCGGGTGCGACCAAAAGCCCCGTATAACGGCAGTATCGGGTAGAATCCCACTGAGCCCCAACCCGAATCCCTATATAAAGGTGAGTGGAGTCCATTGGAGACTTTTTACACTCCCTAAACTCTCTTTCTCTATACTCTCTCTCTCTAGACTCGTTTTCGACTCGAATCCGCAACCAAACGCTTCCAAATCGTAAGTCCACTTACCCTAGCTTGTTCTAAACATTATGACTCGTGATTATAGCTTAGAATGTGACCATTTAAGTTGTTGAAAAGGAGTTCACGGCCTAAGATCCTCCTTAGGACGTAAACACCTTAAATGAGGACAAAAAGACCCGAACTTGTCCCATTGAGCTTAGGAACCAATTGAGGATTTACCCTAGGAGTGTTTACTCTTTTAAAACAATCAATTTAGGGCATAAAAGAGAGTTTACGGCCCAAGCACATGCTTAGGCCGTAAACACCTCTAAACCTTGTCAAAATGTCCCTAACACACTCCCAAACCACCCTTAGGCTTAATACATAATTTAGGGACTCGCTATTTCGGGTTTGGATCATTTAAACACAATGAAATGAAGGGGTAAAAGGAGTTTACGGCCCAGACATGTGTCAAGGCTGTAAACACCCTCAATGATGCCAAAAGATTTATTTTTGTCCCCCAAATGGCCTTAGACTATTACTATAAAATTCTAGGAAGGTATTAAGGGCTTAAAACTTCACTTAACTCATGGCATAGGAGTTCACGGCCGTGAACTCCCTTAGGGATGGTTCATGGGCCGTAAACTCCCTAATGAAGCCCTTAGAAGCCTTAAACTCATTCATGCCTTTTGGATTTGTACCTAGAAAAATTCCACTAACAAGATAGACCCTTAAAACACACTAGAACCCCTCACCATGATTTTACAGCCGTAAACTCATGGGGAGTTGTCCCTGGGCCGTAAACTAAGTATAGAGAGTTTACTCTCGGAGAGTAAACTCCAATCCTAAGCCATACACACCCTTAAATGTTACCCGGGACACCCCAAACACTTAACCAAAGTGTTTTTCGCTCCTTTTAGTGTGTATACGTGTTTAATTAGTATTAAATATACTAATTGTATGTGAACATATTTTATCATATGTTAAATAGGTCATAGAGTGTGTTCGAGTCTTTGCTTGACACCGAACACCCAACCGGCACTTTCGTCGGATCCACTTACGCCAGGTGAGTTCATACCCCTGAATGAACCTTTTAAATGTTTTTACATGTTTTATAGGGGGGGGGGGGAATACAAGTTAAACATGCCAGTTATCATATCAATCATATGTGATTGATAACCCGCATGCACAAGATTTTACCACACTGTAAACTGTTTTACCGAGTAGGATGACTATAAATGGTTTTCTGAAATGTTTTCACTTGTTCAAAATTCTTACTTATACTGTTTATTCAAAGTTTCATTTCAAACTGATTTATGAAAGGTTTCCAAAGAATTTCTAAAGGTTTTAAATCAAACTTATTTCACAAAGGAATACCAAGTCGTGATTTTCTTAATATATAAAGGTTTTCCAAAGTTTACGTCTATGTTTTTATACTTCTACTTGGTTAAGATACCACTGCGTTATTTCTGTTTAGGTAACGCTTCCACTTCGTGATACACTTATACTTGATAACGCTTCCACTTCGTGATACACTTATACTTGATAACGTTTCCACTTCGTGATACACTTATACCTGCTGGACGCTTATACTTGTTCACACTCTTACTTAGTGATACGTTTCTACTTCACTTATACTTGATATCGCTTCTACTTCACTTATACTTGGCATCACTTCTACTTCACTTATACTCGATACGCTCCTACTTCACTTGATGTCGCTTCTACTTCGTGATACACTTACATTTGGCACGCTTATACTTCACGATTCGGTTATTCCACACTGTACACTTATACTTCACGATATGAATCGACTTGTTACACACCCAAGCATAGTTAGATGTATGTATGTGCTTGTCTAGATGCATATAAGTAATGAATGAAGGACTTAGGAAGGCTTGTCCGCCCTATTTCCTTTTCTTTGTTGAGATGTGGTCTGGTGGGATCGGATGGCCGTCCGAAGGTCGTTTGATTCATTAGCTATATGTTATGTATATGAGCATAGACATATAGGTTTGCTCTAGTCAGTCCAGTTATGAGTCTCTACCTCTAATTCAGCACTTACATATGAAACCCACTACCCACTATTAGGGATGCATCTTCGGGACATGGCCTTCTCCGTCGTCTAGTTGGTAACCAGAGTCTCCTGTAGGGAGAGCGGACATTGTGTGTATAGATCTATACGGGATTGACACCCCCGCACCCTGACTGCTAGCTACAGTCCACGGCCCACCAAGCCAAGGGGTGACAAATGTCATATTTTATAGACGCTTGTAGGGCGTCTGGTACTCTAGTGTCGGTTAGTATGGTTACGAGTATCCCAGGTTGCCTTATAATTCATGGCCTTAAGGTAACGGTATTTCACCAGCAATTTACACTGTGTGCTGGTAACCCATTTTCAGAGTCACACTGTTTTGACCTTGCAAGACGTATCTTTCATTTGATACTGTCTGCAGTCTGTATTCTCTGTTTTGACCTTGCAAGATGTGTCTTTCATTTGATACTGTCTGCGGTCCATATTCACTGTTTTTAGACCTTACCATCTGTACCTTTCATTTGGTACCTTTTGGGGTCTGTTTCTCCATTTGTTAGACTGAACCAGGCGTGTCGTTCGTTCGATACTCTCCTGGGGTCTATGATTCCTTTGCCTTAGTCAGCAGTCCTCACTGCTGAGGCATATGTTATTTCCCCGACTTCTCTTACTTTCTTTAATAATCAAATTCAGTATTTTGATAATGATAGAGATTAAGGGAAAACTACTCTTTACCATATAACTCTGTCCAGTCTTGGTAGAAGGCTGCTTTTATTACAGAAAATATAGGATTTTCTGGAAAGAACTCTAATACACTGTAAACTCTTAAACTACTACATTATAAAGTTATTTGAATAAAATGTCACTAAATACTTATGAACTCACCAACATTTGTAAAACTGCTGATACTCGCTTTTCAAATAACTTGTATTCTCAGGTCAGCATTAGAAAGGTACATCCCCGGAGCTGTTGATGAAGATAGCTTAGTACCATGCTGTGCTTATTATATTTGCTTGTATACTTTGATTCCTTGTAATGTAAACCATGTAAAATTATTACTATTAATGCAATGTTTTGTTGTACTTTGATTACTATAATGCATGTGTTGTGATACTTGACATGACGTCATCCACCCCAGAACGTTTCCGCCGTTCCGGTTTTCGGGTGTGATAGGACCCAACTCTCGTGATCTTCGGTATCAAACCTAAATCCAACATTCGCATCATTTCGTGCATTAAAGCTTAAAAATTTTTCCCGATAGGAGTGCCATGCATTCTTTGTCCGTGTGATCATCGGAAAACAGAAAGTCTGCAGCTCTTTCCCTAATGTCTTTCCCGAAGGATTCCCGAGAATTCCTTCTGAACGTCTAGTCTAGTCTCGCACCGGCCTAATCCCTGGAACTACCTCGTAACCTAACCTCAGTAAGAATGACGTGTCCAAGACGGTGACCAGGGCTTGGTATGATCACTACGAGTTAGTAGTGGTGCCCTTCGGTCAAATCATTTTCCCTGATCATGTAGCTAAGCAAAGCAGTCATACCCGTGAACCTTTCCAAAAACTAAGGCGATAGGGAATTAGTCGGCACCAGAGATACCCATAGAAACCTGTCGATTCTTGGGTCCCATCGACTATTATCGCAGACCCACCCATAAATTTCTTCTAGAACCATCAGACCCTTAACTACTCTGCTACATGAGGATGTGCCTCCCTGTTGGAGCGTGTGTCCTGTTGAAGGCCTTATCCCAGAAAAGCATGATATGCTTTGGGAAATGCGAAATACTTCATTCTTGATACATTAGACCCTTCACGATCCTCGTTAGGATTGATTCTGTAACCTTCGAACTCTGGCTACCTTCAGAACTTAGTAACATCCATCTTGTCTTCCACGTCTCGAATCCTTAGAAGCACCTACCCAACGAAACCCTAGTAATTCCTTTGATGAGACCGAAGTCAATGAAAGTCTGAACCTCCATGGGAGAACCAATTGAGATCATGGATTGAGAAAGTGAATGTACGAAACAAAGACGTGTCCCGATAGTGAGGGTTCGCTAGAACGTCAAGCGGAGACCCGATGCCACTTGGGAGCGTGAAGATCTGACGCAACAAATCCATCCATATCTCATTCAAATTCATGATCTTTATCTTGATCTTTGAATTTCGGGATGAAATTCTCTCTAACGGGGGGATAATGTAACAACCCGAAGTTGTCCATCGCCGAAACTCGTTCTACCAGTACAAATCCGCCCTTATCAATTCGTTCCGATTTCGTTTTTGGGCTAAATTATTTAAAGTTATATGTTTATTTTAATCTCATGAGTGTCCAAACCTCTTAGGAACTCATGAAATTGGCCCAAAATGTTTATTTGAGAAATTTTAGAAACGTCCCCACCGGGTTACGACAACTTAATCGGGTGTGACCAAAAACCCTGTTTAATGTCGGTATTGGGTAGAATTCCTCCGTGTCCAAATCATAGAACCTATATAAAGGGGTTTAAGCTTTGCTCTCTCTCTCTCTCTACTCTCTCTCTAACCTCTCTCCTCAAATCAAGTTTAAGGGTCCAAAATCATCAAATTAAGGCTTCTAATCATCAAGGTATCTTCCCTAACTCCTAGTATATCATCTTTGGCCTTCAAATTCGAGATTAAATCATGATTTAGGACCTTGTTCATGTGTTTATGGCCCTGGAACATGCTTGGGCCGCAAAACACATATTAAGGGGGGTTTTTATGCCCTTAAACCCTTCCAAAACACCATTGAAGCTTAGATATGACTTGTAGAATTATGGAATTGGCCTTGGAACACCTTGAACATCAATTTAGAGGAGTAAACATGAGTTTACTGCCCAAGATCATGCTTGGGCCGTAAACTCATTAACATGGGGAGTAAACTCCTTCTAATGTGTTAAGATGCCACTTAAACACACCATAAGCCTTGGGGTAAATTCTAGAAATGACCACAATCAAGTTAAGGACCTTAAAACATATTAAAACACCCCCTAAGGAGTTCACGGCCATGAGGTGGAGTCATGGGCCATAAACTCCTAAAACCATGTCAAAAGTCACCTTAAATTCCATACAAGGCTTGTAGAATTATTTGGAATCACATGTGATTATTTAAGGACCCAAAACATCAAGGATTTAGTGTGAGGGGGATTTTACGGCCGTAAACTCCATGTTTACTGCCGTAAACTCCAATAAATGGTCCTTAAGTGAGTTTAATTCATCCCAATGCCCTAGATGTAATCCTAGCTAATTTATCCATGTGATATGAAGCCATTTAGCAACCAAAAGTACCCCACCATGAGTTTACGGCCGTAAACTCATGGGGAATATGTCATTAGGGCCGAAAACTCTAGTAAGAGTTCACTCTTGAAGAGTAAACTCCATATCCAAGCCTTATGTGTCTTCAAATGCCACCCGGGTCCTTCCAAACACTTGTAAGGGAGTGTTTCCGCAACTAGAAGTGTTTGTCCCTAACAAATAAATAATTTAAGTCCTAATTAGATACAAATGTGTATCTTTTCATTATACATAGGAACCTCGTGCGTTTGCCAACCCAGAACTGACATTTAGGATCCAAGCAGACACATTCCTCGTCCGGTGAGTTCCTACCCCTACCCTTTTTCAATGGTTTTTCAATGTTTTCAGGCGGGAATACAAAGCAAAATAGAAATGTTTTCAAAACCTTAAATTGATGTATTTCAATAAATATCTGGCAAACTTATAAATATCTTTACCCCTTATGTATTATGCTGAGCATAAGGGATGTTTTATCAATTATAACTACATGAATTTCAGTAAAGGAAACAATCAAACCAATCAAATTATTATGGGGATAATTTGGGATCTTTAGTTCTTGTTTAACGCGTACTGATATATATAAAGTTATTAGATAAACTATGTCTGATTCAGTTTATCTCTGTTTCATTTAGAATGTATTGCCAGATAATTTCATTGTATATAATTGTATTCACTGTATTATGTTTCATAACGTTTAGTATGTTTGATATCGTATGAGAACTCCATGAATAATGTAGTACTATCTTGTGAGTTTCGTCATTACCCTTTGGGTTATCAGTAAACCCTCACCGGAAGTGTAACCAGAGTCTCCTGGAGGGAGAGCGTGGAATTTGTGAATAGATCTATTCGGGACTGACAATCCCACACCTTAACTGTTAGCTACAGTTAGGCGGGCACGCCTGGGGTGACAAATTCTGGATATCGTCCGACGTCTGACAAGCGTCGATGAGGTCTCGTTTTCGTATCAGCATGGTTACCCGACTCACAATACGTATTAATATAAGTTTATTCACAGTTTAGTTTTGGTTTTTGATTTGATTCTGTGTCTATTTTCTATCTATAGTTCTTATATCTGGTACGGGATGATAGTCCCATGGTTTTTAGTCTATAGATTTTGTATCTAGTGCGGGTTGGTAGTCCTATGGTTAGAATCTATATCTAGTACGGGATGATAGTCCCATGGTTCTTAACATATATCTAGTACGGGATGATAATCCCATGGTTTTCAATCAATATCTAGTACATGATGAATGTCCCATGGTTTTCAATATATATCTAGTCCGGGATGATAATCCCATGGTTTTCAATCTATATCTATATATAGTTTTGTGTATATCAAACTATCTTATATCTAATTCGGGTTAATAATCCCATGATTTTCAATATATAGTTTTATGTATTAAACTATGCACTAGGATAACATAACAACTTGTAAACGAATTAAGAAAAGAATCGATAACTAAACTATTAGGAAAATATGAAATTTTCCTGTGGTAACATACAACACGTAATCAAATTGGTAACAAATGATAACTAAACTGTTTTACATAAGAAAATATGGGATTTTCTTGGATAACAAACCTTTTCAGAAAACTAAAGGAAACTGGTACATCTTTCAGAAAACAAACATCTTATGAACTCACCAGCTTTATGCTGATTTTCAAACTGCTTGTATTCTCAGGTCCGCATTAGACAGGTACTCGATGATCTCTTTTGGAGAAGACGGAGTGCGAAGAAGACACGTCTTACTTTTGTTCATATATACTATGTATTACACTTGTACAACTTTACTTTTAAAACAAATGTAAACTTTTGTATGTAATGTAATGGTTGTTTACTTTGCTTACTATGTGCATTGGATTTGATACTCAACGTGGAGTCCGCCCCGGAAATGTTTTCGCCTTTGGTTTTCGCGGTGTGACAATATATATATATATATATATATATATATATATATATCTTTATACCTTAATAAACATTTAGCCTCAAATGCTGAATTTTAAGAGGTACAAAACTTATTGCAACATATACAACAATTTTATGCACTGAAAAAAAAAAAAATCTTATTCGGTAAACAAGTTATCGAAGAACATTTTGAATAGGTCTCCTGCTTTCATCTTTAAATTAAACAGTCAAAGATAAACGGGTATTCCACATGTTTTGCCAACTGAATCGGTCAAATGAGAATGCTCTACAAAGTCGCCTTCAACAACCGATATCCACCGCAATAAAAGAACCAGGAGGCTTAATTGTGTTGCCAATGAAATATCTATGTGGCTTTGTTCTCTTTTTTTACAATCACATTTTTATGTTTGTTTGTTGTGCATCTTCAAGAATAGACCATTCGATTTTCATCCACGGTCCATCTCTTCAGGTTCGATCTATATCTCTCACCATAAGAAAACCTAATCGATTCAAACCCCTATATGTCCATTCCTTTTTAGTTCCTTTGCATCATCGTCTCGATGCTCTCATCGTCTGCTTTTCCTTTTTAGTCCCTAATCGATATGGGTTTTTATTTATCATCCTTCACTGGAACAACTATTGTATCAGATTACTCAAGGATTCAAAGTTTTTTTGAGATAAAACTTGGGAATGAAGCAGCCAAAAATGCCTAAGATTCATTGACACCGCCACCGGGTCCTCTCTCTCTCATTTGATTTTGCTAGATTTCATGTTCAATTTCTTCTGCTTTGTTACTTGACCCCTCTCTTGCATCATCGATTCAGGTAAAGGACCTGACTCATGTTTCAATCTTCATCAATCGGTAGGGTTTTTTCTTTTTCTATTTAAGATTTTAGTTTACTCTTATAATTACTATCTACAAAATTAAAGTTAAATCTTTGATTTTCTTCCTTTTGGTTTTGGTTTGATTCTTGAATACCACTGGATTTCTTTTCATTTTTTTAGAATAAATTTTGTTTATTACACACTTTTCCCTCCTCATATCTACTTAACATAACCACACTCCTCCGCCACCACCACTCAATTTCGTCTGGTAAAACTTCGTTGCATTTTATTTCACTTCTATAAACCCGTTATTTCACTTTTTTTATTAATCAGTTGGGAGAATTATTCTTAATCCAAAGGGTTTTCGAATATATGAAAAAATTATGGTACTAAGGAATGCTTGCAGTATTGCAATCTAGGACAAAGCTGCAACATCGAGAGGTATGAAGTGTGATCTTTTATGTATGTATATATGGTATCTTATATATATATATATATATATATATATATATATATATATATATATATATATATATGTGTGTGTGTGTGTGTGTGTGTGTGTGTGTGTGTGTCTTCTAATATGTGTGTGAGAGACTTGATTTGTATGTGTGTATGAGTGAGTGATTCCTATATAAGTTTCAATTTTGGTTCACAAGTTTGATGCAATTTTAAGCTTTTATTAACTGTTAGATTCACTTTTTGTTGATTGGAGCTTAGAAAGGAATAAAAAACTAGATTTGTACCCTTTATATGTTTTCTGATTATGTTGGTTCTTTCTCTTGTGGTTCCCTCTGGTTTCTTTCATTTGGATTATCATATTTATTTTGTTGTATCAACAATCTTGGGGCAACATGAGAGTTTGATGTTGGATATGGGTGATGTTTGGCTTGTAAATAACCCTAAGGTATGTTGGTTCTATGTTTTTGCCTATGATGTTCTACAGCTCAACACCGATGATCATAACACCATAGAATAAATAAGGTATATGATGTTACTAAATAACTTTTTGAAATTTGTTTCTCAATATATGTTGTACACATACTGAAAACATAGTTTGTGATGAAATTACTCAAGGTTAATTTTAGCATCAAAGGGGATTTATTACATAAAAATGAAGGTATATATATATATATATATATATATATATATATATATATATATATATATATATTTATATATATATATATATATATATATATATATATATATATATATATATATATATATATTAAATTATGACTATGTTATTTGTAAATTTGTTGTTTAATTTGATCAGGAATGGATGGAGAACATATTAGAACCAGCCTCATATAAAAGGCAATGTAACTACAGGAGTGATATTTATCACAGGAAAATGGGTCCATATAGAAAAAAGGTATATAATCTCAAAGTCTCCCTTAAATGTAGGTTGAGTTCTTGTGGAAATGCTTAGGCACTTTTTATGTTCTTTTTTTTGGACAGTATCATAATATATTGACTTAGATGCTAATTTCATTAACCATATATGTCTCCTTACACTTTTTAGGTGTGTGAATAGTGCCCAAAGGTATGTTTGAAAAGGAAGGAGACAATAGCCTTCACAAAAGTTTTATTATAACTCTGGTAATTCGTATTTGATCTTATTGTTAAATATTATTTTCTTTGGTTTATAAGTTTGATACAACTTGCTGGTCCTTATTAACTTATCTACACCAGGTGCAAGCTATTGTTGGGTTTGAGAAGCCCATTTTGCACCTTGATAAGCATCTTAATTGTGGATGTTGGTATAGAGGTCAACAAGGTTAAGCATTTTACCATTCGGTGATCTGACAGCTTGGCATGTACTAGGACCAAACCTTTAATTATGATTTAAAAAATGAATTTTTGGGTCCAAGGTATACTTTCTTTTGGTTATTATTTTTATAGTTAAGGATAGATGTTAAAAGTTAGATGTTCATATTGAGATATCTTGAAGAGTCGGTAACTAAAGAGCCCAAGTAATGTTATTTTTACTTTCTTACTTTGTTACTATATATGGTTTTTCACTTCCATCCACATGATTGGTACAAGAAAATAAATGAATGGTTTGGTTTGATAAGGAATGGTGCAACAAAATTATAAAGGGGTATTTTGGTCATTTTATGGATTTTGATGGCATTTGCAAAAATAAGATAAGAGGGAAACATGGTCTTTCTCTGGTCAGTGTCAAATTAGATTGAGTTATTAAAGCTTGATTGGAATTTTGTGATTTTAGCATGTAGGGGAAAGAAGGAATCAGTGTAATAATTTGAAGTTTTTGAGTAAAATTAGAAAAAAAAAAGGGCATTATGGTTAATTCTGGCTACTTTTAAATATGACATAAATTGACCGTGGAAAAGCAGGAATTAGTGTGGTGCTCTGAAGGTGTGGTGCAAAAATAAGAACAGATGACAATATTGTCTTTTCTTCGCTATTGTCAATTGTAACAGGCTTATTCAAGCATGTAAGAAGTTCCGATAATATGGCTATTAGGAGGAATTAAGAAATTGGTTAGATATTGTACAAAAACTTTAAGAGTTATTTTCGTTCAACTTTAAATTTTGTTGGGTTAAAGACTTGGATTAAAGGTATTTTATTAACCATTTAAAAGTTTGACTTATCGTAACATAAATCAAACATTGTAACGATCGCACATTAATAATATAAAATCATTCTACTTATTAATATTAAGTATTATATCTTCTAAAAAAATATAGCAGTTATGAAACGACCCAAATTTCACGTCCAAAAATTTTGCTTTTAAAACATTTCTTTAGTAAACATTAATAATTAAAAACATTGTTTGATCAAACCACATCACAACGTAAGTCATGTCTAAAAGCCAAATCAAACAACCAATCGAAATATCAGAGTATAAATCCCAGAAGATCTAGTAAATGCGGAAACCAGAGTGTGTGCATGATGTGTCGCTACCGCGCCAGCTCCTTCCCCTTTGATGAAGAGGTACCTGAAACCAAAGCTGTAAACTGTAACCACAAAGCTTAGTGAGTTCCCCCATCGTACCACATACCATACAAACACATAACACACATACTGCCAGGCTATTCTGGGGTGCCTGTCTACCCGGTACGGCCATTCTGGGGTGCCGACTACCCGTGCGGCTATTCTGGGGTGCCGTCCTACCCATGTCAAGCCATTCTGGGGCGCTGACCTACCCATGTCGAGCCATTCTGGGGTGCTGACTACCCTTCGGTCCTAACAACCGAACCCTGGGGACTGGTCCCCTCTTACTACCTCTATCGCATAAAACATAACAAGCCAGCATACAAACATATCATCACATATTATCAGACGTATCTGGGGTGTCTGACTACCCTTCGATCCTAACAACTGAACTATACTACTATAACACATCAAGCTAGCATATAGCATATCAAGTAGTAGCAAACCTAGATGATATCACAAAGACAATCATCTAACATACAACTCCTACTGGTGGGCCGACGTTGTGGCCATAGACCCAACGCTACTGGAAGGTAACTCACCTCGAAGTAGCTGCTGATCTGATCTAGAACTGACTGCCTACTGCTGCTGCTACCGCTCTGGAAATCCTCCGGCTGCAATTCCCACAACATACTCAATCAAACACTGCTAACTGACCTATGGGTAAAATGACCATCTTACCCCTGCTTACGCCCTAAGTCAAAGTCAGAGTCAAATTTCAGTTGACCCGACTCGCCGAGTTGGCTTGCCAACTCGCCGAGTCCCTGTCCAATCGACCGACCTGGGTCCCGTCTCTACTCGTCGAGTTAGGCGTTGACTCGACGAGTTCTCCTTCCAACTGATTGTTCAAGTCCTTCATCCTACTCGCCGAGTTGTATGAACAACTCGGCGAGTTCATCTTCATCCGATGAACACCATGCTGAGACTCACCGAGTTGTATGAACAACTCGTCGAGCCTGTTCTTGATCTAAGAAGATTGCCTTGAACTCGTTGAGTCAGGGCATTGACTCGCCGAGTTCCTCCATAGGTGAGTTCGGCTTCCAACTCACTGAGTCACACCCCGTGACTCACTACTCAAACTCGACACAACGAAAAGGGGACAACTCGGAGACTCGCGAGCAGACTCGCCGAGTCAGATGAACGACTCGCCGAGTCGTCGCCATGCAATCACTACGTACACGATTTTGCTCGATTCCAGTCTATGCCATTCACAGATCTGGGTTCCTAGAGCATGAATCACACGTAAAGTTTCCAACTTTACGTGTAGATATTCACCAATGAGGGATTTAGGGCTCAAAATGCCTCAAAAGGTTAGATCTAGGGTGAACAAGCAACAATGGTCCAAAAAGGTAACGGATCTGAGCTCCTGGAGCTCAATCTTGCCTAGATCTAAAGGCCAATCAACTTATTACGACTTATATTGCACATACAAGCTTGGGGAAGGGCCCAAGAAAGACTTAATGGAGCAATAAGCATAAAAACAGAGGGAAAACGGGTTATACCTCAAAGAAATCACTGAGAGGACACTAAGATGCTTGGCTTCCTTCCCTTCCTCTTGATCTACTCCTCTTCCTTCACAAAATCTTCAAGGAAACACACTGATAAGCTTCAAACTCACAAGAACAAAGGCTAGGACGTATGGAGAGCTTCTGAGGGTGAATGGGGCGGAGTTGGGGCGCAAATGGTCGTTTAAATAGGGTGCAAACCCTTGGAAATTAGGGTTTCATCAGACAGCGCAGACTCGCCGAGTCTAGTATATGGACTCGCCGAGTCGCCAACTTAAACGTGTCCCGGGTCTCGTCTCTACTCGGCGAGTCGGACCTATGACTCGCCGAGTCCAAGGCTAAAAAATAGAAAATACTCAATAAGATTTACGTACCAGGAACCAGGTGCTACAAATCTCCCCCACTTATTTTAGACTTCGTCCTCGAAGTCTGCTGCTCGATCCTGAAACAGCTCGGGGTAATGCTCCATCATTTCCTCCACCGGCTCCCAAGTCCACTCCGAACCCTTGCGGTGTTGCCATTGCACCTTCACTAGCTCCACCCTCTTGTTCCTCAAATCCTTCGACTTCCTGTTGAGGATTGCGACTGGGCGCTCAATGTAATTCAGGTTGGCATCAACCTGAATATCCTCCAACGGCACTACCGTTGAATCGTCTACTAAGCACTTCCGCAACTGAGAAACATGGAAAGTGTTGTGGATCTGGCTAAGCTCGACTGGCAGATCCAGCCTATACGCCACCTTGCCCACCCGGGCTACAACCCTGAATGGCCCAATAAACCTCGGGCCCAACTTGCCCCGCTTCCTGAATCGAATGACGCCTTTCCAAGGTGACACCTTCAGGAGAACCATGTCCCCGACTTGGAACTCCAAGTCGGATCGACGCTTGTCGGCGTAACTCTTCTGCCGACTCTGAGCAGTCTGAAGCCTGCTCCGAACCTGTTGGATCCTCTCGATCATCTTTAGCACCACCTCTGTGCTCCCCATGACCCTCTGGCCAACCTCACCCAAGCATATCGGGGTCCTGCACCTCCGTCCGTACAACAACTCGAATGGGGGACGGTCAATACTCGCGTGGTAGCTGTTATTGTATGAGAACTCGGCCAAGGGAAGATAGGTATCCTAGCTACCACCGAAATCTAACACACATCCCCGTAACATATCCTCCAAAGTCTGGATGGTCCGCTTGCTCTGACCATCAGTCTGCGGGTGGAAGGTAGTGCTAAAATGCAAACGAGTGCCCAAATCGTCATGAAATCTCTTCCAAAACCTAGAAGTAAAACGCACATCCCTGTCCGAGATAACCGATACTGGCACCCCGTGTCGCGCCACAATCTCTCTGATATAGATGTCGGCCAATTTCTCGGCCGATATACTCTCCTGAATCGGGATAAAGTGAGCACTCTTGGTCAACCGATCCACGATGACCCAAATCGAATCTACTCCACGCGTAGTCCTGGGAAGCTTTGTGATAAAATCCATTTTGATATCTTCCCATTTCCACAACGGGATGTCCAATGGCTGCATCTTCCCATGCGGCCTCTGATGTTCGGCCTTGACCTTCCTGCAGGTTAAGCACCGCTCGACGTACCATGCCACATCCCGCTTCATACAGGGCCACCAATAGTCTAGACAAAGATCCCTATACATCTTCGTCGCCCCGGGATGAATAGAGAATCGGGACTTGTGCACCTCTTCCATCAAGATCTGGCGCACGCCTCCGTGATACGACACCCACACCCTACGGTGTAGTGTTAATAATCCTCGGCTATCATAATCGAAGGACGAAACCTGACCCACCACGCGCTCGCTCTTCTGATGTTCCTCCTTGATAGCTTCCTGCTGAGCCTCCCGAATTCGCTCCAATAGGGGAGTCACTACGGCAATCCTCATGCAAACGTCCCTGATCGGCGCCGCCTTACGGCTAAGCGCATCGGCCACCACATTAGCCTTCCCCGGGTGGTATAGGATCTGGCAATCATAATCCTTTACCACGTCCAACCACCGACGCTGCCTCATGTTCAGATTCAGCTGATCCATGAGGTACCTCAAACTCTTGTGGTCCGTGTAGATGGTACACCGAACCTCGTAGAGGTCATTTCGCCAAATCTTGAGGGCAAAAACCACCGCCCCCAACTCCAAATCATGCGTCGGGTAGTTCGCCTCGTGAGGCTTGAGCTGCCTCGAAGCGTAGGCAATGACATGCCCCCTCTGCATCAGTACTGCGCCCAACCCAGAAATGGACGCGTCACAATAAACCACAAAATCCTCTATGCCCTCTGGCAGGGCTAATATCGGCACCTCGCACAATCTCTGTCTCAGTGTCTCAAATGCAGCCTACTGCTCGGGTCCCCACCGAAAGACCACGACTTTCTTCGTCAGCTGCGTCAAGGGTACGGCTATCTTGGAGAAGTCCTAAATAAATCTCCGATAGTGGCCTGTTAATCCCAGGAAACTCCGAATCTCAGATAGAGACTTCGGAACCTCCCATCTCATCATGGCCTCGACCTTGGCCGGATCGACCAGAATCCCGTTCTGATTGACAAGGTGTCCGAGAAATTCCACCTCGTGCAACCAAAACTCACACTTGGAGAACTTGGCATACAAGCTCTCCCTCCTCAGGGTCTCCAACACCTCACTCAGATGCTCCTCATGGGTCTTGGAATAAACCAAGATGTCATCGATAAAGACTATCACAGACCGATCCAGCATCGGTCTGCATACGCGGTTCATGAGGTCCATGAACGCGGAAAGAGCATTGGTGAGCCCAAACGGCATCACCACGAACTCATAGTGGCCATAGCGCGTCCGAAACGCGGTCTTCTGCGTATCCTCTTCCCTGACCCTCATCTGATGATAACCCGAATGCAAATCAATCTTGGAGAACCAAGATGCCTTCTGAAGCTGGTCAAAGAGATCATCAATCCTCGGGAGTGGGTAACGGTTCTTCACCGTTACCTTGTTCAGCTCCCGGTAATCTATGCACATCCGGTGCGACCCATCCTTCTTCTTCACAAACAGGATCGGGGCTCCCCAGGGTGAACTACTCGGACGAATAAATCCCTTGTCTAGCAGCTCCTGCAGCTGCGTAGACAACTCCTGCATCTCGGGAGGAGCCAACCGATACGGTGCCTTGGCTATCGGAGCCGCATCAGGAACGAGGTCGATCCTGAACTCCACCTGTCACTCCGAAGGTATCCCAGGAAGCTCCTTTGGGAAAACATCTGCGAAATCTCGCACCACCGGAACCTCGCTCACTGTCGCCTTACCCGCCTCTTGGGTATCCATCACGTACGCGACATATCCTGCGCATCCCTGCTGAAGGTACCGCTTAGCCCTCGCTGTTGAACAGACCGAGGGTCCACACTGTGGTCTTTCATCATGAATCACTAACTCTCCCCCACCTTGGTTCCGAACTCGCACTAGCTACTGTGTGCAATCTATCACCGCCCCATTAGGGCTCAACCAATCCATGCCTATAATCACCTTGTTCCCACGCAACGGAATGGGAACCAAGTCTACTAAGTAGCGCTCCTCAAACAAGCGTAATACGCAATCCCAAAACACCATCGATGCTCGCACCGATCGATCATCAGCAATCTCTACCTCCAAAGGGCAATCCAACATGCCCGAAGACTCAGGAAACTTCTTGCTAAGTGCAAGGGACACAAATGATCGGAATGCACCCGAGTCGAATAACACCTGAACTGGGATACCGTTCACATGGAACGATCCTAACACATATACACATACCGAGCACATATTAATATCATAACATCATAAAATAAAAGTAGAGAGAAAGAATCATACCCGTCACCACATCGGGTGCGACGCGTGCCTCCTCGGTAGTCAGCTGGAATGCCCGGCTCCTCACCACCGGAGCCTCAACCTTGCCCTACCGGCCATCCGTGATCCGCAGGGTCGTTGGAGCTGGCGCCTTCACTGGCACTGTAGCTGTCAACTGGGGGCAATTGGCCTTCTTGTGGCCCCTCTGGTTGCAGTGGAAACACAGCAACTCCGATGTCTGAACAACTGTTATTGGAGCAGTGCAATCCCTGCTAAAGTGCCCAGACTTGCCGCACTTGTAGCAGCCTGATGATCCCAACCTGCACGTCCCCTCGTGCGGCCTGCCGCATTTCCTGCAGCGGCCTGGTCCTGACTGACCTTTCGGCCTACCATCTGATCCCTTGGGCTTCTTCCCCGAAGCCCCTCCTGTCTGTCCCTCCTCTGACTTCCGTTTCCGGATGTGCTCCAAATCTATCTCCCTCTCCCTCGCCTTGGCTATCATAGAGTCCAAGGTAGGGCAAGCTGAAAAACTAACATGCTCCCGGATGTCAGCCCGTAGCATATCATGATAACGGGTCCTCCTCATATCCTCGTCACCAGCATACTGGGGCACCAACAAAGCCCTCTCCCGGAACTTGGCGGTGATCTCCGCCACAGTCTCAGTTGTCTGTCTCATGTCCAAAAACTCCCTGGCCAGCTGCTGAAGCTCGACAGCCGACGCAAACTATGCCCTGAACATGGTCACAAAGTCCGACCAGGTCATAGCCTCGATAGCTGAGGCTCCTAACGAGTCACCCACTGACTCCCACCAGTCTCGAGCTCGGTCCCGTAAACACCCTGTTGCATACCTCACCTTCGACCCCTCGGGGCAGAAGCTAGTCAACTGTGCAGACTCGATGTCTGCAATCCATCGTCTGGCGGCAATGGGGTCTTTCACCCCGTGGAAATCCGGTGCACCACTGCCCCTGAAGTCCTTAAAGGACAGTGTGAGAGATCCCGATTGGCCAGATGCCATGTCGCTCATGAACGCCCTGAGACGATCCTCCATCAACTCGATGATCCCTTCCTTGATCGACCCGAAGATAATGGGGGTCGACTCAAGGATACCCCTGGTGATCTCTGACGCGATGAACTCGCGTAGTCCCTCATCTACCAGCTCGGAACCTGATCCCGAACCTGACCCCTCTCCTAAACCGCCATCTATCGGCCTCGATCGTAGTACCACCATTCTGCAATACCTAAATAACAATCATTAGTGATACTAATACTTCTTGAGGGATCATATCTACTACAAGTTCCCTGGTCTTATCTTGGCCTCCCTTGGTTCGGGTACGGATCCTCTGCTTTCAGTAGTACGAGCCCATACTACCTTCCACATCTATCCGTACCTTCTTCAAGGTATGCCTTGACTCCACCAGATCCCTTTCACTATTGCTGATCACTGCTATACTCATCCTAGGCTTTCCCTAGGGAAATCTCCGACTCTATTCTATTCATTCCTCAGCTACTGCAGGCCTCCTTGTAATGCCAATTGGCCATTACCTGAATACCATCACATGTGGTGAGGCTCGGATAATCCTTCGAGTAACAGGCTCAATCCCTACAACGGTTAGACTCAAACAAGAGCTGCGCAATAGGACCAATCCGGCACTCTAAGATTTTTCAACCCTGATCACATGTGATGTGACGTATTCACCTAATGGCTAACTCCCACCACTCAGAGTCCCACGAAGCACAAAGCAAGCAGCATTCGAACTAAGGGAACAATCTCAAGCAAATCCGCTCTCATAGGGAAAAAAAACTGATCTAGCATACAGAGCTAAACTCATACTATCAGGCATAACCTAACAGGTTATCCTACTGTTGTCTACTTGATTCTAGCATGCAATTCCCATACAACTGAAACACATAAAGCAGGCACATAAGGCATCACTCCTAGATCCTTAGTCCTATTCTAGCATGCTGTTCTATAAAAGCTGATAAACATAACATAAATTTGTATGGGTACTTTGGGGAATACTTACTTGAGCTCGGCCGGTCGTGCACATCACACACTTCGTTCTTTTTCAAAACTCTTTTCTCAATTTAGAAAACATTTTCTTTTAGTAAATCTTTTAATCCCTCGATTTGAGTCCAGACACCCCCGAAGGTGCGTCCGAATCCCTCAAACCAGGGCTCTGATACCAACTTGAAACGACCCAAATTTCACGTCCAAAAATTTCGCTTTTAAAACATTTCTTTAGTAAACATTAATAATTAAAAACATTGTTTGATCAAACCACATCACAACGTAAGTCATGTCTAAAAGCCAAATCATACAACCAATCGAAATATCAGAGTATAAATCCCAGAAGATCTAGTAAATGCGGAAACCAGAGTGTGTGCATGATGTGCCGCTACCGCGCCAACTCCTTCCCCTTTGATGAAAAGGTACCTGAAACCAAAACTGTAAACTCTAAGCACACAAAGCTTAGTGAGTTCCCCCATCGTACCACATACCATACAAACACATAACACACATACTGCCAGGCTATTCTGGGGTGCCTGTCTACCCGGTACGGCCATTCTGGGGTGCCGACTACCCGTGCGGCTATTCTGGGGTGCCGTCCTACCCATGTCAAGCCATTTTGGGGCGCTGACCTACCCATGTCGAGCCATTCTGGGGTGCTGACTACCCTTCGGTCCTAACAACCGAACCCCGGGGACTAGTCCCCTCTTACTACCTCTATCGCATAAAACATAACAAGCCAACATACAAACATATCATCACATATTGTCAGACGTATATGGGGTGTCTGACTACCCTTCGGTCCTAACAACCGAACTATACTACTATAACACATCAAGCTAGCATATAGCATATCAAGTAGTAGCAAACCTAGATGATATCACAAAGACAATCATCTAACATACAACTCCTACTGGTGGGCTGACATTGTGGCCGTAGACCCAACGCTACTGGAAGGTAACTCACCTCGAAGTAGTTGTTGATCTGATCGGGAACTGACTGCCTACTGCTGCTGCTACTGCTCCGGAAATCCTCCGGCTGCAATTCCCACAACATACTCAATCAAACACTGCTAATTGACCTATGGGTAAAATGACCATCTTACCCCTGCTTACGCCCTAAGTCAAAGTCAGAGTCAACTTTCAGTTGACCCGACTCGCCGAGTTGGCTTGCCAACTCGCCGAGTCCCTGTCGAATCGACCGACCTGGGTCCCGTCTCTACTCGTCGAGTTAGGCGTTGACTCGACGAGTTCTCCTTCCAACTGATTGTTCAAGTCCTTCATCCTACTCGCCGAGTTGTGTGAACAACTCGGCGAGTTCATCTTCATCCGATGAACACCATGCCGAGACTCGCCGAGTTGTATGAACAACTCGTCGATCCTGTTCTTGATCTAAGAAGATTGCCTTGAACTCGCCGAGTCAGGGCATTGACTCGCCGAGTTCCTCCATAGGTGAGTTCGGCTTCCAACTCACTGAGTCACACCCCGTGACTCACTACTCAAACTCGACACAACGAAAAGGGGACAACTCGGAGACTCGCGAGCAGACTCGCCGAGTCAGATGAACGACTCGCCGAGTCGTCGCCATGCAATCACTACGTACACGATTTTGCTCGATTCCAGTCTATGCCATTCACAGATCTGGGTTCCTAGAGCATGAATCACACGTAAAGTTTCCAACTTTACGTGTAGATATTCACCAATGAGGGATTTAGGGCTCAAAATGCCTCAAAAGGGTAGATCTAGGGTGAACAAGCAACAATGGTCCAAAAAGGTAACGGATCTGAGCTCCTGGAGCTCAATCTTGCCTAGATCTAAAGGCCAATCAACTTATTACGACTTATATTGCACATACAAGCTTGGGGAAGGGCCCAAGAAAGACTTAATGGAGCAATAAGCATAAAAACAGAGGGAAAACAGGTTATACCTCAAAGAAATCACTGAGAGGACACTAAGATGCTTGGCTTCCTTCCCTTCCTCTTGATCTACTCCTCTTCCTTCACAAAATCATCAAGGAAACACACTAATAAGCTTCAAACTCACAAGAACAAAGGCTAGGACATATGGAGAGCTTCTGAGGGTGAATGGGGCGGAGTTGGGGCGCAAATGGTCGTTTAAATAGGGTGCAAACCCTTGGAAATTAGGGTTTCATCAGACAGCGCAGACTCGCCGAGTCCAGGATATGGACTCGCCGAGTCGCCATCTTAAACGTGTCCCGGGTCTCGTCTCTACTCGGCGAGTCGGACCTATGACTCGCCGAGTCCAAGGCTAAAAAATGGAAAATAGTTAATAAGATTTACGTACCAAGAACCATGTGCTACAAGTTAACTTTACAAAAGTTTAATGGTAAAAAAAGCAAAAACTCATTTTAATGATTTAGTGTTAACATTTCAATTAAAAACCATTCACAAAATTAATTACTCTGAACACTATAATAACACTATAGGCATTAAAATGGTAGATATGGAAATAATGGTCAATCTTAGTGGTTTTTATAATAAAACTAAAATATAGTTGTTTAATAAAAAAGTTAATAGTCAATCTCGATGGTTTTTAAATAAAAAAATAAATTATGAAAATATATTGGTTTGTCAATAAATTTCCAAATTATTTAATATATAGTATCATTTTTTTAAAGGTCTAACTTCTTATTAAATTTCATAATATTTATATATAAATCATCATTGGAGATATTATGACATAGACTGCACCACTAAAACATTGCCACTAATGATGCTAACCACATCATCTCTGCCTGTCCATAAAGTGCTTCCAATGCAGTGGTTCTCAAACCCTATCCAACATATACAAAAACGATGAATACATTAAATAATACATTATTTGTCGAAAAAATAATAATCTTTGTATTTGAAACTAATGTTTCATGATACTTGACAATACAATATGTCATATTTTTAATATGACATGTTTCATGAAGCAATCTAATTGTTGAATTGAAACTAATCATCATTAGTCGATTTCGTGGAGAATAGAGAATTTACTACAGTTTTGATGAAACCATAGACGCAATACTATTAGTAGTTTACATCCTCATTAATAGAATTCTTGAACACACTGGGTGTTAGTTGTTTAACCCCTTTTTACCTATGCCTGAAAGTTTGATGCTTGACAATACTCTTATGAAATCTCGACCCATCAAACCCTTTCCACCTTATCCTATGGCTGCAAATTCATAGGGAGATTACTTAAGTTAATAAAATAGGAAAACTTTAAGAGACCTAGAGTTTTAAATAATGTAACATAATATTTTTAAATTGTAAAAGGACCAAAAACCAATATTGTTACAGATTAGGACCAACAAAGACTTAAGTATTTCAATTTTGTCCATAAGAAGGTGGAGTGATTCGTGATTGGTCGTGACTGGGCTGTCTTTTGGTCAAATCCCTTTACACAAATATATCCTCATATACATCATTAGAACCAAGTCTTAGAAAATGATTAATGTAACAAAACTTTAAAAATAAATAACCCAGTCCTATTTTTTTTTACAAAATCATTGATGTTCATAATATAACCCAAAAAACATTGTTTATTTCAACTTATGGACCCTTTCAAAAACCAAAGCTTCAAATACGGGCAGATTAAAACTCACCCAAAACTTTCATGCTGCTTAGAAACTTAAATCCTCGTCATTTCTTAAAAATCTCAAACAATAAATAATAATAATGATAAAACTTAAACTCAAAACGATAAAAAAAAAATTGCTTTGTTAAAACCAAATTGTTAACAAAAAAGAGTAATTTTACCTACTCATTGCCTTTTTTTTAGCCAAATTGAAATCATACCCTGCTTTAAATGCATAAGTCATCATTAACTTTAAAAATCTCAAAAAAAATCTAAATACAAATAAATGAATATACTCAAAAAAGAACCTTCATCAAATGTGGCAACTTTCTGGGAAATATGGTCTAATTTATTGTAAAGAATATTTAAATAGATATTTTCCTTGATCATAAGATATGAGACAAATGAATGTCCATTCTGACCCTATAATCAGTTTTTTTCTCAGACTAAGAAATATTTTCTTTAAAACAATATAGGCTAAAACAGGTATAGAATAACATAAATGCTAACACAGGAGTGCAAATGAAACTCAAACTACTAAACTCTAAGTAGTAACAAACCTCTCATTGGAGTATAAGAAGAAATAATATAGATAAAATATGAACTTTTGTAGTCTTGGGGGTTTCTTATTTTTATAAAACTTTGTATCGCAAAAAAACATTACCTTTTGGGATTAGTGAGAAATTTCGCCGGTCTTTTCATATAAGAAAAAAGAAATAAGATTTGGTTCTAGCATTTTATCTAGTTGGTGCGCATCATCAAACTTGGTTCCAAATATCATCATCAAGCGGTTTATGATTGCTCTAAAAAAGACAAACACAAAGAAAACCTTAATTCATTTAAGGTCTTAACCTTAATTACTGCAATGAGATGAAAAAATATAAAATTGCAAAAACCCCACAAACCCAAGCCAATTCTGTTGATCGGTTTAAAAGACCATACCCTGCCAAATTCTGCAATCACATGCCTTTAGTGATAAAATACACACATGTAGATTTATTAGATTAAAAAAGAGAAAGTGGTGTAATAATGAGATGCAAGTGTTTATGAATATAATTTTATAACAAATCATGAAGACCTTACTTGTCGTCTTTCTAGATTGTCTCTTTCATACAAAAGAAAACCTTCAAAAACAACATCAATTTTCTTAATTTATGTTGAAGATGGAAATGAAAAGAGGAATAAACATAAACGTAGAAGAGTGGGAGGCTGAGAAGAGTTGTAATCATTGAAAGTTTTTTGGTGATACCTTGCATAACAATTTAAAAAGCAAGTTGACATCTATTTGGAGAGCATTCTTAGTCGATTTTTGTCAATCGTCTTCACCATTAACCCCTTTATTCGATCACTTCACCATTAATCCCTTTCTTCAATCATTTCACCATTACATGTTAAAAGCTTTCATGAAAACCCTATAGCGCCATTTTAATTCCATACAAATGATAGAAATTGCCTATACAGTGAAACAACATCTATATAGAATAATACAAAGTGAAATATATTGATATGAAGTGTTTTGTTTACCAATGAGACCGACAAAAAAACTCATGGCGCCTATAGAAAAAAATTGGTCGTGAGTGTTCCCAATTTGTAGAGTCGAAAATATTTTGATTATTTCCTGTGAAAGTGCAAAAATTAAGCTTTATATACCATCTTTCAATAGAAAAACATCACACGAAATACATAAAAGCTTACCAGATTGAATGGATTGCAATTTCAAGGAGACTATGAGATCGAGAGGGGTAGATAGGGTTTCAGGAAGATGCCGATTTATGCAATCGAGGGAAACAGGTCCGATCATAGGGGAAAAAATGTCGGATTTTTATGTTTGTGTTGACCGAGTTTCGCCTAAGGTTATCGGAAATTGGCGATATAGGTGCAGACATTGGCGTAACAATAATTGAAAATTGAAGTTCAATAATTCAAAATTGAAGATGATAAAGTGAAAGGAAGAAATATAGGGATTTTGAGGGGCTAAGTCAAACCAGTAAATTACGTTCTTCACTTTTTCAAGACCAAATAAGATTTTACTTATGTAATGCATAAAATTGTTTTAAATAATGTAATAAGCATTGTACCTTTTAAAATTTAGCAAAACATGCTAAATGCTTATTAAGGTATATATATATATATATATATATATATATATATATATATATATATATATATATATATATATATATTGTACCTCTTAAAATTCAGCAAAACATGCTAAATTCAACATTTATCCTAAAATGTTGAATTTTAAAAGATACAACTCTTAAAACATCATATTCAACAACTTTAGGCATCTGTTCAACAAAATAAGGATTGATCGGACTAATTCAAATAGCTTGTCTCCCTAATTTTTGCGGAGAATCTTTCAAATTCCTTTTTAAAACCACAAAGAATCGGTCAATCCTTCTTATATGCCTTTAGTTACAGCTAACTTTTGATCTCATCTCTTCCCTATATATCGGCCCTTCTCTTATTTCTTATAAAAAATCGACTCTAGTACCCTAACCTATTGCATCTCTCTGAAATGTTAACCTAAGCTACGATTTTGCACAACCACAACCGTAGACGACGGTCGGCCTCCTTTCGCCTTAAACTAATAACAATTAAGGCTACTCCGCCTTCTCAACTGCCTACCCCTGCTTCTTCTTCTTCATCATGGGTATCATCTTCATATCTGATTTTGTTAGTTTTCAATTTTGTGGAAAGTTGATGTTTTGTTTCATATATGCATTAGATGATTTGGAAAGATTTATTTTTGGAAAAGGTTTTGGAGGTGGTGGTTCTTAAAGCAGCGATAGTGCTCCCTTGTCCGATAGTTTTAGGTAAGAAGTAAGAACCCTAAATCAATTTATGTTATTTAGCTCTAATATATTTTTTATGTTTTGTTTCGATTTTAGGTTCTTGCACTTTTTGATTTTCTTTATTGGCTTTGGATTTCATTTGTTTCTTCATTCTCAAACTCGAATTGATCACAATTGAGAAGAGATTTTTTGTCAAAAATTTCTTTTCTTTAATGGCGGATTCACCAAATATGTAGCTTCCACTGTTTATTGTTGTTTGCTTTCTTGTAATACATGTGTAGCTTCAAAACTAACAATACTTATTTGCAAATATAAATACAATTTATCTGTCGATTCTAATGTTTCTCACCTTGTACCTTGCAGGTGAGTAATTATCACTCATCAATTTTTCAAAATGATTGGCAGTTTTGACACGAATTTTGAAGGTTAATATGTAACTCTGTTTATCTGTTCTCTCTCCATGTATCTTTCTCCATTTTATCTGCTCTAATTTCGATGAAAACTAAACAGGGTTTCACAAAGGTTTCAAATGTATTTTTTATAGTATCTTATAAATAGTGGAAGCTTACCGATAATTGTTTCCATGAACTAATGAGACGCATCCAACGTAGTTGTATTTCATTGATACAGTGTTTGAGGGAACATAATTTTTAATATTTGTTGTTTTTGTGTCTTTGGCTGCTTTGATTTGATGTCAATGTTTCATTTTCTTGCTTTAATATATGTATCCATGAGGAAGTTAACTATTTTCAGACGAGGGGGAGGAAGAAGCTTCGATTTGCTGTAAAGATATAATATTGTTCATTTTATTTTGATGCTTCAGTTTCCCCTTTCAAAAGTTATCTTATGTTGCTTCACAAATATATGTTTGATTTTCTGGTTTGATTTTGTCTTTTGCAGTTCTCCTGTTCATTTTTGAAGGTTTCATTCTACATCTAGGATCAATGATAGGTATGAAATTACTTTTGGAGAAATTACTTCTTTTTGTTGATGTTCATCTAAGATACCCGACTTCTCTTAATCATCAAGTCAACGACTGATCTTCACGATGATTACTCACAAATGCATATGGTTTAGTTTTTTATTTTATTTTATTTTTCATATCTTGAAATGCTTAGAGGATACTTAAGTGAAAGTTCTTTATTACATAAAATCGTAAACCGAGTATAGTTAGATATTTAGTGATGGATGTTCTAGGTCAAGGTTCGGGCAAGACAGTGGTAAGTTATTTTATGCAATATTGTCCCTAAATCCATTCTTTAGTTAACAAGATGATGAATGATTTTTTGTGTTCCTTTTGAGCCACTCTTAACAGTGAATGTTGGTGCTCAACCTCAAGGAAGGGATGTAAAAGGGGTGAGGACTACCATTTGGTGAAACTGGATGTAATATCATTTCATGTAATTATTTTATGCTCATTTTTTTTATATTTATTTACAGTTTTAATGGTTAGCTTTATGAGTCCTTTCGTTATTTATTTAGTTTTTTCTTATTCTTTTAGAGCAAGATGGGAATTTAGTGCTTGGATTTTGAAAATTATGTTTGTTCAATAAACTAAAAATGTTTTGTATGTTGTTGGTCATTGTTATGGTTCTTTAAGAAAAATCTTGAAGTATAATATATTTAAATCTTGAGAGAATAAACTGATATTATCTCAATTTGTAGACCCTGTTGATGTTGCTGCTAAAAAAATCAAATGGATGGTCAAATACTAGAAGTTAGTCCTATCTTTATTGAGGTATGTAGTCTTGAAAAGTTTACTTCTATGTTTCATTCAAATCATTTAATAGGTCTTTGGACTCTTGGCCTTTTCGTTGATGCTATCATGGATCATTTTACCCCTGAAAATGGACCGACCAATTACTAAAGTTGTCCACTGCTTACAACATGTAGAGTGTGCTAAAGTGTAATCTAAAATTTTTTGGTTAATACTCTACTCCCTTGTTTGACACTTATTGACGGTTTTACCTTTCCCCCAATTCACCCCAGCAATTTCACTATGCATATGTTACTTTTAGAAAATTGGATTTTTAGCAGTTTTCCAAAAATGAAAATTACTAATACAAATTTAAAAAATCTCCCCATAAAATAACTTTTGACTTTATGAAAATCAGAGTTTTTGGCATATTTTTCCCATAAAAGGAAAATTGGCAAGAAATCGATTCTGATGGTCACTATCTCCTGGTGTCAACGGCGAGTCTAGAACGTAAAACCACATGGTTCACTATGATGGGTTTTAGCCATATGAACATTCCTATGTGCACATGCAAACCTAATGCTTGGATCTAGGTTTCTCTAATTAAACATGCATTGAATCCAAGACTTCTAATGGCTAATAGAGTATAATGACAATAAGAAATCAGAATTAGAAGTTTACCTTGAATCACTTGCTTGATCTTCTTGTCCTTGGAGCTTTAGAGTCACAATTTTCACTCCTCTAATGGCTTACAAACACCAACTAGCAAGAGGATGATTTGAGAGAGAGGAGAGGGGATCAAAATCGGCCAGGGTTTCTTTCTAAAGCACAAGTGCCGATTTCCTTAACCCTTGGGGTCTATTTATACTTGTAAGGCTCCTAGGGTTTCACCCTTAAACCCTAATTGGATAACTTAGGCCCTAAGCAATCCAATACCCTAATTCATAAGCCTTTGGACGAATTCTAAGCCTATCCTAAGCCCTAGAAATCGCCCACCATTATCCATAAGGGATTTATAACCCAAAGTACAACTATCATACAATTGACAGTTTATACCCCTTTATTCAATTAATCTCTTTAAGTCACCAAATTAATTCCTAATTAATTTATGACTTATATTAATCAAATAATAATATTATTATTCCTTATATTATTCTCATAATATATTTGTTGGGCTGAAGATTATTTTGAAGATTGCGTCTTTTGGGCTCGACTGTTTAGTTATTTTGTTTACACTCCGGTTTGGGCCTGTCCAACCGAGAGCCCGTTTTTTTTTTAATATAAAAGTATATGCTTGCATGCATATTAGGTTAAGGATTGATAACGATTTTAGAGAAGATTCTAGAGCTTAACGATAGCATTGCAGGTTTCTTTAATCGTTCTTGTAACCTTCTAATCCTCTACAGTTGATGTTCTTAATCGAGCTCTTCTGAGGATTTTGTTTAATCATTCGACTCGTTTGATTCAATCTTGTCTTGTTCTTATTATTGCGTTCTTACAGTTTTATATTTACATACTTGTTCAAGATCTAATCGATCTTAGTAGATTAAAGTTTTATTAATCTCATCAATTGGTATTAGAGCAGGAGGCTGTGTAATCGATACACATCTTTTCTGTGAAAAAGATTTCCATTAGGGTTTTTCCGCAACTATCGATATTTATTGAGCCGTCATCTCATTATTGACGTATCTTGATATTTATTGTTTTGCCCTAATCTGCTTTATTACAAGTCTGATCTTTGAACAGGTTTTTTTTATCATAATGGACGAGACGCAATCAAACCCTATTAATATTTCCAACAGCATCGGTTCGACGACAAAGATTCCAATCTTATACACCCATGACTATGAAGTATGGGCGCATCACTTCGAAGACTACGTGATCGGATCTGAGGATAATGGATATCTCATATGGGAAGCTATCATTAATGGACCGTTTTCTCATTCTGCAACGTCCAGGATTATTAAGACACAAAAGGAGTACAATGATCTGCTGAAGGATGTTAAGGATATTGCACAAGACGAGAAGGACAAATTCCAGTGCAATATCAAGGCGTTAAGGTTGATCAGATTCGCCCTTTGTGACATCCCCAAAATCTCGGCCAGAAAAGACCGATTTTCATTTATGCTTTTAAATATTTTCAGAGTAAATCCTTTTGATTTGAAAGAGTTGCGGAATTTGTTCCCAAAACAAAACATGATAAAATAATACTTATCAAAGCATTTCATCAAGAGATGCATTTCATTATATAATCAAAACTCGGGATGTCATGTTCCGATACAGACCATAAAGCATAAACGATAAACATTACAAGTCATTCAACAATATATACATATACAGACTTGTAAAGAAAACAACAAGATGATCCATCCATCTTACGCCCTTGTGCCACTTCGTGTAAAACAAATAAAACTGAGTGGGTCAGGCTTGGGAGCCTGGTGAGCATATAGGGTTTTCAACCCACAATAAATAAGTTATATTTAATTTCACCAACCAATCACTATCCCGATTACCCATTCCCGTTATCCTCACTTTACGTCCCTAAAACACCTATCTCAAGGGACCTAATCTAGGATTTTCATCGGGACGGACATCACTGCGAAGGGGTTTCCTCAACAATAGATATCCTAAAGGCAACCATGAGGGGGATAGAGTACACCGGTGAACACATCGTTCACAACACCTACAGGTTATGAACCTGCTAGCGTTCCACTGGACTGTCTAGAAAGAGTCCGTGGTCGTTATCCATACTCCGCTGAATAACTAGATCAACAACAACAACAACAACATCAAGGCCTCTCATCTGTTTATTACACACCAACTATCTACCCATGTTCTACCCAACATATTAGTAGATAAAAATATATATTTTCATACGTAGTTTAAAGAAAACCTGTATAGCATGCTTTAATCAACACATATATCACATAACAGATGAGGCACACACACACATAACACATATCTCATAAGGAAATAAGCAGATCTATAAGATAGAAGAGAATGAATACTCATTCACACATAACACAACCAAATATATACACATAACACGTATTTTTATATAAAATACTTCGTATTATTGTATTAGAAGAAATAACTACACACTCACTTGATCAGAAGACGATCCGATAGCACTACGGCTTATAGAAGTAGTATTCCTCAGCAGATCTGGAAGATCTCCTCGAAAATCGAACTTCTTGCGGGCAGAGCTTCGACTCAGGAACCGCGCTTCTCAGGATCTTCGGGATCTCGGGACTTGCCTCGGGGCTAGAGTATGATACCGGGGCTTCAGGGTAGCTTCGGCACGAAAAACGATGCAAAAGACTAGAGAAAAGAGAAGAAAATGGGCAAAATGGCCGGCTGCCTTCGGATCCTTTATATAGAGGCTGGAGCCTCGGAGTACGCGGGGCGTACACGCGTACGCAGCGCGTACGCGTCCGAAATCGTCATTGCATGCGTCATCCGAAGTGTCGACACTATCGGAGTTACACGATAGCATAACCTCGTACGCGGGGCGTACTCCGGATTACACCGGTGACACGGCTTCGGATAATGCCTCCGATTTTGAATTAAATAAAAATACAAAATGATTAATAAACTTCGGAAATTCATAACTTCTTCATACGAACTCCGTTTTCGACGTTCTTTATATCGCCGCGAAGGTGAGATTATGCTCTACAAATCTCGTTTAGACTCCATTGGCTAATTGTGACTTTATTTTTAATATATTATAAGTATATTACTTATATATTATCTTTAGTAGGCCGGGACAGGAAAACTCCGTTCGAAATTCATAACTCCTTCATCTGAACTCCGATTCCGTCTGTCTTTCCGTCGTTGCACTACTATCAATGAGATATTCAATTCTCATTTAGATCACTAAGGATAGATATCTATCTACCTTAAATTCACTATTTACGTCGCGCTAGGTCGTGTCGGTTCTGTCACGAAACTTCGACAGGTCATAACTTCTTCGTTATAACTCGGATTTCGGCATTCCTTATATATTCGGAAACCTCATTTCGACCACTACAACTTTATGTAAAGATATCAGACTTATCTCATACTTTACTTTTGACGCTTATTTTTATTCTTAATTAATCAAACCACATAATTAAGCAATTAGGCACAAAACACATAATACTCAAATAATATACTTCTATTATTTCAAAATGGGTTACAAAAGTTAACCTAGACTATTACATTGCTAAAAACGGCAAGCCCGGAAACACAGGCGTTACACCCTTCAATCCGACACCTTTAGGTTGGTCAGCTCATGCACGACGGCGAAGGAAGTTTGGGATAGACTTCGCGAACTGTATTCCACAGACGAGGATCTTGAACATTCTATTCAAACCTTGCTCTTATCTGATTTTGGAGAATTCAGGCAAGGAGCCGAAGAAACGGTGACCCAGACGTTCGATCGCTTCAATCATCTTCTCAGCAAGATGATCAAACACGATATTGAAAGGAAGCTTATCGAGCAGAAGGTTACTTTCTTAAATGGACTAAAGTCTGAATGGAGAGCTGTGGTTTCTACAGTCAAAGCCCATGAGCAGTTTAAATCATACTCTTTGGCGAAACTAGTGGGTATTCTCAAGTCCCAAGAAAAGATTGTGGTGCAAGAGAAGAACGTCGTTTCTAGCCTTGGTTCGTTGACCCGCCTATCGAAAAGTAAAGCTGTGATGGAGGATGAAGACCTCAACTTGGAGGAGTATGACCTCACGTCTGAGGACTATGCCATGATGGTGTCCAATCCCAAGAGGTTCATAAAGAAGAGATTCCCCAGCAATAAAAACCGAAACTGGCAGGGGAGTTACAGCTCAGAAAAGGTGAACAATGAACCGAAGGTTGAGGAGCCCAAGAAGGAACCGATGGTGGATGGCAATTCCAGAGTAAGCTGTTACTACTATGGTGGGAAAAACCACTATGCTAAGGATTGTGTCCTTAAGAAGATGGCTGAAAAGGATGATGGAAAAGATGAGGAAGCTGTGTTGCAGAAGAGGCTGGATGAGTTGAGAAAGAAGAAGTCTACCGCTAACCCTTCTATTAATGCTCTTATTGTGCAGGGTTCGGTTGCTGATGACGAGTTCGGTAGCACGGAAGTTTGGTCTACCGACTCAGAAGACGATGAAGTGAGGAAGCCTACCCATGGAAAGGCTTTTGTGGCTAAGGAAGAGAGCAGTGGAGGAAGATGCTTCATGGTGTCTGACGTATCTCAAATGAGGGGATACAACACCGATGGTGGAAGCGATGGACCGAAGGTGCAGGAGGACATGTGCTTTACGGCCAAACCACTCAGCCAGCAGTTCAATGAGCTCGATGAACTGATAAAGAAGGTACAATCGGTTTTCATTTCATCTAAAGTACCACCATCCTCATATGAGAAAGAACTAAAAAACGTTAATACAAGAATTTATCATCTAGATAGTAGCTTAACTCAAACTCGAGTCACCAATTCTAACCTAACTGATCAATTAAGCAGGGTGGCGTCGAAGAGTGAGGAGCGGCGAATGTGGATCGAGTTGAAGGAATCTGAATTAGTTAAAGTTAAAGATGAAAACATTTATTTGCAAAGAGATAATTTAAAACTGTTAAAACAGCGGAATGTTTTTTGTTTAATTGCAAAACGTCTATATTCTAATATTACTCAGCTTCACCTGGACTGTGAAATAGGCCAAAAGATCAATCGCATGATTTTACCCTTCCTGGAGTTTAAGGAGGATGAAATCGATGCCGAAGCCTACAATTGTGAGAGTGTGATATCGTCTGATGATGTCAATCCGACCTACATGTATGGACTGGACAAAATTGAGTCCTTCATTAAATCCAAGGACCACAAGGACATGCTCAAAAATCTTTTGGATGAAAATGATAAACTTAAACTGAGAACCGAAACCATACAAAAATTTGATTCTTTAAATGCCAACGTAAGCTCAAAAAACAAAATTGATGTTGAAAATGCATCTGAGCTTAACGAAGACGACAACATGAGTGAAATTTCTGTAGAGGACACGGTTGACTGCTCAGAATTTGTTAAAAGCGAACCTGAAAACCACAAGAATCTTATTTCTGAAAATTCAGTGGAGTTCGCTCGATTGTCCCAACAAAAGTCCCCGAAATTAGCAGAGAAAGCAGTTGTGTATCAAAAGGTCAGGACCACTCCGAATCAAGTATACAAGGTGACTGGAGTAACCGAACATCAGACAGCTGAACTCACAGCTGTTGTAAACGAAGACAATGCTAATGGCTGTGATGAGTACTTCTGGGAAGCTCCAATAGATAATGCAAACGAAACCGTTGGCTTATCTGAAAGAACCTCCTGGATGAGTAAAGGAAGATACATACCTGAACCCTTGAATAAACCGGATAATTTTGATGAGCCTAGCACCAGTGGTATGAAAGACATTCCTCAGGAGGATGAAAGTTCAGCAAAAGAAGACATTCCCTCTACTCCTTCAGCTCAAAGTGAAACTTCTTCAGACATTCCCTCTACTCCCTCAGCTCAAAGTAAAATTCCTTCAGTTCAAAAGGAACCAGCCAAGGAGAAACCGAAAACGAAAGCCAATGTTCATCATCAACCAAAGCAGATGAGGAATAAGAAGAGAGAAAGGAAACAAAGATACAGGAAGAATCTCTCTGAAAGGAGACAATTCTGGCAGTCCCAGAATGCATACTTCTCACATCAAGACAAGAATCTGAAGTATGAAAACAATTCTGTCGAAAAGTCTGAAAGTCACAACAACCGAAAGCCAAGGTTCGGTTCACCAGAAAATACCAACCGAAAGCAAAGGTTCGGTTCTGAGAAAGACTTCAACCGAAAGCCAAGGTTCGGTTCACAAGACGATTCCAACCGAAAGAAAAGGTTCGGTTCTGAAGTCAAAAGAGAGCAAAACTCCAAGGTTAGTCCCTCTAATGATCAAAAGCACAAGGGTCACCTAGAGTCTCCAGTCAAGAAGTCCTATCCATCTAAACCCACTTCTTCTACTTCTTCTAATTCTTCTACCAATTCATCTCCATCTTGCTCTAAAGCTAATTCTGTTCATTCTCAAAAATCTCATCCGTCAGCTGAACAAAAAGGCAAGCAGAAGGTCAATGAATCCAAACCAGGGTCCAAACCGAACGCACCCAATCCTAATAAGATAAAAGTTTTTACCATTAAAAAGAAAGATGAAACAACACTCATAAAACGAACATATTTAGTTGACATCTCTCTTACTGTTCCTGTTCCCATGAAAAACTCACGTGGACCCAAGAAACTTTGGGTTCCTAAATCTGCTTAATTTTTGCAGGTTATAAGTGACGAGCAGTTCGACGAAGAATGGTACATCGATAGTGGCTGCTCACATCACATGACAGGGAGGAAAGAGGAGCTCAGAGAATACAGATCTCTTGCAAATGGTGGCAACGTCAAGTTTGGAAATAATTCTTTCGGCACCATAAAGGGATACGGGATGATAACAAATGGTGACTTTACTATAAGGAAGGTGGCTTATGTGGAAGGACTCCAACACAACCTCATCAGTGTATCTCAGATTGTTGGAGGTACAGGTCTAAAAGTCTCATTCGATGATGAAGGTTATGAGATTATTGAGAAAAAGACAAAGAAGGTGATTCTAAAGTCGGAGCAAAAGGGTGAAATGTTTCCTCTGAACCTTAAACCCATCAAAGGAAACCCAACTATATGCCTGTTATCAAAAGCTCAATCTGACGAAAGCTGGTTGTGGCACCGAAGACTCTCTCATCTCAATTTTAAAGATATCAACCGACTTGTTACTGGAGGTCATGTTAGGGGTCTTCCATTACTCAAGTTCGACAGAGATCATTTGTGTGCTGCATGCGAAATGGGGAAGCAGAGTCGTCAAAGTCACCCATCTATAATCAACACAAAAGTTGTTGAACCACTCGAATTACTTCATATCAATTTGTGTGGTCCTTCATCTATCGAAAGCATCGGTGGCAGCAAGTATATTCTTGTTATTGTTGATGACTTTTCACGATTTACATGGGTGTTCTTCCTAAAGCTCAAATCTGAAGCGACTCAAAAGCTGAAAGTGTTTATCAAGCAAATTGAAGTACAGCTCAAGAAGGTTGTTCGCAACATCAGAAGCGACAATGGTCTTGAATTCAAGAACAGGGAGTTTGAAGAGTTTCTAGCAGAAAAGGGAATTAGTCACAACTTCTCAGCTCCCTACACACCACAACAGAACGAAATTGTCGAAAGACGAAACCGATCTTTGTGTGAAGCTGCCCGAACTATGCTAAGTTTCGCTTCTTTACCTCTTTATTTTTGGGCTGATGCTATTTCTGCTGCTTGTTTTACACAGAATAGGTCTTATCTCAACAAGCGATTCACGCTCACACCATACGAGATTCTCAATAACAGAAAGCCTAATGTGAAATTTTTCCACGTGTTCGGCTCACGGTGTTTCGTCTTTAACTCTAAAGAACACCGCAACAAGTTCGATGTCAAAGCCGACGACTGAATCTTTCTGGGCTACTCTCTCACATCCAAGGCGTACAGGGTCCTAAACAAGCGTTCGAGAAAAATTGAAGAGACATACTATGTGACCTTTGACGATAGCTATGTCAAAAAGCTACAGGCCAAAGAAGATACCGCTGGGGAAATCTTTCCTCAAACTTGTCACACCCCCAAACCAGAACGGCGGAATCGTTCGGGGGCGGAGGACGTCATATTCAGTATCATAACAGTTCATAGAAAGGAAAGTACACACCACCATAATATAAATATATTTGAAAAGTTTACATGATTGTAGATGTTACATGTTTGCAAAAGAAATCAAATACAAAATGGTGATCCAAAATATGTTACTAACGCCAGCGCGTTAGTCTTCAGAAGTAGTTGCTACCTGGGTAGCGGTTTCCTGAGAATACAAGTTATTTCAAAGAAAAAGTGTCAACATTTAAGTTGGTGAGTTCATAAGTGGTGTTTTGAGAAGATGTATGCCATTCGAAAGTGTGTGTATGTTTTCCAGAAAAACCCTTATTTTCTTATAAAAGTATGAAATGCATATGAATATTCATGATGTAAATTGCAACTAATTGTACCGAGAAAATCCCTTATTTTCCTATTAGTTGTTTGGTTTGTATACAGGAAAAACCCTTATTTTCCTGACATAACTGGCAGTCTCTAAGACCGAAAATCGCAAGCAAGCGACGTGCTTGTAAGTTGTGTCATAGTTTTACATAGTAAAGCTATACGAAGATTGCATTTATTAGATGAAGAATAGTTTTAATGACTACTCGTTCATAAAATCATAATACCATAATAATTGTATATCCGATGAGTTTTATAACCATACTAAACATAATATGCCTGTAGCGACGTTCTTCAGGCGTCGTAGCGTTATGACAACTGTCACCCCAAAAGACGGACTGTAGCTAACAGTCAGGGCGCGGGATCATGACTTCCCGTATAGATCTATACACATTTGACACGTTCTCCGAACGGGAGACTCTGGTTATAGACAGGACTTGCAGCATTATTTTCTAATAAAGAAAAGTAACGTTTGAAGATATACACGGCTCATGGATTCTCAACTAAGTCTGTATTAAAGTAGTAGTTTGTATGCAAAGTTTAACTTCTTTCACAATGTTTGACAAAGCATAAATCATAAGTTCTTTGAATGCATAAAATGACTTAGTAAAGAATGTTACCCTTGATATGATGTATTTGTATGTAAACGTATAAATAAAACATATTTCTATTTATAAACATATTATATCCCAAGAGGGTAAAGCTGTGTTGTGAGGGGTTTTGTATCATAATAACTTCACAAGATAGTTAAAACAACAGTATGAAAAGTATATCAAAAGGTTGATGTTTCACACGATTTTAGTCGTGTGTTTACTTGTATTCCTCCCCAAAAAGAGTATAAAAACATTTAAAATGTATTTAAAGAGTGTTCGAAGGGGATATGAACTCACTTGTTAGTTTGAAGATAGCGAGATGGAAAACCGGGCAGAGTTTCGTCTCGGGAAACTGATTTTTCTCGGGATTCTCGGGAATCTCGGGAGTAGAATCGACCTTCGGGACTTGAGCCAAAAAGACCAGAGCTTCGGGTTTGAACGGACACAGAAAACGAGGCAAAGTTGAGAGAGAGAGAAGAGAAATGAGCCCTTTCTTTGGAAACCCTCGCATCCTATTTATAGTAAGGCTGGTCTGCCTCGGTACGCAGCACGTACGCGTACGTCATGCATGACCGAAGCCTCGACTGCCTCGGTTCGGATGGGACGGGTTGCTGGGTACGCGGGTCGGATGGGACGGCGGGTCGGATGGGACAGCGGGTCGGACGGGTCGGGGCTTCGGACGGGTCGGACGGGTCGTTTTCTTCGGATAGCGCGACGTGGATGATCAGAGGCCAATCCTCTCGGTTACGCGGGGCGTACAGGGGTACGCAGCGTGTACCTCGGATGAGGACGCTGACTCCCCTTTGGATAATATCCGAATTTTGATTTAAATAAATAATTAATTTATTTAATAAACTTCAAAAATTCATATCTTCTTCATACGAACTCCGTTTTCGATGGTCTTTATATCCACGCGTAGGTGAGACTACGCTCTACAACTTTCGTTTAGACTCCGTTGGCAAATTCCAAAATTATTTTTATTATTTATTTTATAACTAATCGTGTTTAAGGAATTTCTTTCAAAATTCATAACTTCTTTATTCGATGTCGGTTTTTGCCAGACTTTTTACCGCTGAAATACCATTGTCGAGACCTTCGATTCTCGTTTAGGTCATTCCGGCCAAAAGTCGCTCGATCTTCGATTCGAGTTTTTAGCTGTCTACTTCTATATTCGGATCTTGGAAAAATCATAACTTCCTCATGCGAAGTCAGATTTGGACGTTCTTTTTGTGTACGCTCACGGTTTAATGTTATCTATGACTTTCATTTAGATACCTAAGGCTACATGCTATCGTATTGAAACTTTGCGTTTTCCGTTTAATCGGTGTTGTCGGTTTTGACGGAAATCTTAGAATGGTCATAGCTTCTTCGCCATAACTCAGATTTTAGCGTTCTTTATATATTTGGAAACTTTTAAGACGATATCTACTACATAGCGTACTCCAAATCAGAGCTTTTGAATAATTCATTTATCGATGATATTCCCATTACATTCAAAAGGGGTTACAAGACTCGGTTTATAATGCCCGGAAATAACGGGTTGTTACATCATCCCCCCGTTAGAGGGAATTTCGTCCGGAAATTTAATACAAGATAAGAGTTTTAGGGGCTGAGGAAGAGATGCGGATACTTCTGTAGCATTTGGTCTTCCCGTTCCCATGTGAATTTGGGTCCTCTCTTAGCATTCCATCGAACTTTTACTATTGGAATGCGACTCTGCTTGGTCCGTTTAACTTCCCTATCCATGATCTCGACGGGTTCTTCCACAAAGTTAAGATTTTCGTTTAACTCGATTTCATCGAGTGGAATTACAAGCGTTTCGTCGGACAAACACTTTTTCAGGTTCGACACGTGGAATACTGGATGCACTTTGTTAAGCTCGATTGGAAGTTGGAGTTTGTAAGCCACTGGACCAACTCTCGAAATGATTTCGAAGGGTCCAATGTACCTGGGATTTAGCTTTCCACGCTTCCCAAAGCGTATCACGCCCTTCCAGGGTGAGACCTTCAGTAGCACACGGTCGCCAATCTGGAATTCCAAGGGTTTACGTCTCCTGTCGGCATAGCTCTTTTGCCTATCCCTTGAGGACTTCAGTCGTTCACGTATTTGCACGATCTTTTCGGTAGTTTCTCTGATGATCTCCGGACCAGTGAGGGTGCTTTTAGGGACTAGACCTTTTGCCAATTGGGTGTCGCCCACTTCCGCCCAGCACAGGGGTGATCTGCACTTACGGCCGTAAAGGGCTTCGAATGGAGCGGTCTTGATACTAGTATGATAACTATTGTTATAAGAGAACTCGACCAAAGGCAAGTGAATATCCCATGCCTTGCCAAAGTCGATTACACATGCTCGCAACATGTCTTCCAAGGTTTGGATCGTCCTCTCACTCTGTCCGTCAGTTTGAGGGTGGTATGCCGTACTCATGTCCAACCTTGTTCCCATGGATTTTTGCAATGATTGCCAAAATCTGGAAGTGAACCTGCTGTCTCTATCTGAGATGATGGACATTGGTACTCCATGAAGTCGTACGATCTCCCGGATGTAGGTTCTTGATAGTTTTTCCATCCTATCGGTTTCCTTGATCGGTAAGAAATGGGCTGACTTGGTTAATCTGTCGACGATTACCCAAATAGTATCTTGGCCACTCTGAGTTTTGGGCAGTTTGGTTATGAAGTCCATGGAAATCTGCTCCCATTTCCACTCAGGTATTTCAGGTTGTTGGAGTAGGCCTGAGGGTTTTTTGGTGTTCTATTTTTATTTTGGCGCAAGTTAAACACTTGCTCACATACGTAGCGATCTCCGCTTTCATGTTTGGCCACCAGTAGAGTTGCTTGAGATCTAGATACATCTTGTCTGACCCTGGGTGTACGGAGTATGGGGTCCTGTGTGCCTCGCTCATAACTACCTCTCTGAATCCACCAAACTTTGGTGTCCAGATCCGGTTCATGAGGTAGCGTGCTCCGTCACTCTTGATTTCTAAGTTCTTGTCCATTCCCCTAAGGGTCTCACCTGCCACGTTTTCGGGTTTCAAGGCCTCTATTTGAGCTTCCTTAACTTGCGTCGATAGGTGCGAATGGATCGACATAGCTAATGACTTCACTCTCCGGCCTGAGTACTCCTTTCGACTAAGGGCATCGGCTACGACGTTTGCCTTTCCCGGATGATAGCGAATCTCACATTCGTAGTCGTTGAACAATTCGACCCAACGTCGTTGTCTCATGTTTAATTCCTTCTGGTCGAAGATGTGTTGGAGGCTCTTGTGGTCCGTAAAGACTGTGCACTTGGTACCGTAAAGGTAGTGCCTCCAGATTTTAAGAGCGAAGACCACTGCTCCAAGTTCTAAGTCATGAGTGGTGTAATTGACCTCATGCGTTTTCAGTTGTCGTGAGGCATATGCAATCACCTTTCCCTTCTGCATTAGTACACAACCCAGCCCTTGCTTTGAAGCGTTGCAATACACCACAAAATCTTCGGTCCCTTCCGGAAGAGAAAGGATAGGTGCACTGCAAAGGGCTTGTTTCAAGGTTTGAAATGCGACATCTTGCTTTTCTCCCCAGTTGTAGGTCACACCTTTCTGGGTTAACGCGGTAAGAGGCTTTGCGATGCTGGAGAAATTTTGGATGAACCTTTGGTAATAACCAGCAAGACCTAGAAATTGGCGAATTTCTGTTGGTGTAGTTGGTGCAGACCAGTTTTCGATAGCCTTGATTTTCGAGGGGTCCACGTGGATTCCTTCCTTGCTGACCACGTGACCGAGGAAGTCCACCTTTCTAATCCAAAACTCATATTTTGAGAATTTCGCATAAAGCCTCTCAGTCCGTAACGTCTTTAAGACTTGTCTCAGGTGTTGACTATGTTCTTCTTTATTCCTTGAATAAATGAGTATGTCGTCTATGAATACTATCACAAATTTATCCAAGAATGGACGACATACCCGATTCATTAGATCCATGAATACGGCCGGGGCATTGGTTAGTCCGAACGGCATTACTACGAACTCGTAATGTCCGTACCTCGTCCGGAAGGCCGTCTTGGGAACATCACTCTCTAGGACTCGCAGCTGGTGATATCCCGACCTTAGATCGATCTTGGAAAAGTAGTTGGCTCCTTGGAGTTGATCGAATAAGTCGTCGATTCGGGGTAGGGGGTATCGGTTCTTGATGGTGAGTTTGTTGAGTTCTCAGTAGTCGATGCACATCCTGAACGATCCATCTTTCTTTTTCACAAACAACACGGGTGCTCCCCAAGGTGAGAAGCTCGGCCTTATTAATCCTTTTCCCAGTAGTTCATTCAGTTGACTGGATAGCTCCTGCATTTCTGTCGGGGCTAATCGATAGGGTGCTTTGGCTACTGGGGTAGCTCCGGGAATCAGATCGATTCTGAATTCAACTTGTCTTACGGGTGGTATCCCTGGAAGGTCCTCGGGAAACACATCAGGAAAATCGCATACGTTGGGCACATCCTTGATGTCCCGGACTTCGCGTTTCACGTCTACAACATGTGCTAGTGTAACAACGCAAATTTTCAAACAAATTTTTCATTTTAAAAATAAGGTACTTCCATTCAAAACAAGGCATAAATAATGTAAGTGTCATGTCCAATACAAATTGTCTAAATCCCAAGATCATAAAAACATCCTTCAGTGTGTACCGATCACGTCGGCGCCTTCCCACGGTCCTCGCTAGTACCTGAAACACATACATAACAACTGTAAGCATAAATGCTTAGTGAGTTCCCCAATATACAACTTACGTACATACGCCTTTCCAGGCCCTGACCTTCCGGTCCTCAACACAACGCCTTCCGGCCCATAACATAATCGCCTTCCGGCCCATCACATATTGCCTTCCGGCCCACATAACATACATAGCACATATAACAAATAACTTACCACATATAGCATACATATCACATATCATATCTGACCTTCCGGTCACACAGTCAAACCCTTCCGGGTACAGTATAGTGAGCAGACTCACCTCGTGAATGCTGAAAGCTAGCAAATCCTGAAATCACTCGTGCATAATCCGTCGAGCTACAACCTCCCTATAACATCACATATCTCTCATTAACACTTATATCTTCTAAGTGTGACTATCCCTAAGAAGTCAGACTTAGGTCAACTCTGGTCAACGGTCAACGGTCAACGGTCAACTCGACCGGACTCGGCGAGTGCCATGGCGACTCGGCGAGTCTAGACGTCCTTCAATTCTCTGAGATTCCCTTTCTACTCGTCGAGTATCCTCCTTGACCCGACGAGTTACTCCTGGAAGAATCGCGGGGCCACCCTGACTCAACTCGCCGAGTCTGAAGAACAACTCGACGAGTCCTAGTTAATCTTCAAGCTACTCGCCGAGTCTGTTCATCGAACTCGGCGAGTCCATGCCATGCAACCACCCAAACTGCATCCTAAGGTCAGAACTACTCCGACCATTCCTAGGTCTGGCCTTCCTAGGCCGATCCATCACGTAAAGTCCTCATTTCAGTGCTCATGAGACACCCTATGATTCATAATTTACATTTTGACCTAAGGCATAAGGATTCCAATCCAAAACCTTCATCAATTCCCGAAATCCACAGACATGGGACATTCTGGACCTCCAAAGGTCCCAATACAGGGTTACAATCGTTTAGGGGACTAGGGTAACATTCAATCTATTCACAAAAGGGTTCCATAAACCCTAATTCAATAATCACATCAACATAGCAGAGTATACTCGAATTCTTACCTGGATGATGTATTCTCTGTCTCCCCAATCCTCAGAATGTGACTCCCTTGCTGTTCCTTTAGCCAATCCCTTCTCTTCCTTGCACAACAACTCTTCTATAATCAACAATGGCCTATAATCCTTGCTCCAGATGCACACAATCGATTTAGGGTTCTTCTCAGAAGGCTAAAATGAACAATGATGGCCAATAAGTCCCTTTTATACGTCCCAAACCTGAACGGTTAGGGTTTTCGCTAAACAGCGTAGACTCGCCGAGTCCATATCTGGACTCGTCGAGTCCAATCGCGAAACTGCGACCAAGTCTGCGATCCTACTCGGCGAGTCTAGGCTCCAACTCGCCGAGTCCCCTCTTAAATCACCCCAAAAACATAATTTAACAATACCTGAGATTCCGGGCTGTTACAACTCTCCCCCACTAGGATTAGACTTCACCCTCGAAGTCTCACTCTGAAAATAGCTCCGGATGCTGCTCCCGCATCTCACGTTCCGGCTCCCAAGTCATTTCCGATCCCTTCTGGTGTTGCCACTGGACCAACACCAGAGGTACCTCCTTGTTCCTCAGAACCTTGATCTTCCGATCCCTGATGGCCACTGGTCTCTCAGCATAATTCAGGCTCGCATCCACCTGAATATCCTCCAATGGAACCACTGTCGACTCATTGGCTATGCACTTCCTCAATTGCGACACATGAAAAGTGTCGTGGATCTATCCCAACTCCGCTGGCAACTCCAACCGATAGGCTACCCGGCCTATCCTTGCAATCACACGAAATGGCGCAATATACCGGGGCCCTAACTTGCGCCTCTTCCTGAATCGAATCACTCCTTTCCAAGGAGAGACCTTTAGGAGAACGAAGTCGCCGACCTGAAACTCAAGCTCGGATCGGCGCCTGTCTGCATAACTCTTCTGTCGGCTCTGGGCGGTCAATAACCTCTGTCTAACTTGCTGAATCTGCTCTGTCGTCTGAAGCACGATCTCTGTGCTGCCCATCACCCTCTATCCCACCTCTCCCCAGCAAATGGGGGTCCGACATCTCCTACCATACAACAGCTCAAAAGGTGGCATACCAATGCTCGAATGATGGCTGTTGTTGTAGGAAAACTCTGCCAATGGTAAATACGCATCCCAACTACCCCCGAAGTCCAACACACACGCTCAAAGCATGTCCTCCAGCGTCTGAATCGTCCGCTCGCTCTGGCCGTCTGTCTGGGGATGATATGCGGTACTAAAATGCAATTTAGTACCTAGCTCCTCATGGAATTTCTTCCAGAATCTGGAAGTGAAGCGTACATCACGGTCTGAAACAATCGAGATCGGCACCCCATGCCGAGATACCACTTCTCTCACATATATCTCCGCCAACTTCTCCGCTGAAGAACTCTCGTTGATGGCAAGGAAGTGTGCACTCTTCGTCAACCTATCCACAATCACCCAAATTGCATCGACTCCCCTGGCAGTCCTTGGCAATTTGGTGATGAAATCCATAGTGATTTGTTCCCACTTCCACTCGGTAATCTCCAATGGCTGCAACTTGCCATGAGGCCTCTGGTGCTCGACCTTAACCCTACCGCAGGTCAAGCACCTCTCAACGAACCATGCGACGTCCCTCTTCATACAGGGCCACCAATACTCCTTCCTCAAATCCAAATACATCTGCATACCCTGTTCATGAGATCCATGAACACAGCCGGGGCATTGGTGAGCCCGAAAGGCATCACCACAAACTCATAATGCCCATATCGCGTCCTAAATGCTGTCTTCTGGACGTCCTCATCCCGCACTCTCACCTGATGGTACCCTGACCTCAGATCGATCCTAGAAAACCAAAATGCTCCCTGCAACTGATCGAATAAGTCATCGATTCTCGGTAACGGGTAACGGTTCTTGACCGTCAACTTGTTCAACTCCCGGTAATCAGGGCACATTCGGTGTGAACCATCCTTCTTCTTGACGAACAGAATAGGTGCTCCCCACGGCGAGCTGCTCGGCCGAATGAATCCCTTCCCCAGCAACTCCTGGAGCTGCGAGGACAACTCTTGCATCTCTGGAGGTGCAAGACGATAAGGCACCTTAGCAATAGGCGCCGCCCCCGGAACCAGATCGATACCAAACTCTACTTGCCTCACAGGAGGTACTCCCGGCAGCTCCTCGGGGAAAACATCTGGAAACTCACGCACCACTGGGACCTCCTCAACTGACCTCGGTCTCTCGGAAACCTCCCGCGTATCCATCACATACGCCACAAAACCCTTACATCCCTACTGTAGACATTGCCTCGCCCTAGCGGCCGAACAAAAAGCTGATCCCGAACGGGTACCCTCGCCGTACACCGAAAGGACTCCCCCACTATGGTCTCGTATAGTCACCAGCTGACGCTCACAGTCGATGACAGCGCCAAATCGGCTCAACCAGTCCATGCCCACGATGACACAGACGTCACCCATCGCAATAGGAATCAGGTCAATCGGGAACTCAACCCCGAAAATCTCTAGCACGCATCCCCGAAGAACCTCCGTGGCACAAATCACTCTCTCGTCAGCTATAGAGACTCTCAAAGGTCGACTCAACGACTCACGACTAACGCTGATATGCTGACTAAAGGCTAAGGACACAAAGGACCTACTCGCACCCGAGTCAAATAACACTAAGGCAGGCACAGAGTTCACAAGGAAAGTACCTATGCATATAATAACATAAGCATAACATCTCAACTTTAAAATAAGTACATGAATTACAGCATACCTGCCACAACATCGGGCGCAACGCGGACCTCCTCCGCAGTCAGCTGAAAGGCTCTCCCACGAGCCCTCGGGGCCTCGACCTTCACCGGTCGAGTCTCAGTAGTCCTGGCAGTAGGTGCAGATCCCTGACGAAGCTGAGGGCACTCAGCCTTCCGATGGCCGGTCTGGTTGCAATGAAAGCAAACCATAAATCCCTTGGGGCACTCCCTAGCAATGTGCCCCTCCTTGCCGCACTTGTAGCAAGCACCAGCTCGACACGCCCCATCGTGACCCTTGCCTCACTTTCCGCAAGTGCGGACCTTCGGACCTCCCGTCCTCGAATCGGCAGACTTGGTCCGCTTGGCTGCCGGCTGAGACTGAGCCGGCCACCGGTCCACCTGCTGAGACTCGGCCTCCTCCCTGGCCTAGGTCTCCAACTCGATCTCACGCTTCCTGGCATTCGCCTGAAGCTCAGTAAAAGTATGATAGGTGGAGTTCGACACAAACTCCCGGATATCCCTCCTCAAAACACCCAAGTACCGGCTCATCCGAGCCTGCTCTGTGGATACCAGCTCGGGGCAGAACATCGCCCTCTCATGAAACTTCCGCGTGATCGCCGCAACCGAATCAGTACCCTGCTTGAGGGTTAAGAACTCCTGAACCAATCGTTCCCTCTCCACCGGGGGAACGTACTCGTCCCTGAACATAGCAGTAAACCCCTCCCATGTCACTGCTGTAATCTCTGCCAAAGTGAAGTTCGCCGTCACGAACTTCCACCAGTCCTTCGCTCCCAGACGGAGCTGGTTCAAAGCGAACCGTACCCTCAGGTGCTCCGGGCAAGAAAAAGTGTAGAAGCACCCCTCTATATCCGCGATCCACCTCATCGCAGCAATCGGATCCTGCGTCCCATCGAACTCTGGTGGCTTCGTGTTGCTGAACTCTCGGAACAGCAACGAGTCACCCCCCTGTGGCCTGGTAGCGGCCACAGCTGCGGTAGCTGCACCGGATGCAGCTTCAGTCAATGCGGCATACCGCTCCTCAAACGTCTCCATCAGGGTGGTCTTAATAGACCCAAACATCTCCGGGATCTCAGCCCGGATCGCCGCAGCTACCTCCTCGTGAATCATCTGACGAATCTCCTCGTCACTCACACCGCTCGAACTCGCTCTGTGGCGTGTTCTAACCATGATGTCTCTGAAATACAACATAAAACTATCAGAGACTCCATCGAGTATAATCGCACTGGATAACGCAACCCTACTCAGTCTCCGATATCCAGGGATTCTTACTTGGGTCTCCCACTGACCCGGTGTCTTCGGTAGTACGGGCCCAATACTACCGACCACACCGCATCAACATTCATCCCATGTCTTCCTCCCCAAACCCCGGATAGTGAGTACTCTACTTCTGTTATGCACTATCTACCCGCACACTAGCAAAGCATCTCATATCGGCAAACTTCCCTAGACTAAGGCATCACAAATCAGGCCACTCTAGTCCTATCATGAATACCTAGTCTTCTAGCATGCATAACAATTCATATCATATAATATTGTAAGGTATTTTGGGGATCTTTACCATTCGGGCGCTGACTGATCGTACACACTGCTTCTTTCTTGCTTACCACAAAACCATTTACAAGAGTCTATGCCTTTATTTTAAATTTTTTTTTCTCAAATCCTCGGTTTGAGTTCAGTTACTCCCGAAGGTGCACCCGAATCCCTCAAACCAAGGCTCTGATACCAATTGTAACAACGCAAATTTTCAAACAAAATTTTCATTTTAAAAATAAGGTACTTCCATTCAAAACAAGGCATAAATAATGTAAGTGTCATGTCCAATACAAATTGTCTAAATCCCAAGATCATAAAAACATCCTTCAGTGTGTACCGATCACGCCGGCGCCTTCCCACGGTCCTCGCTAGTACCTGAAACACATACATAACAACTGTAAGCATAAATGCTTAGTGAGTTCCCCAATATACAACTTACGTACATATGCCTTTCCAGGCCCTGACCTTCCGGTCCTTAACACAACGCCTTCCGGCCCATAACATAATCGCCTTCCGGCCCATCACATATTGCCTTCCGACCCACATAACATACATAGCACATATAACAAATAACTTACCACATATAGCATACATATCACATATCATATCTGACCTTCCGGTCACACAGTCAAACCCTTCCGGGTACAGTATAGTGAGAAGACTCACCTCGTGAATGCTGGAAGCTAGCAAATCCTGAAATCACTCGTGCACAATCCGTCAAGCTACAACCTCCCTATAACATCACATATCTCTCATTAACACTTATATCTTCTAAGTGTGACTATCCCTAAGAAGTCAGACTTAGGTCAACTCTGGTCAACGGTCAACGGTCAACTCGACCGGACTCGGCGAGTGCCATGGCGACTCGGCGAGTCTAGAGGTCCTCCAATTCTCTGAGATTCCCTTTCTACTCGTCGAGTATCCTCCTTGACCCGACGAGTTACTCCTGGAAGAATCGCGGGGCCACCCCGACTCAACTCGCCGAGTCTGAAGAACAACTCGACGAGTCCCAGTTAATCTTCAAGCTACTCGCCGAGTCTGTTCATCGAACTCGGCGAGTCCATGCCATGCAACCGCTCAAACTGCATCCTAAGGTCAGAACTGCTCCGACCATTCCTAGGTCTGGCCTTCCTAGGCTGATCCATCACGTAAAGTCCTCATTTCAGTGCTCATGATACACCCTATGATTCATAATTTACATTTTGACCTAAGGCATAAGGATTCCAATCCAAAACCTTCATCAATTCCCGAAATGCACAGACATGGGACATTCTGGACCTCCAAAGGTCCCAATACAGGGTTACAATCGTTTAGGGGACTAGGGTAACATTCAATCTATTCACAAAAGGGTTCCATAAACCCTAATTCAATAATCACATCAACATAGCAGAGTATACTCGAATTCTTACCTGGATGATGTATTCTCTGTCTCCCCAATCCTCAGAATGTGACTCCCTTGCTGTTCCTTTAGCCAATCCCTTCTCTTCCTTGCACAACAACTCTTCTATAATCAACAATGGCCTATAATCCTTGCTCCAGATGCACACAATCGATTTAGGGTTCTTCTCAGAAGGCTAAAATGAACAATGACGGCCAATAAGTCCCTTTTATACGTCCCAAACCTGAACGGTTAGGGTTTTCGCTAAACAGCGTAGACTCGCCGAGTCCATATCTGGACTCGTCGAGTCCAATCGCGAACCCGCGATCAAGTCTGCGATCCTACTTGGCGAGTCTAGGCTCCAACTCACCGAGTCCCCTCTTAAATCACCCCAAAAACATAATTTAACAATACCTGAGATTCCGGGCTGTTACAGCTAGAAATGCGTGACACTCCTTACGTAAGTACTTCTGAGCTTGGATACTTGAGATGATTCTAAGAGTGGTACTAGGTTTGTCGCCCAAGACAAGGAAGGTTTCGCCGATTGGCAGATTAAGGCGAACGACCTTATCGTAACATAGAATATCCGCACGATGTGAACTCAGCCAATCCATGCCAATGATGACATCGAAACTCTTAATCGAGACTGGCATGAGGTTGATTTGAAAGAGATTATCGTTTAGAGTTAGGGTGCAGTTTAAGTATATCTCTTTAGTGCCTTCGGTTTTCCCGTTGGCCATTTCTACTATGAACGGTTCACTTAATGATTGTGGTATTGGTTTTAGCATGCTTTTAATGTCGTGACTCACAAAACTCCTTTCTGCTCCACTATCAAACAAAATGCATGCATACGAGTTATCGAGAAGAAACGTACCCGCAACAACAGTAGGGTCCGCAATGGCTTCATCTTGTCCCATTGTGAAAACTCGGCCTCTTCCACCGGTATTCCTGTTGTTTTCCTGCGGGCAGTCCTTGCGGTAGTGCCCTGTGCTCCTACACTCAAAGCAAGCGCGACTTACTCCGGTATTAGTAGTGGGGGCGGATTGTTGGGTTGGCTCCTTGCAATAGCGGGCCGTATGACCCTTCTTATTGCACCTGGTGCATTGAAGGCCATGGCAGAGACCGCGGTGGTGGAAGTTGCACTGGTTACATTTCGGTAGCTTTCCATTGTATGAACTTGTGGGGGCAGAGTTGGTAGGTACAGTAATAGCGTGGGTCGCTATCACTTGTTGTTTCTTGGGGTTCTCCTGGAGGGTTTGTCCCCTCCTCTTGTTCCAAGGACTACTCTGTCCCTGAGCCTCCCTAGGTGGATTTGCGGCTGCTGTGATGGTACTCTATTTCGCTCCGTGATCGATGAGTCGTTGCGCCAGGCGTTTAGCGCTGTTGTAGGTGATAGGGTTGGAAGCTAGGACATGCCCTTGAATCTGGGGTGACAACCCCCAAATGTACCTTTCGACCTTCTTTGATTCTGGGTTGACCATGGTAGGGCACAAAGCAGCGAGATCGTTGAACCTAGCTGTGTAAGCGACTAGGTCAGACCCGACCATTTTCAAATTCCAGAGCTCCTGCTCAAGCTTTTGCACTTCACCCCTTGGGCAGTATTCTTCCAGTAGTAGTACCTTCAGTTCTTCCCAACTCATGGCGTTAGCGACAGTGGGCGTCACTAAGTTCACATGGCTTTTCCACCAAGTGAGGGCTCGATCTATGAAGGTGCAAGCAGCGAACTTAACCTTGCTTGTTTCTTGGCACGAGCAGATCTCGAAGACCGTTTCGGTCTTTTCGAACCATTGCATTAGTGCAATGACTCCGCCACTGCCATTAAAAGTCTTTGGCTTTGAGTTGGAGAACTCCTTGTAAGTACACTCCCTAACATGGCCCTGGCCGGTGCCACGATTGGGATGATTCGTGTTGCTTCCTGTACCTCCATTGGCATTGGAGTTTATTTGAGAGAGGGCTGCTGCTACTGCTGCTGTGATAGCAGCCTGGACCATTGCCGGATCATAAGTTAGTGGTGGAGGTGGTGGTGGGGTTGCGTTGGTACGTGCTGATCTACGAGGAGGCATTGCTCTGCCAAAAGAAAAAAAAATGATATATTATGAGTTTTGGTGGTTGTGAGTTGAATGATATTGAGTTAACTACCTTAAATAGATTAAGAATTTGGTTTGATCAACAATGGGTTTCGAGCTTGATTCATTAATAACGTTTGAATGGATGCACTTATGAGTTGAGCGGACTACACATATTTAAAACAAGAAAGAGGTATGCCCTATATATATTAAACATATAGTTGTGTTACATCCGAGTTTAGACAAAACTTTTTGACCTTTCTAAAGGTCTCCGATTACAGAAAGTTTTAACGAAAAGAACATTCTTATCCGAAGTCCTAATTTATAACAAAATTTGAAATCCTGGCAGGCACTATTTGCGACGTAGGTTGCGCTTGGAGCTTGACTCTGCATCTGATTGCTTCGATTCCATTAGGCACCGATCAAAAGCGGCTTGTTGCTCCCTTAACTCGGCTAGGGCTGCAATCATCTGTGCCTGAAATGCCTCAGACTGGAGTTGAGCATTATCTTGTATCTTGTCCAACCTACGGATATCAGAAGTGTGAACCTGCACTTCCACGTTGACATCCCGGAGTCAGCTTGCTTGAACTCCGGACTGATAGGACTGATTGGCTAACTTACCCACCATTACCGGGAGTGCTCGATCAGCCGAACTTCCACCGCGGATATCATAGAAGTCCCGACACATGCCGTAGGGAGGGCGTATGCCTTGTTGTTGGCTCCATTGATGTAGGTGACTTCCCTAAACGGGAGTGGGTCCTTGGAAGTTCCTCACATGGACAGGAGGTTGAATGGGTGGTGGATCGATCACTTCCGGCTCTGAGTCAGTACCGGAGTCATCACCCAATTCTATGGGTTCCTCATCCTCTTCTGGATCATCTTCGATCCATCCTCCGTTGCCTTGGTTGGGAAAGTAGGGGTCAGTGGGGTGGTGAAATCCAGCCATTTGACTGTACGAGAAATAGGGTCATAAGAATTGAATAAAGTCGGAACATGCAAAACATGTAAATTAGTTTAGATAGCAAATACTCCTATAGTATTTAAATTATTGTGTTTGATTCTAGTAACAGTTTGGTAAGTTTTTAAAATTTGTTGTCCACTGCAGACACCCCTCGGCACACGTTAGTCGGCTCTCGGAAAAATATAGTTGATCAGGCTATATCCTTCCCAGTTCGGATTATGTGTCCCAAGGCGTACCTGTACTGCACAACTTATTAATAATACTTCTAATATGGTACAATGTGAAACTGTTATTAGTACTAAATGAATGCAGGCTTACTTTACAAAAACTAAATAAATTTAATTTCAAAAGTATGACTCTTCTCAGAGTGTTTTTGCCCAGTTGAGTTTATAGTTGTATACCAAAAAAATGGTTTTGATATACTTAATTCACTATAAACGATGCTCTGATACCAATCTGTCACACCCCCAAACCAGAACGGCGGAATCGTTCGGGGGCGGAGGACGTCATATTCAGTATCATAACAGTTCATAGAAAGGAAAGTACACACCACCATAATATAAATATATTTGAAAAGTTTACATGATTGTAGATGTTACATGTTTGCAAAAGAAATCAAATACAAAATGGTGATCCAAAATATGTTACTAACGCCAGCGCGTTAGTCTTCAGAAGTAGTTGCTACCTGGCTAGCGGTTTCCTGAGAATACAAGTTATTTCAAAGAAAAAGTGTCAACATTTAAGTTGGTGAGTTCATAAGTGGCGTTTTGAGAAGATGTATGCCATTCGAAAGTGTTTGTATGTTTTCCAGAAAACCCTTATTTTCTTATAAAAGTATGAAATGCATATGAATATTCGTGATGTAAATTGCAACTAATTGTACCGAGAAAATCCCTTATTTTCCTATTAGTTGTTTGGTTTGTATACAGGAAAAACCCTTATTTTCCTGACATAACTGGCAGTCTCTAAGACCGAAAATCGCAAGCAAGCGACGTGCTTGTAAGTTGTGTCATAGTTTTACATAGTAAAGCTATACGAAGATTGCATTTATTAGATGAAGAATAGTTTTAATGACTACTCGTTCATAAAAGCATAATACCATAATAATTGTATATCCGATGAGTTTTATAACCATACTAAACATAATATGCCTGTAGCGACGTTCTTCAGGCGTCGTAGCGTTATGACAACTGTCACCCCAAAAGACGGACTGTAGCTAACAGTCAGGGCGCGGGATCATGACTTCCCGTATAGATCTATACACATTTGACACGTTCTCCGAACGGGAGACTCTAGTTATAGACAGGACTTGCAGCATTATTTTCTAATAAAGAAAAGTAACGTTTGAAGATATACACGGCTCATGGATTCTCAACTAAGTCTATATTAAAGTAGTAGTTTGTATGCAAAGATTAACTTCTTTCACAATGTTTGACAAAGCATAAATCATAAGTTCTTTGAATGCATAAAATGACTTAGTAAAGAATGTTACCCTTGATATGATGTATTTGTATGTAAACGTATAAATAAAACATATTTCTATTTATAAACATATTATATCCCAAGAGGGTAAAGCTGTGTTGTGAGGGGTTTTGTATCATAATAACTTCACAAGATAGTTAAAACAACAGTATGAAAAGTATATCAAAAGGTTGATGTTTCACACGATTTTAGTCGTGTGTTTACTTGTATTCCTCCCCAAAAAGAGTATAAAAACATTTAAAATGTATTTAAAGAGTGTTCGAAGGGGATATGAACTCACTTGTTAGTTTGAAGATAGCGAGATGGAAAACCGGGCAGAGTTTCGTCTCGGGAAACTGATTTTTCTCGGGATTCTCGGGAATCTCGGGAGTAGAATCGACCTTCGGGACTTGAGCCAAAAAGACCAGAGCTTCGGGTTTGAACGGACATGGAAAACGAGGCAAAGTTGAGAGAGAGAGAGAGAAGAGAAATGAGCCCTTTCTTTGGAAACCCTCGCATCCTATTTATAGTAAGGCTGGTCTGCCTCGGTACGCGGGGCGTACGCTCGTACGCAGCGCGTACGCGTACGTCATGCATGACCGAAGCCTCGACTGCCTCGGTTCGGATGGGACGGGTTGCTGGGTACGCAGGTCGGATGGGACGGCGGGTCGGATGGGACAGCGGGTCGGACGTGTCGGGGCTTCGGACGGGTCGGACGGGTCGTTTTCTTCGGATAGCGCGACGTGGACGATCAGAGGCCAATCCTCTCGGTTACGCGGGGCGTACAGGGGTACGCAGCGCGTACCTCGGATGAGGACGCTGACTCCCCTTCGGATAATATCCGAATTTTGATTTAAATAAATAATTAATTTATTTAATAAACTTCAAAAATTCATATCTTCTTCATACGAACTCCGTTTTCGATGGTCTTTATATCCACGCGTAGGTGAGACTACGCTCTACAACTTTCGTTTAGACTCCGTTGGCAAATTCCAAAATTATTTTTATTATTTATTTTATAACTAATCGTGTTTAAGGAATTTCTTTCAAAATTCATAACTTCTTTATTCGATGTCGGTTTTTGCCAGACTTTTTACCGCTGAAATACCATTGTCGAGACCTTCGATTCTCGTTTAGGTCATTCCGGCCAAAAGTCGCTCGATCTTCGATTCTAGTTTTTAGCTGTCTACTGCTATATTCGGATCTTGGAAAAATCATAACTTCCTCATGCGAAGTCAGATTTGGACGTTCTTTTTGTGTACGCTCACGGTTTAATGTTATCTATGACTTTCATTTAGATACCTAAGGCTAAATGCTATCGTATTGAAACTTTGCGTTTTCCGTTTAATCGGTGTTGTCGGTTTTGATGGAAATCTTAGAATGGTCATAGCTTCTTCGCCATAACTCAGATTTTAGCGTTCTTTATATATTTGGAAACTTTTAAGACGATATCTACTACATAGCGTACTCCAAATCAGAGCTTTTGAATACTTCATTTATCGATGATATTCCCATTACATTCAAAAGGGGTTACAAGACTCGGTTTATAATGCCCGGAAATAACGGGTTGTTACAAAACTGGCCAAGTCACAGTCTCGATCGCTAACTTATACGATAAATTTCTGGAACTTTTTGACGAACCAGAGAAAGCTTCTCTCTCAGAAGCAGGTGCCGCAGACAACAAGGTTGATCACATGAAGCGGATTGTCGAAGATGCTGCAAGAAGAATGCATGAAGGAGGATCGACTACTGATAACTCTCCATCCAACAATGCTTCAGTCGAGGGGGGGCCAAGCTCAAATGTCGAGGGGGAGCCAAGCTCACAAGTCCAGGGGGAGCCAAGTTCTACAACTTCAACCGAAGGTCCTTCACCAACCGAATGTGCTTCTCCAACCGAAGATGCCTCTCCAAACGAAGGTGCTTCAATACCTGAAAGTCCAGCACCTCAAGAAACCCCTGAACCTCATGTTTCTCATAGCTCATCAATCGAGGGGGAGCATGATGATATGACGCTTGATTACGATAGCCAATCTGAGCCAGAAGAAATGATCAATGCTGAACTAGATCCAACCTTTGATCCGAATTACCCTCCTCTTACCAAATGGACCAGAGATCATCCTATCTCTCAAGTAGTTGGTGATGTATCTGAAAAGGTTCTGACCCGATCACAACTGAAGGCAAAACAGACATCCTTATTTTCAAAGGTTGAGTTTTGTATGTTTAACTCATTCATATCAAAAGTTGAACCGAAGACAGTTAACACTGCCCTCGATCACTCTGATTGGGTTCAAGCAATGCAAGACGAACTGAACGAATTTGAAAGGAACAAAGTTTGGCGCCTCATTCCAACTCCTCCAGATGCTTCGGTTGTTGGTCTCAAATGGGTTTTTAGAAACAAAATGGACAAGGAAGGTAATGTAATAAGGAACAAGGCTCGTCTGGTGGTCAACGGATACTGTCAGGAGGAAGGGATAGACTATGAAGAGACTTTCGCTCCAGTAGCTAGGCTAGAATCTGTTAGAATATTTTTGGCTTATGCTGCCCACAAAAACTTTGAGGTTTTCCAAATGGACGTCAAGTGTGCATTTCTCAATGGAGAACTCGAAGAAACTGTGTATGTGGAGCAACCTCCTGGGTTCGTGAACGAAAAGTATCCAAACCATTGCTATATTCTGGATAAAGCTGTGTACGGCCTCAAACAAGCTCTGAGAGCCTGGTATGAAACGCTAACAAAATTTTTAAAGATGTCTAAATTCAAACAAGGTTCGGTTGACCCAACCTTCTTTCGCAAAAAGGAAGGTAACCACATTATGATAGTTCAAATTTATGTTGATGACATCATCTTTGGCTCCACGAATCCTAGCTTAACAGCTGAATTCAGAAAGCTGATGGAGACTAAGTTTGAAATGAGCTGAATGGGTCCTATTAACTTTTTCCTTGGTTTAAATATAAGACAGGGACCCGAAGGCATCTTTATAAATCAGGAAGCTTACACGAAGACTCTCCTAGCAAAGTTTGGCATGATCGGAGACTCAAAAGTCAAAGTCCCAATGGCATTCGGCACCAAACTTACCCCATCTCTAGACAAACCGGCTGTCGATATCACGCTCTATCGTCAAATGATAGGCTCACTAATGTATCTTACTGCTAGCAGGCCTGATATCATGTTTTCTGTGTGTTATTGTGCTCGATTTCAGGCAAACCCACGCGAACCTCACATGCTTGCAGTGAAGAACATCTTACGCTATCTCAAGCGAACCACCTCCTTAGGTCTATGGTATCCATCCAACTCAGGCTTCTTTGTTCAAGCCTATTCTGATGCTGACCTTGGAGGATGTGGACTCGACAGAAAAAGCACAACTGGTGGCTGTCAATTCCTTGACGGGAAGTTGGTCAGCTAGCAATCCAAGAAACAAACGTGTGTGTCGTTGTCTACTGCCGAAGCGGAATACATTGCCGCTGCATCCTGCACATCACAAGTGATTTGGATCCAAAGTCAACTTCGAGACTATGGACTCAATATGAAGAAGATCCCACTATATTGTGACTCTGAAAGTGCAATTAGGATCTGTCATAACCCGGTGCAACACTCTAAAACCAAACACATAGCACTGAGGTATCACTTCATCAAAGATCATGTGGAAGATGGAAACGTAGAAGTTCACTTCGTAAGAACCACTGATCAACTAGCTGACGTCTTTACCAAAGCTCTTCCTGAAGCATCATTCAATAAAATATTGCAAGGGCTAGGTATGATGGAATCAGAGTCAGTACCTCACACTACCTCTCCACCTCAAACGTAAGAAGCGAAACCAACCGAACGTTCGGGTTCGGTTGAACCATCTGACTCGCTCATCACTTCAAAGGTAGTCTTTCTCTGTTGTATATTACTTGTACAATTCTGTTTTTCTTTGTGTTAAAAGTATTTTCCAATTGAATGTCTAAATTCCTTGGTTTCTCAAAATTTTCCAAAACCGAAATCTACCGAAGGTTCGGGTTCGGTTTTCCAAAATTTTGTTGAACCGAAACCAACCGAAGGTTCGGGTTCGGTTTTTCAAAATTTTCTGGAACCGAAACCAACCGAACGCTCGGGTTTGGTTTTTCAAAATTTTCTGCAACCGAAACCAACCGAACGTTCGGGTTCGGTTTTTCATATTTTTTCCAAAGTTTTTTTTAAGTCTTATTTTTTTCTTACTTAATTTTATTCTTTTTATTTTCTTTTAATTTTTTTTATTTCTTTAATAAATCTCAAAAACTCCAAAAATATTTCATTTTTTTTCTTGTACGATCATTCGTTTATGGGGGTATAATTAATGAATTACTTAAGTGTCCCTAGAAGCATGCTGTTGTATGTGTCCCAAGCCTCATAAGATTTTGAATAATAGCCTTCATGACCTGGTATATACAAACCTTGTCTTCCCAATAAGGCTAACACATTTATTCTAATCATGAGCTACCTCACTCTCTTCTCACATGAGTTAAGAGATTCCTGCTTGGTCCTTATTTTCGCAGCAGAGGTACTATGTTTTCTCACACCATCTCTATTAAACTTCTCCATTACATTCGTTTCATCAACGTAACCCTTGAGACTCTCAGACATTACCACTGAAGTTTATGGTTACACAAAATCTGTGTTTATGATCTTAGTTTCGTGTCACTACGAGCTGGGTGAAACCCTAAATTCAACACCTAATGAATTGACGGTGAACAATTAATTTGCTCAAGTTTTCACCAAAGAATTGACAAATGTACCTTCATGAAATCTCAAATTTTACTTTGTGTGATTCCTATGAAATTGTTACACACCATAACATTTCTTCCCAAGGGATTCAATTTTAAATTTTTATCTGAGATTTTATATTTTTCCAAGCCAATACAAAATAAATTCCTACCTACTTGTTCAACAGGCTACACCGGTCTCACAAGTACTTTGTTCACTTTCTTTCTTATATCAAGAATAGAATTGATGAATCAAAGCGAAAGCCACCCTTATTAAGCCTAATTAAAAGAAGCCTTTCAACATTTATTAATAAGTGTTTGATCGTACTTCAACGGGAATCCACACTAACACTTTAAGGTCTCTCTTGACCTTGAAGGAAGAGATTCGTTCCCGGGATCATCAGTTTCGTGTCATTATTGACATCACAGAATATCCTTAAAAGAGTTGCTTTATTTCTTTTTATTTTACACTCTTTGCATGAAAATCCTTGATTTTCCAAAATTCCGTTACTAATTATTTACAGGCTGTATTATCACTTGGTGGTTTATTATGGAGCTGTGGTCAGAAACAATCCACGTGGGTATTTAATTCAAAAAGATGCCGTTTACAAAGATAAGACGAAAGTTTGCTGACTCGGCGGGAGTTAAAAGGATTGACATTCAAACGACGGTAAAAAGGGGGCGCGTGTGAATTTGAAACGTCCATGCTTTTACTGACAACGTGGACGCGTGTGCGAAATCCAAGCGTCATCTCTCTGGCAATTAAAGGCGCGTGCGGATTTGCAGCGATTTTCTTCTGAAACGGCGCTTGTTGGGTAGCGTGATCCTAGGATTCTGACAATCTCTCTCCTACGTGATCATCACATAGAAGATATGAAACGATTTTTCTCTCTCCAATCCCTCACTATAAAAGGCAGTCCACAAAATCATTTACCTTTTTACAGCTTCCGAAAATTCTCAAAAGCAAATACTCCCAAACAACTTCACTGTTCATCATCTTCTTCATCCCTTCAACAATGGCTGAATCCTCTTCCGTCCATGCTACCTCACAGATTCTACCCATCCGTCCACAACAATGTCTGGTGATTGATCTCAACCCTCTGGCGTACGACTCCTACATGTCGCCGATAATCGAGTGCCTCAAGTACTCTCAAATTGCCACCGTTCTCTCCAGGATCGAGTCTGTTCCCATGGTGGCCCTATCGCAGGTTTATGCGACTGCCTATTACGACAAGGCAGTTGACCCTTCAAGAATAAAACCGGAGACGATTCCGGTTGGGTATCTGTTTAACATGTTTTACAACATGGGGTACACGGAGGTCCTCACCTCCGTCACTAAGTTCAAAAAGTCCTGCCTGCCGCCGCAGTGGAACGGCTTATTTACAGTACTTTTCAAGGGCCTGTCGGAACGGAGCTCAGGGTCCGACGGTGCTAGTCGCCTCTTTCTGTCGATCATGTACGCGGTCTACAACGGGGTTAACTTGTACTATGGGCTGGTCCTATGGCAACAGCTCATCCAGAGCCTTTCTTCATCATCCCGACACTCTGAGGTGTCGTTGGCCCGGTTCTGGATTTTGATTACCAAGTGGGCGATGGACAAGTTCGACATTCCCATTGCTACAGGTGCATCGATGTCTTCTGTTGGTATGTTTCATACCAAGAAGATCATCGTCTCGGATGCATCTAAATTCTCATTCGTTGGCTCCATCCCGGAGACAATGTATGGCGACGTGCCCTCTGACAGCAGGTTGATTCGGACGATCAAGGAGTTCAGGCCAACTGGTCCTAGGGAACTGACACCGGATATGCTCAGGTCGATTCACAATGCAGACAAACCGGTGAACAGGGGCAAAAAGGCTGAAAAAAGGGAAGCAAGCGACCAAAGCTCCAAAGGGTCCTTCTCCCAAGAAGAGGAAACAGACAAAGGCTGCACAGTCCCCACAACCGAAGAGGAGGAAGACACAACCGAAGCGCAAGCTTGTTATTCCTTCTTCTTCAAGCGATTCTGAGGGCGGGAGTTCAGATTCTGAAGGCTCTCAAGGAGACGAATCTCCTCAACGAGGCAACACACCACCTCGGTCCCCTACCCCAGAAATGGAACTTCATAATTCCCCAGTTCCTTCCCCTCCTCTAACCATTCCTACTTCCATTCCGACCATAAACCCCACTATTCCCCCAACATCTTTCCCTATACCACCACCCATTTTCACCACTGCAACCGAAACACCACCAGTTACCGAAACTCCTCCCGTAACCGAAACACCACAAACCGAAACCCAAACTCAACCACCACCCAAAACTACCCCACCCCATAATCAACCTCAACATACCCCAACCACAACACCCCCAGCTTCACCACCACCTCCATCTCCAGAAAATGCCTCTGATGGCGAAAACCCTTACCTTGGTGGTGAACACATGAACTTTGATTCGGTCTACTATAGTCCGTTTCAAGTTCAGAGTGCTGAGGAGGATGATGCTCCAGTGACAAAGAAGCATCTCAAAGAGCTTCATGAGAAGGTTGATCTACTTCTCGCCTCCTCTTCCAACCAGCAGTCCTCTCTCTCTGAAGCTGCCCTTCAGAAAATCGTTGATGCCTTCTCCAGGGCTCAACATGATTCGGTAGCCTCAGCCACTGCTGCGATTGATGCCTCCACCAGAGCCTATGAGGCTGGGACCGAAAAAGTCGATAAACTATTCTCCGACGCTTCTGTCCTGCTGAAGTCCTTGCAGGAAAGCGTCGACGTCACCAAGACAACTTTGGAACCGATTGTTCAGCAATTGGCCAAGTTCGTCTCAACGGAGTTGACTTCGTTCGCTACCCTACGCCAAAACATAAGCGACGACAACTCGGCCCTTCGTGCCTCCATCGATGCGCGCCTCGCTAAGTTGCAGGAGGATCTCGCAGCCGAAAATTCTTTGATGGACGTTCTGGCGAGCAAAACAACCGCCCTAAAGGTCAAGAGCACGCAACTTTCCAACTCCCAACAACAACTGGAAGCTCTTCGATCCGAAAGGGAGGTGATCAAAACGTGTGTTTCGGATGTCCACACAGCATTATCCAACATACTCGAAGCACACGATCCCATTCTTAACCATTCGGTGAGGCGTACCCTCGCTGAAAAGCTCTCTCCGGCCATGGACCTTCTCAGCAAAATCGAAGGCCTACCGAGTTTCGTGTCCATTCCGAAACAAGGGGGAGATGAGCAGACCGGATCGAAACCACCTCCTTCCTCCAAAGCTACTCACACAACCGAACCACCTTCGACTGGTCATGCTTCGGGTTCGGGTGTGAAGAAGAAGGGCAAAAACATAGCTGAGGAAGAAGATGAAGATGAAGATGAAGATGAAGACAAGGAGACCATTGCTGACATGTTAAAATGAAAGAACAGTCGCAATGCTGATGATGATGCCAGTCGTGTGGCACGAGAGGCTGAAGAAGCCGAACGCAAGCAAAAGGAAGCCCACGATCTCCTTGAGAGCCGAAAGACTCTTTTCCCTGCCTGGACTAGGGAACGTTTAATTAAAGAGGCCATAGAAACTCCCAGCATATTATGGCTCGAGCCGGTTATATCATTCGACTGCAACAATACTGTCGACTCGCAGTTTGATATGCCGCTGACTCGAAAGGCGTTCATCTTCCACGCCTTCTCTAACATCTTTGAAGTCCCACATCCGAACGATGAGCTTGACAGGGAGCTCATTGACTTCTATCTAGCGGCTGCTCGTCCTCAATACCTTACCTGGAGCGCCCAGAAGATAGTGAACGTTCGGGTGCTGAAGCCTTACGCCGAAGGGAGGTTCACAAACGTTAAGTTCAAGCTCATTCGAGGATCTGCAAGAACTGCTCATCTTATCTCCCTGGCGGATCTACCGAACCTAAATCCTCATGATTGGATTGTCCTGTATAATATCCTTTTGACTGATGAAGTCGAATATGGTCCTATTATAGACCATGTCAAAAGGATGTTAGCCTGCTACATCATGGAGGTTGCCCTAATGGATCAGGAGGTCGCCACAGTCTTCAAGAAGAAACCAAAGATAGCTCCTGTGGGATCGGCCAGTGATCTCAACCAAATGCAAATGGGCAAGATCGACCCGAGGCGCAACTCGGTTATGTTCACTAGAGCGGAAGGACATAAATGTCTCTTCGCTTTAGCTGACAAACACCTTTACACCACAGCTTGTTTGGAGCATGTGTTATCGATCATCAAACGGTGTAAAGAGAATTCGGCTGATGATGTCAAATACTTCGATGACATGATCCAATGGTACATCCGGTTTAGACAGACCATTCTCTCAATCACCAAATGTCTGTTTAACACCGTGAAGAAGAAGGTACCTGCATCAGCTGCTGGCCCAAGTAAAAAGTGAAGGTCTCGCCCCAAATTGACGCAAAGGGGGAGATTGTTGGGCTGAAGATTATTTTGAAGATTGCGTCTTTTGGGCTCGACTGTTTAGTTATTTTGTTTACCCTCCGGTTTGGGCCTGTCCAACCGAGAGCCCGTTTTTTTTAATATAAAAGTATATGCTTGCATGCATATTAGGTTAAGGATTGATAACGATTTTAGAGAAGATTCTAGAGCTTAACGATAGCATTGCAGGTTTCTTTAATCATTCTTGTAACCTTCTAATCCTCTACAGTTGATGTTCTTAATCGAGCTCTTCTGAGGATTTTGTTTAATCATTCGACTCGTTTGATTCAATCTTGTCTTGTTCTTATTATTACGTTCTTACAGTTTTATATTTACATACTTGTTCAATATCTAATCGATCTTAGTAGATTAAAGTTTTATTAATCTCATCAATATTAATAATATTTCTTCTCTCACAATAAATCATCCTGTCCAGTTGCTATGGTGAAGGAAACCCAAAAGGACCATGCACTACCGGGTCAAATACTTGCCTAATATAGTTGCAGCCTTAGACACTATTCCAACAGTCTCCCACTTGGATAAGTCTAGTAACTATATATACAAGTATAATCCGATTAGCAATCGTAGCACTCAAAGACGCTGTCAAACTCTGATCTAATCAATCTTGTCCTTTAGATAAGGGATCGTACATTCCTCTGTTCATATATCATGCAGACAATTCTATGGAACAATTTGTCTAGCATTTGGTTTCTCGATCTCAGATTTATTTGACATAGAACTTAATCGAACACATCAATTCAGTTCTGACCGGGCCCGACACATAAGTCAAATCAAATCATCGAGCGGCCGAGATATCGCTTTTACCCTCTTAGGATAAAAGTAACAGATAAACTTCGACTTATATGCATTTACTTATTCATTAATCAACTATACACAGTAATGCGTTTTATAACATCAAGTTACTGATGCGGTTTCGCATTATCAATGTACAACCAATTAACAAATAATAAACCATATATCAAGGTTTTAAGACTATATGATATTATCGTCTTGCGATCACCCTTTTTATACCATTCCATAAGGTGATTCCAGCAAGCACGGGTTTGTTCCAATGCTCAAAACTAGTTCATAAGCACTCATGAACGTTGCAACAAACTTTTGCTATGTTCAATACCATTTAGACAATCTACACACCAATTCATGACAATCTTCATTCATATCTACTTCCAACATATGAACGATTGTGGACAATTTGAATAATTCGATTATTCTTAATAAACTCAATTATTTTGGAAGTCAAAACATGCAAAGTGAAACAATAGTTAAAAAATTAACATAAGACAGTAACATTACTCATAAATAATACTCTTTTATTTAATCATAAAATGTTAATTACATTTATCTATTACACGTTTCCAATACTATCTAATCTATACTAATATCATCCTTCAGCCCAATACTCCTAGCATGCTGCAAGTGCTTAACCCTACTCAGTCCCTTCGTAAGCGGATCTGCTGGGTTATCTTCTGATGATATCCTCTTTACCACAAGTTGTCCTTTTTCTACACGATGTCTAATAAAGTGATATTTTCTGTTGATATGTGGAGATCTACCATGATCCCTCGGTTCCTTGGTCTAGGCAACCGCTCCTTCATTATCACAGAAAATCTCCAAGGGCTCCTTTATGGTAGGTACAACTCCAAGATCACGGATGGAGTTCTTCAACCATATTGCCTCCTTCGACGCTTCGCTCGCTGCAATGTACTCTGATTCACACATTGAATCAGCTACGGTTTCTTGCTTGGAACTTTTCCAAGTTACTGCTCCTCCATTCAGGGTAAAGACCCAGCCAACTGGGAACGGTAGTTGTCCCTGTCGGTCTCAAAGCTGGCTTCACTATACCCTCGCACCTTCAAGTCATCACTCCCTCCGAGGACTAAAAACCATTCCTTCGTCCTCCGAAGGTACTTAAGGATATTCTTAACCGCAATCCAATGGGCTCTGCCAGGGTTCCCTTGATATCTACTAACCATGCTCAAAGCAAAGGCTACATCAGGGCGAGTACAAGTCATAGCATACATGATTGAGCCAACTGTGGAAGCGTATGGAACTCGGCTCATTTCAACTATTTCAGCTTCGGTACTCGGACTTTGAGTCTTACTCAACTTGGCATTACTTTGTATCGGTAATTCTCTCTTCTTCGATTTTTCCATACTAAAACGTTTCATTAGTTTATCTAAGTAAGTGTTCTGACTAAGTCCTATTAGTCTCTTACTTCGTTCTCTCACTATCCTTATTCCCAAAATATAGGAAGCCTCTTCGAGGTCCTTCATAGCAAAGCACTTCCCGAGCCAGGACTTAACCTCCTGTAGAGTCGGGACATCGTTTCCTGTAGAGTCGGGACGTCGTTTCGCTTCGTACAAATCCAAACTCTTTGACTTTCTCATCGAAGCAAAGATTCCATCTGCGAGACGCTTGCTTAAGTCCATAAATGGACTTCTCAAGCTTACACACTCTATTCGGATGCTTTTGATCCACAAACCTCTCTGGCTGAGCCATGTAAACATCCTCAGCCAACTTCCCATTAAGGAAAGCAGTCTTGACATCCATTTGCCAAATCTCATAATCATGAAATGTGGCAATTGCTAGCATCACCCTAATAGATTTTATCTTCGCAACTGGTGAGAAGGTCTCATCATAGTCAACTCCGGGAGTTTGAGTAAAGCCCTTCGCAACCAATCGCGCCTTATATGTGTGTACATTTCCATCCACGTCGGCCTTCTTCTTGAAGATCCATTTGCACCCAACGGTCTTACGTCTGGGCACATTATCAACCAAATTCCAAAATTGGTTGTCATACATGGACTGGATCTCACTGTCCATTGCCTCTTTCCATTTCGCAGACTCTGAGCCTGCCATGGCTTCCTTATAGCTTTTAGGTTCATCTAGATTTATTAGTGTACCATCACTAATGTACGTGTCCCTTTCGGTAGTAATATGAAAACCATAAAACTGGGGTTGAACTCTAACTCTTTCGGAACGTCTAAGAGGTAATGACTTGTCAATCGGTTCAACCGGAATTTCCTCCTCGGGTTGAGTGCCAACGGTAGAGGTTCCTTCATCTATCGAATCTTGAATCTCTTCAAGCTCGATTTGCCTCCCACTGTCTCCTTGGCTTATGAGTTCTCGCTCTCGGAAAACTCCTCTCCTCGCAATAAAGACAACATTGTCCTTCGGTCTATAGAAGAGATATCCAAAGGATTTCTGTGGGTAGCCGATAAAAATACATCGCTCACTACGAGGTTCGAGCTTTTCATGAGTATCTCGTCTTACGAAAGCCTCGCAACCCCAAACCTTGATATGTGCTAACGAGGGAGCCTTCCCTGTCCACATCTCGTGAGGTGTTTTGGCAACCTTTTTAGTAGGGACTCGGTTAAGGATGTGGGCGGCAGTCTCTAAGGCATACCCCCAAAAAGAGATAGGTAGTGAAGCATGACTCATCATAGAGCGAACCATGTCCAACAAGGTTCGATTACGCCTTTCTGCCACACCATTCAATTGTGGTGTCCTAGGTGGCGTCAATTGTGAAATTATTCCACACTCCTTGAGATAGTCGTGGAATTCAAGACTTAGGTACTCTCCTCCTCGATCGGATCGAAGCATCTTGATTTTCCTACCCAATTGATTCTCCACTTCATTCTTGAACTCTTTGAACTTTTCAAATGTTTCTGACTTTTGCTTGATTAAGTAGATATACCCATATCTACTATAGTCATCGGTAAAAGTCACATAGAAGCGGTTCCCATCCTTTGTGGTTGATCTAAACGGTCCACATACATCGGTATGTATGAGGTCCAATAGACCCTCACCCCTTTCACATGTACTAGTGAAGGGTGACTTGGTCATCTTTCCAAGTAAACAAGACGCGCATGTGTCATCTTCCCTAAGGTCGAATGACTCCAACACTCCATCCTTTTGGAGTTGGTCTATGCGCTTCTTGTTGACATGTCCAAGACGACAATGCCACAAGGATGCTATATCCATACCATTGGAAGAATCCATGCATAAAACATCATTTCCTAAGTTATCTACAATCATAACAGTTTCATAAATTCCATTACACGGTATTGCTTCAAATTATAAGACACCATTTAGATAAGCAAGAATAGAACCATTCTCATTATTAAAAGAAAATCTAAAACCTTGTCTAAACAAACCATGAAATGAAATGATGTTTCTTGCCATTTCTGGCGAATAGCAACAATTGTTCAAATCTAAACATAAACCATTCCTAAGCACTAAAGAATACACTCCAATCTTGGTCACAGGAGACGATCTTCTGTTCCCCATGATTAGATTTATTCTTCCATGCTCCACATCCTTATTTCTTCTTAGTCCCTGCAATTCAGAACAAATGTGGTAACCACAACCGATATCAAGGACCCAAGAAATAGCATGAGATGAATCCTTAGATTTAATTGTATATATACCTACGAAAGACGGCTTGATCTTTCCTTCCCTTATGGCTTGTAGGTAGTCTGGGTAGCTTCTCTTCCAATGCCCTATTTTATGGCAATGATGGCACTCTTCCTCCTTTGGGTTAGGGTTAGGCTTAGCGGCATCAACTTTGGTCCCACTAGAAGAGGAACCATCTCGGGACTTTCCCTTCTGGTGGCTCTTAGACGGAGCCTTCCTTTTCTTGCCTCTTCCTTGCCCATTAGCCAAAACAGGAGCAGCGGGTAGATTGGGAGTGGGTGCAACAGACTTGTCCTTGAGGTTGCTTTCAGCAACCCTAAGGAGACCTTGGAGCTTACTTAGGGTGACCTCTTCTTTGTTCATGTGGAAGGTCATCCTAAATTGATTGTAACACGGAGGCAAAGAGTGAAGCACCATGTCGATCGCCAAGTCTTCCCCAAAGTCAACATTCAACTTGCGAAGACGATCGACATACCTTTGCATCTTTTGCAGGCGCACGGTTAGAGATTCTCCATGACCCATTTTGGCGGAAATCATGTTAGTGAAAATCTTGTAACGCTCCTGCCTCGCGTTTTGGTGGTATCTCTCCAACAAGTCTTGGTGCATTTCGTACGGATACATATCCTCGTAGGACTTTTGGAATTCAACGTTCATTGTGGCTATCATGATGCAATGAACCTTCGTCGCATCACGTTCATGAGTCTTAAAAGCAGTCATTTCAGCCGGAGGAGCGATTTCTGGGTTGATCTTCTTGAGCTTCTCATCGAGGACATACTCCTTGTCCTCGTAAAGAGAAATCGTGCGAATGTATCTTATCCATTCGCTAAAGTTCGTCCCATCGAAAGTCACCTTTTAACAAAGGCTCATCAATGTAAATGAAGTAGCAGCAGCGATGTTCACATTCGACATCTACAAATAGAAAGGACAAAGGTAGATTAGAATTTTGAATCCCTAATTATCACCCAATAAAAATTAGGGCTAGGATCCAACAACAATATTTACATATTAGAAAAGGGATGCCATAATCTAACATGCAAACAATTTGAAGGTAAGTGAATGACGATTCACTAATTCTTCACCATGAAAACATAACTTTAAGTTCTAAATGTATTGAGAATTCCTAGGTTTGGATGAGATTCATTGAAACTTTTCAATGGCATGTTTAAATCTCGATATGCCCCTCTCGTTTGTGACTGGGATACCGAGGATCACAAAGTGGGTGTGAATTACCATGCAAATTCACATGGTGCCTTCATTGTAACAATCACCTATTCAATGTGCCGGTAAACCACACTCGCTCCATCGACCTATGATAAACAATGAATCACCCTTTGTCACCTTTGCTTAGAACCAATTAGTGTGCCGGTAAACCACACACGCTCCACTAACTTCTTAGCAAGGGTGCAAAGTGTAATTTCATGGGATTGCATCAATTCACTTTTCCTAAAGTAACTAGGATTGGGAAATTTTGAAAAACATGTAGTTACTTTGTATTTCATATTATACTTTTAATGAAGAGATATGGTTCCCTATCCTACCCGTTCGGCTAACGACCCTCCACCGATCAAGCAAGCGGTGGGTGTGAGTGTACACCCATTAAGCGCCATTTTATAGGCAGCAACCTTATACCCACCTTATAGACCGACTTCGTGAATGAGGCCTACTAACGATAAGAGTAGCATTTTAATTATACATATATATATATATATATATATATATATATATATATATATATATATATATATTAATCTTGTAATATTATATTAGTATAGGGTTGAATTTTAAACTTGTAAAATTCTAGGGTTTGAAATTTAAATTGTCTAAATTAAACTTTTAATCACAAAACATAAATTTCAAAACTTGAGGGCAAGTTTTAAACTTTTCAAAGCATAGGGGATCAAATAACAAATCATCTAAATTAATATTTAATCACATAATTATCCATATTTGATTTATTTAATAATTTCTTGCAAAACAATTTACCAATTAATTAAAATAATTAATCAATTATCACATAAGGAAATAAATATTTTATTAATTGATAAATATCTTCAATTAGATCAAGAATATACTCATATATATAATAAGATCGGATTTATATTGATCTAATATGATAAAGGCAAGTATCTCAAAGATAAACAACAAGAAATCCCAACATTTGCTCTTTCTGACGCTTGGACTCGCCGAGTACCCTAATGGACTCGCCGAGTCGAGCCTACTTGCCGAGTCCATTATGGGACTCGCCGAGTCCATCAGACAGAACCACAAAATTCGAATTTTGAAGGCATCAAACAAGCAACCAATGCATCAATTCAATAGAAACCAATCTAGGCTTTGATACCACTGAGGGGTTTTAGCCATATGAACATTCCTATGTGGACATGCAAACCATAATGCTTGGATCTAGGTTTCTCTAATTAAACATGCATTCAATCCAAGACTTCTAATGGCTAATAGAGTATAATGACAATAAGAAATCAGAATTAGAAGTTTACCTTGAATCACTTGCTTGATCTTCTTGTCCTTGGAGCTTTAGAGTCACAATTGTCACTCCTCTAATGGCTTACAAACACCAACTAGCAAGAGGATGATTTGAGAGAGAGGAGAGGGGATCAAAATCGGCCATGGTTTCTTTCTAAAGCACAAGTGTCGATTTCCTTAACCCTTGGGGTCTATTTATACTTGTAAGGCTCCTAGGGTTTCACCCTTAAACCCTAATTGGATAACTCAGGCCCTAAGCAATCCAATACCCTAATTGATAAGCCTTTGGATGAATTCTAAGCCTATCCTAAGCCCTAGAAATCGCCCACCAATATCCATAAGGGATTTAAAGCCCAAAGTACAACTATCATACAATTGACAGTTTATACCCCTTTATTCAATTAATCTCTTTAAGTCACCAAATTAATTCCTAATTAATTTATGACTTATATTAATCAAATAATAATATTATTATTCCTTATATTATTCTCATAATATATTAATAATATTTCTTCTCTCACAATAAATCATCCTGTCAAGTTGCTATGGTGAAGGCAACCCAAAAGGACCATGCACTACCGGGTCAAATACTTGCATAATATAGTTGCAGCCTTAGACACTATTCCAACACAATATTGGATTGAAATATTAAAATATAAAGTATGGACTATAAAAACCAGATTTATACATAATTTTTTTTTGCAGCAGCGAATACAGGATTTAAACTCACAAGTGTCCGACTTGAATTAAATGTAAAAATAAACTGGTCAAAAAGTTATCATTTCGAATCACAAAAATACTATATAAGACAAATACAATATTAAATTATTAACTTTAACATGAGAAATAAAAAATAAAGATCATAAAAACAATAAACAAATGAAGATTTAGTAATTAATAAACAATTGGTACTATTCTAAAATATTTGATCAAAGTTGTATATGGTATATAATTATAACCTAAAAAAATTAGCAATCGTTAAAAAAATGTTGGAAAGATTGAAAAAAAAAACATCCAACTAAAATGAGTAAAATTGGTTACATTATACTCAAAAAGATAAATTACTTTGCTTTATATTCAAATTGGTGCTTAGTACATCCATTATACTTTATATTTTGTAGCCTAGGCTACAGACATTGACGTGTTGTTTTATACTTATTGGGATATCTCTACATATAAATTAGAGTAAATTACATGAATGGTCCCTATAGTTTGGGGTAATTTGCACGTTTGGTTCGTAACATATTTTTTTAAATCGAAATATCCCTAGAGTTTGTTTTGTTGCGTGCCTGGTCCAGTCATATCTAAAAAGACTATTTTGCCATTGATTGTTTTAATTTATTTAAATAAGATAGAATATGTAAAGTAATGTAAGGTGAGGTGGAAGTGGGGTTGATGGTGTGTATTTAGATAAATTGAAAAATTAAGCGCAAAATAGTCTTTTTAGGTAAGACAGGGACCAAACGCGCAACAAAAACAAACAATAAGGACCTCCCAAGTTAAAAATATAATTTAGGGACCAAACGAGCAAATTACCTCAAACCATAGGGATCATTCATGTAATTTACTCTATAAATTACTAAAAAGTGAAACCTAATACATGGAGATAAATGAGGCTAGCCATCGGACAAAGTGGAGAAGTAGGCGTCCAATTGATCTCCGGTCGGCATACATGACAAAGAATCGACAGAGGTGGGTGAAGGTGCACAGAACTGTTGAAGCAACCAGAGACAACAAATAATCGATGGAAATAGGAGGAGATTGGCCGGCCTATGTGATACTACCGGCGACAAAGCTTAGCACTGGCAGACAGATGTTGAGGACGGCGAACATCTTTCGATGACCTAAATTTTTTTGCAAATTTTGTTTTTGGGGTTTTTTCTTTTTTCAATCTTCTTTTATTCTTCCCTGTGATATTATTTTATTTTACATTTTGTATTTTTGAAAGATTAACATTATTTTTATGATATTTTAAAAGGTTTATTTGTCATCCACCGTATCCTCCTAAAATGTGGGTAACCATATAGAAATTTTGTTAATTTTGAAAGAAACATTATATGTTTCTTTTTTGGTTCACCACGGGTTTCCTTATTGCTTTTTATAGGCGTCCACACGAAAGTTTTCATATAACCCCGAAATAGATGCATCACAATAAACTACAAAATCCTTCATCCCTTCCGGGAGAGCTAACACCGGGGCTTCGCACAATCTCTGGCGAAGTGTCTCAAAAGAGGTCTACTGCTCGGGTCCCCATGAGAATGCAACCCCCTTTCGGGTCAATCTAGTGAGTGGCACTGCAATTCTGGAGAAGTCCTTAATAAATCTCCGATAATACCCTGCCAACCCAAGGAAATTCCTGATCTCAGAGGGCGACTTCGGCACCTCCCAACTCATCACCACCTCAACCTTGGCCGGATCGACCAATATCCCTTCCAGATTAACAAGGTGTCCTAGGAATTGGACCTCCCGCAACCATAAGTCACACTTGGAGAACTTTGCATAAAGCTTCTCCGATCTCAAAACCCCAAGGACCTCCCTCAAATGCTCCTCATGCTGCTCTCTAGATCTCGAATACACCAATATCAGATATCCACCTCATCGCTGCCACCGGATCCTGGGCCCCATCAAACTCTGGTGGTTTTGTGTTGCTGAACTCTCGGAATAGTAACGCATCCCCACCCTGCGGCCTTGCAGCAGTCACCGCTGCAGTAGCCGCTGCAGCAGCAGCCTCAGTAAGAGTGGCATAACGCTCATCGAACGTCTCAATCAGCGTGGTCTTTATGGACCCAAACATCTCCGGAATCTCTGCCCTGATGGCTGTAGCTACCTCCTCCTGGATGATCCGGTGGATATCCTCCTCAGTGGTACCACTGCTCTCGGACGTGAAACGTGTCCTCACCATGATCTACCGCTGAAATACGACATACAATAAATTTAGAATCCCCACGAACACACTCACATTCGTCAACTCTTTCCTCCTTGATTCTTGGCATTCCAAAGATTCTTACTTGGGCTGCACCCCGCTCCGGTGCTTCCAGTAGTACGGGCCCAATACTACTGTCCGCACCGCACCAGAATACAATCCAAGTCCTCCTCTTCGGATTCCAGGTCTCAAGTACTCTATCATGCGTAGACCACTCTCTAATAGATCTCTCATAAGTCCCTCGCTGCTACCTACTCACTCTCAAGCATCTCATAGCAGCTCACCTCTCCCTAAGCTAAGGCATCACAAATCAGGCCAATCTAGTTCTAATAGCAATGCCTAGCCTACTCTAGCATGCAGATACATCATATCAATATTAACATCACATAATGTAAGGGTATTCTGGGAAATCACCGTTCGGGCGCAGGCGGATCGTACACACATCTCTTGCTCTGCGTCTTTTCAAAAATCTTTTAATCTTCTGAAAATTACATCTCAAATCCTCAGTTTGAGTTCAAATACGCCCGAAGGTGTACTCGAATCCCTCAAACCAAGGCTCTGATACCAAATTGTAACATCAAGAATTAAAAAAAAAACAATTTTTCGCATTTTATAAAGGCAAAATTCATTTAACATCATTGTTTGTAATTCATTTCATAACATATAAAAACCCCAAGATCACATAATATAAAATCCCGCGTGTGTGCACTGATCAGGCCGGCGCCTTCCCGCGATCCTCACTAGTACCTGAAACAAATAACACCGACACTGTAAGCATAAAGCTTAGTGAGTTCCCCAAAATACCACATAACACATATTAGCCACTCGAGGCTATAACTCTGTGGGTCCGTGCACCCATACTCTGTGAACCCTCAGGTTCTAACTCTATAACAAGCATAGCATAAATCACATAGAAGAATGCAGTGCAACACATAACATACATAGCATACAAATACTCTATCATATAACTCTGGTTACCTACTCAAGGTAAAGTATAGTGAGAAGACTCACCTCGCGTGTCTCGATATCTCACAATCCTGGGAATCCCTCGTGCTCGATTCTCCGAGCTCTAATCCACCTATAACATCATATGTCCCTAGTTAACACTTATATCTCTAATGTTGACTATCCCTAAGAAGTCAACACAGGTCCACTCTGGTCAACGGTCAACGGTCAACTTTGACCGGACTCGGCGAGCGCTAGGGCGACTCGGCGAGTCTAGACGTTCTCACCAATTCTCTAAGATTCCCTTTCTACTCGTCGAGTATCCCCCCTGACTCGACGAGTTCCTCCTGGAAGAATCGCGGGGCCACCCCGACTCAACTCGCCGAGTCTGAAGAACAACTCGGCGAGTCCCAGTTCGACTCAGACCACCTGTTAACCCTCTCTAACTCGCCCTGACTCACCGATCCAACCCATAACCCGGACAGGGCCATTCTAAGGCAATCTTCAAGCTACTCGCCGAGTCTGTTCATCGGACTCGGCGATTCCATGCCATGCAACCGCTCAAACTACTTTCTAAGGTCAGATCTGCTCCGGCAATTCATAGGTCTGGCCTTCCTAGACTGGTTCATCACGTAAAGTCCTTATTTCGGTGCTCATAATACACCCCATGACTCATAATTGACGTTTTGACCTAAGGCATAAGGATTTCAATCCAAAACCTCCATTGATTCCCGAAAAGCTCAGGCATGGGACACTCTGGACTTCCAAGGGTCCCAATATAGGGTTCCAATCGCTTGGGGGACTAAGGAAACACTCAATCTAGCCACAAAAGGGTTCAATAAACCCTAAATCCACATACACATCAACATAGAAGGGAACAACTTGAAAATATTACCTGAATAACGTTGCTCTGTGTCCCCAACTCTCACAATATGGCTTCTCCTGGTGTTCCCTTAACCAAATCTCCTCCTCCTTGCAAAATAACACTTCCAAGATCAATAATGGTCTTCTACCTTGCTCCAGATGCTCACAATCGAATTAGGGTTTCACTCAAAGGACTGGGGTGAACAATGACGGCCATAAGGCCCCTTATATGTCCCAAAGCTGGGCAGTTAGGGTTTCGCTAAACAGCGCGGACTCGCCGAGTCCAGTCGTGAACCCGCGACCAGATCCGCGATCCTACTCGGCGAGTCTGAGCTCCAACTCGCCGAGTCGCCTCTTAAAACACCCAAAATCATAAATATAACACCACCTGAAATTTCGGGCTGTTACAACTCTCCCCCACTAAGACTAGACTTCGCCCTCGAAGTCTCACTCTGAAAATAGCTCCGGATGCTGCTCCCGCATCTCACGCTCCGGCTCCCAGGTCATTTCCGATCCCTTCCGGTGCTGCCACTGAACTAACACCAGAGGTATCTCCTTGTTCCTCAGAACCTTGATCTTCCGATCTCTGATGGCCACTGGTCTCTCGGCATAATTCAGGCTCGCATCCACCTGAATGTCCTCTATTGGAACCACTGCCGACTCATCGGCTATACACTTTCTCAATTGCGACACGTGAAAAGTGTCGTGGATCTTTCTCAATTCCGTTGGCAACTCCAAACGGTAGGCCACCCGACCTACACTCGCAATCACACGAAAAGGCCCAATATACCGGGGCCCCAACTTGCCCCTCTTCCTGAATCAAATCACTCCTTTTCAAGGAGAGACCTTCAGGAGTACGAAGTCGCCGACCTGAAACTCAAGCTCGGACCGGCATCTGTCTGCATAACTTTTCTGTCGGCTCTGGGCGGTCAATAACCTCTGTCTAACCTACTGAATCTGCTCTGACGTCTGAAGCACGATCTCTGTACTGCCCATCACTCTCTGTCCCACCTCTCCCCAACAAATGGGGGTCCGACACCTCCTACCATACAACAGCTCAAAGGGCGGCATACCGATGCTCGAATGATGGCTGTTATTGTAGGAAAACTCCGCCAAGGGCAAAGACGCATCCCAGCTACCCCCAAAATCCAACACACACGCCCGAAGCATGTCTTCGAGCGTCTGAATCGTCCGCTCACTCTGACCGTCTGTCTGGGGATGATATGCGGTACTAAAATGCAATCTAGTGCCCAACTCCTCATGAAATTTCTTCCAGAATCTGGAAGTGAAACGCACATCACGATCTGAAACAATCGAGATCGGCACCCCATGCCGAGATACTACTTCTCTCACATACACCTCCGCCAATTTCTCTGCTGAAGAACTCTCACTAATGGCAAGGAAGTGAGCGCTCTTCGTCAATCTGTCTACAATCACCCAAATTGCATCAACTCCTCTGGCAGTCCTCGGCAATTTGGTGATGAAATCCACAGTGATCTGTTCCCACTTCCACTCGGGAACCTCCAATGGCTGCAACTTGCCATGCGGCCTTAACCCTACGGCAGGTCAAGCACCTCTCGACGAACCACGCGACGTCCCTCTTCATGCAGGGCCACCAATATTCTCTCCTCAAATCCAAATACATCTTTGTAGCCCCAGGATGGATCGAGAATTTCGATCGATGCGCCTCCTCCATCAAAGTAGTACGCGTACCGCCCACAAACGGTACCCAAATCCGACCCTGAAAGGTCATAAACCCTCGAACATCCGTAACGAACTCTAAAACCACACCAACGACCCGTTCCCTCTTCTGCATCTCCAGTTGCATAGCCTCAGACTGTGCCCTACGAATGGCATCCAGTACTGGAGCTATCACGGTCAATCTCAAACATACATTTCGTAGTGGAGTGCTCTCCCCCTTACGGCTCAACGCATCTGCTACCACATTAGCTTTGCCCGGGTGGTACAGGATCTCGCAATCATAATCCTTAACCACATCCAACCACCTCCTCTGACGCATGTTTAGGTTGGGCTGGTCCATCAAGTACTTCAAACTCTTATGGTCCGTGTATAACGTGCAGCGGACCCCATACAAGTAATGACGCCAAATCTTGAGGGCGAACACTACCGCCCCCAGCTCTAGATCATGCGTGGGATATCTCGCCTCGTGAGGCTTCAGCTGCCTCGATGCATATGCTATTACATGCCCTCTTTGCATCAGAACTGCACCCAACCCCGAAATAGATGCATCACAATAAACTACAAAATCCTCCATCCCTTCCGGGAGAGCTAACATCGGGGCTTCGCACAATCTCTGGCGAAGTGTCTCAAAAGAGGTCTGCTGCTCGGGTCCCCATGAGAATGCAACCCCCTTTCGGGTCAATCTAGTGAGTGGCACTGCAATTCTGCAGAAGTCCTTAATAAATCTCCGATAATACCCTGCCAACCCAAGGAAACTCCTGATCTCAGAGGGCGACTTCGGCACCTCCCAACTCATCACCGCCTCAACCTTGGCCGGATCGACCAATATCCCTTCCTGATTAACAAGATGTCCTAGGAATTGGACCTCCCGCAACCAGAAGTCACACTTGGAGAACTTTGCATAAAGCTTCTCCGATCTCAAAACCCCAAGGACCTCCCTCAAATGCTCCTCATGCTGCTCTCTAGATCTCGAATACACCAAAATATCATCGATAAATACAATCACTGACCGATCCAACATCGGCCTACATACCCTGTTCATGAGATCCATGAATACAGCCGGGGCGTTGGTGAGCCCAAAAGGCATCACCACAAACTCATAATGCCCATATCGCGTCCTGAATGCTGTCTTCTGTACGTCCTCATCTCGCACTTTCACTCGATGATATCCCGACCTCAAGTCGATCTTGGAAAACCAAGATGCTCCATGCAACTGATCAAATAAATCGTCGATCCTCGGTAATGGGTAGCGGTTCTTGACCGTCAACTTGTTCAACTCCCGGTAATCAATGCACATCCGGTGTGAACCATCTTTCTTCTTGACGAACAGAATAGGTGCTCCCCACGGCGAGCTGCTCGGCCGAATGAATCCCTTCCCCAGCAACTCCTGAAGCTGCGAGGATAACTCTTGCATCTCTGGAGGTGCAAGACGATAAGGCACCTTAGCGATAGGCACGGCCCCCGGAATCAAATCAATACCAAACTCCACTTGCCTCACAGGAGGTACTCCCGGCAGCTCCTCGAGAAAGACATCTAGAAACTCACGCACCACCGGTACCTCCTCAACTGAACTCGGTCTCTCGGAAGTTGCTCGCGTATCCATCATATACGCCATAAAACCCTTACAGCCCTGCTGTAGACACTACCTCGCTCTAGCGGCCGAACAAAAGGCTGATCCCGAACGCGTACCCTCGTCGTACACCGAAAGAACTCCCTCACTAGGGTCTCGTATAGTCACCAGCTGACGCTCGCAGTCGATGACTGCGCCGAATCGGCTCAACCAGTCCATGCCCACAATGACACAGACATCACCCATCGCGATGGGAATCAGGTCAATCGGAAACTCAACACCGAAAATCTCTAACACACATCCCCGGAAGACCCCCGTGGCACAAATCACTCTATCATCAGCTATGGAAACTCTCAGAGGTCGACTCAATGCCTCACGACTAACACTGATATGCTGACTAAAGGCCAAAGATACAAAAGACTGACTGGCACCCGAGTCAAATAACACTAAAGCAGGCACAGAATTCACAAGGAAGGTACCTACGTATAACCTAATATAAGCATAATATTTCAATATCAATATAAATACGTGAAAGGAAATGTACCAGCCACCACATCGGGCGCAGCGCGGACTTCCTCCGCAGTCAGCTGGAAGGCTCTCCCTCGAGCTCTCGGTGCCTCGGTCTTCATAGGCGGACTCTCTGTAGCTCTGATGGCGGCAGGAGCAGATCCCTGAGGTGCTCCGCGCAGCTGTGGACACTCAGCCTTCCGGTGTCCAGTCTGGTTGCAGTGAAAGCACACTGCAAACCCCTTGGGGCAGTCCTTGGCCATGTGCCCCTCCTTGCCACATTTGTAGCAAGACCCCGCTCGGCAAACTCTGTCATGCCCCTTGCCGCACTTTCCGCAAGTGCGGCCCTTTTGGTTCCCTAGTCTGGGATCAGCAGGCTTGGCCCGCTTGGCGGCCGGCTGCGACTGTGTCGGTCGCCGATCCCTCCCCTGAGACTCCGCCTCCTCCCTAGCCTGAGTCTCAAGCTTGATCTCCCTCTTCCGAGCATTTGCCTGAAGCTCAGCAAATGTCCGGTACGAGGAGTTCGCAGCGAACTCCTGAATGTCCCGCCTCAAGATGCTCAAGTAGCGGCTCATACGCGCCTGCTCAGTGGACACGTGCTCAGGGCAGAACATCGCCCTCTCGTGGAACATCCTCGTGATTGCTGTAACAGACTCAGTACCCTGCTTGAGGGTCAGAAACTCCTGTGCTAACCGCTCCCTCTCCACCTGGGGAACGTACTCATCTCAAAACATGGTGGTGAACCTCTCCGAAGTCACCGCAGAAAGCTCAGCAGGCGTATAATGCGCCGTCACAAACTTCCACCAGTCCTTCGCTCCCAAGCGAAGCTGGTTCAGCGCGAACCGGACCTTCAAATGCTCAGGAGACGAGCAAGTGAAGAAGCACCCCTCAATATCAGATATCCACCTCATCGCTGCCACCGGATCCTGGGCCCCATCAAACTCTAGTGGTTTTGTGTTGCTGAACTCTCGGAATAGTAACGCATCCCCACCCTGCGGCCTTACAGCAGTCACCGCTACAGTAGCCGCTGCAGCAGCAGCCTCAGTAAGAGTGGCATAACGCTCATCGAACGTCTCAATCAGCGTGGTCTTTATGGACCCAAACATCTCCGGAATCTCTGCCCTGATGGCTGCAGCTACCTCCTCCTGGATGATCCGGTGGATATCCTCCTCACTGGTACCACTACTCTCGGACGTGAAACGTGTCCTCACCATGATCTACCGCTGAAATACGACATAAAATAAATTTAGAATCCCCACGAACACACTCACATTCGTCAACTCTTTCCTCCTTGATTCTTGGCATTCCAAAGATTCTTACTTGGGCTGCAACCCGCTCCGGTGCTTCCAGTAGTACGGGCCCAATACTACTGTCCGCACCGCACCAGAATACACTCCAAGTCCTCCTCTTCGGATTCCAGGTCTCTAGTACTCTATCATGCGTAGACCACTCTCTAATAAATCTCTCATAAGTCCGTCGCTGCTACCTACTCACTCTCAAGCATCTCATAGCAGCTCACCTCTCCCTAAGCTAAGGCATCACAAATCAGGCCAATCTAGTTCTAATAGCAATGCCTAGCCTACTCTAGCATGCAGATACATCATATCAATATTAACATCACATAATGTAAGGGTATTCTGGGAAATCACCGTTCGGGCGCGGGCGGATCGTACACACATCTCTTGCTCTGCGTCTTTTCAAAAGTCTTTTAATCTTCTGAAAATTACATCTCAAATCCTCAGTTTGAGTTCAAATACGCCCGGAGGTGTACTCGAATCCCTCAAACCAAGGCTCTGATACCAAATTGTAACATCAAGAATTAAAAAAAAAAACAATTTTTCGCATTTTATAAAGGCAAAATTCATTTAACATCATTGTTTGTAATTCATTTCATAACATATAAAAACCCCAAGATCACATAATATAAAATCCCGCGTGTGTGCACTGATCAGGCCGGCGCCTTCCCGCGATCCTCACTAGTACCTGAAACAAATAACACCGACACTGTAAGCATAAAGCTTAGTGAGTTCCCCAAAATACCACATAACACATATTAGCCACTCGAGGCTATAACTCTGTGGGTCCGTGCACCCATACTCTGTGAACCCTCAGGTTCTAACTCTGTAACAAGCATAGCATAAATCACATAGAAGAATGCAGTGCAACACATAACATACATAGCATACAAATACTCTATCATATAACTCTGGTTACCTACTCAAGGTAAAGTATAGTGAGAAGACTCACCTCGCGTGTCTCGATATCTCACAATCCTGGGAATCCCTCGTGCTCGATTCTCCGAGCTCTAATCCTCCTATAACATCATATGTCCCTAGTTAACACTTATATCTCTAATGTTGACTATCCCTAAGAAGTCAACACAGGTCCACTCTGGTCAACGGTCAACGGTCAACTTTGACCGGACTCGGCGAGCGCTAGGGCGACTCGGCGAGTCTAGACGTTCTTACCAATTCTCTAAGATTCCCTTTCTACTCGTCGAGTATCCCCCCTGACTCGACGAGTTCCTCCTGGAAGAATCGCGGGGCCACCCCGACTCAACTCGCCGAGTCTGAAGAACAACTCGGCGAGTCCCAGTTCGACTCAGACCACCTGTTAACCCTCTCTAACTCGCCTTGACTCACCGATCCAACCCATAACCCGGACAGGGCCATTCTAAGGCAATCTTCAAGCTACTCGCCGAGTCTGTTCATCGGACTCGGCGAGTCCATGCCATGCAACCGCTCAAACTGCTTTCTAAGGTCAGATCTGCTCCGGCAATTCATAGGTCTGGCCTTCCTAGACTGGTTCATCACGTAAAGTCCTTATTTCGGTGCTCATAATACACCCCATGACTCATAATTGACGTTTTGACCTAAGGCATAAGGATTTCAATCCAAAACCTCCATTGATTCCCGAAAAGCTCAGGCATGGGACACTCTGGACTTCCAAGGGTCCCAATATAGGGTTCCAATCGCTTGGGGGACTAAGGAAACACTCAATCTAGCCACAAAAGGGTTCAATAAACCCTAAATCCACATACACATCAACATAGAAGGGAACAACTTGAAAATATTACCTGAATAACGTTGCTCTGTGTCCCCAACTCTCACAATATGGCTTCTCCTGGTGTTCCCTTAACCAAATCTCCTCCTCCTTGCAAAATAACACTTCCAAGATCAATAATGGTCTTCTACCTTGCTCCAGATGCTCACAATCGAATTAGGGTTTCACTCAAAGGACTGGGGTGAACAATGACGGCCATAAGGCCCCTTATATATGTCCCAAACCTGGGCAGTTAGGGTTTCGGTAAACAGCGCGGACTCGCCGAGTCCATATCCGGACTCGCCGAGTCCAGTCGCGAACCCGCGACCAGATCCGTGATCCTACTCGGCGAGTCTGAGCTCCAACTCGTCGAGTCCCCTCTTAAAACACCCAAAATCATAAATATAACACTACCTGAAATTCCGGGCTGTTACAATATAACCACAAATAATAATAATAATAATAATAATAATAATAATAATAATAATAATCCAAAATCAGGGGTTTCGACAATCTTGACTATAATGTAGCATCGTGTCTCTTATTTTTCTAAAATACAAAGATAGGGTAGTTCACTAAAATTAATTAAGATAGGTTACCGATTTTAATCGTACATATCTTATTATATAGAGAAAAAAAATAGCCGGGTCAAGTGACTCACCAAACCTTAACATATCCTCGCCATTGGTGTTGCTTTGGGTACCAATAAATAGGTTGTTATAAGTGGTGTTACAACCTTACATGGTTTCCATTATTGGCTTTGGTGTTGTTTTTGGTACCTATAAATAGGTTGTACATTTTTTGGTTTCGTAGTTGTTGTTGTTGTTGTTTTTTTTTTTTTGTGTGTGTGTGTGTGACTTTTATACACTATGTATTAAACGAGTAGTAGTATTTGTATTACAGTCTTTAATTAAAATTGTATTGTGGAGAGTGTTTTATACACTATTAGTTGTGTTATATAGAGTGTTTAGATGGAAAATTTGAGAATCTTTTAGAACATTAATGTTATTTGTATGTATTTGGTGATGTCATAACAAACTAATGCCAATAGAAGATATTAGTGTTTGTATTATAATTTCCAATTAAAATTTTAAAGATTTTAAATTTTGTGAAGATTATGAATAATACTTTAATTTTTATTTAAAATTCAAAAGATTTTATCGAAGGAAAACAACTTAAAAATCTCTTGCCTCTAGCAACTAATAAAATTCAAAAATTATGGTTACTTTCACTATCTTTCAATAGGGGTGTAAGTGAAACAAACCAATTTGCGAGAAACTCGAGACCTACTCAGAAAATACTCGAAATCGACTCGAGCTCGATTATTATTAATTCTTATTTTATTAATTTATACATACATTTTTAAATATAATTTAATATGTATTTTATACATTTTAAAACATATTTCTATATAAATAATGTTTTATACATATAAATAACGTATGGAATTATTTTTACACAAAAACAAGTATAAAAGACATATTTATATAAGTACGTAAAAAAAACATCTTCATATGTAAAAATAACTTTATTTTTTATATATAATTTTTTTCTAAAATGTATAAATAAGTTTTTAAAATGTATAACTACATAAAAGTATATATTTTTTATACATATAAATAAGCATGTATAAATTCGTAAAAGGATATATATATATCTATATATATATATATATATATATATATATATATATATATATATATATATATATATATATATATATATATATATATTTACAAACTTATTTATACATTACAAAGTGTTTTTATACATTTTTAAAGGTATAAATTTTTTTTACGTAATTATACATATAAATACGCATACAAATGTATATATATATATATATATATATATATATATATATATATATATATATATATATATATATATATATATATATATATATATATATATATAATAATGCATTTATATATAAATGCCTCCAATAAGATCCAACAAAAATAGAAATTAAAACACATTTATACCTTTGAAATATATTTATATCCTTATATAAATAATAATAATAATAATAATAATAATAATAATAATAATAATAATAATAATAATACGATTTTAGAAGTATAAATATCATTTTAAATATATATAAATACATTTGAAACCAAATTTATGTTCATATATTTATATTTATTTAAAAAAGTATTCGAAAATGTATGTATAAGTAGAAATAAATTTTTTAATAATAATAATAAAAATAATGATAATAATAATAATAATAAATGATAATAATAACAATAATAATAATATCAATAATAACAACAATAATAATAATAATAATAATAATAATAATAATAATAATAATAATAATAATGATAATGATGATAACGATAATAATAACGATAATAATAATGATAATAATAATAATAACAACAATGACGATGACGATGACGATGACGATGATCATGATCATGATCATGATCATGATCATGATGATGATAATAATAATAATAATAATAATAATAATAATAATAATAATAATAATAATAATACCGACGTTTTAGATAATGAATATCATTTTGTAAGAAGGTTTTCAAAGAAACCATCATAGTCTAGTTGTAAAAGGCTTTGTAACTTGTGGAGGTTGCTCGAGTTCGATCATTCCCAACTTCATTTTCTTTTTAAATATCAAAATATTTAATTATGGAAGCTGATATGACATTCACGTCAGCATGCATGAACCTAGTCAGCTTCTCTTTAATTGGGTTACCTGCTATAGTCGGGTAATGGGTAAATTTGAACCAATTTTCTAGTATCTTTGGGTTTTAATGCATCAAAAAATGGACTTGGGGCATAACCAACTATTTTATGTAAAATTGGAGGCTTTTATGACAAAAACCCATCTCTCAATAACCATTGTAAATATGCTAAACATAATCAATAAAAATTGGCTAGTTTTTATTATTTTTCGAATATAGCTTCAATAAGTTTTGCATCACCATATTTTAAAAAACAAAAAAAGAATAGAAATATAAACATTCAATACTATTCCAATTTGGAAAATAAAATACGAATAATCTATTCATATTTATTTGAATATGTAATCATTTGTTTGATTATAAAATTAAGTAAAACTGATTAAAATAACATTAAAATCAATATCATCATCTTTCAAATGTTTGTTCAATTAGTTTTTATTATTAGTAAAGAAAAAATAAATTATATCCTTGCACTTGAAAGCTACATTTCAAACGGTAACCCCTAAGTTTTAAACTATAACCTGTAAACCTTAGCTTCTAAACCCTAAACCATTATCCATAAACACTATACGTAAACCTTAAACCCTAATCCTCAAAACAAAACATTTTATAGAAATATATTTTTTTTGTTGGCGCATTATATGTGTAAACTATTCATGCAATAATATATTGATGACAACATCTAAGGCTGTAACAAATCGAACGAACACGAACGATGATTGTTTGTGTTCATTTGTTTATTAAATAAACGAACATAAACAAACTTTACATCGAAAGGTCCACGAACAATTCGTTGAATGATAGGTTTGTTTATAACCCTAATTGCCTCTACAACTAATTTCCAAATGAAAGTATTTGCACCCGTCGCTTAGCGCGGGTAAACGGATGGTATATATATATATATATATATATATATATATATATATATATATATATATATATATATGAAAATATTATTTTGCATATAACGCGTGAGGCGCGTGAGGTGCCTTCATGGTCTTTCACATTTTGGGTCATAGGTGACCATTAATAGTTTTCTGGGTTAAAAAGGGTCACCTTGACTATGATACAACGTCCAAAGATTGGAATAGGATCATCACACCCGTTGGGATGAGTTGGTTCCAAAACAGCCCTAAGATCGTTTTTTCATCCGTCAATCATACATTAGATTTTCTTCCTCGTGTTCATGTTCTACGTCTATTGCAAGAAAACCTTTAACCGCATCACCATAAAAATTCTAGAATGCCTAAAATCTTGTCGACATATATTTCCATCCATTCAGGGGGTGTTTGGCTTAGCTTTTGAATGGCCAAAAGTCCTTTTAGAAAAAAATCATAAGCAAAAGACTTCTAAAAGCTACTTTCGGATTTTGCAAAGAAAGAAAATCAACCTTTTGGAAAACTCAGTAAACTTTTCCGAAAAGAACTTTAACCAAACACCCATGAATCGATTTTCCTTTATCTCTCCCTTGATTCATTGCTAATCCTCTCTGTCTCCCCTTTTCCTTGGATGCATCGCAACACTGCTCCTTATTGTCGATTTTGTTTTTTTTTTGTAGTTAGGGTTTTTGATTGGAAATCCCGTCGTCGTCGTCGTCCATGTTTGTTCTTTGGACGACTCTATTTTCTGTATTTATCGATTAAATTCTATCATTGGAACTTGAAATTTAGGATCTGATTAAAATTTGTCTTTCAGATATGTTATCGATCACTCTCATGTCGACTTACGGTTTCAATGTTTAGGAGTCCGTCTGCTATCTTTGATTTTTTTCTTCTTAGTTATGGAAATCAACCGCCTACTCAGCTCTACCGATTTGTTCAAATCATTTACTTTCTTTATACATACATATTTCTCTTAATACCATGTTATCCCATTTTCGTGCACTCGCTCTCGATGTTTTTATATTGACTCCTCTTTTGGACTACGAGAAGATTGTTGAGTAACTCTATGACTCTGTTTTTGTATTTTGTGTTTATGATTTCATAAATTTCTGTAGATTTCTAGAATAATTAAATTTCTAATTTTTTCCAGTGGTTATTTTTTCACGTTTCATTCTTGCTTATATAGAATGATGGGTGTTTTCTGTAGAGACATAGGTGAAGAAACTGTAGGCACGACTAGGAATTTTGACACTTTTTGAGAATTAATCAAAAGATTAGGCAAGGTTTTTCTATGCTCAAATCCCAGGTAATACTCAAGCCATTTGAGTCAGGAACCGAAGTGGAGTAGTATATCATGTAAGTATAAATTTATTTATGATATGATTTGCTATGATTTCGTGAAGCCTGATCAAAATATTTATCTATTATTGTTGTTGACACCATCTTCCACAACTATGCCAACAGGTATAAGTCGATTTGCTGGGTAAGGCGATAGAAGATCAAGACTTTTGGATTAACGACAAGCAAGAAGTAAGATAATTTATCTCTATTTTTTTCACATGCGTGTAATATTTGATCGGTTGCATACACTAATGTGGCAATATATCAATCATTTTTGTAGATTATTTATGTGGGGTTTTCTTGGTAGATTATTTATATACTTTTTCAAGTTACTAAATGTTAGGGTTGAAATCATCACTTCAAGGGAAATAATTAATTTCAAGTTTTAAATTTCAAGATCTTCATGTGAACCCAGGTTTCAATAAAATTACCAATACTTATGTTCAATTGATTACAACAAAGTCATATTTTTTTTTTCATGTTTGATTGCACGTGGGTGACCTCAGACATGTATTTCACTCCCTCAATTGTGTCGGCTGCAAGGAGCACCCATGGTCAGAGGGTAGTTTTTGATGATCACCATGAAGAAGAAGCATTTTGTTACTGTTGCAATGGAATTTGGGGGCTTTTTGGAGGCATCAGTGCCGATATTATAGGTGTTAATTATAAGTTAAATGAGAGCTTTCATAGCTATTGATTTCCTCAATCTACTCCGAATGCCACGCATAACTCACTTAACAAGGTGATTTTTTTTTCATCATCAAACATACATGTTAAACCCCATCCAAGAATCCAATGCTATGGTTAAATCATTCTACCTAATATTTTTTAGAAATGAATTTGAATTTAGGTGGAAACTAACAAATGAATTAGAAAAATAAGTGTGAATTGTGTTTATTGTTTGCAAATTCTATTCAAGACATCATTTCGTTGTTAATCTTTAGGGGGTGTTTGGGAGTGCTTTTTAAGATGACATATTAACTTATTAGTTTTTTAAAATGTCAATAAATTAAAAAAGTGTTTGGTATAAATATTTAATGTGGTGTTGTTATTTTTATCGGTGGTTTATGCCAATAAATGTCAGAATAACATTTAGAAGTGGAGTGATATCAAGTTTGAGCCCAACTGATTGATAGCGGTAAAACTAATCAAACCAAACCAACCATTGGAAGGCTTCATCATAGCTATGTGTTCAACAGGTAAAATTTGGGAATTATTCATATTCACCATTTGACATTTTTTTATTATAGTTGTGGATGACTGTATAACTCACATGTTGCAGAGAACAATGCTAATATTATGATCCGATGTTTTTCCCAGATTTTCTCATTATGTGAATCGTCTTCCTACTATTTTGTGGTTAATAAAATGAAAGTAAATTGCCCTTTCCTATTATGCGATGACAAAAAAATAAAATAAAAGTATGTTGCCTTTTCATGCACACCAAAAAAATACAAAGTGCAATTTTTTAACATTCCCGATTTATAAATTAATTGACTTGGCCAATCATCAAGCTTTTTGGATAGACTGTTGGTGGTTGCTTTTGTATATGAGATAGATACATCGACTTCAACTGCTGGTGACCAAAATTTTCATTGATTTGTATTATATATGTGAAGTATCCTATTGTTGGTGATTAGTTGTGTATATGGGATTGATTTATATAATCCTTATAATTTAAATGTACCAAAAAACAATGACCAAATGTAGGGTAATGTACTTTCATCTACTTGCTGACCATACCAATATATTTTCATTTTTTTTTTCTTATTCATGAATTGTAAATTAAAATCCACCAAATTATACCATTGTACTTTTACTTCTTTGGTTATTATCACAATATACTTTAAATAACTGTAAAAGATATACTCAGATGACCCTCCGTGGGTCGTGCTTACCACGGGCCTCAAACTTTTCTAGTATATATATTTATCTGTTTTTTTTTCTATCATCATTTGGAAAAAAAGTATTTGTAGGTCTTACTTTTACCTTTTAAGCCAACACATTTTTGGGGTTTAACCGTTATTTGGCATCTGCAATGACTATTTCTTCCGGTCATGCTTTCAACCAACTCCTTATTATGATTTTCCTCATGAATGCAAATTTAAAAGTGAACTTAAGTACTAAATCATAAAATAATAAAACAACCGAAACAATAACTTTCTGAATTTATAATGAAGTACATAAAATAGACCAAATACACCTCTTTGGTCCAAGGTCCTGTACCAAGTGCAGGGTTTTAAGAACTTTTTGCCAATGACGTAATCTGATCCTCCTCGAATAGATTCAACTTCACCACTTTCATCCACTTTAATATATGATTCAAAGTGACATCATACTGGAAAGTTCACCTATTTCTTTTCGGTTTCTCTGGTGATACTTCTTCCCTACTTCATTGAACTTAGTGTCCTATGATACAAAACATAAGAAATTCACCTATTTGTAATGAAGAAAAATTGCATTAATGATCTACACCAATATTAGACCACACTCTCTACGCATATTGGGCCTGGGTTAATATGAAATTTGAGAAGATCCCTAACACGAAGGTCGTTGGCATTGTGAAAATTGAACATATATCATCTCTACTTGTGCTTCTTTAAGTGTTGTCTCATAATAGTTAAGGAGCTTAAAACAATCATAGATATCATGGTTTATTTTCATTCTTATATTCCCAAAATCAAAACTGTGGTTAAGAGATATGAATTCAATATATGATAAGATTAAAGACCAAATGAAGAATTTGACCTATGAGAGTATATTACCTCATAAATGGTTTGTATATAGATAAATTAGACATATAAATAAACCAACAAACTGGTCAATCTATTTGAGGAAAATAGATATAAATAATAATTATTTCAAACAACTGCATGGTAAAAAGGAATTAACAAATTGGCTGTTTGATGAAAAGTTGGTGAACTTGATTGTATTAATGTTAAAAGAATGTATTTGAATCTTGGATTCTGATATAACAAATTGGTTCTTCAAGTAAAAACTAATATGGAATAATTGAAAATAATCAAAGTATCAACTTTCATGATTACTGATAGGGAATAGAGATAGCGAAACCATAGCATAAGTTTTGATGGCTCCAAGCTGACAACATTTTTTGCTCGTGGCGCTTCTAGTTTTCATAAAAAAAATGCAAACGAAGAACCATATAGGATTACTTCTTGTCCTTTTTAGGTGCTGTCAAAAGTGAGTAGTCTTTAAAATAACCCAAACAAAATGAAAATTCATGAAGACATTTAACAAACCTTGAAATGTAATTTCTCATATGTTTTTGTTTCAGAGGAATCTCAACTGCACCTTTTATACCCTTGACAACAAAAAGAAAAAATATTGCAATCAATTGGGTCTTTTTGATAAAATAGTGCCCCTTTTATATCCTTCAATCTTAATGGTATACGATTTACCAGTTACCAATCAAATAAAACTCTCAAATTAATCGAACTCCAATCCTTGTCTAGTCTCAACTTGCAATTGAACAATATTAGTGAATTACCAAGATAATCAACAAGGATTCATCCATTGGAGATGATGCTTCTAGGAAATTGTAACGCCCGTGTTTCTAGGCTAAGCATAAATGTTGATGTAATAGTCTAGGTTAACATTTGTATCATGTTTTGAAATAATAATAAATGTATTATATGAATATTATGTGTTTTATGCTTAATTGTGTGACTTAAATGAATTAAGGATAAAAATAAGCGATAAAATAAAATGTTAGATAAACCCAATATCTATGAAGGAAGTTGTAGTGGTCGTGACAAGGTTTCTGAATATATAAATAATGCCGAAATCCGAGTTATAACAAAGAAGTTATAACCTGTCGAAGTTTCGCGATAGCACCGGCACGACGCTGGATGACGTAAAATGTGAATTTACGATATGGCGATATTTAGTCTTAGGCCCTTAGTGATCTAAATGAAAGTCGTAGAATACACTAAACCGAAAGCGTGCATAAAAAAGAACGTCCAAATCTGACTTCGTATGAGGAAGTTATGATTTTTCTAAGTTTCAGCTTAACAGTATGCAACCCGAAGTTCGAATATGAGGTCGAGTGTTTTCTAGCCAAAACAATCTAAACGAGAATCGAAGATCTCGTTATTAGTTGTGCAATGGTATAAAGACAGACAAAAACGGAGTTCATATGAAGGAGTTATGAATTTCGAACGGATTTTTCTGTCCCGGCCAACTAAAAATAATATAATAAAAATAAAGTCAAAATTAGCCGACGGAGTCTAAATGAACGTTGTAGAGCTTAGTCTCATCTACGCGTGGATAAAAAGAACGTCGAAAACAGAGATCGTATGTGAAAGTTATGAATTTCTGAAGTTCGAGGCACGCATCCCAAAGTGGGAATGCCCCGGGTTCAATTGGGGAACGCCCCGCATTCAGTGCTTGGCTCCGGATTGGCCACGTCGATGCTGACTCAACAGATAAGGGATAGGATCGGAGCCTCGCTCCTATGCATCGCGTTCGAAGGGAACGCCCACCGTTCGGGGAACGCCCTGCGTTCGCGGCAGACTTCAACACTATAAATAGATCACAAAGCCAGCCGTTTGTGGTTGCCTTTCTCACTTGTTATTGCCGCGTTTTGCATGCAACATATACCCCGAAGCCCCGGTATCATTCTCGAGACCCGAAGCAAGTCCCGAAGCCATGAGGATCCCGAGAAGTAAAGTTTCCGAGCCGAAACTCTGCCCGTGAGAAGCCCGGTTTTCAAGAAAGCATCCTGGTTTCACCGAAGAATACTACTCTTAGAGTCGTGGTGCTGTCTGATCATCTTCTGATCATGTGAGTGTATAGTCCCTTTCACATACACGATTTTAATACAAGTATTGATGAATGTATTAGTTATATGATATGAGTAAGTGTGTAGTTGCTTTCTGATAATACACATATATGAATTATACTCTATTAAATACGTGTTATGTGATTATATACTATCTGTTATGTGGTATGAATATTAAATGATTATGTTAAACAGGTTTCAAGCTGTATATAAACAGGTGTATTTTATCTACAAATATGTTGGGTAGAACATGGGTAGATAGTGATGTTTGGTGAAATAAAAATGATGAGAGGCCTCGATGTGATTATGATCTAGTCGTCCAATAGAATATGGATGATGACCACGGACTTTTCTAGACAGTTCAGTGGAACACTGGTAAACTCATAACCTGTAGGTGTAGTGAACTTGGGTTTTCATTTGTTGTATTCTATCCCCCTCATGGTTGCCTTAGGAAATTCATTGCTGAGGAATCCCCTTTGCAGTAGTGTCCGTCCCAATGAAAATTCCTAGACTAGGTCCCTTGTAATAGTTGTTGTCATAGGGGCATAAAGTGAGGATAACGAGAATGGGTAATCGGGTTATTGTTGGTTGGTGAATATTAAATATAATTATTTATTGTGGGTTGAAAACCTTATATGCTCACCAGGCTCCCAAGCCTGACCCACTCAGTTTCGTTGTACTACAGGTAGTGGCGCGAGAGCATAAGTTGTTGAACTTGCGAAGATATTTTGTTTATAGACCAGTAGTTGTATGTAATTGTGTAAGGTCTATGTTTTGTTGTTTATGCTTTTGTGTCTGTATCGGAACATGACATCCCGAGTTTTGATATATAATAATAATACATTTATTTAATAAATGCTTTGATAAACCTTATTTTATCATGTATTGTTTTGGGGACAAATTCCGCAACTCTTTTAAATCAATGGATTTATTCTGAAATTATTTTAAAAGCATAAATGAAACTGGTCTTTTCTTGCTGTGATTTTTGGGGATGTCACAGAAATGATGTCGGCTCCTCGTGGTAGTGGATTTGGTGTGCAATCACAAGGAGGAAACACTGGAAGACTGTGGACCAGATTTAAGGGGGGGGGGGGGTTCTTTAACGCTCATCAGCACAACAGAAAACTCAAACAAAATAGTAGTCTGTTTTCTTCAATTGCAATCTGAATCAATCTTAGAATTGAATAGAATGTATCTGGAAAAACGATATTGAAATAAGAACATGCAACAACGTTAAATTCCTGAATTGGAACCTCTAAACTCAAATTGAATTTGCTAGTTTGGAGAAAAAAGGACAATTTCGAATAGATTTGAACCTTTTAATAATCAGGGCAACGATGAACGTGAAATATCTGTTTCATTTTGATCGACAACAAGCATGGGCAAAAAATCGTAACTAGAATATTATGTGTACGTTTGTGTAAAAACAAAGGATAACGGGGGAAGGAGGGCATAAATCTGATCGATTAAAAAAAATTTAAGTAGGGGAATGAAAGAAGATACAATTCACACATACCATTATTAATAGGTGCGCCGATTAAGGAGGGCATACCAGTATGAACAACAGGTGTGTCGTATCGTTGCTTAATCGATACAACACAGTGGAAATTGAGGCGGTCTAAATGGACAATGATGTAAATGGCGTCGTTTTGGCAGGTTACATGTCAATCTTGGGACCGTGCAAATGTGATTTTGGAGGAACAAGAATAAAAAGGTCTTTATATATATATATATATATATATATATATATATATATATATATATATATATATATATATATATATATATATATATATATAGAGAGAGAGAGAGAGAGAGAAAAAAAAAGATAAAGAGAGAGAGAGAGGTAGGTTCAAATGTTTCTCACATCTATTGTATACTAGAATGCACCATTGAGAATTTAGTAATAATTATATGTATATTAAATAATATCCATACTTATAACTCATTTTTATGGAAACTAATTAAATTCGTCATTAATACCAACACTAATATTCTTTCAAAATGAATTCATATGTAGAAGAATGAAAGTGTATTACAGCAGAATGAGAGTGTATTCTAGCAGAATACACTCTCATTGTTCATATTCCATGCAACTTTATTGTATTTTAAATGAATTAGTAGTGAAACAAAATACGAACTCAAATATAAAACCCTAGATGCAAATACATTCTGAAAAAATGTTATTGCTGACATTAATAACGAATTTAATTATTTTTAATAAAAAGAGAATTATAATTATGAATATCAATTAATATACATATAATTATGGAAATCATTTAATATCTATATTTATTTAATTAAATAATTATTTAATTTACTAAATTCCTATTGGTGCATTCTAGCACACAATAAATATAAGAAACAAAATAACCTAGCCCTATATATATATATATATATATATATATATATATATATATAATACTAACAATAATATTTTTTCAGAATGGATTCATATATAGAAGAATGAGAGTGTATTACAGCAGAATGAGAGTGTATTCTAGCATAATACACTTGAGTTAGGTATATTCCATGCGACTTTATTGTATTTTAAGTAAATTAGTCCTGAAACAAAATATGAACTCAAATATAAAACCTAGATGCGAATACATTCTGAAAGACTGTTATTGCTGACATTAATGACGGATTTAATTAGTTTTCATAAAAAGAGAATTATAATTATGAATATCAATTAATATACATATAATTATGGAAATCATTTAATATGTATATTTATTTAATTAAATAGTTATTTGATTTACTAAATTCCTCTTGGTGCATTCTAACACACAATAAATATAAGAAACAAAATAACCTAGCTATCTCTCTCTCTCTCTCTCTCTCTCTCTCTATATATATATATATATATATATATATATATATATATATATATATATATATATATATATATATCCCTTCATACAAAAAGATGCATAACGTTTAGAACATATCAATTGATTTCGCCTAATACTGAATCATAACATTTTCATGATTTTGTTGTTAAGATTATTTGAAATTAGGTTTGTCGGTCATCAAATTGTTATAAAGAGATGGAATGTTTGGTCATCAAATTGTTATAAAGAGATGGAATGTTTGAGTTCTGGTAAAATTGTCATAAAAGTGATTATAAAAGTTATTTTTTTTAATTTACTTAAAAATAAATTATGAAGATGTTTTTTTTTATGAATTTTTTCTTGTGAAGTATCTTAATTTTGAATGATTCATTTTGTTTGTTCACTAAAAAAATATGTAGAAAAAAATTTCTTACCTTTCTATCAAAATTTCACTTCTTATTTGATCTTGACTATATATATATATATATATATATATATATATATATATATATATATATATATATATATATACTAGGTTAAAACCCGTGGAACCCACGGGTGTGAATTTTAAATAAAAATAAAAAATTGATCATGTAATAAAATAATATATCATTAATTTAGAAAAGCTTATAAATTGTAATATTGTATTTTTTTAATAACTTTATAATTTGTAAGTATGTAATTACACATGTAAATCCACTTATTTTATAAAAGACATGAGTTTGTAAACTCTTGGTTACTAAGTTAAATGTATATCCATTGTAAATATGTTGCATTACATATAATTTGACTTGACAAAAAGACATGATTCGATTAAAAATTCTACCTCCAAGAAATAATATAATATTTTTTAGTTTGAGAGAACATAACAACAGAATCTTTTTTTATCTTTCTTCATTCTGTTCTCAATCGATGGAATAATAATTGAACAATAAATAATATATAGAACAATAGGGTTGTGAGGAATTGCTTAAAAAGCTGGCTCGAATGCTACAGTTCAAGGAGTTACATATGTGCTTGAATCAAGAACAACCAATTCATACAAATACAATTTGTCAACCAAAGCCTCTGAATACTGAAAATTTTAAACCATCACATGTAAGATTAGACTGAATTTTGCAAAATTACTAAAATACCCATAATCATGTTTTGTATTTTTAGACTGAAACGTCACAAAATATATAATATTAGTGAAATGTAATTTATCTACCTGTGTGATTGGTGAGAAAGAGAGTAACCAAAGCAACCCGTCTGGCTCTAAAACATTTCAAACAACCATATGAAAACCAACATTTAAACATTTTTCTTAATTACAGCACATAAAGGATGCTTTTAACCTCTGTACAGATTATTTATACCCTCCAAGATGATACAAATAGAAAAACATATAATTAAGATAAATAGATAAGAAAGACCATCATCTATTTCATCCGTTGGCGTTGCTTTAGATGGGTGTGGTGAAGATTTGTTTGGATTGAACGATGTAAGATAAAGGAGAGTAATCGTTTTTGTAACATTTGAAATAGATAATGATGTCTCTTTAGAGATTTGACAATATAACAAACATTAAAAGGTCACACAATAGCAATGTACTTTGCTTTTGACTTTTCTAATGAAAATGAGAAGAACGGATTGGTCAATTCGATTCCATGGGGGAACATAATGAACAATATCATGGTCTCTTATATACAAAAGGTGACCACTACACGTGCACTCATAGCTTCCCCATGTATCCTTGCAACTACATTCATGATATTCACGTGCTTTCTTCTCTTTGAATTCATCAATATCTGTCACACGTTTCTTTAAATATTCAGAGGGTTGTCCAATCTGAAACGAACAGTGGCACCAAAAACCAAAAATTTTTTTTGTAACTCCAAATAAAATAAATAAAATAAACCTAACTGTAGTAGCTTACCTCTTAACTTATTGTTAGAAGAAAAAGTATAATAAAAAGAATGAAAAGATAAGAGTCGAATGAAAAAATTAGTAATAAGATCACGCATGAATGATAAGCTATCCCAAAAGGTTGAAATGATGGTCAATCTATTAGGGAAAAATTGAACAATGGCCGTTTCTCATTGTAATCAACTGTACATTTAACACATCCTGCTAAAATCCAAAAATTCAATAAGGGAAAAGATATCAAATTTATATAAATCGTATGTTAGTAGACTATGGATACCTTTAATCGCCTATTTTTTGTAATTGCAAAATTCTTAGTCATGCAAATTTACATAACCAATTGTAATCAAATTGATATAAAATAAAGAAACAATATTTTTTTTTTTAAAAAAAAAGGTAAAAAGTAAAGTTTTATCAATGTATTTCATGTCATTTGAAATGTATATACTATATGTAGTTCGAAGGGAAACAAATTTTATTAATAATTTTAAAAAGATTTCTAGTATAAAAACTATACAAAGTTGAATACCATGACATCTTTGAATGGAATTATAATTAAAAAAATATTTTGGAAAATAGGAGAAAGAAAAAGTAAAAAAGATTTCGAAATTTTATAAAATATTATTGTTACCAAAGATTATAGGTGTAAGAGTAATATGTAATTGTATTGTATCATTCCATTCCATCAATAAATGAAAAACAACCAAAATAAGGATCAAGAAATCACATTCCATTCCTATGTGGGAAACATAAAGGATGATTTAACTTTCTAGAAAAATTAATGGGATAAATACAATACTTGATCAATATCCTTGGCAACAACAATGTTCCCTATTGCTGTAAAAAAAAGCAAGTTTCATCCTTTCATCTTGCACCTTGATCATATCAAAAAGACGTGGAACGCCCTCAGGGGTGCTTAGTTATTTCGCCATTCTACACATATGATTAACTTGTTTTTCCTGCATCAGCATAAAAATAAAATATGTCATACAAACAACAATAAAGTATGGTTGAATAAAACTTGTGGTTTCTTAAGGATAATATGACACAAATTTTTATAATATCATGCAGAACTGTGTTCCCTAAAACCAAAATACTATTGTCCCTTCACTTTGTTCTCTAATTATTACCTATATTCATTGATTTTTATAATGAGAATTTATATATAAAAAAGATATTTTACCATTATCATGAGAGTAGCAACACCAAGGTTGTTCTTACAAAGCATGTCCATACATGCTTGTGTTGTAGCTGTTGTTTCCACCACAATATAATCAAGTCAATAACAATATTTTTAGCTGGGACATGAAGATTCTCAAATGAAATCTCTACATTTGCCTACCAGGTGCATCTTCAAACCCAAAACACTGTAAGAGGATCTTCAACCTTCATCGCAAGATCTTCCCACATTTGTAAACAATTTCATTAAAAAAGCACAAAGTAATGTGTATTTGAGGGTAATTAAGTCACTTACAGCTTGAAACCAATATTGCAAAGCAAGTTCTTCGTTGTTCCTTGATAAACCTTTTCCTACTTGAAAAACAAATTACAATTTTTTTGATATGGAATTAGTAAAATATTTAATTAAGTTTTTCAATTACCTTTGCGGCCTTTTTCTACTTCTAGACCACCATGAGTAGACAATCTCTTGTTTGTCAAAATTGAAAAATTAAATAGAACTCCTTTTTAATTCTGCAAAATCTAAAATCTTCCACCTGTAATAATAATATAAAGACATGTTACTAAAAATTAAAGATGTTGAAGTATTGGATTGTAAAAAGATAGAACAAATACAAGCTTTGGTCAATTTGAACTGCACAATCCGCCAACTTTCTTCTTGTTCTCTGTAATAATAATATAAAGATATGTTACTGAAAATTAAAGATGTTGAAGTATTGGATTGTAAAAATATAGAACACATACAAGCTTTGGTTAATTTGAACTGCACAATCTGCCAGCTTTCTTCTTGTTCTAAAGATTTTATAAACTTTTTGTAACTTTACGTTGCTTTAAGTTGTCTACTCGAGTAACTCTCTTGTTCTCATACCGTTTCATCTTTTATAACTCCATGAATCTATAAGGCTGAATATACAGAGCAAAGAATCGCGGTAAGAGATTAGGCTCAGACTTTAAAAAGTTGACTGAGAACTTTTACCAAACACCTGGTAGGTAAACTTTTCAATATTAATCGGACTTACCTCTGGTATCAAATTAGAAGTACACAACTTGACAAACCCATCTTCGTCGAGATAAGTCACCGCACCTGAGCCAGTTCATTGATCGTATCGATATGAGTGTTGTTTATTGCAGAAAGAGCAGAAGAGAGGCTGTACAAAGCTCAAACTGCATGTAGGTACCAAAGTAAACGAGAAAAGAGAAAGGCGAACATGTTAAGATGGATGTCTGAAATGATATAAGCAAATAGTTCACCTTATTGATGGAATTGAACGCCATTTCTTTCATGTCAATGTTTCGTTTCTCTGAGATGAAAAAAGAGTTGTTGATTTCACTTAACGCTCTGTGATACCTTCTCTGATTTCTGTTGATTTCACTTAATGCTTCGTTTCGAACACCGTTTCTTGCAACGAACCATTGATGGAGAGGGAAGAGAATTAGGGTTTAAGAGAGAATTTACCTTCGAATTTGTGATTAAGTTTGGATATGATTATGATTCCTGATTTCTTGCTATGGAATTCCTGATTTCTTGCTATAGAATTCGAAACTGATTGCGGATAATTTGGTATATAAATTCAAACGTCAATGCATAACTGATAAAGCTGAAGTAGGAGTGTATTTGGGGAAATTTACTTTTATATTTTGAGCGGGAAAAATCGACTGGGAGGGGCTTAGAGAATGCCACATGGCAAAAATCTACTTGTTTATTAGATTAGGGGATATATATATATATATATATATATATATATATATATATATATACACACACACACACTACTAGAATATAGGCCTTTAATGACGCGCGAACCATGACATGCGGTGATTTATGATACGCAAAAGCGTGTGCTCTAAAAATAATGTCATCTCTTCTAAAATTTGAAGGATTTTAGGCGCACATTTTTGCGTGCCCTTAAAATTAGTGTCGGAACAAAAAAAATAAAAACACGGAGGGCACTCAGCATAAAAAGACGTGTCGTCTATGCATGTCGCTTTATAAAATTTTCATGAAACGCGCGTTCTCCATCTTTTAATAGCTAAGGGGGAAATCAAATCCCAAAAAAATTAAAACCCCGCATTATTCTCATCTTCTAACAGCCGAAAACCCCTTCTCTTTTCCTTGATCTAATTAATGAAGCTCTGTAAATTCCATGGACGCTTTGATATCTATAGATACACTTTTAATCAGATCTAACCATAACTTTGCCCAAAATTCTTTAGATATGGTTTGTCTTCATCTTTTTATCTTCGCACATGGCCCATCTTCACATAATCAATAAATATATTGGGGGTTTGAACCGGACCTCACATAATTCTTGGAGCTCACAACAAATTCTCGTGCTTAAAAGAGATCGTAAAAATGGTATGTTCAAACCCTTCCTACATCTCGTTCTTCCTTTTCTTAATTATCGATCAACAACCACAGCCTCCAAAATCCATACCTTCATTCTCCCTTTAATCGATCAGCTGTATTCTTCCCTCTTAGAAAACACGCCTCATGATCTCCTCTACCCTAAACTCGCTTTCCATCGTTCACAAGTCTTCACGAAATCGACTAGGGGTCTCCGCCCCCTCATCCACTTCCAACCTTCACCGCCTCTTCTGGTCCTTCTTCCCCACCACCAGGTGGATTTGATTTTGTTTTCAGGCGATTTCTATGGTTTTTCGTTTTTCCCAGGTTTGAGGTTCGTATCTTAGATCGAGACAGGAGACGAAATTAGAAGGGATGTATTTTATTCATCTTTCTCCCCCCTCCTTCGTATTGCCTATCCATCAACTGCAATCAAGCTCGATGCTCGGTTCGATTACACAACCAAAAGAGCTAGGTCACGAAGTATCCTGTAAGTGATCCATCTAAGAATCCTCCAAGACTTCTGTTGAATTCAAGGTATTGCACATCTCTTTTTTTGTGACTCGTTTTCAAATATCAATTTTGTCAAAGAATCTCCCCTATTCTGATCCTCATGTGTTGAAACTTATACAGGTAAGTAGTTCACCTAGAATTTATCTGTATTAGGAAACCGAAAATCTATTATTATTATTATTATTATTATTATTATTATTATTATTATTATTATTATTATTATTATTATTATTATTATTATTATTATTATCAGTGGGGAGTTTGGTGAGATTAAGAAGTTGCATCTAAATCTTGATCGCAGGACTGGTTTTGTCAAGGTATTGTGATATTATTTTGTAGTAAGTTGTGTTTTTTTGATGTATGAAGTATGGAAGTGGCAAAGTTGTAATTTGGCTTTATACTGCAACAGGGGTATGCATTGATTGAGTATGAAAGCTTTGAAGAAGCTGAGAAAGCTATAGCTGCAATGGATGGAGGTGAGCTGCTGACTCAGAATGTGAATGTTGATTGGGCATTCAGTAAAGGTCCTCTCAGAAGGAGAAACAATAGGAGGAGCTATATATGTTCTTATTTCCTTTTCTTGTTATGTTTTCAACACATGAAATAAAATTCATGTTTTAAGTTTCAATTTTTGTAGCTAATGTGCTTTGTGATAATCTGCCATATCACCTCGTGGGAATTGGTCAAGAAGTCCAAGGAGGAGATTTTGATTTGGTGGGCTCCGGTTCATGAAGCAATTATTACAAATCCCCTGGCTTTGACATGCCTTACGACTGAAGGATGTTCTCAAAAGTGGTTGGATAACGTTACCACCTTGCCACAAAAATTTGTTTCTCAAAAGCAATTATTACAAAAGTGGTAACTATAATCTTTTTCAATTTGATACCTGGTAATGTTCTCAAAAGTGGTAACTGTAATCTTTCTGGTAACTAAATCACCATTTTATCCTTACATTCCACATAATAATAACTTGTTCATCTGTTTGTATGTATGTATGTAAGAAATTAGGAGGCTTCTTTTCCTGAAAGTACATGAGACACGAAAAGTAATGTTGTTATCAGAAATTGAACAAGTATCACAGGTAATAAATTAACTCTTTTACAAAATTTTCTCCCATTCTTGAGTATAAATATTAAATTAAAAATTGTGAAATAACAAAATATAGGATTATAAAGTGCATAGAGATGAGATACATACAAAACTCGTGCAAATAATGAGGGAAAGGCTGTTAGTTCATCTTCGTGGATTACCTCAAATTATTGAAACATGGAATCGATCAGATGAAACTGATGTACAACCCAGTCAGTTTGCTAAATCCCTCACCAAGGTAATAAATAATTTTATATATTATAATATTTTTCTACTTCTTTATTGGTAAATAAGTAATTCATTTTTAGGAAGTTGTGTCACACCCCCAAACCTGGACGGCGGAAACGTTCGGGGGCGGATGACTTCATGTGGTAACGTAACAAATGAATACATAGTAAAGAAAGAATACAACCATCATATATATAATTGCAAATTTACATTTGTTAAAAGTTACATGTTCAAAACCAATTACAATATGATGTCAAAATACGAGATTAAACTGGCGCCGCAGCATCCCTTCATCAAAAGCATAACGAATACCTGAAATTACTGATTTCCTGGGACATACAAGTAATTTTGAAAGAGTAGATCAACATTTAAGCTGGTGAGTTTCATAAGTATTTAAGTGACAATGTTTGTATGAAATGAAATGTTTTGTCTTTGTTTGTTTGTATTTAGAAAATCCTATATTTTCTACTAGTATAAAAGTAGCCTTCACTCAAGACCAATGTTTGTTTCTAAAATGTATGTAAGTGTAAAATAACCAATGTGTTTGAAAACCTTGTAAATCAATGCATTTTTAATACCCCATGTGAGTTTTATAACCATACTATTGACTCGGAATGCCTATACACAACGTTCTTCAGGCGTTGGAATGTTATGACGTTTGTCACCCCAAACGGTGGACTGCAGCTAACAGTCAGGGCGCGGGTTGTCAAGCCCGTATATATCTATACACAAACACCATGCTCCCCCTCCAAGGGATTCTGGTATATAATACAGGACTTGAAATGTGTACTCGAATGTACGTGAAGTTAGTGTCTCACAAAAACCGTGGTATAAAAACAGATCTACTTGTTAAAATGTTACGTTTGTTCTTGTATATGAAAGTGACTTCTTGAAATTCATGTTTCTAGTACATAAGAGTTAGGAATTTGTTCGTAAAACTATACCTATTATAGTTTTCTAAAAGTGTGTCTCGTTTGTTTAGAAATACCTAGAAAAGGAATCATTTGTTATGAAAGCATAGATTTTTGGTGTAGAGTCTAAGATAGACAAGTATACATATAATCTAAGAAAATGTTTAGTTTATACATGCATTACAACAATTTATATTTCAAAAGATGGAATATAACATATTTTATATATATGAAAGTTCCCTATATAATTTATAAATCACATATGATTCTACTTAATAAAAGTGTATAAAAATCATTATATATAACACCCGATAGTAGTCGTGTGTTTACTTGTATTTCCCCCCCTTAGAAAGCACATAAAAGCATTTAGAATAATTAAAAAAAGGTTAATTAAGGGGTATGAAACTCACTTGAAAGTTTGAAGATAGCGAGATGGAAAACCGGGCAGAGTTTCGTCTCGGGAAACGGATTTTCCTCGGGATTCTCGGGAATCTCGGGAGTAAAATCGACCCTCGGGACTTGAGCAAAAAGACCAGAGCTTCGGGTTTGAACGGGCACGGAAAACGAGGCAATATCGAGAGAGAAAGGATAGAAATGAGCATCTTTTTCGGAAGCCCTCGCATGCTATTTATAGGGGGGTCTGAGAAGCCTCGTACGCGGGGCGTACGCTCGTACGCAGCGCGTACGCGTACGTCATGCATGACCGAAGCCTCGACTGCCTTGGCTTCAGATGGGACGGATCAGTCTGTCTGGTCGGATGGGACGGCGGGTCGGACGGGTCGGTCGGACGGGCGGGTCGGACGGGTCGGTCGGACGGACGGGTCGGACGGGTCGGTAGCCTCGCATAGCGCGACGTGGACGATCCAAGGCCAAGTCCCTCGGGTACGCAGGGCGTACAGGGGTACGCAGCGCGTACCTCGGATGAGGACGCTGACTCCTCTTCGGATAAAGCTTGATTTTTGAAGTAAATAAATATATAATTTATTTAATAAACTTCAAAAATTCATATCTTCTTCATACGAACTCCGTTTTCGATGGTCTTTATATCCACGCGTAGGTGAGACTACGCTCTACAACTTTCGTTTAGACTCCGTTGGCAAATTCCGAAATTATTTTTATTATTTATTTTAGAACTCATCGTGTTTAAGGAATTTCTTCAAAAATTCATAATTTCTTTATCTGACGTCGGTTTTTGCCAGACTTTTTACCGCTGAAATACCATTGTCGAGACCTTCGATTCTCGTTTAGGTCATTCCGGCCAAAAGTCGATCGATCTCCGATTCGAGTTTTTAGCTGTCCGTTGCTAAACTGAACTTGGAAAAATCATAACTTCAATATATGAAGTCGGATTTGGGCGTTCTTTTTACGTACGATCATGGTTTAAAGACATTTAAACATAGAAAGAATTTAAATAGAACTATTTGTACATTTTATTATGAAAGTTAATTTTATTAACTCAAAATTGGTTACAATACTTGACCTTTTAGGTCATTACAAAGAGTTGAAGTATCGGGTTGTCACATCATCCCCCCGTTAGAGAGAATTTCGTCCCGAAATTTATAGTAGTAAATATACTAGTGAACATGAAAGAGATGAGGGTACTTTTGTTTCATTTGATCTTCGCGTTCCCATGTGAATTGAGGTCCCCGCTTGGCGTTCCAGCGAACCTTCACGATGGGTATGCGACTTTGTTTTGTTTGTTTGACCTCTCGGTCCATGATTTCTACTGGTTCTTCCACAAAGTTGAGGCTCTCGTTGATCTCGATCTTGTCGAGTGGAATAACAAGAGTCTCGTCGGACATACACTTTTTCAAGTTTGAGACGTGGAAGGTTGGATGGATGTTACTAAGTTCGCGCGGTAGGTTAAGCTTGTAAGCCACAGGGCCGATTCTGGCAAGAATCTCGAAAGGCCCTATGTATCTTGGATTTAGTTTCCCGCGCTTTCCAAAGCGTATTAAACCCTTCCACGGTGAGACCTTTAATAAGACGTGGTCTCCTACCTGGAATTCCAAAGGTTTCCTCCTTTGGTCAGCACAGCTTTTCTGCCGGTCTCTAGAGGCTTTCAATCGTTCATGAATCTGAACGATCTTCTCTGTCGTTTCTCGTATGATTTCCGGACCGGTGAGAGTCCTTTCAGGAACCCTTCCTCTAGCTAATTGGGTATCGCCAACTTCAGTCCAGCACAGAGGGGATCTGCACTTTCGACCATAGAGGGCTTCAAACGGAGCAACCTTTATGCTTGTATGATAACTATTGTTGTATGAAAATTCGACAAGGGGTAAATGCATATCCCATGCCTTTCCAAAGTCAATCACACAGGCTCTTAGCATATCTTCTAAAGTTTGTATCGTTCTCTCACTTTGTCCGTCTGTTTGTGGGTGGTAGGCTGTACTCATGTCTAGCCTGGTCCCCAGGGAACTTTATAGTGACTGCCAGAATCTTGAAGTGAATCTACTATCTCTATCGGAGATAATGGATATCAGAACACCATGCAGTCGCACTACTTCCCTTAAGTAGGTTCTTGTAAGCTTCTCCATTTTGTCAGTCTCCTTGATGGGTAGGAAATGCGCGGATTTGGTCAATCTGTCGACAATGACCCATATGGTATCGAGTCCACTTGTCGTTTTGGGTAACTTGATTATGAAGTCCATAGTAATCCGCTCCCATTTCCATTCTGGTATCTCTGGTTGTTGTAGTAATCCTGACGGTTTCTGATATTCGACCTTAACCTTAGCGCAAGTAAGACATTTACTTACGAAGGTAGCAATTTCTGCTTTCATGTTAGGCCACCTGTAACATCCCCCTCTGGCACGCATCACAATATTGTCCGCTTTGGGCCACTCGGCACGAGGACTTCCCAGGGGGTCACCCATCCTGGTACTACTCCCGCCCGAGCACGCTTAACTGCAGAGTTCTTATGGGATCTGCTGCCCTCACGGCTTTAAAACGCGTTGTGATAGGGAAGGTATCCACACCCCTTATAAGGAATGCTTAGTTCTCCTACCCAGCCGATGTGGGATCAGATCTAACCCACTTTCACCCCCTATTATAGGGTTCGACGTCCCCGTCGAACACATCGACCCGTGCACTGGCTCTGATAACATTTGTAACATCCCCCTCTGGCACGCATCACAATATTGTCCGCTTTGGGCCACTCGGCACGAGGACTTCCCAGGGGGTCACCCATCCTGGTACTACTCCCGCCCGAGCACGCTTAACTGCAGAGTTCTTATGGGATCTGCTGCCCTCACGACTTTAAAACGCGTTGTGATAGGGAAGGTATCCACACCCCTTATAAGGAATGCTTAGTTCTCCTACCCAGCCGATGTGGGATCAGATCTAACCCACTTTCAGGAAGGTCAGGGCCTGGAAAGGCGTATGTGTGTAAGCCGTATACTGGGGAACTCACTAAGCATTTATGCTTACAAGTTGTATGTATGTGTTTCAGGTACTAGCGAGAACCGTGGGAAGGCGCCGGCGTGACGCGTACACACTGCCATTGTTGGAGATCTTGGGGATCCTTTAAATTGTATTTTGAAACGAAATTTGGAATAAATACTATTGATGAGTGAAATTGTTTTATTTTAAATGAAAAATTTATTTGAAAATTTGAGCTGTTACAATTGGTATCAGAGCCTTGGTTTGAGGGATTCGGGTGTACCTTCGGGTGTAACTGAACTCAAACCGAGGATTTGAGGAAAAATCTTTTAAAAGTAATAAAGACATACAATTTTATAAATGGTAAAGCGGTAAACAAGAACGGAGCAGTGTGTACGATCAGCCAGCGCCCGAACGGTAAAGATCCCCAGAATACCTTACAATGTTATGTTATGCACTGAATTATGAATTGTTATGCATGCTAGAAGACTAGGTATACATGATAGGACTAGAATGGCCTGTTTTGTGATGCCTTAGTCTAGGGAGATTGCTTATATGAGATATTTGGTAGCGTGCAAGTAGATAGTGCATACTGGAGGTAGAGTACTCATTATTCGGGGTTTGGGGAGGAAGATTTGGGACGAATACTGATACGGTGTGGTCGGTAGTATTGGGCCCGTACTACCGAAGACACCGGGTCGGTGGAAGACCCAAGTAAGAATCCCTGGATATCGGAGACTGAGTAGGGTGCGTTATCGAGTACAATTGTACTTGGTGGAGTCTCTGATAATTTTATGTTGTATTTCAGAGACATCATGGTTATCACACGCAATGGGGCGAGTTCGAGCGCTGTGAGTGACGAGGATATTCGTCAGATGATCCAGGAGGAGGTGGCTGCAGCGATCCGGGCCGAGATCCCGGAGATGTTTGGGTCTATTAAGACCACACTGATGGAGACATTCGAGGAGCAGTACGCCGCACTGACTGAGGCTGCAGCTGCTGCCGCTACCGCAGCCGTGGCTGCTGCCAGGCCGCAAGGGGGCGATTCGTTGCTGTTCCGAGAATTCAGCAACACGAAACCCCCTGAGTTCGATGGGACACAGGATCCGATTGCGGCAATGAGGTGGATCGCCGACGTTGAGGGGTGCTTCTATACTTGCTCATGCCCGGAGCACCTGAGGGTACGGTTCGCCCTGAACCAGCTCCGACTGGGAGCGAAGGATTGGTGGAAGTTCGTGACGGCGAACTTCACTCTGGCGGAGATTACAGCGGTGACGTGGGAGAGGTTTACCGAGATGTTCAGGGACGAGTACGTTCCCCCAGTGGAGAGGGAACGATTGATTCAGGAGTTCTTGACCCTTAAACAGGGTACTGATTCCGTTGCAGTGGTCACCCGGAAGTTTCATGAGAGGGCGATGTTCTGCCCCGAGCTGGTATCTACAGAGCAGTCACGGATGAGCCGGTATTTGGGCGTGCTGAGGAGGGATATCCGGGAGTTTGTGTCAAACTCCACCTATCGTACTTTCACTGAGCTTCAGGCGAACGCCAGGAAGCGCGAGATCGAGTTGGAGACTCAGGTGAGGGAGGAGGCCGAGTCTCGGCAGGTGGATCGGCGGCCGGCTCAGTCTCAGCCGGCAGCCAAGCGGATCAAGTCCGCTGATCCGAGGATGGGAGGTCCGAAGGGCCGCACTTGCGCGAAGTGCGGCAAGAGTCATGAGGGGGCGTGTCGAGCTGGTGGTTGCTACAAGTGTGGCAAGGAGGGACACATTGCCAGGGATTGCCCTAAGGGGTTTATGGTTTGCTTTCACTGCAACCAGACAGGCCATCGGAAGGCCGAGTGCCCGCAGCTTCTTCAGGGAGCTACACCTACTACCAGGACTACTGAGACCCGGCCGGCGAAGGTCGAGGCCCCGAGGGCTCGCGGGAGAGCCTTTCAGCTGACTGCGGAGGAGGTCCGCGCTGCGCCCGATGTTGTGGCAGGTATGCTATCATTCATGTATTTACTTTAAAGTCGAAATGTTATGCTTATATTAATGTATGTGTAGGTACTTTTCTTGTGAACTCTATGCCTGCTCTAGTGTTATTTGATTCGGGTGCGAGTAGATCTTTTGTATCGTTAGCTTTTAGTCAGCATATCGGCATTAGTCGTGAGCCGTTAAGTCGGCCTTTGGGCGTTTCTATTGCGGCCGAGAGGGTGGTTTGTGCTACGGAGGTTCTTCGGGGATGCGTGCTAGAGATTTTCGGGGTTGCGTTTCCGATTGACCTAGTTCCTATTGCGATGGGGGATGTCTGTGTCATCGTAGGCATGGACTGGTTGAGCCGATTCAGCGCCGTCATTGACTGCGAGCGTCAGCTGGTGACTATACGAGACCCTAGTGGGGGAGTTCTTACGGTATACGGCGAGGGTACCCGTTCGGGATCAGCTTTTTGTTCGGCTGCTAGGGCGAGGCAATGCCTACAGCAGGGATGTAAAGGTTTTGTGGCGTATGTGATGGATACGCGGGAGACTTCCGAGAGACCGAAGACAGTGTAGGAGGTTCCAGTGGTGCGCGAGTTTCCAGATGTTTTTCCCGAGGATTTGCCGGGAGTACCTCCTGCGAGACAGGTAGAGTTTGGTATCGATCTGGTTCCGGGGGCTGCGCCTATTGCGAAGGTGCCTTATCGTCTTGCACCTCCAGAGATGCAAGAGTTGTCCTCGCAACTCCAGGAGTTGCTGGGAAAGGGATTTATTCGGCCGAGTAGCTCGCCGTGGGGAGCACCGATTTTGTTCGTCAGGAAGAAGGATGGTTCACACCGGATGTGTATCGATTACCGGGAGTTGAACAAGGTGACGGTCAAGAACCGCTATCCGTTACCGAGAATCGATGATCTATTCGATCAGTTGCAAGGGGCATCTTGGTTTTCCAAGATCGATTTGAGATCAGGGTACCATCAGGTAAGAGTGCGGGATGAGGACGTCCAGAAGACATCATTTAGGACGCGGTATGGGCATTACGAGTTCGTGGTGATGCCTTTTGGGCTCACCAATGCCCCGGTAGTGTTCATGGACCTCATGAACAGGGTATGTAGGCCGATGCTGGATCGGTCAGTGATTGTATTTATCGACGACATCCTGGTATATTCGCGGTCTAGAGAGCAGCATGAGGGGCATTTGAGGGAGGTCCTTAAGGTACTGAGGTCGGAGAAGCTATATGCGAAATTCTCCAAATGTGACTTCTGGTTGCGGGAGGTTCAATTTCTGGGACATGTTGTTAATCAGGCAGGGATATTGGTTGATCCGGCCAAGGTGGAAGCAGTGATGAGTTGGGAGGCACCGAAGTCACCTTCCGAGATCAGGAGTTTCCTTGGGTTGGCGGGGTACTATCGGAGGTTTATTAGAGACTTCTCCAAGATCGCGGTACCGCTCACTAGATTGACCCGGAAGGGTGTTACATTCTCATGGGGACCCGAGCAACAGACTTCCTTCGAGACACTTCGTCAGAGACTGTGCGAAGCCCCGGTATTAGCTCTCCCGGAAGGGATGGAGGACTTTGTCGTATATTGCGACGCATCGATTTCGGGACTGGGTGCAGTGTTGATGCAGAGGGGCCATGTGATAGCTTATGCATCGAGGCAGCTGAAGCCTCACGAGGCGAGGTATCCCACGCATGACTTAGAGTTTGGGGCAGTAGTGTTCGCTCTCAAAATTTGGCGTCACTACCTGTACGGGGTTCGTTGTACTATATACACGGACCATAAGAGTTTGAAGTATTTGATGGATCAACCCAACCTAAATATGCGACAGAGGAGATGGTTGGACGTGGTTAAGGATTATGACTGTAAGATCCTATACCACCCAGTCAAGGCTAATGTGGTAGCCGATGCATTGAGTCGTAGGGCGGAGAGCACTCCATTGCGGGACGTATGTCTGAGGTTGACGGTGATGACTCCGGTATTAGATGCTATTCGTGGGGCACAGGCCAAGGTTGTGAGATCCGAGATGCAGAAGAAGGAGCGGGTCGTCGGGTTAATTTCATAGTTCGTTAAAGATGGACGAGGACTTCTGACGTTTCAGGGTCGGATTTGGGTACCATTCGTGGGCGGTACGCGTGCTACTTTGATGGAGGAGGCTCATAGATCGAAATTCTCGATCCATCCCGGTGCTACGAAGATGTATTTGGATCTGAGAAAGGAATATTGGTGGCCTTGCATGAAGAGAGACGTCGCTTGGTTCGTTGAGAGGTGTTTGACCTGCCGTAGGGTTAAAGCCGAGCACCAGAGACCGCATGGTAAGTTGCAGCCCTTGGAGATTCCTGAGTGGAAGTGGGAACAGATTACGATGGATTTCATCACCAAATTGCCGAGAACTACCAGAGGAGTCGATGCAATTTGGGTGATTGTGGATAGGTTGACAAAGAGTGCACACTTCCTTGCCATTAGCGAAAGTTCATCAGCAGAGAAGTTGGCGGAGTTATACGTGAGAGAGATAGTATCTCGGCATGGAGTGCCGATCTCGATTGTTTCGGACCGCGATGTACGTTTCACTTCCAGGTTCTGGAAGAAATTCCATGAGGAGCTGGGTACTAAACTGCATTTTAGTACCGCATACCATCCCCAGACAGACGGTCAGAGCGAGCGGACGATTCAGACATTGGAAGACATGCTTAGAGCGTGTGTGTTAGACTTCGGGGGTAGCTGGGATGCGCATTTGCCTTTGGCTGAGTTTTCCTACAACAACAGTCATCATTCGAGCATTGGTATGCCACCTTTTGAGTTGTTGTATGGTAGGAGGTGTCGGACTCCCATTTGCTGGGGAGAGGTGGGACAGAGAGTGATGGGCAGTACAGAGATCGTACTTCAGACGACCGAGCAGATTCAGCAGGTTAGGCAGAGGTTATTGACCGCCCAGAGCCGACAGAAGAGTTATGCGGACAGACGCCGGTCCGAGCTCGAATTCCAGGTTGGCGACTTCGTCCTCCTAAAGGTTTCTCCTTGGAAAGGAGTGATCCGGTTCAGAAAGAGGGGCAAGTTGGGGCCCCGGTTCATAGGTCCATTTCGTGTAATTGCAAGGGTAGGTCGGGTAGCTTATCGGTTGGAGTTGCCAGCGGAGTTGGGTCAGATTCACAATACCTTTCACGTATCACAGTTGAGGAAGTGTATAGCCGATGAATCGGCAGTGGTTCCGTTAGAGGATATTCAGGTGGATGCGAGCCTGAATTACGCCGAGAGACCAGTAGCTATCAGGGATCGGAAGATCAAGGTTCTGCGGAACAAGGAGATACCTCTGGTGTTGGTTCAGTGGCAACATCGGAGGGGATCGGAGATGACTTGGGAGCCGGAGCGTGAAATGCGGGAGCAACATCCGGAGTTATTCGCAGAGTGAGACTTCGAGGGCGAAGTCTAGTTCTAGTGGGGGAGAGTTGTAACAGCCCGGTATTTCAGGTATTGTTTCAAAACTATTTTTGGGGACATTTTAGGAAGGGACTCGGCGAGTCGGTGCCTGACTCGCCGAGTAGGACCACAGGCTTGGTCGCGGATGCGCGACTGGACTCGACGAGTCCAGGTATGGACTCGGCGAGTCGACGCTGCTCAGCAGAAACCCTAGCCGTTTAATTTGGAACATATATAATGCCTCTTAGGCCGTCACTGTGCGTTTTTTTGGCCGATTGTGAAGCACCTAGCATCTGTGGATGATTAGAGGAGAAGGGAAGGCTATTGGGGACCTTGGGGAGATTGTTAGGCAAGAAGAGGCAAGGTTTTGGTCAAAGGAAGATCAAGAGGATTGAGTTCTGAAGGTTGGGGACACAGAGATCACGTTCTTCAGGTAATACTCGGCCCATTTCTGTTGTTTTGATGGTGAGCACGAATCTAGGGTTTATGAAACCCATTTAGTGATTAGATAGATTATAATGTTGTTACCAAGCGTTTAAATCCCAGTAATAGTATGTTTAGAGGTCCAGGAAGTCCCATGTATATATATATATCGGAACCATGCGGATTACAGGAGGCAGTTGATCGACTGCATGGCATGGACTCGTCGAGTCCAATGATCAGACTCGGCGAGTAGCTTGAAGGCTCACTGGGACTCGCCGAGTTGTTCTTCAGACTCGGCGAGTATCTTGAAGGTTCACTGGGACTCGCCGAGTTGTTCTTTAGACTCGGCGAGTGGAGTCGGGGTGGCCCCGCGATTCTTCCACGAGGATCTCGTCGAGTCAGGAGGGATACTCGACGGGTAGAAAGGGGAACAACAGGGAAGTTGGGGAGGACGTCTAGACTCGCCGAGTTGCCTTTGCACTCGACGAGTCCGGTCAAGTTGACCGTTGGCCAGAGTTGACCTGCATGTAATTTCGTAGGGTCAGTTGTCTTGTTTGATAAGATTATTAATAAGGGTATGTGGTATTATAGGGAGTCTGCAGTTTGGCGGATTGAGTGCGAGTAGTTTCAAGAGTTCTAGCCTACATACTACGAGGTGAATTTTCTCACTATACTCCACCCGGAAGGGTTTGACTGTGAGACCGGAAGGTCGTATATGATATGTGCTATTTATGTTATAAATAGAAAGATAGATGCTATGCATGATATGTATGTTTATGTGGGCCGGAAGGCGATATATTATGTGGCAGAAAGGTCAGGTATGATGTATGTGCTACGTGCTGTGTGTGTTAAGTTATATGTATTATATGTTGTAAATGTTATGGGCCGGAAGGCAATATACTGTGGGCCGGAAGACAATATACTGTGGGCCGGAAGGCAATATGATACGGGCCGGAAGGCGATATGTCATGGGCCGGAAGGCAATTATGCTACGGGCCGGAAGGCAATGTAATATGGACCGGAAGGTCAGGGCCTGGAAAGGCGTATGTGTGTAAGTCATATACTGGGGAACTCACTAAGCATTTATGCTTACAAGTTGTATGTATGTGTTTCAGGTACTAGCGAGAACCGTGGGAAGGCGCCGGCGTGACGCGTACACACTGCCATTGTTGGAGATCTTGGGGATCCTTTAAATTGTATTTTGAAACGAAATTTGGAATAAATACTATTGATGAGTGAAATTGTTTTATTTTAAATGAAAAATTTATTTGAAAATTTGAGCTGTTACACCACCAGTACAGTTTCTTAAGATCCATATACATTTTATCTGAACCCGGGTGAACAGAATACCTTGAGTTGTGAGCTTCGGTCATGACTACGTTTCTGAAACCACCATGTTTCGGGGTCCAGATTCGGTTCATGAGATAGTAGGCTCTGCCACCCTTGACCTCTAGATTCTTTTCCATTCCTCGCAGGGATTCACCCGCCACATTTTCAGGTTGCAAAGCTTCTATTTGTGCCTCCTTAATTTGTGTGGATAAGTGGGAATGGATAGTCATAGTCAGAGATTTGACCCTCCGACCAGTGTATTCCTTTCGACTGAGGGCGTCAGCTACTACGTTGGCCTTGCCAGGATGATAACTAATTTCACATTCGTAGTCATTTAGTAACTCAACCCATCGTCGTTGTGGCATGTTGAGTTCCTTCTGATCGAAAATATGTTGAAGGCTCTTGTGATCGGTGAAAATAGTACTCTTTGTTCCGTATAAGTAGTGTCTCCAGATCTTCAGAGCAAATACCACTGCTCCTAACTCGAGATCGTGTGTCGTATAGTTCACTTCGTGTGTCTTAAGCTGTCGGGAGGCATAAGCGATAACCTTCCCTCTCTGCATAAGAACACAACCAAGTCCTTGATTTGACGCATCGCAATACACTACGAAGTCTTCTATCCCTTCGGGGAGGGATAGTATCGGTGCGGTGCACAAGGCCTGTTTTAGTGTCTGGAATGCCTTTTCTTGTTTCGCTTCCCAGTCAAAGGCCACGCCTTTCTGGGTTAATGTAGTAAGAGGTTTCGCAATTCTAGAGAAGTTCTTTATGAATCTGCGATAATAGCCAGCTAGACCTAGAAATTGACGAATTTCTGTAGGTGTCTTTGGTGCCGACCAGTTCTCAATGACCTTAATTTTGGAGGGGTCCACGTGTATACCCTTCTCGCTGACAACATGGCCTAAAAATTCGACTCTTCGAATCCAAAATTCGCATTTAGAGAACTTCGCATAGAGTTTCTCCGTTCGCAGTGTTTCTAGGACTTTTCGTAGGTGCTGACTATGCTCTTCCTCACTTCGGGAGTAGATAAGTATATCATCGATAAAGACGATGACGAACTGATCCAAGTAAGGACGGCATACCCTATTCATTAGGTCCATAAATATTGTTGGTGCATTGGTTAATCCGAACAGCATCACTACAAATTCGTAGTGTCCATAAGGAGTTCGGAAAGCTGTCTTTGGAATGTCCCCCTCTAGAACTCATAGTTGGTGGTATCCGGATTGTAGGTCTATCTTTGAGGAGTAGTTCGCTCCTTGAAGTTGATCGAATAGGTCGTCAATACGGGGTAGAGGATAGCGGTTCTTGACAGTAAGTTTGTTTAGCTCTCTGTAGTCGATGCACATACGGAACGATCCGTCTTTCTTCTTTACAAACAAGACCGGTGCTCCCCAAGGTGAGAAACTTGGTCTTATGAATCCTTTTTGAAGGAGTTCATTAAGTTGACTGGAAAGTTCCTGCATCTCTACTGGTGCGAGACGATAAGGCGACTTCGCTACTGGGGTAGCCCCTGGAACTAAGTCGATTCTGAACTTGACTTGGCGTTGCGGTGGTAATCCTGGTAGTTCTTCTGGAAAGATATCGGGAAAGTCGCGTACTACCGAGATGCTCTTGATGTCCTTCAGTTCTTGACTTGAATCCACGATGTGCGCTAGGAATGCTCGACAATCCTTCCGCAAGCACTTTCGAGCTTGGATGCACGAAATGATGCGAAGGTTTGTACTAGATTTGTCGCCGTAAATAACTAATGTTTCGTTGTTAGGGAGATTAAGACGGACTGCTTTCTCAAAGCACATGATGTCGGCGCGAAGAAGACTCAACCAATCCATGCCGACTATGACGTCGAAACTTTTAATTTGGACCGGCATGAGATTGATTGGGAAATAATGGCCGTCTAAAGTTAACGTACAGCCCATGTATATGCAGTTAGTGTTCTCTGTTTTTCCATTGGCCATCTCTACAGTGAATGATTTTTCTAACTTGCTAGGTTTAGGTTTAAGTAAATGAATAAAGTTTCGACTCACGAAGCTTCTCTTCGCTCCACTATCGAATAATATCCATGCATATGAATTATCGAGAAGGAACGTACCAGCCACTATAGTTGGGTCAGCTACCACTTCGTCGTGGCCTATTGCCAAAACTCGTCCCACACCACCGGTGCCTGCTGCCTTAGGGCAGTTCCTCTTGTAGTGGCCCACCTCGCCACAAGCATAGCAAGTCTGCCCTACACCCGCACTGGGAACTTGAGTGATCGGCTTTGCGGGGTCTTTGCAGAAACGGGCTGTGTGACCCTTTCTGTTGCAGTTGGCGCACTGCATTTCCCGACAGGGTTCATGGTGGTGGTAAGTGCATTTAGTGCACTTTGGGAGTTTACCTACATAAGGCTTTGTTGGGTAGGTATTTGTAGGAGCTGTAGTAGGTACAGTGGCAGCATTCACTGAAACCAGCTGTTTCTTTGCGGATTCTTGGGAAGACCCACCCTTCCCTTTATTCCACACTCTCTTTCTGCTATTGTTGTTGTTGTTGTTGTTGTTGTTGTTGTTGTAGTTGTTGTTGTTGTTTCCTTTCTGTGGTTCTGGTGCAGAAGTGGTTGAGTTCTGATGACCTCCGTAGTCAATCAGAGATTGTGCCAGTTCCTTAACACTTTCAAAGGTGTCAGGTTTGGAAGCTAACACGCTTGATCGTATTTGGGGCGTCAGTCCCCAGATGTACCTTTCTATTTTCTTGCTCTCGGGAGCAATCATATCTAGACAAAGGATTGCCAGCTCGCAGAATCTGTTGGTATAAGTAGCGATGTCGGTACCAACCATTCCGAGAGTCCATAGTTCGTGTTCGAGCTTTTGAATCTCTCCCTGTGGGCAGTATTCTCTCATCATCATGGCTTTCAGGCTCTCCCAGCTTATGGAGTTTGCCACGATTAGGGTAAGTACTTTAACGTGGCCATTCCACCAAGTTAAAGCTTTATCAATAAGGGTGAAAGTTGCAAATTTGACTTTGCTGTGCTCGGGACAGGAGCAGATTTCAAAGACTGCCTCCGTCCTTTCAATCCACTGCCTCAGGGCCATCACACCACCAGTTCCATAAAACATCCCGGGTTTCGCATTAGTGAAGTCCTTATAGGTGCATTCTCGAGGTGGTCCATGACTCTCGCCATGGTTGGATGGGTGTGTGCCAGATCCCGAGCCATTAGTACTCGAGTTATTGATCTGTGACATGGCAGCTGCCACCACTGCGGTGACTGCTGCTTGGAACATAACAACATCAAATTGAGGTGGTGGAGGTGGTGGTGGTACAGGTGCTTCCCCACCGTTGTTTCGCCTTGGATTCCTATGCGGAGGCATCCTTCAACTATAGGTTGAAAAGACAAGGATAAGAATTTCATAGAATAGAAAATGTATGTGTTTCATGAACTAAATCGCTATAGTTCAACAACAGATGATAGTATGAGTCTTAAAATAGAAGAATGAAAGTTATTTGTAAGACTGAAGGTATGAAACAAGTATTTGGTTTCATAAAGACCTTTCAAGGTTTGAACGAAATACTTAACATACTAATAGTAGTGTCACTTATATTAATATAAAAGTTATTACAACGATCTTGAAAATTTGACCCCTAAAAGGGTCTCCGATTACAAAGTTCGAGAATTTTAAAGACTTTTAGCCGATGTCCTAAGCTATAACAAAATTTGAGTCCTTGACAAGCACTACTTGCGACGTAGTTTGCGCTTGGAGCTTGACTCCGCATCTGATTGTTTCGACTCCATTAGACGCCTATCAAAAGCGGCTTGTTGTTCCCTCAGTTCGGCGAGGGCTGCAATCATTTGCGCTTGAAATGCTTTGGTTTGGAGTTGAGCATTGTCTTGTATCTTGTCCAGCCTACGGATGTCAGAAGTGTGAACCTGCACTTCCACGTTGACATCCCGGAGTCGGCTAGCTTGAACTCCGGACTGATAGGATTGATTGGCTAACTTACCCACCATTACCGGGAGTGCTCGATCACCCGAACCTCCGCCGCGAACATCATAGAAGTCCCGACACATGCCGTAGGGAGGGCTTAGGTTTTGCTGTTGGCTCCAATGGTGGAGGTGACATCCCCAGACGGGAGTCGGTCCTTGAAAGTTCCTTACAAAGACGGGAGGTTGAATGGGTGGTGGATCGATAACTTCCGGCTCTGAGTCGGTATCGGAGTCATCACCCACTTCTATGGGTTCCTCGTCCTCTTCGGGATCATCTTCGATCCATCCTCCGTTGCCTTGGTTGGGAAAGTAGGGGTCGCCATGGTGGTGAAATCCAGCCATTTGACTGTACGAGAAATAGGGTTATAAGAATGGAATAAAGTTGAAACATGCAAAACATGTAAATTAAACTAGTTTAGATAGAAAATACTCCTATAGTATTTAAATTCTTGTGTTTGATTCTAGTAATGGTTTGGTAAGTTTTGTCTTGTTGCTTACTACGATCATTCCTCGATATACGTTGGTCCAATCTCGGGCAAATATAGTTGATCACGCTATATTTGTCCAAAATCTGATTACATATATCGAGTCTCAATCGTAGTCTCAACTTGTCTAAATACTTGTATAGTTAGATAACATGAAAATAATTTGTGGTATGCATGTAATTGTACTTAAATGAACTATCAATTTAAGTTGAACGCAATGCTGCTCAAGCGTAAAAAGAAAATTTGTTTTGTAAGAGAGTATTGGTCCCTTAAGCATTTATAGTTTGTATATCTTATGTGGTTCGATATACTTAGTTCACTATAAACATTGCTCTGATACCAATCTGTCACACCCCCAAACCTGAACGGCGGAAACGTTCGGGGGCGGATGACTTCATGTGGTAACGTAACAAATGAATACATAGTAAAGAAAGAATACAACCATCATATATATAATTGCAAGTTTACATTTGTTAAAAGTTACATGTTCAAAACCAATTCATAACTTCTTTATCTGACGTCGGTTTTTGCCAGACTTTTTACCGCTAAAATACCATTGTCAAGACCTTCGATTCTCGTTTAGGTCATTCCGGCCAAAAGTCGATCGATCTCCGATTCGAGTTTTTAGCTGTCTGTTGCTAAGCTGAACTTGGAAAAATCATAACTTCAATATATGAAGTCGGATTTGGGCGTTCTTTTTATGTACGATCATGGTTTAAAGACATTTAAACATAGAAAGAATTTAAATAGAACTATTTGTACATTTTATTATGAAAGTTAATTTTATTAACTCAAAAGTGGTCACAATACTTGACCTTTTAGGTCATTACAAAGAGTTGAACTATCGGGTTGTCACAAGTTGGATATCTTCAACGTGTGCTTTCACGAACTTTGCATGAAGCTGATGTTCAAGAAATATTCAAGTGAGCCTTTGTTTTCTTTTAATTATGATATCAACTTCTTTTTCTTTTTTGCCTTAATTTAATTGAGTACATGTCATATGATTAAATGATTCTTGCAGAGAAGTGACCATCATTTTTGACATACAAATATCTGATGCATTTTAACACGTGGATATTACCAATCAACATATAAAAACCAGGTTCTTGCACATAACTTCACTAATTATCGAAAACCATAAATTTTTTAATTCTTTAAAAGGATTCAGCATTTTAATTATATGTTTTTTTATGGGCTTAATTGTGATATCCAACATATCCTTGGATGCATAAGATCATTGCCATCAGCCAAGTTAAGTGGTGACTCAAGGGCCCCACTTGCAGGTCAACTTGAGTCTTTGGTCAAAAAAATATCTACTGAAGCTGCTGATCAATAATAGTATATTATTATTATTATTATTATGGGTAGTAGTTAATGTATTACACAAACAAACAGCAGAAGCCAATTGGAGGTAAAAAAAAAGACAGAAACACCCTTGTAATTTGTATCTCTCGAATAATTTGTTTATAGGGAGAGGGTAGTAATTGTGAGATATTGGTTGGCAGGTACTTGATGATATGATATGCAATTTTCAAAAATACAATTTTTTTTTCTTGAAATGCTGAAAATTTTCAACACAAGGGTTTATCAGCTTGTTCTTGGTGCTGGTGCCATGCAGGTAACCTTTTTTTTTCTTTTTTTTTTTTGGTTTAAAAAATATTAAATCCTGTTTAATTGGCATTTTGCAGGTGTCTGGTTTAAAGTCAATTACATCAAAACATCTGGCATTGGCAAGTCATGTTGCGAGTTTTGTGCATGCTATTATCCCTGGTAGCTAATGGCGCAGGTGTAATTTTAAGTGTATGTGATGAGATAGTTTGGCGTTGAAGCAGACTACAATGTTCTTGTTCTGAAAATACATCAGCAGCAACGGTTGGCATAATCAATTTGGATCCAAACCGAGTGTTTGACATTGTAAGCTCTACCTTTTCTGGTTGTTTTGACTTTTGGTTGAAGTTTCAATAAATGAGGTAGTTGAGTTGACTGTACTTGTTGATTTAGGTGTTGGAGTGTTTCGAACTTCAGCCGGATAACAATGCCTTCTTGAAACTGATCCCTATTTTCCCCAAAGTACAACACTTAAATATGCCTGATTAACGACTGAAAGGCTATTACAAGGGTGCATGATTCACAATATGTTTTCTCAATGGATGAGATCTATAAAAGAATTGCAATCATTGGGCATGTTTGCTTGGTGTTGGAATTTAATTTGTATGTTTTTAATTGGGACCGGTTTTGATTTAACGTGGATAGCTAAAAATGTTGAGTGCAATCAGTGTATTGTTTGCTTATTATTGTGATAGTGGCAATTTCTCGTTGACTTGTAAAAATTCAAACAGAATTAGACATACGTGATTTTCAATCTTGTAGATTCACATTTTGCTTAGGTATTTATAATCAATCCTATTTCATTTTGCATCATATTAAGTGTCTTCCATTGGCGTTGCTTGTCTTATCACTGATCCGTAACCTGACCCGAAGACAAATTAATCCTCATTGACCATCATGTAAATATTATGTGCAGGCATATCAAGTGCCATTGCAGGAATCCTGATCATGTTGTTGGTGATGTTCTTTCAAATAAAAAGATGGAAAAATCGAGGTCTCATCAGACCACATAGAAAACCTCAATTATTGGTAAAAATCTCCACATACCACAATAATGTCTTAGATTTCATGATTCCCAACCTAATGTAGCATCTGGTAATTTGGACAACAGGGAACCTCTAGAAATTAGCAAATAGAAATATACATAAGGGGCTACAGAGTTATAACTCCAAATAGATACAAATATTCAGAAATCACGAAAACGACAAACTCATTCATTGAAAACTAGGCAAAAGAGGCTATGGAACTGTCTACAAATGATAATTACCTGATGGGCAACTAGTTGCAGTAAAGTTTTTGGGCAAAACCATGGGAGATGGAGAAGACCCGGTGCATCAGGTGGGTATAAGGAGAGCAACAGATGAACATTCGGACATGTGTTAGGTCAGTTCTTTTGTACCCTTTTCTGTTATAGTTTTGGGTATTTCAGTTTGTTTGATCTCTGTTGGCGTCCAGGTATGTCAAGGGATTTTTTAATCTCAATTGCATCTCAAATGTCAAGGCTAAATCTAGGTTCATATGAACGAGTTGTTCAGTTACCTGTTCAGGTTTCAATTTAAAAAAAAATTGCTAATTCTTGTTATATGAAAATTGAATTATTTATATTATGGTTGTATAGGTTTTGACGCTGCAAGCTTCACTATAGTGCTTTCTGCTATAAGGAAAATAGGGTAACTCATTTATCTCTTTCTCCCCCTTATCATATCATGATAATACTTGAATTAAAAATGAAAAGAACTCAAGGTTAACTCATTTATATGTTTAATTACCTTTTTTCCCTTGCTGTTTCTTTCAAAATGATCTTCTTTTACCCTTCAAATCCTTGGTGCTGAAAAAGCCCTTTTTAGGTCAAATATCATTATCCACAACCACTAAAACTTTCAGCTAAAAACAATTAGATATTAATGTTGATCTTGTACTAATTTTAATGCTGATGGTGTAATGGTTGATTGCTGGTGGAGTACATTTGAAGCACATGTTCCACAGGAGTATAATTAGAAGGGATATAAACAGCTATTTTAATATGGACTGGCTCTTGTCCAAAAGACCTAAATGCCCTCCCCAAAAAAAGCTTAGCCTAATTGGAGTGTTTATAAAGATATAAAAATGTAGCAACATATAAGGTTGTATAGTTTTAATATTATTAGGAATGTGCAGATATGTTGGGCATTTTCTATCTATTTGGAAGCTGTTGCTATTCTCCCATAGTTGGTTCTGCTGCAGTGAAGTGGAAATGTTGACAATTTGACCGGTCAATATGTTTTCTTTGTTGGGTATTCTCCCTTCTATATTTTGGCATGATATCATCATGAAGCTGGATAACCATGAAAAATGGTTTTTTAAATGATCAAAAATAGTATAATAATCATTTAGAAAATAGGATGCTATGAATGAAAATCTGTTTGTTTTCAGCCTATTTCTCTGGCTTTTCTCTTATTCTTATTGTCTATACATGTATTTCATTTGACTTTTGTTTTGTTTGTTTTCAACCTATTTCTCTGGCTTAATACAAATAGCTCTTTATGCTGATTTCTTCTACTATTACTTCATAAGGTACTCAACCTCCATTCCCATTCTTTATGTTCTATCTTTTACTTTAAGCATAATCATAATAACACATGATTTATAAGGAAGGGCATTTACGTCTTTACTCTTCGCCTGGGTGGCAGTGGGACAAAATTTGCAATTTTCCAGACTGAATAAGACTACTACTACATTACATGACCATGATCATGACCATTTAATACTTGCTTTCAATAAACCAAGTTTTAGAATATTTATTCAGATGAAATGAATATTTTTAGGAAGAAAGACAAATAGGTGAAAAGTTAATAAGTCTAAGACATGATTTTTGGTTATTATTCTTTCTCATTCTATACATAATAACTTCTTAGCACATTCCCCTTCCTTTGCTTATTATTAGCTAAACCAAATCAAATACAGTAGTTTCTTATTATCATCTCATGTGTATGTGTCGTACAGTTGGAAAAGCAATTTCAAGCTTCAATTGCCAGCATGAACATCACCAAGCTTCAATTCCCTTTCTACCCTTCACTTGCAGGTCGATGATTTGTCAAGAATGTTCAGACTATTTTCCAAAAATACCCCATGGATTGGATCCTGTCTCTAGTATGTTTAAAAAGGTTTGTGATTTAGGAGTTAGATTCTATTTTTTTTAAGTAGAATGCTGTTATTTGTATTTGTTGTCATCTGTTTTTATCTTTTTGACGCAATGCAGCATGTTGCTGCTGAAGGCACAACCTTGGTCAAACAGGCAGAAGATGCTGCAAGTAATAAGAGATTGCAGGTTGATCTTGCTACATGGCCAATAATGATCTTTAGGGTCTGCTAGAAGGATTGGAGAATATTGCAGTTAAGCTTCTATCTAAGACTTCACGCCAAGGACCTGATGAATTTAAGCTAGCAATGTTTTACTTGATTTGGACATGAACCCTAAGATATCATATTTTGGCATGGCTAGAAGCTTTGGAGGAAATGAGACTCAAGCAAAAGTAAACACACAGAGAGTTGTTGGCACATACTAAGCTAGTTAATGCAATTGTATATAAATGAGTTCATTTTTTTTATAACATTTACTCACTATTGGAATAATTATTTGTATTTGACATATTAGTGAAATGAATTATCTTTGTTATTTATGGTATATTATTTTGTATTATGAGATTTTTAATGTATTATTTAATTTGAAAATTAGTAAATCTATAAATAATACTTTCTTTTAAACATTTAAAATTATGTTACGCAAAAATGTGTGTCATCTTCATTTAAGACATGGCCTTTCTTGACAGGGGCTTTCTTGATACACATTGCGTGTCATTAACACGCACGTCGTAAGGTTACGACATGCGAATGTGTGTCATCTTCCTTTATGTCAGGGCCTTCCTTGATACGCATTGTGTGTCGTAAACATGCGTCGTAATTGCGCGTCGTAAATGAGCGTCGTAAGTGCGCGTCGTCTTCCTTTATGACAGGGCCTTCCTTGACGAGCATTTGCGTGTCGTCTGAGCCTTTTACGACACGCAATAAGCGTCGTAAAAGGCTGTTTTTCTAGTAGTGATATATATATATATATATATATATATATATATATATATATATATATATATATATTAAAGACAATATTTTAAAAGTGGGAGTGGAAGGGTGCGATGAGGTCTCGTCGTGGAAGGGTAAACAATGTTATAATAATAGTTGGTGAAACATCTAATGTACAAATTTGGTAGGTGAAAAATCTCACATTATAAAAAAAATACACCATTTGCACATAAACATTAATATACATTCACTTGTGAAGTTAAAGTCGACTCAATTTTAAATTCCACATGCTTCGTTTTTTAATAATTCGTCGTTGAAAAATTACAACACTTATACATGAACATTACTATAAATTTATGTGGAGAAGTTAAGTACTTGAATACATTTACATACACTCATATGCAATATAAATTAAAAAAATTATTTGTTAGATTTGCTAAACAATTTTTTATATTTAAAACTAAAAAAGAACCAATTGTTTCGCTTACCTATACGTTTTACTAAACTACTTTTTATAATTAAAACTAGAAAAGAACCAATTGTTTCAATCACCTATGTTTACATATAAATACAAACTTTATTAGACTTGTATTTCATTAAATACCCTGTGTATGTCAAGTTAGTAAAAGTTGTCTAAGGGAAAAAGCAAAAAATGACTAGACCCTTTGAATCGTATACGATTTTCTTTTGTTTTTGCTTTTTAGTATTGATTGTTTCTGGTCAATGTAAGTCCCTAGTGCTTATTATTTTCGTTTTTACATGTTTCATCTTTTAGATTTTAATTGATTTTATATTTAATAATATCAAATTTGGTTCTATAGGTAATAAAACTCCAATGAATGACATAAAAAATGTTGAGAAAAGTGAATGCAAGCCGCTGAGTGTGTTTTGTAGATTGGATCCAAATCGAAAGTGGTGTTGTAGCTCTGACATGACCTTATGCGACAAGAATCCTGCTGCTTGTCAACTACTATGTGGGATAAGATACAAATGTTGTCCTATGTAACTTGTTTTTCATATCTTTTATGTTTTGTCTTTCTCTCTGCCCCGTCTAGTTTCTTGTTGGGCGGGTGTCAGTTTTTAATATATTTGCCGGTTTCAAAAAAAAAAAAGATACAAATGTTGTGATGAAAATTTGTAATTGCTATTATTATGAATAAATATATAATGAAATAAATAAAATCCCATTTTCCTACATAAGATCTTAATAGTATTTTTTTTCAAAATAAACATTATGTTAATTTTGGGGCATTATCAAACAAGCAGGAATATCTAATTAGTTATGTGATAAAATAAAAAACAATTTAAAAACATTACCTAAGAGTTGATATTGGCCCTTGTTTCTCTAAATTTCTTTGACCTAACATGGGTTTCACTAAATCTTGAAAACCGACAGAATGTGGGACTTCAACTACATTCTTTATAGAAATCCCAAATCGAAACTAGATGAAAAATAAAAATAATAAAAAAAATTCCAGATGAAAAATCTAATAAATTCAAACCTAGGAAATGAGAAAACAAAAAGGAAAACAAGTTAATATATATATATATATATATATATATATTATTTTCGCTACAAGAAAAATACAATCAAAAGATAAAACACAAAACAAAATAATATTCTAATATGTACTAAAATTATTTTCAGTACCAGAAAAAAAAAAGTTTTTTCAAAGTTTCATGATTAAACCGATATGATTATGCGCATCGTCAAAAGTGAATTTTAGATAGGTTGATTACTAGCATAAGCAATCCAAACAAAGATTGTAGTAATCTTAAAACTGAGAGAATGCATATAGAGAATGTCTAAATATGAGTTAATATGAGGAAGTTATAATTTTTCGAAGTTTCAGCGCAGTTGTACTAGCACAAAAATCGAAATTCAAATTGGCCGATTGTTAGCCATAACAATCTAAACAAAAGTTGAAGATCTCGTCAATATCCGTTGATATAATGACAGTCGAGAATGGATGTCGTATAAAAGAGTTATAATCTTTATACTGATTTTAAATGTCTAAGTATGTTCAAAATATAACTTTAAAAATAGATTGAGAATTAGCCAATGGAGTCTAAATGAAAGTTGTAGTACTCGTCAATAGATATGCGTAGATATAAATAAAGTCAAAAATAGAGCTCGCATGAAGAAGATATGAACCTAGTCACTTCCCCACGCCTTCTAGAGACACACACACATACACATTCTTTCTCCCCCCCTCTCCTCTCTCTCTCTCTCTCTCGCTCACTCACTCTCTTTATTTCCCTCCCTCTCTCTCTCCCTCTTTCTTTCTTTCTTTCTTTCTTTCTTTCTCTCTCTTTCTCTCCCCCCTCTCTCCCTCCCTCTCTCTCTCTCTCCCTCTCTCTCATTTTGTCACACCCCCAAACCTGAACCGCGGAAACATTCGGGGGCGGAGGACGTCATGTACAGTATCATAACAATTGAATAGTAAAGAAAATACACACCACCATAATATAAATATATTTGAAAAGTTTACATGACTGTATGTGTTATATGTTTGAATATCAAATACAATATGGTGATCCAAAATATGTTACTAACGCCAGCGCATTTGTCTTGAAAAGTAGTTGCTACATGGGTTAGCGTTTTCCTGAGAATACAAGTTATTTCAAAGAAAAAGTGTCAACAATAAAGTTGGTGAGTTTATAAGTAGTATTTTGGGAAAATCTATGCCATTCAAAAGTTCACGTTTGTTTTCCAGAAAATCAGATATTTTCTTATGAGTGTATGAAATGAGTATGAATGATTGTTGTATAAATTGTATGTATTTGAACCAGGAAAATCCTATATTTTCCTAAAAGTGAAATGCAGTCTCAAATGACCAAGAACGTAACCTGTAAGCAACTATGACATGCTCAAAAGAATGATGTATAGTATTAGTATAAAACAAAACTATAAGAAGATTTGTATTTGAATGTGAAAAGAACTATATTTGTTACTTTTCCCGTGAAGACGTAATACCATAATAATTGTCTATCCAGTGAGTTTTTATAACTGTACTATCATAATTTGTGTGTAGCAACGTTCTTCGGGCGTCGAAATGAGATGACACTTGTCACCCCGGGGACTGCAGCTAACAGTCAGGGTGCAAGATCATTAGTCCCGTATAGATCTATACACACTTGTCACGTTCTCCGGACGAGAGATTTTGGTTATGAACATGACTTCTAGCGGTACCTTAAAAGGTATATTGAAGAAGAATGACTAACGAATTCTCAATTAAGTCCCGTATTAAATGAATGCATTTGTTTTTGAAATGATTATCCTTTTCAACGATATTAACAAAGGCATAATAGAGATTGATATGTATTTGTGAAAATACAATGTTGTAGTTGAAATGTTTACTCTATAATATGCAAACTTAAAAACAAAACCTATTTCATTTATAAAGCATGTTGGTTCTCCCAAGAGACTAAAGTTGTGTTATGAGATATTATGCATGATGATAACTTCATAAGATAGTTAAAACAACAGTATCAAAAGTATATCCAAGATTGACGTTTCACATGGTTTTAGCCCTGTGTTTACTTGTATTCCCCCCCTTAAAGCATTTAAAATGGTATTTAAAAAAGTAGTGACAGGGGTATGAACTCACATGGTTGAAGTGGTGGTTTGAAGAAGTTGAGACTAAAAATCGAGCAGAACTTCGACTAGAAAAGTTGATTTCTTGGGATTCTCGGGAATTCTCGAGACCCTCGGGAGCGTAGAACTTCCTTCAGGGATTGGATATGAAACCAAAATGTCGGGATAGCCTGGAGAGGCTAGATGTGAGAAATTTGGGAGAGAATGTAGTAAATTTTCAACCAAGATCCTTGACACTCGCACCCTTTATATAGGGGATGGACATGGTGCGAACGCGGGGCGTTCTTGCTGGGTACGCAGGGCGTTCCCCTGAACGCAGCGTGCTCCGAAACTGAAATACTTCACCGCTTACGAACCTCAGATGGGATGGCGAAGGGACAAGTCTGCGAGTACGAACGCGGGGCGTTCCCTTAGGGAGCGCAGTGCGTTCCCTTCGGACCAGCCTCTGAAGTTGTGCCCCGAACTTGTAAAATCCGTAACTTTTGCGTACGAGCTCCATTTTTGACGTTCTATTTATGCACATGAAGGTGAGAATATACTCTACAACTCTCGTTTAGACTTCATCGGCTAATTTTGAATTTATTTTTAATAATATATTTTTAACAGTCCAGGATTGTAAAAGTCCGTTAAAAATTCATAACTGCTTCATCCGATGTCCGTTTTCGTCAGTCTTTTTACCGTTGTATTACTATTGACGAGATCTTCGATTCTTGTTTAGGTCGTTGTGACAGCCTGAAATTTATTTTGTCGCTATAACCCATTTCCGTTAATAAAATTTATTTTTATTGAAATTTTCCGTTAAGTTTTGGGTTAGGCAAATCAATTAATGTTTTTATTTTTATTTTCATAAGTGTCAAAACGAAATAAAAACACGTGAAACGCCCTCGAATTCATTTGGAAAAGTTTTTTGTTTACGACCATTTAATCGGGTACGACCATAAACTTCGTTTAACGTCGGTATTGGGTGGATCCCCACCTGGCCGCCAGCTCAAACCCTATATAAGGGTTAAGTGGCCTTCATATGAGCCTTTTTTCCCACTCCTAAAGCTTTCTCTCTCTACTCTCTCTCTACAAGTTGGATTTTGGTCAAGAAACACCTCATTCAAGCTCCAAAATCGTAAGTAATCCTTCCTAGCTCGTTGTTTAGTTTGGTATCCATGCAAATTCGGGGTTGAATCATCCAAATACCTCAATAACTCGTGTTTATGGTTGGGGAGCACCTCCCAAAACCGTAAACTCCCATAAGGGGGTTTTGAAGCCCCAAAACCCCTCCAAAACCCTTCTAATGCTTATCTATGACTTAGAAACTTGCATGCATGAAATTAGAAACCCAAAGTCGTGTCTTTATGGGAGTAAACATGAGTTTACGGTCCATGAACATTCATGAACCGTAAACACCAAAATCGTAAACACCATAAAGGGTGTTTTGGTGTCCCTAACTCCTTCCTTAACATGTGTAATGTACTAGAAACTTGTATGAATGAGCTTAGGACCACACAACACGAAGGAAATGATGTGCTCAAGGGTTCACGGCCGTAAACCCTAGTGTCTACGACTGTTATCTCCCAAGGAGTGGTCCAAGGACCGCAAACTCCAAGGGAGTACCCTTTTGAACCATAATCACTTCTCGAGACCTTTGTTTTGACCTTAGAACCCTTCCTAGTGATGCAAGAGACCTTTAAACACACACAATCACTATTCCCATGAGTTTACGGCCTTAAACTCATGGGGTAAGTGGTCTCTCAACCGCAAAATCATGTTAGGGTGGTCACTTGAAGTGTAAACTCGATAGTGAGGCCATACACTCTTTAGAAGCAACCCTTAGCACTCCTTGCACTTGTAGCAAAGTGTTTTCATGCACTAAAGGGTCTTTACTTGCTAAATTAGTGATAAAATGACTAATTAGACACCATCATGTGCCACTACATGTTACATAGGATCCGTAGGAGGGTTCAAGAACTCACTTGACACCTAGCATCCTACCCGACATTCCATCGGGTCTGCTCACTGCAGGTGAGTTCATACCCCTTAATTAACCTTTCAAATGTTTGTAAATGCTTTTATGGAGTGGGGGAATACAAATTGAATCCAACAAATTATAGTATCAATCACATGTGATTTGTAACTTACAATAAAAAAAGGATTTCTATACTTCTAACCGTTTTGCCATCAAAACCACTTTTAATGTTTATCAAACTCATTTTCATGTTAAATTGTTATAAAAACCATTTTCAAACTCTTTTAAAATTCTTATGTTCCTAAAATATATCTACACCAACATATTTATATAAGTAAGACTTAAAGGACTTAGGACTGATTGCTCGCCTTATTTCCTGTTCGTGTTTGATTGGGGTCTTAGGGTATATTGTTATCTGTCCGACTATCGTTGAATTCTTAGTTATATATTGTATGTATTTGTGTAGGATATGAATGTCTTCACTCAGTTCAATACTTTTGTGTATCCAAGAATGACTATGTGACAACCCGGAACTGTTCATTCTATATAAACAACAACACTTCAATAGAAGTTATATCAGTCACAGTAAACTTTCAGACTTTTCCGTATAAGTTTGAGTAATTTAGGGTTTACACTTCAGGAAATATCAGGAGAGTGGATGCACTAGGATTTTGTCCAATGCGGTTATTCCAACACTCTATTATATTAGAGATCATTTCGGGAATAAAATATTTTCTGCCAAAAATCTCAGGACTATAAATAGAATTCTAAACCAAATTCATTCATTTATTCGCATTTCCAACGAGAGAAAAGCCATTTTCTCTCTCACGGATCTTCGGGTTTTTATCCCAAAACATGAGTATCTCTTGCTAGTAGTTTTAGATAGCTTAATATGTGTTTATAACATGATTTAGATGGCTAAATCATTAGATTTAGGAGTTTACTCCCCAAGGTGTTCTTGGCCGGTAAACTCCCGAAACAAAGCCTAGCCTTTCCCCCGTGATATGCTACAACCTTGGACTCGTATATGGGTGTATTTGGGACATGAAAACAACAAAAAATCACCAAGTTTTGGGTGTTCACGGCTCAAGAAGATCTTGGACCGTGAACTCCAAAATCATGGACAAAAGGGGGCTTTTAAGGCACCTAAAGCCTTAGACATTTACATGGAATTGTTCCCACTTAAATCAAGGACCTTAAACACATCAAAAAACCCCTCAAAGTGAGTTCACGGCCCTAATAAGGTTCTTGGGCCGTCAACATCAAACAAAGGCACCAAAGTGTGCCTAAGGCCTTCATATGCTTGGGATAAAAGTATAAAACCTACACCACGTGTGCAAGAGGCTTGAAAGCATCAAAAACACCATTCCAAGGGAGTTTACGACAGTAAAATCCAGAGGAAATGGTCTTAGGGTCGTAAACTCCTCAAGGGAGTGTTTCTATGCCGTAAACCCTTCCAAGAATTAAACCACCAAGTTGGAATACTTCTAGGGATCAAATAACACCTCAAAACAACCAAGAACATTAAGTCTTGGAGTTTACGGCCGTAAACTCAAGAGTTTTTACCGTAAATTCCATGTGTGAAGTTATATGGAGAGTAAACTCCATGTGTGAGGTTATTTGGAGAGTAAACCCAAGTGTCTTGTCCCACAATAGCTTAGATGCAATCCTTAGGGCTTATAACACTTATATAAAGTGGTTATCATGTTCTAGGATGTCTTAACATTATCAATTAGTAATTTAAGACTAATTGAGTGCATATATGTGTGATTATATGTTCATTAGGATCGTAGTGTGTGTACAAGTCCTCACTTGACACCTAACAATCCTACACCGTCCAGTTCATCCAAACCACCATCTACAGGTGAGTTCATACACCTTAATCAATGTTTTAAATGATTTTAAATGCTTTAATGGGGGGGGGGGGGGGGAATACAAGTAGAAAACAGTATATTATTAAATCAATGTTTTCACTCAGTAGATTTCACATACTTCAAAAGGTGACACATGAAATGGTTTTCTATCTTAAAATACCGTGATAACAAAAGTATTAGTTTTGAAATGTTTATTAACATGACATCAAGTCACTCTTAATTATTATTCAAAACTATTAGATACCTTGCAAAACCATTACGTTTACCTTCTTGAACAACCAACTACCTTTCAGTAAATTATCATAGGGATAATTTGAAGATATCAAACATTATTCCTATTACAAGGAATCACACAAGAGTCAGTTCATTCATGAGTCTACACCAGTACATTACTTGATACATGAGTACATATACATATGCTTACCTGATACATGAACATGTTTACATATACTTACCTAATACATGAACACACTTACATGAATACCGTACATGAACACTGTTACATAGATGCATTATCCTGTATTCACTTACCTGGATACTCGTATCTTGACTCGCGAAGATGATTTATTAGTACTTTCTGTGTAAATTATCTTTCCTATCCCGGTTGAATGGGATATCTAGGCGGGACTAACTATTCAGAATCCCACTGATTAGCACCAATGCTCGATGGCCATCTACGGAGGTCTTAGGTTACTACATATAGTAGGTAGATCGATATCGGAACTAACCATTCGTCCATCCTGTTGTTGCAACAGAGGATGAGATGAAAATCTTCGGATGATCATTAGGTTACTAATTATATTAGGTAGATCGATATCGGGACAAACCCTTCCACCCATCTGCTGCTTCTACAGAGGACAAGTGGACAATCTTCGGATGTTCATTAGGTTATACTTTTCGCTTATTGCGATGTTGTGTTACTCCTAGTACCCAGTGGCAACACTTACATTAGTATATTTTCCTGTTTACTTTATTTTGTGATACTTTCACATAAACGATGAGTTAGACTAAGTACTTTAGTACTAGTTAATAGAAGGAAAAACTATCATTTTACTTACAAAACATTCGGGTGTTGGTTGAAGACTACATTTCATAATAATAGAAAATAAGGGATTTTCTAGGGCTTTTCATACTTATATCAACATTTTCATTTAAAGGTTTACATGACTTTTAAAACAGCTTTTCAAAGCTAGTCAATGACACTTAAATACTTATGAATTCACCAGCTTTAAAGCTGATACTCTCTTTCAAAATAACTTGTATTCTCAGGTCATCAGTAGACAAGTACGGTGGCCAGGTTTTGAGAAGACGGAGAAGACAAGACTCGTCTTTTATTTTGATTATATATTTTTGGTGTCTTATTACAATGAATGAACACACATGTATTAAAACGTTACTTATAATGCAATGGATGATGTTGTTGCTTGTTTACTATTTTACACTGTTTGTGATACTGTACATGACGTCCTCCACCCCTGAACGTTTACGCCATTCGTGGTTTTGGGGTGTGACAGATTGGTATCAGAGCATTGTTTATAGTGAATATAGTATATCAACCCATAAAAGATATACTAACTATAAATACATTGGGATTAAAACACTCTGTCTAACAGTTATACTTTTAAATAATAAAATATTTAACAAAGTATACGTGCCTGCATTCATACTAAAACCAGTGTCACAATGACAAGAACAAAAGTATTAAGATTGTTGAATATCACAAGTAAGCCTGGGGATATATAGTCAGTCTTAGGAATGGCATAGCCTGATCAACTATGCTGGTCCGAGGAGTGATTAGCATATGCCCAAGAATGGTTGTGATATGGCAACAAGTCTAAAAACTTACGAACACAACCATAAAGAAATACCATAGGGGTATTTGGTCTTATTATAATTATCTTAGTCAGTTCGTCTATTTAGCTATTTCTTATATCCCTTTTCTCGCGTAGATTAAAATGGCTGGATTTCACCATGGCGATCCGTACTTCCCAAACCAAGGCAATGCTGGTTGGCTAGAGGCAGAACCAGAAGATGATCACCAAATCCCTTTGGATGATCACCATGCTGACGGTTTTTCCGATAGTTCTGACTCGGAGCCTGAAGTCAACAACCTACCCCCAACTGCTCAAAACCCAAACTTGAACCCCCGTCATGTGTTTCAAGGACCCACACCTCTGTGGATCACTAACTTGAATACCTGGAGTCATGAATAGGGTCAGCCCATTCCCTACAATGGAGACCGAAGTTTCTACAACCTCACTGAAGGAGGTTCTTCTGATAGAGTCCTACCAATCATGGTGCGTAGGATTTCTCGGAACACGATAATGGCTCAGGAGACTATCAATCAAGTCTTGGAAGTTGACGCCAACTCTGGTGTTAACATTGTCCGCATTCGCCAACTAGAGGCTGCTCACGAAAGAGATCTAGTCCGCAATATAGCTCTGCAGAGGGAACTTACTGAAACTCGAACTGAAGTTAGGGAACTTCGAGCTCAGCAAGCAAGAGTTGATAGGCATATGAGGGACATGGAACGTCTACTGTCAGGATCAAGGACTCACGCTAGCAGTTCTCGTCGCTGATAGGATCTCGTCGACTCATCTTTTGGATATAACCTAATTTATGTAAAACTTTGGTCTAATTTCCTGTCTTTATAAATCTTAGACCTGTTAGGTCTTGATCTAGTCTTAATTCTGTCAAAATTTTCCATCTTGGTTGATGTAAGGCCTACTTCTTGGCCATTTTTCCCGAACTTGTTACATCTGTAATTCCAGTATTGTTGACAGATATCTAATCATATGGAATTATTATCCAAATGCTGTCATCTTCATTTAGTCATTCTATTCATTTGTTGTTGGGCTATGGGGAGTTAGTCCATGAGACACAGTCATTATTCATTTATTCTTATCCATGTCGTCATCTTTTAAACGTATAGTTAAAGATGCCACCACGCAGAAATCCCAGGCGTAACCCAAACAACGAAGCACCGATACCACCACCTCCACCTCCACCACAACCTCAACCTCCTCAACCACCTAATCCTTTCGATGCCAACATGTTCCAGGCAGCTTTCACAGCAGTAGTTGCAGCTGCTGTCTCAGCAATCAACACTCCTGTCCCTAGTGGATCGGGAACAGGTGCACCTCCCTCAAACCACAACGAAAGCCATGGACACCCTCGGGAATGCACCTACAAGGACTTCACAAATGCCAAACCCCGAAGCTTCAATGGAACTGGGGGTGTTATGGTGTTGAGACAATGGATTCAAAAGATGGAATCCGTCTTTGAAATCTACGCTTGCCAGGAGGGCAACAAGGTCAAGTTTGCAGCTTGTACCTTCTCTGACAAAGCACTAACATGGTGGAACGACCATGTTAAATATTTGACTCTGGTGGTGGCATATTCCATCAGCTGGGAACACTTGAAGGACATGCTGATGAGAGAGTACTGTCCTCGGGGAGAAATACAAAAACTCGAGCAGGAACTCTAGAGCCTGCAAATGGTTGGATCAGACATAGGAACCTACATGAATAGGTTCTGTGATCTGGAAATCCTATGCCCTGATATGGTTGCTCTCAAAAGCAAGAAGATAGAGAGATATATCTGGGGGCTGTCTCCCCAGATCCAATCAAGTGTATTAGCTTCCAAGCCTGTCACTTTTGATAGTGCCAAGGAGTTGGCACAGTCTCTCGTAGACCATGGGAAACACAGGAACCCAACAATCCTTGCATCCGTACCACAAAAGTCCAAACCCGACAACAACAAGAAGGGGTGGAGAAAGAGGAAAAGAAGGGCTTCGCAAGAATCCTCCAAGAGACAACAACTTATGGCAATCAATGCCGCCACGGTAGCTCCCGTTGTCCCTGCGAACCCTTTACCATCAAAAATTTATGATGGATCTCTCCCGAAGTGCAACAAATGCAGCTTCCACCATCGCGGACCTTGTAGGGAGATGCAATGCACTAACTGCAACAGGAAGGGGCACATAGCCCGTTTCTGTCAGACTCCAACAGCTCAGGCCGCCCAGGTTCCTAACGCTGGTATGGGCCAAACTTGCTACGGTTGTGGCGAAGTGGGCCATTACAAGAGCAACTTCCCTAAAGCGGGGATGGCTGGAGGAGTAGGAAGAGTTATGGCCCTAGGCCACGAGGAAGCGGTAGCTGATCCTACGATAGTTACTGGCACGTTTCTCCTCGATAACTCATATGCTTGCATACTTTTCGATAGTAAAGCAGAGAGAAGTTTCGTAAGTCACAAATTTGCACACCTGTTTAAACAAAAACCATGTGCATTAGATAGTTCATTCACGGTAGAAATGGCTAACGGGAAGACAGAGAGTACTAACCGCATATACATAGGTTGTACCTTAACTTTAGATGGCCATACCTTCAAGATAGATCTCATGCCAGTCCAAATTAAATGTTTCGACGTTATCATCGGCATGGATTGGTTGGGTCTTCTTCGCGCCGACATCATGTGCTTTGAAGAAGCAGTTCGTCTTAACCTTCCTAACAACGAAACCTTAATTATCTTCGGTGACAAACCTAGTACGAGCCTTCGCATCATTTTGTGCATTCAAGCCCAGACGTGCTTGCGAAAGGAATATCATGCATTCCTTGCACACGTCGTCGATACGAGTCAAGAAATGAAAGACATTCAGAAAATCCCCGAAGTATGCGACTTTCCCGACATCTTCCCAGAAGAACTTCCCGGTTTACCACCGTAACGCCAAGTCGAGTTCAGAATCGACTTAGTGCCAGGAGCTACCCCAGTAGCCAAATCTCCTTATCGTCTGGCACCGGCCGAGATGCAGGAATTTTCCAGTCAACTTAACGAACTTCTCAAGAAGGGATTCATTAGGCCAAGCTTCTCACCATGGGGAGCACCGGTCTTGTTCGTCAAGAAGAAAAATGGATCGTTTCACATGTGCATCGACTACAAAGAACTCAACAAACTTACCATTAAAAATCGTTTTCCCTTGCCCCGCATTGACGATTTATTTGATCAAATTCAAGGAGCCAACTACTTCTCGAAGATAGATCTGCGATCCGGATATCACCAACTGCAAGTATTAGAGGAGGATGTTCCCAAGACAACCTTACGAACTCGTTACGGACACTACGAGTTTGTGGTTATGCCGTTCGGATTAACAAACGCGCCCGCCGTATTCATGGATCTGATGTACAGGGTGTGTCGTCCTTACTTGGATCAGTTTGTCATCGTCTTCATTGATGACATACTCATCTACTCTCGTTGTAAGGATGAACATAGTCAACATCTCCGTAGAATCTTAGAAACTTTGAGAGCGGAAAAGCTCTATGCGAAGTTCTCCAAGTGCAAATTTTTGATCGGACGAGTCGAATTTTTGGGCCATGTCATTAGCGAAGAAGGAAAACATGTGGACCCTTCCAAAATCAAGGCCATTGAGAACTGGTCAGCACCGAAGACACCTACAAAAATTCGTCAATTTCTACGTCTCACTGGCTACTATCGCAGGTTCATTCAGAACTTCTCCAGCATAGCGAAACCTCTAACAACCCTGACCCAGAAAGGCGTGGCCTTTGACTGGGAAGAGAAACAGGAAAGAGCGTTCCAAACGCTCAAACGAGCCTTGTGCACCGCACCGATACTATCCCTCCCCGAAGGGATAGAAGACTTCATTGTCTATTGCGATGCATCCAATCAAGGACTCGGATGTGTTCTGATGCAGCGAGGTAAAGTCATAGCCTATGCCTCGAGACAGCTGAAGACACATGAGGTTAACTACACCACCCATGATCTTGAACTAGGAGCAGTCGTATTTGCTCTAAAGATCTGGAGACACTACCTGTATGGTACATAAAGCACGATCTTTACAGAACACAAGAGTCTACAACACATCTTCGACCAGAAAGAGCTCAACATGAGACAACGACGGCGGGTAGAGCTACTCAGTGATTACGAGTGCGAAATTCGTTATCATCCGGGTAAAGCCAATGTAGTAGCCGACGCCCTAAGTCGGAAAGAATATACTGGTCGTAGAGTCAAATCTTTGACTCTAGCTATCCATTCACACTTGTCCACACAAATTAAGGAGGCTCAGCTCGATGCTTTGAAACCTGAAAACGTGGCAGGTGAATCCCTTAGAGGGATGGATAAGAACTTGGAAGTCAAGGGTGGCAGAGCCTTATACCTCATGGATCGGATCTGGACACCGAAACACGGTGGCTTCAGAGACTTGGTCATGACGAAAGCTCACAACACTCATTATTCCGTCCACCCGGGTTCAGATAAGATGTATCTGGATCTTAAAAAGTTATACTGGTGGCCTAACATGAAAGCAGATATTGCTACCTTCGTGAGTAAATGCCTTACTTGCGCAAAGGTCAAGGTCGAATACCAGAAACCCTCTAGCCTCCTACAGCAACCAGAGATACGAGAATGGAAGTGGGAGCGGATCACTATGGACTTCATAACCAAGTTGCCCAAGACGACGGGTGGACTTGATTCCATATGGGTCATCGTCGATAGACTGACCAATTCTGCACACTTCCTGCCGATCAAAGAAATAGACAAAATGGAGAAACTTAGAAGAACTTACATTAGGGAATTTGTAAGGCTGCACGGTGTTCCTTTATCTATTATCTCGGACAGAGATAGTAGATTCACTTCGAGGTTCTGGCGTTCATTACAAAGTTCCCTAGGAACTAGTCTGGACATGAGTATAACCTACCATCCACAGACTGACGGGTAAAGTGAGAGAACTATCCAAACCTTAGAAGATATGTTGCATGCCTGTGTGATTGACTTTGGAAAAGCTTGGGATACCTATTTACCCCTCGTTGAGTTTTCCTACAACAACAGTTATCACACGAGCATAAAGGCAGCTCCATTCGAGGCCCTCTATGGCCGAAAGTGCAGATCCCCTCTGTGCTGGGCTGAGGTGGGTGATACCCAGTTAGCTAAGGGACGAGTTCCTGAAATCACTCTCACGGGTCCAGAGATCATTCGGGAAACGACAGAGAAGATCGTTCAAATTCGTGAATGATTGAAAGTCTCTAGAGACCGACAGAAAAGCTACGCTGACAAGCGAAGGAAACCGTTGGAATACCAGGTGGGCGACCGAGTCCTACTAAAGGTCTCACCCTGGAAGGGCTTAATACGATTTGGAAAGCGTGGTAAGCTCAACCCAAGATACATAGGGCCTTTCGAGATTCTCTCGAGAATCGGCCTTGTAGCTTACAAACTCAATCTACCGCAAGAACTCAGTAACGTACATCCTACCTTCCACGTCTTGAACTTGAAAAAGTGTCTATCCGACGAGACTCTTGTTATTCCACTTGACGAGATCGAGATCAAAGAGAGCCTCAACTTCATGGAGGAACCAGTAGAGATCATGGACCGAGAGGTCAAGCAAACAAAGCAGAGCCGTATCCCGATAGTGAAGGTTCGCTGGAACGCAAAGCGTGGACCTGAATTCACTAGGGAACGAGAGGATCTGATGAAACTGAAATACCCTCATCTTTTCGCTTAGTTAATTGTAACTTCTTATTTTCTTAAATTCTAATTTAGGGACGAAATTCCTTCTAATGGGGGGATGATGTGACAACCCGAAATTTTGATTATGTATAAACAATAACACTTCAATAGAAGTTATATCAGTCACAGTAAACTTTCAGACTTTTCCGTATAAGTTTGAGTAATTTAGGGTTTACACTTCAGGAAATATCAGGAGAGTGGATGCACTAGGGTTTTGTGCAATGCTGTTATTCCAACACTCTATTATATTAGAGATCATTTCAGGAATAAAATATTTTCTGCCAAAAATCTCAGGACAATAAATAGAGTTCTGAACCAAATTCATTCATTTATTCGCATTTCCAACGAGAGAAAAGCCATTTTCTCTCTCACGGATCTTCGGGTTTTTATCCCAAAACATGAGTATCTCTTGCTAGTAGTTTTAGATAGCTTAATATGTGTTTATAACATGATTTAGATGGCTAAATCATTAGATTTAGGAGTTTACTCCCCAAGGTGTTCTTGGGCGGTAAACTCCCGAAACAAAGCCTAGCCTTTCCCCCGTGATATGCTACTACCTTGGACTCGTATATGGGTGTATTTGGGACATGAAAACAACAAAGATTCACCAAGTTTTGGGTGTTCACGGCTCAAGAAGATCTTGGACCGTGAACTCCAAAATCATGGACAAAAGGGGGCTTTTAAGGCACCTAAAGCCTTAGACATTTACATGGAATTGTTCCCACTTCAATCAAGGACCTTAAACACATCAAAAACCCCTCAAAGTGAGTTCACGACCCTAATAAGGTTCTTGGGCCGTCAACATCAAACAAAGGCACCAAAGTGTGCCTAAGGCCTTCATATGCTTGGGATAAAAGTATAAGACCTATACCACGTGTGCAAGAGGCTTGAAAGCATAAAAAACACCATTCCAAGGGAGTTTACGGCAGTAAACTCCAAAGGAAATGGTCTTAGGGCCCTAAACTCCTCAAGGGAGTGTTTCTATGACATAAACCCTTCCAAGAATTAAACCACCAAGTTGGAATACTTCTAGGGATCAAATAACACCTCAAAACAACCAAGAACATTAAGTCTTGGAGTTTACGGCCGTAAACTCAAGAGTTTACAACCGTAAACTCCATGTGTGAGGTTATATGGAGAGTAAACTCCATGTGTGAGGTTATTTGGAGAGTAAGCCCAAGTGTCTTGTCCCACAATAGCTTAGATGCAATCCTTAGGGCTTAATACACTTATATAAAGTGTTTATTATGTTCTAGGATGTCTTAACATTATCAATTAGTAATTTAAGACTAATTGAGTCCATATATGTGTGATTATATGTTCATTAGGATCGTAGTGTGTGTACAAGTCCTCACTTGACAGCTAACAATCCTACACCGTCCAGTTCATCCAAACCACCATCTACAGGTGAGTTCATACACCTTAATCAATGTTTTAAATGATTTTAAATGCTTTAATGGGGGGGGGGGGAATACAAGTAGAAAACAATATGTTATTCAATCAATCTTATGTATTTTATAACTATGTTTTCACTCAGTAGATTTCACATACTTCAAAAGGTGACACATGAAATGGTTTTCTATCTTAAAATACCGTGATAACAAAAGTATTAGTTTTGAAATGTTTATTAACATGACATCAAGTCACTCTTAATTATTATTCAAAACTCTTAGACACCTTGCAAAACTATTACGTTTATCTTCTTGAACAACCAACTACCTTTCAGTAAATTATCATAGGGATAATTTGAAGATATCAAACATTATTCCTATTACAAGGAATCACACAAGAGTCAGTTCATTCATGAGTCTACACCAATACATTACTTGATACATGAGTACATATACATATGCTTACCTGATACATGAACATGTTTACATATACTTACCCGACACATGAACACACTTACATGAATACCGTACATGAACACTGTTACATAGATGCATTATCCTGTATTCACTTACCTGGATACTCGTATCTTGACTCGCGAAGATGATTTATTAGTACTTTCTGTGTAAATTATCTTTCCTATCCTGGTTCAATGGGATATCTAGGCGGGACTAACTATTCAGAATCCCACTGATTAGCACCAGTGGTCGATGACCATCTACGAAGGTCTTAGGTTACTACATATACTAGGTAGATCGATATCGGAACTAACCATTCGTCCATCCTGCTGTTGCAACAGAGGATGAGATGAAAATCTTCGGATGATCATTAGGTTACTATTTATATTAGGTAGATCGATATCGGGACAAACACTTCCACCCATCTGCTGCTTCTACAGAGGACAAGTGGACAATCTTCGGATGTTCATTAGGTTATACTTTTCGCTTATTGTAATGTTGTGTTACTTCTAGTACCCAGCGACAACACTTACATTAGTACATTTTCCTGTTTACTTTATTTTGTGATACTTTCACATAAACGATGTGTTAGACTAAGTACTTTAGTACTAGTTAATAGAAGGAAAAACTATCATTTTACTTACAAAACATTCGGGTCTTGGTTGAAGACTACATTTCATAATAATAGAAAATAAGGGATTTTCTAGGGCTTTTCATACTTATATCACCATTTTCATTTAAAGGTTTACATGACTTTTAAAACAGCTTTTCAAAGCAAGTCAATGACACTTAAATACTTATGAATTCACCAGCTTTAAAGCTGATACTCTCTTTCAAAATAACTTGTATTTTCAGGTCATCAGTAGACAGGTACGGTGGCCAGGTTTTGAGAAGATGGAGCAGACAAGAGTCGTCTTTTATTTTGATTATATATTTTTGGTGTCTTATTACAATGAAAGAACACACATGTATTAAAACTTTACTTATAATGCAATGGATGATGTTGTTGCTTGTTTACTATTTTACACTGTTTGTGATACTGTACATGACGTCCTCCACCCCTGAACGTTTCCTCCGTTCGTGGTTTTGGGGTGTGACAGACTACAACATGCTAGTTAATTATAATAGGTATAGTTAAGGTTTACCACTCCTTACTACCCTTACTATGACACTTACCACAGTTAGTACTATTATTAGTCTCTACATGTTAAGTACTATACAAGAAGAATACTGTATACTATACAAAAGAACACTAATTATATTATAACGAGAAGCACACTATACACTAATACAAGAGAACATACTAAAACTAAATGTGATACACTATTCCTCATTTACTGCGCCTTCACCATGCAACCTTAGTCTCCTGGAGGGAGAATGGGCTCTATGTGTATAGATCTATAAAGGGCGGACACTCTCACATCCCGACTACTAGCTACAGTCCAAGCCGACTAGGCCCGGGGATGATAACATATTGCCACACTACACATGACCTGGTGGGTCATTATGAATTCGATTACCTATCCGCATGGTTACATATAGATTCACATTCGGATCTCTAAATTAACAAATTAAGAACTAAAGGTAAAGTACACTCCCCGAGGTGTATTATATACTTATCACTACCTAGAGTTTGCAGTTTATTTACCATTCTGTTGGCAGTAACACTGCTGGAATAATACATTATTTTCCCATTTACTTTGTTCAAATGTAGTACAAACTATATTTTTATAATTGAAAGTCTAATTGGGAAAACTTTTACACACTCAAAGGATCAAACCTACAAGTAACCAAGTCTTGGCAGAAGACTACTTTTACTAGAAAATATAGGATTTTCTAGAGATTCAAACTATTTTCAAACTTGATTACAACTTTCAATTGTAAACACTTTTATACAAGCAATGACACTAAATTCTTATGAACTCATCAGCTTTATGCTGATACTCGTTTTCAAAATAACTTGTATTCTTAGGTCGTCAGTAGACAGGTACAGATGCAGCTTCTGAGAAGACGGAGCACATACAAGACTCCTCTTTATTTTTTATTATACTTTTTGGTGTCTAACAAACTGTACAGAACACACTTGTATTACAATTACTATATTAATTCAATGGATGTTGTTGCTTATTTTTACTATTATGCATTGTTATGATACTGTACATGACGTCCTCCACCCCAGAACGTATTCCGCTGTTCTCGGTTTTGGGGTGTGACAGATTGGTATTAGAGCATTGTTTATAGTGAATCAAGTATATCAACCCATAAAAGATATACGAACTATAAACACATTAGGATTAAAACACTCTGACCAAGAGTATATACTTTTAAATAATAAAATGTTTAACAAAGTATATATATATATATATATATATATATATATATATATATATATATATATATATATATATATATCCATTAATACAAAGGATCAGTATCATACCAGAGCAGAACAAAAGTATTAAGATTGTTGAATAGCACAATTAGGCTTAGAGACATATAGTCAAGTCTGGGTGAATGTAGCCTGATTAACTACGTTTTCCAAGGAGTGACTAGCATGTGCCTAAGAATGGTTGTGGTGCTACAACAAGTCTAAAAACTTACCAACACTACCACAAGAACATCTGAACAAGAATACTATAGGTGTATTCTGCATTCTATTAACTACATATGTGAGAACTAAAAGGGTCATTACTAGTAGGGCAATAGTTGCTAAGTGGATACACCACGACTACATGTGACTAAGGCGCTATAGACTTAGAATCTGTGACCTTTGCTTCATTTCCTGTTCTTGTTTGATTATGGACATAGAATTAGGGTCACTTATTCGAAGGTCTGTCCTGCTTCAGTTACATGTAATTGGTTTTCACTATGAATGTATTGGGTCGGCTAATAACGATCATCTTATAAGTATCCTAGATTAGTACGTCTAATAACCTTTCTTTCCCTATTCTCGCGTAGTTAGCATGGCTGGCTTCCACCATCCCGACGATCCGTACTATCCAAACCAAGGCATTCGAGGATGGTTCGAAGAGGAGTCAGAAGACGATCACCCGATTCCTTTGGATGATCACCGTGCAAAAGGCTTTTCAAATAGCTCAAGCTCTGAGCCAGAAGTCAACAACCTACCCCCTGTAGCTCCAAACCCCAAACACTGTCCAGCATTCCAAGGTCCCACTCCCATGTCAGCAACAACCTTAGATCGATGGAGCGATGAACAGGGTCAGCCCTTACCTTTCAACGGACACCGAAGCTTTTACAACATAAGCGAGGGTGGCTCGGCTGATCGAGCCCTGCCCATCATGGTCCGGATGATTTTTAGGAACGTCGAGCAAGGTCATGCAACTATTGGCAGAGTTATGGAAATTGATGCCAACTCTAACCTTAACACTGTCCGTATCCACCAGTTGGAAGAAGTTATGGATAGGACTAGGAGGACCAATGAGGCTCTACAACAACAACTAGCTGCATCTCGAGCCGAAGTCAGGGAACTCCGGGCATGTCAGAGAGCACAGGAACGACATCTTCAAGAAGTTGTGCGCCAACTGGCTGATCTTAGGGTTCGCCCAAGGGATACCCGTCACCAGTAGAAGATGTCCACTTATCTCCCTCTTTTGTTTAAGGAACAACCTTTTCTTTTGTGTGCTCGGTAGAGCACTTGTCTGTAAACATTTCTAACTCTAAAAGTACCTTATCTAGACTCCTAGACTGCCAACATTTTACCTTATGGTTTCATTTAAGACCTACTGTTAGCTCACTTTTCCCGAACTCATATTACATCATTAATACCAGTAATATTGGAAGTTACCTACTCTGTTACTATGACTCTATCTGATAGTTGGACTATGTCGATTTAGTCCATGAAACGCTCTCATCATGTTTGCAATTGATCCTTACTATTGTCATCACCTCTATAAACTTTCAGTAAAAGATGCCTCCCTGCAAGCGCCCGAACAGAGGCAGACCTGCGACTCAAACTCCACCTCCACCACCCCTACTCCGCAGTTCGATCCGGTGCTGTTTCAGATAGCTATAACCGCAGCTGTGGTCCAAATGAATTCCGGCGATGCATGTGGAGCTGGAATGGGCACCAAATCTAGACATGGTGAAATCCACACACGTACGCATGGGTGCACTTATAAGGATTTCATGAACTGCAAACCAGTGTTCTTTAATGGGACCAGAGGGATCCTTGCTCTTTCCCAATGGATCAAAAGAGCTGAAGCCATCTTTGAAATGTGCTCGTGCCCCGAGGAAAGCAAAATCAAGTTCGCTGCCGCTACCTTCACTGAAAGGGCCCTGACATGGTGGAATGGCCATGTCAATTCAATCTCTTTGGTGACAGCCAACGCCATGGGATGGGACACACTGAAGGACCTTCTGAGAAGGGAGTACTGTCCTAGGGGTGAAGTCCAGAAACTCGAGGAGGAACTCTGGAACCTCAAAATGAAGGGGACCGACATAGTGGCTTATACGTCCATGTTCTGCGACCTGGTAGCTATGTGCCCTAACATGATCCCTTTTGAAAGCAAGAAAATTGAATGATACATCTAGGGTTTAGTGCCCCCGTATCGAGGGAACGTTCTACCATCACACCCTACGACCTTTGACAACGCCAAGGAATTGGCCCACCGGTTGATTGATCATGAAGTTCCTTCCACCCCATCAACAATAACAACGACTACCACTGCACCGACCAAGACATCCGACAACAAGAGGAGGCGGTGGGACCAAAAGAAGGGCACATCAACTCAATCCTCCTCCAAGAACCAACAAACTGTGGTTGTCCATGCCGCCACTACTCCTGCTACCCCTGTACTAGCAAAATCCTATGCTAGAAACCTGTCCAAGTGCCCAAAGTTCCCCTTCCATCATAACGGCCCCTGCCGTGAAATGCACTGCACTAATTGCGACCGGGAGGGCCATACCGCCCGGTTTTGCAGATCTCAACCCAAACCCATTTGTCAGGTCCCCGGGTCGGGAGTGAGCCAGGCCTGTTATGGCTGTGGTGAGGTAGGGCATTTCAAGAAAAACTGCCTGAAAGCTGGGAATGTGGGAGGAACAAGGAGACTACTTGCTATTGGCCACAATGAAGAGGTAGCAGACCCCACAGTAGTCATGGGTACGTTCCTTCTCAATGACTCTTATACTTGTATCCTATTCGATAGTGGAGCAGAAAGAAGTTTCATAAACAATAACTTTAAACACTTACTTAAACAATCCCCGCAACCATTAGGAGAAACCTTCGTCGTAGAAATGGCTAATGGAAAGACAGAGAATTCTAACGAAATTTACATAGGTTGTACCCTCATGCTAGATAATCATTCATTCCAAATCGACCTTATACCAGTATCGATCAAGAGTTTCGATGTCATCGTGGGCATCGATTGGTTGAGTCTCCATCATGCTGACATCCGGTGTTTCGACAAGGAAATCCGTCTAAATCTACCGAATAATGAAACCTTATTAATCTACGGAGACAAGCCCAGTACGAGTCTTCGTATCATCTCGAGCATACAAGCGCAGAAGTACCTGCGTAAAGAATATCGTGCATTCCTTGCACACTTTGTCGACACGAGCCAGAAAACAAAAGATCTAAAAGACTACCCTGTAGTATGCGACTTCCCCGACGTCTTTCTAGAGGAACTGCCAGGTTTACCTCCCCAACGTCACGTTGAGTTTTGGATCGACTTAATTCCAGGAGCTACCCTCTTAGCCAAATCGCCCTATCGTCTAGCGCCAGCCAAGATGCAAGAATTGTCCGGTCAACTTAATGAGCTGCTCAGCAAGGGCTTCATCAGACCGAGCTTCTCACCCTGGGGAGCACTAGTCTTGTTTGTAAAGAAGAAGGACGGATCGTTTCGTATGTGCATCGACTACAAAGAACTCAACAAGCTGACGGTCAAAAATCGCTACCCACTTCCTCGCATAGACGACCTATTCGACCAACTACAAGGGGCGAGTTACTTTTCCAAGATTGATCTTAGGTCCGGGTATCACCAGTTATGAGTGCTTGAGGAGGATGTACCAAAAACAGCCATCCGAACTCGTTACGGACACTACAAGTTCGGAGTGATGCCGTTCGGACTGACCAATGCGCCCATGGTATTCATGGATTTAATGAATACGGTGTGCCGTCCTCAATTGGATCAGTTCGTCATCGTCTTCATTGATGACATACTTCTCTACTCTCGGAGTAAAGAGGAGCATAGCGATCATCTACGACAAGTCCTGGAAAACCTACAATCGAACAAGTTATATGCAAAGTTCTCTAAGTGTGAATTCTGGATCCGAAGAGTCGAATTCTTAGGACACGTGATTAGCGAGGAAGGAATCTACGTGGAGCCATCCAAGATTAAGGCTATTGAGAACTGGTCAACACCGAAGACGCCTACAGAAATTCGTCAATTTCAAGGCCTCGTTGGCTATTACTGCAGATTCATACAGAACTTCTATAGGATCGCAAAACCCCTTACCGGATTGACCCAGAAAGGTGTGACCTTTGATTGGGGAGAGAAACAAGAGAAGGCATTCCAAACCCTGAAATGAGCCTTGTGCACCGCACCGATACTATCCCTCCCCAAAGGGACAGAAGATTTTTTGATATACTACGATGTGTCCAATCAGGGGCTCAGTTGTGTTCTGATGCAACGAGGAAAGGTCATCGCCTATGCCTCGAGACAGCTGAAGACACATGAAGTTAACTACACCACACACGACCTTGAATTAGGAGCGGTTGTATTCGCTTTAAAGATCTGGAGACACTACCTATACGGTACGAAGAGCATGATATACACTGACCACAAAAGCCTCCAACACATACTGAACCAGAAGGAGCTCAATATGAGACAACGACGGTGGGTCGAGCTACTCAATGATTACGACTGCGAGATTCGTTATCACTCGGGAGAAGCCAATGTAGTAGCAGACGCCCTAAGTCAAAAGGAATATTCTGGTCGAAGAGTCAAGTCATTAACAATGACTATCCATTCGCATCTATCCGCACAGATTAAGGAGGCTCAACTCGAAGCTTTGAAACCTGAAAATGTAGCGGGAGAATCCTTGCGAGGAATGGATAAGAGCTTAGAAGTTAAGGGTGACAGAGCATTATATCTCATGAACCGAATCTGGACACCGCGACATGGTGGCTTCAGAGACTTGGTCATGAAGGAAGCACACAACACTCGATATTCCGTTCACCCGGGTTCAGATAAGATGTATCTGGATCTCAAGAAATCATATTGGTGGCCTAACATGAAAGCAGAGATTGCTACCTTCATAAGTAAATGCCTTACTTGTGCGAAGGTCAAGGTTGAATACCAGAAGCCATCAGGTCTACTACAGCAACCAGAGATACCTGAATGGAAGTGGGAGCAGATCACTATGGATTTCATATCCAAGCTACCCAAGACAACAGGTGGGCTTGATACCATATGGATCATCGTTGACAGATTGACCAAGTCCGCGCACTTCCTACCCATCAAGGAAACAGATAAGATGGAGAAACGCACAAGAACATACATTAAGTAGATTGTATGACTGCATGGTGTCCCTATATCTATAATCTCTGATAGAGATAGTAGGTTCACTTCGAGATTTTGGCAATCACTACAAAACGCCTTAGGTACGAGGCTGGACATGAGTACAACCTAGCATCTGCAGACCGTCGGACAGAGTGAGAGGACTATCCAAACCCTGGAGGATATGATGCGAGCCTGTGTGATCGACTTTGGTAAGGCGTAGGATACCCACTTACCCTTTGTCGAGTTTTCCTACAACAACAGTTATCACACGAGCATCAAGGCAACTCCGTTCGAAGCCCTCTACGGCCGAAAGTGAAGATCCCCTCTGTGCTGGGCTGAGGTGGGTGACACTCAGTTAGCTAAAGGACAAGTTCCTGACAGCGCTCTCAAGGGTCCGAAAATCATTCGAGAAACAACCGAGAAGATCGTACAGATTCGTGAACGATTAAAAGCCGCTAGAGATCGACAGAAAAGCTACGCAGACAAACAAAGAAAACCTTTGAAATTCCAGGTGGTAGACCGAGTCCTTTTGAAAGTCTCACCCTGGAAGGGCACGATACGATTTGGAAAGCCTGGAAAGCGGAATCCAAGATACATAGGGCCTTTGGAGATTCTCGATAGAATCGGCCCCGTAGCTTAAAAACTTAACCTACCCCACAAACTCAGTAACATACACCCTACCTTCCACGTCTCGAACTTGAAAAAGTGCCTATCCGACGAGACTCTCGTTATCCCACTCGACGAGATCGAGATCAACGAGAGCCTCAACTTCGTGGAAGAACCTGTGGAGATTATGGACCAAGAGGTCAAACGAACGAAACAAAGCCACATCCCAATTGTGAAGGTTCGCTGGAACGCCAAGCGAGGACTGGAGTTCACTTGGGAGCGCGAGGATGAAATGAAACTTAAATATCCTCATCTCATTTCTTAGTTGTGTTGTAATAACTTAGCTACTCGAATTCTAAATTTCGGGACGAAATTTCCTCTAACGGGGGGATGATGTGACAACCTGAAATTTATTCCATCGCTGTAACCCATTTCCGTTAATAAAATTTATTTTTACTCAAATTTTCCGTTAACTTTTGGGTAATAAGTGTCAAAACGAAATAAAAACACGTGAAACGCCCTTGAATTCATTTGGAAAAGTTTTTAGTTTACGACCATTTAATCGGGTACGACCATAAACTCCGTTTAACGTCGGTATCGGGTGGATCCCCACCTGGCCGCCAACTCAAACCCAATATAAGGGTTGAGTGGCCTTCATATGAGCCTTTTTCCCACTCCTAAAGCTTTCTCTCTCTCCTCTCTCTCTCTCTCTACAAGTTGGATTTTGGTCAAGAAACACCTCATTCAAACTCCAAAATCGTAAGTAATCCTTCCTAGCTCGTTGTTTAGCTTGGTATCCATGCAAATTCAGGGTTGAATCATCCAAATACCTCAAAAACTCATGTTTACGGTTGGAGAACACCTCCTAAAACCGTAAACTCCCATAAGGGGGTTTTGAAGCCCCAAAACCCCTCTAAAACCCTTCTAATGCTTATCTATGACTTAGAAACTTGCATGCATGAAATTAGAAACCCAAAATCGTGTCTTTATGGGAGTAAACATGAGTTTACGGTCCATGAACATTCATGAACCGTAAACACCAAAACCGTAAACACCATAAAGGGTGTTTTGGTGTCCCTAACTCCTTCCTTAGCATGTTTAATGGACTAGAAACTTGTATGAATGAGCTTAGGACCACAAAACACAAAGGAAATGATGTGCTCAAGGGTTCATGGCCATAAACCCTATTGTTTACGACCGTAAACTCCCAAGGAGTGGTCCAAGGACCGCAAACTCCAAGGGAGTACCCTTTTGAACCCTAATCACTTCTCAAGACCTTTGTTTTGACCATGAGTTTACAGCCGTAAAATCATGGGGGAAGTGGTCTCTCAACCGCAAACTCATGTTAGGGTGGTCACTTGAAGTATAAACTCCATAGTGAGGCCATACACTCTTTAGAAGCAACCCTTAGCACTCCTTGCACTTGTAGCAAAGTGTTTTCATGCACTAAAGGGTCTTTGCTTGCTAAATTGGTGATAAAATGACTAATTAGACACCATCATGTGCCACTACATGTTACATAGGATCCGTGGGAGTGTTCAAGTCCTCACTTGACACCTAGCATCCTACCCGACATTCCATCCACTCCGCTCACTACAGGTGAGTTCATACCCCTTAATTAACCTTTAAAATGTTTTTAAATGCTTTTATGGGGGGGGGGAATACAAGTTGAATCCAATAAATTATAGTATCAATCACATGTGATTTGTAACTTACAATCAAAAAGGATTTCTATACTTCTAACGGTTTTGCCATCAAAACCACTTTCAATGTTTATCAAACTCATTATCATGTTAAATTGTTATAAAATCTATTTTCAAACTCTTTTAAACTTCTTGTGTTCCTAAAATATATCTACACCAATACATTTATATAAGTAAGACTTGAAGGACTTAGGACTGATAGCTCGCCTTATTTCCCGTTCTTGTTTGATTGGGGTCTTAGGGTATATTGTTATCTGTCCGACTGTCGTTGATTCTTAGTTATATATTGTATGTATTTGTGTTGGATATGAATGTCTTCACTCAGCTTAATACTTTTGTGTATCCAAGAATGACTACAACATGCTAGTTAACTATAATAGGTATAGTTAAGGTTTACTACTCATTACTACCCTTACTATGATACTTACCACAATTAGTACTATTATGAGTCTCTACATGTTAAGTACTGTACAAGAAGAATACTATATAGTATACAAAAGAACACTAAATACATTATACCGAGAAGCATACTATACACTAATACAAGAGAACATACTAAAACAGAATGTGATACACTATTCCTTTATACGACACTTTACTGCGCCTTCGCCGTGTAACCTTAGTCTCTTGGAGGGAGAGTGGGCTCTATGTGTATAGATCTATACAGGGCGGACACTCTCACATCCTGACTACTAGCTACAGTCCGAGCTGACTATGCCCATGGATGATAACATATTCCCTCACTACGTGTGACCTGGATGGTCATTATGCATTCGATCGCCTATCCACATGGTTACATATAGATTCACATTCGCATCCCTAAATTAACAAATTAAAAATTAAAGGTAAAGTAGACTCCCCGAGGTGTATTATATACTTATCACTACCTAGAGTCTGCAGTTTATTTACCATTCAGTCGACAGTAACACTGCTGGAATAATACATTGTTTTCCCATTTACTTTGTTCAAATGAAGTCCAAACTATATTTTTATAATTGAAAGTCTAATTGGGAAAACTTTTACATACTCAAAGGATCAAACCTACAAGTAACCAAGTCTTGGCAGAAGACCACTTTTACGGGAAAATACAGGATTTTCTAGAGATTCACACTATTTTCAAACTTGATAACAACTTTCATGTTATACAATTGTAAACACTTTTATACAAGCAATGACACTGAATTCTTATGAACTCACCAGCTTTATGCTGATACTCGTTTTCAAAATACCTTGTATTCTCAGGTCGTCAGTAGACAGGTATAGATGCAGCTGCTGAGAAGACGGAGCACATAAAAGACTCCTCTTTATTTTTTATTATACTTTTTGGTGTCTAACAAACTGTACAGAACACGCTTGTATTACAATTACTATTTTAATGCAATGAATGTTGTTGCTTGTTTTTACTATTATGCATTGTTATGATACTGTACATGACGTCCCCCACCCCAAAACGTATTGCGCCATTCTCGGTTTTGGGGTGTGATAGTCGTGTTGGCTAAAAGTCACTCGATCTCTATTTCGAGTTTTTAGCTCTCTATTGTCACGTCGGAACTTAGAAAAATCATAACTTCCTCATACGAAGTCAGATTTGGGCGTTCTCTTTATGAGCATTCATTTCTTAACATAATCTACGACTTTTGTTTAGAAACCTAAGGCTAACAAGTGTTTTATTGAAACTTCGCGTTTTTACGTTTAACAGTGTTTTACCGGATTTGCTACGGATTTTAAATTGGTCATAACTTCTTCGTTATAACTCGGATTTTAATGTTTTTTATACTTTTGGAAACCTTATTACGATATCTATCACTTAGTATACTCAACCGAGATTTTTGAACATTTCATTTTTTATGTTATTTTTTTTATTTCACAAAAGGGATTACCATATTTGACTTTTAGTCATTACTTTGACATGAAATATCGGGTTGTTACATCACCCCCCCGTTAGAGGGAATTTCGTCCTGAAATTAATTACAAAGCAAAATTTTATGAACTAGGGAAAAGATGTGGGTACTTTTGTTGCATCTGATCTTCTCGCTCACAAGTGAATTCAAGTCCTCGCTTAGCATTCCAGCGAACCTTCACTATTGGTATGCGACTCTGTTTAGTTCGTTTGGTTTCCCTAGCCATGATCTCGACAGGTTCCTCCACAAAGCTAAGATTTTCATTCAGCTCGATTTCGTCGAGTGGAATTATAATAGTTTCGTCGGATAGACAGTTCTGCAAGTCAGACACGTGAAACACCGGATGTACTTTGTTAAGTTCGATTGGAAGTTGAAGTCTATAAGCTACTGGACCAATCCTTGCAGTAATTTCGAAGGGTCCAACGTAACTTGGGTTTAGCTTTCCATGTTTCTGGAAGCGTATCATGCCCTTCCAGGGTGAGACCTTCAGTAGAACGCGATCACCAACCTGAAATTCCTAGGGTTTTCGTCTTTTGTCGGCATAACTCTTTTGTCTATCTCGTGAGGCTTTCAGTCGCTCTCAAATTTGAACGATCTTTTCAGTCGTTTCCCTTATGATTTCTGGACCAGTGAGAGTACTATTAGGGACTAGACCTTTCGCCAACTGCGTGTTGCCCACCTCTGCCCAGCACAGAGGTGATCTGCACTTGCGGCTGTAAAGGGCTTCGAATGGAGCGGTCTTGATGCTAGTGTGATAACTGTTGTTATAAGAGAACTCCACCAATGGCAAGTGGACGTCCCATGCTTTACCAAATTCAATTAAACATGCTCGCAACATGTCTTCTAGGGTTTGGATCGTTCTCTCACTCTTCCCTTCAGTTTATGGGTGATAGGCTGTACTCATATCCACCTTAGTACCTATGGCCTTCTATAGCATTTGCAAGAACCTTGAAATAAATCTACTGTCTCTGTCCGAGATGATAGATATTGGCACTCCATGAAGTCGCACGATCTCTCGGATGTAGGTTCTTGTTAGCTTCTCCATCTTATCAGTCTCTTTGATTGGCAAGAATTGGGCAGATTTGGTTAACCTGTCGATGATTACACAAATGATATCGTGGCCACCCTGCGTTTTGGGTAGTTTGGTTGTGAAGTCCATGGAAATCTGCTCCCACTTCCACTCAGGTATTTCGGGTTGACGGAGTAGACCTGAGGGCTTCTGATGTAACGCCCTATTTTCTGGTATGTAATTTAAATAAGTAATTTCATTTCTTAAGGGGTACTCAACGAGTTTGTAGCCCGACTCATCGAGTAGAGACAGGATGATCACGCAATTTGAGTTGGCTACTCGACGAGTCCATATGCTGGGACTCGGCGAGTCCACCTGTCTGGATGAAGCCCTAATTTTAATGGTTTGCACCCTATTTAAGTATCTTATTGCGCCCCAATTTCGCCTCCATCACCCTCAGAACAGTTCTTATCAAACCTTAGCCTCCTTGAAGGGTGCGTGAGTGATTGTTTCTTTGTGAAGGAACTTTTGGTGCATTTTGGAGCAAGTAGAAGAAGGAGAGGGTTGAAGAGTTCAAGGAAGAAGAAGTAGATCCAGAACACACTCCTTTGTAGTCATCTTTTCTGGTAATAAATGTTGGATAAGGTGTCTAAGTCCATATCTATTTCGGGCTTGTACTTGACCCGACCCGGCATGGTCCATTTGGGTTGCATGGCACCATGCAATTGGATAGACTAAATGAGAGAAATAACACTTGGAGATTATTAATATATTATAAGTTCTAATATATTAATAATATTATTTGATTAGTTTGATCAAGAATTAATTTGGAATTAATTAAGTGATCAAAGGATAACTAATTAAATATATGGGTTGATTATGTAAATCATCCATATCTTGTATAGTGGGCTAAGAGGCTCCATGGATTATCAAGTTGGGTTCTACCCATAGGATGCTCCATGGATGCTCCATGGGAGTTACAAACCCATGGGTCATGGAAATGAAGAGTCATGACACATTAGGGTTTACATGGTGTAACCCTAGATGTGCCAACACTATATAAGAGTCCCATTCTCCACAAAATTGGCTACACAAGTTGAAGACATAAGAAACTAGAGGGCTTGGCCGATTTTGAGAAGTGTGTGTTATCTCAAGAGTCTCTCCAAGAGCATTTGTTGTTGTGTGAAGCATTTGAGGCATCACACTTGGGGTGCTAGGCTCACAAGGTTTCAAGGAACACAAGCAACAACAAGGTAAGTTATTCTATCTGTGATTCAAGTTAAAATTGTTCCCCATGTATGCTAGATAGGAATATAACCTTGGAATTCAACTTTGCATGATACTTAGACAAACATAGATCCAAGGTTATTAGGGTTGCATGTACACTTAGGAAGTGTTAGAATGCTCAAAACCCATCAGTGGTATCAGAGCCTAGGCTTGTTTGTTTGTTATTTGTGCTTAAAAGTTGAAGAAAGTCGAAAATCTTGCTGTCTGACTGATGGACTCGGCGAGTCCATGGGGAGGACTCGTCGAGTTCATGTGTATCTTTAACCTACTCGGCGAGTAGGTTTATGCACTCGGCGAGTAGGGTCGACAGAGTGCAGAATTTCGACTTGAGTTGCTGGAAATGGATTAGAATCATTACCCTAAAATGTTTTGGTACTTGAAAACTTGTTTTAGAAGGTGTAATGTTTTTGCTAATTCATTTACAACAACTAGTTATCAAAATTACAAAGTTTAATGTGATTTTGATTCTTGAAAGTGTTCATATTCATGTTCTTGTTCTTATGATGTTTAGATGATCATAGGAATTATTTGTAACCTATGTGGTAGATTAATTCATGATCATAATGTGTTTTAATGGAGTCCATAACTTGTCCTCAAGTTATGGAAAACCAAAAGTCTCTTGGATTAAAAACCATTAAAAGAACACAAGAGTTAGGAAAAATGAAAAGTCCTCATTTTATTACTCTATTAAACTCATAAGTTACAAGAAATGAAAAGTTTTGAAAGTTTACAAAACTTGCCCTCAAGTTTTGGAACAAGTAAAGTTAAGTTAAAACTTTAGTTCCAACCCCTAGAATTTTAAAAGTTAAAATTCAACCCTTATACTTATATTATTATGATTTAATAATTATATATATATGTATAAGAACAAAGTCGTCTTACCGCTAGTACGCCTCATTCACGAAGCCGGTCTATAAGGTGGGTATAAGGTTGTTGCCTATAAAATGGTGACTTAATGGGTGTCCACTCTCACCCACCGCTTGCTTGATCGGTGGAGGGTCGTTAGCCGAACGGGTAAGACAAGGACTTATTAATTCTCATTCAAAGTATGATGAATATTATAAAGTAACTAAATGTTCTATTAAATTCCCAATCTTAGTTACTTTAGGAAAAATGTGAATAAGGTGCTATTCCATGAAATTACACTTTACACTTTGATTAAGTCGTTGGTGGAGCGTGTGTGGTTAACCGGCACACTAACTTGGACTTAACAAGGTAGGTAAAGGGTGACTTAGGGTTTATTATAGTATCGATGGAGCGTGTGTGGTTAACCGGCACATCGATTGAGTGATAAACTTTAAGGGTACCAAGTGATTTGCATGGTTACTTCACACCTCGTTTTGTGATCCTCGGTATCCCAGTCACAAAACTTGGAGGGCACACTCGAGATTGAAACATGCCTTTGAAAAGTTCATTGAATCTCAAAGAATCTAGGAATTTCTAAGAACCATTCAAAAACCTAATACTAAAATATTGCGGTTTTCGTGGTGGAAATTGGTGAATCGTCATTCACCTACCTTTCAAATATGATATAGCTTAGATTACGGCATACCTCTTCTAAGTTATATTATATTGTGATTGGATCCTAGCCTTAATATTACATTTGGGTGTTTTATTAAGGACTCTCTTATATCTAAACTAATCTTGTCCTCTTTCCTTCAGATGTCCTTCAACAATGCTTCTGGCTCTAATCCTAATGGCTCCTTTACCCTTATGAACTTGTGTGGGAAAGTCACCTTTGATGGATCCAACTTCAATGAGTGGATCAGAAACATCAGGATGATTACCCGCTACGAGGACAAAGAATATGTCCTTGACAAGGAGCTTAAGGAGATTGATGAGTCCACTGCAACTCCTCAGGAGATCGCTGAATTTCGGGCACATGAAAGGGATGCTACGAAAGTGGCTTGCATCATGACGGCCACGATGACAGCGGAACTCCAAAAGTCTTATGAGGATTTCTACCCTTATGACATGCACCAAGATTTGATGGAAAGATACCATCAAAGTGCAAGACAAGAGAGGTATGAAATCATCTGCTCCATGATAACAACCATGATGAAGGACGGGGAATCCGTCACGAGCCACATGCAGAAAATGCAAAGGTATGTGGATCGTTTGCTGAAGCTTAATGTGAACTTCCCGGAGGATCTTGCAATAGATATTATTTTGCATTCCTTACCATCGTGCTATGATCAATTCCGCATGACATATCACATGAACAAGGAAGAAGTCACCCTCAGCAAACTTCAGGGACTTCTCAAGACCGCAGAATCAGTTCTTAAGGGGAAGTCGGTTGCTATCACTCCTACTAAAAACTCTACTCCGGTTTTGGCAATTGGGAAGAATCGATGGAGGAAGAGAAAGAGATCTTCGAAGGGTACCAAGGCTCGGACCCTTGATGGCTCTTCTTCAAGTGGAACCAAGAAAGGTTTCATTACTCCTTCTTCTGACCCAAAAGAGACTGAATGCTTCTATTGCCATGAAAAAGCTCATTGGAAGCGGAACTGCCCAAAATACCAGCAAGATGCGAAGGATGGGAAAGTTAAACCCAACCATGCAGGTATTTACACTATCATGTCTAATAACTCACCCCATTCTAATTCTTGGGTCCTTGATACCGGGTGTGGTATTCACATTTGTTGTGACTTGCAGGGACTAAGAAGAAGTGAGGATGTGGAGCAAGGAAGGATAAACTTGATCATGGGGAATAGGAAAGCTATACCTGTTACCATGATTGGAGTTTATACTTTATCGCTAAGTAGTGGGTTTAGTTTAGATCTGAATAAGTGTTGTTATTCGCCAGGAATGGCAAGAAATATTATTTCCTTTCATGCTTTGTACAAACAAGGGTTTACCTTTTCATTTAATAATGAAGTTGGTTCTATTGATGCTTTCTTTAATAATATTCTTTATTTTAAAGCATTACCTTGTGATGGTGTGTATGAAGTTGTATCTGTTGTTGATAACTTAGGAAATAATGTTTTGTGTATTGATTCTACTAATAATAACTTGGATAAAGCATCATTATGGCATTGTCGTCTTGGACATATAAGCAAGAAGCGCATAGGCCAACTCCAAAAAGATGGAGTCTTGGAGTCGTTTGACCTGAAGTCAGATGATAGTTGCGAATCATGCTTACTTGGAAAAATGACAAAGTCACCCTTCACAGGTTCGTGTAGAGGGGTGAAGGTTTGTTGGACCTTATACACACGGATGTGTGTGGACCATTCAAACATGCCACAAGGGATGCTAATCGTTATTATTTGACTTTTACTGATGATTATAGTAGATATGGATATGTCTACTTGCTCAAGCATAAGTCAGAGACTTTCGAGAGGTTTAAGGAATTTAAACAGGAAGTCGAGAATCAATTGGGCAGGAACATTAAGATGCTTCGATCCGATCGTGGTGGTGAGTATCTTAGTTCAGAGTTCCTCGACTATCTTAGGGAATGTGGGATAGTCTCACAATTGACACCTCCCAGGACACCATAGTTGAATGGTGTGGCTGAGAGGCGTAATCGAACCTTGTTAGATATGGTTCATTCCATGATGAGTCGAGCTACGCTACCAATGTCATTCTGGGGGTATGCCTTAGAGACTGCCGCCCATATTCTTAATCTAGTCCCTACAAAGAAAGTTGCCAAAACTCCTCACGAGATGTGGACTGGTAAAGTACCTAAACTAGACCACATCAAGATTTGGGGTTGCGAGGCTTTCGTGAGACGCGAGACTCATGATAAGCTCGAACCTCGAAGCGAGAGGTGTATTTTCATCGGTTACCCACAACGATCCTTTGGTTACCTCTTCTACAGACCTAGTGACAATGTGGTCTCTGTAGCAAGAAGAGGTGTCTTTCGAGAAAGAGAGTTTATAAGCCAAGGAGACAGTGGGAGGCAAATTGATCTTGAAGAAATTCAAGAATCAAGCGGTGAAGGAACTTCAAACTCTAGCCCTCAACTTGAGGAGGAAACTCCTGTTGAGCCAATTGACAAATCTATACCTCTGAGACGTTCCACGAGAGTTAGGAGTGCACCTGAGCATTACTATGGATTCCATATTACTGCAGAAGGTGAGACACTTATTAGTGATGGGACACTAGTAAGTCAAGATGACCCTAACAGCTACGAGGAAGCCATGGCAGGCCCCGAGTCTGTGTTGGGCTGAAGTTCTGTTTTATGTTGCGTCTTTTGGGCTCGTAGATTAGCCTTTTATTCTCCGGTTTGGGCCTGTCCAACTGAGAGCCTTTTATGTATAGTATATAAGTTATCGCTTGCATGCATATTAGGTTAAGATTCAAGATTTCAGTTTGTACATTCAAGAGTTCTACGATATTGCTTTCTTGTAATCTCCCAATCATTTACAGTTGATGTTCTTAATCGAGCTCTTCTAAGGATTTTATTTAATCATTCAACACGATTGATTCAAGCTGTTGTGTTCTTAATTTTGTTCTCTGGTTTGCTATTATTATTGCGTTCTTGCTGTTTCTTATACTTTTACTTGTTCAAGATCTAATCGATCTTCATAGATTAAAAGTTGTTTTAATCCCATCAATTGGTATCAGAGCAGGAGACTGTGTAATCGATACACATCTTTTCTGTGAAAAAGATTTCCATTAGGGTTTTTCCGCAATCATCGATATTTATTGAGCCGTCGTCTTAATTGACGTATCTTAGTATTTATTGTTTTGCCCTAATCTGCTTTATTACAAGTCTGATCTTTGAACAAGTTATTACGATCATAATGGACGCGACGCAATCAAACCCTATTAATATTTCCAACAGCATTGGTTCAACGACAAAGATTCCAATCTTATACACCCATGACTATGAAGTATGGGCACATCATTTTGAAGATTACGTGATTGGATCGGAGGACAATGGTTTTCTCATATGGGAAGCCATTATCAATGGACCGTTTTCTCATTCCGCGACATCCAGAGTTATTAAGACGCAAAAAGAATACAACGATCTGCTTAAGGACGTGACGAATATTGCGCAAGATGAAAAAGACAAATTCCAGTGCAATATTAAGGCACTAAGGTTGATCAGATTCGCCCTTCAGTCCGACACATTTAGACTGGTCAGCTCATGCACTACGGCGAAGGAAGTGTGGGATAGACTTCGCGAACTGTATTCCACAGACGAAGATCTTGAACATTCTATCCAAACTTTGCTTCTATCTGAGTTTGGAGAATTCAGGTAAGGGGCTGAAGAAACTGTGACCCAGACGTTTGATCGCTTCAATCATCTTCTCAGCAAGATGATCAAACACGACATTGAAAGGAAGCTCATCGAACAAAAGGTTACTTTCTTGAACGGACTGCGATCTGAATGGAGAGCAGTTGTTTCCACCGTCAAAGCCCATGAACAGTTTAAATCATACTCTTTGGCAAAACTGGTGGGTATTCTAAAGTCCCAAGAGAAGATTGTGGTTCAAGAGAAAAATGTTGTCTCCAGTCTTGGTTCGTTGGCCCTCCTATCTAAAAGTAAAGCTGTGATGGAGGATGAAGAGCTCAATTTAGAAGAATATGACCTCTCAACTGAGGATTATGCCATGATGGTATCCAATCCTAAGAGGTTCATAAAGAAGAGATTCCCCAACAACAAAAACCGAAACTGGCAGGGGAGTTACAGCTCTGAAAAGGCGAACAATGAACCGAAGGCTGAGGAGTCCAAGATGGAACCGAAGGCAGATGGCGATTCTGGAGTAAGCTGTTTTTACTGTGGTGGCAAGAACCACTATGCTAAGGACTGTGTTCTTAAAAAGATGGCTGAAAAGGATGACGGAAAGGATGAGGAAGCCGTGCTGCAGAAGAGATTGGATGAGTTGAGAAAGAAAACGTCTACCGCTAACCCTTCTATTAATGCTCTTATTGTGCAGGGTTCGGTTAATGACGATGAGTTCGGTAGCACCGAAGTTTGGTCTACTGACTCAGAAGACGAAGAAGTGAGGAAGCCTACTCATGGAAAGGCTTATATGGCTAAGGAGGAAAGCAGTGGTGGAAAATGCTTCATGGTGTCAAGCGCATCTCAGATGAGGGGATACAATACCGATGGAGGAAGCAATGGACCGAAGGTGCAGGAAGATATGTGCTTCACGGCCAAACCACTCAGCCAACAGTTCAATGAGCTTGAAGAACTGATAAAGAAGGTACAATCTGTTTTTATTTCATCTAAAGTACGATCATCCTCATATGAGAAAGAACTAAAAAACGTTAACACAAGAATTTCTCATTTAGATAGTAGCTTAACTCAAACTCGAGTCATCAATTCTAACCTGACTGATCAATTAAGCAGGGTGGCGTCGAAGAGTGAGGAGCGGAGTATGTGGATTGAGTTAAAAGAGTCGGAATTAATTAAAGTCAAAGACGAAAACATTTATTTGCAGAGAGACAATTTGAAATTGTTAAAACAACGAAATGTTTTTTGTTTAATAGCTAAACGTTTATATTCCAATATTACTCAACTTCACTTGGACTGTGAGATAGGCAAAAAGATCCACCGTATGATTTTACCATTCCTAGAATTTAAGGAGGATGAAATCGATGCCGAAGCTTACAATTGTGAGAGTGTGATTTCGTCTGATGATGTCAACCCAACTTATCAAATTGGACTGGACAAAATTGAGTCCTTCATTAAATCCAAAGACCATAAGGACATGCTCAAAAATCTTTTGGACGAAAATGACAGACTTAAACTGAGAACCGAAACTATACAAAAGTTTGACTCTCTAAATGCCAAAGTAAGCTCAGAAAATAAAATCGATGTTGAAAATGCATCTGAGCTTAACGAGGACGAAAACATGAGTGAAATTTCTGTAGAGGATACGGTTGACTGCTCAGAATTTGTTAAAAGCGAAACTAAAAACCACAAAAATCTTATTTCTGAAAATTCAGTGGAATTCGCTAGATTGTCCCAACAAAAGTCCCCAAAATTAGTAGAAAAAGCTGTTGTGTATCAAAAAGTCAGAACCACTCCGAATCAAGTATACAAAGTGACTGGAGTAACCGAACATCAAACAGCTGAACTCACGGCTATTGTTAACGAAGACAATGCTGATGGCTGTGATGAGTTCTTCTGGGAAGCTCCTATTGACAATGGAAACGAAACCGTTGGCCTATCTGAAAGAACCTCTTGGATGAAGAAAGGGAGATACATACCTGAACCCTTGAACAAGCCTGATAATTTCAGTGAACCAAGCACAAGTGGTACAAAAGATACTCCTCAAGAGGTTGATCGTTCAGCAAAAGAAGACATTCCTTCAATGCCAACAGCTCGAAGTGAAACTTCATCAGATACTCCTTCCACTTCCTCAGGGCAAACTGAATCTTCTTCGAACATTCCCTCTGCACCCTCAGCTCAAAGAAAAACTCCTAAAGTTCAAAAGGAACCAGCATAGGTGACATCAAAAGCGAAAGCGAACGTTCATCATCAACCTAAACAGATGAGGGATAAAAAGATAGAAAGGAACCTAAGATACAGGAAAAACCTTTCTGAAAGAAAACAATTCTGGCACTCCCAGAATGCATACTATTCACACAAAGACAAGAATCTGAAGTATGAAAACAATCCCGTAAGAAAGCCTGATAATTCCAACAACCGAAACCAAAGGTTCGGTTCGCAAGAAGATACCAACCGAAAGCCAAGGTTCGGTTCGCATGAAAATACCAACCGAAAGCAAAGGTTCGGTTCTGAAAAGGATTTCAACCGAAACCAAAGGTTCGGTTCCAAGAACAACTCCAACCGAACTCAGAGGTTCGGCTCTGAAGTCAGACGAGAACAAGACTCAAAGGTTAAACCCACCAACGATCAAAAGCAAAAGGGTCACCTAGAGTCATCAGCAAGGAAGACATCACCATCCAAATCCAAATCCTCTCTTCCTAATTCTTCTCGTTTATCTCCATCTTGCTCTAACGCTAATTCCGTTGATTCTCAAAAACCTCGTCCATCTGCTGAACAGAAGGGAAAGCAGAAGGTCGATGAATCCAAACCTGAGTCCAAAGCGAACAAACCCAATCCTAACAAAATAAAAGTATTCACCATTAAAAAGAAAGATGAAACAACTTTAATTAAAAGAACATATCTTGTTGACATCTCTCTAACTATTCCTGTTCCCATGAAAACCTCACATGGACCCAAGAAACTTTGGGTTCCTAAATCTGCTTAATTTTTGCAGGTTATAAGTGACGAGCAGTTTGACGAAGAATGGTACATCGACAGTGGCTGCTCGCGTCACATGACAGGAAGGAAAGAGGAACTCAAGGAATACAGATCTCTTGCAAATGGTGGCAACGTTAAGTTTGGAAATAACTCTTTCGGCACCATAAAGGGATATGGGATGATAACGAATGGTGATTTTACCATAAGGAAGGTGGCCTATGTGGAAGGACTTCAACACAACCTCATCAGTGTATCTCAGCTTGTTGGAGGTACAGGTCTCAAAGTTTCATTCGATGATGAAGGTTCTGAAATCATAGAGAAAAAGACAAAGAAAGTGATTCTGAAGTCAGAGCGAAAGGGTGAAATGTTTCCGCTGAACATGAAACCCATCAAAGGAAACCCAACAATATGTCTGCTATCAAAAGCTCAATCCGACGAAAGCTGGTTGTGGCACAGAAGACTCTCTCATCTCAATTTCAAAGATATCAACCGACTTGTCACTGGAGGTCATGTTAGGGGTCTTCCATTGCTCAAGTTTGACAGAGAGCATTTATGTGCTGCATGTGAAATGGGAAAGCAGAGTCGTCAAAGTCACCCATCCATAATTAACACAAAAGTTGTTGAACCACTCGAATTGCTTCATATCGATTTGTGTGGTCCTTCATCTATTGAAAGCATCGGTGGTAGCAAGTACATTCTTGTTGTCGTTGATGACTTCTCTAGATTTACATGGGTGTTCTTTCTAAAGCTCAAATCTGAAGCGACTCAAAAGCTGAAAGTGTTTATCAAGCAAATTGAAGTCCAGCTCAAGAAGGTCGTTCGCAACATCAGGAGCGACAATGGTCTCGAATTCAAGAACAGGGAGTTTGAAGTGTTTCTTGCAGAAAAGGGAATTAGCCATAATTTCTCAGCTCCCTACACACCACAGCAGAACGGAATAGTCGAAAGACGAAACCGATCTCTGTGTGAAGCTGCCTGAACTATGTTAAGTTTCGCTTCCTTACCTCTTTATTTTTGGGCTGACGCTATTTCTGCTGCTTGTTATACACAAAACAGGTCCTATCTCAACAAGCGATTCACGCTCACACCATATGAGATATTAAACAACAGGAAGCCCAATGTGAAATTTTTCCACGTTTTTGGCTCAAGGTGTTTCATCTTTAACTCTAAAGAACACCGCAACAAGTTTGATGTCAAAGCCGACGAGGGAATATTTCTGGGTTACTCACTCACTTCAAAGGCGTACAGGGTCCTAAACAAACGATCAAGAAGGATTGAAGAGACATACTATGTGACCTTCGACGATAGCTATGTCAAGAAGCTACAGGCCATAGATGACACTGCCAGGGAAATCTTTCCTCAAACTGGTCAAGTCACAGTCTCAATCGCCAATATGTACGAGAATTTTCTGGATCTCTTTGACGAACCGGAAAAAGCTTCTCTCTCAGAAGCAGGTGCAGCCGACAACAAAATAGATCATATGAAGCAGATTGTCGAAGATGCTGCAAGAAGAATGCATGAAGGAGAATCGCCTACTGATGAATCTCCAACCAACAATGCTTCAGTCGAGGGGGAGCCAAGTTCTCTTGTCGAGGGGGAGCCTAGCTCACAAGTCCAGGGGGAGCCAAGATCTACTACTTCAACCGAAGGTCCTTCATCAAGCGAAGGTAACTCTCCAACCGAAGATGCCCCTCCAAACGAAGGTGCTTCAATGCCTGAAAATCCAGCACCACAAGAAACCCCTGAACCTCATGTTTGTCAAGACTCATCAATTGAGGGGGAGCATGATGATATGACGCTTGATTTTGATAGCCAATCTGAGCCTGAAGAGATGATCAACGCTGAACTAGATCCAACCTTCGATCCGAATTACCCTCCTCTTACAAAATGGACCAGAGATCATCCTATCTCTCAAGTAGTTGGTGATGTATCTGAAAAGGTTCTGACCCGATCTCAACTGAAGGCAAAACAGACATCCTTATTCTCAAAGGTTGAGTTTTGTATGTTTAACTCATTTGTATCAAAAGTTGAACCGAAGACAGTGAACACTGCCCTCGATCACTCTGATTGGGTTCAAGCAATGCAAGACGAACTAAACGAGTTTGAAAGGAACAAAGTATGGCGCCTCATTCCAACTCCTCCGGATGCTTCAGTTGTTGGTCTCAAATGGGTTTTTAGAAACAAAATGGACAAGGAAGGTAATGTCATAAGGAACAAGGCTCGTCTGGTTGTCAAAGGATACTGTCAGGAGGAAGGGATAGATTACGAAGAGACGTTCGCTCCAGTAGCTAGGCTAGAATCAGTCAGAATATTTCTGGCCTATGCTGCTCACAAAAACTTTGAGGTCTTCCAAATGGACGTCAAGTGCGCATTTCTCAATGGAGAACTTGAAGAAACTGTGTATGTGGAGCAACCTCCTGGGTTCGTAAGCGAAAAGTATCCAAATCATTGCTACATTCTGGATAAAGCTGTGTACGACCTCAAACAAGCTCCGAGAGCCTGGTATGAAACGCTTACAAAATTTTTAAAGATGTCCAAATTCAAACAAGGTTCGGTTGACCCAACCTTCTTTCGCAAAAAGGAAGGTAACCACCTTATGATAGTTCAAATTTATGTCGATGACATCATCTTTGGCTCTACGAATCCCAGCTTAACAGCTGAATTCAGAAAGTTGATGGAGACTAAGTTTGAAATGAGCTCAATGGGTCCTATTAATTTTTTCCTTGGTTTAAATATAAGACAGGGACCCGAAGGCATCTTTATAAATCAGGAAGCTTACACAAAGACTCTCCTAGCAAAGTTTGGCATGATGGGAGACTCAAAAGTCAAAGTCCCAATGGCATTCGGCACCAAACTTACCCCTTCACTGGATAAACCGGTTGTCGACATCACGCTCTATCGTCAAATGATAGGCTCACTGATGTATCTAAATGCTAGCAGGCCTGATATCATGTTTTCTGTATGTTATTGTGCTCGATTTCAGGCTAATCCACGCGAACCTCACATGCTGGCAGTGAAGAACATCCTACGCTATCTCAAGCGAACCGCCTCCTTAGGTCTATGGTATCCATCCAACTCTGGCTTCTTCGTTCAAGCCTATTCTGATGCTGACCTTGGAGGATGTGGACTCGACCGCAAAAGCACAACTGGTGGCTGTTAATTTCTTGATGGGAAGTTGGTCAGCTGGCAATCCAAGAAACAAACATGTGTGTCGCTGTCTACTGCTGAAGCGGAATACATTGCCGCTCCATCCTGCACATCACAAGTGATTTGGATCCAGAGTCAACTTCGAGACTATGGACTCAATATGAAGAAGATCCCTCTATATTGTGACTCTGAAAGTGCAATTAGGATCTGTCATAACCCGGTGCAACACTCTAAAACCAAACACATAACACTGAGGTATCACTTCATCAAAGATCATGTGGAAGATGGAAATGTCGAAGTTCACTTCGTAAGAACCACTGATCAACTGGCTGACGTCTTCACCAAAGCTCTTCCAGAAGCATCATTCAATAAAATTTTGCAAGGGCTAGGTATGATGGAATCAGAGTCAGTTCCTCACACTACCTCTCGATCTCAAACGTAAGAAGCGAATCCAACCGAACGTTCGGGTTCGGTTCAACCATTTCACTCGCTCATTACTTCAAAGGTAGTTTCTCCTTGTTGTATATTTCTGGTGCAAAATTTGTTTTTCTTTATGTAAAAAGTTTTTTTATTGCATATCTAAACTCCTTGGTTTCTTAAAAATTTTTCCAAAACCGAAACCTCCAGAAGGTTCGGGTTCGGTTTTCCAAAATTTTAGTGAACCGAAACCAACCGAAGGTTCGGGTTCGGTTTTTCAAAATTTTTTCTGAACCGAAACCAACCGAAGGTTCGGGTTCGGTTTCTCAAAATTTTTCTGAACCGAAACCAACCGAAGGTTCGGGTTCGGTTTTTCAAAATTTTCCTCAACCGAAACCAACCGAACGCTCGGGTTCGGTTTTTCCATTTTTTTTTGCAAAGTTTTTTTTCAATCGTATTTTTTTTCTTTTCTTTTAACTCTTTTATAATTTTTTTTATGTCTTATTTTTTTTTACTTTTAATTTTTTTTTCTCTCAATTTCAAAAACTCCAAAAATATTTTAATTTTTTTTTTTGTGTGCTCCTTCGTTTATGGGGATATATTTCATGACTTACTTAAGTGTCCCTAGAAGCATGCTGCTGTATGTGTCCCAAGCCTCATAAGATTTTGAATAATAGCCTTCATGACCTGGTATACACAAACCTTGTCTTCCCAATAATGGTAACTCATTTATTCTAATCATGAGCTACCTCACTCTTTTCTCACATGAGTTCAGAGTCTCCTGCTTGGTCCTTTTGTTCGCAGCAGAGGTACTATGTCTTCTTTCACCATCCCCATTATACTTCTCCATAACATTCGCATCATCACTGTAACCCTTGAGACTCTCAGCAACTACCACTGAGGTTTATGGTTACACAACATCTGTGTTTATGATCTTAGCATCGTGCCACTACGAGCTGAGTGAAACCCAAAACTCAACACCAACGAATTGACGGTGACCAATTAACTTGATCAAGTTTTCACCAATGAATTAACGAATGTACCTTCATGAAATCTCATTTTTTTTGCGTGGTTCCAATGAAATTGTTACACACCATGACATTTCTTCCCAAGGGATCCAGTTTTAAATTTTTATCTGAGATTTCATATTAATCCAAGCCACTACAAAATTAACTCAAACCTACTTGTTCAACAGACTACACTGGTCTCACAAGTACTTTGTTCACGTTCGTTCTTATATCAGGAATTGAATTGTTGAATCAAAGCGAAACCACCCTTAATTTGCCTTATTTAAAGAAGCCTTTCAACATTTATTGATAAATGTTTGATCGTAATTCAACGGGATTCCACACTAACACTTTGAGGTCTCTCTTGACCTTGAAGGAAGAGATTCGTGCCCGGGATCATCAGTTTCGTGTCATCATTGACATCACAGATTATCCTACACAGAGTTGCTTTATTTCTTTAATTTTTTTTTTACACTCTTTGCACGAAAATCCTAGATTTTCAAAAATTCTGTTACTAATTATTTTACAGGCTGTATAATTAATGGATAGTTCATAATGAAGTTGTGGTTACCAATAATTCACGTGGGCATTTTATTCAAAAGATGGCGTTTAAAAAGGGATAAGTTCAAAAGGTTGCTGACGGGGCGGGAGTTCAAAGGATAGAAATTCAAACGACGGTACAAAAGGAGGGCGCGTGAATTTGAAGCGGCCGCGCTTTTTCTGACACTATTGGACGCGTGTGCAGTATTGAAGCGTCATCCATCTGGCATTAATGGCGCGTGTGGAAATGGAAACGGTTCCTCTCTCTGAACCGGCGCTTATTGGGCGGCGTGATCCTAGGAATCTGACACTCTCTCTCCTACGTGATCATCGCACGTCCCAACTGTCACCAATCAGTCAATCAAAAACCCTTCCGTATTTCAATAAGAGATTTGAAACGATCTTTCTCTCTCCTATCACCTACTATAAAAAGCCATCAACACCACCTTTTACCTCTTTACTGCCCCCATAATTCCCAAAGCAAAATTACTCCCAAAACTCTCTCCCGGTCATCTTCTTCTCCACACCTGCAACAATGGCTGAATCTTCATCCGTTCATGCCACTTCTCAAATTCTTCCCATCAGACCTCAACAATGCCTTGTCATTGATCTGAACCCACTAGCCTATGATCCCTACATGTCGCCGGTTATCGAATGCCTCAAGTACTCCCAGCTTGCTCCGGCATTGTCCAGAATTGAAACGGTGCCAATGGTGGCTCTATCTCAGGTCTATGCGACGGCCTACTACGACAAGGGCGTCGACAGGATATTTTTCGAAGTGGCGGAACACAAAACGTCGATTTCTCGTCCCCGCTTCTGCACCATGCTTGGGTTTGCTGTAGACCCATCGCGTATTAACCCGGAGACGATTCCGGTTGGAATGTTATACAACATGTTCTACAACATGGGCTACATGGAAGTTCTTACCTCCGTCGCCAGGTTCAAGAAGTCATGCCTACCGCCCCTGTGGAATGGGTTATTTACAGTTCTCTTCAAGGGACTGTCTGAGAGGAGCTCAGGATCGGACGGGGCCAGTCGTCTTTTCCTGTCAATCATGTATGGGGTGTACAACGGGATCAACCTCGATTATGGGTTTGTCCTTTGGCAACAACTGATTCAGAGCCTTTCTTCCACTTCTCGACACTCTGAAGTGTCGCTGGCCCGGTTCTGGATCTTGATCACAAGATGGGCCATGGACAGGTTTGAGGTCCCAACTGCTGACGGTGCACCGATGTCTTCTGTTGGTACGTTCCATACCAAGAAGATCATCATATCCGATGCATCGAAATTCTCCTTCATTGGCTCTATCCCGGAGTCGATGTATGGTAGTGTGCCATCAGACAGCAGTATGATCAAGGCGATCAAGGAGTTAGGGCCATCTGGTCCGAGGGAACTGACACCGGACATGCTGCGATCAATTCATGATGCCGACAAACCGGTGGCCAGGGGTAAGAAGGCAGACAAGGGGAAGAAACCATCCAAAGCCCCAAAACCTTCTCCCAAGAAGCGCAAACAACCAAAGGCTGCTTCGTCACCACAACCGAAAAGGAGGAAGACCCAACAAAAGCGAAAGCTAGTCCTTCCCTCCTCATCAAGTGAATCCGAAGGTGAGAGTTCGGACTCTGAGGGATCACAAGGAGACGAATCTCCACAAAGAGGCAACACACCCCCTCGGTCCCCAACCCCGGAGATGGAACTTCACCAATCCCCAGTTCCTTCCCCTCCACCCACAATTCCTATTTCCATTCCCACCATAAACCCTACTATACCACCAACCTCATTCCCTATACCACCACCCATATTCACCACATCAACCGAAACACCACCTGTTACCGAAACCCCACCTGTAACCGAACCTCCACAAACTGAAACCCATACACCACCACCACCCGAAACTCATCCCCCACCCACTCAACCTGAACCAACTAAACCAATAACACCCCCAGCTTCACCACTACCTCAATCTCCAGAAGACGCCTCCGACGGCGATGATCAATACCTTGGTGGTGATCACATGAACTATGATTCAGTCTATTATAGTCCGTTTCAAGTTCAAAGTGATGAGGAGGATGATGCTCCAGTGACAAAGAAGCATCTTCGCGAGCTTAACGAGAAGGTTGCTCAACTTCTCGCCTCCTCTTCCAACCAGCAGTCCTCTTTATCTGAAATCGCACTTCAGAAGATAGTTGATGCCTTCTCCAAGGCTCAACATGATTCAATGGCCTCAGCAACTGCTGCGATAGACGCCTCCACCCGAGCTTGTGAGGCTGCGACCGAAAAAGTCGATAAACTATTCCATGACGCTACAATCCTGCTGCAGTCTATGCAGGAAAGCGCCGAAGCCACCAAAACAACTCTGGAACCACTTGTTAATCAATTGGCCCAGTTTGTAAAGACGGAGTTATCCTCGTTCGCTACCCTCAGACAAAAGCTTAGCGACGACAACTCGGCACTCCGTGCCTCCATCGATGCCCGCTTGGCAAAGCTACAAGAGGATCTTGCGGCTGAAAATTCACTGATGGACGTCCTGGCGAGTAAGACTATTGCCTTCAAGGTCAAGAGCACCCAACTTTCCAACTCCGAACAACAATTGGAGGCTCTTCGATCCGAGAGGGAAATCATCAAGACGTGTGTTTCGGATGTCCACGCCGCTCTATCCAACATCCTGGAAGCACACGACCCCATCCTCAATCACTCAGTGAGGCGTACTCTCGCTGAGAAACTCTCTCCGTCCATGGACCTCTTGAGTAAAATTGAAGGCCTACCCAATTTCGTGTCCATTCCGAAACAAGGGGGAGATGAGAAGAAAGGATCGAAACCCCCTCCTTCCTCCAAAGCTACTCACACAACCGAACCACCCCCAACTGGTCATGCCTCGGGTTCGGGTGTGAAGAACAAAGGCAAAAACATAGCAGAGGGAGGAGATGACGATGAAGATGAAGATGAAGACAAGGAGACTATTGCGGACATGTTAAAGAGAAAGAACAGTCGCAATACTGATGACGATGTCAATCGTGTGGCACGTGAAGCTGAAGAAGCCGAACGTAAACAAAAAGAAGCCAACGATCTCCTTGAGAGCCGAAAGCTGCTCTTCCCTGCCTGGACCAGAGATCGTCTGATAAAAGAAGCCATAGAGACTCCAAGCATACTATGGCTCGAGCCGGTGATATCGTTCGACTGCAACAACTCGGTCGATTCGCAATTTGATATGCCGCTGACTCGAAAGGCGTTCATCTTCCACGCCTTCTCCAACATTTTCGAAGTCCCGCATCCGAACGATGAGCTTGACAGGGAGCTCATTGACTTCTACCTGGAGGTCGCTCGCCCTCAATACCTTACATGGAGCGCCCAGAAGATTGTCAATGTTCGGGTGATGAAGCCGTTTGCCGTGGGGAGATTCACAAACGTCAAGTTCAAGCTTATCCGAGGATCTGCAAGAACTGCTCACATGATCTCTCTGGCGGATCTGCCCAATCTGAACCCTCATGATTGGATAGTCTTGTACAACATCTTGCTGACAAACGAAGCCGAATATGGTCCCATCTTAGACCATGTCAAAAGGATGCTGGCATGCTATATCATGGAGGTGGCCCGAATATGGTCCCATCTTAGACCACGTCAAGCGGTGTAAGGACAATTCGGCTGAGGACATCAAGTACTTTGAAGATATGATCAATTGGTACATCCGGTTTAGACAGACCATCCTTTCCATAACCAAGTGTCTGTTTAGTACCGTGAAGAAGAAGGTACCAGCTTCAGCCGCCGGTCCAAGTAAGAAGTGAAGGTCTCGCTCCAAATTGACGCAAAGGGGGAGATTGTTGGGCTGAAGTTCTGTTTTATGTTGCGTCTTTTGGGCTCGTAGATTAGCCTTTTATTCTCCGGTTTGGGCCTGTCCAACTGAGAGCCTTTTATGTATAGTATATAAGTTATCGCTTGCATGCATATTAGGTTAAGATTCAAGATTTCAGTTTGTACATTCAAGAGTTCTACGATATTGCTTTCTTGTAATCTCCCAATCCTTTACAGTTGATGTTCTTAATCGAGCTCTTCTAAGGATTTTATTTAATCATTCAACACGATTGATTCAAGCTGTTGTGTTCTTAATTTTGTTCTCTGGTTTGCTATTATTATTGCGTTCTTGTTGTTTCTTATACTTTTACTTGTTCAAGATCTAATCGATCTTCATAGATTAAAAGTTGTTTTAATCCCATCAGTCTGCTAAATGGAAAGAGGCTATGGATAGCGAGATACAATCCATGTATGACAATCAAGTTTGGAACTTGGTTGAAAATGTACCAGGTCGTAAGACAGTAGGGTGCAAATGGGTCTTCAAGAAGAAGACCGACATGGATGGTAAAGTACACACTTATAAGGCTAGACTGGTTGCAAAGGGCTTCTCTCAAATTCCTGGAGTGGATTATGATGAGACCTTTTCTCCGGTAGCCAAGATTAAGTCTATTCGGGTTCTGTTAGCCATAGCTGCATTTCATGATTATGAAATATGGCAGATGGATGTCAAAACCGCTTTCCTTAATGGAAAGTTGGCTGAAGATGTTTACATGAGTTAGCCAAAGGGTTTTGTCAGCAACGAGTACCCTAATAGAGTGTGTAAGCTTGAGAAATCCATTTATGGATTGAAGCAAGCACCTCGCAGATGGAATCTTTGCTTTGATGAAAAGGTCAAGGAATTTGGCTTTTCTAGGAGTGAAGATGAATCTTGTGTGTATGTCAAGGCTAGTGGGAGTATAGTTAGCTTTTTGGTATTGTATGTGGATGACATACTACTCATAGGAAACGACATTCCAACCCTGCAGGAAGTAAAGTCCTGGCTTGGGAAGTGTTTCGCTATGAAGGACCTTGATAGTGAAAGTGTTGTTGCCTTAGCCAAGGAACCAAGGGATCATGGGAGATCCAGACACATCGACAGAAAATACCATTTCATTAGACATCGGATCGAAGAAGGACACCTCGTGGCAAAGAGGGTATCATCGGATGAGAACCCAGCAGATCCCCTCACGAAGGGACTGAGTAGGGTTAAGCATCTTCAGCATGCTCGGAGCATAGGGCTGAAGGATGATATAAGTTTTAGTAGTTAGATAACCCGGAAATTTGTAAAGTGTAATTGACATTTGATGATGAATAAAAGGTGTTTTATTTATGAGTAAAGTGTTGCTATCTCTTGTCAATCGTTTACTATATTTCTTTTGCATGTTTTGACTTCCAGAATAATTTTGTTTGGTATAACATATTATTCAAACCTCCACAGTCGGTCATATGTTGGAAGTAGATATGAATCAAGACTGTCATGTTTGGTTGTAGAGGTCTAAGGTGTTGGACAAGGCTACAACAATCATGAGTGCTCATAAGTTCTGAGCATTGGACACAACCCACGCTCACTGGAATCACTTCATGGAATTTTATCTCGAGTGATCGTGAGACGGTAATATCATTTAAGTCTTCAAACCTAGAGATATGATTTGTTACTTACAAGTTGGTTATGCATTGACTGTACGAAACCACATTGGTAACTCGATGTTATAAAACGTACTTTTGTGTGTAATTCAATGAGTGGTAGAACAAACATATGAGTCGAAGTTTATCTGTTCCTTCTTGGATTAGAAGCTGATATCTGGGCCCCTCGATGATTTTGTTTTGACCCATGTACCGGGCCCGGTCAGAACTAAGTTGATGTGTTCAATTAAGTTCTATGTCAAACAAATCGGAAATCGGGAAACAAATGCTGGACAATAAGCAAGACATGTTCCATGTATTTGTCCGGCTGATATCTAGAACAGAGGATTATATGATCACTTATCTTAAATGGCGTATCATCATCTTCTCAGTTCCGAGAGACCTTGAAAGAGCTACGATTGCCGGTCGGTTCCTGAAGTACTAGAGATATAGTTATTAGACTTATCCAAGTGGGAGACTGTTGGATAAGGTGTCTAAGTCCATAACTATTTCGGGCTTGTACTTGACCCGACCCGGCATGGTCCATTTGGGTTGCATGGCACCATGCAATTGGATAGACTAAATGAGAGAAATAACACTTGGAGATTATTAATATATTATAAGTTCTAATATATTAATAATATTATTTGATTAGTTTGATCAAGAATTAATTTGGAATTAATTAAGTGATCAAAGGATAACTAATTAAATATATGGGTTGATTATGTAAATCATCCATAACTTGTATAGTGGGCTAAGAGGCTCCATGGATTATCAAGTTGGGTTCTACCCATAGGATGCTCCATGGATGCTCCATGGGAGTTACAAACCCATGGGTCATGGAAATGAAGAGTCATGACACATTAGGGTTTACATGGTGTAACCCTAGATGTGCCAACACTATATAAGAGTCCCATTCTCCACAAAATTGGCTACACAAGTTGAAGACATAAGAAACTAGAGGGCTTGGCCGATTTTGAGAAGTGTGTGTTATCTCAAGAGTCTCTCCAAGAGCATTTGGTGTTGTGTGAAGCATTTGAGGCATCACACTTGGGGTGCTAGGCTCACAAGGTTTCAAGGAACACAAGCAACAACAAGGTAAGTTATTCTATCTATGATTCAAGTTAAAATTGTTCCCCATGTATGCTAGATAGGAATATAACCTTGGAATTCAACTTTGCATGATACTTAGACAAACATAGATCCAAGGTTATTAGGGTTGCATGTACACTTAGGAAGTGTTAGAATGCTCAAAACCCATCAATAAAGTCTCCATCTTGCTTATTGATCTAGTAGATCTTGTTTGTCCCTAAATTGTTGATATTAAGCTCAAAAACCACAAATCCTTTGTGATAAAGCCTTATGATCGAGTTATACTTCAGATCTAGCCTCTCTTGCGCTCCAAGAGCTCAAGGAGATCGCCTTTTTGGCAGCCATTGTTTTGTTTTGGCTTATTGACCCCATTATAGTAGAGTTTGAGTGAAATAGCTTCATTTCTTCTTAGTTACACGTAAAGTTAGCAACTTTACGTGTTCAGATAGTCCTAGGAGCTTAGATCTACGATTTAGATGCTCTGAAATGGATTAGAATCGACTGTATGGAATCTGCATGTTTAGGACTCGAAGAGTTGTTCTTCAGACTCGACAAGTCGAGTCGCGAGACCCCCATCTTTCCTCGATTTGTGAGTTCATGCTGAATTAGTTATGAGGAAGGGACTCGGTGAGTTAAATTCATAGTTAGTAATGGAGGGACTCGGCGAGTCTGTGCCCTGACTCGGCGAGTCCGGTCAACTGAAAGTTGACATTGACTAGGGATTTGATTTTGACCAGGGGTAAAATAGTCATTTTACCCTGAGGGAATTTATCAGTACCTGATCTAGTGTTTTTGGGATTTGTAGTCGGACAGTTCCGGAGCAACAATCAACCAGTTTTAGAGTTAGCATCTCATCAGCCAGCGTTACGAGGTGAGTTTTCTTCCAGTAGGAACGAGTCTACGGCCACAATGCCGGCCTGTTTATTTCGCAGTAGTTCCGAACCTCGGTCTGATGCATTAGTTAGATTGCTTGATGTCTTTGTGATTCAAGCATGTTTTGTGTTATGTGTTCCGGACCCTGGTCTGACGCAGTATGCGATATATGTTTTTATGCTAGTTGATATGTTTATGCTATGTTATGTTCAGTCAGTTCCGGACATCGGTCCGATGCAGGGGACAAGGTCCCAGTCAGTTCCAGACTTCGGTTCGATGCAGTTAGTTCTGTACTTCGGTACGATGCAGAGGGCAAGGCCCTGGTTAGTTCCTGGACTTCGGTCCGATGCATTTTCTGGATTTCGGTCCGATGCAGTGGGCAAGGCCCAATATGTGCTTTATATGTTATTGTATGGTATGTGGTAGTTTGGGAGAGCTCACTAAGCTTCGTGCTTACATCTTTCAGTTTTGGTTTCAGGTACTTCCGCTAGCAAAGGGAAGAGCTCGGGATGATGGCATCGCACTCACCACAACTCCAGTTTATCCTGGGAGTTTATTTCAGCATTTGTTACGATTGATATAGTTTGTTTTGACATAGTTATTATGACATTTGTGTTATTCACTTCATCGTTTTATTATAAGTGATACTCAATGATTTGATTTTTAGTAATATTTAAAAAAAAAATTTGGGTCGTGTTTTGAGATGCTTCAAGTTGGTATCAGAGCCTTGGTTTGAGGGATTCAGGCACACTTATGGGTGTGACTGGACTCAAACTAAGGAAATAGTAAAAAGATTTTCAAAAGAAAAATGTTTTCGAAAGAATTTTTCAAAAGAGACTTGAAAAGAAAAGTGTTTTCTTAAAAAGGGGTGTGGTGCATGCGATCAGCTGAGCTCAAGTAAGTACTCCCAAATTACCCATACAAGTTTATATTATGATTATCGGTTTCAGTTTCAGTAGAACAGCATGCTAGAAAAAGACTAAGGATCTAGGAGGATGCCTTATGTGCCTGATTTATGTGCTTCAGTTTCATGAGAATTGCATGCTAGTATTGAGTAGACAGTAGTAAGGTAGCCTGTTAAGGTTATACCTGATAGTATGAGCTTAGCATTGTATGCTAGTATAGTTTCTCGTTATGAGGATATAATTGCTTGAGTAGTTTCCTGCATCCGAATGCTGCTTGCTTTGTGCTTTGTGGAACTCCGAGTGATGGGAGTTAGCCATTAAGTGAATACGTTAAATCACATGTGATCAAGGTTGAATAATCTCAGAGTGCTGGATTTGGCCCTACTGTGCAGCTCTTGTTTGATTCTAACCGTTGTAGGAACGAGTCTTTTACTCAAAGGATTATCTAAGCCTCCTCACATGTGATGGTATTCAGGTAATGACTAATTGGCATTACAAGGAGGCCTTCAGTAGCTGAGGACGGGTTTTGTTTGAGTCACAGATTTTCCTAGGGCAAGCCTAGGATGAGAGTAGCAGTAGTAGTGACTTGGTGGAGTTGATGCAGTTCTTGAGGAAAGTACGGATAGATGTGGAAGGTAGTATGGGCCCGTACGACTGAAAGCAGAGGATCTGTACTAGAATCAAGGAAGGCCAAGATGAGACCAGGAAACTCGTATTACTAGTGATCCCTCGAGATATATCAGTGTCCCTGACATTTAACATGATGTGTTTTCAGAATGGTGGTTTTACGCTCTAGGCCAGCAGTCGGCAGTTCAGGAGTTGGTGAGGGAACAGGATCAGGCTTGGGGGACGAGCATCTAGATGAGTGTTGAGAGAAAAACTTGGAGACACACTTGAACAAATGTTAGAACAAGTATATTGCAGAATAGAGTTAATCTTAAAGGATCTAAAAGCTCAACAATAATATAGTTAGAGTTAGGAAGTTAGTAGCAGAATTTAAAGAAATATAAATGACAACAATTGTTATATCAAGAATACACTTAAGCTGATTCATAACAAGGAATGCATTCACTCCAAGTTAATAAGGAAGATCAAACTTAGTGATTAAGTCTTACAGACTTGCTCCGGAGAGAGGTTATATTCAGATATGTTTAAGTAGTTGAGAGTAAGAAGAGTAGAAAGATAGAGAAATGAAGAAGATAACTTAGAGAAATATATTCAGAATAAGTTCATAAGTTATCAGTAAGGAGTAAGAAGTGTATTCGATACAAGAGAATGAGTCTCTATTTATAGAGACTCTGAACAATATTAAGACTCTATTAGAAGCCGTGCAAGGCATACTGGATAATAGAGTGAATCACATAAAAGACAAGTAAAATTAATCTAGTAGACTGCGGTAGCAAAAAGAACTGGTTGCGGTTACAGTTGTAGAATTGACTCCGAGTGCTGGATTGGCTGCGGGAGCTGAACCGTTGCGGTAGTAAAGAGAAGGTTGCGGTAGTTGAGTTTAAGAGGGTAACTTTTATGATTCAACAATTCCCCCCTAAGTGAGCTCTTTAACTCCGGTTCAGTTATCAAGTTTGAGGAACTTGATCAAAATCCACCAAAATTTCCTAACATTCTCCAGCCATGTAATTCTCCTTGTAATCTCAAACTTGACTTCAGCAGTAGTGTGCTTTGATCTTTCTACTGCGGTCTTGCAGATGTCAAGTTGTTTCTTGGGCAGGTGGTGCATGGCATTCATCGGAATGAAGTATTTGACATTGTCTGTCTTCCGTTTGAATATGATGCCAAGTTCCGGGAAGTTGGTTGCGCCTAGAGATCTTTCTTCGCAGCCTTCGGTAAGCATTGGCACAGGTTCAAGTGGTCAAAGGTCAAATTTCTTGAGGAAGGTGGGGTGGATGTCTGCGTCAATCTTCGCAAAGTCATAGAATGTGTCCCTTAAGAAAGAGTTGACTTTTTCAAGTGTTATTTACATGTTGGGGTGCTTTTCTGCCTTGTTCTGGAACACTCTGGCAATGAGAAAAATTTCTTCTGGATTCATGCATGGGAAGTCTGCCTGAGTGCGGATGTAGTCATGCTCCCTTCTGGTGAGAGTATACTGGACAAAATCAGCCTTCATGAACTACTGCATTTTGTAGTTCTTGACTGCAAATGGTCTGTCGTTAGACCATATTTTGTCAATGGAGGAGGAATGTTTGGCATAGAAACGATTTAATCTCTCAAACTCCATCGGCAGTCTTTTGTGGGTAGGAAGGTTGCTGTCAAATGGCTCAAACACTGTAAAGTATTTGACATTTGGTGAAATTGGAATGTCCCAGTAACCATCAGTGGGGGGTTTAGCATATGTTAGATGTTGTGTATAGTCTTCATCCAGCAGCCTGCGGTGCAGATTGACCCATGAGTTAATTAATGACTCATCAATCATGGTGTCGAAACCGCACTCTCTCCAGATGAGTTCTGCTAACTTGGCTGCTTTCCAGTCTTGTTTTCTTTGAGCTGTGGCAGGGGAGTCTGTGGAGCTTTCGGATGACATGTTCTCCTCCAAAGTTTTGAAGTGAGGAGGGGTCTCAGGGTTTTTGGATGTGTCTTTAGGAGGTGAAGTGGGGGGAGTTGGAGTATGTTGAGATGGTTGCGGTGAAGGTCGGGGTGATGGAATTTTTTCAGTGGTAATGGGGGGACTCTGATGGAAAGAGGCATTAGAGTGGTGGACTTCTTCTTCTTCTTCACTTCCCCCTTTTGAGGAATGCAACCCTGGTGCTTCCTCAAGCCATTGCTTTAGTCCATCCACCTTGGCACAAACTTCTTGGAATTGAGCTTTGAGTGTTTTTGCTAATTGGGAATTATTTGGGATGGTAGGGTGAAAGAGCATCTTGTGTATGTCTTTTGTAAGCTGGAGGATCTCAAGACCATGGAAGTTGAAGGTAAGGGATTTCTGCAGTCTATTAATTATAGCTTGAAGAACAGAGATAGTGGACTCAGAAGCAGTATGAGTCTCATCTATCACTTCCTGAGACTGTGCAGCTTGATCTGCGATGGCTGCTTGAAGATCCTTTTTAATTGCGGTTACTTCAGAAACGAGGCATTCCGCTGCAGCCATAAAGTCTTGATGATCGGCCCTGCGGTTGTTATCAAGAGATCAGATCCCCATTTCGACTTTGAGAGAGATGCGCTCAGCAGCCATACGCTCTCTTATCTAAAGTCGTTCAACTCACTCAATGAGGGACTGCGGTCCTGGAATATCTTCAGATGGTGGTTGGGTAGGTTTAACTACAACCAAAATCTGATCAACCTTGGCCTGGAGATTGAGGAATTCCTTCCTAGTAACCGCATCCTTCTTCTTCTTCTTCTTCTTGTTGTTGTTTTCCTTGGGCTTAGAAGTGGAGTGTTGAGAGCCGCTGGATTCTTCTTCTTCTTCGAACATCATAAGGTCGTCATCGGAAGGATTTAGTTTGTTGACCTCTTGGATGTCTTCATCATCGAAACCGAAGGTTAGGGCTGAGATGAGTTCAACAGCTGGCTCTTCGTCATGAGATGGGTTGACTGCGGTAGGTGGAACAGGAGTTGAGGTAGGAGGAACCTTTGAAGTAGTTGCGGCTGCAGCTGTAGCTTAAGCTTTTGACAAGGTGTCCGCCATTTGATCCATCCAGGTTTGAACCTTTTGGATTGTAGCAGCAGTATGGGCATTGCTGATGGCATTTGCCTAGTACTTGGCCACAAACAGGATTTCTTGTTCCTTCTGTTGTTGTTTGACTTGTTGCTCCCTATGGGCTTGGAATGCTCTTTTAAAAGCAACATATTTCTTGATTTCAGCATCAGTAGTTGGCTAATACCGACTCCAAGAGTCACTTGAATCTTTGCCGTCAATTCGTTCTGTTTGCACCAAGGTGTCCCTTGGGTTCACGGATCCTTGCAGATTAGTGCTTACCGTGCCTAAGCCACCTGATAAAGATGTAAGCATAGTAGGATTTCCTGGGCTTCCTCGGTCTCCTTGACCCGTGGTCAAGTCTGGCCTCGGCCCAGTTCTGGCATGGGCGAAAGAGATGCCCTACGGATGGAGTGGTGTTTGAAGTGTTTGGGATACATGCAAAAGGATGGAGTCTAACTCCTTAGAAGAAAAAAAATATGCAGTCTGGAAGCCCTAGAGACCTTAGGGCGATTTCCAGATTTATCTACTTGAGATAAAACTGGGGGGTTGTCACCACGTTCGGATGAAGAAGAGGATGAAACAATCTCACATGATGAGGTTGAGTGGTATTCGAGTGTGGTATTGAATGGATGTGCGGCCATACCAAGGACTACTGGAGCCTGTTGAGAGGCTACAGTATTAGTCCGGTCACTCATTTGGCCAGTGGTTTCAGTTGTCTTTCTTTTCTTGAGGATAGCTATAGGTTGTCTATCTTCATCAAAATCACTGCTCGATACAGTGGTGGGTTTGGTTTTTCGTTTCTTTGATGGTGCGGTTGGTTTTGGGGCATTCTTCTTAATTGTGCTAGCTTTATTTTTAGATGCCATGGTTTTTCTCCATTGAGAAAGTTTAGAAAGTGTAGTGGTAGAGGGGGCTATGATACCCTCAGGGAGAATGGTTGTAGAAGGAAGAGGTGGGGTGGAAGGGTATGGGATAATACCCTCCGTGGCCTCTATATGATCTGAGACATCAGCAGTATCGAGACTAAGCAAGGTAAGAATGTGAATAGGGAGCCTGCGGATAGGTCCAAATAAAGTTTGATCAGAAGAGGGATTGTACCTTTTGAGATCCTTAGTGATAAAGAAAATGATGTCACTGCCCATGTCGATACCAGTGTCCGCATTGTAGATCAGAAATACACAAAGACCAGAATCGATCAAAGGTGAGCTCGGATGGGTTCTCTCTGGGGTGCTCTTTGGGAATGTATTGGAGGAAGTCATCCTAAAGAATCTGGCCATAATCGACATCGTGGCCTGTGAAGATGCTCCATACCAATTCTAGCAGCTTTAAACCCATGTTGTCGATGCCTCTGGTTCTGGCGGATAGACAGTGGATGACAAAGTGACATATGAACTGCCAAACCGCAGGTAGTTGGTTCTTCTTGAACTCACCAATCTCTCGGATCGGTTTCTGATAACCCATTTGGTAGAGTGCGGTGGTGATGTCAGATAAGGATGGTGTGAAGATCTTGATGGAGGGATGAATTAGGAGGTTTATGGCAGTCAAGAACTTCTCTTTGGTCAAGATGACCAAAGAATCATTGATGAGGTTAAGATGAACTTCTTGTGGGTTTTCCAGTGCTCTATATGCATGTAAGTCCCCAAAATTAAGGATCCAATTTAGTAATCAATGAAGTTAATTGCAATTAGATTGAGATTGAGAAGAAGAAGAAGTTGAATCAAGCATGCACACATCTATATCATATAAATGTCAGGTACACCTTGGGAAAACACACACATACGTCAATGACTTCTAGCAAAAAGTACAGACTGACACAACTCAGTTGCTATAAATAGTACTCCTCCTACCAACACAAGTATGTGCAGCCAAACACATGTGTGCGGCCGCACACACACATGTGTGGCAGCACACATTACATGACTACACATAAACACTGCAAAATGACACAATTAACTATACAAAATGATGCCTAGCTCAAACCACAAATTATGTTCTTTCAGTCTCCCCCTTGGTTTGAGACTAGCATAGTCTTGTCATCATTCCTTTGGCTCCTCAGTAGACTTCTCAAACAGCCTCAGATCTGATCTCCCCATTGAACCCATCCACAATCTTCCATTTATGATTGTAGCTACCATTGCATTGTATTCTTTAGCGGCATCTTCCATTACTTCTTTTCTGCAAATTATCTGGTGACGAGCCAGAGTCCGGATGTCCCTTTCTCGAAAACGAAGAAGATCTTTTGCATTAATCAGCCTCAAAACACGTTCTTGATCCTTGAATTTGATAGCAGCAGTTGCAGTTTCGTCATCGTATGCCCAAAATTCCATATTGTCAAGATATCCCTCCTGGAAATGCTGAGGGATTGGAATTTCTTTCTGCTTTTTTATAGCAGGCCATAAGATAATCTTCATAGGTTTGCCTGTTTCTGGATCTAGAACATCCTTATCCTTTCAATAAAGGGCTTTGGCAGTCTTCATACTGGGAAAATTTTCTTTGACCTGCCTATCAAGGAACCACTTAAATTTAGATGCACTTGGATCTTGCGAGGGATTATGAAAGGGGACTCTAGATAATTCTGCTAGATCAGTCTTTGTCCAAGAATTGAAATCATGGGTGCTTTTGTAACACTTAGATATTCCTGAGTTTCGCTTTACCACCCACAAATTCGTTTCTAGATCGAAAGCCCACATACGGATACCAGATCTATCACCATACTCATCGCCAAACTTTATCTTTTTCAAATCTATTACAGTCAGGGCAGGTTCTTTTGCTTTGCGATTTTCATTTGTATTTTTCATAAACAAAAGTCCTTCGGGTTGATTTGCAGTCACAACTCTTTTGCCCTGTCTAATTGTAATTCTGGCTCTGCTTCCTTCTGGTTCCTTTTCAAATCTGTCGACAATGGTAGTTGTTCTTGGAGCAGGTGGGTCAACAGGTAGATCATCAGTTGCGGGAGGTGATTGAGCAGAAGGAGGATCAACTACTCCATGAGGTTGTTGGAAGAGGGCTTTGACCTTTTCTGCAAAAGCATCATACAAAACGTTCTTGAGATTGAGATAATTAGCTAGAATACATCCAAGACTCGTTTGTAGATCTTTGATTTGTTTGGTCTTTTCTTCATCTTTTTCCCTGAGCTCAAAGATATATGCAGAGAGTTGATCCATTTGAATTGACTTTTCAATGAGCTGTTGGCGGAGAACTCCAATTTCCTCTCGAAGATCAGATGAAGAGAATTTGTCATCATCTGTCCGACCCTTGTTAAAAGGTTAAAAGATATTCCTTTCCCGCGTGAAGACGTTGGACTAGATTGAGCCAAATGTCTTACTAATTTGATAGAAGCTTCATCTAGAGAAGGTCGAGTTGGAGAATATTCTGGCATATAAGAGGATCCACCAGTCTCGAACATGGTGCTTGGACCTTCATCAGTCTGCTTTGGAGGAGAGTGAGCGGAGGTTGCAGTGATTGTTGAGGTGACTTGAGGAGCACTTTTTACAGCGGGAATCACCAGACTTTCAAGAGATTGGCTTGTTCTTAAGGAAGTCTAAGAAGTATGAGGTTCAGAAAAGTCAGAAAGGATTGGAGCTGATGTTGAGACAAGTGACACAGAGGGAGGAATCTCTGATGTCACATCTCTTTGGCTTGTTGTGACCTCCAAGGGCTTTGAGGTGGAGAGTAGAATTTTGAGAGAATCTCCTTCATCTCTAGTCTTGGTTGCTAGAGAAACAACTTCATTGACTTTAATTACACGGCTGCTGGCAATACCGAGAAAAGGATCAAAGTCTTCATCACCGAGATCAAACTCTATGTTAGTTGGAATGTCGTCATTGATTCCAGTAAAGTCGATTTCTTTCAAAAACTCTATGCCTTCATAAAGATCATCGTCATCATCACCTCGAGAAGATTTTCAATCATTTGCTTTCTGATAATCATGCTTATCAGCTACACAAGTTGTGGGAGAGTGATGAATCTCCTCCACTTCAGGCTCGGAGGGAGAGTGATGAATATCTTCATTTTCCATTGGCATAGATTGTTCTTCCGATTCGTCTCTATCATCTTCTTTAAAAATTCCAAATTTTATCAATGGGAATTTTCCTTTAAATACAAATTTCCCGCCTCTCTTCTGTTTCATTAGCCCAAAAGCACTTGGACCAATGGATTTGAAATCCAAGACATCATTTCCTCTCTGCAGCTCGGCGTGATTCACGTTGAGGATGATTTGCAGAAATCTTGGATACATCCAGAATTTGTCCCTTTTGCTCCCTTCAAGATTCAGGATCATTTCATTCAGTATGAATTTTGAGAAATTAAACTCAAAACCTGCAGCCAATGCTGCGATGGCACCAGTGTTAGCAAGAGAGATCTCGTTTGCTCCAGATCTCCTGCCGGAAATACAGCTCACGAACACATGAGCCAAATACTTCCAACATGGAGGAAGCAACTTCTTGATTGTAGGGGGAAATGTTCCCTCGTAGCCCATATGCTCTAAGACATCATGCGTTTGATGTATATCAATCTCCATGGTATACTCAGGTCTATCCGATATTTGAAGGGATTCTCTAATGATGCTCTCTGTTACTTGGATTTTCTTGTCTTCAATTGTAGCTTCAACAAATTTGTCACCCTGACCATTTTTCTTTACAACAGCATTTCTCCAAAATTCCTTAATCAAATTCTGGTAGATAGCAGGACCTGTAGTTAGGGCGTGAACCAAGCATGATTTCTTCAAACCATCCACAATGAATTTCAAGTCACTATGGGCTGCATGAGGGTCTTCAAGAAAAATTGCAGACTTATGAGCTTTAGCAAACTCCTGGTCTCCCATTTTAATATGAAAGTAAACACATGAAAAATTAGGGCAACAAGAAAATGTTCAGCCGCACACGCAGATACACACAGCCGCACATTCACAAAATCATGCAGCCGCACACGCTTGTGTGGCAGCACATGGTCAACCGCACACTCTTGTGTGGCAACACACGGTCAGCCGCACACTCACGTGTGTGGCCGCACACGGTCAGCCGCACACTCACATGTGCGGCCGCATACACAATGTGCGGTTACCCAAACAAACAAAGTTTACGAAAATTCAACAGCAATCAGTAGAGAAATTTGTGAAAATGATAAAAAATTCAGCCGTGTTCATGAGAATTACCGAGTAAAAGCTTGTTTTCACCGAAATTTGATGGAAATTTTTAAAGAGATTGAGAGAGTAGATATGTGTGTACGGTTGAGTCAAAAGTAAATGAAGATGAAAAAGCCTCACCACACACACGCTATATATATGCACATAATTTACACATTCTCCCCTTTGTCCTTTAAAAATTTATCCCAAAAACCCCTTTCACTCACAATTTCTTAAAAAAATTGTTTTGAGGATTAATAGATTTTTTATTTAAAAATATTAAAGAAAAATTTAAGATAAAAAATAAAAATAAAAAAATAAAATAAAATAAAAATAAATTAAAACATAAAATAAAATAAGATTTAAAAATTTATTAATCGACAAGAATCAATTTAAACCATTATAAATTTCATTAACCTGATGAGGATTAGGGATCAAAGTTTTTAGACGACCATTATCTGCTTGTCGGTACCTTTGATATTCACATCTTTGTCTGGTCGATTGTCGGTATTGTTGTCCACTTAAGCATGAAAAATTGTGACAAAAATAGGACGTATTGCAAACGACAAGACAAAGTGATCCTGAGTTCCTAGATATTATATCTTAAGGACCATTTAGCTGACGACGACCAGGAATATTGTTGTCCACCTAAATTGAGCAGCGAGATCTATAGACAATCTCTGAGTGTTCAATTTTAAGTGTACTAGAATGTGTTTCCCGTTTCCTGATATATCCCAGCCATCAAGAACTTCCAGAGAACTCCTTACACCGGGTTAGCAGACAACCATTTAGAGAGAAAAGAGATACATAATTCTTCAGAGGGGTTGACAATAAGAAGGTTACATATGCTGTGTACCAGGTTGGATTAGAAGTCGCGCAAAGGAGACAGCATATGACTAACAGATAAGAAGTATTTCACACATTTATATATATAGCTTGCAGAGAAATAGAATTGCATATGTTGTGTACCAGGTCGGATTAGAAATCGCGCAAAGGAGACAACATATGTCTAACAGAGAGAAAGAAAGAAAATGATATTCTACAGACCTAGTTTATCGGAGTTTACCAGTCGCCCCATCCGACCGGAATTAAGGACAGAATCCGCACATCGAGAAATAGTTAAACCACAGTTCCAAGTACGGGTTCAATTAATGTGACAAATAGATTCCCATATATATCTCCCTGCTCAACCTATCCGAGCGTCGTATTGTCAGGCTGAATGGATCTAACTAGGTCAAGATTTGTCAAGTGATTTGATTTCTTAAGTTTAATTCTGCCTAGTCATGTCCATTTAGAATCTTTCGTGCCTACCGACACACCGAACGAGAGCTTAGACACTTCAACTTTGGGTACGTTACACAGACTCAGGTTGTCTGTTATCACATGATCATATCACTTCCCAAAACATTTCCCTCAAACAAAATTTTTAATTTATTAATTTTTTTTGTTTTTCTATTTTTGAATGTTTTTGGATTTTTTTTTAATTTTTAATGTTTTTGGATTTTTCTAATTTTTTAATGTTTTTGATTTTTTAATTTTTAATGTTTTTGGATTTTTCTAATTTTTTAATGTTTTTGGATTTTTTAATTTTTAATGTTTTTGGATTTTTCTCCCCCTAAATTTGTGCATAAAAGAATTTAAATGCACAAATTTATTTTAAAAAAAATCCTCAAAACGAATCATTTTTAGAAAATTAACCAGCACATCGAATCGAGCTTTGTTAAAAGGCTTGGTGAACAGATCTGCTACATTATTATCAGAGCGGACCTGTTCTAGCCGAATAAGCAAACGTTCATAGCATTCTTGAATAAAATGAATTTTAATGTCGATGTGCTTGGTTTTTGAGTGCAAGACCGGGTTTTTGGCAATTTGAATCGCAGCCTCATTGTCACAAAAAATAGGGGTTTCTTGAAAATTCAAACCGTAGTCCAACAATTGATGTTGGATCCAGATGACTTGAGAACAACAAGCTGATGCAGCAACAAGAAGCACTGCCATGACACCAATCTATCTCCCAAAAATTGGCATCCTCCTGAAGTCAATTTTCTATCAAGCTCACACCCGCCATAATTACTGTCTGCAAAAGCATAAAGATCAAATTTGGGATTTTTCGGATACCAAAGACCCAGTTTTGGGCACCGTTTGAGATACCGAAAAATCCTTTTAACAACAATTAAATGAGAGAGTTTAGGATTAGCCTGGTAGCGAGCACATTGACAGACCGCAAACATGACATCTGGGCGACTAGCAGTAAGATACATGAGTGATCCGATCATTGATCGATAATGAGTTTGATCTACGGATTCACCCTGAAGATCAGGAGTCAGAAGAGGCCGTTCCGCCATGGGCGTAAGAGCAGGTTTTGCGTCTTGAAAACCGAACTTCTCCAGTACATCCTCCACATATTGTGCTTGATGAATAAGGATTCCGGTTGAAGATTGTTGAACTTGAAGCCCCAAAAACGTGGTCATTTCCCCAAGAGAACTCATCTCAAAACGCTTCTTCATCACTGCTTCAAACTCCTTGCAAAGTTGTTGGCTTGTCGACCCGAAAATAATGTCGTCCACATAAATTTGAACGATAATTTGATCTGGACCGACATGCTTGAGAAATAAGGTTTGATCAATGGTGCCTCGGGAATAACCGTGACTGAGCAAATGCTGAGTAAGAGTAGCATACCAAGCTCGAGGAGCTTGATGCAATCCATACAAAGCTTTGTCTAACTTGTAGACATGGTTTGGAAGAGATGAATTAACAAAACCAGGTGGCTGATCAACGTAAATCTCCTCTTTGACCTTGCCGTACAAGAAAGCCGTCTTGATGTCCATTTGGTATACAGTAAAGTTCATGTAGGAAGCATAAGCAAGGAAGATACAAATAGCTTCCAAACGAACAACCGGAGCATAAACTTCTGTATAGTCAAGACCCTCAACCTGTCGAAACCCTCGAACCACCAATCTTGCCTTGTTGCGCACAATGACACCTGAATCGTCTTGTTTATTTCGAAATACCCAACGAGTATCAAGAGATTTCTTTCCTTTTGGTAACTCCACCAATTTCTAGACTCCGAGTTTCTCAAATTGATTTAATTCATCATGCATGGCTTCAACCCAACTGGGTTCATTCAGAGCCATTTCGACAGATTTAGGTTCTATTTGAGATATGAAACAAGAGTAAAGACATGTATTTACATCCCCACTTTTACTTCTCGTTTGAACCCCGTCGCCCAACTGGCCAATGACGTTCTCTATTGGATGATCTCGCTGAATGCGTGTAGGGATCTGATAACTTATATCATCGACCGAGACAGGAAGATTATGAATGTTAACCGCTCCATCATTTGTTGTATGGTCTGTAGAGGATGAACAAGGTTCGTTTGAAGAATCCGCTACAAACACTTCTGCAATATTTTCTGGAAAAAGAAGTTCCATCAGAGTTGAAGTTACAGCGGAAGTCTCGTGGTTCATGAACTCTTTTTCCATTGGAGTTAAAGGAGTAGCAGTGGCATCAGGAGAAGGTTGTTGAGGAGACTCAGAAGATTCAAAATGAGTAGGGGGTACCGAAGGAGGATTAGAGGAAATCGATGGAGGTCGGTAAACAACTTCATCTTCTTCGTCTTCACTAGGAATCTTCGAATTGGAAGAAGATCCTTCTTGATTATCTGAAGACACATTGAATGATTTGAAAAGAGATGTGTAGTCAAACAACCAGTCAGGACCCACTCTAGCATCTGTCTCATTTTCCTCAAGCCAACGAACATCAAATGATTCTACAATCTGTTTAGTCTTCTTATTGTAAACCCTGTACGCAGTTCGAGCAGCATATCCAACAAAGTAACAGTCATCGGCTTTGGAATTGAATTTGGGATTGGATTCCAAGTGGAGAAGGGTGCAAGGGCAGCCAAATACTCGGAAATGACTGACAGACGACTTGTGTCCAAATAAAATCTCATACGGCGTCTTCATTCTGGCTTTGTTGATTAGCACACGGTTTTGAACATAACACGCAGTGTTAATAGCCTCTGCCCAGAAGAATACAGGAAGCTTGGAATCACAGAGCATCGTCCTTGCGACATCTTTTGGAGTTCGATTCCGATGCTCGGCAACCCCGTTTTGTTGAGGTGTTCGAACACAACTGTATTGACGCACAATCCCTTTCTCAGCGCAAAAATGATCAAGAACAGTGTTCTTGAACTCTATTCCATTATCAGTACGCAGCGCTTTCACTCGATTGTTAGTCTGGTTTTCAATCATCACAATGAATCTTTTGATAAGGTTAGGAATTTTAGCTTTGTTAGACAGAAAGAAAACCCAAGTGAAACGAGAGTAATCATCTATCACAACAAGGCAGAAAGAGTTGCGATTGATGCTCAAAACATTAACTGGACCAAATAAATCCATATGCAATAACTCGAGCACTTGACTTATGGAGTTTATCTGCTTTGGAAGGTGTGGTTTTCGATGATGTTTTCCCTCGGTGCACGAAACATATTTTTCAAAAGTAATGAAATATCTGATGGGTAGCCCACGAACCAATTCGTTCTTCGCAAGCCGATCCAGGTTCTTTGCATTCGCATGACTGAGACGACGATGCCACAACATCGCATTTTGTTTAGAAGCTTTGGAGAAGAGACACATGACATCATCAGGGAAATTGCTATTCATGTCTATAATGTAGGCATTTCCATCCCGCTTAGATCTTACAAGAACCCAATCGTCAGGGATAACAATGCCAGGTTTTAAGATCAGACATTCCTTATCTATGAAATGAGTAGACTAGCCCTTGTCGCATATCTGGGATACACTCAGCAAGCTGTGCTTCAGTTTCGGAGCAAAGTTAACATTCTCAAAATTCAACACTCCATTGGATACATTTCCTCTTTGAGTAATTTTTCCACCCTCTCCGCCCGCAAAAGAAACATATCCCCCATTAAAAGTTTGAATGTCGTGCAATTGGGATATGTCTCCAGTCATGTGCCGGGAGCAGCCGCTGTCGACATACCAAGGTCTGGCGACATTCCTCCGCAACTGTCCCTGCACGATGACTGGAATTATTTAGTTTTGGGAACCCAGGTCATCACAATCCTGGGTTGACTCTTTCCTTTTACAAGTTTTTCATTTGATTCTTTCTTTGCTTTTGAATTGGAGAGTAATGGAGATTGATCTGAAAAAGATTTTGGAATCCACTGAAAGTTAGGTTTCAAAAATTTGTTAGTTTGCTTTGAACCGGTGGATCTCTTACTTCAGGAGTTAGAAGATCCTTTCCTGCTCTTTGACAAATTCGACTTAGGCTTGGCCTGAGTTGATTTTGGCAAACTTCTGTTGTTTTTACGAAAAACTTGTTTATTCTTTTGAAATCTTTCGAATTTTTTGTTTAATGTTGTATTCAAATCTCCATTTCTAGAATGAGTTTTGGGAATTTTGCTAGTCAAAGATCGTCCCCGAAATTCATTCTCCCCTCTTTTTGTTGTATGAGATACAAACATCCGGTTCATGCAATTTCTTGCAATGTGTCTAGTAGTGCCACAGTTAAAACAAATTTGTTTGTTATCAGAAGCTTTAGCACTACTGTTGACAGTGTTGTTCTTTGCTTTTCCATTTCTAACACATTTACACTTGCAAGATCCATCATAGAATTTAGTAACAGATGTGTTAGATGCAGAGACATGTAAATTAGGTTTAGCAGCTTGATTAGAAACAACACTATTAGAATCATTGTCAGACTGAAATAAAATACCACCTAACACAAAAACATTTGTGTTTGATTTTCACACAGACTCATGACTGTAATTAACACCAGACTTAATCACAACATTATTTGACTCAAAAGTTTCAGCAGCATGCTCCCCCTAAACTATTGATATATCTGCACTTGAAGCAAAAACATTAGTATGGAAAGTCTCACAACTAGACTGTATTTCTTGCTCAGAAGCTGACTTTCCATACACCATGCAAGGTTCTCTGTCAATTTCTTCTTGAGACAGGGGAATAGTAGTATAATTGTGATTGAAGGGAGGAGGGACACTCTCAAAACCTAATCCAACTTTTATTTGATTACCATGAGTGATATCTCTCCAGTGAGATTGACCTTCGATTAATTTTGCAATCTTTTCACTTGACGCATCGTATTTTTTGAAATTAAATTCATCTTTTTCAAAACAATTTTTCAATGTGTCAAGTTCCATGGTTACAGCAGCAAGTTTTCTTTTGAGATGATCATAGTTCTCGCATTTGTTGCTGTAATCCTCTTGCAATTTTTTAAAATCTTTTGTTTTATTTTCTAATTGAGTTTTTAAGGGATTTTGATTTTTTCTAAGAGTATATCCCTCATATTTCAAGTCCTCGTTCTCTCTTTTGATAATCTCAATTTGATCTCTCAATAATTTAACAATTTTAATACAAGATTGAGAACAACCGAATTCACTAACCTCAGATTTTACTGGTTCAGGAGAAGTCTGAACCATGAATGCAAACTACAAATTCATCATCTCCTCCTCTGGATCTGCTTCCATTTCTTTACTTGCATCCTTGACTTGAGCAAGATTTGCCTTTTCAGGTTCCGAAATGTTTAGGGCCTGAACTTGATCTTCCCAATTGAACGATTGAGCTACCATTGCCATGTTTGCAGACTGATTGTTTGAAGATGATCCTCTGTTGTTGCTGTGAACGTAAGTTACTGGCACCATGGTTCTTTCGGAGTTTTCTCGCTGATTTGGTTTTGGACATTCCCTCGCAAAGTGTCCTGGTTCATGACAATTATAACAACATAACTTTCCTTTGCTAAAACCCATCTTTTTATCTGAATTTACACTCCAGTTGTTCTTTCCAGTCTTTTTTGAGAATTGTTTAGCCCTGAATACTGCCATTGCCATTTGCCAAGTAATATCCATCTCTTCCACATCTTCAGGATGAATTTGATCAAGATGAGTGAATGAAAGTTGCAAAGAGAGCTCTCCAGCAACAAAGGCATTGTAGCAGTTCACTAACCCAGTAGCTAAGGCCATATTTTCCTCCTTTTCTTTTGCAAATGAGCTTTGGGAACCAATTCCATGAGATTGAACCAAAACATCTGTGGAAGGACTAACACTAGAACCAACTTGAGATATGGTTTGAGGGATTTGAGTTTGTTGCATGTTAGGTATGATGTATGGTATGTTTTGATGGACTGTATGAGGTTGAACTTGAGGAACCTGGATTTGAGTATTTTGAAGAGTGGTGAAGCTTGAAAAAGCGGTGTTGTTATTTTGAAGTCCAAGATTGGCTGTAGAGTACGAATTGACATGATTGATTTCTCTTCGTTTATCATCAAGATCACAAGATTTGATGATTGCCATTGTTTCAGATAGGCTTAAACGGTTCAGATCTTTTGTCTTTTTAATCACCGAGACATTCATGTCCCATGATTTTGGAAGAGAATTTAGTAACTTCTTGTTGATTTCAGATCAAGTAACCATCACTCCCGCGGAGCTCATTTCAGTGGTTAGTGTGATAAATCTTTGCAATTGATTTTCCAGTGTTTCTCCCAATACATAGTTGAACATGTTTAATTTTTATCGGAGCATGTCTTGTCGACTTTGCTTCATGTCTTCATTTCCTTCATAAACTTCTATGAGTGCTTCCCATAATGCTTTTGCTGATGTATACTCACGAAATCCTTGTGCTATTTCAGGAGACAATGCCATAGTCAGTGTGGCAAGAGCCTTTTCTTGTTCTTCAACTCGTTCAAAATCATCATCAGTGTAGTTTTCAACCTGTTTGTCAAAATCATCATCAGTGTAGTTTTCAACTCGTTCTAAAGTAGAAGTAATCCGAATTGGTCCTCTCAAAATGCTTCTCCAAATTTTGAAATCCTTCATTTTGATGTATTTTTCAATTCGATATTTCCATTTAGGAAATCCTTCAGCTGATAGCAATCTAGGAATACGAGTAGTTGTTCCCATAATTGCATCCAAATCTTGATGAGCAGTCATGTTTTGAGATTCCATTTGAGTAATTTTAAACCGCACACTAATACTCTTAAACACACACTCCTTAACCGCACACAGTTATCCAGTCGCACACTGAATTGAGCCGCACACACCAATCTAACTGCACACTAAACCAGCAATCACTTTAACCGCACACACCTTTAACCGCACACACTTTCAACCGCAAACTCCCAGCCGCACACGTACCTTAACAGGAAACCTTGAAAGTCAGCAGCAAACCTTCAACAGTTAGCAGCAAACCTTCAACAGTACTTTAATCAATTTTTTTTTTTAAAAAACAGTAAAATTTTGCACTCTCAAACACAAAAAACAACTTCAATTGATACCAAATTGGCTCTGATACCAATTGTAAGTCCCCAAAATTAAGGATCCAATTTAGTAATCAATGAAGTTAATTACAATTAGATTGAGATTGAGAAGAAAAAGAAGTTGAATCAAGCATGCACACATCTATATCATATAAATGTCAGGTACACCTTGGGAAAACACACACATACATCACTGACTTCTAGCAAAAAGTACAGACTGACACAACTCAGATGGTATAAATAGTACTCCTCCTACCAACACAAGTGTGTGCAGCCAAACACATGTGTGCGGCCGCACACCCAGTGTGCAGCCACACACACACACATGTGTGGCAGCACACATTACATGACTACATACAAACACTGCAAAATGACACAATTAACTATACAAAATGATGCCTAGCTCAAACCATAAATTATGTTCTTTCAATTCAGAAAGAGCACATTTGAAGAGTGTAGAGATGGGAAAAACATCAGTGAATGCGTCAAATGAGCCAAACAAGATATGGTTCTTGAGATAGTTGATCATTAGTTTGGGTGGGGCATTGTACGACTGATGATCTTCAAACTCTGCTCGGAAGTTGCTTGAGGCGATCGATAGAGATGTGGAACTAGTTGGATTCATGGACCCTAAAGCCTTGGATTGCTTCTTTGATGCACCTGATTTCGCCATTGAGAAATTGGAGTTCTTGAAAGCTTTTGGGAGTTTTGAGAGAATAATTGATTAACAGAGAGCGTAAACGATTTTAGAGAAAAAGATGGGCTTATAAAGGAGGTAAAAGGATTTTAACCCTAGGTAAAAGATAGAAGAGGGTAAGAAGTTGAATGGGTTTTTTGGGGGGAATCAATGATTCTGGGATTGAATCTCAGCCACACGAAGATGAAATGGGTTTTGTAGAGATTTTTGAAAGATCTTAAAAGGGGTTTGAATTTATTGGAGGATTAGACACATGGTAAAACATCAGATAAACGTGGGGTGATGAGAGAGAAAGTTGTAACTGATGGGACGTGGTTAGGAGAGGAAAAGACAAGTTGAGGATGGATTGATTTGGGAATCGTTATTTTTGTCATCATCCCTAAAATAGATCTGATCTGGGGTTTATTCAGAAAGGGAATGTGACAGTTTCTAAAGGGAATGTTTTTATTTTATTTAATGAAGGATCATTAAATAGCACACAAAGATTCGAGAGTTAATGAATCTGTTGGAATTTATTTACGACGATTGCGGATGAAATCATCATTGTGGTTGAGAAACTTCATCGCGGATGAACAAAGAAGGATTTCAGAGAGAATCTGTGAGAAAACAGTTGTACAAAGGTTAGAAATAAAAGATCATTAAAACCCATGAGGGATACATATAACATATGGTTGCGGTACCTAGATTGCGGTACCAAAACCATCTATCATATGTAATTCTCAGTTAGTACCAAAATGGAGACCAATGATGGTCTGTGGTAGCTAACACTTCATAAAGAATTGCGGGTCCGGATTCATCATTCCCAACATTTGTAAGAATGCATTGAGTTTTGTAGAGTCAAGAGCTTTTGTGAAAACATCAGCAATCTCTTCATGAGTAGGAACAAAGATGAGTTCAATATTACCTTTCAGAATATGATCTTTGATGAAATGATACCGTAAATCAATATGTTTTGTCTTGGAGTGCTGAATAGGATTATGAGAGATCGCTATAACACTTTCTGAGTCACAGTAAATTGGTATCCGCAACATTCTATACCCATAGTCTAGCAATTGTGTCTTCATCCAAAGAACTTGGGAACAGCAGCTGGCTGAGGCCACATATTCTGCTTCTGCAGTAGATAGGGATACACATGTTTGTTTTCTTGAGGACCAGCTTACAAGTCTTCCTCCTAGGAATTAGCATCCACCGGATGTACTTTTTCTATCGAGCTTACAACCTGCATGATCCACATCTATGAAGGCTTGAAGACTGAAGTCGTTGCCTGCGGGATACCATAAGCCCATTGATTTGCTTCCTTTAAGATACCGAAGAATTTGTTTGGCTGCAGTCATGTGAGACACTTTTGGATCAGCCTGGTATCTTGCACATACACCAGTTTCAAGGACAATATCTGTTCTGCTTGCAGTGAGGTACATTAGTGAACCAATGATACCTCTATAAGTCTTGTGTTCCACAGATTCTCCGGAGGGATCAGCAGAGACCTTATAACCGAAGGCCATAGGGACCTTCGCAGAAGAGTAGTTGTCCATTGAATATTTCTTTAGAAGTTCGGTGGTGTATTTTTCTTCACTAATGAAAATTCCTTGCTGAATTTGTTTGACTTGAAGACCTAGAAAGAAATTAATCTCTCTAATCATGCTCATTTTGAATTTATTGGTCATGAGCTTAGCAAATTCATCCACCATTCCTTGATCAGTCGATCCGAAGATGATATCATCCACATATATTTGTACCAACATAAGGTGGTCACCATTTGATTTTCTAAATAATGTGGGATCAATCACTCTTCTTTTGTACTCGGATGAGACAAGAAAATCAGAGAGTGTCTCATACCAAGCTCTTGGGGCTTGTTTCAGACCGTAGACTTCTTTTTTAAGCTTATAGCAGTGGTCAGGGAATTCAACATTTTCAAAGCTCGGAGGTTGCTGAAGATAAACCTCCTCTTTTAGTTCACCATTTACAAAAGCACTCTTAACGTCCATTTGGTGTACCTTGACATTTTTGTGGGCTGCGTATGCTAGAAAGATCCGCATGGCTTCCATGCGTGCTACCGGAGCATACGTTTCGTCGTAGTAAATGGCTTCTAGTTGACTGTAGCCCTTGGCAACAAGTCTTGCCTTGTTTCTGATGACTGAGCCAGATTCGTCTAGCTTATTCTTGAAAACCCATCTTGTACCAACAATATTATGACCTTGTGGAAGAGGAACAAGTTGCCATACTTTGTTTCTTTCAAATTCTTTTAATTCTTCTTGCATTGCGGCAATCCAGTCTGATTCTTTGATCGTTCTAGGTTCAACCGAAGACATAAATGCTGCATAACGACAGTGATCAGATAAGTCCTTGGAAGACCGAGTCTGGATACCTACGGATGGGTTGCCAATGATTTGACCTGGTGGGTTGTCCTTTGTCCATACATGAAGACGTGGCATCAGATGATCACCAGTTGTGGTAGAAGGGATATCTTGGATGTTAGAGGAATCTGTGGTTGGAGAAGGCAGTTCCCCCTGGATTTGAGAACATCCAGCTGAATCATCTTGATCTATTAGAGTAGAATTTGCTTGAGGAATTGGCAGAGATTGAGGTTCCCCTGGATTGTGGATGGAAGTTCCTATGGAACTTGAGAAGGTTCCCCCTAGAATGCAGATGGGAGAGTGACAATTCTAGGATCAGATCTAGTGTCAATATTTTCTATGAATTCGTCATCTGAGTCCTCCGAAGGTTCGTTTGATGGTGGAGCTTCACTTCGGGCAGGATTGTAAGCAACATCAGGTACTGGAACCTCAACGGTTGCTATAGGATCCAGAGTAGAGCTTTCCCCCTCAACCGGAGAGGTGGAAGTATTGAGCGATATTACTTCATATAGAGATGGTCCAGATACGTTGACATGTTGTTGTTGAGCTGTGGGCGACACTAGAATTTCGGATAGTGTCACCATTTCAATGGGATTAAAAAGATCATCATAGTTGATTTCAACTAGATTCAGAGGTCCAGAAGCGACTGGAATGTCACTTTCCATGATTGCAGTTGTTTCGGTGGATGGAGGTGCAATGCGGATGTAAGAGTCATCAAAATTCACATCAAAACTTTCGATGATCAACCTTGTTCTTCTGATGATCACTTGATATGCAACCTTGTTAGTAGAATAACCAAGGAAGATACCTTCATCAGACTTTGGTGCAAACTTGTTGAGTTGGTCTCTATTGTTGATCACGAAGCATCTACATCCAAAGATATGAAAGAAACGAACATTGGGTTTGCGATTGTTGAGACCTTCATATGGTGTTTTATTGAGACGCTTGCATATGATACTTCGGTTTTGAACAAAGCATGCGGTTGCTACGGCTTCGGCCAAGAAGTAGAGAGGAAGTTGGGCGAAGTTAAGCATGGATCTGGCTGCTTCAACGAGTGTGTGGTTCCTTCTGTCTACTACACCATTTTGTTGCGGTGTATAGAGTGCTGAAAAGTTGTGAGAGATGCCTTTGGAAACCAGGAAATTGTTGAGAAGGTGATTAGTGAACTCTGTTCCATTATCACTGCGGATGCGTCTGACTGGAAGCTTGATCTGAAGTTCGATTTCTTTGATGAAGTTAATGAAGATTTGCGGTGTCTCTGATTTGAGTCTGAGAAAGAAGACCCATGTGAAGCATGTGTAGTCATCAATAATAACTAGTATATATTTTTTGTAGTGAAGACTGGATATGTTTGAGGGACCGTAGAGATCAATATGTAATAGCTCCAGTGGTTCAGAAATAGAAGAATCTATTATTAGAGGATGGCTTGCTTTTGATTGTTTATCGCATTCACACGTTGGAAAAAGAGTATCGTTGCTGAATTTGAGAATGGGGAGACCACATACTAGTTCTCCTGTGACGAGGTTGTTGATGTAGCGAAAGTTGAGATGAGCTAGCTTGCGATGCCATAGGCAACAGACTTCAGATACTGCTTTGGAGAGAAAACACACTTGCGGTTTACCAATGATGAGAGAGACATCCAAAGGATACATCGTGCCTTCGGAGCGAGATTTGATTAAGCAAGTGCTTCGATCACTCGTCATTATGTAATAGAATTGATCATCAAATTCAACACGATGTCCTGCTTTACATAGTTGGCCAACACTGATAAGATTGTGTTTAAGGCTTTCTACATAAGCAACCTTCTGAATGAAAAAGTTCCCTATAGTGAGAACACCGTAACCTTGGATGACACCGTTTGCATTGTTAGCAAATGTGACATTTCCACCATTGCATATAGGCCTAAAATCCCGAAGGTACTCTAACCTTGCGGTCATGTGCAAGGAGCATGCACTATCAATTAACCATTCTTCTTCTTGTTTCTCCTTGCACAAAGCCTGAGAATTACACGGTTAGTTTAGGCATCCAAACAAGTTTGGAGCCAGGGACGATTGTTGTATTCTTAAATGATGCATGGTCCGAGGTTGCATGGACATGTCTTTTTTCAAGTTTTAGACCTAGTCCTGGGTGTTTGTTTAGATTTGGATTATTACGAGGTTTCTGAAAAGTACGAGGTGTCTTACTTTGATTTGACTTGACATGAGATAAAAACTTTTGACAGCTGCACTGACATTTACAAAAAGAGGGGTTGTCATTGAATCTGACATTGTGCTTGGTCAGTGGTTTATAGGATGAATTGGACTTGCTATTGGTCCGAGGTAGGTAACTTCTGAAAGATTTGACATTTGATTTCTGAAAAGTTTGTTTTGAACGAGGTTTTGCATGTGTAAATCTTTGAGTCTTTTCAGGTGGATTTGGCAAAATTCCTTTCCACTTGTTTTGATGTGATTTTAAAATTTTTGGAGTGGGTAAAATTCCTTTCCAATTAGGGTCATTTTGGGAATAGACCTGAAAAACGTAGTTTCTTACAAATTTGAAACCTTTTTGGGTTGTGTCAGAAGTAGCAGGAACGACTTTTGAAACTGAACTTTCCTTTTTGTTTGTTTTCATGAAAGAAGAGTTTTTTGAAATGTAATTTGTGGTAACAAATTTTTCTGGACTCCTGGATTTTGGAATTTTCACATGTTTCTTATTTTTTTGAAAAACTTTGTCTGCTTTTGTTCCGAGATCTAATTTCTTCTTTGAAAGCTCTTTTTGCCAAAGATTTTGGTGAACCGCAGTCATTGTTATTCAACTGCGGTTTCCTGAGATTTTTTGAACAATTTTGAAAACACGGACTAGCATCATTAGAACTTGAGGATTCTGGAATTTTAGAGCATTGGCATACTTCAAAATTTTCTATAGGTAACTCATGAAAAATTGGTTGAAGAGTTGTAGTTCCTTGAGCTGATGGTTTTGATAAAGATGATTTGACTACCGCAAAGTAGGTTTTTAATGAGACTACGGTGGGACACTTCTGGGACATTTGACTATAGTGAGGAACACTGTGGTCTGACGACAAAGATGGAAAGTCCTTTGAAATTTCGGAACCTTCAACAATAATTTCTTCATCAACTACGGATGAAGTTTGAGAATTTGAAAGAGTGGTGCCACTGACAGGAGTTTGATCACATGTGTGACTAGAATCCTCGGGCACAATTTCCTCAATGACACAATTATTGCTCAAATTGTGCAATCTACCGAAGTGAGTTTTGATATCTTCGGGAAAAGTCTTGTCATTGACAGGGAAATGAAATTCTCTATCAGGAGGGACATACACTATGTCTTTGTTGAACCAGGGTGAGGAATCCATTGCGGTAGGATACCCATTTGACCAACCCCAATTATATGTATTGTCCACGATTCCATTGTTTACCAAATTTTCAATAGCCTCACTTTCATTAAATAATTTTTCAATTAAGAGATTCAATCGTACAATTTCTCTCTGAGCTAAATCTCTTTGGTTCAAGGTTATCTCTAACTGGGTTTCACTTAACATTCTAGCATCTTTCTCTAACTCAAGATCCCTCTCTAACATTGCCATCTTAAGTCTCTTGTTATCCAGTCTTCCTCTCACATGGAACATCTCTTGGGACGCAATATTCTTCTCATCTAGGGCTTTGTTATAGTCTGTAAGGACGGCAGCACAAGTGCCATTAAGATCATCTATGTAGGGTTGACAGTCATGCATGCTATAATTTAAAGTTTGGATCATGAGTTTTACTTATTCAACGCTGCTTAGAGTCCAATACTTTGCCATGTAGCAGTAGTTTTTGTTCAACATTGCTGATCCATCATCATACGTAGTGGCCAGCATGCAGATTTTCCATTTTCCCTTAACACTGTTGATGGTCTCTTCTTCATCTCATGATGACCAAACTTGATGGTCTCTTTTAACTTGAGCCACATATCCCTTTCCTTTTCTTTTTCTTCCAACTCTTGACCCATTCTAAGATAGAATGATCTGTCTTTGACTACATTGGCCTTACAATCTTTTGCGAAGTGATTCTCTTTATTGTATTTGTGACAAATCACAACATCTGTCTTGTCTTCTGATTGAGTATCGGAGTCATTGCTCTGAGGAGACTGCGATACCTCCTTTGGTTGATTTTTCTGAGAGCCTTTAGGATATCGAGAATGGTTGTTCTGAGGACCGAAGTTACGATTGAATGGAGGTTTGTTGAATTGTTGAACTTAACGTTTGTGAATCTCCCCATGGCATAAGGCTTTAGCACCCGAACATTAACAATCTTCTGGGCGCTCCATGTAAGGTATTGAGGGCGAGCGGTTTCCAGGTAGAAGTCACTGAGCTCCCTGTCAAGCTCATCATTCGGATGCGGGACTTCAAAAATTTTAGAGAAGGCGTGGAAGATGAACGCCTTTCGAGTCAGCGGCATATCAAACTGCGAATCGATAGAGTTGTTGCAGTCGAATGATATCACCGGCTCGAGCCATAGTATGCTTGGAGTCTCTATGGCCTCTTTTATCAAACGATCCCTGGTCCAGGCAGGGAAGAGCAACTTTCGGATCTCAAGGAGATCGTGGGCTTCTTTTTGCTTTCGTTCGGCTTCTTCAGCCTCACGCGCCACACGACTGGCATCGTCTTCAGCATTGCGACTGTTCTTTCTTTTTAACATGTCCGCAATGGTCTCCTTGTCTTCATCTTCACCTTCATCTTCATCTTCATCTCCTCCCTCTGCTATGTTTTTGCCCTTGTTCTTCACACCCGAACCCGAGGCATGACCAGTTGGGGGTGGTTTGGTTGTGTGAGTCGCTTTGGAGGAAGGAGGTGGTTTCGATCCTTTCTTCTCATCTCCCCCTTGTTTCGGAATGGACACGAAACTCGGTAGGCCTTCAAGTTTGCTTAAAAGGTCCATGGCCGGAGAGAGTTTTTCAGCGAGGGTGCGCCTCACCGAATGGTTTAGGATGGGGTCGTGTGCTTCCAGGTTTAGGGAGGTAGTCTTACTCGCCAAGACGTCCATCAGAGAATTTTCTGCCGCAAGATCCTCTTGGAGCTTTGCCAGGCGGGCATCGATGGAGGCACGAAGTGCCGAGTTGTCGTCGCTAATATGTTGTCTGAGAGTAACGAAGACAGCTCCGTCGAGACAAACTTGGCCAATTGTTGAACAACTGGTTCCAGAGTTGTCTTAGTGGTTTCGGCGCTCTCCTGCAAGGACTTCAGCAGGATGGAAGCATCATTGAATAGTTTATCGACCTTTTCGGTCGCTGCCTCACAGGCTCGGGTGGAGGCGTCGATAGCAGTAGTTGCTGAGGCCACGGAATCATGTTGAGCCCTGGAGAAGGCGTCAACGATCTTCTGAAGGGCAGCTTCAGACAAAGATGACTGCTGGTTGTAAGAGGAGGCGAGAAGTTGATCAACCTTCTCGTTAAGGTCGCGAAGATGCTTTCGTGTCACTGGAGCATCATCCTCCTCATCACTCTGAACTTAAAACGGACTATAGTAGACCGAATCGAAGTTCATGTGATCACCACCAAGGTATTGATCACCGCCATCAGAGGCGTCTTCTGGAGAATGAGGTGGTGGTGAAGTTGGGGGTGTTATTGGTTTGGTTGGTTCAGGTTGAGTGGGTGGGGGGTTAGTTTCGGGTGGTGGTTGTGTATGGGTAGGGTCGGTTGTATGTGTTTGAGTTTGTGGTGGTTCGGTTACAGGAGGGGTTTCGGTAACTGGTGGTGTTTCGGTTGATGTGGTGAATATGGGTGGAGGTATAGGGAATGAGGTTGGGGGAATTATGGGGTTAATGGTGGGAATGGAAATAGGAATTGTGGGTGGAGGTGAAGGAACTGGGGATTGATGAAGTTCCATTTCTGGGGTTGGGGACCGAGGTGGTGTGTTGCCTCGTTGAGGAGATTCGTCTCCTTGTGATCCTTCAGAGTCCGAACTCCCACCTTCGGATTCGCTTGAAGAGGAGGGAATAACGAGCTTTCGCTTTTGTTGGGTCTTCCTCCTTTTCGGCTGTGGGGATGAAGCAGCCTTCGGTTATTTTCGATTCTTGGGAGAAGGTCCCTTTGGAGCTTTGGACACTTCCTTCCCATTCTCTGCCTTTTTGCCCCTGGCCACCGGTTTATCGGCATCATGAATCGATCGCAGCATGTCCGGTGTCAGTTCCCTCGGACCAGTTGGCCTAAACTCCTTGATCGTCCTGATCAGTCTGCTATCGGCGGGCACATCGGCATACATCGACTCCGGGATAGAGCCAATGAATGAGAATTTTGATGCATCGGATACGATGATCTTCTTGGTATGAAACGTACCAATAGAAGACATCGATGCACCATCGGCTGTTGGAACATTGAACTTGTCCATGGCCCATCTTGTGATCAAGATCCAGAACCGGGCCAACGACACCTCAGAGTGTCGGGAAGAGGAAGAGAGGCTCTGAATCAGCTGTTGCCAAAGGACAAACCCATAGTCCAGGTTTATCCCATTGTACACCCCATACATTATCGAAAGGAAAAGACGACTTGCACCGTCAGATCCTGAGCTCCTCTCTGACAGTCCCTTGAAGAGAACTGTAAATAACCCATTCCACTGGGGCGGTAGGCAGGACTTCTTAAACTTGGCGACGGAGGTGAGAACCTCTGTGTAGCCCATGTTGTAAAACATGCTGTACAACATCCCAACCGGAATCGTCTCCGAGTGAACTCGCGATGGGTCAGCAGCAAACCCTAACATAGTGCAGAAACGGGGGCGAGAAATCGAGGTCTTGTGTTCTGCCACTTCAAAGAATACCCTGTCGACGACCTTGTCGTAGTAAGTCGTCGCATAGACCTGAGATAAGGCCACCATTGGCACCATTTCGATACGTGACAGTGCAGGAGCAAGCTGGGAGTACTTGAGGCATTCTATGACCGGCGACATGTAGGAATCATACGCCAGTGGGTTCAGATCAATGACTAGGCATTGTTGGGGCCGGATGGGAAGAATCTGAGAAGTTGCATGAACAGAAGAAGATTCAGCCATTGTTGCAGGTTTGGAGAAGAAGATGAACGGGAGAGAGTTTGGGAGTGTTTTTGCTTTGGAAATTATGGAGGCAGTAAAGAGGTAAAAGGTGGTGTTGATGGCTTTTTATAGTGGGTGATAGGAGAGAGAAAAATCGTTTCAAATCTCTTATGGAAATACGAAGCGGGTTTTTGTGAGTGACTGATTGGTGACAGTTGGGGCGTGCGATGATCACGTAGGAGAGATAGTGTCAGAGTCCTAGGATTACGCCGCCCAATAAGCGCCGGTTCAGAGAAAGGAACCGTTTCCATTTCCACACGCGCCTCTAATGCCAGAGTGATGACGCTTCAATATCGCACACGCGTCCTTTAAGTGTCAGCAAAAGCGCGGCCGTTTCAAATTCACGCGCCCTCCTTTTTACCGTCGTTTGAATTTCTATCCTTTCAACTCCCGCCGAGTCAACAACTTTTTGTCTTATCCCCTTTTAAACGGCTGTTTTCAATTAATGACCCACGTGGCTAATTTTTGACCACAACTTCATTAGTAACCACCCAGTAATAATCCAACCTGTAAAATAATTAGTAACGGAATTTTGGAAAATCTAGGATTTTCGTGCAAAGAGTGTAAAAGAAAAAGAAATAAAGCAACTCTTTTTAGGATATTCTGTGATGTCAATAATGACACGAAACTGATGATCCCGGGCACGAATCTCTTCCTTCAAGGTCAAGAGAGTCCTCAAAGTGTTAGTTTGGAATCCCGTGGAATTACGATCAAACATTTATTAATAAATGTTGAAAGGCTTCTTTTAATAAGGCTAATTAAAGGTGGTTTCGCTTTGATTCATCAATTCTATTCTTGATATAAGAAAGAAAGTGAACAAAGTACTTGTGAGACCGGTGTAGTCTGTTGAACAAGTAGGTTGGAGTTGATTTTGTTTTGGCTTTGATTAATATGAAATCTCATATGAAAATTTAAAACTGGATCCCTTGGGAAGAAATGTTATGGTGTGTAACAATTTCATGGGAATCACTCAAAAGAAAAATTGAGATTTCATGAGGGTACATTCGCCAATTCATTGGTGAAGTCTTGATCAAATTAATTGGTCACCGTCAATTCGTTGGTGTTGAATTTTTGGTTTCACTCAGCTCGTAGTGGCACGAAACTAAGATCATAAACATGATGGGTTTTAGCCATAAGAACTTTCCTATGTGCGCATGCAAAACCCTAATGCTTGGATCTAGGCTTTCTAATAAACATCCTTTGAACCCAAGACTTCTAATTACTAATTAGGTTAAATAACAACATTGAAACAGATCTAGAATCATACCTTTGAGTTCCTTGTTGATCTTGAGGTCTTGGAGCTTCTAGAGTCACAAATGTCACTCCTCTAATGGCTTACAAACACCAAAGCAAGGAGGATGATTTGGGAGAGAGGAGAGGGGAGGAATTTCGACCAGAGGTTCCTTACTTTAGGTCAAGTGTCGAATTCCATCAGCCATAGGGTCTATTTATACTTGTAGACTCCTTAAGGGTTACAACCTAAACCCTAATTGGATAATCTTCTCTTAAGGCTATCCAAATCCATTCCTAGATAAGCATATGGACGATTTTAGCTATCCTAAACCTCTTAGAATTCGTCCATACCAAATCCAAATGGATTTACAGTCTAAAGCTTAACTATCAAACAATTGACAGTTTATACCCCTTTGTTTAATTAATCTCTTTAAGTCACCAAATTAATTCTAATTAATTCTATGACTTATATTAATCAAATAACAAATATATTATTCATTATATTATTCTCATAATATATTAATAATATTTACTCTCTCTTAATAAATCATCCTATCAAGTTGCTATGATGAAGGCAACCCAAAAGGACCATGCACAACCGGGTCAAGTACTTGCCCAATATAGTTACAGCCTTAGACACTATTCCAACAGTCTCCCACTTGGATAAGTCTAGTAACTATACAAGTACAATTCGGTTTGCAATCGTAGCTCTCAAAGACGCTGTCAACTCTGATCTAATCAATCTTGTCCTTTAGATAAGGGAACGTACATTCCTCTGTTAGATATCATGCTGACAATCCTATGGAATGGTTAGTCAAGCATTTAGGTTTCTCGATCTCTGATTTATTTGACATAGAACTTAATCGAACACATCAATTCAGTTCTGACCGGGCCCGGCACATAAGTCAAATCAAATCATCGAACGGCCGAGATATTGCTTTTATCTTCTTAGATAAAAGTTACAGATAAACTTCGACTTATATGCATTTACTTATTCATTAACCAACTATACACAACAATACGTTTTATAACACCAAGTTACTGATGCGTTTTCGTATAATCAATGTACAATCAATTAACAAATAATAAACCATATATCTAGGTTTTAAGACTATATGATATTATCGTCTTGCGATCACCTTTTATATCGTATTCCATAAGGTCATTCCAGCAAGCGCGGGTTTATTCCAATGCTCAAAACTAGTTCATAAGCACTCATGAACGTTGCAGCAATCCTTTGCTATGTCTAACACCATTTAGACATTCTACACACCAATTCATGACAATCTTCTTTCATATCTACTTCCAACATATGAACGATTGTGGACCATTTGAATAATTCGATTATTCCTAATAACCTCAATTATTCTGGAAGTCAAAACATGCAAAGTGAAACAATAGCTAAACAATTAACATAAGATAGTAACATTACTCATAAATAAAACTCCTTTATTTAATCATCAAAATGTCAATTACATTTATCTATTACAGGTTTCTAATACTATCTAATCTATGCTAATATCATCCTTCAGCCCAATACTCCTAGCATGCTGCAAGTGCTTAACCCTACTCAGCCCCTTCGTAAGCGGATCTGCTGGGTTATCTTCTGATGATATCCTCTTAACTACAAGTTGTCCTTCTTCTACACGATGTCTAATGAAGTGATACTTTCTGTCGATATGTCTTGATCTACCATGATCCCTCGGTTCCTTGGTTAAGGCTACCGCACCTTCGTTATCACAGAAAATCTCCATTGGCTCCTTTATGGCAGGTACGACTCCAAGATCACCGATGAAGTTCTTTAGCCATATTGCCTCCTTCGACGCTTCGCTCGCTGCAATGTACTCTGATTCGCACGTTGAATCAGCTACGGTTTCCTGCTTGGAACTTTTCCATGTCACTGCTCCTCCATTTAGGGTAAAGACCCAGCCCGACTGCGAACGGTAGTTGTCCCTGTCGGTTTGAAAACTGGTGTCACTATACCCTTGCACCTTCAAGTCATCACTTCCTCCAAGGACTAAGAACCATTCCTTCGTCCTCCGAAGGTACTTAAGGATATTCTTCACCGCAATCCAATGTGCTTTGCCAGGATTCCCTTCATATCTGCTAACCATGCTCAAAGCGAAGGCTACATCAGGGCGAGTACAAGTCATAGCGTACATGATTGAGCCAACTGCGGAAGCGTATGGTACTCGGCTCATTTCTGCTATCTCAGCTTCGGTACTCGGACTTTGAGTCTTACTCAATTTGGCATTACTTTGTATCGGTAATTCTCCCTTCTTTAAGTTTTCCATACTAAAACGTTTTAGTACCTTCTCTAAGTAAGTATTCTGACTAAGTCCAATTAGTCTCTTACTTCTTTCTCTTACTATCCTTATTCCCAAAATGTAAGAAGCCTTTCCGAGGTCCTTCATAGCGAAGCACTTCCCGAGCCAGGACTTTACCTCCTGCAGAGTCGGGATGTCGTTTCCTATGAGTAATATGTCATCGACATATAGAACGAGGAAGCTTACTATACTCCCACTGGCTTTGACATATACACAAGATTCGTCTTCGCTTCGTACAAATCCAAACTCTTTGACTTTCTCATCGAAACAAAGATTCCATCTGCGAGATGCTTGCTTAAGTCCATAAATGGACTTCTCAAGGTTTCACACTCTATCCGAATGCTTCGGATCCACAAACCCCTCTGGCTGAGCCATGTAAACATCCTCAGCCAACTTTCCGTTAAGGAAAGCGGTCTTGACATCCATTTGCCAAATCTCATAATCATGAAATGCGGCAATTGCTAGCATCACTCTGATAGATTTAATCTTCGCAACTGGTGAGAAGGTCTCATCATAGTCAACTCCGGGAGTTTGAGTAAAGCCCTTCGCGACCAATCGCGCTTTATATGTGTGTACGTTCCCATCCACGTCGGTCTTCTTCTTGAAGATCCATTTGCACCCAACGGTCTTACGTCCGGGCACGTAATCAACCAAATTCCAAACTTGGTTATCATACATGGATTGGATCTCGCTATCCATTGCCTCTTTCCACTTTACAGACTTCGGGCCTGCCATGGCTTCCTTATAGCTATTAGGTTCATCAAGATTTACTAGTGTACCATCACTAATATACGTGTCCCCTTCGGTAGTAATATGAAAGCCATAAAACTGGGGATGAACTCTAACTCTATCGGAACGTCTAAGAGGTAAGGATTCGTCAACTGGCTCAACCGGAGTTTCCTCCTCGGGTTGAGTGCCAGCGGTAGAGGTTCCTTCATCTATCGATTCTTGAATCTCTTCAAGTTCGATTTGCCTCCCACTGTCTCCTTGGCTTATGAGTTCTCGCTCTTGGAAAACTCCTCTCCTCGCAACGAAGACAACATTGTCCTTCGGTCTATAGAAGAGATATCCAAAGGATGTCTGCGGGTAGCCGATGAAAATACATCGCTCACTTCGTGGTTCAAGCTTGTCGTGAGTATCTCGTCTTACGAAAGGCTCGCAACCCCAAACCTTGATTTGTGCCAACGAGGGAGCTTTCCCTGTCCACATCCCGTGAGGTGTTTTGGCAACCTTCTTAGTAGGGACTCGGTTAAGGATATGGGCGGCAGTCTCTAAGGCATACCCCCAGAAAGAAATAGGTAGTGCAGCACGACTCATCATAGAGCGAACCATATCCAATAAGGTTCGATTACGCCTTTCTGCCACACCATTCAACTGCGGTGTCCTAGGAGGCGTCAATTGCGAAACTATTCCACACTCCTTGAGATAATCGTGGAATTCAAGACTTAGGTACTCTCCTCCTCGATCGGATCGAAGCATCTTGATTTTCCTGCCCAATTGATTCTCCACTTCATTCTTGAACTCTTTGAACTTTTCAAAGGTGTCTGACTTTTGCTTGATTAAGTAGATATACCCATATCTACTATAGTCATCGGTAAAAGTCACATAGAAGCGGTTCCCATCCTTCGTGGTTGATCTAAATGGTCCACATACATCGGTATGTATTAGGTCCAATAGACCCTCGCCCCTTTCACAAGTACTCGTGAAGGGCGACTTAGTCATCTTTCCAAGCAAACAAGACTCGCATGTGTCATCTTCCCTAAGGTCAAATGACTCCAACACTCCATCCTTTTGGAGTTGGGCTATGCGTTTCTTGTTGACATGTCCAAGACGACAATGCCACAAGGATGCTTTATCCATACTAGTGGAAGAATCAATATTCAAAACATCATTTCCTAAGTTATCAACAATCATAACGGTTTCATATATTCCATTACATGGTATAGCTTCAAAGTAAAAGACACCATTTAGATAAGCCAAAATAGAACCATTCTCATTATTAAAAGAAAATCTAAATCCTTGTCTATATAAACCATGAAATGAAATGATGTTTCTTGCCATTTCTGGCGAATAGCAACAATTGTTCAAATCTAAAACTAAACTATTCCTAAGCACTAAGGAATACACTCCAATCTTGGTCACAGGCGACAATCTTCTGTTCCCCATGATTAGATTGATCCTTCCTTGCTCCACACCCCTACTTCTTCTTAGTCCCTGCACATTAGAACAAATGTGATAACCACAACTGGTATCAAGAACCCAAGAAATAGCATGATTAGAATCGTTAGATTTGATTGTATATATACCTGCGAAAGATGGCTTGATCTTTTCCTTCTTTGATTGCTTGCAGGTAATCCGGGCAGCTTCTCTTCCAATGTCCTATCTTGTGGCAGTGGTGGCACTCTGCCTCCTTCGGGTTAGAGCAGAGCTTGGCGGGATCAACTTTGGTCCCACTAGAAGAGGCACCATCTCGGGCTTTCACCTTGCGATAGTTCTTCGATGAAGCTTTCCTCTTCTTTCCCTTCCCTTGTCCAATAGCCAAGACAGGAGCAGCGGGCGGATTGGGAGTAGGTGCAACAGACTTGTCTTTGAAGTTGCTCTCAGCAACCCTCAAGAGACCTTGGAGCTTGCTTAGGGTGACCTCTTCTTTGTTCATGTGGTAGGTCATCCTAAATTGATTGTACATCGGAGGCAAAGAGTGAAGCACCATGTCGATCGCCAAATCCTCACCGAAGTCAACATTTAACTTGCGAAGGCGGTCGACATACCTTTGCATCTTTTGCAAGTGCACGGTAAGAGATTCTCCATGACCCATCTTCGCGGAAATCATGTTAGTGAAAATCTCGTACCTCTCTTGTCTCGCGTTTTGGTGGTACCTCTCCAATAAGTCTTGGTGCATCTCGTACGGGTACATGTCCTCGTAGGACTTTTGGAATTCGGAGTTCATGGTGGCGATCATGATGCAATGTACCTTCGTTGCATCTCGCTCATGAGTTTCAAAGGCGGTGATATCGGCTGGAGTAGCGATTTCGGTGTTGATTTTCTCGAGCTTCTCATCGAGGACATACTCCTTATCCTCATAACGAGCAATGGTGCGAATGTATCTTATCCATTCGCTAAAGTTCGTTCCATCGAAGGTGACCTTTTGGCAAAGGCTCATCAACGTGAAAGAACTAGCAGCAGCGTTGTTTGCGTTCGACATCTATAATTAGAAAAGGACAAAGATAGATTAGAATAAGAATCCCTAATTATCACCCAATAAGAGAATTAGGGCTAGGATCCAACAACAACATTTACATACTAGAAAAGGGATGCCGTAATCTAACATGCAAATAAATTGAAGGTAAGTGAATGACGATTCACTAATTCTCCATCACAAAACTTAAACTATTATTCCTAAGTGTTTTTGAGAATTCCTAGGTTCGGATGAGATTCATTGAAACTATTCAATGGCATGTTTAAATCTCGATATGCCCCTCTTGTTTGTGATTGGGATGCCGAGGATCACAAAGCGGGTGTGAATTACCATGCAAATTCACATGGCCCCTTCATTGTAACGATCACCTATTCGATGTGCCGGTAAACCACACACGCTCCATCGAACTATGATAAACAATGAATCACCCTTTGCCACCTTCGCTTAGAACCAATTAGTGTGCCGGTAAACCACACACGCTCCACTAACATCTTAGCAAGGTGCAAAGTGTAATTTCATGGGATTGCATCAATTCACTTTTCCTAAAGTAACTAGGATTGGGAAATTTTAAAATATGTGTAGTTACTTTGTATTTCTTATTATACTTTTAATGAGAGGATGAGGTTGCCCTATCCTACCCGTTCGGCTAACGACCCTCCACCAATCAAGCAAGCGGTGGGTGTGAGTGTACACCCATTAAGCGCCATTTTATAGGCCGCAACCTTATACCCACCTTATAGATCAGCTTCGTGAATGAGGCCTACTAACGGTAAGACTAGCATTTAGTTATACATATATACATTATTCTAGTAATATCATATTAGTATAGGGTTGTATTTTAAAACTTTTAAAATCTAGGGCTTGAAATTTAAGTTGTCTAAATTAAAACTTTTAATCACAAAAGTAAATTTCAAAACATGAGGGTAGGTTTTAAACATTTAAAACATGGAGGATCAAATAACAAATAATTCCAATTAACAATTAATATCCTAATTATCTATATTTGATTTATTCAAGATTTCTTTTAAGATAATTACCAAAATAATCAAAATAGTTAATTAATTATCATATAAGGAAATTAAATATTTAATTAGTTGATAATTACCTTTAACTAGATCAAGATAACAGTTATATTTATCAGAAAAACGAATTAATATTGATCTAATTAGATTATGGTAAGTTAAGATAAGATAAACACAAAGAAATCCCGAATCTGGCCATTCCTGACGCCTGGACTCGCCGAGTGCACAAAGGGACTCGCCGAGTCAGGCCTACTCGCCGAGTCCACTTTGAGACTCGCCGAGTCCATGACTCAGAAACCAAAAATCGAATTTTGCAGGTTTGTTTCAGTTAATCAAGCAACAATTTACAGAAAACCAAGCTAGTCTCTGATACCACTGATGGGTTTTAGCCATAAGAACTTTCCTATGTGCGCATGCAAAACCCTAATGCTTGGATCTAGGCTTTCTAATAAACATGCTTTGAATCCAAGACTTCTAATTACTAATTAGGTTAAATAACAACATTGAAACAGATCTAGAATCATACCTTTGAGTTCCTTGTTGATCTTGAGGTCTTGGAGCTTCTAGAGTCACAAATGTCACTCCTCTAATGGCTTACAAACAACAAAGCAAGGAGGATGATTTGGGAGAGAGGAGAGGGGAGGAATTTCGACCAGAGGTTCCTTACTTTAGGTCAAGTGTCGAATTCCATCAGCCATAGGGTCTATTTATACTTGTAGACTCCTTAAGGGTTACAACCTAAACCCTAATTAGATAATCTTCTCTTAAGGCTATCCAAATCCATTCCTAGATAAGCATATGGACGATTTTAGCTATCCTAAACCTCTTATAATTCGTCCATACCATATCCAAATGGATTTACAGTCTAAAGCTTAACTATCAAACAATTGACAGTTTATACCCCTTTATTTAATTAATCTCTTTAAGTCACCAAATTAATTCTAATTAATTCTATGACTTATATTAATCAAATAACAAATATATTATTCATTATATTATTCTCATAATATATTAATAATATTTACTCTCTCTTAATAAATCATCCTATCAAGTTGCTATGATGAAGGCAACCCAAAAGGACCATGCACAACCGGGTCAAGTACTTGCCCAATATAGTTACACCCTTAGACACTATTCCAACAAAACACAGATGTTGTGTAACCATAAACCTCAGTGGTAGGTTCTGAGAGTCTCAAGGGTTACGTTGATGAAACGAATGTAATGGAGAAGGGTAATGGGGATGGTGTAAGAAAACATAGTACCTCTGCTGCGAACATAAGGACCAAGCAGGAAACTCTTAACTCATGTGAGAAAAGAGTGAGGTAGCTCACGATTAGAATAAATATGTTAGCCTTATTGGGAAGACAAGGTTTGTGTATACCAGGTCATGAAGGCTATTATTCAAAATCTTATGAGGCATGGGACACATACAGGAGCATGCTTCTAGGGACACTAAAGTAAGTCATCAAATCTATCCCCATAAACAAATGAGCACACAAAAAAAATAAAATATTTTTGGAGTTTTGATATTAAAAAAAATAAAAATAAAAATAAAATAAAATTAAAAAAATAAGACTTAAAAAATTAAAAAGAGTTAAAAGAAAAAAATACGATTTTAAAAAAAACTTTGGAAAAAATTGAAAAACCGAACCCGAACGTTCGGTTGGTTTCGGTTGGGAAAAAGATGAAAAACCGAACCCGAGCGTTCGGTTGGTTTCGGTTCAGGAAAATTTTGAAAAACCGAACCCGAACCTTCGATTGGTTTCGGTTCCACAAAATTTTGAAAAACCGAACCCGAACCTTCGGTAGGTTTCGGTTTTGGAAAATTTTGAGAAACGAAGGAATTTAGATATACAAGAAATAAATACTTTTAACACAAAGAAAAACAAAATTGTACAAGTAATATACAACACAGAAAAACTACCTTTGAAGTAATGAGCGAGTCAGATGGTTGAACCGAACCCGAACGTTCGGTTGGTTTCGCTTCTTACGTTTGAGTTTGAGAGGTAGTGTCAGGTACTGACTCTGATTCCATCATACCTAGCCCTTGCAATATTTTATTGAATGATGCTTCAGGAAGAGCTTTGGTAAAGACGTCAGCCAGTTGATCAGTGGTTCTTACGAAGTGAACTTCGACATTTCCATCTTCCACATGATCTTTGATGAAGTGATACCTCAGTGCTATGTGTTTGGTTTTAGAATGTTGCACTAGGTTATGACAGATCCTAATTGCACTTTCAGAGTCACAATATAGTGGGATCATCTTCATATTGAGTCCATAGTCTCGAAGTTGACTCTGGATCCAAATCACTTGGGATGTGCAGGATGCAGCGGCAATGTATTCCGCTTCGACAGTAGACAGCGACGCACACGTTTGTTTCTTGGATTGCCAGCTAACCAACTTCCCATCAAGAAATTGACAGCCACCAGTTGTGCTTTTACGGTCGAGTCCACATCCTCCAAGGTCAGCATCAGACTAGGCTTGAACGAAGAAGCCTGAATTGGATGGATACCATAGACCTAAGGAGGTGGTTCGCTTGAGATAGCGTAGGATGTTCTTTACTGCCAGCATGTGAGGTTCGCGTGGGTTAGCCTGAAATCGAGCACAATAACACACAGAGAACATGATATCAGGCCTGCTAGCAGTTAGATACATCAGTGAGCCTATCATTTGACGATAGAGCGTGATATCGACAGCCGGTTTATCTAGTGAAGGGGTAAGCTTGGTGCCGAATGCCATTGGGACTTTGACTTTTGAGTCGCCCATCATTCCAAACTTCGCTAGGAGAGTCTTCGTGTAAGCTTCCTGATTGATAAAGATGTCTTCGGGTCCCTGTCTTATATTTAAACCAAGGAAAAAATTAATAAGACCCATTGAGCTCATTTCAAACTTAGTCTCCATCAACTTTCTGAATTCAGCTGTTAAGCTGGGATTCGTGGAGCCAAAGATGATGTCATCGACATAAATTTGAACTATCATAAGGTGGTTACCTTCCTTTTTGCGAAAGAAGGTTGGGTCAACCGAACCTTGTTTGAATTTAGACATCTTTAAAAATTTTGTAAGCGTTTCATACCAGGCTCTCGGAGCTTGTTTGAGGCCGTACACAGCTTTATCCAGAATGTAGCAATGATTTGGATACTTTTCGTTCACGAACCCAGGAGGTTGCTCCACGTACACAGTTTCTTCGAGTTCTCCATTGAGAAATGCACACTTGACATCCATTTGGAAAACCTCAAAGTTTTTGTGAGCAACATAAGCCAGAAATATTCTAACAGATTCTAGCCTAGCTACTCGAGCGAAAGTCTCTTCATAGTCTATTCCTTCCTCCTAACAGTATCCCTTGACCACCAGACGAGCCTTGTTCCTTATGACATTACCTTCCTTGTCCATTTTGTTCCTAAAAACCCATTTAAGACCAACAACCGAAGCATCTGGAGGAGTTGGAATGAGGCGCCAGACTTTATTCCTTTCAAACTCGTTCAGTTCGTCTTGCATTGCTTGAACCCAATCAGAGTGATCGAGGGCAGTGTTCACTGTCTTCGGTTCAACTTTTGATACGAATGAGTTAAACATACAAAACTCAACCTTTGAAAATAAGGATGTCTGTTTTGCCTTCAGTTGAGATCGGGTTAGAACTTTTTCAGATACATCACCAACTACTTGAGAGATAGGATGATCTCTGGTCCATTTGGTAAGAGGAGGGTAATTCGGATCGAAGGTTTGATCTAGTTCAGCGTTGATCATCTCTTCTGGCTCAGATTGGCTATCGAAATCAAGCGTCATATCATCATGCTCTCCCTCAATTGATGAGTCTTGAGAAACATGAGCTTCGGGGGTTTCTTGTGGTGCTGGACTTTCAGATGTTGAAGCACCCTCGTTTGGAGGGGCATCTTCGGTTGGAGAGGCACCTTCGGTTGGTGAAGGACCTTCGGTTGAAGATGTAGAGTTTGGCTCCCCATGGACTTGTGGGCTTGACTCCCCCTCGACATGAGAACTTGGCTCCCCCTCTACTGAAGCATTGTTGGATGGAGATTCATCAGTGGGCGATTCTCCTTCATGCATTCTTCTTGCAGCATCTTCGACAATCTGCTTCATATGATCAACTTTGTTGTCAGCTGCACCTGCTTCTGAGAGAGAAGCTTTTTCCGGTTCGTCAAAGAGTTCCATAAATTTCTCGTATAAATTGGCGATCGAGACTGTGACTTGGCCAGTTTGAGGAAAGATTTCCCCTGCAGTGTCTTCTATGGCCTGTAGCTTCTTGACATAGCTATCGTCAAAGGTCACATAGTATGTCTCTTCAATCCTTCTTGAACGTTTGTTTAGGACCCTGAACGCCTTGGATGTGAGTGAGTAACCCAGAAAGATTCCCTCGTCGGCTTTGACATCAAACTTGTTGCGGTGTTCTTTAGAGTTAAAGATGAAACACCTTGAGCCAAACACATGGAAAAATTTCACATTGGGCTTTCTGTTGTTTATTATCTCATATGGTGTGAGCGTGAATCGCTTATTGAGATAGGACCTGTTCTGTGTATAACAAGCAGCAGAAATAGCGTCAGCCCAAAAATAAAGAGGTAAGGAAGCGAAACTTAGCATAGTTCGGGCAGCTTCACACAAGGATCGGTTTCGTCTTTCGACTATTCTGTTCTGTTGTGGTGTGTAGGGAGCTGAGAAATTGTGACTAATTCCCTTTTCTGCAAGAAACTCTTCAAACTCCCTATTCTTGAATTCAAGACCATTGTCGCTCCTGATGTTGCGAACGACCTTCTTGAGCTGGACTTCAATTTGCTTGATAAACAATTTCAGCTTATGAGTCGCTTCAGATTTGAGCTTTAGAAAGAACACCCATGTAAATCGTGAAAAGTCATCAACGATAACAAGAATATACTTGCTACCACCGATGCTTTCGATAGATGAAGGACCACACAAATCGATATGAAGCAATTCGAGTGGTTCAACAACTTTTTTGTTGATTACAGATGGGTGACTTTGACGACTCTGCTTTCCCATTTCGCATGCAGCACACAAATGCTCTCTGTCGAACTTGAGCAATGGAAGACCCCTAACATGACCTCCAGTGACAAGTCGGTTGATATCTTTGAAATTGAGATGAGAGAGTCTTCTGTGCCACAACCAGCTTTCGTCGGATTGAGCTTTTGATAACAGACATATGGCTGGGTTTCCTTTGATGGGTTTCATGTTCAGAGGAAACATTTCACCCTTTCGCTCTGACTTTAGAATCACTTTCTTTGTCGTTTTCTCTATGATTTCGGAACCTTCATCATCGAATGAGACTTTGAGACCTGTACCTCCAACAAGCTGAGATACACTGATGAGGTTGTGTTGGAGTCCTTCCACATAAGCCACCTTCCTTATTGTAAAGTCACCATTCGTTATCATCCCGTATCCCTTTATGGTGCCGAAAGAGTTATTTCCAAACTTAACGTTGCCACCATTTGCAAGAGATCTGTATTCCCTGAGCTCCTCTTTCCTCCCTGTCATGTGACGCGAGCAACCACTATCGATGTACCATTCTTCGTCAAACTGCTCGTCACTTATAACCTGCAAAAATTAAGCAGATTTAGGAACCCAAAGTTTCTTGGGTCCATGTGAGCTTTTCATGGGAACGGGAATAGTAAGAGAGATGTCAACTAGATATGTTCGTTTTATTAGAGTTGTTTCATCTTTCTTTTTAATGGTAAAGACTTTTATTTTGTTAGGATTGGGTGTGTTCGTTTTGGACTCTGGTTTGGATTCATCGACCTTCTGCTTTCCCTTCTGTTCAGCTGATGAATGAGGTTTTTGAGAAGAAGCGGGATTAGCTTTAGAGCAAGATGGAGATGAATTGGTGGAAGTAGAAGAATTACAAGAACGAGAAGAGTTAGAATGAGAGTTTTTGGATGGGGAGGACTTCCTGGCTGATGACTCTAGGTGACCCTTTTGCTTTTGATCATTGGAGGGGCTGACCTTCGAGTCTTGTTCTCTTTTGACTTCAGAGCTGAACCTCTGTGTTCGGTTGGAGTTGTTCTTGGAACCGAACCTTTGGTTTCGGTTGAAGTCCTTTTCAGAACCGAACCTTTGCCTTCGGTTGGTATCCTCTTGTGAACCGAACCTTGGCTTTCGGTTGTTGGAACTTTCAGGCTTTCTTACAGGATTGTTTTCATACTTCAGATTCTTGTCTTTGTGTGAATAGTATGCATTCTGGGAGTGCCAGAATTGTTTCCTTTCAGAAAGGTTTTTCCTATATCTTTGGTTCCTTTCTATCTTCTTATCCTTCATCTGCTTAGGTTGATGATGAACGTTCGCTTTCGTTTTTGTTGTCACCTTGGCTGGTTCCTTTTGAACTTCAGGAGTTTTACTTTGAGCCGAGGGAGCAGAGGGAATATCCGAAGAAGATTTAGTTTGCACTGAGGAAGTGGAAGGAATATCTGATGAAGTTTCACTTTGAGCCATTGGAGTAGAGGGAATGTCTTCTTTTGCTGAATGATCATTCTCCTGAGGAATATCTTTCGTACCACTGGTACTTGGCTCATTGAAATTATCCGGCTTATTTAATGGTTCAGGGATGTATCTTCCTTTGCGCATCCAGGAGGTTCTTTCAGACAAGCCAACGGTTTTGTTTGCATTATCAATAGGAGCTTCCCAGAAGAACTCATCACATCCATCAGCATTGTCTTCGTTAACAATAGCTGTTAGTTCAGCTGTTTGATGTTCGGTTACTCCAGTCACCTTGTATACCTGATTCAGAGTGGTCCTGACTTTTTGATACACAACAGCTTTTTCTACTAATTTCAGGGACTTTTGTTGGGTCAATCTAGCGAATTCCACAGAATTTTCAGAAATAAGATTTTTGTGGTTTTCAGTTTCGCTTTTAACAAATTCTGAGCAGTCAACCATATCCTCTACAGAAATTTCACTCATGTTTTCGTCCTCGTTAAGCTCAGATGCATTTTCAACATCGATTTTATTTTCTGAGCTTACGTTGGCGTTTAGAGAGTCAAATTTTTGCATGGTTTCGGTTCTCAGTTTAAGTCTGTCATTTTCGTCCAAAAGATTTTTGAGCATGTCCTTGTGGTCTTTGGATTTGATGAAGGACTCAATTTTGTCCAGTCCATACATATAGGTTGGGTTGACATCATCAGACGATATCACACTCTCACAATTGTAGGCTTCGGCATCGATTTCATCCTCCTTAAACTCTAGGAAGGGCAAAATCATGCGATGAATCTTTTGGCCTATCTCACAATCCAAGTGAAATTGAGTAATATTGGAATATAAACGTTTAGCTATTAAACAAAAAACATTTCGTTGTTTTAACAATTTCAAATTGTCTCTCTGCAAATAAATGTTTTCGTCTTTAACTTTAACTAATTCCGACTCTTTTAACTCAATCCACATTCGCCGCTCCTCACTCTTCGACGCCACCCTGCTTAATTGATCAGTCAGGTTAGACTTGGTAACTCGAGTTTGAGTCAAACTACTATCTAAATGAGAAATTCTTGTATTAACATTTTTTAGTTCTTTCTCGTATGAGGATGATGGTACTTTAGATGAAATAAAAACAAATTGTACCTTCTTTATCAGTTCATCGAGCTCATTGAACTGCTGGCTGAGTGGTTTGGCCGTAAAGCACATATCTTCCTATACCTTCGGTCCATCGCTTCCTCCATCGGTATTGTATCCTCTCATTCGAGATACGTCAGTCACCATGAAGCATTTTCCACCACTGCTTTCCTCCTTAGCCACATAAGCCTTTCCATGAGTAGGCTTCCTCACTTCTTCGTCTTCTGAGTCAGTAGACCAAACTTCTGTGCTACCGAACTCATCGTCATTAACCGAACCCTGCACAATAAGAGCATTAATAGAATGGTTAGCGGTAGACTTCTTCTTTCTCAACTCATCCAATCTCTTCTGCAGCACGGCTTCCTCATCATTTCCATCGTCCTTTTCGGCCATCTTCTTAAGAACACAGTCCTTAGCATAGTGGTTCTTGCCACCACAGTAGAAACAGCTTACTCCGGAATCGCCATCTGCCTTCGGTTCCTTCTTGGGCTCCTCAGCCTTCGGTTCATTGTTCACCTTTTCAGAGCTGTAACTCCCCTGCCAGTTTCGGTTTTTGTTACTGGGGAATCTCTTCTTTATGAATCTCTTAGGATTGGATACCATCATGGCATAATCCTCAGTCGTGAGGTCATATTCCTCCAAGTTGAGCTCTTCATCCTCCATCACAGCTTTACTTTTAGATAGGAGGGCCAACGAGCCAAGACTAGAAACAACGTTCTTCTCTTGAACCACAATCTTCTCTTGCGACTTTAGAATACCCACCAGTTTCGCCAAAGAGTATGATTTAAACTGCTCATGGGCTTTGACTGTGGAAACCACTGCTCTCCATTCAGATCTCAGTCCGTTCAAGAAAGTAACCTTCTGTTCAATGAGCTTCCTTTCAATGTCGTGTTTAATCATCTTGATGAGAAGATGATTGAAGCGATCAAACGTCTGGGTCACCGTTTCTTCGGCCCCTTGCCTGAATTCTCCAAACTCAGATAGAAGCAAGGTTTGGATAGAATGTTCAAGATCTTCATCTGTGGAATACAGTTCGCGAAGTCTATCCCATACTTCCTTTGCCGTAGTACATGAGCTGACCAGTCTGAATGTGTCGGACTGAAGGGCGAATCTGATCAACCTTAGAGCTTTAATATTGCACTGAAATTTGTCTTTTTCATCTTGTGCAATATCCTTCACGTCCGTAAGCAGATCGTTGTACTCTTTTTGCGTCTTAATGATTCTGGATGTTGCAGAATGAGAAAACGGTCCATTGATGATGGCTTCCCAGATGAGATAACCATTGTCCTCCGATCCAATCACGTAATCTTCAAAATGATGCGCCCATACTTCATAGTCATGGGTGTACAAGATTGGAATCTTTGTTGTCGAACCGATGCTGTTGGAAATATTAATAGGGTTTGATTGCGTTGCGTCCATAATGATCGTAAAAACCTGTTCAAAGATCAGACTTGTAATAAAGCAGATTAGGGCAAAACAATAAATATTAAGATACGTCAATTAAGATGACGGCTCAATAAATATCGATGATTGCGGAAAACCCTAATGGAAATCTTTTTCACAGAAAAGATGTGTATCGATTACACAGCCTCCTGCTCTGATACCAATTAATGGGATTAAAACAACTTTTAATCTATGAAGATCGATTAGATCTTGAACAAGTATATGAATAAGAAACAGTAAAAACGCAATAATAAGAACAAAACAGCTTGAATCAAATGTGTCGAATGATTAAATAAAATCCTCAGAAGAGCTCGATTAAGAACATCAACTGTAGAGGATTAGAAGATTAAAAGAACGATTAAAGAAAAATATTGTACTCTGGATGAATCGCTATATAGATAATCTCAGCAATCTTAACCTAATATGCATGCAAGCATTTAACTTATATACAATACATAAAAGGCTCTCGGTTGGACAGGCCCAAACCGGAGAATACAAGGCTAAACTAATGAGCCCAAAAGACGCAACATCAAAACTATCTTCAGCCCAACATCTCCATTCTTTGTGACCAGTGATGATATTCATTTGCTACCAGTATCGGAGCTCGGTTCGAACCACCAACACTATTGGAGACATTCAGAGATAACGATTGTGCCATTTTGTTTCGTTTTTGTTTTTGTTTTTTGTTTTTTGTTTTTTGTTTTTTGTTTTTTGTTTTTGTTTTTTTGTTTTTTTTGAGAAATGAGCTTTAGTGGTATAGAAGGCTTAATGAGAAAATCAGAGTTCCGATATTCAAAAAGCAACCACTTTGGCTCTGATACCAATTGTTGAGAGAAAAACTTGGAGACACACTTGAACAAACGTTAGAACAAGTATATTGCAGAATAGAGTTAATCTCAAAGGATCTAAAAAGCTCAACAATAATATAGTTAGAGTTAGGAAGATATTTGCGGAATTTAAAGAAATTTAAATGACAACAACTGTTATATCAAGAATACACTTAAGCTGATTCATAACAAGGAATGCATTCACTCCAAGTTAATAAGGAAGATCAAACTTAGTGATTAAGTCTTACAGACTTGCTCTGGAGAGAGGTTATATTCAGATACGTTTAAGTAGTTGAGAGTAAGAAGAGTAAAACGATAGAGAAATGAAGAAGATAACTTAGAGAAATATATTCAGAATAAGTTCATAAGTTATCAGTAAGGAGTAAGAAGTGTATTTGATACAAGAGAATGAGTCTCTATTTATAGAGACTCTAAACTAGATTAAGACTCTATAAGCAGCCGTGCAAGGCATACTGGATAATAGAGTGAATTACATAAAAGACAAGTAAAATTAATCTAGTAGACTGCGGTAGAAAAAAAAGAACTGGTTGTGGTTACAGTTGTAGAATTGACTCCGGGTGCTGGATTGGCTGTGGGAGCTGAACCGTTGCGGTAGTAAAGAGAAGCGCTAGTTGAGTTTAATAGGGTCACTTTTATGATTCAACAATGAGCAGACCAGTGAGTTCCACACCTCAAAGGTTACTCACACCATACTTGAGCAGACTCGAGTGATCTTCGGTTCGATTAAGGAGGGTATTCTAGGGCTGATGGACGAGAGGCTGAGCACATTCCGTGCTGAGGTGGCGACAATGATGGGGTCGCGCACACTCACCTTCAGGGAGTTCCGGGCTTCTAGAGCTCCAGACTATCATGGGGAACGGGACCTCATAGCGAGTACCAGGTGGTTGGAAGATGTCGCCAATGTATTCCACACCAACAGATGTCCCGATGGGGACAAGGTCAGATTAGCATCCTGTCTTCTGAAGAACAGGGCACAAGATTGGTGGGAGGAGGTTGGGCATGTCATCGGGGATGACGCAACACTTGATGCGATGAATTGGGTTGATTTCCTACCAGGTTCAGAGTCGAGTTTGCACCGGTTATCGATGTGCAGCAGTTAGCCAGGGAGTTTCAGGATCTCACCCAGACTACAGAGACAGTGGCGGAGAATACCGCCAAGTTCAGCGAGAGGGCTCTTCTCGTTCCTTAGTACGCAACTGATGACGAAATGAAGAAGGCCTGTGACATCCCCAATTTTCACGGCCAGAAAAGACCAATTTTGTTTATGCTTTATAAAAATCAGAGTACTTCTTTTAATTAAAATGTTGTGGAATTTGTTCCCAGTAAAACATGATAAATACGTTATCAAAGCATTCCTAAAGAAATGTATTTTTATTCATTTAAAAACATTTGGGATGTCATCTTCAATACAGTAACATAAGCATAAACAGAACTTACATTCATTATCACTAGTGATCTACATCTTTTTTAAATCTCTCAGTGTAATGTAACTTCATATCGACACATGTGATACAAATAAACTGAGTGGGTCAGGTTGGGAAACCTGGTGAGTACATAGGGTTTTCAACCCACAATAATATAATTATTATGTTTAAACAATCAAGCAATCAACCCAATTACCCAAACCCATTATCTTCTTTATTCTTAAGGATCTACCCTAAGAATCAGCTATTTCTCGTTCACTAATTCCTAAGGATCGTGCTAAGGAATCAACACGAAGTCCATCGTTGCCACGGTTTACACAACGGGCACTAAGTCTGCATAGTCGCCAGGGTTTAGGCATCAAGTCTACATGATCACCAAGTTTTAGGTATCAAGTCTGCATGATCACCAGGGTTCAGGCATCAAGTCTGCATGATCACCAGGGTTTAGGCATCAAGTCTGCAAGATCACCTAGGTTTAGAGTACACCGGGTGAACAGATCGGTCACAACACCTATAGGTTACGAGTCTGCTAGTGTTCCACTGGACTGTCTAGAATAGACCGTGGTTATCATCCATACTCTGTTGAATGACGGGGCCATCTTTTGGGAAAAGGCTTCTCACATCGTCCACCTCATGGTCTATAACACCTCCCAACTCATCATCCAACTCACATTCCATCTATTACATCTACCCATGTTTTACCCCACATTATCGTAGATATAAAATACATATACAGTTTAAATCATTTATAACATGTATAAAATCGTTCATCCTGCATAGACAACAAGTATTCAGATAATATGCACACATAAAACGTAATTTATATAAAATACTTCATATCTATATGTAAGATGAAAGTAACTATGCACTCACCTGGTAAGGTGGTGACTCGGTACTCGGACAACACTTCGTTACTCTTAAAACAATTTCCTTCGACAAAACCTAGTATCATTACCACTAGGGTTTAGTTTAATATTCACCGAGACAACTTAATAGTCTAGCTATTATTACTATTATATAAGCGTTAAAAATACTTATATAACCTATAATAATAGCTATACTATATTGAAACGTAAGCTATACTAAAGGTAGGTGAGGCATAACTCACTTACAGCGGGTTTTCTCGAAAACCGGGCTTCGCTGGAGCAGCGTTTTCGAGCCGAAAGGCTCTTTTCTCGGGACACCGGGAGCCTCGGGGCTTCCTTCGGGTGCTAGGGGGTTTACCTAGACTTTTAAGGGGGGGGGGGGGGGGGGGGTTCGGGGCTTTAGAGAGAGAAAGAATGGTTTGAAGGTGTGAGGAAGTGAGGGAACCTGACACCTCTATTTATAGGGGTGCTGACTGATGGACTCGCCAAGTAGGAGGACCTACTCGCCGAGTTGCGGCATGTGGCAACCTTCTGGTGGTGCCACGTGTCCAATTCTGGTGGTGCCACGTCACCCCTATCGCGTATCAGCCTTCAAACTTAGAAAAATCATAACTCTCGCATACGAGCTCCGTTTTTGATATTCTTTTTTTTCAACGCGTAGGTGAAATCAAGATCTACAACTTTTATTTAGACTCCATCGGCTAATTTTCGACCGATCTCAAATTTAACAGTAGGAGGCGTTTAGACTATTAAATGACCGCGAAGAATTTGTAACTCCTTCATACGGACTCCGTTTTCATCTATCTTTTTACCGTTGTGTTCCTATTAATGAGATTTTTAACTCTCATTTAGGTCACATAAGCCAAAAACCGCTCGAACTAAAAATCAAGTTTCGGGTCGTGCACTGCTAAGCCAAATCTTAGAAAATTCATAACTTCTTTATACGAAGTCAGATTTGGGCGTTCTCTTTTGTATGTTCTCGGTTTAACATATAATAAAACTTTCGTTTAGATTGCTAAGGGTAAAAGTCGCTCCATCGTAAATTTACTCTTTACGCTTTCCGGTGTCGTGCCGGTTTTGCCGTAAAACTTCGACGACCCATAACTTATTCGTTATAACTCGGATTTCGGCGTTCTTTATATGTACGGACACTTTGAGACATATTCTACAACTTGGTTAAGACTATTTATTATGAATAATATTTTTCCAAAGAGTCATTTTCAACACTTTTTTCCTCTAAATTGACTAGCCCGGATCTACGGGTGTTACAATTATCTCCCCCTTAGCATGATTACGTCCCGAAATCATCAAAGAAACAAGATTGTATAATGACTCCATATGTTATCTCTTCATCCTAGGTAATAACTGTAACTTCTATGTTGCTTCGAATGAGTATCTAACTCTTGGACTCCTTGACTGCAGGTGGTGCTCGGTCTTGCACCTGCTCGTTAGACTTTCAATCATGAACTTCATGTCACAACCTCATTCTTTATCAGAGACTCCTTCTTCTTCTTAGAAAACTTAGGATAAGTTAATTTGATTACTACAATTGACCAATGTGTCATATTCTAATGACCTATCATCGTATGTAGCAATGCTTAGACTTAGGTCTCTTAGAGTCAAATTCTGGAATGGAATATGCCTTCCTTCATGGTCTAATATGATATAATCACATTTTAACATGTAGCATTTCTAGCTACCAACTTCTTTAACAACGAGCGTGATACTTCTATTGATCGCTTTGATTTCAATCATTTGGTTTAAGTTGGACGCTACATCAAACTTGGTTCTCTGAACCACGTAACCTACTCATCGTAGTCGGACTCAATGTGATATGACCACTAGGGTCGGGATAACAACAATCTTCTTAGTCATTACCGAAATGATGGTAACAACATACTTGAATAAAATGAAATCAATTACTAGTTTCTTGGTAACCTTGTGACTTTCCCTGATCCAAGCGTGAGTCCTGTGCTTCCGGTAGTATATGCATCTACTACCTTTCACACCTACTCATACTTGTCCAGGTATTGTCTCATAGTTTTCCAAGTCACTATACAAGAAAATCACATAATAGTTTAACACATCAGATAACAAAACGAAGGCTTTATTATTTCTCGAAACTATTATATAGGTGTTCAAGTTCACCCTAGACTATGCCTCTAATAGGCTACATCATATGGTACTATCTCTTTGGCTACCTTGTAACTCGATCTTCGGGTATGAGTTCCTTATCCTTGGTTCCCCGCGTTGTTTTCCACTTCGTCGAGGATCCTGTGGAATGCCCTTGGCCTTGGTGGTGTGTTTGGCCTTGCTGCCTCGTTTTTCTTTAGGAAGTCCCTAGAAATATGCCCTTCTTTGTTACATCCGTAACAAACCTTCTTGTTGAACGCACACTTTGCTGGCGTAATGCCCTATCTTTCAACATTTGTAGCAAGTCACCTCCTCGCTACATTTCCTGAAGTGCTTCTTTTTACACTTCTCGCACCACTTGGCTTCACCTCCTCCTCCTTCTTCAGTCTTTGAGAATTTCCTTTCTTTGTTGGATTTTGAAGATCCTTCATGCTTCTTTTTCTCGCCAACTTCAGCTCTCTCCAGACCCTTTTCCCTAATTTGGGTCTCAACATTCCTGGCTGCCCAGATGGATCCTTTCAAAGTGCTTGCTTGCTTGACTATTGGTCCAAAGTCTGCTGGTAATCCATGGGCAAACTTGTTGACCTTGGAGAGCTCAGTTAGAACTAGGTAAGGAACAAGCTTCATTTTCCCTGTAAAACTTGTAGCATACTCGATGACACTCATCCTTCCCTTTTTAGATTCTGGAAACCATTGTTGATCTCCAGAAGATCCTGCTCAGAGGAATACTGCATCTTTAACTGCACCAGAAAATCTTCCCACGACATCTTGCCTGCTTCTCCTCTGGGCATCGAATCAGCTAGTAGCTTCCTCCAGCTTAGTCCTCCAGATTTCAACAGAGGAACTGCAAGGGAGGTCTTTTACCTGTTGCTACACTCGCAACTCTCAAACATTGTCTCCATCTCGGAGATCCATTTCATGACTTCCATCGGCGTTGGGCTTTTGGATAGACTCGGTGGTTTGGATGCCATGAAATCCTTGTATTTGCATCCATGTCCTTCATTTCCTCCATCCTGGTGGTTTCGCCTAACTTTCGGTGGGTTGGCTTGACCAACAGTCCCACTATAGTTTCCTCCTTCTGACTGTCCATCATCCAGCTCGGGCAGTTCAATTGGTACTGTAAGTTCTTCTCGGTTCTGTTGAAGTAAACGCCTTGTTTCCTCCATTTGGCGATCCAACATCATGTGGGTCATCGCTTGCACTCTGGCCATAGTGATTGGCTCAGGTGCGATTACTACAACATGTATTTTTTCAGCCACTGGGGGCCGTTGATTCCTGTCTCCATTTGTGTTCCCGACTCCACTTCGGGTTCTAGCCATTTTGATCTATACCCCAGATCAGATGTTTGGTGCGAAATGACGAGAATTAAGATAGGAAAGATTTTATTTATGATTGACGTGTAAATCTCCTTATTACTCCGAAAAATTACATGCCAGTTCTAATACCGTAATTAAACGTTTAGAAATCTGAACACATAAAATTTCTAGATCCGGTCGGAAACATACCATAGATCTGATCAAACAATAGCATATAGCATCACAAATCATTTAGCACATAAAAGCATTTTAGGCATCCTCCTTAATTGAGCTAGTGCTTGTATCTATTCAGGTGTATTACCTAAATCCATTAGACACACTCCTCACAATCACTTGAACACGAGGCAGCGTCGAGGCCAACAAGAACTCGCACTTGGATAACTTCGCAAAAAGACTCTCCCTCCTCAGTGTCTCTAGCACCTCTCTCAGGTGCTCCTCGTGCTGCTCTTGAGTCTTGGAGTAAACCAAGATGTCGTCAATGAATACTATCACAGACCGATTCAGCATCGGCCTGCATACGCGGTTCATGAGATCCATGAACGCGGCTGGAGTGTTGGTGAGCCCAAACGACATCACCACAAACTCATAATGACCATAACGGGTCCTAAAAGCTGTCTTCTGAACATCCTCACCCCTGACCCGCATCTGATGATAACCGGAGCGCAGATCAGTCTTGGAAAACCAAGTTGCTCCTTGAAGCTGATCGAACAAGTCATCTATCCTCGGGAGTGGGTAACGGTTCTTCACCGTTATCTTGTTCAACTCCCAGTAATCTATGCACATACGGTGCGACCCATCCTTCTTCTTCACAAACAGGATCAAGGCTCCCCATGGCGAACTACTCGATCTGATGAAACCCTTGTCTAGCATCTCCTGCAGCTGCGTAGACAACTCCTGCATCTATGGAGTAGCCAACCGATATGGTGCCTTGGCTATCGGAGCCGCACCAGGAACCAGATCAATCCTGAACTCAACCTATCTCTCCGGAGGTAACCCAGGAAAATCCTCCGGGAATATGTCCCGGTAGTCTCGCACTACCGGTACATCGTCGACTGTCGCCTTGCTCTTCTCCCGGGCATCTAAAACATAGGCGATGAACCCTGCTGAAAGTAGCGCCTCACTCTCTCTGTTGAGCAAAGAATCGGTCTGCGCTGTGGCCTCTCGCCCTGAATCACTAACTCTCCCCCATTGGGGGTGCGGACCCTCACTAGCTGTATCTCACAATCAATCACCGCCCCATTGGGGCTCAGCTAATCCATACCCACTATAACATTATTCCCTCGAAAGGGAATGGGAACCAAATCCACTGAAAACTGCTCATCAAATAACTACATCGAACAAGCTCTATGTACTCTCCCGACCCTGACGGTCCTGTCATTAGCTATCTCAACCTCAAGTGGACAATCCAGCTCCCTCGGAGCTCTTCTAAACCTCTTGCTAAGCGCAAGTGAAACAAATGATCGGGTAGCCCCCAAATCAAACAACACGGTAGCTGATATGCCATTCACTAAGAACGACCCTATATAAAAACATATAACTATAAGAAATAATCAACAATAATAAATAGATGAAGGGAAAATACATACCCATCACCACATCAGGAGTCGCTCGCGCCTCCTCTTCTGTCATTTGAAAAGCTATGCTCTTCGCCACTAACACCTCACTTCGGCCCTGACGGCCGTTTGTAATCCTCAATGTTGCAAGGGCAGGTGCTACCACCTTCCCTGCGGCTGACAAACTTGGACACTGGGACTTCTTATGTCTCCTCTGATTGCAATGGAAGCAAATCAGATCAGATGTTGCGGTAACGGTGGGAGTAGCTGTACAATCTCTACTCATATGCCCGGTCCGGCCGCACTTGTAGCAACCGGGACTCCCTGCCTTGCACATCCCATCGTGCAATCTCCCACACTTGCCACACCGACTGTGGCTTTGCTATCCTCTAGATCTGTGATCTGATACCTTGGGTTTTTTGCCTGAACTCCCTGTGCCAGATACTGTCTCTGGCATCCTCTTCTTCTTCATATCTAAATCAATCTCTCTCTCACGATCCCTAGCAATCATGTCATCCAACATTTTACAGTTGGACCGGCTCACAGACTAGTGGATATCACTCCGCAACATCTCATGATATCAGGCCTTGTAACGTCCCTAGATCCGGGCTAGTCAATTTAGAGGCAAAAAGTGTCGAAAATGACTTTTCGGAAAAATATTATTCATAATAAATAGTCTTAACCAAGTTGTAGAATATGTCTCAAGGTTTCCGTACATATAAAGAACGCCGAAATCCGAGTTATAACGAATAAGTTATCGCCCGTCGAAGTTTTACGGCAAAACCGGCACGACACCGGGAAGAGTAAATAGTAAATTTACGATGGAGCGAATTTTACCCTTAGAAATCTAAACAAAAGTTGTAGTATATGTTAAACCGAGAACATACAAAAAAGAACGCCCAAATCTGACTTCGTATAAGGAAGTTATGAATTTTCTAAGATTTGGCTTAGCAATGCACGACCCGAAACTAGATTTTTAGTTTGAGCGGTTTTTGGCTTACGTGACCTAAATGAGAGTTGAAGATCTCATTAATAGGAAGTCAACAGTAAAAAGATAGATGAAAATGGAGTCCGTATGAAGGAGTTACGAATTCTTCGCGGTCATTTAACAGTCTAAACGCCTCCTACTGTTAAATTTGAGATCGGTCAAGAATTAGCCGACGGAGTCTAAATAAAAGTTGTAGATCTTGATTTTAACTACGCGTTGAAAAGAAAGAACGTCAAAAACGGAGCTCGTATACGAGAGTTATGATTTTTCTAATTTTGAAGGCTAATACGCGATAGGGGGTGACGTGGCACCACCAGAATTGGACACGTGGCACCACCAGAAGGCTGCCATATTCCCCAACTCGGCGAGTAGGTCCTCCTACTCAGTGAGTCCATCAGTCAGCACCCCTATAAATAGAGGTGTCAGGTTCCCTCACTTCCTCACACCTTCAAACCATTCTTTCTCTCTCTAGTTTCTCTCTCTAAAGCCCCAAACCCCCCTAAAAGCCTAGGTAAACCCCCTAGCACCCGAAGGATGTCCCGAGGCTCCTGGAGTCCCGAAAAAAGAGCCTTTCGGCTCGGGAACGCTGCTCCAGCGAAGCCCGGTTTTCGAGAAAACCTGCTGTAAATGAGCTATGCCTAACCTACCTTTAGTATAGCTTATGTTTCAATATAATAATGTTATTAGGAACTTATAATAAGTACTTGGGCTATTATTATGGGTTATATAAGTATTTTTAACGCTTATATAATAGTAATATTAGCTAGACTATTAAGTAGTCTCGGTGAATATTAAACTAAACCCTAGTGGTAATGATACTAGGTTTTGTCGAAGGAAATTGTTTTAAGAGTAAAGAAGTGTTGTCGGAGTACCGAGTCACCACCTTAGCAGTTGAATGCATAGTTACTTTCATCTTACACATAGATGTGAAGTATTTTATATAAATTACATTTTATGTGTGCATATTGTCTGAATACTTGTTGTCTATGTTGGATGAACAATTTTATACATGTTTTAAATGATTTAAACTGTATATGTATTTTATATCTACGATAATGTTGGGGTAAAACATGGGTAGATGTAATATATGGAATATGAGTTAGATGATGAGTTGAGAGGTGTTGTAGAGGTGAGGGTGAGAGGTGGACGATGTGAGAAGCCTTTTCCCAAACGATGGCCTCATCATTCAGCAGAGTATGGATGACAACCACGGACTATTCTAGACAGTCCAGTGGAACTGTAGCATGCTCGCAACCTGTAGGTGTTGTGAATGATGTGTTCACCTGGTGTACTCTAAACCTAGGTGATCATGCAGACTTGATGCCTAAACCCTGGTGATCATGCAGACTTGATGCCTAAACCCTGGTGATCATGCACACTTGATGCCTAAAACTTGGTGATCATGCAGACTTGATCCCTAAACCCTAGCGACCATGAAGACTTAGTGCCCGTTGTGTAAACCGTGGCAACGATGGACTTCGTGATGATTCCTTAGGACGATCCTTAGGAATGAGTGAACAAGAAATAGCTGATTCTTAGGGTAGTTCCTTAAGAATAAATAAGATAATGGGGTTGGTTAATTGGGTTGATTGCTTGATTGTTTAAACATACTAATTATATTATTATGGGTTGAAAACCCTATGTACTCACCAGGTTTCCCAACCTGACCCACTCAGTTTATTTGTATCATAGGTGATGATATGAAGTTACATTACACCGAGAGATTTAAAAGAGATGTAGATCAGTAGTGATAATGAATGTAAGTTCTGTTTATGCTTATGTTACTGTATTGACGATGACACCCCAAATGTTTTAAAATGAATATAAATACATTTCTTCAGATATGCTTTGATAACGTATTATCATGTTTTACTGGGAACAAATTCCGCAACAATTTTATTAAAAGAAGTACTCTGATTTTTATAAAGCATAAACAAAATCGGTCTTTTCTGGTCGTGAAAATTGGGGATGTCACAGGCCTTCTTCATTTCCTCATTAATGATTGTGAGGAGTGTGTCTAATGGATTTAGGTAATACACCTGAATAGAAACAAGCACTAGCTCAATTAGGGAGGATTCCCAAAATGGTTCTATGTGCTAAATGATTTGCGATGGTATATGCTATGGTTTGATCGGATCTATGGTCTGTTGCCAACCGGATCTAGAAATTTTATGTGTTCAGATTTCTAAACTTCTAATTACAGTATTAGAATTGACATGTAATTTTTTGGAGTAATAACGAGATTTACATGTTAATCGTAAATAAAATCTTTCCTATCTTAATTCTTGTCATTTCGCACTGAACATCTGATCTGGGGTATAGATCAAAATGGCTAGAACCCGAAGTGGAGTCGAGAATGCCAATGGAGATAGGAGTCAACGGCCCCTAGTGGCTGAACAAATACCTGTTGTAGTAACCACACCTGAGCCAATCACGATGGCCGAAGTGCAAGCGATGATCTAGATGACGTTGGATCGCCAAATGGAGGAAACAAGGCGTTTGCTTCAACAGAACCGAGAAGAACTTACGGTACCAATTGAACAGCTCGAGCTGGATGATGCACAGTCAGAAGGAGGAAACTACAGTGGCACTGTTGGTCAAGACAACCCACCGAAAGTTAGGCGAAACCACTAGGATGGAGGAAATGAAGGACGTGGATGCAAATACAAGGATTTCATGGCATCCAAACCACCAATTCTATCCGAAAGCCCAACGCCGGTGGAAGTCATGAACTAGATCTCTGAGGTGGAGACGATGTTTAAGAGTTGCCAGCGTAGCAATAGGTAAAAGACCGCTCTTGCAGTTCCTCTATTGAAATCTGGAGTACTAAGCTGGTGGAAGCTACTAGCTGATTCGATGCTCAAAGGAGAAGCGAGCAACATGTTGTGGGAAGATTTTCTGGTGCAGTTTAAGATGCTGTAGTGCTCTGTCACACCCAAAAACCGGAACGGCGGAAACGTTATGGGGGTGGAGGACGTCATGTCAAGTATTACAACATATGCATTATAGTAATCAAAGTACAACAATCATTGCATTAATAGTAATAATTTACATATTTTATAGTTAACAATAATATCAAAGTAAATACAGAGGATAACATAGAGTGCAGCTCGGTACATGGTTGTCTTCACAAAAGCTCCCGGAGTGTACCTGTCTATCGATGACCTGAGAATACAAGTTATTTTGAAAGCAAGTATCAGCATTTTTAATTGCTGGTTAGTTCATAAGTATTTAATGACATTGGTGTAAATACATATTTTTATTCAAAATAAACTCATGAAAGATGGTGGTTTAGAATCTACAAAGTGTTAGAATTCTTTCCAGAAAATCCTACATTTTCTAATTAAAAGCAGTCTTCTACCAAGACCCAATTGTTCTACGTTTAAACCAAGGAGTATCACAATCAAAAGCAGTCTTCTACCAAGACCCGACGGTTTTATGCTTTAAGGAGTAATTTCCCCAAAATACTATCATTATCAAAGTATAGTTTTTGGTTAAAAGGAATGGTGAAAAATCCACCAGTAAAAATATTAGGGGAAAATAATATTATACTTCAGCAGTAAATACTGCTAGCTAAAGTAAACGAAACATATACCCCAGGAGGGTATCGAATGAACAATACGTCTGGCTCAGTCTAAAAGTGAGTAAAACAGAGACTCCAGAAGGGTATCGAATGAACAATACGCTTGGATCAGTCTAATGGTGAATAAAACATAGACTCCAGGAGGGTATCGAATGAAAAATACGCCTGGCTAAGTATAAAGGGGAATAAAAGGGTTGAATGTGAACTCGTGTGTAACCATGCTGATTGACGATCGAATCCTTGATGACCCTCCAGGTCACGCGTAGAGTTAGTAACATTATGTCACCCATGGGCCTTACCGGCTCAGATTGTAGCTCGCAGTCAGGATGCGGGAGTGTCTGTCCCGTATAGATCTATACACATGATGTCCGCTCTCCCTCCAGGAGACTTTGGTTACACGATGCTGGCGCTATGAAGCATTGTATCGGGAAATAGTGCATCAGATTCCATTTAAGCTATTATAATAATAGTATAGGCACACGAATGAACTGACTCCTGAGTAATTCGTCGTATTAGAGAGAGAGAGAGTGAGAGAGGGTGAGAGTGAGAGAGAGTGAGAGTGAAAGAGAGTAAGAATGGGAGAGAGTGAGAGTGAGAGAGAGTGAGAGTGAGAGAGTAAGTAGAATCTCCTAACTATTCCTATAATAGTTACTAGTGTTCTAGAAATACGAATAATGGAAGGATGCCTTTGCTACCCAAAGGAGATGAACTGGCTGAGAGAACTTTTATGACCATACATGTATACATGATATATAACTAATATTTAAATGACCTTCGGACGGATAACCGAAAACCTAGAGCCACATCCAAACAAGGAAAAGGAGGTAAAGTGAGCTAGCCTTCCTAAGTCCTTTAAATTTTACTTATATAACTATACATAAACGGGCATGCATTTTATAATATAAAAGCATAAAAGAAAATTTGGCAAAAACCTTTAGAGAACTTATGAATAAGAATTTATAACTTGATGTCCCTTTTATAAACAAGCTTTGAAAACCTTTGGAAAATCGTTAATAATCTAAAAAGGGACATTCATACTTTTACGAGACTCGGAAACATGATTTGAAAACCTTTAGTTGGATAAAGCAGTTTAACATGCAAAAATCTATTTTGCTATACAGTTATTATTCACATGTGATTGATCTAATAACTGTATAGTTCAACTTGTATTCCCCCCCCCCCCCTCATAAAAGCAGTTAAATCATTTAAAAGGTTAATTCAGGGGTATGAACTCACCTGACGGGGGTGATTCATATGGACGGACGATATAGGATGCTATGTGTCAATTGAGGACTTAACCACACACGCGAATCCTATTTAACTTGTAATGATACATCTAAGTATCAAATTAGTCATTTAATAACTAATTATGCATGCAAAGACATTCTAATACATGAAAACACTTTAATACAAGTGCTAGGAGTACCAAAGGTTGCATATGAAGAGTGTATGGCCTCACATTGGAGTTTACTCCTCAAATGGTGGCCCTTAGGGGTGTTCACGGTTTCTAGACAATATCCCCCATGAGTTTACGGCCATAAACTCATGGTAGTGGTGCCATGGAGTGTTTAAAACTCTTATCTCACTCAAGGAATTATGCTAGACGTGAATCAAAGGCTATGGGAGTGACTAGGGCTCAAAATGGACACTTTATGGAGTTTACGGTCCTTGGACCACTCCCTTGGGTCTTTACGGTCATAAACACATGGGTTTACCTCGTTAAACCCATGTTTGTCCATTTCTCTTGTGTTTTGGTGGTTCTAACTCATGCATGCAAGGTTTTAGTCACTAATGCAAGCCATACAAGGTGTTAAGGGCATCAAAACACCCTTTGGGAGGTGTTTACGGTTTTGGGAGGTCCCTAAACCGTAAACTCATGTTCTTGAGGGATTTTTGGTGTTTCATATTCTAAAATTATCAAGGAAAGGATCTATGCTAGTTATCAGGGCTTAGAATGAACTAGGACACACTTTGGGACCCATTTTAGGGTTTACGGTCCAAGAATACCTTGGACCGTAAACACCTTGTTCATGGTGTTTCTTGGGTGATTTCTTGATACATGGAAGTATAACAAGCCTTAATGTATTCTAGGATAGGAGTACTTACGTATACAAGGGTCGGGGACGAAATCTTGAAGATCCTTGGGAGAGAAATCGGGTTTTCTCTAGCTTGAAATGGAAGAAATGATGGAAAAATGGCTAAGTGCCATATATATAGCTGTTAGTGTTTACGGTCCAAACCTCCTTGTTTTCTCCCGTAAACTCCAAATTTTTGGAGTTTCGTGAATTACGTTAAACACGACAACTCTAAATTTATACTTCCTTATTTTTGGTTCGCTTAACGAATATTATTTAGAATATTCCAATGGGATTAAATCCGGCCCAAAATGTTTTGAAATAAATTTGGGTAATTTTTTATTTGGATTGCTTAATTGCGGAGTTTATACAAATAAAAATTTCGGGTTGTTACATCATCCCCCCGTTAGAGGGAATTTCATCCCGAAATTAGAGTTTAGGCGAGGAAGTAGGCATGAACAATCGAGTAAAGAGATGAGGGTACTTCCTATTCGGTTGGTCCTCACGCTCCCAAGTGAATTCCGGTCTTGACTTGGCGATCCAGCGAACCTTCACTTAACAGGATGCGGATTCGTTACGCATGCTTGATCTCTCGGTTCGTGATTTCCTACTGGTTCTTCTACGCAAAGTCGAGTTCCCACTGATTTCGATCTTGACGAGTGGGATTTCGAGAGTCGCATCGGAAAAACACTTTTTCAAGTCTAAGACGTGGATAGGTTTGGGTGGAATCTATGGAATTCCAACAGAAGTTATGGTCCGACGAGGGTTGGACCAATTCTTATGAAGAATCTCGGATGGTCCTACACTCTTGGGAAGATAGAATTTTTCAGTACTTAGAACATAATGTACTTACATGGTTAGATCATCACTCGATGTGATCGCCATTATGAAGTTCCAAAAGTTCCTTCACACTGGGGAGGGTGTATTCTCTGGTTTGGTTCTTAGAAGGCTCGAATTGTTTTTCGGATTCGTACTTCTTAATGGTTGGCTTTCGGAGGTTTTTTGGATCATTGGACATATTGGCTATATACTGGCCTCTATTGGTTACGTGACATCTATCTCATCCTAGTGCAAAATGGACATTCACTTCTATCCCTTGAGGTATCTCTAACAGAAACTCTCGAAGTCTGTGAGATAGGGTTTTACCAAACGATGTTTAGAAAATTTAAATTTTCATTATCATCATATAGATGCCTTCACAACACCATCTATAACTGGAAAGAATCATGCTCTTACTCACTTCGCTGTTTCATGGATAACAGTCTCTGGTCAGGGCTAACTTGGCCCTTAGAGATTTTCTGAAGTGCTGGACTGTTTCAGGAGGTGGTTCTACTATCTCTTTAGAGACAGTATTTCTTGGAACACCTAGTAGTCCAACGAATTTCTAAGACATGCCCTATTCTTTAAGGTGTCGGCTCCCTCCAGATCGTAGGAAGCACATGTTCTTGTATAACCCATCGACTAATACCTAGACTGGTGTCAAGTCTACAATCTCTTTATAATCGGGGTTATAAGGCTCAACGCAACATAACATTTTACTTTACTCAAGTATTCTTGGTTGCAGAGGTGGTCATGTAGTTCTTAGTTTTCTAGTATTAATTTGGAGGATGCAGTCTATCGTCTATACTGCGGCAGTGAATTTTCTTGCATGAGGAGGCGACGAGTTCTAGGCACTACTCGTCTGTATCGGGGTGGACGAATCGCCTGAGTAGTGCGAGTATCTTTTGCAACTACTCTTTTGGTTTTTCAGAGTTTCCTCGATCTAGATTTAATCTAAAGAGTTCAGGGTTCTGTCACTCGGAACCTATGATTTTCTTCTCATCCATTTCTCTCAGAGTTTAACCTGCCACAGCTTTCCAGTTTCTAGGACTCACTACCGAGATGCTTAATTTGTGGTATTAAGCGTAAATGGATGGTTGTAGTCAATGTTTTGATTCTTACAACTTGAGTCACTTTTCCTAACCGAGGGTGTTAGCTACTATGTTGGCTTAACCGGGATGACAACAGATTTTGGATTTGTGGTCATTTTAGTAGCTCAACCAACATCGGTTTTCTTGACTCTAGTTCCTTTTATACAGGGGAAAGGATGAAGGGTCGTATTATATGATTCGTGGTAGAGCTCATACTCGGCTTAATCACCAATACTCGGTGCATGCAAATCGTATATAATTGAGATCGACGGGGTGTTCAGATGTGTGGCCCCACCCATGACCCACAACCCAAACAGGGAACATGGGGTAGGGAGGAAGCACACATCTTAAATCTTATTGATTTAAATTATATACCACTCTAATGCATATACTAAGTAGTAGCAAGTTAATCCCCTGAGTTCCTTCTCTTGATTTACGAACCTGATTGTGAGGTGCTGAGGGTCTTTCTGAGGGATCTATTGAGTAGCCCTCGGGCAATTATTATCTTCTGGGATATCTGCGGTGCCTTTCGCTTTGGGTTCTATCTGACTAAGGAGGGGTTGGTTAAAAGTGCGCGGTACCCTTCTTCTGGGTATTTTGGAAGGTTTTAGGTAAGAGAGACGACTGACGGATTGCATTAGGTTTTATTATTAAGTTCGGAAGAACCTTTATTTTCCGAATTGGCCATGGTGAAAGTTCTCTTTACACAGCACTAGGAATTTACACATGGTTGCACTAAGTCGAACCATGATTGATAGATGCGTCGAAGTTGACATACATCGACATGATATGGAATGAAGGTCATTAGGACCATGTGCTGAACGGGCACACAAGTTCTTGGCCTCTCGGGTTCCGTCCATGGTATCCCTGTCGCAGATACTTGGACCGATAGGATCGTCGTGAAACTCTAGGGGGTCCTGATGTTTTGGAATAGTGTACTTTTCATGAACGACTTTCTTACGAGGCCTCTCTATAATCGCCTAGCATACACTAGTCATGTATAATTAAGATTAAAATGACTGTTGACTAAGCAACTCTGCCCTAAATCCACAACCAAACAAGGAACAGGAGATAAGGCGGCATCACACACTTGAGGTCTGTCAATCTTAATTAAAAATGGCCTTAACGAATATACCAAGCCATCATATATAGCTTTACCTGATGGATTTTTGAATTTTACAACAGCGCTGCAACATCCACTTTTAACGAGAGAGTAATTAGAATTATGATTAATCATTTAATGCTTTCGGTTAGTTACTTAGGATTGAGAGACGTACCAAAATTCTACCTGGTTCGTTGATGCTTTCCCCTAGGAATTAGGATCGAACTTCTCCTATTCCTTTGTCATTCCTTTCAGTTAGGTAGTCCCTCTTGAAGTGCACAATTTCACCACATAGGTTATACTGGACTGGTCCCCACATTGTTGGTTGATGCAATGAACTCAACCGGGGTTCTACAGAAGCGATCGATATGCCCCTTCATGTTGCACCTAACTCAAAAGAGTTCTCGACAGATACCATGATGATGGAAGTCACACTTGTTGTAGCAGGGAAGGTTTCCTAGGTATGGCTTTCTTGGAGTTGAGACGGGAGGGTTGACAGGGACATTGAATACCTCAGCTCGTTGCCCTTTAGAAGGCCCTTGAGTCGAGGTACTTCCTTCCTCGTTCTTAAAATTTCTCTTCAGTGGATTTGGTTGGGGTTCTTGGGTGGCTTTGCACACCGGTGGTGGTTGCTGCTGTCTATTGCTTTGATCGGAAATCCCGATAGGGCTCTTGCTAACATTGGCGTTGTTAGGATTCAGGTTAGCCATGACAGCTGCTACGGCTGTTGAAACTATAGCTCGGAAAAAGATTCATCGAATTGAAGGATTGGTGTCTTACTAACGGGTTGGTTACGCTTCTTCGGAGGCATGGTTTTTCCTAGACGAAAAGGAACACAAGCTGATGAGAGATGATGGTTAACCCTGGACGTATCTTTCATTACTATGATAGGCGTAAAATTTTCCTATGCCTCGAGTTATGGTTATCTGAGTTTCGACCTACACCCGAAAGATGCAGTCCGGGTAACAGGGTAGGAGTGAGTGTATCGGAAAGCCATAAAATGGGGGTCGTTCCTACTAAGTTATCTTTTTACTGGAGAGGTTCACTCTCCGATTATGAAAAGATTTGAGAGAATTTCGGAACGAAGATCACAGAAGAAAAGGCTCATGGAGACTTATGGCTAAACACACTCAATCGAGGGTTTGAGATCCGATCTATTCGTATTACTTGCGACGGAAAAGACGATTTGCCTAGCACATATTCTGAGTAGTGTAATCACTAAATCACTAAATTGTATTATTTTATGGATGTATTAGCGTGACGATAAGGAGGAAAAGAAATTTCTCGGGTTCCATGCATTGGCTCCCTCCGTCCACCTCTTATCCCTGACTGGAATAGGCGTTGGTTTTCTTCGGGTACTTACCTAGGGTTCTCTTCTCTTGTAGACATATTGAATCTCTACTCCGCCTTACTTCTGATTCTGACCTCGAGTGTCATCACCTTAGGCGAATTCTCCACCGATGTCCCTAAAAGATATAGGTACACAGGGCTTCAATAGTCTCGGCCTTGTTTATTTATTTCCAAATTGGAAACCTTCTCAATGAACCTCTTCTGGGTCTGAATCGACTCTCCTGCCGATCCCTGAAGTGGATAAGGTTTTCTAAAGGGTTTCGAGCGAGAATGGAAATGTCTAAAGAATCCTAAGAGATTATTAAAACATGTCACTGGGTGATCCATATCGAGTCCTGCTACAATTCCATAGTGTATACAAATCATATATAACTTAGATCTGATAGGCCTTCGAATATGTGATACTACTCTATATCCACATCCAAACAAGTAAAAGGAAGTAGAGCGAAACCACACATTCTTAGTCAATGAGATCCTCACTATATATAACATTGGAAGTATACCCTCTGTAATAATAGGTATATCAATAAGGATCTTTTTAGTTTTTCACACAAGGTTATCTATGGATCCTAAAATACCCCTATGGTATTTTAATTTCTTGTTTGATTCTTAACTTCTGAGCATGCTTATGGGTTTATTGTTAGTCTTTTAGTATCCTAAAATACTCCTATAGTATTTTTAAACTTTATGTTTGGCTCTAGCATTCCTATTTGGTAAGTTTCAGACCTGTTGTAATACCACCATCACTCCCAAGAACACGTTCATCGCATCTCGAATAAATATAGTTGGTCATGCTATATTTATTCCAGCTTACGATTACATAACTGCCCAGGTTTGACAGTAATGGTCAGCATCCAAAGACTTTTATTCTTGTTCTTCTTGTGATACTTTGTTCAGGTGTTTAGAGTCAGGATGTTCTTATATTTTGGTAAAGTATGGTTATATTTTTAAGTATAATTTTTGGTCAGAGTGTTTTTATCCTAGATGTATTTATAGGTTGTATATCTTTTATGATTAGATATACTGAGCTCACTATAAACAATTCTCTGATACCAATCTGTCACACCCCAAAACCGGAACAATGGAAACGTTATGGGGTGGAGGACGTCATGTCAAGTATCAAAACATATGCAGTATAGTAATCAAAGTACAACAATTATTGCATTAGTAGTAATAATTTACATATGTTACATTTAGCAATAATATCAAAGTAAATACAGAGGATAACATAGAGTGCAGCTTGGTACAAGGCTGTCTTCGCAAAAGCTCCCGAAGTGTACCTGTCTATCGATGACCTGAGAATACAAGTTATTTTGAAAGCGAGTATCAGCATTTTTAATTGCTGGTTAGTTCATAAGTATTTAATGACATTGGTGTAAATACATATTTTTATTCAAAATAAACTCATGAAAGATGGTGGTTTAGAATCTACAGAGTGTTAGAATTCTTTCCAGAAAATCCTACATTTTCTAATTAAAAGCAGTCTTCTACCAAGACCCAATCGTTCTACGTTTAAACCAAGGAGTATCTCAATCAAAAGTAGTCTTCTACCAGGACCCGACGGTTTTATGTTTTAGGGAGTAATTTCCCCAAAATACTATCATTATCATAGTATAGTTTTTGGTTAAAAGGAATGGTGAGAAATCCACCAGTAAAAATATTAGGGGAAAATAATATTATACTTTAGCAGTAAATACTGCTAGCAAAAGTAAATGAAACAAAGACTCCAGGAGGGTATCGAATGAACAATACGCTTGACTCAGTCTAAAAGTGAGTAAAACAGAGACTCCAGGAGGGTATCGAATGAATAATATGCCTGGCTCAGTCTAAAGGTATAAAACATAGACTCCAGGAGGGTATCGAATGAAAAATACGTCTGGCTAAGTCTAAAGGGGAATAAAAGGGTTGAATGTGAACTCGTGTGTAACCATGCCGATTGACGATCGAATCCTTGATGACCCTCCAGGTCACGTGTAGAGTTAGTAACATTATGTCACCTATGGGCCTTACCAGCTCGGATTGTAGCTAGCAGTCAGGATGTGGGAGTGTCTGTCCCATATAAATCTATACACATGATGTACGCTCTCCCTCTAGGAGACTCTGGTTACACGGCGATGGCTCTATGAAGCGTCGTATCGAGAAATAGTGCGTCACATTCCATTTGAAGTATTATAATAATAGTATATGCACACGAATGAACTGACTCCTGAGTAATTCGTTGTATTAGAGAGAGAGAGAGAGGGTGAGAGCGAGAGAGAGAAAGAGAGAGTGAGAGTGAGAGAGAGTGAGAGTGAGAGAGTAAGTAGAATCTCCTAGCTATTCCCTATAATAGTTACTAGTGTTCTAGTAATATGAATACTGGAAGGATGCCTTTGCTACCCAAAGGAGATGAACTGGTTGAGAGAACTTTTATGACCATACATGTATACATGATATATATCTAATATTTAAACGACCTTCGGACGGATAACCGATACTGTAGAGCCACATCCAAACAAGGAAAAGGAGGTAGGGCGAGGTGGCCTTCCTAAGTCCTTTAAATTTTACTTATATAACTATACATAAACGGGCATGCATTTTATAATATAAAATCATAAAAGAAAATTTGGTAAAAAACTTTGGAGAACTTATGAATAAGAATTTATAATTGATGTCCCTTTTATAAACAAGCTTTGACACCATTTGGAAAATCGTTAATAATTTAAAAAGGGACATTCATACTTTAACGAGACTCTGAAACATGATTTGAAAACCTTTAGTTGGATAAAGCAGTTAAACATGCAAAAATATATTTTGCTATACAGTTATTATTCACATTTGATTGATCTAATAACTGTATAGTTCAACTTGTATTCCCCCCCCCCATAAATGCAGTTAAATACTTTAAAAGGTTAATTCATGGGTATGAACTCACCTGACGGGGGTGATTCGGATGGACAGACGATATAGGATGCTATGTGTCAATTGAGGACTTAACCACACACGCGAATCCTATTTAACATGTAATCATACATTTAAGTATCAAATTAGTCATTTAATAACTAATTATGCATGCAAAGATATTCTAATACATGAAAACACTTTACTACAAGTGCTAGGAGTACCAAAGGTTACATATGAAGAGTGTATGGCCTCACATTGGGGTTTACTCATCAAATGGTGGCCCTTAGGGGTGTTCACGGTTTCTAGACCATAACCCCCATGAGTTTACGGCCGTAAACTCATGGTAGTGGTGCCATGGGGTCTTTAAAGGTCATATCTCACTCAAGGAATTATGCTAGACTCGAATCAAGGGTTATGGGAGTGACTAGAGCTCAAAATGGACAGTTTATGGAGTTTACGGTCCTTGGACCACTCCCTTGGGTGTTTACGGTCGTAAACACATGGATTCACCTCCGTAAACCCATGTTTGTCCATTTCTCTTGTGTTTTGGTGGTTCTAACTCATGCATGCAAGGTTCTAGTCACTAATGAAAGCCATACAAGGTGTTAAGGGCATCAAAACACCCATTGTGAGGTGTTTAAGGTTTTTGGGAGGTCCCCCAACTGTAAACTCATGTTCTTGAGGGATTTTTGGTGTTTTCAAGTGCTAAACTTATCAAGGAAAGGATTTATGCTAGTTGTCAGGGATTAGAATGAACTAAGACACACTTTGGCACCGATTTTAGGGTTTACGATCCAAGAACACCTTGGACCCTACCTAGACACCATGTTCATGGTGTTTCTTGGGTAATTTCTTGATATATGGAAGTATAACAAGCCTTAATGTATTCTAGGATAGGAGTACTTACGTATACAAGTTCGGGGACGAAAGCTTGAAGATCCTTGGGAGAGAAATCGGGTTTTCTCTAGCTTGAAATGGATGAAATGAGGGAAAAATGGCTATGTGCCATATATATAGCTCTTAGAGTTTGCAGTCCAAACCTCCTTGTTTTCTCCCATAAACTCCAAATTTTTGGAGTTTTGTGACATATATTAAACACGACAACTCTAAATTTATACTTCCTTATTTTTGGTTCGTTTGATGAATATTATTTAAAATATTCCAACGGGATTAAATCCGGCCAAAAATGTTTTGAAATAAATTTGGCTAATTTTTTTTCGATTGCTTAATTGCGGATGTTATACAAATAAAATTTTCGGGTTGTCACATCATCCCCCGTTAGAGGGAATTTCTTCCCGAAATTAGAGTTTAGGCGAGGAAGTAGGCATGAACAATCGAGTAAAGAGATGATGGTACTTCCTATTCGGTTGGTCCTGCCGCTCCCAAGTGAATTGCGGTCTTCGCTTAGCGATCCAGCGAACCTTCACTTAATAGGATGCGGATTCGTTATTCTCACTTGATCTCTCGGTTCGTGATTTCCTACTGGTTCTTCTATGCGAAGTTGGGTTCCCTTTGATTTCGATCTTGACGAGTGGGATTTCGAGAGTCACGTCGGAAAAGCAGTTTTTCAAGTCTAAGACATGGATAGATTTGGTTGGAATCTATGGAATTCCAACATAAGTTGTGGTCCGATGAGGGTTGGACCAATTCTTATCAAGAATCTCGGATGGTCCTACACTCTTGGGAAGATAGAATTTTTCAGTACTTAGAACATAATGTACTTACATGGTTAGATCATCACTCGATGTGATCGCCATTCTGAAGTTCCAAAAGTTCCTTCACACTGGGGAGGGTGTATTCTCCGGTTTGGTTCTTAGAAGGCTCGGATTGCTATATATTAGCTTCTATTGGTTACGTGACATCTATCTCGTCCTAGTGCAAAATGGACTTGCACTTCTATCCCTTGAAGTGTCTCTAACGGAAACTCTCGAAGTCTGTGAGATAGGTTTTTACGAGACAATGTTTAGAAAATTTAAATTTTCATTATCATCATATAGATGCCTGCACAGCACGATCACTAAATGGAAAGAATCATGCTCTTACTCACTTTGTTGTTTCATGGATAACAGTCTCTGGTCAGGGCTAACTTGGCCCTTAGAGATTTTTTGAAGTGCTGGACTATTTCAGGAGGTGGTTCTACTATCTCTTTAGAGACAGTATTTCTTGGAACACCTAGTAGTCCAACGAATCTCTAAGACATGCCCTATTCTTTAAGGTGTTGACTCCCTCCACATCGTAGGAAGTGCATGTTCTTGTATAACCCATCGACTAACACCTAGACTGGTGTCAAGTATACAATCTCTTTATAATCGGGGTTATAAGGCTCAACGCAACATAACATTTTAGTTTACTTAAGTATCTTGGTTACAGAGGTGGTCATGTAGTTCTTAGTTTTCTAGTATTAACTTTGGAGGATGTAGTCTGTCGGGGTGGACGAAGCGCCTGAGTAGTGCGAGTATCTTTTGCAACTACTCTTTCGGTATTTCAGAGTTTCCTCGATCTAGATTTAATCTAGAGAGTTCAGGGTTCTGTCACTCGGAACCTCTGATTTTCTTCTCATCCATTTCTCTCAGAGTTTAACCTGCCACAACTTTCAGGTTTCTGGGACTCACTACCGAGATGCTTAATTTGTGGGATTAAGCGTAAATGGATGGTTGTAGTCAATGTTTTGATTCTTATGACTTGAGTCACTTTTCCTAACTGATAGTGTTAGCTACTATGTTGGCTTAACCGGGATGACAACAGATTTTGGATTTGTGGTCATTTTAGTAGCTCAACCCACATCGGTTTTCTTGACTCTAGTTCCTTTTATACAGGGAAAAGGATGAAGGGTCGTATTATACGGTTCGTGGTAGAGCTCATACTCGGCTGAATCACCAATACTCGGTGCATGAAAATCGTATATAATTGAGATCGACGGGGTGTTCAGATGTGTGGCCCCACCCAGACCCACAACTGAAACAGGGAACAAGGGGTAGGGAGGAAGCACACATCTTAAATCTTATTGATTTAAATTATATACCGCTCTAATGCATATACTAAGTAGTAGCAAGTTAATCCCCTGAGTTCCTTCTCTTGATTTACGAACCTGATTTTGAGGTGCTGAGGGTCTTTCTAGGGGATCTATTGAGTAGCCCTCGGGCGATTATTGTCTTCTGGGATATATGCGGTGCCTTTCGCTTTGGGTTCTATCTGACTAAGGAGGGGTTGGTTAAAAGTGTGCGATACCCTTCTTTTGGGTATTTTGGAAGGTTTTAGGTAAGAGAGACGACCGACAGATTGCATTAGGTTTTATTATTAAGTTCGGAAGAACCTTTATTTGCCGAATTGGCTATGGTGAAAGTTCTCTTTACACGACACTAGGAATTTACACATGGTTGCACTAAGTCGAACAATGATTGATAGATGTGTCAAAGTTGACATACATCGACATGATATGTAATGAAGGTTGATAGGACCATGTGCTAAACGGGCACACAAGTTCTTGGCGTCTCGGGTTCCATCCATGGTATCACTGTTGCGGATACTTGGACTGATAGGATCGACGCGAAACTCTAGGGGGTCCTGATGTTTTGGAATAGTGTACTATTCATGAACGTCTTTCTTACGAGGCCTCTCTATAATCGCCTAGCATACACTAGTCATGTATAATGAAGATTAAAATGACTGTTGACTGAGCGACTCTGTAACACCCGTCAAAATTAGGTCAATAAACAATCACATGTGATTATGCCAATCATGTAATGTGATTTTGTAAACTAATGTGATAAGCATAATATGTATTTCATGATAAATTCTAATACAAATATGAACTTTCTTTATGATACAACTCAAAGTATACGTTCATACAATTCCAAAATATAGAGAAGGTCTGAATCTGACTTCACATGAAGAAGTTATGATAAATCGAACACTATAAATCTCTATAATAAGAGGAATTTAAAACAGACTTAGACATAGTTATTTAAGTCTAAAAGTGAGTTGTAGTACTCGTAAGTACCTACGCGTGCATATAAAGAATGTCAAAAACGGATTTCGTATGCAAAAGTTATGGCCTTCCGAAGATTTAGTCTTTAAAAACCCTTAACTAGCTAATTCACGACGTGAGTTTTATGACACTCACGACGTGAGGAGTCATTCTGTCATAATTCTGAATCTAGAAGCTGCGAGAGGATAGGTTCCAAAATTCACAACATGACTTTTATCATACTCACAACGTGAGGAGTCATTTTGTCCTAATTCGGAATCTAGAAGCTACAAGAGGATAGGATCCAAAATTCACGACGTGAGCTTTATGACACTCATGACGTGGGGAGTCACATGGCCACCTTCCGAAGCTGGGGACGCAAATGGAAAGTCTATGGAGTGAATCAGGCAGACTCACGACGTGAGTCTTATGACACTCACGACGTGAGTGTCATAAAATCTTACTATAAATAGCAAGATCAACCCCAGCCATTCTTACACCTGATCTCCTTTCTCCTCTCTCATTTGCTGAAGCCCTCTTGCATCCCGAGCCCCGACGACCTCGTACGCTGACCGTTTCTGCTTAGATTACCTAAAATCAGGTTACTAAGGTGAGTTTCACGGCACCACTTTCTAATATTTCGGGGGAAAACGCATGCTAGTCATTGTATATATGTTATTATTATGCCGATATGATAGTAAATTAGTATCAACATAGATGGTTATAATAACCAGGATATAGTTATTTCGTATCTGAAAATATAGAACTATCGTAACGTTGTTAACATGTTATTGTTATAGTAGTATATTAATGTAGATCTTGAGTTATACTTAGGATTCTATATATATTTTGTGTGCGATATAGTTCCGAAGTTATAGTCGGAAGTTTTATATGTTAAGTTATATAGTATGTTGCAATTAATAGTTTTATGTCAAGATAAAACTAGATATGTTATATGTTGTTATTATTAGTTTTATGTCAAGATAAAACTAGATATGGTATATGTTGTTATTATTAGTTTTATGTCAAGATAAAACTAGATATGTTATATGTTGTTATTGTCAGTTTTATGTCAAGATAAAACTAGAAACGTTATATGTTGTTATTATTGGTTTTAGGTCCAGATAAAACCTGGTTTTTACTTCAAGATATAGTTGTTATACTGCATAAATATTATGAAGTTAGGAGTAATGTTTAAAAGCATAGTCTACTAACTTAAGGTTTTAGACATAAAGATGCTTTTGTTGTTAGAGCTATAGGAAGCCGTCAAAGTCTACATGAGTAATTGTATTCATCAACTAAGATTGGGGATCTTAGCGGAAATCCTCTGAACTGTAACCGTTAATCCCGTGTGAGTGAGGAAGTCATGTATAATTAGTATACGGGCTGACCACCCCACTTGTGATTGTTAGCTACAGTCAACCAAAAACAAGTGATGAACTATCCTTTTATTTGTTATTATTCTGGCGTCAATGAAGCGTACGGTGTTGTTTCTCATGTTAAATCATGACTGTATTTGTTCTCTTGGTAAATCATGAGTGTATTGTTCTATGAGAGGTATTATGTTATAGCAGTGGTTACAGGCTCATGGTAGCAAATTGTAGAAACATTATACCTTGTCGTATACAAGTATTAATGTTATGTATGAGTTTTCCCCTACTTATATCTTAAGATTAAGAAATGTTTAGGTATAACACTTAAATTATAAGTATATTATTCTACCTAATGTTGGAGAGTCAAAATGATACTTTGAAGACTATACTTTTGAATTTGTAAAAACGTATTATTTTATGGAGTCAAAACCTGTGGACTCACCAACTTTATGTTGACGTATTTTAAAATGCATGTGTTTTCAGGAACTTGAAAAGCTGATATGTATTCCAACAGGAGAAGTTTTACTATTATCTTTCTGTTCTTTAAGTAGTATGTCATAGTCGGATATTATGTAATAAATACAAGGAAAAACAATAATGTAACATTCAAATCATCAATAAAGGTATGTATTTTCTTTAAGTGTTTTTCAATGTATGTTATATAACTGTGATACGAAAAATGACGTTACACTACCCCGTGTTTCTGCCGACGGCCGGGGTGTGACAGATTGGTATCAGAGCTATTAACTATAGTGAACTAGTAATTTCTTAGGAAAGCACATCTATAGTTTAGGGCTTACTCTATTAGGTTTAGGTATATCCCTTAGCCTATAAATAAAAAGTATTATTAATTATACTACTAAAGGACTACTTACGGGAGAGGTGACAATGATATACATGTCGATTTGGGTTGCTGGATTTCACATCGGCTATATGCTAAAATGATTGTGCCCTTTCGACAGTCCTGACTGGCCGGAGCCTTATCAAATAGACCTGAAGTAACAAACAATAGTAAAAGCGTGAATACAATAAATAAGAATATAGAGTCATATATAAAGACTCAGACCCGTGATGAGAATACACCTTAATACTCGGAATGTTTTTGATCTCAAGGATTTAGATCAAATATTCCAACTAAAGTTTATATGTGCATAGATCCTATCACAACTAGGTGTAGGTGTGCAACTACATTTTATTATGATCAGATCATATGAACTATTTAATTTCGGAGAAATATTTGATAGACTAAACTCATGGAGATCCAAAATGTATAGGAATCCGACATGGCACATTCATGAGAATGGATAATCATCAAGGATACGGATGAAGAAGAGGAACTTTCATTCCCTATGATGTTAGGCGATCCTTACTATCCTGTAACTTCAACCACCTTTCATCCAATACCATCTGACGATGGAGCACCGTTACCCTCCAACGAATGGGAAGAGAGTGAACCAATGGAAGAAAGCGAATCCATGGAGGAGACAGAGTCGGTAGCATCATCTCTACCACCACTGAACACTATTTACCGTAAAGTTCCAGGAGGAGTAAAAATGAAACGCATTGCACGTAAATCTATACCGATATGGAAAAAGCTTAAGAAGAGTCAGAAGGCAACATCTTCAAGAAGTCATAGAGTTCAAAATGAACCTGCACGGATCACACAAATAGTTGATAAATGGGTGGGGGAAGAAAAAGCTGCCAAGATGTATGAGACTGGTCAGTCATCTCAGCCACATCTCCCACATTCTACTGAAGATAACACTTTATCTCAATTGTTTGAGAAAAGTGTGAAAATTGAAGATAAGATGGAAATTGTCGAAGGGAGGGCTACTCATCTCTTTAGAAGAGTGTGAAGGCTAGAAGGACAAAGGACACGAGATCAGGAATCGGTGATGGATGTCCATCATCATATACATTTTGCTTATAATGAAATGATTACTCATGATGCCTGGATTGCAGAGTTAGAGCTCTACAATCAAACCTCAAGAAATGAAGAACACACAGGAAGTCTTGAGCAGAGAACTCAAGCACTTGAAGAGCAAGTGGTTAATGTCACTGGCGTGCTGGGTCATCACTTAGGTTTCTGGTAGATAAGCTACAACTAGTGGTTATGTAAATAGAGAAAATCAGACTAGTTAAGGAGAAAAGAGGAAAGTTTATAGCAAGGATGTAGAAAACCTTGAAAATTTTGCAATGTTTATAGAAACTTTTCTCTTATAAACCTAAATAAACTGATGTAACCACTGGTAATAATATGAAGCATACGTTATAGTAATCATTATGTTGTATATTATGTTTTACGATGTGAATAATAACTACAGTATTTAGTACTCATATATTAAATGATCAACAAAACTTATAAAAATTCTTATTATTTATAATAGGAACTAAAACAAAATGCCTAGAAGGAGTAATCGGCTAAACCCTAACCGACCATCAGCACCACAACTACAACAACCACAACCACAACCAGAAATAAACCCCTCAATAAGTACTGTCACACCCCGAAAACCGAAGGCGGAAACATTTCCGGGGTTGACTCCACATTGTGTATCAAATCCAATGCACATAGTAAGTAAAGTAAAACAACCATTACATTGCATATATAAAAGTTTACATTTGTTTCAAAAGTAAAGTTATACAAGTGATACATAGTATATATGAACAAAATGAAACGGGTCTTCTAAGCACTCCGTCTTCGAACAAAAGGATCTTCGGGTACCTGTCTAACGCTGACCTGAGAATACAAGCGGTTTGAAAATCAGTATAACGCTGGTGAGTTCATAAGCGGTTTTGTTTTGTGAAAAATGTAGAAGTTTCCTTTCTGTTACTAAAAATGTTACACACACCAAGAAAATCCCATATTTTCTTAAAAAGGTTGGTTATTAAATTCCCAAAATGTAATGTAAGGTTGTACACTGAAAACATGTTTACTCTTATGAATGTAAAGTTATCTGGTTTGTTACACTTTCTGGTTATGTACAATGTTCCCCAGGAAAATCCCATATTTTCCTAAATGTAGGTTACAAATGTGAAGATGTAGACTGAAAACCTGGTTAACTTGTGAAATGTATTAGTTTTAGCACGTATATAAAACTAATATTTACAAAGTAAATTAATTACTTTATTCATTATTACTATTAAGTAAATCTCTGTTATCCTAATCGTGAGTCCCATAAACATACAATATGTGACAACCTGATATTTCAACTCTTTGTAATGACCTAAAAGGTCAAGTATTGTAACCACTTTTGAGTTAATTAAATTAACTTTCATAATAAAATGTCCAAATAATTCTATTTAAATTCCTTCGATGTTTAAATGTCTTTAAACCATTATCGTACGTAAAAAGAACGCCCAAATCCGACTTCGTATATTGAAGTTATGATTTTTCCAAGTTCAGCTTAGCAACAGACAGCTAAAAACTCGAATCGGAGATCGAGCGACTTTTGGCCGGAATGACCTAAACGAGAATCGAAGGTCTCGACAATGGTATTTCAGCGGTAAAAAGTCTGGCAAAAACCGACGTCAGATAAAGAAGTTATGAATTTTTGAAGAAATTCCTTAAACACGAGGAGTTATAAAATAAATAATAAAAATAATTTCGGAATTTGCCAACGGAGTCTAAACGAAAGTTGTAGAGCGTAGTCTCACCTACGCGTGGATATAAAGACCATCGAAAACGGAGTTCGTATGAAAAAGATATGAATTTTTGAAGTTTAATAAATAAATTATATAATTATTTAATTCAAAAATCAAGCCTTATCCGAAGTGGAGTCAGCGTCCTCTTCCGAGGTACGCGCTGCGTACTCCTGTACGCCGTGCATACTCGAGGGCCTTGGCCTCTGATCGTCCACGTCGCCCTATGCGAGGCTACCGACACGTCCGACCCGCCCATCCGACCGACCCGTCCGACCCGCCGTCCCATCCGACCCGCCAGACTGATCCGTCCCATCCGAAGCCGAGGCAGTCGAGGCTTCGGTCATGCATGACGTATGCGTACGCACTGCGTACGAGCGTACGCCCCGCGTACAAGGCTTCTCAGACCCCCTATAAATAGCATGCAAAGGCTCTTTTTGCTCAAGTCCCAAGGGTCGATTTTACTCCCGAGAATCCTGAGAAAAATCCGTTTCCCGAGACGAAACTCTGCCCGGTTTTCCATCTCGATATCTTCAAACTTTTAAGTGAGTTCATACCCCTTAATTACCTTTTAAATGTTCTATAAATTCTTTTATATGCTTTCAAGGGGGGGATTACAAGTAAAACACACGAGTATTATCGTGTGTTACATAAAGAATTCTTTTATATGCTTTCATATATCCAAATCACATGCGATTTACAAACTTTATAAGGAACTTTCATATATATAACATATGTTAAAATAACATTCTATCTTTTGAAATATAAATTGTTGTAATGCATGTATAAACTAAACTTTTCTTAGATTATATGTATACTTGTCTATCTTAGACTCTACACCAAAAATCTATGCTTTCATAACAAATGATTCCTTTTCTAGGTATTTCTAAACAAATGAGACACACTTTTAGAAAACTATAATAGGTATAGTTTTACGAACAAATTTCTAACTCTTATGTACTAGAAACATGAATTTCAAGAAGTCACTTTCGTATACAAGAACAAACGTAACATTTTAACAAGTAGATCTGTTTTTATACCACGGTTTTGTGAGACACTAACTTCATGTACGTTCGAGTACACATTTCAAGTCCTGTATTATATACCAGAATCCCTTGAAGGGGGAGCATGGTGTTTGTGTATAGATCTATACGGGCTTGACAACCCGCGCCCTGACTGTTAGCTGCAGTCCACCGTTTGGGGTGACAAACGTCATAACATTCCAACGCCTAAAGAACGTTGTGTATAGGCATTCCGAGTCAATAGTATGGTTATAAAACTCACATGGGGTATTAAAAATGCATTGATTTACAAGGTTTTCAAACACATTGGTTATTTTACACTTACATACATTTTTAGAAACAAACATTGGTCTTGAGTGAAGGCTACTTTTATACTAGTAGAAAATATAGGATTTTCTAAACACAAACAAACAAAGACAAAACATTTCATTTCATACAAACATTCTCACCTAAATAATTATGAAACTCACCAGCTTAAATGCTGATCTACTCTTTCAAAATTTCTTGTATGTCCCAGGAAATCAGTTGTCACACCCCCGAACCAGACGGCGGAAACGTCCGGGGGCTGTCGTGACTCAATTGAATACCATAACATTGAATATATGAAACATAACAACATTCGTCACCATGCATTAATATCGTACAACCAGTAGAATTTACATGAAGTATATTGTTTAAACATTACATTCCCAAAAATAAATTGTTCGATTCGTACATCAATACACTGCAAGCCATCACTGAATATGATTTCCTTTGGGTCACTGATTCCCTGAGAATACAAGTATTTTGAAAAACGTCAACATATGAAATGTTGGTGAGTTCATAAGTAGTGTTTTAAATTCCAATGTTTTGTATTGTTTGAAAACCACCAGAAAATCCGATATTTTCTGAAAAGAAAAAAAAACTTTTGAAAACGTTTGTGAAGATCCATAGGTATCCTTGTTTGTTTCTATACTTGTAAAAAAATTGTTCATTGAAGTTGTATGCATTTCAAATCTGTATGTATTGAAAACCCTAGGAAAACCCGATGTTTTCCTAATTCCTTGAATTACATGAAGTTACATTGAAACCATTGCATAGCGTATAGTGTCAGTCCCAGGCGACGTTGGATTATTTTGAGCATGATTAGTTGCTACAAACACGCATTACACAAACGACCAGTTTATAGCTATACTAACGATCCCGTAGGCGTCGTCTGTACTAATCACGTTATCCAACCGCCCTGACTATGTGTAGTCCCACATCCGAAGAGAAAGAGGACACGAAGACCTCTATGACTCTATTAACCGGTTGGGGATAAAATGTGTACGAGGGGTCCCCGACCCGCCTCGCAAAAATGTAGACTTTACTAGCAATACCAAAGGACCCTTGGGGACCAGTAGTATACAAGCCATTGAAAGTCCCTCTACGTTGTGCCAAGTCGGTGAAACCCAACACTTCGTAGAAAAAATGTCTTTGGGCCTTAAGATCAGGTCATTGGGCTAGCTAGGCCCAACAAACAAGATTTTACACTTTTGGGGCCCAAAGATGGTGCGTAGACGTCTGTGCACACTCGCATGTAAATTGAGTTCCCAAACGTTATTTGTATGAATCGTAGTGTCGTCGTGTTAGTAGTTTCGGATTTTCATTGGTTCGAGACCGAACCAATTCGTTTCACAACGATTTTGGTATTGTAGTGTATTGTATTTCGTCGATAGTCGCGGTACCATGGTTTGATCAATTACATGTATTGAAATAGCCTTGGAAGTTTTCTGTTTCAGCCCCTCATTGTTCGTAAAATTTACTTTTTCAACCCTTTAGTTAAATACTTTCCGGTTTGGTCCTTAAATCAATTTTCTTGACATTTTAACACCAAAAATTATTGAAATTGATATTTTTCAGCATATTTATCAATGAAAACAGTTTAAGTCCCTGAAAATGCAATTTTCTCGGTTATAACCCTTCTTTTTCGCAACTTTGACAATTTTGACCCAAATTGTAAGATTTTTGCAATTTTGGTCCTTTTTAAATTTAAAAGCATTTTAAACCTTTGAAAAGGACTTGGAACAATTATAGTCCACTGTTTTACAGAAAAATACAGTTTTGACCCTCCAAAACAGGAAATCTCGCATAATGGGCCTCATTGGGCCGAAAATGTCATTTTTAGCCCATTAAGCTTGAAATTTATGTTTTTAATCCTCTAAATGAGTAAATTTCCAGAAATTGTTTTCTTGAAACTGTTTTGGCACACCTCATCCATCAGAATTCGTGGTAAGTCAATTTGGGCCCTTAATTTTGTATTTTTCACATTTTAGGCCCAAAATTTGTGTTTTTAACCCAAAGAAAATTGTTACTAAACCACTTAACCATTTTTCTTGAAACACTTTGTATTTAGAAATATATTTGAAGCTAAAATCATTTAACACAAGATATATCTCGGTTTTGAGGGGTTTTATGGCTAGATCCAACATTATAACACACAAATGCATACATATAAGCATGGAAATCATACAAGGCATACAAAACACATATAGATCTACACTTTCACTTGTATTCCCCCCCCCCCACAAAACTCATAAAAACAGAAAATAGGGGGTATGAAGCTCACCTTGGGTGTGGTTTCGGTTTTTGGAAGAAAAGATGGAGGAAAACTTGATGATTTTTGGCCTTAGCACCTTTCCTTGGTAGATCTCGAGTTTGAGATGGTTCTAGGATGCAAGATCACGATTTTTGCATAGATTAGGAAAGGATTTTGATAACAAAAAGAATCTAAACCATAGTTCCAAGCATAATCTTACCTTAGATGATGATTAACTTGCAAGATCCTCTTGAAAGCCCCTAATTTTCGAGATTTTTGGAGAGGGGAGAAAGGAGTGTTCTTAAGTGATCTAGAGAGAGTTTGAGAGATTTTTTTTTGTGGTGTGTGTGTGCTTGTGGCCGAGAGTGAGAGAGAGGAAGAAGTGAGGTGATCTTTGAAGTGATACTTGCATGGAAGAATGGGATATCTTGCATGGAAATCCTATGGACAATAATGATGTGGCACAACAAGTCAACTCTTCCATCTTCTTGGGCTTGTGCAATTGGGCCGAGAATTTGGAAAGAAAAGGAAAAAAAAATTGGGCCTTTGCCCCTTAGCCCAATATTAGTGTTAATCTTGAGTATGTTTTAAGCCTAAAAGAATGTGGTAGGATTTTCATATTTTTATTGGACTAGTTTAGGTTATTCATGTATCAAGGCTTTTAATTCATTTCATTCTAGGCCCAATATGACCCAAAATGTTGAAATAAATAAATGTGGGTCCAATTAGAGCCCAATTAGGGTTCTAAGCCCATGATAGTCTAATTGGAAGCTTATTAGTCCACTTGGGTCCAATAAGGGAGTCCTAGTCCAAAATGGACTTAAACAAGGACTTCTAGGGTCTCCAATTGTTTGATGACTATTTGTAGTACTTGTATGATGTATTTGATTGAAGTTTTTGAAGTCATAATCATAGGTGTTACACATGTTCTTAAGTTTTTTTGATTCACATTAGCTTGAATGTATAGATTACATGACACAAAATTTCCAGTTGTGACATCATCCCCCCGTTAGAAGGAATTTCGTCCCGAAATTCTGTTTGAAAGCTAGATTTGAGAATGCTAGAATAGGTGAGGGTACTTTTGCTTCATTTGATCTTCGCGTTCCCACGTGAATTCTGGCCCACGCTTTGCGTTCCACCGTACCTTCACGATCAGGATGCGACTTTGCTTAGTACGCTTCACCTCCCTGTCCATGATTTCGATTGGTTCTTCGACGAACAGGAGATTCTCATTGATTTCGATTTCGTCAAGAGGAATGACAAGGGTTTCATCTGATAGGCACTTTTTCAGATTAGAGACATGAAACACGGGGTGTACACCGTTTAGTTCCGAGGGTAGTTGTAGTCTGTATGCTACTGGGCCTATTCGGGCGACGATTTCGAAAGGTCCAATGTATCGCGGGTTCAGCTTTCCCCGTTTTCCGAAACATATAACCCCTTTCCAGGGTGAGACTTTCAACAATACTCGATCACCGACCTGGAATTCTAAGGGCTTTTGCCGTTTATCGGCGTAGCTCTTTTGTCGGTCACGCGATGCCTGTAATCGAGCTCTGATCTGAACGATCTTTTCTGTGGTTTCGCGAATGATCTCCGGTCTTGTTAGTGCCCTGTCCGACGTATACGTTCTTGCTAGCTGGGTGTCACCTACTTCAGCCCAAAATAACGGTGACCTACATTTACGCCCGTACAGTGCTTCGAAAGGGGCCACCTTGATGCTCGAATGGTAACTATTGTTATATGAGAATTCGATCAACGGTAGGTGGGTATCCCAAGACTTTCCAAAGTCTATCACACAAGCACGAAGCATGTCTTCAAGCGTTTGAATGGTTCGTTCACTTTGACCGTCCGTTTGTGGGTGATACGCGGTGCTCATATCAAGATGAGTTCCCATTGCCTTGTGGAGTGACTGCCAAAAGCGCGATGTGAACCTACTGTCCCTATCCGAGATGATAGATTTTGGCACTCCATGGAGTCTTACGATTTCTCGTAGGTACAAACGCGTCAGTCTCTCCATCTTGTAGGATTCTTTGATTGGCAGGAAATGGGCAGATTTCGTCAGTCGGTCGATTATTACCCATATGGTGTCCAATCCGTCCGACGTCTTGGGCAGCTTGGTCACGAAGTCCATAGAAATCCCCTCCCATTTCCACTCAGGGATTGCCGGTTGCTGTAACAATCCGGAAGGTTTCTGGTACTCCACTTTCACTTTGGCGCACGTAAGGCACTTACCAACATAAGTCGCGATTTCCGCCTTCATGTTAGGCCACCAATAGTGTTGTTTAATGTCCAAATACATCTTGTCCGAACCGGGATGAATGGAGTATCGTGTCTTGTGGGCTTCCTTCATAACGGTCTCCCTAAATCCTCCGATTTTTGGGACCCAAATACGGTTCATAAAGTAGTATACCCCATTCTCCTTGACTTCTAGGTTCTTCTCCATCCCGCGTAATGCCTCGCTAGTTCTATTTTCCGCTTTCATAGCCTCTGCCTGGACTGATGCAATTTGAGTGGCCAGATGAGACTGAATGGTTATCGAGTGCGTTTCGTACGGCGATTAGAGTACTCCTTCCGACTTAATGCATCGGCTACCACGTTGGCCTTGCCTGGATGGTACTTGATCTCGCATTCGTAGTCGTTTAGCAATTCCACCCATCTTCGTTGTCTCATGTTCAGCTCCTTCTGATTCAAGATGTGCTGGAGGCTCTTGTGGTCCGTGAAGATGGTGCACTTTGTACCGTACAGGTAGTGCCTCCAAATTTTTAGGGCGAAGACCACGGCTCCCAGTTCTAGGTCATGGGTCGTGTAATTTACTTCGTGCGTCTTTAGTTGGCGGGACGCATATGCTATCACTCTTCCACGTTGCATGAGAACGCAACCTAAGCCCTGATTTGACGCGTCACAGTAAACTACAAAAATCTTCCGTTCCTTCGGGTAGAGATAGTACAGGTGCGCTACAAAGAGCTTGCTTCAAGGTTCGAAACGCAACCTCTTGTCGGTCCGTCCATTTGAATGGCACGCCCTTTTGCGTAAGCAAGGTAAGCGGCTTGGCGATCTTAGAGAAGTTTTGGATGAAGCTCCTATAGTAGCCTGCTAGGCCTAAGAACTGACGAATTTCGGTGGGCGTAGTCGGAGTTGCCCATCCTTCCACAGCTTTGACCTTAGAGGGATCCACATGAATTCCGTCTTGGCTAACTACGTGGCCTAGGAAATTCACACTCCGGAGCCAGAACTCGCACTTGGAGAGTTTGGCGTACAGCTTTTCCGTTCGCAGAGTTTCTAGGATCTGTCGGAGATGTTGGCCATGCTCCTCTTTGTTTCGAGAATAGACGAGGATGTCATCGATAAACACAATGACGAAGTTGTCCAGGAATGGTCGACAGATTCGATTCATTAGGTCCATAAATGCGGCGGGTGCATTTGTTAGACCGAAGGGCATTACGACGAACTCATAATGTCCGTAGCGGGTTCGGAAAGCGGTTTTAGGAATATCATTTTAGAAAAATAACTAGCTCCTTGGAGCTGGTCGAATAGATCATCGATTCGTGGGAGTGGGTAGCGGTTTTTAACAGTGAGTTTATTCAGCTCTCTGTAATCGATGCACATTCTGAAAGATCCGTCCTTCTTTTTGACAAAGAGCACCGGAGCTCCCCATGGCGAGTAGCTAGGTCGGATAAATCCCTTGTCCAGAAGCTCACTGAGTTGGTTGGACAATTCCTGCATTTCAGCAGGAGCCAATCGATATGGTGATTTAGCAAGAGGAGTTGCTCCTGGAACGAGGTCGATTCGGAACTCAACCTGTCTCTCTGGGGGTACTCCTGGAAGATCTTCGAGAAACACGTCCGGAAATTCACATGCTACTGGAATGTCTTGGATGTTAGTTTCTTCTTTGGTCTTATCCACTATGTGAGCCAAGAACGCCAAATTGTTCTTTCGCAAGTGTTTTTGTGCTTTGATGCACGAGATGAGACGAAGATTTGTACTGGGTTTGTCTCCGTAAATTACTAGGGTTTCGTGATTTGGGAGACGAAGGCGAATGGCCTTCTCATGGCACATAATCTCAGCATGGTGGGGGCTTAACCAATCCATGCCGATAATCACATCGAAACTCCTAATTGATACTGGCATCAGATCTATTCGTAAGACGTGTTGGTTGAGGGTTAGGGTACATCCGATGTAGATCTCCCTAGTGGATTCGGTTTTCCCATTGGCCATTTCCACCGTATAGGTTTCATTTAGCTTCTGGGGTTGTTGTTTTAATAAATGTTTAAACTTCTCGCTTACGAAACTTCGCTCCGCTCCGGTATCAAATAAGATGCATGCATAAGTGTGGTTTAGGAGAAACGTACCGGTCACAACTGCGGGGTCCTGAACTGCATCACTCTGACCCATAGTCAGCATTCTTCCTGCTCCTCTGTTTCCTGAGTTGTTGTTGTTAGGGCAATCCCGACGGAAGTGTCCCGTCCTTCCGCACCCGAAACAGGTGCGGCTAGGCCCTGTATTGTTGCTGCCGGCATTGGTGTTGTTGTTATTGCGGTGGTTGTTGTTGTTCTGGTTGTTTCCCTGACTCTGGTTCTGAGAAGGGTAAGTCCTGCAGAACCTTGCAGTGTGTCCCCTTCGGTTGCAACTGGTGCAATGGAACTCCCTACATTCTCCTTGGTGATGGAAACCGCACTTGTTGCATTTGGGAAGATTACTGGAATAGGTTCTTGAAGCATTTGAAGCAGCTGAGGCTGGAGCATGTGGTGTGGCTGGAACCGGCGCAGTGACAGCGTTAACTGCCACTGTTTGCTGCTTTTTAGAGGTCTCGGGGCCCTGACGCCCCTTTCTCTTGTTGTTCCGCCCTTTCTTGCCATCATCCTCCTTTTTCTTCTCAGTCTCCACTGGCTTCTCGCCCTTTTTGTGGTTATGATCATATAGCCTCTTTGCCAATCTCTTTGCACTGTCAAACGTTTCAGGGTTCGCAGCTATCACATTCCCTTGAATGGGGGATGTCAGTCCCCAGATGAATCGTTCAATCTTCTTTCCTTCTGATGTAATAATACCCAGACACAACAGAGATAGTTCGCTAAATCTCGTTATGTAGGCATCGATGTTCCCATTCTGCACAGTGAGATTCCATAGTTCCTGTTCCATCTTTTGTATTTCGCCTCGGGGGCAGTACTCCGCCATTAACATTTCTTTCATTTCTGCCCAGGGAATAGAGTTGGCGACAGGGAGCGTCATAGCTTCCACGTGTCCGTTCCACCAAGTGAGTGCTTGGTCCACGAAAGTGCAGGCCGCGAACTTCACTTTCATCTGCTCGGGGCAATCGCATATCTCGAATACCGACTCTACCTTCTCGATCCATCGCTTCAGAGTGATCACTCCTCCAGTGCCGTTCAAAGTTCGTGGTTTGGCGTTTGTGAAGTCCTTGTAGGTACATGTTTTGGTAGGTCCTTGATTCATCCCGTTGTTCGAACTTCCTGCCCCTTGCCCGTTGCCTCCTCCATTATTCCCCTGATGGAGTTGTGCCATAGCTGCGGTGACCGCAGCAGACACGGCTGCCTGGAATGCAGTGGAGTCAACTTCGGGTGGAGTTGGTCCTGGGTTTCCGCGAGTAGGTCGGAGAGGCATCTTTCTGTCACGAAACGGAAAGATGTTGAGTGTACGTGGTTTTTATGAGGTTGTGATCCTACTAACTAGGTGTATGGTACGAACCTAAACATTACTACCATCGGGCATACTATCATAACGTCTCAACACATAACAACTGGTAATATCATAGCAAAACACACAAAAGTTCATTAATATTATCCGCATTTAATACAAGAAAATTTGCTCGTAGGAGCATACATATGTGACACTAATCCGACAGCATAACGGCTCCATGAGTAGTGTAGTCACTTAAACATAGAGCCGGAGTACATAACATAGTTCCTAATGATCTACTACGATAAGTCTATCCCTAACCGCGATGAGCTGCGTCAGGAGGTGGTGCTGAAGATGTGGACGCTCCCTGAAGACGAGCCACTAGGCGTTCTGCGTCCTGAAGTCGAGACTCCCACCTCACCTGCCTCATGTGAAACTCCCGGAGGACGTCACGCGTCTCCTGTTCCGCACGCTCGACCCTAGTCCACAACTGGCGTACTTGATCAGCGGTGCCCTGAGCAAGGTCGCCGGTGTCCCGTAATCGTCTCACCATGACCGGTAGGGCTCGGTCGGCCGGTCCTCCGTCCCTCAGGTAGAAGAACTCACGTGACATGCCAAACGGGGGTCGCTGTCCCTGATGTCTGCTCCATCTCCAGAGATCAATGCCCCAAGGAGGGGTAGGTCCAGTGGGGCCCACACGGTAAGCAGGCACCCTGATCGGGTAAGGGGGGTCGATGACCTCGGACTCTGCGTCCGAATCACCCCCTTCGCTGTCATCGAGCTCCTCTCCAAAATGTTCTTCGTCTTCTTCGGGTTCGGCAGGCTCGCCCTCGACTTCTGCCTCCGGTTCCCCGTCAGATTCCTCTTCGGGGTCCTCCTCAGGTTCCTCTTCAGGCTCTTCCTCAGGCTCCTCCTCCTCTAGCCACCCGTTGTTTCCCTGATTAGGGAAGTAGGGTCTCCAGGGTGATGAAAACCAGCCATGCTGTCTGCGCGAGTACGTAAATATGCTAACATTATTCCTAGGGTACTATGACTATTATACAGGCTAAGCGAACATTCTCTTTTTGGGTGATAAAGGGTATACTTTTAGGTTCCCTAGCTATCCCGATCTCATCAAGACGTGTGTTAGTTTTACCTTGGAGAGAATGTAGTTGATCAGGCTACATTCACTCCTTGGTATCACTAAGAACAGTCCCGAATTAACCGAGATACCAGTGTTATTGTGTTTGATTCAGCGTTAGGTCCTTATCCCTAATGCAAGCAAGTGTGTTTTATTTACTTGTTTTGTTCAGAGTTATGTTAGTCCCTCTTTTTGGTTTATAGTTGCATATCAATGTGTGGCTCGACATGCTAGTTCACTATAAACAAAGCTCTGATACCAACCTGTCACACCCCCGAACCAGACGGCGGAAACGTCCGGGGGCTGTCGTGACTCAATTGAATACCATAACATTGAATATATGAAACATAACAACATTCGTCACCATGCATTAATATCGTACAACCAGTAGAATTTACATGAAGTATATTGTTTAAACATTACATTCCCAAAAATAAATTGTTCGATTCGTACATCAATACACTGCAAGCCATCACTGAATATGATTTCCTTTGGGTCACTGGTTCCCTGAGAATACAAGTATTTTGAAAAACGTCAACATATGAAATGTTGGTGAGTTCATAAGTAGTGTTTTAAATTCCAATGTTTTGTATTGTTTGAAAACCACCAGAAAATCCGATATTTTCTGAAAAGAAAAAAAAACTTTTGAAAACGTTTGTGAAGATCCATAGGTATGCTTGTTTGTTTCTATACTTGTAAAAAAATTGTTCATTGAAGTTGTATGCATTTCAAATCTGTATGTATTGAAAACCCTAGGAAAACCCGATGTTTTCCTAATTCCTTGAATTACATGAAGTTACATTGAAACCATTGCATAGCGTATAGTGTCAGTCCCAGGCGACGTTGGATTATTTTGAGCATGATTAGTTGCTACAAACACGCATTACACAAACGACCAGTTTATAGCTATACTAACGATCCCGTAGGCGTCGTCCGTACTAATCACGTTATCCAACCGCCCTGACTATGTGTAGTCCCACATCCGAAGAGAAAGAGGACACGAAGACCTCTATGACTCTATTAACCGGTTGGGGATAAAATGTGTACGAGGGGTCCCCGACACATAGAGTTCAAAATGAACCTGCACGGATCACACAAACAGTTGATAAATGGGTGGGGGAAGAAAAAGCTGCCAAGATGTATGAGACTGGTCAGTCATCTCAGCCACATCTCCCACATTCTACTGAAGATAACACTTTATCTCAATTGTTTGAGAAAAGTGTGAAAATTGAAGATAAGATGGAAATTGTCGAAGGGAGGGCTACTCATCTCTTTAGAAGAGTGTGAAGGCTAGAAGGACAAAGGACACGAGATCAGGAATCGGTGATGGATGTCCATCATCATATACATTTTGCTTATAATGAAATGATTACTCATGATGCCTGGATTGCAGAGTTAGAGCTCTACAATCAAACCTCAAGAAATGAAGAACACACAGGAAGTCTTGAGCAGAGAACTCAAGCACTTGAAGAGCAAGTGGTTAATGTCACTGGCGTGCTGGGTCATCACTTAGGTTTCTGGTAGATAAGCTACAACTAGTGGTTATGTAAATAGAGAAAATCAGACTAGTTAAGGAGAAAAGAGGAAAGTTTATAGCAAGGATGTAGAAAACCTTGAAAATTTTGCAATGTTTATAGAAACTTTTCTCTTATAAACCTAAATAAACTGATGTAACCACTGGTAATAATATGAAGCATACGTTATAGTAATCATTATGTTGTATATTATGTTTTACGATGTGAATAATAACTACAGTATTTAGTACTCATATATTAAATGATCAACAAAACTTATAAAAATTCTTATTATTTATAATAGGAACTAAAACAAAATGCCTAGAAGGAGTAATCGGCTAAACCCTAACCGACCATCAGCACCACAACTACAACAACCACAACCACAACCAGAAATAAACCCCTCAATAAGTACTGTCACACCCCGAAAACCGAAGGCGGAAACATTTCCGGGGTTGACTCCACATTGTGTATCAAATCCAATGCACATAGTAAGTAAAGTAAAACAACCATTACATTGCATATATAAAAGTTTACATTTGTTTCAAAAGTAAAGTTATACAAGTGATACATAGTATATATGAACAAAATGAAACGGGTCTTCTAAGCACTCCGTCTTCGAACAAAAGGATCTTCGGGTACCTGTCTAACGCTGACCTGAGAATACAAGCGGTTTGAAAATCAGTATAACGCTGGTGAGTTCATAAGCGGTTTTGTTTTGTGAAAAATGTAGAAGTTTCCTTTCTGTTACTAAAAATGTTACACACACCAAGAAAATCCCATATTTTCTTAAAAAGGTTGGTTATTAAATTCCCAAAATGTAATGTAAGGTTGTACACTGAAAACATGTTTACTCTTATGAATGTAAAGTTATCTGGTTTGTTACACTTTCTGGTTATGTACAATGTTCCCCAGGAAAATCCCATATTTTCCTAAATGTAGGTTACAAATGTGAAGATGTAGACTGAAAACCTGGTTAACTTGTGAAATGTATTAGTTTTAGCACGTATATAAAACTAATATTTACAAAGTAAATTAATTACTTTATTCATTATTACTATTAAGTAAATCTCTGTTATCCTAATCGTGAGTCCCATAAACATACAATATGTGACAACCTGATATTTCAACTCTTTGTAATGACCTAAAAGGTCAAGTATTGTAACCACTTTTGAGTTAATTAAATTAACTTTCATAATAAAATGTCCAAATAATTCTATTTAAATTCCTTCGATGTTTAAATGTCTTTAAACCATTATCGTACGTAAAAAGAACGCCCAAATCCGACTTCGTATATTGAAGTTATGATTTTTCCAAGTTCAGCTTAGCAACAGACAGCTAAAAACTCGAATCGGAGATCGAGCGACTTTTGGCCGGAATGACCTAAACGAGAATCGAAGGTCTCGACAATGGTATTTCAGCGGTAAAAAGTCTGGCAAAAACCGACGTCAGATAAAGAAGTTATGAATTTTTGAAGAAATTCCTTAAACACGAGGAGTTATAAAATAAATAATAAAAATAATTTCGGAATTTGCCAACGGAGTCTAAACGAAAGTTGTAGAGCGTAGTCTCACCTACGCGTGGATATAAAGACCATCGAAAACGGAGTTCGTATGAAAAAGATATGAATTTTTGAAGTTTAATAAATAAATTATATAATTATTTAATTCAAAAATCAAGCCTTATCCGAAGTGGAGTCAGCGTCCTCTTCCGAGGTACGCGCTGCGTACTCCTGTACGCCGTGCATACTCGAGGGCCTTGGCCTCTGATCGTCCACGTCGCCCTATGCGAGGCTACCGACACGTCCGACCCGCCCATCCGACCGACCCGTCCGACCCGCCGTCCCATCCGACCCGCCAGACTGATCCGTCCCATCCGAAGCCGAGGCAGTCGAGGCTTCGGTCATGCATGACGTATGCGTACGCACTGCGTACGAGCGTACGCCCCGCGTACAAGGCTTCTCAGACCCCCTATAAATAGCATGCAAAGGCTCTTTTTGCTCAAGTCCCAAGGGTCGATTTTACTCCCGAGAATCCTGAGAAAAATCCGTTTCCCGAGACGAAACTCTGCCCGGTTTTCCATCTCGATATCTTCAAACTTTTAAGTGAGTTCATACCCCTTAATTACCTTTTAAATGTTCTATAAATTCTTTTATATGCTTTCAAGGGGGGGATTACAAGTAAAACACACGAGTATTATCGTGTGTTACATAAAGAATTCTTTTATATGCTTTCATATATCCAAATCACATGCGATTTACAAACTTTATAAGGAACTTTCATATATATAACATATGTTAAAATAACATTCTATCTTTTGAAATATAAATTGTTGTAATGCATGTATAAACTAAACTTTTCTTAGATTATATGTATACTTGTCTATCTTAGACTCTACACCAAAAATCTATGCTTTCATAACAAATGATTCCTTTTCTAGGTATTTCTAAACAAATGAGACACACTTTTAGAAAACTATAATAGGTATAGTTTTACGAACAAATTTCTAACTCTTATGTACTAGAAACATGAATTTCAAGAAGTCACTTTCGTATACAAGAACAAACGTAACATTTTAACAAGTAGATCTGTTTTTATACCACGGTTTTGTGAGACACTAACTTCATGTACGTTCGAGTACACATTTCAAGTCCTGTATTATATACCAGAATCCCTTGAAGGGGGAGCATGGTGTTTGTGTATAGATCTATACGGGCTTGACAACCCGCGCCCTGACTGTTAGCTGCAGTCCACCGTTTGGGGTGACAAACGTCATAACATTCCAACGCCTAAAGAACGTTGTGTATAGGCATTCCGAGTCAATAGTATGGTTATAAAACTCACATGGGGTATTAAAAATGCATTGATTTACAAGGTTTTCAAACACATTGGTTATTTTACACTTACATACATTTTTAGAAACAAACATTGGTCTTGAGTGAAGGCTACTTTTATACTAGTAGAAAATATAGGATTTTCTAAACACAAACAAACAAAGACAAAACATTTCATTTCATACAAACATTCTCACCTAAATAATTATGAAACTCACCAGCTTAAATGCTGATCTACTCTTTCAAAATTTCTTGTATGTCCCAGGAAATCAGTTGTCACACCCCCGAACCAGACGGCGGAAACGTCCGGGGGCTGTCGTGACTCAATTGAATACCATAACATTGAATATATGAAACATAACAACATTCGTCACCATGCATTAATATCGTACAACCAGTAGAATTTACATGAAGTATATTGTTTAAACATTACATTCCCAAAAATAAATTGTTCGATTCGTACATCAATACACTGCAAGCCATCACTGAATATGATTTCCTTTGGGTCACTGATTCCCTGAGAATACAAGTATTTTGAAAAACGTCAACATATGAAATGTTGGTGAGTTCATAAGTAGTGTTTTAAATTCCAATGTTTTGTATTGTTTGAAAACCACCAGAAAATCCGATATTTTCTGAAAAGAAAAAAAAACTTTTGAAAACGTTTGTGAAGATCCATAGGTATCCTTGTTTGTTTCTATACTTGTAAAAAAATTGTTCATTGAAGTTGTATGCATTTCAAATCTGTATGTATTGAAAACCCTAGGAAAACCCGATGTTTTCCTAATTCCTTGAATTACATGAAGTTACATTGAAACCATTGCATAGCGTATAGTGTCAGTCCCAGGCGACGTTGGATTATTTTGAGCATGATTAGTTGCTACAAACACGCATTACACAAACGACCAGTTTATAGCTATACTAACGATCCCGTAGGCGTCGTCTGTACTAATCACGTTATCCAACCGCCCTGACTATGTGTAGTCCCACATCCGAAGAGAAAGAGGACACGAAGACCTCTATGACTCTATTAACCGGTTGGGGATAAAATGTGTACGAGGGGTCCCCGACCCGCCTCGCAAAAATGTAGACTTTACTAGCAATACCAAAGGACCCTTGGGGACCAGTAGTATACAAGCCATTGAAAGTCCCTCTACGTTGTGCCAAGTCGGTGAAACCCAACACTTCGTAGAAAAAATGTCTTCGGGCCTTAAGATCAGGTCATTGGGCTAGCTAGGCCCAACAAACAAGATTTTACACTTTTGGGGCCCAAAGATGGTGCGTAGACGTCTGTGCACACTCGCATGTAAATTGAGTTCCCAAACGTTATTTGTATGAATCGTAGTGTCGTCGTGTTAGTAGTTTCGGATTTTCATTGGTTCGAGACCGAACCAATTCGTTTCACAACGATTTTGGTATTGTAGTGTATTGTATTTCGTCGATAGTCGCGGTACCATGGTTTGATCAATTACATGTATTGAAATAGCCTTGGAAGTTTTCTGTTTCAGCCCCTCATTGTTCGTAAAATTTACTTTTTCAACCCTTTAGTTAAATACTTTCCGGTTTGGTCCTTAAATCAATTTTCTTGACATTTTAACACCAAAAATTATTGAAATTGATATTTTTTAGCATATTTATCAATGAAAACAGTTATAGTCCACTGTTTTGGCCCAAATTGAAACAAATATTTTTTAGCAACTTTGACAATTTTGGCCCAAATTGTAAGATTTTTTCAATTTTGGTCCTTTTTAAATTTAAAAGCATTTTAAACCTTTGAAAAGGACTTGGAACAATTATAGTCCACTGTTTTACAGAAAAATACAGTTTTGACCCTCCAAAACAGGAAATCTCGCATAATGGGCCTCATTGGGCCGAAAATGTCATTTTTAGCCCATTAAGCTTGAAATTTATGTTTTTAATCCTCTAAATGAGTAAATTTCCAGAAATTGTTTTATTGAAACTGTTTTGGCACACCTCATCCATCAGAATTCGTGGTATGTCAATTTGGGCCCTTAATTTTGTATTTTTCACATTTTAGGCCCAAAATTTGTGTTTTTAACCCAAAGAAAATTGTTACTAAACCACTTAACCATTTTTCTTGAAACACTTTGTATTTAGAAATATATTTGAAGCTAAAATCATTTAACACAAGATATATCTCGGTTTTGAGGGGTTTTATGGCTAGATCCAACATTATAACACACAAATGCATACATATAAGCATGGAAATCATACAAGGCATACAAAACACATATAGATCTACACTTTCACTTGTATTCCCCCCCCCCCCCCACAAAACTCATAAAAACAGAAAATAGGGGGTATGAAGCTCACCTTGGGTGTGGTTTCGGTTTTTGGAAGAAAAGATGGAGGAAAACTTGATGATTTTTGGCCTTAGCACCTTTCCTTGGTAGATCTCGAGTTTGAGATTGTTCTAGGATGCAAGATCACGATTTTTGCATAGATTAGGAAAGGATTTTGATAACAAAAAGAATCTAAACCATAGATCCAAGCATAATCTTACCTTAGATGATGATTAACTTGCAAGATCCTCTTGAAAGCCCCTAATTTTCGAGATTTTTGGAGAGGGGAGAAAGGAGTGTTCTTAAGTGATCTAGAGAGAGTTTGAGAGATTTTTTTTTTGTGGTGTGTGTGTGCTTGTGGCCGAGAGTGAGAGAGAGGAAGAAGTGAGGTGATCTTTGAAGTGATACTTGCATGGAAGAATAGGATATCTTGCATGGAAATCCTATGGACAATAATGATGTGGCACAACAAGTCAACTCTTCCATCTTCTTGGGCTTGTGCAATTGGGCCGAGAATTTGGAAAGAAAAGGAAAAAAAATTTGGGCCTTTGCCCCTTAGCCCAATATTAGTGTTAATCTTGAGTATGTTTTAAGCCTAAAAGAATGTGGTAGGATTTTCATATTTTTATTGGACTAGTTTAGGTTATTCATGTATCAAGGCTTTTAATTCATTTCATTCTAGGCCCAATATGACCCAAAATGTTGAAATAAATAAATGTGGGTCCAATTAGAGCCCAATTAGGGTTCTAAGCCCATGATAGTCTAATTGGAAGCTTATTAGTCCACTTGGGTCCAATAAGGGAGTCCTAGTCCAAAATGGACTTAAACAAGGACTTCTAGGGTCTCCAATTGTTTGATGACTATTTGTAGTACTTGTATGATGTATTTGATTGAAGTTTTTGAAGTCATAATCATAGGTGTTACACATGTTCTTAAGTTTTTTTGATTCACATTAGCTTGAATGTATAGATTACATGACACAAAATTTCCAGTTGTGACATCAGTAATTTCAGGTATTCATTTTGCTTTTGATGAAGGGATGCTGCGGCGCCAGTTTAATCTCGTATTTTGACATCATATTGTAATTGGTTTTGAACATGTAACTTTTGACAAATGTAAACTTTCAATTATATATATGATGGTTGTATTGCTTTCTTTACTATGTATTCATTTGTTACGTTACCACATGAAGTCATCCGCCCCCGAACGTTTCCGCCGTTCAGGTTTGGGGGTGTGACAGATTGGTATCAGAGCAATGTTTATAGTGAACTAAGTATATCGAACCACATAAGATATACAAAATATAAATGATTAAGGGACTAATACTCTCTGACAAAACAAATTTTCTTTTTACGCTTAAGCAACAACGCGTCCAACTTAAATTGATAGTTCTTTTAAGTACAATTACATGCATACCACAAATTATTTTCATGTTATCCAACTATACAAGTATTTAGACAAGTTGACACTACGATTGAGACTCGATATATGTAATCAGATTTTGGACAAATATAGCGTGAGCAACTATATTTCCCCGAGATTGGACCAACATATATCGAGGAATGATCGTAGTAAGCAACAAGTCAAAACTTACCAAACCGTTACTAGAATCAAACACAAGAATTTAAATACTATAGGAGTATTTGCTATCTAAACTAGTTTAACTTACATGTTTTGCATGTTTCAACCTTATTCCATTCTTATAACCCTATTTCTCGTACAGTCAAATGGCTGGATTTCACCACCCTGGCGACCCCTACTTTCCCAACCAAGGCAACGGAGGGTGGATCGAAGATGATCCCGAAGAGGACGAGGAACCCATAGAAGTGGGTGATGACTTCGGTACCGACTCAGAGCCGGAAGTTATCGATCCACCACCCATTCAACCTCCTGTCTTCGTAAGGAACTTTCAAGGACCGACTCCCGTCTGGGGAAGTCACCTCCACCATTGGAGCCAACAGCAAAACCTACGCCCTCCCTACGGCATGTGCTGGGACTTCTATGATGTCCGCGACGGAGGTTCGGCCGATCGAGCACTCCCGGTAATGGTGGGTAAGTTAGCCAATCAGTCCTATCAGTCTGGAGTTCAAGCTAGTCGACTCCGGGATGTCAACGTGGAAGTGCAGGTTCACACTTCTGACATCCGTAGGCTGGACAAGATACAAGACAATGCTCAACTCCAAACCGAAGCATTTCAAGCGCAAATGATTGCAGCCCTCGGTGAACTGAGGGAACAACAAGCCGCTTTTGATAGGTGACTAATGGAGTCGAAGCAATCAGATGCGGAGTCAAGCTCCTAGCGCAACCTACGTCGCATGTGGTGCTTGTCAAAGACTCAAATTTTGTTATAGCTTAGGACATCGGCTAAAAGTATTTAAATTTCTCGAACTTTGTAATCGGAGACCCTTTATAGGGGTCAAATTTTCATGATCGTTGTAACAACTTTTATATTAATATAAGTGACACTATTATTACTATGTTAAGTATTTCGTTCAAACCTTGAAAGGTCTTTGAGAAACCAAATACTTGTTTCATACCCTTAATCTTACAAATAACTTTAATTCTTCTAGACTCATACTATCATCTGTTGTTGAACTATAGCGATTTAGTTCATGAGACACATACATTTTCTATTCTATGAAATTCTGATCCTTGTCTTTTCAACCTATAGTTGAAGGATGCCTCCGCGTAGGAATCCAAGGCGAAACAACGCTGGGGAAGCACCTGTACCACCACCACCTCCACCACCTCAATTTGATGTTGTTATGTTCCAAGCAGCAGTCACCGCAACGGTGGCAGCTGCCATGTCACAGATCAATAACTCGAGTACTAATGGCTCGGGATCTGGCACACACCCATCCAACCATGGCGAGAGTCATGGACCACCTCGAGAATGCACCTATAAGGACTTCACTAATGCCAAGCCCCGGATGTTTTATGGAACTGGTGGTGTGATGGCCCTGAGGCAGTGGATTGAAAGGACGGAGGCAGTCTTTGAAATCTGCTCCTGTCCCGAGCACAGCAAAGTCAAATTTGCAACTTTCACCCTTATTGATAAAGCTTTAACTTGGTGGAATGGCCACGTTAAAGTACTTACCCTAATCGTGGCAAACTCCATAAGATGGGAGAGCCTGAAAGCGATGATGATGAGAGAATACTGCCCACGGGGAGAGATTCAAAAGCTCGAACACGAACTATGGACTCTTGGAATGGTTGGTACTGACATCGCTACATATACCAACAGATTCTGCGAGCTGGCAATCCTTTGTCCAGATATGATTGCTCTCGAGAGCAAGAAAATAGAAAGGTACATCTGGGGACTGACGCCCCAAATTCGATCAAACGTGTTAGCTTCCAAACCTGACACCTTTGAAAGTGCTAAGGAACTGGCACAATCTCTGATTGACTACGGAGGTCATCAGAACACAACCACTTCTGCACCAGAACCACAGAAAGGAAACAACAACAACAACTACTACTACAACAATAACAACAACAAAAACAACAATAGCAGGAAGAGAGTGTGGAATAAAGGGAAGGGTGGGTCTTCCCAAGAATCCGCAAAGAAACAACTGGTTTCAGTGAATGCTGCCACTGTACCTACTACAGCTCCTACAAATACCTACCCAACAAAGCATTATGTAGGTAACCTCCCAAAGTGCACCAAATGCAATTACCACCACCATGGACCTTGTCGGGAAATGCAGTGTGCCAACTGCAACAGAAAGGGTCACACAGCCCGTTTCTGCAAAGACCCCGCAAAGCCGATCACTCAAGTTCCCGATGCGGGTGTAGGACAGACTTGCTACGGTTGTGGCGAGGTGGGCCACTACAAGAGGAACTGCCCTAAGGCAGCAGGCACCGGCGGTGTGGGACGAGTTTTGGCTATAGGCCACGACGAAGCGGTAGCTGAACCAACTATAGTTGCTGGTACGTTCCTTCTCGATAATTCATATGCATGCATATTATTCGATAGTGGAGCGGAGAGAACCTTCGTGAGTCAAAACTTTATTCATTTACTTAAACCTAAACCTAGCAAGTTAGAAAAATCATTCACTATAGAGATGGCCAATGGAAAAACCGAAAACACTAACTGCATATACGTGGGTTGTACGTTAACTTTAGACGGCCATTCTTTCCCAATCAATCTCATGCCGGTCCAAATTAAAAGTTTCGACGTTATAGTCGGCATGGATTGGTTGAGTCTTCTTCGCGCCGACATCATGTGCTTTGAAAAAGCAGTTCGTCTTAATCTCCCGAACAACGAAACATTAGTTATCTACGGCGACAAATCTAGTACAAACCTTCGCATCATTTCGTGCATCCAAGCTCGCAAGTGCTTGCGGAAGGATTGTCGAGCATTCCTAGCGCACATCGTTGATACAAGTCAAGAACTGAAGGACATCAAGAACATCTCGGTAGTACGCGACTTTCCCGATATCTTTCCAGAAGAACTACCAGGATTACCACCGCAATGCCAAGTCGAGTTCAGAATCGACATAGTTCCAGGAGCTACCCCAGTGGCGAAGTCGCCTTATCGTCTCGCACCAGCAGAGATGCAGGAACTTTCCAGTCAACTTAATGAACTCCTTCAAAAAGGATTCATAAGACCAAGTTTCTCACCTTGGGGAGCACCGGTCTTGTTTGTAAAGAAGAAAGACGGATCGTTCCGTATGTGCATCGACTACAGAGAACTGAACAAACTTACTGTCAAGAACCGTTATCCTCTACCCCGTATTGACGACCTATTCGATCAACTTCAAGGAGCGAACTACTTCTCAAAGATAGATCTACGATCCGGATATCACCAATTACAAGTTCTTGAGGGGCATATTCCAAAGACAGCTTTCCGAACTCGTTATGGACACTACGAATTTGTAGTGATGCCGTTCGGATTAACCAATGCACCAGCAGTATTTATGGACCTAATGAATAGGGTATGTCGTCCTTACTTGGATCAGTTCGTCATCGTCTTTATCGATGATATACTTGTCTACTCCCGAAGTGAGGAAGAGCATAGTCAGCACCTACAAAAAGTCCTAGAAACACTGCGAATGGAGAAACTCTATGCGAAGTTCTCTAAATGCGAATTTTGGATTCGAAGAGTCGAATTTTTAGGCCACGTTGTTAGCGAGAAAGGTATACACGTGGACACCTCCAAAATAAAGGCCATTGAGAACTGGTCGGCACCAAAGACACCTACAGAAATTCGTCAATTTCTAGGTCTAGCTGGCTACTATCACAGATTCATAAAGAACTTCTCTAGCATTGCGAAACCTTTTACTACATTAACCCAGAAAGGCGTGGCCTTTGACTAGGAAGCGAAACAAGAGAAGGCATTCCAAACACTAAAGCAGGCCTTGTGCACCGCACCGATACTATCCCTCCCCGAAGGGATAGAAGACTTCGTAGTGTATTGCGATGCGTCAAATCAAGGACTTGGGTGGTTCTTATGCAGAGAGGGAAGGTTATCGCTTATGCCTCCCGACAGCTTAAGACACCCGAAGTGAACTATACGACACACGATCTCGAGTTAGGAGCAATGGTATTTGCTCTGAAGATCTGGAGACACTACTTATACGGAACAAAGAGTACTATTTTCACCGATCACAAGAGCCTTCAACACATTTTCGATCAGAAGGAACTCAACATGCGACAACAACGATGGGTTGAGTTACTAAATGACTACGAATGCGAAATTCGTTATCATCCTGGCAAGGCCAACGTAGTAGCTGACGCCCTCAGTCGAAAGGAATACACTGGTCGGAGGGTCAAATCTCTGACCATGACTATCCATTCCCACTTATCCACACAAATTAAGGAGGCACAAATGGAAGCTTTGCAACCTGAAAATGTGGCGGGTGAATCCCTGCGAGGAATGGAAAAGAATGTAAAAGTCAAGGTTGGCGGAGCCTACTATCTCATGGACCGAATCTGGACCCCGAAACATGGTGATTTCAGAAACGTAGTCATGACCGAAGCTCACAACTCAAGGTATTCCATTCACCTGCGTTCAGATAAAATGTATCTGGATCTTAAGAAACTGTACTGGTGGCCTAACATGAAAGCAGAAATTGCTACCTTCGTAAGTAAATGTCTTACTTGCGCTAAGGTTAAGGTCGAGTATCAGAAACCGTCTGGATTACTACAACAACCATAGATACCAAAATGGAAATGGGAGCGCATTACTATGGACTTCATAACCAAGTTACCCAAGACGACAAGTGGACTCGATACCATATGGGTCATTGTCGACAGATTGACCAAATCCGCGCATTTCCTACCCATCAAGGAGACAGACAAAATGGAAAAGATTACAAGAACTTACTTAAGGGAAGTAGTGCGATTGCATGGTGTTCCGATATCCATTATCTCCGATAGAGATAGTAGATTCACTTCAAGATTCTGGCAGTCACTACAAGGTTCCCTGGGGACTAGGCTAGACATGAGTACAACCTACCACCCACAAACAGATGGAAAAAGTGAGAGAACAATACAAACTTTAGAAGATATGTTGAGAGCTTGTGTGATTGACTTTGGAAAGGCATGGGATATCCATTTACCCCTTGTCAAATTTTCATACAACAATAGTTATCATACAAGCATAAAGGCTGCTCCATTTGAAGCCCTCTATGGTCGAAAGTGCAGATCCTCTCTGTGTTGGACTGAAGTTGGCGATACCCAGTTAGCTAGAGGAAGAGTTCCTGAGAGCACTCTCACCAGTCCGGAAATCATACGAGAAACGACAGAGAAGATCGTTCAGATTCGTGAACGATTAAAAGCCTCTAGAGACCGACAGAAAAGCTACGCTGACCAAAGGAGGAAACCGTTGGAATTCCAGGTAGGAGACCACGTCTTATTAAAGGTCTCACCGTGGAAGGGTTTAATACGCTTTGGAAAGCGTGGGAAACTAAATCCAAGATACATAGGGCCTTTCGAGATTGTTGCCAGAATCGGCCCTGTGGCTTACAAGCTTAACCTACCGCGCGAACTTAGTAACATCCATCCCACCTTCCACGTCTCAAACTTGAAAAAGTGTCTGTCCGACGAGACTCTTGTTATTCCACTCGATGAGATCGAGATCAACGAGAGCCTCAACTTTGTGGAAGAACCAGTAGAAATCATGGACCGAGAGGTCAAACAAACAAAACAAAGTCGCATAGCCATCGTGAAGGTTCGCTGGAACGCCAAGCGGGGACCTGAATTCACATGGGAATGCGAAGATCAGATGAAACAAAAGTACCCTCATCTCTTTCATGTTCACTAGTATCTTTACTACTTTAAATTTCGAGACGAAATTCTCTCTAACGGGGGGATGATGTGACAACCCGATATTTCAACTCTTTGTAATGACCTAAAAGGTCAAGTATTGTAACCACTTTTGAGTTAATAAAATTAACTTTCATAATAAAATGTCCAAATAATTCTATTTAAATTCCTTCTATGTTTAAATGTCTTTAAACCATTATCGTACGTAAAAAGAACGCCCAAATCCGACTTCGTATATTGAAGTTATGATTTTTCCAACTTCAGCTTAGCAACAGACAGCTAAAAACTCGAATCGGAGATCGAGCGACTTTTGGCCGGAATGACCTAAACGAGAATCGAAGGTCTCGACAATGGTATTTCAGCGGTAAAAAGTCTGGCAAAAACCGACGTCAGATAAAGAAGTTATGAATTTTTGAAGAAATTCCTTAAACACGAGGAGTTATAAAATAAATAATAAAAATAATTTCAGAATTTGCCAACAGAGTCTAAACGAAAGTTGTAGAGCGTAGTCTCACCTACGCGTGGATATAAAGACCATCGAAAACGGAGTTCGTATGAAAAAGATATGAATTTTTGAAGTTTATTAAATAAATTATATAATTATTTAATTCAAAAATCAAGCCTTATCCGAAGTGGAGTCAGCGTCCTCATCCGAGGTATGTGCTGCGTACTCCTGTACGCCCTGCGTACCCGAGGGCCTTGGCCTCTGATCGTCCACGTCGCCCTATGCAAGGCTACCGACCTATCCGACCCGCCCGTCCGACCGACCCGTCCAACCCGCCGTCCCATCCGACCCGCCAGACTGATCCGTCCCATCCGAAGTCGAGGCAGTCGAGGCTTCGGTCATGCATGACGTACGCGTACGCGCTGCGTACAAGCGTATGCCCCGCGTACGAGGCTTCTTAGACCCCCTATAAATAGCATGCGAAGGCTTCCGAGAAAAAATGCTCATTTCTCTCATTTCTCTCACTATATTGCCTCGTTTTCCGTGCCCGTTCAAACCCGAAGCTCTGGTCTTTTTGCTCAAGTCCCGAGGGTCGATTTTACTCCCGAGATTCCCGAGAATTCCGAGAAAAATCTGTTTCCCGAGACGAAACTCTGCCCGGTTTTCCATCTCGCTATCTTCAAACTTTCAAGTGAGTTCATACCCCTTAATTTACCTTTTAAATGTTCTATAAATTCTTTTATATGCTTTCTAGGGGGGATTACAAGTAAAACACACGAGTATTATCGTGTGTTACATAAAGAACTCTTTTATATGCTTTCATCTATCCAAATCACATGCGATTTACAAACTTTATAAGGAACTTTCATATATATAACATATGTTAAAATAGCATTCTATCTTTTGAAATATAAATTGTTGTAATGCATGTATAAACTAAACTTTTCTTAGATTATATGTATACTTGTCTATCTTAGACTCTACACCAAAAATCTATGCTTTCATAACAAATGATTCCTTTTCTAGGTATTTCTAAACAAACGAGACACACTTTTAGAAAACTATAATAGGTATAGTCTTACGAACAAATTTCTAATTCTTATGTACTAGAAACATGAATTTCAAGAAGTCACTTTCGTATATAAGAACAAACGTAAGATTTTAACAAGTAGATCTGTTTTTATACCACGGTTTTGTGAGACACTAACTTCATGTACGTTCGAGTACACATTTCAAGTCCTGTATTATATACCAGAATCCCTTGGAGGGGGAGCATGGTGTTTGTGTACAGATCTATACGGGCTTGACAACCCGCGCCCTGACTGTTAGCGGCAGTCCACCGTTTGGGGTGACAAACGTCATAACATTCCAACGCCTGAAGAACGTTGTGTATAGGCATTCCGAGTGAATAGTATGGTTATAAAACTCACATGGGGTATTAAAAATGCATTGATTTACAAGGTTTTCAAACACATTGGTTATTTTACACTTACATACATTTTTAGAAACAAACATTGGTCTTGAGTGAAGGCTACTTTTATACTAGTAGAAAATATATGATTTTCTAAACACATACAAAAAAAGACAAAACATTTCATTTCATACAAACATTGTCACTTAAATACTTATGAAACTCACCAGCTTAAATGCTGATCTACTCTTTCAAAATTTCTTGTATGTCCCAGGAAATCAGTAATTTCAGGTATTCATTTTGCTTTTGATGAAGGGATGTTGCGGCGCCAGTTTAATCTCGTATTTTGACATCATATTGTAATTGGTTTTGAACATGTAACTTTTGACAAATGTAAACTTTCAATTATATATATGATGGTTGTATTGCTTTCTTTACTATGTATTCATTTGTTATGTTACCACATGAAGTCATCCGCCCCCGAACGTTTCCGCCGTTCAGGTTTGGGGGTGTGACACAATAGACTAGATATGGCAATAAGTAGTCCACAGCACCTTATGACTTTCGTCACCCTTGAACCATTTCGGTTCGACTGTAGCTAGCAACCAGGTGTGGGGTAGTCAGCCCCGTATAGATCTATACACTCAAGTCACGCTCCCTATCTAAGAGATTTTGGTTACGGTTACGGTCCTCCACTCGCGTATCTCTGTGGAGTGTTCGCTGAGGACGTGTCTCCAATTATATAGTACTAACAAATTTACTAGTAATAATACGATAATCCTCCACTCGCGTATCTCTGTGGAGTGTTACCAAGGACAAAACAGTGTACAAACCGTTTTGAGTACAAGTAATCCCTTGTACTTTGCTTGTATTCCCCCCCTAAAAACAGTGAAAAACAGTGAAAAAGAGTAGGGGTATGAACTCACCAGACGAAAAAACGCGACGTTTCGGATGCTAAACGTTGGTTCGGGGCTCGTAAACACGCGAGGTTCCTATGTAATATGAAATAATATCCAAATGTATCTAATTAGACTTTAAACCACTAATTAGATATGATAATACACTCCAATGAACTAAACAACTTCGAAACAAGTGTTTGGAGCCACCCGGGTGACATCTACGGACGTGTACTAAGATGTGGGACTTGGGAATTGAGTTTTCTCTTCAGGAGTAAACTCCTTATGGAGTTTTCGTCCTTGAACAACACACACACATGAGTTCACGGCCGTGAATTCATGTTTGATGGTTTTATGATGCTAAATGGCTTGAATACTCATGGGAAATGATGGAATGGATTTTTCTAAGGCCTTGGAATGGATTGTACTTGCATGAATATCATTTATGGGAGTTCACGGCAGTAAACATGGTGTTTATGGCCGTAAACTCCCCCCAAGCTCAAACCTTAATTTATTTTGTGAGGCTAGGACAATCACATGTGATTCCAACTATTTTTCCAAGCCTTGGTATGAGTTTTGGGCATCATTTGACACATAAAGAGGAGTTTACGGCCATGGAACTTTTCCTTGGGGTGTCATGGCCGTAAACTCTCATTTGGAGTGTGTTTGACATGTTTAAGGTCCCCAAAAAATTTTTAGATCATTCTAGGATTTATTCCATGGCTATTGGTGGAGTTATATGGCTTTTAAACACATGGAAATGAGTTTACTCTCCATGTTTGAGGGGTTTACGGCCCAAGCATATTCCTTGGCTGTAAACTCTTATTTGCTCCTCAAAATTCATGTTTAGGGTGTTCTAAGTCCGGATTTGTAAGCCCTAAGGTCGCATCTAAGTCCCAATGTTGGTTTGGAGGGGTTAAATTGCTCAAAAACCCATTTATTAGGTGTTTACGGCCCAAGCATGCTCCTTGGCCGTAAACACATGTTTTAGGTCCGAAATTAAAGTTTAAACACGAATTTGAAGGCCTAAGAAGTTAAACAACAAGATAGGGATGTTACCTCAAAGATTTGGAGCCTTAATTCAATGTTTTGGACCTTAATTCTTTGGTTGAGGAGAGAGGTTAGAGAGAGAGAGAGAGAGTAGTGAGAGAGAGCCAAAAGCTTCAAATGGAAGCTTAGGTCCCTTTAAATAGTGTTCGGGATTTGGACACGGTGGAATTCTACCCAATGCCGGCGTTCGATGGGGCTTTTGGTCGCACCCGATCAAGTTGCCGTAATCCGATATGGTTGATTCTAGAAATGTTCCGATTACTAATATGGGGTGTTAGAATAAGTTTTAAAAGTATTAGGACACCCGTTTAGTCATAATATCAATTACAAATTCATGACTTAATTAAATGACGAAATCGGAAACGAAATTGGAAACGACGATTGGATTATCGAAATGAGTTACGAAAAGGGTTACAAGCAACGATACGAATTTTCGGGTTGTTACATTATCCCCCCCCCGTTAGAGGGAATTTCGTCTCAAAATTCAAAATTAAGATACAAATCAAGATACAAATCATGGATCTGGAAAGAGATGCGGCTACTTCTGTTTCATCGAGTCTTCACGCTCCCAAGTGAATTCCGATCCCCGCTTGGCATTCCAACGAACCTTCACTATCGGGATGCGGCTTTGCTTCGTATGTTTGACTTCTCGATCCAAGATTTCGATCGGTTCCTCCATGAAGTTGAGGTTTTTATTGATCTCGATCCCGTCTAAAGGAATCACTAGGATTTCATAGGATAAGCACTTCTTGAGATTTGAAACATGGAAGATGGGATGAATGTTACTGAGCTCATGGGGTAAACGAAGTTTATAGGCTACCGGACCGATCTGGCGAGGATCTCGAAGGGTCCAATGTACCTCGGGTTAAGTTTCCCACGCTTTCCGAAGCGTACCGTGCCATTCCAGGGCGAGACTTTCAACAGGACACGGTGTCCAACCTGGATGTAACGCCCAAAATTTCAAAACAATTAAAACTTTTCAAAAACCACTCATTTTAATAACGTTGTTACAAAAAGGTTTTCAATACATTATTTAACAGAGTATTTCCCCAGGTTCATATCATAAAACACCAACGCGAGGAACGGTACGATCACGCCTTTGCCTTGTCACAGACTCCTGAAAACCTGAAAACATAAAACCACAACTGTAAGCCCGAAAGCTTAGTGAGATACCCCCAATATACCAACCACATATACGCCCTTCCAGGCCATGACCTTCCGGTCCATACATATTGCCTTCCGGCCCATAACATATTGCCTTCCGGCCCATAGCATAAAACGCATACATAACATAACAAATCATAGAACGACCCTGCATACCGGGTCACACCCCAGATCTAGCAATCATACGCATAACACATAATCATATAACAGTTCACAGTTAGCAATTGATCAACAGATCACATAACGTAGCATTACTCTAATCAAATTCTGGACTAACCCGTCACTAGCATAACATAATCATAAGAAACAGTCAATATACTAATTACACACATACGCCTTTCCAGGCCATGACCTTCCGGTCCACATAGTAATGCCTTCCAGCCCATAACATGTATTGCCTTCCGGCCCATAACATATAACAACTGACAACTACCCAGATTTCCATCCGATAAAAGGGTTGGCATTGGTGCCATAAACCCTAGCGATATAGTGAGGATAACTCACCTCGAAACTGCCGACTGAACAGATAGCTCAAGCTGCTCCGATCACTGATACGATCTCCACCTCTGGACAGCCACCAATGCACTGAACTCAAACAGTAAACAACAATTACCAAAATACCCCTGGAACCACTGGTCAATCCTTGGTCAAAGACAAGGTCAAAATCAACCCCTGAATGACCCTACTCGCCGAGTCAACCCTAAGACTCGCCGAGTCCCCATACTCAGAACTTCACTCAACCCGCGACCTAACTCGCCGAGTCACCCCAAGACTCGCCGAGTTCAACCACTCTGAGTCCACTCGCCCTTAACTCACCGATTCCTTAAGATTCCCTTTCTACACGTCGAGTATCCCCTTTTTACTCGACGAGTTCCTCCTAGTAGAATCGCGGGGCCACCCCGACTCAACTCGCCGAGTCTGAAGAACAACTCGACGAGTCCCAGTTATTCTTCAAGCTACTCGCCGAGTCTGTTCGTCGGACTCGGCGAGTCCATGCCATGCAACCACTCAAACTGCTTCCTAAGGTCAGAACTGCTCCGACCATTCATAGGTCTGGCCTTCCTAATCTGATTCATCACATAAGGTCCTCATTTCGGTGCTCATAATACACCCCAAGACTTATAATTTACATATTGACCTAAGGCATAAGGATTCCAATCCAAAACCTTCACCAATTCCCGAAATGCACAGGCATGGGACATTCTTGACCTCCAAAGGTCCCAATACAGGGTTACAATCGTTTGGGTAACTAGGGTAACCTTCAATCTAGTCACAAAAGGGTTCCATAAACCCTAATTCCATAAACACATCAACATAGCAGAGTATACTCGAATTCTTACCTGAATAATGTGCTCTCTGTGTCCCCAATCCTCAGAACGTGAATCCCTTGCTGTTCCTTTGGCCAAGCCCTTCTCTTCCTTGCACAACCACTCCTTCAAAATCACCAATGGCCTTTAACCTTGCTCCAGATGCACACAATCGATTTAGGGTTCCTCTCAGAAGGCTAAAATGAACACTGACGGCCAATAAGTCCCTTCTATACGTCCCAAACCTGAACGGTTAGGGTTTTCGCTAAACAACGCCGACTTGCCGAGTCCATATCCGGACTCGTCGAGTCCAGTCGTGAACCCGCGACCAGGTCTGCGATCCTACTCGGCGAGTCTGAGCTCCAACTCGCCGAGTCCCCTCTTAAAACACCCAAAATCATAATTATATCAATATTTGAAATTCCGGGCTATTACAACTCTCCCCCACTAGAACTAGACTTCGCCCTCGAAGTCTCACTCTGAAAATAGCCCCGGATGCTGCTCCCACATCTCATGTTCCAGTTCACAGGTCATTTCCGATCCCCTCCGGTGCTGCCACCGAACTAACACCAGAGGTATCTCCTTATACCTCAGAACCTCGATCTTCCGATTTCTGACGACCACTGGTCTCTCGGCATAATTCAGCCTCGCATCCACCTGAACGTCTTCTAATGGGACCACTGCCGACTCATCGGCTATATACTTTCTCAATTGCGACACATGAAAAATATCGTGGATCTGTCTCAATTCCGCTGTCAACTCCAAACGGTAGGCCACCCGGCCTACTTTCGCAACCACACGAAAAGGCCCAATATACCGGGACCCCAACTTGCCCCTCTTCCCGAATTGAATCACTCCTTTCCAAGGAGAGGCCTTCAGGAGTACGAAGTCGCCGATCTGAAACTCAAGCTCGGACCTGCGTCTGTCTGCATAACTTTCCTGTCGGCTCTGGGCGGTCAATAACCTCTGTCTAATCTGCTGAATCTGCTCTATCGACTGAAACACGATCTCAGTACTGCCCATCACTCTCTGTACCCGAGAGTTACCGAAGATGCAACTCTGCTCTAAACCTCGACGATCACTCAACCCAATAAGGGTTAGGAAACCATGAATCACCGGATCCCCGATCCAGAGCCCACTTTGTCCATTCCGGACCGACTGAGAGACCCATTCTCACTCTCAGAGCAACTCCCACAAGTTCTCCTCTTGCCATCACATACACATGCTGAACTAGCCCCAACACCCGCAGGTTGGAAGACCCGATACACTGATGATATCCTCGAACATCTCCCAAGATGAACCACTACATCCACCCTATACTCTGATCAGAATCACACTGAGAATTTAAGATTCTCTCTCCCCCTGCATCCCTTCTGAGCCTCAACAGACATCCCAAACCGGATGGGTTCCTACCTCGTTGCCGCGAACACGATGCTCAAGGCCATACTCGAAATACTCTAACCATAACTCTACTCTGGAACTTTCACTTTCGCGAACTTGCACTCCCTTCGGAGTTACACACCTTTCTCTTTTCCTTTTCCAAGGAATCCTCTTGGCCATAATGCCACTCCAACCGGTGCCACGGTGCTCGCCCCAAGCGACACCACTCTTTTTGCGTAACCGCTATTCACATACTCTGGCTCTCATTGCAGGGGCTCTCAAGCCCATGCACTCTCTCCACTCCACCAAATCACTACCTCAACTAAACAAAATCACTAACCCGGGGCCAGACCTTCCAATGTAATCACACTGCAACATATCAAATCCGAAATCTCAAACTGATCCAACAATACCATCAGAGTCCCCAGCATGACTGGACCGACTCTCATAACACACACTAGCCACTCGAGGCTATATCCCTGTGGGTCCGTACACCCAAACTCTGTGAACCCTCAGGTTCTAACTCTGGGAACCTTCCGATTCCAACTCTAGAAACATGCACAACATAAATCCCGTGGGATTAATGCAGTATAACCCATCACGTACATCAAGCATACAAATACTCTGATCGCATAATCCCGATTACCTACTCAACTTGATCCCGGTCTGCTCCCAGGCCTCTACAATCAAATGCCCTAGGTCTGTATCCCGCCCCGCATACCCGACACTCGCTCTTGTCAGCCTATACTCTGAGCTGACAGAACACTGCTGAATCCCAACAGCTAAGCACCCTCACATACTCATCGATCTCCCGGAGAATTCTCCAATTCTCCCCCACTTAAAGCACTGACTAACAGCCACCGATCGCCATTAACGACCTTCTAGAATAACCCCGCACAAAGAGAACGCTTACACCCTGACTGCTTCCCACAAGCATAAGCAACCCTCAGCAAAACACATCTTCCCCCTGATCAATCCGCTCAAAAGAGTCCGGTCTTTCAATTATCCACTCCACGACTGCAGATGCTACCCGACATTCAACTCAGTGTCGTGTCTCCACTATCAATCCTCACGAATGATAACCAACGGAATTCCCAAACAATAACCCATAACCAAACCCACAACCTGTAAAAGGATGAATATCGCATCGAAATCCACACGAGATACCAGCACAAACAATACGCCACAATCAACGCGAGATAATCAAGACATCAAGAAGGCATCATACCTGCAGCTGCCTCCGGCACTGTTCCGTCTCCCTCTGCCGCAAGCTGATAAGCACGACTTTGAGCCCTTGGGGCTCCGCTCCATCCTGTCCTCCTCCTGAACTCCTCAAGGTGGCCGGTGCTAGAGCCTACACCGGTCCTGCAAAAAGCCGTGGACAGTTGACCCTCAAATGTCCAACCTGCCGACAATGATAATAAATCCTCAAATCCCGAATCGGCACTGACTGCCAACAATCCCGCGAATAGTGCCCTTCCTTTCCGCACTTGCGGCATGCACCACCAGACCAGCAAACTCCGGTGTGACCCCTCCCACACTTTCCACAAGTGTGGCCGCTCCAATCCCCCACTCTAACATCAACGGTCCTGGACCGTTTCGGCGCTGGCTGCGACTGCATCGGGGCCTGCCTCAGCTCACGCAACTGCAACTCAACCTCTAACTCACGCCACATGGCGGCCTCCTGCAACTCCAATAAGGTCTCGCACCTCTGCGCAGACACGAACTGTCCGATATTCCCCTTGAGCATACTCAGATATCGGGACATCTGAGCCTGCTCCGAAGCGAACTCAGGGCAAAACATTGCCCTCTCAATAAACATCCTGGTGATCTCAGTCACCGACTCCGAATCCTGCTTCAGCCCAAGGAACTCCCGAGCCAATCTCTCCCTCTCATCTCGCGGAACATAGCGAGTACTCAACGTCTCTCTGAACCGATCCTCTAAAACCGCAGCCCTCTGCGCATCGAAATATGACCCCGTGGTCAATCTCCACCAATCCTTCGCCCCGAGCCTCAATAGGTTCAGAGCACACCTCACCCTCTGATCAGCAGGGCATAAACTCGTGGAGAAACACCCCCCATGTCTGATAACCATCTCATAGCAACAATCGGGTCCTGAACTCCATCGAATGTGGGAGGCTTCATATAATAGAAGTTCCGATACTGAAAACCCCGACTAGGTCTTCCCTTTGCCGCTGTAGCCGCCGCGGCAGCCGTCTCTGCGAGAGCCGCATATCGCTCATCAAACTACTCAACCACGGCAGTCCTGATCGACCCAAACAATTCCGGCAACTCAGCCCGTAACAATGCAGCAACCTCATCACGCAGGATCTCGTGAACCTTCGCGTCCAACTCGTTCGTGCTCGTCTGATCGATAACCTCAGACGGTACCGATCCACCCGGAACTTGCTCTCCAGCTCCCGATACTGATCCGGATCCACTATCATCATGCCTCGAAATCTCCATGCCGAAAACACCATACCAAATCCCAGACACTTCCTACAATCCTGGGATCCAACTCTCGCAACCCTACCCTAGAGATCATGGTTTCCCTGATACGCGTATGGGTCCTGTGCTTTCAGTAGTACGGGCCCATACTACCTTCCACACCTACCCATATTTGTATGAAGTACTACCACAATACCCTAGAGAACATGCATAACAACTATCAACCCTCACCACTAAAGAAACACTGAGAATCTCCCATAAGGGACCCTAGGCTACAGGCATCACAAATCAGGCAACATTATCATGAATTCCTGAAGATCCCTAGCCTAACTCTAGCATGCTGTTCTATCAAGCTCAAATAAAACAAATATCATGTATGGTATCTTGGGGTTACTTACTGGCTCTGGCTGATCGTACCTCCGCGTCCTCCGTTTACTTAATTTGAAAACCATTTTAATTTCTCTTTTTAAAATCCTCCTCGATTTGAGACTGGGGTCACACGAATGTTTCCCCAATTCACTCAAACCAAGGCTCTGATACCAACTTGTAACGCCCAAAATTTCAAAACAATTAAAACTTTTCAAAAGCCACTCATTTTAATAACGTTGTTACAAAAAGGTTTTCAATACATTATTTAACAGAGTATTTCCCCAGGTTCATATCATAAAACACCAACGCGAGGAACGGTACGATCACGCCTTTGCCTTGTCACAGACTCCTGAGAACCTGAAAACATAAAACCACAACTGTAAGCCCGAAAGCTTAGTGAGATACCCCCAATATACCAACCACATATACGCCCTTCTAGGCCACGACCTTCCGGTCCATACATATTGCCTTCCGGCCCATAACATATTGCCTTCCGGCCCATAGCATAAAACGCATACATAACATAACAAATCATAGAACAACCCTGCATACCGGGTCACACCCCAGATCTAGCAATCATACGCATAACACATAATCATATAACAGTTCACAGTTAGCAATTGATCAACAGATCAGATAACGTAGCATTACTCTAATCAAATTCCGGACTAACCCGTCACAAGCATAACATAATCATAGGAAATAGTCAATATACTAATTACACACATACGCCTTTCCAGGCCATGACCTTCCGGTCCACATAGTAATGCCTTCCGGCCCATAACATGTATTGCCTTCCGGCCCATAACATATAACAACTGACAACTACCCGGATTTCCATCCGATAAAAGGGTTGGCATTGGTGCCATAAACCCTAGCGATATAGTGAGGATAACTCACCTCGAAACTGCCGACTGAACAGATAGCTCAAGCTGCTCCGATCACTGATACGATCTCCACCTATGGACAGCCACCAATGCACTGAACTCAAACAGTAAACAACAATTACCAAAATACCCCTAGAACCATAGGTCAATCCTTGGTCAAAGACAAGGTCAAAATCAACCCCTGAATGACCCTACTCGCCGAGTCAACCCTAAGACTCGCCGAGTCCCCATACTCAGAACTTCACTCAACCCGCGACCTAACTCGCCGAGTCACCCCAAGACTCGCCGAGTTCAACCACTCTGAGTCCACTCGCCCTTAACTCACTGATTCCTTAAGATTCCCTTTCTACACGTCGAGTATCTCCTTTTTACTCGACGAGTTCCTCCTGGTAGAATCGCGGGGCCACCCCGACTCAACTCGCCGAGTCTGAAGAACAACTCGACGAGTCCCGGTTATTCTTCAAGCTACTCACCGAGTCTGTTCCTCGGACTCGGCGAGTCCATGCCATGCAACCACTCAAACTGCTTCCTAAGGTCAGAACTGCTCCGACCATTCATAGGTCTGGCCTTCCTAATCTGATTCATCACATAAGGTCCTCATTTCTGTGCTCATAATACACCCCAAGACTTATAATTTACATATTGACCTAAGGCATAAGGATTCAAATCCAAAACCTTCACCAATTCCCGAAATGCACAGGCATGGGACATTCTGGACCTCCAAAGGTCCCAATACAGGGTTACAATCGTTTGGGTAACTAGGGTAACCTTCAATCTAGTCACAAAAGGGTTCCATAAACCCTAATTCCATAAACACATCAACATAGCAGAGTATACTCGAATTCTTACCTGAATAATGTGCTCTCTGTGTCCCCAATCCTCAGAACGTGACTCCCTTGCTGTTCCTTTAGCCAAGCCCTTCTCTTCCTTGCACAACCACTCCTTCAAAATCACCAATGGCCTTTAACCTTGCTCCAGATGCACACAATCGATTTAGGGTTCCTCTCAGAAGGCTAAAATGAACACTGACGGCCAATAAGTCCCTTCTATACGTCCCAAACCTGAACGGTTAGGGTTTTCGCTAAACAGCGCCGACTCGCCGAGTCCATATCCGGACTCGTCGAGTCCAGTCGCGAACCCGCGACCAGGTCTGCGATCCTACTCGGCGAGTCTGAGCTCCAACTCGCCGAGTCCCCTCTTAAAACACCCAAAATCATAATTATATCAATATTTGAAATTTCGGGCTGTTACACTGGAATTCCAGAGATTTCCGATGGTTATTAGCATAACTCTTTTGGCAATCTCATGAAGCTTTCAATTGTTCCCGAATTTGGATGATCTTCTCGGTGGTTTCGCGGATGATTTCAGGACCAGTGAGAGCACTGTCAGGGACTCGACTCTTGGCTTGCTGTGTGTCCCCCAACTCGGCCCAGCACAGAGGGGTTCTAGACTTACGACCATATAGGGCCTCAAATGGGGCAGCCCTAATGCTAGTGTGGTAACTATTGTTGTACAAGAACTTGATCAAAGGTAGATGTGTGTCCCACGACTTTCCAAAATCAATGAAACATGCTCTAAGCATGTCCTCCAGGGTTTGGATTGTTCTCTCACTTTGTCCATCGGTCTGAGGATGATACGCCGTGCTCATGTCTAGTTTGGTTCCAAGAGCTTTCTGGAGAGATTGCCAGAATCTGGAGGTAAACCTGCTATCTCGATCAGAGATAATGGACGCAGGTACACCGTGCAGTCGGACTACCTCTTGGATGTAAATTCGCGTGAGTCTTTCCATCTTGAATGATTCTTTGATTGGAATGAAGTGAGCAGACTTTGTCAAATGATCGACAATTACCCAAATGGTGTCATACCCACTCGGGCTTTTGGGTAGCTTGGTGATGAAATCCATGGTAATCATCTCCCATTTCTATTCAGGTATCTCAGGCTGCTAGAGCAGACCCGAGGGTTTCTGGTATGCGACTTTCACCTTGGCGCAAGTAAGGCACTTGCCCACGAATGTAGCTATCTCAGCTTTCATGTTTGGCCACCAGTATTGTTTCTTAAGATCTAAGTACATCTTGTCCGAACCTGGGTGAACAGAGTAACTTGTCTTGTGTGCTTCCTCCATGATAATCTCCCTGAATCCTCCGAACTTTGGGATCCAGATTCGGTCCATGAAACAGTAGACTCCGTCACTTCTGATCTCAAGTTTCTTTTCCATAACTCTCAAAGCTTCGATTGACACGTTCCCGGGTTTGAGGGCTTCTAACTGGGCTTCCTGGATTTGCATGGATAAGTTGGAATGGATGGTCATCGTCGGGGTCTTCACCTTTCGGCTTGAACTCTCCTTTCGGCTAAGGGCATCTGCTACCACATTGGCCTTGCCGGGACGGTAACAGATTTCACACTCACAATCACTGAGTAGTTCTACCCATCGCCATTGCCTCATGTTCAAGTCTTTCTGGTTAAAGATGTGTTGCAGGCTCTTATGGTTAGTGAAGATCGTACACTTTGGTTCCGTAGAGATAATGTCTCCAAATCTTCAGTGCAAAGACTACGGCTCCTAACTCCAAGTCGTGCATGGTATAGTTGACCTCATGTGCTTTCAACTGTCTTGAGGCATAAGCAATCACTTTTCCTCTTTGCATAAGCATACAGCCTAAGACCTGATTAGGCGCATCACAATAGATAACGAAGTCTTCTGTCCCTTCGGGTAGGGACAGAACAGGTGCGCTACACAAGGCTTGCTTTAACGTCTGCAACACTGTTTCTTGTTTTTCACTCCAACAAAAGGGTACACCTTTCTGTGTTAGAGTGGTTAGCGATTTGGCGATTTTGGAAAAATTCTGGATGAATCTTCGATAATAGCCGGCGAGACCCAAGAATTGACGGATTTCTGTGGGTGCCTTCGGTGCCGACCAATTCTCTATCTCTTTAATCTTGGAAGGATCCACATGAATACCCTCCTCGCTTAACACATGACCGAGGAAAGTTACCTTCCGTATCCAGAATTCACACTTTGAAAATTTCGTGTATAGCTTCTCGGATCTAAGGGTCTCCAACACTAACCTCAAGTGTTGCTTGGGGTCTTCTTCGCTCCTAGAGTAAACGAGGATGTCGTCAATCAACATGATGAAGAACTTGTCTAGGAAGGGACGGCACACCCGGTTCATCAGGTCCATGAACACAGCCGGTGCATTGGTTAGACCGAAGGGCATCACTACGAACTCGTAGTGTCCATACCGAGTCCTGAAAGCTGTTTTGGAAACATCACTCTCATGAACCCGTAACTGATGGTACCCTGACTGAAGGTCTATCTTGGAGAAGTAACTAGATCCTTGGAGTTGATCGAAGACGTCATCTATTCGCGGAAGAGGATACCTGTTTTTGACGGTCAACTTGTTCAGCTCACGGTAGTCGATACACATCCGGAAGGATCCATCTTTCTTCTTAACGAACAATATCGGAGCTCCCATGGGTGAGGAACTCGGTCTAATGAATCCTTTACTGAGTAACTCATTGAGTTGGATGGATAACTCCTGCATTTCTGCTGGAGCTAAGCGATACGGAGATTTCACTACGGGAGTAGCTCCAGGAATTAGGTCAATGCGGAACTCGACCTGACACTCGGGAGGGATTCCTGGAAGCTCTTCGGGAAATACATCAGGAAAGTTACAGACTTCGGGGATGCTCTCGAGGTCTTTAACTTCATGTTTCTCGTTGATTACATGGGCTAAGAATGCAATGCACTCCTTTCGTAGGAGGTTTTGAGCTTTGATGCAGGAAATGATACGAAGATTGGAACTAAGTTTATCGCCATAGATTACGAGAGTCTGACCCGAAGGAAGGTTGAGACGAATGGATTTTTCGAAACAAAGGATATCTGCATGATTGGGACTCAACCAATCCATGCCAATGATGAAATCAAAGCTCTTTATGAAAACTGGCATCAGATCTATAGGAAATGAGTGTTTGTTCAGGGTAAGGGTACAACCTATGAACACCTCGCTGGTGCTTTCTTTTTCACCATTATCCATCTCGACGGTAAACGTTTCAGTTAAAGGTTGGGGATTATGATTTAGGTTATGTTTGAATGCATGACTAACAAAACTCCTTTCAACACCCGAATCGAAAAGAATACTAGCATATGAGTTGTCGAGAAGGAACGTACCCGAGACAACAGTGGATCGGCGACTGCTTCCTCCCGTCCCAAGGCTAGAACTCTCCCGGTATTATCAGTTGTTGACTTCTTGGGCAGTTCCTTTTAAAGTGTTCAACCTCTCCATAGTTATAGCAGGCTTGACCAATGCCTGCTCTAGATGATTGATTGGCCGATTGGGCCGGAGCTTTGTAGAATCGGACCGTGTGCCCCTTCTTACCACAATTGGTACAAGATAGTTCTCGGCAGGGACCGGGGTTGTGGTGATATTTGCACTTGTCACACAGAGGAAGATTACCAGCATACCTGCTGGTAGGAGTTGGAGTTGTGGATCCCACAACTGAAGCAGCAGCAACGGGGGTAGTAGCAGCATGGACTGCTACAGTCTGCTGTTTCTTTGAGGATCCTTAGGAAGGTTGGCCTTTCTTCTTCTTCCAGAACTTTCTCTTTTCACCACTAGTTTTGGTCGGTTCGGGAGTGGTAGTGGTTTCCTCAACATCATCGCTATGATCAATCATGGTCTGGGCTAAACTCTTGGCACTGTCATAGGTATCCGGACGTGCAGCTAAAACATTTCCCTTTTTGGCTCGGTCAGCCCCCAGATGAACCTTTCTATCTTTTTACTTTCAGGAGTCACCAATCCCGGGCAGAGAAGTGCGAGGTCATCGAATCGAGAAGTGTATGCAGCAATATTGGAACCCTTCATCTTCAGGTTCCAGAGCTCGTGCTCTAGTTTCTGCATTTCACCACGGGGACAGTATTCGGCTATCAGAAGTTCTTTCATGGCTTCCCAGCCCATGGCGTAGGCTACGGGTAGGGTCAGAGATTTGACTCAGCCATTCCACCAAGTCAAGGCTTTATCAATGAAGGTACAGGCTGCGAACTTGACCTTATCTGATTCCGCATAGGCACAGATTTCAAAGATGGATTCGATTTTATCGAACCATCGGGATAAGGAAATGACACCTCCAGTGCCAACGAAGGATGTTGGTTTCACATTCATGAAGTCCTTATAGGAACCCTCCTTTCGGTGTCCCTGATTATTTTCTTGGCTCTGAGTTTGAGTGCCACCTCCCGAACCACCGGAACCACCGACATTCAATTGAGACATGTCAGCTGCCACCGCAGCGGTAACAGTTGCCTAAAAGAACACAGGGTCAATTTCAGGAGGAGGTGGTGGCGGAGGGTTGTTGGTCTTGGAGCTGGGTCTCTTTCTGGGAGGCATCTTGATCTAATAAGATCAAGAAAGAGAGAGGATGGTAAGTCCTCTACATTGAATCGAGAGATATGACATACATATATTCCGAATAAGCGATAAAACAGGAAAGAGTTATCTAAGCAAGTAAATTATCGCTAAGGGAATGATCAAGGAACAATGCATGAATGAAGACTTCTACAAAGGATTGGCTCGAGAAATACTCCTATAGTATTTCATGGTTGGCTACGACACTGGTTCGATGTTTGGGATATTAGGGTAAGTTTTAGGCATGCCGCACACCACAGTCACTCCCAAGCACATGTTGGCTGTGTCTCAAATGAATATAGTTGGCCAGACTATATTGATCCTAGGCACGAGTACACAACTGCCCAGGTTTAACCGCAGCACACAACACCCATTTACTTATGTTTTGTTCTACTTGTAGTTACGGATCTCGACGGTTCGGTATACTTGTATACTTTTGAAAATACTTATAGTTTGAAGATACTTTTAACTCAAAGCACTTAGGCCCTTTAGTGTTTATATTTTTATACCATGTAAGGTTTGGTATACTTTATTCACTATAAACAAGGGCTCTGATACCAATCTGTCACACCCCGAAAACCGAAGGCGGAAACATTTCCGGGGTTGACTCCACGTTGTGTATCAAATCCAATGCACATAGTAAGTAAAGTAAAACAATCATTACATTGCATATATAAAAGTTTACATTTGTTTCAAAAGTAAAGTTATACAAGTGATACATAGTATATATATGAACAAAATGAAATGGGTCTTCAGAGCACTCCGTCTTCGAACAAAAGGATCTTCGGGTACCTGTCTAACGCTTACCTGAGAATACAAGTGGTTTGAAAATCAACATAACGCTGGTGAGTTCATAAGCGGTTTTGTTTTGTGAAAAATGTAGAAGTTTCCTTTCTGTTACTGAAAATGTTACACACACCAAGAAAATCCCATATTTTCATAAAAAGGTTGGTTATTGAATTCCCAAAATGTAATGTAAGGTTGTACACTGAAAACATGTTTACTCTTATGAATGTAAAGTTATCTGTTTTGTTACACTTTTCTGGTTATGTACAATGTTCCCCAGGAAAATCCCATATTTTCCTAAATGTTGGTTACAAATGTGAAGATGTATACTGAAAACCTGGTTATCTTGTGAAATGTATTAGTTTTAACACGTATATAAAACTAATATTTACAAAGTAAATTAATTACTTTATTCATTATTACTATTAAGTAAATCTCTGTTATCCTAATTGCGAGTCCCATAACCATACAATAGACTAGATATGGCAATAAGTAGTCCACATCACCTTATGACTTTCGTCACCCTTGAACCATTTCGGTTCGGCTGTAGCTAGCAGCCAGGTGTGGGGTAGTCAGCCCCGTATAGATCTATACACTCAAGTCACACTCCCTATCTAAGAGATTCTGGTTACGGTTGCGGTCCTCCACTCGCGTATCTCTGTGGAGTGTTCGCCGAGGACGTGTCTCCAATTATATAAGACTAACAAATTTACTAGTAATAATACGATAATCCTCCACTCGCGTATCTCTGTGGAGTGTTACCGAGGACAAAACAATGTACAAAGTTTTATGTTCAAAGGTTCTAATGTCATGCTTTTAACTGATAATAATGTGGAAACCATTTGTGAAATATATAAAACATAACAGTTCATAACCCATTTCACAAACATATGATTACGTGTTCTGTAGCTTCAATCGGTTATCAGTTATAACAATCAGTGTTAAGAGCATATGAAATATAAAACACACACATGAAAAAACAAGTTTTGAGTACAAGTAATCCCTTGTACTTTGCTTGTATTCCCCCCTGAAAACAGTGAAAAACAGTGAAAAAGGATAGGGTATGAACTCACCAGACGAGAAAACGCGACGTTTCGAATGCTAAACTTTGGTTCGGGGCTTGTTAACACGCGAGGTTCCTATGTAATATGAAATAGTATCCAAATGTATCTAATTATACTTTAAACCACTAATTAGATATGATAATACACTCCAATGAACTAAAACACTTCGAAACAAGTGTTTGGAGCGACCCGGGTGACATCTACGGACGTGTACTGAGGTGTGGGACTTGGGATTTGAGTTTTCTCTTCAGGAGTAAACTCCTTATGGAGTTTTCGGCCTTGAACAACACACACACATGAGTTCACGACAGTGAAATCATGTTTGAGGGTTTTATGATGCTAAATGGCTTGAATACTCATGGGAAATGATGGAATGGATTTTTCTAAGGCCTTGGAATGGATTGTACTTGCATGAATATCATTTATGGGAGTTCACGGCAATAAACATGGAGTTTACGGCCGTAAACTCCCCCCAAGCTCAAACCTTAATTTATTTTGTGAGGCTAGGACAATCACATGTGATTCCAACTATTTTTCCAAGCCTTGGTATGAGTTTTGGGAATCATTTGACACATAAAGAGGAGTTTACGGCCCTGGAACTTGTCCTTGGGGTGTCATGGACGTAAACTCTCATTTGGAGGGTGTTTGACATGTTTAAGGTCCCTAAACAATTTTTAGATGATTCTAGGATTTATTCCAAGGCTATTGGTGGAGTTATATGGCTTTTAAACACATGGAAATGAGTTTACTCTCCATGTTTGAGGGGTTTACGGCCAAAGCATATTCCTTGGCCGTAAACTCTTATTTTCTCCTCAAAATTCATGTTTAGGGTGTTTTATGTCTGGATTTGTAAGCCATAAGGTCGTATCTATGTCCCAATGTTGGTTTGGAGGGGTTAAATTGCTCAAAAACCCATTTATAAGGTGTTTACGGGCCAAGCATGCTCCTTGGCCGTAAACACATGTTTTAGGTCCAAAATTAAAGTTTAAACACGAATTTGAAGGCCTAAGAGGTTAAACAACAAGATAGGGATGTTACCTCGAAGATTTGGAGCCTTAATTCTGTAACGCCCCGGGTTTTCTCGGTACGTTTGGTTATTTTAATTTAATTATCCTTGTAACCTTGGGTTAATTTATTTAACCAATGTCTAATTTCTTATGTTATTGGACTCTTTTGATCATCTTGTAAACTCCTTTTATTGAAGTCCATGGGCTATGGGCCTATTTGCAAAGTCCATCTAGTTAATAGTACTTAATGTGTAAATTGAATCATTTGGAACACACACAAGGAAAACACTCTAAACCCTCCCTCTCTCTCTCAAAAATCGTCCTCCTCTCTCTCTTTGGATCAAGAGCAGCCAAGGGGCTATTTGGAGCTTAATTCTTGTTCATTTCCAGCCTTGATTCGTATTGGTATGAACCTCCTTATCCTTTCTTACAACTTGATTCATAACCTTGTTCTAGTTTTATGATTTCATCTTCACCTCTTCTCCTTCTTATTTTATTTGTAATTGTATGTTATACATCATCTCAAGATCCTATCTTCACCCCATATATGGTGGATGATGGATCTAGGGGATTACATGTGGCAAAAGATCATGGAAACCCTAAAAGGGAGAATGATGATTTTATGTGCTTATGTTTATTTTCATGTTGATTATTATTACATCCTTGAGGCTAAATGAAATCCTAATGATCCCTAACCCTTTTTAGTACCACCATTATCATGGGGACTGAATTGGGATGATGAACACATCTTAAAATGTGTTTCAAAAGGAGAAGGATGGATAAGCCAAAAAGGAATCACGGGTGGCTACGATTCTGTTTTCCATCAGATCTGTAGTCATTTTGTAAAAATTATATCTGGAGCTCTAGAACTCAAACGGACCCCAAACCAGTTCCAAAAGTTCACAAATTGAGTTGGCTAACTTTCTTAAGAAGGACAACCTCACTGATAAGGGCTTTATCTATGTGAAAGAATGGCATCTTTGCTGTTAGGTCTGATCCGGGTCTGTTCTGATATGTCATTTTGTTTTCATCATTTCTAAGGCTTGGAAAAGGATCCAGAGTGATTCCAAGTTTCTATATGTTCCTTATATTATGAATTTAAGATCTGGAGAATATGGGGTGTTATTTCCAATTATAAATTGGTTAGAATTGATCCACACTCCAGGTCAGTGGGCAGTCACCAGCTTTTGCTAGTGCTGTGATTGTCCACAATGTGAATTTTATATCTGGAGTTTGAGAGATGCTTTTCATTCAATTCCAACTCTGAGACTTTCACTTGTATGTCCTTTACTTCTCTTAATTTTCTTTTGGACGAATTCTACTCACAAGTTGGGTAGAATTGGCCAACATCACTTGACTGTATTGTTGGAGACAGAAGTGATACACCATTTTGTAAAATTCATATTTAATTCATCTTTTGGAGTTAGAATGAGTTCTTTATAGTTATGGAATCCTGATCAATCATAGTTTCCTATAAAATTTAGTTAAAGCTATGTTTCTATTTTAGATTTTGGAGTAAATCCGTTTTGAACAGCAGGTCTGTTTTAGAGACCTTGCTGTGATTACTCTTTTCTCAACTCATAGCTTCATTACATCTCCTTTCTAACCTTTAGTCCTTCTTAGGTGAGGTTTGGAAGTTTGCTCAAGCTTGGTAGCATTATTTGATTGTTAGCCATCCTTAATACTCACTCAAGGTGAGTTCTCTCACACCGTTGTATTGATGATTGTGTTTGCTAGTTAGCTCGTGTGTGATTACTTGAATTTATTATAAAAGCATGCTATATAAGTATTGTTTTAATTCGTACATGTGCACTGTATGTAACTAATTATGGATATGGGGACACCACCAAAGGATACGGATTTACCGGTGCGGTGGGTAGGTAAGATCACCAACGTAATACTCTTCGTGAGGTGCGGTGATTAGGGCCAAATGATACGGGATCTTCCCGGTGCGGTTCAAACCTACAAGTCCTTCTCGTAATATAGACATTGATTCGTTCTTTGTCTTTATCGTTATAATTGGAAAATGGATTAGGGCTAGTAAATATGAATGTTAGTACAATGTCTGTGTTTGAATTCACTAAGCTTCGTGCTTACGTTTTTCCCTTATAACTTTTCAGGTGCTAAGATTAAAGAGGCTAGGGCTTGACATGGAGCATCGGGACATCGCTACTAGTTATTTTGTTGGGACCTTATTATTATTATTACTTCCGCACTTATTTTATATGATTATTAAGTTGATGGATTATGTTATGGCTATCTCAGTTGTTTTAATTTAATTTAAGATGGGTTTTAAAAGTTTAAAATTTTTGCAAAAAAAAATTGGGTGTCACAAGTTGGTATCAGAGCCATAGTTTGAGGGAACTAGGCATTCTTGTGGATGTTCTAGACTCAAATTTGAGGCTCTATAAGAGTTTATTTTCTTTTTAAAATATTTTTCAAACTTTCTGAAGACTAGTAGTGAAAGATGTCGTGGTGTACCAGTCAGCCAGCCAAGTAAGCCTTATTTCTTATGTTAAATGTTTATGTTAAATTGTTGACGATGAATTGGATTCTACTAGCCTTAAAATATTAGATTACACACTTAGTTAGTGTTAACATGTGAGAGAGTTGTAAAATTAACGGCTAGAGCGAACTGGAAATTTTGAAACTAGACGCGAATGCGAAATTGGAACTTGTGTGGAAGGTAGTAGAAGGGCCCCTACTATTTGAAACATCGGTGCCGGTTTCGAGTCGGGGCAAGGTTGAAAAAATTTTCGGCAAGCTGAGTGTTTTGTCTTCCTAGAAATATCTAGACTGAATTGTTTCTAAGATTTTCCTTCTTCTGTGGATACCAATGGCTCCGCCTGCTCGACTTAATCAGCTCCAAATGGAGCAAGTTAGGGATATTGTTGTTGAGGAATTCAATAACGGTTTCAACGAACTAATCCCGGGTGTGACCAACGACATAATCAACCAATTCGGTGCTCTTCTGGATGAGCGGCGTTACTGTCTCTGCCTGTTCAGGATTCGGCATACTACTTCGAGAAGTACAAAAAGTGTAGCTCTCCTCTTTGGAATGGTGAATCTGACCCAGTTGCTGCTAAGCCCTGGGTGTCAGATGTTGAGGGCGCCTTCATAAGTGTTGGGTGTCCGAACTAGTACAAAGCAGTGATCGCCATGAATCAGCTGTGAAAAAGGGGAAAGACATAGTGGAACACCATCACCGCCCTATTGAACGAAGACTAAGTGAGGGCCATGTCTTGGGCCCAATTTGTGGAGAGGTTCGAGGCACAATATGTGCCTAAGGTGGAGCAGCAGCGGATGCAGCAAGAGTTCATGGCCTTACAGCAGAGTACTAAATCCGTTAGTGACCTGTACGCCAAGTTCTTGGAGATGCTATCTTTTTGCCCCTCGTTTTCTGGGAACGCGGCCTGGTTAGTCAGCCGGTACACGGCCACCCTACATATCGAGATTCGGGAATTCGTTAGCATGCAGGAGTTCCCGACTCTATCCGCGATCATGGATGCAGCGAGGAGGAGGGAAATCGAGTTGCAGACCCAGACCAAGAGGAAGGCCAATGACACCTCCTCCAAGACATCCGGAGATGCCCAGAAAAAGCAAAAGCAGGGTGGTAAGTCAAGGTATGAGTACAGACCGTATTCAAGTCAGGGTGAGAGAAATCCGTTGATATGCTACAACTGTAAAAAGCCAGGGCATCATTGGAAGAATTGTAGGGCTCCCCCTGCGAGTGCAGTTCCTCATATTACTTCTGCAGTTCCCGTCTGCTATCACTGCAACGAGACGGGACACAAGAAGCCTGAATGCCCGAAGTTGAAGACTGGTAAAGGAGACAGGGGTACAAATCCTGCAATTGCATCATCCTCTAAGGGAACACTATGGTGACACGAGGTCGTGCTCACCAGATGACTGCGGATGAGCCGGTGATTACCGCGACAGTGGCAGGTAAATTTCTTTTTTTTCTTTTCTCTCCTGCCATTATTTAATAAATGGTAATTAGAATTGTTTACATGATTGTATGTGGTAAATCAGGCACTTATTTGCTAGATTCCGAGCCTGCTGTTGTTATGTTTGATAGCGGTGCTACCCATTCTTTTGTATCTCGCACGTTTATTAATCTTCTGGGATGTAGTATCGGAAAATTGGCTCGCCCAATGGTTGTCGAAGTTGCCGACAACCGCACTATTTATGTCACCGATGTCTATCGGGGTTGCACTCTCGAGTTTTCTGGAGTTGAATTCCCTATCGATCTTATCCCTATTGCGATGCGAGAGCTCTGCGTTATCGTAGGCATGGATTGGCTTGATGCGTTTGATGCAGAAATCCACTGTCGTAAGAAGCAAGTTCGTGTTCGAAACCCTAGAGGTGGAGAACTTATTATTCAGGGGGACATTCCCCGCCTGGCTATGGCTTCTTGCTCTTCTGCTATAGCACTAGACGACGTTCCTATCGTTTCCGACTTCAGCGATGTCTTTCCGGAGGAACTCCCTGGCTTGCCACCTATTCGGCAAGTGGAGTTTCGCATTGATTTGGTGCCAGGTGCGACTCCGGTAGCGAAATCTCCTTACCGCTTGGCACCACCTGAAATGAAAGAGCTCCAAGATCAACTTCAAGAACTAAGTGATAAAGGGTTTATACGGATAAGCTGCTCGCCTTGGGGTGCTCCTATTCTCTTTGTGAAGAAGAAAGATGGATCCCAGCGAATGTGTATTGATTATAGGGAGCTAAACAAGCGCACGATAAAGAATAGGTACCCGTTGGCACGTATTGACGATCTTTTCGATCAGCTTCAGGGAGCATCTTGATTTTCCAAGATTGATTTACGTTACGGTTACCATCAGATGCGGGTTCGTGAAGAAGACATTGAGAAAACAACATTCTGTACTCACCCTCTAACATTGAGAAAACGGTACTAAGGTCGATCAAGCCAAGGTTAATGCAGTTAAACAATGGAAGATTCCAAAAACACCTTCTGAAATTCGCAGTTTCTTGGGTTTAGCCAGTTATTACCGGAGGTTCATTGAAAATTTCTCTAAAATCGCCTTACCACTCACCCGATTGACCAAGAAATTAATGAATTTCGTTTGGGACCCAGAGCAGCAGCTGGCGTTTGATGAGCTAAGGAAACGATTGTGTGATGCTCCGATTTTGGCCTTACCTGATGGGGTTGAGGATATGGTGGTTTACTGTGATGCATCGCTTCAAAGTCTTGGTGCCGTGTTAATGCAACGAGATAGGGTGATAGCCTATGCCTCCCGACAGCTGAAACCCCACGAACGAAACTACACCACTCATGATTTGGAGCTTGGGGCTGTTGTTTTCGCTCTTAAGATTTGGAGATACTATCTCTATGGAGTGAAGTTTATCATATACACTGACCATAAGAGTCTAAAATATTTGTTCGAGCAGCGGGATTTGAATATGAGGCAGATCCGAGGGTTGGATATGGTAAAAGATTATGATTGTGAAATTCACTACCACCCCGGTAAAGCTAATGTGGTAGCTGATGCTCTCAGTCGTAAACAATCTGCCGAACCGATTCGAGCTAAGTGTCTCCGGATCATGATGGTGTCGTCTTTGTTAGATCTAATTCGGGACGCCCAAAAGAAGGCAATACTGGAGGAAAACATCAGGCGTGAGAAGATTGGGAAAGAGTTGCCTAAGATGGAACGAGACGGGCGGGGTTGCTGACTCGCTATGGTAGGGTTTGGGTCCCATATACCGGGGGAAATCAGAAAACCCTAATGGATGAGTCTCATAAGTCAAAATTTTCTATCCATCCTGGTGCTACTAAAATGTATCGGGACCTTCATGAGGCTTACTGGTGGCATGGAATGAAGAATGATGTGGCTCGATTTGTGGAAGAATGTATGACCTGTCGGAAGGTCAAGGCGGAACACCAGAAACCGCATGGAAAGTTGCAACCATTGGAGATTCCTGAATGGAAATGGGAGCATCTAACCATGGACTTCATTACAAAACTTCCTAGAACTGCCCGAGGATCAGATACGATATGGGTGATTGTTGATCGTTTGACTAAGAGTGCTCACTTTCTCGCTATAAAGGAGAGCTCATCGGCGGAGAAATTAGCCGAGATCTTTGTTCGGGAGATTGTCTCATTACATGGGGTGCCCATTTCTATCGTCTCCGATCGAGACACCCGATTTACCTCTCGGTTCTGGAGGAAGTTTCAAGAGGAATTGGGCACACGATTACATTTTAGTACCGCCTTCCATCCGCAGACAGACGGGCAGAGTGAGCGGACGATTCAGACCTTGGAGGACATGCTTAGGGCGTGTGCGATTGATTTTGGGGGTAGTTGGGATGACCATCTACATCTACCTGATTTTTCTTATAACAACAGCTATCACTCGAGCATTAAAATGCCTCCGTATGAAGCCTTGTACGGGAGGAAGTGCAGGACTCCCGTTTGTTGGGGCGAGGTTGGGCAGAGGGTACTTGGGAGTACCGATATTGTGCTACAGACCACGGAGAAAATCCAAGTGATTCGGGATCATTTGGTCACAGCGAGCAGTCGTCAGAAAAGTTATGCCGACAAAAGACGCTCCAATCTTGAGTTCCAGGTGGGAGATTATGTGTTGCTTAAAGTTTCCCCCTGGAAAGGTGTGATTCGATTTCGGAAGCGGGGAAAGCTCGGACCCCGATTCATTGGACCCTACAAGGTCATAGCTCGTGTGGGGAAGGTGGCTTACCGTTTAGAGCTTCCTGACGAGCTTAGTCTAATTCATAATACGTTCCATGTGTCTCAGTTACGAAAATGCGTTGTTGATGAGACCGCTGTGATACCACTGGAGGACATACAAATTGACGAGCGTCTCAATTAGGTTGAGAAACCAATCGCTATTTTAGAACGAAAGACGAAAGCTCTCCGCAACAAGACTATAAACCTGGTTAAGGTGCAATGGCAACATAGGAAGGGTTCGGAATGGACTTGGGAACCGGAATGCGAGATGCGGACTCATTATCCGGATCTGTTTCTAGGTTTTGACTTCGAGGACGAAGTCCGTTCTTAGTGGGGGAGAGTTGTAACGCCCCGGGTTTTCTCGGTACGTTTGGTTATTTTAATTTAATTATCCTTGTAACCTTGGGTTAATTTATTTAACCAATGTCTAATTTCTTATGTTATTGGACTCTTTTGATCATCTTGTAAACTCCTTTTATTGAAGTCCATGGGCTATGGGCCTATTTGCAAAGTCCATCTAGTTAATAGTACTTAATGTGTAAATTGAATCATTTGGAACACACACAAGGAAAACACTCTAAACCCTCCCTCTCTCTCTCAAAAATCGTCCTCCTCTCTCTCTTTGGATCAAGAGCAGCCAAGGGGCTATTTGGAGCTTAATTCTTGTTCATTTCCAGCCTTGATTCGTATTGGTATGAACCTCCTTATCCTTTCTTACAACTTGATTCATAACCTTGTTCTAGTTTTATGATTTCATCTTCACCTCTTCTCCTTCTTATTTTATTTGTAATTGTATGTTATACATCATCTCAAGATCCTATCTTCACCCCATATATGGTGGATGATGGATCTAGGGGATTACATGTGGCAAAAGATCATGGAAACCCTAAAAGGGAGAATGATGATTTTATGTGCTTATGTTTATTTTCATGTTGATTATTATTACATCCTTGAGGCTAAATGAAATCCTAATGATCCCTAACCCTTTTTAGTACCACCATTATCATGGGGACTGAATTGGGATGATGAACACATCTTAAAATGTGTTTCAAAAGGAGAAGGATGGATAAGCCAAAAAGGAATCACGGGTGGCTACGATTCTGTTTTCCATCAGATCTGTAGTCATTTTGTAAAAATTATATCTGGAGCTCTAGAACTCAAACGGACCCCAAACCAGTTCCAAAAGTTCACAAATTGAGTTGGCTAACTTTCTTAAGAAGGACAACCTCACTGATAAGGGCTTTATCTATGTGAAAGAATGGCATCTTTGCTGTTAGGTCTGATCCGGGTCTGTTCTGATATGTCATTTTGTTTTCATCATTTCTAAGGCTTGGAAAAGGATCCAAAGTGATTCCAAGTTTCTATATGTTCCTTATATTATGAATTTAAGATCTGGAGAATATGGGGTGTTATTTCCAATTATAAATTGGTTAGAATTGATCCACACTCCAGGTCAGTGGGCAGTCACCAGCTTTTGCTAGTGCTGTGATTGTCCACAATGTGAATTTTATATCTGGAGTTTGAGAGATGCTTTTCATTCAATTCCAACTCTGAGACTTTCACTTGTATGTCCTTTACTTCTCTTAATTTTCTTTTGGACGAATTCTACTCACAAGTTGGGTAGAATTGGCCAACATCACTTGACTGTATTGTTGGAGACAGAAGTGATACACCATTTTGTAAAATTCATATTTAATTCATCTTTTGGAGTTAGAATGAGTTCTTTATAGTTATGGAATCCTGATCAATCATAGTTTCCTATAAAATTTAGTTAAAGCTATGTTTCTATTTTAGATTTTGGAGTAAATCCGTTTTGAACAGCAGGTCTGTTTTAGAGACCTTGCTGTGATTACTCTTTTCTCAACTCATAGCTTCATTACATCTCCTTTCTAACCTTTAGTCCTTCTTAGGTGAGGTTTGGAAGTTTGCTCAAGCTTGGTAGCATTATTTGATTGTTAGCCATCCTTAATACTCACTCAAGGTGAGTTCTCTCACACCGTTGTATTGATGATTGTGTTTGCTAGTTAGCTCGTGTGTGATTACTTGAATTTATTATAAAAGCATGCTATATAAGTATTGTTTTAATTCGTACATGTGCACTGTATGTAACTAATTATGGATATGGGGACACCACCAAAGGATACGGATTTACCGGTGCGGTGGGTAGGTAAGATCACCAACGTAATACTCTTCGTGAGGTGCGGTGATTAGGGCCAAATGATACGGGATCTTCCCGGTGCGGTTCAAACCTACAAGTCCTTCTCGTAATATAGACATTGATTCGTTCTTTGTCTTTATCGTTATAATTGGAAAATGGATTAGGGCTAGTAAATATGAATGTTAGTACAATGTCTGTGTTTGAATTCACTAAGCTTCGTGCTTACGTTTTTCCCTTATAACTTTTCAGGTGCTAAGATTAAAGAGGCTAGGGCTTGACATGGAGCATCGGGACATCGCTACTAGTTATTTTGTTGGGACCTTATTATTATTATTACTTCCGCACTTATTTTATATGATTATTAAGTTGATGGATTATGTTATGGCTATCTCAGTTGTTTTAATTTAATTTAAGATGGGTTTTAAAAGTTTAAAATTTTTGCAAAAAAAAATTGGGTGTCACAAATTCAATGTTTTGGACCTTGATTCTTTGGTTGAGGAGAGAGGTTAGAGAGAGAGAGAGACTAGTGAGAGAGAGAGCCAAAAACTTCAAATGGTAGCTTAGGTCACTTTAAATAGTGTTCGGGATTTGGACACGGTGGAATTCTACCTGATACTGGCGTTAGACGGGGCTTTTGGTCGCACCCAATCAAGTTGCTGTAATCTGATATGGTTGATTCTAGAAATGTTCCGATTACTAATATGGGGTGTTAGAATAAGTTCTAAAAGTATTAGGACACCCATTAAGTCATAATATCAATTACAAATTAATGACTTAATTAAATGACCAAATCGGAAACAAAATTGGAAACGACGATTGGATTATTGAAATGAGTTACGAAAAGGGTTAGAAGCAATGATACAAATTTTCGGGTTGTTACAAGTACAGTGCAACTTGAAGAAATCATAGCTCAAAGAATTGCTATGGCTCTATCTAATGTCACAAGAGATGGAGTTAGAAATGAAGGCCATGTAGGGACCGCTAGAACATGTACCTACAAAGATTTTATGAATTGTAGGCCAAAAATCTTTCATGGAAATGAAGGGGTAGTTAATTTGACGAGGTGGATAGAAAAGACAAAGTCCGTCTTTCAAATAAGCTTTTGTCCAGATGATTGTAAAGTAGGATTTGCAGCATGTACTTTTGCTGATGCAACATTTACATGGTGGAATATCCATGTGAATACAATTGGAATTGATACTACAAATTCCATGAAATAGGAGGAGCTAAAAATGATGCTAGTAGACGAGTATTGTCCTAGGGAGGAAATGTTGGATAAGGTGTCTAAGTCCATAACTTATTTGGTACATACTGGACCCGACCCGGCATGGTCCATTTGGGTTGCACTTCACCCGAACTATTTATGGATAATTTTATGAGAGTTATACACATATGTTTATTAATATATTGTAAGTTATAATATATTAATATGAAGTTATTTAATTAGTCTTAGTCTTAAGTTAATTATGAATTAATTTAGAGATTAAAAGGATGACTAATTAAATTGTGGGCTATTGTTTTATATGGTGTGGGCTAACACTCATTTGTTAATGGGCTAGGCTTATATGGAAGTCCATGGATGATCCATGGAGCTTTTAACCCATGGATCCTTGGAAAAGGAAAGGTCATGGGTTATTAGGGTTTCACCCTAACCATGCACACTATATAAGCATGCTTATGTTGCATGAAATAGCCACTAGTGTGGTTTTTGTATGTGTGGCCGATTTTCTATGTGTGTACACACTCTCTCAAAGTTTTCCAAGTGTTTGTGGTGATTTGTGATTCCATTTGAGGCATTCACACTATTGGTGCTTGGCTCTCAAACTCCAAACAATCAACCATCATCAAAAGGTATGTATTTCTACTAGTAGTTTTATGATTCATAATCCTTATGTTATGCTAGTTAGGAAGAAACCTTGGAAATTATTATTTGCATGTATTTTAGAAGAAAACGTAGATCCAAGGTTTATTAGGGTTTCATGCACACTTAGGAAGTGTTAGATTGCTCAAAACCCAACAGTGGTATCAGAGCCTAGGCTTGTTTTCTTGAATACTTGATGCAGATTGCTGAAAATCGAAGTTTATGTGCTGTCTGCATAGCAGACTCGCCGAGTCCATGAAGGGACTCAATGAGTCCAAGACAAAATTCATCCAACTCGGCGAGTTGGTTCATGTACTCGACGAGTTGGAACCCCAGACAGCATATCTTCGAGTTTTGGTGCTGGAATTGGTCTAGAATCATTACCTTAAACTGTTTTGGACTCATAAAACCTGTTTTTGATGTGGTAATGATGATGGTGGACCAATTTCAAAGTTATAATCAAAATTTCAAGTTTATATGTGTTCATATGATTCTTGAAATTGTTGATGTGGATGTTCATGTTCATATGTGTTTTGTTAGATCATAGGAATTATTTGCAAATTGTTTGTTAGTTAATTCTTGATCTTAATGTGTTTTAATGGAATTCATAATTTGTCCTCAAGTTATGGAATTCCAAAAGTTTTTTCTTTTAAATGTTTTTTTTAAGAAGTCATAAGTTACACTTTAGAAGAGTTTTTCTAATAAATGCTTTTATGGACTTCATAACTTGTCCTCAAGTTATGGATTTCCAAGAGACTCTTCATTAAAAGTATTAAACACTTAATTAAAACTCATAAGTTATGAATATCCAAAAGTTTATGAATTGTTCAAAACTTGCCCTCAAGTTTTGGAATTTGTAAAGTCTCACACAAACTTTAATTCCATACCCTAGAAGTTTTAAAAGTTAAAATTCTACCCTTATACTATTATAAGATTAATGGTTAATTATTATATATATATGTATAAGAACAAGTCGTTTTACCGTTAGTAGGCCTCATTCACGAAGTCGGTCTATAAGGTGAGTATAAGGTTGTTGCCTATAAAATGGCGACTTAATGGGTGTCCACTCTCACCCACCGCTTGCTTGATCGGTGGAGGTTCGTTAGCCGAACGGGTAGGACAATGACTTTAAATTCTCATTAAAAGTATAATGATTATTATAAAGTAACTAAATGTTTTATTTAATTCCCAATCTTAGTTACTTTAGAAAAAATATGAATTTGGTGCTAGCCCATGGAATTCACACTTTGTACCTTACCAAGTCGTTGGTGGAGCGTGTGTGGTTAACCGGCACACTAACTTGGACTAGTAAGGATCACGAATTGGTATGGTTATTCACACCTTGTTTTGTGATCCTCGGCATCCCAGTCACAAAATTTGAGAGGGCACACTCGAGATTGAAACATGCCATTGAAAAGTTCAATGAATCTCAAAAGATCTAGGAATTTCAAATCCAATTAAAACCTAATAAATTATTTTGTTTTTCATGGTGGAAATTGGTGAATCGTCATTCGCCTACCTTCAAATATTTTATAGCTTGGATTACGGCATCCCTCTTCCAAATTATAAAATATTGTGTTGGGTCCTAGCCTTAATATTTCATATTGGGTGTTATATTAAGGACTTTGAATCAACTAACTTGATTTTCTCCGATTATAGATGTCTGGTTCAGACAACTATGATCTTCCCAAATCTCTTGAAGATGGTGTCCCTCAACATCATGCTTCACTTCCTCCACCTCCTCCAATTATTCTCCCTCACCCACAAGTTCTTGAAAAGTTTAAAGTCACTTAATCCCTATTGGCAAGCATAGTCTATATGTGCTCACATCTTGGAGATAAAGTCACATATTGACAAGCCGGGATAGTTGGGTGTCAAAGTCTCGTGAAAGTTGGATGTTCAATCACTTTCTTAGTAACATAGTGAGTCTCTTTGGGACTACTATGAGACAGACTATGACATGACCCTTAATGATGTTATCTATTTGCTTGGTGTTGTGGAATCAGCAATGATTTGGAACACTAGTAAAGCAAATTTGATTAAAAGAACAACTCCCCAAGTCTTAAATGGACATTGACAATGGTAGCATTGGATATCTAGAAAAAGATTTCTCTTCCTAATGGAAAGGGATCGGCTATAGTCAACTCGGTTGACCAAATGGTAAAGAGAAAGGCTAAGTCTGAGATAGTCCCATGTGCCATTACCAAAGGGTCCATGTGTTTTGTTGCCAAAGGAAGGGGCATTGGTTACGAAGCTGCCCTATTCACCTGAAAGGTCATAAGGTTGATCAAGTCAAGAGGTTTGACTCTACTTCGGGTAAAGTCCACTGTCTAACTCTATTAAGTTCCTATTTGGAGATTCTTATTACATAATGTGAATGGGTCACATGCTGATGTTTTTAAGAATCAAAGAAAAGATAGGAAGCTTAAAGTAAGTATATGTTAATTCTGATTGCGAAGGTGGGTTTCGATCGCATGGTTCGGTAATCAGAATTTTCAGCTGTTGCTTAAATATATTGCTTATGAATGGATAAAAACAAGTTTTTCATGTGGATTGTAAGGATAAGTTTTTCCGCAAAGTTTTAAAATAAAAGAAAAAAAGGGTTTTAATTTTATTTATTTTAAAAATATCCTTAAAATGGCATCTGTGGAAAATTGTTGCTTATATGTTTCCGGTAATAGCAATATTGGAAAGTGGATTTGATTCTTTCATTTGTGGTAGTGTCTGAATTTACCGAATGAAGAAAGTTTTCATCACCCAAGTTTCAATTGGACAGAAACTTGGAATCATACAAGTTGTATTGTATGATGAATGAGAATTTTCATCTTTGAAAATTAAGACTAATTCTTTGATCACATGTATATGTAAGTCAATTGAAGGACTAAGGAATTAGGTACACTGGGTGTGCGCTGGTCAAGGTCCACCACAAAGATTGATTTGTCATGATTTACTAAAGATTAGTAAATATGATTATACTTATAAGGTTAAGTATAATTCTGTAACATTGGAAAGGTTACAATGTATGACAAAACAAATGACAAGAATCAAATTAGGTAGAAAGATAAAAGTTTCTCAAATCTGAAAGGATGGGAGAGTACTTTAGTATCGTATTTCATGATCATCGTAATAATTATGAAACCATATCATAAATTCATACTCTAAGGACGTCTTAGTGCATTGTTATGGCTAAGAAGAGAGGTCATGAATTGTTGGATTGGTTAAGATCGAGAAGATGAGTCATACTTCGTTCCAAAACAATTCATAGAGTCATACTCCAAGATTGTAACATTGAGTGACATAAAGTAAGGTTTAAAACACTTATCAAATGTAGTGTAAAATGTTTCTACCCTTGTACATTTGAGATTGGTAAGTTGTGATGTATTGGATGAGACAAAGACCAACTAAGAGCAACAGTGTGAAGTGTTAGTCTTGATAAGAATCCGCACTATCCCTTGAATATTTGTTTTGTCAAGGAATGGTTCTTGACTAGGGAAACTTATATGTCAAGGGGACAGTGGGAGCCTTAAAGATCCTGAAAGAGTTTCAAGATTTAATCAAGAGTAAAACCTGTATATTATCACTAGCACACAACTTAAGGTTTGCAACCTATCGTGTTGACATAATTCTTGTTTCTGTACCTACTTCAAATAACTCGAATTTGCATGTGAGTTATCAGAGTTCAACTTGGAAGCATTGGTGGGCCTTGTGCTACCAAGGTGACAAGAAACTAAGATTGAACAAGTTTAACCCATGTAAGGCTGAATTTGTCACTAACCTTATCTTGTGATTATGGTTTTGACAAATTCACATGGATAGGAACTCATACACTATAAAATCTAAGTGTCATAAGGTTTCTCTCCGATTCATGAAAATGATGGTGAGGAAACGCTTTCACTAAGTAGATTTTATGTAGATATCAATTGTGTTATTTGCATTTTCAAAAGTCGTTAGTGGAGCGTGTGTGGTTAACCGGCACACTAACATGGACTTGTGAGAAATGGCAAAGGTCTAAGAAATTGAGACTATGATTACGGCATCCCTTTTCATAGTTCTTGAAATTGCTTAGACACACATGTGAGCTATCTAAGAAAAGGTGTATGAATCTAAATTTCAGAAGTCCAGCAGATTTCTGGAAATATGTCAGAGCTAGTGGGAGCATAAGTGTTATGCTAATAATCATCATGTTAGTGGGAGCATGATAATTATGATAAAGGTTGCAAGTTAGCAATGTTAATTATAGAAAAAACGTTTCAATTCGTGAAGTTGCAGGGGTTGAAAAGTTGTTTTGCTATAATTAAGTGAGAGGAAATTATACTTCGTTTCAATTCTAAAGCTTAGATTGAGATTTTAATCATCTTTAGTCAAGAATATATATTTATGAATTTTATTTTTGAATGGTTCAACTTGAAGAAATTCTATATATATTGCATTTTCAAAATTCGATTATGATTACGGCATCCCTCTTCATAGTTAAATTTTGAAAACATGTCAAATTAAAAATATTGTAGCAAAAGACTGGTCTAGTATCATGTCTTTATGTCAAACATCATGAATCGTGTCCCATATGCTTCGGATATAGGATCGATTGCATGTGCTATAATATTCATCTTTTCTAAATTTTCCAAATGCTTAAGGCATTGAGAAGGGAAAAGTCTAGAACTGGATATGACTAAAGTGATTAAGCAATTGTCGAGGACAAATCTGAGGTTCGCCAAAGATTGGTTGCTCGGGGAAAGTTGGAAGTATGATGTAAGTTGTCGGAAAGGACCGTATTGACATGTTCTGAAAAGAAGTAACTCTTGTTCGGAAGTGATAGTCAAAATGGGACTATGGAAAAATCTCGATAGGTGGAAGCTATTCAATTTATGTAAGATTAGAAAACCTTAATGCAAGAAGGATGTTCAAATCAATGTACTTTGAATATGAGACTTCCGTTCCATAGAGGTTGACCTTCTTTGGACTACTCTGTAATGACTAGTGACAAGGTTTTGGTGACTTTGTGCATAATCATTACAAGAGGAACATTGCATAAAAGTTTAAAATCTAACAGATTTTTTGGTAAATGATAGGAATCGGGGATTCTCACATTTAAAATAAGGATTTGGGATTGTGAAATGAGTATCAATGGAATCATGTTCAATTGATCTACATCACAATGTAAGGATCATAGACAAACATAGTGTGGATACTTGGAGTATGGTATAACTATTGATTAGAAAAACAAAGTGTACATGCTAGGAGCATGAGACGACTGTTGTTTTTATTCAAGTCTTAAGTTGATCGTTTGAAACATTATATAATGAATAATGTGTAATCAATATGGTGATAAATAAAAGGTGGTTCTAATTATATTCAAAAGGGTTCTGAGACCATATTGGATTCGATTATTATTGTGTTTCACTTTGCATGTTTTGACTTCCAAAATAGCTAGGTTATTCTTTCCGAATGACTAAGTTATTTAAACACTCCACAGTCGTTCATATGTTGGAAGTAGGTATGAATCAAGACTGTCATGAATCGAGTTTGTAGATGGCTAAATGGGTTTAGTCATAGCAATGGTTGCTACAACATTCATGAGTGCTCATAAGTTATGAGTATTGGAATAAACCCACGCTCACTTGTATCACTTCATGGAATTTATCTCGAGTGATCGTTAGACGGTAATATCATATAAATCTTCAAACCTAGAGATATGAGTTGTTATCTATGAGTTGGTTGTGCATTGATTGCACGTAAACGCATCAATAACTTGATGTTACAAAACGTGCCTTTGTGTACAATTCAACAAGTAGTAGAACAAGCATATGAGTCGAAGTTTATCTGTTCCTTCTAGAAATAGAAGCGATATCTGGGCCCCTTGATGACTTTGTTGTGACCTATGTACCGGCCGGTCAGAACTAAATTGATGTGTTCGATTAAGTTCTTTGTCAGACAAATCAAAAATCGGGAAACAAACTGCTGGACAATAAGTACGACGTTGTTCCATGTATTTGTCCGGCTGATATCATGAGAACAAAGGATTATATGATCACTTATCTAAAATGGCGCTTCATAGTTCAACAGAGTTTTCGAGAGCTACGATTGATGGTTGGTTCCTGAAGCAACATACGCAAATATAGTTATTAGACTTATCCAAGTGGGAGTCTGTTGGATAAGGTGTCTAAGTCCATAACTTATTTGGTACATACTTGACCCGACCCGGCATGGTCCATTTGGGTTGCACTTCACCCGAACTATTTATGGATAATTTTATGAGAGTTATACACATATGTTTATTAATATATTGTAAGTTATAATATATTAATATGAAGTTATTTAATTAGTCTTAGTCTTAAATTAATTATGAATTAATATAGAGATTAAAAGGGAGACTAATTAAATTGTGGGCTATTGTTTTATATGGTTTGGGCTAACACTCATTTGTTAATGGGCTAGGCTTATATGGAAGTCCATGGATGATCCATGGAGCTTTTAACCAATGGATCCTTGGAAAAGGAAAGGTCATGGGTTATTAGGGTTTCACCCTAACCATGCACACTATATAAGCATGCTTATGTTGCATGAAATAGCCACTAGTGTGGTTTTTGTGTGTATGGCCGATTTTCTATGTGTGTACACACTCTCTCAAAGTTTTCCAAGTGTTTGTGGTGATTTGTGATTCCATTTGAGGCATTCACACTATTGGTGCTTGGCTCTTAAACTCCAAACAATCAACCATCATCAAAAGGTATGTATTTCTACTAGTAGTTTTATGATTCATAATCCTTATGCTGTGCTAGTTAGGAAGAAACCTTGGAAATTATTATTTGCATGTATTTTAAAAGAAAACATAGATCCAAGGTTTATTAGGGTTGCATGCACACTTAGGAAGTGTTAGATTGCTCAAAACCCAACAGGAAATACATAAACTGGAACAAGAACTGTGGACCCTAACTATGAAGGGTTCAGAGATAAAAGCTTATACCACTAGATTTAATGATCTTGCTGTACTGTGTCCAGCAATTGTGACCCCTGAATATAAAAAGATTGAGCGATATATCTGGGGTTTAGCATCGCAAATCAAAGGCATGGTGATCGCATCAAAGCCTACATCTTATGATAGCACCAAGAGGATAGCTCATCAGCTAACCCTCACAGAGATCCAAGGAACAGAAGTGGTCTCAAAGGCTGAGTCTCCCAAAGCTAGAAAAAACAAGCGCATGTTTAATAAGAAGAATCCCAAACAATCATCTGAGAAAAGACAAGAAGTGGCAACCAACTACACAGCCATAACAACAGTACCTACTCAACCAAAGTCTGCATGGTGCAACCACTTCAACCGCCATCACCAGGTGACTATTTTGTTTGAACGAAATGCAAAAAGAAGGGGCACACTGCTAGTTACTGCAGGAGCACAACATCTGCAACGGTCAATCTGCAAACAAATACTAGAACAGGTCGTGGTGAAGAAAGAAAGTGTTATGAGTGTGGAGAAGTTGGACATATCAAGAAAGAATGTCCAAAGTTAAGGAATCAAGGAGGCATAGGACGTGGCAGGGCCTTTGTGACTGGAAGCGGAGAGGCTATCTAGGACCCTTCAATTGTATATGGTACGTTTCTCATGGATAATTTATACGCTAGCATACTCTTTGACTCTGGAGCAGATCGAAGTTTTATAACTCCGACATTTAGAAAATTGTTAAGTCATAAGTCTAGCAAATTAAAAGAAATCTATGAAGAAATCACTAACGGAAAATTTGAGAAAACATATGAAATCCTACAAAATTGTCTGTTAACTCTTAATAATTACCTTTTTCACGTCAACCTCATGCCAATGCCTATCGGTAGTTTTGATGTCATAATTGGCATGGATTGGTTATCTTCACACCACGCCGAAATTTTATTTCATGAGAAAGCGATACGACTACACTTACCAAACGGCGAAGCCCTGATTATCTATGGTGATAAGTCTAGGAAAAACCTCAAAGTCATTTCTTGTACCAAGACACATAAATATCTACATAAGAAATGTAGCGCATTCTTAGCACACATTGTAGATAAGAGAAGAAAGATAAAAGAAATCAAGGACATACCTCAAGTATGTGATTTCCCTGATGTGTTTCCTGAAGATCTACCTGGAATACTTCCCGTCTGACTAGTCGAGTTTCGAATCGACTTAATTCCAGGAGCAGCACCAGTAGCGAAATCTCCTTATCGGTTGGTTCCATCCGAAATGCAAGAGTTATCTAGTCAACTACAAGAACTTCTTGACAAAGGCTTTATTAGACCAAGTTTTTCACCTTGGGGAGCACCAATCTTGTTTGTCAAGAAGAAGGAAGGATCCTTTCGAATGTGTATTGATTATCAGGAGTTGAACAAGCTAACGATCAAGAATCGTTATCCGCTTCAAAGAATTGATGATTTATTCGATCAACTGCAAGGATCTAGCTACTACTCAAAGATAGATCTTAGATCAGGATACCATCAACTCAGAGTACAAGAAGACGACATTCCAAAAACAACATTTAGAACTCGTTATGGTCACCAATCCTATCCCTTCCAGAGGGGACAGAAGATTTCGTTGTATACTGCGAAGCATCAAATCAAGGATTGGGATGTGTGTTGATGCAAAGAGGAAAAGTTATCTCCTGTGCATCACGACAACTTAAGGTGCATGAGAATAATTACACTACCCATGATCTTGAATTGGGAGTTGTAGTTTTTGCACTAAAAATCTGGAGACATTACCTATACGATACTAAGTGTACTATTTTTACCGACCACAAGAGTCTCCAGCACATCTTCGACCAAAAAGATCTTAATATGAGACAACGAAGATGGGTCGAATTGTTGAATGATTACGAATGTGAGATTCGTTATCATCACGGAAAGGCAAACATGGCAGCAGATGCCTTGAGCCGGAAAGAATATATTAAACCCCGACGGGTACGAGCATTAACTATAACTATCCATTCTTGTGACATTCCCAAAATCACGGCCAGAAAAGACCGGTTTAATTTATGCTTTTAAAATAATTTCAGAGTAATCCTTTGATTAAAAGAGTTGCGGAATTCGTTCCCAAAACAAAATATGATAAAATAAGATTTACCAAAGCATTTCTTAAAGAAATGTATTTTTCATTATATTACAATACTCGGGTTGTCATGTTCCGATAAACAGACCAAAAGCATAAACATTTCAATACAGACCTTACAACATTTATTTACAATAGCATGTCTATAATCCAAAAATAACTTGACAAGTCATCCAACTTATACTCTGGCGCCACTACCTGTAATACAAAGAAACTGAGTGGGTCAGGCTTGGGAGCCTGGTGAGCATATAGGGTTTTCAACCCACAATAAATAATTATATTTAATTCCACCAACCAACAATAACCCAATTACCCATTCCCGTTATTCTCACTTTACATCCCTAAGACAACTAACATAAGGGACCTAGTCTAAGAATATTTCATCAAGGCAACAACACATGCTTCGGGGGTTCCTCAGCAATATAAGTCAAATAAGGCAACCATGAGGGGGATGGAGTACAACGAATGAACACCCAAGTTCATTAACACCTACAGGTGGCGAACCTGCTAGCGTGCCATAGGACTGTCTAGAAAAGTCTGTGGTCGTCATCTAAACTCCGCTAGATGACTAAATCAAAAACATCGAGGCCTCTCATGTTTTTATCACAAGACAACTATCTACCCATGTTTTACCCAACATTTTAGTAGATAAAATATACATTTTATACATAGTTTAAAACCTGTATAGTATGTTCATTCAAAACACATTCCAGAAAAAAGATGAGACACATACACATAACACGTATTTCATAGAGAATAAATCATATCCATGAGATACAAGAAAGTGAATATACATTCACACATATAAAAACAAAATATACACATAACATGTATTTCGTTTAAAATACTTCATAATTATATGTTAGAAGAAATTAACTACACACTCACTTGATTAGAAGATGATCAGACAGCACTACGGCTTCTAGAAGTAGTATTCTTCGGTAGATCTGGAAGATCTTCACAAAAACCAGACTCCTCGTGGGCAGAGCTTCAGCTCGGGAATTGCACTTCTCGGGATCTTCGGGGCTTCGGGACTTGCTTCAGGATATTTCTTGCACGTAAATCGAGGTAAAACGGGAGAGAGAGGAGAGAAAATAGCAACCCTAAACGGCTGGCCCTTCAAATCTATTTATAGGGCAAATTTGGCCCTTGCCACGTCGTGGCACCCTTTTTCCACGTCGTGGGCTTGGTTGTCACTGCATACATCATCTCAAGTTGCGTCTGGGGGACTCCCGGAGGTGTCAGAAGACTTGCCACGTCGTGGCACTGCTTGCCACATCGTGGTCTTTGACACAGCTTTGGGGTTCGTGCCCCGAACTTCAGAAATTCATAACTTTCGCATACGAACTCCCTTTTCGACGTTATTTATATCAACACGAAGGCGAGATTATGCTCTACAACTCTTGTTTAGACTCCATTGGCTAATTTTGAATTGATTTTTAAGATATTATAGGTATATTACTTATATAGTATTTTTAGTAGGCCGGGACAGGAAAACTCTGTTCGAAATTCAACACTCCTTCATCTGAACTCCGTTTTCGTCTGTCTTTTTATCGTTGGACTACTATCAATGAGATCTTCAATTATCATTTAGAAAATTTTGGCTAAATATCACTCGATCTCTATTTCGAGTATTCGGGCTGCATACCGCTAAGTCGAATCTTCGAAAAATCATAACTTCCTCATACGAAGTCAGATTTGGGCGTTCTTTTCATGCACGCTCTCAGTTTAACGAACCCTACGACTTTTGTTTAGATCACTAAGGCTATATATCTCTCTATCTTAAATTCATATTTTACGTCATTCGGCGTCGTGTCGGTTCTATCGCGAAACTTTGACAGGTCATAACTTCTTCGTTATAACTGGGATTTCGGCATTCCTTATATCTCTGGAATCCTTGTTTCGACCACTACACCTTTATGAAAAGATATCGGGCTTATCTCACACTTTAATTTTGACGCTTATTTTATTCTTAAGTCAATTAAGCCACACAACTAAGCATAAAACACATAATGCTCAAATATTTCTTCATTAATACTTCAAAAGAATTACAAAGGTTAACCTAGACTATTACATCAACAATAATGCCTAGCTTGGAAACGCGGGCGTTACAATTCTAACTTTACCGCACAAATTAGAGAAGCTCAACTTGAGGCTCTGAAAAAAGAAAACATCAAGAACGAAGCTTTGCGAGGAATGGAAAAGCAACTTATACAAAAAGATGACGGAACGTGACACTTTATGAACCAAATTTGGACGCCTAAGTTTGGTGGAATCAGGGACTTGGTCTTAGAAGAAGCCCACAAGTCCAGATATTCCGTGCATCCAGGCTCTGACAAAATGTACTTGGATTTAAAAGTACATTATTGGTGGCCAAACATGAAGGCAGAAATTGCTACTTATGTGAGTAAATGTTTGGCGTGTTCTAGAGTGAAGAAAGAACATCAAAAGCCTTCAGGTTTAGTTAACAACCGGAAATACCAGAATGAAAATAGGAGTATATTTCAATGGACTTCATCACTAAGTTACCCAAAACTCCTAGTGGGTTCAACACTATTTGGGTAATAGTCGATAGATTGACTATGTCCGCCCATTTCTTACCAATTAAGGAGAATGACAAGATGGAGAAGCTAATTAGAGTTTATCTTAAGGAAATTGTTAGATTGCATGGAGTTCCAAGTTCTATTATTTCTGACCGAGATAGTAGATTCACTTCACGATTTTCGCAATCTCTACAAAAATCCTTAGGAACACGTCTAGACAAGAGTACAGCTTATCATCCACAGACTGATGGTCAGAGTGAGAGAAACATTCATACTTTAGAAGATATGCTCCGAGTCTGTGTAATAGACTTTGGAAATGCGTGGGATACTTATTTATTGTTAATTGAGTTTTCCTACAACAATAGTCATCACACCAGCATCAAGGCTGCACCGTTTGAGGCTCTTTATGGATGAAAATGTCGCTCCCCAGTATGTTGGGCAGAAGTTGGAGATACACAGATGGCCAGAGAACATACAGGCGAAACCTTACGTACTGGACCAAAAATAATCCATGAGACAATTGAAAAGATCGTGCAAATTAAGGATCGATTAAAGGCTGCACGTGATCGTCAAAAGAGCTATGCTGACGTAAGACATAAGCCTTTAGAATTCCAAGTTGGAGATAAAGTAATGTTGAAGGTCTCTCCTTGGAAAGGTGTAATTCGATTCGGTAAGCGAGGCAAACTAAACCCACGGTATATAGGACCTTTTGAAATTCTAGCTAGGATTGGTTCTGTTGCATACCAACTCAAGTTGCCTCAAGAGCTAAGTAATGTACACGATGTTTTTCATGTATCAAATCTCAAAATATGTCTATTCGATGACACTCTTGTGGTACCTCTCGACGAGATACAAGTCAATACCAAACTCAACTTTGTAGAAGAACCTATCGAGATCATGGATCGAGAAGTTAAAAGATTAAAGGAAAGTCGTATTCCCATAGTGAAAGTTCGATGGAACTCTTTGCGAGGACCTGAATTTACTTGGGAACATGAAGATCAGATGAAAGAAAAATACACCCGTCAAAATTAGGTCAATAAACAATCACATGTAATTATGCCAATCATGTAATGTGATTTTGTAAACTAATGTGATAAGCGTACTATGTATTTCATGATAAATTCTAATACAAATATGAACATTCTTTATGATACAACTCAAAGTATACGTTCGTACAATTCCAAAAATATAGAGAACGTCTGAATCTGACTTCGCATGAAGAAGTTATGATAAACCGAACACTATAAATCTCTATAATAAGAGGAATTTAAAATAGACTTAGAATTAGCTATTTAAGTCTAAAAGCGAGTTGTAGTACTCGTAATTACGTACGCGTGCATATAAAGAATGTCAAAAACGGAGTTCGTATGCAAAAGTTATGGCCTTCCGAAGATTTAGTCTTTAAAAACCCTAAACTAGCTAATTCACTACGTGAGTTTTATGACAATCACAACGTGAGGAGTGCTTCTGTCCTAATTCGGAATCTAAAAGCTGCGAGAGGATAGGTTCCAAAATTCACGATGTGAGTTTTATGACACTCACGACGTGAGGAGTCATTTTGTCCTATTTCGGAATCTAGAAGCTGCGAGAGGATAGGATCCAAAATTCACGATGTGAGCTTTATGACACTCACGACGTGAGGAGTCACATGGCCACCTTCCGAAGCTAGGGACGCAAATGGAAAGTCTACGGAGTGAATCAGGCAGACTCACGATGTTAGTCTTATGACACTCACGACGTGAGTGTCATAAAATCTTACTATAAATAGCAAGATCGACCCCAGCCATTCTTACACCTGATCTCCTTTCTCCCCTCTCATTTTCTGAATCCCTCTTGGATCCCAAGCCCCGAAGACCTTGTACGCTGACTGTTTCTGCTTAGATTACATAAAATCATGTTACTAAGGTGAGTTTCACGGCTCCACTTTCTAATATTTTGGGGGAAAACGCATGCTAGTCATTGTATATATGTTATTATTATGTCTATATGATAGTAAATTAGTATCAACATAGATGGTTATAATAACCGAGATATAGTTATTTCGTATCTGAAAACATACAACTATCGTAACGTTGTGAACAAGTTATTGTTATAGTAGTATATTAATGTAGATCTTGAGTTATACTTAGGATTCTATATATATTTTGTGTGCGATATAGTTCCAAAGTTATATTCGGAAGTTTTATATGTTAAGTTATACAGTATGTTGCAATTAATAGTTTTATGTCAAGATAAAACTAGATATGTTATATGTTGTTATTATTAGTTTTATGTCAAGATAAAACTAGATATGTTATATGTTGTTATTATTAGCTTTATGTCAAGATAAAACTGTATATGTTATATGTTGTTATTGTTAGTTTTATGTCAAGATAAAACTAGAAACTTTATATGTTGTTATAATTGGTTTTAGGTCCAGATAAAACCTGGTTTTTACTTCAAGATATAGCTGTTATATTGCCTAAATATTATGAAGATAGGTGTAATGTTTAAAAGCATAGTCTAGTAACTTAAAGTTTTAGACATAAAGATGCTTTTGTTGTTAGAGCTATAGGAAACCGTCAAAGTCTACATGAGTAATTGTATTCATTAACTAAGATTGGGGATCTTAGCGGAAATCCTCTGAATTGTAACCGTTAATCTCGTGTGAGCGAGGAAGTCGTGTATAATTAGTAGATAGGCTGACCACCCCACTTGTGACTGTTAGCTACAGTCAACCAAAAACAAGTGATGAACTATCCTTTTATTTGTTATTATTCTGGCGTCGATGAAGCGTACAGTGTTGTTTCTCATGTTAAATCATGAGTGTATTTGTTCTCATGGTAAATCATGAGTGTATTGTTCTATCAGAGGTATTATGTCATCGCAGCGGTTACAGGCTCATGGTAGCAAATTGTAGAAACATTATACCTTGTCATATACAAGTATTAATGTTAAGTATAAGTTTTCCCCTACTTATACCTTAAGATTAAGAAATGTTTATGTATAACACTTAAATGATAATTATACTATTCTACCTAATGTTGGAGAGTCAAAATGATACTCTCAAAACTATACTTTTGAATGTGTAAAAACGTATTATTTTATGGAGTCAAAACCTGTGAACTCACCAACTTTATGTTGACGTATTTTAAAATGCATGTGTTTTTAGGAACTTGAAAAGTTGATATGTATTCAAATAGGAGAAGTTTTACTGCTATCTTTCTGTTCTGTAAGAAATATGTCATAGTCGGATATTATGTAATAGATACTAGGAAAAACAATAATGTAACTTTCAAATCATCAATAAAGGTATGTATTTTCTTTATATATTGTTCAATGTATGTTATATAACTGTGATACGAAAAATGATGTTACACGACCCGGTGTTTCCGCCAACGGTCGGGGTGTGACAGACTCAGCCCTAAATCCACAACCAAATAAGGAACAGGAGATGAGGCGGCATCACTTATTCGAGGTCTGTCAATCTTAATTATAAATGGCCTTAACGAATATACCAAGCCCTCATAGCTTTACCTGATGGATTTTTGAATTTTACAACAGCGCTGCAACTTTCACTTTTAACGAGAGAGTAATTAGAATTACGATTAATCATTTAATGCTTTCGGTTAGTTACTTAGGATTGAGAGACGTACCAAAATTCTACCGGGTTCATTGATGCTTTCCCCTAGGTATTAGGATCAACCTTCTCCTGTGCCTTAGTCATTCCTTTCAGCTGGGCAGTCCTTATTGAAGTGCCCAATTTCACCACATAGGTGGAATACTAGACTGGTCCCCACATTGGTGGTTGATGCAATGAACTCAACCGGGGTTCTACAGAAGCGAGTGATATGCCCCTTCATGTTGCACCTAATGCAAAAGAGCTCTCAACAGATACCATGATGATGGAAGTCACACTTGCTGCAGCAGGGAAGGTTTCCTAGGTATGGCCTTCTTGGAGTTGAGACGGGAGGGTTGATAGGGGCATTGAATACCTCAGCTCATTGCCCTTTGGAAGGCCCTTGAGTCGACCTACTTTCTTCCTCGTTCTTAAAATTTCTCTTCAGTGGATTTGTTTGGGGTTCTTGGGTGGATTTGCACACCGGTGCTGGTTGCTGCTATCCATTGCTTTGATCGTTAATCCCGATGGGGCTCTTGCTAACATTGGCGTTGTTAGGATTCAGGTGAGCCATGACAGCTGCTACGGCTGCTGAAACTGCAGCTTGGGATGCAGCTTCATCGAATTGAAGGATCGGTGTCTTACTGACGGGTTGGTTACGCTTCTTCGGAGGCATGGTTTTTCCTCCACGAAAAGGAACACAAGCTGATGAGAGACGATGGTTAACCCTGGACGTATCTTTCATCACTATGATAGGTATAAATTTTTCCCGTGCCTCGAGTTATGGTTATCTAAGTGTCGACCTATATCCCTATGATGCAGTCCGGGTAACAGGGTAGGAGTGAGTGTATCGGAAATCCATAAAACGGGGGTCGTTCCTACTAAGTTATCTTTATACTGGAGAGGTTCACTCTCCGGTTTTGAAAAGATTTGAGAGAAGTTCGGAACGAAGATCACAGAAGAAAAGGATCATGGATACTTATGGCTAAACACACTCGATCGAGGGTTTGAGATTCGATCTATTCGTATTACTTGCGAAGGGAAAGACGATTTGCCTAGCACATATTATGAGTAGTGTAATCACTAACTCACTAAATTGTATTATTTTATGGATGTATTAGCGTGACGATAAGGAGGAAAAGAAATTTCTCGGGTTCCATGCATTGGCTCCCTCCGTCCACCTCTTATCCCTGACTGGAATAGGCGTTGGTTTTCTTCGGGTACTTACCTAGGGTTCTCTTCTCTTGTAGACATATTGAATCTCTACTCCGCCTTACTTCTGATTCTGACCCTGAGTGTCATCACTTCATGATGGATGACTGGAATCTTGGAAATTCAGGCGAATTCTCCACCGATGTCCCTAAAAGATATGGGTACATGGGGCTTCAATAGTCTTGACCCTGTTCATTTATTTCCAAATTGGAAACCTTCTCAATGAACCTCTTATGTGTCTGAATCGACTCTCCTGCTGATCACTGAAGTGGATAAGGTTATCTAAAGAGTTTCGAGCGAGAATGGAAATGTTTAAAGAATCCTAAGAGATTATTAAAACATTTCACTAGGTGATCCATATCGAGTCCTGCTACAATTCCATAGTGTATACAAATCATATATAACTTAGATCTGATAGGCCTTCGAATATGTGATACTACTCTATATCCACATCCAAACAAGGAAAAGGAAGTAGAGCGAAACCACACATTCTTAGCATATGAGATCCTCACTATATATAACCTTGAAAGTATACCCTCTGTAATCATAGGTATATATATAAGGATCTTTTTAGTTTTTCACACAAGGTTATCTATGGATCCTAAAATACCCCTATGGTATTTTTATTTCTTGTTTGATTCTTAACTTCTGATCATGCTTATGGGTTTATTGTTAGTCTTTTAGTATCCTAAAATACTCCTATAGTATTTTAAACTTTATGTTTGGCTCTAGCATTCCTATTTGGTAAGTTTCAGACCTGTTACAACACCAACATCACTCCCAAGCACACGTTCATCGCATCTCGAATAAATATAGTTGATCAAGTTATATTTATTCTAGCTTACGATTACATAACTGCCCATGTTTGATAGTAACGGTCAACATCCAAAGACTTTTATTCTTGTTCTTCTTGTGATACTTTGTTCGGGTGTTTAGAGTCTGGATGTGCTTATACTTTGGTAAAATATGGTTATATTTTTAAGTATAATTTTTGGTCAGAGTGTTTTATCCTACATTTATTTATAGGTTGTATATCTTTTATGATTAGATATACTAAGCTCACTATAAACAATGCTCTGATACCAATCTGTCACACCCCAAAACCGGAACATCGGAAACGTTCTGGGCTGGAGGACGTCATGTCAAGTATCACAACATATGCAGTAATGTAATCAAAGTATAACAATCATTGCATTAATAGTAATAATTTACATAGGTTACATTTAACAATTATATCAAAGTAAATATAGAGGATAACATAGAGTGCAACTCGGAACAAGGTTGTCTTCGCAAAAGCTCCCGGAGTGTACCTGTCTATCGATGACCTGAGAATACAAGTCATTTTAAAAGCGAGTATCGGCATTTTTAATTGCTGGTGAGTTCATAAGTATTTAATGACATTGGTGTAATTACATGTTTTTATTCAAAATAAACTCATGAAAGATGGTGGTTTAGAATCTACAGAGTGTTAGAATTCTTTCCAGAAAATCCTACATTTTCTAATTAAAAGCAGTCTTCTACCAATACCCAATCATTCTACATTTAAACCAAGGAGTATCTCAATCAAAAGCAGTCTTCTATCAAGACCCGACGGTTTTGTGTTTTAAGGAGTAATTTCCCCAAAATACTATCATTATCAAAGTATAGTTTTTGTCTAAAAGGAATGGTGAGAAATCCACCAGTAAAAAAATTAGGGGAAAATAATATTATACTTCAGCAGTAAATACTGCTAGCTAAAGTAAATGAAACATAGACTACAGGAGGGTATCGAATGAACAATACGCCTGGCTCAGTCTAAAATGCATAAAACATAGACTCCAGGAGGGTATCGAATGAACAATACGCCTGGATCAGTTTAAAGGTGAATAAAACATAGACTCCAGGAGGGTATCGAATGAAGAATACGCATGGCTCGGTCTAAAGGGTAATAAAAGGGTTGAATGCGAACTCGTGTGTAACCATGCTAATTGATGATTGAATCCTTGATTGTCACAACTAGAAATTTTGTGCCTTGTAATTTCAACACTTAAGTAAAATTATGAATCAAAAACTTAAGAGCATGTATGATGCTTACTTCATGGCAACAAAAATTTCTTTCAAGTACACCATACAAGCATTTCAAATAGTCAACAAGTAATTGGAAACCCTAGAAGTTCTTGTGTAGGTCCATTTTGGACTAGGACTTCCTTATTGGGCCTAATGGGCCAATAAGCTTCCAATTTGACTATCTTGGGCTTAGAACCTTTAAATGGGCTCTAATTGGACCCATTTTCATTTATTTCAACATTTTGGGCCATATTGGGCCTATAATGAAATAAATTAAATATTATATGAACTACTATGGACCATAATTAACCTAATCTACCCTAATAAAGCATAAAAATCACACTTATATTTTATAAGGCCAACAATCATTCAACCTAACTCTAATATGGGCTTACGCGAAAAAAGCCCAAAAATCCTTTCTCTCCTCTCTCCATTCTCGGCCCAAGACAAGCCCAAAAGAAAAGGAAGAGTTGACTTATTTCATGACACCTCATTTTTGTCCTTAGGTTTTCCATGCAACACACATATCTCCATGCAACAATCTTGTCAAGCTTCTCACTTCTCCCATCCCTTCTTGTTTCGGCCGAGAGCACACACACACACACCTCACAAAAACACTCTCTAAATTACTCAAGAATCACCCACTCGCTCCATCCAAGATCTTGAAAATTTGGCTAGAAGCTTAAGGATCTTCATAAAGTGATTCATCACCTAAGGTAAGTTAATGGCTAACTTATGATCTAACTCCCTTCACTTTATAAAAATCTCTTCTAAATTCATTCAATCTTGTGATCTTGCACCTTAGAAGCTCCTAAACTCGAGATCTTCAAGGAAAGGTTGCTAGGGTCGAAAATCACCTCATTTCTTTCCATCTCTTCTCCAAAACCGAAACCACACCCAAAGGTGAGCTTCATACCCCCTATTTTTCGGTTTTTATAAGTTTTGTGGGGGGGGGGGGGGGGAATACAAGCAAATGTGTAGATCTATGAGTATATTTATGCTTTGTGTGATTTCTATGTTTATTTACATGTTCTTATGTGATTATGGTGTTGGATCTAGTCAAAAAAAGAACTCAAAACCGAGATCTACATTATGTTGAATGAAATAAGTATAAATCATATTATTTCATACAAATCAACTCTAGAAAAATAACCATGTTGGTTAATATGAACTCCTTTGGGCTAAAATCCCATTTTTGGAGTTTAAATGTTAAAAATATAAAGTTAAAGGGGCCCAAAATGACAAAATACAAATTCGGATGGTTGAGATGAGTTAAAACAGTTTCAAAAATGTATTTTCTGGAAAATTACTCTTTTGAAGGACTAAAATGTGAATTTTTAAACCTAATGGGCCAAAAATGCACTTTTCAGCCCAGCAAAGCCCAAATTGCGAGATTTTCAAAATAGAGGGGCTGAATCTATATTTTTCTATAAAACAGAGGGCTACTAGTGCTCCAAGTCCATTTCAAGGGTTAAAAATACTTTTCATATTCAAAAGGGACTAAAGATGCAAAAAATTTCTATTTTGGGCCAAAAATGTTAAAATTGCAAAAATTGAGGTTTCAGCCAAGAAAACTTCAGCTTGAGGGACTAAAACTGTTTTTCAAATAAACTTGTGCTAAAAAACACCTTTTCAATAAATTTTGATACTAAAGTGTCAAGAAAAATGGTTTAAGGACTAAAACGGAAATTCTTTTATACAAAGGGCCAAAATTGTAAATTTATCCAAAAGAAAGGGGCTGCAAAAAGAAAAATTCTAGTGATTTTAAACAATAAATCTGTTAGGATGGAATACTAGTACCACGACTATCGGCGAAATATAACACACCTTCAACACCAAAAATCGTTATCAAACGAACTGATTCGGTCTCGAATCAATAGCGAATCCGAACTTAATAACACGTCGATACACCATCTTTGGGCCCAAAAGTTTCAAATTGTGCTTGTTGGGCCTAGCTAGCCCAATGACATGATCTTTAGGCCCGAAGGAAACTCGCTTACATGTAGTTGGGTCTTATATGACCTAATTCTGTGTAAAAGGACTTTCAATGGCTTTTGTGTTGCTGGGCCCCAAGGGTCCTTTGGTACTGCTAGCGAAGTCGAGAATTCACCAATGCGAGTCGGGCTAAGGGCCCTTCGCATTCATGATAGCCTTGAATGACTTATGGAAATATCGGGGGCTTCGCACCCTCTTTTCCTCCTCGGCTGTGGGGCTATGAGAAGTCAGGGTGGTTGGATTAAGTGAATAGTACGAACGACGCCTAATGGATCGTTTGTATAGTTGTAAACTAGTAGTTTTCGTTAATGTGTGTTTATAACAATTCACAATCCATAATTAATCCAATGTTACCGGGACTCATCGAATACACACGTCGCAACGGAATAACAAAATATAAAACGCTTAATTCAAAGGATTAGGAAAACATCGGGTTTTCCTAGGGTTTTCAATTCATACACCTACAAGATGCATACCAAGTTTAACAATTTTTTTTACATTTATAGAAACAAACAAGCATACTTACGGATCTTCACACTTTTTATACTATGCTCTTTTCAGAACATATCGGATTTTATGGTGGTTTTCAAAACAATACAAAATATTATATTTCAAGCATTACTTATGAACTCACCGACATTTCATATGTTGACGTTTTTCAAAATACTTGTATTCTCAGGTAACAGGTAAATCGAAAAGGAAAAATGTACTCAGTGATGTCTTGCTGTTTGTTTAATTAGTATCGAACAATTTACTTTTGGGCATGTAATGTTATGGATCAATGTACTGAATGTAAACGCTACCAGTTGTAATATTTCAATGCTTGGTGATGTATGATGTTATGTTTCATGTATATTCATTGTGATGGTATTCAATTGAGTCACAATAGCCCTCGGACATTTCCGCCGTCTGGTTCGGGGGTGTGACAGGTTGGTATCAGAGCTTTGTTTATAGTGAACTAGCATATCTAACCATGCATTGATATGCAACTATAAACCAAAAGAGGGACTAACACAACTCTGAACAAAACAAGTAAAACACAACAATAAAACACCCTTGCTTGCATTAGGAATAAGAAACATAACGCCAAACCAAACAAGATAATGCTAGTATCTCGGTTACTTCAGAACTGTTCTTAGTGGTACCAAGGAGTGGATGTAGCCTGATCAACTACATTCTCTCCAAAGTATAACTAACACACGTTCTGATGAGATCGTGATAGCTAGGGAACCTAAAACTATACCCCTTTAGCACCAAAAAGAGAACGCCTACTTAGTCTGTACAATAGTTGTAGCATCCTAGGAATAATGTTAGCATATTTACATAATCACACAGACAACATGGCTGGTTTTCATCACCCCGGAGATCCTTACTTCCCTAATCGGGGGAATAACGGATGGTTAGACGACGAGCCTGAGGAAGAGCCTGAGGATGACCCCGAAGAGGAATCTGACGGGGAACCGGAGGCAGGAGTCGAGGGTGAGCCTGCCGAACCAGAAGAAGATGAAGGAAGCTTCGAGGAGGAACCCGATGACAGTGAAGGGGGTGATTCGGACGCGGAGTCCAAAGTCATCAACCCCCCTTACCCGATCAGGGTGCCTGCTTACCGGGTAGGCCCCACTAGTCCTACACCCCCCTGGGGTATTGATCTTTGGAGATAGAGCAGACAGCAGGGACAGCGACCCCCGTTCGGCATGTCACGCGAGTTCTTTGACCTGAGGGACGGAGGACCAGCCGACCAAGCCCTACCGGTCATGGTGAGACGATTAGGAACACTAGCGACCTTGCTCAGGGCACTACTGATTAGATACGCTAGTTGTGGACTAGGGTCGAGCGTGCGGAACAGGAGACACGTGACGTCCTTCGAGAGTTGCACATGTGGCAGGTGAGGTGGGAGTCTCGACTCCAGGACGCAGAACGATTGGTGGCTCGTCTTCAGGGAGCATCCACATCCTGGGCACCACCCCTGGACACAGCTCGTCGCGGTTAGGGATAGACTTATCTTACTAGGTCATTAGGAACTATGCTATGTACCTCAACTGTATGTTTAAGTGACTACACTACTCATAGAGCCGTTATGTTGTCGAACTAGTGTCACTCATGTATGCTCTCACGAGCAAAATTTTCATGTATTAAATGCGGATAATATTAATGAACTTTTGCGTGTTTTATTATGACATTACAAATTGCTATGTGTTGAGAATCTATGATTGTATGCTAAATGGTAGAAGTGTTTAAGTTCGTTCCATGCACCTAGTCAGTAGGATCACAACCTCACAGAACCCACAAACACTCAACGTCTTTCCGTTTTATGACAGAAAGATGCCTCGCCGACCTACTCGCGGAAACCCTGGACCAACCCCACCCGAAGTTGACTCCACTGCATTTCAGGCGGCCGTGTCTGCTGCGGTCACCGCAGCTATGGCACAAATTCACCAAGGTAACAACGGAGGAGGCAACGGGCAAGGGGCCGAAAGTTCGAACAACGGAATGAATCAAGGACCCACCAAAACGTGTACCTACAAGGACTTCACAAACGCCAAACGACGAACCTTTAACGGCACTGGAGGAGTAATCACCCTAAAGCGATGGATCGACAAGGTGGAATCGGTATTCAAGATATGCGATTGCCCTGATGAAATGAAGGTGAAGTTTGCAGCCTGCACTTTTGTTGACCAAGTGCTCACTTGGTGGAACGGACACGTGGAAGCCATGACACTCCCTATAGCCAACTCCATGCCATGGGCAGAAATGAAAGGAATGCTGATGGCTGAATACTGCCCTTGTGGTGAGATTCAGAAAATGGAGCAAGAACTGTGGAACCTCACTGTATGGAATGCTGATATCGATGCCAACATATCAAGATTTAGTGAACTATCTCTGCTATGCCCGGGCATGATCACCTCGGAAGGAAAGAAGATTGAGCGATTCATCTGGGGACTAACCTCTCCGATCCAAGGGAACGTGATAGCTGCAAACCTCGAAACTTTTGACAGTGCAAAAAGATTGGCGAAGAAGCTGTATGACCACAACAACAAGAAGGGTGAGAAGCCAGTGGAGGCTGAAGGCAAGAAGGAAGGTGATGGCAAGAAAGGGAAGAACAACAAGAGGAAGGGGCGTCAGGGCCCCGAGACCTCTAAGAAGCAGCAGACAGTGGCAGTTAATGCTGCCACCGCGCAAGTTACAGCTACACCACATGCTCCAGCCTCAGCTGCTCCAAATGCTCCTAGACCTTATTCCGGTAATCTTCCCAAGTGCAACAAGTGCGGTTTCCATCATAATGGAGAATGCAAGGAGCTGCAGTGCACCAGCTGCAATCGGAAGGGACATACAGCAAGGTATTGTAGGGCTTACCCTCCTTAGAACCAACAACAGGGAAACAACAACAACAACAACAACACCCGCAACAACAACAACATCAACACCGGCGGCAATAATGCAGGGCCTAGCCACACCTACTATGGGTGTGCGAGGATTGGGCATTTCTGCCGAGATTGCCCTAACACAAACAATCCCGGAAATGGAGGAACAGGAAGGATGCTGAACATGGGTCAGGGAGAGGCGATTCAGGACCCCGCTGTTGTTACAGGTACGTTTCTCCTAAACCACACTTATGCATGCATCCTATTTGACACCGTAGCAGAGCGAAGTTTCGTAAGCAATAAATTTAAGCATTTATTAAAACAACAACCCCAGAAGCTCAATGAAACCTTTATGGTGGAAATGGCCAATGGGAAAACCGAATCCACTAGGGAAATCTACACCGGTTGTACCCTAACCTTAAATCAACACGTCTTTCGAATAGACTTAATGTCGGTTTCCGTTAGGAGTTTCGATGTGATTATCGGCATGGACTGGTTAAGCCCCCACCATGCTGAAATTATGTGTCATGAGAAGGTCGTTTGCCTTCACCTTCCCAATCACGAAACCCTAGTAATTTACGGAGACAAACCTAGCATGAACCTTCGCCTCATCTCGTGCATCCAGGCACAGAAACATCTACGAAAGAACAATTTGGCGTTCCTGGCTCACATAGTGGATAAAACCAAGGAAGAGGTTAACGTTCAAGACATTCCTGTAGCACGTGAGTTCCCAGACGTGTTTCCTGATGATCTTCCTGGAGTACCCCCAAAGAGACAAGTGGAGTTCCGAATTGACCTCGTTCCAGGAGCAACTCCTCTCGCTAAATCACCCTACCGGTTAGCTCCTGCTGAAATGCAGGAATTGTCCAGCCAACTCAGTGAACTCATGGACAAGGGATTCATCCGACCTAGTTACTCGCCATGGGGAGCTCCAGTACTCTTTGTCAAAAAGAAGGATGGATCTTTTAGAATGTGCATCGATTACAAAGAGTTAAATAAACTCACTGTCAAAAATCGCTATCCACTCCCACGAATCGACGACCTATTTGACCAGCTCCAAGGAGCTAGTTACTTTTCCAAGATATACCTACAGTCTGGATACCATCAACTCAAAGTCCGGGAAGAGGATATTCCTAAAACCACTTTCCAAACTCATTACAGACATATTGAATTCGCCGTAATGCCCTTCGGTCTAACAAATGCCCCTGCCGCATTTATGGATCTGATGAACCGAATCTGTCGACCATTCCTCGACAACTTTGTCATTGTCTTCATCGACGACATTCTCGTCTATTCCCGAAGCGAAGAAGAACATGGCCAACATCTCCGACAAATCCTAGAAACTCTGCGATCGGAAAAGCTATACGCAAAACTCTCCAAGTGTGAGTTATGGCTCCGTAGTGTGAACTTCCTAGGCCATGTTGTTAGCCAAGATGGAATTCATGTGGATACCTCTATGGTCAAAGTTGTTGAAGGATGGGCAGTCCCGACATCACCCACGGAAATCCGTCAATTCTTGGGTCTAGCAGGCTACTATAGGAGATTCATTCAAAACTTCTCTAAGATTGCCAAGCCACTTACCTCGCTTACACAAAAGGGCGTACCATTCAAATGGACGAACAAACAAGTAGTCGCATTCCGACCCCTGAAGCAACCTCTCTGTAGTGCCCCGGTACTATCTCTACCGGAGGGAACGGAAGATTTTGTGGTCTACTGTGACGCGTCAAATCAGGGTTTAGGTTGCGTTCTCATGCAGCACGGAAGGGTGATAGCTTACGCATCCCGCCAACTAAAGACGCACGAAGTGAATTATACGACCCATGACCTAGAATTGGGAGCCGTGGTCTTTGCCCTGAAGATTTGGAGGCATTACCTTTATGGTACAAAGTGCACCATCTTCATGGACCACAAGAGTCTCCAGCACATCTTGAACCAGAAAGAGTTGAACATGAGGCAATGAAGATGGGTTGAATTATTAAACGATTACGAGTGTGAAATCAAGTACCACCCGGGCAAGGCCAACATGGTAGCTGACGCATTGAGCCGGAAGGAGTACTCTAATCATCGTACGAAAACTCTCTCAATAACCATTCAATCTCACCTAACCACTCAAATTGGGGTAGCCCAGTCAGAGGCCATGAAGACGGAAAATAGAGCAAGCGAAGCACTACGCGGAATGGAGAAGAACCTAGAGGCAAAGGAGAATGGAGTATACTATTTCATGAACCATATTTGGGTCCCTAAACTCGGAGGATTTAGGGAGGTAGTCATGAAGGAAGCTCACAAGACGCGATACTCCATCCATCCCGGCTCAGACAAGATATATTCGGATATTAAACAACACTATTGGTGGCCTAACATGAAGGCGGAATTTGCCACCTATGTTAGTAAGTGCCTTACTTGTGCCAAGGTAAAGGTGGAGTACCAGAATCCCTCAGGGATATTGCAGCAACCGGTAACCCCTGAGTGGAAATGGGAAGGGATTTCTATGGATTTCGTGACCAAGCTACCGAAGACGCCGGATGGACTAGACACTATATGGGTAATAGTCGACCGACTGAATAAATCTACCCATTTCCTGCCAATAAAAGAATCCTACAAGATGGAGAGATTGACACGTTTATACATTCACGAAATCGTGAGACTCCACGGAGTGCCGGTGTCTATTATCTCGGATAGAGACAGTAGGTTCACTTCGCGTTTTTGGAAATCACTCCAAAAATCACTTGGAACTCATCTCGACATGAGCACCTCTTATCATCCGCAAACGGATGGTCAAAGTGAACGAACCATTCAAATGCTCGAAGACATGCTTCGCGCATGTGTGATAGACTTTGGGAAGTCTTGGGATACCCATTTACCTTTAGTCGAATTCTCTTATAACAACAGTTACCATTCGAGCATCAAGGTCACTCCTTTCGAAGCACTATACGGTCGTAAGTGTAGATCACCGTTATGTTGGGCTGAGGTGGGCGACACCCAGCTAGCAAAAGCACTCACATCGGACAAGGCACTAACGGTACCGGAGATCATTCGTGAAACCATGGAAAAGATAGTTCAAATCAGAGCTCGATTACAAGCGTCACGCGACCGACAAAAGAGCTACGCCGATAAGCGGCAAACCCACGATACATTGGACCTTTCGAAATCGTCGCCCGAATAGGTCCAGTGGCATACAAACTGCAACTACCCGCAGAGCTAAACAGTGTACACCCCGTGTTCCATGTCTCTAATCTAAAGAAGTGCCTATCAGATGAAACACTTGTCATTCCCCTTGACGAGATCGAAATCAACGAGAATCTCCTGTTCGTGGAAGAGCCGATTGAAATCATGGACAGGGAGGTGAAGCGTACTAAGCAAAGTCGCATCCCGATCGTGAAAGTACGGCGGAACGCAAATCGTGGAGCAGAATTCACGTGGGAACGCGAAGACCAAATGAAGCAAAAGTACCCTCACATATTCTAGCATTCTCAAATCTAGCTTTCAAACAGAATTTCGGGACGAAACTCCCTCTAACGGGGGGGGGGGGGGAGGGGGATGATGTCACAACTAGAAATTTTGTGCCTTGTAATTTCAACACTTAAGTAAAATTATGAATCAAAAACTTAAGAGCATGTATGATGCTGTCTTCATGGAAACAAAAATTCCAATCAAGTACACCATACAAGCATTTCAAATAGTCAACAAGTAATTGGAAACCCTAGAAGTTCTTGTGTAGGTCCATTTTGGACTAGGACTTCCTTATTGGGCCCTATGGTCCAATAAGCTTCCAATTTGACTATCTTGGGCTTAGAACCTTTAAATGGGCTCTAATTGGACCCACTTTCATTTATTTCAACATTTTGGGCCATATTGGGCCTAGAATGAAATAAATTAAATATTATATGAACTACTATGGACCATAATTAACCTAATCTAGCCAAATAAAGCATAAAAATCACACTTATATTTTATAAGGCCAACAATCATTCAACCTAACTCTAATATGGGCTTAGGGGAAAAAAGCCCAAAAATCCTTTCTCACCTCTCTCCATTCTCGGCCCAAGACAAGCCCAAAAGAAAAGGAAGAGTTGACTTATTTCATGACACCTCATTTTTGTCCTTAGGTTTTCCATGCAACACACATATCTCCATGCAACAATCTTGTCAAGCTTCTCACTTCTCCCCTCCTTTCTTGTTTCGGCCGAGAGCACACACACACACACCTCACAAAAACACTCTCTAAATTACTCAAGAATCACCCACTCGCTCCATCCAAGATCTTGAAAATTTCGCTAGAAGCTTAAGGATCTTCATAAAGTGATTCATCATCTAAGGTAAGTTAATGGCTAACTTATGATCTAACTCCCTTCACTTTATAAAAATCTCTTCTAAATTCATTCAATCTTGTGATCTTGCACCTTAGAAGCTCCTAAAATCGAGATCTTCAAGGAAAGGTTGCTAGGGCCGAAAATCACCTCATTTCTTTCCATCTCTTCTCCAAAACCGAAACCACACCCAAAGGTGAGCTTCATACCCTCTATTTTTCGGTTTTTATAAGTTTTGTGGGGGGGGGGGGAATACAAGCAAATGTGTAGATCTATGAGTATATGTATGCTTTGTGTGATTTCTATGTTTATTTACATGTTCTTATGTGATTATGGTGTTGGATCTAGTCAAAAAAAGAACTCAAAACCGAGATCTACATTATGTTGAATGAAATAAGTATAAATCATATTATTTCATACAAATCAACTCTAGAAAAATAACCATGTTGGTTAATATGAACTCCTTTGGGCTAAAATCCCATTTTTGGACTTTAAATGTTAAAAATATAAAGTTAAAGGGGCCCAGAATGACAAAATACAATTTCTGATGGTTGAGATGAGTTAAAACAGTTTCAAAAATGTATTTTCTGGAAAATTACTCTTTTGAAGGACTAAAATGTGAATTTTTAAACCTAATGGGCCAAAAATGCACTTTTCAGCCCAGCAAAGCCCAAATTGCGAGATTTTCAAAATAGAGGGGCTGAATCTATATTTTTCTATAAAACAGAGGGCTACTAGTGCTCCAAGTCCATTTCAAGGGTTAAAAATACTTTTCATATTCAAAAGGGACTAAAGATGCAAAAATTTTCTATTTTGGGCCAAAAATGTTAAAATTGCAAAAATTGAGGTTTCAGCCAAGAAAACTTCAGCTTGAGGGACTAAAACTGTTTTTCAAATAAACTTGTGCTAAAAAACACCTTTTCAATAAATTTTGATACTAAAGTGTCAAGAAAAATGGTTTAAGGACTAAAACGGAAATTCTTTTATACAAAGGGCCAAAATTGTAAATTTATCCAAAAGAAAGGGGCTGCAAAAAGAAAAATTCTAGTGATTTTAAACAATAAATATGTTAGGATGGAATACTAGTACCATGACTATCGGCGAAATATAACACACCTTCAACACCAAAAATCGTTATCAAACGAACTGATTCGGTCTCAAATCAATAACGAATCCGAACTTAATAACACGACGCTACTTCAATACACACGCGGAAATTTCGGGAAGTCAATACACACATGGGAATACACCAGACGTCGATAACCTTCTTTGGGCCCAAAAGTTTCAAATCGTGCTTGTTGGGCCTAGCTAGCCCAATGACATGATCTTTAGGCCCGAAGGAAACTCGCTTACATGTAGTGGGGTCTTATATGATCTAATTCTGTGTAAAAGGACTTTCAATGGCTTTTGTGCTGCTGGGCCCCAAGGGTCCTTTGGTACTGCTAGCGAAGTCGAGAATTCAGGAATGCGAGTCGGGCTAAGGCCCCTTCGCATTCACGATAGCCTTGAACGACTTATGGAAATATCAGGGGCTTCGCACCCTCTTTTCCTCCTCGGTTGTGGGGCTATGAGAAGTCAGGGTGGTTGGATTAAGTGAATAGTACGAACGATGCCTAATGGATCGTTTGTATAGTTGTAAACTAGTCGTTTTCATTAACGTGTGTTTATAACAATTCACAATCCATAATTAATCCAATGTCACCGGGACTCATCGAATACACACGTCGCAACGGAATAACAAAATATAAAATGCTTAATTCAAAGTATTAGGAAAACATCGGGTTTTCCTAGGGTTTTCAATTCATACACCTACGAGATGCATACCAAGTTTAACAATTTTTTTTACATTTATAGAAACAAACAAGCATACTTACAGATCTTCACACTTTTTATACTATGCTCTTTTCAGAAAATATCGGATTTTCTGGTGGTTTTCAAAACAATACAAAATATTATATTTCAAACATTACTTATGAACTCACCAACATTTCATATGTTGACGTTTTTTCAAAATACTTGTATTCTCAGGTAACAGGTAAATCGAAAAGGAAAAATGTACTTAGTGATGTCTTGTTGTTTGTTTAATTAGTATCGAACAATTTACTTTTGGGCATGTAATATTATGGATCAATGTACTGATTGTAAACGCTACTAGTTGTAATATTTCAATGCTTGGTGATGTATGATGTTATGTTTCATGTATATTCATTGTGATGGTATTCAATTGAGTCACAATAGCCCTCAGACATTTCCGCCGTCTGGTTCGGGGGTGTGACATTGATGACCCTCCAGGTCACGCGTAGAGTTAGTAACATTATGTCACCCATGGGCCTTACCGGCTCGGACTGTAGCTAGTAGTCAGGATGCGGGAGTGTCTGTCCTGTATAGATCTATACACATGATGTCTGCTCTCCCTCCAAGAGACTTTTGTTACACGGCGATGGCACTATGAAGCGTTGTATTGGGAAATAGTGCGTCACATTCCATTTAAAGTATTATAATAATAGTATAGGCACACGAATGAACTGACTCACGAGTAATTCGTCGTATTAGAGAGAGAGAGAGAGAGAGTATGTGTATGTGTGATAGAGGGTGAGAGTGTGAGAGAGTGAGAGGGAAAGAGAGTAAGAGTAAGAGAGAGTGAGAGTGAGAGAGTGTGAGAGTGAGAGAATAAGTAGAATCTCCTAACTATTCCTATAATAGTTACTAGTGTTCTAGAAATATGAATAATGGAAGGATGCCTTTGCTACCCAAAGGAGATGAACTGGCTGAGAGAACTTTTATGACCATACATGTATACATGATATATAACTAATATTTAAACGACCTTCGGACGGATAACCGATACCCTAGAGCCACATCCAAACAAGGAAAAGGAGGTAGGGCGAGGTGGCCTTCCTAAGTCCTTTAAATTTTACTTATGAAACTATACATAAACGGGCATGCATTTTATAATATAAAAGCATAAAAGAAAATTTGGTAAAAACCTTTGGAGAACTTATGAATAAGAATTTATAACTTGATGTCCCTTTTATACACAAGCTTTGAAAAACTTTGGAAAATCATTAATAATTTAAAAAGGGACATTCATACTTTAACGAGACTCGGAAACATGATTTGAAAACCTTTAGTTGGATAAAGCAGTTCAACATGCAAAAATCTATTTTGCTATACAGTTATTATTCACATGTGATTGATCTAATAACAATATAGTTCAACTTGTATCCCCCCCTATAAAAGCAGTTAAATCATTTAAAAGGTTAATTCAGGGGTATGAACTCACCCGACAGGGGTGATTCGGATGGACGGACGATATAGGATGCTATGTGCCAATTAAGGACTTAACCACACACGAGAATCCTATTTAACATGTAATGATACATTTAAGTATCAAATTAGTCATTTAATATCTAATTATGCATGCAAAGACATTCTAATACATGAAAACACTTTACTACAAGTGCTGGGAGTACCAAATGTTGCATATGAAGCATGTATGGCCTCACATTGGAGTTTACTCCTCAAATGGTGGCCCTTAGGGGTGTTCACGATTTCTAGACCATAACCCCCATGAGTTTACGGCCATAAACTCATGGTAGTGGTGCCATGGGGTGTTTAAAGGTCTTATCTCACTCAAGGAATTATGCTGACTCTAATCAAGGGTTATGGGAGTGACTAGGGCTCAAAATGGACACTTTATGGAGTTTACGGTCCTTGGACCACTCCCTTGGGTGTTTACGGTCGTAAACACACGGGTTTATGGCCGTAAACCCATGTTTATCCATTTCTCTTGTGTTTCGGTGGTTCTAACTCATGCATGCAAGGTTCTAGTCACTAATGCAAGCCATACAAGGTGTTAAGGGCATCAAAACACCCATTGTGAGGTGTTTACGGTTTTGGGAGGTCCCCAAACCGTAAACTCATGTTCTTGAGGGATTTTTGGTGTTTTCAAGTGCTAAACTTATCAAGTAAAGGATCTACGCTATTTGTCAGGGCTTAGAATGAACTAGGACACACTTTGGCACCCTTTTTAGGGTTTACGGTCCAAGAACACCTTGGACCGTAAACACCTTGTTCATGGTGTTTCTTGGGTGATTTCTTGATACATGGTAGTATAACAAGCGTTAATGTATTCTAGGATAGGAGTACTTACGTATACAAGTGTCGGGGATGAAGGCTTGAAGATCCTTGGGAGAGAAATCGGGTTTTCTCTAGCTTGAAATGGAAGAAATGAGGGAAAAATCGCTAAGTCCCATATATATAACTCTTAGAGTTTGCGATCCAAACCTCCTTGTTTTCTCCCGTAAACTCCAAATTTTTGGAGTTTCGCGACTTACGTTAAACACGACAACTCTAAATTTATACTTCCTTATTTTTGGTTCGCTTGACGAATATTATTTAAAATATTCCAACGGGATTAAATTCGGCCAAAAATGTTATGCAATAAATTTGGCTAATTTTTTTTTGGATTGCTTAATCGCGGTGTTTATACAAATAAAAATTTCGGGTTGTCACATGCTTTGAGCAGGATCTTCTGGAGATCAACAATGAGTTCCAGAATCTAAAAAAGGGAAGGATGAGTGTCATCGAGTATGCTGTAAGTTTTACGGAGAAAATGAAGCTTGTTCCTTACCTAGTTCCAACTGAGCTCTCCAAGGTCAACAAGTTTTCCCATGGATTACCAGCAGACTTTGGACCAATGGTCAAGCAAGCAACCACTTTGAAAGGAACCATCTGGGCAGCCAGGAATGTTGAGACCCATATTAGGGAAAAGGGTTTGGAGAGAGCTGATGTTGGCGAGAAAAGGAAGCATGAAGGATCTTAAAAATCCAACAAAGAAAGGAAATTCTCAAAGACTGAAGAAGGAGGAGGAGGTGAAGCCAAGTGGTGCGAGAAGTGTAAAAAGAAGCGCTTCAGGAAATGTAGCAAGGAGGTGACTTGCTACAAATGTGGAAAGACAGGGCATTACGCCAGCAAGTGTGCGTCGAACAAGAAGGTGTGTTATGGATGTAACAAAGAAGGGCATATTTCTAGGCACTGCCCAAAGAAAAATGAGGCAGCAAGGCCAAACACACCACCAAGGCCAAGGGCATTCCACAGGATCCTCGATGAAGCAGAAAACAACGCGAGGAACCAAGGATGAGTAATTTATACTCGAAGATCGAGTTATGAGGTAGCCAAAGAGATAGGACCATATGATGTAGCCTATTAGAGGCATAGTCTAGGGTGAACTTGACCACCTATGTAATAGTTTTGAGAAATAATAAAGCCTTTGTTTTTTTATCTGATGTGTTAAACTGTTATGTGATTTTCTTCTATAGTGACTTGGAAAACCGCGAGACAATACTTGGACGAGTATGAGTAGGTATGAAAGGTAGTAGATGCATATACTACCGGAAGCACAGGACTCACGCTTGGATCAGGGAAAGTCATAAGGTTACCAAGAAACTAGTAATTGATTTCGTTTTATTCAAGCATGTTGTTACCATCATTTCGGTAATGACTAAGAAGATTGTTGTTATCCCGACCCTAGTGGTCATATCACATTGAGTCCGACTACGATGAGTAGGTTACGTGGTTCAGAGAACCAAGTTTGATGTAGCGTCCAACTTAAACCAAATGATTGAAATCAAAGCGAACAATAGAAGTATCGCGCTCGTTGTTAAAGAAGTTTGTAGCTAGAAATGCTACATGTTAAAATGTGATTATATCACATTAGACCATGAAGGAAGGCATATTCCATTTCGGATTTTGACTCTAAGAGATCTGAGTCTAAGTGTTGCTACATACGATGATAGGTCATTAGAATATGACACATTGGTCAATTGTAGTAATCAAATTAACTTATCCTAAGTTTGATAAGAAGAAGAAGGAGCGTCTGATAAAGAATGAGGTTGTGACACGAAGGTCATGATTGAAAGTCTAACGAGCAGGTGCAAGACCGAGCATCGCCTACAGTCAAGGAGTCCAAGAGTTAGATACTCGTTCGAAGCAACATAGAAGTTACAGTTATTACCTAGGATGAATAGATAATGTATGGAGTCATTATACAATAAGGTTTCTTTGATGATTCCGAGACGTAATCATCCTAAGGGGGAGATAACTGTAACGCCCGTAGATCCGGGCTAGTTAATTTAGAGGCAAAAAGTGTCGAAAATGACTTTTCGGAAAAATATTATTCATAATAAATAGTCTTAACCAAGTTGTAGAATATGTCTCAAGGTTTCCGTACACATAAAGAACGCTGAAATCTGAGTTATAACGAATAAGTTATGGCCCGTCGAAGTTTTACGGCAAAACCGGCACGACACCGGGAAAAGTAAATAGTAAATTTACGATGGAGCAAATTTTACCCTTAGAAATCTAAACAAAAGTTGTAATATATGTTAAACCGAGAACATACAAAAAAGAACGCCCAAATCTGACTTCGTATAAGGAAGTTATGAATTTTCTAAGATTTGACTTAGCAATGTACGACCCGAAACTAGATTTTTAGTTCGAGCGGTTTTTGGCTTACGTGACCTAAATGATAGTTGAAGATCTCATTAATAGGAACTCAACAGTAAAAAGTTAGACGAAAACGGAGTCTGTATGAAGGAGTTACGAATTCTTCGCGATCATTTAACAGTCTAAACGCCTCCTACTGTTAAATTTGAGATCGGTCGAGAATTAGCCGACGTAGTCTAAATAAAAGTTGTAGATCTTGATTTTACCTACACGTTGAAAAAAAAAGAACATAAAAAACGGAGCTCCTATGCAAGAGTTATGATTTTTCTAAGTTTGAAGGCTTATACGCGATAGGGGTTGACGTGGCACCACCATAATTGGACACGTGGCACCACCAGAAGGCTGCCACATGCTGCAACTCGGCGAGTCCATCAGTCAGCACCCCTATAAATAGAGGTGCCGGGTTCCCTCACTTCCTCACACCTTCAAACCATTCTTTCTCTCTCTAGTTTCTCTCTCTAAAGCCCCAAACCCCCCTAAAAGCCTAGGTAAACCCCCTAGCACCCGAAGGAAGCCCCGAGGCTCCCGGAGTCCCGAGAAAAGAGTCTTTCGGCTCGGGAACGCTGCTCCAGCGAATCCCGGTTTTCGAGAAAACCCGCTGTATGTGAGCTACGCCTAACCTACCTTTAGTATAGCTTATGTTTCAATATAGTAATGTTATTCGGACCTTATAATAAGTAGTTGGGCTATTATTATGGGTTATATAAGTATTTTTAACGCATATATAATAGTAATAATAGCTAGACTATTAACTAGTCTCGATGAATATTTAACTAAACCCTAGTGGTAATGATACTAGGTTTTGTCGAAGGAAATTGTTTTAAGAGTAACGAAGTGTTGTCCGAGTACCGAGTCACCACCTTACCAGGTGAGTGCATAGTTACTTTCATATTACACATAGATATGAAGTATTTGTTATACATTTCGTTTTATGTGTGCATATTATCTGAATACTTGTTGTCTATGCTGGATAAACGATTTTATACATGTTTTACATGATTTAAATTGTATATGTATTTTATATCTACGATAACGTTGGGGTAAAACATGGGTAGATGTAATAGATGGAATATGAGTTGGATGATGAGCTGAGAGGTGTTATAGATCACGAGGTGAGGGTGAGAGGTGGACGATGTGAGAAGCCTTTTCCCAAACGATGGCCCCGTCATTCAGCAGAGTATAGATGATAACCACGGACTATTCTAGACAGTCCAGTGGAACACTAGCAGGGTCGCAACCTGTAGGTGTTGTGAACGATGTGTTCACCCGGTGTACTCTAAACCTAGGTGATCATGCAGACTTGATGCCTAAACCCTGGTGATCATGCAGACATGATGCCTAAACCTTGGTGATCATGCAGACTTGATACCTAAAACTTGGTGATCATGCAGACTTGTTGCCTAAATCTTGGCGACTATGCAGACATAGTGCCTGTTGTGTAAACCGTGGCAATGGTGGACTTTGTGTCGATTCCTTAGGATGATCCTTAGGAATGAGTGAACGAGAAATAGCTGATTCTTAGGGTAGATCCTTAAGAATAAAGAAGATAATGGGGTTGGGTAATTGGGTTGATTGCTTGATTGTTTAAACATAATAATTATTGTGGGTTGAAGACCCTATGTACTCACCAGGTTTCCCAACCTGATCCACTCTGTTTATGCTTATGTTACTGTATTGATGATGACATCCCAAATGTTTTAAAATGAATAAAAATACATTTCTTTCGAAATGCTTTGATAACGTATTTATCATGTTTTACTGAGAACAAATTCCGCAACATTCTTATTAAAAGAAGTACTCGGATTTTTATAAAGCATAAACAAAATCGGTCTTTTCTGGCCGTGAAAATTGGGGATGTCACAGGCCTTCTTCATTTCCTCATCAGTTGCGTACTGAGGAACGAGAAGATCCCTCTCCCTGAACTTGGCGGTAATCTCCGGCACTGTCTCTATAGTCTGGGTGAGATCCTGAAACTCCCTGGCTAACTACTGCAACTCGATAACCGGTGTAAACTCAGCTCTGAACCTGTTTGTAAATCAGCCCAAGTCATCACATCAAGTGTTGTGTCATCCCCGATGACATGCCTAACCTCCTCCCACCAATCTCGTGCCCTGTCCTTCAGAAGACAAGATGTTAATCTGAACTTGTCCCCATCGAGACATCTGCTTGTGTGGAATGCATTGGCCACATCTGCCAACCACCTGGTACTCGCTATGAGGTCCCGTGCCCCATGATAGTCTGGAGCTCCACAAGCCCGGAACTCCCTAAAGGTGAGTCTGCGCGACCCCATCATGGCCGCCACCTCAACACGGAATGTGCTCAGCCTCTCATCCATCAGCTCTAGAATACCCTCCTTGATCGAACCGAAGATCACAGGAGTTTGCTCAAGTATGGTGTGAGTAACCTCTGAGGTGCGGAACTCTCTGGTCTACTCATCTAGATGCTCGGCCCCCGAGCCTGATCCTGATCCCGCACCGGCTCCTGAACTGCCGACTGCTGGCCTAGGGCGTAAAACCACCATTCTGAAAACACATCATGATAAACGTAAGAAACACTGATATATCTTGAGGCATCAGTATTAATACGAGTTTCCTGGTCTCATCTCGGCCATCCTTGATTCAAGTACGGATCCTCTACTTTCAGTAATACGGGCCCATACTACCTTCCACATCTATCCATACTTTCCTCAAGAACTGCATCGACTCCACCAAGTCACTACTACTGTTACTCTCATCCTAGGCTTGCCCTAGGGAAATCTCTGACTCAACCAAAACCATTCCTCAGCTGCTGAAGGCCTCCTTGTAATGCCAATTAATCATCACCTAAATACCATCACATGTGACGAGGCTTAGATAATCCTTTGAGTAAAAGACTCGTTCCTACAACGGTTAGACTCAAACAAGAGCTGTGCAATAGGGCCAAATCCAACAATCTAAGATTATTCAACCCTGATCACATGTGATGTGATGTATTCACCTAATGGCTAACTCCCATCACTCGGAGTTCCACAAATCACAAAGCAAGCAACATTCGGACGCAGGAAACTACTCAAGCAATTCTATCCTCATAACGAGAAACTGTACTAGTATACAATGCTAAGCTCATACTATCACGCATAACCTTAACGTGCTACCTTACTACTTTTTACTCAATACAAGCATGAAAGTCTCATGAAAATGAAGCACATAAAGCAGGCACATAAGGCATCCTCCTAGATCCTTAGTCTTATTCTAGCATGCTGTTCTACTGAAACTAAAACCGATAATCATAATATAAACTTGTATGGGTAATTTGGGAGTACTTACTTGAGCTCGACTGATCACATGCACCACACCCCTTTTTAAGAAATCACTTTTCTTTTCAAGTCTCTTTTCAAAAATTCTTTCGAAAACATTTTTCTTTTGAAAATCTTTTTACTATTTCCTTAGTTTGAGTCCTGTCACACCCGTAAGTGTGCCTGAATCCCTCAAACCAAGGCTCTGATACCAACTTGAAACTTCTCAAAACACAACCCAAATTTTTTTTGTTTAAATATTACTAAAAATCAAATCATCGAGTATCACTTATAATATAACCATGGAGTGAGTAACACAAATGTCATAATAACTGTGTCAAAACAAACTATATCAATCATAACAAATTCTGAAATAAACTCCCAGGATAAACTGGAGCTGTAGTGAGTGCGATGCCATCATCCCGAGCTCTTCCCTTTGCTAGCGGAAGTACCTAAAATCAAAACTAAAAACTGTAAGCACGAAGCTTAGTGAGCTCTCCCAAACTACCACATACCATAAAATAACATATAAAGCACATATTAGGCCTTGCCTACTGCATCGGACCGAAATCCAGAAACTGCATCGGACTGAAGTCCGAAAACTAACTAGGGCCTTGCCCTCTGCATCAGAACGAAGTCCGGAACTAACTACATTGGACCGCAGTCCGGAACTGGCTGGGACCTTGTCCCCTGCATCGGACCGATGTCCAGAACTGACTGAACATAACATATCATAAACATATCAACTAGCATGAACACATATACCGCATACTGCGTCGGACCAGGGTCCAGAACACATAACACAAAACATGCTTGAATCACAAAGACATCAAGCAATCTAACTAATGCATCAGACCAAGGTTCGGAACTACTGCTAAATAAACGGGCCGTCATTGTGGCCGTAGACCCATTCCTACTGGAAGAAAACTCACCTCATAACGCTGGCTGATGAGATGCTAACTCTAAAACTGGCTGACTTCAGCTCCGAAACTGTTCGGCTACAAATCCAAAACATACTAGATCAGGTACTGATAAATACCCTCAGGGTAAAATGACTATTTTACCCCTGGTCAAAGTCAACTCCTTGGTCAAAGTCAACTTTCAGTTGACCGGACTCGCCGAGTCAGGGCGAAGACTCGCCGAGTCCCTCCATTACTAACTCTGACTTTAACTCACCGAGTCCCTTCCCCACTCACTGATTCACCCTGAACTCACAAATCGAGGAAAGATGGGGGTCTCGCGACTCGACTTGTCGAGTCCGAAGAACAACTCGCCGAGTCCTAAACATGCAGATTCCATACAGTCGATTCTAATCCATTTCAGAGCATCTAACACGTAGATCTAAGCTCCTGGGACTATCTGAACACGTAAAGTTGCTAACTTTACGTGTAACTAAGAAGAAATGAAGCTATTTTACTCAAACTCTACTATAATGGGGTCCATAAGCCAAAACAAGACCATGGCTGCCAAAAAGGCGATCTCCTTGAGCTCTTGGAGCGCAAGAGAGGCTGGATCTGAAGTATAACCCGATCATAAGGCTTTATGACAAAGGATTTTGGGTTTTTGAGTTTAATATCAACAATTTAGGGACAAACAATATCTACTAGATCAATAAGAAAGATGGAGACTTTATTACTAGAAAAGATGACCACAAAGGAGTGTGTTCTGGATCTACTTCTTCTTCCTTGAACTCTTTAACCTTCTCCTTCTTCTACTTGCTCCAAAATGCACCAAAGTTCCTTCACAAAGAAACAATCACTCACACACCCTTCAAGGAGGCTAGGGTTTGATAAGAACTGTTCTGAGGGTGATGGAGGCGAAGTTGGGGCGCAATAAGTTGCTTAAATAGGGTGCAAACCATTAAAATTAGGGCTTCATCCAGACAGGTGGACTCACCGAGTCCCAGCATATGGACTCGTCGAGTAGCCAACTCAAATTGCGCGATCATCCCGTCTCTACTCGACGAGTCGGGCTACAGACTAATCGAGTACCCCTTAAGAAATGAAAATACTTATTTAAATTACTTAACAAAAAATAGGGCGTTACATCAGAAGCCCTCAGGTCTACTCCATCAACCCGAAATACCTAAGTGGAAGTGGGAGGAGATTTCTATGGACTTCATAACCAAACTACCTAAAACACATGGTGGCCATGATACCATTTGTGTAATCGTTGACAGGTTAACCAAATCTGACCACTTCTTGCCATTCAAAGAGACCGATAAGATGGAGAAGCTAACAAGAACCTACAACCGAGATATCGTGCGACTTCATTGAGTGCCAATATCTATCATCTCGGACAGAGACAATAGATTTACTTCAAGGTTCTAGCAAACACTATTGAAGGCCATAGGTACTAAGTTGGATATGAGTACAGCCTATAACCCATAAACTGAAGGGAAGAGTGAGAGAACGATCCAAACCCTAGAAAACATGTTGCGAGCATGTGTAATCGACGTCGGTAAAGCATGGGACGTTGTAACGCTGTAAAAATTTCAACCAATTTTTTTTACTTTTCAAAAACGTATTAATTCATTCATAATTACTTTCATAAACAATGTATCAGTGTTATCTTAGTACAAAATCCCAAGATCGTATCATAATAAACTCCGATGTGTGTGTACGAATCATGACGGCATCTTCCCGCGCTCCTCACTAGTACCTGTAACACATAACACAAATAACTATAAGCACGAAGCTTAGTGAGTTCCCCAATATACCACATAACACATCCTAGCCACTCGAGGCTATAACTCTGTGGGCCCTTGGGCCCCGAACTCTGTGGACCCTCTGGTCCTAGCTCTGTGAACCTTCCGGTTCTAACTCTAATATACTCTGATATACACATGGCATAAATCACATAGAAATAATGCAGTGCAACACATCACATAAATAGCATACACTAACTCTATCACATAACTCTAATTGCCACTCAAGGTAAAGTATAGTGAGAAGACTCACCTCAGATGTCTCATTAAATCTCTGACTCGGTAGCAATATAGTCTAGCCTCTGCCTAATCACATAAAGTAAGATACGCTCATAAATATAACTCTCGATACTAGACGCCACCCTCTCTTAGCATCCACAAATGGGTAAAAGACCATTTTACCCCTCTCTTGGCTCAAAGACCCCATTGTTGACCAAATCCCTAAAAGTCAACAAAGTCAATGGTCAAACTTTGACCTGACTTGTCGATTGCACTTGGGCGACTCGGCGAGTCTACACGTGAACTCTACTCCACTGATTCTCTTTTGACTTACCGAGTTACTCACTAAACTCAGCGGGTCACTCTCTAGATTCACAGTCTCGGGACAACTCGACTCGACTTCTTGAGTCTATTCATGGATTCGGCGAGTCCAACCAATGCTCACTTCCAATGGCCTCCTGAGGTCAGATCTGATGCTCTACTCAACAGATCTATCCTTTCTAGTCCCAATAATCACGTAAAGTTCGAAGCTTGATGCCCATGCAAAGGCTCCAAAGTTCTATTTGAATAAATGACCTCTAATATGGCATCCTAAGTTCATATTCACCATCAATCCACATAAAGCTCAAAGGAGTAAGGTCTCTGGACCTCTATAGATCCAGATTCAGACCATAATACGAAAAGGAACCATATACTCAATCAAAACCATCTACCAAAGGGTGTAGAAAACCCTAACTCTATAGACAACCACCAAAACTTAAGATGGATCGAGATTACACCTCAAATAAGCACTCCTGAGCTCAGAATTCCTCCAATAGCACTCACTTCAGCCTCCTTTTGATCTTTCTCACCTTCTTCTTGCTAAACCAATGATAGAAAGATCAAATATGGCCTCTCCTCATCACAAACGATTTAGCTCACTTAGGGTTTCTCTCAAGGGACTGGTAGCTACAATGGGAGGCTATGAGTGCCCTTAAATAGGCTCCAAAACCTGAGAATTAGGGTTTCATTAATCAGCGTGGACTTGCCGAGTCTGCTCATGAACTCACCGAGTCCAGCCATGAACCTGGATAAGAATCTGCGACCCTACTCGGTGAGTCTAAGCACCAACTCGCCGAGCCCCTTCACATCCTCCAAAAATAAAAGAATAAAATAATATACCTGGGAGTCTGGATGTACAATTCTCCCCCACTAGAATCAGACTTCGCCCTCGAACTCTTACTCTGCAAACAACTCCGGATGCTGCTCCCGCATCTCTCGCTCCGTCTCCCAAGTCAACTCTGACCCTTTCCGATGCTGCCACTGGACCTGCACTAGAGGTAGCTCCTTGTTCCTCAGAACCTTGATCTTCCGATCCCTAATCGCCACCGGTCTCTCAACATAGTTCAGGCTCGCATCCACCTGAATATCCTCTAATGGCACCACTGCCGACTTGTCGGCTATACACTTTCTCAGCTGCGATACGTGGAAGGTGTCATGAATCTGATCCAACTCTGCAAGTACCTCCAATCGATAGGCTATCCATCCTACTCTCGTGGTCACCCTGAAAGGACCAATATATCGGGGACCGAACTTGCCCCTCTTCCTGAATCGGATCACTCCTTTCCACGGAGAGACCTTCAGGAGCACAAAGTCGCCGACCTGAAATTCAAGCTCGGACCGGCACTTGTCCGCATAATTCTTCTGGCGACTCTGGGCGATCAACAACATCTGTCTGACCTACTGTATCTACTCTGTCGTCTGAATCACGATCTCAGTACTACCCATCACACGCTGCCCTACCTCTCCTCAGCAAATGGGGGTCTGGCACCTCCTCCCATAAAACAGCTCAAAGGGTGGCATACCAATGCTCGAATGATAGTTGTTGTTGTAGGAAAACTCTGCCAAGGGCAAGTACGTGTCCCAAATCCTGCCGAAATCCAACACACATGCTCGGAGCATGTCCTCGAGCGTTTGAATCTTCCGCTCACTCTACCCGTCAGTATGTGGGTGGTATGCGGTACTAAAATGCAGCCTTGTACCCAATTCCTCATGAAATTTCTTCCAGAATTTGGAAGTGAAACGCACATCTCGATCTGAGGCAATCGAAATCAACACTCCATTTCGTGATACCTCCTCTCTCACGTACATCTCTGCCAACCTCTCCGCAGAAGAGCTCTCACTAATAGCAAGGAAAAGAGCGCTCTTCGTCAACTTGTCCACAATCACCCAAATTGCATCGACACCTCTCGTAGTCCGCGACAATTTGGTGATGAAATCCATGGTAATTTGTTCCCATTTCCATTCGGGAATCTCTAACGGCTGCAGCTTACCATGTGGACGCTAGTGCTCGGCCTTAACCCTGAGACAGGTCAAGCATCTCTCTACAAACCATGTGACATCCCTCTTCATATAGGGCGACCAATACTCCCTCTTAGGTCGAAATACATCTTAGTGGCCCCGGGATGGATCAAGAACTTCGATCGATGAGCCTCTTCCATCAAAATGGTACGCGTACCGCCCACAAACGGTACCCATATCCGATCCTGAAATGTCATAAGCCCCTGGCCATCGGTAACGAACTCCGATACCAGCACGACAACTGACTCTCTCTTCTGGCTTTCTGGTCTCACGGCCTCAGCCTGGGCCCCACGAATGGTGTCCAACACCGGACTCATCACTGTCAATCTTAAAAAAACATCTCGCATTGGGGCGCCCTCTGCCCTACGGCTTAGTGCATCGGCTACAACATTAGCCTTGCCCGGGTGGTACAGGATCTCACAATCATAATCCTTCATCACATCCAACCATCTCCTCTGTTGCATGTTCAGATTGGGCTGATCCGTTAAATACTTCAGGCTCTTGTGGTCCGTGTATATGGTACATCGAACCCCATACAGATAGTAACGCCAGATCTTGAGGGCTAACACCACTTCCCCCAACTCCAGATCGTGGGTGGGATACCTCATCTCATGAGGCTTCAGCTGCCTCGATGCGTATGCTATCACATGCCCCCTCTGCATCATCACCACTCCCAGCCCAGATATCGACGCATCACAATACACTACGAAGTCCTCCATCCCCTCCTGAAGGGCTAACACCGGGGCTTCACATAGTCTCTGGCGAAGTGTCTCGAAGCAGGCCTTCTGCTTTGGACCCCATGAAAAAGAAACACCCTTCCGGATCAACTTGGTGAGTGGCACGACGATCTTGGAGAAATCCCTGATAAATCTCCGATAATAACTAGTAAAACCTAGGAAACTCCTGATCTCGGTAGGTGACCTCGGCACCTCCCAACTCATCACTGCCTCAATCTTGGCCGGGTCAACCAAAATCCCTTTCTGGTTAACGAGGTGCCTCAATCTTGGCATAAAGCCTCTCCAATCTCAGAACTCCGAGGATCTCCCTCAAATGCTCCTCATGCTGCTCTCTGGATCTCGAATACACCAATATGTCGTCGACGAACACGATCATCGAGCGATCCAACATCGGCCTGCACACTCTGTTCATGAGATCCATGAACACCGCTGGTGTGTTGGTGAGTCAGAAAGGCATCACCACGAACTCGTAATCCCCATAACGAGTCCTGAATGTTGTCTTCTGGATGTCCTCATCTCGCACCCTCACCTGATGATATCCAGACCTCAAATCGATCTTGGAGAACCAAGATGCCCCCTGCAACTGATCGAACAAATCGTTGATCCTCGGAAACGGGTAACGGTTCTTGACCGTTAGCTTGTTCAACTCTCGGTACTCAATGCACAACTGGTGTGAACCATCCTTCTTCTTGATAAAAAGGATAGGCGCTCCTATAGCGAACTGCTCGGCGGAATAAACCCCTTCCCCAGCAGCTCCTGAAGCTACGAGGGTAACTCCTGCATCTCTGGAGGCGCAAGGTGATAAGGCGCCTTGGTGATAGGTGCAGCCCTCGGAACCAAATCGATACTGAACTCTACCTGCCTCTCCGGAGGCACACCCGACAACACTTCTAGAAATGCATCCGGAAACTCACGCACTATCGGGACCTCATCAACTGACCTCGGTCTCTCTGAATCAACCCTCGCATCCATCACATATGCTACAAATCCACTACAACCCTACTGTAGACTCTGTTTCGTTCTGGCGGCCGAATAAAATGTTGAGCCAGAACGTGTACCCTCGCCATACACTATAAGAACTCCCCCACTGGGGTCTCGTATAGTCACCAACTGTCTCTCGCAGTCGATGACCGCTCCAACTTTACTCAACCAGTCCATGCCCACGATGACACAAACATCTCCCATCACAATAGGAACTAAATCAATCGGGAACTCAACGACGAAAATCTCGAGTGCACATCCTCGGATCACTTCGGCGACATACATTGTCCTCTCGTTAGCTATGGAAACTCTCAGAGGTCCACTCATTGCCTCTCGACTAATACTGATGTGCCGACTAAAAGCCAAATATACAAAAGACCGACTCGCACCCGAGTCAAATAACACCAAGGCAGGTACAAAATTCACTGTAAATCCAAATTAAGTCATAAAATCCAATGTATCATAACATAATACAAATCATGTAAATCCCAAGATCATAAATATATCCTCCAATAGTGTGTACAGATCACGCCGGCGCCTTCCCACATGTAACAGCTCAAATTTTCAAATAAATTTTTCATTTAAAAACAAAACATCGTTATTCGACAAAAGGGATTGTTCCAAGTTTATTTCAACAATATAAATAATAAATCTCCAGGATCTTCAACAGTGGCAGTGTGTACGTGTCACGCCGGCGCCTTTCCACGGTCATCACTAGTACCTGAAAAACATAAACACAACTAGTAAGCATAAATGCTTAGTGAGTTCCCCAGTATACGACTTACCCACATACGCCTTCCGGCCCGGACCTTTCGGTCCACATAACGTTGCCTTCCGGCCCGTAATATAATCGCCTTCCGGCCCATAATATATATCGCCTTCCGGCCCGTATTAGATTGCCTTCCGGCCCATAGTATTTTGCCTTCCGGCCCACGATAGTATAAAACATAACACATGTAACATAATACACATAACACATAAATCATACATCATACCGTCCTTTCTATCACATAGAGTCTCGCCTTCCGGCCCGTATAAGCATACATCACATATAAGCACACTTCACATATAAAGCATCTACCTCTCTAGACATAGCATGAATATAACACATACGACCTTCCGGTCTCACAGTCAAACCCTTCCGGGTGAAGTATAGTGAGAAGACTCACCTCGTAGTATGCAAGCTATAAACTCTTCGAGCTACTCGCACACGATCCGCTAATCCGCAGGTTCCCTATAATACCACATCCTTTGTTAATGATCTTATCAAACAAGACCACTGACCCTACTAAGTTATATACAGGTCAACGGTCAATCTTGACCGGACTCGTCGAGTGCAAAGGGTAACTCGACGAGTATAGACACCCTGACACCACTCGCCGAGTCTGAAGAACGACTCGACGAGTTCCAGTAGATCTTCAAGCTACTCGCCGAGTCTGAAGAACAACTCGGCGAGTCCTAGTGAACCTTCAAGCTACTCGCCGAGTCTGATCATTGGACTCGGCGAGTCCTCACCATGCAGTCAATCCGCTGCCTCCTGTATTTCGCATGATTTCGAAGTATATAGATATAGGGCTTCCTGGACTTTCACATATACTAATACAGGGGTTTTTAACACTTATAACAACAATATAATCTAACAAATCCTTAAATGGGTTTCCTAAACCCTAAACTCGCATACAACGTAAAAGTTACGGATTTCGATCCGAAGATTACCTGGAAACGTGTTCCCTGTGTCTCCAAACCTCCAGTACTCGATTCCTTTGATCACCACCTTGCTCCTCCTTGTCTAACAATCTCTTCAAGCCTTCTCAAGTCCTCTCTCTTGCTTCAGATGCTCACACACTCCCAGGGGATCTTCAACCGGCCAAAAGACGCGACATGACGGACATAAGATCGTTATATACGATCAGAAATGAAACGGCTAGGGTTCAGCTGAAACAGCGTCGACTCGCCGAGTCCTTACTTGGACTCGTCGAGTCCAGTCGCGTATCTGCGACTGCGACCAAGACATGGCCCTACTCGGCGAGTCATGCACCTACTCGCCGAGTTCCCTCTTAAATGTGCCCAAAAATAATTTAAAGAAATACCTGAAATTCCGGGCTGTTACAACTCTCCCCCACTAGAACTAGACTTCGCCCTCGAAGTCTCTCATTCTGCGAATAACTCCGGATGTTGCTCCCGCATTTCTCTTTCCGGCTCCCAAGTCATCTCCGATCCTTTCCGATGTTGCCACTGAACCAACACCAGAGGTATCTCCTTGTTCCGTAGAACCTTGGTCTTCCGATCCCTGATAGCTACTGGTCTCTCGGCGTAATTCAGGCTCGCATCCACCTGAATATCTTCTAACGGGACCACTGCTGCCTCATCGGCTATACACTTCCTCAACTGCGACACGTGGAAGGTATTGTGAATCTGACTCAGCTCCACTGGCAACTCCAACCGATAAGCTACCCGACCTACCCTTGCAATTACCCGAAATGGACCTATGAACCGGGGCCCCAATTTGCCCCTCTTCCTGAACCGAATTACCCCTTTCCAAGGAGAAACCTTTAGGAGAACGAAGTCGCCGACCTGGAATTCGAGCTCGGATCGGCGTCTGTCCGCATAACTCTTCTGTCGGCTCTGGGCGGTCAATAACCTCTGCCTCACTCGCTGAATCTGCTCGGTCGTCTGAAGTACAATCTCTGTACTGCCCATCACTCTCTGTCCCACTTCTCCCCAGCAAATGGGAGTCCGACACCTCCTACCATACAACAACTCAAAAGGTGGCATACCAATGCTCGAATGATGGCTGTTGTTGTAGGAAAACTCAGCCAACGGCAGATGCGCGTCCCAGCTACCCCCGAAGTCTAACACACACGCTCTAAGCATGTCTTCCAATGTCTGAATCGTCCGCTCGCTCTGACCGTCGGTCTGGGGATGGTATGCGGTACTAAAATGCAGCTTAGTACCCAACTCCTCATGAAATTTCTTCCAGAACCTGGAAGTGAAACGTACATCGCGATCCGAAACAATCGAGGTCGGCACTCCATGCCGAGATACTATCTCTCTCACGTACAACTCCGCCAACTTCTCTGCTGATGAACTTTCACTAATGGCAAGGAAATGTGCACTCTTTGTTAGCCTATCCACAATCACCCAAATCGCATCGACTCCCCTGGCAGTTTTCGGCAATTTGGTGATGAAATCCATCGTGATCTGATCCCACTTCCACTCAGGGATCTCCAAAGGTTGCAACTTACCGTGCGGTCTCTGGTGTTCGGCCTTAACTTTACGGCAGGTCAAACACCTCTCCACGAACCAGGCAACGTCTCTCTTCATGCAAGGCCACCAGTACTCCTTTTTCAAATCCAGATACATTTTCGTAGCACCGGGATGGATCGAGAATTTCGATCTATGTGCCTCCTCCATCAAAATAACACGCGTACCGCCCACGAATGGCACCCAGATCCGACCCTGAAATGTCAGAAGTCCCCGCCCATCCGTAACGAACTCTGAAATCAACCCGACGACCCGCTCCTGTTTCTGCATCCCAGACTTCACAACCTCGGCCTGTGCCCCACGAATAGTATCTAATACCGGAGTCATCACCGTCAATCTCAAACATACGTCCCGCAATGGAGTACCCTCCGCCCTACGACTCAATGCATCGGCTACCACATTAGCCTTGCCTGGGTGGTATAGGATCTCACAGTCATAATCCTTAACCACGTCTAACCATCTCCTCTGACGCATGTTTAGGTTGGGTTGATCCATCAAATACTTCAAACTCTTATGGTACGTGTATATGGTACAACGAACCCCGTACAGGTAGTGACGCCAAATTTTGAGGGCGAACACTACTGCCCCCAACTCTAAGTCATGCGTGGGATATCTCGCTTCGTGAGGCTTCAGCTGCCTCGATGCATAGGCTATCACATGGCCCCTCTGCATCAACACTGCACCCAGTCCTGAAATCGACGCGTCGCAATATACGACAAAGTCCTCCATCCCTTCCGGAAGAGCTAATACTGGTGCTTCGCACAGTCTCTGACGAAGTGTCTCGAAAGAAGTCTGCTGCTCGGGTCCCCATGAGAATGTAACACCCTTTCGGGTCAATTTGGTAAGTGGCACCGCGATCTTGGAGAAGTCCCTAATGAACCTTCGATAGTACCCCGCCAACCCAAGGAAACTCCTGATCTCCGAAGGTGACTTCGGTGCCTCCCATCTCATCACCGCTTCCACCTTGGCCGGATCGACCAATATCCCTGCCTGATTTACAACGTGCCCCAGAAATTGAACCTCCCGTAACCAGAAGTCACATTTGGAGAATTTTGCATATAGCTTCTCCGACCTCAGTACCTCAAGGACCTCCCTCAAATGTCCCTCATGCTGCTCCCTCGACCGCGAATACACCAGAATGTCGTCGATGAATACAATCACAGACCGATCCAGCATCGGCCTGCATACCCTGTTCATGAGATCCATGAACACTGCTGGGGCATTGGTGAGCCCAAAAGGCATCACCACGAACTCGTAATGCCCATACCGCGTCCTAAAGGCTGTCTTCTGGACGTCCTCATCCCGCACCCTTACCTGATGGTACCCTGATCTCAAATCAATCTTGGAAAACCAAGATGCCCCTTGCAACTGATCGAATAGATCATCGATCCTTGGTAACGGATAGCGGTTCTTAACTGTCACCTTGTTCAGTTCCCGGTAATCGATACACATCCGGTGTGAACCATCCTTCTTCTTGACGAACAGAATCGGTGCTCCCCACGGCGAGCTACTCGGCCGAATAAATCCCTTCCCCAACAACTCTTGAAGTTGCGAGGACAATTCTTGCATCTCTGGAGGTGCAAGACGATAAGGCACCTTCGCAATAGGCGCAGCCCCTGGTACTAGATCGATACCAAACTCCACTTGCCTCGCAGGAGGTATTCCCGGCAAATCCTCGGGAAAAACATCTGGAAACTCGCGCACTACTGGAACCTCCTTCAATGTTTTCGGTCTCTCGGAACTCTCCCGCGTATCCATCACATACGCCACAAAACCGTTACATCCCTGCTGTAGACATTGCCTCGCCCTAGCGGCCGAACAAAAAGCTGATCCCGAACGGGTTCCCTCGCCGTATACCGTAAGAACTCCCCCACTAGGGTCTCGTATAGTCACCAGTTGACGCTCGCAGTCGATGACAGCGCTGAATCGGCTCAACCAGTCCATGCCTACGATGACACAGACATCACCCATCGCAATAGGAATTAAGTCAATCGGAAATGCGACCCCGAAGATCTCTAGCACGCATCCCCTAAGAACCTCCGTAGCACAAATCACCCTCTCAGCCGCAATAGAAACGCTCAAGGGCCGACTTAACGGCTCATAACTAATGTCGATGTGCTGACTAAGAGCTAACGATACAAACGATCTACTCGCACCCGAATCAAATAATACTAGAGCAGGCATAGAGTTCACAAGGAAAGTACCTACACATACATTAACATAAGCATAACATTTCGACCTTTATTTAAATACATGAATGATAACATACCTGCCACAACATCGGGCGCAGCGCGGACCTCCTCCGCAGTCAGCTGAAAGGCTCTCCCGCGAGCCCTCGGGGCCTCGACCTTCGCCGGTCGGGTCTCAGTAGTCCGGGTAGTAGGTGTAGCTCCCTGACGAAGTTGCGGGCACTCGGCCTTCCGATGGCCTGTCTGGTTGCAATGAAAGCAAACCATAAACCCCTTAGGGCAATCCCTGGCAATATGTCCCTCCTTGCCACACTTGTAGCAACCACCAGCTCGACACGCCCCCTCGTGACTCTTACCGCACTTTGCGCAAGTGCGACCCTTCGAACCTCCCATCCTCGAATTAGCGAACTTAGTCCGCTTGGCTGTCGGCTGAGACTGGGCCGGCCGTCGATCCACCTGCCGAGACTCAGTCTCCTCCCTCGCTTGAGTCTCCAACTCAATCTCGCGCTTCCTGGCGTTCGCCTGAAGCTCAGTGAAAGTACGATAGGTGGAGTTTGACACAAACTCCCGAATCTCCCTCTTCAAAACACCCAAATAGCGGCTCATTCGCGACTGCTCCGTAGATACCAGCTCGGGGCAGAACATTGCCCTCTCATGAAACTTCCGTGTGATCACTGCCACGGAATCAGTGCCCTGCTTAAGGGTCAAGAACTCCTGAATCAATCGCTCCCTCTCTACCGGGGGAACGTACTCATCCCTGAACATCTCCGTAAACCTCTCCCATGTCACCGCCGAAATCTCTGCCTGAGTGAAGTTCGCTGTCACGAACTTCCACCAATCCTTCGCTCCCAGACGGAGCTGGTTCAAGGCGAACCGTACCCTCAAGTGCTCCGGGCATGAGCAAGTATAGAAACACCCCTCGATGTCGGCGATCCACCTCATAGCTGCAATCGGATCCTGCGTCCCATCAAATTCAGGGGGTTTCGTGTTGCTGAATTCCCTGAATAGTAATGAATCACCCCCTTGCGGCCTGGCAGCAGCCACCGCTGCGGTAGCGGCAGCAACTGCAGCTTCAGTAAGTGCGGCGTACCGCTCCTCAAACTCCTCCATCAACGTGGTCTTAATAGACCCAAACATCTCCGGGATCTCAGCCCGGACCGCCGTAGCTACCTCTTCCTGAATAATCTGACGAATCTCCTCGTCACTCGCACCGCTCGAACTCGCCCCATTGCGTGTGATAACCATGATGTCTCTGAAATACAACATAAAATCATCAGAGACTCCACCAAGTACAATTGTACTCGATACGCGCCCTACCCAGCCTCCGATATCCAGGGATTCTTATTTGAGTCTTCCACTGATCCGGTGCCTTCGATAGTACGGGCCCAATACTACCGACCACACCGTATCAGTATTCGTCCCAAATCTTCCTCCCCAAATCCCGAATAATGAGTACTCTACCTCTAGTATGCACTATCTACTTGCACGCTACCAAATATCTCATATAAGCAATCTCCCTAGACTAAGGCATCACAAAACAGGCAATTCTAGTCCTATCATGTATACCTAGTCTTCTAGCATGCATAACAATTCATAATTCAGTGCATAACACAACATCGTAAGGTATTCTGGGGATCTTTACCGTTCGGACGCTGGCTGCTCGTACACACTGTTCCACCCTTGTTTTTACCGCCTTGCCCTTTATAAAATGTTATGTCCTTATTATTTTCAAGAAAAAGTTTTTCCTCAAATCCCCGGTCTGAGTTCAGTTGCACCCAAAAGTACACCCGAATCCCTCAAACCAAGGCTCTGATACCAATTGTAACAGCTCAAATTTTCAAATAAATTTTTCATTTAAAAACAAAACATCGTTATTCGACAAAAGGGATTGTTCCAAGTTTATTTCAACAATATAAATAATAAATCTCCAGGATCTTCAACAGTGGCAGTGTGTACGTGTCACGCCGGCGCCTTTCCACGGTCATCACTAGTACCTGAAAAACATAAACACAACTAGTAAGCATAAATGCTTAGTGAGTTCCCCAGTATACGACTTACCCACATACGCCTTCCGGCCCGGACCTTTCGGTCCACATAACGTTGCCTTCCGGCCCGTAATATAATCGCCTTCCGGCCCATAATATATATCGCCTTCCGGCCCGTATTAGATTGCCTTCCGGCCCATAGTATTTTGCCTTCCGGCCCACGATAGTATAAAACATAACACATGTAACATAATACACATAACACATAAATCATACATCATACCGTCCTTTCTATCACATAGAGTCTCGCCTTCCGGCCCGTATAAGCATACATCACATATAAGCACACTTCACATATAAAGCATCTACCTCTCTAGACATAGCATGAATATAACACATACGACCTTCCGGTCTCACAGTCAAACCCTTCCGGGTGAAGTATAGTGAGAAGACTCACCTCGTAGTATGCAAGCTATAAACTCTTCGAGCTACTCGCACACGATCCGCTAATCCGCAGGTTCCCTATAATACCACATCCTTTGTTAATGATCTTATCAAACAAGACCACTGACCCTACTAAGTTATATACAGGTCAACGGTCAATCTTGACCGGACTCGTCGAGTGCAAAGGGTAACTCGACGAGTATAGACACCCTGACACCACTCGCCGAGTCTGAAGAACGACTCGACGAGTTCCAGTAGATCTTCAAGCTACTCGCCGAGTCTGAAGAACAACTCGGCGAGTCCTAGTGAACCTTCAAGCTACTCGCCGAGTCTGATCATTGGACTCGGCGAGTCCTCGCCATGCAGTCAATCCGCTGCCTCCTGTATTTCGCATGATTTCGAAGTATATAGATATAGGGCTTCCTGGACTTTCACATATACTAATACAGGGGTTTTTAACACTTATAACAACAATATAATCTAACAAATCCTTAAATGGGTTTCCTAAACCCTAAACTCGCATACAACGTAAAAGTTACGGATTTCGATCCGAAGATTACCTGGAAACGTGTTCCCTGTGTCTCCAAACCTCCAGTACTCGATTCCTTTGATCACCACCTTGCTCCTCCTTGTCTAACAATCTCTTCAAGCCTTCTCAAGTCCTCTCTCTTGCTTCAGATGCTCACACACTCCCAGGGGATCTTCAACCGGCCAAAAGACGCGACATGACGACCATAAGATCGTTATATACGATCAGAAATGAAACGGCTAGGGTTCAGCTGAAACAGCGTCGACTCGCCGAGTCCTTACTTGGACTCGTCGAGTCCAGTCGCGTATCTGCGACTGCGACCAAGACATGGCCCTACTCGGCGAGTCATGCACCTACTCGCCGAGTTCCCTCTTAAATGTGCCCAAAAATAATTTAAAGAAATACCTGAAATTCCGGGCTGTTACACCACAGTCCTCGCTAGCACCTGAAACACCTAACACAACAACTGTAAGCATAAATGCTAAGTGAATTCCCCAAAATACTACTTACTCACATACGCCCTTCCAGGCCACGACCTTCCGGTCCATGTGTCTCAGGGGACTTCCGTCCCGACCCGGTAAACCTTCCGGTGCTACCCGCGTCGACCTTACGGTTCACATCACAATGCCTTCCGGCCCATAACATATATGCCTTCCGGCCCATAACATAATGCCTTCCAGCCCAAATCAAGCATAGCATACATAGCACATACAAACGGTTAACTTATCATATGCAATGCATACAACTCATAACATATCCGACCTTTCGGTCACACAATAATACCCTTCCGGGTACAGTATAGTGAGAAGACTCACCTCGTAGAAAGTCTAGAATCTCACGTGCTCGCTATCTCCGAATCTCGATACGAAGACCCAACCCCGCCTAATCATAACAAAATATCATTCTAATTAATTTAGACTTCTAAGACTAGGCTTCACCCTTATTATTATTCCTCAAAGGGGTAAAATACCATTTCACCCCTCCTTGACTCAAAGTCCACATGTTGACCAAAACCCTAAAAGTCAACATGCCACAGTACGCGTGGCGTACCGGGAGTTACGCCCAACATAATTCCCAGATTCAGCCACACCTTATTTTTGGTCTTAAATGGTTAAGACACTTCTTCAACTTATAGATCCGACTCTCTTTATGTCTCCTAACCCATAAAGTCGAAACATTTAAGCCTTGGCATGGATGTAAAGGCTCCTACACTCTCTAATACCTTTCCTTTTCAACTCCAAAGATCTAGATCTCATGCATGGCTAATCATTTACGTCCAAGATTACATTTTTATGAACATACAACTCAAATGGACCATGAATACGGTAGATCTAAGCCAATGGAGACTAGTTGCTCATAAGCTCTCCATCTTTGGGACCAAAACCCTAGAAATTGGTCCAAGAAGCATACCATAAGAACTACAAGGCAAGATCTGAAATTTTTACCTTAGGAAAAAGGTCTAACCTTTGCTATCCACGGATCTACACTTATACACCAACTTCTAGCCTCCACAATGGACTCCTCGTCACTTTTGCTACCTTGAAATGACACCTTAAAGCTTAGAACACTCACAAACAAGCTATGAACGAAGGAACAACTCTCTTAGGGTTACTTTCTGAAGGACGGTGTCTAAGGAACCAAGCCATCTCATTCCTTTTATAGCCAAAAACCCAAATTAGGGTTTTGGGTCTAGACCGGTTACGCCCGGTGTAACGTTGGGTACGCCTTGCGTACTCGGGTGATGATGCGTTTAAATGAGGCGCGCGAGTACGCGCAGTGTACTCCTTGTACGCCCAGCATACTCGCCCAACACAAAGGCCCAAAAATGACACATAATAAAAGATGAAGGGATAATTAGTGGTACTTCAATTTCGGACTGTTACAATTCTCCCCCACTAGAACCAGACTTCGTCCCCGAAGTCTTATACCGAAAACAATTCCGGATGCTGCTCCCGCATCTCCGACTCGGACTCCCATGTCTGCTCAGACCCCTTCCGATGCTGCCACTGCACTTGCACCAAGGGTACTTCCTTGTTCCTCAGAACCTTCACCTTTCGATCCCTAATTGCCACTGGTCTCTCAACATAGTTCATGCCTACATCCACCTGAATATCCTCTAATGGTACCACTACCGACTCGTCGACAATACATTTCCTCAACTGTGACACATGAAAGGTGTCGTGAAGCTGACCCAGCTCTGTAGGTAGATCCAAACGGTAGGCTACCCTGCCTACCCTTGCGATTACCCTGAATGGTCCAATATATCGAGGTCCCAACTTGCCCCTCTTCCTGGATCGAATCACTCCTTTCCAAGGAGAGACCTTTAAGAATACAAGGTCACCAACCTGAAACTCGATCTCGGACCGACACCTGTTCGCATAACTCTTCTGGCGACTCTGAGCGGTCAACAATCTCTGCCTGACTTGCTGTATCTGCTCGGTCATCTGAAGCATAATCTCCGTACTACCCATTACCCGTTGCCCCACCTCTCCCCAGCGGATGGGGGTTCGACACCTCCTCCCATACAACAGCTCAAAGGGTGGCATACCAATGCTCGAATGATGGTTGTTGTTGTACGAAAACTCTGCCAAGGGTAAATAGGTGTCCCAACTCCCTCTAAAATCCAAAACACACGCTTGGAGCATATCCTCGAGCGTCTGAATCGTCCGCTCACTCTGTCCGTCCGTCTGCGAGTGGGATGCGGTACTAAAATGCAGCCTCGTACCCAACTCCTCGTGAAACTTCTTCCAAAATCTGGAAGTAGATCATACGTCCCGATCTGAAACGATCAACATCGGAACCCCGTGCCGCGATACCACCTCCCTCACATATAACTCTGCCTACCTCTCCGCAGAAGAGCTCTCACTGATAGCAAGAAAATGAGCGCTCTTCGTCAATCTATCCATAATCACCCAAACTGCATCGACCCCCCTAGCAGTCCTTGGCAATTTGGTGATAAAATCCATGGTAATCTGTTCCCACTTCCACTCGGGAATCTCCAACGGCTGCAACTTACCATGCGGACGCTGGTGCTCGGCCTTAACCTGACGACAAGTCAAGCACCTCTCGACGAACCATGCAACATCCCTCTTCATACAGGGCCACCAATATTCCTTCTTTAGGTCCAAATACATCTTAGAAGCCCCGGGATGGAACGAGAACTTCGATCGATGTGCTTCTTCCATCAAAATGGTACGCGTCCCGCCCACAAACGGTACCCAAATCCGACCCTGAAATGTCATAAGTCCCCGACAATCGGTAACGAATTCCGATACCTGCCCGACAACCCACTCCCTCTTTTGGTTTTCTGGTCTCGCAGCCTCAGCCTGGGCCCCTCGGTTGGTGTCCAATACCAGAGTCATCACCGTCAACCTCATACAAACATCTCGGATTGGGGCACTCTCCGCCCTACGGCTCAACGCATCGGCTACAACATTAGCCTTGCCCGGGTGGTATAGGATCTCACAATCATAATCCTTCACCACATCCAACCATCTCCTCTGCCGCATATTCAGGTTTGGCTGATCCATCAAGTACTTCAGACTCTTGTGGTCCGTGTATATGGTACATCGAACCCCATATAGATAGTCTCGCCAGATCTTGAGGGAAAACACCACAGCCCCCAGTTCCAGTTCGTGGGTTGGATATCTCGACTCATGAGGCTTCAGTTGCCTCGATGCATACGCTATAACGTGCCCCCTCTGCATAAGCACTGCCCCTAACCCAGATATTGATGCATCACAATATACCACAAAATCCTCCATCCCTTCCGGGAGTGCGAGCACCGGTGCCTCACACAACTTCTAACAAAGTGTCTCAAATGAGGACTACTGCTCCGGACCCCATGAAAATGCAACACCCTTCCGGGTCATCTTGGTAAGTGGCTTGACGATCTTGGAGAAATCCCTAATAAATCTCCGATAATAGCCGACCAATCCCAGAAAGCTCCTAATCTCAGTGGGTGATCTCGGCACTTCCCATCTCATCACCGCCTCGATCTTGGCCGGATCGACCAATATCCCCTTCTGGTTAACAAGATGTCCTAGGAACTGGACCTGTCGTAACCAGAAATCACACCTGGAGAATTTGGCATACAGCCTCTACGATCTCAGAACTCCAAGAATCTCCCTCAAATGTTCCTCATGCTGCTCTCTAGACCTCGAATATACCAAAATATCATCAATGAATACGATCACCGACCGATCCAGCATCGGCCTGCAGACCCTGTTCATGAGATCCATGACTGTCGTTGGGGCATTGGTGAGCCCAAAAGGCATCACCACAAACTCGTAATGTCCATAACGATTTCTGAATGTAGTCTTCTGGATATCTTCATCCTGAATCCTCATCTGATGATAACCCGACCTCAAGTCTACCTTGGAGAACCAAGATGCCCCCTGCAACTGATTGAACAGATCATCGATCCTAGGTAACGGATACCGGTTCTTGACCGTCAACTTGTTCAACTCCCGGTAATCGATACACATCCGGTGTGAACCATCCTTTTTCTTCACAAAAAGAATCGGCGCTCCCCAAGGTGAGCTACTCAGTCGAATAAACCCTTTTCCCAACAGCTCCTGAAGCTGCGAGGATAACTCCTGCATCTCTGGTGGAGCGAGGCGATAAGGCGCCTTGGCGATGGGTGCCGCTCTCGGAACCAGATCGATACATAACTCCACTTGCCTTTCTGGAGGCATGCCCGGTAGTTCCTCGGGAAACACATTCGGAAACTCACACACTACTGGAACCTCATCAACCGAATTTGGCCTCCCCGCGGCCACTTGTGTGTCCATCACATAGGCTATGAATCCACTGCAGCGCTGTTGCAAACTCTGTCTCGGCCTGGCAGCCAAACAGAACGCTGACCCACATCGGGTCCCCTCGCCATACACAGTAAGCACTCCCCCACTAGGGTCTCGCATGGTCACCAGCTGTCTCTCGCAGTCAATGACCGCTCCAAACTTACTCAACCAGTCCATGCCCACGATGACACAGACATCTCCCATCGTGATAGGAACTAGATCTATAGGGAACTTGACACCAAAAATCTCGAGCACACATCCTCGAATCACGTCGGCGGCGTAAACCGCTTTCTCATCAGCTATGGAAACCCTCAGGGGTCGACTCATCACCTCCCGATCAATACCGATGTGCTGACTAAAAGCCAAAGATACAAAAGACCGACTCGCACCCGTGTCAAATAATACCAAGGTTAGTACAAAATTCACAAGAAAAGTACCTACGCATAACGTAATATAAGGACAATATCACAACATGAAAGTAAATACACGAAATAATACATACCAGCCATGACATCGGGCGCCGCGCGGACCCCCTCCGCAGTCAACTGAAAAGCTCTCCCACGAGCCTTCGGAGCCTCAGCCTTCGTCGGTCGAGTCTCGGTAACCCTAGCAGTAGGCGCAGATCCCTGTGCTAATCCCTGGTGAAGCTAAGGAAACACGGCCTTCCGATGGCTGGTCTGGTTGCATTGGAAGCAAACCATAAATCCCTTGGGGAAATCCCTAGCGATGTGCCCCTCCTTGCCACATTTGTAGCAAGTACCTGATCGACAGGCTCCCTCATGACCCTTGCCTCACTTTCTGCAAGTGCGGCCCTTCTGACCTCCTGTCCTCGAATCGGCGGACTTGGTTCGCTTGGCTGCCGGCTGGGACTGAGCCGGTTGTGGATCCACCCGCTGAGACTCGGCCTCCTCCCTGGCCTGAGTCTCCAACTCGATCTCCCTCTTCCGGGCATTTTCCTAGAGCTCAGAAAATGTCCGGTATGTCGAGTTCGATACGAACTCCCGAATGTCCCTCCTCAGAATACCCAAATATCGGCTCATCCGTGCCTGCTCAGTGGACACCTGCTTAGGGCAGAACATCGCCCTCTCATGAAAATTCCGGGTGACCACATCATCTGAATCGTTACCCTGATTGAGGGTCAAGAACTCGTGAATCAACCGTTCCCTCTCCATCGGGGGAACATACTCGTCTCTGAACATAGTAGTGAATCTCTCCCAAGTCACAGCTGAAATCTCCGCAAGAGTGAAGTTCGCCGTCACGAACTTCCACCAATCCTTTGCTCCTAGGCGGAGCTGGTTCAAAGCGAACCGTACCCTCAGATGCCCCAGCCACGAACACGTAAAGAAGCATCCCTCAATGTCAGCAATCCATCTCATCGCAGCGATTGGATCCTGCGTCCCATCAAACTCGGGTGGCTTCGTATTGCTGAACTCCCGGAATAGCAACGAGTCACCTCCCTAAGGTCTGGCAGCAGCCACAGTTGCAGCAGCTGCAGCCTCAGTCACCGCAGCGTACCGCTCATCGAAAGTCTCCATCAACGTGGTCTTAATAGACCCAAACATCTCGAGAATCTCGGCCCGGATTGTCACAGCCACCTCATCGTGGATCATCCGACGAAGCTCCTCGTCACTCACACCGCTCGTCCCAGTTCGGTGGCATGTCCCAACCATAATACCACTGAAATACAACATAAGAATGTCAGAGACTCAATCGAGCATACTCGCACTCGATAACGCAACCCTACTCGGCCTCCGATACCCAAAGGATTCTTACTTGGGTTGCCCAATGATCCGGTGTCTTCAGAAGTACGGGCCCTATACTACTGACTACACCACATCATCATTCACCCCAAGTCCTCCTCCTTGGACCCCGGATCACGAGTACTCTATTCTTGCTATGCACTGACTACCTACTCGCTCTCAAGGCATCTCCTAGCAGCAGGTTTCCCCTAGACTAAGGCATCACAAATCAGGCCACTCTAGTCCTAATATGAATACCTAGTCTACTCTAGCATGCATAACATATCATAACATATCTCATAACACAGATTGTAAGGGTATTTTAGGGATTTTACCATTCGGGTGCTGGCTGACCGTACACACTGCTTCGTCTTTGGTTATCACAAAATCTCTTATAAAATTTTATGCTTTTATTATTGAAATTTTTTTTCTCAAATCCTCGGTTTGAGTTCAGTTACGCCTGAAGGTGTACCTAAATCCCTCAAACCAAGGCTCTGATACCAACTTGTAACAACGTGAATTTTCAAAACAAAATTTTCATTTCTTAAAACATGTTTTCATCCAAATCAAGTCATAAAATCCAATGTATCATAACAGAATACAAATCATGTAAATCCCAAGATCATAAATATATCCTCCGATAATGTGTACAGATCACGCCGGTGCCTTCCCACGGTCCTCGCTAGTACCAGAAACACGTAACACAACAACTGTAAGCATAAATGCTTAGTTAATTCCCCAAAATACTACTTACTCACATACACCCTTCCGGTCCATGTATCTCAAGGGAATTCCGTCCCGACCCGGTAAACCTTCCGGTCCTACCCACGTCGACCTTACGGTTCACATCACAATGCCTTCCGACCCATAACATATATGCCTTCCGACCCATAACATAATGCCTTCCGGCCCATATCAAGCATAGCATACATAGCACATACAAACGGTTAACTTAACATATACAATGCATACAACTCATAACATATCCGACCTTCCGGTCACATAATAATACCCTTCCGGGTACAGTATAGTGAGAAGACTCACCTCGTAGAAAGTCTAGAATCTCACGTGCTCGCTATCTCCGAATCTTGAAACGAAGACCCAACCCCGCCTAATCATAACGGAATATCATTCTAATTAATTTAGACTTCTAAGACTAGGTTTCTCCCTTATTATTATTCCTCAGAGGGGTAAAAGACCATTTCACCCCTCCTTGACTCAAAGTCCACATGTTGACCAAAACCCTAAAAGTCAACAAAAGTCAACATGCCACAGTACGCGGGGCGCACCGGCTTCTGTACGCGGGGCGTACATCAGTGAACCACAATCGGGGTCACAACCCCGTACGCTGCGCGTACTGGGAGTTACGCCCAGCGTAACACCCAGATTCAGCCACACCTTATTTTTGGTCTTAAATGGTTAGGACACTTCTTCAACTTCTAGATCCGGCTCTCTTCAAGTCTCCTAACCAATAAAGTCGAAACCTTTAAGCCTTGGCATGGCTGTAAAGGCTCCTACACTCTCTAATACCTTTCCTTTTAAAATAAAAAGATCTAGATCTCATGCATGGCTAATCATTTACGTCCAAGATTACATTTTTATGAACATACAACTCAAATGGACCATGAATATGGTAGATCTAAGCCAATGGAGACTACTTGCTCATAAGGTCTCCATCTTTGGGACCAAAACCCTAGAAATTGGTCCAAGAAGCATACCATAAGAACTACAAGGCAAGATCTGAACTTTTTACCTTAGGAAGAAGCTCCAACCTTTGCTATCCACGGATCTACACTTGTACACCAACTTCTAGCCTCCACAATGGACTCCTCTTCTCTTTTGCTACATTGAAATGACACCTCAAAGCTTAGAACACTCACAAACAAGCTACGAACGAAGGAACAACTCTCTTAGGGTTTCTTTCTGAAGGATGGTGGCTGAGGAACCAAGCCATCTCATTCCTTTTATAGCCCACAACCCAAATTAGGGTTTTCGGTCTGGACCGGTTACGCCCGACGTAACCTTGGGTACACCCAGCGTACCCGGGTGATGACGCGTTTAAATGAGGCGCATGAGTACGCACAGCGTACTCCTTCTACGCCCAACATACTTGCCCAACACAAAGGCCCAAAAATAACAAATAATAAAAGATGAAGGGCTAATTAGTGGTACCTGAATTTCGGGCTGTTACAACCCTGCTCTACACAACCCCATTGTGGCTCTTGCCGCGCTTGTCACAAGTGCAGCCCTTCTGACTCCCAGTTCTCGAATCAGCGGGCTTGGCCTGGTTAGCTGCTCGTTGAGATTGTGCTAGTCGTCGATCCCTCCCCTGAGACTCAGCCTCCTCCCTAGCCTGAGTCTCCATCTCTATCTCCCTCTTCCGGGCATTTTCTTGAAGCTCAACAAATGTCCGGTACGTTGAGTTTGCCACGAACTCCCATATATCCCTCCTCAAAATGCTCAGATATCGTCTCATACGTGCCTGCTCGGAGGAGACGTGCTTTGGGAAGAACATCGCCCACACATGGAACATCCTCGTAATCATTGTGACAGACTCAGTACCCTGCTTGAGGATCAGGAACTCCTGGGCCAAACGCTCCCTCTCCACCTGGGGAACATACTCATCTCGGAGCATAGCAGTGAACCACTCCCAAGTCACTGCAGCAAGCTCAGCAAGCGAATAATGCGCCATCACAAACTTCCACCAGTCCTTCGCTCCCAAGCGAAGCTGGTTCAATGCGAACCGTACTCTCAAATGCTCTAGAGATGAGCAGGTGAAGAAACACCCCTCGATGTCTGAAATCCACCTCATTGCTGCAATCGGGTCCTGGGTCCCATCAAACTCCGTTGGTTTTGTGTTGCTGAACTCCCGGAACAGCAACGCATCACCACCCTGCGGTCTAGCCGCAGCTACAACTGCATTGGCCGCAACAACAACAACATCAGAAAGAGCAACGTATCTCTTGTTAAATGTCTCTATCAGGGTGGTCTTGATAGACTCGAACATCTCTGGAATCTCAGCGCGGATGGCAACAGCCACCTCATCATGAATCATCTGGCGGAGCTCCTCGTCGCTCACACCCCCTCCACTAGTCCTTGGTCTGTGGGACGTCCCCACCATGATCCCTCTATGAAATACAACACAAGATATCAGAGACTCTCTCGAGTGTACACACACTCGATACTTCCAATCCTACTTGGTCCCTGGTACCTTAAGGATTCTTACTTGGGTTGCGCACTGACCCGGTGCCTTCGGTACTACGGGCCCAATACTACCGTCCACACCACATCAACATTCATCCCAAGTCCTCCTCCCAGAGTCCCAAATCCCAAGTACTCTACTCTCTCTACTCATATGCTACTCGCTAGCTGATCTCTCATAAGCTCCTCGCTGCTATCTAAACACTCCCAAACATCCCTAGCAGCAAGACTCCTAGACTAAGGCATCATATATATCAGGCCACTCTAGTCCTAAGAAGGATACCTAGTCTACTCTAGCATGCATAGTATAGCTAATCATATAACATAACATAATATATTTCGTAACACTTATTACAAGGGTATTTTGGGAAATCACCGTTCGGGCGCTGACTGATCGTACACACGGCTCTGCTCTGTTTGTCTCAAAACTCTTTTTACTCTTTTTTAAAAAAAGTTTACTTTTATTATCAAAAATTTTTCCTCGAATCCGCAGTTTGAGTTCAGATACGCCCAAAGATGCATCTGAATCCCTCAAACCAAGGCTCTTATACCAACTTGTAACGCCGTAAAAATTTCAACCAATTTTTTTCACTTTTCAAAAACATATTAATTCATTCATAATTACTTTCATAAAAAATGTATCAATATTATCTTAGTACAAAATCCCAAGATCATATCATAATAAACTCCGATGGGTGTGTACGAATCATGTCTATGCCTTCCCGCGCTCCTCACTAGTACCTGTAACACATAACACAAAACACTGTAAGCACGAAGCTTAGTGACTTCCCGAAAATACCACACATAACACATACTAGCCACTCGAGGCTATAACTCTATGGGCCCTTGGTCTCTGAACTCTGTGGACCCTCTGGTCCTAGCTTTGTTAACCTTCTAGTTCTAACTCTAATATACTCTGATATACACATGTCATAAATCACATAGAAATAATGTCGTGCAACACATCACATAAATAGCATACACTAACTCTATCACATAACTCTAATTACCACTCAAGGTAATGTATAGTGAGAAGACTCACCTCAGATGTCTCGGTAAATCTCTGACTCGGTAGCAATATAGTCTAGCCTCCACGTAATCACATAAAGTAAGATACGCTCATAAATATAACTCTCGAGACTAGACCCCACCCTCTCTTAGCATCCTCAAATGGGTAAAAGACCATTTTACCCCTCTCTTGGCTCAAAGACCCTATTGTTGACAAAATCCCTAAAAGTAAACAAAGTCAATGGTCAAACTTTGACCTAACTCGTTGAGTGCACTTGGGCGACTCGGTGAGTCTACACGTGAACTCTACTCCTCTGATTCTCTTTTGACTCACCGAGTCACTCACTAAACTCGGCGGGTCACTCTCTAGATTCACAGTCTCGGGACAACTCGACTCGACTCGCCAAGTCTGTTCATGGACTCGGCGAGTCCAACCCATGCTCACTTCCAATGGCTTCCTGAGGTCAGATCTGATGCTCTACTCAACAAATCTATCCTTTCTAGTCCCAATAATCATGTAAAGTTCAAAGCTTGATGCCCATGCAAAGGCTCCAAGGTTCTATTTGAGGAAATGACCTCTAATATGGAATCCTAAGTTCATATTCACCAACAATCCACATAAAGCTCAAAGGAGTAAGGTCTCTGGACCTCTATGGACCCAGATTCAGACCATAATACGAAAAGGAACTATATACTCAATCAAAACCATCTACCAAATGGTCTAGAAAACCATAACTCTATAGACAACCACCAAAACAGAAGATGGATCGAGATTATACCCCAAATAAGCACTCCTGAGCTCAGAATTCCTCCAATAGCACTCCCTTCAGCCTCCTTTTGATCTTGCTCACCTTCTTCTTGCTAAACCAATGATAGAAAGATCAAATATGGCCTCTCCTCATCACAAACGATTTAGCTCACTTAAGGTTTCTCTCAAGGGACTAGTAGCCACAATGGGAGGCTATGAGTGCCCGTAAATAGGCTCCTAAACCCGAAAATTAGGGTTTCATTAAACAGCGTGGACTCGCCGAGTCTACTCATGAACTCGTCGAGTCCAGCCATGAACCCGTATAAGAATCCACGACCCTACTCGACGAGTCTAAGCACCAACTCGCCGAGTCCCTTCACATCCTCCAAAAATAAAAGAATAGAATAATATACCTGGGAGTCCGGATGTTACAGACGTCCACTTGCCATTGGTGGAGTTCTCTTATAACAACAGTTATCACACTAGCATGAAGACCACTCCATTCGAAGCCCTTTACGGCCGCAAGTGCAGATCACCTCTGTACTGGGCGGAGGTGGGCGACATGCAGTTGGCAAAAGGTCTAGTCCCTGATAGTACTCTCACTGGTCCAGAATTCATAAGGTAAACGATTGAAAAGATCGTTCAAATTCGAGAGCGACTGAAATCCTCACGAGATAGACAAAAGAGTTATGCCGACAAAAGACGAAAACCCTTGGAATTTCAGGTTGGTGACCGCATTCTACTGAAGGTCTCACCCAGGAAGGGCATGATATGCTTTGGGAAACATGAAAAGCTAAACCCAAGGTACGTTGGACCCTTCGAAATTATTGCAAGGATTGGTCCAGTAGCTCATACACAAAACATACAAGATATGAAAAACAAGTTACAGAGGACAGCATTTGTATCTTATCCCACATAGTAGTTGACAGGCAGCAGGATCCTTGTCGCATAAGGTCATGTCAGAGCAACAACACCACTTTCAATTTGGATCCAATCTACAAAACACACTCACCAGCTTGCATTCAGTTTTCTCAACATTTTTTATGTCATTCATTGGAATTTTACTACCTATAGAACCAAATTTGATATTACTAAATATAAAATCAATTAAAATATAAAAGATGAAACATGTAAAAACAAAAATAATAAGCACTAGGAACTTACATTGACGAGAAACAATCAATACTAAAAAGCAGAAACAAAAGAAGATCGTATAGGATTCAAAGGTTCTAGTCATTCTGTTGCTTTTTCCCTTAGACAAATTTTACTAACTTGACATACACAGGGTATTTAATGAAATACAAGTCTAATAAAGCTTGTATTTATATGTAAACATAGGTGATTGAAACAATTGGTTGTTTTCTAGTTTTTATTATAAAAGTAGTTTAGTAAAACATATAGGTAAGCGAAACAATTGGTTCTTTTATAGTTTTAAATATAAAGAATTGTTTAGCAAAATCTAACAAATAATATTTTTAATTTATGTTGCATATGAGTGTATGTAAATGTATTCAAGTACGTAACATCTCCACATAAATTTATAGCAATTTTCATGTGTAAGTGTCGTAATTTTTCAATGAGCAATTATTAAAAAATGAAGCATGTGGAATTTAAAATTAAGTCGAATTTAACTTCACAAGTGAATGTATATTAATGTTTATGTGCAAATAGTGTATTTCTTTTTTATAATGTGAGATTTTTCACCAACCAAATTTGTACATTAGATGTTTCACCTATAACATTATTTAGCCTTCCACGACGAGACCTCATCGCACCCTTCCACTCCCACTTTATATATATATATATATATATATATATATATATATATATATATATATATATATATATATATATATAGGGCTAGGTTATTTTATTTCTTATATTTATTGTGTGCTAGAAAACACCAATAGGAAAACACCAATAGGAATTTAGTAAATTAAATAATTATTTAATTAAATAAATATAGATATTAAATGATTTCCATAATTATATGTATATTAATTGATATTCATAATTATAATTTTCTTTTTATGAAAACTAATTAAATCCGTAATTAATGTCAACAATAACATTCTTTCAAAATGTATTCGCATCTGGGGTTTTATATATGAGTTCGTATTTTGTTTCAGGACTATTTCACTTAAAATACAATAAAGTTGCACGGAATATGAACAACGAGAGTGTATTCTGCTGGAATACACTCTCATTCTGCTATAATACACTCCCATTCTTCTACATATGAATTCTTTCTGAAAGAATATTATTGTTGGTATTAATGAGGAATTTAATTAGTTTCCATAAAAATGAGTTATAAGTATGGATATCATTTAATATACATATAATTATTACTAAATTCACAGTGGTGCATTCTATATATATATATATATATATATATATATATACATATAGATAGATAGATAGATACATAGATAGATAGATAGATAGATAGATAGATAGACAGACAGATAGATATATAGATAGATAGATAGACAGATAGATAGATAGATAGATAGATAGATAGGTTTGGATAGTTCTCTCACTTTGCCCGTCGGTCTGTGGATGGTAGGCTGTACTCATGTCCAGCCTAGTTCCTAAGGAACATTGTAACGACTGCCAAAACCTCGAAGTGAATCTACTATCTCTGTCCGAGATAATGGATAATGGAACACCGTGCAGTCGTACAATCTCCCTAAGGTAAGTTCTTGTAAGTTTCTCCATTCTTCTATTTCTTTGATCGGCAGGATGTGTGCAGACTTGGTCAATATGTCGACGATGACCCATATGGTATCAAGTCCACCTGTTGTCTTGGGCAACTTGGTTATGAAATCCATGGTTATCTGCTCCCACTTGCATTCCGGTATCTCAGGCTGTTGTAATAGACCGGAGGGTTTCTGGTATTCGACATTGACCTTTGCGCAAGTAAGGCATTTACTCACGAAGGTAGCAATCTCTGCTTTCATGTTAGGCCACCAATATAACTTTTTAAGATCCAGATACATCTTATCTGTTCCGGGGTGCACGGAATAATGAGTGTTGTGCGCCTCGTTCATGACCAAGTCTTTGAAACCACTGAGTTTCGCGCTCTAGATCCGGTCCATGAAATAATAAGCTCCGCCACCCTTAACCTCCATGTTCTTATCCTTCCCTTGCAGGGATTCACCCGCCACATTTTCAGGCTTCAAAGCGTCGACCTGAGCCGCCTTAATTTGTGTGGACAAGTGTGAATGGATAGTCATAGTCAGTTATTTAACTCTACGACCAGAATATTCCTTCCGACTTAGGGCATCAGCTACTACATTGGCTTTACCCGGATGATAATGAATTTCGCATTCGTAATCACTGAGTAGCTCAACCCACCGTCGTTGTCTCATGTTGAGCTCCTTCTGGTCGAATATGTGTTGTAGGTTTTTGTGGTCCGTAAAGATAGTGCTTTTCGTACCGTACAGGTAATGTCTCTAGATCTTCAGAGCAAACACAACTGCTCCCAGCTCAAGATTGTGGGTTGTGTAATTGACCTCGTGTGTCTTTAGCAGTCTAAAGGCATAGACGATGACCTTACCTCGCTGCATCAGAACACAATCGAGTCCTTGATTCGACGCATCGCAATAAACAACGAAGTCTTCTATTCCTTCAGGAAGGGATAGTATTGGTGCGGTGCACAAGGCTCGTTTGAGCATTTGAAACGCTCTTGCCTGCTTCTCATTCCAGTCAAAGGCCATGCACTTCTGGGTCAGTGTTGTAAGAGGTTCTGCAATGCGGGAGAAGTTATGAATGAACCTGCGATAGTAGCCAATGAGGCTTAGAAATTGATGAATTTCTGTAGGCATCTTCGGTGCTGACCAGTTCTCGATGGATTTCATTTTGGAAGGGTCCACGTGTATTCCCTCTTCGCTAACCACGTTCCCTAAGAATTCAACTCGTCGAATCCAAAATTCGCATTTTGAGAACTTCGCGTAGAGCTTCTCTAACCATAATGTTTCGAGGATTTGACGCAGATGTTGACTATGCTCCTCTTTACTACGAGAGTAGAGGAGTATGTCATCGATGAAGACGATGAAGAACTGATCCAAGTAAGGACGACACACCCTATTCATTAAGTCCATGAATACCGCGGGCACATTTGTTAATCCGAACGGCATCACTACGAATTCGTAGTGCCCATAACGAGTCTGGAAGGCTATCTTCGGAACATCCTCCCCTAGCACTCGTAGTTGGTGATATCCGGATCTTAAGTCGATTTTTGAAAAGAAGTTCGCCCCTTGAAGTTGGTAAAATAAATCGTCAATACGAGGCAACGAATAATGATTTTTGACGGTCAGTTTGTTGAGCTCCCTGTAGTCGATGCACATACGAAACGATCTGTCTTTCTTCTTGACGAACAAGACTGGAGCTCCCCAGGGTGAGAAGCTTGGTCTTATAAAGCCCTTGCTGAGTAGTTCATTAAGTTGACCGGAAAGCTCTTGCATCTCTGTAGGTGCTAGACGATAGGGCGATTTGGCTACTGGGGTAGCCCCTTGAACTAAGTCGATTCGGAACTCGACTTGACGTTGCGGAGGTAATCCTGGGAGTTCTTCTGGCAAGATGTCGGGAAAGTCGCGTACTACTTGAATGTTTTGAATGTCTTTCGTTTCTTGGCTCACATCGACCACATGAGCAAGGAATGCACGACATTCCTTTCGCAAGAACTTCTGAGCTTGAATGCTCGAGATTATACGAAGGTTTGTGTCGGGTTTGTCGCCATAAACTACTAAGGTTTTGCTAGACAACAAATTAAGGCGAACAGCCTTTTCGTAACACATGATATCGGCACGATGAAGACTCAACCAATCCATATCGATAATGACGTCGAAACTTTTAATGGAGACCGGCATGAGATCGATTGAAAATGAATGGCTATCTAAAGTTAGGGTACACCCTATGAATATACTGCTAGTGCTCGCTGTCTTTCCATTAGACATTTCTATAGTGAACAGTTCATTTAGTGCTCGTGATTTTTGCCTAAGTAAATGAGCAAATTTTTGGTTCACAAAACTCCTCTCCGCTCCATTATCAAATAGAATGCATGCATAAGAGTTATCGAGGAGGAACATACCAGTGACCACTGTGGGGTCGGCAACCACTTCCTCATGGCCTATGGCCAGAACTCTTGCCGCTCCACCGACAAACCCTGCCTTCAGGCAGTTTCTTTTGAAGTGGCCTACCTCGCCACATCTGTAGCATGTTTGGCCCACTCCAACACCGGGGGATTGGTTGATTGGCTTCGCCGGAGCATTACAGAAACGGGCAGCGTGCCCCTTCCCGTTACAGTTCCGACACTGCATCTCCCGGCACGCACCGACGTGATGGAAGTGGGATTTGTTGCACTTGGGCAAACTTCCAGCGTACTGCTTTACCAGAGCAGCAGCAGCAGGTGCTATCGCATCATGTACTGCCATGACCTGCTGCTTTTTGGCAACCTTGGCCTTCTTTTTGTCATCCCAAAACATCCGCTTGGAATCAGTGGTTCTTGCGGGTTCTGAGATGGCCAGGGTAGTTGTCGCGGACGGGGTACCAACCCTATGGCCTATGAGTCGTTGTGCCAATCGTTTGGCACTATCAAATGTAGTGGGGTGTGATGCCAATACATTTCCTTGGTACTATGAGTCGTTGTGCCAATCGTTTGGCACTATCAAATGAGTCGTTGTGCCAATCGTTTGGCACTATCAAATGAGTCGTTGTGCCAATCGTTTGGCACCGGCCCCCATATGTATCTCTCGATTTTCTTTCCCTCTGTAGGAATCATGTTGGGACAGAGGGCCACCAGCTCGCAGAATCTGGCGGTGTAGGCGACTGCGTTGAAGCCCTTCATGGTTAGGCTCCATAGTTCTTCCTCTAGCTTCTGGATCTCGCCCCTCGGGTAGTACTCCTCAATCATGAGGCCTTTCAAAGTTTCCCAACCCATAGCATTTCCCAGTCTAAGAGATCATGACTTAACATGGCTGTTCCACCATGTTAGGGCTTTCGTTTCAAAGGTGCAAGCAGCAAAATTCACCTTGCTCTCCTCCGGACAAGAGCAGATTTCAAAAACCGATTCGGTTTTCTCGAACCATTGCGAGAGGGCAATGACTCCTCCACTCCCCTTGAAGGACAATGGCTTGCAGTTGGTGAATTCCTTGTAAGAGCACTCTTTCAAGCGCACATGGATTTCACCATGAGCAGACAGGACAGGCGTTCCTCCTCCAGTGGAACCAGATGAATGATATTGAGCCATGGCTGTAGCCACAGCTACAACTACAACAACATTTAAGGTTGTCGTGTCGAACTGAGTAGTAGGTGGTTGAGGAGGTGGTGTCAGTGTTTCGTTATTAAGGTTTCTCCTTGGATTTCTGCGAGGCGGCATCTTTGATCTATAAGTTTATGAAGATGAAAACATTGATAAGAATTTAATGGAAGAATTGATGAGAATGACTCATGGACTAACTCTTCATAGCCCAACAGTACGATTGAATGTAGATCTAGAACTAATAGATGATAACATTTGGATAATAACTCCCATAAGATTAGGTACCTGTCAATATTACTAGAATTACAAATGTAACAAGTTCAGGAAAAATGGCCAACAGAAGGAGGCCTTACATCAACCAAAATGGGAAAATTTTGACAGAATTACAACCTAACCAAGACCTAACAGGCCTATGATTTACAAAGATAGGAAATTAGACCAGAGTTTTACATAACTAGGTTATATCCAAAAGAGAGAAGTTGATGAGAATCTATCAGCGACGAGAACTACCAGAGCGAGTTCTTAATCCCCATAATAGAGACGTTCTATGTCCCTCATGCGCCTATCAGCTCTTGCTTGCTGAGCTCGAAGTTCTCTGACTTCAGCTCGGGTTTCAGCAAGTTCCCTCCGAGGAGCTGCATTGTGAACCAGAGCCCTTTCGTGAGCAGACTCTAGCTGGCGAATGCGGACAGTGTTAACGCCAGAGTTGGCATCAATCTCCAAGACTCGATTGATAGTTGATTGACCCAGTATCGTGTTCCGAGAAATCCTACGAACCATGACGGGTAGGACCCTGTCAGCAGAACCTCCCTCAGTGAGGTTGTAGAAGCTTCTGTCTCCATTGTAGGGGATAGGTTGACCCTGTTCCTGGCTCCATGTATTCAATTTAGTAGCCCACAGAGGTGTGGGTCCTTGAAATGCTGGATGAGGGTTTAGGTGTGGGTTTTGAGCAGCTGGAGGTAGGTAGCTGACTTCAGGCTCCGAGTCAGAACCATCAGAAAAGCCTTCAGCTTCATGATCATCCAAAGGAATTGGGTGATCATCTTCTGGTTCTTCTTCCAGCCATCCTGCATTGCCGTGGTTGGGATAGTACAGGTCTTCGGGAAAGTGGAATCCAGCAATTAAATCTACGCGAGAAGAGAGGTATAAGAATCTAGCACATAAGTAACTTATAGTAATGCAAAATCCTCTTATAGTATTTTAAGTTTAGGTTCTATTGTTCTCATTGTGGTATTATGGGTATGTTTTTAGACTTGTTGCAACCTTACAACAACACTTAGGCACATGCTAGTCAACCCTCGGATAATATAGTTGATCAGGCTATATCTTCCAATTTTTGACTATATGTCTCTAAGTCTACTTGTGCTGCCCAACAATCGTAATACTTTTGTTCTTGTCTTAGTGACACTGATTTTAGTATGAATGGAGGCACATATACTAAATTAACTATTTTAATATATAAAGTATAAACTCTTGGTCAGAGTATTTTAATCCCATTGTATTTATAGTTAGTATATCTTTTACGTGTTGATATACTCAATTCACTATAAACAATGCTCTGATACCAATCTGTCACACCCCAACACCATGAACAGCGGAAACATTCTTGGGCGGAGGACGTCATGTACAGTATCACAACAATGAATAGTAGTAAACAAGAAACAACTTCATCCATTGCATTAATAATATAATTTCATACATGTGTGTTCTGTGAAGTTATATAGACACCAAAATATACATATCAAAATAAAAGACGAGTCTTGAACGAACTCCATCTTCTCAAAAGCCTGGCACCTGTACCTGTCTACTAGTGACCGGAGAATACAAGTTATTTTGAAAGCGAGTATCAACTTTAAAGCTGGTGAGATCATAAGTATATTAGTGTCTGTGTTTGTATGAAAGTATTTGTAAAATGTTTGAAAGATGTTTTGTAAAATGTTTTGTACTTTCCTAGAAAACCCTATGTTTCCTACTAATTGTAGCCTTCTACCAAGGCATCTAGTGTCTGTGCGTGTGTCTCTTGTAAGAGTGTGTGTTTTCCCACTTCTGACTATCATTAACCAAAATAAAGTTTTTACATTACCACGCATCGTGTGAATATTCACGAAGTGAATGTAATGGGAAAATATCATAGTACTATAGTATTTGTAATAACTAACTACTGCTTTACTAACAACCTTAAAACAAAAGGTGTTTAAAGTAACATGTGATCGACCTGTATCCTGCTACCGACTCTAGTAAAACGACGATGTAAGACGCCGTAAGAAATGACATTTGGCACCCGTAGACTTGCAAGTCCCACTGTAGCGAGCAGCAAGGTGTAGGATAGTCAATCCAGTATAGATCTATACGCAAACTCATACGCTCCCCAATTAAGGAGATTCTGGATACAAATACGGTATTGGCAGGAAATGCCATGACCCGTTTAATGGTTCAGATAACTGCATGAAAGTACATGTAATGAATGTGCTAACTGTAAAGTGTACTCTTTCTCTATCTAGCCTGTATGTACTGCAATGTTCTGCGTGTGCTAGCTGTAATGTGTATTCTCTCTCTATCTATCATGTATAGTAATGTACTGTGTGTACTAGTTGTAATATGTGCTCTCTCTATCTAGCAAGTATTGAATCATGAATGAACTGACTCATTGTATGACTTTTTGTTCTACTAATAGTTTTAGTATCTTCCTAAACTACCCCTATGGTAGCTTACTAGTAATGTATGATCATGTTTGTGAAACCCTTGCTACCCAAAGGTATGGAACTGGTTGAAAGAACTTTTATGTCTATATATGTATACATAATATATAACTAATATTTAGACGACCTTCGGACGGATAACCGATGCCCTAAAGCCACATCCCAACGAGGAAAAGGAGATAAAGTGAGCTGGCCTTCCTAAGCCCTTTAAACATTACTTATATAACTATACATACATAGGCATGCATTTGATAATAAGATAAAAGATTTTAAGTAAAAGTATTTGACAAGTAAAAGAGTTTGTAAAACAGTTTGAAGCAAAACAGTTTGGTAAACAGTTTGAACAGTAAGAAAACTACTGGTTTGGTAGTTATTAATCACATGTGATTGATATAATAACTATAAGTATTCAACTTGTATTCCCCCCCCCCCACCCATAAAATCATTTAAAAACATTTAAACCATTGATTAAGGGGTATGAACTCACTTGTAGTGTGTGATACGGATGAACTGAAGATGTAGGATTGCTAGGTGGCAAGTGAAGACTTGAACAAACTCTATGATCCTAGTTAACATATAATATCACATATATATATATATATATATATATATCCAATTAGTCTTTAAACAACTAATAAACAAAGTTAAGACACCCTATGACATCCTAAACCCCTTATAGAAGTGTTATAAGTCCCAAGGATTGCATCTAAGTGTTGTAGGGAAAGGCTAGTGTGCTTGGGGTTCAAGGAAAACTCCATTATGGAGTTTACGGTTTTGTGGTCACTAACAAAAGAGTTTACAGTCGTAAACCCTTGAGTTTACGGCCATAAGCTCCTCCTCTTTTGACCATTTGATTGTTTGAAGCAATAAAAGTCCCTAGAAGCTTTTCTACTTGAAGTATGTGTCTATGGAAGGAACTAGGGCACCATTTCACTCCTATATGGAGTTTACGGTTCCTAAAACATTTTCCTTTGAGTTTACTACTGTAAACTCATATGGTTTATGGTATTTTGGGATTTTCAAGTCCTTAGCTCATCAAGGAAAGGATTTAGACATGTTTCTAAGGCTTGTGAAGGACTTAAGTACACTTTGGCACATTTATTTGGGGTTTACGGTTCAAGAACTTCTTCAACTATAAACACCTTGTTCTTGGTGTTCTTGGGTCTTTTTCTTGATGTAATTGAATGTAACAAGCTTTATAAGGCTGTAGGATAGAAGTACTTACTATATTGAAGCTTGAAGTGAGCTAAAAGTCCAAGAACATAAGTGTGTGTTCTGGGTGTAAATTGAAGAATCAACCTTTTGGAATGATTTCATGGTTAGAAGTGTGTTAAAACACTAGATTAAAGTATATAATCACTTAAGAAGGCTAGAACACTTACTAGTTTGAAGATCTTGAGAAACTTTTGGATGATACTTGAGAGAGAAATGGATTTGGATCTTGATAATTTGGAAAAAGTGTAAATAATGACAAATTCTCATATATATATACTCCCAAATTTAGGGTTTTTGGCTGAAAATATTTTATTCAGGCAGTAAACTCTAATTTCTTAGAGTTTTGGAATAACAGTGTTGCACAATAAACCCTAGTGCATCCTCTTTCCTGATATCTCTAAAGTGTGAATCCTGAAATACTCAAACTTATTCTAAAAAGCCTGAAAATTAGCAGCAACTGTTCTGACTTCTATTGACTTGATATGTTTGTACATGTCACACCCCAAAACCACGAACGGCGGAAATGTTCAGGGGTGGAGGACGTCATGTACAGTATCACAACAGTGTAATATAATAAACAAGCAACAACATCATCCATTGCATTAGAAGTAAAGTTTTAATACATGTGTGTTCTTTCATTGTAGTAAGACACCAAAAATATACAATCAAAATAAAAGACGAGACTTGTCTGCTCCGTCTTCTCAAAACCTGGCCTCCGTACCTGTCTACTGATGACCTGAGCATACAAGTTATTTTGAAAGCGAGTATCAGCTTTAAAGCTGGTGAATTCATAAGTATTTAAGTGTCATTGTCTTGTTTGTGAAAATCTGTTATGAAGGCCATGTAAATCGTTAAATGAAAATGTAGATGTAAGTTTGAAAAACCCTAGAAAATCCCTTATTTTCTATCAGTTTGAGATGTAGTCTTCTACCAAGACCCGAATGTTTTGTTATGGCTATGTAGTCTTCTACCAAGACCCGAATGTTTTGTTATGACTATGTAGTCTTCTACCAAGACCCGAATGTTTTGTTATGACTATGTAGTCTTCTACCAAGACCCGAATGTTTTGTTATGACTATGTAGTCTTCTACCAAGACCCGAATGTTTTGTTATGACTATGTAGTCTTCTACCAAGACCCGAATGTTTTGTAAGTAAAATGATAGTTTTTCCTTTCTATTGACTAGTACTAAAAGAGCTTAGTCAAACTCATCGTTTATGTGAATATATCACAAAATAAAGTAAACAGGAAAAAGTATTATCATGTAAGTATTATCCCTGGGTGACCAGGATTAACACGACATCGCCGAAGCGAAAGATAGACCCTATGGACATCCGAAGAGTATCCCCTCATCCTCTGTAGCGGCGGCAGGGTAGAGGGAGGGTTAGTCCTATAATAGCGTTAACCTAATGATCATCCGAAGATTCACATCTCATCCACTGTTGCAACATTTGGACAGAGGGATGGTTAGTCCCATCACTGACTACTAGATAAGTGACAACCTTAGACATCCGTAGACGTCCATCGACCACTGGTGCTAATCAGCGGGGTTCGGAATGGTAAGTCCCTCCGAAATATCCCATTGAACTGGGATAGGAAAGACAATTTACACAGTAAGTACTAATAAATCATCCTCTTAGTTCTAAGTACAAGTATCCAAGGTAAGTAAATACAGGATAATGCACCTATGTAGAAGTGTTCCTGTATGGTATTCATGTAAGTGTGTTCATGTAACAGGTAAGTATATGTAAACATATTCATGTATCATGTAATCCTATGTACGTGTACTCATGTATCATGTAAGGTATTAGTATAGACTCATGAATGAACTGACTCTTGTGTGATTCCTTGTAGTAGTAATAATGTTTGATATCTTCTAACTATCCCTATGATAATTAATTGGAAGGTAAGTGGTTGTTCAAGTAGATTTATGCACCCTCGACACACCAGGGTGTGGGAAACTGAACGAATGATGAAAACTATAATCTCTATCATATAAATGAACATATGCGCATAAGTATAGTTGATTCAAGATGGTAAAATAATGGTTTTGCAAGATATCTAGGAGTTTTGAACAATAATTAAGAATGACTTGATGTCATTTTAAATAAACATTTCAAAACTAATACTTTTGTTATCAAGGTATTCTAAGATAGAAAACCATTTTATGCATCACATTTTGTAGTACGTGAAATCTGCTGAATGAAAACACCGTTATAAAATACATAAGATTGATTTAATAACATATTGTTTTCTACTTGTATTCCCCCCCCCCCCCCCCCCCCCGTTAATACGTTTAAAATCATTTAAAACATTGATTAGGGGTATGAACTCACCTGTAGTTGGTGATTGGGATGAACTGAACGGTATAGGATTGCTAGGTGCCAAGCGAGGACTTGTACACACACTACGATCCTAATGAACATATAATCACACATATATGCATTCAATTAGTCTTAAATCACTAATTGATAAAGTTAAGACATCCTAGACATAATAAACACTTTATATAAGTGTTTTAATCCCTAAGGATTGCATTTAAGCTATTGTGGGCAAGGTACTTGTGTTTAGGGTTCCAAAGGACCATATATGTGAGTTTACTCCCCATATACTAACACACATGGATTTTACGGTTGTAAACTCTTGAGTTTACTGCCGTAAACTCCCAACCATGGGGTATTTGTGTGTTTTGAAGTCCCAAATGATTTCTAGAATTATTCCAACTTGGTAGCTAAGTCCTTGGAAGGGTTTAAGGTCTAGAAACACTCCAATTAGGAGTTTACGGCCCAAAGGCCATTCCCCTTAGAGTTTACGGCCGTAAACTCTAAGTATTGTGTGTTTTTGTTGTTTTCAAGCCTCTTGCATTTGAAGGATAGGTTCTAGACAATTGTTTAAAGCTAATGAGGACCCTAGGCACACCTTGGTGCCCTTGTTTGGTGTTTATGGCCTAGGAGCATTACCAAGGCCGTAAACTCACTTCAAGAGGTGATTTTTATGCTTTCAAGTCTCTTGCACATGTGGTATTGGTTCTAGGCTTTTATTCCAAGCATATGAAGACATTAGGCACACTTTGGTGCCATTCTTTCATGTTTACGGCCCAAGAGCAAAGCCTTGGCCGTAAACTCACTTTGATAAGTGAGTTTGATGTGCTTAAGGCCTTAGATTAAATGGGGACAAGTCTTGATAATAGTCTTAAAGCTTTATGTGCCTTAAAACACCATTTTAAGTTTGAAAAGGGAGTTTACGGCCTAAGAAACTCTTGGGCCATGAACTCTCAAAGTTGGGTGATTCTTGGTTGTTTTCTTGTCCCTAACACACATACAATTGAGTCTAAAGCAGTAGCATAACACAAGGAACAAGCTAGGCTCGGTTTCGGGAGTTTACTGCCTGTGACAACCCGAAATTTCCATTGTATGAACATCATCTATTGAATAGAAGCTAGTTCAGTTTCAGTGATTTTCATACTTTTCCGAACAAGTCTGTGTACATTAGGGTTTATGTTTTAGATGATATCAGGAGAGTGGATACTCCTGGTTTTGTGAAACTTGGGCATTTCAAGTTTCATAATGTTACAGTCCAACATCAGGAATAAAAATATTTTCTGCCAAAATATTCCAGGACTATAAATAGTTTTCTGAATTAAATTAATTCATTATTCACAATTCCAAATAGAGAAAAGCCATATTCTCTCTGACGGATCTTCGGGTTTTCATCCCATATTGTGAGTTTACTTTTCTATATGTGTTTCAATACTTGTTAGGTGCTTATTAACATAAATTACATGTTTAGATTACAAGATCCGGGAGTTTACCGCCTAAGAACGTTCTTGGGGAGTAAACTCCAAAATGGAACATTATGGCTTCCTAGTCCCGATTCCTTGTTAGACAACTTGTTTAGGGGTTGGTGTATGATCTTTATAGGCCAAAAAGCAACCAAGAAACAAAAGTTATTGGAGTTTACGGCCAAGGAACTTCCTTGGGCCGTAAACCCCTTTTAAAGGGCAATTAGTGCCCTAAACTTCTCCAAATGCTTAAGGACTTAAACCCTAAATTACTTGTGCTTATTTAAGACATCTAAACCCATCAAAATCACAAGTTTATAGGAGTTTACGGCCAAGAACCTCTCTTGGGCCGTAAACCCCTTTTCCAAAGGCTAAAAGCATTCCAAACTCACCATAGGCCTTAAGACAATTTACCTTGAACACATGGGACTTGAATGGAGAGTTAAGCACATAATAATCACTCCTTGAAAGGAGTTTACGGCCAAGGAACATATCTTGGGCCGTAAACTCCAAGTAATGGCACAAAAGTGTGCCTCTTGTCCCTATTAGCCTTAGATAAATTCATGGAAGCCATCCTTGATGTTTAAGAGCCTCAAAACAATTAAAAGCCATCACCCCATAGGAGTTTACGGCCGTAAACTCGAGGGTGAATGGACTTTAGGCCGTAAACTCCACTATGGAGTATTCTAGAGCCTTAAACTACTTCATGTGTTATTCCAACAAAGCTAGGAGTGTTCTAGGATCAAGATAGCACCACAAAACACCCAAAACCACCATGTGAGGAGTTCACGGCCATAAACCCATGAGTTTACGACCGTAAACTCCAAGGTGTGGGGTTTGTTGGGTGGTGAAATCCTATGCAAGGCCATTTGATCTTTCAAACCCTTTTGCCTTGTCCCGTAGCAACTTAGATGCAACCATTTGAACCTTAAACACTCATAAAAGTGTTTACATGTTTCCTAAGTGTCTTAACTTATTTATTTAAGTTATTATTTGTCTAATTAGTTATATATATGCTTATTATATGATAACTAGGCTTGTGCGTGTAAACAAGTCTCCGTTTGCCACCTAGCACGGTATCCGACACTGCAATTCCAACGACTCACCACAAGTGAGTTCATACCCCTTGAATCAACCTTTGAAATGTTTTTAAATGTTTTAAACACTTTATGGGGGGGATACAAGTCAAATACTTACAGTTATTGTTTCAATCACATGTGATTGCCTTTAATCACATGTGATTAATAACTAGGAAAACAACGATTTTTACCATTGTTCAAACTGTTTAACAAACTGCCTTACTTTGAAATGTTTTGCAACTGTTTTACTATCCAAACTTACTTATAGACTGTGATTCAAACAAATGCTTCTTATACTTAAACTGTTTTATCAACTTATGCCTTCAAATTGTTTTATAGATCGACATCAAGTCGATCTCCTCTGGAAATTATATTTATGCTTCAAATGTTTTATGAAAAATTATTTATGCTTTTATATATTCAATTGCATGCCCATATATGTATAGATGTATAAATAATGTTTAAAGGACTTAGGAAGGCCATCCGCCCTATTTCCTTTTCGCGCCTTGAGATGTGGTCTGGTGGGATTTCGGGTGACCATCCGAAGGTCGTTTCAATATTACTTATATATCATATATACATATATAGACATAAAAGTACTTCCATATTCATACTTATTAGTACATCTTTAGTTAGTTACCATCTGGGTAACACAGGATCATACATATACAGATATACTAGAAACAAGTACATATACAGATATACTAGAAACAAGTACATATACAGATATACTAGAAACAAGTACATATACAGATATGCTAGAAACAAGTACATATACAGATATACTAGAAACAAGTACATATACAGATATACTAGAAACAAGTACATATACAGCTATACTAGAAACAAGTACATATACAGTTATACTAGAACGAGAAACATTACAAATACATAAATACGTTGATAATCGTGATCCACTGTGTCGGAAGCATGCCTTAAATGTCATGGCCCGAGTTGTAGCCAGAATTCTCTTGGAGGGAGAGCGTGAGTTTGCGTATAGATCTATACTGGATTGACTATCCTACACCTTGCTGCTAGCTACAGCCGGACCTGCAGGTCTACGGGTGCCAAACGTCATTTCTTTTATTACGACCATTCATTATGTCGTTGTTACCAGTCGATAGCATGGTGCAATTTATCACATTATACCTTAATATAAATCCGGTTTAAGGTAGTAGTATTTAGTACAATAGTAGTCTTATTATACAAAGCTACAGTACTACAATGATTTACCCATTACATATTTTAGTGATAACCTCACTTAAGCATTAATGTACAAACTATATTTTTATCAAATGATAGTTATACTTGGGAAATTACACACTTTTACAACAGACAAGTTTACAAAACAGTTTAGCCTTGGTAGAAGGTTACTTTAATAGAAAATATAGGTTTTTCTGAGAGATTCAAACTTTTACAAACACTTTCAAACATTTACTTACATTTTCACAAAATTATACATTGAGACAGGTTCAAACGTTTTTACAAGAAACATTGACACTAAAATACTTATGAACTCACCAGCTTAATGCTGATAAACTCTTTCAAAATAACTTGTATTCTCAGGTCATCAGTAGACAGGTACCGAGGCCAGCTTTTGAGAAGATGGAGCGTATTCAAGACTCATCTCATTATTTTGACTTACATTATTTTTGGTGTCTATAACTGTACAGAACACACTTGTATTAAAATTATATATTTAATGCAATGGATGATGTTGTTTACTTATTTACATTTACTGTGTTATGATACTATACATGACGTCCTCCGCCCCAGAACGTTTCCGCCGTTCTTGGTTTTGGGGTGTGACAGATTGGTATCAGAGCATTGTTTATAGTGAATCAAGTATATCAACCCATAAAAGATATACTAATCTATAAACCCAAAAGGGACTAAAACACTCTGACCAAGAGTCTATACTTTAAATAATAAAATATTTAATTAAGTATACTAGTCTGCATTCATACTAAAATCAGTGTCACGACGACAAGAACAAAAGTATTACGATTGTTGAATATCACAAGTGAGCTCGGGGATGTATGGTCAGTCCTGGGAATGGCATAGCCTGATCAACTATGCTGGTCCTAGGAATGATTAGCATATGCCCTAGAATGGTTGTGATATGTTAACAAGTCTAAAAACTTACCAACAATACCACAAGAAGATCAGTAGAACTTAAACTTAAAATACTATAGGTGTATTTTGTGCTACTAGTTACATGTATACTATATTCTTATACCTCTCTTCTCGCGTAGATCTAAATGGCTGGATTCCATCATGGCGACCCGTACTTTCCCAATGAAGGCAATGCTGGGTGGATCGATGAAGAGCCTGAAGATGAGCATCCAATCCCTTTGGATGATCACCTCGGAGAAGGCTTTTCAGATGGATCTGACTCCGAGCCTGAAGTCAACAACCTACCGCTTGTAGGTCAAGCCCCGAACAACAACCATCGACCAGCGTTCCCAGGTTCTACTCCCATGTGGGCAAACGACTTAAATCGCTGGAGTGATGAGCAGGGTCAGCCCTTACCATACTTTGGGGACCAAACCTTTTACAACATCAGCAATGGTGGCTCTGCTGAAAGAGCTCTGCCGGTTATCATCCGCAGAATAGCTCGTAATGTCGAGCAAAGTCGAGCAGCCATCGCCGTCTTGAAGAAGACATGGAACGGACCCGGAGAACCAACGAAACTCTGCAACAACAGCTGGCTGCCTCCCGTGCTGAAGTCTTAGAACTTCGAGCTCGTCAGAGAGCTCAGGACCGACACCTTCAAGAGGTGTTTCGCCAAGTGTCCGACCTCAGGGCTCGCCCGAGGAATTCCCATCGCCATTAGATGATGTCTAGTACATCTCTGTCTTTTGATTTAGGAATAGCCTTGAACTTATGTGCTCTAAGTAGCACTTGTCTGTAAAATATTCCTAACTTTCGATACTCTAATTAGGAATCTAGGACTGTCAGTCTTGTCCTTATGGTATGATGTAAGACCTACTGTTAGGTCGATTTTCCTTGAACTTATTACATCAGTAATACCCGTACTATTGAAATCTATCTAATATGTGGGAAAAATTTGTACACTTGTGTATTCCTACTAATATTTCTTATTGTGATTTCAAACACTCATTCAAACTGTTGGGCTATGGTTAGTTAGTCCATGGGTCACTCTCGTCTTGCTTACAAATTGATTCTTACCATCCTTCTTGTCTTTATAAACTTATAGCTGAAGGATGCCTCCTCGCAAATCTCCCAGGACTAGGAATAATCCTGCACCTCCACCGCCTCCACCACCTGCAGTCATCGATACTGCAGCCCTGAATGTTGTCGTAGCTGCAGCAGTGGCAACTGCCATGGCTCAGTATCACTCATCAGATGCTAGCAGAGGCGGAACCCCTGTTGAATCTATCCCAGTTGAAATCCCTGTGCGCTCGAGAGAGTGCTCTTACATGGATTTCACAAACTGCAAGCCGAAGCCTTTCTGTGGCACCGGCGGAGTCATTGCTCTCTCGCAATGGTTCGAGAAGACTGAATCAGTCTTCGAAATTTGTTCATGCCCTGCTGCATTCAAAGTGAAATATGCCGCATGCACCTTCGAGGATAAAGCCCTAACGTGGTGGAACGGCCACGTCAAAGCCCTAACTCTCGTTGTGGCTAACAGCATGGGCTGGGAAACGATGAAGGACCTCATGACTGAGGAATACTGCCCGAGGGGCGAAGTCCAGAAGTTAGAACATGAACTCTGGAATCTGACCATGAAGGGCACCAACGTGATCGCTTACACTGCCCGCTTTAGCGAACTGGTGGCCCTATGCCCCAATATGGTTCCCACTGAAGGGAAAAAGATTGAACGGTATGTATGGGGGCTAGTGCCTCCATACCAGGGGAATGTCTTAGCATCCAACCCCGCTACCTTCGACAGTGCCAAGCGATTGGCACAAAGACTCATTGACCATGGAGTGAAGACCCCTGCAACCACAACCACCCAAGCCATCCCAGAACCCTCCAAACCCGTTGGCACCAAGCGGAAGTTTTGGGATGAGAAGAAGAAGCAGCGAGCTTCAAAGAAACAGCAAATCGTAGCAGTACATGCTGCGGTAGCCCCTACTGCTGTTACTGCTCCGGGGAAGCAGTATTCTGGAAGTTGGCCGAAGTGCAACAAATGCAACATCCACCACAACGGCGCCTGCCGTGAAATGCAGTGTACTAACTGCCACAGAAAAGGACACACCGTCCGATTCTGTAAGTTCCCGGCGCAACCGATCTCCCAAGTTCCTGGCTCTGGCGTGAGCCCAACTTGCTATGGATGTGGCGAAGCAGGCCACTTTAAAAGGGACTGCCCTAAGGCGAGGAATACTGGAGGAGCAGGGAGGGTACTAGCAATAGGCCACGGGGAAGCAGTCGCTGACCCAACAGTGGTGACTGGTACGTTCCTCCTTGATAACTCCTATGCATGCATTCTGTTCGATAGTGGAGCGGAGCGAAGCTTCGTAAACCACAAATTTGCTCGCATGGTTAAGCAACAACCACACGCACTTAATGAACAATTCACAGTAGAAATGGCCAATGGGAAAACTGAAAGTACTGATAGCATACACTTAGGTTGTCTTCTAACCTTATGTGACAACCCGATATTTCAACTCTTTGTAACGACCAAAATGGGTCAAGTATTGTAACCACTTCTGAGTAATAAAAGTTACTTTCATAATAAAATGTATAAATAAGTTCTATTTAATTTTCCTTCTATGATTAAATGTCTTTGAACCATGATCGTACATGAAAAGAACGCCCAAATCCGACTTCATATAGCGAAGTTATGATTTTTCCATGTTCGGCTTAGCAACAGACAGCTAAAAACTCGAATCGGAGATCGAGCGACTTTTGGCCGGAATGACCTAAACGAGAATCGAAGGTCTCGACAATGGTATTCCAGCGGTAAAAAGTCTGGCAAAAACCGACATCAGATAAAGAAGTGATGAATTTTCTAAGAAATTTCTTAAACACGATGGGTTTTTAATAAATAATAAAAGAATAATTTTGGAATTTGCCGACGGAGTCTAAACGAAAGTTGTAGAGCGTAGTCTCACCTACGCGAGGATATAAAGACCATCGAAAACGGAGTTCGTATGAAGAAGATATGAATTTTTGAAGTTTATTAAATAAATTAATTATTTATTTTATTCAAAATTCGGATATTATCCGAAGGGGAGTCAGCGTCCTCATCCGAGGTATGCGCTGCGTACCCCTGTACGCCCCGCGTAACTGAGAGGATTGGCCTCCGATCGTCCACGTCGCGCTATCCGAAGGAAATTGACCCATCCGACCCGTCCGAAGCCCCGACCCGTCCGACCCGACGTCCCATTCGACCCGCCGTCCCATCCGACCCGCGTACCCAGCAACCCGTCCCATCCGAACCGAGGCAGTCGAGGCTTCGGTCATGCATGACGTACGCGTACGCGCTACGTACGAGCGTACGCCCCGCGTACCGAGGCAGACCAGCCTTACTATAAATAGGATGCGAGGGTTTCCAAAGAAAGGGTTCATTTCTCTTCTCTCTCTCTCTCAACTTTGCCTCATTTTCCGTGTCCGTTCAAACCCGAAGCTCTGGTCTTTTTGGCTCAAGTCCCGAAGGTCAATTTTACTCCCGAGATTCCCGAGAATCCCGAGGAAAAATCCGTTTCCCGAGACGAAACTCTGCCCGGTTTTCCATCTCGCTATCTCCAAAACTTTCAAGTGAGTTTCATACCCCTTAATCAACCTTTTTAATTATTCTAAATACTTTTATATGCTTTCAAGGGGGGGATTACAAGTAAAACACACGAGTATTATCGTGTGTTACATAAAGAAACCCTTTTATATACTATTATATATTCAAATCACATGCGATTTATAAACCTTTAAAGGAACTTTTATATATATAACATATGTTACAATAGCATTTTATCTTTTAAAATATAAAGTTGTTGAAATGCATGTATAAACTAAATTGTTCTTAGATTTTTCTTGTCTATCCTAGACTCTACACCAAAAATCTATACTTTCATAAACAAGTGATTCCTTTTCTCAGTATTTCTAAACAAACAAGACACACTTTTTGAAAACTATAATAGGTATAGTTTTACGAACAGATTTCTAACTCTTATGTACTAGAAACATATATTTCAAGAAGTTTACTCTCATATACAAGAAGAAACGTAACATTTTAACAAGTAGATCTGTTTTTATACCACGGTTTTGTGAGACACTAACTTCATGTACGTTCGAGTACACATTTCAAGTCCTGTATTATATACCAGAATCCCTTGGAGGGGGAGCATGGTGTTTGTGTATAGATCTATACGGGCTTGACAACCCGCGCCCTGACTGTTAGCTGCAGTCCACCGTTTGGGGTGACAAACGTCATAACATTCCAACGCCTGAAGAACGTTGTGTATAGGCATTTCGAGTCAATAGTATGGTTATAAAACTCACAAGGGGTATTAAAAATGCATTGATTTACAAGGTTTTCAAACTCATTGGTTATTTTACATTTACATACATTTTGGAAACAAACATTGGTCTTGAGTGAAGGCTACTTTTATACTAGTAGAAAATATAGGATTTTCTAAACACAAACAAACAAAGATAAAACATTTCATTTCATTCAAACATTGTCACTTCAATACTTATGAAATTCACCAGCTTAAATGTTGATCTACTCTTTCAAAAATTACTTGTATGTCCCAGGGATTCAGTAATTTCAGGTACTAATATGCTTTTGAAGAAGAGATGCTGCGGCGCCAGTTTAATCTCATATTTTGACATCATATTGTAATTGGTTTTGAACATGTAACTTTTGACAAATGTAAACTTTCAATTATATATATGATGGTTGTATTGCTTTCTTTACTATGTATTCATTTGTTACGTTACCACATGAAGTCATCTGCCCCCGAACGTTTCCGCCGTTCAGGTTTGGGGATGTGACACCTTAGATAACCATTCATTCCCAATCGACCTTATGTCGGTCTCAATAAAAAGTTTCGACGTTATTATCGGCATGGATTGGTTAAGTCTTCATCGCGCCGACATCATGTGCTACGAGAAAGCAGTCCGTCTAAACCTCCCGTCTAACGAAACCCTTATAGTCTACGACGACAAACCTGGTGCGAGTCTTCGCATTATATCTAGTATTCAAGCACAAAAATATCTGCGCAAAGAATACCACGCATTCCTTGCTCACGTCGTCGACACGAACCTAGAAACAAAAGAACTAAAGAACCTCCCTGTAGTGAGCGACTTCCCCGACATTTTCCAAGAAGAACTACCCGGGTTACCTCCGCAACGACAAGTCGAGTTCAGAATCGACTTAGTCCCAGGAGCTACCCCAGTAGCCAAGTCGCCCTACCGTTTAGCACCAGCCGAGGTGCAAGAACTCTCTGGTCAACTTAACGAACTGCTCAGCAAGGGCTTTATAAGACCAAGTTTCTCACCTTGGGGAGCACCGGTCTTGTTCGTTAAGAAGAAAGACGGATCATTCCGTATGTGTATTGACTACAGAGAACTCAACAAATTGACGATCAAAAATCGTTACCCTCTGCCACGCATAGATGATCTATTCGACCAACTGCAAGGGGCAAACTATTTTTCCAAGATTGATCTGAGATCCGGATATCACCAGTTACGAGTGCTAGAGGAGGATGTACCGAAGACAGCCTTCCAAACTCGTTACGGACACTACGAGTTCGTGGTGATGCCATTCGGATTGACCAATGCGCCCGCAGTCTTCATGGATCTGATGAATAGAGTATGCCGACCTTACTTAGATCAGTTCGTCATCGTTTTCATTGACGACATCCTGATCTACTCCCGAAGTAAGAAAGAGCATGGAGATCATCTCCGACAAGTTCTAGAGACATTACGAAAGGAGAAACTTTATGCGAAGTTCTCGAAATGTGAATTTTGGATCCGAAGAGTCGAATTCTTAGGACACGTGGTAAGCGAAGAGGGAATCCACGTGGACCCATCCAAAATAAAAGCCATTGAGAACTGGTCAGCACCAAAGACACCTACAGAAATTCGTCAATTTCTAGGTCTCGCTGGCTACTACCGCAGGTTCATTCAGAACTTCTCACGAATAGCGAAGCCTCTTACGACCCTGACCCAGAAAGGCGTGGCCTTTGACTGGGAAGAGAAGCAAGAAAGAGCGTTCCAAACGCTCAAACGAGCCTTGTGCACCGCACCAATACTATCCCTTCCAGAAGGAATAGAAGACTTCGTAGTCTATTGCGATGCATCCAATCAAGGACTCGGATGTGTTCTGATGCAGCGAGGTAAGGTCATCGCCTACGCCTCGAGACAGTTGAAGACACATGAGGTTAACTACACGACCCACGATCTTGAACTAGGAGCAGTAGTGTTTGCTCTGAAGATATGGAGACATTACTTGTATGGAACGAAGAGCACTATCTTTACCGACCACAAGAGTTTACAACACATTTTCGATCAGAAGGAGCTCAACATGAGACAACGACGGTGGGTCGAGCTACTCAGTGACTACGAATGCGGTATTCGTTATCATCCGGGTAAAGCCAACGTAGTAGCAGACGCCCTAAGTCGGAAAGAATATTTTGGTCGCAAGGTCAAGTCATTATCAATAACCATCCATTCACACCTGACTAAGCAAATTCAGGTGGCTCAACTTGAGGCCATGAAACCTGAAAATGTGTCGAGTGAATCCCTTAGGGGAATGGACAAAAACTTCGAAGCCAAGGGTGACGGAGCTTTATATTTCATGAACCGAATCTGGACACCGAAACACGGTGGGTTCCGAGACTTGGTCATGACCGAGGCGCACAACACTCGGTATTCCGTCCACCCAGGTTCAGATAAGATGTATCTGGATCTTAAAAAGCTATACTAGTGGCCTAATATGAAAGCAGAGATTGCTACCTTCATGAGTAAATGCCTTACTTGCGCAAAGGTTAAGGTCGAGTACCAGAAGCCCTCTGGTTTACTGCAACAGCCAGAGATTCCAGAATGGAAGTGGGAGCGGATCACTATGGATTTCATAACCAAGTTGCCCAAGACGACGGGTGGACTTGACACCATATGGGTCATCGTTGATAGATTGACCAAGTCTGCACACTTCCTGCCTATCAAAGAAACCGACAAGATGGAGAAACTTACGAGAACATACATCAGGGAAATTGTACGGTTGCATGGTGTACCTATTTCCATTGTCTCCGATAGAGATAGTAGGTTCACCTCAAGATTTTGGCAATCACTACAACATTCCCTAGGAACAAGGCTGGACATGAGCACAGCCTACCATCCACAGACCGACGGACAGAGTGAGAGAACCATCCAAACATTGGAAGATATGTTGCGAGCCTGTGTGATTGATTTTGGGAAGGCATGGGATACTCATTTACCCCTTGTCGAATTTTCCTATAATAACAGTTATCACACAAGCATTAAGGCTGCTCCATTCGAAGCTCTCTACGGCCGAAAGTGTAGATCCCCTCTGTGCTGGGCTGAGGTGGGTGACACCCAATTAGCAAGAGGGCAAGCTTCTGACAGTACTCTCACTGGTCCGGAAATCATTCGGGAAACGACAGAGAAAATCGTTCAGATCCGTGAACGATTGAAAGCCTCTAGAGACCGACAGAAGAGCTACGCCGATAAACGAAGAAAACCTTTGGAATTTCAGGTGGGAGACCGAGTCCTTCTCAAAGTCGCACCCAGGAAAGGCTTGATACGCTTCGGCAAGCGTGGGAAGCTTAATCCGAGGTACATAGGGCCTTTCGAGATTCTTGCCAGAGTCGGCCCCGTAGCTTACAAACATGATCTACCCGACACACTTCGTAACGTACATTCTACATTCCACGTATCTAACTTGAAAAAGTGTCTGTCCGACGAGACTCTCGTAATCCCACTCGACGAGATCGAGATCAACGAGAGCCTCAACTTCGTGGAAAAACCTGTAGAGATCATGGACCGTGAGGTCAAGCAGACAAAACAAAGCCGTATCCCTATCGTGAAGGTTCGCTGGAACGCCAAGCGAGGACCGGAATTCACTTGGGAACGCGAGGATCAGATGAAGTTGAAATACCCTCATCTTTTCGCTTAATTGTTTGTAACTTTTATTTGCTTAAATTCTAATTTCGGGACGAAATTCCCTCTAACAGGGGGATGATGTGACAACCCGAAATTTCCATTGTACGAACATCATCTATTCAATAGAAGCTAGTTCAGTTTCAGTGATTTTCATACTTTTCCGAACAAGTCTGTGTACATTAGGGTTTATGTTTTAGATGATATCAGGAGAGTGGATACTCCTGGTTTTGTGAAACTTGGGCATTTCAAGTTTCATAATGTTACAGTCCAACATCAGGAATAAAAATATTTTCTGCCAAAATATTCCAGGACTATAAATAGTTTTCTGAATTAAATTAATTCATCATTCACAATTCCAAATAGAGAAAAGCCATATTCTCTCTGACGGATCTTCGGGTTTTCATCCCATATTGTGAGTTTACTTTTCTATATGTGTTTCAATTCTTGTTAGGTGCTTATTAACATAAATTACATGTTTAGATTACAAGATCCGGGAGTTTACCGCCCAAGAACGTTCTTGGGGAGTAAACTCCAAAATGGAACATTATGGCTTCCTAGTCCCGATTCCTTGTTAGACAACTTGTTTAGGGGTTGGTGTATGATCTTTATAGGCCAAAAAGCAACCAAGAAACACAAGTTATTGGAGTTTACGGCCAAGGAACTTCCTTGGGCCGTAAACCCCTTTTAAAGGGCAATTAGTGCCCTAAACATCTCCAAATGCTTAAGGACTTAAACCCTCAATTACTTGTTCTTATTTAAGACATCTAAACCCATCAAAATCACAAGTTTATAGGAGTTTACGGCCAAGAACCTCTCTTGGGCCGTAAACCCCTTTTCCAAAGGCTAAAAGCATTCCAAACTTACCATAGGCCTTAAGACAATTTACCTTGAACACATGGGACTTGAATGGAGAGTTAAGCACATAATATCAAGCCCTTCTAGGGTGAGACCTTCAGTAGGACTCGGTCGCCCACCTGGAACTCCAATGGTTTCCTACGCTTGTCAGCGTAGCTTTTCTGTCGGTCTCTAGAGGCTTTCAATCGTTCACGAATTTGAACGATCTTCTTTGTCGTTTCCCGAATGATCTCCGGACTCGTGAGAGTGCTTTCGGGAACTCGTCCCTTAGCTAACTGGTATCACCCACTTCAGCCCGGCACTGAGGGGATCTGCACTTTCGGCCATAGAGGGCCTCGAATGGAGCTGCCTTTATGCTCGTATGATAACTGTCATTGTAGGAAAATTCAACAAGGGGTAAATGGGTATCCCAAGCTTTTCCAAAGTCAATCACACAGGCACGCAACATATCTTCTAAGGTTTGGATAGTTCTCTCACTTTGCCCGTCGGTCTGTGGATGGTAGGTTCTACTCATTTCCAGCCTAGTTCCTAGGGAACTTTGTAATGACTGCCAGAACCTCGAAGTGAATCTACTATCTCGGTCCGAGATGATAGATAAAGGAACACCGTGCAGCCTTACAATTCCCTAATGTAAGTTCTGGTAAGTTTCTCCATCTTGTTTGTTTCTTTTATTGGTAGGAAGTGTGCAGACTTGGTCAGTCTATCGACGATGACCCATATGGAATCAAGTCCACCCGTCGTCTTGGGCAACTTGGTTATGAAGTCCATAGTGATCCGCTCCCACTTCCATTCTGGTATCTCCGGTGGTTGTAGAAGACCGGAGGGTTTCTGGTATTCGACCTTCACCATTGCGCAAGTAAGGCATTTACTCATGAAGGTAGCAATATCTGCTTTCATGTTAGGCCACTAGTATAACTTTTTAAGATCCAGATACATCTTATCTGAACCTGGGTGGACGGAATAATGAGTGTTGTGAGCTTCGGTCATGACCAAGTCTCTGAAGCCACCGCGTTTCGGTGTCCAGATCCGATCCATGAGGTATAAGGCTCCGCCACCCTTGACTTCCATGTTCTTATCCATCCCTCTAAGGGATTCACCCACCATGTTTTCAGGTTTCAAAGCATCGAGTTGAGCCTCCTTTATTTGCGTGGACAAGTGTGAATGGATAGTTAGAGTCAAAGATTTGACCCTACGACCAGAATATTCTTTCTGACTTAGGGTGTCGGCTACTACATTGGTTTTACCTGGAGGATAACGAATTTCGCATTCGTAATCGCTGAGTAGCTCGACCCACCGTCGTTGTCTCATGTTGAGCTATTTCTGGTCGAAAATGTGTTGTAGACTCTTATGGTCCGTAAAGATCGTGCTTTTTGTACCATATAGGTAATGTCGCCAGATCTTCAGAGCAAACACAACTGCTCCTAGTTCCAGATCATGGGTTGTGTAGTTAACCTCATGTGTCTTCAGGTGTCTCGAGGCATAGGCGATGACTTTACCTCGCTGCATCAGAACACATCCGAGTCCTTGATTGGATGCATCGCAATAGACAATGAAGTCTTCTATCCCTTCAGAAAGGGATAGTATCGGGGCGGTGCACAAGGCTTGTTTGAGCGTTTGGAACGCTCTTTCCTGTTTCTCTTCGCAGTCAAAGGCCACGCCTTTCTGGGTCAGGGTTGTAAGAGGTCTCGCTATGCTGGAGAAGTTCTGAATGAACCTGCGATAGTAGCCAACGAGACCTAGAAATTGACAAATTTCGGTAGGTGTCTTTGGTGCTGACCAGTTCTCAATGGCTTTGATTTTGGAGGGGTCCACGTGTATTCCCTCTTCGCCAACAACTTGGCCCGAAAATTCGACTCGCCGAATCCAAAATTCGCACTTTGAGAAGTTCGCGTAGAGATTCTCCGATCCCAATGTTTCTAAGATTTTACGGAGATGTTGACTATGTTCTTCCTTACTTCGAGAGTAGATGAGTATGTCATCAATGAAGACGACGACGAACTGATCCAAGTAACGACGACACACCCTATTCATCATATCCATGAATATTGCGGGCGCGTTAGTTAATCTGAATGGCATCACTACAAACTCGTAGTGCCCATCACGAGCTCGGAAGGCTGTCTTGGGAACATCCTCCTCTAACACTCGTAGTTGGTGATATCCGGATCGCAGATCTATCTTTGAGAAGTAGTTGGCTCCTTGAAGTTGATCAAATAAATCGTCAATGCGGGGTAATGGATAACGATTTTTAATGGTATGTTTTTTGAGTTCTCTATAGTCGATACACATGCGAAACGATCCATCTTTCTTCTTGACGAACAAGACCGGTGCTCCCCATGGTGAGAAGCTTGGTCGAATGAATCCCTTCTTGAGAAGTTCGTTAAGTTGACTGGAGAGTTCCTGCATCTCAGCCGGTGCCAGACGATAAGGATATTTGGCTACGGGGGTAGCCCCTGGCACTAAGTCGATTCTGAACTCGACTTGACGTTGTGGTGGTAAACCGGGAAGATCTTTTGGGAATATGTCGGGAAAGTCGCGTACATCTGGGATTTTCCGGATGTCTTTCAGTTCTTGACTAGTAACGACGACGTGTGCTAGGAATGCATGATATTCCTTTCGTAAGCACTTCTGGGCTTGAATGCACGATATGATACGAAGGCTCGTACTAGGTTTGTCGCCGTAGATAATTAAGGTTTCGTTGTTAGGAAGGTTAAGACGAACTGCTTTTTCAAAGCACATGATGTCGGCACGAAGAAGACTCAACCAATCCATACCGATGATAACGTCGAAACATTTAATTGGGACTGGCATGAGATCTATCTTGAAAGTATGGCCATCTAAAGTTAAGGTACAACCTACATATATGCAGGTTTGTACTCTCTGTTTTCCCGTTAGCTATTTCTACCGTGAATGAATTATCTAATGCACATGGTTTTTGTTTAAGCAAGTGTGCAAATTTGTGACTTACAAAACTTTTCTCGGCTCCACTATCGAAAAGTATGCAAGCATATGAGTTATCGAGGAGGAACGTACCAGTAACTATCGTAGGATCAGCTACTGCTTCCTCGTGGCCTAGGGCCATAACTCTTCCTACTCCGCCAGCCATCTCCACTTTAGGGGAGTTCCTATTGTAATGGCCCACCTCGCCACATCCGTAGCAAGTTTGGCCCATACCGGCGTTAGGAACCTGGGCGGCTTGAGCTGCTGGAGTCTTGCAGAAACGGACTGTGTGTCCCTTCCTGTTGCAGTTAGAGCACTGCATCTCCTTGCAAGGTCCGTGGTGGTGGAAGTTGTAGTTGGTGCACTTCGGGAGAGTTCCAGCATATGTTTTTGCTGGTAAGGGGTTCGCAGGTACAATGGGAGTAACTGTGGCAGCATTGATCGCCACAAGTTGTTGTTTCTTGGAGGATCCTTGCGAAGTCCCTCTTTTCCTCTTATTCCAACCCTTCCTGTTGTGGTCGGGGTTGGACTTTTGTGGTACGGGTGTAGGGATTGTTGGGTTCTGAGGTTTCCGGTGATCGATGAGAGATTGTGCCAGTTCCTTGGCGCTAGAAGCGATCACACTTGACTGGATCTGGGGCGACAGTCCGCAGATATATCTCTCTATCTTTTTGCTCTGGAGAGCAACCATGTCAGGGCATAAGTTTGCCAGATCACAGAACCTGTTTGTGTAGGTCGTGATGTCGGATCCTACCATTTGTAGACCCCAAAATTCCTGCTCGAGCTTTTGTACTTCGCCTCGAGGACAGTACTCTTTCATCAGCATGTCCTTTAACTTTTCCCAGCTGATGGAATATGCCACCACCAAAGTCAGATAGTTAACATGGCTGTTCCACCAAGTTAGTGCTCTGTCAGAGAAGGTACAAGCTGCAAACTTGACCTTGTTGCCCTCCTGGAAAGCACAAATTTCAAAGACAGATTCCATCTTTTCGATCCATTGCCTCAACACCATAACACCCCCAGTTCCATTGAAGCTGCGGGGTTTGGCGTTAGTGAAGTCCTTGTAAGTGCATTCCCGAGGGTGTCCATGGCTTTCGCCGTGGTTCGAGGGAGGTGCACCTGTTCCCGATCCACTAGGGACATGAGCGTTGATTGCTGACACAGCAGCTGCAACTGCTACTGTGAAAGTTGCCTGGAACATGTTGGCATCGAAAGGATTAGGTGGTTGAACAGGTACAGGTGGTGGTGGAGGTGGTGGTATTGGTGTTTCGTTGTTCGGATTACACCTGGGATTCCTGCGTGGCGGCATCTTTAACTATACGTTTAAAAGATGAAGAAATGGATAAGAATAAATGATTAATGAATGTGTCCCATGGACTAAATCCCCATAGCCCAACAACAGAAGGAACATAATGACTAACTGAAAATGACAGCAGTTGGATAATAATATCCATAAGATTAGATATCTGTCAATAATACTGGAATTACAGATGTAACAAGTTCGGGAAAATGGCCTAGAAGTAGGCTTTACATCAACCAAGATGGAAAATTTTGACAGAATTAAGACTAGATCAAGACCTAAAGGTCTAAGATTTATACAGATAGGAAATTAGACCAAAGTTTTACATAAACTAGGTTATATCCAAAAGATGAGTCGACGAGCTTCTATCGGCGACGAGAGCTGTTTGCATGAGTCCTCGATCCCGACAGTAGACGTTTAATGTCCCTTATACGCCAGTCCGACCTTGCTTGCTGAGCTCGAAGTTCTCTAACTTCAGCTCAGGTTTCAGCAAGTTCCCTCTGCAGATTTGCATTGCGGACCAGAGTCCTTTCATGAGTAGACTCTAGTTGGCGAATATGGACAGTGTTAACACCAGAGTTGGTGTCAACTTCCAAAACTTGATTGATAGTCGCCTGAGCCATTATCGTGTTCCGAGAAATCCTACGCACCATGATTGGTAGGACTCTATCATTAGAACCTCCTTCAGCGAGGTTGTAGAAACTTCGGTCTCCATTGTAGGGAATGGGCTGACCCTGTTCATGACTCCATGTAATCAAGTTAGTGGCCCACAAGGGTATGGGTCCTTGAAACACAAGGCGGGGGTTCAGGTTTGGGTTTTGAGCAACTGGGGGTAGGTTGTTGACTTCTGGCTCCGAGTCAGAACTATCGGAAAAACCCTCAGCATGGTGATCATCCAAAGGGATTGGGTGATCATCTTCTGGTTCTGCCTCTAGCCAACCAGCATTGCCTTGGTTCGGGAAGTACGGATCGCCGTGGTGAAATCCAACCATTTTAATCTATGCGAGAAAAGGGATTATAAGAAATAGCTAAATAGACGAACTAACTAAGATAATTACAGTAAGATCAAATACCCATATGGTATTTCCTTATGGTTGTGTTGGTAAGTTTTTAAACTTGTTGCCATATCACAACCATTCTTGGCCATATTCTAATCACTCCTCGGACCAGCATAGTTGATCAGACTATGCCATTCCCAAGACTGACCATATACCCCCAGGCTTACTTGTGATATTCAACAATCGTAATACTTTTGTTCTTGTCATTGTGACACTGATTTTAGTATGAATGCAGGCACGCGTACTTACTTAAATATTTTATTATTTATAAGTATAACTCTTAGACAGAGTGTCTTAATCCCATGTATTTATAGTTAGTATATCTTTTATGGGTTGATATACTATATTCACTATAAACAATGCTCTGATACCAATCTGTCACACCCCAAAACCACGAACGGCGGAAACGTTCAGGGGTGGAGGACGTCATGTACAGTATCACAACAGTGTAATATAATAAACAAGCAACAACATCATCCATTGCATTACATGTAAAGTTTTAATACATGTGTATTCTTTCATTGTAGTAAGACACCAAAAATATACAATCAAAATAAAAGACGAGACTTGTCTGCTCCGTCTTCTCAAAACCTTGCCTCCGTACCTGTCTACTGATGACCTGAGAATACAAGTTATTTTGAAAGCGAGTATCAGCTTTAAAGCTGGTGAATTCATAAGTATTTAAGTGTCATTGTCTTGTTTGTGAAAATCTGTTATGAAGGACATGTAAATCGTTAAATGAAAATGTTGATGTAAGTATGAAAAACCCTAGAAAATCCCTTATTTTCTATCAGTTTGAGATGTAGTCTTCTACCAAGACCCGAATGTTTTGTTATGACTATGTAGTCTTCTACCAAGACCCGAATGTTTTGTTATGACTATGTAGTCTTCTACCAAGACCCGAATATTTTGTTATGACTATGTAGTCTTCTACCAAGACCCGAATGTTTTGTTATGACTATGTAGTCTTCTACCAAGACCCGAATGTTTTGTAAGTAAAATGATAGTTTTTCCTTTCTATTGACTAGTACTAAAAGAGCTTAGTCTAACTCATCGTTTATGTGAATATATCACAAAATAAAGTAAACAGGAAAAAGTATTATCATGTAAGTATTATCCCTGGGTGACCAGGATTAACACGACATCGCCGAAGCGAAAGATAGACCCTATGGACATCCGAAGAGTGTCCCCTCATCCTCTGTAGCGGCAGTAGGGTGGTGTGACACCCAATTTTTTTTCATAAATTTTTAACTTTTAAATCCCATCTTACATTAAATTAAAACAACTGAAATAGTCATAACATAATCCATCTACTTAATAATCTTGTACAATAAGTGCGGAAGTAATAATAATAATAAGGTCCCAACAGAATAACTAGTAGCGATGTCCCGATGCTCCATGTCAAGCCTTAGCCTCTTTAATCTTAACACCTAAAAAGTTATAAGGGAAAAACGTAAGCACGAAGCTTAGTGAATTCAAACACAGACATTGTACTAACATTCATATTTACTAGCCCTAATCCATCTTCCAATTATAATTATATGATAAAGGCAAAGAACGAATCAATGTCTATATTACAAGAAGGACTTGTAGGTTTGAACCGCACCGGGAAGATCTCGTATCATTTGGCCCTAATCACCGCACCTCACGAAGAGTATTACGTTGGTGATCTTACCTACCCACCGCACCGGTAAATCCGTATCCTTTGGTGGTGTCCCCATATCCATAATTAGTTACATACAGTGCACATGTACGAATTAAAACAATACTTATATAGCATGCTTTTATAATAAATTCAAACAATCACACACGAGCTACCTAGCAAACACAATCATCAATACAACGGTGTAAGAGAACTCACCTTGAGTGAGTATTAAGGATGGCTAACAATCAAATAATGCTACCAAGCTTGAGCAAACTTCAAAACCTCACCTAAGATGGACTAAAGGTTAGAAAGGAGAAGTAATGAAGCTATGAGTTGAGAAAAGAGTAATCACAGCAAGGTCTCTAAAACAGACCTGCTGTTCAAAACGGATTTACTCCAAAATCTAAAACAGAAACATAGCTTTAACTAAATTTTATAGGAAACTATGATTGCTCAGGATTCCACAACTATAAAGAACTCATTCTAACTCCAAAATATGAATTAAATATGGATTTTACAAAATGGTGTATCACTTCTGTCTCCAACAATATAGTCAAGTGATGTTGGCCAATTCTACCCAACTTGTGAGTAGAATTCGTCCAAAAAAAAATTAAGAGAAGTAAAGGACATACAAGTGAAAGTCTCAGAGTTGCAATTGAATGAAGATCATCTCTCAAACTCCATATATAAAATTCACATTGTGGACAATCACAGCACTAGCAAAATCTGGTGACTGTCCACTGACCTGGAGTGTGGATCCATTCTAACCAATTTATAATTGGAAATAACGCCCCATATTCTCCAGATCTTAAATTCATAACATAAGGAACATATAGAAACATGGAATCACTCTGGATCCTTTTCCAAGCCTTAGAAATGATGAAAACAAAATGACATATTAGAACAGACCCGGATCAGACCTAACAGCAAAGATGCCATTCTTTCACATAGATAAAGCCCTTATCAGTGAGGTTGGCCTGCTTAAGAAAGTTAGCCAACTCAATTTGTGAACTTGTGGAACTGGTTTGGGGTCCGTTTGAGTTCTAGAGCTCCAGATATGAGTTTTACAAAATGACTACAGATCTGATGGAAAACAGAATCGTAGCCACCCGTGATTCCTTTTTGGCTTATCCATCCTTCTCCTTTTGAAACACATTTTAAGATGTGTTCATCATCCCAATTCAGTCCCCATGATAATGGTGGTACTAAAAAGGGTTAGGGATCATTAGGATTTCATTTAGCCACAAGGATGTAATAATAATCAACATGAAAATAAACATAAGCACATAAAATCATCATTCTCCCTTTTAGGGTTTCCGTGATCTTTTGCCACATGTAATCCCCTAGATCCATCATCCACCATATATGGGGTGAAGATAGGATCTTGAGATGATGTATAACATACAATTACAAATCAAATAAGAAGGAGAAGAAGTGAAGATGAAATCATAAAACTAGAACAAGGTTATGAATCAAGTTGTAAGAAAGGATAAGGAGGTTCATACCAATACGAATCAAGGCTGGAAATGAACAAGAATTAAGCTCCAAACAGCCCCTTGGCTACTCTTGATGCTAAAGAGATAGAGAGGGACGATTTTTGAGAGAGAGGGAGGGTTTAGAGTGTTTTCCTTGTGTGTGTTCCAAATGATTCAATTTACACATTAAGTACTATTTACTAGATGTACTTTGCAAATAGGCCCATAGCCCATGAACTTCAATAAAAGGAGTGTACAAGATGATCAAAAGAGTCCAATAACATAAGAAATCAGACATTGGTTAAATAAATTAACCCAAGTTTACAGGGATAATTAAATTAAAATAACCAAACGTTCCGACAAAAATTAGGGTGTTACAACTCTCCCCCGCTATGAACGGACTTCGTCCTCGAAGTCAACGCCTAGAAACAAATCTGGATAATGAGACCGCATCTCGCATTCTGGTTCCCAAGTCCATTCCGAACCCTTCCTATGATTCCACTGCACCTTAACCAGGTTTATAGTCTTGTTGCGGAGAGCTTTCGTCTTTCGTTCTAAAATAGCGATTGGTTTCTCAACATAATTGAGACGCTCGCCAATCTGTATGTCCTACAGTGGTATCACAACAGTCTCATCAACAACGCATTTTCGTAACTGAGATACGTGGAATGTATTATAAATTAGACTAAGCTTGTCAGACAGCTCCAAGCGGTAAGCCACCTTTCCCACACAGGCTATGACCTTGTAGGGTCCAATGAATCGGGGTCCGAGCTTTCCCCGCTTCCGAAATCGAATCACACCTTTCCAGGGGGAGACTTTAAGCAATACATAATCTCCCACCTCGAACTCAAGATTGGAGCGTCTTTTGTCAGCATAACTTTTCTGACGACTGCTTGCTGTGACCAAATGTTCCCGAATCACTTGGATTTTCTCTGTAGTCCGTAGCACGATATCGGTACTCCCAAGTACCCTCTGCCCAACCTCGCCCCAACAAACGGGCGTCCTGCAATTCCTCCCGTACAAGGCTTCATACGGAGGCATTTTAATGCACGAGTGATAGCTGTTGTTATAAGAAAACTCAGCTAGATGTAGATGGTCATCCCAGCTACCCCCAAAATCAATCGCACATGCCCTAAGCATGTCCTCCAAGGTCTGAATTGTCCGCTCACTCTGCCCGTCTGTCTTTGGATGGAAGGCAGTGCTAAAATATAATCATGTGCCCAACTCCTCTTGAAACTTCCTCCAGAACCGAGAAGTAAATCGGGTGTCCCGATCGGAGACGATAGAAACGGGCACCGCGTGTAATGAGACAATCTCCCGAACAAAGATCTCGGCTAATTTCTCCGCCGATGAGCTCTCCTTTATAGACAGAAAGTGAGCACTCTTAGTCAAACGATCAAAAATCACCCATATCGTATCGGCTCCTTGGGCAGTTCTAGGATGTTTTGTAATGAAGTCCATGGTTAGATGCTCCCATTTCCATTCAGGAATCTCCAATGGTTGCAACTTCCCATGCGGTTTCTGGTGTTCCGCCTTGACCTTCCGACAGGTCATACATTCTTCCACAAATCGAGCCACATCATTCTTCATTCCATGCCACCAGTAAGCCTCCCGAAGGTCCCGATACATTTTAGTAGCACCAGGATGGATAGAAAATTTTGACTTATGAGACTCATCCATTAGGGTTTTCCGATTTCCTCCGGTATATGGAACCCAAACCCTACCGTAGCGAGTCAGCAAACCCCGCCCGTCTCGTTCCATCTTAGGCGACTCTTTCCCAATCATCTCACGCCTGATGTTTTCCTCCAGTTTTTCCGTCTTTTAGGCGTCCCGGATTAGATCTAACAAAGACGAAACCATCGTGATCCGGAGACACTTAGCTCGAATCGGTTCGGCAGATTGTTTACGACTGAGAGCATCAGCTACCACATTAGCTTTACCGGGGTGGTAGTGAATTTCACAATCATAATCTTTTACCACATCCAACCATCTGATCTGCCTCATGTTCAAATCCCGCTGCTCGAACAAATATTTCAGACTCTTATGGTCAGTGTATATGATAAACTTCACTCCATAGAGATAGTGTCTCCAAATCTTAAGAGCGAAAGCAACAGTCTCAAGCTCCAAATCATGAGTGGGGTAGCTTCGTTCATGGGGTTTCAGCTGTCGGGAGGCATAGGCTATCACCCTATCTCGTTGCATTAATACGACACCAAGACCCTGAAGCGATGCATCACAGTAAACCACCATATCCTCAACCCCATCAGGTAAGGCCAAAATCGGAGCATCACACAATCGTTTCCTTAACTCATCAAACGCCAGCTGCTGCTCCGGGCCCCAAACGAAATTCATTGATTTCTTGGTCAATCGGGTGAGTGGTAAGGCGATTTTAGAGAAATTTTCAATGAACCTCCGGTAATAACCGGCTAAACCCAAGAAACTGCGAATTTCAGAAGGTGTTTTTGGAATCTTCCATTGTTTAACCGCATTAACCTTGGCTTGATCGACCTTAATACCGTGTTTGTTTACCACATGCCCCAAGAACTGAACTTCTTCCAACCAAAATTCACATTTTGAGAATTTAGCATAAAGCCTTTCTCTTGCTAGAGTTTCCAGAATCTCCCGAAGGTGTTGCTGATGCTCCTCTTTGCTCTTAGAATAGACTAAGATATCATCTATGAATATTATGACCGAATGGTCAAGCATCAGGCTACACACCCGGTTCATGAGATCCATAAACGCTGCGGGTGCATTGGTGAGCCCAAAAGGCATCACCACGAATTCAAAGTGCCCATATCGAGTACGGAATGCTATTTTCTCAATGTCTTCTTCACGAACCCGTATCTGATGGTAACCGGAACGTAAATCAATCTTGGAAAACCAAGATGCTCCCTGAAGCTGATCGAAAAGATCGTCAATACGTGGCAACGGGTACCTATTCTTTATCGTGCGCTTGCTTAGCTCCCTATAATCAATACACATTCGTAGGGATCCATCTTTCTTCTTCACAAAGAGAATAGGAGCACCCCAAGGTGAGCAGCTTGGCCGTATAAACCCTTTATCACTTAGTTCTTGAAGTTGATCTTGGAGATCTTTCATTTCAGGTGGTGCCAAGCGGTAAGGAGATTTCGCTACCGGAGTCGCACCTGGCACCAAATCAATGCGAAAATCCACTTGCCGAATAGGTGGCAAGCCAGGGAGTTCCTCTGGAAAGACATCGCTGAAGTCGGAAATGATAGGAACGTCGTCTAGTGCTATAGTAGAAGAGCAAGAAGCCATAGCTAGGCGGGGAATGTCCCCCTGAATAATAAGTTCTCCACCTCTAGGGTTTCGAACACGCACTTGCTTCTTACGACAGTGGATTTCCGCATCAAACGCATCAAGCCAATCCATGTCTATGATAACGCAGAACTCTCGCATCGCAATAGGGAAAAAATAAAGTCGGGAACTCCTGCATGCTAACGAATTCCCGAATCTCGGTACGTAGAATGGCCATGTACCGGCTGACCAACTAGGCCTCGTTCCCTGCAAACGAGGGGCAAAAAGATAGCATCTCCAAGAACTTGGCGTTCAGGTCACTAAAGGACTCCGTAGTCTGCTGTAAGGCCATGAACTCTTGCTGCATCCACTGCTGCTCCACCTTAGGCATATATTGTGCCTCGAACCTCTCCACAAATTGGGCCCGAGACATGGCCTTCACTTCTTCTTCGTTCAATAGAGCGGTGATGGTGTTCCACCATGTCTTTCCCCTTTTTCGCAGCTGATTCATGGCGATCACTACTTTGTACTGGTCCGGACACCCAACAATTATGAAGGTGACCTCAACATCTGACACCCAGTGCTTAGCAGACACTGGGTCGGATTCACTGTTCCAAAGAGGAGGGCTACACTTGCTGAACTTCTCGAAGTAGTATGCCGAATCCTGAACCGGCAAAGCCGGTAATGCTCCCCCGAGAATAACCGTGAGGCGCTCATCCAGAAGAGCACCGACTTGGTTGATTATTTCGTTGGTCACACTCAGGATTAGTTCGTAGAAAGTGTTATTGATTCCTCAGCGACAATATCCCTAACTTGCTCCATTTGGAGCTGATTAAGTCGAGCATGCAAAGCCATTGGTATCCACAGAAGAAGGAAAATCTTAGAAACAATTCAGCCTAGATATTTCTAGGAAGACAAAACACTCAGCTTGCTGAAAATTTTTCAACCTTGCTCCGACCCGAAACCGGCACCGATGTTTCAAATAGTAGGGGCCCTTCTACTACCTTCCACACAAGTTCCAATTTCGCATTCGCGTCTAGTTTCAAAATTTCCAGTTCGCTCTAGCCGTTAATTTTACAACTCTCTCACATGTTAATACTAACTAAGCGTGTAATCTAATATTTTAAGGCTTGTAGAATCCAATTCATAGTCAACAATTTAACATAAACATTTAACATAAGAAATAAGGCTTACTTGGCTGGCTGACTGGCACACCGCGACATCTTCCACTACTAGTCTTTAGAAGGTTTGAAAAATATTTTAAAAAGAAAATAAACTCTTATAGAGTCTCAAATTTGAGTCTAGAACATCCACAAGAATGCCTAGTTCCCTCAAATTGTGGCTCTGATACCAACTTGTGACACCCAATTTTTTTTCATAAATTTTTAACTTTTAAATCCCATCTTACATTAAATTAAAACAACTGAAATAGTCATAACATAATCCATCTACTTAATAATCTTGTACAATAAGTGCGGAAGTAATAATAATAATAAGGTCCCAACAAAATAACTAGTAGCGATGTCCCGATGCTCCATGTCAAGCCTTAGCCTCTTTAATCTTAACACCTAAAAAGTTATAAGGGAAAAACGTAAGCACGAAGCTTAGTGAATTCAAACACAGACATTGTACTAACACTCATATTTACTAGCCCTACTCCATTTTCCAATTATAATTATATGATAAAGGCAAAGAACGAATCAATGTCTATATTACAAGGACTTGTAGGTTTGAACCGCACCGGGAAGATCCCGTATCATTTGGCCCTAATCACTGCACCTCACGAAGAGTATTACGTTGGTGATCTTACCTACCCACCGCACCGGTAAATCCGTATCTTTTGGTGGTGTCCCCATATCCATAATTAGTTACATACAGTGCACATGTACGAATTAAAACAATACTTATATAGCATGCTTTTATAATAAATTCAAATAATCACACACGAGCTACCTAGCAAACACAATCATCAATACAACGGTGTAAGAGAACGCACCTTGAGTGAGTATTAAGGATGGATAACAATCAAATAATGCTACCAAACTTGAGCAAACTTCAAAACCTCACCTAAGAAGGACTAAAGGTTAGAAAGGAGAAGTAATGAAGCTATGAGTTGAGAAAAGAGTAATCACAACAAGGTCTCTAAAACAGACCTGCTGTTCAAAACGGATTTACTCCAAAATCTAAAAAAGAAACATAGCTTTAACTAACTTTTATAGGAAACTATGATTTCTCAGGATTCCACAACTAAAAGGAACTCATTCTAACTCCAAAATATGAATTAAATATGGATTTTACAAAATGGTGTATCACTTCTGTCTCCAACAATATAGTCAAGTGATGTTGGCCAATTCTACCCAACTTGTGAGTAGAATTTGTCCAAAACAAAATTAAGAGAAGTAAAGGACATACAAGTGAAAGTCTCAGAGTTGGAATTGAATGAAAATCATCTCTCAAACTCCAGATATAAAATTCACATTGTGGACAATCACAGCACTAGCAAAATCTGGTGACTGTCCACTGACCTGGAGTGTGGATCCATTCTAACCAATTTATAATTGGAAATAACGCCCCATATTCTCCAGATCTTATATTCATAATATAAGGAACATATAGAAACTTGGAATCACTCTGGATCCTTTTCCAAGCCTTAGAAATGATGAAAACAAAATGACATATCAGAACAGACCCGGATCAGACCTAACAGAAAAGATGCCATTCTTTCACATAGATAAAGCCCTTATCAGTGAGGTTGGCATGCTTAATAAAGTTAGCCAACTCAATTTGTGAACGTTTGGAACTGGTTTGGGGTCCGTTTGAGTTCTAGAGCTCCAGATATGATTTTTACAAAATGACTACAGATCTGATGGAAAACAGAATCGTAGCCACCCGTGATTCCTTTTTGGCTTATCCATCCTTCTCCTCTTGAAACACATTTTAAGATGTGTTCATCATCCCAATTCAGTCCCCATGATAATGGTGGTACTAAAAAGGGTTAGGGATCATTAGGATTTCATTTAGCCACAAGGATGTAATAATAATCAACATGAAAATAAACATAAGCACATAAAATCATCATTCTCCCTTTTAGGGTTTCCATGATCTTTTGCCACATGTAATCCCCTAGATCCATCATCCACCATATATGGGGTGAAGATAGGATCTTGAGATGATGTATAACATACAATTACAAATCAAATAAGAAGGAGAAGAAGTGAAGATGAAATCATAAAACTAGAACAAGGTTATGAATCAAGTTGTAAGAAAGGATAAGGAGGTTCATACCAATACGAATCAAGGCTGGAAATGAACAAGAATTAAGCTCCAAACAGCCCCTTGGCTACTCTTGATGCTAAAGAGAGAGAGAGGGACGATTTTTGAGAGAGAGGGAGGGTTTAGAGTGTTTTCCTTGTGTGTGTTCCAAATGATTCAATTTACACATTAAGTACTATTTACTAGATGGACTTTGAAAATAGGCCCATAGCCCATGGACTTCAATAAAAGGAGTTTACAAGATGATCAAAAGAGTCCAATAACATAAGAAATTATACATTGGTTAAATAAATTAACCCAAGGTTACAAGGATAATTAAATTAAAATAACCAAACGTACTGAGAAAAATTGGGGTGTTACAGGTGGAGGGAGGGTTAGTCCCATAACAACGTTAACCTAATGATCCTCTGAAGATTCACATCTCATCCACTATTGCAACAGTTGGACAGAGGGATGGTTAGTCCCATCACTGACTACTAGATAAGTGACAACCTTAGACATCCGTAGACATTCATCGACCACTGGTGCTAATCAGCGGGGTTCGGAATGGTAAGTCCCACCGAAATATCCCATTGAACCGGGATAGGAAAGACAATTTACACAATAAGTACTAATAAATCATCCTCTTACTTCTAAGTACAATTATCCAAGGTAAGTAAATATAGGATAATGCACCTATGTAGAAGTGTTCTTGTATGGTATTCATGTAAGTGTGTTCATGTAACAGGTAAGTATATGTAAACATATTCATGTATCATGTAATCCTAAGTACGTGTACTCATGTATCATGTAAGGTATTTGTATAGACTCATGAATGAACTGACTCTTGTGTGATTCCTTGTAGTAGTAATAATGTTTGATATCTTCTAACTATCCCTATGATAATTAACTGGAAGGTAAGTGGTTGTTCAAGTAGATTTATGCACCCTCGACATACCAGGGTGTGGGAAACTGAACGAATGATGAAAACTATAATCTCTATCATATAAATGAACATATGCGCATAAGTATAGTTGATTCAAGATGGTAAAATAATGGTTTTGCAAGATATCTAGGAGTTTTGAACAATAATTAAGAATGACTTGATGTCATTTTAAATAAACATTTCAAAACTAATACTTTGTTATCAAGGTATTTTAAGATAGAAAACCATTTTATGCATCACATTTTGTAGTATGTGAAATCTACTGAATGAAAACACCGTTATAAAATACATAAGATTGATTTAATAACATATTGTTTTCTACTTGTATCCCCCCCCCCCCGCCCCCTTTAATACGTTTAAAATCATTTAAAATATTTATTAGGGGTATGAACTCACCAGTAGTTGGTGATTGGGATGAACTGAACGGTATAGGATTGCTAGGTGCCAAGCGAGGGCTTATACACACACTACGATCCTAATGAACATATAATCACACATATATGCATTCAATTAGTCTTAAATCACTAATTGATCAAGTTAAGACATCCTAGACATAATAAACACTTTATATAAGTGTTTTAAGCCCTAAGGATTGCATCTAAGCTATTGTGGGACAAGGTACTTGTGTTTAGGGTTCCAAAGGACCCTATATGTGAGTTTACTCCCCATATACTAACACACATGGATTTTACGGTTGTAAACTCTTGAGTTTACCGCTGTAAACTCCCAACCATGGGGTATTTGTGTGTTTTGAAGTCCCAAATGATTTCTAGAATTATTCCAACTTGGTGGCTAAGTCCTTGGAAGGGTTTAAGGTCTAGAAACACTCCAATTAGGAGTTTATGGCCCAAAGGCCATTCCCCTTAGAGTTTACGGCCGTAAACTCTAAGTATGGTGTGTTTTTGTTGTTTTCAAGCCTCTTGCATTTGAAGGATAGGTTCTAGACAATTGTTTAAAGCTAATGAGGACCATAGGCACACTTTGGTGCCCTTGTTTGGTGTTTACGGCCTAGGAGCATTACCAAGGCCGTAAACTCACTTCAAGAGGTGATTTTGATGCTTTCAAGTCTCTTGCACATGTGGTATTGGTTCTAGGCTTTTATTCCAAGCATATGATGACATTAGGCACACTTTGGTGCCATTCTTTCATGTTTACGGCCCAAGAGCAAAGCCTTGGCCGTAAACTCACTTTGATAAGTGATTTTGATGTGCTTAAGGCCTTACATTAAATGGGGACAAGTCTTGATAATAGTCTTAAAGCTTTATGTGCCTTAAAACACCATTTTGAGTTTGAAAAGGGAGTTTACGGCCTAAAAAACTCTTGGGCCGTGAACTCCCAAACTTGGGTGATTCTTGGTTGTTTTCTTGTCCCTAACACACATACAATTGAGTCTAAAGCAGTAGCATAACACAAGGAACAAGCTAGGCTCGGTTTCGGGAGTTTACCGCCCAAGAACACCTTGGGGAGTAAACTCCTAGATCTAATGATTTAGCCATCTAAATCATGTTATAAGCACATAATAAGCTTTCTAACACTACTAGAAAGAGTTACTCACGTTTTGGTATAAAAACCCGAAGATCCGTGAGAGAGAAAATGGTTTTTCTCTAGTTGGAAATATGAATAATGAATGAATTTGGTTTAGAATTCTATTTATAGTCCTAAGATATTTTCGGCAGAAAATATTTTTATTCCTGAAATGATCTCTAATATAATAAAGTGTTGGAATAACAGTGTTGCACAAAACCGTAGTGCTCCCACTCTCCTGATATTTCCTGAAGTGTAAATCCTGAATTACTCAAAGTTACACGAAAAAGTCTGAAAATTAACTGTGACTGCTATAACTTCTATTGAAGTGATATAGTTTGTACAAAATGGAAATTTCGGGTTGTCACAATACAAAAAAGAAATTTCGGGTAATCACAGATAGATAGATAGATAGATAGATAAATAGATAGATAGATAGATAGACATATAGATAGATTGTCACACCCCCGAACCAGACGGCGGAAACGTTTGAGGGCTCGCATGACTTTAATTGAATACCATCACAATGAATATACATGAATCATAACATAAACGTCACCATGCATCAATATATTACAACTGGAATTGTTCATATCAAGTACATTGTTTTAACATTACACATTCATAACATAAATAGTTTGAGTATTCTTAGCAACATAACATCTAACACTACTTCATACTACTCTTCCGCTTACCTATTACCTGAGAATACAAGTTATTTTGGAAAAACGTCAACATATGAAATGTTGGTGAGTTCATAAGCAAAGTTGTGGTAAAATGATTTGTGTATTTTGTAAAACCCAGAAAATCCGATATTTTTTGAAAAGACTTTTGTTTATCAAAATGTGAAGATCCATAAGTTGATGCATGAATGATTTTAAAAACATATATATATATATATATATATATATATATATATATATATATATATATATATCTACGAAGGGTATTTTGTAATATTATTATAAAGTTTCGAATGAGTAGTATTAAATTCCCCGGAAAACCCAATGTTTCCTGCTGCTGAAATGTATTCGTGATTACCGATTTTTGTATTTTCTTAACGATTGAATATTGAATTAATCTATATTGTATATCGTCATAATTTTGTCTACTTTGATTTCTCGTAACCCTTAACAAATGAAGAGAAGGGGAGTATTATGTCCCACTACTATCGTAAGTTCCTTAGGCTGTCGTGGATGCGAAAGACACAGTGGTCCAACTCGCATTTGATTACTATGACCTTACTAACTTTTCTAGCGGGACACTTTGGCCTACTAGAACACAAAGCTATTGAAAGTCCTTTTATAAAATATTGGGTCATTGAAGGCCCAATAACATATAAGCGTTATCCCTTTGGGCCCAAAGATCATGTTGGTGGGCTTGCAAGGCCCAACAAGCATAATTTGAAACTCATAAGCCCAAAGTTTGTAGATTTACTCATTGTAGTCATCACATATCTATTGAAGTGTTCTGATTTAACGTTTGTTGTTTTGTATTGATTCGAGACCGAATCAATTCGTTTATAATGATATTTGGTATTGAAGGTGTATTTGTTTTTCCTTTTGTCACTAGCCCGATATCTTGTATTTTGTCTTAATGAATTAATTTGTTTAGAAGTATGACTTTGACCCTTTTCACTACCTTTCTTTTATAAAAATAACACTTTTAGTCCTTTATTTAAAAGAATTTCATTTTTAGTCCTTAAAACATTTTCTTGACACTTTTGTATCATAAACTTGTTGAAAAGACATTTTTAATCCAAATTGTATTTAGTAAACAATTTTGGCCCTTCCAGAATGGTGTTTCTCGGTTAAAACCCCAAAATTTGCAATTTTTACAATTCTGGCCCAAAATACAAAAAGATTACATTTTCATCCTTTTGGAGTTTAAAAGCATTTTTTACCTTAGAAATAGTTTTATTTCACTTCATGTTCCCTGTTTTATAGAATATTACAATTCAGCCCCTTAAAAACTTCAATTTTTGCAATTTTGGGCTTGTTGGGCCAAAAAGCCCATATTTAGCCCAATAACTCAATTTTTTGCATTTTAAGTCCTTTGTAAATTCTAATATTCAAAAAAATGATTATGAAAACTGTTTTGACTCTTTTGACCCTCAAGAAACCGTGACTTGGCAGTTTTTACCCCAAGTTTTGTATTTTTAACATTTTAAGTCCTAAAATGAGTTTTATGTTAAAGTATGTTCCTCATAACCTTATAAGCTATTTTTCTTGACTTGATTAGTGTAAAATAACTTAGATTATGTTTGTTTCCTTTATCATGTCATAGATCTCGAATTATCACTCCTTTTTGTTACATATTTATCACAAAAATACATAACATCACACACATATATGCATAAAATCACACATAGCATACACATACACATAGATCTACACATTTTCTTGTATTCTCCCCCATAAAACATATAAAAACCGAAAATAGAAGGGTATGAAGCTCACCTTGAGTTGTAGTTTTGGTTTTGAAGAAGACTAGAAGAAGTTTGATGTTATTTTCGGCTTTAGCAACCTTTCTTGGAAGATTTTGAATTTAAAGAGCTTCTAAGATGCAAGATCACAAGATTAAATAGATTTACAAGAGATTTTTGGATGAAATGAAGTAGCTAGATCATGGATCCAAACATAAACTTATCTTGGATGATGATTTTTATGTAAGAATCTCTTTGAAAGCCTCTTAGATCTCGAAAATTTGGAGAGGAGTGGAGAGAGTTTCCTTGAGAGAATTTTGAGTGAAGTGTGTGTGTGTGTGTTTGGGTTCGGCTGAGAGGAAGAAAGAGAGGAGAGAAGAGAGTGTGAGTGATGGGATTGTTGCATGGAGGTATGAGAGTTGCATGGAAATCCTTTGTGTAAAAATGAGGTGGCAATGAGGAAGTCAACTTCTCTTTCTCTTGTGGGTTTAGGTCGAAAATGGAGAGGGAAGGAGAAGATTTTTGGGCTTTTAGCCCTTAAGCCCATATAATAGTTAAGTTAGGTGATTTTTGGCCTAAATAAATAAAAGTATGATTTTTATGACCTACTAGGGCTAATATAAATTTGTTTTGGTCCAATAAGGCCCATTAAAGTTAATCTAGTTTATTTTTGGGTTCATAAGGCCCAAAAGTGTTAAGTTTCATGTATATGGGTCTTATTAGGGCCCATTTGAGAGTTCTAGGTTCAAGATAGTTAAATTGGAAGCTTATTAGTCCATTAGATCCAATAAGGAAGTTCTACTTCAAAGTGAACTCACATTGGAATTTCAATGGTTTCCAATTCTTTGTTGACCACTTGTAGGGATAGAATGTAGTATTTGATGGAGTTTTGTTGTTATAGAATGAGCATCATGCATGCTTTCATGTTATTGATTCATAATTTTTATAAGTGTTGTGATTACAAGGCACCAAAATTCCTAGTTGTGACATCATACCCCGTTAGAGGGAATTTCGTCCCGAAATTCTTTTGAAAGCTAGATTTGAGAATGCGAGATTAGATGAGGGTATCTCTGCTTCATTTGATCTTCCCGTTCCCATGTAAATTCTAGTCCGCGTCTTGCATTCCATCGAAATTTCACGATCGGAATGCGACTCTGCTTGGTACACTTTACCTCTCGGTCCATGATTTCAACCGGCTCTTCGATGAACAGAAGGTTCTCATTGATTTCGATTTCCTCTAATGGAATGACGAGTGTCTCATCAGATAAGCACTTTTTCAAGTTGGAGACGTGGAATACAAGGTGTATACTGCTGAGCTCGGCGGGTAGTTGCAATCTATAAGCCACTGGACCGATTCGGACAAGAATCTCGAAGGGTCCAATGTATCGAGGGTTTAGTTTTCCCCGCTTCCTAAAACGAATCACTCCTTTCCAAGGAGAGGCTTTTAGTAACACCCTATCTCCGACTTCGAATTCCAAGGGCTTTCGTCATTTATCGGCGTAGCTCTTCTGTCTGTGTCGTGACGATTGTAGTCGTGCTCTGATCTGAATTATCTTCTCGGTCGTCTCGCGTATGATTTCCGATCCAGTTAAGGTGTTGTTTGGAGTTTGCTCTCTCGCTAGCTGGGTGTCTCCTACTTCAGCCCAACATAACGGTGATCTACATTTACGCCCGTATAACGCTTCAAAAGGAGAAACTTTGATACTCGAGTGATAATTATTGTTATACGAGAACTCGATCAAAGGCAAGTGGGTATCCCATGATCTTCCAAAGTCTATTACACACGCTCGGAGCATATCTTCTAGCGTTTGAATGGTTCGTTCACTTTGACCATCCGTTTGTAGGTGGTAGGCAATGCTCATATCGAGATGTGTTCCCATAGCTTTCTGAAGCGATTGCCAAAAACGTGAAGTAAATCTACTATCTCTATCTGAGATGATTGATACTGGTACTCCGTGGAGTCTCACGATTTCCTTGATGTAGATCCTTGTCAGGCGTTCCATCTTGTATGATTCTTTTATAGGTAGGAAATGGGCGGATTTCGTTAGTCTATCAACTATTACCCAGATCGTGTCTAAACTGTCACACCCCCAAACCAGGCGGCGGAAACGTTCGGGGGCTGTCGTGACTCAATTGAATACCATAACATTGAATATATATGAAACGTAACAACATTCGTCACCATGCATTAATATAGTACAACCAGTAGAGTTTACATGAAATACATTGTTTAAACATTACATTCCCAAAAATAGATTGTTCGATTCGTACATAAATAGACTGCAAGCCATCACTGAATATGCTTTCCTTTGATTCACTGGCTCCCTGAGAATACAAGTATTTTGAAAAACGTCAACATGTGAAATGTTGGTGAGTTCATAAGCAGTATTTGAAGAAAAACAATGTTTCGTATCGTTTGAAAATCACCAGAAAATCCGATATTTTCTGAAAAGTAAAGCTTTTGAAAACGTTTGTGAAGATCCATAGGTATGCTTGTTTGTTTCTATACTTGTAAAAATTGTTCATTTAAGTTGTATGCATTTCAAATCTGTATGTATTGAAAACCCTAGGAAAACCCGATGTTTTCCTAATTCCTTGAATTCCATGAAGTTACATTGAAACCATTGCATAGCGTGTAGTGTCAGTCCCAGGCGACGTTGGATTATTTTTGAGCATGATTAATTGCTACAAACACGCATTACACAAACGACCAGTTTATAGCTATACTAACGATCCCGTAGGCATCGTCCGTACTAATCACGTTATCCAACCGCCCTGACTACGTGTAGTCCCACATCCGAAGAGAAAGAGGGCACGAAGACCTCGATGACTCCATTAACCGGTTGGGGATAAGAATGTACGAGGGGTCCCAGACCCGCCTCGCATGAATTGTAGACTTTACTAGCAATACCAAAGGACCCTTGGGGACCAGTAGTATACAAGCCATTGAAAGTCCTTTTACGTTGTGTTAGATCGGTAAAACCCAACATTTCGTAAGATATAGGTCTTCGGGCCTTAAGATCAGGTCATTGGGCTAGCTAGGCTCAACGAACAAGATTTTACACTTTTGGGGCCCAAAGATGGTGCGTAGACGTCTGTGCACACTCGCATGTATATTGAATTCCCAAACGTTACTTGTATGAATCGTAGTGTCGTAGAGTCGTCGTGTTAGTAGTTTCGGATTTATATTGGTTCGAGACCGAACCAATTCGTTTCACAACGATTTTTGGTATTGTAGTGTATTGTATTTCGTCGATAGTCGCGGTGCCATTATTTGATCAAATTGCATGTATTGAATTAGCCTTGAAAGTTTTATGTTTTCAGCCCCTCATTGTTTGTAAAATTTACTTTTTCAACCCTTTAATTAAATACTTTCCGGTTTGGTCCTTAAATCAATTTTCTTGACATTTTAACACCAAAAATTATTGAAATTGATATTTTTCAGCATATTTTTCAATGAAAACAGTTTAAGTCCCTGAAATTTCAGTTTTCTCGGTTATAACCCTTCTTTTCGCAACTTTGACAATTTTGGCCCAAATTGTAAAATTTTTGCAACTTTGGTCCTTTTTAAATTTAAAAAGCATTTTAAACCTTTGAAAAGGACTTGGAACACTTATAGTTCACTGTTTTACAGAAAAACACAGTTTTGGCCCTCCAAAACAGAAAATCTCGCATAATGGGCCTCATTGGGCCGAAAATGTCATTTTTAGCCCATTAAGCTTGAAATTTATGTTTTTAATCCTCTAAATGAGTATATTTCCAGAAATTGTTCTATTGAAACTGTTTTGACACACCTCATCCATCAAAATTCGTGATATGTCAAGTTGGGCCCTTAATTTTGTATTTTTCACATTTTAGGTCCAAAAATTGTGTTTTTAGCCCAAAGAAATTGTTACTAAGCCATTTAGCTATTTTTCTAGAAACACTTTGTATGTAGAAATATATTTGATGCTAAAATCATTTAACATAAGGTATATCTCGGTTTTGAGGGGTTTTATGGCTAGATCCAACATTATAACACACAAAAGCACACATATAAGCATGGAAATCATACAAGGCATACAAAACACATATAGATCTACACTTTCACTTGTATTCCCCCCCCCCCCCCCCACAAAACTCATAAAAACAGAAAATAGGGGGTATGAAGCTCACCTTGTTTGAAGCTTTCGGTTTTTGAAGAAAAGATGGAAGAAAACTTGGTGATTTTTGGCCTTAGCACTCTTTCCTTGAAGATCTCGAGTTTGAGGTGCTTCTAGGATGTAAGATCACGATTTGGAATAGATTTAGAAGAGGTTTTTGATGGAATGAAATAGCTAGATCATGGATATAAGTAAATACTTACCTAAGATGATGATTAGCTTGAAAGATCCTCTTGAAAGCTTCTAAATTTCGAGATTTTTGAGTGGGGAGAGAGGAGTTTTCTTGAAGGAGTTGAGAGATTTTTGTGAATGTGTGTGTGTTTGAGTATGGCCGAGAGTGAGAGAGAGAAAAGAAGAGAAGTGATTTTGAAGTAATATGTGCTTGGAAGTATGAGTTCCATGCATAGATACCCTTTGGTTAATAATGAGGTGGCAAGCATTAAGTCAACTCTTCCATTTCCTCTTGGGCTTGGGCATTGGGCCGAGAATTTGGAAGGGAAAAGGAAAATTTTGGGCCTTTATCCCTAAGCCCAATATTAGAGTTAATCTTGGGTATGTTTTAAGTCTAAAGGAATGTGGTAGGATTTTTATATTTTTATTGGACTAGTTTAGGTTATTCATGTATCAAGGCTTTTAATTCATTTCATTCTAGGACCAACATGGCCCAAAATGTTGAAATAAATTAGTGTGGGTCCAATTAGAGCCCAATTAGGGTTATAAGCCCATGATAGTCTAATTGGAAGCTTATTGGTCCATTTGGATCCAATAAGGAAGTCCTAGTCCAAAGTGGACTTAAACAAGGACTTCTAGGGTCTCCAATTGTTTGATGACTATTTGTAGTACTTTGCATGATGTATTTGATTGAAGTTTTTGATGTCATAATCATAGGTGTCAACCATTTTCTTAAGTTTTTGATTCACATTAGCTTGAGTGTATAGATTACATGACACAAAATTTTCAGTTGTGACACAAACCGTCTGGCGACTTGGGTAGTTTGGTCACAAAATCCATGGTAATCCTTTCCCATTTCCACTCAGGAATTATTGGCTACTGTAGTAATCCAGAGGGCTTCTGATATTCAACCTTTACTTTAGCACAAGTGAGGCATTTTCTCACATAAGTTGCAATCTCTGCGTTCATATTTGGCCACCAATAATGTTGCTTAACATCGAAGTACATCTTGTCTGAACCCGAATGGATTGAGTATCGCGTCTTGTGAGCCTCATTCATGACTACCTATCTGAATCCCCCAAGTTTAGGGACCCATATGCGGTTCATGAAGTAGTATGCTCCATCTTCCTTCACCTACAAGTTCTTCTCCATTCCACACAACGCTTCACTTGTTTTGTTTTCCGCCTTCATGGCATCTAACTGAGCCATTCTGATTTGCGAGGTCAGGTGGGATTGGATGGTTATCGAGAGAGTTTTCATACGACAATTTGAGTATTCCTTCCGACTCAAGGCATCGGCTACTACGTTAGCCTTGCCTGGATGATACTTGATTTCGCACTCGTAGTCGTTTAGCAATTCGACCCATCTTCGTTATCTCATGTTTAGCTCCTTTTGATTCAAGATGTGCCCAAGACTCTTGTGGTCAGTGAAGATAGTGCACTTGGTACCGTACATGTAGTGTCTCCAAATCTTCAGGGCGATGACCACTGCTCCCAGTTCCAGGTTGTGGGTCGTATAATTCACTTCGTGTGTCTTTAGCTTTCGGGACGCGTAATCTATCACCTTTCCACCCTAATTTGACGCATCGTAGTAGACTATAAGGTCTTCTATTACTTCGGGTAGTGATAGCATCGGCGCACTGCAGAGTGCTTGCTTCAGAGATCGAAACACGGCCTCCTGCTTGTCCGTCCATACGAAGGGTACACCTTTTGTGTAATCGAGGTAAGTGTCTTGGCGGTCTTAGAGAAGTTCTAGATGAATCTTCTGTAATAGCCTGCGAGACCTAGAAATTGGCGAATTTCTGTGGGTGTTGTTGGGATTGCCCAACCTTCAATGGCCTTGACCTTAGAAGGATCCTCATGTATTCCTTCCTGACTAACAACATGACCCAAAAAGCTCACGCTTCGGAGCCAAAAGTCGCACTTGGAGAGTTTTGCGTACAACTTTTCAGTTCGCAAGGTTTCCAGGATTTGTCAAAGGTGTTGGCCGTGTTCTTCTTGGCTTTGGGAATATACTAGGATATCATCGATGAAAATGATTACGAAATTATCAAGAAAAAGTCGGCAGATTCAATTCATTAGGTCCATGAATGCAGCAGGAGCATTCGTTAGATCGAAGGGCATTACAACGAATTCATAATGTCCGTAACGAGTTCGAAAGACGGTTTTTGGAATATCCTCCTCCCGAACATTGACTTGGTAGTATCCGGATCGCAGATCTATCTTTGAGAAGTAACTAGCTCCTTGTAGCTGGTCGAATAGGTCTTCGATTCATGGAAGTGGATATCGGTTTTTGACAGTAAGTTTGTTAAGTTCTCTGTAGTCGATACACATCCTGAATGTACCGTCTTTCTTCTTGACAAAGAGAATTGGAGCTCCCCAAGGTGAGAAACTGGGTCGGATGAATCCTTTATCCAAAAGCTCATTGAGTTGACTGGACAACTTTTGCATCTCTGTAGGAGTCAATCTGTAGGGCGATTTGGCCATAATGGTAGCTCCTGGTACAAGGTCGATTCGAAACTCGACTTGTCTTTCTGGGGGTATCCTCGAAAGATCATCAGTAAAGACGTCAAGTCCTTCTTTCGTAGGTGCTTCTGTGCCTTAATGCACGAGATAAGACGAAGGTTCGTGCTGGGTTTGTCTCTGTTAACAACTAGGGTTTCATGATTTGGGAGATGAAGGCGAACGACCTTCTCGTGACACATAATTTCAGCATGGTGGGGGCTTAACTAATCCATGCCAATAATCACATCAAAACTCCTAATGGAAACATGCATTAAGTTTATTTGAAAGACGTGGTAATTTAAGGTTAGGGTACATTCGATATAGATTTCCCCCGTGGATTCTGTCTTCCCATTAGCCATTTCCACTGTAAAGGTTTCATTGAGCTTCTGGGGTTGTTGATTTAATAGGTGTTTGAATTGATTTCTTACAAAACTCCGCTCTGCCCCAGTATCAAATAGGATGCATGCATATCTGTGATTTAGGGGAAACGTACCAGTAACAACAGTGGGATCCTAAACTGCTTCTCCCTGACCCATAGCTAGCACCCTTCCTGTTCCTGCGTTCCCAGAGTTGTTGGCGTTGGGGCAATTCTGACAGATATGCCCTGTCTTTCCACATCCGTAGCATGTGGGGCTTGACCCCGCGTTATTGTTGTTGTTGTTGTTGTTACGGTTTCTGTATTTGTTTTTGTTTCCTTGCGGTTGATTCTGGGGAGGATAGGTCCTGCAATACTTTTTAGTGTGACCCTTCCGATTGCAGCTGGCGCAATGCATTTCCCTGCATTCGCCGTTTGTGGTGGCAGTTGCAGTTGTTGCACTTTGGGAGATTCCCAGAATACTGCCTAGGAGCACTTGGATTAGCTGAGACTGGAGCATGTGGTGTGAAGGGTACTTGAGTGGTTGCAGCATTGACCATCACCGTTTGTTGCTTCTTTGCTAATTCCGAGCCTTGTCTCCCTTTGCTCTTATTGTTTTTCCCTTTCTTGTTGTCATTCTCTTTCTTGCCCTCGATTTTCGCTGGCTTCTCGCCCTTTTTGTTGTTATGGTCGTACAACTTCTTGGCCAATCTCTTGGCGCTTTCGAACGTTTCAGGTTTTGCAGCGATCACATTTCCTTGAATTGAGGAGGTTAGTCCCCAGATGAATCGTTCGATTTTCTTTCCTTTAGACGAAATCATGCCAGGGCACATTAATGACAGCTCGCTAAACTTTGATATGTATGCATCTATATCAGAGTTTCGGACGGTGAGATCCCACAACTCTTGCTCCATCTTCTGAATTTCGCCGCGAGGGCAGTACTCAGCCATCAGCCTTTCCTTCAGCTCCGTCCATGGCATCGAGTTGGCTACAGGGAGATTCGTGGCCTCTATATGCCAATTCAACCAGGTGACAGCCTGGTCGAGAAAGGTGCATGCGACAAACTTCACTTTCAATTCCTCGGGGCATTCACATATTTCGAACACTGATTCCACCTTCTCTATCCACCTTTTCAGGGCTATGACACCACCCGTGCCATTAAAGGTTCGCGGCTTGGCATTGGTGAAATCCTTGTAGGTGCATGTTTTGGTTTGTCCTTGATTTATCCCGTTGTTTGAATTTCCGGCCCCTTGTCCGTTGACTCCTCCATTGTTCCCTTGGCGAATTTGAGCCATAGCTGCGGTGACCGCAGCAGACACAACTACTTGGAATGTAGCTGAGTCAACCTCTGGAGGGGTTGGTCCAGGGTTACCGCGAGTAGGTCGTCGAGGCATCTTTCTGTCGTGGAGCGGAAAGATGTTGAGTGTCTGGGCTTTTATGAGATTGTGATCCTATAAACTAGGTGTGTGGCACGAACTTAAGTAATTTCACAATTTAGCATATAATCATGGATATATAACACATAGCAGATTACAACATCACAGTGGAACACATAAAACCTTTCATTAATAATATCCGCATTTTTCGATACATGAAAATTTTGCTCGAAAGAGCAACACATAAGTGATGCAAATTCAGCAACATAACGGCTCTATGAGTAGTGTAATCACTTAAACATAGAGTCGGCGTACATAGCATAGATCCTAGTACTAGTAAGATAAGTCTATTCCTAACACTCTAGGGAGCGCCCTATGACAGTAGGGAGATCATATGCCAAAGTGTTGAGCCAAAAACTGAGCCATCTCAGTCATTTCTCCAATGACCTCATCCCTCTCATGCTCAGCTCGCACTAAACGTGCTTCCATGGCGAATAGTTGTTGCCACAGGGCAGCAATCTCAGCTTCGGGGGAGCGATTCTCCCTTGCGGGATTCACTGGTGGGGCGGGGTGGTCCTGCTGAGACTCGCTGACAGGTGATGTGGCAGAGTCCTCGCCTGAGTCTTGTCCTTCCTCCATGTCATCATCGGCCTCATCGAACTCTTAGTCAGTATCCGTGTACTCGTCAGGCCCAACGTCGTGTGCTTCCCCTTGATCTCCTTCAGGATCATCTTCAATCATCCTGTGAGCCACTAAGACCTGATGAAACTTAATGCCCTGCTGCTCCCCTTCCATAGCGACTGAGAGCAGGTATGCGAATAACTATCATTACTCCTATGATGCTTCTATTATTGTATAGATTAAGTTGTTGTTCTATTTTTGGTGCTAAAGGGGTATGCTTTTAGGTTCCCTAGCCATCACGATCTCATCGGTACATGTGATAGTTGTACCTTGGAGGAATGTAATTGATCAGGCTACATCCACTCCTTGATACGACTATGAACAATCCTCGCTTAACCGAGATGCTAGCATTATCTTGTTTGGTTCTGTTTTATGTTCTGTTACCAAAATCACGCAAGCAAAGATGTTTTATGGTTGTGTTTTTATTTGTTTTTGTTTTGTTCAGAGTTGGGTTGGTCCCCTTTTTTTGGTTTATAGTTGCATATCAATGTGTGGTTAGATATGCTAGTTCACTATAAACAATGCTCTGATACCAACCCGTCACACCCCCGAACCAGATGGCGGAAACGTTCGAGGGCTCGCGTGACTTTAATTAAATACCATCACAATGAATATGTGACAACCCGAGATTTCCATTCTGTACAAACCATATCAAGTCAGTAGAAGACTAGAACAGTTACAATGAATTTCCAGACTTTTGGGTATAAGTTTGAGTATTTCAGGTTTACACTTAAGGAGATATCAGGAGAGTAAATGCACTAGGGTTTTGTATAACTTTGTTATTCCAAAACTCTATGATATTAGAGTTCATTGCGTGAATAAAATATTTTCTACCAAAAATCCCAGGACTATATATAGGATTCTGAGCCATATTTATTCATTAGTTACATTTCCAACTAGAGAAAAGCCGAATTCTATCTCAAGGATCTTCGGACTTTCGTTCCAGAATGTGAGTACTTCTATCTAGTTGTATTATATAGCTTAGATTGTGCTTAATAACATCAAAATCATATCAAGACAACAAGATTTGAGAGTTTACCGCCCAAGAACATATTGGAACGTAACCCCTCCTTTAAGGCACAAATGGTGCCTAGTCCTTTCCTTAAGCAATGAAACTAGTTTGGACTTGTACCCTAATGTGTTTAGGACTAGAAAACACACTTAGAACACCAAGAGTAAGGTGTTCACGGCCCAAGAAGTTCCAGGGCCGTGAACTCCAAAGAATACGACCAAAAGGTACTTAAAACTCTCCTAAAGCCTTGTACACTAGCCTAGTTTAGATCCTAGTTGAATTAGGGACTTGAAATAGCCAAAAACACCCTTCCTAGGGAGATTACGGCCGTAATCTCCATGTGGTTTGGTCCTAGGGCCGTGAACTCCTAAAAGGAGTTATATAATACCCTAAACTCTTCCAAAGACCAAGCCATTAAGTAGAAATGCTTCTAGGGAACATGTAGAACTTCAAAGCACAAAATAACCTTAAGCTTAGGAGCTTACGGCCCTAAACTCAACAGTTTACGACTGTAAACTCCTTGTATGTTGGTTCTTGGAGAGTAAACTCAAGGATGGGGTCCTTTGGAACCCTAAACCCACCCAAACACTTGTTTAAGCCTTGAAGCACTTAACCACTTAAGTTGTAATAGCTTTGAGCATCATTTAGAGACCCAATTAAGAGTTTACGGCCAGGAGCTTACTCCCCTGGGCCGTAAACTCCAACACACATGGTCTTTGGACCATAAACTCACGTATGATGTTTTACAGTCCTTTGTTGCAACCCGATAGCCTACTAGCACTTGACCAAAGTGTTTTCCTTGCAATAAGATGTTTATACATGTTTAATTCGTGGTAAAATCACTAATTGGTTATATACATATGTCTTCATATGTATTTAGGATTATTGTGTGTGTCTAAGTCTTCACTTGACACCAAGCAGTGGTCCGACACTTCCTTCCGATCCGCTCACTGCAGGTGAGTTCATACCCCTTGAATTAACCTTTTAAATGTTTTCAAATGTTTACAAATGCTTTATGGGTGGGGAGGGGGGGGGAATACAGGTTGAATCATGATTAGTTATTATATCCATCACACGTGATTAATAACTAAACATGCAAATGACTTTACCTTACGTTAACTGTTTTGCCAATCAGTTTTCATCAAATGTTTATCTTGAACGTGTTTAAGTGTTTAAAACACTTTATTAAACTGTTTATTAAACATAGTATGTTTCATTTCAAACCCTGTTACATTTGTGGGTCAAACAAAGGTTCCTTTATACTTAAACTGTTGTTATCAATCAAATACTTTCAAACCATTTTATAAATTGACATCAAGTCGATATCTTCTTAGATATTAATTTTCCTTTAAAGGTTTTACAAAACTCCTTATATATTTTTATATTGTCAATTGCATGCCAGTATATGTATAATTATATAATTAATGTTTAAAGGACTTAGGAAGGCTAACCCGCTTTATTTCCTTTTTCCCGTTGGGATGGGGTCTGGTAGGGTATCAGGTATCCGTCCGAAGGTCGTTTAATTAAGCAATTATATATCATGTATACATATAGAGACATCAGAGTTGTCCTCAGTCAGTTCAGTATCGTTGGGTAGAAAAGGCATTACTTCAGGTTATACATGTACATGGTTAGTAACTATTATAGGTTTAGTTAGGAAATACCACTTACCATTCCAAGTACAAGGAATCACACAAGAGTCAGTTCATTCATGAGTCTATACTACTACATTACATGATACATGAGTATGTTTTCATAGACACGCTTACATGAGTACGTTTACATAGATATGCTTATATGAGTACGTTTACATAGATATGCTTACATGAGTACGTTTACATATGCTTACATGATACATGAGTACGTTTATATATGCTTACAGGATACATGAGTATGCTTATATAGATATGCTTATATGACTTCATTCACATATATACATTTATTTGTATGCACATACATGGATATGTGTACCTAGATTCACTAGGATGATTTACTAGTACATTATGTGTAAATTGTCCTGCCTATCCCAGTTCAACGGGATGTCTAGACGGGACTAACCATTCCGGAACCCACCTATTAGCAACAGTGGTAGATGAACATCTACGGATGCCTACGATTATTACTTATATTAGGGGTACCTTTACGGGACTAACCATTCATTTAGCCTACTGTTCGCTATAGAGGCAAATGAACATCTACGGATGCCTACGGTTAATACTTATATTAGGAGTACCTTTACGGGACTAACCATTCCTTAAACCTGCTACAGCTACAGAGGAAAATTGAACAATCTACAGATGTTCAAAGGTTATACATTTCGCTAGTCACGATGTCATGTTAATCTTAATACAAAAGGACAACACTTACATGATTATATTTTCCTTATTACCTTTATATTGTGACTCATACACATAATCGATGAGGTATACTTTAGTTTTATACTAATAGTTAAACAGGGAAAAACCATCACATTTACAGAGATGTGTACTTTCAAAACAGTCGGGTTTTGGTAGAAGACTACTTTCAAAATAGTAGGGTCTTGGTAGAAGACTTCTTTCATAGGGATCATAGCGATTTCTAGGGTTAGTCAAACGCTTTCCATTACTTACAGACATTTACATACTTATATGAGCTTTCTTTCAAAACAATTTTAAGACTTCCATTACAAGTTTTACACATCGAAGACACATTAATACTTATGAATTCACCAGCTTCTTGGCTGATACCTGCTTTCAAAATAACTTGTATTCTCAGGTCACACGTAGACCGGTATGACGACCAGGTTTGTGAAGACGGAGCAGTCCAGACTCGTCTTATTCTGATTATTCATTTTATTGTTATACATTATGATAGAACACACTTGTATATAAAATTCATACTATTAATGCAATGGATGATGTTGTTTCTTGTTTACTACTTTACATTGTTGTGATACATTACATGACGTCCTCCGCCCCTGAACATTTCCGTAGTTCTCGATTTTGGGGTGTCACACCCCCGAACCAGACGGCGGAGACGTCCGAGGGCTATTGTGACTCAATTGAATACCATCACAATGATTATACATGAATCATAACATCATTCATCACCATGCATTGAAATATTACAACAGATATTGTTTACATTGAGTAAATTGTTTTGAACATTACATTTCCATAACTTAACCCGTTCGATACTAATTTAAACAAAACACCATGACATCACTGGATACCTATTCTTCGATTTACCTGTTACCTGAGAATACAAGTATTTTGGAAAACGTCAACATATGAAATGTTGGTGAGTTCATAAGTCATGTTTGAAAAATAATGATTTTTGTGAAGTTTGAAAACCCAGAAAATCCGATATTTTCTGAAACACGTATTGTATATAAGAAAAAGTGTGGAGATCCGTAGTATGCTTGTCGATTTTTTTTGTTATCGTGTATAATTGTTAAACCTTGTATACATTTCATAGGTAAGAGTGTTGACTTCCTGGGAAAACCCGATGTTTTCCCAATACATAGAATTACACGTCTTATTTATTGTTATACCGATACGACGACTGTTTATGATTACCCAGGTGACATTGGATTAATTATGGGTTGTGAGTCGTTATAATCATGCATTAATGGAAATGACTAGTTTATAACTACCAAATACAGACGATCCCTTGGGCGTCGGCTGTACTACTCACTTAATCCAACCACCCTGACTTCTCATAGCCCCACAACTGAGGAGAAAGGAGGGTACGAAGCCCCCGTTATTTCCATAAGTCGTTCAAGGCTATCGTGAATGCGAAAGGCACTTGGCCCAACTCGCATTTGACTTCTCGACTTTGCTAGCAGTACCAATGGACCCTTGGGCCCAAAGCACAATAAAGCTATTGAAAGTCCTTTTACATGGAATTAGGTCATAGAAGGCCCAATAACATGTAAGCGCGTTCCCTTCCGGCCTAAAGATCATGTTATTGGGATAGCTAGGCCCAACAAGCACGATTTGAAACTTTCAAGCCCAAAGATTGAATATTGACTTGTCGTAAATTTTGCGTGTTTATGGAAGTACTAACGTTTATTGATTTTAGTTTTGTAATTGATCCGAGACCGAATCAAATCGTTTGGTAACAATATTGGTGTTGAAGGTGTATTTGTTATTACGTTTCGCCGGTAGTCGTAGTGCTCGTATTTTGTCTTATGGGATTTATTTGTTTATAAGTAAGAGTTTACCTTTTTATGACCCTTCTTGGATAAAATCTACACTTTTAATCCTTTATATAAAAGAATTTCCACTTTAGTCCTTAAACCAGTTTTCTTGACACTTTAGTATCAAAACTTATTGAAAAGACATTTTCAGCCCAGATTTACTTAATAAACAGCTTAAGGCCTTCAAAAATGAAGTTTTCTTGGTTGGAACCCCCATTTTTCGCAATCTTTACAGTTTTGGGCCGAAAAGCCCATTTTTAGCCCATTATGTTCAAAATTTAAATTTTAAGCCCCTCAAAAGCGTTGATATTCAGAAAAATATATTAGAAACTGTTTGGACCATTTTCAACCTCCAGAAATTTTCATTTGTCGTTTTGGGCCCTTAGTTTTTGTATTTTTGACAATTTGAGCCCAAAAATGGGTTTTATGTCCAAAAATGTTCATCCTAACCAAATAAATTATTTTTCTTGACTTGATTAGTGGAAAATGGTATAAGTCATGCTTATTTCATTCCTCATGTTGTAGATCTTGGTTTTTATGTACATTTTGGCTAACATATTCATCACAAAACACATAAAATCATACATACAAGCATAAAAATCACACAAGGCATACATTTACTCATAGATCTACACATTTGCTTTTATTCACCCCCATAAAAACTCATAAAAACTAAAAAAGAGGGGGTATGAAGCTCACCTTGGGTGTGATTTCGGTTTTTCGAAGGAAAAGATGAGAAGAATTCCATCCTAGCAACCTTTCTTGGAAGATCTCGAACTTGGATGCTTCTTAGGTGCTAGATCATAAGTTTGAATGAATTAAGAGGTGATTTTTGAATGAAATGAAGTAGCTAGCTTATGGATCTAAGCAATATTTTACCTTAGATGATGATTTTTATGGAAGAAGTCCCTTGAGCACTTCTTAGATCTCGAAAATATGGAGGAGAAATGAGAGAGTTTCTTGAGAGAGAGCAAGAGAGAGAAGGAGAAGAAGAGAGTGCTTGCATGGAAGTATGGGAAATGCATGGAAATCCTTTAGGCAATTGTGACGTGGCACACACACAAAGTCAACTCTTCCTCTTTGTAGGCTTGGGCTAAGAATGGAGAGGGAAAGGGAAGATTTTTTGGGCTTTTTGCCCCTAAGCCTATATTATAGTTATGTTAAGTGATGTTTGGTCCAAATAATCATCAATGTGAGTCTTATGACCTATTAGGGCAAAATTAGGTTAATCATGGCCCAAAATGGGTCATATAATTAATTTATTTCATTCTAGGCCCAATATGGCCCAAAATATTGAAATATATGGAAGTGGGTCCAATTAGAGCCCATTTAAGAGTTCTAAACCCAAGATAGTCAAATTGGAAGATTATTGGTCCATTGGGCCTAATAAGGAAGTCCTAGTCCAAATGGACTTAAACAAGAACTCCTATGGTTTCCAATTGCTTGTTGACTACTTGAAATGCTTGCATGGGGTGTTTGTTTGAAATTTTGTTGTCATAGAGTATGCATCATACGTGCTCTTATGTCTTTGATTCACAATTTGACTTAAGTGTTGTAGTTACAAGGCACAGAAATTTCTAGTTGTGACATCATCCCCTCGTTAGAGGGAATTTCGTCTCGAAAGTCTTTTGAAAGCTAGATTTGAGAATGCTAGAACATGTGAGGGTACTTTTGCTTCATTTGGTCTTCGCGCTCCCACGTGAATTCTGGTCTACGCTTCGCGTTCCACCATACTTTCACGATCGGGATGCGACTTTGTTTAGTACGCTTCACCTCCCTGTCCATGATTTCGACTGGTTCCTCAACGAATAGGAGATTCTCGTTGATTTCAATCGCGTCAAGGGTAATGACGAGAGTTTCATCCGATAGGCACTTCTTTAGATTGGAAACATGAAACACGGGGTGTACACTGCTGAGCTCAGCGGGTAGTTGCAGTTTGTACGCCACTAGACCTATTCGGGCAATGATCTCGAAAGGTCCAATGTATCATGGGTTCAGTTTTCCCCATTTTCCGAAACGAATGACCCCTTTCCGGGGTGAAACTTTTAACAGTACTCGATCCACTCTAAGGGCTTTCGCCGTTTATCAGCGTAGCTCTTTTGTCGGTCACGCGATGCATGTAGTCGAGCACTGATTTGAACTATCTTTTCCGTGGTTTCATGAATGATCTCCGGCCCCGTTAACGCCTTGTCCGATGCCAGTTTCTTTGCTAGCTGGGTGTCGCCCACCTCAGCCCAACACAACGGTGATCTACACTTACGTCCATATAGTTCTTCGAAAGGAGCGACTTTGATGCTCGAATGATAACTGTTGTTATATGAGAATTCAACTAAGGGTAAGTGGGTATCCCAAGACTTCCCAAAGTCTATCACACGTGCGCGAAGCATGTCTTCGAGTGTCTGGATGGTTCGCTCACTTTGACCGTCTGTTTGTGGGTGATAAGCGTTGTTCATGTCGAGATGGGTTCCAAGTGCTTTCTAAAGTGATTGCCAAAAACGTGAAGTGAATCTACTGTCCCTATCTGATATGATAGACATTGGTACTCCATGAAGTCTCACGATTTCTCGAATGTATAATCATGTCAGTCTCTCCAGCTTGTAGGATTCTTTTATTGGTAGGAAATGGGTGGATTTCGTAAGTCAGTCAACTATTACCCATATAGTGTCTAATCCGTCCGACGTCTTGGGTAGCTTGGTCACAAAGTCCATCGAAATCCCTTCCCATTTCCACTCGGGGATCACCGGTTGTTGTAATAACCCGAGGGCTTCTGTTACTCCACCTTTAGTTTGGCGCAAGTGAGACATTTGCTGACATATGTGGCAATTTATGCCTTCATGTTAGGCCGCCAATAATGTTGTTTAATATCCAAGTACATCTTGTCCGAACCTCGATGGATGGAGTATCGTGTCTTGTGAGCTTCATTCATGACTACCTCCCTAAATCCTCCGAGTTTAGGGACCCAAATACGGTTCATGAAATAGTATACTCCGTTCTCCTTTACCTCTAGATTCTTCTCCACTCCGCGTAATGCTTCGCTTGCTCTGTTTTCCGTTTTCATGGCATCTGACAGGATTACCCCGATTTGAGTGGTTAGGTGAGATTTGATGGTTACTGAGAGAGTTTTCACACGAAGATTAGAGTACTCCTTCCGGCTCAAGGCATCAGCTACCACGTTGGCCTTGCCTGGGTGGTATTTGATTTCACACTCGTAATCGTTTAATAGTTCAACCCATCTTCGTTGCCTCATATTCAGCACTTTCTGATTTAAGATGTGATGGAGACTTTTGTGGTCCATGAAGATGGTGCACTTCGTACCATAAAGGTAATGCCTCCAAATCTTCAGAACAAAGACCACTGCTCTTAATTCTAGATCGTGGGTTGTATAATTCACTTCGTGTGTCTTTGGTTGGCGGGATACGTAAGCTATCACTCTTCCATGCTGCATGAGAACGCAACCTAAACCCTGATTTGACGCGTCACAGTAGACCACAAAATCTTCCGTTCCCTCTGGTAGAGATAGTACCAGGGCACTGCAGAGGGCTTGCTTCAGGGTTCGGAATGCAATTTCTTGTTTTTCCGTCCATTTGAATGGTACGCCCTTTTGTGTAAGCGATGTAAGTGGCTTGGCGATCCTAGAGAAATTTTTAATGAACCTCCTATAGTAGCCTGCTAGGCCTAAGAATTGGTGAATTTATGTGGGTGTCGTCGGGACTGCCCATCCTTCAACGGCTTTGACATTAGAAGGATCCACATGAATTCCTTCCCGACTAACAACATTACCTAGGAAGTTCACGCTACGGAGCCAGAACTCACACTTGGAGAGTTTTGCGTATAGCTTTTCCGTTCGCAGGGTTTCCAGGATTTGTCGGAGATGTTGGCCATGCTCTTCTTCGCTTCGGGAATAGACTAGAATGTCGTCAATGAAGACGATAACAAAGTTGTCGAGGAGTGGTCGATAGATTCGGTTCATCAGGTCCATAAATACGGCAGGGGCATTTGTTAGACCGAAGGGCATTACGACAAATTCATAATGTCCGTAACGAGTTCGGAAAGCGGTTTTGGGAATATCCTCTTCCAGGACCTTGAGCTGATGGTACCCGGACCGTAGATCTATCTTAGAGAAGTAACTAGCCCCTTGGAGCTGGTCAAACAGATCGTCGATTCGTGGGAGTGGATAGGGATTCTTGAAAGTGAGTTTGTTTAACTCTCTGTAATTGATGCACATTCTAAAAGATCCATCCTTCTTTTTGACAAAGAGGACCGGAGCTCCCCATGGTGAGTAGCTGGGTTGGATGAATCCCTTACCCAGGAGTTCGCTGAGTTGGCTGGACAATTCCTGCATTTCAGCGAGAGCTAGTCGGTAAGGCGATTTAGCGAGAGGGGTTGCTCCTGGAAGGAGGTTAAATTCGGAACTCAACTTGTCTCTTTGGGGGTTCTCCAAGGAGATCCTCAGGAAATACGTCTGGGAATTCACGTGCTACTGAAATGTCTTGAATGTTAACCTCTCCCTTGGTTTTATCCATTATTTGAGCCAAGAACGTCAAATTTTTATTTCATAGATGCTTCTGTACCTCGACGAACGACATGAGGCGAAGGTTCGTGCTAGGTTTGTCTCCTGTAAATAACTAGGGTTTCGTGATTGGGAAGGTGAAGGCGAACAACCTTCTCGTGACACATAATTTTAGCATGGTGGGGGCTTAACCAGTCCATGCCAATAATCACATCGAAACTCCTAATGGAAACAGGCATCAAGTCTATTCGAAAGACGTGTTGATTTATAGTTAGGGTACATCCGATGTAGATTTCCCCAGTGGATTCGGTTTTCCCCTTGGCCATTTCCACCGTAAAGGCTTCATTGAGCTTCTGGGGTTGTTGTTTTAACAAATGTTTAAACTTATTACTCACAAAACTTCACTCCGCTCCGGTGTCAAATAGGATGCATGCATAAGTGTAGTTTAGGGGAATCGTACCGGTAACAATAGCAGAATCCTGAATAGCCTCCCCCTGACCCATGGTCAGCTCTCTTCCGGTTCCTCCATTTCCGTGATTGTTGTTGTTTGGGCAGTTTTGACGGAAATGCCCAGTCCTTCCACATCCATAGCAGGTGTGGCTAGGTCCTGCAATGTTGCTGCCGGTGTTGGTGTTGTTGTTGTAGTTGTTGTTGTTGTTGCTTCCCTGTTGTTGATTTTGAGGAGGGTAAGTCCTGCAGTACCCTGTCGTGTGCCCTTTCCGATTGCAACTGGTGCACTGCATTTCCTTGCATTCTCCATTGTAATGGAAACCGCACTTGTTGCACTTGGGAAGATTACCGGAATAAGGTCTAGGAGCACTTGGAGTACCTGAGGCTGGAGCATGTGGTGTGGATGGAACTTGAGTGGTCGTAACATTAACTGCCACTGTTTGCTGCTTCTTGGACGATTCGGAGCCTTGACGCCTCTTTCTCTTGTTGTTCTTCCCTTTCTTGCTATCATTTTCCTTCTTAACTTCAGTCTCCACTGGCTTCTCACCCTTCTTGTTGTTGTGGTCATATAGCTTCTTGGCCAATCTCTTGGCACTATCGAAAGTTTCAGGATTTGCAGCTATCAGGTTTCCTTGGATCGGGGAGGTTAGTCCCTAGATGTATCGTTCGATTTTCTTTCCTTCTAAGGTGATCATGCCAGGACATAACAGAGACAGTTCGCTAAACCTTGATATGTAGGCATCTATGTCGGCGTTCCGGATAGTGAGATTCCACAGCTCTTGTTCCATTTTCTGAATTTCACCACGAGGACAGTATTCGGCCATCAGGATTTCTTTCATTTCTGCCCATGGCATGGAATTGGCTATGGGGAGTGTCATGGCTTTCACGTATCCGTTCCACCAAGTGAGCACTTGGTCAACAAAAGTGCATGCATCAAACTTCACCTTCATCTCTTCAGGGCAGTCACATATCTCGAACACCGATTCCACCTTCTCGATCCATCGTTTCAGGGTGATTACTCCTCCAGTGCCGTTAAAGGTTCGTGGTTTGGCGTTGGTGAAGTCTTTGTAAGAACATGTTTTGGTGGGTCCTTGATTCATCCCGTTGTTCGAACTCCCGGCCCCTTGTCCGTTGACTCCTCCATTGTTCCCATGGTGAATTTGTGCCATTGTTGTGGTGACCGCAGCAGATACAGCTGCCTGGAATGCAGCTGAGTCAACTTCGGGTCGGGTTGGTCCCGGGTTTCCGCGAGTGGGTCGTGGAGGCATCTTTCTGTCATAGAACGGAAAGATGTTGAGTGTATGTGGTTTTTGTGAGGTTGTGATCCTATAGACTAGGTGTATGGCACAACTTAAGTACTTCTACAATTTAGCATACAATCATGGATACATAACACATAGCAGATTATAACGTCATAATAAAACATATAAAATCTTTCATTACTATTATCCGCACTTTGATACATGAAAATTTTGCTCGAAAGAGCATACATAAGCGATACTAGTTCGACAGCATAACGGCTCTATGAGTAGTGTAGTCACTTAAACATAGAGTCGGGGTACATAATATAGATTTTAATGACCTAGTAAGATAAGTCTATCCCTAGCACTCCATGGTGTGTCCTAAGATGGTGGCGAGATCATATGCCAAAGTGTTGAGCCGACAACTGAGCCATCTCAGTCATGTCTCTGATGACCTCATCCCTCTCCTGCTCAGCTTGCACTTCACATGCTTCCATGGAGAATAGCTGTTGCCGCAGGGCGGCAATCTCAGCTTCGGGAGAGTGATTCTCCCTTGCGGGGTTCACTGGTGGGGCGGTGTGGTCCGGTTGCGCCTCACTGACAAATGACGTGGTGTTATCCTTGCCCGAGTCTTGTCCTTCCTCCATGTCATCATCGGTCTCCTCAAACTCGTAGTCAGTGTCCGTGTACTCGTCAGGTCCGATTTCGTGTGCTTCCCCCTGATTCCCTTCAGGTTCATCTTCGAGCATCTCGTGAGCCACTAGGACTTGATGAAACTGAATGCCCTGCTGCTCTCCTTCCATGAAGACTGGTGATGAGTTCAAAAACTCTTTGATCGATTAGATCTTTGTAACAGGTAAATCAATAAAACAGAAACAGTAATATAAAAACACAAGTATGGATCTGAATGAGTCGAATGATTTGATTACTCAATCCTCAACAGAGCTCCACGAAGAACTTCCGTTGTAGAGGATTCTAGGGTTACAAAAGATAAGAACTTGTACGCTATTAAATCTCTATCAAAAACTTTCGTGAAGAATGCATGCAAGCATCTATATATAATAAACCCTAAACAAAACTCATGGATGGACAGGCCCATACCAGAGACAAAACTTGGACTAGCTAACGAGCCCAAAAGACGCAACACTAAACTTGACCTAACAATCTCCCCCTTTGCGTCAATTTGGAGCGAGACTATTATTTCTTCTTGCTTGGACCAGCGGCTGGAACCTTCTTGGTTGTATCAAACAGACATGGGTTAAGGGCGAGGATTGCCTGTCTGAAGCGAATGTACCATTAAATCATATCATCAAAGTACTTCTTGTCATCAGCTGAGTTCTACTTGCACCGATGAATGATCCCCAAGACATGTTTCAGGCATGCAGTGGTATAGAGATGTTTGTCTGCCAAAGCGAACAGGCATTTTTGGCCTTTGTTTCTGGTAAACATAACGAAATTTCTCTTCGGGTCTATCTTCCCCATCTGCATCATGTTGAGGTCACTTGCCGAGCCAAAAGGAAAATTGACCTAAGAGTAGGTCTTACATCATATCAGAAGTAAGAAAATTTTGACAGTTCAAAGACCTAATAGACTGAGAGTTCAAGGTCTTGAAACAAACAAGAATTTAATACTAGCATCTATATATAGACCTAATTTATATCCAAAAGATAGAGTAGAGCATTGTCTACTTCTTGCTAGATCCTGCTATGGATTTAGATAGTTATCGCTCTAGTTCACACATACGCCTATCCTGTACCAACTGAAGATTCTCCAGGAAATCTTCAGCAAGTTCATCATCTAAGGGGATTGCAGGTTCTTCTTTTGGTTCAGCATCGAGTTGTCATACCCCAAAACCATGAACGGCGAAAAAGTTCTGGGGCGGAGGACGTAATGTACAATATCATAACAATGAATAGTAGTAAACAAGCAACAAGATCATCCATTGCATTAATAATATAATTTTATACAAGTGTGTTCTGTCAAGTTATATAGACACCAAAAATACATATTAAAATAAAAGACGAGTCTTGAACGAACTCCATCTTCTCAAACCTTGGCACTTGTACCTGTCTACTGGTGACCTGAGAATACAAGTTATTTTGAAAGCGAGTATCAACTTTAAAGCTGGTGAGATCATAAGTATATTAGTGTCTGTGTTTGTACGAAAGCATTTGTAAGATGTTTTGTAAAATGTTTGAACTCTCCTAGAAAACCCTATGTTTCCTACTAATTGTAGCCTTCTACCAAGGCATCTAGTATCTGTGTGTGTGTTTATTGTAAGAGTGTGTATTCTCCCAAGTCTGACTATCATTAACCATAAATATAGTTTTTACATTACCGTGCATCGTGTGAATATTCACGAAGTGAATGCAATGGGAAAATATCATAGTACTGTAGTATTTGTAATAAGTGACTATTGCAGTACTAACTACCTTAAACCAATTGATATTTAAAGTAACATGTGATCGATCTGTATCCTGCTACTGACTGTAGTAAAACGACGATGTAAGACGCCGTAAGAAATGACATTTGGCACCCGTAGACTTGCAAGTCCCACTGTAGCGAGCAACAAGGTGTAGGATAGTCAATCTAGTATAGATCTATATGCAAACTTGTACGCTCCCCATTTATGGAGATTCCGGATACAAAAACGGTCATGGGAGGCAGTGTCATGCCCCGTTTAACGGTTCACATAATTGCATGAATGTATATGTAATAAATGTGCTAGCTGTATTGTGTGCTCTTTCTATGTCTAGCATGTATGTACTGTACTGTAATGTATAGTAATGTACTGTGTGTACTAGCTATATTGTGTGCTCTCTCTGTATCTAGCAAGTATTGACTCATGAATGAACTGACTCATTCTATTTTTCATTGTTCTAGCAATAGTTTAATATCTTCCTAAACTACCCTTATGGAAGCTTACTAGCAATGTGTGATCATGTTTGTATACCCTTCCTACCCAAAGGTATAGAACTGATTGAAGGAAACTTTTATTACTATGTATGTATACATGATACAACTAATATTTAAACGACCTTCGGACGGATAACCGATGCCCTAAAGCCACATCCCAACGAGGAAAAGGAGATAAGGTGAGCTAGCCTTCCTAAGCCCTTTAAACATTGCTTGTATAACTATACATACATGGGCATGCATTTTAAAAATATAAAAGTATTTAAAAGACTTTAAGTAAAAGTATTTGACAACAGAAGAGTTTGTAAAAACAGTTTGAAGTAAAGCATCTTGGTAACACTGTTTGAAAGTAAGAATCCGCTAGTTTGGTAGTTATTAATCACATGTGATTGATATAATAACTAGAATTGTTCAATTTGTATTCCCCCCACCCATAAAAGCATTTAAAAACATTTAAAAGGTTAATTAAGGGGTATGAACTCACCTGTAGTGAGTGGTATGGATGAACTGAAGAAATAGGATTGCTAGGTGTCAAGTGAAGACTTGTACACACACAATGATCCTAGTTAACATATAAATACACATATATGTACCCAATTAGTCTTTAAACAACTAATTTACAACGTTAAGACATCCTAAGACAAGTTAAACACTTTATATAAGTGTTTTAAGCCCCAAGGAGTGCATTTAAGTGTTTTAGGACAAAGCTATTGGGTTTAGGGTTCAAAGGAACCCGTTACTTGAGTTTACACTTTCTTGACCATAACTCATTGAGTTTACGGTCGTAAACCCTTGAGTTTACGACCATAAGCTCATAATTTTTGGAGTTTACACTTTCTTGACCATACTTCAAGTGTTTCCACTTGAAGTATAAGCCTAAGGAAGAAGTTAGGGCACCATTTCCATCCTTTGAGGAGTTTACGGCCCTAAGACCATTTCCCTCTGGGTTTACGGTCGTAAACCTATATGGAATATGGTATTTTGGTGTTTTCAAGTCCTTAACATATCAATGAAGGGATCCATGATAGTTACTAAGGCATAGGAAGGGACTAGGGTCACTTTGGCCCCTAAAGAAGGGTTTACGGTCCAAGGTGTTATTGGACCGTAAACACCTTTGATCTTGGTGTTTACTTGTGTTTTCTTGATGTAAAGAAGTAGAACAAGCTCTATGCTACTCTAGGATAGAAGTACTTACAATATAGAAGCTTGAAATGAGCTAAAAGTCCAAGAACACTAGTGTGTGTTCTTGGTGAAACTGAAGAATCAACTAGATTGAAGATCTTGAAGAAAACTTGCATGATACTTGAGAGAGCTTGAGATTTGCTTTTGAAAAAGGTGGAAAATGATATAAATGACTAAGTGTCACATATATACCTCCTTCCTTGGGATTTACGGTCGTAAACACCATTGTTTAGGTCGTAAACTCCAATATTTTGATGTGTCGGGACTTTATTGTTGCACAATAAACCCTAGTGCATCCTCTCCCCTGATATCTCCTAAAGTGTTAATCCTAAAATACTCAAACATAATCCAAAAAGTCTGAAAATTAACAGTAACTGTTCTGACTTCTATTGACTTGATATTTTGTACTGAATAGAAATTTCGGGTTGTCACATCATCCCCTCCTTAAAAGGAATTTCATCCCGAAATTAGAGTTTTAAGCAAATAAATAGTTACAAATAACAAGGTAAAAAGACGAGGATATTTCAGTTTCATTTGATCATGTCGCTCCCAAGTGAATTCAGGTCCTCGCTTGGCGTTCCAGCGCACCTTCACTATCGGGATACGACTTTGTTTCGTTTGTTTGACCTCCCGGTCCATGATCTCTACTGGTTCATCCACAAAGTTGAGGCTCTCATTGATCTCGATCTCGTTGACTGGGATAACAAGAGTCTCGTCGGACAGACACTTTTTCAAGTTCGATACGTGGAAGGTAGAATGTACGTTACTGAGTTCACGCGGTAAGTCAAATTTGTAAGCTACAGGGCCGATTCTTGCGAGAATCTCGAAAGGACCAATGTACCTTGGATTTAGCTTTCCACACTTTCCGAAGCGTGTCCAGCCCTTCTAGGGTGAGACCTTCAATAGAACGTGGTCACCCACCTGGAATTCCAACGGTTTCCTACGTGTATCAGCGTAGCTTTTCTGTCGGTCTCCGGACATGTGAGAGTGCTGTCAGGAACTCGTCCTTAAGCTAACTGAGTATCACCCACCTCAGCCCAGCACAGAGGGGATCTGCACTTTCGGCCATAGAGGGCCTCGAATGGAGCAGCGTTTATGCTCGTGTGGTAATTGTTTTTGTAGGAAAATTCGACAAGGGGTAAATCAGTATCTCATGCTTTCCCAAAGTCAATCACACAGGCTCGCAACATATCTTCCAAGGTTTGGATAGTTTTCTCACTTTACCCATCGGTCTGTGGATGGTAGGTTGTACTCACGTCCAGCCTAGTTCCTAAGGAACTTTGTAACGACTGCCAGAATCTCGAAGTGAATCTACTATCTATGTCTGAGATAATGGATAAGGAAACACCGTGCAGTCGTACAATCTCCCTAATGTAAGTTCTTGTAAGTTTCTCCATCTTGACTGTTGCCTTGATAGGCAGGAAGTGTGCAGACTTGGTCAATCTGTCGACGATGACCCATATGGTATCAAGTCCACCCGTTGTCTTGGGCAACTTGGTTATGAAATCCATAGTTATCTGCTCCCACTTCCATTCCGGTATCTCAGGCTGTTGTAATAGACCGGAGGGTTTCTGGTATTCGACCTTGACCTTTGCGCATGTAAGGCATTTACTCACGAAGGTAGCAATCTCTGCTTTCATGTTAGGCCACCAGTATAACTTTTCAAGATCCAGATACATTTTATCTGATCCTGGGTGCACGGAATAACGAGTGTTGTGCGCCTCGTTCATGACCAAGTCTCTGAAACCACCGAGTTTCGGGGTCTAGATCCGGTCCTTGAAATAATAAGCTCTGCCACCCTTAACCTCCATGTTCTTATCCTTCCCTCTCAGGGATTCACCCGCCACATTTTCAGGCTTCAAAGCGTCGAGCTGAGCCGCCTTAATTTGTGTGGACAAGTGTGAATGGATAGTCATAGTCAATTATTTAACTCTATGACCATAATATTCCTTCCGACTTAGGGCGTCAGCTACTACATTGGCTTTACCCGGATGATAACGAATTTCGCATTCGTAATCACCGAGTAGCTCAACCCACCGTCGTTGTCTTAGATTGAGCTCCTTATGGTCGAATATGTGTTGTAGGATTTTGTGGTCCGTAAAGATAGTGCTTTTCGTACCGTACAAGTAATGTCTCCAGATCTTCAAAGCAAACACAACTGCTCCCAGCTCAAGATCGTGGGCCGTGTAATTGACCTCATGTGTCTTTAGTTGTCTTGAGGCTTAGGCGATGACCTTACCTCGCTGCATCAGAACACATCCTAGTCCTTGATTCGATGCATCGCAATAAACAACGAAGTCTTCTGTCCCTTTGGGAAGGGATAGTATTGGTGCGGTGCACAAGGCTAATTTGAGCGTTTGAAACGCTCTTTCCTGCTTCTCTTCCCAGTCAAAGTCCCCGCCCTTCTGGATCAGTGTTGTAAGAGGTTTCGCAATGCGGGAGAAGTTCTGAATGAACCTGTGATAGTAGCCAGTGAGGCCTAGAAATTGACGAATTTCTGTAGGCGTCTTCGGTGCTGACCAGTCCTCGATGGCTTTGATTTTGGAAGGGTCCACGTGTATTCCCTCTTCGGTAACCACGTGCCCTAAGAATTCGACTCGTCGAATCCAAAATTCGCATTTCAAGAACTTCGCGTAGAGCTTCTCCGAACGTAATGTTTCTAAGACCTGTCGCAGATGTTGACAATGCTCCTCCTTACTACGAGAGTATATAAGTATGTCATCGATGAAGACGATGACGAACTGATCCAAGTAAGGACGACATACCCTATTCGTTAAGTCCATGAATACAGCGGACACGTTTGTTAATACTTACGGCATCACTACGAATTCGTAGTGCCCATAACGAGTCCGGAAGGCTGTCTTCGGAGCATCCTCCCCTAGCACTCGTAGTTGGTGATATCCGGATCTTAAGTTGATTTTAGAAAAGAAGTTCGCCCTTTGAAGTTGGTCAAATAAATCGTCGATACGAGGCAACGGATAACGATTTTTGACGGTCAGCGTGTTGATCTCCCTGTAGTCGATGCACATACGAAACGATCCGTCTTTCTTTTTGACGAACAAGACTAGAGCTCCCCATGCTGAGAAGCTTGGTCTTATAAAGCCATTTCTAGCAGGTCGTTAAGTTGACAGGACAGTTCTTGCAATATCTGCAGGTGCTGGACGATAGGGCGATTTGGCTATGGGGGTAGCCCCTGGAACTATGTTGATTTGGAACTCGACTTGACATTGTGGAGGTAATCCTCAGAGTTATTCTGGAAAGATGTCGGGAAAGTCGCGTACTACTGGAATGTTCTGAATGTCTTTCGTTTCTTGGCTCACATCGACCATATGAGCAAGGAATGCTTGACATTACTTTCGCAAGAATTTCTGAGCTTGAATGCTCGAGATTATATGAAGGTTCGTGTCGAGTTTGTCGCCATAAACTACTAGGGTTTCGCTAGACAGCAGATTAAGGCGAACAACCTTTTCGTAACACATGATATCGGTACGATGAAAACTCAACCAATCCATGATGATAATGATGTCGAAACTTTTAATTGAGACTGGCATGAGATCGATCAGAAATGAATGGCTATCTAAAGTTAGGGTACACCCTATGAATATGCTGCTAGTGCTTTCTGTCTTTCCAATAGCCATTTCTATAGTGAATGGTTGATTAAGTGCTCGTGATTTTTTCTTAAGTAAATAAGCAAATTTTTGGTTCACGAAACTCCTCTCTGCTCCACTATCAAATAGAATCCATGCATAAGAGTTATCGAGGAGGAACGTACCAGTGACCACTATGGGGTTGGCAACCGCTTCCTGATGGCCTATGGCCAGAACTCTTGCCGCTCCACCGGAAAACCCTGCCATCGGGCAGTTTCTTTTGAAGTGGCCTACCTCGCCACATCCGTAGCAAGTTTGGTCCACTCCATCATCGGGGGCTTGGTTGAGTGGCTTCACCAGAGCTTTACAGAAACGGGCAGTGTGCCCCTTCCCATTGCAGTTCAGGCATTACATCTCCCTGCAGGCACCGACAAGATGGAAGTTGCATTTGGGCAAACTTCCAGCTTACTGCTTTACTGGAGCAGCAGCGGCAGGTGCTATCGCAGCATGTACTGCCACGACCTGCTGCTTTTTGGCAGCCTTAGCCTTCTTTTTGTCATCCCAAAACATTCGCTTGGAATCAGCGGTTCTTGTGGGTTCTGAGATGGCCAGGGTAGTTTTTACGGCCGGGGTACGAACCTCATGGTCTATGAGCCGATGTGCCAATCGTTTGGCACTATCAAATGTAGTGGGGTGTGATGCCAATACATTTCCCTGGTATGGTGGCACCAGACCCCATATGTACCTCTCGATTTTCTTTCCCTCTTTAGGAACCATGTTGGGACAGAGGGCCACCAGTTCACAGAACCTGGCGGTGTAGGTGACTACGTTGGAGCATTTCATGGTTAGGCTCCACAGTTCTTCCTCTAGTTTCTGGATCTCGCCCCTTGGGCAGTACTCCTCAATCATGAGGTCTTTCAAAGTTTCCCAGCCCATAGCATTAGCCACTATAAGAGATAGCGACTTAACATGGCTATTCCACCATGTTAGGGCTTTTGTTTCAAAGGTGCAAGCAGCGAACTTCACCTTGATCTCCTCGGGACAAGAGCAGATTTTGAAAACCAATTCGGTTTTCTCGAGCCATTGCGAGAGGGAAATGACTCCGCTGGTCCCCTTGAAGGACAATGGCTTGTAGTTGGTGAAGTCTTTGTAAGAGCACTCTTTCAAGGGCACAAGGATTTCATCATGAGTAGATAGGACAGGGGTTCCCCCTCCAGTGGAACCGGATGAATGATATTAAGCCATGGCTATAGCCACAGCTGCAGCTACAACAACATTTAAGGTAGTCATGTCGAACTGAGGAGTAGGTGGATTGAGGTGGTGGTGTCGGTGTTTCGTTATTAGGGGTACGCCTTGAATTTCTACTAGGCAGTATCTTTGATCTATAAGTTTATGAAGATGGAAACATTGAAAGAATTTAATGGAAGAATTGATGAAAATGACTCATAGACTAACTCTACATAACCAACAGTACGATTGAATGCAAATCTAGAACTAATAAATGATCACATTTGGATAATAATTCCCATAAGATCAGGTACCTGTCAATATTACTGGAATTACATATGTAACATGTTTGGGAAAAACGGCCAACAGAAGGAGGCCTTACATCAACCAAAATGGGAAAATTTGTCAGAATTACAACCTAACCAAGACCTAACAGGCCTATGATTTACAAAGGTAGGGAATTAGACCAGAGTTTTACATAACTAGGTTATATCCAAAAGAGAGAAGCTGATGAGAATCTATCGGTGATGAGCACTACCAGAGTGAGTTCTTGATCCCGACAGGAGATGTTCTATGTCCCTCATGTGCCTATCAGCTCTTGCTTGCTGAGCTCGAAGTTCTCTGACTTCAGCTCGGGTTTCAGCGAGTTCCCTCCGAAGAGCTACATTATGGACCAGAGTCCTTTCGTGAGCAGACTCTAGCTGGTGAATATGGACAGTGTTAACGCCGGAATTGGCGTCAATCTCCAAGACTTGGTTGATAGTTGCTCGACCCTGATCGGTGTTCCGAGCAATCCTACGAACTATGATTGGTAAGACTCTATCAGCAGAACCTCCCTCAGTTAGGTTGTAGAAACTTATGTCTCCATTGTAGGTAATGGGTTGAACTTGTTCCTGACTCCATCTATTCAAGTTTGTGGCCCACATAGGTGTGGGTCCTTGAAATGTTGGGCGAGGATTTGGGTTTTGATCAGCTGGAGGTAGGTTGTTGACTTCTGGCTCTAAGTCAGAACCATCAGAAAAGCCTTCAACTTCATGATCATCCAAAGGAATTCGGTGATCATCTTCTAGTTCTTCTTCCAGCCATCCTGCATTGCCGTGGTTGGGATAGTATGGGTCTCCGTGAAGGTGGAATCCAGCCATTAATCTACGCGAGAAGAGAGGTATAAGAATCTAGCACATAAGTAACTTATAGTAATGCAAAATAATCCTATAGTATTTTAAGTTTAGGTTCTATTGTTCTCATTGTGGTATTGTGGGTAAGTTTTTAGACTTGTTGCAACCTCACAACCACACTTAGGCACATGCCAGTCAACCCTCAAATAATATAGTTGATAAGGCTATATCTTCCTAATTTTGACTATATGTCTCTAAGTCTACTTGTGCTTCCCAACAATCGTAATACCTTTGTACTGTCTTAGTGACACTGATTTTAGTATGAATGCAGCCACGTATACTTAATTAAATATTTTAATATTTAAAGTATAAACTCTTGGTCAGAGTATTTTTATCCCATTGTATTTATAGTTAGTATATCTTTTATGGGTTGATATACTCAATTCACTATAAATAATGCTCTGATACCAATCTATCACACCCCAAAACCATCAACGGCGGAAACATTCTGGGGCGGAGGACAACATGTACAGTATCATAACAATGAATAGTAGTAAACAAGAAAGAACATCATCCATTGCATTAATAATATAATTTTATACAAGTGTGTCCTGTCAAGTTATATAGACACCAATAATACATATTAAAATAAAAGACGAGTCTTGAACGAACTCCATCTTCTCAAAACCAGGCATTTGTACCAGTCTACTGGTGACCTGAGAATACAAGTTATTTTGAAAGCGAGTATCAACTTTAAAGCTGGTGAGATCATAAGTATATTAGTGTCCGTGTTTGTATGAAAGTATTTGTAAGATGTTTTGTAAAATGTTTGAACTCTCCTAGAAAATCCTGTGTTTCCTACTAATTATAGCCTTCTAAGAAGGCATCTAGTATATGTGTGTGTCTATTGTAAGAGTGTGTATTCTCCCATGTCTAAATATCATTAACCAAAAATATAGTTTTTACATTACCGCGTATCATGTGAATATTCATGAAGTGAATGCAATGGGAAAATATCATCGTACTGTAGTATTTGTAATAAGTGACTACTACTATACTAACTACCTTAAACCAATTGATATTTAAAGTAACATGCGATCGACCTGCATCCTGCTACCGATTCTAGTAAAACGATGATGTAAGACGTCGTAAGAAATTACATTTGGCACCCGTAGACTTGCAAGTCCCACTGTAGCGAGCAACAAGGTGTAAGATAGTCAATCTAGTATAGATCTATATGCAAACTTGTACGCTCCCATTTATGGAGATTCCGGATACAAAAACGGTCATGGAAGGCAGTGTCATGACCCGTTTGACGGTTCACATAATTGCATGAATGTATATGTAATAGCTGTATTGTGTGCTCTTTCTATGTCTAGCCTGTATGTACTGTAATGTTCTGCGTGTGCTAGATGTAATGTGTGTTCTCTCAGTATCTAGCATGTATAGTAATGTACTGTGTGTACTAGCTGTATTGTGTGCTCTCTCTCTCTCTATCTAGCAAGTACTGACTCATGAATGAACTGACTCATTCTATGTTTCATTGTTCTAGCAATAGTTTAATATCTTGCTAAACTACCCTTATGGAAGCTTACTAGCAATGTGTGATCATGTTTGTATACCCTTTCTACCCAAAGGTATAGAACTGATTAAAGGAAACTTTTATGACTATGTATGTATACATGATACAACTAATATTTAAACGACCTTCGGACGGATAACCGATGCCTTAAAGCCACATCCCAACGAGGAAAAGAAGATAAGGCGAGCTAGCCTTCCTAAGCCCTTTAAACATTGCTTGTATAACTATACATACATGGGCATGCATTTTAACAATATAAAAGTATTTAAAAGACTTTAAGTAAAAGTATTTGACAACAGAAGAGTTTGTAAAAACAGTTTGAAGTAAAGTAGTTTGGTAACACTGTTTGAAAGTAAGAATCCGCTAGTTTGGAAGTTATTAATCGTATGTGATTGATATAATAACTAGAATTGTTCAACTTGTATTCCCCCCCCCCCCCAATAAAAGCATTTAAAAACATTTAAAAGGTTAATTAAGGGGTATGAACTCACCTGTAGTGAGTGGTATGGATGAACTGAAGAAATAGGATTGCCAGGTGTCAAGTGAAGACTTGTACACACACTGATCCTAGTTAACATATAAATACACACACATATATATATATATATATATATATATATATATATATATATATATGTATCCAATTAGTCTTTAAACAACTAATTTACAAGGTTAAGAAATCCTAAGACAAGTTAAACACTTTATATAAGTGTTTTAAGCCCCAAGGAGTGCATCTAAGTGTTGTAGGACAAAGCTATTGGGTTTAGGGTTCAAGGGAACCCCTTACTTGAGTTTACGCTTTCTTGACCATAACTCATTGATTTTATGGTCGTAAGCACTCGAGTTTATGGCCGTAAGCTCATACTCTTTTGACCATTTGATGTTTTGAAGTCTTATGAGTCCGTAGAAGTGTTTCCACTTGAAGTATAAGCCTAAGGAAGAAGTTAGGGCACCATTTCCCTCCTTTGAGGAGTTTACGGCCGTAGACCATTTCCCTCTGGGTTTACGGTGGTAAAACCCTATGGAATATGGTATTTTTGTGTTTGCAAGTCCTTAACATATCAATTAAGGGATCCATGATAGTTACTAAGGCATAGGAAGGGACTAGGGTCACTTTGGCTCCTAAAGAAGGGTTTACGGTCCAAGGTGTTCTTGGACCGTAAACACCTTTGATCTTGGTGTTTACTTGTGTTTTCTTGATGTAAAGAAGTAGAACAAGCTCTATGCTACTCTAGGATAGAAGTACTTACAATATAGAAGCTTGAAATGAGCTAAAAGTCCAAGAACACTAGAGTGTGTTGTTAGTGTTCTTGGTGAAACTTTAAGAATCAACTAGATTGAAGATCTTGAAGAGAACTTGGATGATACTTGAGAGAGTTTGAGATTTTCTTTTGAAAAAGGTGGAAAAAGATATAAATGACTAAGTGTCACATATATACCCCCTTCCTTGGGGTTTACGGTCAAAAACACCATTGTTTAGGCCGTAAACTCCAATATTTTGATGTGTCGGGACTTTATTGTTGCACAATAAACCCTAGTGCATCCTCTCCCCTGATATCTCCTAAAGTGTTAATCCTAAAATACTCAAACATAATCCGAAAAGTCTGAAAATTAACAGTAACTGTTCTGGCTTCTATTGACTTGATATTTTGTACTGAATAGAAATTTTGGGTTGTCACACGAGCCAACCAACATTTCCTTGATTTAGGAAGTACGTATCTCCAGGGTGATGAAATCCAACCATTTATCTAGACGACAAATAAGGGTAAGAAAATTTAAATAATTCTAAGTTAAGCAATAAATAAATAAAAGTTTCTATAAGATAAACTTATTGCTAATCCTAATTTGACTCTTACTGGTTCCTTTTATGAGAACGTAGTGCATACCAATTATATACTACTTGAGTCAATTAGTCCTTCGAATAAGTGATCCTACGCTAAGTCCACATCCAAATAAGGAAAAGGAAATGAAGCTTAGACAACATATTCTTAGTCTATGAAACCTAATTATATATAATCATAATGTATGCCCTTAGTACTTATAGAACTATCAGCAAAAGCCTTGCATTTTCATGAAGTTTGTTCTTGAATGAATAGTGCCTAAAACACTCCCAAGCACGTGTTCATCATATCACAAACAAATATAGTTGATCAGACTATATTGATCCCTGATATAATTACATAACTGCCCGAGTTTAACTGTAGTATCCAACATCTAAATTACGTTTGTTCTGTTCTAGTATGACACTGTTTTGTAGTAAGTATGTATGTAGGTAATTATATATACTTTTGGTTAAGTATCTTAGTACTTATAAAGTATAAACTCCTGGTCAGAGTATTTTAATCTCAATGTGTTTATAGTTTGTATATCTTTTATGGGTTGATATACTTAATTCACTATAAACAATGCTCAGATACCAATCTGTCACACCCCAAAACCGGAATGGTGGAAACGTTCTGGGGCGGAGGACGTCATGTATAGTATCATAACAATGCATAATAGTAAACAAGCAACAACATCATCCATTGCATTAATAATATATTTTAATACAAGTGTGTTCTGTGAAGTTATAAGACACCAAAAATGTATAACATCAAAATAAAGACGAGTATTTAATATGATTTGTCTTCACAAAACCTATCATCTGTACCTGTCTACAGATGACCTGAGAATACAAGTAATTTTGAAAGCGTAGATCGGCATTTAAGCTGGTGAGTTCATAAGCATTTGGTGTCAATGTTTGTATAAGTTTACTAAAAATGTTTGTAAATGTTTGATGTAAAAGTTTGTATACGTTTGAAATTCCTTAGAAAATCCTATATCTTCTATTTGTATGAAAAGTAGTCTTCTACCAAGACCCGACTGTTGTAAATGTTTGTTCTTTGTAAAAGTGATTATCTTTCCCAAGTTTGACTATCATTACCAAAATATAGTTTACATTACCTATTATGTGAGAAGATCACAATGTGAATGAAATGGGAAATTGAATGTGTACTGCACTATTATGTATAATAACTAACGTAGTAATAACTACCTTATAACCATACTTGATCGACTATAGTATAAACATGACGATGTAAGACGTCGAAATGATATGATATTTATCACCCGTAGACTAGCAAGTCCAACTGTAGCTAGCAGCAAGGTGTAGGATAGTCGGTCCAGTACAGATCTATACACAAACTCATGTTCTCCCTCCAGGAGACTCTGTTTACAAAACGTGACACAACAAAATGGTTGTTGTGTCATGAAGTAGTATCTCATATTATGTTATCTTGAATCTTGTTATAGTATACTTGTTATAGTAATACTATTCTCTGTATAGTATTCTCTGTATAGAATTCTATGTATAGTGATAGTGTTCTCATACTGTACTTGCATAGTGATAGTGTTCTTTGTTATAGTGATAGTGTTCTCTGTTATAGTGATAGTATTCTCCTAAGTTATATCTATTATAGTTTACTACTGATTTCTGTAGTTGAATGAATGAATGTATACCTTTGCTACCTAAAGGTATTGAACTGATTGATACTAATTTTATATCTACATATATATACATAATATACAATTAATATTTAGACGACATTCGGACAAATAACTGATACCCTAAGCCCATATCCAAACAAGGAAAAGGAAATAAAGCGAGTTAGCAATCCTAAGACTTTTATAAGTATACATATATAGACATGCGTTGACAATATATAAGTTTATAACGAGGTTTTGTAATACATTTGAAGAGTTTAACAATTTGAGTAAGAATTGATAACTTGGTGCCGGTTTATAAAATGGTTTGAAAACAGTTTGTTTGATAACACAATTTGAAGTATAAGAAATCCTTTGTTTGACAATTATTAATCACATGTGATTGACTTAATAACTATATGTTTTCTACTTGTATTCCCCCCCCCCCCCCCCCCTCATAAAAGCATTTTAAAATTATTTAAAAGGTAAGTTTAAGGGGTATGAACTCACCTATAGTGAGTAACTTAAATGTAAGATCGATGACGGATGCTTAGTGTCAAGTGAAGTCTTGAGCACACACGGATCCTATTTAGCATATATTGACACATATATGTATCTAATTAGTGTTTATAACATCTAATCATGTAATGGAACAACCTTAGGGACTAGGAAACACTTGTAATGAGGTGTTAAACCACATAAGATTGCATATAAGGGGTGTAAGGCCTCACTTTGGAGTTTACGGCCCAAATGGTCTTTCACACATGAGTTTCTGGCCATAGGGTTTATGGCCCTATGAGTTTACGGAAGTAAACTCATGACATCTTGTACCAAGGTGTGTTTTAAGGTCCAATTTGTATCATGTTAGTGTTCTAGTTCACAAGTTTAGCTTCTAGAAGAGTTTAGCGTCAAAATGGCACTTTAATATGGGTTTACGGCCAAGGGAGATGTTCTTGGCTGTAAACTCCCTTTGTTCTTGCCAAATGGATGTTTTCTAAATGTTATTCATGAGCTTCTAGCAAACAACAAGTTAAGGAAGGAGTACTCACGTATTGGAAGCTTGAAATGGTGTTTAAGGTCCAAGAACTTAGTGTGTGTTCTTGGTGTTCTTGAAGATCTAATGAAAAGAAGGTATGTTTCATGGATGAAAACATTGATCTTCACTAGTTATAGCAATAAATCAACTAACAATGGAAGGAATGCTTACATTTTTGAAGATCAAAGTGAAGAACTTGATGATACTTGAGAGAGAATTGGGTTCTTGAGGTTGAAATGATGAATAATGAGGAAGAATGAAAGAAAATCATATATATATATATATATATATATATATATATATATATATATATATATATATATATATAGCAAGAGTTTACGGCCACCTTGAGTTTACGGCCGTAAACTCATGGTGATGTGGCCGTAAACTCTATATGATGGAGTTTAAAGCTTGATTAATGCACAAGAGACTCAAGCAATTACTTCCTAATACCCGGTCCTTGAATGTACTATGCATAGAACACTCAAACAGACTCTAAACAGTGCTAAATGATAGTAGAAACAAGTCTGACATTGATTGAATTGAATTGGTTGCACAAGATAGAAATTTCGGGTTGTCACAATGAGTCCGCTAGATATGAGATAGATAACTTTTCTCTAGGAGCGAGGACCGAGAGCTCGCCATGTTTATGTATATTGTTAGGGCGTTGTGATGATACTTAAGAAAAATATGGGTAGGTATGGAAGTTAGTATGGGCCCATACTACTAAAAGCACAAGACCGATATGCGTATCAAGGAAGTCACAACCCCTAGGGTTTTGAGTAGGGGTTGGTCCCTATATATTATGTAGATTATCTGATGGTCTTTTTGGTATATTTTCAGTATGGTGGTTACGCGGCACTTTGTGACTGGATCCGGATCAAGATCAGGATTAGGAGATGGTGGACTGGAGGCACCCACTGTACCTGAGACTATCGGCCAGATGGGGCCAAATGAGATGGATGCCAGGATCCAGAAGATCCTGCATAACGAGGTTGTTGCACTGTTCTTGCGGAGTTACCAAAGATGTTTGGGTCTATCAAGACCGCTATGGTGGAGTATTTCGATGATTGCTATGCAGCCCTCACCAAGGCGGCTTTTGCTGCAGCTACAACAGCTGTAACAAAGGCAGAGGAGGAGCCAGTCAGGCTTTTTAGTATCAGTACTTCGATAACACGAAGCCCCCTACTTTTCATGGGACTCATGATCCCATAAAAGCCATAAGGTGGCTTTCTACTGTTGATGGATGTTTCTTCATGTGCTTATGTCCTGCTGACCAGAAGGTCAGATGTGCCCTGAACTTGCTAAGGTCCGAGGCAAAGGACTGGTGGAGGTTGATGACTGGATCTTACATTGATGATCAGAGAGTGGTAATTACTTGGGAGTAGTTTCAAGATATGTTACACGCTCGCTACATTCCGTAGGTTGAGCGAGAATAGCTAATCAGGAGTTTTTGGAGCTGAGACAGGATGGAGACTTAGTGACGGAGATCACTCATTTGTTCACGGTGAGGGCGATGTTTTGCCCAAAGTTTGCTATAGAGCAGGCTCAGATGACACAATATCTGAGCATGCTCAAGACTGACATCCGCCAGTTTGTTGCTACCCAGCGATGTGGTACCTTGCTGCAGTTATAGGGGGCCACTAGGCGGCGTGAGTTGGAGATCAAGTTGTAGTCTCAGCCGACACCAAAGTGATCTAAGACCATTGATACGAGATTAGGAGGCCAGCATGGCTGCACTTGTGGAGGGTTTGTAGATCAGGTAGCGGTTGCCACAAATGCGGCCCAGAGGAGCACTTTGTGAGGGATTTTCGCCAGTTGGCTCCGGTTCAGGACATACAGATATGCTACCATTTTCATCAGGTTGGCCATGTAAAGACTAACTGTCCACAACTCGCTGGCTATTCGACGCAGGCTCCAGCGCCGGCTACATTAAGGATTACAGATGGGAGGACAGGTATAGCGTAGCCTCGGAAGGCTCAGGGCAGTGCCTTCAAGCTCATCGCAGAGGAGGCCAGGACAACACTAGATGTGGTTTCTGGTACGTTTCTATTCTTTATCTTACTAATTTTATATGGTTATACTTATTTGTTTGTACCTGTGGTTAGGTACGTTTTTAGTGAACTCCTTGCCTGCATTGGTTTTGTTTGACTCGGGGGCGAGTCGGTCGTTCATATCTCAAAATTTTAGTAGGGTGTTCAGTATGCCAGTAGGAGAGCTAAAGTGTCCATTGCGAGTCTCTATCGCCAGCAGACACGCAGTTTCTGCTTCTTCATTCTATCAGGGATGTGAGTTGGAGATCTTCGGACTGTCCTTCCCGATAGACTTGATTCTGATTCCCATGGGGGATGTTTGTGTGATTGTGGGGATGGACAGGCCTAGTCGATTCAGTGCCATGATTGACTGCGAGGGTCAGCGGGTGGTGGTTCGGAGCACAAGTGGGAGAGAGTTGATTGTCTATGGCGAGGGTACAAGAGTGGGATCAGGGTTTTGTTCAGCTTTCAGGGCTCGACAGTATATTCAGCACATGGTTTTATGTTATCTGGCGTATGTGGTGGATATGCGGGTCAGGGGATCAGACTCCATTTTCTGAGGTTCCCGTGGTCAAGAATTTTGCTGACGTGTTCCCGGAGAAGTTACTAGGGATACCTCCAGAGTGGCAGGTTGAGTTTCAGATCGACCTGGTGCCAGGTGTGGCCCCTATCACCAATGCGTCGTACCGATTGGCGCCACCTAAGATGCAGGAGTTGTCATCACAGATGCAGGAACTGTTGTGCAAGCATTTCATTCGACCGAGCAGTTTTCCATGGGGAGCATCGATTGTCTTCGTCATGAAGAAGGATGGTTAGCACTGGATGTGCATTGATTACAGGGAGTTGAACAAGTTGATGGTGAAGAACCGTTATCCACTCCCAAGGATAGATGATCTCTTTGATCAATTACAGGGTGCATCTTGGTTTTCCAAGATAGACTTGAGGTCTGGGTATCATCAGGTCAGGGTCAGAGAGGAGGACGATGAGAAGACCATGTTTCAGACTCGTTATGGACATTACGAGTTAATGGACCTGATGAATTGGGTCTGCAGACTGATGCTCGACCGCTCGGTCATCATGTTTATAGATGATATCTTGGTATATTCCAAGACCAGAGAGCAGCACGAGGAGCATCTCAGGGAGTTATTAGGAGTTCTGAGACGAGAACGGATGTATGCCAAGTTCTTGAAGTGCGAATTTTGATTATGAGAGGTTCAGATCATCGGACATCTCGTTAACTAGGAGGGAATTTCCGTCGGCCCGGCCGAAATCGAGGCAGTCATGCAGTGGGAGGTGCCGAAACCTCCTTCACATATCAATAGTTTTTTGGGTTTGACAGGGTACTAGCGGAGATTCATACGAGATTTCTCCAAGATTGCAGTACCCCTCATTCGTCTGACGAGGATGGGGATGGATGTCCGGTGGGGCCTCGAGCAGTAGAGAGAATTTGAGACCCTCTGTTAGCGATTATGTGAGGCTCCAATTTTGACTCTCCCAGAGGTAGTTGAGGATTTTGTGGTGTTCTGTGATTCATCTATCAAAGGCTTGGGGGCAGTCGTCATGTAGAGAGGATGAGACGAGATACCCTACTCATGATTTGGAGTTGGGAGCGGTGGTATCAGATCTCAAGATTTGGAGACATTGCCTCTATGGGGTCCAATGTACCATATACACGGATCACAAGAGCCTGAGACACATTATGGAACAGCTGAACCTAGACATGAGGTAGCACAGGTGGCTAGATGTAGTCAAGGACTACGACTGCGAGATCTTTTACAACCCCGGTAAAGCGAATGTGGCAGCGGACACTCTGAGCTGCAAGTCAGCTGGGTCTTCCACCCCAACAATATGTATGAGGATAGAGGTGGATTCTCGACTTGTGAGTTTAATTAGAGATGCTCAAGCTGAGGGCATGCGCCCAGAGAACTAGAAAGCGGAGAGGATCAGGGGAGAGTGTCACACCCCGAAAACCAAAGGCGGAAACGTTCCCGGGGTTGACTCCACGTTGAGTATCAAATCCAATGCACATAGTAAAGCAGTAATCACAAAACATTACATTACATAATATTGTTTACATCTGTTTGAAAGTAAAGTTGTACATGTATTATACATATGTAATATAGGAAAAAGTAAAGACGAGTCTTCGGGACGCTCCGTCTTCTCCAAAAGGTTGCGGTGTCCCTGTCTAACGTTGACCTGAGAATACAAGCAGTTTGAAAATCAGCATAAAGCTGGTGAGTTCATAAGCAGTTTAGTTTTGAAAATACGAATTCCTTTACGTTCGAGAAGAGTTGTTGATGAAGAAAATCCCATATTTTCTTATTAAAAACAGTTTAGTTATCCTTTGATACAATTTCGAAAACGGTTGGTTATGACATTCCAGGAAAATCCCATATTTTCCTTATAGTTATAGTTATTCGTTTGTTTCTTTATTCGATTATGTGCTGTTGTGTTACCCAGGAAAATCCCATATTTTCCTATATGTTGAGTTGTCTATTCGTATCTAGGTTCGTTAATGATTTTAATGCTATCCCAGGAAAATCCCATATTTTCCTATGTGTGGTGTTTTGTTCTTAAGTTTGATTTCGAAATACCAGTAATTACTATGTGAGTAGTATTAATTATGTGTTCTACTTCCTTAGTTATTCTACGATCGGATGACTATAATCTACTAACTTAGTTGTAATTTCGAAGCTCTGTCGACATTCTGAGGCGGATATATTCGAAACTCAGTAGAGGTCCAGAGGAGTATTTTCGTAACAAATTCGAAACTCTGGTGACACTCAAGGAGTACATTAACTGTATATTCGAAGTCTTAGTGTCAACCAAAGGCGTTATTTCGTATTCGTAGTCGTATTCGTATTCGTAGACGCATTCGTATTCGTAGGCGTATTCGTATTCGTAGATGTATTCGTATTCATAGACATATTCGTTCTAAATTACATTCGTATTCGTATTAGTATTCGTATTCGTACTCCTATTAGTATTCGAATTCGTTATTCGTATTCGTATTAATATTTGTATTCATTCTAGATTACTTTCGTATTCTTATTAGTATTCGTAGTCGTACTCCCATTAGTATTCGAATTCGTTATTCGTATTTGTACCTAGTTATATCCGTATTCGCATTCGTTCTATCCTATTAGTTATATTTGTTATAATTAGTATGATTTCTTTTACAAAAGATAATGTAGATCAAAACACTTTTCGAAAGAAATCTATAATTAACCTGCAATTCGAAACATCAGTTATCATAATCTTTGGAAATCATGACATTTAGAAACTAAAATCATTAAATTGTAAATCAGTTTAAGTACAAGAAACACTTGTACTTTTGCTTGTATTCCCCCCCTGAAAACAGTTAAAAACAGTGAAAAAGGGTAGGGGTATGAACTCACCGGACGAGAAACGTGACGATTTCGGATGCTAAACTTTAGTCCGGGGCTTGTAAATGCGCGAGGTTCCTAAGTATAATTTAAAGATACACATTTGTATCTAATTAGGACTTAGATTAGCTATTTGTTAGGGACACTTGCTTCAAGTCGCGAAAACACTCCGATACAAGTGTTTGGAGGGACCCGGGTGGCGTTTAAGAACGTGAAATGACACTAGGGACTTGGGACTTGAGTTTACTCCCCATGAGTAAACTAATAGAATAGTTTTTGGTCTAAAACACCCATTCCCCATGAGTTTACGGCCGTAAACTCATGGTGGGGGTGGTTTATGGTGCTAAATGGCTTCAAACACTTAGGAGATAATTTCTAGACTTGGTTTAAGGACTTGGAATGATTTCAAAGCATCAATTAGACCCTCTTATGGGAGTTTACGGCCTAGCATGGCTCCATGGCCGTAAACTCCTATTTTTCCAAGAAACTGGTGTTAAATGGAGCTAGAACAACTCACATGTGATTAATAGAATTATTTCAAGGCCTAACATGAGTTTGTATGGGACATATGAGGGATTTATGGAGTTTACGGCCCATGAGACCCCCCTCATGGCCGTAAACTCTACTATATGGTGCTACAAGGTGTTTCAAGGTCTAAAACTTGCATAGAAGGGCTTCTAAAATTCATCTAAAGGCTTTAGGGGTGTTTAGTTAGCATTCTAACACCATGAATTATGGAGTTTACGGCCCAAGAACAAGCCTTGGCCATAAACTCTTAGAAATCCCACAAATGATGTGTTTAAGGCCCTTAAACTATTTTTGGTTGGTCCTTTGATTTATTCCAAGGCTTTTGGTGGTGTTGGATGGCTTTCTAACACCTTAGAATTGGATTTATGCCAAGTTTTGAGGAGTTTACGGCCCAAGCACATGCCTTGGCCGTAAACTCACCTAGATCCCCCAAAAATCATGTTTCAAGTGTCCAAATGCTAAAACCATTGTTCTATAATTCATATCTAAGCCATACTAGTGATTTGGAAGGGTTTAAGAGCATGAAAAACCCCATATACATGAGTTTACGGCCCAAGCTTATGCCTTGGCCGTAAACTCCTTTAAATGACTCAAAATCAAAGTTTTAAATGTTCTATGTCCATATCTTGAAGTCCCTTAGCCATATCTAAAGTCCAAATGAGTTTAGGAAGGAGTTTAAGGGCTTAAAACCCTTCAAAATGGTGTTTACGGCCTAGGCAGCCTCCTGGGCCGTAAACTCACATATGATGTCCAATTTCATGATTAAATGTCAAATTTGGAAGCCAAATATGCTATAGATTAAGGCTAGGAAGGTACCTTAAGGATTTGAGGCCTTAAAATTGAGTTTTGGACCCTTAATCTTTGGATTTAGGAGAGAGGTTAGAGAGAGAGTAGAGAGAGAAGGAAAAAGCTTCAAATGAGAGGTTAAACATGTTTATATAGTTCCTAAAACTTGGACACGGTGGAATTCTACCCGATACCGGCCTTAAACGAAGCTTTAGGTCGCACCCGATTGAGTTTCCGTCACCCGGCGGGGACGTTTCTAAAACTTATGTAACAATGTTTTTGGGCTGATTTCTTGAGTTCCTAAATGGATTGGAAACTCATTGAGTTAAAATAAACATATAAATTTTACTAACTAAACCCAAAAACGATATCGGGACATTTCGATTTCCGACGAGTTATACGGGTAGAATGGGTTTTCGGCGATGAACAACTTCGGGTTGTTACAGAGAGAATGCCCCGTTTGTGCAAGATAGTTGGGGATTATTGACCAGATGTGGTCGGGTATGGGTTCCGATGTCTGGTTAGGTTAGATACACAGTTATGGAGGAGGCTCACAAGTCTCACTTCTCTATTGCATGAAGCGAGAGATCGCTTGGTACGTCGAGAGGTGCTTGACCTGTAGGATGGTAAAGGCCGAACATCAGAGGCCACATGGTAAGCTGCAGCCCCGAGAGATTTCAATGTGGAAATGGGAACAGATCACGATGGACTTCATTACCAAGCTACCGAGGACGACGAAGGGGTTTGATGCTATATGGGTCATCATGGATCGATTGACCAAGAGTGCCCATTTATTGGCCATACGGGAGAGTTCATCGGTCGAGAAGGTGGCTGGAGTGTATGTCTGTGGGGTTGTTGCTCACCACGTGGTTCCAGTCTCTATTATTTCCAACCGAGATGTTATATTTACATCCCGTTTTTGGAAGACATTCCACGAGAAACTGGGCATGCGGCTGCATTTTATCACAGCATATCAACTGCAGACCGACAGTTAGAGCGAGCAGACCATTCAGACCCTTAAGGACATGTTGAGGGCGTGTGTTATTGACTTTGGTAGGAGCTGGGATTCCCACCTAGCCCATGCAAAGTTTGCCTACAACAACAATTATCATTCCAGCATTGACACTCCACCTTTTGAGCTGTTTTATGGGCGGAGATGTTGCACCTCGGTCTGTTGGAGTGAGGTTGGACACAGGGTGATGGGACAGACTGAGGTAGTCTTGCAAACTACCGAGAAGATTCAACAAATTAGACAACGATTGTAGACTGATCAAAGTCGACAAAAGAATTACACTGACAGACGCTGATCAGAGTTAGAGTTCCAGGTTGGTGACATGGTACTACTGAAGGTCGCGCCTTGGAAGGGTGTGATCCGATTCAGGAAGAGAGGGAAATTAGGTCCCTGATACATTGGGCCATTCAGGATCATTTCCAGCGTTGGCTAGGTAGCATACATGCTAGAGCTACCAGAGGAGCTTAGTCGGATCCACAACACTTTTCAAGTTTCGCAATTGCAAAAGTGCATTATGGATTAGGAGTTAGTAGTATCATTGGATGACATTTAGGTCGATGAGCACCTAAATTATGTGGAGAGACCTGTGGCCATTCTTGAGAGAAAGATGTCGGTTCTACGGAACAAGGAGATACATTTGGTAAAGGTATAGTGGGAGCATCGGAGGGGATCCGAGTGGACGTGGGAGCTCGAGTCCGAGATGCAGGAGCATTACACAGATCTATTTACCGCATCAGACTTCGAGGATGAATTCTAGGTCAAGTGGGGGAGAATGGGAACATCCCGAGATTTTACAGGTAATTCCGAACCATCTTTACTATAATTATTTCGTCATTTGTAGTCCTTGGGGTTGGAATTGTAGAGGCAAGATAAGTATAAGGGAGAAGGTTGCAACCTTGGATCAAGAAAGAGTACACTGAGCGTACATAAGAGTACGCTAAGCATACTAAGGTCCGCCTTAGTATGCTGGGCGTACAATTGTGTATGTTGGGCGTACTTATGTCAGGATGAAACCCTAATATTTGGGGTTTCGGGGCTATATAAGCAACCTTATGAGCTCATAACCCTCCCTTAACTCAATCCCAATACTTAGAGACGTTTTCCCAAAATGCTAGCCATTTCCTTGAGTATGTGACATTATAGTGTGCATTTGGAGTGTTTGGAGAAGAAGGTGTTGCATCAAGGAGTTGGAGAATAAGATCAAGCTTCTAAATCTGAAATTGGTTGGTGCCCTACAAGTTCCAGAAGGTAAAAAGCTTCAAAAGTTGCACATACATTTTGTAGATCTTACTATTTTGTCTTTAAGAACCATTTCTTGTCCCAAAAGTCCCAAAATGGTGCATGATATGAATTGGACGAAATAAACTATCCTTCTAGACTCTTGAAGAGGTTTTGAATGAGAAAAATGAGGTCCCAATGGCTTAAGATGTCCCATGAATGCAGTAGGAAGGTCTTAATGGATTAAGACCAAGTATTAACAGCTTTCTGGATGTCCAAAGAGATATATGTGCTGACTTTATGGGTCCTAGGCACATTTGGTCACTAGATCTAAAGTTTTGGCTTAAGTACTTAAGCAATTAAGCACTTATTAGGGTTTTATCAAATCACTACGTACGCCCAGCGTAAATATGGTACGCCCAGCATACTGGGTCAACCACCCCGATGGTAGTCAACATCAGGAGGAGTACGCCCAGCGTACCATAGGCGTACTCCCCGCGTACATCCTTTGTTGGGTTTTTGTCATTTAGGCTTTGGGATTTGGGATATTTATGGACTAACTGGACTTGGGCCTTTTTCAGACTTTATGAATATGGTGTTTTGGGCTAGTTGTGAATGTGGACCTTGGAATGAGGCCAAAATAGGGAGTTGTGCCCAATCTGGTAAATTGCGTCAATAATGGGCTTTACATAAGGAATTTCAAGATTATGGACTGGCTTTGGGCTTTGGCCCAATAAAGAAAAGGACATGATGGATTGTGTGGCCCCTTAGTCAAGACTGTCATTTTGTGTATTGACTCAGTATTTATTATATGATAGTTCAGGGTTTCCGATGAGACAACGATCTGAGTTTTCAGTACTTTCAGCACTACTTGCGAGGTGAGTTATCCTCACTATGTCAACATGGTCTACGGTTCCCAGGCCGGTCCCTTCGGATTTGTGTCCGAGTTTATTATATGATATGCTTATTGATCTACATACTGGCAGTTAGGATGGGTTATTCTTAGTGACCTGGTAGGTCGGTATCCTAGATTATAGGATTACGTTATGTTAGTGATTTATTAGATCTGTATGACTATCTGTACTTGCTAGCTAGCATATGATATTTATGTGCACATGCTTGTTGGTTTGGGGGAAAAGGTTGAGGCAGGTCCTGCTGTGTGCTGTAGGCCAAGATACCCTGGGGAGACCGGATAGACTGCATGCCCGGGAAAGGCAAAACTAGTCAGGCTGAAGGCCCGGCCCAGAGAGCGGTCCGAATAGGCTAAAGGCCCTAAGGAGGGTGGTCTAGACATGCCAAGGGCTCGAAGAGTGGTCCAGATAGACTGAGGACCAGGATTCGGTCCAGTTAGACTGATGGCTCATTACACATGCTATTTTGTGTTTGTTTATATGATATGATTATGGTTATACGAGGTTGGTATTTTGGGGGTAACTCAATAAGCCTTTGAGCTCACATCTATCGATTATTGTTTCAGGTACTTCTGGTGCCCATGGGAAGGAGAAGGTATGATCGTATCGCTCCTCATGTTGTTACGATTTTATGATTTGATACTGGGACACTCTAATATTTATCATTTTGAAAACAAACTTTGTAATGTTAAATGTTTTAAAATATTTTGAATACGTTTAAATTTTGCCATATTTTTATGAGTGTTACCTTAGGAATATATGTCCTCTTTTTTCCCTTTCCCTGGCCAATGGCCAGAACTGGAGTGGAGACAACACATTTTCCCTTCATTCCTGCTTCAGCAGTTCCCCAGGAGATTTTGAAGTTGATCCAAAGTGGTTTCCTTGTTATTCAAATGATATGTCAAGATGAACTGATCATAACAACTAGGAAAAGAATGCAAAATTATATCAATTGCCAGCTCATCTCCAACATTCAAGTTGAGCTTCACGAGACATACCACATATCGTTGCATCCTTTTCAAGTGGGTGCTCACATATTCTATTTCTTTCATGTAACACCCAGTTTTGAAAGTACTCGGTTGGGGTCTCGGAAGCAAAATGATATGGGAGATTCAGTCTTTATGTGTCCCGGGTTTTATCTGGAAGGTTTTAGAATTGGGGTTATAGATAGGAGCGTAGGGCTTCCCGCCACCTTTTTATGGATATAAAGTTCATCGGAAATAGACTTAGAATGAAGGAGTTATGGCCTTTTGAAGTTATTATCAATTTTAGCCCCTAATGGAATTTAGTAACAAGAAGATCCCATGCATTCAAGGTGGCAGCCAGGTGAGTACGCCCAACGTAAGCTGGGAGTACACCCAGCGTAGTAGAGTAAATGAATCGCGGGTGCTAAGAATGTATGCCCAGCGTACGGGGATTACACCCAGCGTACGTCCAAGATCTCCAAAACCCTAATTTTAGGGTTATATCACTATTTAAAGCACCTTAAGTCCAAGGGGGTGCGCCTCTCTTTCATTGCCAGATCCTTAAACCCTAATTCCGAGTGGTAGCTTCATCCAAGAGTGTTGTGAGCTTTGTGGGTGCATTTTGGGTGATTTTTGGTGCATTTCAAGAAGATGGAACTTGTTGCAAAGATAGGAACCAAGGAGGAGCTTATGGATCTGGCTTTTGGAACTCATTCTCAGATTGATGAAGGTATAAAGCTCTGAACTTGATCATTCATCTCTTAGATCTTTTATTGTGAGTTTTAGTTCATTTTGGTCCCAAGTATGAAACAGTGACATCCTCCAATTTCTCGGCCAGAAAAGACCGATTTAGTCTATGCTTTTAAAATAGAATCAAAGTAATCTTTTAATAGATGTTGCAGAATTTGTCCTCAAAACAAAACATGATCAAAAAAATTATCAAAACATTTCTAAAAGAAATATGTATTTTCATTATATATCAAAACCTTGGGTTGTCATGCTCCTATACATACCAAAAGCATAAACAACATATTATAGACCTTACAACAAATATTTACATCTAATGGTCCATAATTCAAAAATCCCTCTTCATCATTCAACTATGCTCTAGGTCCACTACGTGTAATATAAAAAGCAAAGTGGGTCATTCTTGGGAGCCCGGTGAGCATATAGGGTTTTCAACCCACAAATAATAAATTTATTAAGTTCATCAAAAAAAATAAGTTTATTAATTTCATCACCCAACAACAAATTTATTAATCCAAAATAAATTTATTAATTTTATCAACCAACAATAACCCTGATTACTCGTCCCCATTATCCTCACCATACATCCCTAAACACCAATCACATGGGAGCCTAAGGATCATCATCGGGATGGATACTACTGCTAAGGGGATTTCTCAGCCATACGTGTCCTTAAGGCAACCATGAGGGGGATGGAGTATACTAGTGAACATATAGTTTACCAACACCTACAAGTTGCGAGCCTATTAGCGTTCCACTAGATTGTCTAGAAAAGTTTGTGTCGTCATCTATACTCCGGTAGATGACTACAACAACAACAACAACAACAACAACAACAACGAGGCCTCTCATCATTTTAACACACACCATCTATTTCATCTACTCATGTTATAACCAACATATTTGTAGATAAAAAAAATACATATACAGTTTAAATCATTTTAAAACCTGTATAAAACATTCATTTAACACTCATCTAAAATAAACAAACAATATAATTACACATAACATGTATTATATATAAAATACTTCATATCTATGTGTAAGGTGAAAATGACTAAACACTAACTTGTTAAGAGGATAATTGGGCAGCACATCGTCTTTTAAAATAATCTTTTCAGATGACACCGGGGTGTTTTCTCAAAAATCGTGCTTCACATGGGCAGAGTTTTGACTTGATAACTCTTTTCTCGAGGACTTCGGAACTTGCTTCAGGTGTCGGGGATGATACCAAGACTTCGAGGGGTTAAAAGTAGGCTAAAAGTAGAGTAGAGAGTGAAGGAGAATAGATTTTGTAAAAAAAAAACCTGGAGGTTTTGCTTTCTATTTATAGTTGGCTGCTGATCCCCCGTACGCTGGGCGTAACCCTTAGTACGCGGGGTGTACTACCTCGCAAGCTACTACGTTGGGCGTATTACTCTATTAGCCATTACGTTGGGCATACAACTTAGTATGTTGGGTGTACGTTGATGCGTGGCATCAGACATGTTGATTTCGTATGATACATGTCGCATGCGAGGAGTAGGTCGACGTAGCCCATTTCAGAGTGTGAGAACGAGTACGCTGAGCGTACTCCTTTGGTACACTGGGTGTACTCCCAATTTCCAAACTTCAAAAATTCGTAAGTTTCGCATACAAACTCCATCTTTGACCTTCTTTATTTCCACGCATAGGTATGACCGTGCTCTACAACTTTCGTTTAGACTCTATCGGCTAATTTTGACTTTATTTTCAAAGTTATATTTTTAACAGGCCGGGACAGGAAAAGTCCACTAAAAATTCATAAGTTGTTCATTCAATGTCCGTTTTCGTCTGTCTTTTTACCATTGAACTACTATCAAGAAGATCTTCGATTCCTGTTAAGGTTGTTTCGGCTAAAAATCACTCGATCCAAAATTCGAGTTTCAGGTTGCATACTACTATGCCAAATCTTAGAAAATTCATAACTTCGTCATACAAAGTCAGATTTGGACATTCATTTTATGCACGCTCTCGGTTTAATGAATACTACAACTTTCATTTTGGTCGCTAAGGCTAAAAAACAATTTATCTTAAATTCACTTTTTACGTCACACAGTGTCATGCCGATTCTATCACAAAGGTTGACCTAGACTATTACATCATCATTTATGATTTGGCCCTAAAACACAGGCATTACACCAACTTTATGGTTGAAATCCGATTATGGGGCTTAGAGTTGCCACTCTCAGTGTTAAATGAGTCCCTAAGGCAGAAAGTTGCCATCTTGAATATCTTATTGGGTTCATGCATGATTTAAGAACATTTCCATGTGAATGGAATGCTATTTTGGAGTTTCGGCTTATTAGGGTCATGCAAATTCAACAAGTCAGTGACTTTATCGATTAAGAAGTTGAAGAAGACATGGATTTGTAATTGTAGCTTCTGGAATAGAGTATTAAGCACTTAATTGAAAAGTGACTTAACAGGGGATTACGTTAAGCGTACATGCAGGTACGCCCATCGTACGCATCATTTGGCCAGTATGCTTAGCATACATAGGAGTATGGCCGACATACTTATCAGAGATGGACTTATTGTGTTTTGGGCCCCGGATTGGGCCATGCAGTGGACTTTGACCCTTTGGGCCTTAGTGGGCCATCAACAATCAGTTAATGTGGGCCAAGAAGATGTTTGGACTTAAGGTAAGTCCCATTAGAGGGATTGGGTCCAATTTAGCAAATTGGGCCATTAGTACTTATGTTGGGCTTTTGTTTTTCAGTTTGGGCCTTAGTTTTGGATCATATTGGGTCAGGGGTAGAATGGTCATTTTACCCCGATGCATGAATTGAGGATTATGGTATGGGACCCAATTGCTAATTCGGTATATTGATCAGTATTGATAGCTCAGGAAGTGGACAGGGCAGCAGCTAAGGATTTCTTTCAGGAAGCCTCTGCATTCGAGATGAGTCTTATCACCATACCAATGGGTCTAAGGCACCAAGGCCGACCCATTCTATGTTATGTAGTACACTAGCTGATGTAGAGATATGTGGTATGGTAGTTAGCTTTATGCTAAGTTGTATGCTAGTGATTGTATGTTATTGCATGAAAGAACCCGGGGGAGCCCATGGTAATTGGATATAAGACCATGTGGGTTAGCCCATGACATTCCCATGTTAAGACCATGTGGGGTAGCCCATGACACAAATGTGTAACACCCTGGGGGTAGCCCAAGGCATCCTTATATCTTTATGTTTGTGTTATGGGTAGATATTTATGTGATAGATGATATGTTTATGTGATGTGTGTTATGCTAGTTGTCTTTGTGATACTTGCATGGAAGACCCCGTGGGGAGCTATGACAATTGGATATAAGACCATATGGGGTAGCCCAAGACATTCCTAGGTTAAGACCATGTTGGGTAGCCCATGACACAATGGTTTATGACCCTGGGGGAGCCCATAGTATCGTTATAGGTTTATGTATGCCTGGCTTATGTGATATAGGTAGCTTCTATAGCTAGCACGATATGTGATACAGATAGCTTTTATAGCTAAATGGATATATGATACATGTAGCTTCTATAGCTAACAGAATATGTGATATATGGATTGTGTGTGGTATGCTCTGGGAAACTTATTATGCTTCCTTCTTACAAGTTTGTTTATGGTTTCAGGTATCATCGTTTCGAAAAGGAAGGGCTCGGATTGATCGCAGTGCACACACCTATGATTTCTGCAATGAATGATTTTGGGATGAACTCTGATAAATGTTATCCTTAATGATGAATTGAAATATTTGAAATAAATGGTATCAATGTTTAATTAAATTAAAAATGAAAATTTTACCCATGATTTTTGGGTCGTTACAAGTTGGTATCAGAGGCTTGGTTTAAGGGGTTTAGACATACTTTCGGGTGTGTCTGAACTCAAACTGAGGTTCTATTCAGTTTTCAAAATGGAAAATGTTTTTAAGAAAGAATTTGTAAGACAAGAAAGGGTGTGGTGCATGCAATTAGCCGAGCTCAAGTAAGTTTACCCAGAATACCCACATTTGTTATTTGTTATGATTTGATTATGAATCTATGAATCGCATGCTAGTTAGGGTTAGGGGAGATGCATGTATACGTTGTATGAGCTAGTAAACTTGCATGCTAGTGATGAGTAGTCGACAATAGTTTGTCCTGATATGTGATGCTTATAGCCTTGGAGATACTGGATGCCATGCTAGAATGAGAATGATTGTTGATATTGATAACTGTTAATTGTATGTTTTAAAAATTGTATACGTTTAGGACTCGTTTCCTATTCTATGTACAATTTGCATGCATAAAGGTAGCCAAAAGCGAGAGTGTACGTGAGAGCATGGGTTGTGGTACATGGATAGAATGTTCGATGATAGCTTCGCAGGTTGGACAGTGCCCTAGGAAGAGCATAGGATGAGATTAGTGACAGGTGTTACCCGCTTACGGATTGTACGAGTGGATAGATTGACAGGTCTAGTATATGCTAGTTAGATTTACTGATTACCTGAATGTTGCTTGCTTTGTGGTTTGTAGGACTCTTATTAATGTGAGCTAGATATTAAGTGAATATGCTAAGTCACATGTAGCATAGAATGCATAATCTTAGAGTGATGGACTTGACCCTATTGCACAGCTCTCGTCGGAGTCCAACCGTTCTAGGGATGAGACTTTTACTTGAAGGATTATATGATCTCTGCTACATGTGGCTATATTCATGAGGTTGCTAGTTGACATTAATGGGAATCTTTCAGCAGCTGAGGGCAGGGTGAGCTTGGGAGCCTAGGAAGGCCTAGGATATGCTCCAGTGAAGTTAGTGGGGCAATTTAGTGAAGTTGAGAACCTAGGAGGAGCCTAGGAGGTGCTACGGTATAGATTGTCTTGTTCTTTAGAAAACGTTTAGTATACCGGTGGAGTAATTAACTTAGAGGATTCGGGATGATTATTGAGGAAAGTATGGGTAGCTGTGGAAGGTAGTATTGGGCCCGTACTACTGAAATCACAGGACCCATACTTGAATCGGTGAGAGTCTTGGAGAATCTGGGAACCTTAAGGGAAAGATAATTCTTGGTTATTATTGGACCGTGGGGGATAGCTGCTGTGCAGAATGCGGATAAGCATGCATGGGTAGGACTAGGGTTTGCTCCCAGCTTCGGTGGTGAGCCAGTTAGAGGATAGACTCCTAGGAGTTTGAGTTCGCCTTGGATCACGAGACAAGGATTGTGCGATCTATTGCACATTAGGTATTTGAGACCAGGTCTCAGGGATAGTTTGTAGACCAGTTTAGAGCAAAGATTGCTCCAACTATTGTAGTGTAGTCGTGACGATTGAGCTAGCAAATGGGTCAAGGTGTGAAACCCTGAATGATATGATGTCTAGAGCTCGAGAGCAAGGGTTGATTTGGATCACCTCGGGAAGAGGGGACCGGATCGGTGCCTCTATTAGAGGATCTCGAAAAGAGATCTAGGAGTTTGGATTAGCTTTTGAAAGGCCAGCAAGGCCGGATTCGGTGTAACGCTTGTGGAAACTGCATGATGGTGGTTTATTCCAAGGGTTTCGATTGTCACTAGGATCAGAAAGAAGAGTTGCATCATGTCCTCAAGGAAGAAGATGTACCACGGGAGGAGGTGGTCGGGATTCCTTCAGGTGGATATCAAGGATTTGCATCATTTTGGAATGGTAACAAGTTGGATCTCGGGTCGGTTCTCGGCTATAGTATGAGTTAGCAGGAGTATCAGATGCTAGTCAGCATGCCGAGGAATCTTTGAGCCATCCTCAGATAGACGTATCTCACGAAGTGGGTTCCGCATATATCGTGATTGCTTCGAGTCATTGTTAGAATCTGTTCGGTGATCCGGGTTGCAACAGGTGTAACAGGTTTGGCCACGTCAACATGGACTACCCATAGGGAGTAAGTCTGTCATATTGTCGTTGTGGGCAGGTGGGTGACAAAGAGGTCGACTACCTGACGATCAGGGAGGTGCAGTGAGTGCATTGGCTCCAGTTATCTCGGTTTGGTTCAAGGGCTGGTACGACGAAGTTGTGACTAGTCTTTAGTATCATGAGTATTGGTGTTTGGAAGAACAGTCGGGATTACCGAGGGAAGAGGGAATTGTTGTTGCGGTATTAGCTAGACCATTTCTTCTTTGGACAGTGAGACCTGATTGTGATATCATTTTAAGCATCTAAATGCATTTATATGGTTGGGATTCAAGAGATGCTAGTTGGTTTTCGGAATTTGTGTTGATTTGGGAAGGGTTATCTAGCTTTGTTAGGCATCGGCCGTCAGCAGATTGACCATTGGGAAGAGAGGGTTTGAGGAATCTTTCAATTCTAATGCGTCGAGTGGAATTAGTTGAATCTAAGTGGGGGAGAATTATCAAGATATCCAGGATGGAAGCGAGTGTGAGATGAGGATTCGTTTCACATCCCTATTGGGGGAAGAAAGGCGGCTTTAGGGGCTGACTGAATATAGGATATCGGGGGATGGGAGTTCGGGAAACTCCCCAACAGTTGAACCGCATTTTTTGATGTCTTATAGCAGGATTCGAGGAAGGGAAACATGTAGTGTTCCAGTCAGTATTTGAGTTCAATTGGGAGGGTAGACCAGTTTGCAAGGTTGTGGGGAATCCACAACTTAGGTAGAGTCAGGATTGGATACGATTATTCGGTCGGATAACCATGGGCGAGCCGGGATGGTTATGGGAATTCAGAATGGAACCGGTAGAGACTGTTGAGTCAAGGGCTTGGGTCTTAAGTTGCAGGGTCTTGTGGATAAGTGCTACGTGACAAAGGAGGGCTATGGCTGGGTAGCCCTGATAGTTAATCTCTTGGGAACCTGGTGGTTAGATCGGGTGCGAGACTGGTAGTCTCGGGGATCGACTAAGAGTATCTATTTACCGGTCAAGTAAGGGAAATCGGAGGTCATGGTGCATAATGGATCTCGAGGTAGTAGCGGAGTATCGAACCGTTTCGGAAAGGACTCCGAATTGGGGTTCGAGCAGATTCAATACAAGATTTTGTTTCAATGAGATGAGATTTGGGGAGCATAAGGATGCCAAGGGCATCAAAAGCAGTACACCAGGGTAATGAATGGGTTTAGTTCAATGGTAGCTCAAGCCATCATGATGTGTCTCGGGTGGTTCTATCAGTAATAGGGTCACGACATGCCGGATCCCTGAAGGGACATGACGAAGGAGGTCGAGCATGATGTAAGGCTATAGTTGTTCTAGTAGCATTCACCTTTTGTGTTGGATTTAATGACGATAGGTTGTCAGCCTATCATGAACGAATGGATCAATATATGGAAGGAGCCATTAGTGGTTGTATAAGTAGGGTAGTTATGTCATACGAGGTATCTGTTGAATCATGAAAGTGACCCTCTTGAACTTAGCTATCGCAACCATTTCTCTACCGCAACCACATCAACACCTGGAGTCAGCTACCGCAGTCATTAGCTAGATTACTTTATTTGTCTTTTATGTAATACACTCTATTATCTAGTATGCCTTGCACGGCTACTTATAGAGTTGTAATCTAGTGTAGTTCTAAGTCTATAAATAGATACTTATTCTCTTTTATTGAATGCCTCTTGATCACCAATAACTTGTGCATTTCATCTGAATACAATTTCTGAAGTTATCATTCTATCACTCTTCACCCTCCACTTCTTACTTAAACATATCTGATTATAATCACTCTTCGGAGCAAGTCGTTGTGACTTATTCACTATGTTTGATCTCACTTACTAACTTTGGTTTGAATGCATTCCAAGTTATGAATCAACCTAAGTGTATACTTGATATAACAATTGATGTCATTTACATTACTTTACTTTCTGCATCTAACTCACTAACTTCTAACTATTAATATTATTGTTGAGCTAACAGATCCTTCGAGATTAACTATTCCGCTATATACTTGTTCTAACCATTTTGTTCAAGTGTGTCTCAAAGTTTTCTCTCAACAATTGGTATCATAGCCATAGTGGTTGCTTTTTGAAAATCGTAACTCTAATTTTTCAAAGAGCCCTCTATACCATTGTAGCTCATTTCTAAACAAAAAAAAAATCTAAATGGCACAATCGTTATCACTGAATGTTTCCAACAGTGTTGGTGGTTCTAATCGAGCCCCAATACTGGTTGCAAATAAGTATCATCACTGGTATCAAAGGATGGAAAGATATCTCAGACGACTTGGTAGAGATGTCTGGAGATCCATAGAAGAAGGACCCCACGTCCCAGTCCTTACCCCAGTTCAAACTGATGGAGCCACAGCAAGGCTAGGAGTTGGTCAACCAGCTTTGAACCGTCCCACAAAAGATGATCTAGACAAGATGGAAAATGATGCTAGTGTCTTTCATGAAATCTCTTGATGAGTTGCTCATAACAACTTCGACATCATCATAAATTGCAAATCAGCAAAGGAAATTTGGGATGTTCTCAAGAACTTATACGAAGGTTAAGAGATGGCTCAAGACAAAAAGTTCACTACAGCACTCAACGAATTCAATAACTTCAAAGCCCACTCCGGTGAAAGTTTGGAAGACTCATTTAAAAGGTTCAACTTGATTGTCACAAAACTGTCCAATGCGGGTACCATCCGCAGCAATCATGAAACAAATCTGCAGTTTCATAATGGCTTAGGAAGACACTAGACAACAGCCAAAATGATTGTACAAGGTGACAAGAAGATTCACTCATTATCTCTCTATAAGCTTTATGGAGAATTGCAAGCTCAAGAGTCCACTGTACTTAAGGACTGTTCAGACTTCGGAGGTCCACTCGCATTAGTAGCTTAAACACCTCACACTAAAACCTATCCCACCTCGTATGACTCTCCACCGCAGTCATATGAAGCTGACTTAAAATATAACGATGAAGAAGAGTTTCAGAAAGCCATTGCTCTTATTAGTCAGAAATTCAATCGCTTACCACCTTCATTTCGCAAAAACCAACAATACAATCGACCACCTTTCAACCGCAACTTTCAAAACAATCACTTCCGTTCCACCAAAAACCCTCTCCCTCCACCGCAGTCTCAGCAAACTCAGTCCAAAGAAGTACCACCGCAGTCCCAATCAACTGACTCCGGTACCTCTATAGAAGACAAGAGTGACATTATCATATGTCACAAGTGCAACAACGAAAACCATTTTGCCAAGGATTGCAAGGAAAACGTAGTGAAAGATAGAGCCTTCTATGTCAGAATGGCTCATGAACTGGAAGATAAAGAAAAAGGAAAGGCCTACGTTGCTCAAGTGAAGAGGAATCATCAAGTGTGGTCTTCAGAAGATGAAGATGAAGATGATCTCAGCAAAGGGAAAGGCAAGATCTTTATGCTAGCAACTGCTGATGAAGACGGCTCAACCAATCTAAAGAAGAACCATTGCTATATGGCTAAAGATGGAACTCTCAGCATTGTGGAACATGTAAAACCCATGATTCAAACTTTAAATTACAACATGCATGATTGTCAACCTTTCATAGACACACTCAATGACACTTGTGCTGCCGTCCTTACAGACTACAATAAATCCCTAGATGAGAAGAACCTCGCTTCGCAGGAGATGTTCCATGTTAGAGGACGTTTGGACAATAAGAGACTCAAAATGGCAATGTTAGAGAAGGATTTAATGTTAGAAAAAGATGCTAGAATGCTTAGTGAAACCCAATTAGAAATAGCCTTAAATTAGAGAGATCTAGCACAGAATGAAATTGTACGTTTAAATCTTTTAATTGAAAAGTTGTTTAATGAAACTGGGGCCATTGAAAATGTTGTTAATAATGGGAATGTTGATAACACCTTTAACTTGGGTTGGTCCAATGGTTATCCAACCGCAACGGACTCTTCACCTCGGTTCACATCGGAACGTCAATGACAAAACATTTCCTAAGGATATCCAAGCCCACTTTGGAAACCTTCATGATTTGAGTAGTAATTGTGTTATAGAAGAAATTCTTCCTGAATTTTCTACTCATGTTGACAACACAGATTCTCAGACATTATTCGTAGTCGATGAGGAAATTGTTATTGAAAGTCTTGAAGTCTCTTTAGATTTCCCATCCTTACAGTCTGACCGCAATGTTTCTGACCTCAGTCACGTAATGCAATCCATCCCATTGCCTAATATCAATTGTCCCAAAGAAGTATCCACTAGGACTTACTATGCGTTAGTCCAAAGCACTACACCACTGATCGAAGTCAAAAGTTCTGTGACCATTAAACCAATTAATCATGAATTACCAATTGAAAATTTTGAATTTGGTCAATGTTCTCAAAGTCCTGATTTCTCAAGTTCGGATGAATCGAGTCACTATTTTTCAAAATCCTCAAAATATTCTAGGAAACCGCAATTAAATATCACTGACTTCGGTTCTCCTAAGACCGAAGCAAAATGAGTTTTTAAAGAAGAATTTCATTCTCGTGGCAAGCAACAGGAAGTTTGCTCAAAACCTAAGAAATCTGTGAAATGTCCTAAATCAAAAAGTTCTGAAAATTTTGTTTTCTCAAATTATCATTTCAAGAAAACTGTGTCCAAGAAAACAAAAAAGAATAAGTTCACTATTTCTGACAATACTCAAAAAATATCCAAATCTAAGGATAAGTCTTTTCGATCAAATGGTTTTCAAATCTATTCTCTCAATGATCCGAAATAGAAAGGTATCCTACCTACCCCAACCTTTTCCAGTGTCAGTTTAAAATCTCAAAAGTGGAAAGGAATTTTGCCAACTCCGGTACTCAAAAGGTCATCTCAAGTGTTTAAGAAAGCACATCACAAAAGCTCTGCACGTGTCTTCACACCTGCAAGACCTGCACAAAACACTTTTTCAAAACACACAAATCCAAGGGTCAAATCTCACAATCCTCGGAATGGACAAAAGCATACTTTTTCTTCAAAACCTCAGACCAGGTCAAATGTCAGGGTAAATGAAAAAAGTTCTGATGTCAATGTCAATGTAAAAAATTCCAAAGAACTTCAAACACCCAGGATTTCGGGGTCACTTCTAATCTCTCCAAAAGTACTCATGATTATTCACAATCTCACAAAACTCCAAAGAACTTCAAACACCCACGACTAGGCTTGAAAGTTGACTTAAAACCTGTCCCTGCCACCTCGCTTCATGCATCGATTAACACATCATATGTGACCCCGGGCTCCAAACTCGCTTGGGTGCCCAAGTTAACCACTTAGTTTTTGTAGGCTTTTTGAAAGGAGGATCAAGAAGAAGAATGGTTGATCGACAGTGCCTACTCCTTGCACATGACCGGAAGGTTAGAGTACCTTCGGGATTTCAGGCCTATATACAATGGTGGAAATGTCACTTTTTGGAAACAATGTTAATGGCATCATACAAGGCTATGGTGTGCTCATCACGGGGAACTTTTCCATTCGGAAGGTTGCTTACGTAGAAAGCCTTAAACACAATCCCATCAGTGTTGGCCAACTATGTAAAGCAAGCCATCGAGTGGAGTTTGATGATCAATTATGTTACATAATGACAAGTGATAGAAGCACTTGCTTAATCAAGTCACGATCCAAAGGCACAATGTATCCTCTGGATGTCTCTCTCATCATTGGTAAACCGCAGTTGTGCTTTCTCTCTAAAGCCGTATCCGAAGTCAGATGGCTATGGCACCGCAAGCTAGCTCATCTCAACTTCCGGTACATCAACAATTTAGTCACTGGAGAACTAGTCTGTGGTCTCCCTATTCTCAAATTCAGCAATGATACTCTCTGTCCGGCCTGTGAATGTGGAAAACAAGTCAAAGCAAGTCACCCTCTGATAATGGACTCGTCTATTTCTGAATTACTGGAGTTATTGCACATTGATCTATGCGGTCCTTCAAATGTAGCCAGTCTCCACCACAAGAAATACATACTGGTTATTGTTGATGACTTCACTCGCTTCACATGGGTCTTCTTCCTCATACTCGAATCCGAAAACCGCAGATTCTCATAAACTTCATCAAAGTAATATAACTTCAGATCAAGTTTCCAGTAAGACGCATCCGTAGTGATAATGGAAACGAGTTCACTAATCATCTCCTCAACAGTTTCTTGGTGTCCAAGAGTATTTCTCACAATTTCTCAGCACCCTACACACTGCAACGAAATGGTGTCATAGAAAGAAGAAACCGAACACTAGTATAAGAAGCCAGATCCATGCTTAACTTCGCCCACCTTCCTCTCTACTTCTGGGCTGAAGCTGTAGCAACCGCATGTTTTGTCCAAAACCGAAGCATTGTGTGCAAACTCCTCAACAAGACACCATATGACGGCCTTAACAACTGCAAGCCAAATGTTCGTTTCTTTCATATTTTTGGGTGTAGATGGTTCGTGATCAACAATAGAGACCAGCTTACCAAGTTTGCACCTAAGTTTGATGAAGGTATCTTCCTTGGTTATTCCACTAACAAGGTTGCTTATCGAGTGCTTATCGGGCGTACAAGGCTGATCATTGAATGCTTCGATGTGAAATTTGATGATTCTCACATCCGCGATGCCTCTCCATCCACTGAAACCACCGAAATCATGGAATGTGACATTCCTGCCTCTTCTGGTCCTTTAAATCTAGTTGAAGTCAGTTATGATGATCTCTTCAATCCTGTTGAAATGGCAAAACTATCTGAAGTTCTTGTGTCTCCCGTAGCTCAACAACAACAGGCTGATATTTCTGGACCATCTTCATCCGAAGTAGTATCTATTAATACTCCCACCTCTCCGGTTGAGGGGGAAAGCTCTACTCCAGATCTAGCCGCAACCATCGAGGTTCCAGTACTTGATGCTATTCAAATTCCTGCTCGCAGAGAAACATTACCATCAAACGTATCTTCGGATTCGGACGATGAACTCATAGAAAATATTGACACTAGAACCGATTCAAGAATTGCCACTCTCCTATCCACAGTCCAGGGGGGACCCTCTCAGGTTCCAGATAGACTCCCTTCGATAATCCAGGGGGAACCCAATCCGAAGCAACCTCTGATATTGAAAACATTCCTTCAACCGCAGCTGCTCATCATCTAATGCCTCGTCTACATGTATGGATGAAGGATCACCCACCAGGCCAAATTATTGGCAACCCATCTACAGGTATCCAAACTCGATCTGCCAAAGATTTATCTGATCATTGTCACTATGCAACATTTATGTCCGCAGTCGAGCCTCGATCTATCAATGAAGCATTATTGGATAAGATTGGATTTCTGCAATGCAAGAACAACTGGAAGAATTTGAAAGAAACAAAGTGTGGCAACTTGTTCCCATTCCACAAGGTCATACTATTGTTGGTACAAGATGGGTTTTCAAGATCAAGCTAGATGAATCTGGTGCGGTTATCAAAAATAAGGCAAGGCTAGTTGCTAAAGGCTATAGTCAACTGGAAGGTGTTGACTACGATGAAACATACACTCTGGTAGCTAGAATGGAAGCAATAAGAATCTTCTTAGCATATGCTTCTCACAAAAACATCAAAGTACACCAAATGGACGTTAAAAGTGCTTTTCTCAATGGGCAATTAAAAGAAGTGGTTTATCTTCAACAAGCTCCCGGATTTGAAAGTATCGAGTTCCCTGATCAATGCTACAAGCTTCAGAAAGCAGTATACGGTCTGAAGCAAGCCCCTAGAGCTTGGTATGAAACTCTTTCTGAATTCTTAGTCTCTTCAAGCTACAAAAGAGGAGTGATTGATCCCACACTATTTAGAAAAGCAAACGGGTCTCACCTTATGCTTGTACAAATATATGTGGATGAAATCATCTTTGGATCATCTGATCAAGGAATGGTGGATGAATTTGCTAAGCTCATGACAAACAAGTTTCAAATGAGCATGAATAGAGAGATTAACTTCTTTCTAGGTCTTCAAGTCAAACAAATTCAGCAAGGGATATTCATTCATCAAGAGAAATACACCACTGAACTTCTAAAGAAATACTCTATGGACAACTGCTCTTCTGCTAAGGTCCCTATGGCCTTTGGATATAAGATCTCTACTGATCCCTCTGGTGAATCTGTGGATCACAAGACTTATAGAGGTATCATTGGATTGTTAATGTATCTTACCGCAAGCAGACCTGACATTGTCATTGCAACTGGTGTGTATTCAAGGTACCAGGCTGACCAAAAAGTGTCACACATGACCGCAGCCAAACAAATTTTTCGGTACCTAAAAGGAAGCAAATCTCTTGGTCTATGGTACCCCGCAAGCAATGACTTAAGTCTTCAAGCATTTACTGATGCGGATCATGTCGGATGCAAACTTGATCGAAAAAGTACATCTGGTGGATGTCAATTTTTATGAGGGAGACTTGTCAGCTGGTCCTCAAGAAAATAAAGTTGTGTTTCTTTATCTACCGCAGAAGCAGAATACGTGGCAGCAGCCAACTGCTGTTCCCAACTCCTTTGGATGAAGACACAACTGTTAGACTATGGATACAAGATGCTGTGGATACCAATTTACTGTGACTCTGAAAGTGCCATAGCGATCTCTAATAATCCTATTCAACACTCCAAGACTAAACATATTGAGCTATGATATCATTTCATCAAAGACCATATTCTGAAAGGTAATATTGAACTCATCTTTGTTCCTACTCATGATGAGATTGCTGATGTTTTTACAAAAGCACTTGACTCTTCAAAAATCAATGTGTTCCTACAAATGTTGGGAATGATGAATCCGGATCCTAAATTTCTTGAATTAACAAGCACCGCAAACCATCCTGGTCCCCATTGCGGTCCTTATTGAAAGTTATTTATAATATATGTTTTTGGAACATCACCTGTTCTACAGTCGATGTACCGCAACCATATATTATATCTATCTTTCATGGGTCCTTGTTTGTGTTTACTAACTTTTGTACAAGTGCTTCTCTCAGTTTCTCACTGCAGTCTTTACTTTGGTCATCCGCGATGACATTTCCAACCGAAATGAAGTTTTAATCCGCAATCGTCGTGATAATTTCTCAACTGTTTTATCAACCTGTGAACCTTTGTGTGCTATTTAATGATCCTTCATTAAATTAAATAAAACATTCTCCTTAGAAACTGTCACCTTCTCTTTCTAAATAATCCTTTTATCAGACCTATTTTAGGGATGATGACAAAAAGAATGTTCTTCCAATAAACTCATCCTTAATTTGTCCTTTCCTCTCCTTAACACGTCCCATCTGTTACCACTTCCTCTCCCATCACCCCCACGATTACCTGACGTATTGACATGCATCTGACTTTACATTAAATGCTAACCCTTTTGGAAATCTCCCAAAATCTTTTCCAACCCGTTTTAATTAGATGTGGCTGAGATTTAATCCAAAATTCATAGATTCCCCCCAAAACCCCAATCGAGGTTTTACTCTATTCTTTACCTAGGATTAAACATTTTTTTCTTTCACCTCCTTTTATAAACCCATCTCCTTCCCTAAATTCACTTTACGCTTTCTGAACATCGATCATTCCCTCTCAAAACCAACAAGAACTCTGTGTTCTACTTCTTCTTCAAACACCTTCAAATTTCAACAATGGTGAAATCAGGCGTATCAAAGAAGAAATCCAAGGCTTCTGTTTCGGTGAATCCAAGAGGCTCAGACTCTCCGACAATCGCATCAAGCAATTTCAAAGCAGTGTTTGAAGATCATCCTTCATACAATGCTTCCATCAAGCTCATGATCAAGTTTCTCAAGAACCACCCTCTGTTTGGTCTGTTTGATGCATTTACAGATGTTGTTCCATTTTTACTCTCTTCAAGAGTGCTTTTTCTGCTTATCGCCCACTGGAAACCCCCCCAAGAAGTTCATCCCAATCTCATTAACGATTCTATGGTCATCTTGACCAAAGAAAAGTTCCTCTCAGCCATTAACCTTCTGGTTCATCCCTCCATCAAAGTCTTCTCACCATCAATGGCTGACGTCACATCCGCACTCTACCAGATGGGGTATCAAAAACCAATTCGAGGGATTGGTGAGTTCAAAAAGAATCAGCTGCCTGCGGTTTGGCAGTTTGTGTGTCACTTTGTCATCCACTGCCTATCCGGCAGAACCGGAGGCATTGACAATATGGGACTGAAGCTCTTGGAATTGGTATGGAGCATCTTCACCGGACACGACGTCAACTACAGGCAAATTCTTTGGGGCGATTTCATCAAGTAGATTCCCAAGGAGCACCCGAAGGAAAACCCAACCAAGCTCACATTTGCAAGATTTTGGTCTCTCTGTATATCAGACCTACATGCGGACGCTGGAATAGACATGGGTAGTGACATCAACTTTTTCCTCACTAAGGATCTTAAAAGGTACCTCCCTTCTTCTGATCAAACTGTTTTTGGACCGATCCGCAGACTTCCCACCCATATTCTTTCAACCCTTGTTCTTGAGACTGCTGATGTCTCTGACCACATTGAGGCTACGGAGGGTATTGCCCCATACCCTTCTACCCCGCCTCTTCCATCCGCAGCCCTTAACCCTGAGGGTACCCTATTCCCCTCTACCACTACACTATCCAATCTTTCTCAAAGAAGAAAGCAGTTGGCATCCAAGAAGAAACAAAGAACACCCAAGAAGGATGCTCCCAAACAAACCGCACCCACCAAGAAATGCAAAACCAAACCAACCACTGTATCTAGCAGTGATTCAGATGAGGACAGGCAACCGATCTCTATCCTCAAGAAAAGAAAAACAATAGATACCTCTAGCCATATGCGTGACCGGACTGATGCTGCAGCCTCTCTAAAGGCTCCAGTAGTCCTTGGGGTGGCCGCAGACCCATTCAACACTACCATCATTTTTCAGTCAGACTCAGAAAGTGAGTCGGATTCTAATTCTCATCTACGTGGAGACTCCCTCCCAGTGAACTCCCAAGAGGATGACACTGGTTCACGCCCTAAGGTCTCCAGGGCCTCCCAACTACATTTCTTTTCTCCAGAGGAGTTGCGCTCCAGCCTTCTTTCTGTCACCCAAACACTACAAACACCTTCCCATCCACAAGGCACTTCTTTCGCCCATGCCAGAACTGAGTTGAGGCCATACTTGACCACGGGTCAAAGAGACCGAGGAAGCTCAGGAAATCCTACTCTGCTTTCATCTCTTACATGTGGTTTAGGCACAGTGAGCACTAATGTGCCAGGATCCGTGAACCCAAGGGACACCTTGGTGCGAACTCAAGGAATTGACGGTAGTAACTCTAGCGATTCTTGGAGTCGTTATCAACCAACGACCGCAGCTGAAATCCAAAAGTATGAAGCCTTCAGAAGGGCCTTCCAAGCCCACAAGGAGCAACAAATCAAGCAACAGCAACAGAAAGAACAGGAGATCCAGTTTGTGGCTAGCTATTGGGCAAATGCCATCAATAATGCCCATACTGTAGCCACCATTCAAAAAGTTCAAAACTGGATGGATGAAATGGCAGCAACAATTCTCAAAGCACAAGCTTCTGGTGCACCCGCAGGTACTTCCAAAGTTCCTCCTACTCCAACTTCCATCCCATCACCCTCTCCTACAGTCAATCCATCACAAGACGACGAACCCGCAATCGAACTCAGCTCAGCACCCACTTTCAGTTTTGATGATGAATACATCCAAGAGGTCAACAAGCCAAACCCTTCCGACGATGACCTGATGATGTTTCATGAAGAAGAAGAATCAAGTGGTTCTCATCACTCAACCTCCAAACCCAAGAAGAAGAAGAAGAAGAATGCGGTGACCAGAAAAGAATTATTATCCCTTCAAGCCATTGTTGATCAGATCTTGGCTGCGGTCAAGCCTACTCAACGACAACCTGAAGACACTCCAGGACTTCAGTCACTAATTGTAAGAATAGAGCGTCTGGAAGGAAGAGAACGTATGGCTGCTGAAAGCATCTCTCTTAAAGTAAAGATGGGAATCCGGTCCCTTGACAACAACCGCAAGGCTGACCACAAAGAATTCTTGGCTGCAGCAGAACGTCTCATCATGGAGGTGACCACAATCAAAACGGATCTCCAGGCAGCCACCGCAGATCAAGCTTCTCAGTCTCAGAAAGTGATAGATGAGACTCATAATGCTTACGAGTCCACTATCTCTGTTCTTCAAGCAACAACCAACATACTGTAGAAATCCCTTTCCTCCAACTTCCATGGCCCTAAGATCCTCTAGCTTACCAAAGAAATCCACAAGTTGCTCTTCAGCTCCTCCACTCCAAACAATTCCCAATTGGCATAAATCCTAAAAGCTTAATTCCAAGAAGATTTTGCCAAAGTGGATGGACTTAAGCAATGACTTGAGGAAGCACCTGCACTGTATTCCTCAAGAGGGGGAAGTGAAGAAGAAGAAGAAGTCCATCACTCCGATTCTCCCAATCATCAGAGTCCCCCCATCATCACTAACAAAATTCCCACACCGCAACCAGCATACTCCAAAAAAGCCTGAGACTCCTCGTCACTTCAAAAACCTTGAGGAGAATATGTCATCTGCAAGCTCCAAAGACTCCCCTGCCACAGTCCAAAGAAAGCATGATTGGAAAGCAGCCAAGCTGGCTGAATTAATTTGGAGAGAATGCGGATTCGACACTATGATAGATGAATCCTTGATTAATTCATGGGTCAATACGCACCGCAGGCTATTGGATGAAGACTACACACCGCACCTCACATATGTTGAACCCCCTGCTGATGGATACTGGGATATTCTAATTTCTCCCAATGCCAAATACTTTACAGTATTTGAGCCATTTCACTGCAGCCTTCCTGCCCACAAATGACTGCCAATGGAGTTTGAAAGACTTAATCGTTTCTATGCCAAGCACGCTTCCTCCATTGACAAAATATGGTCTACCGATAGACCATCTGCAGTCAAGAACTACAAGATGCGGAAGTTCATGAAGACTGATTTTATTCATTATACCCTTACCAGAAGAGAGCATGACTACATCTGCACCCAGGCAGACTTTCCTTGTATGAATCTGGAAGAAATCTTCCTCATTGCCAGGGTGTTCCAAAACAAATCAGAGAAGCATCCTAAAATGCAGATAGCGCTTGAAAAAGCCAAATATTTTTCGAGGGATACGGTCTGTGACTTTGCCAAGATAAATGCGGATATCTATCCCACCATCCTCAAGAAGTTTGATCTCCCACCTCTTGAACCTATGCTGTCACACCCGAAAACCACGAACGGCAGAAACGTTCTGGGGTGGAGGACGTCATGTACAGTATCACAACAGTGTAAAATAGTAAACAAGCAACAACATCATCCATTGCATTATAAGTAAAGTTTTAATACATGTGTGTTCTTTCATTGTAATAAGACACCAAAAATACATAATCAAAATAAAATACGAGACTTGTCTGCTCCGTCTTCTCAAAACCTGGCCACTGTACCTGTCTACTGATGACCTGAGAATACAAGTTATTTTGAAAGAGAGTATCATCTTTAAAGCTGGTGAATTCATAAGTATTTAAGTGTCATTGTCTTGCTTTGATAAAATGTTATGAGTGTCATGTAAAACCTTTAAGTAAGACAGTTGATATAAGTATGAAAAACCCTAAGAAATCCCTTATTTCCTACTACTATGAAATGTAGTCTTCTACCAAGACCCGAATGTTTTGTTATGATAATGTAGTCTTCTACCAAGACCCGAATGTTCTGTAAGTAAAATGATAGTTTTTCCTTTCTATTGACTAGTACTAAAAGTACTAGTCTAACTCCTCGTTTATGTGAATGTATCACAAAATAAAGTAAATAGGAAAATGTACTAATGTAAGTGTTATCACTGGGTACTAGGATTAACACAACATCGCAATAAGCGAAATATATAACCTAATGAACATCCGAAGAATGTCCAATTGTCCTCTGTAGCAGCAGCAGGGGGCAGCAAGGGTTAGTCCCAAAATCGATCTACCTAGTATAAGTATTAACCTAATGATCATCCGAAGATTTTCATCTCATCCTCTGTTGCAACAGCTGGATGGAGGAATGGTTAGTTCCGATATCGATCTACCTAGTATATGTAGTAACCTTAGACCTCCGTAGATGGTCATCGACCACTGGTGCTAGTCAGTGGGATTCAGAATAGTTAGTCCCACCTAGATATCCCATTGAACCGGGATAGGAAAGATAATTTACACAGAAAGTACTAATAAATCATCCTCGCAAGTCAAGATACGAGTATCCAGGTAAGTGAATACAGGATAATGCATCTATGTAACAGTGTTCATGTATGGTATTCATGTAAGTGTGTTCATGTATCAGGTAAGTATATGTAAACATGTTCCTGTATCAGATAAGCATATGTAGATGTACTCATGTATCAGCTAATGTACTGGTATAGACTCATGAATGAACTAACCATCCCTATGATAATTAACTGAAAGGTAATTGGTTGTTCAAGAAGGTAAAGGTAATGGTTTTGCAAGATATCTAAGAGTTTTGAATAATAATTAAGAGTGACTTGATGTCATGTTAATAAACATTTCAAAACTAATACTTTTGTTATCAAGGTACTTTAAGATAGAAAACCATTTCATGCATCACATTTTGTAGTATGTGAAATCTGCTGAATGAAAACACAATTATAAAATACATATAGATGATTTAATAACATGTTGTTTTCTACTTGTATTCCCCCCCCCCCCCCCATTAAAGCATTTAAAATCATTTAAAACATTGATTAGGAGTATGAACTCACCTGTAGATGGTGGTTTGGATGAACTGGACGGTGTAGGATTGTTAGGTGTCAAGTGAGGACTTGTACACACACTACGATCCTAATGAACATATAATCACACATATATGCACTCAATTAGTCTTAAATTACTAATTGATAATGTTAAGACCTCCTAGAACATAATAAACACTTTATATAAGTGTTTTAAGCCCTGAGGATTGCATCTAAGCTATTGTGGGACAAGGCACTTGGGTTTAGGGTTCCAAAGGACCCTATACTTGAGTTTACTCTCCAAATAACCTCACACATGGAGTTTACTATTGTAAACTCTTGAGTTTACGGCCGTAAACTCCAAGACTTATGTCCTTGGTTGATTTGAGGTGTTAAATGATCCCTAGAAGTATTCCAACTTGGTGGTTTAATTCTTGGAAGGGTTTAGGGCATAGAAACACTCCTTTGAGGAGTTTACGGCCCTAAGGCCATTTCCTTTGGAGTTTACTGCCGTAAACTCCCTTGGAATGGTGTTTTTGATGCTTTCAAGTCTCTTGAACATGTGGTATAGGTCTTAGACTTTTATCCCAAGCATATGAAGGCCTTAGGCACACTTTGGTGCCTTTGTTTGATGTTCACAGCCCAAGAACCTTATTAGGGCCGTGAACTCACTTTGAGGGGTGTTTTGATGTGTTTAAGGTCCTTGATTTAAGTGGGGACAATTCCATGTAAATGTCTAAGGCTTTAGGTGCCTTAAAAGCACCCTTTTGTCCATGATTTTGGAGTTCACGGTCCAAGATCATCTTGGGCCGTGAACACCCAAACATTTGTGTTTCTTTGATGTTTTCATGTCGCAAATACACTTATCTATGAGTCTAAGGTAGTAGCATATCACGGGGAAAGGGCTAGGCTTTGTTTCGGGAGTTTACCGCCCAAGAATACCTTGGGGAGTAAACTCCTAAATCTAGTTATTTAGCTATCTAAATCCTGTTATAAACACATAATAAGCTTTATAATACTACTAGAGAGAGTTACTCACGTTTTGGGATAAAAACCCGAACATCCGTGAGAGAGAAAATGACTTTTCTCTAGTTGGAAATGTGAATAATGAATGAAATTGGTTCAGAATTCTATTTATAGTCCTGAGATTTTTGGCAGAAAATATTTTATTCCCGAAATGATCTCTAATATAATAGAGTATTGGAATAACAGTGTTGCACAAAACCCTAGTGCATCCACTCTCCTGATATTTCCTGAAGTGTAAACCCTAAATTATTCAAACTTATACAGAAAAGTCTGAAAGTTTACTGTGACTGATATAACTTCTATTGAAGTGATATTGTTTGTACATAATGGAAATTCCGGGTTGTCACATATGCTAATGCCTACCGAAGACTTTGAAGAAAGATCTCTAGGCGCAACAAACTTTCCTGAACTTGGAATCATATTCAAAAGGAAGACTGACAATGTCATGTACTTCATTCCAATGACTGCCATGAATCTCCTGCCCAAGAAACAACTTGACATCTGCCGAACCGTAGTTGAAAGATCAAAGCATACTACCGTAGAAGTCAAGTTCAAGATTACAAGAAGAATCACATGGATGGAAAAAGTTAGGAAGTTTTGGTGGATTTTGATCAAGTTCCTCAAACTTGATAGTTGAACCAAAGTTAAAGAGGTCACTTAAGGGGAAATTGTTGAATAATGAAAGTGACCCTCTTGAACTTAGCTACCGCAACCATTTCTCTACCGCAACCGCATCAGCACCCGGAGTCAGCTACCGCAGTCATTAGCTAGATTACTTTATGTATCTTTTATGTAATACACTCTATTATCCAGTATGCATTGCACGACTGCTTATAGAGTTGTAATCTAGTGTAGTTCTAAGTCTATAAATAGAGACTTATTCTCTTGTATTGAATACCTCTTGATCACCGATAACTTATGCATTTCATCTGAATACAATTTCAGAAGTTATCATTCTATCACTCTTCACTCTCCACTTCTTACTTAAACATATTTGATTATAATCACTGTTCGGAGCAAGTCTTCGTGACTTATTCACTAAGTTTGATCTCACTTACTAACTTTGGTTTGAATGCATTCCAAGTTATGAATCAACTTAAGTGTATACTTGATATAACAATTGCTGTCATTTACATTAGTTTTGGCATCTAACTCACTAACTTCTAACTATTAATATTATTGTTGAGCTAACGGATCCTTCAAGATTAAATATTCCGCTATATACTTGTTCTAACCATTTTGTTCAAGTGTGTCTCAAAGTTTTTCTCTCAATAGTATCCTTCAGAGGTCACGTGGGATTATTGTACGTGTGTCTCTGGCTCAGCAGTCAGGAAGGTGTCTGGTGTCCAGATAGTTAGCAGGAAAGTTGGGATTAGGAAGGTCCCAATTGTTCGTCAGGAAGGCAGTTATGTGGCAGCAAGATGAGTTGGAGCAAATTCAGTGATTCGGGGTCCGTGTGTGGAATTCCCAGTCAATCGGGGCATATACTAAGTTGTTTATAGTTGGACTAAATAATATTAAGAGCTGAATAGCCAGTTAGGGGATAAGCATCGTGAACTTGGCAATGATTCGATGTGTGCGGTCTGTCAGGCAGACAGGCCATCTCGAGACGTTAGAACTCAGATTGAGTAAAAGGAATTATGTTGCAAGGAATTCCTTCCATCTTCGGGGTTTAGAACCCTGCAGGGTTGGTGTTAGTTGCCTTGGGAAAGTTGTGGTATTCACAGGCTTGTGGAGGTGTTGCTCAGGTTGTCTGGTGTGACGGGAATGGCGATGCATGATTTTGAGGACGAAATCTAATTTAAGTGGGGGGAGAGTTGTAACACCTAGATTGGAAGTACTCGGTTGGGGTCTCGGAAGCCAAAGGGTAGGGGCGATTTGGTATTTATGGGTCCCGGGTTTTATCCGGGAGGTTTTAGAATTGGGGGTATGGATAGGAGTGTAGGGCTTCCCGCCACCTTTTCATTGATATAAAGTTCGTCAGAAATGTACTTAGAATAAAGGAGTTATAGCACTTTGAAGTTATTGTCAATTTTAGCTCTTAATAGAATTTAGTGACAAGAAGATCCCATCCGTGCAAGGTAGCAGCCAGGTGAGTACGCCCAACGTAAGCTGGGAGTACGCCCAACGTAGTAGAGTAAATGAATCGCAGGTGTTAAGGACGTACGCCCAACGTACATGGATTATGCCTAGCGTATGTCCAGGATCTCCAAAACCCTAATTTTAGGGTTGGCTCACTATTTAAAGCACGTTAAGTCCAAAAGGGTGCGCTTCTCTTTCATTTCCAAAGCCTTAAACCCTAATTTCGAGTGGTAGCTTCATCCAAGAGTGTTGTGAGCTTTCTGGGTGCATTTTGGGTGGTTTTTGGTGCATTTCAAGAAGACGGGACTTGTTGCAAAGATGGGAACCAAGGAGGAGCTTATGGATCTGGCTTTCGGAACTCATTCTCAGCTTAATGAAGGTAAAAAGCATTGAACTTGATCATTCATCTCTTAGATCTATTATTGTGTGTTTTAGTTCATTTTGGTCCCAAGGATGAAACTTTATGGTTGAAATCGCCACTCTTAGTGTTAAATGAGTCCCTAAGGCAGAAAGTTGCCATCTTGAATGTCTTATTGGGTTCATGCATGAGTTAAGAACATTTCCATGAGAATGGAATGCTATTTTGGAGTTTCGGCTTATTAGGGTCATGCAAAGTCACCAAGTCAGTGACTTTATCGATTAAGACGTTGAAGAAGACTTGGATTTGTAATTGTGGCTTCTGGAAAAGAGTATTAATCACTTAATGGAAAAATGAGTTAACATGGGATTATGCTGAGCGTACATGCAGGTACGCCCAGCGTACGCATCATTAAGCCAGTACGCTTAGCGTACATAGGAGTACGCCCGTCGTACTCATCAGAGATGGAATTATTGTGTTCTGGGCCTCGAATTGGGCCATGTAGCGGACTTTGGCCCTTTAGGCCTTAATGGACCATCAACAATCAAATAATGTGGGCCAAGAAGATGTATGGGCTTAGGCTAATGCCCATTAGAGGGATTGGGCCCAATTTAGCAAATTGGGCCATTAGTGGGCCACTAGTACTTATGTTGGGCTTTTGTTTTGAGTTTGGTCCTTAGTTTTGGATCATACTGGGCCAGGGTATACTGGCCATTTTACCCCCATGCATGAATTGAGGATTATGGTATGAGACCCAATTGCTAAATGGGTATACTGATCGGTATTGATAGCTAAGGAAGTGGATAGGACAACAGCTAAGGATTTCTTTCAGGAAGCTTCTACATTCGAGGTGAGTCTTCTCACCATACCAATGGGTCTATGGCACCAAGGCCAACGCATTCTATGTTATGTGGTACACTAGCTGATGTAGAGATATGTGGTATGGTAGTTCTCTTTATGCTAAGTTGTATGCTATTACATGGAAGACCCCGGGGGAGCCCGTGACAGTTGGATATAAGACCATGTGGGGTAGCCCATGGAATTCCCAGGTTAAGACCATGTGGGGTAGCCCATAGCACAATGGTGTAAGACCCTAGGAGGAGCCCACGACATCCTTACAAGTTTATGTTTGTGTTATGTGTAGATATATTTGTGATATATGATATGTTTATGTGATGTGTGTTATCCTAGTTGTCTTTGTGATACTTGCATGGAAGACCCACATGGCATTCCTGTGGGAATTGGATATAAGACCATGTGGGGTAGCCCATGGCATTCCTAGGTTAAAACCATGTGGGGTAGCCCATGTCAGAATGGTGTAAGACCTTGGGGGAGCCCACAACATCCTTACAGGTTTATGTATGCATGGCTTATGCGATATAGATAGCTTCTATAGCTAGCAGGATATGTGATACATGTAGATTCTATAGCAATGAGGATATGTGATATAGGTAGCTTCTATAGCTAACATGATATGTGATATGTGGATTATGTGTATGGTATGCTCTGGGAAACTCACTAGGCTTTGTGCTTACATGTTTGTTTATGGTTTCAGGTATCATCGTTTCGGAAAAGGAAGGGTTTGGATTGATTGCAGTGCACACACCTATGATTTCCGCAATGAATGATTTTGGGATGAACTCTGATAAATTTTAAACTTAATGATGAATTGAAATGTTCAAAATAAATGGTATCAATATTTGATTATATTAAAAATCAAATTTTTACCCTTGATTTTTGGGTCGTTACATTTCATCTTGCTTGTTATGATAGACTTCACTACTTCATACTGTGACAACCCGAAAATTTCTAGCTTGCATTCTTCATTTCTTATCAATAATAGACTCGTTTTTCTATCTTGTAGTACCATTTAGGGTCTATAGGAGCGTTCTAAACGTGTTGTAATCAAGGTTGGAGTGTGAAAAGGGGTTAACTCAAAGTGTAGGAATCAAAAAGAGGCCAAACACTCCAACACATGGAGTGTGTGGCCACACACTTGAGTGTGCGGCCACACACATGTGTTTGCGGCCTCACACCCTTCCCAACCACACACTCCACCTATATATACCACACTTAGTCATTTTTTAACACTTCTTTCACTTCTTCAAGCATAGAACACGAAATCCTCTCAAGTATCATCCATTCTCCTTGAAGATCTTCATAAAAGGTACCAAGAACACCAAGAACACCATCTGGCCGCACACATGGCAGCACACACCATCTGGCAGCACACATGGCTGCACACAGGGCCGCACACATGTGCTGGCAGCACACTAGGCCGCACACCTGGCCGCACACACACATATAGTGTGTATTTTGGCCATACACCCTCTTGTATAGCCTTATAAACCCTCATACAATCATATATGATTGTAACACTTCATTATAAGTGTTCACTAGTCCCTAAAGTGGTCCCAATTCATTAATTAGTTGTTCATAACACTAATTATATTCATATAGGTGTTATTATATGCTAAATAGGATTCGCGTGTGTACTCAAGTCACTACTTGATACTTAGCAACTTATCCAACATTTTCATCAGAACCACTAACTACAGGTGAGTTCATACCCCTTAATCAATGTTTTAAACTGTTTTTAAATGTTTTATGGGGGGGATACAAGTAGAATAATGCTAGTTACTATATCAATCACATGTGATTAATAAGCAGCATTCAAATGTATGGCTACTCATTAGCCGTTTTACTAAACAGTTTCCTTCAAATGTCTTTCATAAACACTTCATGTGTTTAAAACTCCTTACTTCTCTGTATATTTTACTCCGGATATTACTTTTCAAACTTATTTACAATTGTGTTTCAAACAAATGTTTCCTTATACTAAAATTGTTTTATCAAACCCATGCCTTCAAAACGTTTTATAAATTGACATCAAGTCGATCTTTTCTTAGATAATAATTATGTTCAAAGGTTTTACAAAACTTATTTTCTGCTTTTATATTATAAATTGCATGCCTCTATATGTATAGTTATATAAGAAATGTTTAAAAGACTTAGGACGGTTATCCACCCTATTTCCTTTTCGCGCTTGAGATGTGGTCTGGTGGGATATCGGGTACTCGTCCGAAAGTCGTTTAAATATTAGTTATGTAACATATATACATATATAGTCATAAAGGTCCTTCCAGTATCCCATGCCCTTGGGTAGCAAGGGTATACATCCATGTCCATACGTACCAGTTAGATTACTAGTAAACTACCATATGGGTAGTTTAGGAAGATACTAGAACTATTACTAGAACACAATATCATACTATGAGTCAGTTCATTCATGAGTCAATACTTACTACTATGTGAACATATACAACTATACTAGAGAAGAACATATACAACTATACTAGAGAAGAACATAGACGACTATACTAGAGAAGAACATATACAACTATACTAGAGAAGAATATATACAATTATACTAGAGAAGAACATATACAACTATACTAGAAAGAGAACATATACAACGATACTAGAACGAGTACATTACTATACTTGCTAGGTAGAGAGCACGTACAATACTAGCTAGAACATTACAGTACATTACCATACTACTGCATAGATATGGTCACATGATTATATTTACATGAGTACACTTACAAGAATTACTAGTACATTATATATGTATAGATTCTGTTATATAATCCTCATTCTTATCTTTACCTTGTGATTTAATCACATAATCGACGAGATAGAAATGATTTAATATCCTAGTACCCAAGGATACATTGCGGGACTGACCATTCCTAAAATCTCTGCTAGCTACAGAGGTAAAAGCACATCCACGGATGTCAACGGTTGATACCATTACAGGTACACTTTTGGGGACTGACTATTCCTATACCCAGCTGTTAGCAACAGAGGTAAATGTACATCTACGGATGTCTTCAGTTAACATTGTTAGTTGCCCTTGTTCCAAAGGGTAATACTAATACAGCTTGGTCTTGGTAGAAGACTACATTCAGAACAGTTAGGTCTTGGTAGAAGACTACATGCAGAGCAGTTAGGTCTTGGTAGAAGACTACATTAAGATCAGTTAAGTCTTAGTAGAAGACTCCTTTTGTTACTAATAGGAATCATAGGGATTTTTAGGGCTTTTCAAACATTTACAGTTGTTTTACAAACATTTTCATACCTACAGTTTATTTACATTTTTAATACTTACAATTTGTATACATACAAATACTTACATTTCAAATACATACAAGTATTTTCATACAAATTAAGACACTAAAATACTTATGATCTCACCAGCTTCAAAGCTGATACTCGCTTTCAAAATTTCTTGTATCCTCAGGTCATCATAGACAGGTACCAATGCAAGGATTAAGGAAGATGGAGCTCGATCAAGACTCATCTTTCATTTTGATTTATTCATTAGTGTCTATTATACATATCAGAATACACTTGTATTAAAATTATATTATTAATGCAATGGATGATGTTGTTGCTTGTTTACTACTTTTCATTGTTGTGATACTGTACATGACGTCCTCCGCCCCAGAACGTTTCCGCCATTCAATGGTTTTGGGGTGTGACACATACTTTTCTTGAAGTGCTCATAAGTGGTACTTTTCTAAGAGGTCCTTGTTCATCCCGTATGGCCAGTAGTCTTCATAAAACCTTTTCAGTTAAGGAGTCATTGTTACAACCATGATGCAAGCAACCTTTGTTGCATCGTTGCAATGCTTTTTGTACTCTACTAGTTCTTCAAGAGTAGCTTAGCCTTCATTTATCTCAACGAGTTCCTTTTGAAGAACATATTCTATGTCCTCGAATCGAAGAGCCATTTTGATATTTCGCATCCAATCACTGTAATTGGTGCCACCAATGTCACCTTGGAGCAAATACCTAGCAAAGAGAAGTTTTAGGAGGAGGAGGAGGAACCAGAAGCATCGTTTGAAGTAGACATCTGAAAAAGAAAGATAGTTTTTAGTTAGATAAGATGAATCCTTAATATAACATGCAAATCAAATATCAAGGCTAGGATCCAACTAAATAATTCACAACATAGAAAAGAGATGTTGTAATCTAATTGTAAATTATATAAAGGTAGGTAAATGACGATTTACCAATTTCACCATCAAAAAATGAAATTTTGAATGAATTTGGTTCTTAATGAAATTCCGAGATCTTTTGAGATTCATTAAAACTATTAAATGACATGTTTAATCTCGATTATGCTCTTCGATTTGTGACTGGGATACCGAGGATCACAAACAAGATGTGAATAACCATGCAAATTAGCTTGGTAGTCTCGATGTCATTTACCATCTCATTTTAATGTGTCAGTTAACCACACATACTCAATTAATCAACAATAATTTTCGAGACACCCATTACCACTCTTTATTAGTCCCACATTAGTGTGTCGGTTAAGCACACGCACTCCACTAACGAATTATAAAGTGTAATGTGCAATTTCATAGATTAGCATCAAATTCACATTTTTCCTAAAGTAACTAAGATTGAGAATTCAATAAAAACATTTTAGTTATATATTATAGCATTATACTTTTAGTGAGGATTATTTGTCCCATCAAACCTGTTTAGCTAACGACCCTCGACCACACAGGAGAGCGGTGGGTGAGAGTGAACTCCCATTCAACGACTATTTTATAGGCTGCTTCTTTATACCCTCTTTATAGTGTGGTTTTATGAATGAGCCCTACTATTGGTATAATTGACTGATCTTATACATATAGTAATATTAGACTTTTAATTTTACACATATTATAAGAGTGTATTTTAAAATTTTCAAATTGCTAGGGTTTAAATATTAAATTTCGAAATTAAAAAAAAGTAATTTAAAACTAAAACAAAAGATTTAATAATTATCTATTGATTAAACATTGAATTAATTTTATTAAATCAATTAAGGATTATCCAGTTAAATTAATCAATATAATTTAATCATAATCCTTCACCCTAAATTTCAAAAATAATAGGTAGGGATTTATCCAATTGTATAATTATCCTATTTTACCAACTAAACTGATAATTACCAAAAATAAGAAAACTCTATCATTACCTAACAATTTTCAAAAATGGCTATGCTTGGGGAGGAAGGCAAGATTTTCAATCCTTACCATATTTTGAAATTTTGAGGGGCAAGGAACCCCTTAAGATTGAAACTTGTAGGGCAAGGCAAAGGGTTTCAACCCTTTCTTTATTTTCGAAACATAGGGCCTACACAACCATAATTTCAAAAACCCTAGTCCATAAGGGTTTAATTGCCATAAACCCTAATTGATCAATTCAACTATTGTAATCAATTCAATAGAAAACAATCTAAGCCTCTGATGCCACTATTGGGTTTTGAGCATAACATACAAAAATCCTATATATGTATACAACCCTAATGAACATACAAATTTGAACATCAAAAGGAAACCCTAGGAGACTTAGTATATTTTTGAAAATACTATCTAGGGTTAGAAAAACATATCTTGATTGTTGTTGACAAAGAATCCTTGTGTTGTTGAAGCCTTAAGAGCAAGAACCACAAATATCGTGTCTCTAGTGGTTCACACCCAACACTAGCAAGAAGATGAAAGAGGAGAGAGGAGAGGGGAGATCAGAATGTGGGTTCTCTATTCAATATCAAGTGGCCAAAAATCCCTTAGGTGGAAAGGTCTTTATATAGTGCAACAAGGATGCCCTCGATAACCCTAATATGAATATAATAATAATATCTCAAATTGGTAAAAACCAAGCTCCTCATTTATTCAAATGAGAAATTCTAGAAACCCTAGAATATCCATACTAAAACCATCTAACCCTTCTCAAGGAAGGTTTTGATGCCTCTTGCTCAACTATTGAACAATTGCACATTAGACCCTGCACTTTTAATTAATTCTTTTAATCATAAAAATTAATTTTTGATTAAATAATAACTAAATATTATTGTTTCTAATTGATATATTATTCCCATAATATATTTACAAATTATTTATTTCAATTTATTAAATGAAATAATAAATTAACCTTCTCTCTCCAAAAGTCATCCTGTCTAGTTGACTGTGCTACTATCAATTATAAGTATAAGATTAGACTCTTAATCTAACACCTTCATGTTCTGCCTTTATCAAGTCAATAACCTCCCCCAACTTCGGGAACACAAGTTGTTCACTGTACATGAGGTCGCAAGAAAAGATGTTGAACGAGCATTTAGAGTTCTATTAGCTCGTTTTTCATTTCTTCGTCACCCATGTCGTTCGTGGGACAATGATATAATGGGAAAAAATTATGATCAGGTGTATTATCATTCATAATATGCTCGTTGAGGTTGAACGTTGTACATATCTTTGATATTATGATAAATCTAAATTTCTAAATAATAGGCCTACAACCGGCAACGAAGAACCTCAACTGAAGATGACATCGAAAATTTAGAATCTACTCAACGAATTGTAGACATGTCAAGTTATATAACCAATAAGGCACAACTACACGATAGAGAAGCTCATAACACTCTAAAAACGATTTGATTGAGCATAAATGAAAAAAATTGGTATCAATGAATGATTATTTTGTTTGCACATTCTGTGCTTATAATATTGTATTCAATGCACAATTGTAATTTGGTTTATCTATTTTATTAACTTTGTTTTATGAATGTAAAATATTTTAATTTAATTTTATATTTAAAATAAATAATTTATTTATTTCGAACTAAAATAAATTATTTTTAATTTTAAAATAAATTTTTGTAGAATAAGAAATAATCTTAAAGTATATTTACTTAATAAAAAATTGATTTGAGTTGGGTTTTTAATAGATTTGAATAAAACAGGTTTAGTTGGGTTGTATATATATGTAAGAGAAATAAACTAATTTTTTAATAGATAATTGTGTTAGTTTTGGTTGTGAATAAAATTAGTCTTATATTATTTAAAAAAAAAGACTCTTTTTTTCCTTGGAACATTTTGAAGTTCTTAATGGTTCTTATAAGTTCATAGACCATAGACTAGTAATGATAATTGCGAAACTATTGCCGGACAACATAATATCAATAATGGTAAATTTTAAAACTTTTTGCTAATATATATATATATATATATATATATATATATATATATATATATATATATATATATATATATATATATATATATATATATAGATATATATATATAAAAGATTATGATCAAATGTGAATCATAAATATGGTGTGAATGTGTGGTCAAATTCTAACAAATAGATTAAAAAAATAAAAAGTTATGATCTTAGGATACATAATACTAACATATAATAACATTTAATATATAACTACACTTAATTAATTGTAAGGAAAATTACTGACTTTGGTTTTTAATAATTTGTGGAAAGTAAGGATTAAGTGATGCAATTTAAATTAGATTTCAAAAAATAAAATTATATATTTTACATTTTAAATTAATTATAGTATCTTTTAATATAATTAGTAAAACCTAAAGATTTAAAAAAAAATGTTAATTACTATTTATGCATTCTATAAAAAAATAGTTTAATAAATTCTACATACTGGAATTTACTTATGTATTAAATTCTTGAAGAATATGAGAATATAATATAATTTATTATTGTTGAATATGCAATATTTATGGTTAAAAATCATTTTTTTTAATAAAGCTTGTTATAAATCATGAGAATACTTAAGAATCCATTGTTTGAGTTAAAACTTTACTCCTATAATAATAATAAATAATATTTATATTTTCATAAGATATAGTCGAAGAATTAGAATTCATTCTCTAAGAATTATAGTTAATTCTTTAAGATTGTGTTTGATTTGAATATGTTTTTTAACGGCTAAAATGAAAGTTCCACGAGAAAATAAATCAATATGTAGCTGCTACACGTATCCTTATTCTTTTAAAATATAAGATAAAATACTTCGATACAAGTTCAATTATATCATGACATTCTAAAAAAATCAAATTCTAAATACATGAGAATGGACCAAGCATCATTCTTAAAGAATAACAAAAATATATTCTTCCCCAATCAATTGCATTATCTAAAATCTCTTCCACTTCATATCTCAATTATTTATTAAAACCAATATTCTCTCTATTTTAAAGTATGCCTGCAATTTTCAGATGTACATTTTATTAGTAAATATATATATATATATATATATATATATATATATATATATATATATATATATATATATATATATATATATATATATATAATATTTTTCAATACAAAATTCATTCAACGTCTACATTCTTAAAATTTCATCTAAAGATTTATCTTTTAGCTACACTTAAACTTTTTCACTTTTTTCTTACTGTCCACTTTTTTCATAATTAAATTAACTTATAAGTATTTGAGAAGAAAAAAAAAACTTATCACCGATCAATCAATTCATGTATCATAGTTAAATAGAGGAACATGGACATAATTGCTCTAAAACCTATAGTTTTTGGTACAACCAATAGACTATTTAGGTCACGAGAAACAGAAAAAAATCTAACATTAAGAAATTATTAATTTATTCCATAAGAATGGACGGACAAGGTTTGATGAATTGATTTCAAGGCTACAAACAATTTTAACTAAATCATCATCGTTTAAGTATGAAAAAAGGATTTCAACGTTCAAGAAAGAAGACAAAAAAATGATATCAGAATCGTTCAAGCAAAACAATTGTTTAAAAATGAAAACGAAAAAGAGGAAAAAACTTACAAGTATTGGAGGATGTCGGAGGAGGAAGACGGTCAGAGGGGGGCATCAGGATGAGGCGGCACTTCCAACTAAGGTAGTCAAAAGGGAGAGTTCTTCCAAGGCAGTAATATGAAACTAAATTTATAGGATTATTAATTTATTTACTGTTTATCATAATTATCTAAATTACCATAATTATGTACTATTAAAATTTCAATTATACCTTTTATGAAATGAGTGGTCCAGAATTAGTTACACATTCATTTAATATTTGATGATTATATATGATCCTAACTCTCTCTCTCTCTCTCTCTCTCTCTCTCTCTATATATATATATATATATATATATATATATATATATATATATATATATATATATAGAGAGAGAGAGAGAGAGAGGGAGAGAGAGAGAGAGAGTTAGGTTCAAATGTTTGTCAGATCTATTGTGTGCTAAAATGTACCAATAAGAATTTAGTAATAATTATATGTATATTAAATGATATCCATACTTATAACTCATTTTTATGGAAACTAATTAAATTTGTCATTAATGTCAACAATAATATTATTTCAAAATAAATTCATATCTAAAGGAATTAGAGTTTATTCCAACAGAATGAAAATGTATTCTAGTAAAATACACTCTTGTTCTTTGTATTCAATGTAACTTTTTTATATTTTAACTAAGCGAGTATTGAAACAAAAAACGAACTAATATATAAAAACGTAGATGCGAATTCATTCTGAAAAAATGCTACTGCTGACATTAATGATAGGTTTAATTAGTTTTCATAAAAAAGAGAATTATAATTATGGATATAATTTAATATTATACAATTATGAAAAATCGTTTAATATCTATATTTATTTAATTAAGTAATTATTTAATTTACTAAATTTATATTGGTGAATTTTAACATACAATAAATATAAGAAATACAATAATCTAACCCTATATATATATATATATATATATATATATATATATATATATATATATATATATATATATATATATATATATATATATATATATTCCAGGTACCATTTAAAAGTTAAATTCTTGGTTTATTTGTCTTTTACTTTATATCATTGAATATGATTAAATAATTATTTAATTTATTAAATTTCTATTGGTGAATTTGAACAAAAAAATACAATAATCTAACCCTATATATATATATATATATATATATATATATATATATATATATATATATATATATATATATATATATATATATATATATATATATATATATTCTCCAGGTACCATTTAAAAGTTAAATTCTTGTGTTTTTTGTCTTTTACTTTATATCATTGAATATGATTAATCTCGTTTTCATTTCTTTTTCTTATATTAACCATCGTTTTTGAATGAATGGAGTTTTTGGCCAAAAGGGTGTTTTTTTAAAAAAAAATTACTATATAGATATAGTTTCAAAAATATTTGCAAATAGTTATAGTTTCAAAACTTTAAATATTTTCAAAAACTTTCAGTTTTTTTTAACTAATTTTACATATTCTTTAAATATAATTTTTTGACTTTTTTGTAACTTTTTGTTAAAATGTTTATCGATTTTCTTTAGAAATCTAATTATAACAAAACATTTTTAAATCTCAACCAACAATATTTATTTGCACCAGTCAACAAACAATTTGGTCCGATTTTGATGTTATGGGTCGATTTTTTAGTTTGACTTGACACCTCATTGTTTAGGAGATTTTCTATTCACAAACCGTGAATTATAATTAACAGTCCAGTAGCTCATTACTACTACCAAAGTTTGACAATTTTTTTTTAAAACTAACACATTTGCAATTTATTCTTTAATGCATTTGAAACCTATAACACTAACAGTTGCCTACATTTTTTATTCGACAATTACAAACATATTTTTTTGATAGCCCACAAAGCCCCAAATACATTTCATTAAAGCAATTGAACTTCAAAGTTTAGAAGTTAAAAACACTAACGATGGCCAACAAAGTGAAATTTAAATTGTTTAATTATTTTGAAATTTCCCTCAAAAATGAAATTGTTTTTGTTTTCAATCTCATGTTGAAAGGCTAGTGTCAACCAAAGTCAAAATATAGTATATATCATTAGTATCGATTTCAGTTAATCGGTTGATAAACATTATTAGCCTAAAGTTACAAAATGTCAAAAATAAACATAATAAATTAAAAAACAATAAAAAATAGTTAAAAAACTAAAAGTTAAAATAGAAAATTCAAAACTATACCTATTTGATAAATATTTTTGAAACTATATCTGTTTGGTAAATATTTTTTTTTCAAAAATACCATTTTGGTTAAAAACTCTTACAATTATGCTTCTTTTTAGAAACTTTTAAATTAGATTTGGGAGTTGTTTTGAAGTTGACTTTGAGATTTGTGGATTTTGATATTGATGGGCTTTTTTTGAGTTTTTATAATTCATTATTTCTCTATCTTATTCTATTGTATAATGCAATAGTTTAGCACAAAACAAGAAATTAATTGGTGGGAAAGATATGGAGGCAAAAGTGGACTTCACACCAAGTAACCATCTTCGTAATAACTTATGGTGCAGTTAGATATTTTGAAGACACTTTTTCCTTTAAAATACTGGTGACAAAGTAACATCTTAGATTTGAGTTACTTATATATACTTGTATAGAACGTCGCTCACAATGAGCTTATGCTTAAATGTTGATGTTTTTTAGTGTTTTTTTATTGGCATTTTGAAAGATGAGATAAATTTGTATTAAATAGTTTATCAAAAATAATATACTTTTATTACATACCTTTAATAAATTTAGTAGATATATAATAATTGTAAGACATAGAGTTTAAAATATTTTTGAAGGAATTGCATTTTTTGACCTAAAGAAAATGTATAGCGGCTATGTTGCAAATGAGGATGAATAGAACATGCATGCTTTTGATCATCATTTAAGGAGAAGGAAAGTTGGCATGAAACTGTTAGCTTATTGCATGTGGGCTGAGTTCTTCCTTAAACGTTCTCATATTTTAGTTTATATTTATAAAGAGAAATTAAATATCCTTCTACATTTTATTCCTATTTATCCTCCTATCATATCAAATGTTGACATATGTCAAATTTAATAAAATTGATAATATTTTTGTCCATTTATCATAATTTAATATGGATAAGAGGATAGCAGGAATAAAATATATGAAAATATTTAATTTCTCATTTTTAAATCGTGTGCTCATTTCTTAGGCTCTTGTGTGTTCATTAGTGTTGATCGACGAGGGCACCTTGGATCTTTTGGTTTCTTTCTCATCTTTTCATCCATTGCTGTATAATAATAAAAGTATAAAATAAATATAAATAAAAGAAAATATAAGGAAATGTTTCTGTTAAATGTTAAGTTGTTTCGTTTGCATCTATCTGATAGTATTATTCTCCATCTATCTGAACAAATAGAAAACGTATTTATTTAAAGTTATTATGAGAAGGTAAAGAGTAAATCAAATAACAAATGAAACAAAAAAGTATGAAGCTTCCTAATAATCAAATAAAAACCAAAGTCCAATATTAAAGGACATTAATTTTCAATGAAAAGGTTTGAGGTACATGACATTGCGACTTACGATTAAATCAAACGAAAAATCATAAACTCCGTCAACTAACACATGTTCTATAACGACTTTCGAATTTTAATCCTTAATAAAAGATTAAAAAAAATTGTAAGACTTAGAATTTAAAATATTTTTGAAGGAATTGCATTTTGTGACCTAAAGAAAATGTATAGTGGCTATGTTGCAAATGAGGATGAATAGAACATGCATGCATTTGATCATCATTTAACGAGAAGGAAAGTTGGCGTGAAATTAGTCAACTATTGGCCTATTGCATGTGGGCTGAGTTCTTCCTTAAACCTTCTCATATTTTAGTTTAGATTTGTAAATCATGTGCTCATTTCCGTAGGCTCTTGTGTGTTCATCAATATTGATCGACGAGGGCACCTTGGATCTGTAGCTTTTTCTTTGGCTTCTTTCTCATGTTTTCATCCATTGCTGTATAATAATAAATGTATAAAATAATATAAATACAAGAAAATATAAGGAAATGTTTCTGTTAAATGCTTAAGTTGTTTCGTTTGCATCTATCTGATAGTATTATTTTGCATCTATCTGAACAAATAGAAAATGTATTTATTTACAGTTATTATGAGAAGGTAAAGAGTAAATCAAATAACCAATGAAACAAAATAGTATGAAGATTCCTAATAATCAAATAAAAACCAAAGTCGAATCTTGAAGACATTAATTTTCATTGAAAAAATTTGAGGTACATGACATTGCGACTTACAATTAAATCAAACGAAAAATCATAAACTCCGTCAACTAACATATGTTCTACAACGACTTTCCAATTATAATCCTTAGTAAAAAATTTTAAAAAAAATTGTAAAACTTAGACTTTAAAATATTTCTGAAGGAATTGCATCTTTTGATCTAAAGAAAATGTATAATGTATAGTGGCTATGTTGCAAATGAGGATGCATGCTTTTGATCATCATTTATCGAGAAGGAAAGTTGCCATGAAATTAGTCAGCTATTGGCCTATTGCATGTGGGCTGATTTCTTCCTTAAACCTTCTCATATTTTAGTTTAGATTTCTAAATCGTGTGCTCATTTCCCTAGGCTCTTGTGTGTTCATCAATTTGATCACGAGGGCACCTTGGATCTGTAGCTTTTTCTTTGGCTTCTTTCTCATCTTTTCATCCATTGCTTACATTCGTACTACAAATCTATTAACAACATCGACCAACGATGAATCTTCTACCCCTTTCACCAATTTATTAGATGGTTGGAGGATCAGAGTCTGATCCTCGGGAAGTAAGTTCTTTTGTGGCTTCTTGTATAATGGAATATGCAAATCTTCCCTCTTTGCTATTATAATTATCAACCGAAATGATGGGACAGTCATTTCGTCAGTGGACCGAGACAATCCGGTCAAAGAAGGCGCAATCCTGAATTTCACTGCAGTTGGAGAACTGGTGTTGCAGGAGGTCGATGGAAGTATAGTTTGGACCACAAATACAACCGGGAAATCTATAGTTGGCAACGGATAAAGGAAACCTGATGTAGTTTGATGGCCATACCCAAAACTCGTCTGTTTTGCAGTCTTTTGATCGCCGAGCTGACTAACTGTTTGGTAAATGGGCAAAAACTACTTCAAGGACAGAAACTCATACCTAGTGTTTCTCCAACTAATTGGACGGCTCAAAAAGACTTACACTCTCTTGAATTCACCGAAAAATGTTTGTTTTTTTTATGTTGGATCAAACCAGTGATATACACGTTAATAATCTTGTTCAAAAATCGTGTTTTTTAAGCTTGTTAGCTTCAAAACCAATATTATTAAATAATATATGGTTTAGAGCGATAAGTTGCAACAAGATAGTTTTATAAGATTTGAACTAAAACTATGTTTAGAATGATTCGGAAAGTATTGGAAGTGATAGGAAGTCTTATGTGATTCCGATCAAAAAATTAACTATTGAAATTAATGAAAATATAACATTTAGGTTGGAAATAAGTAAAACTAATGTTATTGAAAGTTGTAAGTTATCTCGTTAGAATCGTATAGGCGAAAACCTCATCGAAAACGGAGTTCCAAGCGAAAGTTATGATATATCAAAGTTTTGCGACAGAACCGGCACAACGCCATACGACGTAAAAAGTGAGTTTACAATTAACTACTTTTTAGCTTTAGTGATCTAAATAAAAGTCATACTATTCGTTAAACCGAGAGCTTTCATAAAAAGAATGTCCAAATCTGACTTCGTATGAGGAAATTATGATTTTTCTAAAGATTTGGCATAACAGTGTACAACCCAAAATTCGATTTATAGATCGAGCAATCTTTAGCCGACACAACCTAAACGAGAATTGAATATCTCATCAATAGTAGTTCATAGGTAAAAAGACAGATGAAAACTGATGTCAAATAAAGAACTTATGAATTTTTAATGGACTTTTTTTGTCATGACCTATTAAAAATATAACTTTAAAAATAAAGTTGAAATTAGCCGACGAAGTCTAAGCGAAAGTTGTAGAACATGGTCTCACTAACACGTGGATATAAATAACGTCAAAAATGGAGCTCGTATGCGAAACATATGAATTTTTGAAGTTCAAAACACAAACTTTGAGGTCTGGCCAAGCTCACAACGTGAGCAAGAATGGCTTACGACGTGAGGAGGCCAATCGACACCTCTCAACCCTAGTATCTATATGGCGATCCTACGGTATGATTCATCACAAACTCACGACGTGAATAATAATTTCTCACGACGTGATGAGTCAATAAGACACCTTCCGAAGCTAGTACACACGTGTCAAGGCTGCGAGCTAACCAAGATTGTGCTCACGACGTGAGCTTATATGGATCACGACGTGAGAGGCGAATTTCCAGCCTATAAATAGAGGGCCGACACTATTGTTTCGGTTTACACAAAAACACAACCTCTCTCCCGTATTGCCGAATTTGATTTATTTTCCTGAGCCGACGATCATTAACTACTGACAGTGTGTAGTCAGATTCTACCAACAAATACGTACTTAAGGGTTACTTTCATCGCAATAATCGGTTATTTCACGGTGAGTTCAATATAAGGACAATTATATGTTATGTGTTATAGGTGCAATGTGCTTTCCCGTGTTATTCTAGTATTGGTTTTATACCATTGATCATGTAGAGCATGTCTCATATCACTTTTTGTATTGGCTTTGAGCCTTTGGCCATGTAGAGCATGTCTCGTATTAATCTGTTATTGGTATTATGCCTCTGGAAATGTAGAGCATGTCTCTTATCACTTTTGGTATTGGCTTTGTGCCTTTGGCCATGTAGAGCATGACTCGTGTCACTTTTGGTATTGGCAAAAGGCTAGGTAGGGCTGAAAGCCTGTATATTCTAGCAAAATGATAATAAGAAATTGTTTATTTTCTGTGCCACTTGGGCTGAAGCTTTATGATGTATATCATGTTGAAATTATTGTGTCTCATTAATCATAAATCTTTGAATCAAATCATTGGTTAATATTGAAAGCATGTTATATGATACACATATGCCTTTGTTGTTCTTTGTCCCTCTTTGCTTCTGTCATATATATATATATATATATATATATATATATATATATATATATATATATATATCTTAGGGCTTATTGTGTTGCGTCTTGGGCTTTTTGTTTTATATCCAAATTGGGCCTGTCCATCCATGATTCTCTTATAGGGTTAGACTATATATATATATTCATGCATGTGTGCATTATAGAACAACTTTTTATTACATTTGAGTATTGTAACCCTAAAACACCTCTACAGTCGAAGTTCTTAGTCAAGCTCTTCTGAGGTGTTGAAGCATTAATCATTCAACATATTCAAACCATATTCGTGTTTATATTTACGTACTTATTTGTTTGCATGCATAGAATCAATCGATCCTGAAAGAACTACGTTCTAACAATTGGTATCAGAGCAGGAGACTGTGTGATCAATACACATTCCTTCTGTATTAAGAATTCATTAGGGTTTCCGCTTTTATCATATAAATAAGAAGTCGTCTTCTTTGTTTCGATGGCAACTAAGTTTTAGATAAAACCCTAATCTCAAGTTTACAGGTTAGATTCTAGCAGCTCACCATGTCCCACGATGACTCGCAAACAAACCCAATCAACATCTCAAACAACATTGGATCCACTACCAGAATACCCATACACTACACTCAGGACTATGAAGTGTGGGCACATCACTTTGAAGACTACGTGGTAGGATCTGAGGATAATGGCTATCTCATATGGGAAGCCATCACACTCGGACCGTTTGTTCGTTCTGGAACGAACACAACAGTCAAGACTCAAACAGAACATAACAAGTTAGTTGCTGATGAACAGAAGATGCCATAGGATGAAAAAAGACAAGCTGTTGTGTAACGTGAAGGCCATGAGAATGATAAGATTCGCGTTACAATCTGACACGTTTCGGTTAGTACATTCGTGCAAGATGGCCAAAGAAATATGGGATAGGTTGAAAGAGCTCTATTCCACCGATGAAGATCTTGAACACTCCATTCAAACATTGTTGCTGTCAGAATTTGAGTTTTCGAACAGAAACATGAGGAGAAGCTAATATAGACTTTTGATCGGTTCAATCATCTCTTAAGTAAGATGATAAAACATGGAATAGAGAGGAAGTTGATTGAGTAGAAAGTAACTTTCATGAATGGACTCAGACCAGAATGGATGGCTGTGGTTTCTACCGTAAAAGCGCATGAACAGTTTAAGTCTTATTCGCTAGCAAAACTTGTGGGAATACTTAAGTCCCATGAAAGTGTCGTAACCAAAGAAGCAAAAGTGGTTTCTGGTGTAGGATCGTTGGCCCTTGTCTCAAAAGAAAAAGGCATTGCAGAAGAAGAAGAAGAAGAAGAGTCTGATTTATCTGAATGTGACCTTACAAGTGAGGAGTATACTATGATGGTCACCAATCCAAAGAAGTTTGCAAGAAGAAAATTCCCGGTCAGTAAGAACTGAAACTGGCAGGGAAGTTACAGCTCTGAAAAGGTGAAGGATGAAGTGAAGGTCTCTTCTCAAAAGGATGAAGACAAGAAGGAGAGCAAACTTGCAGGAGACTCTGGATACGACTGCAATTACTGTCACGGCAAGAATCACTTTGCCAAGGATTGCATGCTGAGAAAAATGGTTGGGAAAAGAGATGGTGAAGATGATGAGGCTTACTACATGTGCAAGCTGGAAGAAATAAAGAAAAAGAAGGCTACTAACAGTACAAAAGGTACTATGAATGCTTTGATTGTGCAGGAGAATGAAGAGGAAGACGAGTTCGGTGGCGTAGAAGTTTGGTCAATCGACTCTGAAGATGAAGAGGTAAGAAAGCCCACTCGTGGAAATGCTTATGTTGCAAAGAAAGAAGGTTCAGTTGGCAAATGCTTGATCGTCTCAGCCAGTCCATCAACCGAAAATGCAAGTGAGGAACCGAATATGACAAGAAACAAATGTTTTCCAACAAAGCCAGTAAGTGAGCAGATCAACGACTATGATAGGTTGATCAAAAAGGTACAATCCATTCTTGAATCACTTAAATTTCCATTAACAAATTATGAAGATGAATTAAATAAATTAAAATCTAAATTTTCTAACTTAAGTGGTTGTCTCATGCAAACTCGCTTAGCGAAGTCTAACCTAACCGACCAACTCAGCAGGGTGTCTTCGAAAAATGAGGAGAGAAGGATGTGGATTGAGTTGAAGGAGGCGGAGTTAATTAGAGCTAGGGATGAAAGTTTTTATTTGCAAAAAGACAATTTGAAGTTTTTAAAACAAAGAAATGTTTTTTGTTTAATTGCTAAGCGTTTATATACAAATATTGCTCAGTTACATTTAAGTTGTGAGATAGGATAGAATATTCACAAAATGATTTTGCCCTTTCATGAATTTAAGGAAGACGAGATCATAGCAGAATGTGAATCAGAAGTGTCATCGGATGAAACATTGGTGTCTTACAAAATCGGTCTGGACAAAATAGAAACCTTCATTGATTCTAAGGAACATAAGTGTATGCTAAAAGATATTTTAGATGAAAATGATAAATTAAGAATAAAGTCAGATACTTTAAAATCATTTGACATGTCCAATGCCAAATTGACCTCCGAAAATAGAATGAACCTTGATACTACATCTAAATTTGATGAAGAAAGCGAGATGAGTGAAATATCGGTAGAAGATGTCATTGATTGCTCTGAATTTGTAAAAAGCGATACTGAGAATGAGAAACCCCTCATTTCAGAAAATTCGGTTGAATTTGTTCACATGACAAAAGACAAGCGACAAAAACTCAAGGAAAAGGATGGCATTTATCAAAAAGTTCAAACTGTGCCAAATCAGGTGTATGCAGCAAAAGGAGTCACTTCTAGACAAACAACAAAACTAAGAGTCCTGGTGGAAAAAGACAACGTAGAAGGGTGCGAAGATTTCTTCTGGTCTGCCCCTATTGACAACGTAGATGAAACAGAAGGCTTGTCTGAGCAAAATTCATGGAGGGTTAAAGGAAGATACGTTGCTGAACCCATCAACAAACCCTGAAGCTTTGACAAACCAAGCACAAGTGGAACTAAATAGATTCCTGAAGAACCAAAGAAATAACCGAAAGTTGTAAACAAAACAACCAAAACTCAAAGAGTGAAACCAAAGGCCAGCTTCAATATACATAAATCACAGAAGGAACTAGCTGAACAGAAACGCTTAAGAAATCAATGATATGTAAAGAATTTGAATGAGCGAAAGAGTTACTGGCATTCCCAAAATCCCAACTATGTGCCTCCTAAGAAGGTCTCAATGGACAAAGGAAGGGAAAAAGTAAAGGAAAATTTTAGCCCAAATTCCTACTACTCCAAGTCCCAAAACCAAAAGTCAACATTCGGTCTTAAACCCAGTTTCTGTCCCAAACCCAGTTTCGGCCCTAAACCCAGTTTCAGTCCCAAGTTCAGTTTTGGTCCTAAAGGGAGTTTTGATACATCCAAGTCCCAATGCAAGGCAAATTCTTTTAAGGACATCAAAGGAAATGGCAAACTATCTTCATATTCTAAGTTCCACACCATGAAACCATCAGCTAACCCAAGATCTCAAAAGAGAAATCAAATGCCAACACCATCTATCAAACCAACTAATGCACTTAAGTTTAAACAAGATAAAACCAAAATCAAAGTGTATACAATTAAAAGAAAAGATCAAACCACCTTAATAAAAAGAACATATTTGGTTGATATTTCTACTGCAATTCCTTATTCTCTGAAAAACTCACCAGGACCTAAGAGACTTTGGGTTCCTAAATCAGCTTAAATTTGAAGGTTATCAGTGATGAGCAGTTCAATGATGAATGGTATATCGACAGTGGCTGCTCATGTCACATGACAGGGACGAAGGAAGAGCTGAGGGAGTTTCGTTCCCTAAAAAATGGTGGGTCTGTCAAGTACGGAAATAATTCCTATGGAACAATCAAGGGATATGGCATGATAACAAATGGAAAATTTTCGATTCAAAAAGTGGCTTATGTAGAAGGACTACAACATAACCTCATAAGTGTGTCTCAACTAGTCGTAGGAACAGGTTTGAAAGTGTCCTTTGATGATGAAGGATCTGAAATAATTGAAAAACAATCCAAGAAGGTAGTCTTAAAATCAGAGCGAAAGGGAGATATGTATCCATTAAATCTCAAACCGATATACGGAAAACCTGCACTATGTTTGCTATCAAAGGCAAATACAAATGAAAGATAGTTATGGCATCGAAGATTGTCACACCTGAATTTCAAAGACATGAATAAATTGGTGCTCGGTGATCATGTTCGAGGACTCCCTCTTCTCAAGTTCGACAAGGAACATCTGCGTGCAGCCTGTGAGATGGGTAAACAAAGCAGAAACAGCCATACTACAAGGATCAATACAAAGATAGTTGAAGCTCTTGAACTATTTCACATTGACTTGTGTGGACCTTCGTCTATCGATGTAACATCCCGGAATTCAGGTTCAACCATTTAACCCTTCATCTTTTCCTATTTGTCATAGTGGGTCCCTTTGTGTTAAGTGCTAAGTGCTAAGTTGGTGAGTACGCTGGGCGTACAAGGAGTACGTTGCGCATACTCGCGCGCTTAATTTGTACGCGGTTTCATCCGGGTACGCTGGGCGTACCTAAGGTTACGCTGGGCGTAACCGACCCAGATTCAAAAACCCTAATATGACTTGAGGGCTATAATAGGAATGAGATGGTCTTGTCCCTCAGCCACCCTCCTTCAGAAAGAAATCCTAAGAGAGTATTTCCTTCGTTTTCAGCTTGGGTGTGAGTGTTCTAAGCTTCAAAGTGCCATTTCAAGGTGGTGAAAGAAAAGAGGAGGCCATTGTGGAAGCTAGAAGTTGGTGGCCAAGTGTAGATCTGAGGACTATAAAGGTTGGAGCTTCTTCTTAAGGTAAAAAGTTCAGATCTTGCCTTGTTGTTTGTGTGGTGTGCTTCTTGGACCAATTTCTACGGTTTTTGGTCCCAAGATGGAGACTTTATGAGCAAATAGTCTCCATTGGCCTAGATCTATCATATTCTAGGACTATATGAGTTGTATGTTCATAAAAATGCAATCTTGGACGTGAATGTTGAGCCATGCATGAGATCTAGACTTTTGGAGGAGAAAGGAAAGGTGTTAGAAGGTGTGGGAAACCTTTATAGCCATGCAAAGTCTTAGAGGTTTCGACTTTATGGATTAAGGGGTATTAGAATGGCCAGATCTGAAATGTGGGGTTATGTCTTAACTATTTAAGACATTAAAATGATGAAGTCAGAAACTGGGATGTACGCTGGGCATAATCCGAGTACGCACCGCGTAGTGGGTCGCGTCCCCCATTTCTGGAGTGCAAGGGTATGCCCCGCGTACTACTTACTGTTGACTTTTTGTTGAGTTTTAGGGTTTTGTTCAACATGTGGAATTTGAGTCAGGGAGGGGTAAAATGGTCTTTTACCCTTCTATGGGAATATGGAAAGGGGTGTAGCATAGTCTTGAATGTTGTTAATGATTGGAATGATTATTTGTTGTGATTAGGCGAGGCTAGGTCGTCGTTTCGAGATTCATAGATATCGAGCACGTGAGATTTTAGACATCATACGAGGTGAGTCTTCTCACTATACTGTACCTGGAAGGGTATTTATGTGTGACCGGAAGGTTTGGTATGCTATGAGATATATGCATTGTATGCTATGAGTTGCATGTTCGTATGTGCTATGTATGTGATATGTGTGCTATGCTGGATATGGGCCAGAAGGCATTATGATGTGGGCCGGAAGGCATTATGATGTGGACCGGAAGGTCGAGGAGTTATGGACTGGAAGGTCGACATGGGTAAGACTGGAAGGTTTACTGGGTTGGGACGGATGTCCCCTAAGACACATGGACCGGAAGGTCGTGTGTAGTATGGCCTGGAAAGGCGTATGTGTGTAAGTGGTATATTGGGGAACTCACTAAGCTTCTTGCTTACAGTGTTTATGTGTAATGTGATTCAGGTACTAGTGAGTACCGTGGGAAGGCGCCGGCAAGACTCGTCCACTCACGCAAGCAGATTTGGATATAATTGATCGTGGGGGTGGATATATTTTGTATTATGACTATGTTACATTGGATTTTATGTTTGTCTTAAATGAAATTATGTTTTAAAGAAATGAAAATTTGTTTCGAAAAATTACGTTGTTACAAGTTGGTATCAGAGCCTTGGTTTGAAGGATTCGGATGCACCTTCGGGCGTAACTGAACTCAAATTGAGGATTTTAGGAAAATTTTCAAATGATAAAAACTAAATTTTTTTCTAAAAAGCAAGAGATTTTGAGACAACCAGGACAGAGCAGTGTGTACGGTTAGCCAGCGCCCGCACGGTGAACCCCCAAAATGCCCTTACGTATGTGTTATGAGATATGATATGTTATATTATGCATTCTAGAGTTGGCTAGGTATTCATATTAGGACTAGAATGGCCTGATTTTGTGATGCCTTAGCCTAGGAAGGAATGTGTTGCTATGTGATGCTTGAGAGCCAGTAGGTAGCAGTGAGGGGCTGATGAGAGGTCCACCGAAAGGTAGCCTATTCCAGTGAGATATAGAGTACTTGTAATCTGGGATCCAAGGATGAGGACTTAGGGTGAATACTGATGCGGTGTAGGCGGTAGTATAAGGGCCCGTACTACCGAAGACACCGGAGCAATGCGCACTCTAAGTAAGAATCCTTTGGGTACTAAGGAACGAGTAGGGTTGCGTTGTCTAGTGCGAGTATGCTCGATCAAGTCTCTGATATTTTATGTTGTATTTCAGAGGCATCATGGTTGGGACACGACACACACCTGAGAGCAGTGGGGTCAGTGACGAGGAGATCTGTCGATCGATTCATGAGGAGGTGGCTGCTGCTATCCGGGCTGAGATTCCAGAGATGATTGGGGACATCAAGACCATACTGATTGAGACCTTTGATGAACGGTATGCAGCGGTGACTGAGGCTGCAGCCGCTGCAGCTACAGCAGTTGTGGTTGCTACCAGGCCTCAAGGAGGTGACTCATTGTTGTTCCGGGAGTTCAGCAACACGAAGCCACCCAAGTTTGATGGGACGCAGGACCCAATCGCTGCGATGAGATGGATTGCTGGCATTGAGGGATGCTTCTATACGTGTTCATGTCTGGAGCATCTGAGTGTACGGTTCGCTTTGAACCAGCTTCGCTTGGGAGCAAAGGATTGGTGGAAGTTCGTGACAACGAGCTTCACTCTTGTTGAGATTTCAGCGGTGACCTGGGAGAGGTTCACCACCTTGTTCAGAGACGAGTATGTTCCCCCGGTGGAGAGGGAACGGTTGGTTCAAGAGTTCTTGACCCTCAAGCAGGGTAATGATTCGGTTACTGTGGTCACTCAGAAGTTTCATGAGAGGGCGATGTTCTGCCCTAAGCAGGCACGGATGAGCCGGTATTTAGGCATTAGGAGGAGGGACATTCGGGAGTTCCTGTCGAACTCGACGTACCAGACATTTGTTGAGCTCCAGGAAAATGCCCGAAACAGGGAGATTGAGTTGGAGACTCAGGCCAGGGAGGAAGCCGAGTCTCAGAGGATGGATCAGTTGGAATAGTGTCTAAGGTTGTAACTATATCTGGCAAGTATTTGACCCGGTTGTGCATGGTCCTTTTGGGTTGCCTTCACCATAGCAACTTGACAGGATGATTTGTAATGAGAGAAGAAATATTATTAATATATTATGAGAATAATATTAGGAATAATAATATTGTTTTTTGATTAATATAAGTCATAAATTAGTTAGGAATTAATTTGGTGACTTAAAGAGGTTAATTGAATAAAGGGGCATAAACTGTCAAATGTGTGATAGTTGTATTTTGGACTATGAATCCTTATGGATATAGGGGTGGACAATTTTAGGGTTTGGAGGTCCCTAGAAATCGTCCAAGGCCTAATCTATAGGGATCATTGGATTGCTTAGGGCCTAAGTTATTCAATTAGCGTTTAAGGTGTAACTATAGTAGCTCATATTATATATAGGCCCATTGAGTGGAGGAAATTGGCACTCATGCAAGGCAAGAAACCCTAGGGCCGATTTTCTCACCCTCTTCTCTCTCTCTTATCATCCTCTTGCTAGTTGGTGTTTGTAAGCCATTAGAGGAGTGACAATTGTGACTCTATGCTCCAAAGACAAGAAGATTCAAGCAAGCAACTCAAGGTATTCCTTTAGATCTGATTTCATAAGTTATGAATTGAATGTTTACACTAGATCTATCAATCAAAGTCTTGGATACATTGCATGTTCAATTAGAGAAACCTAGATCCAAGCATTAGGGTTTGTATGTGCACATAGGAAAGTTCTTATGGCTCAAACCTATCAGTGGTATCAGAGCCTTGATTGGTTTCTATTGAATTGATGCATTGGTTGATTGCAAAATTCGATTTTTGTCTATCTGCCTGATGAACTCGGCGAGTTCCATAGTGGACTCGGCAAGTAGGCGTCAACTCAGCGAGTCCATTGTGGTACTCGGCGAGTTTGAGCGTCAGATGGAGCTAGTTTCCGGATTTCTTGTTGTTTTTCTTATGGAAACTTGCCTTAATCTTTATGGGTCAATAAAATCCAAATTTTGACATATATGTGAATATATTCTTGACCTAACAAAAGATATTTGCCAATTAGTTGAATAATAATTTCCTTATACGATATTAATTGATTATTTTAATGAATTGGTGAATTGTTTTGCAAGAAACATTTAAATAAATCAAATATGGATAATTATGAGATTAAATGGTTAATTTAAATTATTTGTTATTTGATCCCTTGTGTTTTGAAAAGTTTAAAACTAATCCTCAAGTTTTTAAATTTAGTTTTGTGATTAAATGTTTAATTTGGACAATTTAAATTTCAAACCCTAGAATTTTACAAAGTTTAAAATTCAACCCTATACTAATATAATATTACAAGACTAATATATATATATATACATATATATATATATATATATATATATATATATATATATATATATATGTATAATTAAAATGCTAGTCTTACCGTTAGTAGGCCTCATTCACGAAGCCGGTCTATAAGGTGGGTATAAGGTTGCTGCCTATATAATCGCGTTAATGGGTGTACACTCATACCCACCGCTTGCTTGGCTGGTGGAGGGTCGTTAGCCGAACAGGTAGGATAGGGCAACTCTATCTCCTTATTAAAAGTATAATGTTAAAATACAAAGTAAGTACATGTTTTTCAAATTCCCAATCCTAGTTACTTTAGGAAAAGTGAATTGATGCAATCCCATGAAATTACATTTTGCACCCTTGCTAAGAAGTTAGTGGAGCGTGTGTGGTTAACCGACACACTAATTGGTTCTAAATGAAGGTGGCGAAGGGTGATTCATTGTTTATCATAGTTCGGTGGAGCGTGTGTGGTTTACCGGCACATCGAATAAGTGATTGTAACAATGAAGGCATTGTGTAGATTTGCATGGTTATTCACACCCACTTTGTGATCCTCGGCAACGAGAGGGGCATATCGAGATTTAAACATGCCATTGAAAAGTTCAATGAATCTCATCGAAATCTAGGAATTCTCAATGCATTTAAAACTTAAGGTTATGATTTCATGGTGAAGAATTAGTGAATCGTCATTCACTTACCTTCAAATTATTTGCATGTTGGATTACATCATCCCTTTTCTAATGTGTAAATAATGTTGTTGGATCCTAGCCCTAATTTTTCATATTGGTTGATAATTATGGATTCAATTCTAATCAAACTTTGTCCTTTCTATTTGTAGATGTCGAACGCGAACAACGCCGCTGCTAGCTCATTCACGTTAATGAGCCCTTTCCAAAAAGTGACTTTCGATGGAACAAACTTTAGCGAATGGATAAGATACATTCGCACGATTGCTCGCTTCGAGGACAAGGAGTATGTCCTCGACGAGAAGCTCGAAAAGATCAATCCAGAAATCGCTACTCCAGCTGAAATGACTGTCTTTGAGACTCATGAGCGTGACACAACGAAGGGTCATTGCATCATGATAGCCACAATGAACGCCAAATTCCAAAAGTCCTATGATGACATGTATCCGTACGAGATGTATAAAGACTTATTGGAGACATACCATCAAAACGCGAGGCAGGAACGTTATGAGATCTTCACTAACATGATCACTACTAAAATGGGAAATGGAGAATCTCTAACCGTACACTTGCAAAAGATGCAAAGGTATTTCGATCGTCTTCGCAAGTTGAATGTCGACTTTGGGGAAGATTTGGCTATCGACATGGTTCTTCACTCCTTGCCTCCGTGTTACAACCAATTTAGGATGAACTACCACATGAACAAGGAAGAGGTCACCCTAAGCAAACTCCAAGGGCTCCTAAGGGTTGCTGAGAGCAACCTTAAGGACAAGTCTGTTGCACCAACTTCTAATCCACCCGCTGCTCCTGTTTTGGCTCTAGGGCAGGGAAGGGGCAAGAAGAGGAATGCTCCGTCAAAGAGCCACCGTAAGGGAAAGTCCCGAGATGGTTCCTCTCCTAGTGGGACAAAGGTTGATCCTGCTAAACCCAACCCTAACCCGAAGGAGGCAGAGTGCCATCATTACCATAAAATAGGGCATTGGAAGAGAAGCTGTCCGGAATATCTGCAAGCCATCAAGGATGGAAAGATCAAGCCATCTTTCGCAGGTATTTACACAATTAAATCTAATGATTCATCTCATGCTATTTCTTGGGTTCTTGATACCGGGTGTGGTTACCACATTTGTTCTGAATTGCAGGGACTAAGAAGAAATAGGGATGTGGAGCATGGAAGAATAAATCTAATCATGGGAAACAGAAGATCGTCGCCTGTCACCAAGATTGGAGTGTATTCTTTAGTGCTTAGTAATGGATTAAGTTTAGATTTGAATAATTGTTGCTACTCGCCAGATATGGCAAGAAACATCATTTCATTTCATGGTTTGTTTAGACAAGGATTTAGATATTCGTTTAATAATGAGAATGGTTCGATTTATGCTTATCTAAATGGTGTTTTATACTTTGAAGCAATGCCTTGTAATGGAATTTATGAGACTGTTATTATTGTAGATAACCTAAGAAATGATGTTTTATGCATGGATTTTTCCAATAGTATGGATAAAGCATGTTTGTGGCATTGTCATCTTGGACATGTCAACAAGAAGCGCATAGCCCAACTCCAAAAGGATGGAGTGTTGGAGTCATTCGACCTTAGGGAAGATGACACGTGTGAGTCTTGTTTGCTTGGAAAGAAGACCAAGTCACCCTTCACTGGCACTTGTGAGAGGGGTGAGGGTTTGTTGGATCTCATACATACCGATGTATGTGGACCCCTTAGATCCACCACAAAGGATGCAAACCGCTTCTATGTGACTTTCACCGATGATTATAGTAGATATTGGTATATTTACTTAATCAAGCACAAGTCAAAAATGTTTGAAAAGTTCAAAGAATTCAAACACGAAGTGGAGAATCAATTGGGCAGGAAAATCAAGATGCTTCGATCCAATCGAGGAGGAGAGTACCTAAGTCTTGGATTCCATGACTATCTCAAAGAATGCGGAATAGTTTCGTAATTAACGCCACCTAGGACACCGCAGTTGAATGGTGTGGCAGAAAGGCGTAATCGAACCTTGTTAGACATGGTTCGTTCTATGATGAGTCGTGCTTCACTATCTATCTCATTATGGGGGTATGCCTTAGAGACTGCCGCCCATATCCTTAACCGAGTCCCTACAAAGAAGGTTGCCAAAACACCTCACGAGATGTGGACAGGGAAAGCTCCCTCATTGGCACATATCAAGGTTTGGGGTTGCGAGGCTTTCGTAAGACGAGATACTCACGACAAGCTCGAACCTCGTAGTGAGCGATGTATTTTCATCGGCTTCCCACAGAAATCCTTTGGATATCTCTTCTATAGACCGAATGAGAATGTTGTCTTCGTTGCGAGGAGAGGGGTTTTCCGAGAGCGAGAACTCATAAGCCAATGAGACAGTGGGAGGCAGATCGAGCTTTAAGAGATTCAAGAATCCAGTGATGAAGGAACCTCTACCGCTGGCGCTCAACCCGAGGAGGAAACTCCGGTTGAACCAATTGACGAGTCCTTACCTCTTAGACGTTCCGAAAGAGTTAGAGTTCAACCCTAGTTTTATGGTTTTCATATTACTACCGAAGGGGACACGTATATTAGTGATGGTACACTAATAAATCTAGATGAACCTAATAGCTATAAGGAATCCATGGCAGGCCCGGAGTCTGCAAAATGGAAAGAGGCAATGGACAGTGAGATTCAATCCATCTATGAAAACCAAGTTTGGAATTTGGTTGATAATGTGCCCGTACGTAAGACCGTTGGGTGCAAATGGATCTTCAAGAAGAAGACCGACGTGGATGGGAATGTACACACGTATAAGGCGCGATTGGTTGCGAAGGGATTTACTCAAACTCCCGGAGTTGAATATGATGAGACCTTCTCACCAGTTGCGAATATAAAGACTATTAGGGTGATGCTAGCCATTGCTGCATTTCATGATTATGCAATATGGCAGATGGATGTCAAGACCGCTTTCCTTAATGGGAAGTTAGCTGAGGATGTTTACATGGCTCAACCAGAAGGTTTTGTCGATACGAAGCATCCAAATAGAGTGTGCAAGCTTGAGAAGTCCATTTATGGGCTTAAGCAAGTGTCTCGCAGATGGAATCTTTGCTTTGATGAGAAAGTCAAAGAGTTTGGATTTGTACGAAGCGAAGATGAATCATGTGTATATGTCAAAGCCAGTGGGAGTATAGCTAGCTTCCTCGTTTTGTATGTCGATGACATACTACTCATAGGAAACAACGTCCTGACACTGCAGGAGATTAAGTCTTGGCTCGGGAAGTGCTTCGCTATGAAGGACCTCAGAGAGGCTTCCTATATTTTGGGAATAAGGATAGTGAGAGAACGAAGTAAGAAACTAATAGGACTTAGTCAGAACACTTACTTAGATAAAGTACTAAAACGTTTTAGTATGGAAAATTCGAAGAAAGGAGAATTACTGATACAAAGTAATGCCAAGTTGAGTAAGACTCAAAGTCCGAGTACCGAAGCCGAGATAGCAGAGATGAGACGAGTAACTTACGCTTCCACAGTTGGCTCGATCATGTATGCTATGACTTGAACTCGCCCTGATGTAGTCTTTGCTTTGAGCATGGTCAGTAGATATCAAGGGAACCCTGGTAGAGCCCATTGGATTGCGGTCAAGAATATCCTTAAGTACCTTCGGAGGACCAGGGAATGGGTTTTAGTCCTCGGGGGGAGTGATGAATTAAAGGTGCGAGGGTATAGTGACGCCAGCTTCCAAACCGACAGAGACAACTACCGTTCGCAGTCGGGCTGGGTCTTTACCCTTAATGGAGGAGCAGTAACTTGGAATAGTTCCAAGCAGGAAACCATAGCTGATTCAACGTACGAATCAGAGTACATTGCAGCGAGCGAAGCGTCAAAGGAGGCAATATGGTTGAAGAACTTCATTGGTGATCTTGGAGTTGTACCTTCCATAAAGGAGCCTATGGAAATTTTCTGTGATAATGAAGGAGCGGTTGCCTTGACCAAGGAACCAAGGGATCATGGTAAATCTCGACATATCGATAGAAAATATCACTTTATTAGACACCGAGTAGAAGAAGGACACCTCGTAGTTAAGAGGATATCATCAGAAGATAACCCAGCAGATCCGCTTACGAAGGGACTGAGTAGGGTTAAGCATTTGCAGCATGCTAGGAGTATTGGGCTGAAGGATAATATTAATTTAGATTAGATAGTTTTTAGAAACTTGTAATAGATAAATGCAATTGACATTTGATGATTAAATAAAGGAGTATTATTTATAAGTAAAGTTACTCTTTCATGTTAATTGTTTAACTATTGTTTCACTTTGCATGTTTTGACTTCCTGAATAATTGAGTTATTAAGAATAATCGAATTATTCGAATGGTCCACAATCGTTCATATGTTAGAAGTAGGTATGAAAGAAGATTGTTATGAATTGGTATGTAGATTGTCTAAACGGTATTAAACATAGCAAAGGTTTGCTGCAACGTTCATGACTGCTTATGAACTGGTTTTCAGCATTGGAACAAACCCGCGCTTGCTGGAATCACTTTAAGGTATATATATATATATATATATATATATATATATATATATATATATTGTAAGTGATCGCAAGATGATAATATCATATTGTCTTAAAACCTAGATATATGGTTTGTTATTTGTTAATTGGTTATACATTGATGATGCGAAACCGTATCAGTAAATTGGTGTTATAGAACGCATTGTTGTGTATAATCGATTGGTGAATAAGTAAAAGCATATAAGTCAAAGTTTATCTGTTACTTTTGTCCTAAGAGGGTAAAAGCGATATCTCGGCTGCTCGATGATTTGATTTGACTTATGTGTCGGGCCCGATCAGAACTGAATTGATGTGTTCGATTAAGTTCTATGTCGAATAAATCTGAGATCGAGAAAGTAAATGCTAGACTGTGATTGTGTCTGAATGATATCTTAACAGAGGACTGTACGATCCCTTATCTAAAGGACAGGATTGATAAGATCAGAGTTTGACAGTGTCTTTGAGAGCTACGATTGCTAATCGGATTGTGCTTGTGTATATAGCTACTGGACTTATCCAACTGGGAGACTGTTGGAATAGTATCTAAGGCTGTAACTATATTTGGCAAGTATTTGACCTGGTTGTGCATGGTCCTTTTGGGTTGCCTTCACCATAACAACTTGACAGTATAATTTGTAATAAGAGAAGAAATATTATTAATATATTATGAGAATAATATAAGGAATAATAATATTGTTATTTGATTAATATAAGTCATAAATTAATTAGGAATTAATTTGGTGACCTAAAGAGGTTAATTGAATAAAGGGGCATAAATTGTCAAATGTGTGATAGTTGTATTTTGGGATATGAATCCATATGGATATAAGGGTGGACGATTTTAGGGTTTGGAGGATCCTAGAAATCGTCCAAGGCCTAATCAATAGGGATCATTGGAATGCTTAGGGCCTAAGTTATTCAATTAGGGTTTAAGGTGTAACCCTAGTAGCTCATAGTATATATAGACCCATTCGGTGGAGGAAATCGGCACTCATGCAAGGCAGGAAACCCTAGGGCTGATTTTCTCACCCTTTTCTCTCTCTCTTATCATCCTCTTGCTAGTTGGTGTTTGTAAGCCATTAGAGGAGTGACAATTGTGACTCTATGCTCCAAAGACAAGAAGATTCAAGCAAGCAACTCAAGGTATTCCTTTAGATCTGATTTCATAAGTTATGAATTGAATGTTTACACTAGATCTATCAATCAAAGTCTTGGATACATTGCATGTTCAATTAGAGAAACCCAGATCCAAGCATTAAGGTTTGCATGTGCACATAGGAAATTTCTTATGGCTCAAACCCATCAGGATCGGCGGTCGGCTCAGTCTCAGCCGGAAGCCAAGCGGACCAAGTCCGCTGATTCGAGGACTAGAAGCCATAAGGACCGCACTTGCGGGAAGCGCGGAAAGGGTCATGAGGGGGCCTGTCAATCGGGTGCTTGCTACAAATGTGGCAACGAGGGGCATATCGCCAAGGATTGCCCCAAAGGATTTATGGTTTGCTTTCATTGCAACCAGAATGGCCATCGGAAGGTCGTGTCTCCACAGTTGCATCAGGGGTCAGTACAGGGATCTGCACCTGCTGTTGGGTTACCGAGGTTTGACCGGTGAAGGCCGAGGCTCCGAAGGCTCGTGGGAGAGCTTTCTAGTTGACTGCAGAGGAGGTCCACGCGATGCTCGGTGTTGTGGCTACTATGTATTCTATATTTATCTTCTTTTTGAGATATTGTTCTTATATGATGATATGCGTAGGTACTTTTCTTGTGAGTTCTGTACCTGCTTTGGTGTTATTTGACTCGGGAGCGAGTCGGTCATTTGTTTCCTTGGCATTTAGTCAGCACATTAGTATCCGTCTAGAGGCGTTGAGTCGACCTATGCGAGTTTCCATAGCCAATGACTGAGCAGTGTATGCTACGGATGTGATTCGAGGATGTACCCTTGAGATCTGCTGTGTGGAGTTCCCGATAGATCTGGTCCCGATTGCGATGGGGGATGTGTGTGTTATAGTGGGCATGGATTGGTTGAGCCGATTTGGAGCTGTTATAGACTACGAGCATTAGTTGGTGACGATACGAGACCCCAGTGGGGGAGTGCTTACGGTGTATGGCGAGGGAACCCGATGTGGGTCAGCGTTTTGCTCGGCTGCCAGAGCGAGACAGAGTTTGCAGCAGGGCTGCAGTGGATTCGTAGCCTATGTGATGGACTCGTGAATGGCCTCTGGGAGGCCAGGTTCGATTGATGAGGTTTCGAGAGTGTGCGAGTTCCAGGATGTTTTTACCGAGGAATTGTCGGGTGTGCCTCCCGAGAGGCAAGTGGAGTTCCGTATCGATTTGGTTCCGGGAGCAGCACCTATCGCCAAGGCGCCTTATCGTCTCGTGCCACCAGAGATGCAGGAGTTATCCTCGCAGCTTTAGGAGCTGCTAGGGAAGTGGTTCATTCGACCGAGTAGCTCGCCTTGGGGAGCACCGATGTAACGCTCTAAAAATTCCAACCAATTTAAACTTTTCAAAAACAACCCAGTCTCGTTAAGTTATTACAAAAAGGTTTTCAATACAATTATTATCAGAGTCTTCCCAGAACCTCATCATAAAAATATAAACATGAGGAGCGGTACGATCACGCCTTTGTCTTGCCACGGTCTCCTGAAGTACCTGAAACATTTAAACCACAACTATAAGCCCGAAAGCTTAGTGAGATACCCCCAAAATACCAACCACATATACCATACACATAACATGTCATATCATAACAGAACACAGAACAGCCATGCACTTCGGGTCTACTGTGTGACTGGTCCGCCGTACCGGGCCTTCAGTCCACCTGGTCCACCCTCGGAGTCTAGCCATATACATCGAGTCTACAGTGTGATTGGTACGCCCACACCGGGCCTTCAATCCACCTGGTCCACTCTTTGAGTCTGCAGTATGACTGGTCCGCCCGCATCGGGCCTTCAGTTGGCCTGGTCCACTCTCCGAGCCTCGGCACGTCTGGTCCGCCCTCCTGGGGCCTACAGCCTATCCGGACCGCTCGCTGGGCCTTCGGGATAGCTGGTCCGCCCTGGGTATGTTTGCCTACAACACAAAGTAGGACCCGCCTCAACCCAACCCCAGCCCAACAACCATGTGCACATAACATACAATCATATAAAAATTCACATCCAGTCAAACCGATCTAGCAGATCACATAATATAACATCATCCTAACCAGGATACCAAACTAACCGGTCACTAGCATAGGATCATCCTATATACCAGGGTACCGACCTTAACCAGGTCTCTAACATATACCATCCTAACTACCAGGATGCAAACATAGCAAAGCAATAACATAACAACAATGCCCGAATTACAATCCAATAAAGGGTCGGCCTTTGTGCCGTAGACCCTGTTGATATAGTGAGGATAACTCACCTGCAACTGCCGACTGAAAAGATAAGACCAAGCTGCTCTGACCACTGACACGATCTCCACCACTAGCCAACACCAAATCACTCCAATGCAAGCTCCAATTGAAGTAGACCTCAAATCTATACCACTTCCTTGTTGAATCCTTAGTCTCAAGTTCCCCTTTTCATGATTTCGTTTCCTAAAGCTCTAATTTCACTATCAATGGAGTTCCACTCGATTTCTAGGGTTTTTAGGCTCTCAAGGGTGGTAAGGAGGCTGAAGAAGGGATGATATGTTCTTTATATTGGGCACAACCCTCGGTATTAGGGTTTTCTCTATACAACACCAACTTGCCGAGTCCATCCATGCGACTCGCCGAGTTGGTCACTTAACACGCGACCCGTAACGCGACTCGACTCGCCGAGTCTACCCATCGACTCGCCGAGTTGACCTTCTTATTTACACTTTTTGCCCTTCAACTATACTTCTGAATTTCCGGGATGTTACAATTCTCCCCCACTTAAATTAGGCTTCGTCCTCGACGCCTACTGCTGCATACACTTCAGAACAAACCCTCGTACTGCGGACTCCGATATCTTAATCAACTTAAGTTCTTCCTAAAACTGCTATCAAACCCCTATAAAGACCAACTCTTTCTCACAGAGTCACGACAACTGCTTCAAGCCGGCCACCGGCTTCATTCTCTGCTAACAACCCTCCTTAACGAATGATCACCTAAGGATACATTCACCACCCCAGATCACAACCATCACTTGCCCTTTACAAAGCTAGGCATCACCTTGAACCACCAGGTCCTGGCCCGGTACCATACTGCCATCCCTTTCCTCGAGTAGCATAACCTTTATCGAATTCATTTTTGGGACTCATCCCGCTTCCATTCAAAATCCAACTCTTTTCTTTCCGCACTAACAGGATGACACATCCTTCAGCTCCTGAGCAACTCCCATGAGCTCTCCTCAGCAATCACATACGCATGCTGAACCTACTCTAACATCCTCGGGCTAGAAAACCCAACACACTGACGATATCTCCAAACATCCCCAGGATGAATTACCGCTACATACATAACCTCCTGATCACAACCATACTGAAATTCTATGGTTCCATCCTTGCCTCTCTTTCGAAGTCCTCTGGTTCTATACCACCAGGAATTCATCCGGAAAAACAGACAAACAATCCAGATGTGCTTGCATACCGCTGGTATCATCACAGTGCTTAACAACCATAATTGAAATACTCTCAATCATCCATTCTCACTACGGCCTTCACTTCCGTGAACTAAGACTCCCTCCCGGAGTTACATATATTTCCTTTTCCTCATCCAAGGAAATCTACGTGCCAACCTTGCCACTTCAGACAAGTGCCACGGTGCTCACACCCCACTCTACACTATCCCTTGTAGAGTAATCATTACTCTGTGCATCGCACATGCTCTGAATCTGCTCGCAAGGACTCTCGAGTCCATGCACTACTTTCCACTAACTTGATCAACACTTGGGGCCATACCATATCCATCATCATTCCCTGGCGACGTATTTCCTCATTCTCCTCATACCGATCCAATAACACGTACAAAGTCTTCAGCATGGCTGGACTGCCCCTCCAAGCCTTCAACCTATCTAGACCACTCTCGGAATCTTCAGCATGTCTGGACCGCCTTCCTGGGCCTTCAGCCTTTTTGGACAATTCCCAGAACCTTCAACATGTCTGGACCGCCTCCCCGGGCCTTCAGCCTATCTGGACCGTTTCCCCCGAGCCTTCGACCCGACTGGTATGCCTTCCGACCTTCAGTCTTCCCGGTCTGCTCAACTATCATACATCATTCCAACTAACCTTACATGGAATCCTTCTCGTTCATACTGTTCTAGCCCTTTGGGGTTCCGAACTCTCGTTCCGATCCCGGAATCCTTTCCATGGCCTAAACCCAGGCCTAACATCAAACATTATCTTTCCTGAATCCATGTTCTGCTCCCTGCCCCCACTAGTCTGCCACTTACTCATACCAGCCCACACTCTTGGATAACTGAAACGCTGCTGACTTCCAATCAGCTAATCAACCTCAATTACCTGTCAATCCTCCTGAGAATTTTCCAATTCTCCTCACTTAGAGCACTGACTACCAACCACCGGTGACCCAACCGACATCACTTAAACCACCCTACACAACATATTCCCCTTATACATGAACTGATTCCCTCTAAAACGAGCAACCTCCACAAAATCATTCTTCCGACATCGCACATCTCGAACTCTAAGGGAGTTCGACTCTTCGCTGAACACTTCTCAAAACACAATTGCTATACCCAACAACAAGACTAATCAACCAAAATCTGACCATCAATCCCTTGGATGCTAACTAATTTCAACCTCTAAGTACCGACCCCTCAATAATACCATAAACCCGAAAGATAGAACGAATATAATACTATAAATTATGCAAACAAGACTAGCAGATATAATACTCCATAACAAGCATAAGATAAAAAGATATCAAGAAGGAAACATACCCGCAGCTGTATCCGGCTCTGCACTGAGCTCCTCTGCTATAAGCTGAAAAGCATGCCCCTGAGCCATCGGGGGCTCTACTCCACCCTGACCTCCACCCGCAATCCTCAAAGTGGCCGCTGCTGGAGCCTACACCAGTCCTGTAGCAAGTTGTGGACAGTTGGCCCTCATGTGACCAATCTGAGGACACTGATAACACATCCTCATATCCTGAAATGGGGCTGACTGACGACAATCCCTCGCATAATGTCCCTCTCTCCCGCACTTGCGGCACGCACCACGGGACCTACAAACTCTAGTGTGACCCTTTCTGCACTTCCCACAAGTGCGGCTGCTATGATCTCCCAACATAGAATCAACAGTCTTAGACCATTTCGGCGACGGCTGCGACTGTGTTGGGGCCTGCCTCTACTCTCTCAACTATAACTCAATCTCCAGCTCACGCCACCGAGCGGCCTCCTGCAACTCTAGCAAGGTCTCGCACCTCTTCCTAGACACAAACTGCCTGATATCCCGCTTGAGCATACTTAGATATCGGGACATCTGAGCCTGCTCCGAAGCAAACTCTGGGCAAAACATCGCCCTCTCAATGAACATCCTGGTGATCTCCGTCACCGACTCTAAATTCTGCTTTAGCTCCAGGAACTCATGGGCTAACCTCTCCCTCTTAACCCGTGGAACATAACGGGTACTGAACATCTCCCGGAACTGATCCCATGAAACTGCAGCCCTCTGCGCATCCGAATATGACCCCGTGGTCAATCTCCACCAATCCTTCACCCCGAGCCTTAACAGGTTCAGTGCGCACCTCACTCTCTGATCAGCAGGGCATGAACACGTAAAGAAACACCCCTCCAGTCTGACAACCATCTCATAGCAACAATTGGGTCCTGAACTCCATCGTAGGTAAGGGGCTTCATATTATCGAAGTCTCGATACTAAAAACTTATACCGTCTCCTCCCCCTGTCACTGCTACAGCTGCTGTAGCCACCGCGGCAGCCGTCTCTGTAAGAGCTGCATAGCGCTCATCAAAATACTTGACCATGGTGGTCTTGATCGACCCAAACAGCTCCAACAACTCAGCCCAGAACAACGCAACAACCTCATCATGCAGGATCTCACGAATCCTAGCATCCAACTCGCCTGTGCTCAACTGACCAATAACCTCGGGTGGTACTGACCCACCCTGACCGCCCTCTCCTGCTCCCGATCCTGATCCGGATTCGCTCCCAGCATGCCTCGTAACCACCATACTGAAATGACCGTAAAACATCAGACACTCTCCTAGAACTCCAGTAGCCAACTCCCAACCCAACCCTAGAGGTTGTGGCTTCCTTGATACGCATATGGGTCATGTGCTTTCAGTAGTATGGGCCCATACTACCTTCCACACCTCCCCATATTTATATCAAGTATCACCACAACACCCTAGTGATGAACATACACAACAAGCACTCAACCCTCACTCCTGGAGGAACATTGGAAATATCATACAGAAAGAAACCCTAGGCTAGCAGGCATCATAAATCAGGCAACTCTATCATCAAATTCCTGAAGATCCTTAGCCTAGTACTAGCATGTTGTTCTATCATAACTCATAAACAAATATCTTGTATGGTATTCTTGGGTTACTTACTGGCTCCGGCTGATCGTACCTTCGTGTCCTCTTTTACTCATTTTGAAAACCATTTTAAATTCTCTTTTGAAAACTCTCCTTGATTTGAGACTGGATTCACACGAATGTTCCTCCAATTCACTCAAACCAAGGCTCTGATACCAAATTGTAACGCTCTAAAAATTCCAACCAATTTAAACTTTTCAAAAACAACCCAGTTTCGTTAAGTTATTACAAAAAGGTTTTCAATACAATTATTATCAGAGTCTTCCCAGAACCACATCATAAAAACATAAACATGAGGAGCGGTACGATCATGCCTTTGCCTTGCCACGGTCTCCTGAAATACCTGAAACATTAAAACCACAACTGTAAGCCCAAAAGCTTGGTGAGATACCCCCAAAATACCAACCACATATACCATACACATAGCATGTCATATCATAACAGAACATAGAACAACCATGCACTTTGGGTCTACTATGTGCCTGGTCCGCTATACCGGGCCTTCAGTCGACCTGGTCCACCCTCCGAGTCTAGCCATATACATCGAGTCTACAGTGTGATTGGTCCTCCCACACCATGCCTTCAATCCACCTGGTCCACTCTTTGAGTCTGCAGTATGACTGGTCCGCCCGCACCGGGCCTTCAGTTGGCATGCTCCACTCTCCGAGCCTCGGCACGCCTTGGATAGGTTGATGAAGAGCGGTCACTTCGTTGCTATCAGTGAGAGCTCTTCTGCTGAGAGGCTGGCAGAGCTGTATGTGAGGGAGGTGGTATTGTGACATGGAGTTTCGATCTCGATTGTTTCAGATCGAGATGTGCGATTTACTTTTAGATTTTGGAAGAAGTTTCACGAGGAGTTGGGTACGAGGCTGTATTTCAGTACCACATACCACCCACAGACGGACGGACAGAGTGAGCGGACGATTCAAACGCTCGAGGATATGCTTTGGGCATGTGTATTGGATTTCGGAGGGAGGTGGGACACGTATTTGCCCTTGGCTGAGTTTTCCTATAATAACAGCCATCACTCGAGCATTGACATGCCACCCTTTGAGCTATTGTATGGGCGGAGGTGTCGGACCCCCATTTGTTGGGGTGAAGTAGGGCAACGTGTGATGGGTAGTACGGAGATAGTGCTCCGGATGACAGAGCAGAAACAACAGGCCAGACAGAGGTTGTTGACCGCTCAGATTCGTCAGAAAAGTTATGCTGATAGGCAACGATCCGAGCTCGAGTTCCAGATTGGGGATTTCGTAATCCTGAAGGTGTCTCCTTGGAAAGGAGTGATTCGATTCAGTAGGAGGGGCAAGTTGGGGCCCCGGTATATTGGGCCGTTTAGAGTGATTGCGAGAGTAGGCAGAGTAACATATCGATTGGAGCTACATGCGGAGTTGAGCCAGATTCATGATACCTTCCACGTGTCTCAGTTGAGAAAGTGTATAGCCGACGAGTTGGCGGTAGTGCCACTGGAGGATATTAAGGTGGATGCGGGCCTGAATTATGCCCAGAGACCAATCGCGATTCGGGATCGGAAGATCAAGGTCCTGAGGAGTGCCATTGGTGCAGGTTCAGTGGCAGCATCGGAAGAGGTCCAAGCTGACTCGGGAGTCAGAGTCGGAGATGCGGGAGTAGCATCCGGAGTTGTTTTCGGTATAAGACTTCAAGGGCGAAGTATGGTTCTAGTGGGGGAGAATTATAATATCCTGGAATTCAGGTTCAACAATTTAACCCTCCATATTTTCCAAGTTGTCATAGTGGGGCCCTTTGTGTTAAGTTGTTGGGTTGAAGATTCGTTTGAAGATTGCGTCGATGGGCTCGGCTGTTAGTCCATTTAATTTTGTATTCCGGTTTTGGGCCTATCCATACCGTGAGCTTGCTAGGTTACTATATAAGTATATGCTTGCATGCATATTAGGTTAAGGATTTTACGATTGATCTAGACGATTACGATAGCATTACAGTTTCTTTTATCGTTCTTGTAAACCTCCAACCCTCTACAGTTGATGTTCTTTATCGAGCTGTTCTGAGGGTTATTTTATAATCATTCAACCTGTTTGATTCATCGTTGAGTTATTCTTTATTTTACATTCGTTCTTACTGTTTAAATATTTATTCACCTGTTTAAGATCTAATCGATCTTCAAGATTAAGTATTAATCTCATCAATTGGTATCAGAGCAGGAGGCTGTGTAATCGATACACATCTTTTCTGTGAAAAGGTTTCAATTAGGGTTTTTCCGCAATTACTAATATTTATTCAGCCGTCATCTCATTATTGACGTATCTTGATATTTATTGTTTTGCCCTAATCTGAGTTATTACAAGTCTGATCTTTTAACAGGTTTTTTCGATGATAATGGACGAATCGTAATCAAATCCTATCAATATTTCCAACAGCATCGGTTCGACGACGAAGATTCCAATCCTATATACCCATGATTATGAAGTCTGGGCGCATCACTTTGAAGAATACGTTATAGGATCTGAGGATAATGGATACCTCATATGGGAAGCAATCATTAATGGACCTTTTTCTCATTCTGCAACGTCAAGAATTGTTAAAACTCAAAAGGAGTATAACGATCTGCTGAAGGATGTCAAAGATATTGCACAAGATGAAAAGGATAAATTCCAGTGTAATATCAAGGCGTTAAGATTGATAAGATTCGCCCTTCAGTCCGACACCTTCAGGTTGGTCAGCTCATGCACGACGGCAAAGGAAGTTTGGGATAGACTTCGCGAACTGTACTCTACAGACGAGGATCTCGAACATTCTATCCAAACCTTGCTCTTATCTGAGTTTGGAGAATTCAGGCAAGGAGCCGAAGAAACCGTGACCCAGACGTTCGATCGCTTCAATGATCTTCTCAGCAGGATGATCAAACATGACATTGAAAGGAAGCTTATCGAGCAGAAGGTTACGTTCTTAAATGGTCTAAGGTCAGAATGGAGAGCAGTGGTGTCAACAGTCAAAGCCCATGAGCAGTTTAAATCATATTCTTTGGCGAAACTGGTGGGTATTCTCAAGTCTCAGGTGAAGATTGTGCTGCAGGAAAAGAACGTTGTTTCAAGCCTAGGTTCTCTGGCCCTCCTGTCAAAAAGTAAAGCTGTGATGGAGGATGAAGACTTCAACTTGGAGGAGTATGACCTCACATCTGAGGATTATGCTATGATGGTGTCTAACCCCAAGAGGTTCATAAAGAAGAGATTCCCCAGCAACAAAAACCGAAACTGGCAGGGGAGTTACAGTTCAGAAAAGGTTAATAATGAACCGAAGGTTGAAGAGCCCAAGAAGGAACCGAAAGCAGATGGTGATTATGGAGTAAGCTGTTACTACTGTGGAGGGAAGAACCACTATGCTAAGGATTGTGTCCTCAATAAGATGGCTGAAAAGGACGAGGAAAAGGATGAGGAAGCCTTTTGCAGAAAAGGCTTGATGATATGAGAAAGAAGAAATCTACCGCTAACCCTTCCATGAATGCTCTAATTGTGCAGGGTTCGGTTGCTGATGACGAGTTCGGTAGCGTGGAAGTTTGGTCAACCGACTCTGAAGACGATGAAGTGAGGAAGCCTACTCATGGAAAGGCTTATGTGGCAAAGGAGGAGAGCAGTGGAGGAAGGTGCTTCATGGTGTCCGATGTATCTCAGATGAGGGGATACAACACTGATGGTGGAAGCGAGGAACCGAAGGAGCAGCAGGACATGTGCTTTACGGCCAAACCACTCAGCCAGCAGTTCAATGAGCTCGATGAACTGATCAAGAAGGTACAATCGGTTTTTGTTTCATTTAAAGTACCACAATCCTCATATGAAAAAGAACTAAAAAATGTTAATACAAGAATTTCACATCTAGATAGTAGCTTAACTCAAACTCGAGTCACCAATTCTAACCTTACTGATCAATTAAGCAGGGTGTCTTCGAAGAGTGAGGAGCGGCGCATGTGGATCGGGTTGAAGGATTCTGAATTAGTTAAAATAAAAGACGAAAACATTTATTTACAAAGAGACAATTGAAAGTTGTTAAAACAGCGGAATGTTTTTTGTTTAATTGCAAAACGTCTTTATTCTAATATTACTCAGCTTCACTTGGACTGTGAAATAGGCCAAAAGATCCATCGCATGATTTTGCCCTTCCTTGAGTTTAAGGAGGATGAAATCGATGCCGAAGCTTATAATTGTGAGAGTGTGATATCATATGATGACGTCAATCTGACCTACATGTATGGACTGGACAAAATAGAATCTTTCATTAAATCCAAGGACCACAAGAACATGCTTAAAAATCTTTTGGATGAAAATGATAGACTTAAACTAAGAACCGAAACAATACAAAAATTTGACTCTTTAAACGCCAACCTGAGCTCAGAAAACAAAATTGATGTTGAAAATGCATCTGAGCTTAATGTGGACGACAACATGAGTGAAATTTCTGTAGAGGACATGGTTGACTACTCAGAATTTGTAAAAAACGAACCTGAAAACCACAAGAATCTAATTTCTGAAAATTCAGTGGAGTTCGCTCGATTGTCCCAACAAAAGTCCCCGATCTTAGTAGAGAAAGCGGTTGTATATCAAAAGGTCCAGACCACTCCAAATCAAGTGTACAAGGTCACTGGAGTAACCGAACATCAGACTGCTGAACTAACAACTATTGTAAACGAAGACAATGCTAGTGAATGTGATGAGTTCTTCTGGTCAGCACCAATCGATAATGCAGATGGAACAGTAGGCTTGTCAGAAAGGACTTCATGGATTAGAGGTAGATACATACCAGAACCTTTGAACAAGCCAGATAATTTCGATGTGTCAAGTACTAGTGGTACGAAAGACATTCCTCAAGAGAATGGAAGTTCGGCAAAAGAAGACATTCCTTCTAGTTCCTCAGTTCAAAGTGAAACTCCCACAGCTCAAAGTGAACCTGCTAAGGAGAAACCGAAAAGGAAAGCCAATATTCATCATCAACCGAAGCAGATGAGGAATCTGAAACGTGAAAGGAACCAGAGATACAGGAAAAATCTCTCTGAAAGGAAACAATTCTGGCAATCCCAGAATGCATATTTCTCACATCAAGACAAGAATCTGAAGTTTGAGAACAATCCTGTCAAAAAGCATGAGAGCCATAACAACCGAAGGCCACGGTTCGGTTCAGAAGATAATAACACCCGAAAGCCAAGGTTCGGTTCAGAAGAGAATACCAACCGAAACCAAAGGTTCGGCTTTGAGAATGACTCCAACCGAAAGCATAGGTTCGGTTCAGAGAACTGCTTCAACCGAAAGCAAAGGTTCGGTTCTGAAGTTAAAAGAGATCAAAACTCTAAGGTCAGTCCCACCAATAATCAAAAGCAAAAGGGTCACCTAGAGTCTCCAGTCAAGAAGTCATCTCAATCAAAGTCCATTCCTTCTCATTCATCTAATTCTTCTAATTCTTCCAATTCATCTCCATCTAGCTATAAAGCTCATTCTGTTCATTCCCAAAAATCTCATTCGTCAGCTGAACAAAAAGGCAAACAGAAGGTTGATGCATCCAAACCAGAGTCTAAACCGAACGCACCTAATCCTAATAAAATCAAAGTTTTTACCATTAAAAGGAAAGATGAAACAACACTTATAAAACTAACATATCTTGTTGACATCTCTCTTACTATTCCTGTTCCCATGAAAAGCTCACGAGGACCCAAGAAACTTTGGGTTCCTAAATCTGCTTAACTTTTGCAGGTTATAAGTGACGAGCAGTTCGACGAAGAATGGTACATCGATAGAGGATGCTCGCGTCACATGACAGGGAGGAAAGAGGAGCTCCGGGAATACAGGTCTCTTTCAAATGGTGGCAACGTCAAGTTTGGAAACAATTCTTTCGGCACCATAAAGGGATACGGACTGATAACTAATGGTGATTTTACAATAAGGAAGGTGGCATATGTGGAAGGACTCAAACACAACCTCATCAGTGTATCTCAGCTTGTTGGAGGTACAGGTCTCAAAGTCTCATTCGACGATGAAGGTTCTGAAATTATTGAGAAGAAGACGAAGAAAGTAATTCTCAAATCGGAGCGTAAGGGTGAAATGTTTCCTCTAAACCTTAAACCCATCAAAGGAAACCCAACTATATGCTTGTTATCAAAAGCTCAATCTGACGAAAGCCGGTTGTGGCACCGAAGACTCTCTCATCTCAACTTTAAAGATATCAACAAACTTGTCACTGGAGGTCATGTTCGAGGCCTTCCACTGCTCAAGTTTGACAGAGATCATTTGTGTGCTGCATGTGAAATGGGGAAGCAGAGTCGTCAAAGTCATCCATCTATAATTAACACAAAAGTTGTTGAACCACTTGAATTACTTCATATTGATTTGTGTGGTCCATCATCTATCGAAAGCATCGGTGGTAGCAAGTATATTCTTGTTATTGTTGATGACTTTTCACGATTTACATGGGTGTTCTTTCTAAAGCTCAAATCTGAAGCGACTCATAAGCTGAAATTGTTCATCAAGCAGATTGAAGTACAGCTCAAGAAGGTCGTTCGCAACATCAGGAGCGACAACGGTCTGGAATTCAAGAACAGGGAATTTGAAGAATTTCTAGCAGAAAAGGGAATAAGTCACAACTTTTAAGCTCCCTACACACCTCAACAGAACGGAATTGTCGAAAGACGAAACCGATCTTTGTGTGAAGCTGCCCGAACTATGCTAAGTTTCGCTTCCTTACCTCTTTATTTTTGGGCTGATGCTATTTCTGCTGCTTGTTTTACACAGAACAGGTCCTATCTCAACAAGCGATTCACGCTCACACCTTATGAGATTCTCAACAACAGGAAGCCCAATGTGAAATTTTTCCATGTGTTCGGCTCACGGTGTTTCATCTTTAACTCTAAAGAGCACCGCAACAAGTTTGATGTCAAAGCCGACGAGGGAATCTTTCTAGGCTACTCTCTCACATCCAAAGCATACAGAGTCCTCAACAAGCGTTCGAGAAAAATCGAAGAAACATATTACGTGACCTTTGACGATAGCTATGTCAAAAAGCTACAGACCAAAGAAGATACCGCCGGGGAAATCTTTCCTCAAACTGGCCAGGTCACAATCTCGATCGCTAATCTATTCGAGAAGTTTATGGAGCTATTTGACGAACCAGAGAAAGCTACTCTCTCAGAAGCAGGAGCAGCAGACAACCAGGTAGACCATATGAAACAAATTGTCGAAGAAGCTGCCAGGAGAATGAACGAAGGAGGATCGAATTCTGATGAACCTCCATCCAACGATGATTCAGTTGAGGGGGAGCCAAGCTCATATGCTGAGGGGGAACCATGCTCTACAACTGCAACCGAAAGTACTTCTTCAACCGAAAGTGCTTTACCAACCGAAGGTGCATCAACGCCTGAATCCCAAGCACCACAAGAAACCTCTAAACCTCAAGTTTCTCCAATCATTCCATAAAGCTCATCTATCGAGGGAGAGCAAGCTGATATGACTCTCGACTATGAAAGCCAATCCGAGCCAGAAGAAACGATCCACGCTGAACTAGATCCCACCTTTGATCCAAACTACCCTCCTCTTGTCAAATGGACCAGAGATCATCCTATCTCTCAAGTGGTTGGTAATGTCTCTGAAAAGGTACTGACCCGATCACAACTCAAGGCAAAGCAGACATCCTTATTTTCAAAGGTTGAGTTTTGTATGTTCAACTCATTCGTATCAAAAGTTGAACCGCAGACAGTTAACACTGCTCTCGATCACTCCGATTGGGTTCAAGCAATGCAAGACGAGCTGAACGAATTTGAAAGGAACAAAGTCTGGCGCCTGATTCCAACTCCTCAAGATGCCTCGGTTGTTGATCTCAAATGGGTCTTTAGGAATAAAATGGACAAGGAAGGGAATGTTATAATGAACAAAGCTCGTCTGGTCGTAAAGGGATATTGTCAGGAAGAAGGAATTGATTATGAAGAGACTTTCGCTCCCGTAGCTAGGCTGGAATCAGTTAGAATATTTCTGGCTTACGCTGCCCACAAAAACTTTGAAGTTTTCCAAATGGACGTCAAATGTGCATTTCTAAATGGAGAACTCGAAGAAACCGTGTATGTGGAGCAACCTCCTGGGTTCGTAAACGAAAAGTATCCAAATCATTGCTACATTCTGGATAAAGCTGTGTATGGCCTCAAACAAGCTCCGAGAGCCTGGTATGAAACGCTAACTAAATTCTTAAAAATGTCCAAATTCAAACAAGGTTCGGTTGACCCAACCTTCTTTCGCAAAAAGGAAGGTAACCACCTTATGATAGTTCAAATTTATGTCTATGACATCATCTTTGGCTCTATGAATTCCAGCCTAACAGCTGAATTCAGAAAGCTGATGGAGACTAAATTTGAAATGAGCTCAATGGGTCCTATTAACTTTTTTCTTGGTTTAAATATTAGACAGGGACCCGAAGGCATCTTTATCAATCAGGAAGCTTACACGAAGACTCTCCTAGTAAAGTTTGGTATGATGGGAGACTCCAAAGTCAAAGTCCCAATGGCATTCGGCACCAAGCTAACTCCATCTCTAGACAAACCGGCTGTTGATATCACGCTCTATCGTCAAATGATTGGCTCACTAATGTATCTTACTGCTAGCAGGTCTGACATCATGTTTTCTGTATGTTATTGTGCTCGATTTCAGGCAAACCCACGCGAACCTCACATGCTTGCAGTGAAGAACATCTTACGCTATCTCAAGCGAACCACCTCCTTAGGTCAATGGTATCCTTCCAACTCAGGCTTCTTCATTCAAGCCTATTCAGATGCTGACCTTGGAGGATGTGGACTCGACAGAAAAAGCACCACTGGTGGCTGTGAATTCCTTGACGGGAAGTTGGTCAGCTGGCAATCCAAGAAACAAACGTGCGTGTCGTTGTCTACTGCCGAAGCGGAATACATAGCCGCTGCATCCTGCACCTCCCAAGTGATTTGGATCCAGAGTCAACTTCGAGACTATGGACTCAATATGAAGAATATCCCACTATATTGTGACTCTGAAAGTGCAATTAGGATCTGTCATAACCCAGTGCAACACTCTAAAACCAAACACATAGCACTGAGGTATCACTTCATCAAAGATCATGTGGAAGATGGAAACGTCGAAGTTCATTTCGTAAGAACCACTGATCAACTGGCTGACGTCTTTACCAAAGCTCTTCCTGAAGCATCATTCTACAAAATTTTACAAGGGCTAGGTATGATGGAATCAGAATCAGTACCTCAAACTACCTCTCAACCTCAAATGTAAGAAGCGAACTTAACCGAACGTTCAGGTTCGGTTACATAATCTGCCTCGCTCATCACTACAAAGGTAGTTTTCTTGGTTGTATGTTTCTTGTACAAAGTTGTTTATTTTATTGTCAAAAGTATATTCTGATTGCATGTATCAATTCATTGGTTTTCAAAAATTTTCCAAAACCGAAACCTACCGAAGGTTCGGGTTCGGTTTTTCAAAATTTTCTTAAACCGAAACCAACCGAAGGTTCGGGTTCGGTTTTTCAAAATTTTCTTAAACCGAAACCAACCGAATGCTCGGGTTCGGTTTTTCAAAATTTTCTTAAACCGAAACCAATCGAACGCTCGGGTTCGGTTTTTCAAAATTTTCTTAAACCGAAACCAACCAAACACTCGGGTTCGGTTTTTCAAAATTTTCTTCAACCGAAACCAACCGAACGCTCGGGTTCGGTTTTTCACATTTTTCCCAACCGAATTCAACCGAACGTTCGGGTTCGGTTTTTCAAAGTTTTCCAAAGTTTTTTTTCGAGTCTTATTTTCTTTGCTTACTTTTTACCTTTTATTTTTTCTTTTAATTTTTCTTATTTTATTTTTTTATTTATTATTATCTACTTCAAAAACTCCAAAAATATTTTTCTCTTTTAATTTCACTTGTGCTCGTTCGTTTATGGGGATATAATTGTTGGATTACTTAAGTGTCCCTAGAAGCATGCTGCTGTATGTGTCTCAAGCCTCATAAGATTCTGAATAAAAGCCTTCATGACCTGGTATTAACAAATCTTGTCTTCCCAATAAGGCTACTACATTTATTCTAATCGTGAGCTACCTCACTCTCTTCTCACATGAGTTAAGAGTTTTTCTGCTTGGTCCTTATTTTCGCAGCAGAGGTACTTTAATTTCTTACACCATCCTCATTACATTTCTCCACTATATTCGTTTCATCATCGTAACCCTTGAGACTCTCAGAAATTACCACTGAGGTATATGGTTACACAACATCTGTGTTTGTGATCTTAGTTTCGTGTCACTACGAGCTGAGTGAAACCCAAAATTCAACACCTAACGAATTGACGGTGAACAATTAATTTGCTCAAGTTTTCACCAACGAATTGACGGATGTATCCTACTGAAATCTCAAATTTTTTTTGTGTGATTCCTATGAAATTGTTAAAAACCATAACATTTCTTCCCTTGGGATCCAGTTTTTAATTTTTTTTGAGATTTTATCTTTTCCTTGCTATTTAAAATTAATTCCTACCTACTTGTTCAACAGACTACACCGGTCTCACAAGTACTTTGTTCACTTTCTTTCTTATTTCAAGATTAGAATTGCTGAATCAAAGCGAAAGCCACCTTTACTTAGCCTAACTAAAAGAAGCCTTTCAACATTTATTCATAAATGTTTGATCGTAATTCAACGGGAATCCACATAAACACTTTAAGGTCTCTCTTGATCTTGAAGGAAGAGATTCGTGCCCGGGATCACTTGTTTCGTGTCTTTATTGACATCACATTTATTCCTTAAAAGAGTTGCTTTATTCCTTTTTTTTACACTCTTAGCACGAAAATCTTTGATTTTCCAAAATTCTGTTACTAATTACTACAGGCTGTATTATTGCTTTGGTGGTTAATTATGAAGCTGTGGTCAAAAATAATCCACGTGGGTATTTAATTCAAAAGATGCCGTTTAAAAGATAAGACGAAAGGTTGCTGACTCGGTGGGAGTTAAAAGGATTGAATTTCAAACGACGGTAAAAATGGGGCGCGTGTGGATTTGAAATGCCCATACTTTTACTGACATCATGGACGCGTGTGCGAATTTCAAGGGATTTCTCTCTGGCACTTAAAGGCGCGTGAGGATTTGAAACGGTTTTCATCTGAAACGGCGCTTGTTGGGTGGCGTGATCCTAGGAATCTGACACTCTCTCTCCTACGTGATCATCGCATAGAAGATTTGAAATGATTTTTCTCTCTCCATTCCCTCACTATAAAAGGCAGTCTACACTCTCATTTACCTTTTTACTGCTTCCGGATTTTCTAGAGAGCAAAAACTCCCAAAAGCTTCACTGTTCATCTTCTTCTTCTACTACCTTCAACAATGGCGGAATCATCCTCAGTCCATGCTACCTCCCACATCCTTCCTATTCGTCCTCAACAATGCCTGGTGATCGATCTCAACCCTCTGGCGTACGACTCCTACATGTCGCCGATCATCGAGTGCCTGAAGTACTCCCAAATCGCTCCGGCTCTCTCCAGGATTGAGTCTGTGCCCATGGCGACTCTCTCGCAGGTTTATGCGACTGCCTATTACGACAAAGCAGTCGAGCGGGTGTTGTTCGAGGTTGCTGATCACAAGACCTCCATTTCTCGACAACGTTTCTGCACACTGCTAGGGTTGGCTGCTGACCCATCGAGAATTAATCCGGAGACGATTCCGGTTGGGCATCTGTATAGCATGTTTTACAATATGGGGTACACGGAGGTCCTCACCTCCGTCGCAAAGTTCAAGAAATCTTGCTTGCCGCCACAGTGGAACGGTATGTTCACAGTCCTCTTCAAGGGCTTATCAGAACGGAGCTAAGGATCCGATGGCGCTAGTCGACTGTTCTTGTCGATCATGTATGCAGTTTACAACGGGGTCAACTTAGATTTTGGGTTGGTTCTCTGGCAACAGCTCATCCAGAGCCTTTCTTCTTCATCACGACATTCTGAGGTGTCGTATGCCCGGTTTTGGACTCTAATCACAAAGTGGGCAATGGACAGGTTTGATATTCCCACTGCTGCTGGTGCATCGATGTCTTCAATCGGTATGTTTCATACCAAGAAGATCATCGTCTTTGATGCATCTAAATTCTCGTTCATTGGCTCTATTCCGGAGACAATGTATGGCGACGTTCCCTCTGATAGCAGGCTAATCCGGACGATCAAGGAGTTCAGGGCAACTGGACCTAGGGACCTTACACCGGAAATGCTGAAGTCCATCCATGATGCTGACAAACTGGTGAACAGGGGCAAAAAGGCGGACAAAGGGAAGCAAGTGACCAAAGCTGCTAAAGGTCCTTCTCCCAGGAAGAGGAAACAAACGAAACCTACCCAGTCACTGCAGCCGAAGAGAAGGAAGACTCAACCGAAGCGAAAACTTCTTATTCCTTCCTCTTCGAGTGACTCAGAAAACGAGAGTTCGGGTTCGGACACACCACCCCGCTCACCTACCCCAGAGATGGAACTTCATAATTCACCAGTTCCTTCACCTCCTCAAACCATCCCTACTTCCATTCCGACCATAATTCCCACTACCACTATTCCTCCAACCTCTTTCCCTATACCACCACCCATTTTCACAGATACCACCACAACCACTAGAAAGGTTACAACCAACGTATCTGATACGGGGGTTCATACCACTACAACCGAAACACCACCCGTAACCAAACCACCTCAAACCGAAACCCAGCATACAACCGAACCTACCCATACTCAACCACCACCTGAAACTAACCCCACACCCACTCAACCTGAACCTAACAAAACCACCACACCCCCAACTTCACCACCCCCACCATCTCCTGATCATGGCTCTGATGGAGATAACCCGTTTCTTGGCGGTGAAAACATGACCTTCGATTCGGTCTATTTTAGTCCGTTTCAGGTTCAAAGTGACGAAGAGGATGATGCTCCAGTGACAAAGAAACATCTGAAGGAGCTAAACGAGAAGGTTGATCTGCTTCTTGCGTCATCCACAAACGCTCAATCATCTCTCTCTGAAGCCGCTCTTCAGAAGATTGTTGATGCCTTCTCCAGGGCTCAGCATGATTCGGTAGCTTCAGCCACTGCCGCCATAGACGCCTCCATAAAAGCATGTGAGGCTGCGACCGAAAAAGTCGATAAACTATTCTCAGACGCTTCTTCCCTGTTGAAGTCCCTATAGGAGAGCGCTGATGCCACAAAGACAACTTTGGAACCAATAGTTCAGCAGTTGGCCAAGTTCGTCTCAACGGAGTTACAGTCATTCGCTTCACTTCGCCAATCTATTAGCGATGACAACTCGGCCCTTTGTGCCTCCATTGATGAGCGCCTCGCTAAGCTTCAGGAGGATCTCGCAGCTGAAAACTCATTAATGGACGTTCTGGCAAGCAAAACCACCGCCCTTAAGGTCAAGAGCACTCAGCTTTCAAACTCACAGCAACAGCTTGAAGCTCTTCGATCCGAACGGGAGGTAATAAAAACATGTGTTTCGGATGTACACGCTGCTCTATCTAACATCCTAGAAGCACACGATCCGATTCTAAACCATTCGGTGAGGCGAACCCTTGCTGAAAAACTTGCTCCTGCCATGGACCTTCTCAGCAAAATCGAAGGTTTACCTAGTTTCGTGTCCGATCCGAAACAAGGGGGAGAAGTAAAGTCCGGATCGAAACCACCTCCTTCCTCCAAAGCTACTCACACAACCGAACCAACTCCGACTGCTCAAGCTTCGGGTTCGGGTGTGAAGGATAAAGGGAAAAACATAGCTGAAGAAGATGAAGATGAAGATGAAGACGATGCAACCATTGCGGACATGTTGAAACGTAAAAACAGTCGCAATGTGGATGATGATGTCAATCGTGTGGCGCGAGAGGCTGAAGAAGCCGAACGCATGCAAAAGGAAGCCCACGATCTCCTCGAGAGCAGGAAAACTCTCTTCCCTGCCTGGACTCGGGAGCGCATGATTAAAGAGGCCATAGATACTCCTAGCATCTTATGGCTCGAGCCGGTGATTTCATTCGATTGCTATAATTCTGTCAATTCGCAGTTCGACATGCTGTTGACTCGAAAGGCGTTTATCTTCCATGCCTTCTCTAACATTTTTGAAGTCCCTCATCCGAACCCTGAGGTGGATAGGGAGTTGATCGAATTCTATCTGAAGGCTGCTCGTCCTCAGTATCAAACTTGGAGCGCCCAGAAGATAGTGAACGTTCGGGTCTTAAAGCCTTACACCGAAGGAAGGTTCATAAACGTTCGGTTCAAGGTGATTCGAGGGTCTGCGAGAACTGAACACCTTATATCTTTGGCAGACTTACCGAATTTAAATCCTCATGATTGGATCGTCTTGCATAATATCCTTTTGACTGATGAAGCCGAATATGGTCCAATTATAGACCATCTCAAAAGGATGTTAGTCTGTTACATCATGGAGGTTGCCCTAATGGATCAGGAGGTTGCCACAGTCTTCAAGAAGAAACCGAAGATAGCTCCTGTGGGATCGGCTAGTGATCTTAATCAAATGAAAATGGGCAAGATAGATCCGAGACGTAATTCGGTTATGTTCACTAGAGCTGAAGCACAGAAATGTCTCTTCGCTTTAGCTGACAAACATCTTTACACCACTGCTTGTCTAGAGCATGTGTTATCGATCATTCGAAGGTGTAAAGAGAATGCAGCGGATGATGTCAAGTACTTCAACGACATGATCCAGTGGTACATCCGGTTTAGACAGACAATACTTGCTCTAATCACGCGTCTGTTTAACACCGTGAAGAAGAAGGTACCTGCTTCAGCTGCAGGCCCAAGCAACAAGTGAAGATCTCGCTCCAATTGACGCAAAGGGGGAGATTGTTGGGTTGAAGATTCGTTTGAAGATTGCGTCAATGGGCTCGGCTGTTAGTCCATTTAATTTTGTATTCCGGTTTTGGGCCTGTCCATACCATGAGCTTGCTAGGTTACTATATAAGTATATGCTTGCATGCATATTAGGTTAAGGATTTTACGATTGTAAACCTCCAACCCTCTACAGTTGATGTTCTTTATCGAGCTCTTCTAAGGGTTATTTTATAATCATTCAACCTGTTTGATTCATCTTTGAGTTATTCTTTATTTTACATTCGTTCTTACTGTTTAAATATTTATTCACCTATTTAAGATCTAATCGATCTTCAAGATTAAGTATTAATCTCATCATAAGTGCTAAGCTGGTGAGTACGCTGGGCATACAAGGAGTACGCTGCGCATACTCGCGCACTTATTTTGTACGCTGTTTCATCCAGGTATGCTGGGCGTACCTAGGGTTACGCCGGGCGTAACCGGCCCAGATTCAAAACCCTAATATGACTTGAGGGCTATAAAAGGAATGAGACGGTCTTGTCCCTCAGCCACCATCCTTCAGAAAGAAACCCTAAGAGAGTATTTCCTTCGTTTTTAGCTTGGGTGTGACTGTTCTAAGCTTCATAGTGCCATTTCAAGGTGGTGAAGAGAGAAGAGGAGGCCATTGTGGAAGCTAGAAGTTGGTGGCCAAGTGTAGATCTGAGGACTACAAAGGTTGGAGCTTCTTCCTACGGTAAAAAGATCAGATCTTGCCTTGTTGTTTGTGTAGTCTGCTTCTTCGACCAATTTCTAGGGTTTTTGGTCCCAAGATGGAGACTTTATGAGCAAATAGTCTCCATTGGCCTAGATCTATCATATTCCAGGACTATAAGAGTTGTATGTTCATAAAAATGCAATCTTGGATGTGAATGTTGAGCCATGCATGAGATCTAGACTTTTGGAGGAGAAAGGAAAGGTGTTAAAAGGTGTGGGAACCGCTTATAGCCATGCAAAGGCTTAAAGGTTTCGACTTTATGGATTAAGGGGTATTAGAATGGCCAAATATGAAATGTCGTGTTATGTCTTAACTGTTTAAGACATTAAAATGAGGAAGTAAGAAACTGGGATGTACGTTGGGCGTAATCCCAGTACGCGTCGCGTAGTGGGTCGCGTCCCCCGTTTCTGGAGTGCAAGGGTACGCCCCGCGTTCTGCTTGTTGTTGACTTTTTGTTGACTTTTAGGGTTTTGGTCAACATGTGGACTTTGAGTAGGGAGGGGTAAAATTGTCTTTTACCCTTCTGTAGGAATGTGGAAAGGGGTGTAGCATAGCCTTGAAAGTCGTTAATGATTGGAATGATTATTTATTGTGATTATAGGCGAGGCTAGGTTGTCGTTTCGAGATTCAGAGATATCGAGCACGTGAGATTTTAGACATCATACGAGGTGAGTCTTCTCACTATACTGTACCTAGAAGGGTACTTATGTGTGACCGGAAGGTCTGGTATGCTATGAGATATATGCATTGTATGCTATGAGTTGCATGTTCGTATGTGCTATGTATGTGATATGTGTGCTATGCTTGATATGGGACGGAAGGCATTATGATGTGGGTCGGAAGGCATTATGATGTGGACCGGAAGGTCGAGGAGTTATGGACTGGAAGGTCGACACGGGTAAGACCGGAAGGTTTACCGGGTTGGGACGGAAGTTCCCTGAGACACATGGACCGGAAGGTCGTGTGTAGTATGGCCTAGAAAGGCGTATGTGTGTAAGTGGTATATTGGGGAACTCACTAAGCTTCTTGATTACAGTGTTTATGTGTAATGTGTTTCAGGTACTAGTGAGGACCTTGGGATGGCGCCGCCATGACTCGTACACATACGCAGGCAGATTTGGATATGATTGATCTTGGGGGTTGATATGTTTTGTATTATGACTATGTTACATTGGATTTTATGGTTGTCTTAAATGAAATTATGTTTTATAAAAATGAAAAAAAATTTCGAAAATTTACGTTATTACAATCGAAAGCATCGGTGGTAGTAAGTACATACTTGTCATCGTAGATGATTTTTCATATTTCACCTGGGTTTTCTTTCTTAAACAGAAATCTGAAGCAAGTTCCAAGTTGAAGACATTCATTAAGTAGGTGGAAGTGCAACTAAAAAAGACTGTGAGAAATGTCAGGAGCGACAATGGGTTGGAATTCAAGAATAACGACTTTCATATATACCATTTAGCTAACTGAGGAATTTCTAGATGATAAGGGGATCACTCACAACTTTTTAGCCCTGTATACACCACAACAGAATGACATCGTTGTTGTGGCAACTGCATGTTACACTCAAAACCGATCCTTTCTTAATAAACGATTCTCATTTACTCCTTATGAGATTTTAAATAATAGAAAGCCCAATGTCAAATTCTTCCATGTGTTCGGTTCAAGGTGTTTCATCCTCAACTCAAAGGCGAACCGAAACAAATTCGATGTTAAAGCTGATGAGGGTTTATTTCTCGATTATTCACTCTCCACGAAAGCTTACAGAGTTTTAAACAAACGATCCAAAAGGATTGAAGAAACATATTACATCACCTTTGATGACAATTTCATAAAGAAAGTACCAAGAAACGAAAGTCACTTAGGGGAAATTTTTCCTACATCAGGACAAGTCTCGGTTCCTATATCCAACCTATTCGAGGAATACATTTGGTTATTCAATGAACTTGAGAAAGCGGCACACTCAGAGGCAAAAGTAGCTGATAACAAAATTGATAATCTCCAATAGATTATTGATGATGCGGCAAAAGAAATGACAAGTGACATTCCCAAATCTGCACCTAATCAATCTTCTACTGACTCTCAAGACTATGACTCAACGTGCAAGGGGGAGAGTTCAAATGCACGAAGTGCAACCAAGGTATCATTCGAGGGGGAGAATTCTACATCATCCCCATCTAATAAAGGTGCATTTGAGGGGGAGAATTCAACTCTCTTAGAGGATGCAAACTTTGATACTACCTCTGGTTTCGCCTCGCCAGTTGAGGGGAGAAAGACCAGGAAACTAATGAAGGCGAGAGTGATCACTCAGAATTTGAAGAAGAAGTGAATGCTGAATTGGATCCGGCATATGATCCAAATTATCCTCCGTTAGTGAAATGGACCAAGGATCATCCTAAAGAGCAAATTATTGGTGAATCTTCTGAGAAAGTTCTTACTCGTTCTCAAGTAAAAGTGAAACAAACTGCATTACTTTCAAAAGTTGAGTTATGTATGTTTAACTCGTTCATCTCCAAAATCGAACCGAAAACAATACATGCTGCACTTGATCATTTTGATTGGGTTCAAGAAATGCAATATGAGCTCCATGAGTTTGAACGTAACCGAGTTTGGAGATTGATTCCTACACCAATGGATGCTTATGTAGTTGGCTTGAAATTGATTTTTAGAAACAAATTGGACAAAGAAAGGAACGTTATTCGAAACAAGGCTTGATTGGTGGTAAAAGGATATTGCCAAGTGGAATGGATAGATTATGAGGAAACTTTCGCTCCTGTGGCAAGGTTGGAATCAGTTAGAATATGCCTAGCATACGTTGCCCATAAAAACTTTGACGTCTTCCAAATGGACTCCAAATGTGCTTTCTTAAATGGAGAACTAGAAGAAACAGTGTGTGTTGAGCAACCTCCCGGATTCATGAACGAGAAATATCCTGATCATTCCTATGTGCTGGATAAAGCAGTTTATTGTTTAAAGCAAGCACCGAGAGCCTGGTATGAAACCCTAACTCGTTTTCTTAAAATGTCAAATTTTAAGCAAGGTTCGGTTGACCCTACCTTCTTTCGAAAGAAAGAAGGCGAACATGTAATGATAGTTCAAATTTATGTTGATGATATCATCTTCGGCTCTACGAATCCACGCTTAACAACTGAATTCAGAAAGCTGATGGAGACTAAATTTGAAATGAGCGCAATGGGTCCAATTAATTTTTTCCTTGGTTTAAATATTAGACAGGGTCCAGAAGGCATCTTTATCAACCAGGAGGCATACACGAAAAGTCTGTTAACTAAATTCGGCATGACAGGTGACTCTAAAATAAAGGTGCCTATGGCATTTGGTACTAAGTTAACACCGTCTCTGGAGAAACCTGTTGTTGACATTACGCTTTATCGACAAATGATAGGGTCCCTTATATATCTAACAGCTAGTAGACCGGACATTATGTTTTATGTTTGCTATTGTGCTAGGTTTCAAGCTAATCCAAGAGAACCTCACATGCTGGTTGTTAAGAACATCTTCCGTTATCTAAAACAAACTTCATCTCTCGGTCTCTGGTATCCTGCCAAATCAGGATTCTTTATTCAAGCTTTTTCTGATGCTGATCTTGGAGGGTGTGGACTTGACCGAAAGAGCACTACTGGTGGATGCCAATTTCTTGACGGAAAACTTGTTAGCTGGCAGTCCAAAAAGGAAACTTGTGTGTCCCTTTCTACAGCAGAAGTCGAATACATAGCTGTAGCTTCTTGTACTTCACAAGTTATATGGATTCAAAGTCAACTAAGAGATTACGGACTAAACATGAAGAAGATTCCTCTCTATTGTGATTCAGAAAGTGAAATAAGGATTTGTCACAATCCAGTGCAACATTCCAAAAGTAAGCATATTGCACTTAGATATCATTTTATCAAGGATGTTGAGATGAAAACCCTAATTGAGATTTGATGAACAAGATGCGGAAAATAAGAACAAACACAAATATGAAGATTAGATCGAATGATCACTCGATTTATTCAAACAAGAGGAATAAATTACACTTTCAGCATAGACTAAAGAATCTAACACTATATAAGAAACCTCACGTGGCGGCTACATTTTGTCTCACTCTCTTAACCCTAATTGTGAATAATACATGACTATTTATAGGGAAAAGACAAATCTTGGGCTTTTAACCTAGAATTCATCAAAGGGGCCCATTGCCATCATCCATAAAGTGCTTTGAAACCCTACAATCTCCCCCTCAAAGTATGGAATTGATGATAATGCTTTAACTTCCAAAACAAGCATCTAGCAAATAAAAAGATCTGCAACGAGGAATATATGAAGCAATCCACGAATCTTGATTCTTCAATAGTCTTCAAACACGGGCTCTATGATATATAAATCAAGAACTAAAGTAATGTCTTTAAACTTCATTTTCGAATGTAATCCCAAAAAATCTTCATGAAAACCAAACCCGCCATAAAAACATATTTCAGAACAAAGAAACCGAATCACTTCTTGTCTTTGAAGAGCTCCCCCTCCAAGTCACAATGATCTTCAAATAAGCTAATGATATAAGCCATCAAAAAATATCATGTAACAACCCAAACTTTAAGATTCGTAACACCACTTGATCGAGAAAATACAAGAAGTCGGAGATATAACAAGTCCTTAGCAGAGCTCGATAAAGAACTTCCGCTGTAAAGGATACTTCTCTGTAAAAGCTTTAGCAGAGCTCGATGAAGAACTTCCGCTGTAAAAGCTACATTCATAATTCTACCACAAGCTTTATAAAAAATCTTCAAATTTGAAAAGTTACAAATCCAATTTCGAATGACCATACCGAATTCTCCCCCGATTTATAATCAAAAACATGATTATAAAGCCTTCAAATGGTCATGAGAATGATCTTGAATGGATAAAAATTTACTAAGCTCCCCCGCGACAAAATGATATACACAATAAAGTATAAAATCCGAAAAAGTTGTGAAAATTTGTCGTTATCACGAAAAACGACTTTCCGAACTGCCAAGACTTGATGGAATCCTTAATTTTCTGTTCACGAAAAAATATGTGCGATAAAAAATCCAAAACTGTTCACCAGCCCTCAAATTTGTAAACTTTTCAAAAAATGGGCTGAAATTGTCACTTTGTTGAAATTCTGGGACTAAAAATGTAACTCTGCATCAGTTTCCCCCTTCATGTAACAATTTCTGAATATAATCCAAAAGTGCCAAGTCACAAAAAATACAGGGATCAGAACCGCCAAATCGCTGAAGTTGCAGGGACTAAAAATGTAACTTGAATATTTTCTTCCCCATTTAGACGAGATTAAAGGAACACGACTGCATCATGCTCCGGTCTTTCAACGACGACCAAACAAGATGCGAAACCTCCAAATGTTTGTAAACGAAACCCAAAAATTCGATTCTAATCAACCCTTCATACTGAGCACACCAATACGAATGTGAACCCGAGCCATTCCAATGCCAATTTCAAATGCGTATCAACCAATTGCGAATCTAGAATCACACCTGGTTCCGAACCCGGTCTCAATTCCAACAACGAACCTGTTCGTTCCGAATCGAACAATTAAACTTCCATTTACAAATCAACAGTTCGCTCCGAATCACAATTCCGATTCCAAGTTCAATATTATTAGTTCCAATTATAGTCACGATTCTGATTTTGACTTTTTCGTTTGACCCATCGAGTTTGAATCGGAAGCAAGCCATCAATTTCACCACAATCGATAAACAACTAAACCATTATTCCAATCGATATTTTAGATTAAACACACCGATTCAACAATGATTTTCCAATTCTTCATCTGTTCATCCTTAGTTCTTCAACGTTACCAGATACTCAAGAACACCAAAACTATCTTCTCCAAATTGATTTTTGGATCAATCCAAGTCAAAACTAAACTGAAACTTATGAATTACTCAAGTCGATTCAAGAACAAGGATTGATTAATCAAATCGGAGAACCACAACAACTTCAATCGAAAAAGAAAGCTAATAATCAAGAAAAATCAAGAATACGATTTGAATTATATGATCGATTAACACGAGGATTTGAATGGTGAAAACAATAATCGATCAAACCACTCAGATGAGGGGATACAATACCGATGGAGGAAGCAATGGACCGAAGGTGCAGGAAGATATGTGCTTCACGGCCAAACCACTCAGCCAATAGTTCAATGAGCTTGAAGAACTGATAAAGAAGTTACAATCTATTTTTATTTCATCTAAAGTACCATCATTCTCATATGAGAAAGAACTAAAAAACGTTAACACAAGAATTTGTCATTTAGATAGTAGCTTAACTCAAACTCGAGTCACCAATTCTAACCTGACTGATCAATTAAGCAGGGTGGCGTCGAAGAGTGAGGAGCGGCGTATGTGGATTGAGTTAAAAGAGTCGGAATTAATTAAAGTCAAAGACGAAAACATTTATTTGCAGAGAGACAATTTGAAATTGTTAAAACAACGAAATGTTTTTTGTTTAATAGCTAAACGATTATATTCCAATATTACTCAGCTTCACTTGGACTGTGAAATAGGCAAAAAGATCCACTGTATGATTTTACCATTCCTAGAATTTAAGGAGGATGAAATCGATGCCGAAGCTTACAATTGTGAGAGTGTGATTTCGTCTGATGATGTCAACCCAACTTATCAAATTGGACTGGACAAAATTGAGTCCTTCATTAAATCCAAAGACCATAAGGACATGCTCAAAAATCTTTTGGACGAAAATGACAGACTTAAACTGAGAACCGAAACCATACAAAAGTTTGACTCTCTAAATGCCAAAGTAAGCTCAGAAAATAAAATCGATGTTGAAAATGCATCTGAGCTGAACGAGGACGAAAACATGAGTGAAATTTCTGTAGAGGATACGGTTGACTGCTCAGAATTTGTTAAAAGCGAAACTAAAAACCACAAAAATCTTATTTCTGAAAATTCAGTGGAATTCGCTAGATTGTCCCAACAAAAGTCCCCAAAATTAGTAGAAAAAGTTGTTGTGTATCAAAAAGTCAGAACCACTCCGAATCAAGTATACAAAGTGACTGGAGTAACCGAACATCAAACGGCTGAACTCACGGCTATTGTTAACGAAGACAATGCTGATGGCTGTGATGAGTTCTTCTGGGAAGCTCCTATTGACAATGGAAACGAAACCGTTGGCCTATCTGAAAGAACCTCTTGGATGAAGAAAGGGAGATACATACCTGAACCCTTGAACAAGCCTGATAATTTCAGTGAACCAAGCACAAGTGGTACAAAAGATACTCCTCAAGAGGTTGATCGCTCAGCAAAAGAAGACATTTCTTCTACGCCAACAGTTCGAAGTGAAACTTCATCAGATACTCCTTCCACTTCCTCAGGGCAAACTGAATCTTCTTCGAACATTCCCTCTGCACCCTCAGCTCAAAGAAAAACTCCTAAAGTTCAAAAGGAACCAGCAAAGGTGACATCAAAAGCGAAAGCGAACGTTCATCATCAACCTAAACAGATGAGGGATAAAAAGATAGAAAGGAACCTAAGATACAGGAAAAACCTTTCTGAAAGAAAACAATTCTGGCACTCCCAGAATGCATACTATTCACACAAAGACAAGAATCTGAAGTATGAAAACAATCCCGTAAGAAAACCTGATAATTCCAACAACCGAAACCAAAGGTTCGGTTCGCAAGAAGATACCAACCGAAAGCCAAGGTTCGGTTCGCATGAAAATACCAACCGAAAGCAAAGGTTCGGTTCTGAAAAGGATTTCAACCGAAACCAAAGGTTCGGTTCCAAGAACCACTCCAACCGAACTCAGAGGTTCGGCTCTGAAGTCAGACGAGAACAAGACTCAAAGGTTAACCCCACCAACGATCAAAAGCAAAAGGGTCACCTAGAGTTATCAGCAAGGAAGACATCACCATCCAAATCCAAATCCTCTCTTCCTAATTCTTCTCGTTTATCACCATCTTGCTCTAACGCTAATTCCGTTGATTCTCAAAAACCTCATCCATCTGCTGAACAGAAGGGAAAGCAGAAGGTCGATGAATCCAAACCTGAGTCCAAAGCGAACAAACCCAATCCTAACAAAATAAAAGTATTCACCATTAAAAAGAAAGATGAAACAACTTTAATTAAAAGAACATATCTTGTTGACATCTCTCTAACTATTCCTGTTCCCATGAAAACCTCACATGGACCCAAGAAACTTTGGGTTCCTAAATCTGCTTAATTTTTGCAGGTTATAAGTGACGAGCAGTTTGACGAAGAATGGTACATCGACAGTGGCTGCTCGCGTCACATGACAGGAAGGAAAGAGGAACTCAGAGAATACAGATCTCTTGCAAATGGTGGCAACGTTAAGTTTAGAAATAACTCTTTCGGCACCATAAAGGGATATGGGATGATAACGAATGGTGATTTTACCATAAGGAAGGTGGCCTATGTGGAAGGACTTCAACACAACCTCATCAGTGTATCTCAGCTTGTTGGAGGTACAGGTCTCAAAGTTTCATTCGATGATGAAGGTTCTGAAATCATAGAGAAAAAGTCAAAGAAAGTGATTGTGAAGTCAGAGCGAAAGGGTGAAATGTTTCCGCTGAACATGAAACCCATCAAAGGAAACCCAGCAATATGTCTGCTATCAAAAGCTCAATCCGACGAAAGCTGGTTGTGGCACAGAAGACTCTCTCATCTCAATTTCAAAGATATCAACCGACTTGTCACTGGAGGTCATGTTAGGGGTCTTCCATTGCTCAAGTTTGACAGAGAGCATTTATGTGCTGCATGTGAAATGGGAAAGCAGAGTCGTCAAAGTCACCCATCCATAATTAACACAAAAGTTGTTGAACCACTCGAATTGCTTCATATCGATTTGTGTGGTCCTTCATCTATTGAAAGCATCGGTGGTAGCAAGTACATTCTTGTTGTCGTTGATGACTTCTCTAGATTTACATGGGTGTTCTTTCTAAAGCTCAAATCTGAAGCGACTCAAAAGCTGAAAGTGTTTATCAAGCAAATTGAAGTCCAGCTCAAGAAGGTCGTTCGCAACATCAGGAGCGACAATGGTCTCGAATTCAAGAACAGGGAGTTTGAAGTGTTTCTTGCAGAAAAGGGAATTAGCCATAATTTCTCAGCTCCCTACACACCACAGCAGAACGGAATAGTCGAAAGACGAAACCGATCTCTGTGTGAAGCTGCCCGAACTATGTTAAGTTTCGCTTCCTTACCTCTTTATTTTTGGGCTGACGCTATTTCTGCTGCTTGTTATACACAAAACAGGTCCTATCTCAACAAGCGATTCACGCTCACACCATATGAGATATTAAACAACAGGAAGCCCAATGTGAAATTTTTCCATGTTTTTGGCTCAAGGTGTTTCATCTTTAACTCTAAAGAACACCGCAACAAGTTTGATGTCAAAGCCGACGAGGGAATCTTTCTGGGTTACTCACTCACTTCAAAGGCGTACAGGGTTCTAAACAAACGATCAAGAAGGATTGAAGAGACATACTATGTGACCTTCGACGATAGATATGTCAAGAAGCTACAGGCCATAGATGACACTGCCAGGGAAATCTTTCCTCAAACTGGTCAAATCACAGTCTCAATCGCCAATATGTACGAGAATTTTCTGGATCTCTTTGACGAACCGGAAAAAGCTTCTCTCTCAGAAGCAGGTGCAGCCGACAACAAAATAGATCATATGAAGCAGATTGTCGAAGATGCTGCAAGAAGAATGCATGAAGGAGAATCGCCTACTGATGAATCTCCAACCAACAATGCTTCAGTCGAGGGGGAGCCAAGTTCTCTTGTCGAGGGGGAGCCTAGCTCACAAGTCCAGGGGGAGCCAAGCTCTACTAATTCAACCGAAGGTCCTTCATCAATCGAAGGTAACTTTCCAACTGAAGATGCCCCTCCAAACGAAGGTGCTTCAATGCCTGAAAATCCAGCACCACAAGAAACCCCTGAACCTCATGTTTGTCAAGACTCATCAATTGAGGGGGAGCATGATGATATGACGCATGATTTTGATAGCCAATCTGAGCCTGAAGAGATGATCAACGCTGAACTAGATCCAACCTTCGATCCGAATTACCCTCCTCTTACAAAATGGACCAGAGATCATCCTATCTCTCAAGTAGTTGGTGACGTATCTGAAAAGGTTCTGACCCGATCTCAACTGAAGGCAAAACAGACATCCTTATTCTCAAAGGTTGAGTTTTGTATGTTTAACTCATTTGTATCAAAAGTTGAACCGAAGACAGTGAACACTGCTCTCGATCACTCTGATTGGGTTCAAGCAATGCAAGACGAACTAAACGAGTTTGAAAGGAACAAAGTCTGGCGCCTCATTCCAACTCCTCCGGATGCTTCAGTTGTTGGTCTCAAATGGGTTTTTAGAAACAAAATGGACAAGGAAGGTAATGTCATAAGGAACAAGGCTCGTCTGGTTGTCAAAGGATACTGTCAGGAGGAAGGGATAGATTACGAAGAGACGTTCGCTCCAGTAGCTAGGCTAGAATCGGTCAGAATATTTCTGGCCTATGCTGCTCACAAAAACTTTGAGGTCTTCCAAATGGACGTCAAGTGCGCATTTCTCAATGGAGAACTTGAAGAAACTGTGTATGTGGAGCAACCTCCTGGGTTCGTAAACGAAAAGTATCCAAATCATTGCTACATTCTGGATAAAGCTGTGTACGGCCTCAAACAAGCTCCGAGAGCCTGGTATGAAACGCTTACAAAATTTTTAAAGATGTCCAAATTCAAACAAGGTTCGGTTGACCCAACCTTCTTTCGCAAAAAGGAAGGTAACCACCTTATGATAGTTCAAATTTATGTCGATGACATCATCTTTGGCTCTACGAATCCCAGCTTAACAGCTGAATTTAGAAAGTTGATGGAGACTAAGTTTGAAATGAGCTCAATGGGTCCTATTAATTTTTTCCTTGGTTTAAATATAAGACAGGGACCCGAAGGCATCTTTATCAATCAGGAAGCTTACACAAAGACTCTCTTAGCAAAGTTTGGCATGATGGGCGACTCAAAAGTCAAAGTCCCAATGGCATTCGGCACCAAACTTACCCCTTCTCTAGACAAATCGGCTGTCGACATCACGCTCTATCGTCAAATGATTGGCTCACTGATGTATCTAACTGCTAGCAGGCCTGATATCATGTTTTCTGTGTGTTATTGTGCTCGATTTCAGGCTAACCCACGCGAACCTCACATGCTGGCTGTGAAGAACATCCTACGCTATCTCAAGCGAACCGCCTCCTTAGGTCTATGGTATCCATCCAACTCTAGCTTCTTCGTTCAAGCCTATTATGATGCTGACCTTGGAGGATGTGGACTCGACCGCAAAAGCACAACTGGTGGCTGTCAATTTCTTGATGGGAAGTTGGTCAGCTGGCAATCCAAGAAACAAACATGTGTGTCGCTGTCTACTGCAGAAGCGGAATACATTGCCGCTGCATCCTGCACATCACAAGTGATTTGGATCCAGAGTCAACTTCGAGACTATGGACTCAATATGAAGAAGATCCCACTATATTGTGACTCTGAAAGTGCAATTAGGATCTGTCATAACCCAGTGCAACACTCTAAAACCAAACACATAGCACTGAGGTATCACTTCATCAAAGATCATGTGGAAGATGGAAATGTCGAAGTTCACTTCGTAAGAACCACTGATCAACTGGCTGACGTCTTTACCAAAGCTCTTCCAGAAGCATCGTTCAATAAAATATTGCAAGGGCTAGGAATGATGGAATCAGAGTCAGTTCCTTACACTACCTCTCGATCTCAAACGTAAGAAGCGAATCCAACCGAACGTTCGGGTTCGGTTCAACCATTTCACTCGCTCATTACTTCAAAGGTAGTTTCTCCTTGTTGTATATTTCTGGTGCAAAATTTGTTTTTCTTTATGTAAAAAGTTTTTTTTATTGCATATCTAAACTCCTTGGTTTCTTAAAAAAAAAAAATTTCCAAAATTTTAGTGAACCGAAACCAACCGAAGGTTCGGGTTCGGTTTTTCAAAATTCTTTCTGAACCGAAACCAACCGAAGGTTCGGGTTCGGTTTCTCAAAATTTTTCTGAACCGAAACCAACCGAAGGTTCGAGTTCGGTTTTTCAAAATTTTCCTCAACTGAAACCAACCGAACGCTCGGGTTCGGTTTTTCCATTTTCTTTGGCAAAGTTTTTTTTATCGTATTTTTTTCTTTTCATTTAACTCTTTTATAATTTTTTTATGTCTTATTTTTTACTTTTATTTTTTTTCTCTCAATTTCAAAAACTCCAAAAATATTTTACTTTTTTGTGTGCTCTTTCGTTTATGGGGATATATTTCATGACTTACTTAAGTGTCCCTAGAAGCATGCTGCTGTATGTGTCCCAAGCCTCATAAGATTTTGAATAATAGCCTTCATGACCTGGTATACACAAACCTTGTCTTCCCAATAAGGCTAACTCATTTATTCTAATCGTGAGCTACCTCACTCTTTTCTCACATGAGTTCAGAGTCTCCTGCTTGGTCCTTATGTTCGCAGCAGAGGTACTATGTCTTCTTTCACCATCTCCATTACACTTCTCCATAACATTCGCATCATCACTGTAACCCTTGAGACTCTCAGCAACTACCACTGAGGTTTATGGTTACACAACATCTGTGTTTCTGATCTTAGCTTCGTGCCACTACGAGCTGAGTGAAACCCAAAACTCAACACCAATGAATTGACGGTGACCAATTAACTTGATCAAGTTTTCACCAATGAATTAACGAATGTACCTTCATGAAATCTCATTTTTTTTTGCGTGGTTCCAATGAAATTGTTACACACCATGACATTTCTTCCCAAGGGATCCAGTTTTAAATTTTTATCTGAGATTTCATATTAATCCAAGCCACTACAAAATTAACTGATACCTACTTGTTCAACAGACTACACTGGTCTCACAAGTACTTTGTTCACGTTCGTTCTTATATCAGGAATTGAATTCTTGAATCAAAGCGAAACCACCCTTAATTTGCCTTATTTAAAGAAGCCTTTCAACATTTATTGATAAATGTTTGATCGTAATTCAACGGGATTCCACACTACCACTTTCAGGTCTCTCTTGACCTTGAAGGAAGAGATTCGTGCCCGGGATCATCAGTTTCGTGTCATCATTGACATCACAGATTATCCTACACAGAGTTGCTTTATTTCTTTAATTTTTTTTTACACTCTTTGCACGAAAATCCTAGATTTTCAAAAATTCCGTTACTAATTATTTTCCAGGCTGGATAATTAATGGATGGTTCATAATGAAGTTGTGGTTACCAATAATTCACGTGGGCATTTTATTCAAAAGATGGCGTTTAAAAAGGGATAAGTTCAAAAGGTTGCTGACGGGGCGGGAGCTCAAAGGATAGAAATTCAAACGACGGTACAAATGGAGGGCGCGTGAATTTGAAGCGGCCGCGCTTTTACTGACACTATTGGACGCGTGTGCAGTATTGAAGCGTCATCCATCTGGCATTAATGGCGCGTGTGGAAATGGAAACGGTTCCTCTCTCTGAACCGGCGCTTATTGGGCGGCGTGATCCTAGGAATCTGACACTCTCTCTCCTACGTGATCATCGCACGTCCCAACTGTCACCAATCAGTCAATCAAAAACCCTTCCGTATTTCAATAAGAGATTTGACACGATCTTTCTCTCTCCTATCACCTACTATAAAAAGCCATCAACACCACCTTTTACCTCTTTACTGCCCCCATAAATCCAAAGCAAAATTACTCCCAAAACTCTCTCCCGGTCATCTTCTTCTCCACACCTGCAACAATGGCTGAATCTTCATCCGTTCATGCCACTTCTCAAATTCTTCCCATCAGACCTCAACAATGCCTTGTCATTGATCTGAACCCACTAGCCTATGATCCTTACATGTCGCCGGTCATCGAATGCCTCAAGTACTCCCAGCTTGCTCCGGCATTGTCCAGAATTGAAACGGTGCCAATGGTGGCTATATCTCAGGTCTATGCGACGGCCTACTACGACAAGGGCGTCGACAGGATATTTTTCGAAGTGGCGGAACACAAAACGTCGATTTCTCGTCCCCGCTTCTGCACCATGCTTGGATTTGCTGCAGACCCATCACGTATTAACCCGGAGACGATTCCGGTTGGAATGTTATACAGCATGTTCTACAACATGGGCTACACGGAAGTTCTTACCTCCGTCGCCAGGTTCAAGAAGTCATGCCTACCGCCCCTGTGGAATGGGTTATTTACAGTTCTCTTCAAGGGACTGTCTGAGAGGAGCTCAGGATCGGACGGGGCCAGTCGTCTTTTCCTGTCAATCATGTATGGGGTGTACAACGGGATCAACCTCGATTATGGGTTATTCCTTTGGCAACAACTAATTCAGAGCCTTTCTTCCACTTCTCGACACTCTGAAGTGTCGCTGGCCCGGTTCTGGATCTTGATCACTAGATGGGCCATGGACAGGTTTGAGGTCCCAACTGCTGACGGTGCACCGATGTCTTCTGTTGGTACGTTCCATACCAAGAAGATCATCGTATCCGATGCATCGAAATTCTCCTTCATTGGCTCTATCCCGGAGTCGATGTATGGTAGTGTGCCATCAGACAGCAATATGATCAAGGCGATCAAGGAGTTAGGGCCATCTGGTCCGAGGGAACTGACACCGGACATGCTGCGATCAATTCATGATGCCGACAAACCGGTGGCCAGGGGTAAGAAGGCAGACAAGGGGAAGAAACCATCCAAAGCCCCAAAACCTTCTCCCAAGAAGCGCAAACAACCGAAGGCTGCTTCGTCACCACAACCGAAAAGAAGGAAGACCCAACAAAAGCGAAAGCTAGTCCTTCCCTCCTCATCAAGCGAATCCGAAGGTGAGCGTTCGGACTCTGAGGGATCACAAGGAGACGAATCTCCACAAAGAGGCAACACAGCCCCTCGGTCCCCAACCCCGGAGATGGAACTTCACCAATCCCCAGTTCCTTCCCCTCCACCCACAATTCCTATTTCCATTCCCACCATAAACCCTACTATACCACCAACCTCATTCCCTATACCACCACCCATATTCACCACATCAACCGAAACACCACCTGTTACCGAAACCCCACCTGTCACCGAACCTCCACAAACCGAAACCCATACACCACCACCACCCGAAACTCATCCCCCACCCACTCAACCTGAACCAACTAAACCAATAACACCCCTAGCTTCACCACTACCTCAATCTCCAGAAGACGCCTCCGATGGCGATGATCAATACCTTGGTGGTGATCACATGAACTATGATTCGTTCTATTATAGTCCGTTTCAAGTTCAAAGTGATGAGGAGGATGATGCTCCAGTGACAAAGAAGCATCTTCGCGAGCTTAACGAGAAGGTTGCTCAACTTCTCGCCTCCTCTTCCAACCAGCAGTCTTCTTTATCTGAAGACGCACTTCAGAAGATAGTTGATGCCTTCTCCAAGGCTCAACATGATTCAATGGCCTCAGCAACTGCTGCGATAGACGCCTCCACCCGAGCTTGTGAGGCTGCGACCGAAAAAGTCGATAAACTATTCCATGACGCTACAATCCTGCTGCAGTCTATGCAGGAAAGCGCCGAAGCCACCAAAACAACTATGGAACCACTTGTTAATCAATTGGCCCAGATTGTAAAGACGGATTTATCCTCGTTCACTACCCTCAGACAAAACCTTAGCGACGACAACTCGGCACTCCGTGCCTCCATCGATGCCCGCTTGGCAAAGCTTCAAGAGGATCTTGCGGCTGAAAATTCACTGATGGACGTCCTGGCGAGTAAGACTACTGCCCTCAAGGTCAAGAGCACCCAACTTTCCAACTCCGAACAACAATTGGAGGCTCTTCGATCCGAGAGGGAAATCATCAAGACGTGTGTTTCGGATGTCCATGCCGCTCTATCCAACATCCTGGAAGCACACGACCCCATCCTCAATCACTCAGTGAGACGCACTCTCGCTGAGAAACTCTCTCCGGCCATGGCCCTCTTGAGTAAAATTGAAGGCCTACCCAGTTTCGTGTCCATTCCGAAACAAGGGGGAGATGAGAAGAAAGGATCGAAACCCCCTCCTTCCTCCAAAGCTACTCACACAACTGAACCACCCCCAACTGGTCATGCCTCGGGTTCGGGTGTGAAGAACAAAGGCAAAAACATAGCAGAGGGAGGAGATGACGATGAAGATGAAGATGAAGACAAGGAGACTATTGCGGACATGTTAAAGAGAAAGAACAGTCGCAATACTGATGACGATGTCAGTCGTGTGGCACGTGAAGCTGAAGAAGCCGAACGTAAACAAAAAGAAGCCAACGATCTCCTTGAGAGCCGAAAGCTGCTCTTCCCTGCCTGGACCAGGGATCGTCTGATAAAAGAAGCCATAGAGACTCCAAGCATACTATGGCTCGAGCCGGTGATATCGTTCGACTGCATCAACTCGGTCGATTCGCAATTTGATATGCCGCTGACTCGAAAGGCGTTCATCTTCCAAGCCTTCTCCAACATTTTCGAAGTCCTGCATCCGAACGATGAGCTTGACAGGGAGCTCATTGACTTCTACCTGGAGGCCGCTCGCCCTCAATACCTTACATGGAGCGCCCAGAAGATTGTCAATGTTCGGGTGATGAAGCCGTTTGCCGTGGGGAGATTCACAAATGTAAAGTTCAAGCTTATCCGAGGATCTGCAAGAACTGCTCACATGATCTCTCTGGCGGATCTGCCCAATCTGAACCCTCATGATTGGATAGTCTTGTACAACATCTTGCTGACAAACGAAGCCGAATATGGTCCCATCTTAGACCATGTCAAAAGGATGCTGGCATGCTATATCATGGAGGTGGCCCTAATGGATCAGGAGATTGCCACAGTGTTTAAGAAGAAACCGAAAGTCAAGCCTGTGGGATCGGCCAGTGATCTAAACACGATGAAAATGGGCAAGATAGATTCGAGGCGAAACTCTGTGATGTTCAACAGAGCCGAAGGACAGAAATGTCTGTTCGCGTTAGCTGACAAGCACCTCTACACCACTACCTGCTTGGAACACGTCCTATCAATCGTCAAGCGGTGTAAGGACAATTCGGCTGATGACATCAAGTACTTTGAAGATATGATCAATTGGTACATCCGGTTTAGACAGACCATCCTTTCCATAACCAAATGTCTGTTTAGTACCGTGAAGAAGAAGGTACCAGCCTCAGCCGCCGGCCCAAGTAAGAAGTGAAGGTCTCGCTCCAAATTGACGCAAAGGGGGAGATTGTTGGGCTGAAGTTCTGTTTTATGTTGCGTCTTTTGGGCTCGTAGATTAGCCTTTTATTCTCCGGTTTGGGCCTGTCCAACTAAGAGCCTTTTATGTATTGTATATAAATTATCGCTTGCATGCATATTAGGTTAAGATTCAAGATTACAGTTTGTACATTCAAGAGTTCTACGATATTGCTTTCTTGTAATCTCCCAATCCTTTACAGTTGATGTTCTTAATCGAGCTCTTCTAAGGATTTTATTTAATCATTCAACACGATTGATTCAAGCTGCTGTGTTCTTAATATTGTTCTCTGGTTTGCTATTATTATTGCGTTCTTGATGTTTCTTACACTTATACTTGTTCAAGATCTAATCGATCTTCATAGATTAAAAGTTGTTTTAATCCTATCAAAGGATCATGTCGAAGAAGGAAACGTAGAAGTACATTTTGTTCGATCTACTGATCAACTGGCCGACATATTCACTAAGGCATTACCTGAAGCACTCTTTAACAAAATCCTACAAGGCTTGGGTATGATGGAAGCAGAGTCGGTACCAAACACTCAAATCTCTCATTAAAATTACACAAGCGAAATGGAGAGAACGATCGGTCTATTTCGGCTCCTTAATTTTTGGGAATCGAAATGAACCGAACGCTCGGTCTATTTCGGCTCTGAAATTTTTGGGAACCGAAATGAACCGAACGCTCGGTCTATTTCGGCTCTAAAATTTTTAAGAACCAAAATGAACCAAACGCTCGGTCTATTTCGCTTCACTCAAATGAGATAAGGTTTCGGTTGTATACTTTGTACATTACTTCATTTCTCTTCATTTGGTCTTTGCTTATTTATTTTAACCGCTTTCTGTTTTTTTACTTTATTTTTTTCAGAAAAAATTCAAGAATCCAAAAATATTTTTTTTTACTTTATTTTTTTCTCAGCAAAACTTCAAAAATCCAAAAAACAAAAAAATTTACTTTATTTTTTTTTTCTCTGAAAACTTCAAAAATCCAAAAATATTTTTTATTATTTTATTTTTATTTTTGTTCAGAAAACTCAATATTTCAAGATATTTTTCGATGTCTTCGTTTTGTGTGGTGTATTTTTTCTTACTTTAATTAGGTCCCAAAAGTTACAGAACCAAAGAATTTGAATTTTGTCAGGTACAATTATTTCTGTACGAACTAGTTAAAGGTCCCTAGAAGCAAGCTGTTGCATGTTGACCAAAGCCTCTATGACGTCGAGTAGGCCTTAATGATTCGATCTATACCCATCGTTTCTTCCCAATAAGGCCATCTACATCAACTCTGTCTAGAGCTACCTTACTCTTCTCATTTGAGTAAATATTTTCTCTGCTTGGTCATATTTTTACAGTAGAAGGTACTTTCGGTTCTCAAACCACCTTCTTATATTCTCCATCGACTTTCAGTTCACCAATGTAACCCTTGAGACTCTCGGTTCTTACCACTGAGGTTTATGGTTGCACAAAGTTTGTGTTTGTGATCTTGGATACGTATGCCACGTGCTGAGTGAAACCCATAATCCAACTCCAATTATGAATTGATGGTGAATTATTAAATTCAAGAACTTACTGGTTACCCAATGAAATCCCTTTTTTTTTTAATTTTTGCGTGGTCTTTATGAAATTGTCTAAAACCAAGGCATTTCTTCCCAACAAGATCTAGTTTACATCTCACTTACTTGTTCAACAGACCACATTGGTCTCACAAGTACTTCTTCCAATAATTGATCTTATGTTAAGTATTAATGTTCGGTTGAAGATAAGCCACCCTTAAGCCTATATCTTTGAAAGAAGCCTTTCAATGTTTCTCTATAAACACTTGATCGTATTTTTCGGGATACCACACAAGCACCTCAAGTCTATTTTGACCTTGAAGGAAGCGATTCTTGCCCGGAATCACCTGCTTTCTGTATTCTCTTAAGACATCACGCACATTCCATACAAAATTGCTTTATTTCTTTAATGATTGTCACTCTATTGCACGGAAATTTTATTTTCCAAAACTCTAGTTGCTATTGGTTCAAGTTTTGTTTACACAGGGGAATTCATGTCTCTTAAAGTCATATTGAAGTTCAAAAGACGATTAAGGATAAGTATTTGGCGCATGAATTTGAAAGGTCCTTATCCGCACGAGTGCTGACGTATTTGTTGGAGCACCCAACCTGTCACATAGCACTTTTTCAGGAGACGTTTTAGTGATCACGTCATTATCCTCATGATTTTTCTCTCTCTTAGCAACGGTATATAAAGGGTTTTGACGATTCTTTGTCGTTTACTACTCACAAAGTTTCTCTACTGTAGCGGTGATTTGAACTGTTCATCTTCCTTCTTCGATCAACAATGGAGACTTCATCTTCTGTTCAAGATCAGACTGCTTCTTTGGCATTTCTTTCCATTAAGCCAAATCAAAACATGATCATTGAACTCAATCCTTTCCTCTATGATTCCTATATGTTACAAGTTGTGGAGTGTTTGAAGTATTCTCCGTTGGTTCAGGCCCTAAATCAATTTGAAGCAGTTCTCATGTCTCTCTTGTCCTAAGTTTACTCTACAGCAACCTTCGACAAGAAAAAAAGATCGCATCTACTTTCAAATACACTCTAAAAAGGCCTCTATTTCCAAAGGGAGGTTTTGTTCCTTACTACATCTTGCGGTGGATTCCTCTGTTATCTCACCTGATTTCATCACAACTGCACAGCTATTCTCAATGCTATATGAAATGTGATATACAGACGTACTGGCCACCATTACAAAGATCAAGAAGTCGTGTCTCCCGTATCAATGGAATGGGCTTCTTACTCTTTTGATTAAAAGCTTGGTGGAACGTAGTGCTGGATCGAATGGAACCATTAAAGGATTTCTGACAATCCTCTATGGTCTTTACAACGGTTTGAATATTGATTATGGGTCTCTAATTTGGTCTCAGGTTGTACAGAGCCTCAATACTTTCACTCGTCATTTCGAGATTACATGTGGAAGGTTCTGGACCATTATCACAAGGAGGGATATTGATACTTTGGAAATTCCGGTGATGAAGGATGTCCTTATCGCTTCCATTGCTACATTTCATACCAAGAGGATCATCATAACTGATCCCACGAAGTTTCACCACAAGGGATCCATTCCTAAATCGATGTTTCGATGTGTCTCAACAGAAAGTAAGGTTATGGTGGAATACAAAAAGATTCCTCCAAAAGAACCACAAGGCCTTACTCCGGAACAACAAACTGCCCTGGTTGCAGTTGACAAGACAAGCAACCGAGGAAAAAGGGTAAAGAAGGAAACAACTGAGAATGATGAAACTAAGCCTTCCAAATCAAAGAAGCGAAAGTTGGAGAAAGAGGGTTCTTCTAAGCCGAAGAAGGTTAAACGAATGGCAAGAAAATCCCAGAGTCCAACTCCTCCAAACTCAGGTAACGACGATGACGAAATAGAAGACTCTCGACAGGAGTATCCAAGCGGAAGTACACCACCTAGGTCTCCTACTCCAACCAAATCTCCTTCTCATAAACAACCAACCCCACCTCCCTCACCGAAACCGAACGTTACAGTTTCGGTTGTTTTTACATCAACCTCTGTTTCAACACCACTAGTTACTTCTGTTTCCATTCCTACAACCACTTTCACCACTAAAATATCAAACGAACCACCTGTGTCTTCTACACCAGTTTCTTCTACACCTATTTCGATACTATCTTTACCTCCTATCATTACCCAATCTCCTACCCTACCATTTCTGAACAGACAGTGGTCGTCAATGTATCTGATATGTGGGCGACTACTGACACTCAACCTCCTGTCATCACTAAACCACTTTCTCCAACCAACTCAACCGGTTCCGGTGCTACTCTAGGAGGAGACAATGATGAGTATGATTCTACATACTTTAGTCCTTATCGGCTACAATGTGATGAAGACAATGACGCTCCTGTCAATCGCCAACAGTTGCAGGGCATTCATGAAAATTTAGATCAGTTACTTGAAGACAACAAAGCTTATGGTGGGGTCGTTCTTAAAGCTTTTGAGGACACAGCCATCTAACAATATGCAACGGCTATGGACAAATGAACTGATGCAGTCAACAAATCGGCTTCTACTTGCAGGAAAGCCTATGCCGATGTTACTGAAGTTGTTCACACTACGCAACTCTTTTTGGATTCTCTTAAAGAGCATGCTGATACGAATGCTGCTAAACTCCATGAATCTGTTGAATCTCTCTTAAACTCTCTACAGGAAGAACAACAGAAGTTTGCTGATGTTCGTTCCTCCATCCAAGCCGAAAATACTTCCCTTATAATTTCAGTTTCCTCTTGGCTGGACTCACTTCATGCTGATTTTGCCAAAGAGAGTAATTTAAAAGAAGAAATTTCTCGTCAAACCTCTTCCATTGATGTTCAAAAAGTTCAACTGGCTCAAGCCGAGAAGGAGATTACCATATTAAAAACAGAGAAAGCTGTCTTACGAAGCTATGCAAGTGATGTTGCGGACATGTTGACCAATCTACTTGGTGCTCATGATCCAATTCTAACTATCATCATCCGGAAGCATCTTGCTGGAAAATTGCTTCCTGCCCTTTCCAGGCTTCATGGGATGAAAGGTGTTGCGGAGCCTTTCATTACTCCAAAACAAGGGGAGAGGGTGACCAATAGAAACTGATGATAACAACTGAAACTCTTAAACCGAATATTCCAGTATCTAAAGAACTGAAGGTTAGTGTAGCTTCAGGTTCTGGACCAACAGATAAGCAGAAAAAGGTTGTCAATGATAGTGATAGTGATGAAGAAGAGACTGTTGCTGAAGCCCTCAAACGCAAGAAAAGAGATAAAGAATTGGATGACAATCTGAAAATAACAAAAGATGCAAAGGAAACACAGAGGCGTAACAAAGAAGAGGAGGATGTCCTGAAGTGTAAGAAGGCTCTGTTTCCTGAGTGGACTAGAGAGGTGCTAATCAGTCAAGCAATAGAATCACCAAGTGTTTATTGGTTAGAACCGATTGCTTCTTTCGACTGTGAAAATTCAAAGGACTCATAGTTCAATATGCCAATTACAAGGAAAGCATTTACTTTCTATTGCTTTGAGTCAACTGTTGAGGTTCCTTTTCCTAGTCCTATGGTTGACCGAGAGCTTATCGACTTTTCTCTAAAGTATGGCCAACCTCAATACTTGACATGGAGTGCACATAAAATTATAACAGTTAAAGTATTGAAACCGACACCGGCTGGAAGGTTTGTGAATGTGCACTTCAAGATTACTCGAGGGTCTGCAAATTCCGTTTCAATGATTTCTTTAGCAGATCTACCCAATCTCAATCCACATGATTGGATATTGCTGTACAACATTCTGCTCTCTGATCCGAAGGAGTATGAGCCAATTCTAGAGCATATAAAAAGAATGTTAGCCTCCTACATCTATGAAGTTGCAACTATGGATCAGGAGATAGCAAAAGTGATGAACAAGAAGCCGACAGTCAAGCCCACTCAAAAGCCAGGGGATGTGAACACTATGAAGATAGGGCAAATTGATTCGACACATCTGACTGTGATGTTCACTAAAGGTGAAGTTCACAGGTTTTTGTTTGCTCTGGTAGATAAGCACCTATTTTCTATATATATGCATGCATGTGTGCATTATAGAACAACTTTTTATTACGTTTGAGTATTGTAACCCTAAAAGACCTCTATAGTCGATTCTTAGTCGAGCTATTTTGAGGTGTCGAAGCATTAATCATTCAACATATTCAAACCATATTCGTGTTTATATTTACGTACTTATTTGTTTGCATGCATAAAATCAATCGATCGTGAAAGAACTACGTTGTAACAGTATATATATATATATATATATATATATATATATATATATATATACGTGTGTGTGTGTGTGTATGAAATAACGTTATATTGTAACTGTTATTGAACTCACTAAGTGTCCCCGCTTATCCCTCTCAATGTTTAACTGTTTCAGGTGATAAGCATCCAGTATAGATATGTACTATTTGAAGATTTAGAATAATTAATACAATTACCTTTTTACTTAGTGTTCATAATATATATATATATATATATATATATATATATATATATATGAATTATAAATTCATGGGTAGTTATGTAATATAAAAAAAACTTTAATAGTTTGTTTGTATCCAGACTTTTGTAAATAGACCTTATAAGTAAAAATATTTATGAATATGCATGTAGCATGCTTGGAGTAATATGGTAATGTTTTAGAGAAGGGGTCTCTCAATCATGGTATAAGATCAGTTGTTTAAGTGAACTAAATCCCATGGATTGGTATTTAGCCTTAAATTATTGGAAGTTCAATATACGAACGGATTCATTGTAAGTATATGGATACAAACCATAGGAAAGACTTAAGTAGAGTGTTAGGTAATGATAAATCCTAATAGTCTCAAATATTATGTAAATCAAAATTTCACGAATAACGGATGAACAGGAGCGTAGTCATACACCAAAAGTGGGTGGAGATCCTCATCTTGATGAATGAGATACTCCAGTATCCCCTCGTGAGGAGCGACTTTTGGATAAACTCACTGGTGTTATTTGGCAGACTCTCGAAGAACACAAAAAGGATAATGATAAGGGTAAAGAGAAAGCCACTAGAGAATCTTCGAAAGTGAAAGCGAAACGCCCTTCATTCAAAACTTTAAAGAGTACTGGTGCTATAGATTTTACAAGTGTCCTCGATCCTATTGTTGTTCTTACTTGGATCCAGAACACAGAGAAAGTATTTCATATCTCTCATGTGATTAATGAAGAGAAGGCTAACTATGCCTCTGTAATGCTCTTTGGGGAGGCCTTGGTCTGGTGGGAAGCAACATTTGAAGCTCTCAACGAGTATGAAACTCAATTCAATTAAAGGGCACAATTTGTTCCGAAGTATATCCTAACTGAAGACGATAAAATTCAGTTATTCATGGTAGTATTACGGTATGAAATCTGTGATTTCGTGATCAATCGGGATATTCTGTCATTTGACAAAGCTGTTGAATATGCCCGAAAACGAAAGCATGATTTAGAAATACGTGATGCCACTCTTTTTGTTCTGAAGCATCCACGTCTTGATAGAACTGTTTATATTTCCTTTATTCCATCAGCTCGATCTGTTCGATCTGATTCTAATACAAGAGTGCAATCTCAAAGCGCCTTTCGTGGACGTGGTAGGTCACGATATTTTTTCTCTTCATTTACCATCGTGTCGAAAATGTGAAAAGAGTCATCAGGGCCAATGCAGAACAGAAAAAGGATCAGTGATATGTTATAGATGTGGAGAAATGGGTCACATGAAGCCTGTTTTCCCGATTAAGAATGTTACATGCTATGCTTGTGGTGTTACTGGCCATAGAAAGCGTTTATGCCCTACTCTTACCAGCCAAATGCCAGGAAATCAAGCTTTTATTCAAGAACCGGCGGGCACTTCAACTAAAAAGGAGGAGGTGCCAAAAGCTAAATGTCGTGCATTCAAGATTACTGTAGAGGAGGCACTCGAGGACCCGAATGTTGTGACTAGTACATTTCTCGTTAATTCTAGACCTGATCACATCATATTTGATTCTGGTGCCTCAGATTCCTTTGGGTCTCATGAATATGCACGTTCTATTCAAATTGCTTGCTTTGCACTCGCCCGACCATTTCATGTAGATACCGCGGGAAATATGTCATTACTTGCTGATAAAATCTATAGAGATTGTGTCATAGAAATTGAAGGTTATAATTTTCTTGTTAACTTGATTCCTATATCCTTGTCCAACTTTGATATCATTCTCGGCATGAAACTTTTCGAGGTGATAAGGAGACTTACGATAGTTGACATTGATAACTTCATAAATAAACGGTCGAGGGATATCGTAAAATAAAACCTATCAAGTGATACTGTAAATAGTGTATTAATACCTATAGAATGGTGTTGAACATTCAAACTATGTTTGATGAAATAATAACACCTTTGGAGGAATGTTGTGTGTTTGAAGTACAATCGAACGAGATGAATCTTTTTGTTATAATCGATGAAGTTGCTCCACCACTAACCGGATTGAAGCAGTGATTGCTTACTGAATTAGAAGAGTTGATTTGTACCCTATACAAGATGCTCAGACTTAGTATTTAAATATACAGAATGACAATTAACTTCTATCGCATCCTTACGAAATTTCTATAGTGTGTTAACCCGACTTTAATATACAAGATTAAGGTGGTGAAATGAGTCATTGGGTGGTGAAAGGATGAGTAGCTTACTTGTCTAAGTAAGGTATAATGCTTAGTGGAAGAAGCAATACACTAATAGTATTGTACCATAAGAGATGTTGTTGTCAGGAACACCAAAGAATGAAGTTGAAGCTAGTAGAACATGTTGAGATACAACTAAAATACAGACTTCCTATGATTGACTCTTATGAAGTAGGCATGAAAGATATACAAATAAGAAGCAGACCTTCTATGATTAATGACGATGTCGTGAAAGAATAATATGCATGGGAACTTTCATGAGGTAGAAAATGGTACAAGTAGTTAGAGATCGTTTGTCTCCACACTATTATAGTAAATTCTGGTATAGTGTGCCTTGTAGAGTGGACACTACCCGATAAATAATTTATATGAAGAATTTGGAAGTGAAATTCCTATCAACTTAGGGAAAGTATTAGAATATGTTATATCGAGCATATACGTGACAAAGATCCTAAAAATGGCGAGTCTAGAAAATCCAAGATGTTTTTGATAGAGAGGTGAAATCCATAGTTGAGTCTAGGAGAAATTGTTGAATGTGCTTGTTTGAACACATTCATGTGGGATAAGTCGCTTTGTGATTTTGTACGGTAACTTGGGGACTGTGAGACAATTATTGTGACGAGTATGAGTAGGTGTGAAAGGTAGTAGAGGCCAATCTTGTTAAACTCCTCGAGTTGGCCGATTACTCCTCCGAGTACTTGCTACTCGGTCCCTTACCGAGGCGAGTTATAGAATCCCAAGTACTCCCTGAATTAAGCAGTGTTGTAAGACTCGGTCAACTCGGTGATTAATATGTATAATATACTTAATTATTTATTATTTAACACACTCACATATGATTATTACTACATATATATCTTAAGTTTTTAGTAATTATTCATGAAGTTAAACCATTATGTGTTTTTTTTAGATTTTGAGTATTCATATTTATCTAATTTTGTTATATATTTCAATCAAATTATGATTTTAACTTATGGTTTTGAAATATATATTTTCCCTAAAAATATTTCTACATGAATCACCAAATCCGAGTACTACTCGAGTACGCCCTACTCGGTAGTTGGCCGAAAAGGTACCGAGTAACGAGTTCTACAACCTTGGTAGAGGCATATACTACTCGAAGCACATGACTCACACTTGAATCAGGAAGAGTCACAAGGTTACTAAGAAACTAGTAGTCGAGCTTGAATTTTCTGTTTCCACCATTACCTATGCGACGGTGATAACTAGGAAGATGATTTTCGTCCAAATCCTAGTGGTTATAAAGAATTGAGCCCGATTAATATAACTCTGTGAAGTGATTTGATTGGTTCAGAGAACCATGTTCTGTGTAGTGACCAAACTTCAGTCAAAAGATTGAAGAAAGAGATGGTTGAGGTAATCGATAGAAGTATAGCATCCTTCGTTGAAGGATTAAGAAACCATTAACTAGAAATGCTACCTACTATGAAGATATTATATCACATTAAAATATAAAGGAAGGTTTCTTCCGTGATAGTGTTTGACTAATAGAGACAAGAGTCTATTCTGTTCTGTGTCTTTTGCATTATGAAATCAAAGGTCATTAGAATATGACCATTCGAGCTGTTGTTGTAGAAAAAGTGAAGACCTTATCTTGGGCTGTTTCTATAACCCAAATTTAAGAAGGGGTAAGAGTCTGCAATGAGAAGGGGGTGCAAGTTTGAGCACCACCATCAATTAAGAAGTCCAAGAGTTTGTTTAACAAGTCAAAGCGGAGCACCAAAAGCGATACGGAATCCCAGAAAATCCAGTGGAGAAATACACACAATTATACTTAGACGAAATTGTTGCGAGACATGGTGTGCCACTAAAGATTATTTCCGATCATGATACTCGCTTCACTTCTCATTTTTGGGCGAGTATGCAACGTGAATTAGGATCTCGTGATGCTCTCAACACAACCTATCATCCCAGATGATTAGACACAGAGAACAATCTAAATAGTAGAAGATATGCTTCGTGTGTGTGTCTTGGAGTTCGGTGGTAACTGAGATAAGTACTTACCTCTTGTTGAATTTTTATATAATAATAGTTACCACACATCAATCAAAATACCGGCGTATGAAGCACTATATGTGCGCAAATGTCGTACTCCATTATGCTGGCGTGATGTAGGGCAGAAATTCGTTGGTGGTCCTGAAATAATTCAAGACACCACTGATAAGATTCAAGTCATACGAGAAAGAATGAAAGCGGCCCAGGAACAACAAAAGTCCTATGTAGAAAAGAGAAGATGACCCATAGAATTCTAGGTGAGTGATTTCGTAATGCTGAAAGTATCGCAATGGAAAGGAATTACACAATTTGTGAAGAAAGGAAAATCGAGTCCTAGATTTGTTGGTCCTTTCAATATCATCAAGAGAATTGGTAAGCAAGCATATCATTTAGAATTGCCCGAAAATTTGGCAGGTATTCATGATGTATTTCATGTGAGTTATCTGGGTAAATATTTGAGCATATATGATGAAACGGTTCCGTTATCCGAGGTGAAACTGGATAATAAATTAAGATATGTAGAAGATCCCGAAGATATTATAAACGAGAGAACGACTGATCTATGTAATAAAGAAGTGGAGTTGGTGCTTGTCAAGTGGAAACACCATCGAGGCCCAAATTATACTTAAGAAAATAAGAATGAGATAAGAGTGAAATATCCCATTTGTTTAAATCGTTGTAATTTCGGGGACGAAATAAACAAAAGGAGGAGGTATTTGTAACATACACATTAATAACCTTGTTCAAAAATCGTGTTTTGTAAGCTTGTTAGCTTAAAAATGAATATTATTAAATAATATATGGTTTAGAGCGTTGATTTCTAACAAGATAGTTTTAGAGATTTGAAGTAAAACTATATTTAGAATCATTCGGAAAGTATTGGAAGTGATGGGAAGTCTTATGTGATTCCGATCAAAAAGTTAACTATTGAAATTAAATAAAATATAACATTTAGGCTGGAAATTAGTAATACTAATGTTATTAAAAGGTTGTAAGTTAACTCGTTAGAATCGTATAGGAGAAAACCTCATCGAAAACGGAGTTCCGAGCAAAAAGTTATGATCTATCAAAGTTTCGCGACAGAACGGGCACAATGCCATATGACGTAAAAAGTGAATTTACAATAACCTATTTTTTAGCTTTAGTGATCTAAATAAAAGTCATAGTATTCGTTAAATCGAGAGTTTTCATAAAAAGAACGTCCAAATCTGACTTCGTATCAGGAAGTTATGATTTTTCTAAAGATTCTGCATAGAAGTGTATAGCCCGAAATTCGACTTATAGATCGAGCAATCATTAGCTGACACAACCTAAAAGAGAATCGAAGATCTCATCAGTAGTAGTTCAATGGTAAAAAGACAGATGAAAACATATGTCGAATGAAAAAGTTATGAATTTTTAATGGACTTTTCCTGTCTCGGCCTATTAAAAATATAACTTTAAAAATAAATTTAAAATTAGCCGATGGAGTATAAGCGAAAGTTGTAGAACATGGTCCCACCTATGCGTGGATACAAAGAACGTCAGAAATGGAGCTCATATGCGAAATATATGGATTTTTGAAGTTCGAAACATAAACTTCGAGGTCTGACCAAGCTCACGATGTGAACAAGAATTGTTAACGACGTGAGGGGGCCAATCGACACCTCTTAACCTTAGTCTACGATATGATTCATCACAAACTCACGACTCGAGTCTACGATATGATTCATCACAAACTCACGACTTGAATAGGATTTTCTCACGACGTGATGAGTCAATAAGACACCTTCCGAAGCTAGTACACACGTGTCAAGTCTGCGAGCTGACCAGGATCGAGCTCATGACGTGAGAGTCGAATTTCCAGCCAATAAATAAAGGTCCATCCCTCTTGTTTCAGTTTACACAAAAATGCAACCTATCTCCCGTATTGTGGAATTTGAGCTATTTTCCCAAGCCGACGATCGTTAACTGCTGACAGTGTCTAATCAGATTCTACCGACAAAAACGCACTTAAGGGGTAATTTCATCATAACAATCGGTTATTTCACGGTGAGTTCAATATAGGGACAATTGTATGTTATGTTTTATATGTGCAATGTGCTTTCCTGTGTTATTATGGTATTGGTTTTATACCATTCATCATATAGAGCATGTCTCGTATCACTTCTGGTATTGGCTTTGAGCCTTTGGCCATGTAGAGCACGTCTTGTATTAATCTATTATTGGTATTATGCCTTTGGCAATGTAAAGCATGTGTCGTATCACATTTGGTATTGGCTTTGTGCCTTTGGCCATGTAGAGAATGACTCGTATCAATTTTAGTATTGGTATAGGGCTAGGTAGGTATGAAAGCCTGTATATTCTAGCAAAATGATAATCATAAATTGTTTATTTTCTGTGTCACTTGGGCTGAAGCTTTATGATGTATTTCATGTTGAAATTACTGTTTCTCATTGATCGTAAATATTTGAATCAAATCATTGGTTGATATGGAAAGTCTGTCATATGATACACCTATGCCTTTGTTGTTCTTTGTCCCTCTTTGCTTCTGTCACACACAAACACACACACACACACACACACATATATATATATATATATATATATATATATATATAGATATATATATATATATACACATATATATATATATATATATATATATATGTATATGTATGTATATATATATATATATGTATATATATATATATATATGTATATATGTGGCATAAAGTTATATTGTAACTATTATTGAATTCACTAAGTGTTACCCGCTTATCCCTCTCAATGTTTAATTATTTCAGGTGCTAAGGATCCAGTATAGACAGGTACTATTGGAAGATTTAGAATAATCAATACAATTACTTTTGTACTTAGTGTTCATATGTGTATATGAATTATAAATTCATGGGGAGTTATGTAATATATAAAAAACTTTAATAGTTGGTTTGTATCCAGACTTTTGTAAATAGACCATATATGTAAAATATGTTTATGAATATGTATGTAGCCTGTTTGGAGTAATATGGTAAGGTTTTAGAGAAGGGGTCTCTCAAAACCCGCCTCAAGTTTATTCCAGTATCTCGATAAATGGCCTAAATCAAAATGGTTATCTTGAGTTTAAAGATAGGAGTTTGTTGGTCGTCAATACTTCTTCTAACCTAAAATATTGTGCTGGTGTGATTGATATAACTCTAACACTCCCATTGATTATATAAAATTGACGCCAAATGGGTATTTGAAATCATTAGAAAGGGAGGAAATGAACAAACTACCATTGGGTGATCTTGTAGAGTGCTCTTATCCTTTGGTTTGTGGGAGAAACACATTTTGCTCTACAGATCAACAACGTAGTTGCCCAGAGTCAAGCTCTCCCTATTTTAGAGAAGTGAATGATAGCCAACCCAACAAAGCTTGCTCTCAAATTACTCGTCTCACATGTAATGCTACCCAAAATCACGTGTAATACTTCCTAATACCACCACGTTTCATTGACTAAGGGTACCGAAATCTTGTATGTTGACTTCAAAAGGCACTCTATGGGCTTAAACAATATCCACGAGTCTAATTCCAGCAACTTAGTTCTTTCCTTTTCCAAATTGGGCTCAAATGCAGCATGTAGATCCTTCGTTATTCATGTTTAAACAAGGCTCGTCTCTCTTTTACTTTCTTGTCTACATTGATGACATAATTCTCACAGGTAACACAACATTCATCAAGAAGTTCGTTGCACAGTTGCATCAGGAATTTGCCATCAAGGATCTAGGAAAATTGAGTTACTTTCTTGGGCTAAAGATATTTAACCATAAAGTAGGAACTCCAAACACACCTGCTAGATTTATATCTTTAGTAAGGGAAGCATTACCAATGCGAGAAATGTTGAGAATATTACCATTTCCAAAAGCCACGTGATCATGTCCAGTGTAAGAAGTGGAAGTTGTGAGAGTTGTAGATGATGGATTCATGTGTGTGGAGACTCCAGAGTCACACGTACCAATCAAAAGAAGGCTCTTGGGTGTTGCATTTTGCATGGAAGGCTTAAGCTAGGTTTGCATCAATTGATGGCCCACGATGAGCAAAGGTAGAAAGATCAGGACATTGTGTAGCATAGTGTACATCCTTTCTACAAAGTTGACAGTGTGGTGATCTACATCCCCTACCACTGCCACTGAAACAATTGCCTCTGCCTCTATGAGTAGAAGCTCTACGACTTGAAGAAGTAAAGGAGTTAGAGGCTTGTGCATTGAATGCTACTGGACGGACAACTGTGCCATTTACAAATCGGAAGAATAGTTTGTGACTCTCTGTTTGAGAAAGAAGGTTATGAAAGGAAGGCCTAGGCTTGATAACATGATGTGCAGTAGAAAAGGTTTCGAAGGAGGGACCAAGATCACATAAAAACCTGTGTTTCATCTATTTCTTCCACTGGTTCACTGGTTGCTGCAAGTTCGTCGAAAAGAGACTTAAATTTTTGTCTATATTCAGAAATATATGATGTACCTTTTTGTAATTGGTGGAGAAAATCTTTGAGATTTTGCATATGTTCAGTGGAGTTGTGACTATATGAAGATGCCAACGTATCCCAGATAGCTTGAGCTATAGAGAGGCCAAGAACCTCAGCCATATCTTCTTCAGTGAGAATGGCTTGGAAAATAAGAATTATTTTTTGATCAGCTTCTACCTAGGAAGCAAATGCAAGATCAGGAGAGACTTTGTTTTCAACTGTTATTGTCTTGGAGGGAACAAGACAATAACATGGGATAAGAGATTTTGGTATTTACACAGATGGTTAATTTGATTCTTCTACAGGAGATAGTTAGAGGAAGAAAATTTGATAGTGAGCATATGAAGGATGTTATTAAGAGAAAGAGTACCATTTTTTTTATGAAGTATTAGTAGTCATGATCCAAACATTGAGGAAATATAGGGTCGGCTAGATCAGACGAAGAGAAGGGATCGAAGATAAGCTGATACCATATAAGTATGTAATGAATCAATCTCCGATAAATGGAGAGATGTATACTCCACTATTTATATAAAATGCACATTACATGATAAGAACATTTAAATTACAACATGATCCTATAAGCTAGGAATAAATAATATTGAGTTATCTTGGTATCTTGTGATTATCATGGATAGAAATCAAGAACATGACGTACTCCACATTTACCTCAAAAATAAAATATGTGGATATCAAGTCTTAAAAACAACAGTGCCTGAACAACTGCTCATGTAAACCAGCACTATTCAATTATGGTTTGAATTCAAGTGGGGATTGCTATTTACCTTCCAAGATTATTACAATGACGAGTCTTGATTTTTTTTGGTTTTTTATAAAAGTCCAAAGTGTAAGTTTAACTCACTCATCAAATAGAAAAAACCAAGTTGCAACAGTTCTATGTTCCATAATTGGAAGTCATATGCTTCTTATTGTGTTCGTATGTTTGAGTAAATGCATAGTTCAAAATAAAAATACAAGCAGTGAAAATGAAGAATAGTATCCAGATCAAACGTCTGCTGATGAATATAAAATTAATTTACATTCTCAAGCCTTTTCGGTTACCATAACGACTGCTCAGACATCAAGGGTTGTTAATCGCGTTGAGGAGGAGCCTCCCCAAGCTCCTCATGTTTCAACAATAATACGTGATGCGCTGGAAGAAGCTGCTAAGAGGGGTCAACTGTTTTTTAAAAGAAACCTTAACCAGAATGCTTCTTGAGATGAACCAACAATTACTGTTACTGATCTTGAGGTTGTTCGGTTTAGAGATACATTCGGTGATAGATCTGGAATTGTTTCCTGGGGATTTCATGATCCTCTTAAGATGTGGATTGTGCTAAGAAAGAGTGGCAATTCTAAGCTTTACAAAGATAGTCATGATTTCAACTCATGAACTGGGAAAGATTTGACAGAATTCTCACGAGCTTCTTTCTCGAATCTCACAGATAATCCACACGCGACCCATTTCAAGCACTTCCTTGAGGATCAGGTTAAAAAGGGATTTCCTACAATGAAAACTGATGAGTCCATTATGTTGGAGCATCCTGATATTATTGATCCTAAGACTAACAAACCTCTGCAAGTTGTTATGTGGCCTGCAGCTAAACAGGTTAAACAGTTCCCTGTCCTTCAGAACTATCTAGATGGATCTCTAAGCTCAATGGAGTGTTGAGTTTTTTATGAGATTACATCAGTTGCTGTCATCAAGCTCAAGAATGGATGCATCTTTCTCTATGATCGTAGAGATTTGTTACAATTTCGAAAGTGGGACATTCATCACCTGAGCAATGTTTAGATATTGGTTACGGAGGATATTTTTGAGGATGTTGTGAAAGTATATACGACCATGGTTGCTAAGATTTTTAATAAGTGTATGTGGAATGCGGCAATGGGGCAGGCAGATGTAATGGTAGTCAATAAAGGTTAACTTCAAGATAGCACCAAACCAAGGGGGAGATTGAAGGGCCCAATTAGTGGTTTGGTCTAGGCTTTGCATTTTAATAGTGGTTTTGGGTTGATAGAGTATTTTCGTAGGTTTACTGTTTGTTTACGAGTCTGTAATTAGTTTACGGTCGTAAACACCTTACGTTCGTAAACTGCTTCCGGTCGTGGTTCCCTATATATAGAGGGTTGGTCAGTCTTGTTTTGGTTGTTGATACCTAGTAGTTCACGGTCGTATATCGAGTTGTACCAGACATTTACAGTAACAGAACGTGTGCAAGCTTGATTTCTTTCCCTTTATACTCTTATTCTCTTTTATTATCTTTTATTCGATTGTGTTTGCTATTGATCACTGGTAAGATCCATTCACAGGACTTTACAATTAATCCGGAAAATTAAAAAAATTTGTTGTTAGTCTTGTTTGTAGGTATTGTGATGGAAAATGAAATTAGCAAGTGATAACGGGCAATCTGAATCTGCGTAATGTACCTAACTTGAATCGTCTACGTTCTGTGCTCGATGCGTTGGTAGGCACGAAAAATTTTAAATGGACTTGACTAGGGAGAGTTGAACCAAATGAATTTAAGGACTTGAGAAACTTTGACCTAGTTAGATCCGTTTAGCCTGACATCACGATGCTCAGATAGGTTGTGCAGGGAGATATACATGGAAATCTACCGGTCACATTATATAACCCGTATCTAGAATTGTGGATTCACTTTTCCTCGATGTGCGGATTCTGTCCTTAATTCCGGTTGGATGGGGTGACTGGGGAATTCCGATAACTTAGGTCTGTGGAAGGTTATTTTCTTTTCTTTCTGTCTGTTAATCATATGTTGCCTCCTTTGCATGATCAAGAGATCCGACCTGGACTGTAACATATGCAATTGTATCTCTCTGCATCCTCTATCTATGCAATTCTTTCTATCTGTTAGCCATATATTGTCTCCTCTACGTGACTCATAATCCGACCTGGTACACAGTATATGCAACATTCTCTTCTCAATCCCTCTAAAAATTCATTTAGTCATATGTTTCATCCTCTGCGTGATTGGAAGAGATATGACCTGGATGTACAACATATGCATTCTAAATCTATCTTCTCTCTTAATAATTGTCTGCTCACCCGGTGTAAGGAGTATTCTGGAAGTCCTTGATGGTTGGGGCATGCCAGGAAGCGGGAAACACATTCTAGTGCAATTAAAATTGAACACATATAGGTTGTCTATAGATCTCGCTGCTCAATTTAGGTGGACAATAATATCCCTGGTCGTTGTCAGTTAAATGGTCATAAGAAAATTTTATTCATGATTTAGGGCCAATCATGATAATAAAAATTATGATCATAAGTATCATGTCATTGGTAAATTGTCCAAATATTGTCACAAATTTTTCATGTTTAAGTGGACGACAATACTGGCGATCGATCAGACGAAGATATAAGGATAAGGGAACCGACAAGTGGAATAAGGTTGTCCAACAACTTTGATCCCAGCGTCACAAATTCATTCTCAGTAATTAAAATTTTAAGTTGTATATTTTAGTTGGAGTTAATTTAATTTATTTTTTTATTTTTTATTTTTATTTTTATTTTCAATCTTAATTTATTTTATTAACTATTAAAATTTATCAATTATTTTTAATTTTAAATTTTGCAACGTTAATTTTATTTTATTTTATTTTTAATTTTAGTTTTAATTTTAATCCTTGAAAGTTTTTTTTTTTAAATTTTTTTTGAAAAATATTGGACTGTGTTGGAGACTGCCTTATACTGTGTGGTTATCAGGTAAATGAAAAGTGTGTATAAAAAGGGGTTTACCGCTGGAATCTTCATCATTTTCTTGATTCCGGCTGCAAACACCCTCTTATATACTCTCTCTTCGAAAAAAATTTCATCAAATCTTGCGAAATTAATCCGATAGTCTCGAAGGTAATGTGTTTTCGACGAGGAATATGCATCTTGTTGCGTGATTCATCGTGTTTTTAAGGCTGAAATCGACAAAAAGGGTTTTCGGAGTTTACGGTAGAAGCTTACGACCGTAAGGTGTAAACTGTCGAAGCTTATGGCCGGAAGGTGTTTGCGACCGTAAACTCCCCAAATGGTTATCAGTTCACGGCCAAGGGTTTACGGCCGTAACCTTCGTTGACCGCAAACCCTATCGTTGACTGCAATTTTGACCTTGATCTAATTTTTTTGTTGTTTCATTTTGGGGTCAAAATTAAATCATTTAAAATTTTTATTGCTCGTTCGGCTCTCTTGTCTTACTTGGCATGTTTAGTGCAGATTAATGGCGAACCTCAAATTTGCAGACATGCATAATCTTGCTATTGTTTTGGTGGATCCTCCAGCTACTCAGTCAGACTTCAAGTCGATGATCCACAAACTCAGGGAATGTTGTCTGGCATCAGCCATCACTGTGAATCCGGTTGTTTACCAGAATTTGATCAGAGAGTTCTGGTCAACTGCTAAGATGGAAATGGATGATGCTGGTCTTCTTACTATCAAAGCTGTCGTAAAAGGACGCGAGATTGTGATCACTGAGAGTTTTATCAGATATGCGTTGCTGATTGACGACCAACCAAACTTTCCCACGGAGATTGAGATTGAGGATGCTCAGAAAATTCTAAGGAGGATGGGGTATGAATGTCACACCCCAAAACCGAGAATGGTGGAAACGTTCTGGGGTGGAGTACATCATGTAAAGTATCACAACACAGTATAATAGCAAACAAGTAAACAACATCATCCATTGCATTAAATATATAATTCTAATAGAAATGTGTTCTGTATAGTTATAGACACCAAAAATGTAAATCAAAATATAAGATGAGTTTTGAATGTGCTCCATCTTCTCAAAAGCTGGCCTCGGTACCTGTCTACTGATGACCTGAGAATACAAGTTATTTTGAAAGAGTTTATCAGCATTAATGCTGGTGAGTTCATAAATATTTAGTGTCGGTGTTTGTATCAAAACGTTTGAACGTGGTTTGAAGTACGAGTTTGTAAACGTTTGTAATAAAAGTATATGTATGTTTGTAAGTGTTTGTAACTCCTAAAAAATCCTATATTTCCTACTAAAAGTAGCCTTCTACCAAGGCATAACTGTTTTGTATGTTTGTTTCTTTTAAAAGTGTGTAATTTTCCCAAGTGTAACTATCATTATCAAAATATAGTTTATTCATTAATGTTTAAGTGAAATGATCACTAAATATATGTAAAGGGTAAATTAATGTAGTATTGTAGTGTTGTATTATAGGAACTACTACTGTACTAACTACCTTACACCGGATTTTGTTAGGGTCAGAAATGGCATCGACCAAGTCCTCGCACGATGGCCTGGAGTGCCGCAATAGAATGTCTGGTCTTGGAGGGTTGAATGCGCTATATGGGTAAGGTTGCGCCCTTTTTAACACCAATTGGTTTTAGATCAACCGGTAGCGCTGATGCTCAACAAGTGGTATCAGAGCCAGTGGCGAGGGTTCTATTCTCTCAGGGAGCAATTTTTGAGGGGGGGATTGTTGGGGGTCAGAAATGGCATCGACCAAGTCCTCGCACGATGGTCTCAAGTGCCACAATAGAATGCTTGGTCCTGGAGGGCTAAATGCGCTATACGGGTAAGGTTGCGCCTTTTCTAACACTAATTGGTTTTAGATCAACCGGTAGCGCTGATGCTCAACAAGTGGTAGTAGAATTATGAACGTAGCTTTTATAGTGGAAGTTCTTCATCGAGCTCTGCTAAAGCTTTTACAGAGAAGTATCCTTTACAGTAGAAGTTCTTCATCGAGCTCGGCTAAGGACTTGTTATATCTCCGACTTCTAGTATTTTCTCGATCAAGTGGCATTATGAATCTTAAAGTTTGGGTTGTTACATGATATTTTTTGATGGCTTATATCATTAGCTTATTTGAAGATCATTGTGACTTGGAGAGGGAGCTCTTCAAAGACAAGAAGTGATTCGGTTTCTTTGTTCTGAAATGGGTTTTTATGGCGGGTTTGGTTTTGATGAAGATTTTTTTGGGATTACATTCAAAAATGAAGTTTAAAGACATTACTTCAGTACTTGATTTATATATCCTAGAGCCCGTGTTTGAAGACTATTGAAGAATCAAGATTTGTGGATTGCTTCATCTATTCCTCGTTGCAAGTTCTTTATATTCGCTACATGCTTGTTTTGGAAGTTAAAGCATTGTCATCCATTCCATACTTTGAGGGGGAGATTGCAGGGTTTCAAAGCACTCCATGGATGATGGCAATGGGCCCCTTGATGAAGTGTAGGTTAAAAGACCAAGACTTGTCTTTTCCCTATAAATAGTCAATGTATTATTCATTATTAGGGTTAAGAGTGAGGCAAAATGTAGCCGCCACGTGAGGTTTCTTATGTAGTGTTAGATTCTTTAGTCTATCCTGAAAGTGTAATTTATTCCTCCTATTTTCAATAAATCGAGTGATTATTTGACCTAATCTTCATGTTTATGTTTGTTCTTATTTTCCGCATCTTGTTCATCAAATCTCAATTAGAGTTTTATTCCTAACACATAGTGGTATAGACCATAACAAACTTTCTGAAAATATAATGAACACCCAAATTAGAGTTATAACAAAGAAGTTATGACCCATCGAAGTTCCGCGTCGGAACCGACACGACAATATTTGTAATAAAAAGTGAGTTTTTGAGAAAAAGCTTTTAAGCTTTAACAATCTAAATGAAAGTCATAGAATGCATTAAACCGTGAGCGTACATAAAAAGAACGTCTAAATCTGACTTTGTATGAAGAAGTTATGATTCTTCTAAGATTCGGCACAACAGTATACAACCCAAAAATCGAAATAAAGATCGAGCGATTTTTAGCCGACACAACCTAAACGAGAATCGAAGACCTCGTAAATAGTAGCACAACGGTGAATAGAAAGACAAAAGCGGACGTCGGATGAAAAAGTTAAGAATTTTTAACAAATTTTTCCTTTCCCGGCCTGTTAAAAATATAACATTAAAAATAAAGTGAAAATTAGCCGACGGAGTCTAAACGAAAGTTGTAGAGTATAAACATGTCGTTGGTAAATACTGGCCACCAAAACAAGCGAAGCAGAGTGCCTGCTGCAAGTGTGCTTGTGGGAACAATTAGAGACAAGGCAATGACATGCCACTAGGGACAGGCAGAATCAACTACTACATGAAGAAACATACATGTTTTCACTGTGGAAAACCTAGAAACATTTCCAGAAATTGTCCAAATCATACATACGTTCCCTACTACGCACAAGGATATGAAAACGCGCAAAGAGGGAGATTATCCAAAGGAAATCATTCGAGGTCTCAATCGTGCAATGGTGACTGGAATGGGAGAAAGGCCAAGAATCCAACTCCAAAGGCCAAGAATCAAAATCCCAAAGACAAGAAGGGAATGCCAACCAAAAAGCAAGAGATGCTCCACTGAAACCAAGACCGGTTAGGTGAAAGTCATCTCGGTAGCCAACTTCAAGTTCTAAAGCAAGTGATAAGGAACCCAACCGATCGAGAAAGAAATGGGTTAAACCCAACTACAGATGGGTTCCGAAGGTTCACTCTCCCAAATCTTCATATGACTCTAACATATTTTCATTTTCTATCTGTGATAGGCATGATATGTCATGGGAGTGAGTACCGTGTGTAGATGACAAAGGTCAACCCAGTTTCAAAGTGGAATGGGTTTCAAAGACCAACTAATGCCGCACTATGCTGGAGCAGCTATGGAGGAATATCATTAGACTTCGGTTTGTTGATAGTGGTTGTTCCATGTACATGGTAGGGGACATCCCTCAATTGTACAACACTCATAACTTTAAGTGAGAGTATGTGTCCTTTGCGGGAAATGAAGAAAGGAGAGGATCACAAATGCGGATTGTACTTAATGATGTGAAGAATTTTCGGATCTTTTCTGAGATTGAAACACAGCTAAGGTTAAATTCGTTGTTGCTTGCGTCTTCAATTGCTAAGTTTCGGTTTGAATTCTTTCGATACTCCTGAGTTTTCCTTAAAATGATTAGTTTCAAAGACAAATTTCTTTTAATTTTGCGTATTTATTTTATTTCTTCCCCATGCTCAATTTAAGGGGGAGAAAGAAAAACTATAAAAATTAAAATAAAAAAATTATTAGAAATATATATGTGTCTTTCTTTGGTAGGCATTATTTGGGAAATGATATGAGATTTAGTGATAAAGGGTAAGTTAAATTGCTTGACAACTTTGATCCCAAAAGTTTTAGTATTTTACTTTTGTTTTTGTTAAGTTTGTTCATATTTTCTTATATCCACAAATTTTGGGGGAGAATTAAAAAAAACAAAACAAAAATTTATAAAATTTCAAAAATACAAAAACATGTGTTATCTCCTTTTCAGAAAAATAAAAAATCCAAAAATATTATTTTTGAGCGTATTTTTTTTTTATTTTTATTTCTTAGTATGCTAAGTTTACTTTTAATTTTTTATGTTTATCTCAAAAATTTTCATTTGTCTTGAAAAGTGAATTTAGAAGAAGATGAGACTCAAGGAGACTATATAAAAATATTCTGAGCAAGGAGAAAAAACCTGAAAGTGGAAAGGAATTGACAGTCATTTCACTTCATGCTACTTTCACAAGGAATTGACGGAAAATTCAAATGTGAGTGATAGACTCTTCCATATTGATACATATACCCGTTTTAATAGGAGTCTTCGCATCAAATCTTAATGATAGAAGGTCATTCTCACCATGAACAATGTGAAACATCCAACCATTCTTCACTCATATCTAAAAATTTCTCCATCAAATCATTTCCATGTACCGGTACCCCTTGAGGTTCGAGAATAAAAAACTCGGTTGACGGTTGCCAAAAAGTCTGTATTTATGAACTTAGAGGTTGTTTTCACTATGAATCTAAGTGAAACCCAAAATCCAACACCATTTATTTCTGAATTGACGGTGAACATTTTATATGTTCTAGATTTCACCCATAAATTGACGGATAATGGCTCATACTTGGTGTGAGATTGTACAAATGCTAGTCAGGCAGCTACTTCCTAAGAACTGTCATATCTAAGGAATTGAAAGTCTGAAACTGTACAAATTGTGAGTTTGGTCTTGTCAGCTTTCTTTACCTAAGAATTGTCACGGCACTAGGGCGCTTCACCCAACAAGGAAACTAGTATCGCTGAATGTCTCGCCAAGGGACAAGTTTACTCGTTAACTTGATAACCATATTGAGATATATGATCAAGGATATACAAGGGCTAACATCAAAACTAGCCAAGAGTAGCTCTCCGATACTCAAAAAATCGCAGCGCGTTCCTCCGAGTTCACACAGATACTGCGAGAAGTCTCTTTCTGAGCCAAGGATTCATCCTTAAACAACTGTAGTGAGAAGGGTCTTTATGATTCTATGATGCACATGGACTTTTTAGTCATTTGGTTACATTTAAATTTGCAACGGTGATCACTCAAGAACATTCATTCGAAGGAACTAGAAGTTAAGATCATTTTTCAACATAAATTTTTTCAACCCCAAAAGCAAGGTGAAGCTGACTTGAAGATTATGTGACAAATTACACTGAAGCTTCCTCAATCAATTTGATGCTATCTATGTGTTGGATAAGGTGTCTAAGTCCATAACTTATTTGGTACATACCTGACCCGACCCGGCATGGTCCATTTGGGTTGCACTTCACCCAAACTATTTATGGATAATTTTATGAGAGTTATACACATATGTTTATTAATATATTGTAAGTTATAATGTATTAATATGAAGTTATTTAATTAGTCTTAGTCTTAAATTAATTATGAATTAATTTAGAGATTAAAAGGAAGACTAATTAAATTGTGGGCTATTGTTTTATATGGTGTGGGCTAACACTCATTTGTTAATGGGCTAGGCTTATATGGAAGTCCATGGATGATCCATGGAGCTTTTAACCCATGGATCCTTGGAAAAGGAAAGGTCATGGGTTATTAGGGTTTCACCCTAACCATGCACACTATATAAGCATGCTTATGTTGCATGAAATAGCCACTAGTGTGGTTTTTGTGTGTGTGGCCGATTTTCTATGTGTGTACACACTCTCTCAAAGTTTTCCAAGTGTTTGTGGTGATTTGTGATTCCATTTGAGGCATTCACACTATTGGTGCTTGGCTCTCAAACTCCAAACAATCAACCATCATCAAAAGGTATGTATTTCTACTAGTAGTTTTATGATTCATAATCCTTATGCTATGCTAGTTAGGAAGAAGCCTTGGAAATTATTATTTGCATGTAATTTAGAAGAAAACATAGATCCAAGGATTATTAGGGTTGCATGCACACTTAGGAAGTGTTAGATTGCTCAAAACCAAACACTATGAACCTGCTGAAGTGATCCAAAAGTTTCTTTCTCTGTTCTCTCTGAAGATTCTCAAGCTGAAAGTGCAGATTTTTAAGAATCCTTACAAGAAGCCTCCACACCCAATGTGCGTTCAAAGTCAAATTTTTTGAAGAAAATCCCAACTGTTGAAGATGAACTCATTCACATAGAAGATTCATTTGTTCATCTTGAAGTTGTGAAGAATTTGAAGATTAACGCTGATGCCAAGCTCAAGGTGAAGATTGACAAGAAAGGCAAGCTACATTTTTAAGGGGAGTTTATTGGGTCATAAGAAAAGAAAACTATAAACCAAGGGGGAGATTGTTGGGTCAAAATTATGGTTTATACTTTACTTTTCTAGTCACTTGTTGTTTTCGGTCTTGGACCAAAAACTATATTGGGTTTGCGGTTTGGGCCTTGTACTTTGGGTCCATACCTATATATATATATATATATATATATATATATATATATATATATATATATATATATATATATATATATATAGATGTAAGGGTGAGGAGTTAAGGTTTTCCATATTAGAGAGCATTATACAAGGGAGGGGTTTTCGGTTAGGAGTGAGTGGAGAGGACAGAAGCCGTTGTTGAGTGAAGCATATGTTGGATAAGGTGTCTAAGTCCATAACTTATTTAGTATATACTTGACCCGACCCGGCATGGTCCATTTGGGGTGCACTTCACCCAAACTATTTATGGATAATTTTATGACAGTTGTACACTTACGATTTATTAATATATTATAAGTTATAATATATTACTATAAAGTCATGTTATTTAATTAGTTTTAATCTTGAATTAATTATGAATTAATTTAGTGATTAAAAGGAAGACTAATTAAATCATGGGCTATTATATTTATATGGCGTGGGCTAATACTCATTTGTTAATGGGCTAAGCTTATATGGAAGTCCATGGATGATCCATGGAGCTTTTAACCCATGGATCCTTGGAAAGGAAAAGACATGGGTTATTAGGGTTTCACCCTAACCATGCACACTATATAAACAAGCTTATGTTGCATGAAATAACACCCCTAGTGTGTGTGTAATAGTGGTGGCCGATTTCTAAGTGTTAGTATACTCTCTCATACTTTTTCCAAGTTTGTGGTGATTTGTGATTTCCAATTGAGGCATTCACATTATTCGTGCTTGGCTCTTAAACTCCAAGGAATCAACAATCAACAAAAGGTACGTAATTCATCTAGTTCTTTTATGTTTAAAAGTACCCCATGCCATGCTAGATAGGTTATAAACCTTGGAAAATAATATTTTTCATGTACCTTAGACAAACATAGATCCAAGGTTTATTAGTGTTGCATGTACACTTAGGAAGTGTTAGAATGCTCAAAACCCAACAACATATTATAAACAGAGAGAGAGAGAGAGAGAGAGAGAGAGAGAGAGAGAGAGAGAAAGAGAGAGAAAGTGAGATAACAAGTGTGTGTGTGTGTCTGAATCTTGTGTTGGAGCATCATTTTTATCATCAATACATCATAGATTCATATTGTTCTTTTTCTTCTACTACTCAATTCTATCTTGCATCATCCATTTGATTGGGATTTCGCACCATCAAGTGGATCGGATTGATACATTGAACCGATTTTGGGTCTTACACTTCTCAAGCTGGTAGCCCTATTATTGGGGGCCATTTTGTTACTCACCTTGCAAGATCATATGGTCTTCTTACACCACACTTGACTTGGACTTTGACACGTAAACCTGGGGATACATCTCGATGGGGTATTTCGAATCCATGCGTGTTGTAGTCAACATGGGTTCACACTGGAGCATGCCTATTGATTATGATATGGAGCCACGTGATCAACCCGAACATCAGCCGAGGTCGCGGGGGAGAAGGAATGTGAGAGGACATGGAGATAGAGGACAGCTGGTGCATTACAATGCACCCATGGGAGGTGCTATTTTTTAGGAGAAGCTATGTTGGGATATTTTGATAAGTTATCTTTGAGTGTGAATTAGATTGGGGGAACGGTGGAAAACTTGGTTCGACACTTGAATGTTGAGCAACCACCTCATTTAGGACAACATTATCCAATCTGTCATGTGTGGAGTGATTATCAGAACCGGGGTGGAGATGGAGCCGGAACTAGCGAAGCACATGATGAGGATGATGATCAGTTTTATCCTTTTATTTTAGTTTTTGTCTATTTTATTTTTGGTTTGTTTTTTTTTTATTTTAGTTTGATTTGGTTGTAAAACTTTAAGATTGTTATGTTTCTTTTTCACTTCCCTTGGTTGTTTTTTTTCAAAAATTTTTGAGAGAAAAAGCACGATTATGGAGATTTAGAGATATGGGAGCGTATATACATTTAGCTGGATATTTAGAGTTGAGAGTCGAGACCCACAATATTCGATCATTGTCGGGTTAATCGAGAGAGTACCAAGTTTAGAAAAGAGTCACGAAATATAAAGTTAAGATGGGTCTTAATCTGTTAAGACAAAAGTTTGCATGGAATTTATTGAAAGAATAATTGGCTAAACGACATTTTGTGAGCCCAGTTGTTACGACGTGATCATTTGTTTCTCACCTCGTGAGCCTGATATCGATACTTTTCAGAAGTTGATTTTACATGATGTCACCTCGTGAACACTAGCACTCATGTCGTGAAGACCTTGATTTCTTCAAGTTGGGCACATTTTATTCCATATTTATTTGATTGGTCACTATTATCAATATCGACAATATCATGAAGCTGCTTGTAACTCATTTTCTCAACCATGCAATTTGGCGTATGCTTTCCCACATTGATCTAGTATGCTTTGAAGATTTTTCTACACCACATTTGTTGAAGATTAAAGTCTCGGATTCATATTTTTCCGGCACATTTACATATCTCACTTATTGAAGAATCAAGTTCCATTCTCCATAATTGAAGATGTCTATGTTCAAAATGTTCGAAATTTTCCACACGTTGTTCAATAATTTGATCTCACCACTACTACCCCAGGGAAGTCTTTTCCTTTTTCTCCTTTTGCTCCTTTTTATTGCTTTTAAATTATTTTATGCATACAATGAGGGCATTGTAGGTAATAAGTGTGGGGTAGGGGTTTGAAAAATTAAATTCTTAGAAAATTAGTAAAGTTAAAAAATTTTAGAAATAGATTTGAAATAATGATCTACAAATTAAATCTACTAATAGTTTCAACTTAAGTTGCTAGTATTATAAGGGATGATCCGATGCGAGCTCAAATGTTTAACTAAGCCAACATATTTTCTAGTATATTTGTGGCTTTCCAAGTCCTAGAGAAAAGCCATGAAATATGAAAGGTAATCTGGTAGTTTATATGGCAAAATATGTTTTGCAGCCTAAACATGAAATCTATTCAGGAGAGCTTATGTAATCATTGCACTTAGACTAATACTTTAACCAATAAGGGTTGAACTTAAGCGCCATTGCTTAAGCATGTAGGATTTGAACGAAAAAAATGAGTTATATATATATATATATATATATATATATATATATATATATATACAAAAGAGAGAAATTACCAAAAAAAGTTGTAAGAATTTTGGAGCTATCAAAGTATGAAGATCACAAGATCAAAATTTTGAAGAATCAAAAGTTGAAGATACCAAAACTCAAACACAAAAAGGTGATGAATTCAAAGAAATAAAAGATCAATTATCAAAGAAGTCAAGAATTCCAAAGAGCTCCATTGTGGTATCAAAAGTTTTAATTTCGAGATTAAGTATGCTTAGGTAGCTCAACCAAAAATTGTGACATCCCCAATTTTCTCGGCCAAAAAAGACCGATTTAATTTATGCTTTCAAAATAAAATCAGAGTAATTTTCCAAAAGATGTTGTGGATTTGTTCCCAAAACAAAATATATTAAAAATTTAACAAAACATTTCTTAAAGGAATAAATATTTCCATTATGTATCAAAAACTTTGGGATGTCATGTTTTGAAAACAGACCAAAAGCATAAACAGTAAATTATAAGCCTTGCAACATATATTTACAACTATTGGCTTATAATTCAAAAATCCCTCTTCAACCTACAAATTACGCTCGGGGTCCACTACCTGTAATACATAAAACTAAGTGAGCCAGGCTTGGGAGCCTGGTGAGCATATAGGGTTTTCAACCCACAAATAGATAAATTTATTAATTTCATCAACAAAAATAAATTTATCAATCCAAAGTAAATTTTTAAATTTTATAAACCAACAATAACCCTGATTACCCATTACCGTTATCCTCACCTTACGGCCCTAAACACCTATCACAAGGGACCTAGTCTAAGGATTTTCATCGGGGTGACAAGATTGCTTTAGGGGATTCCTCAGCAATTTATGTCAAATAAGGCAACCATGTGGGGGATGGTGTACAACAAATGAACACCCAAGCTCATTAACACCTACAGGTTGCGAGCCTGCCAGCGTTCCACAGGACTATCTAGAAAAGTTTATGGTCGTCATCCATACTCCACTAAGTGACTGGATCACAATAACATCGAGGCCTCTCATCATTTTATTTCATCACACATCAACTATCTACCTATGTTTTACCCAATATTTTTGTAGATAAAAATACATATACTGTTTAAAATACATATACTGTTTAAAAATACATATACTATTTATAGAAAATACTTCATATCTATGTGATAGATGAAAATGACTATACACTCACCTGTTAAGATGATACTTGGGTAGCACCTCATCTCTTAAAATAATATTCTTCGATGAAACCGGGGTGTTTTTCTCAAAAATCGGGCTTTGCACGGGTAGAGTTTCGAATAGTAAACATGATTTTTCTCGGGAACATCGAAGCATCGAGACTTGCTTCGGGTGCTAAGATGATATACTAGGCTTCGGAGGTAGATCTTGCAATTTAGGAGAGAGTTCAGGGGTGTAAATGTGTAAAGAAAGTAAACAAAATCTGGCTGCCCTCGATTCCTGTTTATAGGGGATGGAACCTCGATTTACGCTGGGCTTAAGTTTAGAGTATGTTGGGCGTACTGCGAGGCGGTCCAGTACGTTGGGCGTACACCGAGTACGCTGGGCGTACTAAGGGATAGTACTGGATGAATCAAGGCTACGAGCACGCATCTCTCATGCAAAGTAGTAGGCTACGTGGCCCAACTCAAACCATGAACACAAGTACGTTGGGCGTACTCCGAATTTCTAAATTTCTAAAACTCGTAACTTTTGCATACGAACTTCGTTTTTGACGTTCTTTATATCCACGCATAGGTGACACTATGCTCTACAATTTTCATTTAGACTCCGTGTCACACGCCGCTAAAGCGGAAACACGAGGGGTGGCAGTATAAAGGGCTTCATAGCAAAAGTTAAAAGACAACACCAACCATAGTTTAAAAATCATTACAAATTTACAATGGGTTTGAACAAATTTTTAAAAGAAATTACAATGTAAACTGAAATACAACACATGCGAATGCTCCTAAAAGTGATGTGTCCCTAAGTGCCACATACTCGATGATTCTTGAAAAAGCATGTAAAACGAGCGTGAACTATAAAAATAGTTGGTGAGTACTCACAGGTTAAAAATAATATTGGTTTCATGAATCGTAATCAAAGTTTTAGTAGAAGTTTCCATAAATAAGGTATATTGTTAAAATGAGTAAATAAGTTTGTATAAATAAAGTTCATTGTCATCATGAGAGATAAAGTATGTTGCCCAAATGAGATGCAACGTTCATATTCTCATGGGAAATAAAGTTTCCATAATTAGAAATATACTGCAGATGAGTAAATAACTTTACATAAACAAAGTTTGTTGCCATCATGAGAGATAAAGTATGTTGCCCAAATAAGATGCAACGTTCATATTCTCATGGGAAATAAAGTTTCCATAAATAGAAATATATTGCAAATGAGTAAATAAGTTTACATAAACAAAGTTCGTTGTCATCATGAGAGAAAAAGTTTGTTGCCCAAATAAGACGCAACGTTCATATTCTCATGGGAAATAAAGTTTCCATAAATAGAAATATATTGCAAATGAGTAAATAAGTTTACATAAACAAAGTTCGTTGTCATCAAGAGAGATAAAGTATGTTGCCCAAATGAGATGCAACGCTCATATTCTCATGGGAAATAAAGTTTCCATAAATAGAAATATATTGCAAATGAGTAAATAAGTTTACATAAACAAAGTTCAATGTCATCATGAGAGATAAAGTATGTTGCCCAAATAAGATGCAACGTTCATATTCTCATGGGAAATAAAGTTTGTTGCTAAAATGAGTTACAAGGTTTGTATGTGCATAATGATTATACCATGAGTTTACAACCCAAGCCTAATGAACGAGGGTGACCTCTTCTATGTCTATCGCTAACACAGGGAAATATGGTAAAATGCACTCAAGCGAATCGTACGAGTGAGGAGTTGTCTACCTCCTAATAGCGCTATCCGTAATAACCATAGGCTCAAATGAGTTAATGAGTTGTGTGAACTGATTTCAGGGACTTAAAGGTGATAAGGCCTCATGAATTAACAATAACATACACATACATAGCAACATATAACAACCAAGTTTGATACAAGTCAAATTAAATACAACGAACATAAATATTTTAGGACATGCTTTTCCACCCCAAAACATAAAAACCGAAAATAGGGGGAGTCGTGAATACTCACAATGTGCATTGAGATGATGAAAATGGTGCCTTGAACTATGATCGACTTGTACCACTATCAATTCCTACACGATGGTACACACTAATGAGTCTCTAATAGAAAGCTAACACTAGTATACTTGCTACTATAATAGAATCATGCTAATATTGTGTCAAAATTTAATATTGATAAGTTACAAACATTTTTTTGAAATGGTGAAGTTTTATAACTCATATGATTAAGACAATTTTGGATATTGATTTTCTAGATTTTTGTAATAACAATTGAGGGTATTTCAACACATTTAAATGTGTTTTAAGCTCTTAAAAAGCCAAAATATTATCAAACTGTTTCCAAAAATTCTCAAACTTTGTATTTTGATTCTAAACATAGCAGAGGGCTTCCATAAATTTTCCTTTGAATTTTTTATATGATTAACTATTTTTCCAAAATTTTAAGCCTTCATAACAATATAAATTTGTGAAGATTAGAATATGGATGATAAAAACTCCCAAACTTTTTATAATACTGGAATTAGACATACTTAAGCTGGGGAAAATATTAAAATGGATTTCCAAACTATTTAACCCAATTTTATGATTTTTGAGCATGTAACCTAATAAAAATTGAAATAAATACAAAACTATTTCCAAAATTGCCCAAACCTTTTGTAACACTGTTATTAATAAAGTAGAAGCTGTGAAAAGTATAAAAGATATTTTTTAATTAGTTTTGCTATTTTTCATTGCTTTTATTCTCTTGAATATTCGTTAATTGATGAATAACTATTAAACAGTTAAAGTAAATTACCAAACTTTTTGAAAACTTTATTTATAGTGTAAATAATCTGGGAAAAATCCCAATGGTGATTTTATAAAGTGTAATCCGATTTTTTGGATATAAATTTATTTAATCTTAGAAAATAGGACAAAAATAGTATAGTGAACATAAAAATCATCAAAATTTTTGTTTAGTGTTCTAATATACTTTAAGGTCTTCGGCTAAATTTACATGTATTTTGGACGAGTAGAAATATTTTTCCCATTATTAGTCCATTATAAATACAAAAATCAGGGAAAAATAATAATGCTTTATGAAAAATTCTGAAAATATTTTTCGGAGTCTTTCACATAGGGTAGGAGCTGTAAAAATTATTATATAGACTTTTCAAATTCCATAAAGTGGTTTTATGATTTATTTAATCTAAATAAAAAGAAAATTCAAAACCATATCAAACAGAAACAAATATCTATAAAATGGACTGAGATGTTATCATCTACCTTAGGGGTCATCCACTAATTTACCTAGGATATGTAGACCTCAGAAAATATTTTATATGAATTATTGACCTAATTTATTGCAATAAATATAATAATTCGAGAAAAATGAATTATTTTCTGAAAAATTGTAGATCATCTCATTTTGTAGGTGGAATACAGGGAAAAATCGGATTTGATCAGAAAACTTGTTTTAGATATTTATTTGGGAATAAATGCATTATAAACCCATTTGAAAGCTTTGTAACAACATACTTTGATGATCAAGCCTCTATGCTTGAAGATCATTACATGCATGTTTGTTTGAAGATGATTCATGAGTTTTAAATGTTCAAAATTCATTTTTGAAAGAAAACTTTGGATGCATGTGCTGTTTTTCCACCAAAACATGTAGAAAAGTGCATTTTTGAAAGAAAACTTTGGATGCATGTGCTGTTTTAGGTCATGGATCTTCACCATTTTGTAACATGCAAGATGTTTTTGGTGAAAATCTACCAACATCATCATCAAACTGAAGTGAATGAATATTCACACAAATTTTCTAAGAGATGGCATAGAAGAAGAAAGAAATGCAAGAAAAACCATGAAACTTGAAGGAAAATGAAACGAAATCGTGTTCTACCTTAATGAACACCACTAGATGATGAATATTTTGAGCATCATGAGTGTTCTTGGACTTGTTTCTGAAAATTTTCGTGGTTCCTAGAGAGAGAATGGAGTGGTGAAGGTAGAGAGAAATGAGAGAAAATGTGAGAGAAAGTGGAGTGTGAGAGAAAAAGGTGTGCTTATGTGTTTTGGGAAGAGGGGAGGTGTCTTGGGAAGAGGGTGAACGGTTTTGAGAGTATTACGCCCTACTTCCCTTTTAATTTTATGAAAAATTTCAATTCTTTTATAAAAATATCAAAGTTTTTATAATATATACACCCTAACCAAGTTTTTGCTCATGAAACCTTGATTTTTGACTTATAAATTAAGGGTAAATGTTAATGACTTAAATTTTTATTTTCCTTGATTATATTTCCTTGAACTTATTTATTTTAAGTTAATATTATAAGTTTCATAACTATTTTTATAAATTTCTTGATGTTAAACTTTATAAAATTTAGGTTTTAGGGTTTTTAGGGTTTTGGAGTTTAATAAATTTTGAATATCAAAATAAATTGAATATTTGAGACTTCAAATTATCTTATGGTATTATAACTCTTTTATAGTTATAAATAATGTTATTAATTTATTTTTATTGGTTTATTGGCATTCTATGTAGTGATTTTGAGATTCAAGCAAAATTGAGGAATCAAGTATACTAGTCCTAGTTTTCAACTTTGACTTATGTTTCTATGAGACTTTGACCTAATTTCTACCACTAGGTCAAGTGCATGATGTATGTATATGATTCATGAAAAGGTGTTCAAGTCAAAGAGTGACCTAAATATGGATACTCACTACAGTTAAGTAGTTGTAGAATTCACATATCAATGTGAAATCTAAGTATACTATCCATTGATTCTAATTGTTTCCAAGTTTATTGTAGGTTATAACTTAGTTTATAGTTACTTAGTCTAGTATGTTTCGTGCCTATACGTGCAACTAACTTTATTCAAATCTAGAACCGACTCGAATTTTGACGGTTGTCACACTCCCTCGGCTAATTTTGAATTTATTTTTAAAGTTATATTTTTAACAGGCTAGGACAGGAAAATTCAGTTAAAAATCCATACCTTCATCATCCGACTTATTTTCGTCTTTCTTTTTACCGTTAAACTACAATCAAAAAGATCTTTGATTCTCATTTAGATTGTTTCGGCTAAAAATCACTCAATCTAAAATTCGAGTTTCGGGCTGCATACTGTTATGCCAAATCTTAGAAAATTAATAACTTCCTCATACGAAGTTAGATTTTGACATTCTTTTTATGCACGCTCTCGGTTTAATGAATACTACGATTTTTGTTTAGATTACTAAGGCTAAAAAGCACTTTAACGGAAATTCACTGTTTACATCACATAATGTTGTGTCGGTTCTGTCACGAAACTTCGACATGTCATAACTTCTTCGTTATAACTCGAATTTCGGTATTCTTTATATCTCCGAAATCCTTGTTTCGACCACTACAACTTTATCCTCGATATCGGCTTTATTTAATATTTATTTTAAACGCTTATTTTTATCCTTAATTCATTAATCATAATAATTAAGCAAATAAGCCCATAATTCACATAATATTCACATAATTACTCTTTATTACTTTAAAATGAGTTACAAAGGTTGACCTAGACTATTACACCATCATTAATGCTTTAGCTCAGAAACACGGGCATTGCAAAAATACCGTGAGGTTAAGAAAGATTTCTGAGGATTGATTCAGAGGATTGAAGAAATGAATGTCGTATAAGCTAAGGGGTGGAGGTTCATAAGGATTGTGAATATTTAGGATTGGGAAGGTTGTTAGGATTTTAGACACAAATATGCGCATTGAGGTCTTGGTATAATGGTTGAGTTCAAAATATATTGTTTTATGTGATGATATTGATGAAAGTTTGAATTAATAATTAGTTTTGCTTGAGGGCAAGCAAAAGATAAGTGTGGGGTATTTGATATTTCCATATTTATACATATTTTTAGGCAATATTTGAAAACATTTTTATACATATTTTGGTTATTTATATAGATAAATGGTACTTATAAGATTGAATTCCATTTTACTGCCAAAAGAAGTTGTAACATCCTGAAATTCATGTTCAACCATTTAACCCTTCTTCTTTTCCAAGTTGTCATATTAGGTCGCTTTTGTTGGATTCGTGTCTAAGTTCATAACTATTTTGGTATGTACTTGACCCGATGGTGCATGGTCCTTTTGGGTTGCCTTCACCAAAGCAACTTGATAGGATGAATTATGGAGAGAGAGGATTAATTATGATTTATTAATATATTATGAGAATAATATATTAAAGGAGAAATCATATTGTTTAATTAATATTAGTCAATAATTAATTAAGAATTAATTTTGCGGTAAAGTACATTAATTAAACTTAAGGGACCAGAACTGTCAATTATATGATAGTTGAATATTGGGCTAATGACTCCATATTAGAGGGATGGACGAATTCTATGGGAAAACCCATTAGAAATCGTCCAAGGCATCTAAGAAGGGAGTCTTTGAGTTGCTTAGGGCCTAAGCAGTCAAATTAGGGTTTCCTTGTTAGATAACCCTAATAGTCTCACTATTTAAGGATCCCTAGAGAACCAAAAACGTGGCTAAGAGTTTCCTTAGGGTTTCCACACGTTTTTGGGTGCCTCCTCTCTTATCATTCTTCATCCTCTTGCTCTTGGTGTTTGTGAGCCATTAGAGAAGTGACACTTGTGACTCTAAGCTTTCTAAAGCCATTATAAGGAGGATTTGAGTTGTTATTACTATATAACAACAAAAGGTATGTATTCTAATCTTCTTGGTGTATTCGAAAATAGTATGACTCATTAGGGTTTTATTATGTGTTCATAATGTTGTATAACTAATAGTGAAAACACAGATCCAACTCTAGGGTTGCATGCACACATAGGATTGTTTGTATAAAATCCATCAGTGGTATCAGAGCCATTGGTTTTTGTTTTCTATTAGCTTTTATTCAAATGTATGAACTTGAGAAATTAGGGTTTATAGCCAATAAACCCTAGGAGGCTATAGATTTCTAGATTAGGGTTTCCTAACCCTAATTTGCGAAAATATCATGAAAAGGTTTTATGAATCATTTCCATTAGTCCAAGATTTCAAAATCTAGGGTTTGCAAACCCTTAGATTTCGAGATTAGCCTCCTTCCCCAAGATAAGATCCTAAATTTTATGGATTTGGATAATCCCATATCTTGGAATTATCTTTTAATTGTTAAATATGGTAATTAAAGATCTTGAATTATCCCATCCCTTATTTTCGAGATTTAGAGAGGGATTCAAGGGATTAGGATATCTTAAATGTATAAATGGTAATTATCCTCATGATCTAGATAATGCCTTGTGATTTAATAATTTAAATTAATTGTTTAATTTATGGTAATTAGTAAATCAAGAGTTTTAATATTTAAAATTTTAATTTAAATGTCTTAAATTCGAAAATTTTAAGTGAGATTAAAACCTAATTATTTTGAAGAGTTTCAAAACTTTCCCTCAAGTTTTGGAATTTAAATTATTGATTAAAAGTTAATTTTGAAAGTCTAAATTCCAAAACCCTAATTTTGAAAGGTTCAAATTACACCCTTATGGTTTTATTAAATTAATTAAGTGTATAATTAAAAGAAAGTTAATAAATCCATAATGATTTTGGTTAATTAAAAGTATAATTTAAACCACCTAGTATTTTAAAAGTGTAAAATACACCCTTATACTATGTATAACATTAAAAGTTTAATATTATATATGTATAACTAAAATGCTATTCTTACCGTTAGTAGGCCTCATTCACGAAGCCGATCTATAAAGGGGGTATAAGGTCATGGCCTATAAAATGGCCGTTTAATGGGTATCCACTCTTACCCACCGCTTCCTTGATTGGTGGAGGGTCGTTAGCCGAACGGGTAGGATAGAGCAAACCCTTTCGATTAAAAGTATAATGAAGTACAAAAGTAACTAAATGCTTTTACAAAATTCCCAATCTTAGTTACTTTAGGAAAAAGTGAATTGATGCAATTCCATGAAATTACACTTTGTGCCCTTGCGAAGACGTTAGTGGAGCGTGTGTGGTTAACCGGCACCCTAAATGGTTCTAAGCAAAGGTAGCAAAGGGTGACTCGATGTTTTTCATAGTTCGGTGGTGCGTGTATGGTTAACCGGCACATCGAATAGGTGAGTGTAATATGTGGGGGCACCATGTAAGTTTGCATGGTTATTCACACCCGCTTTGTGATCCTCGGTATCCCAGTCACAAACTAGAGGGGCATATCGAGATTTAAACATGCCATTGAAAATTTCAATGAATCTCAAAGGATCTAGGAGTTTTCATAGATTTTATTACTTAAATTTCTTTTTCGTTTTTCATGGTGGAAATTGGTAAATCGTCATTTACCTACCTTCAAATATTCTGCAACTAGATTACGACATCCCTTTTATAGGTTGTAGCGTATTGTGTTGGGTCCTAGCCTTCATATCTCATTTGGGTGATTTATTAAGGACTCAATCAATCAACTAACATGAATTTACTTTCTCCCGTTTTGTAGATGTCAAAGTACGACAACTATGGTATTCCCAAATCCCGTGGAACAAGCTTTCCATATGAAGATGATACTCCACGATTTGATTGAGGAACAAGAGATCATGCTTCACTTCCTCCACCTCCTCTAACTATTCTCCCTAACCCACAAGTTCGAAGACTTGAAAAGTACAAGCTCACTCAATCCCTTTTGGCAAGTAAACATGGGAAACCTGTGTGTGTACACATCTTAGAGATGAAGTCACACATTGAAAGGTTGACGATGTTGGGTATCGAGATTTCAGGTAAGTTGGCTGTTGAATGGGTTCTTCAGTCGCTTCCTGAATCATATAGTGAGTTCGCAAGAGAGTACTATATGATGGATCATGACGTGACCCTCATTGATTTGACCTATTTGCTTATACCTGCTGAATCAGAAATGATTTGGTGAGCTGGTCAAGCAAATTTGTTTGGTAAATCAAACTCCTAAACTTCAATGGATATTGAAATTGGGGACGTTGGAGATCCAGAAAAGATAGATTCTGAGATAGTTCCATGTGTCATTCCAAAGGAATCCATTGGCTTTTATTGCCAAGAGAAGGGGATTTGGAGATGAAGCTGCCCTATTTACCTAAGAGATCTAAGAGATAGGAGAGTCAAAACGTATGGCTCTAATTTAGGTAAAAACCATTAACTAACTCTTTGAAGTTCCTATTCTAAATTCTTAATACATGATGTGATAAGATTACATTTGATGTTTTGTAGAATCGAAGTAAAGAGAGGAAGCTTAAGGGAAGAACTGAGCGGAATCTAATCGTGAAGAAATAGATTTCGATCACATTACTTGAAGATTAGATTCTTGAGCTACTACTTAGAGTTAGAATAAGAATGCTAAGAAATATGTATTAGCATAGTTTTTCAATGAATTGCATTGTAAGGACAAATTTTTCCGCAATAAAATAAAATTTTGATTTTATATTATTTATTTATCCTTGCGATGGCGTGTATGAAAAATTGATGTTTTGAATGTTTCTATTATTAGCAATAATGGATTTGATTCTTAATTATGCGGAAATGTCGAGAATTTAACAAATAGGGAGAGTTTCTCATCACCCAAGTTTCAATTGGACAGAAACTTGGAATCATGCAACTTGGTTGCATGATGAATGAGAAATTTCATATTTGGAAATTAGACTAATTCGTTGACAAAGTGTCAAGTGAAGGACTAGGAGATCGAGTACACAAATTTGTGTGTTGATCAAGTCCACCACAAGAGTAATAAAGATATTCGTCATGATTTACTAAAGGCTTAGTAAATATGATTATACTTATGAGATTAAGTGTGATACTGAATTGATTGAAAGAGTTTAAATCAATAGCAGAACGAATAAGAAGAATGAAGTAGGCAGAAAGATAAAAGTTTTTCTATTGTAAGAAGAAGGGAGAGTACTTTTTATTATGTTTTATGATAGGCCTCAATGATTAAGAACCATATCTCAATTGATTCTCTAAGTGAGTCTTAGTACAATTGTATGTCTTAGAACATGAATCAAGAATTGAAGAAATGGTTAAACCACAAAGTCAATCATACTTCGTTCCAAAAACAAGTCTTAGAGTTAAGATTGTGACATTGAGTGACAAGTCTTAAGAAGGTTTATAACATTCACAAAATGTGGAAAGTTGTGATGTCTTGGAGAAGACAAAGACCATCTAGGACCAATTTTGTGAAGTGTTTTGTCTTGATAAAAGCTACACTAACTATTGAATATTTGTTTGTCGAGAAATGTTTATTGACAAGAGAATCTTACATGTCAAGGAGTCAGTGGGAGTCTTAATGGCCTTGAAAGGTTTCAAGAACAAATCAAGAATAAACCTTATCGATCATCACTAGCACACGACTTGAGGTTTATAACCTATCGTGTTGACGTTATTTTGTTTCTGTGCCATTCCAATTGAGTTAATTATGCATGTGAGTTCTATGAGTTCTCATTTGAATGCATAAAAGTCAAGGACCTTGATCAATGAAAAGTACATTGATAGGAAAGGGTGAGCTTCTTAACTGCTTGGTAGACATGGTGGGCACTCATGTTACCATAAGGCAAGAAATCAAGATTAAGAGTTCGGTCCATATGAGATTGGATTTGTCGCAAACTTTGGTTTTGACAAATTCGCATGGATAGGAACACATACACAATTAAAATCTAAGTGTCACAAGATTCCCTCCTTCATGAAAATGACTGTGAGGAAATGCTTTCACTAAGAGAGCTTTTAAGAAGATAGTGATTGTGAAAAATTGCATTCTTAAATTCGATTATGGTTACGGTATCCCTTTCCATGATTCGAATTGTGAGATTTGGCAATTAATCTAAATTGTTTAGAGAAACATATGAGCTATCTAAGGCAAAGGTGTATAAGCTTAGATAAAGGATTATCAAATCATTAGGTATTAGAAATATGAACTTAAGAAATTCAATAGGTATTGTTTTTTTTGGAAGTTAAGTTGTTTTCTGAATACATGTCAAAGCTAGTGGGAGCATAAGAGTTATGCTTATATGATAATAATCATCGTGAAAGTGGGAGCATAAAAGTTGTGCTTGTATGATTATTATGGCAAATATTGCAAGTTAGCAATATTATTTATAGAAAACAAGAGTTATACTTTGCAAAGTCGCAAGGGTTGAAAAGTTGTTTTGCTATAATTAAGGGAGAGAATATTATGCTTCATTTCAAATCTAAAGGCTTAGGTTATGGAATGTTAATAAATTTAGTCAAGGATACATAGTGCGTTCTCAAAATTTCGATTATGATTATGGCATCCCTCTTCATAGTTCGAATTGTGAGAACGTGACACATTAAATATTATAGCAAAAGATTGATAAAGTATCATATCTTTATGTAAGACATTATGCGTCGTGTCCCATACGCTTCGGGTATAGGATCGATTGCAAGTGCTATAATATTTGAACATTCTAAACTTTTCTAAATGTCTAGTGCATTTAGAGGGAAAAGGACAAGAATCGGTTTTGACTAAGATAATTAAACAACTATCAAAGGATGATCCAAAGCTCGCTGAGGATTGGTCGCTTGTGAGTAGTTAGAAGTATGGTATTGGATGGAACATATTGACATTATTATGAATAGATAAGATTCTATTAAGAATGAGTTGTCATATGGCAAATATGAAAATGTTTCCATATTGGGAGTTGGATATTGAGAATCTATATCTAGATTAGAAACTTTTATGCAAGAATGGGTGTTCAAAGGAATGTACTTTGAGACATCATATCTATAGAATTGTTTCTTATAGAGATTGGACAAGTATTGATGATTTTCAGCTATGACTTTATGAAAGAATCATTGCATAAAATGTTAGAATCGAGCATAAGTAACAAGAATTTGATATTCTTATACTTGTGATAGGAATTGGGAGTTGTGAAATGAGTATGATTGGAAATGTGTTCATTTGATCTATTTCACAAAGTAAGGACCATAGGTGAACATTGTATGCATGCTAAGAGCATGGGACAAGTGTAGTAATAATTCAAGAAAGAAGTTGATTACCTGAAACAACAAATAATGAGTAATCAATATGGTGATTAAGTAAAATGTTTTATTTATACCCAGAGTTTGGGGCCATATGGGATTAGTATTATTCTTGTGTTTCACTTTGCATGTTTTGACTTCCTGAATAATTAAATTTGTTTAGAACAATCAAATTATTTGAACGGACCATAGCCGTTCATATGTTGGAAGTAAGTATGAATGAAGACTGTCATGAATTGGTTTGTAGATTGTCTAAAGTGTATTAGACATAGCAAGGGTTTGCTGCAACGTTCATGAGTGCTTATGAATATGATTTTGAGCATTGGATTAAAACCACGCTCACTTGGATCACTTCATGGATTTTATCACGAGTTATTGTGAGACGATAATATCTTATATTCTTGAAACCGAGATGTGTGAGTTGTATCTTGTGATTCGGTTACACATTGATAATATGTAAACACACCAGTAACTTGGTGTCATAAAACATATTGTTGTGTGTGATTCGGTGAGTGAGTGCAAGCAAGCATTGAATCAAAGTTTATCTGTTCCTGTAACGACCACAAATTTCAACAAAATTTAAACTTTTCAAAAACAACCCATTTTAATAATGTTATTACAAAAAGGTTTTCAATACATTTATTATCAGAGTATTCCCAGAACCATAACATAAACCATAAACACGAGGAGTGGTACGATCACGCCTTCGCCTTGCCACGGTCTCCTGAAGAACCTGAAAAACATTAAACCACAACTGTAAGCCCGAAAGCTTAGTGAGATACCCCCAAAATACCAACCACATATAAGCCTTTCCAGGCTACGACCTTCGGGTCCAAATCATAATGCCTTCTGGCCCATAACATAGTGCCTTCCGGCCCATATCATACATAACATATATAACATAGAACAGCCATGCACTTCGGGTCTACTGTGTGACTGGTCCGCCGTGTCGGGCCTTCAGTCCACCGGGTCCATCCTCCAAGTCTAGTCATGTCTCTCGAGTCGGCAGTGTGGTTGGTCCGCCTGCACCGGGCCTTCAACTCACCTGGTTGTAACAATTGGTAAAAATAGGAATGATCGTACGATGCTATGTTTTGATTATTAAGCAATATGAGTATTTTATACAGAATGGTTGAAGGAATTTAACCTCTTTTATTTAAATAAGTTATTGCGAAATATAAAACAAGTAGCTATTGATAAATTTCGTTATGATGTATGGCTACGAACCATCACCGGTTTCTGAAATTAGCATATAACATCATTTAAACGCAACAAACATAATTTTTGTATCAACATTTCTCTAGTTGATAAGTAAGTTAGGTTCTATGTAAAACGTTTGCTTAATGGATGTGGAGGATCTAAATTTGACAAATATACGAACCAAAGTGACAAAATGTGTTTAACGATATGGTTAACCGGTTAAATGTCACGAAATTATACATTGGTCAATAAATTTTATATTTAAATAAATTAAAATATAAAATGAATTTTTATAAGGTATAATTAGAATTTATTTAAGTCTTTTTGATTAAAAAGAATAAAACATAAACATTAAAGTTCAAATACACAAAAACTACATTGTTATTTTATACTAAGTATACATGTATGTATTTTATATATGTATTATTATCTAGTGAATGACTAGTTATGGGTCATGAATTAAAGTGATTTCATGTAAGTTTTATGATGTCTAAATCAATTAAGATAAGAGAATTGGTGGAGATAAGTGCCAACTTAATTAATAAGTGCTTAATCACTTAAGACATTTTACTAAGAATGCTTCTTAATCCCTCTTCTAATTTTCGAGATTAAGACCTTCCCTCTCCTTAACTAGAACTCGTAACTAACTAAATAACTAGTAGTTAGTTAGTTAACTAACCCTATCTCTAAGTAACCACCCAAGCAAGTGGCTAGATAAGATCACATCACTTAAACTCACATCCCATCACAAGCTAGTCTAGGTTTTGTCCCCTTATCCTCTTCTACTCTTTCCTCCTTCATATCCACAATTTTTCCTGTTCATTTTACCCTCATTTGACCAGCCAATACTCCAGGGAATTACTCTCAACCTTCATCTCATTTTCAAGAACAAGAACTTCCTTCCAAAGCCATCAAAACCATGAACTAAAGGGTTGTTGTCCCTTTTGTGTTTCAGCCACCATTTCACCCATACACACCTTCCTTTTGCTTGATATTTTTACCACCAACTACCCCTGGAAGTTACTTTTTATGATACTCAAAATTATTGATTCAAAACAGTGAGTAAACTACCCTTTTTCTTGCTCTTTTGCTGTGAAATTTTCGTGACAACAACATAGCCAAAATAGTGGCTGTTTTGGAGCATCAAACAAACAACCAAAAGTTCATCTTCAACGTTCCATTCTTCAAGTATTCACATAAGGTGAGTTCATACCCCTACATTTTCATGTTTTCTTCAAGTTTTAAGGGGGGGGGGGGGTGGGGGAATACAAGTTAGAACACTAAACATAACTTAAATTTAAATGAAAGATTTCTACAGAAAGGTTGAGTCCTATTCACGGACTGTTTTGACCATCTTAAACTTAATATCTTTCAAAACTGTACAATATGAAAATAGTTCAACTTTATACCTTTCTATGTACTACTCGCACGCATTCATACGATTTTTCTACAATTTATGGCGATTTTTATAAAACTGCCTATCATTTCAGAAGTGATTTCGGACCAGTCTGTGAAGATGTTCATTTTCACACTAGTTTGAGACCACTAAAAATCATAATAAAAATTAGGAACAAAGTAGACTCATTTTATAAACTCTCAGAGGTGACGGAATCAGTTTTTGACTTACGATGATTTTTCTATGAGTTTTCTAAAAACAGGGACAGTAAAGGGTAAAAGTGTCAAAAGTGGTTTATAGATTTATTAACACCTTCTAACATTTTTTAGCAATGTTTATACATTAAGAAAGTTAAAAAACAATCATTTAAATATGTTTAATTACCATTTTAACAAAAGTGATAAGTACAAAAAGGTCTTTAGTATCAAACTTAAGGATTATTTCATGCAAAGTTTCTAATAAAAACGTAAGAATATGAACAACAATTACGAAACATACCAAATCATCTTTTAAAATTTATACATATATATAACCATATACATATATACATATATATGTTTTGTTTACAAACTTGTCTTCTACATCGAAAATATACATATATATGTTTTGTTTACAAACTTGTCTTCTACATTAAAAATATACGTATATAGTTTACGAAACTCTACTCCATTTGTTTCCTGTTGAGCAAAGGGTAAAATATTGTCAAATGCATATCTAAAGATTTCACGTCGTTTTTCATAGCTATCCCAGTCTTAGGGGATGATCATTTATACAAACATTTTCACATGTAAATCTGTTTTTATACTAAGTTTTGTGAGACATTAACTTCACGTACGTTCGAGTACACATTTCAAGTCCTGTATTATATACCAGAATCCCTTGGAGGGGAGCATGGTGTTTGTGTATAGATCTATACGGGCTTGACAACCCCGCGCCCTGACTGTTAGCTACAGTCCACCATTTGGGGTGACAAACGTCAGAACATCCCAACGCCTGAAGAACGTTGTGTATAGGCATTTCTAGTCAATAACATGGTTATAAAACTCGAATGGAGTATTAAAAACACATTGATTTACGGGGTTTTTCAGACGTATTGGAAATTTTATACGTACATACATTTACTAGAAACAAACATTGGTCTTGAAAGAAGGCTACATTTATGCTAGTAGAAAATATAGGATTTTCTAGGAACAAACAAACAAGAACAAAACATTTCATTTCATACAAACATTGTCATTTAATACCTATGAAACTCACCAGCTTAAATGCTGATCTACTCTTTCAAAACTACTTGTATGTAGCAGGGATTCAGTAATTACAGGTAACAAACAGCTTTTGAAGAAGGGACGCTGCGACGCCAATTTAAATTCATATTTTGGCATCATATTGTAATTGGTTTTGAACATGTACCTTTTAACAATGTAAACTTTCAATTATATATATATGATGGTTGTATTGCTTTCTTTACTATGTATTCATTTGTTACGTTACCACATGAAGTCATGTGCCCCCGAACGTTTCCGCCGTTCCGGTTTGGGGGTGTGACAGATTGGTATCAGAGCATTGTTTATAGTGAGCTAAATATATCAAACCACATAAGATATACAAAATATAAATACATAGGGACTAAAACTCTCTAACTTAACAATTTCAAAACAGGAACATTAGGGGTCCTTTGCTGTTAAGTCTATGTTTGCTAAGTGTATACCTTAGGGTGGTATATACTAAAAGTTTTATAGACTTAGAATTTGTGATTTTCACTTTACTTCTTTTTCCTTGTTTGGATGTGGATATAAGGTAAGATCACTTATTCGACTGACTATTTAATCTTGACTGTATGTGACCTGTATACACAAGGAAACCATAGAAGGACCAGGAATGGACCGAGATTTCACGAAAAATGTAAGTGCATATAAACATACTAGTAAGGAGTCATATTGGCAACAAAACAGAAAGTATTAAGATAAGTTAAACACTGCGAGTAAGCCTCAGGGTATGTAATCATGTCTGGGATAAATATAGCCTGATCAACTATATTTATCCAAGAGGTGACCAACGTATGCCGAGGAATGGTCGTAGTGGATGACGAGTCTAAAACTTACCAACAAACCATACAAAGAAAACTTTAACATACAAATTTAAAATACTATAGGAGTATTTTGCGTTACAATAGAACCACACACTTAGATTCTTCATATGCTTCTTACCCCTATTCTCGCATAGGCATATCAGCTAGACTTCATCTCCGCATAGACCGCTACTATCCTGCCACCGAAGCCAATAGATGGATCAAGAAGGATCTAGAAGAAGATTTCGAAGAGTACGAATAGATGAAATACGAGGAAGAAGATTTCCGAGAAGGGACCAGATGGAGAAAGAAGTTCGGGAGATACCATCAATAAACCTTACCCTATCAAGAGGAGTGTGAGAACCTCCACCTCTCATTTTAGGAAGCAACCCGCAATTAACTACCTAGCCACACATATAGACCGGAGAGGACAACCGATGATCCACAACCGACATAAACTCACTGCACCGTAGCTCGGGCCATAACACCTATAGACCGACAAGCGGATCAAGAGAACAATATGGATCACCTACACTCCTTAGAAAAGGAGATAGTCGTTATAGGACAAAGAACCCTTACAGCTACAAACTGGACAGTCATCACAGAACTGAGAACAGAGGAGGCCACTCGCGAAATAGAATCATGCCGACACATGAAGGTAATCAGCATATTGGTGCAACACTAGTTCAATAAATAGACCCTACAACATTTCAAATTGCGGTAACAGCCGCCGTGACAGCAGTCATGGCACACCTCGGTGCTAACAACACAAACAAAAGCGGGAACGGCGCCGAAAGTTTCAATCGTAATAACAACCAGGGACACCCCGAGTATGTTCCTGCAACGATGCCCCAAATCAAGGACGTACCAAAAGACAACAAACAGTGACATTCCATACCACCACCATCCCTACTACCTCAGTGCCGACAAGACCATATGTTGGAAACCTGCCAAAATACACCAAGTGTAGCTTTCATCACAAAGGAAAGTGCAGGGAAATGCACTGCAAGAACTGTAATGAAAAGGGGCATACCACAAATTTCTATAGGGTGCCGGCTCAGCAGACCGCCCAGAACACAAAAGCTGGGATGAGTCGGACTTGCTACAGATGTGGAGAAGTAGGGCATTTCATAAAGGAGTTCCCGGAGACTAAAAACAAATATGTCAGGAGCGTCGGAAGTGTTTTAGCAACAGAGCGTGGGAAAGCAGTAATAGAACCCGCTGAGATTCCGGTACGTTTATTCCCGATAGCAGATATGCATGGATACTATATAATAGCAACGCGGAGAGGAGTATTGTGAGTTGTAGATTTAATCAATTTCTCAACCAAAAACCTCAAAAACTTAATCGAAATATTTACAGTAGAATTGGAATAATCAAAAGCACTAGAGACGTGGACATAGGGTGCACTCTAACACTAAATCAACCAATTCGTTCAAATCATCCTAACATCGGTTACAATAAAAATTTACATCATTTTCATTTTAACAACGTATTAGTTAGTTTCTTCACCATACCGATATCATATATTAAGAAAAGGCCATTTGCCTAAACCCATCGAGTAATAGAACCCTCGTTGTCTATGGCGACAAACCGGACACAATCCCCCGACTCACCTTTTACAAAAAGACTTAGAAGTACCTACATAGGAGGTACCATGTCGTCCTAGTCTGTGCTGTGGATAAGAAACAAGAAGAGAAAGACATCATGGATGTTGAAAAAGTCGTAACCTTCTCGATATATTCCGAGAAGATCTCCTGGGAATACCATCCGTACGGCAACCCGAGTTCAAAAATCAACCTAAGTGCAGTAGTTGTGGAAAAGGGTTGTTGTAAATGCCATCTCACCCAAGTTAATCACCCCACTCAAGTAGAGACTATGGACCCATACTAGTGAATCTATGATTACTAAGTGTATATATTGGAGCCCTATATAATTAAGATTCTACGGACTTAGGGTTGGTAATTCCGCATTAAATCCTTTTCCTTGTTTGGATGTGGGCTTAGAATAGAATCACCGATTCAACTGTCTTTTCAATCTTAATTATATACGACTTATAAACACAAAGAGATGATAGATGAATCAGTTATGAGTCATACCATGAACTCCATGACAAGTTACCTAGGACAATGGATGGACATGCTACCACTTGAGCGATCGTAGACAAATCAACCAAACCCACACACTTTCTACCGACCAAGGCTACAAAGAAAAATAGAAAAGTTGACAGGAGCATATCACAAGAAGATTGCGAGACTACAGAGTATACCACTATCTATCAATTTGGATAAGGGATAGGTGATTCGCCTCGTTTTTTCGATATTCGTTAAAGAAGTCCTTTTTATCACCCTCAAAGTGAAAGACAAAGAGGAAGAACCATTCATCGAATCCTTATACAACATCAACTATTACATTAACATTAAAGTCGCGTCATTCGAAGCTCTCTGCAAAAGCAAGTGTAGATCACCTCTTTGATGGGATGAGGTAGGTGACACGCATATATCTAACAGGCAAGTTCCTAACAACACTCTCACCAGCCCCCAGATCATACAAGAAACTACAGAGAAGATTGTTCAAACCCGTGAACGATTGAATGCATCCCAGGATCGGAAGAAGAGCTTGTCTGATGAGACTCTTGTTATTCCACTGGATGAAATTGAAATCAAAGGAAGTCTAAACTTCATCGAAGAACCAGTGGAAATCATGGATCAGAAGGTCAAAAGGACAAAACAAAGTCGCATGCCCATAGTGAAGGCTCGTTGGAACGCCAAGAGAGGACCGAAATTCACTAAGGAATGCGAGGATCAAAAAAAAAAACACCCCCAATTGTTTAGTGATATCCCGTCTACAAGTTGAATTTCGGGGCGAAATTCTTTTAACGGGGGGAGAATATAACAATTGGTAAAAATAGGAACGATCGTACGATGCTATGTTTTGATTATTAAGCAATATGAGTATTTTATCAAGAATGGTTGAAGGAATTTAACCTCTTTTATTGAAATAAGTTATTGCGAAATATAAAACAAGTAGCTATTGATAAATTTCGTTATGATGTATGGCTACGAACCATCACCGGTTTGTGAAATTAGCATATAACATCATTTAAACGCAACAAACTTAATATTTGTATCAACATTTCTCTAGTTGATAAGTAAGTTAGGTTCTATGTAAAACGTTTACTTAATAGATGTGGAGGATCTAAATTTGACAAATATACGAACCAAAGTAACAAAACTTGTTTAATGATATGGTTAACCGGTTAAATGTCACGAAATTATACATTGGTCAATAAATTTTATATTTAAATGAATTAAAATATAAAATGAATTTTTATAAGGTATAATTAGAATGTATCTAAGTGTTTTTGATTAAAAAGAATAAAACATAAACATTGAAGTTCAAATACACAAAAACTACATTGTTATTTTATACTAAGTGTACATGTATGTATTTGTATATATGTATTATTATCTAGTGAATGACTAGTTATGTGTGACATCCCCACATTTCTCGGCCAGAAAAGACCGATTTAATTTATGCTTTTTAAAATAAAATCAGAGAAATCTTTTTATAAGATATTGTGGAATTGGTCCCCAAACAATATATGATAAAAGTTTATCAAAATCCTTCATTAAGAAGGTATATATTTTCCATATATATCAAAACCTCGGGATGTCATGTTCCGATACAGATCAAAACCATAAACAAGACATTATAAGCCTTTCAACAGTTATTTACAACTACTGGCCTATAATCCAAAAATCTCTCGTTATCCTCCGACTATGCTCGGGGTCCACTACCTGTAATCATAAAACTGAGTGGGTCAGGCTTGGGAGCCTGGTGAGCATATAGGGTTTTCAACCCACAATATTAATATACTTATTAAGTTCACCAATCAACAATAACCCTGATTACCCATTCCCGTTGTCCTCACTTTACGTCCCTAAACACCTATCACAAGGGACCTAGCCTAAGGATTATCATCGGGATGGACACTACTGCTAAGGGGTTTCCTGAGCCATACATGTCCTTAAGGCAACCATGAGGGGGATGAAGTACGCCAATGAACATTTAATTCATCAACACCTACAAGTTGCGAACCTGCTAGTGTTCCACTAGACTATCTAGAAAGTCCGTGGTAGTCATCTATACTTCGCTAGATGACTACAACAACAACGACAACAACATCAACATCGAGGCCTCTCACCATTTTAACACACAACAACTATTTCATCTACCCATGTTCTACCCAACATATTTTGTAGATAAAAATCATATACAGTTTAAAACTTGTATAAAACATCAATTCAACAGTCACCTCGAATAAACAATTAGCATATTTACACATAACACGTATTTCAAGGTAAATACTTCATATCTATGTGTAAATTGAAAGTAACTACACACTCACGTATTTTGGTGAAAATCAGGCAGCAATTCGTTTCCTAAAACGATCGTTTCTAATAAAACCGGGAGTTTTATTGAGAAACCGGGCTTTGCGAAAGGTTAGGCTTCGAAACCGAAAAGATAAATTTTCCGGGCTTCTCGAGCACTTCGTGGGGTATTCCGGGCTTTACAATTGATACCAGGGCTTTGCGGGATGTTAAGATGAAGAACATATGGGTTTAGGGGTTAAAAGTGACAAAATTCCAAAAGTAACCGGGAACCCTCGCAGGTAGCCTTCTATTTATAGGGTCCGAAGTTCTGATCCAATGGCTGAGAAGTCTCCTGATCCGACGGCTAAGAAGGCTCGCAGAGGGGGTGGCTCACACATGGCTCGCACATGCGAGGGCTATCTGGCGGCTTCTAAGTGGACCGCGGCTTGCTGGCGCACCTGCGAGGCTCGGAGCTGGGTGCGAGGTTCGGACAGAAGGCTGGCAGCTTCGGATTGGGCCTCCTCCTCGGTCGAATCAGAAGATGACACGTGCCTTCGCATGACTCAGCAGCCTCGGTGACTCAGCAGCCTGATGACTCAGTAGCCAGGTGACTTAGCAGGACACGTGTCACATTCTAAGCGAGGGTGACATGGCAATTGTGACTATGCGAAATTTCTTGGTTTTTGTGCTAAAACTTCTAAAATCCATAACTTTCGCATACGAGCTCTGTTTTTGACGTTATTTATATGCACGCGTAGCTAAAATTACGATCTACAAATTCCGTTTAGACTTCGTCGGCTAATTTTGAATCTAAATTTTATATTATTATTTTTAACAGACTGGGACAGGAAATCCGTTAAAAATTCATAACTTCTTCATCCGACGTCCGTTTTCGTCAGACTTTTTACCGTTGTGCTCCTAATGACGAGACCTTCAATTCTTGTTTAGGTTGTGTCGGCTAAAAATCGCTCTATGTAAAATTCGAGTTTTTAGCTGTCTATTGCTACGCTGAAACTTCGAAAAATCATAACTTCCTCATACGAAGTCAGATTTGGGCGTTCTTTTTATCGAACTTCTCGGTTTAACGAATACTATGACTTTCGTTTAGATTACAAAGGCTAAAAAGTAGTTTATCAAAAACTCAGTTTTTACGACATTCAGCACCGTGCCGATTTTGTCGCGAAACTACGACATGTCATAACTTCTTCATTATAACTCGGATTTTGGTATTCGTTATATCCCCGAAATCCTTGTTTCGACCACTACAACTTTATGTAAAGATATCGGGCTTATCTCACACTTTAATTTTGACGCTTATTTTTAGTCTTAATTAATTAAGCCCTAATAATGAAGCATAAAACACATAATTCACATAATATTCACATAATTCCTCTTCATTTCTTCAAAATGAGTTACAAAGGTTAACCTAGACTATCAAATCAATATAAATGCCTAGGCTAGAAACACGAGTGTTACAATTCTCTCCCCCTTAGGATGATTCCGTCCCCAGAATCACATATCACCAAACAACTGCGGGTAGCGACTCATCATGTCACTCTCTGTTTCCCAAGTGAGATTTGGTCCATTCGTATGTTTCCAATGCATAAGCACTAAATCGACCATCTTGTGTCGTAACTTCATAGTCTTACGGTCAACAATTGCCTCAGGTTCTTCGATCAACCTTTTGTTTTCATCCAACCTTAACTCAGAAATCGGAATTATGTCGGGCACATCTCCTGTGAACTTTCTCAAGTAACACACATGAAAGGTGTTATGAATACCTTCCAGTTCTTCCGGTAACTCTAGCTTCTAAGCTTGATTCCTGATCCTCTGAAGAACATTAAATGGTCCAATAAACCTTGGACTCAACTTCCCTCGTTTCCCAAATCTTATAAGTCCCTTCCACGGCGAGACTTTAAGTAAAACCAAATCTCCAACATCGAAGGATATCGATTGTCTTTTCTTGTCAGCATAACTCTTTTTTCGATCTTGAGCAGCTAACATCCTTTCCCTTATCACTTTCAACTTTTCAGCAGTCTCATGGACTATTTCAGGTCCCATAAACTGCTTTTCCCCAGCTTCCAACCAACATGATGGCGTTTGACACTTCTCCCCATAGAAAGCGTGATACGGTGCCATCTTAATTCTTGAGTGGAAACTATTATTATAGGAGAATTATACTAAAGGTAAGTGTTCATCCCAATTACCTTGGAATTCTAGGGTACATGCTCTCAGCATATCCTCCAATGTTTGAATCGTTCGCTCGCTCTGACCATCGGTTTGCGGATGGTAAGTTGTACTCAAACACAACTTGGTACCCAATTCCTCTTGTAGACTCCTCCAAAACCTTGAGGTAAAATGGTTGTCACGATCGGACACAATCGTTAACGGAACACCGTGAAGCCTCACAATTTCCTTCACGTAAGAATTCGCAAGTTTATCCATAGACCATTTCTCTTTGGCCGTTATGAAATGCGCACTCTTAGTGAAGCAATCAACGACCACCCAAATCATGTCGTGACCGTTCCTTGTTCTGGGCAGTTTAGTCACAAAATCCATGGTGACGTCTTCCCATTTACCCATGGGTACGGGTAAAGGTTCTAAACTCCCATACGGTTTCTGATGTTGTGCCTTAACCCTAGCACAAGTTACACACTCGGCCACATACTTAGCAACATCAAGCTTCATCGTCGGCCACCAATAATAGGGTTTTAGAGCCCTATACATTTTCGTACTGCCGGGATGAATTGAGTACATGGTCTTGTGAGCTTCTTCCATCAGAATATCTCTTATTCCGCCCGTCTTAGGTACCCAAATTCTATCTTGAAATACCTTCAACCCTTGGTTGTTTGTACCGAACACTAACGTTTTGCCCAAACGTTCTTCCTTTCGGTCATTTTTCTCTAAAGCTTCCTCTTGAGCTTTCTTTATACTTTCCACAGTTGTCGAGAAAACTTCAATTCTCAACGCTCTTGGCCTTTTCTTTTCAAGGTTTACCTTCCGACTGAGAGCATCGGCAACAACATTTGCTTTACCAGGGTGGTAAAGTATCTCACAGTCGTAGTCCTTGAGTAACTCTAGCCAGCGTCGTTGCCTCATGCTCAATTCCTTCTTGAGGGGGGTTGTCGATTGGGTGCTTGCTACAAATGTGGCAAGGAGGGCCATATGCCAAGGATTGCCCCAAGGGATTTATGGTTTGCTTTCATTGCAACCAGACTAGCCATCGGAAGGTCGAGTGTCCACAGTTGCATCAGGGGTCAGCACAGGGATCTGCACCTGCTTCTAGGTTACTGAGGTTCGATCAGTGAAGGCCGAGGCTCTGAAGGATCGTGGGAGAGCTTTCCAGTTGACTGCGGAGGCGGTCCTCGCATCGACCGATGTTGTGGCTGGTATGTATTCTGTATTTATCTTTTTTAGTTGAGATATTGCGCTTATATGATGATATGCGTATGTACTTTTCTTGTGAATTATGTACCTGCTTTGGTGTTATTTGACTCGGGTGCGAGTCGGTCATTTGTTTCCTTGGCATTTAGTCAGCACATTAGTATCCATTGAGAGGCGTTGAGTCGACCTCTGTGAGTTTCCATAGCTGACAAGCGAGCAGTGTATGCTACGGATGTGATTCGAGGATGTATCCTTGAGATCTTCGGTGTGGAGTTCCTGATAGATCTGGTCCCGATTGCGATAGGGGACGTGTGTGTTATAGTGGGCATCGATTGGTTGACCTGATTTGGAGCTGTTATACACTACGCGCGTCTGTTGGTGACGATACGAGACCCTAGTAGGGGAGTACTTACGGTGTATGGCGAGGGAACCCGATGTGGGTTAGCGTTTTGCTCGGCTACCAGGGCGAGACAGAGTTTGCAGCAGGGCTGCAGTGGATTCGTAGCCTATGTGATGGACACGCGAGTGTATGCTGGGAGGCCAGGTTTGATTGATGAGGTTCTAATAGTGTGCGAGTTCCCGGATGTTTTTCCCAAGGAATTTCCAGGTGTGCCTCTCGAGAGGTAAATGGAGTTCCGTATCGATTTGGTTCCGGGAGCAGCACCTGTCACCAAGGCGCCTTATCGCATCGCGCCCCCAGAGATGCAAGAGTTATCCACGCAGCTTCAGGAGCTGCTGGGGAAGGGGTTTATTCGACCGAGTAGCTCACTTTGGGGAGTACCGATCCTTTTTGTCAAGAAAAAGGATGGTTCGCACCGGATGTGCATTGATTACTGGGAGTTGAACAAGTTGACGGTCAAGAACCGTTATCCGTTGCTGAGGATCGATGATTTGTTCGATCAGTTGAGGGGGGTGTCTTGGTTCTCCAAGATAGATTTGAGGTTGGGTTATCATCAGATGAGGATTCGGGATGAAGATATCTAGAAAACAGCGTTCAGAACTCGTTATGGGCATTACGAGTTCGTGGTGATGTCTTTTGGGCTCACCAATGCACCAGCCGTGTTAATGGATCTCATGAACAGGGTGTGCAGACCGATGCTGGATCGGTCGGTGATCATATTTATTGATGATATTTTGGTGTATTCGAGATCTAGAGAACAACATGAGGAGAATTTGAGAGAGATCCTTGGAGTTCTGAGATCGGAGAGGCTTTATGCCAAATTCTCCAAGTGTGAGTTCTGGTTACGAGTGGTCCAATTCTTGGGACATCTCATCAACCAGAATGAGATATTGGTTGATCCGGCCAAGATTGACGCGGCCATGACATGGGAGGTGCCAAGATCGCCCACCGAGATTAGGAGCTTTCTAGGATTGGCCAGCTATTATCAGAGATTTATTAAGGTTTTCTCCAAGATCGCCGTGCCACTCACCAAGTTGACCTGGAAGGGTGTCATTTTCCTAGGGTCCGGAGCAGCAGACCTCATTTGAGACACTTCGCTAGAAGTTGTGCGAAGCTCCGGTGCTCGCACTCCTGGAGGGGATGGAGGATTTTGTGGTGTACTGTGATGCATCGATATCCGGGTTGGGAGCAGTGCTTATGTAGAGGGGGCATGTGATAGCATATGTATCGAGGCAGTTGAAGCCTCATGAGTCGAGGTATCCCACCCATGACCTAGAGCTGGGGGCTGTGGTGTTAGCCCTCAAGATCTGGCGTCACTATCTATATAGGGTCTGGTGTACCATATACATGGACCACAAGAGTTTGAAGTACTTGATGGATCAGCCCAACCTGAATATGCGCCAGAGGAGATGCTTGGATGTGGTAAATGATTATGATTGTGAGATCTTGTACCACCCAGGCAAGGCTAATGTTGTAGCCGATTACTTGAGCCGTAGGGCGGAGAGCGCCCCGATACGAGACATTTGTATGAGATTGACAGTGATAACTCCGGTGTTGGACACCATTCGAGGGCCCATGTAGAGGCCGTGAGACTAGAAAACCGCAAGAGGGACCGGTTCATCGGGAAGAGTTGTACGTGAGGGAGGCGGTATCGCGGCATGGAGTTTTGATCTTGATTGTTTCAGACCGAGATGTGTGTTTTACTTCTAGATTTTGGAAGAAGTTTCACGAGGAGTTGGGTACGAGGCTGCATTTCAGTACCACATACCACCCACAGACGGACGGACGAAGTGAGCGGACGATTTAGACGCTCGAGGACATGCTTCGGGCATGTGTATTGGATTTTAGAGGGAGTTGGGACACATATTTTCCCTTGGCTAAGTTTTCCTATAACAATAACCATCACTCGAGCATTGGTATGCCACCCTTTGAGTTGTTGTATGAGAGGAGGTGTCGGACCCCCATTTGCTGGGGTGAAGTAGGGCACGTGTGATGGGTAGTACGGAGATAGTACTTCGGACGGCAAAGCAGATATAGCAGGTCAGACAGAGGTTGTTGACTGCCCAGAGTCGCCAGAAAAGTTATGCAGAGAGGCGAAGATCCGAGCTCGAGTTTCAGGTTGGGGATTTTGTACCCCTGAAGGTGTCTCCTTGGAAAGGAGTGATTCGATTCAGGAAGAGGGGCAAGCTGCGTCCACGGTATATTGGCTCGTTTAGAGTGATTGTGAGGGTAGGCAGAGTAGCATATCGATTGGAGCTACCTGCGGAGTTGAGCCAGATTCATGATACCTTCCATGTGTCTCAATTGAGGAAGTGTGTAGTCGATGAGTCGGCGGTAGTGCTGTTGGAGGATATTCAGGTGGATGCGGGTCTGAATTATGCTGAGAGACCAATTGCGATTCGGGATCGGAAGATCAAGGTTCTGAGGAACAAGGAGGTACCGTTGGTGCACGTTCAGTGGCAGCATCGGAAGGGGTCCAAGCTGACGTGGGAGTCAGAGTCAGAGTCTCAATGGGAAAACTTTTACACACTCAAAGGATTAAACTTACAAATATTCAAATCTGGAAAATATAGGATTTTCTAGGGATTTTACTATTTTCAAACATTACTCACAGCTTTTACATTACATGATTGTAAACACTTTTATACAAGCAATGGCACTAAATTCTTATGAACTCACCAACTTTATGCTGATACTCGTTTTCAAAATAACTTGTATTCTCAGGTCGTCAGTAGACAGGTACAGATGCAACTTTTGAGAAGACAGAGCACATACAAGACTCCTCTTAATTTTTTATTATACTTTTTGGTGTCTAACAAACTGTACAGAATACTCTTGTATTACAATTACTGTATTAATGGAATGGATGTTGTTGCTTGTTTTTAGTATTATACATTGTTATGATACTGTACATGACGTCCTCCACCCCAGAACGTATTCCGCCGTTCTAGATTTTGGGGCGTGACAGATTAATATCAGAGCATTTTTTATAGTGAATCAAGTATATCAACCCATAAAAGATATACAAACTATAAACACTTCGGGACTAAAACACTTTGACCAAGAATATATGCTTTTAAATACTAAAATATTTAACTAAGTATATATATATATATATATATATATATATATATATATATATATATATATATATACATCCATTAATACAAAGAATCAATATCATACTAGAACAGAACAAAAGTATTAAGATTGTTGGACAACACAATTAGGCTTAGAGACATATAGTCACATCTGGGCGGATGTAGCCTGATCAACTACATTTTCCTAGGAGTGACTAGCATGTGCCTAAGAGTGAATGTGATGTTGCAACAACTCTAAAAACTTACCTACACTACCACAAAAACGTTAGAACAAGAATACTATAGGAGTATTCTGCATTTTATTAACTGCATATGTGATAAGTAAAAGGGTCGTTATTAGTAGGGCAATAGTTACTAAGTGGATACACCACAGATACATGTGACTAAGGCGCTATAGACTTGAATCTGTGACCTTTGCTCCATTTCGTGTTCTTTTTTGATTGTGGACTTATAGTTAGGATCACTTATTCGAAGGTCTTTCCTGCTTTGGTTACATGTAATTGGTATGCACTATGAAAGTATTGGGTCAGCTAAAAGCGATCATACTATACGTTTCTTAGATTAGCACGTCTATTAACTATTCTTTTCCCCATTCTCGCGTAGATAGCATGGCTGGTTTCCACCTTCCCGGTGATCCATACTATCCAAACCAAGGCAATGGGGGATGGCTCGATGAGGATTCAGAAGATGATCACCCGATCCCTTTGGATTATCATCGTGCATAAGGATTTTCGGATAGCTCCGACTCCGAACCAGAAGTCAGCAACCTACCCCCAGTAGCTCCAAACACTAACCTCGTCCAGCATTTCAAGGTCCCACTCCTATGTAGGCAATAACCTTGAACCGATGGAGCGATGAACAGGGTCAACCTTTACCTCTCAACGGAGACCGAAGCTTCTACACCATAAGCGAGGGAGGTTCAGCGGACCGAGTCTTGCCCATCATGGTCCGAAGGATTGCCAGGAATGTCGAGCAAGGTCAAGCAGCCATTGGCAGAGTTGTGGAGGTTGATGCCAAATCTAACGTTAACACTGTCCATATCCGTCAACTGGAACAAGCTATGGATAGGTCTAGGAGGACCAATGAGGCTCTGCAGCAACATGTAGCTGCATCCCGAGCCAAAGTCAGGGAACTCCGGGTGCGTCCGAAAGCACAGGGACGACATCTTCAAGAAGTCGTGCGCTAGTTGGCTGACCTTAGGTTTCGCCCGAGGGATGCCCGTCGCCAATAGAAGATGTCCACTTATCTCCCTCTTTTGTTTAAGGAATAGCCTTTTCTCTTCTATGCTTGGTAGAGCACTTGTCTGTAAACATTTCTAACTCTGAAAGTACTTTACCTAGACTCCTAGACTACCAACATTTTCCCTTATGGTTTGATGTAAGACCTACTATTAGGTCACTTTTCACGAACTCATATTACATCATTAATACCAGTAATATTGGCAGTTACCTACTCTGTTTCTATGACTCTACCTGATGGTTGGACTATGTCGATTTAGACCATGAAACACTCTCATCATGTTCTGCAATTGATTGTTATTATTGTCATCATTTCTATAAACTTTCAGTAAAAGACGCCTCCCCGCAAGCACCCAAACAGAGGCAGACCTGCGACTCAAACTCCACCTCCGCCACCTCCTCCTCCGCAGTTCGATCCGGTGCTGTTTCAGAAAGTTGTGACTGCAGCTGTGACAACAATAATGGCCCAAATGAATTCTGGCGATGCAAGTGGAGCCGGAATGGGCACCAACTCTAGACATGGTGAAATCCATACACGTACGCAGGGTGCCCCTATAAGGATTTCATGAACTGCAAACTGGTATTCTTTAATGGGACTGGAGGGATCCTCGCTCTGTCCTAATGGATCGAAAGGACTGAAGCTATCTTCGAATGTGCTCATGCCCCGAAGAAAGAAAGATAAAGTTCGTTGCTGCCACTTTCACCGAAAGGGCCTTGACATGGTGGAATGGCCATGTCAAATCACTCTCCTTGGTAACAGCCAACGCCATGGGCTGGGACACACTGAAGGACCTATTGATGAGAGTGTACTGCCCTATGGGCGAAGTTAAGAAACTCGAAGAAGAACTTTGGAACCTTAAAATGAAGGGGACCGACATAGTAGCATATACTGCCAGGTTCTACAACCTGGTAGCTATGTGTCCTAACATGATCCCTACTGAAAGCAAGAAGATAGAACGATACATCTGTGGTTTAGTGCCCCCGTATCGAGGGAACGTTTTAGCATCACGCCCTACGACCTTTGACAGCGCCAAGGAATTGGCCCAAAGGTGGATTGATCATGAAACTCCCTCCAGCCCATCAACAACCACGACGATTACCACTGCACCACCAAAATCAACCAACAACAATATGAAGCGTTGGGATAAAAAGAAGGGCAAGAAAAGTCAATCCTCTTCCAAAATCCAACAAATGGTGGCCGTCCATGCTGCCACCACTCTTGCTACCCTTGTACCAACCAAATCCTCTGTTGGAAACCTACCCAAGTGCCCTAAGTGTCCCTTCCATCATAACGCCCCCTGCCGTGAATTGCACTGCACTAACTACGACCGGAAGGGCCATACCGCCCGGTTTTGCAGATCCCAACCCAAACCTATCTCTCAAGTCCCCAGCTCGGGAGTGAGCCAGGGCTACTATGGCTGCGGTGAGGTAGGAAATATCAAGAAAAACTGTTCGAAAGCCGGGAATACGAGAGGAGTAGGAAGACTACTTGCTATTGGCCCCAATAAAGCAGTAGCAGACCCCATAGTAGTCATGGGTACGTTCCTTCTTGATAACTCTTATGCTTTTATTCTATTCGATAGTGGAGCAGAAGGAAGTTTCGTAAGCCATAACTTTAGCCAATTACTTAAGCAATCCCCACAACCACTAAAAGAAACTTTCGTCGTAGAAATGGATAATGGAAAGACAGAGAGTTCTAATGAAATTTACATAGGTTGTATCCTCACGCTAGATAATCATTCGTTTCCAATCGATCGCATACCAGTATCGATCAAGAGTTTCGATGTCATTGTGGGCATGGACTGGTTGAGTCTCCATCGTGCTGATATCCTGTGCTTCGACAAAGCCATCCGCCTAAAGCTATCGAATAACGAGACTCTGTTAATATACGGAGACAAAACCAGTACGAGTCTTCAAATCATCTCGATTATTCAAGCCCAGAAATACTTACGTAAAGAATATCGTGTGTTCCTTGCACACGTTGTTGACACAAGCCGCCAGAAAGCGAAAGATCTAAAAGACTTCCCCGTAGTATGCGACTTCCCCGACGTTTTCCAGAATAATTACCAGGCTTACCTCCGCAACGTCAGGTCGAGTTTAGGATCGACTTAATTCTAGGAGCTACCCATTAGATAAATCACCCTATCGTCTAGCGCCTGCTGGGATGCAAGAACTATCCACTCAACTTAACGAGCTGCTCAATAAGGGTTTTATAAGACCAAGCTTCTCACCCTGGGGAGCGTCGGTCTTGTTCGTAAAGAAGAAAGAGGGATCGTTCCGTATGTGTATCGACTATAGGGAGCTCAACAAACTCACGGTAAAAAATCGCTACCCTCTTCCTCGCATAGACGACCTATTCGACCAACTGCAAGGGGCGAGTTACTTTTTCAAGATTGATCTAAGGTCCGGGTATCATCAATTACGATTGCTCGAGGAGGATGTTCCTTAAACAACTTTCCAAACTCGTTATAGACACTACGAGTTCGTAGTGATGACCTTCGGACTGACCAACGCACCCGCAATATTCATTGACTTAACGAATAGGGTGTGTCGTCCTTACTTGGATCAGTTCGTCATCGTTATCATTGATGCCATACTTGTCTACTCTCGGACTCTCGGAGTAAGGAGGAGCATAATGATCATCTACAATGAGTCCTAGAAACCCTATGATCAGAGAAGTTATATGCGAAGTTCTCTAAGTGCGAATTCTGGATTCGAAGAGTTGAATTCTTAGGACCGTGGTTAGCGAGGAAGGAATCCACATGGACCCATCCAAGATTAAAGCTATTAAGAACTGGTCAGCACCAAGGACGCCTACAGAAAATCGTCAATTTCTAGGTGTCGCTGGCTACTACCGCAGATTCATTCAGAACTTCTCTAGGATCGCGGAAACCCTTACCACATTGACCCAGAAAGGGATGACCTTTGACTGGGGAGGGAAACAGGAGAAGGCATTCCATACCTTGAAACGAGGCTTTTGCACCGCACCAATACTGTCCTTCCCCTAGGGGACAGAAGATTTTGTAGTATACTGCGATGCGTCCAATAAGGGACTCGGTTGTGTCATGATGCAACAAGGTAAGGTCATCGCCTATGCCTCGAGACAGCTGAAGACACATGAAGTTAACTACACCACACACGACCTCGAATTAGGAGCAGTTGTATTCGCTCTAATGATTTGGAGACACTACCTATATGGTACGAAGAGCACGATATACGCTGACCATAAAAGCCTCCAACACATATTGAACCAGAAGGAGCTCAATATGAGACAACGACGGTGGGTCGAGCTACTCAATGATTACGACTGCGAGATTCATTATCACCCGGGAAAAGCCAATGTAGTAGCAGACGCGATAAGTCGAAAGGAATATTCCAGTCGAAGAGTCAAGTCATTAACAATGACCATCCATTCACATCTATCCCCGCAGATTAAGGAGGCTCAGCTCGAAGCTTTGAAACCTGAGAATGTAGCGGGAGAATCTCTACGAGGAATGGATAAGAACTTGGAGGTCAAGGGTGACGGAGCCTTATATCTCATGGACCGAATCTGGACACCGCTGTTGGGTTTTGAGCATTCTAACACTCTTATGGTGTACATGCAACCCTATAACCCTTGGATCTGTGATTTGTCTATCATACATGCAAATAAGAACTTTCCAAGGCTTTAATCCTAACTAGCATATTATGAAGCCCTTATACTACAAAGTACTAGTTAGATGACATACCTTTGGATGTAGCTTGTTGTCTACAAGCTTTAAGAGCTTAGCCTCAAAAGTGTGGAAGCCTCAAGTGGAATCACAAATCACTAAAACACCTTGGAAGACTTTAGAGAATATGGATACTTGGTTCTCTCTAGTGAAATCGGCTAGCCCTCTTAGTGTACCCACACTAGTGCCAATTTCACCAACCAATGACATCTTTATATAGTACGGAGACTAGGGTTAAACCCATGACCTTTCATTTCATATGATCCATGGGTTAAACACTCCATGGACTATCCATGAAAGCTTAGCCCAACCTAAATGAATTTGGCTCATTCCATATATAAGACTCTATATTTAATTAGTTCATTTTGATCACTTAATTAATTATAAATTAATTCTTGATCAATACTAATTAAATAATATGATTATATATTAATATATTAGAACTTATAATATATTAATATAAATCATACATATACTATTCTCAAAAGACTATCCATATAAATTGTGTAGGTGAAGTGCAACCCAAATGGACCATGTCGGGTCGGGTCAAGTACATACCAAATATAGTTATGGACTTAGACATTAATCCAACAGTCTCCCACTTGGATAAGTCTAAAACTATTATTGAGTATGACTTCAAAACCTAACTGGCAATCGTAGCTCTTAAAGTCGCTGTCGAACTCTGACCTTGTAAATGACTTGTCCATTAGATAAGGGATCATATATTCCTCCATTCTAGATATCATATGGACTGAGACATGGATTATAATCATTCTCTCTGTCCATTTGTTGTTTACCAATTTCCAATTCATGACGACTGACTGATTGAACAAATCAAATCACTCCTGGCTTGGCCAAACACTCACATGTGTCATCATTAAATCATTGAGGGGCCCATAGATATCGCTTTTATCCCGAAGTTAAAAGGAATGGATAAACTTCGACTCATATGGCTTGTTCTACTACTTGTTGAATCATACATAAAGGCACGTTTTATAACATCGAGTGACCAATGCGTTTTCATGCAATCAATATACTATCAACTCATAGTAACAACTCATATCTCTAGGTTTGAAGAATATAAGATATTATCGTCTCATGATCACTCGTGATAAAATCCATGAAGTGATTCAAATGAGCACGGGTTGAATCCAATACTCAGAACTTATGAGCACTCATGAGTGTTGTAGCACAACTTTGTCCACCAACTTGGACCTATACAAGCCAACCCATGACAGTCTTGATTCATATCTACTTCCAACATATGACCGACTGTGGATGGTTTGAATAACGTAGTCATTCCGGAAGAATAACCTAGTTTATTATGGAAGTCAAAACATGCAAAGTGAAACACAAGAATAAATGAATCAAATATGGTATCAAACCCTATGAATATATATAAACACGTTTATTTATCACCATACTGATTACTCATTATTCATTGTTTCGGTTTTATCAACTTTAGACTTGAATTAAAAACACTAGTTGTCCCATGCTCCAAGCATGTACACTATGTTTTTCTTTTACAATAGCTTTGCCATACACCAATTATTCACTCTATGTTTGTCTATGATCCTTACTTTATGAACTCGATCGATTGAACATAACTCCAATTGTTCTCATTTCACAGTCCCAATTCCTTACTGCAAATGCAAGAATTCCAAATTCATGCCATTTACTGAAATCTGTTAGATTCTAAACTTATATGCATTGATCCTCTTGTAATGATTATGCACAAATTCACAAAGACTTGGTAACAATCATTAGAGAGTATTCCAAAGGTGATCAACTCCTTGGAAACATCCTTCTTGCATTAAGTTTCCTAATCATACAGATTGAATACTTTCTAACTTTGAAGCATTTCCATATTCCATTTTGACTATCACTTTTGAACAAGAGTTGCCTCCTTACAGATTATGTCAATATGGTCCTACCAAAATTAATACAATACTTCTAACTGTCCTTAAGCAACCAATCTTTGGTAAACCTTAGATTGTCCTCAACAATTGCTTAATTATTTTAGTCATATCCAATTCAAGACCTTTTCCCTTCTTAATGGCCCATGCATTTGGAAAATTTTAGAAAGGATGAATATAGCACATGTAATCGACCCTATATCCGAAGCATATGGGACACGATTCATGATGTCTCACATAAAGACTAAACCAATCTTTTGCTATAATATTTCCATTTCTATTTGCCAAGTTCTCATAATTCTGATTATGAAAAGGGATGTCGTAATCATAATCGAATTTTATAACGCAAATAATGAACCTATATATATAATTTCCTTATGTTGATCCATTCCAACATGAAATTCATATATATTCTTGACTAAATATGATTAAGACCTCAATCTAAGCTTTCAGATTTGAGATGAAGTATAATTTCCTCTCCCTTAATTATAGCAAAACAACTTTTTCCCGATTGAGACCTTTTGTTTTATATAATTAACATTGCTAACTTGAAACCTTTATCATAATTATCATGCTCCCACTAACATGATGATTAATGGCATAACACTTATGCAACCACTAGCTTTGACATGTACCCAGAAATCAACTGGACTTCTAGAAATCAATACTTTATTGACTTTCTTACCAAAGTTCAAATTTCTGATACTAGATTGCCTTGATAAAACTTTATCAAAATCATACACCTCTCTTAGATAGCTCACAAGTGTGTCTAAACAATTTCAGAACTATGAAAAGGGATGCCATAATCATAGTCTCAATTGTTTAGAGTTTTTTTTTTTTTTTTTAAATTTTTTTTTTGCCATTTCCACAATTGCTATCTACTCAAAATCTACTTAGTGAAAGAGTTTCCTTACCATCATTTTCATGAATCGAAGAGAAACCTTATGACACTTACATTTTATGGTGTAAGTGTTCCTATCCATGTGAATTTGTCAAAACCATAATCACAACACTAGGTTAGTGACAAATCCTAACTCATATGGATTAAACTTGTGCAATCTTAACTTCTTGCCACCTGTTAGCTCAAGGGCCTGCCATTGCTTCCAAGTAGCTATCCAAACAATTGAGAACATGTAGAACTCAAATGTATAGCCAACTTAACTGGAATGGGCACAGAAATGTCAACATGACAAGTTATAAACCTCTAGTTGTGTGCTAGCGATGAAATACATGTTTTATTCTTGATTACTTCTTGAAACCCTTTCAGGATCCTTTAGACTCCCACTGTCTCCTTGACCTATAATACTTTCTGGACAAATATTCAAGAGATAATGTGGATTCTAATCAAGACAGACACTTAACACAATTAGCCTTAGTTGGTCTTTGTTTTATCCAAAACATCACAACTTACCAATTTGAAATGTACAAGAATAGAAAATTTTTACTCTTACATTTGACAAGTGTTTTAAACCTTCTTTAAGACATGTCACTCAAGTTACAATCTTATAGTATAACTCTATGAATTGTTTTGTAATGAAGTATGAATCATCTTCTTGATTTAACCACTTCAACAATTCATAACTCCTCTTCTTAACTATCAGAATGTACTTAGAGGATGAATTGTGATAAGGTCTCAAAATCATTAAGATGATCTTAAACATGATACTAAAGTACTCTCCCAAATTTTCAGATTTGAGAAACTTTGATCCTTCTACCTAATTTGATTCTTCTTATTCGTTTTGTCACACATTGAAAATTCTCCCAAATTGTTTTGTCATACTAAACCTTCGTAAATCATGACGAATAGTCTTATCCATCTTTTGTGGTGGACTTTGACAAGTGCACAAGAAAGTGTACTTGATCCCTTAGTCCTTCACTTGACTCACACATCCCTGTGAACAAGCAGTAAGTCTTAATTTTCCAATGCTCGAAAGTTCTCATTCATCATACTATACAACTTGCATGATTCCAAGTTTCTATCCAACTGAAACTTGGGTGATGAGAATCTTTCCTTATTTGGTAAATTTAGACACTACCACAAATGAAAGAATCAAATTCATATTTCCAATATTGTTATCAATGGAATCATATAAGCAACATCTTTTTTTCCTAAATGCCATTGTAAGGATATTTTAAATAAATAAAATTAAAAACTTTTCTTTTATTTTAAAACTTTGCAGAAAAACTAATCCTTACAATGCAAATGTATATGAAAACTTGTTGTCATCTATTCCTAAGCAATCTATCATAACTCTTAAGCATCTGCTCAAAATTCTGATCACCGAACCATGCGATTGAAATCCATCTTCGCGATCAGAATCAGCATATACTTCCTTTAAGTTTCTCTACTTTTCTTAGATTCTTAAAACAACAACATGTGACCCAGCCACATCATGTAATTAGAATCTCCAAGTAGGAACTTAATACAGTTAGACAATGGACTTTACCTGAAATAAAGTCAAACTTATTGACTTTACCATCCTTAGGTAAGTTTGGCAGCTTCGTAACCAAAGCCCTTTCCTTTGGTGTGACAACCCGAAATTTCCATTCTAGACAAGCCATATCAAGTCAATAGAGTTAGAACAGTTGCAATAAATTTTCAGACTTTTTGTATAAGTTTGAGTATTTCAGGATTTACACTTTAAGGGATATCAGGAGAGAGGATGCACTAGGGTATTGTGCGACTCTGTTATTCCAAAACTCTATGATATTAGAGTTCAATGCCTAAATAAAATATTTTTTGGCAAAAACCCCAGGAGTATATATAGGATTTTGAGCCATACTTATTCATTTGTTACATTTACAACTAGAGAAAAGCCAATTTATCTCTCAAGGATCTTCGGACTTTTGTCCCAAAACGTGAGTACTTCTATCTAAGTATGTTATAAGGCTTGATATGTGTCTAATACACTAGAAATCATAAGAAACCATCAAGATTTAAGATTTTACGGCCAAAGAACATCTTGGACCATAAACCCTCCTTTAAGGCACAAATGAGTGTCTAGTATCTTCCTCCTGCAATGAAACTAGCTTAGACTCATATCCTAGTGTAAGTAGGACTAGAAAGCAACCCAAGAACACCAAGAGTAAGGTGTTCATGGCCCAAGAAGTTCCAGGGCCGTGAACTCCAAACAAAAGGGCCAAAGTGTGCATTAAACTCTCCTTATGCCTTGGACACTAGCCTAGATTCATTCCTAGCTAAGTTAGGGACTTGAAAACACCAAAAACACCCTTTCCATGGGAGATTTCGGCCATAATCTCCAAGGGTTTGGTCACAGGGCCGTGAACTCCTCAAAGGAGTTAAAGGATGCCCTAATCTCTTCCAAAGGATTTACCATTAAGTTGAAATGCTTCTTAGGGTCTTGAAAAGCCTCAAAACAACAAATGGTCAAGTAAGTAGGAGCTTATGGCCGTAAACCCATGATTTTACGACCGTAAACTCCTTTGTTGATGAGCTTAGCGCTGTGAACTCCATTAGGGAGTTTTCCATGAACCCTACACACACTAGCTTGTCCCTACAACACTTAGATGCAATCCTTGAGGCTAATAACACTTGATAAAGGTGCTTAGTATGTTCTAGGGTGTCTTGAATTTGTTTATTAGTTGTTTATAGATTAATTTGATACATATATGTGATATTATATGTTAACTAGGAACATAGAGTGTGTTCAAGACTTCACTTGACACCTAGCAATCCTACATCTTCAGTTCATCTGTACCACTCACTACAAGTGAGTTCATACCCCTTAATCAATGATTTAAATGGTTTTAAATGCTTTATGGGGGGATATAAGTAGAATCATGCTAGTTATTATATAAATCACATGTGATTAATAAGCAGCATTCAAATGATTTACTAATCATTAGCCGTTTTACCAAATAGTTTTCTTCAAATGATTTTCATGAAAGTGTTATATGCTTAAAACTCCTTATTAAACTGTTCATTATACACTGTATGTTTCATTTCAAACTCATTTACAATTTTGTTTCAAACAAATGTTTCTTTGTACTTAAAACTGTTTTGTCAGACAAATACTCTCAACCCGTTTTATAGATTGACATCAGGTCGATCTTTTCTTAGATAGTAATCATGTTCAAAGGTTTTACAAAACTTATTTTATTCTTTTATATTATCAATTGCATTCCTATATATGTATAGTTACATAAGCAATGTTTAAAAGTCTTAGGAAGGCTAGTCGCTCTGTTTCCTTTTCCCTGTTGGGATGTGGTCTGGTGAGGTACCGAGTATCCGTCTGAAGGTCATTTAAATATTAGTTATGTATCATGTGTACATGTATAGTCATAAAGGTTCTTCAAGATAGTTCAATACCCTTGGGTAGTAAGGGTATACTTCCATGTTCATACGTACTAGTTACGTTACTAGTAAGTTACCATATGGGTAGTTTAGGAAGATACTAGAACTATTACTAGAATGCGATATCATACAATGAGTCAGTTCATTCATGAGTCAATACATGCTAGATAGAGAGAGAACACACATTAGAGCTAGTACACATAGTACATTACTATACATGCTAGATAGAGAGAGAACACACATTACAGCTGGTATACACAATACATTACTATACATGCTAGTACACACAGTACATTACTATACATGCTAGTACACACAGTACATTACTATACATGCTAGTACACACAGTACATTACTATACATGCTAGACAAAGAGAGAACACACATTACAGCTAGCACACAAAAAACATTAAAGTACATTACTATACATGCTAGACAGAGAGAGAACACACATTACAGCTAGCACACGTAGAACATTACAATACATTAATATACTATTACATAGATAAGGTACATGATCATGCTTACATGAGTACGTTTACATAGATACATTTACATGAATGTGTATACATATACAATAATAGGACAGACATCACTAGGTGCTATAGCATGGAACAAGTTCAGTATCTAACTATACCAATGAATCACAACACATTGTGATAGTTATATTGGGTATACATGATCATAGTAATGTGGATGTTCACGGCTTGAAGATATGTAGGGGTCATGTACGGGTCCCAAAATCTCCTTGACAGGGGAGCGTATAGCCTGGGATCTACCCATCACATTATTCTTTATGCCTCAAATAAGGCAATAGTAGTACAGAAGTAGTCACTTATTAAAAATACTACATTACCTACAAGATTTCAATAGACTTAAGGTAGTTAGTACGGTTGTAGTTTGGATACTACACCAAAATACTATTTCCTTTTCCCATTACATTCATTTCGTGAACATTCAGACGATGCACGGTAATGTAGTAGCTATATTTTTGGTTAATGATAGCCGGATTTGGGAAAATACACACTCTTACAATAGACACACACATGGATACTAGATGCCTTGGTAAAAGGATACAGTTAGTAGGAAACGTAGGGTTTTCTTGGATGTTCATATACATACACATACTTACAGTTCATATACATACAAATACTTATAGTTCATATACATACAAATACTTACATACAAATTAAGACACTACAATACTTATGATCTCACCAGCTTTAAAGTTGATACTCTCTTTCAAAATAACTTGTATCCTCAGGTCAACCCTAGACAGGTACATATGCAAATTTCAGAGAAGATGGTGCTCGTTCAAGACTCATCTTTCATTTTAATTTATGCTTTAGTGTTTATCATTATTTGACAGAACACACTTGTATTAAAATTATATTATTAATGCAATGGATGATGTTGTTGCTTGTTTACTACTTTTCATTGTTGTGATACTGTACATGACGTCCTCCGCCCCAGAATGTTTCCGCTATTCATGGTTTTGGGGTGTGACAGATTGGTATTAGAGCATTATTTATAGTGAATTAAGTATACCAACCCATAAAATATATAAAGACTATAAATATAACGGGATTAAAATACTCTAACCAAGTGTCTATACTTTAAATAATAAAATATTTAATTAAGTATACGTGCCTGCATTCATACTAAAATCAGTGTCACTAGGACATCACAAAAGAATTATGATTGTTGGGTAACATAGGTGGACTTAGAGACATATAGTCAAAACTGGGAAGATATAGCCTAATCAACTATATTATCCGGGGGTTGACTAGCATGTGCCTAAGTGTAGTTGTGTAGTTTCAACAAGTCTCAAATCTTACCAACAATACCACAATGAGAACAACAGAACATAAACCTAAAATACTATAGGGGTATTTGTTGTTACTATAGGTACTTTATACTTGAGAACTAAAATGGGATCTTCATTACTAAGTTGATAGTTGCTAAGTGGATACACTAAGGCTATATGTAACTAGGATGTTATAGACTTAGAATCTGTGAAAATTTTGCTTTACCCCTATTTCTTTGTGAAATTGGAGTTAAGGTCACTTATTTGAAGGCCTATCCTGTTTTGATTACATATAACTGCTATGCAGTTCACAAATAGTGATGTAACTAATGAAGATTTTCTAAATAATTATCTAGATAGTTCGTCTAATAATTATTTTCTTACCCCAATTCTCGTGTAGATAACATGGCTGGACTCCATCCCCGCGGCAACCAGTACGTTCCGAATGAAGTCATTGCTGGTTGGTTTGGAGAAGAACCGGAGAATGATCATCCTATCCCTTTGAATGATCACCATGATGAAGACCTTTCGGACGGTGCTAACTCCGAAACCGAGGTTGAGAACCTACCCCATGTAGCTCCCGTTCCAATTCCTAACCCTCGTCCGACTTTTCATGGTCCGACGCCCCATGGGTGGAATGCTTGGAAACATGGAGCCAAGGAAAAGATCAGCCCATGCCATTTAATGGTGACCGAAGCTTTTATGACTTGATCAATGGGGGCTCAGCAGACAGAATCTTGCCAATCTTGGTCCGTAGAGTGGCCCGAAATGATATTCAAGGTAGGACAGCCCTACATCAGATCACAGAAGTTGTCACCAATGCGAGGATGCATACCCTCCACACCATTCGTCTAGAAGATGCTCGTAAGAGATTTGAGAGAGACCATGAAACCCTGCTTCAAGCACAGGCTGAATCACGAGCCGAAGTCATAGAACTCCGTGTACACCAGAGGGTGTACGAAAGACACCTACTTGACGTGGAATGTCAACTGGTTGAGCTGAGAGTTCACCAGAGGGATGACCGTCATCAGTAGTAGATGCCTTACTATATTTTTCCTTGTTAAAAAGGAATCGTTTTTTTTTCTATCTATGACCGATGTGGCATTTTGGTTAGGTCTTTATGATGTCAAGCACTATCTTCTTTGGATATGATGTAAGACCTTTTACAAGGTCATTTTCCTAAACTTTTACGTCATGAATATCAAAGATATTGACAGTCGGCTAACTTCTGTTTCATTGTTTATTCAAGTACTCGTATCATACTTTCATTGGAGTCTATCTGAAACATGCTCTAGTCAAGACATTGGACTATAGCAATTTAGATTTGGAGACATTTCCATGTCTCTTTTAGTGGTTGGATCATGTTATTCACCAACCAACGATACCTCGGTTTGAACAACAAACGTCTTGAGACCATTCTACAAACTTACTCCCACTCATTACTAGGGCTGCATCATAGGGATGTAGGTCAACCTCTCATGAACGCACTTCCACTCAGTACTAGGACTGCATCGTAGGGATGTAGGTCAAACCTTCGCGAACATACTCCCAATCCATACTAGGACTGCATCATAGGGATGTCGGTCAAACCTTCGAGAACATACTCTTACTATTTACTTGGACAATCGAAGTACATATAGGGCCAACCAGAATCACTCACAAAATCCTTATCTTTCGTCTTACAGAATCATGTCGTCACCCGGAAACATTCAGCCAAACAACGAAACCCCGGTTTTTCCTATGGACACCACTACTTTCCAAGCTGTAGTTACAGCCACAGTGATGGCTGTCGTGATAGCTGTCCTTGCGCACCGTAGCGCTATCAGCGCAAGCAATGCTGATGATGGGGTTGAGGATTCCGATTGTAGTATCAATCCAGGAAGTCATCAAACAGTAACAGTCGCAGGCTCGTAAAGCCAAAAAGCGGAGAAAAAGAAACGAAACCGCCAAGCCCAGAAAGAACACAAGAAATCCCAACAGCTGGCCATGCAACAACAACAAGTGGAAACCCCTGCCATCCCCGTACCGAGCAGACCATACAAGGGAAAACTCCTGAAGTGTGATAAGTGTAGTTTCTATCATCATGGGGCTTGCCATGAGATGCAATGTTGTAATTGCCTAAAAATAGGGCACCATGCTCATAGCTGTGGAGCACCGGCATGACCCATCACTCAAGCCCCTGACATTAGAGTCAACTAGGCTTATGATGGTGGTGGTAAAACTGGACCCTATGAAAGGAAATTTTCAAAGTGGATGAACAAGGAGAACGCTCGTATCCATGTCACTCCTACTCGACATTTCACTTCCATCACCACTGTTGGTGCTGTCCGGATATGTCACCAATGCGGTGAAATTGGACACCTCAAGAAAGACTGTCCAATAACAAAGAACTCGGGCACAGATGGGAAGATTCTTAGGATCACAGCTGCAGGAGAACCTACTCTGGACCCACGTTAATGTAATTTAGGCATTTCGTTGTAACAGACTTATAAACCATCCAAAACTAGTGCAACCAGAGTCTTATCTTTTGCGAGATCCTGTCGGTATAGGGATGCTCATGCTGCGTATACTTGTCTTTTGTAGTATACCTCGTTCGCAGCAATAGTCTCGTAGTAAGTCTAAAGTATTGTAACTCTGTTGATGGTTTCATGGTTGTGTTTTGTCTTTAACGCCTTATGTTGAAATCTAATGTCTTTAAGTTTCTTTATGATTCCGACAATACCATACGACTAGATTCAAATTGATCCACTCAATATCAGCTTCGTACATACATGTCCTTCTTCGTAAACGTCTTTTTAGCGAAGCCATCATATCATAACACCGAAGTACTCATGCATGGAGTACCTCATAGTTCTTTTTCTTTCTTTCCGAAGAAATCCCCGAAGTACCACTCGCACAGTACGTCAAGTTCAATCCAAAGATTCATACGGTCGATCTATCACTGAAGAATGTATACATAAGGGTGATATATAATCAAGGTTCTACAGGTTTAGAATTGATGATTTCACTTTAACTTCCTTTCCTCATTGGGATGTGAACTTAAAGATGAATCAGTTATTCGACTATCTTTTCAATCTTAATTATATACGACTCATATACGCGAGATTGTGATTGTTGAACCATGTATGAATTCTAATATGAACTTCAAGACGGAGACTTCCCAAGACTACGAGTAATCGCTTCACCATGTGAACAAACTTAGAACCCAGTACGACTGCTGTAAACAGATCGCCCTGCAGTCTACACACCTACGGAGATACAAGAACAGTGCAGACAACTTAGCGAACTACACAGAAATAGAATTGGATGACTAGGCTTCTCACCCTGGAGAGCTCTGGTCTTATTCTTCCAGAGGTCGACGGATTACATCATATGTACCTCGGCTATAGAGGACTCTGTCAAGATTTCAATCAGAAATCATTATCTCTGCCTGGCATAGATGAATTGGTTATGCAACCGCTAGGAGAGAATTACTTTCAGAAATGGACCTGAGATGCGAATATCACCAGTTCGAGTATTAGGGAAGGATGTCTGGAAGACTACCTTCCGAATTCGATGCGGAAACTTTAATTCTGTAGTGATACCCCTCGGATAGGACCAATACGCCCGTAGCATTCATGAGTTTGATGAATAGGGTCTGCCTTTCTTACTTGGATCAGTTCGTCATTCTCCTTGTAATGACTTATTTATCTACCCTCATAGTAAGAAGGAACACATGGAAACATTACCTTCGGAGAAACTTACGCAAAGTTCTCTGAACACGAGTTTTGGGTTCGAAGAGTCGAATTCCTAAGACACACTATTAGTGATGTGGAAATTTTTTAGTACCCTTGCAATTTATCAAAACTGTTGAGAATTCGTCGACACCGAGGATGCCGACATAAATTCGCCAAATTCTAGGTCTTACAGACCTACTGTCGTATTCCATTCAGAACTCCTCACAAAGTACAGAAACCCTTACGACTTTGACCTAGCAGAAGGTGGTCCTTGACTGGGAAGATAGGAAAGAAACCTTGGAATTCCAAGTGAGAGACCAAATTCTTGAGGAAGTCTCGCTTTGGGAATGGCTTGATATGCTTCGTAAAACGTGGGAAGCTGAATCCAAGATGGTTAGGACCTCTGAGATTCTTACCAGAATCGGTCTTGTATCTCACAAACTAGACTTAGTCCACGAGCGTAGTAATGTACATTTTACCCGTCGTGTCTCGATCATGAAACCGTACATTTTCCGTCAGGACTCTCGTAATCCCACTCGACAATATCGAGATTCACGAGATGCTCGTATTCATAGAAGAACCGTAGTGACCCTCGACTGAGAGGTCAAGCGGACGAAGCAACGTCGCCTCCCATTAGTGAAGGTTCGTTGGGATACCAACCGAGGACCCGGATTCACTTAGGAGCACGAGAACCAATCGATTAGGAAGTTCCCACCTCATGACTCGATCATTCCTACCTACTTCCTTACATAAATTCTAATTTCGGTACGAAATTCCCCCTAACAGGGGGATGATGTGACAACCCGAAATTTCCATTCTAGACAAACCATATCAAGTCAATAGAAGTTAGAACAGTTGTAGTAAATTTTCATACTTTTGGTATAAGTTTGAGTATTTTAGGATTTACACTTTAAGGGATATCAGGAGAGAGGATGCACTAGGGTATTGTGCAACTCTGTTATTCCAAAACTCTATGATATTAGAGTTCAATGCCTGAATAAAATATTTTTTGCCAAAAACCCCAAGAGTATATATAGGATTCTGAGCCATATTTATTCATTTGTTACATTTACAACTAGAGTACCTCTATCTAAGTGTGTTATAAGGCTTGATATGTGTCTAATACACTAGAAATCATAAGAAACCATCAAGATTTAAGAGTTTACGGCCCAAGAACATCTTGGATCGTAAACCCTCCTTTAAGGCACAAATGAGTGTCTAGTCCCTTCCTCTTGCAATGAAACTAGCTTAGACTCATATCCTAGTGTAAGTAGGACTAGAAAGCAACCCAAGAACACCAAGAGTAAGGTTTTCAAAGCCCAAGAAGTTCCAGGGCCGTGAACTCCAAACGAAAGGGCCAAAGTGTCTTTTAAACTCTCCTTAAGCCTTGGACACTAGCCTAGATTCATTCCTAGTTAAGTTAAGGGCTTGAAAACACCAAAAACACCCTTTCTATGGGAGATTACGGCCGTAATCTCCAAGGGGTTTGGTCCCAGGGCCGTGAACTCCTCAAAGGAGTTAAAGGATGTCGTAATCTCTTCCAAAGGCTTTACCATTAAGTATAAATGCTTCTTAGGGTCTTGAAAAGCCTCAAAACAACAAATGGTCAAGTAAGTAGGTGCTTACAGCCGTAAACCCATGAGTTTACGTCCGTAAACTCCTTTGTTGATGACCTTAGGGCCTTGAACTCCATTAAGGAGTTTCCCTTGAACCATACACACACTAGCTTGTCCCTACAACACTTAGATGCAATCCTTGAGGCTAATAACACTTGATAAAGGTGCTTAGAATGTTCTAGGGTGTCTTGACTTTTTTTTATTAGTTGTTTATAGACTAATTTGATATATATATGTGATATTATATCTTAACTAGGATCATAGAGTGTGTTCAAGACTTCATTTGGCACCTAGCAATCCTACATCTTCAGTTCATCCATACCACTCACTACAGGTGAGTTCATATCCCTTAATCAATGATTTAAATGTTTTTAAATGCTTTATGGGGGAATACAAGTAGAATCATGCTAGTTATTATATCAATCACATGTGATTAGTAAGCAGCATTCAAATGATTTACTACTCATTAGCCGTTTTACCAAACAGTTTTCTTCAAATGATTTTCATGAAAGTGTTATATGTTTAAAACTCGTTATTAAACTATTCATTATACACTATACGTTTCATTTCAAACTCATTTACAATTGTGTTTCAAACACATGTTTCTTTGTACTTAAAACTGTTTTGTCAGACAAATACTCTCAACCCGTTTTATAGATTGACATCATGTCGATCTTTTATTAGATAGTAATCATGTTCAAAGGTTTTACAAAACTTATTTAAGCTTTTATATTATCAATTGCATGCCTATATATGTATATTTACATAAGCAATGTTTAAAAGACTTAGGAAGGCTAGTCGCTCTATTTCCTTTTCCCCGTTGGGATGTGGTCTGGTGAGATACCGGGTATCTGTCTGAAGGTCGTTTAAATATTATTTATTTATCATGTGTACATAGTCATCAAGGTTCTTCAAGACATTTCAATACCCTTGGGTAGTAAGGGTATACTTCCATGTTCATACGTACCAGTTACATTACTAGTAAGCTACCATATGGGTAGTTTAGGAAGATACAAGAATTATTACTAGAACGCAATATCATACAATGAGTCAGTTCATTCAAGAGTCAATACATGCTAGATAGCGAGAGAACATGCATTACAGCTAGTACACACAGTACGTTACACTACATGCTAGATAGAGAGACAATACACATTACAGCTAGTACACATAGTACATTACTATACATGCTAGTACACATAGTACATTACTATACATGCTAGTACACACAGTACATTAATATACATGGTAGACAGAGAGAGAACACACATTACAACTAGCACACAAAAAACATTACAGTAGATTACTATACATGCTAGACAGAGAGAAAACACACATTACAGCTAGCACACGCAGAACATTACAGTACATCACTATACTACTACATATATATGTTACATGATCACGCTTACATGAGTACGTTTACATAGATACGTTTACATGAATGCGTATACATATACGATAATAGGACATACATCACTAGGTGCTATAGCATGGAACAATTTCAGGATCTAATTATACCAACGAATCACAACACATTGTGATAGTTATATTAGGTATACATGATCATAGTAATGTGGATGTTCATGACTTGCAGATATGCAGGGGTCGTGTATGGGTCCCAAAATCTCCTTGACAGTGGAGCGTCTAGCCTGGGATCTAGCCATCACATTATGCCTTATCCCTCAAATAAGGAAATAGTAGTACTAAAGTAGTCACTTATTACAAATACTACAGTACCTACGAGATTTCAATAGACTTAAGGTAGTTAGTACGGTTGTAGTTTGGACACTACACCAAAGTACTATTTCCTTTTCCCGTTACATTCACTTCGTGAACATTAACACGATGCTCGGTAATGTAGTAGCTATATTTTTGGTTAATGATAGTCGGATTTGGTAAAATACACACTCTTACAATAGACACACACACGGATACTAGATGCCTTGGTAGAAGGATACAGTTTGTAGGAAACATAGGATTTTCTAGGATGTTCATATACATACACATACTTACATTTCATATACATACAAATACTTACAGTTCATATACATACAAATACTTACATACAAATTAAGACACTAAAATACTTATGATCTCACCAGCTTTAAAGTTGATACTTTCTTTCAAAATAACTTGTATCCTCAGGTCAACCCTAGATAGGTACAGATGCAAGGTTCAGAGAAGACGGTGCTCGTTCAACACTCATCTTTCATTTTGATTTATGCTTTAGTGTTTATCATTATTTGACAGAACACACTTGTATTAAAAATTATATTATTAATGCAATGGATGTTGTTGTTGCTTGTTTACTACTTTTCATTGTTGTGATACTATACATGACGTCCTCCGCCCCATAACGTTTCCGCCATTCATGGTTTTGGGGTGTGACATTTGGCAATAAAAACATATGGACCCTTAGGTAATAGTACATGGCACTATCTCAGACTTAGCCTTTCTCTTTACCATTTGGTCAACCAAGTTGACTATGGCCAATCCCTTTCCATTGGGAAGAGAATGCATTTCTGGATTTCCTGTGTCACTATTGTCCCTATCCATAAAGTTTTGGGAAGTTGATCACCTAATCAAATTTTCTTTACTAGTACACTAAATCATTTCTGATTTAGCAGCACCAAGCAAATAGTTAAGATCATTAACGGTCTTGTCATATTATATTTGATAGGATTCCCAAAGGAACTCACTATGTGACTTAGAAAGTGATTGAACCACTAACTTTCTCAACACTTTGACACCCAACTCTCCCGGCTTGTCAGTATGTGACTTCATCTCCAAGATGTGATCACACCTAGACTTTTCCTTGCCTATGGGGCTTGAGTGACTTTGAACTTGTGGGTTAGGGATAATAATTGGAGGAGGTGGAGGAAGTGAAGTTCCAAGATATTTGGGAAGATCATAGATGTCTGAACTAGACATCTTTTGGGAGATATTCAAGATAGTTGATTTAAAGTCCTTAATATAACACCCAATGTGAAATATTAAGGCTAGGACCCAACAAACTATTTTATAACTTGGAAGAGGGATGCTGTAATCCAATTTATAGAATATTTTAAGGTAGGTGAATGACGATTCACCAATTTCCACCATGGAAAACGAAATAATTTATTAGGTTTTAATTGGATTTGAAACTCCTAGATCCTTGAGATTCATTGAACTTTCAATGGCATGTTTCAATCTCGAGTGTGCCCTTCAGGTTTTGTGACTGGGATGACGAGGATCACAAAACAAGGTGTGAAGTAACCATCCAAATTACTTGGTACCCTTAAGTGTTTACCGCTCAATCGATGTGCTGGTTAACCACACACGCTCCATCGATACTATGATAAACATTAAGTTACTCTTTTCCTACCTTGTTAAATACGAGTTAAGGTGCCGGTTAACCACACACACTCCACTAATGGACTTAAACAAAGTGCAAAGTGTGATTTCATGGATTAGCACCTTGTTCACATTTTCCTAAGTAACTAAGATTGGGTATTTATAAAAGGTTTAGTTACTTAGTATTTATCATTCATACTTTTAATGAAGGCATAATTATAGTCCTTGTCCTACCCATTCGGCTAATGACCCTCCACCAGTCAAGGAAGCCGTGGGTGAGAGTGGAAACCCATTAAACTGTTGGATTAGTGTCTAAGGCTATAACTATATTTGGTAAGTACTTGTCCCGGTTGTGCATGGTCCTTTTCGGTTGCCTTCACCATAGCAACTTGACAAGATGATTTGTTAAGAGAGAACAGATATTATTGTTAATATATTATGAGAATAATATATTAAAGGAATAATAATGTTATTTGATTAATATAAGTCATATATTGATAATTAATTTCGTGACTTAAAGAGGTTAATTGAATAAAGGGGCATAAACTGTAAAAATGTGTGATAGTTGTGTTTTGGGCAATGTATCCTTATGGATATAAGGGTGGACGGATTTTAGGGTTAGAGGACCATAAAATCATCCAAGCCTAGTATCTAGGAGGATCTTCGATTGCTTAGGGCTTATGTTATTCAATTAGGGTTAAGGGTGAAACCCTAGTAGGTCATAGTATAAATAGATCCCTTGGGTGAGGGAAATTGGCACTCATGCAAGGCAAGGAACCCTAGAGCCGATTTCTCACCCTCCTCTCTCTCTCTCAAGATCATTCTCTTGCTACTTGGTGTTTGTAACCCATTAGAGGAGTGACAATTGTGACTCTAAGCTCCAAGAAGAAGAAGTATCAAGCAAGTAATCCAAGGTATTGTTCTAGATCCAAATTCATATGATTAGATTCAATTGTTTAGATTACATCTAGTATTATAAGTCTTGGATACAGTGCATGTTCAATTAGAGAAACCTAGATCCAAGCAATTAGGGTTTGCATTTGCACATAGGAAAGTTCTTATGGCTCAAACCCATCAGTGGTATCCGAGCTTTGATTGAGTTCTATTGAATTGATGCATTGGTTGATGGCTTGTTGCTTGAAAAATTTGATTTCTGTGATTCTGCCTGATGAACTCGGTGATTTCCACTGTGGACTCGGCGAGTGGTTCCAACTCGGCGAGTCAATAGTGGGAACATGGCGAGTTAGAGCGTCTGAAGGAGGTAGTTTCGGAATTTCTTGTTGTTTTACTTGAGGATACTTGCCTTAACTGTTTTGGGTCATTAAAATCTGATTTTAATCAAATATATGAGTATATTCTTGACAAACAAAAGATAATTACCAATTAGTTGAATAATAATTTCCTTATATGATAATAATTGATTATTTGAATTGAATTGGTGGATTGTCTTGCAAGTAATATTGAGTAAGATCAAATTGAGATAATCTAATTAGTTGATTTATATTATTTGCTATTTGATCCTTATGTTTTGAAAAGTTTAAAACTTGTCCTCAAGTTTTGAAATTTAAGTTTTGTGATTAAAATTTTAATTTGAATAGTTTAAATTTCAAACCCTAGAATTTTACAAGTTTAAAATTCAACACAATACTAATATATTATTACAAGCTTAATATATATATATATATATATATATATATATATATATGTATATATATATATATATATATATATATATATATATATATATATATATATATGATTAAAATGCTAATCTTACCATTAGTAGGCCTTATTCATGAAGCCGGTCTATAAGGTGGGTATAAGGTTGCTGCCTATAAAATGGCGCTTAATGGGTGTACACTCACACCCACCGCTTTCTTGACTGGTGGAGGGTCGTTAGCCGAACGAGTAGGATAGGGCAAACCACTTCTCGTTAATAAGTATAATGAATCTATATAAAGTAACTAAACGTGTTTCATAAAAATTCCCAATCTTAGTTACTTTAGGAAAAGTGAATTGATGCAATCCCATGAAATTACACTTTGCACCCTTGCTAAGAAGTTAGTGGAGCGTGTGTGGTTAATCGGCACACTAATTGGTTCTAAGCAAAGGTGGAAAAGGGGGATTCATTGTTTGTCATAGTTCGTTGGAGCGTGTGTGGTTTACCGGCACGTCGAATAGGTGATCGTAACAATGAAGGCACCATGTAGATTTGCGTGGTTATTCACACCCGCTTTGTGATCCTCGGCATCCCAGTCACAAACTAGAGGGGCATATCGAGATTTAAACATGCCATTGAAAGGTTTAATGAATCTCAAAGAATCTAGGAATTCTCAATACATTTAAAACTTAAAGCATATGTTTTTCATGGTGAAGAAATAGTTAATCGTCATTCACTTACCTCCAAATTATTTGCATGTTGGATCACAGCATCCCTTTTCTAATGTGTAAATAATGTTGTTGGGTCCTAGCCCTTAATTTTCATTTTGGGTGTTAATTAGGGACTTAATTCTAATCAACTTTGTTGCTTTCTATTTCTAGATGTCTAACGCAAACAACGCTACTGCTAGCTCATTCACGTTAATGAGCCTTTGTCAAAAAGTGACTTTTGATGGACTGAACTTTAGCGAATTGATAAGATACATTCACACGATCGCGCGTTAAGAGGACAAGGAGTATGTTCTCGATGAGAAGCTCGAGAAGATCAATCCAGAAACTGCTACTCCCGAAGAAATGGCTGTCTTTGAGACACATGAACGTGATGCAACGAAAGTCCATTGCATCATGATAGCCACAATGAAGTCTGAATTACAAAAGTGCTATGAGGACATGTATCATTATGAGATGCATCTAGACTTGATGGAGATATATCACCAAAGCGAGAGGCAAGAGCGCTATGAGATCATAACGAATATGATCACTGCTAAAATGGGAAATGGAGAGTCTCTAACTGTGCACTTGCAAAAGATGCAAAGGTATGTCGATCATCTTTGCAAGTTGAATGTCAACTTTGGGGAATGATTTGGCTATCGACATTGTTCTTCACTCCTTGCCCTCATGCTACAACCAATTTAGGATGACCTACCACATGAAAAAGGAAGAGGTCACCCTAAGCAAACTCCAAGGGATCCTAAGGACTGCTGAGAGCAACCTAAAGGACAAGTCTGTTGCACCTACTCCCAATCCGTCCGTTGCTCATGTTTTGGCTATTGGGCAGGGAAGGGGCAAGAAGAGGAAGGCTTCTTCGAAGAACCACCACAAGGGAAAGTCCCAAGATGGTTCCTCTTCTAGTGGTACTAAGGTTGATCCTGCTAAGCCCAACCCTAACTGTTGAGTATATTTGTGTTGCGTCTTGGGCTAAGTGTTTTGTAATCCGGATTGGGCCTATCCATCCGTGTCTATCTAGATTAGTTACGTAGTTATCTAGATTTATTGTTAGGGTTATAGTATATATATATATATATATATATATATATATATATATATATATGCATGCATGTATGCGTATATTGACAAGTTTTTCATTACGTTGATTTTTGTAACCCTAAACGCCTCTACAGATTGAAGTTCTTTATCGAGCTCTTTTGAGGTGTTATTGCATTAATCATTCGACATATTCAGCGCAACACTTGTGTTCTTATTACGTTCTTATTTTATATCTTGCTTAGAATCATACGATCCTAAAAGAACTTTGTTCTAATAATTGGTATCAGAGCAGGAGACTGTGTGATCAATACACATTCCTTCTGTATATGTAATTCTTTAGGGTTTCCGCTTTTATCGTATAAATAGAAGCCGTCGTCTTCATATCGACGATAACTCTATTGTTGATAAAACCCTAATCTCAAGTTTACAGGTTTGATTCTGAGCAGCTCACCATGTCTCAAGAAGATTCACATACAAACCCAATTAACATCTCAAACAGCATCGGATCAACAACCAGAGTACCCATACTCTATACTCAAGACTACGAAGTATGTGCTCATCACTTTGAAGATTACGTGGTTGGATCGGAAGACAATGGCTATCTCATCTAGGAAGCTATCACTCTTGGACCGTTTGTGCATTCGGAGACAAATACAACTGTTAAGACGCAAAAAGATTACAACAAGTTGGTGACATATGTTCAAAGGATGCCACAGGATGAGAAGGACAAGATCTTGTGTAACGTAAAAGCCATGCGGATGATAAGATTCGCCCTGAAATCTGACACCTTTCGGCTTCTAGGTTCATGCACAACTGCTAAAGAGATCTGGGATAGGCTGAAGGAACTTTACTCAACTGATGAAGATCTGGAACACTCCATTCAAATTCTGTTACTATCAGAATTTGGAGTTTTCGAACAGAAACCTGAAGAGAAGCTTGTACAGACCTTTGATTGGTTCAATCATCTCTTAAGTAAGATGATCAAGAATGGGATAGAGAGGAAGCTGATCGAGCAGAAAGTAACATTCATGAATGGGCTGAGACCAGAATGGAAGGCTGTGGTTTCCACTGTGAAGGCGCATGAACAGTTCAAATCGTACTCGTTGGCGAAACTAGTAGGGATACTTAAATCCCATGAAAGTGTTGTAACTAAGGAAGCGAAAGTGGTCTCTGGTATGGGATCGTTGGCTCTTGTTTCTAAAGGAAAAAGTACTGCTGAAAAAGAAGAAGAAGAGTCAGACATGTCAGATTGCGAGCTTACAAGTGTGGAATATGCCTTGATGATCACAAATCCAAAGAAATTTGCAAGGAGAAAATTTCCCGCCAACAAGAACCGAAACTGGCAGGGAAGCTATAGTTCTGAGAAGATGAAGGATGAATCGAAAGTCTCCTCTCAAAAGGATGAAGAGAAAAAGGAGAAGACGCTTGCAGGAGACTCTGGATACGACTGCAACTATTATCATGGAAAAAACCATTTTGCCAAAGATTGCATGTTGAGAAAGATGGCTGAGAAGAGAGGGTGAAGATGACGAAGCATATTATATGTGCAAATTAGAAGAATTCAAAAGGAAAAAGGCGTCCAACAGCTTAATGAATGCCTTAATCGTACAGGAGAACGCTGAGGAAGATGAGTTCGGTGGTGTACAAGTATGGTAACCGACTCTGAAGACGAAGAGGTTAGAAGACCCACTCATGGAAAGGCGAATGTGGCAAAGAATGAAGGTTCGGGTGGAAAATGTTTTATCGTCACTGCTGGTCCATCAACCGAGAGTGCAGATTCGGAACCGAACCTGACTGAAAATAAGTGTTTTGTAGCCAAGCCAGTGACTGAGAAGATCAATGACTGCGATCGATTGATCAAAAAGGTACATTCTATTCTTGAGTCTCTTAAAATTTCAAAAACTGATTATCAAGAAGAATTAAATGAATTAAACTCTACATTCTCTAACCTAAGTAGTAGCCTCATGCAAACCCGCTTAGCAAATTCTAACCTAACTGACCAACTCAGCAGGGTGTCTTCAAAAAGTGAGGAGAGGTGAATCTGGATTGAGCTGAAGGAAGTAGAGTTAGTTAGGGCTAGGGATCAAAGTATTTATTTGCAAAGAGACAATTTAATGTTATTAAAACTAAGAAATGTTTTTTGTTTGATTGCTAAGCGACTATATACTAATATTGCTCAATTACATTTAAATTGTGAAATTGGTAAGAAAATTCATAAGATGTTTTTGCCCTTTCTTGAATTTAAAGAAGATGAAGTTATAGCAGAATGTGAATCAGAAGTGTCATCTGAAGAAACATCAATGTCGTACAGGCTAGGTTTGGATAAGATAGAAACTTTCATCGATTCTAAGGAACATAAAAGTATGTTAAAAGATATCTTAGATGAAAATGATAGGCTAAAGATTAAAACTGAAATTATACATACATTCGACTTGTCAAATGCTAAAATTGTTAAGGATAATAAAATAAACATAGATAATTCGTCCGAATTTGATGCGGAAAGCAAGATGAGTGAAATCTCAGTAAAAGATGAGGTCGATTGTTCTAAGTTTATGAAAAATGAAACCGAGAGTGAAAAACCACTAATATCAGAAAATTCGGTTGAGTTTGCTCGTCTGTCAAAAGAACAGAAACCAAAACCCAAGGAAAAAGCTTTGGTTTATCAAAAGGTCCAGACCATGCCAAATCAGGTTTATGCTACGACTGGAGTCACTCAAAAGCAGACGGCAGAATTAAGAATAATGGTTGACGAAGATAATGTTGTAGGTTGCGAAGACTATTTCTGGTCTGCACCTATTGATAACGCAGACGAAACGGTGGGACTATCTGAGAAAACCACATGGAGAGTCAAGGGTAGATATATACCAGAACCTCTCAACAAACCCTCAAGTTTCGATATTCCAAGCACAAGTGGAACCAAAGATGTTCCTAAAGAACCGATGGTTAAACCTGATGTTCCTATCAAGAGGGAAGAACCAAAAGTTCTGCTCAAGAGAGAGCAAGCACCGAAAGTTCAAACTAAGTCACCTGCAACCCACCAGAAAGAGAAACCAAAGGCAAGCTTCAATATTCACAAATCTCAGAAGGAGCTAGCTGAACAGAAAAGCCTGAGAAATCGAAGATACGCCACGAATCTGAATGAACGTAAAAGGCATTGGAATTCTCAAAATCCCAACTATGAGATTCCCAGGAAAGAACCCATGGGCAAGGGAAAGGAAAAGATGAAGGAAAACTATAGTTCAAATTCCTATTATTCCAAATCCCAGAACCGAAAGTCTAGTCTCGGTCCAGAACCCACTTTCGGTCCTCGACCCACTTCTTGTGACAACCCGATATTTCGAGTCAATGTAATGTAAAACCGATCAAATTTAGGTCAAAATGTAACCTTCCTAAAATCTTATTCGGATTAAATAAAGTAGTAGGAATCATATCAAGGTTTGCGTACATAAAAAGAACGTCCAAATCTGACTTCGGATGAGGAAGTTATGAATTTTTAGAAGAAAATTCCTTAATCACGTCATTTTAATAAATAAGTAATAAAAATAATTTCGGAATTTGCCAACGGAATCTAAACGAAAGTTGTAGATCATGGTCTCACCTTCGCGTGGATATAAAGAACGTCAAAAACGAAGTTCGTATGAGGGAGATATGAATTTTTGAAGTTTATTTAAAATAAATATGAATTTAATTATATATTCCCTGTATTATCCGAAGGGGAGTCATCGGATAGGACCGAAGTACGCCCTGCGTACCTTCGTACGCCCCGCGTACTGAGATCGAGGGTCTCGGATCGTCCACGTCGCACTATCCGAAGAAATCTAACCCGTCCGACCCGTCCGAAGCTCCGACCCGTCCGACCCGCTGTCCCGTCCGACCCGCCGTCCCATCCGACCCGCGTACCCAGCAACCCGTCCCATCCGAACCGAGGCAGTCGAGGCTTCGGTCATGCATGACGTATGCGTACGCGCTGCGTACGAGCGTACGCCCCGCGTACCTAGGCGGTTCAGCCTTCCTATAAATAGGATGCGAGGCTTTCCGAAAATGTTGCTCATTTCTCTCCTCTCTCTCACAACCTTGCCTCGTTTTCCATGCCCGTTATAACCCGAAGCTCTGGTCTTTTTGCTCAAGTCCCGAGGGTCGATTTTACTCCCGAGATTCCCGAGAATCCCGAGAAAAATCCATTTTACGAGACGAAACTCTGCCCGGTTTTCCATCTCGCTTTCTATAATCAATCAAGTGAGCTTCATACCCCTTAATCAACCTTTTTAAATATTCTAAATGCTTTTATATGCTTTCAAGGGGGGGGGGATACAAGTTAAATACTTATAGTTATCGTTTCAATCACATGTGATTGCATTAATCACATGTGATTAATAACTAGGGAAACCAGTGATTTTATCACTATTCAAACTGTCTATCAAACTGTTTTACTTCTAAATGTTTTCCAAACCCATTTACTTTTCGAATTTACACTGCAACTGTGATTTAAACAAATGTTCCTTATACTTAAACTGTTTTAATCAAATCTACACCTTCAAATGGTTTTATAGATTGACATCAAGTCAATCTTTCTTTAAAAATAATACTTATGTTTCAAATGCCTTATAAATACTTATTTATGCTTTTATATTATAAATTGCATGCCCATATATGTATAGACGTATAAATAATGTTTAAAGGGCTTAGGAAGGCCATCCACCCTATTTCCTTTTCCTCGATTTGGATGTGGTCTGGTGGGATTATGGGTGACCATCCGAAGGTCGTTTCCATGTTAATTATATATCAAATATACATATATAGACATAAGAGTACTTCCATAATCATACGTACTAAACGCACCGTTAACAAGTTACCATCGGGGTAACACAGAATCATACTATTACAACTGCTAGATCAATGAGTCAGTTCATTCATGAGTCTATACTAGGAAGAGAATATATACAACTATACTAGAACAAGAAACATTTCATCACATATGCAAGAATACGATAACAAATGTGATCCACTGTATCGGAGCATGCCTTAAATGTCATGGCCCGAGTTGTAGCCAGAATTCTCTTGGAGGGAGAGCGTTGAGTTTGCGTATAGATCTATACTGGATTGACTATCCTACACCTTGCTGCTAGCTACAGCCGGACCTGCAGGTCTGCGGGTGCCAAACGTCATTCCGTTATTACAACCGTTCTTTATGTCGTTGTTATCAGTCGATAGTATGGTGCAATTATCACATTATACCTTAATATAAATCCGGTTTAAGGTAGTAGTAATTAGTACAACAGTAGTTCTTATTATACAAAACTACAGTACTACAATGATTTACCCATTACATATTTTGGTGATAATCTCACTTAAGCATTAATGTACAAACTATATTTTATCAAATGATAGTTATACTTGGGTAATTACACACTTTTACAACAGACGAGTTTACAAAACATTTAAGCCTCGGTAGAAGGTTACTTTTATAGAAAATATAGGATTTTCTGAGAGATTCAAACTTTTGCAAACACTTTTAAACATTTACTTACATTTTTACAAACTTATACATTGAGACAGGTTCAAACGTTTTTGACAACGAACATTGACACTAAAATACTTATGAACTCACCAGCTTAATGCTGATAAACTCTTTCAAAATAACTTGTATTCTCAGGTCATCAGTAGACAGGTACCGATGTACCGATGCCAGCTTTTGAGATGATGGAGCGTACTCAAGACTCATCATTTTATTATTTTGATTTACGTTATATTTTTGGTGTCTAAAACTGTACAGAACACGCAAGTATTAAATTTATATATTTAATGCAATGGATGATGTTGTTTGCCTATTTACATTTACTGTGTTGTGATTACCTTACATGACGTCCTCCGCCCCAGAACGTTTCCGCCGTTCTTGGTTTTGGGGTGTGACAGATTGGTATCAGAGCATTGTTTATAGTGAATTGAGTATATCAACCCATAAAAGATATACTAAACTATAAACCCATTAGGGATTAAACTCTGACCAAGAGTCTATACTTTAAATAATAAAATATTTAACTAAGTATACTAGTCTGCATTCATACTAAAATAAGTGTCACAATGACAAGAAAAAAAGTATTATGATTGTTAAATATCACAAGTGAGCTCGGGGATGTATGGTCAGTCCTGGGAATGGCATAGCCTGATCAACTATGCTGATCCTAGGAGTGATTAGCACATGCCTTAGAATGGTTGTGGTAGGTTAACAAGTCTAAAAACTTACCAACAATACCACAAGAAGATCAATAGAACTTAAACTTAAAATACTATAGGAGTATTTTGTGCTACTAGTTACACGTATACTATATTCTTATACCTCTATTCTCGCGTAGATCTTGATGGCTAGATATCCATCATGACGACTCGTACTTTCCCAATGAAGGCAATGTCGGGTGGATCGATGAAGAGCCCGAAGTTGAGCATCAAATCCCTTTGGATGATCGCCTCGCAGAAGGCTTTTCGGATGGATCCGACTCCGAGCCTGAAGTCAACAACCTGAACCGCTGGAGTGATGATCAGGGTCAACCCTTACCATACTTTGGGGACCGAACCTTTTACAACGTCAGCGATGGTGGCTCTACTGACCGAGCTCTGCCTGTCATTATCCGCAGAATAGCTCGTATTGTCGAGCAAGGTGGAGCATGCGTCGACCGGGTCATAGAGATTGATGCCGACTCAGGTTTCAACACAGTCCGCATCCGCCGTCTTGAAGAAGACATGGAACGGACCCGGAGGACAAATAAAACCCTGCAGTAGCAGTTGGCTGCCTCACGAGCTGAAATATTGGAACTTCGAGCTCGTCAGAGGACTCAGGATCGACACCTTCAAGAGGTGTTTCGTCAAGTATCCGACCGCATTACTCGCCCGGGACTTTCCCATCGCCGTTAGTTGATGTCTAGTACATCTCCGTCTTTTAATTAAAGGATAGCCTTTAACATCTGTGCTCCAAGTAGCACTTGTGTGTAAAATGTTTCTAACTTTCCTTACTCAAAATTTGAAATCTAAGGACTATCAAACTTTTCTATATGGTATGATGTATGACCTACTGTTAGGTCGATTTTCCCTGAACTTATTACATCAGTAATATCAGTATTTTTGAGATCTATCTATCTGGGAAAAATCTATACACTTGTGCTTTCCTACTAATATTTCTTATTATGATTTCAAACACTCTTTCAACTGTTGGACTATGGTTAGTTAGTCCATGTGTCACTCTCACGTTGCTTACAAATTGATTCTTACCATCTTTCTTATCTTTATAAACTTTTAGCTGAAGGATGCCTCCTTGCAAGTCTCCCAGAAATAGGAATAATCCTGCACCTCCACCACCTCCTCCGCCTCCGGTCATCGATACTATAGCCCTGAATGTTGTCGTAGCTGCAGCAGTGGCAACTGCCATGGCTCAGTATCACTCTTCTGATGCCAGCAGAGGTGGAACCCCTGTGGAATCTATTCCGATCGAAATCCCTATGCGCTCAAGGGAGTGCTCTTACAAGGATTTTACAAACTGCAAGCCGAAGCCTTTCTATGGCACCGGCGGAGTCATTGCTCTCTCGCAATGGTTCGAGAAGACTGAATCAGTCTTCGAAATCTGTTCATGCCCTGCTGCGTGCAAAGTGAAATATGCCGCATGCACCTTTGAGGGTAAAGCCCTAACGTGGTGGAACGGCCACGTCAAAGCCCTAACTCTCGTCGTAGCTAACGACATGGGCTGGGAAACAATGAAAGACCTCATGACTGAGGAATACTGCCCGAGGGGCGAGATCCAGAAACTGGAGCAGGAACTCTGGAACCTGTCGATGAAGGGCACCAATGTGGTCGCTTATACTGCCCGATTCAGCGAGCTGGTGGCCCTCTGCCCCAATATGGTTCCCACCGAGGGGAAGAAGATCGAGAGGTACATATGGGGGCTAGTGCCTCCGTATCAGGGAAATGTGCTAGCGTCAAACCCTGCTACCTTCGACAGTGCCAAACGATTGGCACAACGACTCATTGACCATGGAGTCAAAACCCCTGCAACCACAACCACCCTAGCCAACCCGGAACCCTCCAAACCCGCCGATACTAAGCGGAAATTCTGGGATGAAAGGAAGAAGCAGCAGGCTGCCAAAAAGCAGCAATTGGTGGCAATTCATGCCGCAGTAACCCCTACTGCTACTACTACTGCTCCGGTGAGTCGGTATGCTGGAAGTTCGCCCAAGTGCAACAAATGCAGCTACCACCACAACGACCCCTGCCGTGAATTGCAATGCTCTAACTGCAACAGGAAAGGACACACCGTCCGATTCTGTAAGTTCCCGGCACAACCTATCAATCAAGTCCCTGGCTCTAGCGCGAGCCCAACCTGCTATGGATGTGGTGAAGCAGGCCACTTTAAGAGGGACTGCCCCAAAGCGAGGAATGCTGGAGGAGCAGGGAGGGTGCTAGCTATTGGCCACAGGGAAGCAGTTGCTGACCCGACAGTGGTGACCGGTACGTTCCTCCTCGATAACTCCTATGCATGCATTCTGTTCGAGAGTGGAGCGGAGCGAAGCTTCGTAAACCATAAATTTGCTCGCATGCTTAATCAACCACCGCACGCACTCAAAGAACTATTCACAATAGAAATGGCTAATGGAAAAACTGAAAATACGAGTAGCATATACTTAGGTTGTACCCTAACTCTAGATAACCATTCATTTCCAATCGACCTCATGCCAGTCTCAATAAAAAGTTTCGACGTCATCATTGGCATGGACTGGTTAAGCCTTCATCGTGCCGACATCATGTGCTTCGAGAAAGCAGTCCGTCTAAACCTTCCGTCTAACGAAACTCTTATAGTCTATGGCGACAAACCCGGTGCAAGTCTTCGCATCATATCAAGTATTCAAGCACAGAAATACCTGCGTAAGGAATACCACGCATTCCTTGCTCACATCGTCGACACGAACCTCGAAACGAAAGAACTAAAGAACCTCCCAGTAGTGAGCGACTTCCCCGACATTTTCCCAGAAGAACTACCCGGATTACCTCCGCAACGCCAAGTCGAGTTCAGAATCGACTTAGTCCCAGGAGCTACCCCAATAGCCAAGTCGCCCTACCGTTTAGCACCAGCTGAGATGCAGGAACTCTCTGGTCAACTTAACGAACTGCTCAGCAAGGGCTTTATAAGACCGAGTTTCTCACCTTGGGGAGCACCGGTCTTGTTCGTTAAGAAGAAGGACGGATCCTTCCGTATGTGTATTGACTACAGAGAACTCAACAAACTGACGGTCAAGAATCGTTATCCTCTACCACGCATAGATGATCTATTCGACCAACTGCAAGGGGCGAACTATTTTTCTAAGATTGATCTGAGATCCGGATATCACCAGTTACGAGTGCTAGAGGAGGATGTGCCGAAGACCGCCTTCCAAACTCGTTACGGACATTACGAGTTCGTGGTGATGCCATTCGGATTGACCAATGCGCCCACAGTCTTCATGGATCTGATGAATAGAGTATGCCGACCTTACTTGGATCAGTTCGTCATCGTTTTCATTGACGACATCCTGATCTACTCCCGAAGTAAGAAAGAACATGGCGATCATCTGCGACAAGTTCTAGGGACATTACAAAAGGAGAAACTTTATGCGAAGTTCTCGAAATGTGAATTTTGGATCCGAAGAGTCGAATTCTTAGGACACGTGGTAAGCGAAGAGGGAATCCACGTGGACCCATCCAAAATTAAGGCCATTGAGAACTGGTCAGCACCGAAGACGCCTACAGAAATTCGTCAATTTCTAGGTCTCGCTGGCTACTACCGCAGGTTCATTCAGAACTTCTCACGAATAGCGAAGCCTCTTACAACCCTAACCCAGAAAGGCGTGGCCTTTGGCTGGGAAGAGAAACAAGAAAGAGCGTTCCAAACGCTCAAACGAGCCTTGTGCACCGCACCAATACTATCCCTTCCCGAAGGAATAGAAGACTTCGTAGTTTATTGTGATGCATCGAATCAAGGGCTCGGATGTGTTCTGATGCAGCGAGGTAAGGTCATCGCCTACGCCTCGAGACAATTGAAGACACACGAGGTTAACTACACGACCCACGATCTTGAACTAGGAGCAGTGGTTTTTGCTCTGAAGATCTGGAGACATTACTTGTATGGAACGAAGAGCACTATCTTTACCGACCACAAGAGTTTACAACACATTTTCAATCAGAAGGAGCTCAACATGAGACAACGACGGTGGGTCGAGCTACTCAGTGATTACGAATGCGATATTCGTTATCATCCGGGTAAGGCCAACGTAGTAGCAGACGTCCTAAGTCGGAAGGAATATTCTGGTCGCAAGGTCAAGTCGTTGTCAATAACCATCCATTCACACTTGTCTAAGCAAATTCAGGAGGCTCAACGTGAAGCCATGAAGCCTGAAAATGTGACGAATGAATCCCTTAGAGGAATGGACAAGAATTTAGAAGCCAAGGGTGACGGAGCCTTATATTTCATGAACCGAATCTGGACACCGAAACACGGTGGTTTCCGAGACTTGGTCATGACCGAGGCGCACAACACTCGGTATTCCGTCCACCCACGTTTAGATAAGATGTATCTGGATCTTAAGAAGCTATACTGGTGGCCTAATATGAAAGCAGAAATTGCTACCTTCGTAAGTAAATGCCTTACTTGCGCAAAGGTTAAGGTGGAGTACCAGAAGCCCTCTGGTTTATTGCAACAACCAGAGATCCCGGAATGGAAGTGGGAGCGGATCACTATGGATTTCATAACCAAGTTGCCCAAGACGACGGGTGGGCTGGACACCATATGGGTCATCGTTGATAGATTGACCAAGTCTGCACACTTCCTGCCTATCAAAGAAACCGACAAGATGGAGAAACTTACGAGAACATACATTAAGGAAATCGTACGGCTACATGGTGTACCTATGTCCATTATCTCCGATAGAGATAGTAGGTTCACCTCAAGATTTTGGCAATCACTACAACATTCCCTAGGAACAAGGCTGGACATGAGCACAGCCTACCATCCTCAGACCGACGGACAGAGTGAGAGGAGCATCCAAACTCTGGAAGATATGTTGCGAGCCTGCGTGATTGACTTTGGGAAGGCATGGGATACTCATTTACCCCTTGTCGAGTTTTCCTATAATAACAGTTATCACACGAGCATCAAGGCTGCTCCATTTGAAGCTCTCTACGGCCGTAAGTGCAGATCCCCTCTGTGCGGGGCTGAGGTGGGTGATACCCAATTAGCCCGGGGGCAAACTTCCGACAGTACTCTCACCGGTCCGGAGATCATTCGGGAAACAACAGAGAAAATCGTTCAGATCCGTGAACGATTGAAAGCCTCTAGAGACCGACAGAAGAGCTACACTGTTAAACGAAGGAAACCTTTGGAATTTCAGGTGGGAGACCGAGTCCTCCTCAAAGTCTCACCCTGGAAGGGCTTGATACGCTTCGGCAAGCGTGGAAAGCTTAATCCAAGGTACATAGGGCCTTTCGAGATTCTTGCAAGAGTCGGCCCCGTAGCTTACAAACTCGAACTACCAGACGCACTTCATAACGTACATTCTACATTCCACGTATCTAACTTGAAAAAGTGTCTATCCGACGAGACTCTTGTAATCCCACTCGACGAGATCGAAATCAACGAGAGCCTCAACTTCGTGGAAGAACCTGTAGAGATCATGGACCGTGAGGTCAAGCAGACAAAGCAAAGCCGTATCCCTATCGTGAAGGTTCGTTGGAATGCCAAGCGAGGACCGGAATTCACTTGGGAACGTGAGGATCAGATGAAACTGAAATACCCTCACCTTTTTGCTTAGTTATTTGTAATTTCTAACTTGCTTAAAAATTCTAATTTCGGGACGAAATTCCTTCTAACGGGGGGATGATGTGACAACCCGATATTTCGAGTCAATGTAATGTAAAACCGATCAAATTTAGGTCAAAATGTAACCTTCCTAAAATCTTATTCGGATTAAATAAAGTAGTAGGAATCATATCAAGGTTTGCGTACATAAAAAGAACGTCCAAATCTGACTTCGGATGAGGAAGTTATGAATTTTTAGAAGAAAATTCCTTAATCACGTCATTTTAATAAATAAGTAATAAAAATAATTTCGGAATTTGCCAACGGAATCTAAACGAAAGTTGTAGATCATGGTCTCACCTTCGCGTGGATATAAAGAACGTCAAAAACGGAGTTCGTATGAGGGAGATATGAATTTTTGAAGTTTATGTAAAATAAATATGAATTTAATTATATATTCCCGGTATTATCCGAAGGGGAGTCATCGGATAGGACCGAAGTACGCCCTGCGTACCTTCGTACGCCCCGCGTACTGAGATCGAGGGTCTCGGATCGTCCACGTCGCACTATCCGAAGAAATCTAACCCGTCCGACCCGTCCGAAGCTCCGACCCGTCCGACCCGCTGTCCCGTCCGACCCGCCGTCCCATCCGACCCGCGTACCCAGCAACCCGTCCCATCCGAACCGAGGCAGTCGAGGCTTCGGTCATGCATGACGTGCGCGTACGCGCTGCGTACGAGCGTACGCCCCGCGTACCGAGGCGGTTCAGCCTTCCTATAAATAGGATGCGAGGCTTTCCGAAAATGTTGCTCATTCATCTCCTCTCTCTCACAACCTTGCCTCGTTTTCCGTGCCCGTTATAACCCGAAGCTCTTGTCTTTTTGCTCAAGTCCCGAGGGTCGATTTTACTCCTGAGATTCCCGAGAATCCCGAGAAAAATCCGTTTTCCGAGACGAAACTTTGCCCGGTTTTCCATCTCGCTTTCTTCAATCAATCAAGTGAGCTTCATACCCCTTAATCAACCTTTTTAAATATTCTAAATGCTTTTATATGCTTTCAAGGGGGGGGGGGGGAATACAAGTTAAATACTTATAGTTATCGTTTCAATCACATGTGATTGCATTAATCACATGTGATTAATAACTAGGGAAACCAGTGATTTTATCACTATTCAAACTGTCTATCAAACTGTTTTACTTCTAAATGTTTTCCAAACCCATTTACTTTTCGAATTTACACTGCAACTGTGATTTAAACAAATGTTCCTTATACTTAAACTGTTTTAATCAAATCTACACCTTCAAATGGTTTTATAGATTGACATCAAGTCAATCTTTCTTTAAAAATAATACTTATGTTTCAAATGCCTTATAAATACTTATTTATGCTTTTATATTATAAATTGCATGCCCATATATGTATAGACGTATAAATAATGTTTAAAGGGCTTAGGAAGGCCATCCACCCTATTTCCTTTTCCTCGATTTGGATGTGGTCTGGTGGGATTATGGGTGACCATCCGAAGGTCGTTTCCATGTTAATTATATATCAAATATACATATATAGACATAAAAGTACTTCCATAATCATACGTACTAAACGCACCGTTAACAAGTTACCATCGGGATAACACAGAATCATACTATTACAACTGCTAGATCAATGAGTCAGTTCATTCATGAGTCTATACTAGGAAGAGAATATATACAACTATACTAGAACAAGAAACATTTCATCACATATGCAAGAATACGATAACAAATGTGATCCACTGTATCGGAGCATGCCTTAAATGTCATGGCCCGAGTTGTAGCCATAATTCTCTTGGAGGGAGAGCGTTGAGTTTGCGTATAGATCTATACTGGATTGACTATCCTACACCTTGCTGCTAGCTACAGCCGGACCTGCAGGTCTGCGGGTGCCAAACGTCATTCAGTTATTACAACCGTTCTTTATGTCGTTGTTATCAGTCGATAGTATGGTGCAATTATCACATTATACCTTAATATAAATCCGGTTTAAGGTAGTAGTAATTAGTACAACAGTAGTTCTTATTATACAAAACTACAGTACTACAATGATTTACCCATTACATATTTTGGTGATAATCTCACTTAAGCATTAATGTACAAACTATATTTTATCAAATGATAGTTATACATGGGTAATTACACACTTTTACAACAGACGAGTTTACAAAACATTTAAGCCTCGGTAGAAGGTTACTTTTATAGAAAATATAGGATTTTCTGAGAGATTCAAACTTTTGCAAACACTTTTAAACATTTACTTACATTTTTACAAACTTATACATTGAGACAGGTTCAAACGTTTTTGACAACGAACATTGACACTAAAATACTTATGAACTCACCAGCTTAATGCTGATAAACTCTTTCAAAATAACTTGTATTCTCAGGTCATCAGTAGACAGGTACCGATGCCAGCTTTTGAGATGATGGAGCGTACTCAAGACTCATCATTTTATTATTTTGATTTACGTTATATTTTTGGTGTCTAAAACTGTACAGAACACGCAAGTATTAAATTTATATATTTAATGCAATGGATGATGTTGTTTGCCTATTTACATTTACTGTGTTGTGATTACCTTACATGACGTCCTCCGCCCCAGAACGTTTCCGCCGTTCTTGGTTTTGGGGTGTGACACTTTTGGTCCTCAACCCAGATTCGGTCCTAAAACCAGATTCGATTCTAATCCTAGTTATGGATCCTACAAGTCCCAAGATACAACAAATTCTTTAAAGGACATCAAAGGAAAAGGAAAGCTGATATCAGATTCTGAGAAGGAAAATAAGAAATCTTCTACTAAACCTAGGAATCAAACGAAAAACACTAAACCATCAAAAGCAACACCAAATGATACACTAAAATTTAAAGAAGATAAATAAAAAATCAAGGTTTATACCATTAAAAGAAAAGATCAAACAACTCTAATTAAACGAACTTATTTGGTTGATGCTTCTGTTGTAATTCCTTTCTCTGTGAAAAACTCACAAGGACCCAAGAAACTTTGGGTTCCTAAATCTGCTTGAATTTACAGGTAATCAGTGACGAGCAGTTTGACGAAGAATGGTATATAGACAGTGGTTGCTCGCGTCACATGACAGGAAGGAAGGAGGAACTAAGGGAGTTTCGGTCCCTGAAAGATGGTGGGTCTGTGAAGTTTGGAAACAATTCCTATGGGACAATCAAAGGATACGACATGATAACTAATGGAGATTTATCAATCAGAAAGGTAGCTTATGTAGAAGGATTGCAGCACAATCTCATCAGTGTATTGCAATTAGTTGTGCGCACAGGTTTGAAGGTATCATTCGATGATGAGGGGTCTGAGATAATCGAAAAACAATCTAAGAAGGTTCTGCTGAAATCTGCGCGGAAGGGTGAGATGTACCCTTTAAATATTAATCCAATACGAGGGACACCAGCTATTTGTCTTCTGTCAAAGGCAAACACTGATGAAAGCTGGTTATGGCATCGACGTCTATCACACCTAAATTTCAAAGATATCAACAAGTTGGTAATTGGGGATCATGTTCCAGGCCTCCCTCTTCTCAAGTTCGATAAGGAGCATTTATGCGCATCATGTGAAATGGGTAAGCAAAGCCGAAAAAGCCATCCAACACACATCAATACTAAGATAGTGGAAGCACTTGAACTGTTACACATTGATTTGTGTGGACCTTTTGTTATATAGAGTATCGGTGGAAGTAAGTACATTCTTGTTATTGTAGATGACTTTTCCCGCTTAACTTGGGTTTTCTTTCTTAAACAGAAATCAGATGCAACTCCCAAGCTGAAGGTGTTCATCAAGCAAGTGGAAGTGCAATTAAGGAAGATAGTCAGAAACATCAGAAGTGATAATGGACTAGAATTCAAGAACAAGGACTTTAAAGACTTTCTGGCTGATAAGGGGATAACTCACAATTTTTCAGCCCCCTATACACCACAGCAGAATGGGATTGTTGAAAGACGAAAACGTTCTCTATGTGAAGCAGCCAGAACCATGCTCAGTTACGCTTCTCTACCTTTATACTTCTAGGCTGATGCCATCGTTGCTGCTTGTTATACTCAGAATCGGTCTTTGCTCAACAAGAGATTCTCCATAACTCCTTATGAGATCTTAAATAATAGGAAACCGAACGTCAAATTTTTCCATATTTTCGGTTCACGATGCTTTATTTTTAACTCTAAAGAGAACCGAAATAAGTTTGATGCTAAAGCTGATGAAGGCATATTTTTGGGTTACTCTCTGTCATCAAAAGCATATAGGTTGTTGAATAAGAGTTCCAGAAAAATTGAAGAAACTTATTATGTCACTTTTGATGACAATTATATGAAGAAGGTTCAAAGGACTGACAATGCTTCAAGAGACATATTCCCAGAATCTGGATAGGTCTCGGTTCCAATATCCAACCTGTTTGAGGAATACATTCGGCTGTTCGATTAACCAAAAAAACAATTCATTCATAGGCAACAACAGCAGACAACAAAATAGATAATCTCAAGAAGATCATAGACGAAGCCACTAAAGAGATGGAAAGCGAACCACCAACTCCTACGTCATCTAAAGGCTCTCCAATTAAAGCTTCAACATTCCAGGGGGAGAGCTCAACCACTCCAAAGACAACTGAAGTTTCTGTTGAGGGGGAGAATCCAAGTTCATCCCCAACGTCTAAAAGTATACTGATCCAAAAATCACAAGTGAAAATCCAATCGAGGGGGAGACACCCACTTCAACAACCAATACAAACTCTGATGATGACAGAGACTTCACTTCGCCAGTCGAGGGGGAGAAGGAAAAAGTAAGTAATAGTTCTACTGACGAAGGAGAAGGTGATCCGTCAGATGTTGAAATAGAAGTAGAAGCTGAATTGCATCCAGAATATGATCCAAGCTATCCTCCATTAGTAAAATGGACAAAGGACCATCCTAAAGAGCAAATTATTGGTGAAACTTCCGAAAATGTTCTTACTCGGTCTCAACTGAAGGCGAAACAAACTACATTATTCTCTAAAATGGAATTTTGTATGTTTAATTCGTTTATCTCCAAGATAGAGCCGAAAACTGTAAATGCTGCACTTGATCATTCTGATTGGGTTCAAGCAATGCAGGATGAGCTCAATGAGTTCGAACGCAACAGAGTTTGGAGGTTGATTCCCACACCGAAAGATGCCTCTGTTGTCGGACTAAAATGGGTGTTTATAAATAAGCTGGACAAGGAGGGGAATGTCATTCGTAAAAAGCCTCGGTTGGTAGTAAAAGGTTATTGTCAAGAAGAAGGGATAGATTATGAAGAAACCTTTGCTCTAGTAGCAAGGTTGGAATCTGTTAGAATCTTTCTTTTATATGTTGCTCACAAAAACTTCGAAGTTGTCCAAATTGATGTTAAATGCGCTTTCTTGAATGGAGAATTAGAAGAAACCATCTATGTTGAACAACCGCCTGGTTTTGTGAATGAAAAATACCCTGATCACTGCTATGTGTTGGATAAAGCTGTCTACGGGCTAAAACAAGCACCGAGAGCCTGGTATGAAACACTAACTCGCTTCTTAAAAATGTCAAACTTTAAACAAGGTTCGGTTGACCTAACCTTCTTTCGTAAGAAGGAAGGCGAACATTTGATGAATGTTCAGATTTATGTTGATGATATCATCTTCGGCTCCACGAATCCTAGCTTAACAGTTGAGTTCAGGAAGTTGATGGAGACTAAATTTGAAATGAGTGCAATGGGTCCAATTAGCTTTTTCCTTGGTTTGAATATTAGACAGGGACCAGAAGGTATTTTTATAAACCAGAAGGCATACACCATTAACTTACTAACGAGATTTGGAATGAAGGGTGATTCAAAAGTGAAGGTTCCTATGCATTCGGCACTAAGCTAACCCCATCTCTGGAGAAACCTGTTGTGGACATAACACTTTATCGACAAATGATAGGGTCTCTTATGTATCTGATAGCTAGTAGACCAGATATTATGTTTTCTATTTGTTATTGTGCCAGGTTTCAAGCCAATCCAAGAGAACCTCACATGCTTGCTGTGACGAATATTTTTAGATATCTGAAGAAAACTTCATCTCTCGGTCTCTGGTACCCTGCTAAATCAGGATTCTTCATTCAAGCCTTTTCTGATGCTGATTTAGGAGGATGTGGACTGGACAGAAAAAGTACTACAGGTGGATGCCAATTTCTTGATGGAAAACTTGTGAGTTGGCAATCCAAGAAACAAACCTGTGTTTCATTATCCACAGCCGAAGCTGAATACATCGCTGCTGCATCTTGTACCTCTCAAGTGGTTTGGATTCAAAGGCAATTAAGAGACTATGGGTTAAGTATGAAAAAGATTCCTCTGTACTGCGACTCTGAAAGTGCAATAAGGATTTATCATAATCCAGTGCAACACTCAAAAACTAAGCACATTGCACTTAGGTATCATTTCATCAAGGATCATGTAGAAGACAGAAACGTGGAAGTTCACTTTGTTCGATCTGCTGACCAACGGGCTGACATCTTTACTAAAGCCTTACCCGAAGCAACCTTTAACAAAATCTTACAAGGCTTGGGCATGATGGAAGGAGAGTCTGTACCGAATCTTCAAATCTCTCATTAAAAATTAGACAACCGAAATTGACAGACCGCTCGGTCTATTTCGGCTCTCGAATTTTAGGGAACAGAAATGGACAGACCGCTCTGTCTATCTCTGCTCCGTGAGTTTCTGGAACAAAAATGAACCGAATGGCCGATCTATTTCGGTTCTCTCAAATAAGGTTTCGGTTGTATATTTTGTGCATATCTTTTGTTTGCTTTGAACTTTAAATATTTTATCTTTCTGTTTTTATTCTTTTTCAGAAAATTTCAAAAATCCAAAAATATTTTATCTTTCTGTTTTTATTCTTTTTCAGGAAATTTCAAAAATCCAAAAATATTTTATCTTTCTGTTTTTATTCTTTTTCAGAAAATTTCAAAAATCCAAAAACATTTTATATTTTTTTTAGTATTATTTTATCTGTCTCGATTGTTTGTTTGGTGTTTCTCTTTATTTTTCATAGGCTATATGGGTAACAAGAACAACCGACTGTGGATCTAAGGCATGTATGATTTAATTTCAACATGAACCAGTTAATGGTCCCTAGAAGCATGTTGTTGTATGTCGTCTTAAGCCTCTATGATCTTGAGTAGGCCTTAATGATTCGATTTATACCTATCGTTTCTTCCAAATTAGCCTAGTTTATGCTACTCGGTCTAGAGCTACCTTACTCTTCTCATATGAGTTAAGAGTTTCTCTGCTCTGTCAGGATTATCTAGCAGAAGGTACATTCGGTCCTTAAGCCACCTCTTTACATCCTCCACCTACTTTCGGTTCACCAACGTAACCATGGAGAGTCTCGGTCTTTACCACTAAGGTTTATGGTTACACAACATCTGTGTTTATGATCTTAGATACATATACCATGTGCTGAGTGAAACCCAAAATCCAACACCAAAAATGAATTGATGGTGAATTATACATTCAAGATTTTACTGGTTACCAAAGGAAATCTCTTTTTATTTTTGTGAGATCTTTATGAAATTGTCTACAACCAAGGCATTTCTTCCCAAAAAGATCCAATTTTTTTTTTTGAGATTTCTGATTCCAATATAGTCACTAAAATAAGATATCCTACCTACCTGTTCAATAGACCACTTCGGTCTCACAGGTACTTCTTTCAACGATCGGTTTTATGTTAAAACCCGAAGTTCGGTTGAACACAAGCTACCCTGAACCTATTATTAAAAGAAGCCTTTCAATGTTTATTAACAAACAGTTGATCGTATTTTTCGGGAAGCCACACAAGCACTTCAAGTCTATCTTGACTTTGAAGGAAGTGATTCTTGCCCGTAATCCTCTGCTTTATGTCTCACATACATCACTCACATACATCACTCACATCTTATACACATTTGATTTATTTCTTTCTCTTTGTCACACTTATGCACGAAAATTATATTTTCCAACATTCTAGGTACTGTTTGGTATGAGTTTTGGTTATCCATCGTAACCAAACAAGGAGCTATATGGAATTTCAAACGCCAATTAAAGATAAGATTTAGGCACATGAATTTGATCTGTTTCTAAACCCGTGCGTGCTGACGTAGTCCTGGGAGTAACCATACTGTCACACATCGCGCTTTTTCAGGCGACGTTTTAGCAACCTCATCATCACGATTTTCTCTCTCCAATCAACGGTATATAAAGAGTTGAATGAGTTATTTGTCATTTACTAGTCTCAATTATCTCAACGTAAACAACAAGTAAACACTATTCATCTTCTTCTTCATTCATCAATGGTGACTTCTTCATCTGCACATGATGAGACCGCATCATCTTCTTTGCTCACCATAAAACCTAACCAAAACATGATCATTGAACTTAGTCCGTTCTTATATGATCCATACATGTTACAGGTTGTGGAATGCTTGAAATATTCCCCCTGGTTTTAGCCCTAACCCAGGTTGAAGCCGTTCCAATGTCGCTCTTATCACAAGTTTATTCTTCGGCGACATATGACAAGAACAAGGATCTCATCTACTTCACCATCCACAACAAGAAATCTTCAATTTCAAAAGTGAAGTTTTGTTCAATCTTGGGCCTTGCAGTTGATTCCTCCATTATATCACCAGATTTCATCACGATATCACAATTGTTCTCCATGATGTATGAAATGGGGTACACGGATGTGCTTACCACGATTACAAAGGTGAAGAAATCATGTTTACCATCTGAAATGTCACAACTAGAAATTTTGTGTCTTGTAATCACTACTCTCAAGAAAAATGTAGAATCAAAAACTTAAGAGCATGTATGATGGTTACTCTATGACAACAAATTTTCAATCCAATACACCATACAAGTACTGCAAATAGTCAACAAGCAATTGGAAACCCTTGAAGTCCTTGTTTAGGTCCATTTTGGACTAGGACTTTCTTATTGGACTCAATGGACCAATAAGCTTCCAATTTGACTATCATGGGCTTAGAACCTTTAAATGGGCTCTAATTGGACCCACTTTCATTTATTTCAACATTTTGGGCCATATTGGGACTAGAATGGAATAAATTAAATATTATGAACCATTATGAACCACAGTTAACCAAAACTAGCCTAACAAAGTATAAAAATCACACTTATATTTTATAGGGCCAACAATCATCAAACCTAACTCTAATATGGGCTTAGGGGCATTAAAGCCCAATACTCTCTTTTTCTTTCAAAATCTCGGCCCAAAGCCCAAATCCAAGAGTAAAGAGTTGACTTATGGATTGCCACCTCATTATTATCTCTTGGTTCTCCATGCAACATATCTCATTCTTCCATGCATATTATCCCATATATCCATGCATAAATCACTTCAAGATCTCTCTTCTTCTCCCTCTCTCTCATTCTCGGCCGAACACACACACATACACTCACAAAAATTCATTTCATCCTCTCTAAATCTTGAAGAACATCTCCTCCCACCTTCTCCTAAATTTTCGAGATTTAAGGTCATTCCAAGGAGATTTTTCACAAGGACTACCATCCAAGGTAAGTTTATACTTAAATCTATGATCTAGGTTCCTTGATTTATCAAACATCTCATCTTAACTCATAAAAATTTATGGTCTAACTCCCTAGAACCATCTATGTCCAAAAATCTCCTCAAGAAGTTGCTAGGGCCGAAAACAACATCAAACTTCTTCCATTCTCCTCCAAAACCGAAACTACACCTCAAGGTGAGCTTCATACCCCCTATTTTTCGGTTTTTATAAGTATTGTGGGGGGGGGGGGAATACAAGCAAATGTGTAGATCTATGAGTATATGTATGCTTTGTATGATTTATATGTTTATTTACATGTTCTTATGTGATTATGGTGTTGAAACTAGTCAAAAAGTCCTCAAAATCGAGATTTGCATTAGGGTGTATGAATCAAGTATTAGACATATTACTACACACAAATCATTTCTAGAAAAATAACCAAGTTGGTTAAGATGAACTCCTTGGGCTAAAAATCCCACTTTTGGACTTAAAATCTTAAAAATATAAGGTTAAAGGGCCCAAAATGACAAAATACAAATTCTGATGGATGAAATGAGTCAAAACAGTTTCAATAAGGTATTTTTCTGGAAATATTCTCTTTGAAGGATTAAATGTGAAATTTTTAAGCATAATGGGCCAAAAATGAATTTTTCGGCCCAATAAAGCCCAATATGCGAGATTTTCAAATTAGAGGGGCTGAAACTGTATTTTTCTGTAAAACAGGGGACCGTTAGTGCTCCAAGTCCATTTCAAGGGTTAAAAATGCTTTTCATATTTAAAAGGGACCAAAGATGCAAAAAATTTCTACTTTGGGCCAAAAGTGTAAAAATTGCGAAAATAAGGGCTTCAGCCGAGAAAAATTTCATTTGATGGACTAAAACTGTTTTTCAAATAACTTTGAGCTGGAAAATAACTTTTCTACAAGTTTTGATACTAAAGTGTCAAGAAAAATGGTTTGAGGACTAAATTAGAAATTTTTTTATGCAAAGGGTTAAAAGTGTAAATTATCCAAAAGAAAGAGGCTGCAGAAATGAAGTACTCTAATGTTTTAAACAATTAATCCGACATGATGAAATACTAGAACCTCGACTATCAGCGAATTATAATACACCTTCAACACCAAAAATCGTTATCAAACGAATTGATTCGGTCTCGAATCAATAATGAATCCGAAATTACTAACACGACGAAACTTCAATACACACGCGGAAATTTCAGGAAGTCAATACACACGTGGGAATACACCAGACGTCGATACACCGTCTTTGGGCCCAAAAGTTTCAAATCGTGTTTGTTGGGCCTAGCTAGCCCAATGACATGATCTTTAGGCCCGAAGGAAACTCGCTTACATGTAGTTGGGTCTTATGCGACCTAATTTCGTGTAAAAGGACTTTTACAGGCTTTGTGCTGTTGGACCCCAAGGGCCCTCTGGTGCTGCTAGTAAAGTCGAGAATTCACCAAATGTGAGTCGGGCTAAGGGACCTTCGCATTCACGATAGCCTTGAACGACTTACGGAAAATATCGGGGCTTCGCACCCTCTTTTCCTCCTCGGTTGTGGGACTACGAGAAGTCCGGGTGATTGGATTAATTGAATAGTGCGAGCGACGCCTAAGGATCGTTTGTATGGTTGTAAACTAGTCATTTTCATTAATGTGTGTTTATAACAATTCACAATCCATAATTAATCCAACGTCACCGGGACTCAACGAATACACCCGTCGTAATGAAATAACAAGATATAAATCATTTGATGCAAAGTATTAGGAAAACATTGGGTTTTTCTAGGGTTTTCAATTAATACACCTACGAGTTACATACCGAGTTTTACAAATTGTACTTTTACATTTATAGAAACAAACAAGCATACTTACGGATCTTCACACTTTTTATACTATGCTCTTTTCAGAAAATATCGGATTTTCTGGTGATTTTCAAAACAATACAAACCACTATATTTCAAACATTACTTATGAACTCACCAACATTTCATATGTTGACCGTTTTCAAAATACTTGTATTCTCAGGTAACAGGTAAATCGAAAAGGAAATATGTATTCAGTAACGTCTTGTTGTTGTTTTAATTAGTATCGAACAATTTACTGTTGGGCATGTAATATTATGGATCAATGTATTGAATGTAAACTCTAACAGTTGTAATATTCCAATGCTTGGTAATGTATGATGTTATGTTTCATGTATATTCATTGTGATGGTATTCAATTGACTCACAATAGCCCTCAGACGTTTTCACCGTTTGGTTCGGGGGTGTGACAGGTTGGTATCAGAGCTCTATTTATAGTGAACTAGCATATCTAACCATACATTGATATGCAACTATAAACCAAAAGAGGGACTAACATAACCCTGAACAAAACAAGTAAAATACAACAATAAAACACCTTTCCTTTCATTAGGAATAAGGAACATAACGCCGAACCAAACAAGATAATGCTAGTATCTCAGTTAATTCAGGACTGTTTTTAGCGGTACCAAGGAGTGGATGTAGCCTGATCAACTACATTCTCTCCAAAGTATAACTAACACATGTTCTGATGAGATCGTGATAGCTAGGGAACAAAAGAAAAAAAAAAGAAAAGAAAACTATACCCCTTTACCACCAAAAAGAGAATGCTTGCTTAGTCTGTACAATAGTTGTAGCATCCTAGGAATAATGTTAGCATATTTACATACTCACGCAGACAGCATGGCTGGTTTTCATCACCCTGGAGACCCTTATTTCCCTAATAAGGGGAATAATGGATGGTTAGAGGAAGAGCCTGAGGAAGACCCCGAAGAGGAATCTGACGGGGAACCGGAGGTTGGAGACGAAGGCGAGCCTGCCGAACCAGAGGAAGACGAAGGGAACTTCGAGGAGGAACCCGATGACAGTGAAGGGGGTGATTCGGACATAGAGTCCGAAGTCATCAACCCCCCTTACCCGATCAGGGTGCCTGCTTACCGTGTGGGCCCCACTGGTCCTACGCCTCCCTGGGGTATTGATCTTTGGAGATGGAGCAGACAGCAGGGACAGCGACCCCCGTTCGGCATGTTGTGCGAGTTCTTTGACCCGAGGGACGGAGGATCGGCCGAGCGAGCCCTACCGGTCATGGTGAGACGATTACGGAACACCGACGATCTTGCTCAGGGCATTGCTGATCAGGTACGCCAGCTATGGACTAGGGTCGGGCGTGCGGAACAGGAGACACGCGATGTCCTTCGGGAGTTTCACATGAGGCAGGTAAGGTGGGAGTCTCAACTCCAGGACGCAGAACGACTGGTGGCTCGTCTTCAGGGAGCATCCACATCCTCGGCACCACCTCCGGACGCAGCTCATCGCGGTTAGGGATAGACTTATCTTAGTAGGTCATTAGGAACTATGCTATGTACCCCGACTCTATGTTTAAGTGACTACACTACTCATAGAGCCATTATGCTGTCGAACTAGTGTCACTCATGTATGCTCTGACGAGCAAATTTTTCATATATCAAATGCGGATAATATTAGTAAACTTTTACGTGCTTTGTTATGATATTACAAATTGCTATGTGTTGAGAATCTATGATTGTATGTTAAATGGTAGGAGTGTTTAAGTTCGTACCTTGCACCTAGTCAGTAGGGTCACAACCTCCCAGAAACCCCAAACACTCAACATCTTTCCGTTTCATGACAGAAAGACGCCTCGCCGACCTACTCGCAGAAACCCTGGACCAACCCCACCCAAACTTGACTCCACTGCATTCCAGGCGGCCGTGTCTGCTGCGGTCACCGCAGCTATGGCACAAATTCACCAAGGGAACAACGGAGGAGGCAACGGGCAAGGGGCCGGGAGTTCGAACAACGGAATGAATCAAGGACCCACCAAAACATGTACCTACAAGGACTTCACAAACGCCAAACCACGAAATTTTAACGGCACTGGAGGGGTGATCACTCTAAAGTGATGGATCGAGAAGGTGGAATCGGTATTCGAGGTATGCGATTGTCCAAAGGAGATGAAAGTGAAGTTCGCAGCCTGCACTTTTGTCGATCAAGCACTCACTTGGTGGAACGGACATGTGGAAGCCATGACACTCCCTGTAGCCAACTCCATGCCGTGGTCGGAAATGAAAGAAATGTTGATGGCTGAATACTGCCCACGAGGTGAGATTCAGAAAATGGAGCAAGAGCTGTGGAACCTCACTGTGCAGAATGCGAATATCAATGCCTACATATCGAGATTTAGTGAACTATCTCTGTTGTGCCCGGGTATGATAACATCGGAAGGAAAGAAGAGGAACAGGAAGAATGTTGTCCATGGGTCAGGGAGAGGCGATTCAGGACCCCGCTGTTGTTACCGGTACGTTTCCCCTAAACCACACTTATGCATGCATCCTATTTGACACCGGAGCAGAGTGAAGTTTCGTAAGCAATAAGTTTAAGCATTTATTAAAACAACAGCCCCAGAAGCTAAATGAAACCTTTACGGTGGAAATGGCCAATGGGAAAACCAAATCCACCGGGGAAATCTACATCGGATGTACCCTAACCCTAAATCAACACGTCTTTCGAATAGACTTAATGCATGTATCAATTAGGAGTTTCGATGTGATTATTGGCATGGACTGGTTAAGCCCCCACCATGCTGAAATTATGTGTCACGAGAAGGCCGTTCGCCTTCGCCTTCCTAATCACGAAACCCTAGTAATTTACGGAGACAAACCTAGCATGAACCTTCGCCTCATCTCGTGCATCAAGGCACGAAAACATCTACGAAAGAACAATTTGGCGTTCCTGGCTCACATAGTGGATAAAATCAAGGAAGAGGTTAACGTTCAAGACATTCCCATAGCATGTGAGTTCCCAGACGTGTTTCCTAAAGATCTTCCTGGAGTACCCCCAGAGAGACAAGTGGAGTTCCGAATTGACCTCGTTCCAGGAGCAACTCCTCTCGCTAAATCACCCTATCGGCTAGCTCCTGCTGAAATGCAAGAATTGTCTAGCCAACTCAGTGAACTCTTGGACAAGGGATTCATCCGCCCTAGTTACTCGCCATGGGGAGCTCCAGTCCTCTTTTTCAAATAGAAGGACGGATCTTTTAGAATGTGCATCGATTATAGAGAGTTAAATAAACTCACTGTTAAAAATCGCTACCCACTCCCACGAATCGATGATCTATTTTACCAGCTCCAAGGAGCTAGTTATTTTTCTAAGATAGATCTACAGTCCGGATACCACCAACTCAAAATCCAAGAAGAGGATATTCCAAAAACCGCTTTCCAAACTTGCTACGGACATTATGAATTTGTCGTAATGCCCTTCGGTCTAACAAATGCCCCTGCCGCATTTATGGATCTGATGAACCGGATCTGTCGACCATTCCTTGACAACTTTGTCATTGTCTTCATCGACGATATTCTCGTCTACTCCCGAAGCAAAGAAGAGCATGGCCCACATCTCTGACAAATCCTAGAAACTCTGCGATCGGAAAGGCTATACGCAAAACTCTCCAAGTGTGAGTTCTGGCTCCGGAGTGTGAACTTCCTAGGTCATGTCGCTAGCCAAGATGGAATTCATGTGGATCCCTCTAAGGTCAAAGCTGTTGAAGGATGGGCAATCCCGACAACACCCACGGAAATCCGTCAATTCTTGGGTCTAGCAGGCTACTATAGGAGATTCATTCAAAACTTCTCTAAGATCGCCAAGCCACTTACCTCGCTTACAAAAAAGGGTGTACAATTCAAATGGACGGACAAACAAGAAGTCGCATTCCGAACCCTGAAACAAGCTCTCTGTAGTGCCCTGGTACTATCACTACCGGAGGGAATGGAAGATTTAGTGGTCTACTGTGACGCGTCAAATCAGGGCTTAGGTTGCGTTCTCATGCAGCGTGGAAGGGTGATAGCTTACGCATCCCGCCAACTAAAGACGCACGAAGTGAATTATACGACCCATGACCTAGAATTGGGAGCCGTGGTCTTTGCCCTAAAAATTTGGAGGCATTACCTTTACGGTACAAAGTGCACCATCTTCACGGACCACAAGAGTCTCCAGCACCTCTTGAACCAGAAAGAGTTGAACATGAGGCAACGGAGATGGGTTGAATTACTAAACAATTATGAGTGTGAGATCAAGTACCACCCAGGCAAGGCCAACGTAGTAGCTGACGCATTAAGTCGGAAGGAGTACTGTAATTGTCGTACGAAAACTCTCTCAATAACCATTCAATCTCACCTAGCCACTCAAATTGCAGTAGCCTAGTCAGAGGCCATGAAGACGGAAAATAGAGCAAGCGAGGCATTGCGCGGAATGGAGAAGAACCTATAGGCAAAGGAGAATGGAGTATACTATTTCATGAACCGTATTTGGGTCCCTAAACTCGGAGGATTTAGGGAAGTAGTTATGAAGGAAGCCCACAAGACGCGATACTCCATTCATCCCGGCTCAGACAAGATGTATTTGGATATTAAACAACACTATTGGTGGCCCAACTTGAAGGCAGAAATTGTCCCCTATGTTAGTAAGTGCCTTACGTGTGCCAAGGTAAAGGTGGAGTACCAGAAGCCCTCAGCGTTATTACAGCAAGCGGTAATCCCTGAGTGGAAATGGGAGGGGATTTCTATGGATTTTGTGACCAAGCTACCCAAGACGTCGGATGGACTAGACACCATATGGGTAATAGTCGATCGACTGATGAAATCTGCCCATTTCCTGCAAATAAAGGAATCCTACAAGATGGCAAGATTGACACGTTTATACATTCGAGAAATCGTGAGACTCCACGGAGTACCCATGTCTATTGTCTCGGATAGGGACAGTAGGTTCACTTCACGTTTTTGGCAATCTCTCCAGAAGGCACTGGGAACTCATCTCGACATGAGCACCGCTTATCATCCACAAACGGATGGTCAAAGTGAACGAACCATTCAAACGCTCGAAGAAATGCTACGCATATGTGTGATAGACTTTGGGAAGTCTTGGGATACCCACTTACCCTTAGTCGAATTCTAATATAACAACAGTTACCATTCGAGCATGAAGGTCGCTCCTTTCGAAGCACTATACGGGCGTAAGTGTAGATCACTATTATGCTGGGCTGAGGTGGGCGATACCCAACTAGCAAAAGCACATACGTCGGACAAGGCGCTAACGGGACCGGAGATCATTCGTGAAACCACGGAAAAGATCGTTCAAATCAGAGCTCGATTACAAGCATCGCGCGACCGACAAAAGAGCTACGTCGATAAACGGCGAAAGCCCTTAGAATTTCAGGTCGGGGATCGAGTACTGTTGAAAGTCTCACCCTGGAAAGGAGTTATTCGTTTCGGAAAACGGGGAAAACTGAACCCACGATACATTGGACCTTTCGAGATTGTCGCCCGAATAGGTCCAATGGCGTATAAACTGCAACTACCCGCAGAGCTAACCAGTGTACACCCCGTGTTCCATGTCTCTAATCTAAAGAAGTGTCTATCGGATGAAACACTCTTCATTCCCCTTGACGAGATCGAAATCAACGAGAATCTCCTGTTCGTTGAAGAACCGGTTGAAATCATGGACAGGGAGGTGAAGCGTACTAAGTAAAGTCGCATCCCGATCGTGAAAGTACGGTGGAACGCGAAGCGTGGGCCAGAATTCACGTGGGAACGCGAAGACCAAATGAAGCAAAAGTACCCTCACCTATTCTAGGATTCTCAAATCTAGCTTTCAAACAGAATTTCGGGACGAAATTCCCTCTAACGGGGGGATGATGTCACAACTAGAAATTTTGTGTCTTGTAATCACTACACTCAAGAAAAATGTAGAATCAAAAACTTAAGAGCATGTATGATGCTTACTCTATGACAACAAAATTTCAATCCAATACACCACACAAGTACTGCAAATAGTCAACAAGCAATTGGAAACCCTAGAAGTCCTTGTTTAGGTCCATTTTGGACTAGGACTTTCTTATTGGACTCAATGGACCAATAAGCTTCCAATTTGACTATCATGGGCTTAGAACCTTTAAATGGGCTCTAATTGGACCCACTTTCATTTATTTCAACATTTTGGGCCATATTGGGCCTAGAATGGAATAAATTAAATATTATGAACCATTATGAACCACAATTAACCAAAACTAGCCTAACAAAGTATAAAAATCACACTTATATTTTATAGGGACAACAATCATCAAACCTAACTCTAATATGGGCTTAGGGGCATTAAAGCCCAATACTCTCTTTTTCTTTTAAAATCTCGGCCCAAAGCCCAAATCCAAGAGTAAAGAGTTGACTTATGGATTGCCACCTCATTATTATCTCTTGGTTCTCCATGCAACATATCTCATTCTTCCATGCATATTATCCCATATATCCATGCATACATCACTTCAAGATCTCTCTTCTTCTCCCTCTCTCTCATTCTCGGCCGAACACACACACATACACTCACAAAAATTCATTTGATCCTCTCTAAATCTTGAAGAACATCTCCTCCCTCCTTCTCCTAAATTTTTGAGATTTAAGGTCATTCCAAGGAGATTTTTCACAAGGAATACCATCCAAGGTAAGTTTATACTTAAATCTATAATCTAGGTTCCTTGATTTATCAAACATCTCATCTTAACTCATAAAAATTTATGGTCTAACTCCCTAGAACCATCTATGTCCGAAAATCTCCTCAAGAAGTTGCTAGGGCCGAAAACAACATCAAACTTCTTCCATTCTCCTCCAAAACCGAAACTACAACTCAAGGTGAGCTTCATACCCCCTATTTTTCGGTTTTTTATAAGTTTTGTGGGGGGGGGGGGGGGGAGGAATGCAAGCAAATGTGTAGATCTATTAGTATATGTATGCTTTGTATGATTTCTATGTTTATTTACATGTTCTTATGTGATTATGGTGTTGAAACTAGTCAAAAAGTCCTCAAAATCGAGATTTGCATTAGGGTGTATGAATCAAGTATTAGACATATTACTACACACAAATCATTTCTAGAAAAATAACCAAGTTGGTTAAGATGAACTCCTTGGGCTAAAAAATCCCACTTTTGGACTTAAAATGTTAAAAATATAAGGTTAAAGGGCCCAAAATGACAAAATACAAATTCTGATGGATGAAATGAGTCAAAACAGTTTCAATAAGGTATTTTTCTGAAAATATTCTCTTTGAAGGATTAAATGTGAAATTTTTAAGCATAATGGGCCAAAAATGATTTTTTCGGCCCTATAAAGCCCAATATGCGAGATTTTCAAATTAGAGGGGCTGATACTGTATTTTTCTGTAAAACAGGGGACTACTTGTGCTCCAAGTCCATTTCAAGGGTTAAAAATGATTTTCATATTTAAAAAGGACCAAAGATGCAAAAAATTTCTACTTTAGGCCAAAAGTGTAAAAATTGCGAAAATAAGGGCTTCAGCCGAGAAAAATTTCATTTGATGGACTAAAACTGTTTTTCAAATAACTTTGAGCTGGAAAATAACTTTTCTACAAGTTTTGATACTAAAGTGTCAAGAAAAATGGTTTGAGGACTAAAATAGAAAATTTTTTTATGCAAAGGGTTAAAAGTGTAAATTATCCAAAAGAAAGAGGCTGCAAAAATGAAATACTCTAATATTTTAAACAATAAATCCGACATGATGAAATACTAGCACCTCGACTATCGGCGAATTATAATACACCTTCAAAACCAAAAATCGTTATCAAACGAATTGATTCGGTCTCGAATCAATAATGAATCCGAAATTACTAACACGACGAAACTTCAATACACACGCGAAAATTTTGGGAAGTCAATACACACGTGGGAATACACCAGACATCGATACACCGTCTTTGGGCCCGAAAGTTTCAAATCGTGTTTGTTGGGCCTAGCTAGCCCAATGACATGATCTTTAGGCCCGAAGGAAACTCGCTTACATGTAGTTGGGTCTTATGCGACCTAATTTCGTGTAAAAGGACTTTTACAGGCTTTGTGCTGTTGGACCCCAAAGGCCCTCCGGTGCTGCTAGTAAAGTCGAGAATTCACTAAATGCGAGTCGGGCTAAGGGCCCTTCGCATTCACGATAGCCTTGAACGACTTACGGAAAATATCGGGGCTTCGCACCCTCTTTTCCTCCTCGGTTGTGGGGCTACGAGAAGTTTGGGTGATTCGATTAAGTGAATAGTGCGAGCGACGCCTAAGGGATCGTTTGTATTGTTGTAAACTAGTCATTTTCATTAATGTGTGTTTCTAACAATTCACAATCCATAATTAATCCAACGTCACCGGGACTCAATGAATACACCCGTCGTAACGAAATAACAAGATATAAATCATTTGATGCAAAGTATTAGGAAAACATCGGGTTTTCCTAGGGTTTTCAATTAATACACCTACGAGTTACATACCGAGTTTTACAAATTGTACTTTTACATTTATAGAAACAAACAAGCATACTTACGGATCTTCACACTTTTTATACTATGCTCTTTTCAGAAAATATCGGATTTTCTGGTGATTTTCAAAACAATACAAACCACTATATTTCAAACATTACTTATGAACTCACCAACATTTCATATGTTGACCATTTTCAAAATACTTGTATTCTCAGGTAACAGGTAAATCGAAAAGGAAATATGTATTCAGTAACGTCTTCCTGTTGTTTTAATTAGTATCGAACAATTTACTGTTGGGCATGTAATATTATGGATCAATGTAGTGAATGTAAACGCTACCAGTTGTAATATTCCAATGCTTGGTAATGTATGATGTTATGTTTCATGTATATTCATTGTGATGGTATTCAATTGAGTCACAATAGCCCTCAGACGTTTCCGCCGTCTGGTTCGGGGTGTGACATGAATGGAATGGTTTATTAACCCTGTTGATTAAGGGTTATGCCGAACGAAGTGGTGGTTCCGATACCACCAGCAAGGGGTTTCTTACTCTTCTTTATGGTCTCAACAATGGGATCAATCTCGATTACGGCTCCATCATCTGGTCTCAAGTGGTGCAGAGTCTAAACACTACGACACGCCATTCAGAAATCTCTTGTGGCCGTTTTTGGACATTAATTACCAAGAAGGATATCGATTCGTTAGAGATTCCAATCATGAAGGATGCGCTTCTTGCTACAATCGCAACCTTCCATACGAAGAAAATTATTCTTTCATATCCACGTAAGTTTCTTCACTATGGAATGATTCCTGAAACAATGTACATATGTGTTTCAGAAAAAAGCAATGTCCTGGCTGATTATAGGAAACTACCTCTTATTGGACCGAGGGTTCTAACTCCTGAACAGCAAGCTGCCTTAGATGCATTGGAGAAACCGATCAACCGAGGAAAGAAACCTACAAAGAAAGAGGAGCCTGAAGAACCAAAGGCCAAGTCCTCTAAGCAAAAATCTGATGAAGGGGACTCTTCTAAACCGAAAAAGAAAATGGCTCGTAGGCCAAGAAAACACACTTCTACAAGAACAGAGCCTGATGCTTAACAACCTGAGGAAGAGGAAGTACATCATGACTCGCCCCGAGAGCTCACTCCTCCACGCTCCCCTACTCCACCAGAATCTCCTCAACAAAAAACAATTCCAACTCCTCCTCCATCACCAAAACAGACAGTTGACCTTTCTGCTCCTACTGTTACTCCACCAGTTATCATTCCAACAACTGCTATGCCACCTTCATCACCGATTGCTTCTGTTCCTATCTCTACTATACCATTATCAACTCCACTTGTAACCAAATCTACCATAACTACCATTCCCAAACCCACAGTAGAAGTCAATGTATCTAATACAGGGGCTACTACTGTGCCTAAACCTCCAATTATCAACTTACCTCCTTCACCCACCCTATCCTCCGATTCTGCTGCCACTCTTGGGGGAGATGATGAGGATTTTGATTCTATTTACTACAGCCCTTATCGAATTCCATCAGAAGAAACAGTTGATGCTTCTGTCACAAGTCAGCAGATCCAAGACATTCTTGAAAAGTTGGATAAACTGCTTGCTGATAGCAAAGCCTATGGTGGTGTGGTTATTAAAGCTTTTTTGGAGACGGCTCTTCAACAGTACACTGATGCCACAGATAAATCTACAGCAACTGTGGATGAGTCTGCTTCTACTTGTATGAAGGCCACCAAGGAAGTTTCTGAGGTTGTTCATACAACTCAGATTTTCCTTGACTCTTTAAAATCTCATGTTGACACCAATGCAGCAAAATACCAAGCTTCAGTGGATTCCTTCTCAAAGTCTCTTCGTGAAGAAACTGACAAATTTAACGTTGTTCGTACTGAGCTTAAAACAGAAACCACCTCCTTTTTACAATTTGTGGACTCTCGGTTTGATGCTCTAACTGCAAATCTGGCAACTGAGAGTGCCTTAAAGGAGGATCTAGTCAAACAGCAGGCCACCATTGATATACAGAAGGTGCAGCTAGCCCAGGAAGAGAAGGAAATCTCTCTGTTAAAAACTCAAAGGGCGGTGTACAAAAGTTGTGCAGGAGATGTTAAGGATATGATGACCAATTTGCTGGACGCTCATGATCCTATCCTAACCTTGACAATTCGCAAACATCTTCAATCCAAACTCCTCCCTGCCATTTCCATACTTAGCGAGATGAAGGGTGTTTCGGAGGGGTTCATACCTCCAAAACAAGGGGGAGAGGGTAGTGAACAACAGGTAAAAACAGAACCGAAGTTTAATTTAGCTTCGGTTTCTGAGAAAAAGCTGAAATAGAAAGAGATTCATAATGCAACCGATAGTGATACAGAAGAAGAGACTATTGTAGATGCTCTCAAGAGGAAAATGAGAGACAGAGAGTTGGATGAAACTATGAAAGTGGCCAGAGAGGCTGAAGAAAGAGAGAAGAAGAATAAGGAAGTTGAAGAGGCCTAGCAGTGCAAGAAGGCTCTTTTTCTGGAGTGGAACAGAGATACACTTATCAATCAAGCGATTGAGTTTCCATATGTCTATTGGTTGGAACCAGTTGCTTCGTTTGACTGTGAAAACTCTAGAGACTCGCAGTTTGACATGCCCATAACTAGAAAAGCATTCACATTCCATTGCTTTGAGGCAACTGCTGAGGTCCCATATCCACATTCTAAGGTTGACAGGGAGCTGAAAGATTTTTATTTGAAGAATGGTCAACCGTTGTACTTGACATGGAGCGCACAGAAAATTACTAAAGTCAAGGTACTAAAACCTTTATCTACAGGGAAATTCATCAATGTCAATTTCAAGATGAACCGTGGTTCAGCAAACACGGAGTCTTTTATCTCTCTGGCATATCTTCCCAACCTTAATCCACACGACTGGATTCTGCTATACAACATTCTGCTCTATAATCCCAGAGAGTATGAGCTGATTCTTGAACGTATTAAAAGAATGTTGGCCTCCTATATTCATGAGTTAGCAACCATGGATCAGGAGATAGCTAAGGTTATGAACAGAAAGCCGACTGTGAAGCCGACGTCTAAGCCTAGTGATGTGAACAAAATGAAATTGGGGCAAATTGATTCTACAAATCTGACAATTATGTTCACTAAAGGTGATAGACACAATTTTCTCTTTGCTTTGGTCGATAAGCATCTGTTTTCAACAGTTTGCTTGGAGCATATCATAAATATCATACATCGATGGAAGCAGAACTCAGTGGCTGACAAGAAGAATTTCACAGACAAGCTTCGGTGGTATATAACGTTTCGACATCATATTCTGGCCATTATACCGAAGGTGTTTAAAACAGTGAAGAAGCCTTCTGTTGTTAAGAATGAATGAAGTTTCTGCTCCAAAGACGCAAAGGGGGAGATTGTTGAGTATATTTGTGTTTCGTCTTGGGCTAAGTGTTTTGTAATCCGGATTGGGCCTGTCCATCCGTGTCTATCTAGATTAGTTACGTAGTTATCTAGATTGATTGTTACGGTTATAGTATATATATATGCATGCATGTATGCGTATATTGACAAGTTTTTCATTACGTTGATTTTTGTAACCCTAAACGCCTCTACAGATTGAAGTTCTTTATCGAGCTCTTCTGAGGTGTTATTCCATTAATCATTCGACATATTCAACGCAACACTTGTGTTCTTATTACGTTCTTATTTTATATCTTGCTTAGAATCATACGATCCTAAAAGAACTTTGTTCTAACACTAACCCAAAGGAGGCAGAGTGCCATCATTGCCACAAAATAGGGCATTGGAAGAGAAGCTGCCCGGAATATCTACAAGCCATCAAGGATGGAAAGATCAAGCCATCTTTTGCAGGTATATACACAATTAAATCTAATGATTCATCTCATGCCATTTCTTGGGTTCTTGATATAGGGTGTGGTTACCACATTTGTTTTGATTTGCAGGGACTAGGAAGAAATACGGATGTGGAGCTTGGAAGAATTAATCTAATCATGGGGAATAGAAGATCATCGCCTGTTACCAAGATTGGAGTGTATTCTTTAGTGCTTAGTAATGGATTGAATTTAGATTTAACTAATTGTTGCTACTCGCCAGATATGGCAAGAAACATCATTTATTTTCATGGTTTATTTAAACAAGGATTTAGATATTCGTTTAATAATGAGAATGGTTTGATTTATGCTTATCTAAATGGTGTTTTATATTTTGAAGTGATGCCTTGTAATGGAATTTATGAAACTGTTATGGTTGTAGATAACCTAGGAAATGATGTGTTGTGTATGGATTCTTCCAATAGTATGGATAAAGCATCCTTGTGGCATTGTCGTTTTGGACACGTCAACAAGAAGTGCATAACCAAACTCCAAGAGGATGGAGTGTTGGAGTCATTCGACCTTAGGGAAGATGACACATGTGAATCTTGTCTACATGGAAAGATGACCAAGTCACCCTTCACTGGCACTTGTGAGAGCGGTGAGGGTTTACTTAATCTCATACACACCGACGTGTGTGGTCCCATTAGATCCACCACAAAGGATGGGAACCGCTTCTACGTGACATTCGCCGATGATTATAGTAGATATGGGTATATTTACTTAATCAAGCACAAGACAGAAACGTTTGAAAAGTTCACAGAGTTCAAACATGAAGTGGAGAATCAATTGGTCAGGAAAATCAAGATGCTTCGATCCGATCGAGGACGAGAGTACCTAAGTCTTGAATTCCACGACTATCTCAATGAATGCGGAATACTTTCACAATTGACGCCACCTAGGACACCGTAGTTGAATGGTGTTGTAGAAAGGCGTAATCGAACCCTGTTAGACATGGTTCGTTCTATGATGAGTCATGCTTCACTACCTATCTCATTCTGGGGGTATGCCTTAAAGACTGCCGCCCATATCCTTGACCAAGTCCCAACAAAGAAGGTTGGCAAAACACCTCATGAGATGTGGACAGGGAAAGCTCCCTCGTTGGCACATATCAAGGTTTGGGGATGTGAAGTTTTCGTAAGACGAGAAACTCACGACAAGCTCAAACCTCGTAGTGAGCGGTGTATTTTCATCAGCTACCCGCATAAATCCTTTGGATATCTCTTATATAGACCGAGTGACAATGTTGTCTTCGTTGCGAGAAGAGGGCTTTTCCGAGAGCAAGAACTCATAAGCCAAGGAGAAAGTGGGAGGCAAATCGATCTTGAAGAGATTCAAGAATCGAGCGATGAAGGAACCTCTAACGCTGGAACTCAACCCGAAGAGGAAACTCCGGTTGAACTGATTGACAAGTCCTTACCTCTTAGACGTTCCAAAAGAGTTAGAGTTCAACCGCAGTTTTATGGTTTTCATATTACTACCGAAGGGGATACGTATATTAGTGATGATACACTAATAAATCTTGACGAACCTAATAGCTATAAGGAAGCCATGGCAGGCCCAGAGTCTGTAAAATGGAAGGAGGCAATGGACAGTGAGATTTAGTCCATATATGACAATCAAGTTTGGAATTTGGTTGACAATGTACCCGGACATAAAACGGTTGGGTGCAAATGGATCTTTAAAAAGAAGACCGACGTGGATGGGAATGTGCACACGTATAAGGCACGATTGGTGGCGAAGGGCTTACTCAAACTCCCAGAGTTGACTATGATGAAACCTTCTCACCAGTTGCTAAGATAAAATCTATTAGGGTGATGCTAGCCATTGCTGCATTTCATGATTATGAGATATGGCAGATAGATGTCAAGACCGCTTTCCTTAATGGGAAGTTGGCTGAGGATGTTTACATGGCTCAGCCAGAGGGTTTTGTCGATCTGAAGCATCCCGATAGAGTGTGCAAGCTTGAGAAGTCCGTTTATGGACTTAAGCAAGTGTCTCGCAGATGGAATCTTTGCTTCGATGAGAAAGTCAAAGAGTTTGGATTTGTACGAAGTGAAGATGAATCATGTGTATATGTCAAGGCCAGTGGGAGTATAGTTAGCTTCTTCGTTTTGTATGTCGATGACATACTGCTCATAGGAAACGACATCCCGACTTTGTAGGAGGTTAAGTCTTGGCTCGGGAAGTGCTTCGCTATGAAGGACCTCGATGAGGCTTCCTATATTTTGGGAATAAGGATAGTGAGAGAACGAAGTAAGAGACTAATAGGACTTATTCAGAATACTTACTTGGATAAAGTACTAAAACGTTTTAATATGGAAAACTCGAAGAAAGGAGAAATACCGATAAAGAGTAATGCCAAATTGAGTAAGACTCAAAGTCCGAGTACAAAAGCCGAGATAGCTGAGATGAGCCGAGTACCCTACGCTTCCGCAGTTGGCTCAATCATGTATGCTATGACTTGTACTCGCCCTGATGTGGCTTTTGCTTTAAGCATGGTCAGTAGATATCAAGGGAACCCGGGAAAATCTCATTGGATTGTGGTCAAGAATATACTTAAGTACCTTCGGGGGACCAAGGAATGGTTCTTAGTACTCGGAGGGAGTGATGACTTAAAGGTTCAAGGGTATAATGACGAAACTTTCCAGACCGATAGGGACACCTACCATTCGCAGTCGGGCTAGGTCTTTACCCTTAATGGAGGAGCAGTGACTTGGAAAAGTTCCAAACAAGAAACCGTAGCTGATTCAATGTGCGAATCAGAGTACATTGCAGCAAGCGAAGCATCAAAGGAGGCGATGTGGTTGGAGAACTTCATTGGTGATCTTGGAGTTGTGCCTACCATAAAGGAGCCTATGGAAATTTTCTGTGATAATGAAGGAGCGTTTGCCTTGACCAAGGAACCGAGGGATCATGGTAGATCTCGGCATATCGACAGAAAATATCACTTTATTAGACATCGAGTAGAAGAAGGACACCTCGTAGTAAAGAGGGTATCGTCGGAGGATAACCCAGCACATCCGCTTACGATGGGACTGAGCAGGGTTAAGCATTTTCAGCACGCTAGGAGAATTGGGCTGAAAGACGATATTAGTTTAGATTAGATAGTTTTGGAAACTATAACAACGTGAATTTTCAAAACAAATTTTCATTTTTCAAACAACATAAACCATCATTTAATATTCTGAAATCACATGTATAACAAATGTCATTGTGACAAAATACATCTCCAAGATCATAAAACAGTTCTTTCGTCAGTGTGTACAGATCACGCCGGTGCCTTCCCACGGTCCTCGCTAGTACCTGAAACACATAACACAACAACTGTAAGCATAAATTCTTAGTGAGTTCCCCAAAATACTACTTACACACATACGCCTTTCCAGGCCCTAACCTTCCGGTCCATGTGTCTCAGGGGACTTCTGTCCCGACTCGGTAAACCTTCCGGTCCTACCTGCGTCAACCTTACGGTCCACATCACAACGCCTTCCGGCCCATAACATATATGCCATCCGGCCCATAACATAATGCCTTCTGGCCCATTTCAAGCATAACATACATAGCACATACAACAGTTAACTTATCATATACAATACATACAGCTCATAGCATGTCCGACCTTCCGGTCACACAATAAAACCCTTCCGGGTACAGTACAGTGAGAAAACTCACCTCGTGGAAAGTCTAGAATCTCACGTGCTCGCTATCTCCGAATCTCAAACGAAGACTCAACCTCGCCTAATCATAACGAATATCATTTTAATTAATATAGATTTCCACAACTAGACTTTACCCTTATTAACATTCCTCAGAGGGGTAAAAGACCATTTTACCCTTCCTTGACTCAAAGTCCACATGTTGACCAAAACCCTAAAAGTAAACAAAAGTCAACATCTTCAGTACGCGGGGCGTACATCGCCAACCCAAAATCGGGGTCTCTACCCAGTACGCTGCGCGTATTGGGAGTTACGCCCAACGTAACATTCAGATCTAGCCACTCTTCATTTCTGGTCTTAATTCGTTAAGTCACTTCTTCAACTTCTAGATCCGGCTTTCTTTAAGCCTCCTTACCCATAAAATCAAAACCTTTAAGCCTTGGCATGGCTGTAAAGGCTTCTACACTCCTTAACACCTTTCCATTTCAACTCGAAAGATCTAGATCTCATGCATGGCTAATCATTCACGTCCAAGATTACATTTTTATGAATCTACAACTCAAATGGACCAGAAATATGATGGATCTAAGCTAATGGAGACTATTTGCTCATAAAGTCTCCATCTTTGGGACAAAAACCCTAGAAAATTGTCCATAAAGCATATCACAAGAACTGCAAGTCAAGATCCGAACTTTTTACCTTAGAAAGAAGCTCCAACCTTTGGTATTCACGGATCTACACTTGAACACCAACTTCTAGCCTCTACAATGGACTCCTCTTCTCTTTTGCTAGCTTGAAATGACACCACCAAGCTTAGAACAATCACAAACTAGCTATGAACGAAGGAACAAATCTCTTAGGGTCTCTATCTGAAAGATGGTGGCTGAGAAACCCAGCCATCTCATTCCTTTTATAGCCAATCCACAAAATTAGGGTTTTGGGTCTGGACCAGTTACGCCCAGCATAACCTTGGGTACACCCAACGTACCCGGGGGATGGTGCGTTTAAATGAAGCGCGCGAGTACGTGCAGCGTACTCCTTGTACGCCCAGCGTACTCACCCAACACAAAAGCCCAAATAACAATACATCAAAAATGAAGGGCTAATTAAAGGTACCTGGATTTCGGGCTGTTACAATTCTCCCCCACTAGAACCAGACTTTGTCCCCGAAGTCTTATACTGAAAACAATTCCGGATACTGCTCCCACATCTAAGACTCGGACTCCCATGTTAGCTCGGACCCCTTCCGATGTTGTCACTGCATTTGCACCAAGAGTACTTCCTTTTCCTCAGAACCTTGACCTTTCGATCCCTAATTGCCACTGGTCTCTCAATATAGTTCAGGCCTGCATCCACCTGGATATCATCTAATGGTACCACTACCGACTCGTCGGCAATACATTTCCTCAACTGCGACACATGAAAGGTGTCGTGGATCTGACCCAACTCAGCAGGTAGATCTAACCGGTACGCTACCCTGCCTGCCCTAACGATTACCCTGAAAGGTCCAATATATCGAGGTCCCAACTTGCCCCTCTTCCTGAATCGTATCACTCCTTTCCAAGGAGAGACCTTTAAGAGCACAAGGTCACCAACCTGAAACTCGAGCTCGGACCGACGCCTGTCCGCATAACTCTTCTGGCGACTCTAAGCGGTCAACAATCTCTGCCTGACCTACTGTATCTGCTCGGTCGTCTGAAGCACAATCTCCGTACTACCCATTACCCGCTGCCCCACCTCTCCCCAGCAAATGGGGGTTCGACACCTACTTCCATACAACAGCTCAAAGGGTGGCATACCAATGCTTGAATGATGGCTGTTGTTGTACGAAAACTCCGCTAAGGGTAAATAGGTGTCCGAACTCCCTCCAAAATCCAAAACACACGCTCGGAGCATATCCTCGAGCGTCTGAATCGTCTGCTCGCTCTGTCCGTCCGTCTGCGGGTGGTATGCGGTACTGAAATGCAGCCTCGTACCCAATTCCTCGTGAAACTTCTTCCAAAACATGGAAGTATATCGTACGTCCTGATCTGAAACGATCGACATCGGAACCCCGTGCCGCGATACCACCTCCCTCACATATAACTCTGCCAACTTGTCCGCAGAAGAGCTCTCACTGATAGCTAGAAAATGAGCGCTCTTCGTCAATCTATCCACAACACCCAAATTGCATCGACCCCTCTCGCAGTCCTTGGCAATTTGGTGATAAAATCCATGGTAATCTGTTCCCACTTCCACTCGGGAATCTCCAGCGGCTGCAACTTACCATGCGGAAGCTGGTGCTCGGCCTTAACCTGACGACAAGTCAGGCACCTCTCGACGAACCATGCAACATCCCTCTTCATACAGGGCCACCAATACTCCTTCTTTAGGTCCAAATACATCTTAGTAGCCCCGGGATGGATCGAGAATTTCGATCGATGTGCTTCTTCCATCAAAATAGTACGCGTCCCGCCCATAAACGGTACCCAAATCCGACCCTGAAATGTCATAAGTCCCCGACCATCAGTAACGAATTCTGATACCTGCCCGACAACCCGCTCCCTCTTTCGGTTTTCTGGTCTCGCAGCCTCAGCCTGGGCCCCTCGGATGGTGTCCAAAATCGGAGTCATCACCGTCAACCTCATATAGACGTCTCGGATCGGGGCGCTCTCCGCCCTACGGCTCAACGCATCCGCTACGACATTAGCCTTGCCCGGGTGGTACAGGATCTCACAATCATAATCCTTCACTACATCCAACCATCTCCTCTGGCGCATATTCAGATTTGGCTGATCCATCAAGTACTTCAGACTCTTGTGGTCCGTGTATATGGTACACCGAACCCCATAAAGATAGTGTCGCCAGATCTTAAGGGCAAACACCACAGCCCCCACTTCCAGGTCGTGGGTGGGATATCTCGACTCATGAGGCTTCATCTGCCTCGATGCATACGCTATAACGTGTCCCCTCTGCATAATCACTTCCCCTAATCCAGATATAGATGCATCACAATATACCACAAAATCCTCCATCCCTTCTGGGAGTGCAAGCACCGGGGCCTCACACAATTTCTGACGAAGGGTCTCGAATGAGGACTGCTGCTCCGGACCCCATGAAAATGCAACACCCTTCCGGGTCATCTTCGTAAGTGGCACGACGATCTTGGATAAATCCCTGATAAACCTTCGATAATATCCGGCCAATCCTAGAAAGCTCCTGATCTGCGTGGGCGATCTCGGCACTTCCCATCTCATCACCGCCTCGATCTTGGCCGGATCGACCAATATCCCCTTCTGGTTAACAAGGTGCCCTAGGAGCTGGATCTCTCGTAACTAGAAATCACACTTGGAGAATTTGGCATACAGCCTCTCCGATCTCAATACTCCAAGAATCTCCCTCAAATGTTCCTCATGCTGCTCCCCAGACCTCGAATATACCAAAATATCATCAATGAATACGATCACCGACCGATCCAGCATCGGACTGCACACCCTGTTCATAAGATCCATGAACGCAGCCGGGGCATTGGTGAGCCCAAAAGGCATCACCACAAACTCGTAATGCCCATAACGAGTTCTGAATGCAGTCTTCTGGATATCTTCATCCCGAACCCCCATCTGATGATAACCCGACCTCAAGTCTATCTTAGAGAACCAAGATGCCCCATGCAACTAATGGAACAGATCATCGATCCTTGGTAACAGATACCGGTTTTTAACCGTCAACTTGTTTAACTCCCGGTAATCGATACACATCTGGTGTGAACCATCCTTTTTCTTCACAAAAAGAATCGGCGCTCCCCAAGGTGAGCTACTCGGTCGAATAAACCCCTTTCCCAACAGCTCCTTGTACGCCCAGCGTAGTCGCCCAACACAAAAGCCCAAATAACAATACATCCAAAATGAAGGGCTAATTAAAGGTACATGGATTTCGCACTATTACAGAAACATGTAACAGATAAATGTAATTGACATTTGATGATTAAATAAAGGAGTATTATTTACAAGTAAAACAACTATCTGATGTTATTTGTTTAACTATTGTTTCACTTTGCATGTTTTGACTTCCTAAATAATTGAGTTATTAAGAATAATCGAATTATTCGAATGGTCCACAATCGTTCATATGTTGGAAGTAGGTATGAATGAAGATTGTCATGAATTGGTGTTAGATTGTCTAAAAGGTATTAGACATAGCAAAAGTTTGCTACAACGTTCATGAGTGCTTAAGTTTTCAGCATTGGAATAAACCCGCGATTGCTGGAATCACTTTATGGAATGAGACACAAGTGATCGCAAGACGATAATATCATATGGTCTTATAACCAACATATATGGTTTATTGTTTATTAATTGGTTGTGCAAAGATAATGCGAAACCGCTTTAGTAAATTGATGTCATTAAACACATTATTGTATATGGTTGATTAGTAAATAGTAAATGCATATAAGTCGAAGTTTATCTGTTACTTTTATCCTAAGAGGGTAAAAGGGAGATCAGGGCCCCTCGATGATTTGATTTGACTTATGTGTCGGGCCCGGTCAGGACTGAATTGATGTGTTCAATTAAGTTCTATGTCAAATGAATTTGAGATCGAGAAACCAATTGTTGGACAATAAGTTCCATAAGATTGTCCGCATAATATCTAAACAGAGGACTGTACGATCCCTTATCTAAAGGACAGGACACTGATAAGATCAGATTTTGACAGCATCTTTGAGAGCTACGATTGCTAATCGGATTGTGTTTGCATATATAGTTACTAGACTTATCCAAGTGGGAGACTGTTGGATTAGTGTCTAAGGCTATAACTATATTTTGTAAGTACTTGACCCGATTGTGCATGGTCCTTTTGGGTTGCCTTCACCATAGCATCTTGACAGGATGATTTGTTAAGAAAGAAGAGATATTATTATTAATATTGTAGGGTTTCAAAGCACTCCATGGATGATGGCAATGGGCCCCTTTGATGAATTCTAGGTTAATCTCAACAAGTGGTATCAGAGCACAATTTTTTATCCATATTCATTCAGCCGATCGCATACTGTTCATGAGCCCATAGTTGTTGATTACTGTTCATCGTTTAACACATATGTCGTTGTTGAAATCGTTAGTTCTTAATCCACATGTCAAAATCCTTTATTCAAAATTAAGCGTTCAACTTCATGTCGATTAAGCGTTCTTATGTTCTGCTGGATTTCATAATTCTCGATTTCTTGTTTAGTTTATTAATCGATTTGGTCTTTGGATCTGATTTCATGTATCTATCTGTTCGTAACTTGTTCCCATCCGAGTTCTTTTGACCTGTTCAACATCGACTTTGTTTTCTAATTGTTAATGATTTTTCTGGATGTCATTAAACGTGAATCATCTCTTGTTATTGTTATGATCGATTGTGATTTTGGGGTCTAAAATTGTCATTCGATGCTTTTGAGTTTAAAGAACAGATGAAGTATTGTCAAGAACAGATGAAGATGGTGATAAATTTGATTGAAGTGGTGTTTGATCCTTAAATCGATTTGTGAAAATCAATTTGGTGATTGTCAAGTATTGGGTTCCGATGGCCAACGTTTTTCAAGATTCAAGGAATCAGATTTGATTTATGATTTGGAGACTAGATCGAAATTGTGAAAATTTTGTTTGAATTCGGAACAATGATGAAATTGAATGCTTGGAATTGGAACAATCATTCAGAACGAGATGAAAGAATGCTTTGAAATTGTTATGGCTCGTTTGGAAGACAATTGGAACGAATGGATTATGAACGTAATCAAAATGATGGAATCGGAACAGATACATTTTCCGTATCTCGATTTTGATGGTCAAACTCAAAAAGTCAAAATTGGTGTGATTGCTCTTACTGTGAACGATCTACGATCTAAGAATAGGAGATTGAAAATCTGGGCTCGCACTCATAATCCCCTACGAACGTCATAATAAAGATTAGATTCGGAGTTACTGTTAATTCACGATCGGAATTGTGATCGATGCGAAAGATATTGGAATCGGGGCTTATGTCAAAATCGATTGTTTGATGCAAACAAAATCAGATTCGTAACTGGAATGGGCAATGGTCGAATTGTTGGTCAAAAAGGAAGGACCGAAAGCGAAAGGTGATTCGCCTGATGAAGCCTGGTAGCGAATGTCTCAAATGGAAACGAATGGAACCGAACGTTCGGTTGGGTTTGCTTTGAGTGTGTAATTGACGGACTCGGAACGAACATGGATTTATTGTTCCGGTCGGCTCGCATCCATTTTAGATTAGATACCCGTTCCTTTTGGCGTGCTCGGAACGAATGACTTGCAATTTTGAATTTGAAGGTTTCGTATAAGAGTTCCAGTCGCATTCTTTTAATCAGACGATAAATGGGAATGAAGATGACTCACGTTACACTATTGGTCCCTGCAACTTCAGCGAATTAACACTTTTGGTCCTTGTTGTTTTAACAACTTGGGAGTTTTGGACCATTTCCAGAATTTGTTACAAATAAAGGGGAATATGGTGCAAAATTATTAATTTGGCCCCCTGAATTTTAGCAAAGTAACAGTTTCTGCCCTATATTAAGAAAATTTTACAAATTTGATGGCCGGTGAACAGTTTTGGTTTTTCAACGCTCATATTTTTTTTGTGAACAGAAAAATAAAGATTCCATCAAGTCTTGGCGGTTCGGAAAGTCGTTTTTTTTTTAACGTCAAGTTTTCACGATTTTTCCGGATTTTTTTTTTATATCTTTTTGTCGTGGGGGAGCATAGTAAATTTTTATCCATTCAAGATCATTCTCATGACCTTTTGAAGGCTTTATAATCATGTTTTTGATTATAAATCGGGGGAGAATTTGGTATGGCCATTCGAAATTGGATTTGTGACTTTTCAAAGTCGAAGATTTTTGATAAAGCTTGTGGGAGAATTATGAAGGTAGCTTTTTTACAGAAGTTCTTCATCGAGCTCTACTAAGGTTTTTACAGAGAAGTATCCTTTACAGCAAGAGTTCTTCATCGAGCTCTGCTAAGGACTTGTTATATCTCCGACTTCTTGTATTTTCTCGATCAAGTGGCGTTACGAATCTTAAAGTTTGGGTTGTTACATGATATTTTTTGATGGCTTATATCATTAGCTTATTTGAAGATCGTTGTGACTTGGAGGGGGAGCTCTTCAAAGACAAGAAGTGATTCAGTTTCTTTGTTCTGAGATGGGTTTTATGGCGGGTTTGGTTTTCATGAAGATTCTTTGGGATTACATTCGAAAATGAAGTTTAAAGACATTACTTCAGTGCTTGATTTATATATCCTAGAGCCCGTGTTTGAAGACTATTGAAGAATCAAGATTCGTGGATTGCTTCATATATTCCTCGTTGCAGATCTTTTTATTTGCTAGATGCTTGTTTTGGAAGTTAAAGCATTGTCATCCATTCCATACTTTGAGGGGGAGATTGTAGGGTTTCAAAGCACTCCATGGATGATGGCAATGGGCCCCTTTGATGAATTCTAGGTTAAAAGCCCAAGACTTGTCTTTTCCCTACAAATAGTCATGTATTATTCATTATTAGGGTTAAGAGAGTGAGGCAAAATGTAGCCGCCACGTTGTGAGGTTTCTTGTAGAGTTGGATTCTTATTTCTTAAGTGTAATTTATTCCTCATATTTGAATAAATCGAGTGATCATTCGACATAATCTTCATATTTGTGTTTGTTCTTATTTTCCGCATCTTGTTCATCAAATCTCAATTAGGGTTTTAATCTCAACAAATATATTATGAGAATAATATATTAAAGGAATAATAATGTTATTTGATTAGTATAAGTCATATATTAATTGAGAATTAATTTGGTGACTTAAAGAGGCTAATTGAATAATGGGGCATAAACTGTCAAATGTGTGATAGTTGTGTTTTTGGGTATGTATCCTTATGGATATAAGGGTGAATGGATTTTAGGGTTAGAGGACCATAAAATCGTCCAAGCCTAGTATCTAGGAGGATCTTGGATTGCCTAGGGCCTAAGTTATTCAATTAGGGCTAAGGGTGAAACCCTAGTAGCTCATAGTATACATAGATCCCTTGGGTGAGGGAAATCGGCACTCATGCATGGCAAGGAACCCTAGAGCCGATTTCTCACCCTCCTCTCTCTCTCTCAAGATCATTCTCTTGCTAGTTGGTGTTTGTAAGCCACTAAAGGAGTCACAATTGTGACTTTAAGCTCCAAGAAGAAGAAGTATCAAGCAAGTAATCCAAGGTATTGTTCTAGATCCAAATTCATATGATTAGATTCAATTGTTTACATTAGATCTAGTATTGTAAGTCCTAGATACAATGCATGTTCAATTAGAGAAACTTAGATCCAAGCAATTAGGGTTTGCATGTGCACATAGGAAAGTTCTTATGGGTCAAACCCATCATAAACTTCCATTTTATAGGTAGTAACCTTATACCCCCCTTATAGACCGGCTTCGTGAATGAGGCCTATTAACGGTAAGACTGACTTGCTCTTATACATATATATATTATTAACATATAATATTATAAAGTATAAGGGTTGAATTTTAACTTTTAAAATTCTAAGGGCTAAACTTAGAATTAAAGTATTCATAAGAGAAAACTTTTCAAATTCCAAAACTTGAGGGAAAGTTTTGTACCTTTAAAAACTTTTCTATTCCATAACTTATGTGTTTAAAGTAGTTTTAATTAAAAAACTCTTTAAGTTCCATAACTTGAGGACAAGTTATGGAAGACCTTAAACTAATTAAGAAAGTGAGTCTTCATAATTCATAACTTATGGAAGTTTTATGAGTTAACAAAGGTTACACATATTTTATTTAATGAAGAGACTCTTGAACCTCCACAACTTGAGGGCAAGTTATGGAGTCATAAAACCAATTAATAAGAACAAGACTCTTCATTTTTTAACCTATGACAATTTTTATGAGTTTTAAGAAACTTAAATGTGACTTTTCATGTAACTTGAGGAAAAGCTACACAAACACATTTTAGAATCAACTTTTAGATTAAAATAGATTGAAAACAACTATTCAATTAACTTTTCTATTAATCTTAAGCAACTCATATGAACAAAGATAATACACATCAAAGTTTTTCATGTAATTAGCATAACTTTTAAACTAATACAAAACATGAATATATTGACAATTATCTTTTAAATTGGATTAGCATGAACATTACCACATGAAAAACAAGTTTATAAGTCCAAAAACATCTTATGGTAATGTTCCTAGTCTAATTCCAACCAAAACAGTCGAATTTATGCTGTCTGGGGGTCCAACTCGTCGAGTGCATGAACCAACTCGATGAGTTGGATCGTTTTGATCACTTTTTAGGCATGGACTCGCCGAGTCTGCTAATGGACTCACCGAGTCTGATGCCTAGACAGCAAAAAAAACTTTGATTTTTAAGCAGTTTTGCAAGGATAACAAGAAAACAAGCCTAGGCTCTGATACCATTGTTGGGTTTTGAGCATTCTAACACACCTATGGTGTACATGCAACCCTATAAACCTTGGATCTATGTTTTCTCTATCATACATGCAAATAAGAACTTTCCAAGGCTTTAATCCTGACTAGCATATTATGAAGCCCTTATACTACAATGTACTAGTTAGATGACATACCTTTTGATGTAGCTTGATGTCTTCAAGCTTTAAGAGCTTAGCCCCAATAGTGTAGAAGCCTTAAGTGGAATCAAAAATCTCCAAAACACCTTGGAAGACTTTAGAGAATATGGATACTTGGTTCTCTCTAGTGAAATCGGCTAGCCCTCTTAGTGTACCCACACTAGTGCCAATTTCACCAACCAATGACATCTTTATATAGTATGGAGACTAGGGTTAAACCCATGACCTTTCATTTCATATGATCCATGGGTTAAACACTCCATGGACTATCCATGAAAGCTTAGCCCAACCTAAATGAATTTGGCCCATTCCATATATATAAGAGTCCATATTTAATTAGTTCATTTTGATCACTTAATTAATTATAAATTAATTCTTGATCAATACTAATTAAATAATATGATTATATATTAATATATTTGAACTTATAATATATTAATATAAATCATAGATATACTATTCTCAAAAGACTATCCATATAAATTATGTCAGTGAAGTGCAACCCAAATGGACCATGTCGGGTCGGGTCAAGTACATACCAAATATAGTTATGGAATTAGACATTAATCCAACAACCGCGACACGGTGGCTTCAGAGACTTGGTCATGAAGGAAGCACACAACACCTGATATTCTGTTCACCCAGGTTCAGATAAGATGTATCTGGACCTCAAAAAGTCATACTGGTGGCCTAACATGAAAGTAGAGATTGCTACCTTCGTAAGCAAATGCCTTACTTGTGCCAAGGTCAAGGTCGAATACCAGAAGCCATCAGGTCTACTCCAGCAACCAGAGATACCTGAATGGAAGTGGGAGTGGATCACTATGGCTTTCATCACCAAGCTACCCAAGACAACAGGTGGGCTTGATACCATATGGGTCATCGTGGATAGATTAACCAAGTCCGCGCACTTCTTACCCCCAAGGAAACTGATAGGATGGAGAAACTTACAAGAATATACATTAAGGAAATTGTATGACTTCATGGTGTCCCCATATCCATTATCTCTGATAGAGATAGTAGGTTTACTTCAAGATTTTGGCAATCACTGCAAAATGCCCTAGGGACGAGGCTCGACATGAGTACAGCCTACCATCCGCAGACCGACAGACAAAGTGAGATGACTATCCAAACCCTGGAAGATATGCTGCGAGCCTGTGTGATCGACTTTGGTAAGGCATGGGATACCCACTTACCCCTTGTCAAGTTTTCCTACAACAACAGCTATCACACGAGCATCAAAGCAGCTCCATTCGAAGCCCTCTACGGCCGAAAGTGTAGATCCCCTCTATGTTGGGCTGAGGTGGGTGGCACTCAGTTAGCTAAAGGAGGAGTTCCTGACAGCGCTCTCACGGGTCCGGAGATCATTCAAGAAACCACAGAGAAGATTGTACAGATTCGCGAACGATTAAAAGCCGCTAGAGATCGACAGACAAGCTACACAGACAAACGAAGAAAACCTTTGGAATTCCAGGTAGGAGACCGAGTCCTTTTGAAAGCCTCACCCTGGAAGGGCACGATACACTTTGGAAAATGTGGAAAGCTGAATCCAAGGTACATAGGGCCTTTTGATATTCTCGCTAGAATCGGCCCCGTAGCTTACAAACTCAATCTACCCCGCGAACTCAGTAACATACACCCTACCTTCTGATGGGTTTTGGTCATAAGAACATCCTATGTGCTCATACAAACCCTAATGCTTGGATCTAGGTTTCCCTATTGTACATGCAAGTTATCCAAGACTATAAACCCTAATTCTAGCATTAAAGTAATCATATTAACATGAGAATAGGTTTAAGATCATACCTTGATTGTTATGTAGCAATAACAATCTCAATTCCTCCTTGTATTGACTTTAGAAAGCTTAGAGTCACAAATGTCACTCCGCTAATGGTTCACAAACACCAAGAGCAAAAGGATGAAAAGGAGAGAGGATGGAGGCTGCCCAAAATGTGTGAAACCCTAGAAGGATGCTTAGCCACGTTTTTGGGTCATAAGGGATGTATATATAGTTAGGCTATTAGGGTTATCTAACAAGGAAACCCTAATTTGGATGCTTAAGCCCTAAGCAACCCATGGATTCCTTTCCTTAAGGCCTTGGACGATTTCCTCATGGGCTTTCCTATAGAATTCGTCCACTCCTTAATATAAGGCAATCCATAGCCCAAATTGCAATTATCTTATAATTACAATTCCAGTCCCTTAAGTTTAATTAATCTCTTTTAGTCACAAAAACTAATTACCAATTAATTCTTGGCTAATATTAATTAAACAATATGATTTCTCCTTTAATATATTATTCACATAATATATTAATAAATAATATTTAATCCTTTCTCTCCATAATTCATCCTATCAAGTTGCTCTGGTGAAAGCAACCCAAAAGGACCATGCACCATCGGGTCAAGTACATACCAAAATAGTTATGGACTTAGACACTAATCCAACATTCTCCCACTTGGATAAGTCTAATAACTATTATGCGTATGACTTTAGTTTTGTTTTTAAAAATCCATTTAAGTCCAACAATTGAAACATCAACAGGTTTAGGAATTAATCTCCAAACCTTGTTTCTTTCGAATTCAAACAATTCAGCTTGCATAGCAACAATCCAATCAGAGTGTTCCATTGCAACCTTAATAGTCTTTGGTTCGATTTTGGAGATAAAAACATTAAACATGCATAACTCTTGGTGAGTATTCAATACCTCATTTCTTGTATGAAGTTGAGCCCTTGTCAGTACTCCCACTTGTGGATCTCCAAGAATTTGTTCTTTTGGATGATTTCTTGTCCATTTATCCAATGATGGATAATTAGGATCAAAATCCAAAGGTGCATCTTCGAACATAGCATCTGTTTCTGATCCATTTATTGAACATGCATCCTCAGCATCAGCAAAATGCTCCTCTTCCAGTATTGAATCCTTCTCAAGTATTGGCTCCCCCTCGAGTATTGTCTCCTCTTCGAGTATTGGCTCTTCTTCGTCTATTGGATCAGTTTCGATAAATGACTCCCCCTCAACATCAACATTGGTTGACATATTATCTGCTTCGTAAGAATGCTCCCCCTCAACTAAAATGTTCGAATCCAAATGCTCCCCCTCCACTAGACCATCAAATATTTTATTTGTGTTTAGATTCGAAAATGAGATTGATTCATTATCAAGCTTCGAATCTTCTGATTTTTTATTATCTGGTACATTTCTCTCTGCATCAATTGCTTGATCTGAAATACCAAAAATCGATTCATAATTAGCATCATCCATTTCAATTGGTTCGTTCTCATTCGAAGAATGTTGCAAAATAGGATAATTTGCAAATTGATGATTAGTCTTTTTAATGTAATTATCATCAAATGTCAAATTGAATGTTTCTTCCACTTTTAACACTCTATAAGCTACAGAATTGTGTGAATATCCCAAAAAAATTCCTTCATCAGCTTTTGTTTGAAACTTCGAAAGACTATCCTTAAGATTCATTATGAGACACCTGCATCCAAAAACATGGAAAAATTTGACATTAGGTTTTCGATTATTGATGATTTCATAAAGAGTAACATTAAACCGTCTATGAATGAATGATCTATTCTGAGTAAAGCAAGCAGTTGAAACAGCTTCAACCCAAAGATATTGAGGTAAATTCGAATATGCCAACATTGTTCTTGCAGCTTCGCATAACGATTGATTTCTTCGTTCAACTACACCACTTTGTTGTGGTGTATATGGAGATGAAAAATTATGCGTAATGCCTTTCTCCACAAGAAATGAATCTAAAACCCGGTTTTTGAATTCAGTTCCATGATCACTTTTAATTTTTCGAACTGGCTTCTTCAACGAAATTTCCATTTTCTTGATAAAGTCAATCATCATTTGTGAAACTTCGGATTTTAACCTGAGAAATAAACCCACGTAAATCTTGAAAAGTCATCCACAATAACTAGAATGTACCTTTTCTTGTTAAGAGTAGCAACTGTTGAAGGACCACATAAATCAATATGCAAAAGTTCGAGGGGTTCAACAATCTTCGAATCTATTGTGACTGGATGACCTTGTTTGTGTTGTTTTCCTACTTCACAAGCTGAACACAAACTGTCATTATCATATTTAAGAATGGGTAGACCTCTTACCAGATCTTGTACGACAAGGTTGTTGATGTTTCGAAAATTGAGATGTGATAGCCTCCTGTGCCATAACCAGCTTGTATCGGCACTAGCCTTTGAAAGTAAACACACAACAGGTTTGCTAATAATTGGGACTATATCCAATGTAGACATATCACCTTTTCGTTTTGACTTGAGTAAAACTTCATTTGTCTCAACATTCGAAATGACACTTCCTTCTTCCTTAAAAAGAACTTGATTGCCAGTGCCCACAACAAGTTGTGAAACACTTATCAAATTATGTTGTAAGCCTTCGACAAATGCAACTTATTTCATAGTGAATTTTCCATTCGTTATCTTTCCATAACCCTTGAATTTTCACTTGTGATTACTGCCAAACTTAACCACTCCACCATTCTCTAGACTTCGAAAATCACGCAAGTTTTCCTTCTTCCCAGTCATGTGACATGAGCAACCACTATCAATATACCACTTGTTATCATATTTCTCGTCACAAAGTACCTGCGATTATAGAAAAATTTTAGGTACCCAAGACTTGTTGGGTCCATTTATATTAGCTGTCTTTTTCAATTGTAAAGTACAACCATTAACCCAATCACAAACTCTAGTTTTGAAACTGTCAACAAATTTAACATATTCATTCAAAGGGTCGGATATATGAGTTTTTATTGTTTTCAAATTTTCACTGACAATACCCTTCGCATTTTGAGTTTGTGATATGTCACTTTTCGCTTTTGTGACTGGTTTCCAAGCTTTAACTGTAATGTTGGATTCCTTAGATGATGAACTGTCATTCATTGAAGGATTTGCATACTTTTCATATGCCTCATGTATCTGTTCTTTCGAAAACTTACTTGATTGATACATTTTTCCTTTTCCTTCCAACCAATAATCAATATTTCTTTTAGTTGTTATACCCTTCGCATATGAGACTTTGTTAGCTTGTTTCTTCGAAGGATTATAACATTTTGCTGAACTTGGAACATAATCCACTTTTGGTTTTGATAGATATGATTCATGATAAGACGTATTTATTTGTGATTTTGAAATCTATTTTTCAACCTTTTTCTAAAAACTTTTTCTCGGAAGTGTTGTTTTTGTTTCTTTAGAAAATTTTGTTTGAATATTTGAAAACGAAGCATTTTTCTTTTCAAAAATTTGAGTCTTTGTTCTTCCTCTAAAAACTTTTCTTTCTTTTGAAAAATTTATTGATTTTTTTATTTAATGACTCAATAGTTTGCCAAAAGATTGTTGTTCTTGCTTGACGTTTTGAAATATTATGTTCTTTTGAGAATTTTTCATCTTGAGCTTTAAACTCTTTTGAATTCAATTTTATTGCTTTGTTGACTTCTTTAATCCCTGGTTTAACACCTTCGTGCTTTGTGAACACATTTTTAGTTGTGTTAACTATCTTCCTTTCAACTATCGACTTTTCAACCGATATTCTTTTTGGTTTTTGACGTTGAAATATATATGAATTCTTTGTTAGATTGTTTTCAACTATGCTTTGATTCGAAAAGAAACCTTCATCATAAGTTTTCTTATTGTCTTCCTCTACCAACTTTTTGAATTCAGGCTTTATCTTTTCAACATTGCCTGTTGTTACGAAGACTTGGTTTGGGAACACAATATCATCAGTGCATTTGAAGATTGGATAAACCACAATATTTGATTCAAGATAATGAGCACCTTTTTCACAAAGAATTTTCTCAAACTATTGTGAATCCATATAAACCTGATCAACAACCACTCGAGGAATTTCAACCTCTTTCCAACTTTTATTTGTCTTTGAATTTGTGTTTTATTCCTCATTATCACTATCATCTGTTTGACTATCATGTATTTCCACAAATTCCATATCACAAACTTTCGAAGTTGAAAGTTGATCAGTGTTAATTTTTACCAATAAGTCCTCACATTTTTCTTTCTCTTTGAAAGAAGTTGCTACATTTATTACAGACAATTGCGAACAATCTACATCCTCTAAATCACTAATTTGACTAATATTATCATAATTATCTTCAATATCAGCAAAATTAGATTGAGAATTAGATGTAGAATTCTCAGTCTTTTTCAAAATTCGAATCTGTTCTGATTTAGTTAAGGTCTCATTCACAATTTTTACTAAATCATCAGCATCAAGATAATCTTCGACTTTAGCAATTCCATATCTATACCTATCATCTGGAACTTTGTTAAAATCAGAAATTTCTTTTTCACAATCATATGAAATACTATCTACCTTAGCTCTGTCATAAGCTAAAAATGGTAGTAATTTTCTATGTTGTTCCTTACTAATCTCACTCGAATGATGTAATTCAGTTAATTTTCCATATATTCTTTTTGCAGAATTACAAAAAATATTACGCTGTGCTAATAACAAATTTATTTCTTTCGCTAAACTCTCCCTATCTGCCATAATATTCGACACTTGCAATTCTAAATAATAAATCCTAGTGACTTTTGAATCTAACTTCTTTCTTGTCTCTAGTAATTGATCATTTAACTTTTTCGCTTCATTGCTAGCAGACACGACAATTGAATCAAAGTAAGTAACAGTTTCATCAAAAGATACTAATTCAGAAATATATGTAGAAACTGGAATATTAAAGGATTCAAGAATATTACGTACCTTCGTTGTCATAGGCGACCTGTCAGTAGACTTCGATACGAAGCACTGCCCACGCACTTCGTAAGTCTGCTCTTCGTCTGAATCCTCTTCAACCTTTGCAAACATGGCTCCATGTGATGGATTCTTCATCTCTTCATCGTCAGAGCCTGAAGACCATATTTGATATGTACCATCTGATTCAGTTGCTCCATGAGCCATCAGAGACAAATTCTTTGCTTTCGACTTCACTTCCTCCAGCTTCTCAGTATAATAAGCTTCATCCTTTGTTTTGTTTTTCTTTTCTTCCTTCTTTCTCAACAAACAATCTACTGCCAAGTGAATAGCACCATTGCAATAATGGCAATTAATCCCAGTATCACCTTTCAACATGTTTTCCATTTTCTCCACTTCGCTCTTCGAATCCTTCTTTGCTTCTTTCATCTTTTCATCCACTCTATTTTTGTTCTCAAAATTACCCTTCGCATCTGATGACTTGTTCTTTGTATTAAAAGGTTTCTTAAAAAATTTCTTTACTCGATTGTTTGAGTAAAATGCAACAGCCTCATCATCAGAATTCATCAGAAAACCTTCTTCTTCATCAGACTTCGATTTTTCACACTCTCTTTCTGAAACCTTCGAAATGAGTGCCAATGGTCCACCAAGACTTGCCATTGCTTCCTCAGCTATTTCATTAACCTCATTTTCATGAGATTTCAACTGATTGTATAAGTCATTTAATGTCGAAGTGTCAAAACTCTGCTGATTTTTCACCATCATACTTACACTCCTCCATTCCTTTCGAAGTCCCATTACAAAAATCAAGTTGAACTCCATTGATGACCTTGTGATACCATAACGATTACAACGGTAGATTAACTCGTTGAACCGATCATAGTAAACTTCAATGGATTCAGATTCCTTCTGTTTGAAATCCTTGAGTTCCACTAGACATTGTTTCACAGATGTGATCTTTGTCTTTTCACTGCCTTGAAATTAGTCTTTGAGATTCTTCCAGATTTCTTTAGCTGTTGTGCATGTCCTGACATAATTGTACACAACAGGAGGCAAAGCACCTCTTAATTCCCTCATGCATTTCCTCTCCAGTTGTTTTAAACGATTAGATTGATTATCAACCTCCGAACATCTTGAAGATACACTGATTGGCTGAACTGTTACAGGTGGATTGATTTCTCTTGAAATGCAATTCCATAATTCCTCATCTAATCCGTTCAAGTAGTCTTGCATACGATCTGCCCACTGATCGTAATATTCTGGAATTAGCATCGGAATCTTTATGGATGATCCAAGCAAATGAGAAAATGATGCCATGGAGTTAAGATTGAATGACGCCATTGTTGTACGGAACAAAACTTCAATAATAATATGAAAACTTTGAGAATTTGAAATATGTGACAACCCTATATTTCCCAAAAGCACTGTAAACACTCAAGAGCCAAAAACAACGAAATTAACCTCGAAAATAAAGTGTTCAAGTATCTGAGTTGGGATGCATCAAATATTAGATATCATGCCAAGGTTTCCAAAAACATAAAGAACGCTCAAAATCGGGTTATATTGAAGAAATTATAACGACTCATATATTTACGACATGACGTTAAAACATTATTTGACGTAAAAAGTAGAATCTCAATGAGATGCATTTTTTATCCTTAAGTATCTAAACCAAAGTCGTAGATCTCGTTGAAAGGTGAGCGTACATAAAAAGATCGCCCAAATTGGACCTCGTATGAAGAAGTTACGGATTTTCAAACTTTCGTAACAGTAGTAGAGGGCTAAAAACTCGGATTGAAGATCGAGTGTTATCTAGCTATCGCCACCTAAACGGAAGTTGAAGATCTCCTCAGTAGTAATAAAACGATAAAAAGACAAACGAAAACCGACGTCGAATAAAGAACCTATGAATTTTTAACGAACTTTAGGAGGCCCGGCCTGTTAAAATTATATCATTAAAAATAAAGACAAAACTAGCCGACGGAGTCTAAATGAAAGTTGTAGAGCATAATCTCACCTACACGTGGATATAAAGAACGCGAAAAACGGAGCTCGTACACGAATGTTACGGAATTTAGAAGTCGGAAGCCAGGATTACGCCCCGCGTAATATGGGAGTACGCCCCGCGTACTAGACCCAGAGTCGAGTCCCATCGGCCCGCCCAAGCTACGCTTAGCTAGACCGGAGTCGTAAGCCATGACGCCATTTTACGCCCCGCGTACTCCGGAAGTACGTGCCGCGTACGAGGGTTTCCAGCCCTATAAATAGAAGGCATAAGCTCGAGTTTTTGCACACAATTCACCATTCCTCAGTCCTTCTACCACACCTCTAAGCTCCAGAGACCTTTCCCTCACCTCGGTTTCCGCACTCGATCCCCGACGAAAGAATTACGCTGCAAAGATCCCCGAAGAGCCCGACGACACAACCATCCGCGGTCGAAGTTCTGCTCAATCCTAGCCTCTCTCTTCAAACTTAACGAGTGAGTTCATACCCCTACTTTTCAATTCTTTTCACGTTTTAGGGGGGGGGGGGATACAAGTACATTACAAATCAAAAGTACCATTTTTATAATATCGTTCTTATAGAGTTTCGATACAAAAATAACTTTATATTTAAAGGGCTATTATATCGCAAAGTTGTTATTACCTAATGGGAACATACTTTTGAGAAACTATAATGAGTGTAGTATTCAAGTGATTCATACATTTTACATATACATCTCGACAAATGAAATGCTTTCAAAAGAAGTAAAGTCTTTATTATCGTAAATCTGTTTATACCAAGTAATGTGAGACAGCTTCACGTACGTTCGAGTATGCATTATTAAGTCCTGTATTATATACCATAATCCCTTGTAGGGGGAGCGTGATACTTGTGTATAGATCTATACGGGATTGACAATCCCACACCTAAGCTGTTAGCTACAGCTAGGCCGGCAGGGCTGGGGTGACAAATGTCATAACAGTTCCAACGCCTGAAGAACGTTGTTACAGGCCGTCAATGTCAAATAGCATGGTTATAAAACTCACATAAAAGTATAAAAACAAGTTTGATTTACGAGATTCATATATGCATTTCAGTTTTCCCATTTCATGGTGAACACAAATTTTATCACTATTATTCAAGTATGGAAAACACTAACGCACTCCAACACGGGAAACTTTTCAAATCATTTATAGAAAATATTGGATTTTCTGAAAACCTCATTCATCGATATACTATCAAAAAGGACATACTTTTCAATGCAAAACACTTATGAAATCACCAACTTAATCGTTGACACTTTTTCGAAACCACTTGTATTTCTCAGGGAATCAGTAATACAGGTAACCACCAGCTTTTGGAGAAAGGAACACTAAGGATGTTTTATTATTGAACATTTATCATCTCATTGTAATATTCTTTTGCTAATATGTATAACGCAACAACATACGTTTTCATTATATATGTGATGGTTGTGTTACTTTATTTACAATATTCAATGGTTGTGATACTACGTGAAGTCATCCACCCCCAAATGTTTCCGCCATTCTGGTTTGGGGGTGTGACAGATTGGTATCAGAGCATTGTTTATAGTGAACTAAGTATATCGAACCACATACGATATACAAACTATAAATGCAAAGGGGACCAAAAACCCTCTGATGAAACATTTTCATGAACAAAATACTTCCTTTTAAAAGATATACATTTTTACAAGCATGCATTAATCTCGTATCATAACAAGTTTTACTAAAAAGTATTAAGACAAGTTACGACACTACGATTGAGCCCCGGGGTATGTAATCAGGTCGAGAATAAATATAGCCTGATCAACTATATTTATCCTGGATTTGACCAACGTACGTCGAGGAATGGTCGTAGTGGACAACAAGCCAAGAACTTACCAATTACAAATTATTTTAGTTTCGCCAAATTGAAATATTATAGGAGTATTATTAAAAATAGTTGTACAAATTATAGTTAAAAATAGTAAGTCGTTAAATAGAATTTTCTTTTCTTAGAAAGTTCTCATACATCCATCCTAGTACAGACAAATGGCCGGATTCCATTTACCAGGAGATCCCTACTACCCAAACCAAGGCAACGGCGGTTGGATAGAAGAAGACCCAGAGGAAGACCCAGAGGAAATCGAAGAAGAGGTCGAGGAAGAACCCGAAGGGGTTATCGTGGGAGAATTCGAAGTCGAAGTCGGAGAGGAATTCGAAGTCGACGAAGAGATCGAGGAGATTTCTAGCGGAACAGACTCCGAGCCAGAAGTGTACGACCCTCCCATCCCTCATCCTCCTGAAATCAGACCATATCAACCGGGACCCATTCCCATGTGGGGAAGTCACCTCTACTACTGGAGCCGCCAGCAAGGTGTACGCCCTCCTTTCGGCATGTGCCGAGATTTTTACAATGTCAGTGGGGGAAGCTCAGCTGATCGAGCACTTCCTGTTATTGTGAACGCTATAGCTACCCAGAACTACGAGACGGACAGGCAAGCAACCATAGTTCGCGAGGTCAATGCTGCTACCCAAGGTAACGCCGCTGACATCCGCCGTTTGGAAGGACTACATGAGAATACCCAAATCTACACTGGAACACTTCAGAACCAAATGATAATGGCTCTGGCAGATATAAGAGAAATGAAGGAACAACAAGCAGATCTCGAGAGGCAACTAATGGGAGTCAAACGTTCGGATGCCGAATCTAGCTCCAAACGTCGCAAGTAGAACTTGTTCGAGCCCCAACAATTTTGTTATAGAGTAGGATTTCGGATAAAAGTTTTTCCCTTAATTTCCCTTTTGTATCTACAATCGAAGATCTCTAGGAGGATCAAATTTTCCCGAACAAAATATGCAATGTAACACACCTCAGGTGTGACCTATATGTATGAATATGAAGTATTTCTTATTATATACCTCTCAAAAAGTACGAGTTTTAAATTTCTATGCCTACCTTGAAACCATAAACTAAAGTCAAAACAAATTACAAGATATAACTAACACACGATTGTCAAAACATTAGAAACTTATAGTATTCATTCTTATTTTTCTCTACCAGAACATGCCTCCTCGTAGATCAACACGCAGAAACTCAACTTCAACACCACCTCCACCACCTCCTCCAATTATGGACACCGTTATGTTCCAGACTGCTGTAACCGCTGCTGTAACTGCAGCAATGGCACAAATGAGCAACAACGGATCGGGGGGAGGAACAAACAGTTTTACAAATGGCCAAGGTCAAAGCCGTTCAGGGGTATGCACTTACAAAGACTTCACCAACGGAAAACCTATTCCCTTTTACGGGACTGGGGGAGTATTGGCTCTATCTCAATGGATAGAGAAAACGGAAGCTGTATTCGAAATCTGTGCATGTCCTGAAGAAAGCAAAGTAAAGTTTGCCGCTTTTACTTTCTCCGAACGCGCCCTGACATGGTGGAACAGCCACGTCCAGACACTAACCCTAGTGGTGGCAAACTCCATGGGTTGGGAAAACTTGAAAAGAATGCTCCTTCGAGAATACTGCCCAAGAGGCGAGATTCAGAAACTTGAACAGGAACTGTGGAACCTCTCGATGGTAGGTTCGGACATAGCAGGTTACACCAACAGGTTCAGTGACTTAATAACACTCTGCCCAGGAATGTTAACCCTGGAGAGCCAAAAGGTCGAGAGATACATCTGGGGACTATCACCCCAACTTCAAGGAAGTGTATTAGCTTCCAGACCCTTGACTTTCGCCAGCGCCAAGGAACTAGCGCAATCTCTTGTCGACCATGGTGTCTGTCAAGGAGTCGCGGCGATTATGGCTGAACCAACCAAAGGGAATAGCAACAATGGAATCAATGCCAACAACAACAACAACAAGAAACTTTGGAACAAAAGGAAGGGGCAAACTTCGCAAGAACCTTCAAAGAAGCAAATGGTTGCGGTTCATGCTGCTACTACCCCCACCATAACTCCTACTACCTCTGCACCAACAAAACCATATGCAGGGAATCTGCCCAAGTGCAGCAAGTGCAACTACCATCACCATGGTATTTGTCGCGAGATGCACTACAAGAACTGTGACAGGAAAGGGCACACAACCCGTTTCTGTAAAGCACCGGCACGACCTATCACTCAAGTTTCTGGCACGGGAGTAAGTCGGGCGTGTTATAGGTGCGGGGAGATTGGACACTTCAGGAGGGATTGTCCCAAGGAAAGGAATATTGGCGGTGTGGGGAGAGTGCTGGCACTAGGACAGAATGAAGCAATAGCGGACCCACGGTGGTTACGGGTACGTTTCTACTCAACAACACTTATGCATGCATACTTTTTGACTGCGGTGCGGAGAGAAGTTTTGTGAGTCATAAATTCAAACACCTACTAAATCAACAACCCCAACCACTCAATAAAATATTCACTGTAGAAATGGCAAACGGTAAAACAGAACACGCAAACGATTTGTACGTAGGTGCACACTAAATTTAAACGAGCGCTTGTTTCGGCTCGATCTTATGCCCATTTCCATAAGAAGTTTCGATATCATCATCGGTATGGACTGGTTGAGCCTTCACCATGCCGATATCCTTTGCCACGAAAGGGTTGTTCGCCTAAATTTGCCAAACGGCGAAACTCTTGTCATTTATGGCGACAAACCTAGTTCAAATTTGCAAATCATTTCCTGTATTAAAGCACAAAAATATCTTCGTAAGGAATATCATGCCTTTCTAGCCCACGTAGTAGACAAGAAACAAGAATCGAAAAACATTAAAGACATTCCGGAAGTCTGCAATTTCCCAGACATCTTCCCAGAAGATCTTCCAGGAATCCCACCGGAACGTCAAGTCGAGTTCAGAATCGACTTAATCCCCGGAGCTACCCCTGTAGCAAAGTCACCTTACCGTTTAGCCCCAGCCGAGATGCAGGAACTATCCAGTCAATTAAACGAGCTGCTGAGCAAGGGATTCATCAGACCGAGCTTCTCACCATGGGGAGCGCCAGTCCTATTCGTGAAAAAGAAGGACGGATCTTTTCGCATGTGCATCGATTATCGGGAACTAAACAAACTCACGATCAAGAACCGATATCCCTTACCGCGCATAGACGATCTATTTGACCAACTACAGGGAGCAAGCTACTTCTCAAAGATCGATCTAAGATCTAGTTATCACCAACTGCGAGTACTGGAGGGAGACATCCCCAAAACGGCTTTCCGAACACGTTACGGTCACTACGAATTTGTAGTAATGCCCTTCGGATTGACGAATGCTCCAGCCGTGTTCATGGATTTGATGAACCGAGTATGTCATCCCTTTCTGGATAAATTCGTTATCGTATTCATAGATGATATACTCATCTATTCAAGAAGCCAGGAAGAACACAACCAACATCTCCGCCAAGTACTGGAAACATTAAAGGCAGAGAAACTTTACGCAAAATTTTCCAAATGCGAATTTTGGATTCGGGAAGTGGATTTCCTAGGACATGTTGTAAGCAAAGAAGGAATACACGTGGACCCTTCCAAGATAAAGGCAATAGACAATTGGACTACTCCAAGAACCCCTACAGAAATCCGGCAATTTTTGGGACTCGCCGGGTATTACCGAAGATTCATACCGAACTTTTCAAAGATTGCCAAGCCACTTACCACCCTAACTCAGAAGAATGTAACCTTCGACTGGGGAGAAAAACAAGACAGCGCATTTCAGACACTAAAGCGAGCCTTATGTAGTGCGCCCATCCTAACCCTGCCAGAGGGAACGGAGGACTTCGTGGTCTATTGTGATGCATCAAACCAAGGACTTGCGTGTGTCTCAATGCAAAGAGGGAAGGTCATCGCCTACGCCTCAAGACAACTAAAGACGCACGAAGTGAACTACACAACGCATGATCTGGAGCTAGGAGCAGTCGTCTTCGCTCTGAAGATATGGAGACACTATCTCTACGGCACAAAATGTACCATCTTCACTGATCATAAAAGCCTCCAACATAACCTCAATCAGAAGGAACTCAACATGAGACAGAGACGGTGGGTAGAACTACTAAGTGATTACGAGTGCGAAATTCGATACCACCCTGGAAAGGCTAATGTAGTGGCTGATGCACTCAGTCGGAAGGAGTACTCGGGTCGCTGAGTGAAGTCCCTAACTATGACGATCCATTCACACCTGTCCACGCAAATCAAGGAAGCCCAAATAGAAGCCTTGAAATCCGAAAACGTGACAGGAGAAGCCCTAAGAGGAATGGATAAGAACCTTGAAGCCAAGAGCGACGGAGTTCGTTATTTCATGGATCGAATATGGACACCGAAGTTTGGTGGGTTCAGAGAAATCGTCATGGACGAAGCCCATAAAACACGATACTCCATACATCCCGGCTCCGATAAGATGTATCTCGATCTCAAGAAGTTGTACTGGTGGCCGAACATGAAAGCCGAAATTGCTACCTACGTGAGCAAATGCCTGACATGTGCCAAAGCCAAGGTAGAATACCAGAAGCCCTCGGGTTTATTACAACAACCAGAAATACACGAATGGAAGTGAGAGCGGATAACCATGGATTTCATAACAAAATTACCCAAAACAACAAGCAGACTTGACACCATTTGGGTAATTGTCGACAGGTTAACTAAGTCAGCGCATTTCCTACTGATTAAAGAGACGGATAAATTGGAGAAGTAAACAAGGACATACCTCAGAGAAATTGTACGACTGCATGGTGTGCCCATATCCATTATCTCGGACCGAGATAGTAGATTCACCTCAAGGTTCTGGCAGTCGCTACAAAAAGCTTTGGGGACAAGACTAGACATGAGTACCACTTATCACCCACAAACCGACGGCCAGAGCAAGAGGACTATACAAACCCTAGAAGACATGCTGAGAGCTTGCGTAATCGATTTTGGCAAGGCATGGGACACACATCTTCCCTTGGTCGAGTTCTCGTACAACAATAGCTACCACACCAGTATCAAGGCTGCCCTGTTCGAAGCCCTCTATGGCCGCAAATGCAGGTCACCTTTGTGCTGGGCCGAAGTGGGGGACAAACAACTAGCAAAAGGGCAAGCAACTGACAACACGCTCACTGGGCCAGAAATCATAAGGGAGACTACGGAGAAGATTGTTCAAATCCGAGAACGTCTAAAAGCATCAAGGGATAGACAAAAGAGTTACGCAAATAAGAGACGAAAACCCTTGGAATTCCAAGTTGGAGACCATGTCCTACTCAAAGTCTCGCATTGGAAAGGTTTAATACGCTTCGGAAAATGTGGAAAACTGAACCCTAGATACATCGGACCATTCGAGATCCTCGCCAGGATCGGTCCAGTGGCTTACAAACTTAGACTACCTCAGGAGCTCCACAACGTACACCCTACCTTTCACGTATCAAACCTAAAGAAGTGCTTATCCGACGAGACCCTTGTCATCCCTCTAGACGAAATTGCAATAAATGAAAACCTCCAATTTGTGGAGGAACCAGTAGAGATCATGGATCGGGAAATCAAAAGGACTAAACAAAGCCGCATACCCATTGTAAAGGCCCGCTGGAACGCCAAGCGAGGACCTGAATACACCTGGGAACGCGAGGATCAGATGAAACAAAAGTACCCGCACCTTTTTTTTTCTAAAACTGTAAACACTATCTTAGATTAAATTTTGGGACGAAATTCCCTTAACAGGGGGATGATGTGACAAGCCTATATTTCCCAAAAGCACTGTAAACACTCGAGAGCCAAAAACAACGAAATTAACCTCGAAAATAAAGTGTTCAAGTATCTAAGTTAGGATGCATCAAATATTAGATATCATGCCAAGGTTTCCAAAAACATAAAGAACGTTCAAAACCGGGTTATATTGAAGAAATTATAACCACTCGTATATTTACGACACGACGTTAAAACATTATTTGACGTAAAAAGTAGAATCTCAATGAGATACATTTTTTAGCCTTAAGTATCTAAACCAAAGTCGTAGATCTCGTTGAAAGGTGAGCGTACATAAAAGGATCACCCAAATTGGACCTCGTATGAAGAAGTTACGGATTTTCAAACTTTCGTAACAGTAGTAGAGGGCTAAAAACTCGGATTGAAGATCGAGTGTTATCTAGCTATCGCCACCTAAACGGAAGTTGAAGATCTCCTCAGTAGTAATAAAACGATAAAAAGACAAACGAAAACCGACGTCGAATAAAGAACCTATGAATTTTTAACGAACTTTAGGAGGCCCGGCCTGTTAAAATTATATCATTAAAAATAAAGTCAAAACTAGCCAACGGAGTCTAAATGAAAGTTCTAGAGCATAATCTCAACTACGCGTGGATATAAAGAACGCGAAAAACGGAGCTCGTACACGAATGTTACGGAATTTAGAAGTCGGAAGCCAGGATTACGCCCCGCGTAATATGGGAGTACGCCCCGCGTACTAGACCCAGAGTCGAGTCCCATCGGCCCGCCCAAGCTACGCTTAGCTAGACGAGTCCCATCAGCCCGCCCAAGCTACGCTTAGCTAGACCCGAGTCGTTAGCCATGACGCCATTTTACACCCCGCGTACTCCGGAAGTACGCGCCACGTACGAGGGTTTCCAGCCCTATAAATAGAAGGCATAAGCTCGAGTTTTTGCACACCATTCACCATTCCTCAGTCCTTCTACCACACCTCTAAGCTCCAGAGACCTTTCCCTCACCTCGGTTTCCGCACTCGAGCCCCGACGAAAGAATTACGCTGCAAAGATCCCAGAAGAGCCCGACGATGCAACCATCCGCGGTCGAAGTTCTGCTCAATCCTAGCCTCTCTCTTGAAACTTAACGAGTGAGTTCATACCCCTACTTTTCAATTCTTTTCACGTTTTAGGGGGGGATACAAGTACATTACAAATCAAAAGTATCATTTTTATAATATCGTTCTTATAGAGTTTCGATACAAAAATAACTTTATATTTAAAGGGCTATTATATCGCCAAGTTGTTATTACCAAATGGGAACATACTTTTGAGAAACTATAATGAGTGTAGTATTCAAGTGATTCATACATTTTACATATACATCTCGACAAATGAAATGCTTTCAAAAGAAGTAAAGTCTTTATTATCGTAAATTTGTTTATACCAAGTAATGTGAGACAGCTTCACGTACGTTCGAGTATGCATTATTAAGTCTTGTATTATATACCATAATCCCTTGTAAGGGGAGCGTGATACTTGTGTATAGATCTATACGGGATTGATGTAACGCCTGTGTTTCCGGGCTTGCCATATTTAGCAATATAATAGTCTAGGTTAACCTTTGTAACCCGTTTTGAAATAATAAGAATGTATTATTTGAGTATTATGTGTTTTGTGCTTAATTGCTTAATTATGTGGTCTGATTAATTAAGAATAAAAATAAGCGTCAAAATTTAAGTGTGAAATAAACTTAATATCTTTGGTTAATGTTGTAGTAGTCGAAACGAGGTTTCCGAATATATATAGAACGCCCAAATCTGACTTCGTATGAGGAAGTTATGATTTATCGAAGTTCCGGCTTAGCGGTATACAGCCTGAAATACTCGAATTGAGATCGAGCGGTTGTTAGCCGAAGCAATCTAAATGAGAATCGAAGATCTCGTTGTTGGTATCGAAGCGATAAAAAGTTAGGCGAGAACGAACGTTTGGGCAAAACGTTGGTGTTCGGTGTAAACAGTCATGGACTGAAGGTGTTCCAAGATCGGATTTGGATACCTAAGACAGGAGGAGTCAGAGATCTTCTGATGGAAGAAGCTCACAAAACCATGTACTCGATTCATCCCGGTAGCACTAAAATGTATAGGGACCTGAAACCCTACTACTGGTGGCCGACGATGAAGCTTGATGTTGCAAAGTATGTGGCCGAGTGTGTGACTTGTGCGAGAGTCAAGACACAACATCAGAAACCGTACGGGAGTTTAGAACCTTTGTCTGTGCCTATGGGCAAGTGGGAAGACATTGCTATGGATTTTGTCACTAAACTGCCCAGAACAAAGAATGGTCACGACATGATTTGGGTGGTCGTTGATCGATTCAGTAAGAGTGCGCATTTCATAGCGGCCAAGGAGAAATGGTCTATGGAGAAGCTTGCGAATTCTTACGTAAAGGAAATTGTGAGGCTTCACGGTGTTCCGTTAACGATTGTTTCGGATCGTGATAGCCGTTTCACATCGAGGTTTTGGAAAAGTCTACAAGAGGAATTGGGTACCAAGTTGTGTTTAAGTACAGCTTACCATCCGCAGACTGATGGTCAGAGCGAACGAACGATACAAACACTTGAAGATATGCTGAGAGCATGTACTCTGGAATTCCTAGGTAATTGGGATGAACATTTACCGTTGGTAGAATTTTCCTATAATAATAGTTTCCACTCGAGCATTAAGATGGCACCTTACCAAGCTTTGTATGGACAGAAGTGTCGTACGCCGTCTTGTTGGCTTGAGGCTGGGGAAAAGCAGTTTATGGGACCGGAGTTGGTTCATCAAACTGCTGAAAAGTTGAAAATAATTAGGGAAAGAATGTTAGCGGCTCAGGATCGTCAAAAGAGCTATGCTGACAAGAAGCAAAGACCGATGACTTTTGAGGTTGGGGATTCGGTTTTGCTGAAAGTCTCGCCGTGGAAGGGACTTATAAGATTTGGTAAAAGGGGAAAGTTGAGTCCAAGGTTTATTGGACCGTTTAAAGTTCTTCAGAGGATTGGGAACCAAGCTTACAAGCTCGAATTACCCGAAGAACTGAATGAAATTCACAACACTTTTCATGTGTGTTATTTGAGGAAGTTCACGGGAGAAGTTCCCGACATAATTCCAATTTCTGAATTGAGAATTGATGAGAACAAAAGGTTGATTGAAGAACCAGAGGCAATTGTTGACCGAAAGACTAAGAAATTGCGACGCAAGATGGTTGGGTTAGTGCTTGTCCGATGGAAACACACGAATGGGCCGAATCTCACCTGGGAGACGGAGAGTGACATGATGGGTCGCTATCCGCATTTGTTTGTTGATGTGTGATTCCGGGGACGGAATCATTCTAAGGTGGAGAGAATTGTAACGCCTGTGTTTCCGGGCTTGCCATATTTAGCAATATAATAGTCTAGGTTAACCTTTGTAACCCGTTTTAAAATAATAAGAATGTATTATTTGAGTATTATGTGTTTTGTGCTTAATTGCTTAATTATGTGGTCTGATTAATTAAGAATAAAAATAAGCGTCAAAATTTAAGTGTGAAATAAACTTAATATCTTTGGTTAATGTTGTAGTAGTCGAAACGAGGTTTCCGAATATATATAGAACGCCCAAATCTGACTTCGTATGAGGAAGTTATAATTTATCGAAGTTCCGGCTTAGCGGTATACAGCCTGAAATACTCGAATTGAGATCGAGCGGTTGTTAGCCGAAGCAATCTAAATGAGAATCGAAGATCTCGTTGTTGGTATCGAAGCGATAAAAAGTTAGGCGAGAACGGACGTCAAACGAAGAAGTTATGAATTTATAACGAAAGTTTCTGTCGCGGCCTATTAAAAATAATTAATAAAAATAAAGTCAAAATTAGCCGACGGAGTCTAAACGAAAGTCGTAGAGCGTGGTCTCACCTTTCCGTGGATATAAAGAACGTCGAAAACGGAGTTCGTATGAAAAAGTTATGAATTTCCGAAGTTTATTAATCATTTTGTATTTAAATTTAAAACAAAATTCGGAAGCATTATCCGAAGGAGTCACCGATCTGATCCGAGGTACGCCCTGCGTACTCCGAGGGATGTCGACACTCGCACTCGAGCACTTCGGATACGTAAGCAATGACGTTTTGGGCAGTACGCCCCGCGTACTCCGAGGCTCCAGCCTCTATAAAAGGGGATCCGAAGGCAGCCATAATTCTTGTTCATTTTCTTCTCTTCTCTCTAGTCTTTTGCATCGTTTTTCGTGCCGAAGCTACCCCGAAGCCCCGGTATCATACTCTAGCCCCGAGGCAAGTCCCGAGATCCCGAAGATCCCGAGAAGCGCGGTTCCCGAGTCGAAGCTCTGCCCGCGAGAAGTTCAATTTTCGAGGAGATCTTCCAGATCTGCTGTGGAATACTACTTCTATAAGCCGTAGCGCTGTCCGATCATCTTCTGATCAAGTGAGTGTGTAGTTATTTCTTCTAATACAATAATACGAAGTATTTTATATAAAAAATACGTGCTATGTGTATATATTTGGTTGTGTTATGCGTGAATGAGTATTCACTCTCTTCTATCTTATAGATCTGCTTATTTCTTTATGAGATATGTGTTATGTGTGTGTGTGCCTCATCTGTTATGTGATATATGTGTTGATTAAAGCATGCTATACAGGTTTTCTTTAAACTACGTATGAAAATATATATATTATCTACTAATATGTTGGGTAGAACATGGGTAGATAGTTGGTGTGTAATAAACAGATGAGAGGCCTCGTTGTTGTTGTTGTTGTTGATCTAGTTATTCAGCGGAGTATGGATAACGACCACGGACTCTTTCTAGACAGTCCAGTGGAACTCTAGCAGGTTCATAACCTGTAGGTGTTGTGAACGATGTGTTCACCGGTGTACTCTATCCCCCTCATGGTTGCCTTTAGGATATCTATTGTTGAGGAAACCCCTTCGCAGTGATGTCCGTCCCGATGAAAATCCTAGATTAGGTCCCTTGAGATAGTTGTTTTAGGGACGTAAAGTGAGGATAACGGGAATGGGTAATCGGGATAGTGATTGGTTGGTGAAATTAAATATAACTTATTTATTGTGGGTTGAAAACCCTATATGCTCACCAGGCTCCCAAGCCTGACCCACTCAGTTTTATTTGTATTACAGGAAGTGGCACAAGGGCGTAAGATGGATGGATCATCTTGTTGTTTTGTTTACAAGTCTGTATATGTATATATTTGTTGAATGACTTGTAATGTTTATCGTTTATGCTTTATGGTCTGTATCGGAACATGACATCCCGAGTTTTGATTATATAATGAAATGCATCTCTTGATGAAATGCTTTGATAAATATTATTTTATCATGTTTTGTTTTGGGAACAAATTCCGCAACTCTTTCAAATCAAAAGGATTTACTCTGAAAATATTTAAAAGCATAAATGAAAATCGGTCTTTTCTGGCCGAGATTTTGGGGATGTCACAGTTGGTATCAGAGCATTAGTTTAAGTGAACTAGGAATTTGTAGGATTTCTAAACTTAAACTTAGAATGCTAAATGGAATGATGAGATGTGTGTCTGTTGGATTTTAGACACGAGCACTAGTTTATTTTAGGAAAGTAGCCTAAAATGCTTTATGTGCTAAATGTTATATGTTGCCATATATGATATTATTTGTTTGGATCTACGGTCTGTTGCCGACCGGATCTGGAAACCTTATGTGTGTAGGATTCTAAGCGTATGCCTACGTTATTAGAACTAGCATGTAAACGTTTCGGAGTGATAAGGATGATTTGAATATCTATCGTGAATGAGGATCTAATTTCACCTTATTCGGTGTGTAGATCAAAATGGTGAGAACAAGGAGTGGCGTTGGAAACGCGGATGAAAACAGGAATCAACCGCCAGTGATTGAGCAGATACCTGTTGTAGCAGCAGCACCAGAACCAATAACAATGGCTGCGGTGCAAGCCATGATTCGGGCTATGCTAGCCGAACAAAGGGAGGAGATGCGACAAATGTTGCATAATAATAGGGATGAACCTGTCATACCTATTGAGGAACCTGAATTGATTCCCGAGCAATCGGAGGAAGGGAACAATAGTCGCATGGTGAGTCAAGTTGGGACTCAAGAGGAACGAAGGAACGATCCAGAAAGGAGAAACAACAAGGATGGGCGTATGTACAAGAATTTCTTGGGCGCCAAACCGCCAAGTCTTTCTGGGAGCCCAAAGCCTATTGAGATAATGGATTGGATCTCCGAAATGGAGATGGTATTTGAAAGTTGCGACTGTAGCAACAAACAGAAAACTGTCTTTGCGGTTAGACAACTGAAGACTGGGGTCTTGAGTTGGTGGAAGTTGTTGGCAGATACTATGCCACGAGGAGAGGCCCTGAAAATGTCATGGGAGGAGTTCTTGGAACAGTTAAGGGTACAGTATTGTTCGGAGATAGATCTGATTGATCTGAACAATGAGTTCCAAAACTTGAAGAAAGGGAAGATGAGCATAGATGACTATGCTACTGCATTTACTGAGAAGATGAAGTTGTTTCCGTACCTAGTGCCGACGGAACTCTCCAAGATTGAGAAGTTTTCTAACGGACTGCCTGCTGACTTTGGTCCGACAGTCAAAATGGCAACCACTCTGAAAACGGCTGTTCGTGCAGCTAAGAATGTGGAGGCCCAGCAGAAGGAAAGGGGTCTGGAAAGAATAGATGTTGGAGAAAAGAGGAAGTTCGATGGAACTTCAAGGTCCAACAAGAAAAACAAGTTCTTGAAGTCTGGTTCGAGGGGAGGTGGAGGTGAAGCGAAATGGTGCGACAAATGTAAGAAGAAGCATCATGGAAGATGTGAGGTGGCGAACACATGCTACAAGTGTGGAAAGCCAGGGCACTATGCCAATGAGTGTACCCTCACAAAGAAAGTTTGTTATGGTTGTGGTGAGGAGGGTCATATGTCGAGGGACTGCCCGAAGAAGAAGGAGGCAGCTAGACCCAACAATCCGCCAAAGCCAAAGGCTAGAGCATTCCAGATGACACTGGAAGCTGCTAAAGATGAAGTTGATGTCGCTTCAGGTACCTTTCTCGTTAACGAATTGCCTGCCCAAATTTTATTTGATTCTGGAGCCAACTACTCCTTTATATCGCATGAATTTGGTAGAAAGCTAGCTTTGCCTGTTGATACACTAGATAATGCCTTATTAGTCGAAGTTGCTAGTGGCAAGTTTGTACCTGTTAGCTATCGCATGAAAAACATCTTAATTGATCTGAATGGGAATAAGTTCCACGAGGAATTATTGCCTATCGAACTTAACGGTTTCGACATCGTATTGGGAATGGATTGGCTTAGCGCCAACGACGCCGAAATTTTATGCAAGAAGAAAATAGTCAAAGTAAACCCGCCTGGGAAAGATTTATTTATGGTGTATGGAGATAAACGCAGAGTGAATTCTGGAATCATTTCTTTGATGAAAGCCAGAAAATGTTTGACGAAGGGGTGTACATCGTATTTAGCATTCGTGATTGATGCTAAGAAGGAAAAGAAGGTGATGCAGAATATTCCAGTTGTGTGTGATTATCCGGAAGTATTTCCCGAAGATCTTCCTGGATTACCGCCTGATCGACAAGTGGAATTCCGTATTGACTTGTTGCCAGGAACGACGCCAATTGCAAAAGCACCTTATCGATTAGCACCGACGGAGATGAAGGAACTAATGATGCAACTTCAGGAGTTATTGGACAACGGTTTCATTAGACCTAGTTCATCGCCATGGGGAGCTCCGGTGTTATTTGTAAAGAAGAAAGATGGAAGTATGAGAATGTGCATCGATTACAGAGAGCTGAACAAGGCAACAATAAAGAATAGATATCCGTTGCCGAGGATTGATGACCTATTCGATCAATTGCAAGGTTCGAGCTATTTCTCGAAGATCGATCTTAGGTCAGGATATCATCAGCTAAAAGTAAGAGAGCAAGATATCGAGAAGACTGCATTCAGAACTAGATATGGACACTACGAGTTCTTGGTTATGTCGTTTGGACTAACCAATGCTCTAGCAGCGTTCATGGATTTGATGAATAGGGTTTGTAACCCGTTCCTTGATAAATCCGTGATAGTGTTCATAGACGACATTCTGATTTACTCGAAAAGCCAGGAGGAGCATGGCAGACACTTGCGAGAAGTGTTAGAAGTCTTGAAGAAGGAGAAGCTGTATGCTAAGTTCTCCAAATGTGATTTTTGGATTCGTGAAGTCCAATTCTTGGGTCACATGGTCAACCAAGATGGGATAATGGTTGATCCAGCGAAGATCGAAGCTGTGACGAAGTGGGAACAACCGAAAAGTCCCACGGAGATTCGAAGCTTTTTAGGATTAGCCGGATATTACCGAAGGTTTATCCAAGGCTTTTCTTCGATCGCTAGTCCATTGTCAGCTTTGACCCACAAAGGAGCTACTTATGCTTGGGGTGAGAAGCATAAGGAAGCATTTGAGAAGCTAAAGGAGAAGCTATGCAAGGCACCGATACTTTCTCTACCCGATGGAGTTGAAGACTTCGCTGTCTATAGCGATGCGTCTAGTGTTGGTTTGGGTTGTGTTTTGACCCAAAGAGAAAAGGTCATAGCATATGCGTCTCGACAGCTGAAAGAGCATGAAAAGAATTACCCGACTCATGATTTGGAGTTGGCAGCGGTAGTTTTCGCTCTGAAAATATGGAGGCATTACCTCTATGGCACGAAGTGCAAAATTTTCACTGATCATAAGAGTCTCCAATACCTCTTTAATCAGAAAGAATTGAATATGAGGCAACGACGCTGGCTAGAATTACTTAAAGACTATGACTGCGAGATACTTTACCACCCCGGTAAAGCTAATGTTGTTGCTGATGCTCTCAGTCGGAAAGTCAATCCCGAAAGGAAAAGGCCAAGAGCGTCGAGAATTGAAGTTGTCTCAACTATTTTGGAAAGTATAAAGAAAGCTCAGAGCGAAGCTTCTGAGAAGAATGACAGAAAGGAGGAACGTTTGGGCAAAACGTTGGTGTTCGGTGTAAACAGTCATGGACTGAAGGTGTTCCAAGATCGGATTTGGATACCTAAGACAGGAGGAGTCAGAGATCTTCTGATGGAAGAAGCTCACAAAACCATGTACTCGATTCATCCCGGTAGCACTAAAATGTATAGGGACCTGAAACCCTACTACTGGTGGCCGACGATGAAGCTTGATGTTGCAAAGTATGTGGCCGAGTGTGTGACTTGTGCGAGAGTCAAGACACAACATCAGAAACCGTACGGGAGTTTAGAACCTTTGTCTGTGCCTATGGGCAAGTGGGAAGACATTGCTATGGATTTTGTCACTAAACTGCCCAGAACAAAGAATGGTCACGACATGATTTGGGTGGTCGTTGATCGATTCAGTAAGAGTGCGCATTTCATAGCGGCCAAGGAGAAATGGTCTATGGAGAAGCTTGCGAATTCTTACGTAAAGGAAATTGTGAGGCTTCACGGTGTTCCGTTAACGATTGTTTCGGATCGTGATAGCCGTTTCACATCGAGGTTTTGGAAAAGTCTACAAGAGGAATTGGGTACCAAGTTGTGTTTAAGTACAGCTTACCATCCGCAGACTGATGGTCAGAGCGAACGAACGATACAAACACTTGAAGATATGCTGAGAGCATGTACTCTGGAATTCCTAGGTAATTGGGATGAACATTTACCGTTGGTAGAATTTTCCTATAATAATAGTTTCCACTCGAGCATTAAGATGGCACCTTACCAAGCTTTGTATGGACAGAAGTGTCGTACGCCGTCTTGTTGGCTTGAGGCTGGGGAAAAGCAGTTTATGGGACCGGAGTTGGTTCATCAAACTGCTGAAAAGTTGAAAATAATTAGGGAAAGAATGTTAGCGGCTCAGGATCGTCAAAAGAGCTATGCTGACAAGAAGCAAAGACCGATGACTTTTGAGGTTGGGGATTCGGTTTTGCTGAAAGTCTCGCCGTGGAAGGGACTTATAAGATTTGGTAAAAGGGGAAAGTTGAGTCCAAGGTTTATTGGACCGTTTAAAGTTCTTCAGAGGATTGGGAACCAAGCTTACAAGCTCGAATTACCCGAAGAACTGAATGAAATTCACAACACTTTTCATGTGTGTTATTTGAGGAAGTTCACGGGAGAAGTTCCCGACATAATTCCAATTTCTGAATTGAGAATTGATGAGAACAAAAGGTTGATTGAAGAACCAGAGGCAATTGTTGACCGAAAGACTAATAAATTGCGACGCAAGATGGTTGGGTTAGTGCTTGTCCGATGGAAACACACGAATGGGCCGAATCTCACCTGGGAGACGGAGAGTGACATGATGGGTCGCTATCCGCATTTGTTTGTTGATGTGTGATTCCGGGGACGGAATCATTCTAAGGTGGAGAGAATTGTAACGCCTGTGTTTCCGGGCTTGCCATATTTAGCAATATAATAGTCTAGGTTAACCTTTGTAACCCGTTTTAAAATAATAAGAATGTATTATTTGAGTATTATGTGTTTTGTGCTTAATTGCTTAATTATGTGGTCTGATTAATTAAGAATAAAAATAAGCGTCAAAATTTAAGTGTGAAATAAACTTAATATCTTTGGTTAATGTTGTAGTAGTCGAAACGAGGTTTCCGAATATATATAGAACGCCCAAATCTGACTTCGTATGAGGAAGTTATGATTTATCGAAGTTCCGGCTTAGCGGTATACAGCCTGAAATACTCGAATTGAGATCGAGCGGTTGTTAGCCGAAGCAATCTAAATGAGAATCGAAGATCTCGTTGTTGGTAACGAAGCGATAAAAAGTTAGGCGAGAACGGACGTCAAACGAAGAAGTTATGAATTTATAACGAAAGTTTCTGTCGCGGCCTATTAAAAATAATTAATAAAAATAAAGTCAAAATTAGCCGACGGAGTCTAAACGAAAGTCGTAGAGCGTGGTCTCACCTTTCCGTGGATATAAAGAACGTCGAAAACGGAGTTCGTATGAAAAAGTTATGAATTTCCGAAGTTTATTAATCATTTTGTATTTAAATTTAAATCAAAATTCGGAAGCATTATCCGAAGGAGTCACCGATCTGATCCGAGGTACGCCCCGCGTACTCGAGTACGCCCCGCGTACTCCGAGGGATGTCGACACTCGCACTCGAGCACTTCGGATACGTAAGCAATGACGTTTTGGGCAGTACGCCCCGCGTAACGCAGTACGCCCCGCGTACTCCGAGGCTCCAGCCTCTATAAAAGGGGATCCGAAGGCAGCCATAATTCTTGTTCATTTTCTTCTCTTCTCTCTAGTCTTTTGCATCGTTTTTCGTGCCGAAGCTACCCCGAAGCCCCGGTATCATACTCTAGCCCCGAGGCAAGTCCCGAGATCCCGAAGATCCCGAGAAGCGCGGTTCCCGAGTCGAAGCTCTGCCCGCGAGAAGTTCGATTTTCGAGGAGATCTTCCAGATCTGCTGTGGAATACTACTTCTATAAGCCGTAGCGCTGTCCGATCATCTTCTGATCAAGTGAGTGTGTAGTTATTTCTTCTAATACAATAATACGAAGTATTTTATATAAAAAATACGTGCTATGTGTATATATTTGGTTGTGTTATGTGTGAATGAGTATTCACTCTCTTCTATCTTATAGATCTGCTTATTTCTTTATGAGATATGTGTTATGTGTGTGTGTGCCTCATCTGTTATGTGATATATGTGTTGATTAAAGCATGCTATACAGGTTTTCTTTAAACTACGTATGAAAATATATATTTTATCTACTAATATGTTGGGTAGAACATGGGTAGATAGTTGGTGTGTAATAAACAGATGAGAGGCCTCGTTGTTGTTGTTGTTGTTGATCTAGTTATTCAGCGGAGTATGGATAACGACCACGGACTCTTTCTAGACAGTCCAGTGGAACACTAGCAGGTTCATAACCTGTAGGTGTTGTGAACGATGTGTTCACCGGTGTACTCTATCCCCCTCATGGTTGCCTTTAGGATATCTATTGTTGAGGAAACCCCTTCGCAGTGATGTCCGTCCCGATGAAAATCCTAGATTAGGTCCCTTGAGATAGTTGTTTTAGGGACGTAAAGTGAGGATAACGGGAATGGGTAATCGGGATAGTGATTGGTTGGTGAAATTAAATATAACTTATTTATTGTGGGTTGAAAACCCTATATGCTCACCAGGCTCCCAAGCCTGAACCACTTAGTTTTATTTGTATTACAGGAAGTGGCACAAGGGCGTAAGATGGATGGATCATCTTGTTGTTTTGTTTACAAGTCTGTATATGTATATATTTGTTGAATGACTTGTAATGTTTATCGTTTATGCTTTATGGTCTGTATCGGAACATGACATCCCGAGTTTTGATTATATAATGAAATGCATCTCTTGATGAAATGCTTTGATAAATATTATTTTATCATGTTTTGTTTTGGGAACAAATTCCGCAACTCTTTCAAATCAAAAGGATTTACTCTGAAAATATTTAAAAGCATAAATGAAAATCGGTCTTTTCTGGCCGAGATTTTGGGGATGTCACAATTGACAATCCCACACCTAAGTTGTTAGCTACAGCTAGGCCGGCAGGCCTGGGGTGACAAATGTCATAACAGTTCCAACGCCTGAAGAACGTTGTTACAGGCCATCAATGTCAAATAGCATGGTTATAAAACTCACATAAAAGTATAAAAACATGTTTGATTTACGAGATTCATATATGCATTTCAGTTTTCCCATTTCATGGTGAACACAAATTTTATCACTATTGTTCAAGTATGGAAAACACTGACGCACTCCAACACGGGAAACTTTTCAAATCATTTATAGAAAATATTGGATTTTCTGAAAACCTCGTTCATCGATATACTATCAAAAAGGACATACTTTTCAATGCAAAACACTTATGAACTCACCAACTTAATCGTTGACACTTTTTCGAAACCACTTGTATTTCTCAGGGAATCAGTAATACAGGTAATCACCAGCTTTTGGAGAAAGGAACACTAAGGATGTTTTATTATTGAACATTTATCATCTCATTGTAATATTCTTTTGCTAATATGTATAACGCAACAACATACGTTTTCATTATATATGTGATGGTTGTGTTACTTTCTTTACAATATTCAATGGTTGTGATACTACGTGAAGTCATCCACCCCCGAATGTTTCCGCCATTCTGGTTTGGGGGTGTGACAAAATCAAATTGTATATTTCAGATTAGAATCACACTACGAACAAACAATTCACAAAAAATTTCGCAGAATCAAATCCTAGACCTAGATCAAGAAGAATTTTTCACACACAAAAAGAACGGAAACTTTTTGAATCAAACAGTATATTCAAAAATCTTTTTGAACGTATGAAAATCAGATCACAGAAAGGATTCCTGCTCTGATACCAATTGATGAGATTTGGAATCGAGTTTGAATGTAATTCTAGTATGAATCAGTAAAGTATTTATCAATGAACACGAGAGTAAATAGAATATTTGTTCAGCTCGTATTATGACTTTTGTGTTTACAGAATACAAAGACTAAACTGTAAAACTGTGTGAAAAAGTGATTCTAGATCACTAGTACAGACCCCTATTTATAGGAGAACAAAAGCATAACCCGACTTTTGTGCTATACTATTTATGAAGGGGTATACTGCCCTGGGTCGAATAGCTAGTAGGATTGTAGGTAAAATTAGGTGTAGATATTTGCACGCATCAACTAACAATAACATTCAACTTTAAAATACACATTTTCGACTTCTGATCACACAATTCAAAAAAAAAATGAAACACTAAACGACTAACTAGAAAAATTGTATAAAGTATGAATTGGCAGCAATGTTCTACAAACAGTACAATTAAAAGGATAGAAACATATAATAAAATCTTATAATTATATCTAAACACCAATTTTTTAAAATAAAAAAGTAATACGGGTAATATTGTCAATTTGGGGACGAAACACCATGCGAAGTAGTTACTAACATGCACATTGGAGCAAAATTCCAATCGAACATCCAACGAACATTTTATTTTCTTCTATGGAAGTAACTTTCAAATAAACATCCAAGAAACACTAGCTTATATATCGTATTTAATAACGTTTTTTTGGTCGATGTGAAATCCATCTCATTATCTCTGTTACACTTTCTCTACATACCCTAACTCCCTCTTTAACTGGATAGTATTAGAATATGAATTTTAGATATAAAGAAATACAAATCGATGGACAAGATTACAATGCCATAAATGCCATAGTACATTGTTAAAACTACCATAAAGCAAATAAACAAAAAAGATATAAATTAACTGCCACATAGCCAAAAATGGTTGACAACTTAACTGTGACAACCCGAAATTTCTATTCTGTACAAGCCTTCACTTCAATGGAAGTCAGAACAATTTCTGCTAATTTTCAAGCTTTTGGAATAAGTTTGAGTATTTTAGGATTAGCACTTTGAGAGAAATCAGGAGAGAGGATGCCCTAGGGTTTATTGTGCAACAATAAAGTTCAAAAAACTCCAAGAGTTTGGAGTTTACTGCCCAAATGGTATTAGGGTCGTAAACCCTAATGACTATATAAGTGACACTTAGTTATTTTTAGCTTTTTTTCACACTTCCAAGTCTAGAACCAATTCTCTCTCAAGTATCATCCAAAGTTCTTCAAAAATCTTCAAGAAAGTAAGTGTTTTCTTCCTTGTTTAGTTATTATCTATCTTAATCTAGTGATCTTACATGATTTCATCCATGAAATCATTCCAAATGTGTAGATCTTCAAGTTTCACCAAGAACACCATAACACACACTAGTGTTCTTGGACTTTAAGCACCTTTTCAAGCTTCTACATAGTAAGTACTCTTACCTAGGCTTGTTACACTTCTAATCATCAAGAAGACACCAAGGAAACACTAGATCAAAGGTGTTTACAGTCCGAGATGTTCTTGGACCGTAAACCCTAAAAAGTGTGCCAAAGTGTGCTCTAGTCCCTCCTAAGCCTTGGAAACTTTCATAGATCCATTCCTTGATGCGTTAAGGGATTGAAAACATCAAAAGACCATAAACCATATGGGTTTATGGTCGTAAACCCAAAGAAAAATGGTCTAAGGACCGTAAACTCCATTTAGGAGTGAAATGGTGCCCTAATACCTTTCATAGGCTTATACTTCAAGTAGAAATGCTTCTATGGACTTATGAGGCTTCAAATCACATATTGGTCAAACGAGCATGATTTTACGGTCGTAAACTAATGGGTTTACAACCGTAAACTCAATGAGTTATGGTCACAAAACCGTAAACTCCCATATAGGGTCCTCTTGAACCCTAAACTCAATAGCCAAGTCCTACAAACCTTAGATGCAATCCTTAGGACTTATAGCACTTAAATCGAGTGTTTTACATTCCTTAGGATGTCTTACTTTGGATAATTAGTTGTTTAATGACTAATTGAATACATATATGTGTTATTATATGTTAATTAGGATCCTTGTGTGTATTCAAGTCTTCAGTTGACACTTAGCATCCTATTCAATCCGTTCATCCAAACCACTCACTACAGGTGAGTTCATACCCCTTAATTAACCTTTTAAATGTTGTGTAAATGTTTATAAATGATTTATGGGGGGAATACAAGTTGAATCATGTTTAGTTATCATATCAATCACATGTGATTAATAACTAGCATGCATATGGATTTACTATATGTTAACTATTTTACCAGACAGATTTCTTCAAATGACTTTCTTAAATGTTTTTATACGTTTAAAACTCTTTATTAAACTGTCTTACATACTGTATGTTTCCTTTTAAACTCTTTTACAACTAAGTTTCAAACGAAGGTATTCTTGATACTTAAACTATCTTATCAAACAAAATACTTTCAAATCGTTTTATAAACTGACATCAAGTCATCGTTGCTTAGTATTAAACTTTTCAAAGGTTTTGCAAAACTTCTTTTATGCTTTTATATTATCAAATGCATGCCCATATATGTATAGTTATATAAGTAATGTTTAAAGGACTTAGGAAGGCTAGTTCACTTTATTTCCTTTTCCTCGTTTGGATGTGGCTTTAGGGTATCGGTTAGTCATCCAAATGTCGTCTAAATATTAGTTATATATCATGTATACATATATAGACATAAACGTTTCCTCAGTCAGTTCAGTACCTTTGGGTAGCAAAGGCATACTTTCAGTTATACACGTACATTATTAGTAACTATTATAGGTGTAGTTAGAAGATACTACTTACCATTCGAAGTACAAGGAATCACACAAGAGTCAGTTCATTCATGAGTCTATACTAATACATTACATGTTACATTAATACGTTTATATAGATACGCTTACATAGATACGCTTACCTTAATATGTTTACATAGATACGCTTACATAGATACGCTTACATGAATATGCTTACATGAATACGTTTACATAGATACACTTACATGAATACGCTTACATAAATACGATTACAATACAAGATAACAAAATAGACATAACAAGGTGATATAACATGGAACAATTTCAGGATCTAACTATACCAATGAATCACAATGCATTGTGATAGTTATATTGGGTATACGTGATCATAGTAATGTAGATGTTCGTGGCTTGCAATCATTACGGGGGCCTCCTTTGGTTCCCATAATCTCTTGACATGGAGCGTTTAGCATGGGATCTAGCCATCACATTATGCCTTAACCCTCAATTAAGGCAAAATAGTACAAAAGTAGTCACTTATTACAAATACTACAGTACTTACAACAATTACAAAAGGATATAAAACTCCAGTTAATATATTATTAATACCTTTACTATGTGGCATATGCACATGATCGATGAGGTAGATTAGAATAATAATAATAGTCGTACAGTCTAGTTTTGGTAGAAGGCTACTTTCAAAACAGTCGGGTCTTGGTAGAAGTCTACTTTCAAAACAGTCGGGTCTTGGTAGAAGGCTACTTTCAAAACAGTTGGGTCTTGGTAGAACGCTACTTTCAAAACAGTCAGGTCTTGGTAGAAGACTACTTTCAAAACAGTTAGGTCTTGGTAGAAGATTACTTTTTATACTAGTAGGAAATATGAGATTTTCTAGGGTTTTCAAGCGTTTACAATTACTTACAAACAGTTCATACTTATATAGACTTTTCTTCAAACATTTACAACTCTTTCCTTTACAATTTTTACAAGACAAAGACACATAAATACTTATGAGTTCACCAGCTTTTTGGCTGATACTCGCTTTCAAAATAACCTGTATTCTCAGGTCACAAATAGACAGGTACGACGACCAGTTTCTGTGAAGACGGAGCAGTCGAGACTCGTCTTTTATTTTGAACATTCATTATGTTGTTTATGATATGAAAGAACACACTTGTAATAAAAATTATACTATTAATGCAATGGATGATGTTGTTGATTGTTTACTACTTTGCATTGTTGTGATACTTGACATGACGTCCTCCGCCCCAGAACGTTTCCGTCGTTCCTTGTTTTGGGGTGTGACATATTGGTATCAAAGCATTGTTTATACTGAATTGAGTATATCAACCTATAAAAGATATACTAACTATAAATACAAAGGGATTAAAAATACCTTGACAAAGAGTTTATACTTTTAAATAATAAAATATTTAACTAAGTATACATACCTGCATTCATACTAAAATCCATGTCACAATGACAAGAACAAAAGTATTATGATTGTTGAATATCACACGTAAGCTCGGGGATGTATGGTCAGTCCTGGGAGTGGCATAGCCTGATCAACTATGCTGGTCCGAGGAGTGATTAGCACATGCCCAATAATGGTTATGATGTGTCAACAAGTCTAAAAACTTACCAAGATTACCACAACGAGAACATTATAACAGAACCTAAGTCTAAAAATACTATGGGAGTATTTTGTGTTACTATAATTACTTACTTGAGGACTAAAAGTAATCTTCATTACGAAGTTGAAAGTGCCAAGTGGATACACTAAGGTTATATGTAACTAGGATGTCATTGACTTAGAATCTGTGAAAATTTTGCTTTACCCCGGTTCCTTATGAATTTGGAGTTAAGGTCACTTATTCGAAGGCCTATCCTGTTTTGATTACATATAATTGGTATGCAATTTCCAAATAGTGATGTAAATAATGAAGATCATCTAATAATTATCTAGATAGTTCATCTAATAATTATTTTCTTACCCTAATTCTCGCGTAGATAACATGGCTGGACTCCATCCCCACGGCAACTCGTACCTTCCGAATGAAGGCAATGCCGGATGGTTTGGAGAAGAACCCGAGAATGGTCATCCAATCCCTTTGAATGATCACCATGCTGAAGACCTTTCGGATGATGATGACTCCGAACCCGAAGTTGAGAACCTACCCCTGGTAGCTCCCATACCAAATCCTAACACTCGTCCGACTTTTCATGGTCCGACGCCCCCTTGGGTAGAATGCTTGGAAACATGGAGCGAAGAGCAAGATCAACCTATGCCGTTTAATGGAGACTGAAGCTTCTACAACATAGGAGAAGGAAACTCAGCAGACATAATTCTTCCAATTCTGGTCCATAGAGTTGCCCGAAACGAGATTCAGGGCAGGGCAGCTCTCCATCGTATCGCAGAGGTTGATGCCAATGCAAGAATGCATACCATCCGCACCAATCGCCTTGAACACACTCAGGAGAGATTTCAAAGAGACCATGAGACCCTGATACAAGCACTAGCTGAAATACGAGCCAAAGTCATAGAGCTCCAAGTACGCCAGAGGGTGTACGAAAGACACCTGCTTGACATAGAACGTCAACTGGCTGAACTAAGAGTTCACCAAAGGGATGACCGTCACCATTAGGAAATGCTTTATTTTCCTTCCTTGTTAAAGGAATTGTTTTCTTGTCTATATCCTATGTGGCATTTGCTATGTAACTATCATGTGTTGTAAGTACTTTTAGTTAGGCCTTTATGCAGCTAAAACGTTTCTACCCCGGATGTGATGTAAGACCTACGACAAGCTCAAATTTTTTCGAACTTATTACATCTTAAACATCAATGATATCGACAGTCGGCTAAATTCTGTGTCACTCCTTGTTCAAGTACTTTCATCATGCTATCCTAGGAGTCTACCTGAAACCCACTCTAGTCAAGTTATTGGACTAAAGTAAATTAGCTCAGGGATCATTCCCAATTCTTTTTCAAGGGTTGAATCATGTTATTTACCAACCGATGGTACCCTGTTTTAGACATCAAGCATCTTGTGACCATTCTACGAACTTACTTTTACACTGTACAAGGATTGCATCATAGGGATGTAGGTCAAACCCCTGAGAACGTACTTCTACTCTTTACATGAACGATCAGACTACATCTAGGTTCAACCATAATCGATCACGAACTCCTTATTTTTTTCGTGTTACAAAATCATGTCGTCATCCGGAAGTGGTCAGTCGAACAACGAAACCCCCATCCTTCATATCGACACCACTAGGTTTCAAGCTGCAGTTTCAGCTGCCGTGACAGTTGTCCTTGCACACCTCGGCTCTGACAACGCAAAGAAGACTGCGAAAGGAGTTGACAATACCGATCATTGTAACGATCCAAGAAATCAACAAATAGTAAATAGGCGCAAACACCCAAAGCCACAACTCAGAGTTCAAGAAACGGAATAGTCAAGCCCAAAAGGAATGCAAGCGATATGAGGGAACACTCCCGAAGTGTAACAAGTGTAGCTATAATCATAATGGAGCCTTCCGGGTATTGCAATGTATGAATTGCAACAGATTGGGACACATTGCCCGTTTCTGTGGAACCACCCCCACCACGAGAGCCAACCAGGGTAGCTATAATTGTGGTGAGACTGGACACTATAAAGGAATTGTCCAAAAAGGAAGAAAAACAAAATCACCCCTGTCCATGTAACTCCGACCCAACACATCACGTCCACCACCAATGCTAGTCAAGCCAGATATGTCACCAATGTGGCGAGATTGGACACCTCAAAAAGGATTGTACAATAACAAAGAACTTCGGCTGAGACGGGAGGATACTAAGGATCACTGTCTCATGAGAGACTACTCCGGACCCTCGTTAAAGTATCTAAGCCGATCGTTGTAACAGACTTATAAATCATTTAAAACTAGTGCAACTAGAGTCTTATCTTTTGCGAGATCCTGTAAGTAAAGGGACCCTCGTGCTGCGTATACTTGTCTTTTGTATTATACCTTTTTAGCAGCATTAGTCTTGTAGTGGATCTAAAGTTCAGTAACTCTGTTAAAGGTTGCACTATTGTGTTTTGTCTGTAACGCCTTATGTTCAAATCTAATTTCTTTACTTCCAACTAATTCCGACATTATCGTACAACTTGAGTCAATTCGATCCGTGCAATGCCAGTGTCGTGCGCACATCTCTTTCTCCGAAATCACCTTTCTAGCGAAGTCGTCATTCCAGAACTCCAAAGTACTCATGCGTAGAGTACCTCATGTTTCTTATCTGTTCCAAAGAAACCTCAGCAAACCTCCCCGGAGTACCACTCGTATAGTACGTCAAGTTCAACCAAGGACCCTTACGGTTGATCTAACGCTAAAGATTGTATACACAGGGGTGGTATATAATCAAGGTTCTACAGGTTTAGAATTGATGATTTCACTTTAACTTCTTTTCCTCGTTGGGATGTGAGCTTAAAGAAGAATTATTTATTCGACTACCTTTTCAATCTTAATTATACACGACTCGTATACACGAGACTGTGATTGATGAACCATGTATGACGTCTAGTATGAACTTTAGGATGGAGACTACCCAAGACTACGAGTAATCGCATCATCATGCGAACAAAATTAGGACCCAGTACGACTCCTGCAACCAGATCGCCCTACAGCGTAACCCCTACAGAGATACAAGAACCGTCCGAACAACTTAACCTACCCCATGAACTCAGTAACGTACGTTTTACCCTCCATGCCTCGAACTTGAAGAAGTATCCATCCGACGAGACTCTTGAAATCCCACTCGACGAGATCGGGTGCAACGAGAGCCTCACCTTGGTAAAAGAACCGTAGTAAGTACTCTGGAAATCCAAGTCTAGAATCAATTCTCTCTCAAGTATCATCCAAAGTTCTTCAAAAATCTTCAAGAAAGTAAGTTTTTTCTCCCTAGTTTAGTTTATATCTATCTTAATCTAGTGATCTTACATGATTTCATCCATGAAATCATTCCAAATGTGTAGATCTTCAAGTTTCACCAAGAACATCAAAACACACACTAGTGTTCTTGGACTTTAAGCACCTTTTCAAGCTTCTACATAGTAATTACTCTTACCTAGGCTTGTTACACTTCTAATAATCAAGAATACACCAAGGAAACACTAGATCAAAGGTGTTTATGGTCCAAGATGTTATTGGATCGTAAACCCTAAAAAGGGTGCCAAAGTGTGCTCTAGTCCCTCCTAAGCCTTGGAAACTTGCTTAGATCCCTTCCTTGATGAGTTAAGGGATTGAAAACATCAAAAGACCATAAACCATATGGGTTTACGATCGTAAACCCAAAGAAAAATGGTCTAGGGACCGTAAACTCCATTTAGGAGTGAAATGGTGCCCTAATACCTTTCATAGGCTTATACTTCAAGTAGAAATGCTTCTAAGGACTTATGAGGCTTCAGATCACAAAGTGGTCAAAGGAGCATGATTTTACGGTCGTAAACTAATGGGTTTACAACTGTAAACTCAATGAGTTATGGTCACAAAACCGTAAACTCCCATATAGGGTCCTCTTGAACCCTAAACTCAATAGCCAAGTCCTACAAACCATAGATGCAATCCTTAGGACTTATAGCACTTAAATCGAGTGTTTTACATTCCTTAGGATGTCTTACCTTGGTTAATTAGTTGTTTAATGACTAATTGAATACATATATGTGTTATTATATGTTAATTAGGATCCTTGTGTGTGCTCAAGTCTTCACTTGACACTTAGCATCCTATTCAGTTCGTTCATCCAAACCACTCACTACAGGTGAGTTCATACCCCTTAATTAACCTTTTAAATGTTTTGTAAATGTTTATAAATGATTTATGGGCGCTAATACAAGTTGAATCATGTTTAGTTATTATATCAATCACATGTGATTAATAACTATCATGCATATGGATTTACTATATGTTAACTATTTTACCAGACAGATTTCTTCAAATGACTTTCTTAAATGTTTTTATATGTTTAAAAATCTTTATTATACTGTCTTACATACTGTATGTTTCCTTTTAAACTCTTTTACTACTGAGTTTCAAACGAAGGTATTCTTGATACTTAAACTGTCTTATCAAACAAAATACTTTCAAATCGTTTTATAAACTGACATCAAGTCAACGTTGCTTAGTATTAAACTTTTCAAAGGTTTTGCAAAACTTCTTTTATGCTTTTATATTATCAAATGCATGCCCATATATGTATAGTTATATAAGTAATGTTTAAAGGACTTAGGAAGGCTAGTTCACCTTATTTCCTTTTCCTCGTTTGGATGTGCCTTTAGGGTATTGGTTAGTCATCCAAATGTCGTCTAAATATTAGTTATATATAATGTATACATATATAGACATAAAAGTTTCCTCAGTCAGTTCAGTACCATTGGGTAGCAAAGGCATACTTTCATTTATACACGTACATTATTAGTAACTATTATAAGTATAGCAAGGAGATACTACTTACCATTCAAAGTACAAGGAATCACACAAGAGTCAGTTCACTCATGAGTCTATACTAGTACATTACATGTTACATGAATACGTTTACATAGATACGCTTACATAGATACGCTTACATGAATACGTTTACATAGATACGCTTACATAGATACGCCTACATGAATACGCTTACATGAATACGTTTACATAGATACACTTACATGAATACGCTTACATAAATACGATTACAATACAAGATAACAAAATAGACATAACAAGGTGATATAACATGGAACAATTTCAGGATCTAACTATACCAATGAATCACAATGCATTGTGATAGTTATATTGGGTATACGTGATCATAGTAATCTGGATGTTCGCGGCTTGCAATCATTGCAGGGGCCGCGTTTGGTTCCTATAATCTCATGACAGGGAGAGTTTAGCATGGGATCTAGCCATCACATTATGCCTTAACCCTCAATTAAGGCAAAATAGTACAAAAGTAGTCACTTAATACAAATACTACAGTACTTACGACAATTACAAAAGGATATAAAACTCCAGTTAATATATTATTAATACCTTTACTATGTGGCATATTCACATGATCGATGAGGTAGATTAGAATAATAATAATAGTCGTACAGTCGAGTTTTGGTAGAAGGCTACTTTCAAAACAATCGAGTCTTGGTAGAAGGCTACTTTCAAAACAATCGGGTCTTGGTAGAAGGCTACTTTCAAAATAGTCGGGTCTTGGTAGAAGGCTACTTTCAAAACAATCGGGTCTTGGTAGAAGACTACTTTCAAAACAGTTAGGTCTTGGTAGAAGATTACTTTTTATACTAGTAGGAAATATAGGATTTTCTAGGGTTTTCAAACGTTTACAATTTCTTACAAACAATTCATACCTTCACAAACTTTTCTTCAAACATTTACAAGTCTTTCCTTTATAATTTTTACAACACAAAGAAACATAAATACTTATGAATTCACCAGCTTTTTGGCTGATACTCGCTTTCAAAATAACTTGTATTCTCAAGTCACAAATAGACAGGTACGACGACTAGTTTTTGTGAAGACGGAGCAGTCGTGACTCGTCTTTTATTTTTAACATTCATTATGTTGTTTATGATATGAAAGAACACACTTGTAATAAAAATTATACTATTAATGCAATGGATGATGTTGTTGCTTGTTTACTACTTTGCATTGTTGTGATACTTGACATGATGTCCTCTGCCCTAGAACGTTTCCGCCATTCCTGGTTTTGGGGTGTGACATTAACATACATAATTATACATCGGTAGACGAACAGGAACTCTAACTGCACATATTCTATCTTTAGAAAATCCACCAATCTGTTCAGACATTGTTTCCATTTAATTTATATTATCCTTATGTGATAACAGCTTTGTAATATCTTCATGTAAACTTTGATTTTTAGCATCTAATTGTCTTTTCTTATCTTCAAACTGGTTTTGAAGCTTTTCACTTTCTAATTTCTTGATTCCCAACAAGACTTTGATTCTCAATCTTGATTCCACATACACACAAACAAGTTAAAATATAAATGTTCGAGTGAAAGTAAGCATAAAGCATACCAAGATCAATAGCCAATATCATTCCTTCTTGTTCTAAACCTAAAACCCATTTCTACAAACCATTGATCAGGTTTAACATCGATAGATTAAACATGACTACCAACAAAATTTTGTTTCAGGTTGTAACAAAAAATAATTCAATTTATCGAGGTTACTATCACATCAAGATATAGAACATACTATCACCAGTTTCGGCAAGGCTAAAGTGGATCGAGAGGGAAAAGACAGAATGAAGTCCCTAACAGGCGTGATTGGGGAAATTTTTTTGAGGGAAAACCAAAATGAATATTTTTAACATCTTATTTATGTATATTATTTGGTTAGTATTATACTTTCGATAAAAAAATATTTCATACATTAGTTATTTACTAAACTCTGAATTCAGATTTTTATCTATAATAAAATTGAAAATTCTCTATTACGTGTGTGTGTGTGTGCATATATATATATATATATATATATATATATATATATATATATATATATAAGCCATTCAATCGAGAAAATTTCTCATTGCGAGAATATTTGAGAACAAAAATCATTCTTTAATTTGCAAGGTGACACTACCTACCACCCATCACCACCACCTACGACTCACTGGCCACCAACCACCACTGCCTACCACTACCCATCACCATTACCTACCACCCATCACCATAACCAACAACCCACTACAACTACCCACCAGCACCACCCCCACCACCATCACACACCGTCATCACCAAAAACAACCACCCATCATCAAAAGCTACAACCCACTACCACTAGCCTTCACCACCACCCACCTCCACCACTCATCACCACCAACACCACCACCACCACCACCACCATCGCTACTGCCACCATCACCACTATCACCATTACCAGTCACCATCAGCATCATCCGCCACTACCACCACCCTAACCACCATTATCACCATCATACGCCACGACCACCCTACCCACAACCATCATCATCACCTATCACCACCCATTACCACCACCACCCATCACTACCTACTTGCACCACCCTAACCCCCACCAACCACCGCCATCCCACCTCCACCCACCATCCTACCTACCCCATCACCATCACCTGTCACCACCACTCACCCATCACCGGCAACAACCTCCACCACCTACCCATACATCACCATCACCATCACCACCACCACCAACATCATCACCCGCCGCCACCCATTACCACAACCACCCATCACCACTCACCACTATCACCGCCCACTCATCTCCACCACCCACCACAACCACCCCTACCACCATCACCACCACCTGCCACCACTGCTCACCAATACCTACCAACACCTACCCATACATCACCATCACCGTCACCACAACCACTACCACCATGCTTACCACCATCAAATAACCCTCCACCACCACCCTACTCACCACCATCCCCATCACCCGCCACACTACCAACAACCACCACCATTACCACCACCTACTACCACCATCACTCACCTCCACCACCCGCTACCACTACTCCCATCACCATCGCAAATGGATTATAACTTATGATGTATAACTTAATGCATAAGGCTTACGGCTTAAAAGTTAGGGTTTAGGGATTATTTCTTATTACTTGTGATTTATGGTTAGCGTAGGGCTTAGGCCTAATGGCTAATGAGTTATGAATTATGACTTAAGGCTCAAGGCTTTTAGCTTAAGGATTATGCTTATGGTGTATGCCTTATGTATTAGGGTATACGGTTTATGGCTTATGGCTTAAGGATTAAGGCTTATGACTTATATCTTGGGGCTTATGGCTTAGATATTATGGCTTATGGTTTATGGATTATGGCTGATTGTGTATGACTTAAGGATTAAACACTTACTGCATGAGGATTATGATTAGGTCATATAAGTTACGGATTATGCCTTATGTCTTAGCGCTTTGGGATTAGGTCTTAGGGATTACGTCGTATAGCTTAGGGCTTAGGGTTTCTGGGGTATAAGTTATGGTTTATAGCTTATGACTTATGGTTTAACGCTTATACAATATGATTTATAGGGATTAGGTCTTAGGGATTAAGTCTTATAGTGTCACCACAAGTGTTGTTGATTTTGTTTTTATCGACTTCACTTAATTTGAGAACCATGAGATTTTTTTTTGTTTTAGATTCGCCATTGTTTATGGTTTATTGTTTATGCTTAGAACTTATGGCTTCCTCCATCTAGATTACACAAATAATATAAATTTATTCTAACTTGTGCATCTAATTTGTCTTTAGTTTTTTACAGTTGGAACATTTATTGTCATTTTTGTTATGATTTTTGTTCCTATATAGATGAAATAGTTATAATGCAATTATGATTTATGTATTTACTTTTTAGAAAGTACATATTATTTATTATAATTGATATATTAAAAATTATTCAATAATACATTTCAAGCATACACATTAGAGTTAGACTCATTTTCTAGCTTTTTGAAACTATCTATTTGGTTGACAGAATGTTATCACTATCTGTTCGTTAACTTCAATTGATTTGTTATAAATTATTAAAGTTGTGTAATTTGCTAGCGATGCTAATTAATTACACATGAAAAAATAGTCTTCTATCAGAAGCTCTTATATGTATAGCATCACAATCTTAAATAGTAACATTTTAAATTGTTCCATTCTCATTTTTTGTTCCACGTTATTTGAAAGAACCCTTTCATACTTAACATTATCATAAAGTTAAAACATTCTACATGCATATTCATAATTGTATTTTACATTAGTGTTCAAAATACATAAGCCTGGATACAAACCAAATAACAAGGTTTTTACAAAGTTTCATAAAATACATAACTACCTAGGAATTTATAACACATATAAATATACACATATGTATGATAAGTACAAACATAGTAGTGTAAACTATTCTAAGTCTTCCAACGAAACATGTTTACTCTGGATTCTTATCACCTGAAATAGTTAAACACTGAGAGGGATAAGCGGGTGACACTTAGTGAGATCAACAATAGATACAATATAACAATATGCCATATATAACAATATGACAGGAGCAAAAGAAACGAGGGACAACAAAGGCATATGTGTATCATATGACAGGATTTCCATATCAATCAATGATTAGATTCAAGGATTTCCATATAAACATGATATAAATCATAAAAAATCCAACCCAAGTGGCATAGAAAATACAATTTATGCTTATCATTTTGCTAGCATATACATGCTTTCAGCCTACCTAGCCCAATGCCAATACCAAAGTGATACGAGTCATTCTCTACATGACCAAAGGAAAAAACCTAATAATAAAGTGATACGAGACATGCTCTACATGGCCAGAGGCATGAAATCCAATATCAAGAAATAGCCACTTAAATCAATAACACAGGAAAGCACATTGCACATATAACACATAACATACAATTGTCTCTATATTGAACTCACCGTGAAATAACCGAATATTGCGATGAAATTACCCCTTAAGTGTGTTTTTGTTGGTAGAATCTGAGTAGACACTGTTAGCAGTTAGTGATCTTCGGCTCGGGAAAATAACTCAAATTCCGCAATACGGGAGAGAGTTTTCTGTTTTTGTGTAAACGGAAACAAGAGGGTTGGTGATGAAGTATCGAATCGAGAACTGTAAAGTATATCAGAGTAATTGAGTAGATGAACAACGAGAGTAAATAGAATCTAGTTTCAGCTCACATTATGCTTTCAATGTTTACTGAGAGCAAGTAGAGAAGAAGTATATCCAGCATGTTATCTAACTCTAAGTAAAGATCCTATTTATAGAAGTACACAAAAGCATACAAAAAATTATAAAGACTAAACAATAAGTTTCGACATAAAGTGCCTTGTAAAATAATATTGCAGACTTCGAAATATTACAACCAAAACTTCAACCCCTACAATCTCCCCATTTGTAATAATTTTGAACTTCTCAATTTGTGAGAATCTGTGCAGCATAATGCATCATCCTTCGAACCTCTGAATACCAAGTCAAAATCTTTTTTAATTCCTTTTTATCCCCTTGATTATTCTTCGTGTAATTATTCATACGAACAATGAAGTTCCTATATTGGGATGTAGTATATCTCTTCACTTCACATACTTGAAACAAAAATCTCTTCGCTTTTCCATTCTTATCTTTACAGCAAAAACCAACCCAAACAGTTTCAAACAAATTTGCCCATCAGCTTACTTCTTTAACTCAACTTGGGTCTTTGTAGCTTCCATAGCAAAATTCACTTCTTTACCCAAAGTTGAAGCTCACTCCACATCTGTTAATGCCAGACAATCTTAGTAATTGTCGATGAAAATGCTAGAGCAAATCTCAACACATCTTTCTTAGTTCCTTGAAGTTGCAAGACTTTCATGTCTTTCAAAATCAATGCAACTTGAATCAAGTCAATCAAGTTCATTAATGGAAAATCAGCAACAGAAAAATCACAGACTTGATTGTTCACCCTTACAACATGATACCAAAAATTTTATATCGTGTTCTCGAACAATGCATCTTTTGTTATGCTGATAACTTGCTTAATCTTCACCAATGACCATATCTCTTTAGGTTTTTTCCTAAGAACTGCATGAAACCTAAGAACTGCATGAAACCTAAGTTTCATGAGCCATAATGAACATCACTTCATTAATTGGTAAATCAAGCCGATTCATAACAGTGTTAGTGATAGAATAGCTTTACTTTGGCTTATTCTCGAATGCATACATGTGATTGAAAGCAACTCTGGCTTCAATACTCTCATAACTGTAAAACTTCTTGGGATCACCTTTACCCATACCTGGTGGATCATTTTCACGAAGTCTTATAATACTTTGTATTTTTCTTTGTCTATCCATCTCTGCTTCGACTTCAGCCTTCAACTCTTCTTTTGATTTTTCAATCAGAATCATTTTTCCTTTTCCATCATCTTCTGAAGTTTTGTGTTTGGATGAGATTGAACTTCCTCCTTCAGTTGAAGAACCAATAAAAATTCCCTTTAAAAGAGGTCTTGATGTTCTCTTGATAGCTTCAGTTGTATGCACCTTCAAAACAATAGGTGTTGGGATTTGAGTAGACACCACTTTCTTTACTTTAGCAGTAGTTACACTCTTCTCAATCTTCCTTGTCTTTTTCCACTTCTTGAACTTTTTTTTCTCCCCCCGTGCACCCCTGTGACAACAGGAGGAGCATTCGAAGGTAAAAGATTGAGAATTCGTGACAAAGGTAATAACTGCTTGTGTAAGACCGGTTCAAATAACATAAATTCATGTGATAGAAATTCTGGAGTTATCAAAGTTGAACCAGGAGCTGAACCAGGCTTGGAGATTAAGGCTTTTAACTCATTCAATAACGTTGTGATATCCAGTAAATTTTTACTGTCATCAACAGAAAGTTGAGTAATTTGAGGACTCAGGGCTTCGTATAACTTGACAAACTTCGTGACAACATCAATAATGATATCTTTTGATTAAGAGATGCATAGTCTTGCTGAGAAATGGCAATCTACTTTTGATTATCCTCATGAAGTTCTTGAATCTTCAAATTCACATCCTCGCTCACCTTTTTCACATCCTGCACAAACAGAACATGGCGTTCCTTTGCAACTCGCTTGAAATCTTTGACTTCATCAACAAAATCGGAAGAGTGAGACTTAAGTTGTAACTCGATATTTTGATCATTCTGGTCCACCTTCTCCATAATGTGAGTCTCTGATTCTTAAACGAATCCAGAGAATTTGTTAAAAAATTTGGCTCCGAAAGCTTTAAGCATGATATCAATTTCCATGCTAGACACCGAATGACTTCCCCCTGCATCAGCTTGTGACTGGATTATTTCATTTAGCTTCTTGTTAAGAATTTTGAATTGTTTCCCAAACATTAACATATGATTTGGGATGTCTTCTTCCTCAGTATCAAATTCAAGTTCCTCGAATGTTCCTCTAAAACCTCCTCCTTCTGTTTCATCATCGGAATTGGATTTTCGTGGATATGTGGATTGGGATTGAAAAAGTGTAGTGATAGGTTGTTGTAAGATTTGATCAAAAGTAGGTGAAGTGGTGGCAATTACAATGTGTTGAAGAAAAGGTTGAAGTGAAACAAAAGTACTTGTGATAGTTTTAGGAGAAGCTGGAGTATGAGTACCTTGAGAAGTTGGAGCAACAGAAACCAAAACATGTGCACCCGTATTAGATACGTTTGCAACAATGATAGAAATTGGAACCTGCTCAAAAAGTAATTTTGTTACAACAATTTCGAGTGGAACCGTTGTGGTTGGTAGTGTAACTGATGTAGTGATTAGCAGTTGTGAGGGTTTTGGAGAATTCGAACCCAGAGGAGTTTCGGGAATAATTTCACTATCTGAGGATTCTGCACGAACTACCAACTTTTGAGTCTTACTGTTCTTTGAAATGTGTTTCGCCATATCTTCAGCTCTGTGCTTCTTTGAGGATGGTGAAATTGGTGCAAGATTTTCACGAAGTTTCACTCTATGAGCTTTTCGGATTGAAGGAGATTGATCATCTAATGATGTTCATTTCGTGTGAGATAATTTCTTCAAGCGCTTAAGCAACCCTGATTTCAAAGAAATCACTTGTTTCGAAGTTTCTGCAATTACCTTTTCCTCAGGCTTTTCAATTTCAATTGTAAGCTTCTTTGGAGACTTTGGCTTAACTTGTTCCTTAGGGCTTTCTGTAGCAATATCATCAACTTCCTAATTTGATTTCTTCACCTTTTTGGATGATCCCACATCAGTGACTTGTAGCAAAATCCCAGTTTCGACATAAGTATTCACACGAGCCAAATATTCCACCAAGATTGAATTTGTTGGATCAACTTTCTTCAACATCCCATCATGAATTCGAGCAACATTGGGAAAAAATTTTGAATCAAACTCCAATAGGATGCACACGAAATTCCTTTCACCACATTCATGTTTTCGACGCTCTTGATAAACTCCTTCCAAAACTGAGTTGCATAATCAACATCGAGGTCATAATACAGACATGCTACCATAGCATACACTTCCATTCTCCCCTTGTCAATCCCTACACTTCGCCTAGTTAAGCAACGATGGTAAATACCAAACAGAAAATTCCACAAGCAAGGAAGACTAGATTTCTTGAATTTACTAATTTTGACAAGTGGTGGATGATGTCCCATTTCATTAAACATGAACATGACCTCAAAGTTTGTTGGTTAAAATAATGGAATAGAATTTGGAATAGCCAAGATTTTGATAAACCTCTTCTTCGTAAGTTGAATTTTCTTTTCATTCACCAAAATAAATGTTATGACATCTATGGCTTTGCTGTAAGAAGCAGTGGAACCAGCCATGGATAACCATGTCATCGAAACAGCAAATGCATCAAACATTGTCGTAGCCAATCCTGAATGTTGAAGACCAACTATCATCATTTTGAGGTCATCTGGATACAGGGACACATATCCTTTAACTTGATAATTAGTGCTTTGAATTTTCATCATTGGTTGTGAAACAACTTCTTCTGTAGTGTTATTTTGAGTATCTGCCTTTATTGAAAGCTTGAGAGTAATTTTGATGAACAATGAATTAGGGTTTTTTGATCTTTTGAGTTTTTGAATGTGTAATTATAAAATGATATAAGAGAATCCTTTTATATGTATCTATTGAATTTGAACTTGAAACGGTTTTAGCATTAAATGAGATCCGATGTGGCTCCTTGAAACTCGCACCCTATAGCCGATAAACTAGCCACGCGTGAAAAAGCACCCATCACATCTCCTTGAAACCCATAAGTAATACTAAACGTCTTATCAAACAGCCTGTTTTGTACCCTTAATAGAATAGTAACCTTCACTAGCCTTCGGTATTGAATTAGGGCTCTTTCACTTTTAGGATGAAAAGTGAAGTCATATGCCAAACTTTCGAAATCATCAGCCTGAGTTTGTATTACTCAGAACCTTAAGTATTTCGTGAATGCAGTGTGCCAATTGAATAAGATAAGAAGCAAAGTAACAAAAACTTTGGATCTGTGATGTCGAAAAATACAATTTCGACACAAAAGCAGTTAAACCCCGGGCAAAGATTGATTCGTTAATCATCAAGAGAGATGACCAATAGCTTGTGTGGTTTTCCGTGAAATACAATCGAATACTTGTAAATAAGTATCGAAGGGCTTCTTTTTCAAGGCTTCGTGGATGGCTTAAGAATTTCATTACATATCATCCTAAACATAAGGTGAGTAATTGTAACAAAAATTACTTGTTTGACCATTGTAGTTAGTGACAAGTTTGCTTTGGATTAAGTTGAAAGCGACAGTTAGAAGAATTAATACCCACTCAGAAATCATATTCAAAGAAAATTAATGTTTAGCTGGATCTTGTTGGGTGACAAATGTCGTGGGCTTCGAACATTTGATCAAGACCACTCATAACGAAAGAATATGATTTGGAGCATCGAAAATTTGGTACCGAAACAAATGTTTCGTAAAAAGCTGGAACATAGTTCCCCGTCAATTCCTTAAAAGTTTAGAAAATTGGGTTTCACTTTCATCACGGTGTCATGAATCAAGATCATAAACTCAGAGTTTTGATATGTGTAAGTCTTGATAGGATTGATCAATGACCTCTTGGACATATGTCATCGTGTGTGAACTGTGTTAGATGTTTGAGATGAAAAAGATTGGTTCATGAATTCAATTATACCTCTGTTATGATCAGACTAAACAGAAAACTCTTAACTCATTTGAGAAGAGTTAGGCAGCTCAGTACTAATGTGAATACAAGCCTGATTGGGAAGAAATTTTCATATTGAAAGATTTCATTAAGGATTTCAAAATCACACATTGAGTCAATGGAGGCTTGAGTCGACATGCTGCAGCATGCTTCTAGGGACATCCTAACTAGTACAAAGTTTCAAAAGTATACCTTGCCCTAGAAATGCTAGCATGCTTCTTGAAAGATATTCTTGATGTATGCACATTTGAAGAAAATACAAAATACAAAATAACAAAAATTCTAAAAAATCTTTTTGGTCTTTTATATTTATGAAAAGAAAGAAATATTTTTGTGTTTTTTAGTTTTTCAAAAATTCAAACAAATAACAAAAGAAAATATTTTTGGTATTTTTGATCGAAAAGAATACAGGCTAATAACAACAATTTTTTTTTTTTGGCTTTTCAAATTTTTCGAAGTTAAAGACTAAACGAAAACTTAAAAAATGTACCAAACTATCGAATCTTTTCTTCCCCAAATGTCAAAAACGAAGCGTATCAGAGCATTGACTATGAACCGTAACCTTTGACTTTGACAGCTGTCCATTTTCTCTAATCTTTTGAAACACTCTTACGAACGGAACCCCCTTCGATCATTCCCAATCCTATCAAAATTCTAACAAATGATTTATCATCCAATGCTTTCGCAAAAAAATCAGCAAGCTGATCAGTTGTTTTTACAAAATGAACTTCAATATTGCCATCTTCAACATGATCTTTTATGAAGTGATAACGAAGTGCAATATGTTTGGTTTTCGAATGTTGTACTGCATTATGAAAAATACGTATAGCACTTTGTGAATCACAATACAATGGAATCTTTTTCATATTAATTACATAGTCACGTAATTGACTATAGATCCATATGATTTGTGAAATGCAAGGAGCAACTGCAACATACTCAGCTTCAACAGTTGAAATTGCAACACACGTTTGCTTTTTCGATTGCCAACTTACAAGCTTCCCATACAACAATTGACATCCTCCACTTGTACTTTTCCTATCAAGATTACATCCTCCTGGAGCTGCATCTGAAAATGCTTGAATGAAAAATTCAGATTTCGAAGGATACCACAATCCTAGCAAAATTGTTCCCTTGAGATAACGAAAAATATTTTTCACTGCACTCAAGTGTGGTTCTCTTGGATTTGCTTGATACCTAGCACAATTACAGAGAGAAAACATGATATGAAGTCTACTTGTTGTAAGATAAAGTAATGAACCTATCATACTCCTGTATAAAGCAAGATCAACAGCAGGTGTGTCTAATAAAGGTGTTAGCCTTGTTCTAACCACCATTGGTACTCTTAACTTCATGCTATTTGTCATTCCAAATTTTTCGAGCAAATTCCTTGTATATTTTTCTTGATTGATAAAAATCCCTTCTTTGCTTTGAAGAATGTTTAAGCCAAGAAAATAATTGATTTTTCCCATCATGCTCATTTCGAATTGGCTTTTCATCAAACATTCGAATTCACTAGAAAATACAGGGTCAATAGAGCCAAAAATAATATCATCGACATAAATTTGAACACGCATCAGATGATTCCCAACGTTCTTTCGAAATAATGTGGGGTCAACTGATCCTTGTTTAAATTTCGATTGTTTTAAGAAATTGGTAAGAGTTGCATATCAGGCTCTTGGTGCTTGTTTTAACCCATATACTGCTTTACATAATATATAAACATGATCAGGATATTTTTCATTTATGAAACCTGGAGGTTGTTTGACATAAACTGTTTCTTCGAGTTCACCATTATGAAAAGCACATTTCAGATCCATTTGATAAACATCAAAATCTTTGTGAGCTGCATCAGCCAAAAATATTCGAACAGCATCGAGTCATGTGACAGTGGAAAAGGTTTCTTCATAATCGATACATTCTTGTTGCGAATATCCTTTAACAACTAATCGTGCTTTATTTCGAACAATATTCGTATCCTTGTCAGTTATGTTTTTGAAAATCCATTTTAATCCAACAATAGAAACATTTTCAGGCTTAGGAATTAATCTCCAAACCTTGTTTCTTTCAAACTCAGCCAGTTCATATTGGATTGCTACAACCCAATCTGAGTGTTCCATTGCAATCTTAACTATCTTTGGTTCAATTTTTGAAATGAAAACATTAAACATGCAAAATTCTTGATGAGCATTAAGTACCTCATTCTTTGCACGAATTTGAGCTCTAGTTAAAACTCCATCTTGTGGATTCCCAATGACTTGTTCTTTTGGATGATTTCTTGTCCATTTTTCCAATGGTGGATATGCCGGATCAAATTCCAGAGGTGCATCTTTGTATATTTCTTCATTTTCAGATCCTACAACAGAATTATTATCATTTAGTTCATGAAATTCATCATTGTGATCAAGATTTATGGCTTCATTGTGACAACTATCAATTCAAGTCATTCTCGGACTCATGCATCTTTATAAAAACCATTCATGCACAACATGCCATGGCCTAGTAGTATAAATTAGGTCAAAAATCTTGCATAAACTAGGATCCAACTAAGATCTAGGACTAATATACTTGACTCTTACGATTCTAGTAAGTTGCTTAACTACAATAGGAAATGCCAATACCATAATTAGAATGAAACTTCAGACTTTGTTACAATTGAAAAAGGGTATAAAAACCTAAAAATAAATTAAAATATTCTAATTACATTTCAATATGATGGTGAATATCAAACAATGTTCCAAAAATCCTAAAGAGCCAAAAATCCAAATTTATGAACCTTAAAGCTTAAAAAGTTTATAATATTTGGCTATAAACTTCCTAATATCAAATTTTTATTAATCAAATTATGGATTATAATCAATGAAATAAAAATTTGATTTATCATACATTAATCATAATTTATTAGTTAAAAACAAAGATTTTTAATTAAATCAAGAATTACATAAAGAAGAATCTTTATAAAAATTCTTGGGTTTTATAAAAATGAAGAGGGGATTTATTTAATTTAAATTTTAGGAGAGAGAGGGCCTTTAATCCACACATAATTCAGCCACCCTCTCCCCATGCTCTCCCTCTTCCCAAAACTTCAATCATTAAGATCTAATCCCCACTCTTCCACTTCTCTCTTCACTCTCTCTCACACTCCACCCTTCTAACACTCAAACTCTCTTTCTCTCTCTCTAACTCACGAAAATCATCAGCGAAGAACACCTCTCCACACTCAAATCTTCATCCTCCAAGACTAATCTTCAAGGTAGACACGAAAATCTTTCACTTTTCCTTACTTTTCTTCTTGTTTTTAAAAGTTTTTTCTTGTATTTCTCTTCCTTCTACACCATTCTTTATGAACATTCATGAACATGTTCATGAATATCGAGTTTGATGATGATGGTGGTAGGGTTTCACCCAAGAACAACATGCATGTTGTTTAATGGTGAAATCCAAGGACCAAAACCTATGTCAAACACTAAAGTTTGGATTTTTACAAGTTTTGAAGGTTCAAAAACCTTATGATTTCAATTATTTCTTTTAAAAACATCACTATGACAAACATATGTCCATGCATGGTCTTCAAACCGTGATGCATGCGATGAACACCAAGCTAATTGTTAATAGTGCATGTAACCGATTTTGTCTATAAAAATATCTAGAAGTTCTTTTCTGTTCAAAACAAAATTTTTCCAGATTCCCATTAAGGTAATATGAACATATGGAAAATATCAAGAGTTTTTATCGTTTCTTTGATTTATTAAAATTGTTGCAAGAAAACAAGGGCATAAATTACATAAATTACTTCCATAGATCTACAAATCCGGAATGAATTCGTGGATGACCCCTATGGTGAATAATGACCCCTCAATAAATTTCATCGATTTTTGTTACCGTTTAATATGATTTTCGATTTTCTTTTTGTTTGGGTACAATAAATCACAAAACCACTTTAGAGAGTGCTAAAATTGTATCTAAAACTTTTCCCAGCTCTTAACTGTGGTGGTAGACTCAGAAAAATAATTTTGGAATTTTTCATCATGCCTTCCTATTTTTCCCAATTTTTTGGTATTTATAATGGCCTAAAAATAGGAAAAATAGTTCTTATTATCCAAAATTCGTGAAAGTTTACCAGAACATCATGTTGTACAGTAGGAGGTTACATAAAAAGTTTGATGATTTGTCTTTACTGTAAACTATTTTTCTCCTATTTTCCAAGGTTAAATACACTTAAATACACATAAATACCCAAAACCGAATTATACAATATGAAAACCACTTTTGGTATTTTTCCCAGATTACTTACACTGTAAATGATGTTACAAAATTTTTTTGGTAATTTATTTTAACTTTTTATTATTTATTCTTCAATTATGAATGATAATTTATTTTAACTTTTTATTATTTATTTTAACTTTTTATTATTTTAACTTTTTATTATTTATTCTTCAAAATAGGAATACCCACGGAAAAATATCTTTTATATTTTTCCAAGCCTATTTATGTATAATAACAGTTAAATAAAATGTTTGGGTATTTTTGGAAACTGTTTTCTATTTATTCCAATTTTTATTGGAATAAATGCTCAAAAATCATAAAATATAATCAAACAGCTTGGAAATCCATTTTTATATTTTTCCCAGCTTAGTAATATGTAATAACATTAAAATAAAAAGTTTGAGAACTTTTATCCTTTGAATGCTATTTTTCGTGAATTTATGTTTTTATAAAGGCTTAAAAATTTGGAAAATAGTTAAACATATCAAAAATTCGAGGAAAATTTTCTGGAAAACCTCTATTGTATTTAGAATGAAAAATAGAAGGTTTAACAATTTTTGTAAACTATTTGATAATATTTTACATTTTTAGGAATTTGAAACACATTTAAATGTGTTGAAACACCCTTAAATTTATATTACTAAATCTGGAAAATTAATATCCCAAAGTTGTATTAATCGCATAAATTGTAGAATTTCATCATTTCAGAAAGTCTGTGATCAATCAATATAAAATCCAATATTAGAACATAAATTGACATTTCACTATATGTAGAGTTTAGTATATTAGCATTAGATTTCGACATGGAAACTCACTAGTGTGTGTTTGATGTCGTAGGATCCCGTTATTAAGACGTTGGTGTATTCCGAGGCACTACTTGTATCTACTTAAAACATTGTGAGTATTCACGCACCCCCTATTTTCAGTTTTTATGTTTTGGGGTGGAAAAGCATGTCTAGAAAAACTATTATTTGCATGTTGTATTTAAATTGATTTGTATCAAACATGATTGCTATTGTATTGCTATGTCTCTCTACGTATGTCTATGCAACATGGAAAATGAGAACTTATCGTACTAAGGCACTTCCCTTATCTCTAACCATTAACTCTTTGAGCCAATGGTCATTATGGATAACGCTATTAGGAATTGACAACTCCTCACTCGCCCTATTGCTGGAGTGCATGATACCATATTCATCTATGGAACGATAAGCATAGATCTCTATACGGCTTCAGTCATAGGTTTGGTTGAGACTCATTGTTTGCTCATACACATACAAACTCGTTTTTCGTTATAGCAATAAACTTGTATTCATTAATAGCAATCAACTTTGTTTCTCATTAAAGCAATGTACTTATATTTACGAAAAGCCTTATTCAAGCTCGATTTTATAAACTTGTGAACTCACCAACTATTTTCATAGTTGACGCTTACATGCTTTTTCAGGAAATAATTAGTAAGTGGATATAAAGATTCATCATCATAGAGCATGCTGCATCGTGTTGAAGTTATTTATGAAGTTATCTTTCAACAATGTTATTTAGGAAAAACTTGTATTTTGTTTCTTTTGAAGCTATGGGTTGTAAACTTGTAAATACTGCTATGGTGATGTATCTTTATCTTTTGCAATGAAACCGTTATCGCTGTCAACTCTTGCGTTTCCGCTTTAGCAGGGTGTGACAGAAGTGGTATCAGAGCTAAAGTTATAGAGAACATCAGTTTTTCTTTAAGAAAACACAACCTATAACCAAAACTTATAAAGAAATTCTTTTTACATCAAACATATTACTAGTATGATTAGGTCGGGAGTTGTATCGTTGGACCTCAATTAAACATAGCCTGATCACCTATGTTTAATTAAGGAAAGATTTATACAAAGCCTGAGCTAATTATAATGGGAATATGTTCAACAAAAATATTTGAGAAAACTTTATTTCAAAAATTCAAAAGGTTAATTTTGGTGTGTGTAAGCATTGCATATTATAGGCATGCATTGTCATTTATTTCGTATCTCATTGAAACTATGTCTCAGTCCACTATGTCAACATCGTCATCTTTCCGCGCTACCGCCTCAGCCGATGAGTCCGGCTACGTCACTATTATCCCTCGACGTAATCCCCCCGCCTCGGTAGAAGAAGACCCATCGGAGGACACGGAAGATACAGGAAACTCGGTGGAGATCAGCAATGACAACGCCCCGAGTCAACGACGCGAGGCATCACCTGCATCGGTGTTGCCACAGCCACCACTTTATGGGCTTCACATTCGGAGGACGGCGAGGAAGAGTGTTCCCATTCCAGGAAGGATAGCCACCAGCACATCAGGACTTGGCAGGCAGGACCTAGCGGGATAGGACCCAGCGTTGCAGGATCGAGAGCACCCCCACCACAGCGAGTCATAGGGATACCTGTCAGGCAGCCATGTATGACCCTGGAGGAGTCCCAGAGGATGCATTCGATGGCAGCGGACCTACGTCACATCCTCGCTGTGATAGCCGGGCATCAGGAGGTATTGAACGAAGTGATGACAGGGATGGAAATCCTATTTCAGCATTCGATGGAGGCTACTGACACTGCTAGTGCTGCTAGACGAGAGGCAGGTCATGCGTTGACGACATATTATGTGCTTGGAGGGCTATTTCTAATTGTGGTGTTGATGTTTCTTGTTGGGATAGCGATTAGCACTTGGTTCTGATTTCAGTATTTTATTTTATTTTGTCATGAAACGAAAACCCATGTGGGTGTCTTTTGGGGAAAAACATTTAAAATTTTATTTTGGGAATTCATATATCATTTTGGTTTTATGACTATTTCAAATAGTGATGAGAAGTTTATTTTATATTTGAAAACTTTTACCATGAGGTCAAACCCTAGAATTTACTTAGTCATTGGTTGAATAAAAAGATTTTTCTTTTCTTTCCTTTCTAAAATCTATATGCCTAGTATTGATGCAAACCATTAATTTGACAACAGTTACGATTTTCAAAATAATAGTGAACTAAATATTATACATTATTTTATGTATTCATACGTATTTCTACTCTTGTGTCTTAGAACCATGTCAGGAAGGCCTAATCGCGGGTGCCCACAGAACGAAACACCCGATGTTGCTCAAGTTGTAGCACAACAACACATGGAAGCAATCCCAAACATTGTTACTCAAGTAACTGCGGGACTTAATGCTAACCAAGGAAGTAGTGGATGAAACCGGGGAAACAATGAAAGAGAATGCAACTACAAGTCCTTTATGGCTTGTAAACCTAAGGAGCTCCATGGAAAGGAAGGTGCGGTCGGGTTGCTGAAATGGATTGACAGCATGGAGTCGATCCTTCACATTAGAAAATGCCTCGAGCGCAATAAAGTTGAGTATGCAACTTGCCTACTCCAAGATAGGGCATTGACCTGGTGGAATACTCTAGTGCAAACCCGAGGCCGTGCAGCAGCATATCAACTAACTTGGGAAGACCTAAAGAAGTTGCTGATAGAGGAGTATTGTCCCAAGGATGAACTTCAGAAGCTTGAATCTGAATTCTGGAACCATTCTATGGTTGGAACATAAATAAAGAAGTACACAGTCGTATTTCATGAACTAGCAAAACTGGTACCTCACATGGTTACTCCTGAGGAGAAACGGATAGATCGTAACATTTGGGGTCTGGCACCAGAGATTCGGGGAATAGTTACTTCAACAAATCCAACTACTATTCAGAGTGCAGTAGGTCTAGCAAATCGACTAACCAATGATGTGATAAGGATGGGAGCATCGACAAAGGAAAACTCTAGTAGCAAGAGGAAGCTAGCAGATCAGGGAGAGAAGAAGTATGGAGGCAAGTCAGGGAGGAAGTAGAAAGTCTCAAGAAACTTTATGGTAAGAGCCCAGGAGCAAGAACCAGTGAAAACTCAGGAACAGGAAGTCATGGAAGTGCAGGAGCGAAAGCAGTTTTCAGGACCTCTTCCGAAGTGCAATAAGTGTAACTTCCATCACAAGGGATCCTGCCCAGTGTGCCAAAACTGTAAACAAATAGGCCATTACTCGAAGTATTGTAAGCTGAATAAGGATGGGAAAAGGGCATGTTACGAGTACGGGAGTACTGATCGTCTCCGTAGAGCGTGTCCCAAACTGAACCAGGGGCCTGGTAACAATGGACAGGGCCAATCCAGGCAAAAGTTCCAAGGAAATCAAGGTGGGCGGCCAAGAGGTGTAGCCTTTGTGATTGGTGCAGAAGAAGCTCGTCAGAACCCTGAGGTGATAATAGGTACATTTCTGCTGAACAACCATTTTGCATCAGTAATATTCGATGCGGGAGCAGTTAGGAGTTTTGTTTCTTTAGCATTTAGACCGTTAATTGACTTGAAATCGAAAAAGATGAGGAATACTTATGCTATTGAACTTGTTGATGGGTATGATATTAGGGCAAATGATATAATTCCTGGCTGTACTCTGAATTTAGCTGATAAACTCTTTAGCATTGACCTAATTCCTATAGAGCTAGGTAGTTTTGATGTGATAGTAGGAATGGATTGGCTATCCAAAAATAGAGCGGACATTGGTTGTTATGAGAAAGTCATTAGGATACCTCTCCCTAATGGAGAAAACCCTTATCATACATGGTGAGAAGCCAGGAAGAAGTTTAAACATTATATCAAGCATAAAGATTCGCAAGTACCTGAAGAAGAATTGTATTGCATTCATGGCCCACGTGCTAGAAAGAGAACCTGAAGCTAAGCAACTCAAGGAGATTCCGGTGGTTCAAAATTATCCTGAAGTGTTTCCGGAGGAATTACCCGGTCTACCCCGTTACAGACAGGTCGAATTTCGGATAGACTTAATTCCCGGAGCAGCACCGATAGCAAAAGCACCATATCGCCTTGCACCATCCGAGATGCAAGAACTATCCGGACAACTTCAAGAACTTCTAGACAAAGGGTTTATTCGACCAAGTTCTTCAACGTGGGGAGCCCCAGTGTTATTCGTCAAAAAGAAAGATGGGTCGTTCCGAATGTGCATTGATTATAGAGAGCTGAACAAGTTGACAATCAAGAATCGATATCCCCTTCCTTGAATAGATGACTTGTTCGATCAGTTGCAGGGCGCTTCCTACTTCTCAAAGATCGACCTTCGGTCAGGGTATCATCAACTAAGAATCCATGAAGGGGACATTCACAAAACAGCATTTAGAACCCGTCATGGACATTATGAGTTCTTAGTCATGCCTTTTGGACTAACGAACGCACCCGCTGTTTTCATGGATTTGATGAATAGGGTCTGTAGACCATACCTAGACAAGTTTGTGATTGTATTTATTGATGACATACTTGTTTACTCGCAAACGAAAGAAGATCACAATAGACATCTGAAGCTAGTGTTGGAGCTGTTGAAGGAGCAGAAATTGTATGCCAAGTTCACTAAGTGTAAATATTGGATTCGGGAAGTACATTTCCTTGGTCATGTGATCGGCGAAAGAGGAATTCATGTAGATCCAGCTAAGATTGAGGCAATCAAGAAATGGGAAGCCCCCAAAACCCCGACAGAAATACGACAGTTCCTAGGATTAGCTGGGTACTACAGACGCTTCATTGAAAATTTCTCTAGGATTGCTTAACCATTAACATCTTTGACCCAAAAGGACAGAAAATTTCTCTGGGAAGAGAAACACGAAGAGGCATTCCAAATCCTGAAAAACAAGTTGTGTAATGCACCAATTCTGGCTTTACCGGAAGGATCAGAGAAATTTGTAGTGTATTGTGATGCGTCTCATCAAGGATTAGGATGTGTGTTAATGCAAAAAGATAAGGTCATTGCGTATGCTTTCAGACAAATCAAACCGCATGAGAAGAATTATACCACCCATGATCTAGAACTAGGAGCAATAGTTTTCGCTCTAAAGATATGGAGGCATTATTTGTATGGAACCAAGTGCACCATTTTTACCGATCACAAAAGCCTTCAGCATATCCTAGATCAGAAAATGTTAAACATGCGGCAGAGGAGATGGGTAGATTTGTTTATGTTGGATTAGTGTCTAAGTCCATAACTATTTTGGTATGTACTTGACCCGATGGTGCATGGTCCTTTTGGGTTGCCTTCACCAAAGCAACTTGATTGGAGAAATAAATAGAGAGAGAGGTTATTATGATTTATTAATATGTTATAAGAATAATATATTAAAGGAGAAATCATATTTGTTTAATTAATATTGGTCAATAATTAATTAAGAATTAATTTTGTGATCAAGTGTAAATAATTAAACTAGAGGGGCTGAATTGTAATTATGTGATAGTTACAAAATAAGGTAAGGATTATCTTAAATATAGGGTGAACGAATTTAAGGTGATAATGCCTTAGAATTCGACTAGGATAAGGGTTTCTAAGACTTATCTTATGGTTGGTTGGTGGGCAAGCAACTAGATAAGGATAAGGACTAAAACCCTAATCTTTACACATATATAAACCCCCTTGGCTCATGAATTCGTGTATGATCTTCCCTAAGGCTTCTAGGGACGAATTCAATACCTCCCCTCTCTCCTCATACCTTCTCCATTTGCTCTTGGTGTTTGTAAGCCATTAGAGGAGTGACACTTGTGACTCTAAGCCTTCCAAAGTCAATTCAAGGAGGAATTAGGATTGTTATTGCTACATAACAATCAAGGTAATATCTTAAAGCTAATTGTATGTTAATATTGATTTCCATATGATAGAATTAGGGTTTATAGTCTTGGATTCAAAGCATGTACAATAGAGAAACCTAGATCCAAGCATTAGGCTTTGTATGAGCACATAGGCTGTCTTATGACCAAAAACCCATCAGTGGTATCAGAGCCGTGATTGGTTTCTATTGTATTGATGCTTGATATGTTTGAAAATTTCGAATTTTGTGTTTCTGGAGGCTGGACTCGTCGAGTCCATAGATGAACTCGCCGAGTCCAAGGTGACTCGACGAGTCCATGCGTGACTCGACGAGTCGGCTCGTCAGATGGAGGGTATTCCGGGATTGCTTGCTGTTTTTGTTTATGGGTAGTTACCTTATCATGTTAGATCAATATTAATCCGATTATATGATATATTTTACTATAATTTTGATCTAATTGAAGATATTTATCAATTAATAAGATAATTGTTTCCTTATAAGATAATTGATTAATTATTTTGAGTAAATTGATAAATTGTTTTGCAAGAAATCATTAAATAAATCAAATATGGATAATTATGTGATTAAATGTTAATTTGAATTATTTGTTATTTGATCCTTGTTGTTATGAAAAGTTTCATATTTTCCCCTTTAGGTTTTCTAGTTTAAATTTGAACCCCAAAAGTTTTGCTGTTTTGAAATTTAAATAGTTGAAACCCTAATGTTTTGAAAAAGGTTTCAAAACTTGCCCTCAAGTTTTGGAATTTAAATTTTGATTAAATGGTTTAATTTTGATGTATATTTAAATTCTAAACCCTAATGTGTTGAAATGTTTCAAAAGTTGCCCTCAAGTTTTGGAATTTAAAAGTTAATTAAAAGTTTAATTAGGAATGTTAAATTCTAAAACTCTTGTATGGTTTTAAAAAGTTCAAATCACACCCTTATGGTTTATTAATTAATTAAGGTGTATAATTAAAAGAAGTTTAATAAATCCATACAAGTTTAGGTTTACAATTTAATTGAATTAAAAGTATAATTGTTAAATTAGACTACCTAGTATTTTAAAAGTATAAAATACACCCTATACTAGATACATAACATTAAAGGTATAACATTATATATATGTATGAGTAAAAGTCAGTCTTACCGTTAGTAGGCCTCATTCACGAAGCTGGTCTATAAGGGGTGTTTAAGGAAATTGCCTATAAAATGGCGATTGAATGGGTATCCACTCTTACCCACCGCACTCTTGACTAGTGGAGGGTCGTTAGCCGAACGGGTAGGATAGGACAAAACCTTCCATTATAAGTATAATGAAGTATAAAAGTAACTAAATGTTTTCATAAAATTCCCAATCTTAGTTACTTAGGCAAAAGTGTTGATGCAATTCCATGAAATTACACTTTGTGCCCTTGTGAAGACGTTAGTGGAGCGTGTGTGGTTTACCGGCACACTAAATGGTTCTAAGCAAAGGCAGCAAAGGGTGAGTCAATGTTTTTCATAGTTCGGTGGAGCGTGTGTGGTTTACCGGCACATCGAATAGGTGGCTGTAACATGTGAGGGCACCATGTAAGTTTGCATGGTTATTCACACCCGCTTTATGATCCTCGGCATCCCAATCACAAACTAGAGGGGCATATCGAGATTTAAACATGCCATTGAAAGTTCAATGAATCTCAAAGGATCTAGGAGTTTTCATAGATTTAAAACTTAAATTTCTTTTTTGTTTTTCATGGTGGAAATTAGTGAATCGTCATTCACTTACCTTCAAATATTCTGCAATTAGGGTTACTGCATCCCTCTCCCGAGTTGTAGAATATTGTGTTGGGTCCTAGCCTTAGTATTTCATTTGGGTGATTTACTAAGGACTCAATCTATCAACTAACTTGAATTCGTATTTCTCCCGTTTTGTAGATGTCAAAGTTCGACAACTATGGTCTTCTCAAATCCCGTGGAACAAGCATTCCACATGAAGATGAAATTCCACGATTCGATCGAGGAATAAGAAATCATGCTTCACTTCCTCTACCTCCTCCAATTATTCTCCCTAACCCACAAGATCAAAGGCTTGAAAAGTTCAAGATCATTCAAGCCCTTTTGGCAAGTAAACATAAAGAAGGAAATTCCTTGTGTGCACACGTCCTAGGGATGAAGTCACACATTGATAGGTTAAGAATGTTGGGATCCGTTGTCTGTGAGGAAATGGCTGTTGATTGGGTTCTTCAGTCACTTCCCAACTCATATAGTGAGTTCGTAAGAGAGTACTATATGATGAACTACGACGTGACCCTTATAGATCTCACCTATATGCTTCTTGCTGCTGAATCAGCAATGACTTGGCGCAATAGGAAAGCAAAGTTGACTGGTGAATCTGCCTTCGAGACCTCTATGGATATAGACAATGGCAACGAAAGACATGCTATGATCGAAAACTTTGATCACAAGAGAAAGACAATGTCTGAAGTAGTTCCATGTCATGTTCCAAAAGAGTCAATCTGCTTTTATTGCCAAGAGAAAGGGCATTGGATACGAAGCTGCCCTATTTACTTAAGAGATCTAAGAGATGGGAGAGTCGAAACGTATGGCTCTAATTTAGGTAAAATCCATTCAGTAGCTATTTTAAGCTTCTATTCTAGATTCTTAATACATAATGTGATGAGATTACAATTGATGTTTTGTAGGATCGATGAAAAGAAAGGAAGCTTAAGGGAAGAAGTGAGCAAAATCTAACCGTGAATGGATTTCGATCGCGTTTCTCGAAGATCAGATTCTTGAGCTACTACTTAGAGTTATAATTAGATTGCTAAGAAAGATGTATTAGCATAAGTTTTTCAATGAGTTGCATTGTAAGGACAAATTTTTCCGCAATAAAATAAATTTTGATTTTAAATTTTATTTATTTATCCTTACAATGGCGTGTATGAAAAATTGATGTTAAAATGTTTCTATTATTAGCAATAATGGATTTGGTTCTTATGATGTTATTTATGGAAAGTCGAGAATTTACCAAATAGGGAGAGTTTCTCATCGCCCAAGTTTCAATTGGACGGAAACTTGCAATCATGCGACTTGGTTGCACGATGAATGAGAAATTTCATATTTGGAAATTAGACTAATTCATTGACAAAGTGTCAAGTGAAGGACTAGGAGATCAAGTACAAAAAGTTGTGTGTTGATCAAGTCCACCATAAGAGTAACAAAGATATTCGTCCTGATTTACTAAAGGCTTAATAAATATGATTATACTTATAAGATTAAGTATAATTCTGAATTGATTGAAAAAGTTTAAATCAATAGTAGAACGAATAACAAGAATCAAGTAGGTAGAGAGATAAAAGTTTCTCCATTCTAAGAAGAAGGGAGAGTACCTTTTATGCTTTATGATAGGTCTTAATGATTAAGAACCATATCTCAATTGATCCTCTAAGTGAGTCTTGGTACAATTGTATGTCCACGAAGAGGAATCAAGAATTGAAGAAATGGTTAAATCAAAAAGTCAATCATACTTCGTTCCAAAACAAGTCTTAAAGTTAAGATTGTGACATTGAGTGAATAGTATTAAGAAGGTTTATAACATTCATCAATTGTGGAAAGTTGTGATGTCTTAGATAAGACAAAGACCAACTAAGACCAAAGTTATGAAGTGTTTTGTTTTGATAAAAGCTACACTAACTCTTGAATATTTGTTTGTCGAGAAATGTTTTGACAAGAGAATCGTATATGTCAAGGAGTTAGTGGGAGTCGTAATAGTCTTGAAAAGTTTCAAGAACAAATCAAATAAACCTTATCGATCATCACTAGCACACGAGTTGAGGTTTACAACCTATCGTGAAGACATTATTTTGTTTCTGTGCCAATCCAATCGAGTTAATTATGCATGTGAGTCCTATGTGTTCTCATTTGAATGCATAAAAGGCAAGGACCTTGATCAGTGGAAAGTACATTGATAGGAAAAGGTGAGCTGCTTAACTACTTGGAAGACATGGTGGGCAGCAGTGCTACCATAAGGCAAGAAATCAAGATTAAGATAGTTCGGTCCATATGAGTTTGAATTTGTCGTAAACTTTGGTTTTAACAAATTCACATGGATAGGAACACATACACCGCTCAAATCTAAGTGTCATAAGATTTCCTCCTTCATGAAAATGATTGTGAGGAAATGCTTTCACTAAGAGAGATTTTAAGAAGATAGTGATTGTAAAATTGCATTCTCGAATTCGATTATGGTTACGGTATCCCTTTCCATAATTTGAATTGTGAGGTTTGGCAATTAGTATTAAGTGTTTAGACACACATATGAACTATCGAAGGCAAAGGTGTATAAGTTCAAGAAGCCTTGATAAAAGATGATCAAAGCACTAAGTATTAGAAACATGAACTTAAGAAATTCAATAAGTATTGTTTTCCGAAATGTTAATAAAATTAGTCAAAGGTACATAGAGTGTTCTTAAAATTTCGATTATGATTACGGCATTCCTCTTCACAATTCGAATTTTGAGAACATAGCAAATAAAACATTATGCGTCGTGTCCCATACGCTTCGGGTATAGGATCGATTGCAAATGCTTTAATGTTTGACCATTCTAAAATTTTCCAAATGTCTAGCGCATTTAGAGGGAAAAAGGACTAGAATCGGTTTTGACTAAAATAATTAAACAACTATCAAAGGACAATCCAAAGTTCGACGAGGATTGGTCGCTTGTGAGTAGTTGGAAGCATGGTATTGGATGGACCATATCGACATTATTATGAATAGAAAAGATTCTATTAAGAATGAGTTGTCATATGGAAAATATGGAAGCGTGTTCATATTGGGAATTGAATATTGAAAATCTATGTCTAGATTAGAAACTTTTATGCAAAAGGATGTTCAAAGGAATGTACTTTGAGTGAGAGACATCATAGGAATTGTATTGTAACAATCTCCGATAGAAGACTTTGTAATATCATTGGCAATAGTCTTTGTGACTTTGATGCAGTGACATTACGAAAGAATAATTGCATAAAATGTTAGAATCTAGCATATTCTATAAGTAACAAGAATTTGATATTCATTAACTTATGAAAAACGGATTTGGAGTTGTGAAATTAGAAGGATTGGAAATGTGTTCAATGTGATCTATTTCACAAAGTAAGAACCATAGGCAAACATTGTGTGCATGCTAGGAACATGGGACAAGTGTTGGAATTCAAGTAAGAAGTTGATTACCCGGAACGACAAATAATGAGTAATCAATATGGTGATAAATAAAAGGCGTTTTATTTATACTCAAAGGTTTGAGGCCATATGTGTAACGCCTGTGTTTCCGGGCTTGCCATTTTTTTTAGCAATGTAATAGTCTAGGTTAACCTTTGTAACCCGTTTTGAAATAATATGATTGTATTATGTAAGTATTGTGTGTTTTGTGCTTAATTGCTTAATTATGTGGTTTGATTAATTAAGAATAAAAATAAGCGTCAAAATTTAAGTGTAAAATAAACATAATATCTTTGAATAATGTTGTAGTAGTTGAAGCGAGGTTTCCGAATATATATAGAACGCCCAAATCTGACTTCGTATGAGGAAGTTATGATTTATCGAAGTTTCGGCTTAGCGGTGTGCAGCCCGAAATACTCGATTTGAGATCGAGCGGTTTTTAGCCGAAGTAATCTAAACGAGGATCGAAGGTCTCGTTGTTGGTATCGAAGCGATAAAAAGTTAGGCGAGAACGGACGTCAAATGAAGAAGTTATGAATTTATAACGAAGTTTTTCTGTCGTGGCCTATTAAAAATAAATAATAAAAATAAAGTCGAAATTAGCCGACAGAGTCTAAACGAAAGTTGTAGAGCGTAGTCTCACCTTCGCGTGGATATAAAGAACGTCGAAAACGGAGTTCGTATGTAGAAGATATGAATTTCCGAAGTTTATTAAATATTTTGTAATTAAATTTAATTGGAAATTCGGAAGCATTATCCGAAGGAGTCACCGGTCTGATCCGAGGTACGCCCCGCGTACTCCGAAGATGTCGACACTCGCAGCAAGTGGCTTCGGATATGTAAGCAATGACGTTTAGGGCAGTACGCCCCTCGTAACGCAGTACGCCCCGCGTACTCCGAGGCTCCAGCCTCCTATAAATATGAACCGAAGGCAGCCGACTCTTTTGTCAATTTCTTCTCTTCCCTCTCCCGTTTTGCATCGTTTTGCATGCCAGAAATATCCCGAAGCCCCGGTATTATTCTCGAGCCCCGAGGCAACTCCCGAGATCCCGAAGTTCCCGAGAAGTGCAGTTCCCGAGCCGAAGCTTTGCCCGCGAGAAATTCGATTTTTGTGAAGATCTTCCAGATCTGCTGAGGATTACTACTTCTGCAAGTCGTAGTGCTGTCTGATCATCTTCTGATCAAGTGAGTGTATACTACGTTTCATAAACACGATAATAATACAAGTATGGTTCGAGTGTATTAAGTATATTGTTGTTTATATGTGTGAGTGTGTAGTTACTTTCTTCTAACGCATAATTATGAAGTATTTTATACGGAATACGTATTATGTGTATAATTTTGTGGTTATGTGTGTGAATGTGTATTCACTTTCTTCTAACTCATAGATATGATTTATTCTCTATGAGATATGTGTTATGTGTGTGTGCCTCATCTGTTATGTGGAATATGTATTGATTAAAGCATGCTATACAGGTTTTCAAAACTATGTATAAAAATGTATATTTTATCTACTAATATGTTGGGTAGAACATGGGTAGATAGTTGGTGTGTAATAAAACAGATGAGAGGCCTCGTTGTAGTTTGATTTAGTCATCTACCGGAGTTTAGATGACGACCACGGGCTATTCTAGACAGTCTTGTGGAAACATTAGCAGGTTCGCCACCTGTAGGTGTTAATGAACTCGGGTGTTCATTCACTGTACTCCATCCCCCTCATGGTTGCCTTATTTGACTTATATTGCTGAGGTACCCCCGAAGCATGTGTTGTCGCCCCGATGAAATATTCTTAGACTAGGTCCCTTATGTTAGTTGTTTTAGGGACATAAAGTGAGAATAACGAGAATGGGTAATTGGGTTATTGTTGGTTGGTGAAAAAAAATAAATATGATTATTTATTGTGGGTTGAAAACCCTATATGCTCACCAGGCTCCCAAGCCTGACCCACTCAGTTTTATTTGTATTACAGGAAGTGGCACGAGGGCATGAGATGGATGAACCATCAGTTGTTTTGTTTACAAGTCTGTATATGTATATATTTGTTGAATGACTTGTAATGCTATCGTTTATGCTTATTGGTCTGTATCGGAACATGACACCCCGAGTTTTGATTATATAATGAAAAATACATTTATTTTATGAAATGCTTTGGTAAACATTGTTTTATCATGTTTTGTTTTTGGGAACAAATTCCGCAACACTTTCAAATCAAAAGGATTTACTCTGAAAATATTTTTAAAGCATAAATGAAAATCGGTCATTTATGGCCGACATTTTGGGGATGTCACAGTTGGTATCAGAGCATTAGTTTAAGCGAACTAGGAATTTGTAGGATTTCTAGACTTAAACTTAGAATGCTAAGTGAAATTTTGAGATGTGTGTCTGTTATGTTTTAGACACGAGCACTGGTTTATTTTAGGAAAGTTGCCTAAAATGCTTTTATGTGCTAAATGTTATATGTTGCCATATATGATATTATTTGTTCGGATCTATGGTCTGTTGCCGACCAGATCTAGAAACCTTATGTGTGTAGGATTCTAAGTGTACGTCTACGATATTAGAACTAGCATGTAAACGTTTCGGAGCGATAAGGATGATTTGAATATCTACCATGATTGAGGATCTAATTTCACCTTATTCGGTGTGTAGATCAAAATGGTGAGAACAAGAAGTGGAGTTGGAAATGCTGATGAAAACAGGAATCAACCACCAGTGATTGAACAAGTACATGTCGTTGCAGCAACACCTGAGCCAATAACCATGGCTGGTGTGCAAATGATGATTCAGACGATGTTGGATCGTCAGATGGATGAAACTAGACGGTTGCTTCAACAGGATCGTGAAGAACTGTCAATTTGTAACATCCAAAATTTCAAAACAATTAAAACTTTTCAAAATCACCCATTTTATTAACGTTGTTACAAAAGGTTTTCAATACATTATTAAAACAGAGTAATTTCCCAGGTTCATATCATAAAACACCAACGCGAGGAACGGTACGATCACGCCTTTGCCTTGCCACAGACTCTTGAGAACCTGGAACATAAAACCACAACTGTAAGCCCGAAAGCTTAGTGAGATACCCCCAGAATACCAACCACATATACGCCTTTCCAGGCCCTGACCTTCCGGTCCATGTGTCTCAGGGGACTTCCGTCCCTGCTGGGTAAACCTTCCGGTCCTACCCACGCCGACCTTCCGGTCCATCACACAACATAATCGCCTTCCGGCCCATAACATATTGCCTTCCGGCCCATAACATATCGCCTTCCGGCCCATAACATATTGCCTTCCGGCCCATAAGCATAAAATGCATATATAAAATAACAACAATCATATAGCAGTTCATAGACAACAATCGATCAACAGATCACATATCATAGCATTACTCTAACAAGATACCGGTCTAGCCGGCCACTATCATAACATTACCCTATGAATCAGTCAACATACTAAATGCATACATACGCCTTTCCAGGCCATGACCTTCCGGTCCACATAGTAATGCCTTCCGGCCTGTAACATATAATGACAACTACCCGGATTTCCATCCGGTAAAAAGGGTCGGCCTTGGTGCCATAAACCCTAGCGATATAGTGAGGATAACTCACCTCGAAACTGCCGACTGAACAGATAGCTCAAGCTGCTCCGATCACTGATACGATCTCCACCTCTGAACAGTCACCAATGCACTGAACTCAAACAATAAACAACAATTACCAAAATACTCCTGGAACCACTGGTCAATCCTTGGTCAAAGACAATGTCAAAGTCAACCCCTGACTGACCCTACTCGTCGAGTCAACCCTGTGACTCGCCGAGTCCCCATACTCAGAACTTCACTTAACCCGCGACCTAACTCGCCGAGTCACCCCAAGACTCGCCGAGTTCAACGACTCCGAGTCCACTCGCCCTTGACTCACCGATTCATTAAGATTCCCTTTCTACACGTCGAGTATCCCCTTTTTACTCGACGAGTTCCTCCTGGAAGAATCGCGGGGCCACCCCGACTCAACTCGCCGAGTCTGAAGAACAACTCGACGAGTCCCAGTGAATCTTCAAGCTACTCGCCGAGTCTGATCATTGGACTCGGCGAGTCCGTGCCATGCAGACGAGCAACTGCTTCCTGAAATACGTATGGTCCCGAGATATACAATCATGGGACTCTCTGGACTTCTAAACATCTTATTACTGGGGTATAATCGTCTGGGTAATAACATAATAACCCATCTAATCACTAAATGGGTTTCATAAACCCTAGATTCGTATACACATCAAAATAACAGAAATGGTCCGAGTATTAGCTGGACACGCACTCTCTGTGTCCCCAAACCTCAGGACTCGATCCTCCTTGATATTCCTTTGGCCAAACTCTTCTTCTTCTTGCCTAACAAGTTCCTCCAAGTTCCAATAGCTTTCTCTCCTGCTCTAGACGTCCACAACGACTAGGGTTCTTCTCAATCGGCCAAAAGGCGGACAATGACGGCGTAAGAGGCGTTATATACGATCCAAAACCAAACGGCTAGGGTTTCTGCTGAACAGCGTCGACTCACCGAGTCCATATCTGGACTCGTCGAGTCCAGTCGCGAACCCGCGACCAAGTCTGCGGTCCTACTCGGCGAGTCTGGCTCCAACTCGCCGAGTCCCTTCTTAAAACATCGCCAAAATCATAATTATATCAATATTTGGAATTCCGGGCTGTTACAACTCTCCCCCACTAGAACTAGACTTCGCCCTCGAAGTCTCACTCTGAAAATAGCTCCGGATGCTGCTCCCGCATCTCACGTTCCAGCTCACCGGTCATTTCCGGCCCATCCGGTGCTGCCACCGAACTAATACTAGAGGTATCTCCTTATACTTCATAGTCTCGATCTTCCGATTTCTGATGACCACTGGTCTCTCAGCAAATTCAGGCCTGCATCCACCTGAATATCTTCTAATGGGACTACTGCCGACTCGTCAGCTAAGCACTTCCTCAATTGCGACATATGAAAGGTGTCATGGATCTGTCCCCACTCCGCTGGCAACTCCAATCGATAGGCTACCCGGCCTATCCTTGCAATCACCCGAAATGGCCCAATGTACCGGGGCCCAACTTGCCCTTCTTCTTGAATCGAATCACTCCTCTCCAAAGAGAGGCCTTCGGGAGTACGAAGTCGCCGACCTGAAACTCAAGCTCGGATCGGTGGCTGTCTGCATAACTTTTCCTGTCGGCTCTGGGCGGTCAATAACCTCTGTCTCATCTGCTGAATCTGCTCTGTCGACTGAAGCCCGATCTCTGTACTGCACATCACTCTCTGTAACCCAAGAATTACCCAAGATGCAACTTTGCTCTAAATCCCAACAATCACTCGACCAATAAGGGTTAGGAAACCATGAACCACCGGATCCCCGATCCAAAGCCCACTTTGTCCATCCCGGACCAACTGAGAGATCCATTCTCACTCTCAGAGCAACTCTCACAAGTCCTTCTCTTGCCATCACATACACCTACTGAACTAGTCCCAACACCCGCAGGTTGGGAGACCCAATACACTGATGATATTCTCGAACATCTCCCAAGATGAACCATTACATCCATCCTACACTCTGATCAGAATCACACGGAGAATTTAAGATTCTCTCTCCCCCTGCATCCCTTCTGAGCCTCAACAGACATCTCCAACCCAGATGGGTTCCTACTTCGCTGTCGCGAACACGATGCTCAAGGCCATACTTGAAATACTCTAATCATAACTCTGCTCTGCAGCTTTCATTCTTGTGAACTTGTACTCCCCTTCGGAGTTACACACCTTTCCCTTTTCCTTCCAAGGGACCCTCTTGGCCATAATGCCACTCCAACCGGTGCCACGGTGCTTTCCCTAAGCGACACCACCCTTTTTGCGTAACCGCTATTCACATACTCTGGTTCTCATTGCAGGGGCTCTCAATCCCATGTACTCTCTCCATTCATCAAAATCACTGCCTCAGCTAAACAAGATCACTAACCCGGGGCCAGACCTTCCAATGCAATCATACTGCAACATACACGATCCACAATCTCAAACTGATCCAGCAATACCAACAGAGTCTCCAGCATGGCTGGACCGACTCTCATAACACATTCTAGCCACTCGAGGCTATATCTCTGTGGGTCCGTACACCCAAATTCTGCGAACCCTCAGGTTCTAACTCTGGGAACCTTCCGGTTCCAGCTCTAGAACATGCACAACATAATCCCGTGGGATTAATGCAGTACAACCCATCACGTACCTCAAACGTACCAATACTCTGATCGCAAAATTCCGATTACTTACTCAAGCTTGATCCCAGCCTCTTCTCAGGCCTCCACAATCAAATGCCCTAGGTCTGTATTCCGCCCCGCATACCCGACACCCGCTCTCGTCGGCCTATACTCTGAGCTGACAAACACTGATGAATCCCAACAGCTACGCACCCTCACATACTCATCGGTCTCCTGGAGAATTCTCCAATCCTCCCCCACTAAAGCACTGACTAACTGCCATCGATCGTCATTAATGACCTTTCAGAACAACCCCGCACAGAGAGAACATTTACACACTGACTGTTTCTCACCAGCATAGGCAACCCTCAACGAAACACATCTCTTCCTTGATCCGTCCACTCAAAAGAATCCGATCTTTCAATTATCCACTCTACGACTGTAGATGTTACCCGACATTCAACCCAGTGCTGCATTTCCACTAACAATCCTCACTAACGATAACCAACGAAATTCCCAAACAATAACCCGTAACCAACCCACAACCTGCCAAAGGATGAATACCACATCGAAAACCGCACAAGACTACCGGCACCAAAACACCAAACTATAACCATACCAAACCATCAGGGAACAACGAATGCCAAAGCGAAAACTTGAAGTACCAAACCATAACCATGCCCAACCTGCGAAATAACGAATACCGCATCGAAATCCACACAAGATACCAGCACGAACAATACGCCACAATCAACGCAAGGCAATCAAGACATCAAGAAAGCCTCATACCCGCAGCTGCCTCCGACACTGCTCCGTCTCCCTCTGCCGCAAGCCCTTGGGGCTCCGCTCTGTTCTGTCCTCCTCCTGAACTCCTCGAGGTGGCCGGTGCTAGAGCCTGCACCGGTCCTGCAGAAAGCTGTGGACAGTTGACCCTCAAATGTTCAATCTGTCGACACTGATAACAAATCCTCAAATCCCGAATTGGCACTGACTGCCGACAATTCCGTGCACCGTGCCCCTCCTTTCCGTACTTGCGGTATGCACCACCGGACCAACAAGCTCCGGTGTGACCCCTCCCACACTTCCCACAAGTGTGGCCGCTCCGATCCCCCACTCTAACATCAACGGTACTGGACCGTTTCGGCGCTGGCTGCGACTGCATCGGAGCCTGCCTCAGCTCACACAACTGCAACTCCACCTCTAACTCACGCCGCATGGCGGCCTCCTGCAACACCAACAAGGTCTCGCACCTCTGCACAGACACGAACTGTCTGATATCCCCCTTGAGCATACTCAGATATCGGGACATCTGAGCCTGCTCCGAAGCGAACTCAGGGCAAAACATCGCCCTCTCAATAAACATCCTGGTGATCTCAGTCACCGACTCCAAATCCTGCTTCAGCTCAAGGAACTCCCGAGCCAATCTCTCCCTCTCATCTCGCGGAACATAGCAAGTACTGAACATCTCTCTGAACTGATCCCCTGAAACCGCAGTCCCCTGTGCGTCGAAATATGACCCCGTGGTCAATCTCCACCAATCCTTCGCCCCGAGCCTCAATAGGTTCAGAGCACACCTCACCCTCTGATCAGCAGGGCATAAACTCGTGGAGAAACACCCCTCCATGTCTGATAACCATCTCATAGCAACAATCGGGTCCTGAACTCCATCGAATGTGGGAGGCTTCGTATAAAAGAAGTTCCGATACCGAAACCCCGACTAGGTCTTCCCTTTGCCGCTGCTACAGCCGCTGTAACCGCCGCGGCAGCCGTCTCTGCGAGAGCCGCATATCGCTCGTCAAACTACTCGACCATGGCGGTCCTGATCGACCCAAACCATTCTGGCAACTCAGCCCGTAACAATGCAGCAACCTCTTCACGCAGGACCTCGCGAATCCTCGCATCCCGCTCGCTCGTTCTCGTCCGATCAATAACCTCCGACGGCACCGATCCACCCGGAACTCGCTCTCCAGTTCCCGATCCTGATCCGGATCCACTATCATCATGCCTCGAGATCTCCATAATGAAGACACCCTACCAATCTCAGACACTTTCCAAAATCCTGGGATCCAACTCTCGCAACCCTACCCTAGAGACCATGGTTTCCCTGATACGCGTATGGGTCCTGTGCTTTCAGTAGTACGGGCCCATACTACCTTCCACACCTACCCATATTTGTATGAAGTACTACCACAATACCCTAGGGAACATGCATAACAACTATCAACCCTCACCACCAGAGGAACACTGAGAACATCCCATAAGGGACCCTAGGCTACAGGCGTCACATATCAGGCAACATTATCATGAATTCCTGAAGATCCCTAGCCTAACTCTAACATGTTGTTCTATCAAGCTCAATAAAACAAATATCATGTGTGGTATCTTGGGGTTACTTACTGGCTCCGGCTGATCGTACCTCCGCGTCCTCCTTTTACTAAATTTGAAAACCATTTTAATTTCTCATTTTAATTTCTCTTTTTAAAATCCTCCTCGATTTGAGACTGGAGTCACACGAATGTTTCCCCAATTCACTCAAACCAAGGCTCTGATACCAACTTGTAACATCCAAAATTTCAAAACAATTAAAACTTTTCAAAATCACCCATTTTATTAACGTTGTTACAAAAGGTTTTCAATACATTATTAAAACAGAGTAATTTCCCAGGTTCATATCATAAAACACCAACGCGAGGAACGGTACGATCACGCCTTTGCCTTGCCACAGACTCTTGAGAACCTGAAACATAAAACCACAACTGTAAGCCCGAAAGCTTAGTGAGATACCCCCAGAATACCAACCACATATACGCCTTTCCAGGCCCTGACCTTCCGGTCCATGTGTCTCAGGGGACCTCCGTCCCTGCTGGGTAAACCTTCCGGTCCTACCCACGCCGACCTTCCGGTCCATCACGCAACATAATCGCCTTCCGGCCCATAAGCATAAAATGCATATATAAAATAACAACAATCATATAGCAGTTCATAGACAACAATCGATCAACAGATCACATATCATAGCATTACTCTAACAAGATACCGGTCTAGCCGGCCACTATCATAACATTACCCTATGAATCCGTCAACATACTAAATGCATACATACGCCTTTCCAGGCCATGACCTTCCGGTCCACATAGTAATGCCTTCCGGCCTGTAACATATAATGACAACTACCCGGATTTCCATCCGGTAAAAAGGGTCGGCCTTGGTGCCATAAACCCTAGAGATATAGTGAGGATAACTCACCTCGAAACTGCCGACTGAACAGATAGCTCAAGCTGCTCCGATCACTGATACGATCTCCACCTCTGAACAGTCACCAATGCACTGAACTCAAACAATAAACAACAATTACCAAAATACTCCTGGAACCACTGGTCAATCCTTGGTCAAAGACAAGGTCAAAGTCAACCCCTGACTGACCCTACTCGTCGAGTCAACCCTGTGACTCGCCGAGTCCCCATACTCAGAACTTCACTTAACCCGCGACCTAACTCGCCGAGTCACCCCAAGACTCGCCGAGTTCAACGACTCCGAGTCCACTCGCCCTTGACTCACCGATTCATTAAGATTCCCTTTCTACACGTCGAGTATCCCCTTTTTACTCGACGAGTTCCTCCTGGAAGAATCGCGGGGCCACCCCGACTCAACTCGCCGAGTCTGAAGAACAACTCGACGAGTCCCAGTGAATCTTCAAGCTACTCGCCGAGTCTGATCATTGGACTCGGCGAGTCCATGCCATGCAGACGAGCAACTGCTTCCTGAAATACATATGGTCCCGAGATATACAATCATGGGACTCTCTGGACTTCTAAACATCTTATTACTGAGGTATAATCGTCTGGGTAATAACATAATAACCCATCTAATCACTAAATGGGTTTCATAAACCCTAGATTCGTATACACATCAAAATAACATAAATGGTCCGAGTATTACCTGGAAACGCACTCTCTGTGTCCCCAAACCTCAGGACTCGATCCTCCTTGATATTCCTTTGGCCAAACTCTTCTTCTTCTTGCCTAACAAGTTCCTCCAAGTTCCAATAGCTTTCTCTCCTGCTCTAGACGTCCACAACGACTAGGGTTCTTCTCAATCGGCCAAAAGACGGACAATGACGGCCTAAGAGGCGTTATATACGATCCAAAACCAAACGGCTAGGGTTTCTGCTGAATAGCGTCGACTCGCCGAGTCCATATCTGGACTCGTCGAGTCCAGTCGCGAACCCGCGACCAAGTCTGCGGTCCTACTCGGCGAGTCTGGCTCCAACTCGCCGAGTCCCTTCTTAAAACATCCCCAAAATCATAATTATATCAATATTTGGAATTCCGGGCTGTTACACAATTGGTGTGGAAGAGCCTGAATTAAATGAAGGGCACTCGGAAGGGGGAAACTTTAGTGGGTCTGTTGGTCAAGCCAACCCACCGATAGTTAGGCAAGACAACCATGGTGGAAGGAATGATGGAATGGGATGCAAGTACAAGGACTTTCTAACTTGCAAAACATCGACCTTCAATGGAAAGGAGGATCCGATTGGGGTTATGGATTGGATCTCCGAAATGGAATTGGCCTTTATGACTTGTGGCTGCAGAGGTAAGTTGCAGACTATCTATGCCGTGCGACAATTCCGAGGTGGAGCCGTTCGTTGGTGGAACACTCTAGGGCAGACGTTGAGCCCTAATGAGCCACTACAATTGTCATGGGCAGAGTTCTTGGTGCAGTTCAAGCGCAGATTCTGCTCGGCTCAAAATTTGTTAAAGTTGGAGAACAAGTTCCTGACATTGACGAAAGGCAGCATGTCAGTTGATGAATACACCAATAACTTCACCGATAAGATGGAGTTTGCCTTGCGTATCGTCCCAGACGAGTTGACAAAGGTGGACCGGTATGCGAAGGGACTCCCATGGGAGTACGAGGTGCCAGTACGTTAGGCACTTACTCTAGAGGCAGCTATCTGGGCTGCCAAGTCTGTTGAGAACATGATTAAGGGAAGAACCACCGTCAAGGTTGAGGTTGGTGAGAAAAGAAAGTTTGAGGGAACATCTGGTTCCGGTAAGAAAAGCAAATTTTCGAAATCTGATTCGAAAAGGTTTGGAGGAAAACGAGGCGAAGCGAAGTGGTGTGATAAGTGTAAGAAGAAGCACTTTGGGAAATGTAGTGAGGATGTAACCTGCTACAAGTGTGGAAAGATTGGACATTTTGCCAATGAATGTCCGAACAAAAAAAGGATGTGTTTTGGTTGTAATGAAGAAGGGCATATTTTGAAAGACTGTCCGAAGAAGAAGGAGGCAGCTAGGCCCAACATTCCACCAAAGCCGAAGGCGAGAGCCTTCCAAATGACACTTGAGGCTGCGAAAGATGAAGCTGATGTCGCTTCAGGTACCTTTCTCGTAAACGAATTACTTGCTCAAATTTTGTTTGATTCTGGAGCCAACTACTCCTTTATTTCGCATGAGTTTGGTAGAAAGCTAGCTTTTCCTGTTAATAGACTAGATAATGCTTTATTAGTCGAAGTAGCTAGTGGCAAGTTTGTACCTGTTAGCCATCGTATGAAAGACATTTTAATTGATCTTAATGGGAATAAGTTTCGCGAGGAATTATTTCCTATCGAACTTAATGGTTTTGACATCATGTTGGGAATGGATTGGCTTAGTGCCAATGATGCCGAAATTTTATGCAAGAAGAAGATAGTTAAAGTAAACACGCCTGGTAAAGATTCATTTATGGTGTATGGGGACAAACGTAGAGTGAATTCTGGAATCATTTCTCTAATGAAAGCCAGAAAGTGTTTGACCAAGAGATGTACATCATATTTAGCATTCGTGATTGATGCTAAGAAGGAAAAGAAGGTGATGCAGAGCATTCCAGTGGTGTGTGATTATCCGGAAGTATTTCCCGAAGATCTTCCTGGATTACCACCTGATAGACAAGTAGAGTTCAGAATAGACTTGTTACCGGGAACCACGCCAATAGCAAAAGCACCTTATCGATTAGCATCGACGGAGATGAAGGAGCTGATGATGCAACTTCAGGAGTTATTAGACAAAGGTTTCATTAGACCTAGTTCATCGCCCTGGGGAGTTCCGGTGTCGTTCGTGAAGAAGAAAGATGGAAGTATGAGAATGTGCATCGATTACAGAGAGCTGAACAAGGCAACAATAAAGAATAGATATACGTTTCCGAGGATTGATGACCTGTTTGATCAATTGCAAGGTTCGAGATATTTCTCGAAGATCGATCTAAGGTCAGGATATCATCAGCTAAAAGTAAGAGAGCAAGATATCGAGAAGACTGCATTCAGAACTAGATATGGACACTACGAGTTCTTGTTTATGTCGTTTGGATTAACCAATGCTCCATCAGCATTCATGGATTTGATGAATAGGGTTTGTAATCCGTTCCTTGATAAATCTGTGATAGTGTTCATAGACGACATTCTGATTTACTCGAAAAGCCAGGAGGAGCATGGCAGACACTTGCGAGAAGTGTTAGAAGTTTTGAAGCAGGAGAAGCTGTATGCAAAGTTCTCCAAATGTGATTTTTGGATTCGCGAAGTCCAATTCTTGGGTCACGTGGTCAACCAAGAAGGGATAATGGTTGATCCAGTGAAGATCGAAGCTGTGATGAAGTGGGAACAACCGAAAAGTCCCACGGAGATTCGAAGCTTTTTAGGATTAGCTGGATATTACTGCAGGTTTACCCAAGGCTTTTCTTCGATTGCTACTCCATTGACAGCTTTGACCCACAAAGGAGCTACTTATGCTTGGAGTGATAAGCATAAAGAAGCATTCGAGAAGCTAAAGAAGAAGATATGCGAGGCACCGATACTTTCTCTACCCGATGGAGTTGAAGACTTCGCTGTTTATAGCGATGCGTCTGGGGTTGGATTGGGTTGTGTTTTGACCCAAAGAGAAAAGGTGATAGCATATGCGTCTCGACAACTGAAAGAGCATGAAAAGAATTACCTAACTCATGATTTGGAGTTGGCAGCGGTAGTTTTCGCTCTGAAAATATGGAGGAATTACCTCTATGGCACGAAGTGCAAAATTTTCACTGATCATAAGAGTCTCCAATATCTCTTTAATCATAAGAAATTGAATATGAGGCAACGACGCTGGCTAGAATTACTTAAAGACTACGACTGTGAGATACTTTACCACCCCGGTAAAGCTAATGTTGTTGCTGATGCTCTCAGTCGGAAGGTGAATCTTGAAAGGAAAAGGCCAAGAGTGTTTAGAATTGAAGTTGTGTTGACCATTGTGGAAAGTATAAAGAAAGCTCAAAGCGAAGCTTCTGAGAAAAATGACCGAAAGGAGGAACGTTTGGGTAAAATGTTGGTGTTTGGTACTAACGGTCATGGACTGAAGGTATTCCGATATCGTATTTGGGTACCTAAGTCAGGAGGAATTAGGGATCTTCTGATGGAAGAAGCTCACAAAACCATGTACTCAATTCATCCTGGTAGCACTAAAATGTATAGGGACCTGAAACCCTACTACTGGTGGCCGACGATGAAGCTTGATGTTGCAAAGTATGTGGCCGAGTGTGTGACTTGTGCGAGAGTCAAGACACAACATCAGAAACCTTACGGGAGTTTAGAACCATTGCCTGTGCCTATGGGTAAGTGGGAAGACATTGCTATGGACTTTGTCACTAAACTGCCCATAACAAAGAATGGTCACGACATGATTTGGGTGGTCATTGATCGATTCACTAAGAGTGCGCATTTCATAGCAGCCAAGGAGAAATGGTCTATGGAAAAGCTTGCAAATTCTTATGTGAAGGAAATTGTGAGGCTTCACGGTGTTCCGTTAACGATTGTATCGGATCGTGATAGCCGTTTCACCTCAAGGTTTTGGAAAAGTCTACAAGAGGAAATGGGTACCAAGTTATGTTTAAGTACAGCTTACCATCCGCAGACTGATGGTCAGAGTGAAAGAACAATACAGATACTTGAAGATATGCTTAGAGCATGTACCTTGGAATTCCTAGGTAATTGGGATGAACATTTACCTTTGGTAGAATTTTCCTATAATAATAGTTTTCACTCGAGCATTAAGATGACACCTTATCAAGCTTTGTATGGACAGAAGTGTCGTACACCGTCTTGTTGGCTTGAGGCTGGGGAAAAACAGTTTATGGGACCAGAGATGGTTCATCAAACTGCTGAAAAGTTGAAAATAATTAGAGAAAGAATGTTAGCAGCTCAAGATCAACAAAAGAGCTATGCTGACAAAAAGCGAAGACCGATGACTTTTGAGGTTGGAGATTCGGTTTTGCTTAAAGTCTCGTCGTGGAAGGGACTTATAAGATTTGGTAAAAGGGGAAAGTTGAGTCCAAGGTTTATTGGACCGTTTAAAGTTCTTCAGAGGATTGGGAACCAAGCTTACAAGCTCGAATTACCCGAAGAACTGAATGGAATTCACAACACTTTTCATGTGTGTTATTTGAGGAAGTTCACGGGAGAAGTTCCCGACATAATTCCAATTTCCGAATTGAGAATTGATGAGAACAAAAGGTTGATTGAAGAACCAGAGGCAATTTTTGACCGAAAGACTAAGAAGTTGCGACGCAAAATGGTTGGGTTAGTGCTTGTCCGATGGAAACACACGAATGGGCCAAATCTCACCTGGGAGACGGAGAGTGACATGTTGAGTCGCTATCCGCATTTGTTTGTTGATGTGTGATTCCGGGGACGGAATCATTCTAAGGTGGAGAAAATTGTAACGCCTGTGTTTCCGGGCTTGCCATTTTTTTTAGCAATGTAATAGTCTAGGTTAACCTTTGTAACCCGTTTTGAAATAATATGATTGTATTATTTAAGTATTGTGTATTTTGTGCTTAATTGCTTAATTATGTGGTTTGATTAATTAAGAATAAAAATAAGCATCAAAATTTAAGTGTAAAATAAACATAATATCTTTGAATAATGTTGTAGTAGTTGAAACGAGGTTTCCGAATATATATAGAACGCCCAAATCTGACTTCGTATGAGGAAGTTATGATTTATCGAAGTTTCGGCTTAGCGGTGTGCAGCCCGAAATACTCGATTTGAGAACAAGCGGTTTTTAGCCGAAGTAATCTAAACGAGGATCGAAGGTCTCGTTGTTGGTATCGAAGCGATAAAAAGTTAGGCGAGAACGGACGTCAAACGAAGAAGTTATGAATTTATAACGAAGTTTTTCTGTCGCGGCCTACTAAAAATAAATAATAAAAATAAATTCGAAATTAGCCGACGGAGTCTAAACGAAAGATGTAGAGCGTAGTCTCACCCTCGCGTGGATATAAAGAACGTCGAAAACGGAGTTCGTATGTAGAAGATATGAATTTCCGAAGTTTATTAAATATTTTGTAATTAAGTTTAATTGGAAATTCGGAAGCATTATCCGAAGGAGTCACCGGTCTGATCCGAGGTACGCCCCGCGTACTCCGAAGATGTCGACACTCGCAGCAAGTGGCTTCGGATACGTAAGCAATGACGTTTCGGGCAGTACGCCCCGCGTACTCCGAGGCTCCAGCCTCCTATAAATAGGAACCGAAGGCAGCCCAGTCTTTTGGCAATTTCTTCTCTTCTCTCTCCCGTTTTGCATCGTTTTGCGTGCCAGAAATATCCCGAAGCCCCGGTATTATTCTCGAGCCCCGAGGCAAGTCTTGAGATCCCGAAGTTCCCGAGAAGTGCGGTTCCCGAGCCGAAGCTCTGCCCGTGAGAAGTTCGATTTTTGTGAAGATCTTCCAGATCTGCTGAGGATTACTACTTCTGCAAGTCGTAGTGTTGTCTGATCATCTTCTGATCAAGTAAGTGTATACTACCTTTCATAAACACGATAATAATACAAGTATGGTTCGAGTGTATTAAGTATATTGTTGTTTATATGTGTGAGTGTGTAGTTACTTTCTTCTAACGCATAATTATGAAGTATTTTATACGGAATACGTATTATGTGTATAATTTTGTGGTTATGTGTGTGAATGTGTATTCACTTTCTTCTAACTCATAGATATGATTTATTCTCTATGAGATATGTGTTATGTGTGTGTGCCTCATCTGTTATGTGGAATATGTATTGATTAAAGCATGCTATACAGGTTTTCAAAACTATGTATAAAAATGTATATTTTATCTACTAATATGTTGGGTAGAACATGGGTAGATAGTTGGTGTGTAATAAAACAGATGAGAGGCCTCGTTGTAGTTTGATTTAGTCATCTACCGGAGTTTAGATGGCGACCACGGGCTATTCTAGACAGTCTTGTGGAAACATTAGCAGGTTCGCCACCTGTAGGTGTTAATGAACTAAGGTGTTCATTCGCTGTACTCCATCCCCCTCATGGTTGCCTTATTTGACTTATATTGCTGAGGTACCCCCGAAGCATGTGTTGTCGCCCCGATGAAATATTCTTAGACTAGGTCCCTTATGTTAGTTTTTTTAGGGACATAAAGTGAGAATAACGGGAATGGGTAATTGGGTTATTGTTGGTTGGTGAAAAAAATTAAATATGATTATTTATTGTGGGTTGAAAACCCTATATGCTCACCAGGCTCCCAAGCCTGACCCACTCAGTTTTATTTGTATTACAGGAAGTGGCACGAGGGCATGAGATGGATGAACCATCAGTTGTTTTGTTTACAAGTCTGTATATGTATATATTTGTTGAATGACTTGTAATGCTATCGTTTATGCTTATTGGTCTGTATCGGAACATGACACCCCGAGTTTTGATTATATAATGAAAAATACATTTATTTTATGAAATACTTTCAAATCAAAAGGATTTACTCTGAAAATATTTTTAAAGCATAAATGAAAATCGGTCATTTCTGGCCGACATTTTGGGGATGTCACAATATGGGATTAGTATTATTCTTGTGTTTCACATTTGCATGTTTTGACTTCCAGAATAATTGAGTTTATTAAGAATAATCGAATTATTCGAACGGGCCACAGTTGTTCATATGTTGGAAGTAGATATGAATGAAGACTGTCGTGAATTGGTGTGTGGATTGTCTAAAGAGCATTAGACATAAGCAAATGTTTGCTGCAACGTTCATGAGTGCTTATGAATATGATTTGAGCATTGGATCTAACCCACGCTCACTTGGATCACTCCATGAATTGTATCACGAGTGATTGGTGAGACGATAACATCTTATATTCTTGAAACCGAGATGTGTGAGTTGTATCTTGCAAATCGGTTGCACATTGATAATATGTAAACGTACTAGTAACTTGGTGTTATAAAACATATTGTTGTGTGTGATTTGGTTAGTGAGTGCAAGCAAGCATTGTATCAAAGTTTATCCGTTCCTTTTATCCAAAGTAGGATAAAAGCGATATCTTTGGGCCCCTCGATGGTTTAGTGATGACAAACGTAAATGCTCGGTCGGGCTAGGGCTAATTTGATTTGTTCAATTAGTCTGGCGTCATAAATCAGAAATCGAAAAGTAGTACAAAGAGAATAATTTGAAATCATATCTCATACGATATCTAGAATGGAGGAATATATGATCCCTTATCTAAGGACACGCGTATTTGATATGATCAGAGTTGACAGCGGCTTTGGAAAGCTACAATTGCAGATCGGGATCCGAAGTCATATGCAGAATAGTTGTTAGACTTATCCAAGTGGGAGACTGTTGGATTAGTGTCTAAGTCCATAACTATTTTGGTATGTACTTGACCCGATGGTGCATGGTCCTTTTGGGTTGCCTTCACCAAAGCAACTTGATTGGAGAAATAAATAGAGAGAGAGAGAGGTTATTATGATTTATTAATATGTTATAAGAATAATATATTAAAGGAGAAATCATATTTGTTTAATTAATATTGGTCAATAATTAATTAAGAATTAATTTTGTGATCAAGTGTAATTAATTAAACTAGAGGGGATGAATTGTAATTATGTGATAGTTACAAAATAAGGTGAGGATTATCTTAAATATAGGGTGAACGAATTTAAGGTGATAATGCCTTAGAATTCGACTAGGATAAGGGTTTCTAAGACTTATCTTAAGGTTGCTTGGTGGGCAAGCAACTAGATAAGGACTAAAACCCTAATCTTTACACCTATATAAACCCCCTTGGCTCATGAATTCGTGTATGACCTTCCCTAAGGCTTCTAGGGACGAATTCAATACCTCCCCTCTGTCCTCATACCTTCTCCATTTGCTCTTCGTGTTTGTAAGCCATTAGAGGAGTGACACTTGTGACTCTAAGCCTTCCAAAGTCAATTCAAGGAGGAATTAGGATTGTTATTGCTACATAACAATCAAGGTAATATCTTAAAGCTAATTGTATGTTAATATTGATTTCCATATGCTAGAAGTAGGGTTTATAGTCTTGGATTCAAAGCATGTACAATAGAGAAACCTAGATCCAAGCATTAGGGTTTGTATGAGCACATAGGATGTCTTATGACCAAAAACCCATCAGTTTAGTGATTATGATTATGAGATACGATATCACCCAGGAAAGGCTAACGTAGTAGCCGGCGCTCTAAGTAGGAAAGAAAGAGTGAAACCTTCCCGTGTGAGAGCTTTGGGAATGGTAATACAGACAAGCTTGCAATCTCAAATCATTGATGCCCAGGAGAAAGCGTTATTCAAGGAAAATCTTCCAGGCGAAACCTTACATGGTTTGGAAGAGAGATTTGAAACCAAACCTGATGGAGTTCGTTATTTCAAGGACAGGGTTTGGATTCCAAGGTTTAACGATCTAAGAGACATGGTGCTAGAGGAGTCTCATCGATCTAAATACTCAATCCACCCTGGAGCAAATAAGATGTACAAGGATCTTAAAGAGTACTATTGGTGGCCTGGAATGAAAAAGGATATTGCCTTGTATGTCAGAAAGTGTTTGACATGCTCAATAGTCAAAGCTGAACATCAAATACCATCCGGCTTGTTGCAACATCCTGAAATTCCCCAATGGAAATGGGAGCAGATATCCATGGATTTTGTTACCAAACTTCCTAAAACTGCTAAGGGTCACGACTCAATTTGGGTCATAGTGGATCGACTAACGAAATTTGCTCACTTTCTCCCCATTCGGGAAGATTTCAAGATGGAAAAATTGGCCCAAATCTACATCGAAAAAATTGTGTCTCTGCATGGTGTACCCCTATCTATCATTTCTGATAGAGATAGTCGTTTTACATCACGATTTTGGTGGATGTTACAGAAGGCACTAGGAACCAAGATAGATTTGAGCACAGCTTACCACCCTCAGACAGATGGGCAAACAGAGAGAACAATACAAACATTGGAAGACATGCTACGAGCGTGTGTCATTGATTTCAAAGGAAATTGGGATACTCATTTGCCTCTAGTTGAGTTCTCCTACAATAACAGTTATCACACGAGTATCCAATGTGCTCCATATGAAGCATTGTATGGACACAAGTGTCGTTCGCCCTTATGCTGGACAGAAATCGGAGACAGACATTTGACTAGACTCGAACTTATCCAAGAAACATCTGACAAGATTGCTATCATCAAAGATAGGCTTAAAGCTTCCAGAGATTGTCAGAAAAGTTATGCGGACAATCGTCGAAAACCCTTAGAATTCCAAGTTGGACACAAGGTACTTTTAAAAGTGTCGCCTTGGAAAGGGCTTGTACGTTTTGGTAAGAAAGGAAAACTAAGCCCTAGATATGTTGGAACCTTTGAGATCATTGAAAGGATTGATCCGGTAGCGTATAAACTCCAATTACCCCAAGAGTTAAGCGCCATTCATGACACATTCCACGTTTCCAATCTTAAGAAATGTCTAGCCGACGAAGCATTGATAGTGCCCCTGGAGGAAATTAAGATCAATGATAAGCTAAACTTTGTTGAAGAACCAATAGAAATCCTTGACAGGGAGGTAAAACAACTTAAGCGGAGTAAGATTCCGATTGTGAAAGTTCGATGGAACTCAAAACGCGGGCCGGAGTACACCTGGGAGCGTGAGGACTTCCTGAAGGAAAAGTATCCACAACTTTTCCCATGAGATGACAAACGAAGACATAGAATGAATTTCGGGACGAAATTCTTTTTAAGTGGGGGATACTGTGACAACTGTCAATTCAGGTCATTCTCGGAGTCATGCATCTTTATAAAAACCATTCATGCACAACATGTCATGGCCTAGTAGTATAAATTAGGTCAAAAATCTTGCATAAACTAGGATCCAACTAAGATCTAGGACTAATATACTTGACTCTTACGATTCGAGTAAGTTGCTTAACTACAATAGGAAATGCCAATACCATAATTAGAATGAAACTTCAAGCTTTGTTACAATTGAAAAAGGGTATAAAACCCTTAAAATAAATTAAAGTATTCTAATTACATTTCAATATGATGGTGAATATCAAACAATGTTCCAAAAACCCTAAAGAGCCAAAAATCCAAATTTATGAACCTTAAAGCTTAAAAATTATACAATATTTGGCTATAAACTTCCTAATATCAAATTTTTATTAATCAAATTATGGATTATAATCAATGAAAAAAAATTTGATTTATCATACATTAATCATAATTTATTAGTTAAAAACAAATATTTTTAAATAAATCAAGAATTACATAAAGAGGAATTTTTATAAAAATTCTTGGGTTTTATAAAAATGAAGAGGGAATTTATTTAATTTGAATTTTGGGAGGGAGAGGGCCTTTAATCCACACAAAATCCGGCCACCCTCTCCCCATGCTCTCCCTCTTCCCAAAACTTCAATCATTAAAGATCTAATCCCCACTCTTACACTTCTCTCTTCACTCTCAATCACACTCCACCCTTCTAACACTCAAACTCTCTTTCTCTCTCTCTAACTCACGAAAATCATCAGCCAAGAACACCTCTCCACACTCAAATCTTCATCCTCCAAGACTAATCTTCAAGGTAGACACAAAAATCATTCACTTTTCCTTAATTTTCTTCTTGTTTTTAAAAGGTTTTTCTTGTATTTCTCTTCCTTCTACACCATTCTTTATGAAAATTCATGAACATGTTCATGAATATCGAGTTTGATGATGATGGTGGGAGGGTTTCACCCAAGAACAACATGCATGTTGTTTAATGGTGAAATCCAAGGACCAAAACCTATGTCAAACACTAAAGTTCGGATTTTTACAAGTTTTGAAGGTTCAAACACCTTATGATTTCAAGTATTTCTTTTAAAAACATCACTATGACAAACATATGTCCATGCATGGTCTTCAAACCGTGATGCATGTGATGAACACCAAGCTAATGAGCTTGATGATCAAAGTACATTGTTAATAGTGCATGTAAACGATTTTGTCCATAAAAATATCTAAAAATTCTTTTCTGTTCAAACTAAAATTTTTCCGGACTCCCATTAAGTTAATATGAACATCTGGAAAATATCAAGAGTTTTTATAGTTTCTTTGATTTATTAAAATTGTTGCAAGAAAACAAGGGAATAAATCACATAAAATACTTCCACAGGTCTCTAAATCCGGAATAATCTCGTGGATGACCCCTATGGTGAATAATGACCCCGCACTAAATTTCATCGATTTTTGTTTCTGTTTAATATGATTTTCGATTTTCGTTTTGTTTGGGTACAATAAATCACAAAACCACTCTAGAGAGTGCGAAAATTGTATCTAAAACTTTTCGCAGCTCTTACCTGTGGTGGTAGACGTAGAAAAATAATTTCGGAATTTTTCATCATGCCTTCCTATTTTTCCCAATTTTTGGTATTTATAATGGCTTAAACATAGGAAAAATAGTTCTGATTATCCAAAATTCGTGAAAGTTTACCAGAACATCATGTTGTACAGTAGGAGGTTACATAAAAATTTTGATGATTTTTCTCTACTGTAAACTATTTTTCTCCTATTTTCTAAGGTTAAATACACTTAAATACACTTAAATACACATAAATACCCAAAACCGGATTATACAATATGAAAACCACTTTTGGTATTTTTTCCAGATTACTTAAACTGTAAATGATGTTACAAAAGTTTTTTGGTAATTTATTTTAACTGTTTATTATTTATTCTTCAATTAATGATTATTTAAGGAGATAAAACAAGGAAAAATAGAAATACCCACTGAAAAATATCTTTTATATTTTTCCAAGCCTATTTATGTAAAATAACAGTTAAATAAAAAGTTTGGGTAATTTTGGAAACTGTTTTCTATTTATTCCAATTTTTATTGGAATAAATGCTCAAAAATCATAAAATATAATCAAACAGCTTGGAAATCGATTTTTATATTTTTCCCAGCTTATTAATGTGTAATAACATTAAAATAAAAAGTTTGAGAACTTTTATCCTTTGAATGCTATTTTTCGTGAATTTATGTTTTTATAAAGGCTTAAAAATTTGGAAAATAGTTAAACATATCTAAAATTCGAGGAAAATTTTCTGGAAAACCTCTATTGTATTTAGAATGAAAAATAGAAGGTTTAACAATTTTTGTAAACTATTTGATAATATTTTACATTTTTAGGAATTTGAAACACATTTAAATGTGTTGAAACACCCTTAAATTTATATTACTAAATCTGGAAAATTAATATCCCAAAGTTGTATTAATCGCATAACTTGTAGAATTTCATCATTTCAGAAAGTGTGTGACCAATCAATATAAAATCCAATATTAGAACATAAATTGGCATTTTCACTATATGTAGAGTGTAGTATATTAGCATTAGATTTCGACATGGAAACTCACTAGTGTGTGTTTGATGTCGTAGGATCCCGTTATTAAGAAGTTGGTGTATTTCGAGGCACTACTTGTATCTACTCGAAACATTGTGAGTATTCACGCACCCCCTATTTTCAGTTTTTATGTTTTGGGGTGGAAAAGCATGTCCAGAAAAACTATTATTTGCATGTTGTATTTAAATTGATTTGTATCAAACATGATTGCTATTGTATTGCTATGTCTCTCTATGTATGTCTATGCAACACGGAACATGAGAACTTATTGTACTAAGGCCCTTCCCTTATCTCTAACCATTAACTCTTTGAGCTAATGGTCATTATGGATAGAGCTATTAGGAATTGACAACTCCTCACTCGCCCTATTGCTGGAGTGCATGATACCAAATTCATCTATGGAACGATAAGCATAGATCTCTATAGGGCTTCAGTCATAGGTTTGGTTGAGACTCATTGTTTGCTCATACACATACAAACTCGTTTCTCGTTATAGCAATAAACTTGTATTCATTAATAGCAATCAACTTTGTTTCTCATTAAAGCAATGTACTTATATTTACGAAAAGCCTTATTCAAGCTCGATTTTATAATCTTGTGAACTCACCAACTATTTTCATAGTTGACGCTCGTTTTACATGCTTTTTCAGGAAATAATTAGTAAGTGGATATAAAGATTCATCATCATAGAGCATGTTGCATCGTGTTGAAGTTATTTATGAAGTTATCTTTGAACAATGTTATTTTGGAAAAACTTGTATTTTGTTTCTTTTGAAGCTATGGGTTGTAAACTTTTAAATACTGGTATGGTGATGTATCTTTATCTTTTGCAATGAAACCGTTATCGCTGTCATATCTTGCGTTTCCGCTTTAGCGGGGTGTGACATTCATTATCATTATTCTCCCCATCAACATAATTGTCATCTATGCTTCCGTTCGACACTTTTATTTCCATTATTATTCTCCCCCTCGAAAGGATGCTCCCCCATAACATTTGAAAGTATATTCAAGTGCTCCCCCTCCACTTGTGCATCTAGCATAATTTCGCCATTAGCAGTTGTATTTGATGTAATTGTCAAATCATCAGTATGTTTCGAAGTTTTAGAAATTCGATTATCCACAACATTGACTTCAGCATTAGCAGCCATGTGTGGAACATCAAAAATTAAATCATAATCAAAATCAGATGAATTATAACTTTTAGACTCATTATTTGATTCATTAAGAATTGGTTTTTGTTTGAAACACTTTTCAACTTGTTTCACATAGTAATCGTCAAAAGTGAGATTAAACATCTCTTCAAGTTTTCGAGTTCGTTTATTCAAGACTCTGTATGCAACCAAGTTATTCGAATATCCCAAGAAAATGCCTTCATCAGACTTATCTTGAAATTTTGAAAGATTATTTTTGAGATTCATGATAAAACACATGCAACCAAAAACATGAAAAAATTTGACATTAGGTTTTCGGTTATTTATGATTTCATACGGAGTTATATTGAAATGACGATGAATAAATGATCGATTATGTGTAAAACATGATGTCGAAACGGCTTCTGGCCATAGATATTTAAGAAGATTCGCATATGTCAACATGGTTCGTGCTGCTTCGCAAAGAGACCTATTCCTCCTTTCAACCACACCATTTTGTTGTGGTGTATATGGCGATGAGAAATTATGCGAAATTCCTTTATCAGTTAAAAACGAATCAAGCACATTGTTTTTAAACTCAGAACCATTATCACTTTTGATTTTTCGAACATTCTTCTTTAAGCTCATCTCAATTTTCTTGATAAATTCGATCATTGTTTGACCAACTTCGGATTTTAACCTGAGAAAATACGCCCAAGTGAATCCTGAAAAATCATCAACAATAACCAAAATGTACCACTTCTTCTTGAGAGTTTCAACAGTCGATGGTCCACAAAGGTCAATATGAAGAAGTTCCAACGGTTCAACAATTTTCGAATCTATGACAATTGGGTGTCCTTTTCGATGCTGTTTTCCTTGTTCACAAGCTACACATAAAGTATCATTATCAAACTTTAAAACTGGTAAACCTCGAACAAGATCTTCAACTACCAACTTATTCAAATTTTGAAAGTTTAAATGTGATAAACATTGATGCCACAACCAGCTAACACCATATGGAGCTTTCGAAAGAAAAAAACTGAAGGTTTCCCAACAATAGGTTTTATGTCAAGACTGAACATATCACGATATCGTCTTGATTTCAGCAACACTTCGTTCGATTCAACATTGGACATGATACTTCCTTCTTCGTTAAACACAACCTGATTACCAGTGCCCACAACAAGTTGTGAAACACTTATCAAATTATGTTGAAGACCTTCGACATAAGCAACACCATTTACAGTATACTGTCCATTTGTTACTTCACGTATCCTTTTACTTGACATTTATGATTGTTCCTAAACTTCACAACACCAGCATTGTCCAAACTTCTAAAATCTCTCAAATTCTCCTTTCTTCCAGTCATGTGACGTGAACAACCACTATCAATGTACCATTTCTCATCATATTGCTTGTCACACAGTACCTGCAATCATTAAAAGAATTTAGGTACCCAAGGTTGCTTAGGTCCTTGGTTAATAGTTTGAAAAATTGAATGAAGTTTAGAACCTAAAGTCCAATTTTGAATTTTTTTTTGAAAGTATCAATTAAGTCAACATCATCAGTTAAAGGTATCGAAACATAATTTTTCTATAGTTTTGGACTTTCACTGACTTTCTTCTCTTTATTCTCAGTGTGTTTCTTCTTTGAAATTGGTTGCCACTTTTGAACTGGAGTATTTGATCATTTCGAAGATGAACTTCCAGATGAAGTATCATTCAAATATTATTCATACACCAGCTGAATTTGATGTTGAGAAAACTTTCATCATTGATACTTTTTTTTCCTTTCTTCTCAAGCCAATGATTAATTGTTTCCACTTCAGATACACCTTTTCTATAGGAAACTTTAATGCCTTGTTTTGCAGATGGATTCGGAAAATTTTGTTTTTGTTGAGTAAACTTTAGAATATTTTCAAATTGTCAAACATTTTCAAATTTTCGAACATTGTCAAATTTTTGAACATTGTCAAATTTTCAAACATTATCAAATTTTTGAACATTGTCAAATTTTTGAATGTTCTCCAATTGACAAATATTATCAAAATTTCGATATGTTCTATTTGTTGAAAATCTGTTTTGTTCGTTTGATGTTTTTGGAAAATATGAATTTGATGATAAAAACTTTTGTTGGATTTTTGAATGAAAATTATTTTGGTGAACTTTTGTTTGAAAATTCTTTGTAGATGACGATTTTAAAAATTTCATTGAAGTGTAAGTCCCTTAAATGTTTGTGTATCAATTAGATCCGTTCGATGGTGCGGAATCCCAATCAAACGGATGATGTCAAATAAAATAGAAGAGAAGAAGAAGAAGAATATGAAGAATCTATGTATGAATTGATTAGAATGAAGATCCGGATACAAAAGATTCACACACACAAAACTTCTCTCTAGTTTCTCTCTTGGCCGTACACTCCTTGAGTTCATCAATCTTTACTCCTCACCCCTAACACCTATATATATACAAGGGGAACATGGGCCGGAGAACATGGGCCGTAAATGGGTTTACGGCCGTCAACCTGTTTACGGCCGTAAACACCAAGCAGTTTACGGTCCAAGACACAAAAATACATTTTTCTAGAAAAGTAAAGTATAAACCATATTTTTGACCCAACAATCTCCCCCTTGGTTTACAACTTTCTTTTCTAAATGACCCAACAAGCTCCCCCTAAAAAGTAGTTGGCTTTTCGTGTTAATCTTCAATGAGAGCTTTGACTTCAACTTTAATCTTTGATGACTTCACAACTTCAAGATGAACCAGATGAATCTTTAATGAATGACTTCATCTTAAGCAGTTGGGATTTTCTTCAGAATTTGACAGTTAACGTACATTGGGTGAGAAGGCTTCTTGTAGAGATTCTTGAAAATTGGTGATTTCAGCTTGAGAATCTTCAGGGAGAACATCAGAGAGAACAAATCTTCTGGATCACTTCAGCAGGTACAACGATAGCAGCAAACTGATTGAGGAGGCTTCAATGCAATCCGTCACATAATCTTTAATTTCTGCTTCTCCTTGCTTCTGGGGTTGAAGGATTGAATGTTGAAAGAATAATCTTCATTTCTTGCTCTTTCGAATGAGAATTCTTCGATGCTCACGAACGAAGCCTTAGTTCAGAAATCTTCGACACAAACTCCATGAGTTTCATTTTCACCTGAATTAACTTTTCAAGACAAAACAAAACTAAAAGAAAACTTAGCACACAAATTAAAACAGAAACAAAAATATTTTTAGATTTTTGATTTTCTTGAACAAGAAATAAAACAGAAATAACACTATTTTTTAATTTTGAATTATTTGGTTTTTTTTGTTTGTTTTTTAAATTTTAATTCTCCCCTAATATTTAAATTAGAAGAACACTATGAACAAACTTAACAAAAACAAAAATAATAGCTAACTTTTAGAGTGATTTGGGATCAAAGTTTTTAGACAACGTTTATCCGTTTATCAGTACCTCTCCCTTCATGAATAGATCTGGTCAATTGTTGGCATTATGGTCCACTCAAACATGAAAGATTGTGACAAAATTAGGACATACTATAAGTGACAAGACAATGTGATCCCAAGTTCCTAGATAATATTCCTTAAGGACCATTCAGCTGACGACGACCAAAGATATTGTTGTCCACCTAAATTGAGCAGCGAGATCTACAGACAACCTGGTGATTGTTCAATTTTAAATGCACTAGAACGTGTTTCCCGCTCTCTGATATACCCCAATAATCAGGAACTTCCGAAGTACTCCTTACTTTAGGTGACTATGAGAGAAGTTAGATTTAGAATGAATATGCTATACACCCAGGTCGGATCTCGTCCAATCTCGCAGAGGGTGAAACATATGACTAACTGAAGTTTTAGAGGGATTGAGAAGAAGAATGATGCATATACTGTGTACCAGTTCAGATTGTATGTCACGCAAAGGAGACAGTATATGGCTAACAGATAAAAAGAATTGCATAGATAGAAGATGCATAGAGATAGAGTTGCATATGTTACAGTCCAGGTCAGATGTATTTCAATCATGCAGAGGAGGAAACATATTACTAACAGACAGAAAGAAAGAAAATAATCTTCTACAGACCTAATTTATCGGAATTCCCCAGTCACCCCATCAATTTCGTAATTAAGGAAAAAGTTCGTACATCAAGGAGGAGTTAAACCACGGTTCTAGACACAGATAATTTTAGTGTGACCGGTGGATTATCATGTATATCTCCTTGCTCAACCTATCTGTGCGTCGTATTGTCAGGCAAAATGGATCTATCGAGGTCAAGATTTTTCAAGTCTCTAGATTCGTTAAGTTCATCTATGCCTAGTCAAGTCCATTTTAAATTTTTCGTGCCTACCAGCGCATCGAACACAGAACCTAGAAAATTCAGATTCAGTCGTTTACATAGATTCAGATTGCCTGTTATCACATGAGTATATCACTTCCCAAAACATCTCATGCAAGCACATTTCATTAACACCATATTTTTGATTTTATAATTTTCTAATGTTTTTGGATTTTTTTAAATTAAAATTTTCTAATTTTTGGTTTGTTTTTATTTCTCCCCCTAAATTTGTGCATAAGAGAGAAAACGAAAGTAAATACGCAAATTTAAACTATCCTAAAACAAAGTTAGTCTTTAAAGCGAATCAGCTTAAGAAAAACTCAGTAGTATAGAGAAGAAAATTCAAGCTGTAAGTCACCGATTGAATTTGCATCCGGGAGGTCTGAGAACAGCACACGTAATCTCAGAACAGATCCAAAAAAAATTCACATCGTTAAGCACTAACCCCATGAGTGATCCCTTCCTTTCTTCCCTTTCCCGCCAGAGGACACATACTCTCAAAAAAAGGTCTGGATGTTGTACGGTTGAGAGATGTCCCCTATCATGTGCCTGGAACAGCCACTACCAACAAACCGAAGTCTGATGATATGCCTCCATAGCTGCTCCGACACAGAGCGGGAACAGTTCGTCTTTGGAACCCAGTCCATTTTGAAACTGGGTCGACCTTATTCATCAACACACGATACTTTCTCCCATGACATGTCCTTTTTATCACAAACAGAAGATGTAGAAATTTTAGAATCATTAGGAGATTGAGCCTTTGGTACCCATTGGTAGTTGGGTTTAACCCATTTCTTTTTCGATCCGATGGGTGCCTCGGCACTTGATTTGGAACATGAAGCCAATCTTCGAGATGACTTTGACTTAGCCGGTCTTTGTTTCGCTGGAGCATCTCTTGGATTTGTCTTCTTGGCAGGCATTTACTTCTTGCCATTGGGATTCAGATTCTTTTCCTTGTAGGTTTGATTCTTGGCCTTCTGCGCGTTCCAGTCACCATTGTCTGAACGTGACCTAGAAGGGTTTCTTTTGAAGTATCTCCCACTTGGCGCGTTTTGTCATCCTTGTGCGTTGTAGGGAATGTATGCGCGATTTGGACAATTTCGGGCAATGTGTCCAGGTGTTCCACAGTGAAAACAAGTCTTTTTCTTCATTGTGAAGTTATTTCTTCCTGCTCCTGGTGGCGTATCCATGCCTTGTCTCTTATTGATCCCATATGCACACTTGCGACAAGCACTATGTTGCACTAGAATTGGTGGCCTGTATTTCTCAACGGCAGGTTTGTTAGGAGTAACAGAATTCGAAGCAACAGATTTTGAGTTCAAGGAGTCATTGGTTTGTTCAGTAGTGTTCTCCTTGTTCTCATCTTCTGATACTTTACCTGCACATGAAGTAGCAACATTAGTATCTTCAACATTAATAACTCCTCCTAAAACAAATCCAACTTGTTTACCATATTGAAGATGTGCCTCCTTGTTAATTTCTTCGTGTGTCATAGGGATGGATGTGTAGTTATGATTGAAAGGTGGAGGAACACTATCATACCCTAGACCCTTGTTTTGATTATCCTTGAATTTTAATTTGGTTTCAAATAGGGACTCGACTGTCAGACTTGACGTAGTATAACTTTTAAAACTAACGTCTGTTTTTCCACACTTAATTTTCAAAGTGTCAAGTTCTTCAGTTACGACAGCAAGTTGTCTCTTAATATAGACATAATTTTCACACTTGTTGCTATACTCTTCCTAAATTTTCCTAAAGTCCTTGGTTTTTGCTTCTAATTCAGCCTTCAGGGGTTTCTGTCCTTTCCTGAGTTGATATCCTTCATATCTCAGATCCTCAACTTCTCTTTTTAATAAATCAATTTGTTCCCGAAGAAATTTAATCGTAATTTCACAAGCTGGAGTACATGTAACTTTAGTGACCGGAGTTTTTTCAGAACTCATTGTTTTTCTACACTTCAAAGCATAAGTTCTTCAATTACATCAGCAAGACTAAGATGATTGAGATCTGTTGTCTTCTTGATGATAGCCACTTTCATATCCCATGATTTCGGAAGTGAATTCAGTAGCTTTTTTTTCATCTCAAACTTAGACAAGAAGATCCCAACTATATTCATCTAAGTAGTGAGTGTGGTAAATCGTTGCAACTAAGCTTCAAGGGTTTCTCCAGGAATATAATCGAAAATGCTGAAATTTTGTCTTAACATATCTTGATGATTCTCTTTCATGTCTTTATTTCCCTCGTTGACCTCAAAAGCCATTAAAAGCACAACTCGAAGCTAAAATAAAACATAAAAGTCAAACCCTTTGATTATAAACCTCAAAAGTCAAACTTAAAAGTCAAATTTAAAAAGTTAAACTCAAAAGTCAAACTTGAAAAGTCAAACTAAAAAGTCAAAACGAAAAGCTAAATTTGAAAATTTAAAAGTCAAACGAGAAAGTCAAAGTTTAAAATCAAAGGTCAAACCTGAAAGTCAAAATCAAAATTTTAAATAAAAAAATCAAAAATAAAAGTTAAAAATAATTTTTTTTAAAACTATTTTATTATTATTATTATTATTATTATTATTATTATTATTATTATTATTATTATTTATTTATTTTTTATTTAAATTTTTTATTTTGGATGAAAAAGGAATTTAAAACTAAAAGAAATTGATTTTTGGGCTAATTTTGTCAAAATTTCGAAACTTTCAAGCGAGAAAGACGGGTTATGTTTTAAAATTCGGAGCAATGACACAAGGACCTTGCTAGCTGAGATTGTAAGGCGTTGTGTTTGTGAGCTGGAGGTCGCGGGTTCGATCCCCGACACCTGCACCTTTGCTTCCTTTTTATTTGACGTTGTTGTGCTGCGAGGAAGCTGCACCTGCGAAGTTCGGACGAAGATCGAGACTGTCGGACCACAAACTCTGAGGACCGCAAGCTCGGACCATAAACCGAAGGGCTGTGACCCTCGGGCCACAAACTCCGGACTGTAAACCTCGGGCCGTGAACTCCGAAACCCTAGCTGTCGGCCGCAAACTCCGCCACACCCTCGCAGGTTTCGACCAAAAACACCGATTTTTCGACTTTGAAGCTCCAAAACTGGATAAAAAACTTTTTTTTTTATGAAAAACACGAATAAAAAACCCCCCTTATTTTTCAGAGATCTATCCAAAAACAAAAAAATATTTCGAAAATAAGATCAAATAGTGCTCCAAATCCGACAAAATTGACTAATACAATCAAGCTCTGATACCAATTGTAAGTCCCTTAAATGATTGTGCATCAATCAGATCCGTTTGATGGTGCGGAATCCCAATCAAACGGACGATGTCAGATAAAATAGAAGAGAAGAAGAAGAAGAATATGATGAATCTATGTATGAATTGAGTAGAATGAAGATCCGGATACAAAAGGTTCACACACACAAAACTTCTCTCTAGTTTCTCTCTTGGCCGTACAATCCTTGTGTTCATCAATCTTTACTCCTCACCCCTAACACCTATATATATACAAGGGGAACATGGGCCGGAGAACATGGGCCGTAAATGGGTTTATGGCTGTAACGTAAACACCAAGCAGTTTACGGTCCAAGACACAAAAATACATTTTTCTAGAAAAGTAAAGTATAAACCATATTTTTGACCCAACAATCTCCCCCTTGGTTTATAACTTTCTTTTCTAAATGACCCAACAAGCTCCCCCTAAAAAGTAGTTGGCTTTTCTTGTTAATCTTCAATGAGAGCTTTGACTTCAGCTTTAATCTTCGATGACTTCACAACTTCAAGATGAACCAGATGAATCTTCAATGAATGACTTCATCTTAAGCAGTTGGGATTTTCTTCAGAATTTGACATTTAACGTACATTGGGTGAGAAGGCTTCTTGTAGAGATTCTTGAAAAATAGTGCTTTTAGCTTGAGAATCTTCAGAGAGAACATCAGAGAGAACAAATGTTCTGGATCACTTCAACAGGTTCATTGATAGCAACAGAGTGATTGAGGAGGCTTCAATGCAATCCGTCGTATAATCTTCAATTTCTGCTTCACCTTGCTTTCGGGGTTGAATGATTGAATGTTGAAAGAATAATCTACATTTCTTTCTCCTTTGAATGAGAATTCTTCGATGATCATGGATGAAGCTTTGGCTCAGAAATCTTCGACACAAACTCCATGAGTTTCATCGTCACCTGAATTCACTTTTCAAGACAAAACAAAACTAAAAGAAAACTTAGCACACAAATTAAAAGAGAAACAAAAATATTTTTAGATTTTTGATTTTCTTCAACATGAAATAAAACAGAAATAACACTATTATTTAATTTTGAATTTTCTGATTTTTGTTTGTTTGTTTTTTTTTTTAATTTTAATTCTCCCATAATATTTAAATTAGTAGAACACTATGAACAATCTTAACAAAAACAAAAATAATAGCTAACTTTAAGAGTGATGTGGGATCAAAGTTTTTAGACAGCCTTTATCCGTTTATCAGTACCTCTCCCTTCATGAATAGATCTGGTCAATTGTCGGCATTGTGGTCCACTCAAACACGAGAGATTGTGACAAAATTAGGACATACTATAAGTGACAAGACAATGTGATCCTATGTTCCTAGATAATATTCCTTAAGGACCATTCAGCTGACGACGGCCAAAGATATTGTTGTCCACCTAAATTGAGCAGCGAGATCTACATACAACCTAGTGATTGTTCAATTTTAAATGCACTAGAACGTGTTTCCCGCTCTCTGATATACCCCAATAATCAGGAACTTCCAAAGTACTCCTTACTTTAGGTGACTATGAGAGAAGTCAGATTTAGAATGCATATGCTATACACCTAGGTCGGATCTCGTCCAATCTCGCAGAGGGTGAAACATATGACTAACTGAAGTTTTAGAGGGATTGAGAAGAAGAATGATGCATATATTGTGTACCATGTCGGATTGTAAGTCACGCAAAGGAGACAGTATATGGCTAACAGATAGAAAGAATTGCATAGATAGAAGATGCATAGAGATAGAGTTGCATATGTTACAGTCCAGGTCAGATGTATTTCAATCACGCAGAGGAGACAACATATGACTAACAGACAGAAAGAAAGAAAATAATCTTCTACAGACCTAATTTATCGGAATTCCCCAATCACCCCATCAATACCGGAATTAAGGATAAAGTCCGTACATCGAGGAGCAGTTAAAACACGGTTCTGGATATAGATAATTTTAGTGTGGCCGGTGGATTATCATGTATATCTCCTTGCTCAACCTATCTGAGCGTCGTATTGTCAGGCATAATGGATCTATCTAGGTCAATATATTTCAAGTCTTTAGATTTCTTAAGTTCATATATGCCTAGTCAAGTCCATTTTAAATCTTTCGTGCCTACTAGCGCATCGAACACAGAGCCTAGACAATTCAGATTCAGTCCCTTACACAGATTCATATTGCCTATTATCACATGATTATATCACTTCCCAAAACATCTCCTGCAAGCACATTCCATTAACACCATATTTTTAATTTTTTGATTTTCTAATGTTTTTGGAATTTTTTTTTTAAATTAAAATTTTCTAATTTTTATTTTGTTTTTATTTCTCCACCTAAATTTTTCCATTGGAGAGAAATGAAAGTAAATGCGTAAATTTAAACTATCCTAAAAGAAAATTAGTCTATAAAGCGAATTAGCTTAAGAAAAACTCAGGAGTATAGAGAAGAAAATTCAAGCCGTAAGTCACCGATTGAATTTGCATCCGGAAGGTCTAAGCACAACACGCGTAATCTCAGAACAGATCCAAAATTTTTTCACATCGTTAAGCATTAACACCATGAGTGATCCCTTCCTTTCTTCCCCTTCCCGCAAGAGGACACATACTCTCAAAAAAAGGTTTGAATGTTGTACGGTTGAGAGATTTCCCCTATCATGTGCCTGGAACAGCCACTACCAACAAACCAAAGTCTGATGATATGCCTCCATAGCTGCTCCGACACAGAGCGGGATCAGTTCATCTTTGGAACCTAGTCCATTTTGAATATGGGTCGACCTTATTCATCAACACATGATACTTTCAACCATGACATGTCTTGTTTATCAAAAACAGAAGATGTAGAAATATTAGAATCATTAGGAGATTTAGGAGATTGAGCCTTTGGTACCCATTGGTAGTTGGGTTTAACCCATTTCTTTTTCGATCCGATGGGTGCCTCGGCACTTGATTTGGAACATGAAGTCAATCTTCGAGATGACTTTGACTTAGCTGGTCTTTGTTTCTTTGGAGCATCTCTTGGATTTGTCTTCCTAGCAGGCATTTCCTTCTTGCCATTGGGATTCAGATTCTTTTCCTTGTGGGTTTGATTCCTAGCCTTCTGCGCGTTCCAGTCACCATTGTCTGAACGTGAACTGGGAGGGTTTCTTTTGAAGTATCTCCCACTTGGCGCGTTTTGCCATCCTTGTGCGTTGTAGGGAACGTATGCGCGATTTGGACAATTTCGGGTAATGTGTCCAGGTGTTCCACAGTGAAAACAAGTCTTTTTCTTCATTGTGAAATTATTTCTTCCTGCCCCTGGTGGCATATCCATGCCTTGTCTCTTATTGATCCCACATGCACACTTGCGACAGGCACTATGTTGCACTGGAATTGGTGGCCTGTATTTCTCAATGGCAGGTTTGTTAGGAGTAACAGAATTCGAAGCAATAGATTCTGAGTTCAAGGAGTCATTGTTTTGTTCAGTAGTGTTCTCCTTGTTCTCATCTTCTGCTACTTTACCTGCACATGAAGTAGCAACATTAGTATCTTCAACATTAATAACTCCTCCTAAGACAAATCTAGCTGGTTTGCCATAAACCATGAATGGTTCGTTGGCAATCTCCTCTTTTGTCAAAGGGTGATACTGATATGCGTGATTGAAAAGAGGAGGTACATTATCGTATCCTAAACCCTTTTGTTGGTTTTGTTTGAACTGCAGGCAATGGTCAATCATATTGGAAACTACCTCTCTTGATACATCAAACCTTTTAAAATCAAAATTGGCAGTTTCAAATTTCCCTTTTAATGTATCAAGCTTAGTAAGTAACTCAACATTTTGTCTCTTAATGTAGTCATAGTTTTCACATTTATTACTATAGTCTTCCTGAAGTTTCCTAAAGTCTTTGGTTTTTGCTTCTAATTCAGCCTTCAGGGGTTTATGTCATTTCCTGAGTTGATATCCTTCATATCTAAGGTCCTCAACTTCTCTTTTTAATAAACCAATTTTTTCACAAAGAATTTTAATTGTATCTTCACAAGATGGAGTACATGAAACTTCATTGACGAGGATGTTTGTGGAACTCATTTTTTTCCACATTTCAATGCATCAAGCTCTTCAATTACATCAACAAGACTATGATGATTGAGATCTTTTGTCTTCTTGATGACAGCTACGTTCATATCCCATGATTTCGGAAGTAAATTCAGTAGCTTTTTGTTTATCTCAGATTTGGTCAAGAAGATCCCAGTTACATTCATCTCAATAGTGAGTGTGGTAAATCGCTGCAACTGAGCTTCGAGGGTTTCTCTAGGGATATAATTGAACATGTTAAAGTTTTATCTTAACATCTCCTAATGACCCTCTTTCATGTCTTTATTTCCTTCGTTGACCTTAAGAGTCATTAAAAGCACAACTAGAAGCCAAAATCTAAAAATCAAACCCTTTGACTACAAACCTCAAAAGTCAACCTTAAAAGTCAAATTTAAAAAGTCAAACTCAAAAGTCAAACTTGAAAAGTCAAACCGAAAAGCTAAATTTGAAAATTTAAACGTCAAACGAGAAAGTCAAAGATTAATGTCAAAGGCCAAACTTGAAAGTCAAAGTCAATTTTTTAAGACAAAAGTCAAAAATTAAAAACTATATTTTTTAGTATTATTATTATTATTATTATTAATTTATTTTTTATTATTTTTTTAAAATTATTTTATTATTAATATTATTATTATTATTTATTATTTTATTTTAATTTTTTTTATTTTGGATGAAAAATGAATTTAAAATTAAAAGGAATTGAATTTTTGGTTAAAAGTGTCAAATTTCGAAATTTGGAACCGAAGAGGAGTGCTTTTGAATAAATAATGTGAAGGAAAGCAACGAAGATGATGCTAGAGGTCTTGGTTAAGGCGTTGGTCGATGAATCAGATGTCTCGAGTTCGATTCTCGGCAGCCCCCAAACTTGTTTCCTGTTTTTTATATATGTGAAGCGAGGTGAGGAAGACAGCTACGAAGTGAGGACGAGGACCGAGGTGCGAGGCAAAGACCGAGACTGCTGGACCGCAAACTTCGAGGCCGTAAGCTCGGACCGTGAACCCCGGGCCGTGAAATCCGAAACCCTAGCCGCCGGCCGCAAACTCCGCCACACCCTCGCAGGTTTCGACTAAAAACACCGATTTTTCGACTTTGAAGCTCCAAAACTCAATCAAAAACCCTTTTTTATGAAAAAACACGAAGAACAAACCCCCCTTATTTTTTAGTGATCTATCCAAAAACGCAAGAATATTTCAAAAATAAGATCACAATTATGCTCCAAATCTGACAAAATTGACTGATACAACCAAGCTCTAATACCAAGTGTAAGTCCCTTAAATGCCCGTGATCAATCAGATCCGTTTGATGGTGCGGAATCCGAATCAAACGGATGATGCCAAATCAAATAGAAGAGAAGGAGAAGAAGAATAATATGAATCTCAATGTATTGATAAATAGAATGATGATTCCGGATACAAGAGATTCACACACACTTGTTCTTCTCTCTATCTGGGCCGTACACTCCTTCGTGTTCATCAATCATTACTCCTCACCCCTAACACCTATATATATACAAGGGGAACATGGGGCGGAGAACATGGGCCGTAAATGGGTTTATGTCCTTAAACCTGTTTACGGCCGTAAACACCAAGCAGTTTACGGTCCAAGATACAAAAATACATTTTTCTAGAAAAGTAAAGTATAAAACATATTTTTGACCCAACATGAAGTATTTTGAGAACCAGAAGAATTTGATTGATCAAGATTTTTTTTATTCAGATGAGTTGAAAACCTTGTTGGTGCATGTTTAGCCAAACCAATTTCAAACATTTTCTTGGCTGGTATTTTTGACTGCTTTTCAGTTGACACTACTTGCCAAAAAAAATTCTTTCTTGCCTGTCTTTTCGAAATTCCTTTTTCTTTCGAAAATTTTTCAACAAGATTCTTAAATTCATGTGTATTAAGTTTTACAATCTCATTTGTTTCATTAGATGCTTGAGTCAAATTTTCTTTTGTAATTTCTTGTTTTTCAACCAATTTTCGTTGTGGTTTGTGGCTTTGAAAAACATACAAATTCTTGGTTAGATTTTTTTCAACAGTGCTTTCATTTGAAAATAATCCTTCGTCTGATGTTTTCTTGTTATCTTCTTCAATTATTCTATTAAAATCCGGTCTGATCTTTTCAACATTCCTGGTAGTGACAAACACCTGATTTGGAAATACAACATCATTTGTGCATTTGAAATTTGGATACACCACAATGTTTGTTTCTAAAAAATAAGCACCTTTTTCTGATAACACTTTGTCGAACTATTATGTGTCTCCAAACACTTGATCAACTACAATTCGTTTAACTGTTGCTTTGTTCGAAACATTCTTTTCTATTTCAGAATTGTTTCACACTTCGTCTTCATTCTCATCATCACTACTATCTGTTTGACGATCTCGTACACTCACATGATCAAAGTCAAAAAATTTCGAAGTAGAGGGTTTGTTAGTGTCATCCTCAACCATCGAATCATCACAGATTTCTTTACATTTTGACTTAGATGTGACATTAATGATAGATTACTGAGAACAATCGATACTTTCCTCCTCCGTAATTCCACTGATTTCGCTAAAACTATCAGAATTATCTTCGATATCAGCAAAATTAAATTTAGAGTCAAGTTTCGAATTCTCAGTTCTTTTCAAAATCTTGAGTTGTTCACTTTTGGATAACGTTTCATTCACTATTTCAACAAGTTCATCAGCATTCAAATATTTATCTATTTGAACAATACTATAAGCAAATAGATTATCAGGCACTTTATCGAATTCTACTATGGTTTTCTCACAGTCATAGGAAAAACTATTGACTTTTTCTCTTTCAAAAACAAGAAAAGGCAATACCTTCCTATGTTATTCTTTGCTTATTTCAGACAAATGATGCAATGAAGTCAATTTTGCATATAATCTTTTTGCTGAATTACAGTAAATGTTTCTTTGTGCAAGCAACATTCGAACATCCTTATCTAGAGATTCCCTATCATTATTCAATTGTAATTCCAGATACTCTATCCTACTTCATTTCGAATCTAGCCATTTCTGAGTCTCTAGCAATTGGATGCTTAGTTTCTTAGCTTCATTACTAGCAGACACCACAATTGTATCAAAGTAAGCAACAGTATCATCAAATGAAATTATTTCAGAATCATAAGCTTGTAAATGAATGTTAAAAGATTGAAGAATAGAACATACCTTCGTAGTCATTGGTGATTTGTCTCCAGATTTGGTCATGAAACAACAACTAGTCACCATTTCTTCCACATTTTCTTCATATTGTGCAAACATGGCACATGCGTCGGATTACGCATCTCTTCATCATCAGATCCTGAAGACCAGATCTGATAGAACTCATCTTCCTCACCTTCTCCTTTTGCAACCAATGACAACCCTTTTGATTTTGTTCAAATCTCTTCCAGTTTCTATACATAGTATGCTTCGCCCTTAACTTTGTTCTTTTTCTCTTCCTTCTTACGAAGAATGCAATCATTATCCAAATGATTTGCTCCGTTGTAGTAATGACAGTCAATGTCCCAATCTCCCTTAAGTTTCTTCTCAATTTTAGCTTCAGATGCTTTCACCTCATTCTTCTCGAATTTCTTCTCTTCCTCTCCCACAAACTTATTGACGAAACTTCCTTTCACATCACTTTGCTTCATCTTCGAATTGAAAGGTTTCTTGAAAAACTTTTTAACTCGGTTATTCAAGTAAAAAGCAATCGATTCATCATCATAATTCATTATAAAGCCTTCTTCATCAGAGTGAACTTTCTCAACTACTTATTTCTCACAAACTTTTGAAACAAGAGCTAAAGGTCCTCCGATGCTAAGTTTCGACTCTTCAGCCATCTCATTCACTTCACTTTCGTGAGTTTTCAATTAACTATACAAATGATTCAGAGATGAAGTATCAAAGCTTTGTTGATTCTTCACCATCATGCTGACATTCCTCCACTCCTTACGAAGTCCCATCACAAAAGTGAGGTTGAACTCCATTAATGACCTTGTGATTCCATAACGATTGCATCTATAGATCAGTTCATTAAGACGATCATAGTAAACTTCAATCATTTCATTCTCCTTTTGTTTGAACTCTTTCAGCTCCACAAGACAACGCTTAACAGAATTTATCTTCGTCTTCTCACTTCCCTGATATTTTTCTTTCAGAGCATTCCAAATATCCTTTGCAGTTTTACAACCACGAACGTAATTGCATACAACAGGTGGCAATGAACCTGGCGATTCTCTTAAACAACGGGTTTTTTTTTCTTCAGCCTGGTGGTTTGATCAGCAACAGCATGTGTTGATCCAGATGATCCAATCTTTTGAAAATTTGATGGAGGTTGAGCGATTCCTTTAATGCAGCTCCAGTGTTCTTTGTCCAATCCGTTCAAATAATCTTCCATTCGATCAGCCCACTGATCATAGTATTCTGGAATCAACATAGGAATCTTCGTAGAAGATCCTAACAGATGAGAAAATGAAGTCATCGTGTTCATGTTGAAATTCGTCATGAATGTAAGAATGAGATTTTTCTTAAAAACTTGAAGAAATTTGAAATTGGATGAATGATATGATCAGAAAATCAAAATCAGTTACTCGATTACACAATTCAAATACAGAATCAAATCAAAACTGGAGATCAGCGATGATTTTCTGAATCAAATAGTGCTGAAAATTTTGAGACAAACTTGTGACTCAAAAACTAGAGATTCAAAAGAAAATCAGATCCTTGCAGTAATGATTCCTGCTTTGATACCAATTGATGAAGTATTGAATCGAGAACTGTAAAGTAAATCAGAGTAATTGAGTAGATGAACAACGAGAGTAAATAGAATCTGGTTTCAGCTCATATTATGCTTTCAATGTTTACAGAGAGAAAGTAGACAAGAAGTATATCCAGCCTCTTATCTAACTCTAAGTAAAGCTCTTATTTATAGGAGTACACAAAAGCATACAACAAATTATAAGGACTAAACAATAAGTTTTGACATAAAGTGCCTTGTAAAATAACATTACAGACTTCGACATATTACAACCAAAACTTCGACCCCTACAGTTGGCCTCTAGTTATAGGCAAAAAATATGACTCTCACGTCGTCAGCCATATAAGCTCATGTCGTGAGTTTATCCGGGTCAGCTCGAAGGCTTGATCATGTCGTGAGATTATCCCCTACAGTTCTAGGCTTGAGAGGTGTCAATCAATTACCTCACGTCGTGAGCATGGTCAGACCTCAAAGTTTGTGTTCCAAACTTCAAAAATTCCTATATTTTGCATACAACCTTCATTTTTGATGTTCTTCATATCCACACGTAGGTGAGACCATTCTCTACAACTTTTGTTTAGACTCCGTCGACTAATTTTGACTTTGTTTTTAAAGTTATATTTTTAATAGGTCGGGATAGGAAAAGTCCATTAAAAATTCATAACTTCTTCATTCGGCATCTGTTTTTATCTGTCCTTTTACCGTTGAACTACTATTGATGAGATATTTGATTCTCATGTAGGTTGTGTCGGCTAAAGATTGCTTGATTTATAAACCGAATTTTGGGGTTGTATATTGATATGTCCAATCCTTAGAAAAATCATAACTTCCTCATACGAAGTGAGATTTAGACGTTCTTTTTATGCACGCTCTCGGTTTATCGTATACTACGACTTTAATTTAGATCACTAAGGCTAAAAAGTAATTTATTGTAAACTTACTTTTTACGTCATATAGTGTCATGCAGGTTCTGTCGTTAAACTTTGATAGGTCATAACGTTTCGCTCGAAACTCTGTTTTCGATGAGGTTCTCACCTATACGTTTCTAACAAAATAATTTACGACTTTCAATAATATCAGTTTTACTTATTTCCAACTTAAATGTTATATTTTCGTTAATTTCAATAGTTGGCTTTTTGATCTGAATCACATAAGACTTCCCATCACTTCCAACACTTTCCGAATGATTCTAAACATAGTTTTACTTCAAATCTCATAAAACTATCTTGTTAGAAATCAATGCTCAAAACCATATATTATTTAATAATATTAACTTTTAAACTCACAAATAAACAAAACACAATAACTGAACACAGTTATGAACGTGTATGTTACAAATACCTCCTCCTTTTGAGGATTTCGTCCCCAAAATCACAATGATTTAAACAAATAGGGATATTTTACTCTTATCTCATTCTTATTTTCCCAAGTATAATTTGGGCCTTGATGATGTTTCCACTTAATAAGCACTAACTCCACTTCTTTATTATGTAGATCAACCGTTCTCTTGTTTATAATATCTTCGGGCTCTTCTACATATCTGCATTTATTATCCAGTTTCACCTCGGATAACGGAACTGTTTCATCATATATTCTCAAGCATTTACGCAGATAACTCACATGAAACACATCATGAATACCTGCCAAATTTTTGGGAAATTCTAAACGATATGCTTGCTTACCAATTTTGTCGATTATTTCGAAAGGACCAACAAATCTAGGACTCAATTTTCCTTTCTTCCCAAATCGCATAATTCCTTTCCATGGGGATACCTTTAGCATTACGAAATCACCCACGTGGAATTCTATGGATCGTCTTCTCTTTTCTGCATAGAACTTTTGTCGATCCTGGGCCGCTTTCATTCTTTCTGGTACAATTTGAATCTTATCAGTGGTGTCTTGAATCATTTCAGGGCCACCAAGGATTTTCTGTTCTACATCACGCCAACATAATGGAGTACAAAATTTATGCCCATATAGTGCTTTATATGGTGGCATTTTGATCAAAGTGTGGTAACTGTTATTATATGAAAATTCAACAAGAGGTAAGTATTTATCCCAGTTACCACCGAACTCCAATACACATGCATAAAGCATATCTTCTACTGTTTGGATTTTTCTCTCCGTCTAACCATCTGTCTGGGGCTGATAAGATGTGCTGAGAGCAACCCAATATCTTAATTCACATTGCATACTTGCCCAAAAATGAGAAGTGAAGCGAGTATCACGATTAGAAATAGTCTTTAGTGGCACACCATGTCTCGCAACAATTTCGTCCAAGTATACTTGTGCGTATTTTTCCATTGGAACTGTTTCACGCATGGCAAGAAAACATGCACTCTTAGTCCGCCGATCGACAATTACCCAAATGCTATCATTTTGTCTTGCAGTCCTTGGCAATTTGGCAATAAAATCCATGGATAGCTCTTCCCACTTCCACATGGGGACACTAATACCTTCTGGAATTTCATATGGCTTTTGGTGCTTAGCTTTGACTTTTAAGCTTACTGAACAGTCATGCATGTATCTTCCAATGTCTCTCTTTAATCTAGGCCACCAATAATCAGCTCGTACATCATAGTACATTTTACTAGTACCAGGATTTATTGATAGCTTAGACTTATGAGCTTCATCTAAAATCTTCTATCGTAATCCACCAATCTTTGGAATCCATAGCCGATTCTTAAATACTTTCAATCTGCATTGACCATCAAGTAAAATATCAGCATAATGTACCATCCCTTCCATCTTAACATTTTTTGGCTTTAAGGCTTCTACTTTTCATTTTTCTAGCTCATCAAGAATAGTGAACTTTAGTGTCGTGTGAGTAATAACATAACACACACTATTATGATAAACCTTTTTGCTAAGTGCATTAGCAACTACATTGGCCTTTCCAGGATGATATAAGATTTCACAGTCATAGTCTTTGATCAGCCCCATAGCTCGCTGTTGTCTCATATTGAAAGTTTACTGACTGAATATATACTTGAGACTTTTGTGATCGGTAAACAGTTAGCATTTTGTACCAAAAAGATCATGCCTCCAAAGTTTTAGGGCAAATACTACTGCAACGAGTTTGAGGTCATGAGTGGGATAATTCTTTTCATAAACTTTCAGTTGTCTAGAAGCATAGGCTATTACTCTACCATGTTGCATCAACACATAACCGAGTCCCAACCTTGAAGCATCGCTATACACAGAAAAATGATTATCAGCTTCTGGAAGTGATAAGATCGGAGCACGAGTCAAAAGATCTTTTAATGTTGAGAAAGATTTTTCTTGGGCTTTACTCCATTCAAACTTTGCTTCCTTTCGTGTGCGACTTTTGAGAGGTACATCTATATGTGAAAAATATTTAATGAATCTTCGGTAATACCCCGTAAGACCTAAGAAACTGCAAATTTCAGAAGCATTATGGGGCGCTTCCCAAATCTCAATGGCTTCAATTTTGGTAGGATCTATTAATATACCATCACCATAAATCACATGGCCGAGAAATTGAATTTGGCGAAGAAAAAAATTCACATTTTGAGAATTTAGCATATGGTTTCTCCTTTTGAAGAAGCTCTAATATTTCACGAATATGAATGGCATGATTAGCTTTAGACTTGGAATAGATTAGAATATCATTAATAAATACGATGACAGATTTATAAAGCATTGGAAAGGATACCCGGTTTATCATATCCATGAATACATCAGGAGCATTTGTCAAACCGAATGACATGACAAGGAATTCGAAATGCCCATAACGAGTACGAAAAGTAGTCTTTGGTACATCCTGTTTGTGTGCTTTCAACTGATGATAGCCAGACCTCAAATTAATCTTCGAGAAATAGCTAACACCCTGAAGTTGATCAAACAGATCGTCTATGCGAGGTAGTGGGTATTTGTTTTTAATAGTTACCTTATTTAGCTCGCAGTAATCAATACACATTCGCATCAACCCATCCTTCTTCTTGACAAAGAATACTAGAGCACCCCAAGGCGGTACTCGGTCGAATAAAGCCTTTGTCAAATAATTCATGCAGTTGAATCATCATCTCTTTCATCTCATTTGTTGCAAGACGATAAGTTGTCTTTGCAATCGGAGATGCACCAGGCATAAGGTCAATTCGGAATTCTACTTGCCTATTCAAATGAAGTCCAGGCAAATTATCGGGGAAAACATTAGGATATTCGTTAACAACGGGAACACCATTTATAGTTTTCTTCCCTCTTTTGAGATATCAACTGTATAGGCTAGATAAGTAGAACACCCCCTTCGATATAAATTTATGAGCTTTTAGGAAATAGATTATTTTTAAGATTTTAAGTCTTTGTTCAACATAGACATAAATAGGATTCCTCCCTTCGATAGGAATGTGTACCGTCTTTTCGTAGCACAAGAGTTTTGCATGGTTCTTTGACAACCAATCCATGTCGAGAATGATATCAAAGTTAGGCAAGAAGATTGGAATCAGGTTAGCAAGAAAATTTTAAACTTAAATTTCTATGACACTGTTGAATCATAAAAAGTGACCCTCTTGAACTTCAGCTACCGAAGTCATCAAGCCCCCGCAATCAAGTTTCTTTATCAGCAATCGCTACCGCAGTCTCTACCTACCGCAGCCTCTTTACTAGATTACTTTATTTGTCTTTTTGTAATACTCTCTGTTGTCCAGTATGCCTTGCATGGCTACTCTTAGAGATGTAATCTAGTGTACTTCATGAGTTTCTATAAATATAGCTCATTCTCTTGTATTAAAAAACACACGTCTAATTCTGAATTGCAATCCCTGAAGTTATCTTTTCTATCTCTCTTACTCACTCTTCATACTCTCATAATCGATTACAATCTCTTTGTGGAGCAAGTCTTTTGAGACTTAATCACTAAGTTTGATCTCACTTATTAACTTGGTTTGAATGCATCCCTCGTTATGAATCAGCTTAAGTGTATACTTGATATAACAATTGTAGTCATTTAGATTTCTTTAATTTTCCGCAACTAACTATCTAACCATCTAACTCTAAATATTATTGTTGAGCTTTTAGATCCTTCGAGATTAACTATTCCACAATATAGTTGTTCTAACGTTTTTTGAAGTTTGTCTCAAAGTTTTTCTCTCAAAAATTGGTATCAGAGCCATAGTGGTTGCTTTTTGAAAATCGGAACTCTGATTTTTCGAAGAGCCTTCTATACCACTGAAGCTCATTTATTAAACAAAAAAACTTCAAAAAATATGGCACGATCGTTATCTCTAAATGTTTCCAACAGTGTTGGTGGTTCTAATCGAGCCCCAATACTAGTTGCAAATGAATATCATCACTAGTCACAAAGAATCGAAAGATACTTAAGGAGACTTGGTAGAGATGTATGGCGATCCGTAGAAGAAGGACCACATGTCCATGTCCTTACACCAGTCCAAACTGACGGAGCCACAATAAGACTAGAAGGACGTCAACCAGCTATGAACCGTCCCGTCAAGAATGATCTCAATAAAATGGAAAATGATGTTGTTGCTTTTTATGAAATCTCCTGTGGAGTTGCTCCCAACAACTTCGATATTATCATAAATTGCAAATCAGCAAAAGAGATCTGGGATATTCTCAAGAATCTGTACGAAGGCTCAGAACAAGCACAAGACAAGAAGCTTACAACTGCACTCAATGAGTTCAACAACTTCAAAGCTCATACATGCAAAAGTTTGGAAGACTCCTTCAAAAGGTTCAAACTAATTGTCACCAAGTTATCCAATGTGGGAACCATCCACAGTAACCATGAAACAAATCTTCAGTTTCTTAATGGTTTGGGAAGACATTAGACTACTGCAAAGATGATAGTTCAAGGGGATAGAAAGATTCATTCCTTGTCACTCTACAAACTCAATAGGGAACTCCAAACACAGGAATCCATTGTACTCAAAGACTGTGCTGACTTCGGAGGACCTCTTGCTCTTATAGCACAAACTCTACATAATCAATTTTACTCTTCCTCGTATGAAACTTCACCACATTCATACGAAGCTGATTCATAGTATGATGATGAAGAAAAATTTCAAAAGGCAATTGCTCTCGTCAGCAAACAATTCAACCGACTACCACCTCACTCTTTTTGCAAAAATCAACAATTTAAAAAACCACCCTTTAATCGTAACCTCAACCCACAAAACCATATCTCTCATTATTCTAGAAGTTCTCATCCACCACCGCAATCGCAAAATTCTCAACCAAAGGAAGCACCGCAGTCTACTCAAACCACTGACTTCGGTACTCCCTCAGAAGACAAGACTGATGTTGTAGTTTGCCACAAATGCAACAAAGAGAATCACTTTGCAAGAGATTGTAAGGCCAGTGTAGTTAAAGACAGAGCATTCTACCTTATAATGGCTCAAGAGTTGGAAGAAAAGGAGAAAGCAAGGGCATACGTGTCACACCCCGAAAACCTAAGGCAGAAACATTCCCGGGGCGGACTCCACGTTGAGTATCAAATCCAATGTACATAGTAAGCAAAGTAAACAGCCATTACATTACAAATGCAAATTTACATTTGTTCAAAAGTAAAGTGCTACAAGTGTTATACATATGTATATATGAACAAAAGTAGAGAAGAGTCTTCTATACGCTCCGTCTTCTCCAAAAGATTCGGGGGGTACCTGTCTATTATGGACCTGAGAATACAAGCAGTTTGAAAATCAGCATAAAGCTGGTGAGTTCATAAGCGGTTTTGTTTTTATGAAAATGTACGAGTTTCCTTTTTGTTTCTGAAAATTTTTACGACCCAAGAAAATCCCATATTTTCTTAAAAGTAAGGTTTGATTAACTGTTAGGTTACACGGTTCTGGTTATGATTAACTGTGATCCCAGGAAAATCCTATATTTTCCTAATGTGAAAGATGTATATTGAAAACCTGGTTATCCTTGTAATGTGTGTGTTAGTTCACCAACCCAAAATGTAATGTAAAAGATGTAAACTGAAAACATGATTGTTCTTGTGAATTGTAAAGTTTAGTTATTTAAATTGTTGCACGTTTCTGGTTCTGTACTACTACTGTTACCCCAGGAAAATCCTATATTTTCCTAAATGTGTGTGAAGTGTTATTGAATTTAAAAGTAATGTACAAGTATCTACCATACTTAAAGTGTGTGTGTGTGGAGTCTCCTGAAAGTCTGATTACCTTTAAATGTGCATTAGTTTTAAAACATATATAAAACTAATAAATACGTGCAAAATGTTCATAATCTTGATTGCGAGTCCTTAACCATACTTCAGACTAGATATGACTCGAGCCGTGATCAGTATCTTTTTATGACTTTTGTCACCCTTGAACCTTGCGGTTCGACTGTAGCTAGCAGCCAGGTGCGGGATAGTCAGTCCCGTATAGATCTATACACTCAAGTCACGTTCTCCCTCCTGGAGATTCTGGTTACAGGGATAGTCCTCCACTCTCGTGCCAAGGGATGTGTTACAAAGGACATGTCTCCAATCTTTATGATTACTCTTTACTCTCGCGTCTAGGGAGAGTAGTATCTATGACTGACTAAGTTCTAATGATACTTGTCCTTCACACTCGATCCTAACGGGTGTTTTATTAAGGACAATACAAATATTCTATGATTTCCATCAGTAAAAGTGTGAACAATCAAGAGTGTGAACAATCAATTGTGAAGTATAAAGTGTAACACTATATAATAAGAATTGAAATAGGTTTGAAGAACAATTCTATAAGTTAAACCGTTTGTTAATATGTTTTCAATTCTTAAAAGTGTACGGATTATGAAACCATCTAAATGAAATAATGAATTTAAGTACAAGATATTCCTGTACTTTTTCTTGTATTCCCCCCTGAAAACATTGAAAAACCATTGAAAAAGGGTAGGGGTATGAACTCACCAGACGAGGAAAGGTGTCGACTAGGATGCTAAACGTTGTATCGAAGCTTGAAAACGTGTGAGATTCCTATGTAATATGAAACGATACACAAATGTTTCTAATTAGACTTTAAATCACTAATTAGATAAGCTTCTACACTCCAAGACACGAAAACACTATAGTTAGGTGTTAGGAGTGGTCCGGGTAGCATCTAAGGGTGTGTAGGGCATAGATAAAGAGTTTACTCTTCAAAAGTAATCCCTGAGGGGAGTTTATAGTCCTATGACCATATTCCCATGAGTTTACGGTCGTAAACTCATGGGTGATGTGTTCTTAGATGCTAAATGTTCTTACAATGCACAACGGAAAGTTCTAGGGTTGATTCTATGGCTTAGGAAGTAATTGGGACTTGAAAGGGCTTTAGAAAAGGAGTTTACGGTTTATGAAGATGCTCTTGGGGATTTTACTACCTTAAACACATGAGCTTACTACCTTCAACTCATGTTTGTCCATGAATCATGCGTTTTTGTGGTTGAAGGTTAAGCATACAAGGTTCTAGGTTCAATTCCAAGCCATACAAGGTTTTAATGGCACTTTAACACCCATTTGAAGAGTTTATGGTCTAAGAACTTGAGTTTATGGTCTAAGAACTTGATTTTATGATCTAAGTACTTGATTTTACAGTATAATAATGTTCTTGGACCGTAAACTCTAGTTTGTCCCATTTATGTATGTTTTCGCGCGTTTCCTGAAGGGTTATAAGGTTCTATGCATTCATGGAGGTTCATTGGAGGTGTTTAGGGGCAAACTAACACCCTAAAAGGTGTTTAAGGTCTATGAATGAGGGTTTACGGTCCAAGCATGTTCTTGGACCATAAACTCATGTCCATGCCTCATTTGGTGTGATTTTGGGGTCCTAAGCTCATGCATGCAAGTCTAGAGGTCTTATCTAAGCACTAGAAGTGATTTGGAGGAGTTTTGGGGCTTCAAAACTCTCTTTAGGGTAGTTCACGGTTTTGGGAGGGTCCCCAAACCGTAAACACATGTTCATGGGTGTTTTTGGGTGATTCAAACATAGATTTTCATGCCAATCAAGTTAGATAACAAGTTAGGGTAGATTGCTTACCAAATTGAGGCTTGAAAGGAGGCTTTTGGACCAATTTCGAGTTCTAGAGAGAGAGTAGTGAGAGAAAGTTTTTTGAGAGAGAGTAAAAGCCTCAAAATGATGTCACTCAATCCTTTATATAGGGTTTGAGTTTGTGTCCCGGAGGAATTCTACCCGATACTGCCGTTAGACGGTGCTTTTGGTCGTACCCGATTTAATTGTTTTTTAACTTGACGGAATAAATTATTATTTTTCTAAATAATAACTTGGGGAATTTCCACAAGTTTCTAATACGTTTTGAAAATTATTAAGTCATATACAAACTCAAAATGACTTAATTTAGAAATGAAACGGAAATAATTTAAGACGACGAATTTTTAACGACGGAACGGGTTACAACGACGGGACAACTTCGGGTTGTCACAATACGTAGCCCATGTCAAAAGAGACCATCAAGTTTTGTCATCCGGAGATGAAGATGAAGCCATCAGCAGTGTCAAAGGAAAAGGGAAGATATGCATGTTGGCGACTGCTGATGATGATGGGTCTACAAAGCTAGACAAAAACTATTGCTACATGACAAAGTATGGAACTCTAAGCATCGTTAAATAGGTAAAACTCATGATCCAAGCTTGAAAACGTCGGATCGAAGCTTGAAAACATGTAAGGTTCCTATGTAATATGAAATGATACACAAATGTATCTAATTAGACTTTAAATCACTAATTAGATAAGCTTTTACACTCCAAGACGCGAAAACACTATAGTTAGGGGTTAGGAGTGGTCTGGGTAGCATCTAAGGGTGTGTAGGGCATAGATAAAGAGTTTACTCTTCAAAATTAATCCCTGAGGGGATTTTACGGTCCTATGACCATATTCCCATGAGTTTACGGTCGTAAACTCATGGGTGATGTGTTCTTGGATGCTAAATGTTCTTACAATGCACAAAGGAAAGTTCTAGGGTTGATTCTATGGCTTAGGAAGTAATTGGGACTTGAAAGGGCTTTGGAAAAGGAGTTTACGGTTTATGAAGATGCTCTTGGGGAGTTTACTACCTTAAACACATGAGCTTACTACCTTAAACTCATGTTTTTCCATGAATCATGTGTTTTTGTGGTTGAAGGTTAAGCATACAAGGTTCTAGGTTCAATTCCAAGCCATACAAGGTGTTAATGGCACTTTAACACCCATTTGAAGAGTTTATGGTCTAAGAACTTTAATTTATGGCCTAAGAACTTGAGTTTATGGTCTAAGAACTTGATTTGACGGTCTAAGAATGTTCTTGGACCTTAAACTCTAGTTTGTCCCATTTATGTATGTTATGGTGCATTTCTTGAAGGGTTATAAGGTTCTATGCACTCATGGAGGTTCATTGAAGGTGTTTAGGGGAAAACTAACACCCTAAAAGGTGTTTAAGGTCTATGAATGAGGGTTTAAGGTCCAAGCATGTTCTTGGACCGTAAACTCATGACCATTCCTCATTTGGTGCGATTTTGGGGTCCTAAGCTCATGCATGCAAGTCTAGAAGTCTTATCTAAGCACTAGAAGTGATTTGGAGGGTCCCCAAACCGTAAACACATGTTCATGGGTGTTTTTGGGTGATTCAAACATAGATTTGCATGCCAATCAAGTTAGATAACAAGTTAGGGTAGATTGCTTACCAAATTGAGGCTTGAAAGGAGGCTTTTGGACCAATTTCGAGTTCTAGAGAGATTAGTGAGAGAACGTTTTTAGAGAGAGAGAGAGAGAGTAAAAGCCTCAAAATGATGTCACTCAATCCTTTATATAGGGGTTGAGTTTGTGGCCCGGAGGAATTCTACCCGACACTGCCGTTAGACGGTGCTTTTGGTCGTACCCGATTTAATTGTTTTATACTTGACGGAATAAATTATTATTTTTCTAAATAATATGTTGGGGCATTTCCACAAGTTTCTAATACGTTTTGACAATTATTAAGTCCTAAAAAAACTCAAAATGACTTAATTTAGAAATGAAACGGAAATAATTTAAGACGACGAATTTTTAACGACAGAACGGGTAACGACGACGGGACGACTTCGGGTTGTCACAATACGTAGCCCATGTCAAAAGAGACCATCAAGTTTTGTCATCCGGAGATGAAGATGAAGCCATTAGCAGTGTCAAAGGAAAAGGGAAGATATTCATGTTGGCGACTGCTGATGATGATGGGTCTACAAAGTTGGAGAAAAACTATTGCTACATGGCAAAGTATGGAACTCTAAGCATCGTCAAATAGGTAAAACTCATGATCCAAACTCTAAACTATAGCATGCATGATTGTCAACCTTACATAGATAATCTTAATGACACATGTGTTGCAGTCCTTACAGACTATAACAAAGCCTTAGATGAGAAGAACATTGCGTCCCAGGAGATGTTCCATGTGAGAGGACGACTGGACAACAAAACACTCAAAATGGATATGTTAGAAAGAGATTTAGAGTTAGAAAAAGATGCAAGAATGTTGAGTGAAACCCAATTAGAGATAGCTTTGAACCAGAGAGATTTAGCTCAGAGTGAAAATGTACGCTTAAATCATTTAATGGAAAAATTGTTCAATGAAAGTGAGACTATTGAAAATTTGGTAAATACCAGAACCGTGGACAACACATACAATTTGGGTTGGTCAAATGGATATCCTACCGCAATGGATTCCTCACCCCGGTTCAACAAAGACAGACTATATGTCCCTCCAAACCGAGAATTTCATTTCCCAGTCAATGACAAGACCTTTCCCGAAGATATCAAAACTCATTTCGGTAGACTGCATAATCTAAGCAACAATTGCGTCATTGAGGAAATTATGCCTGAGGTTTCAGGTCACAAAAGTTATCAAATTCCTATCTGTGGCACTACTTTCCCAAATTTTCAAAACTCATCCGTAGTTGATGAAAAAATTGCCATTAAGGACACTGAAATCTCGAAAGACTTTCCTTCTCTGTCCTCAGACTGTAGTGTCCCACACTATAGTCAAAAGTCCCACAAAATTTCCACTGAAGTCCCAACTAAGACTTACTCTACGGTAGTCAAGTCATCCCTACCGCAGTCTTCGAACAAAAGTTCTGTCACTCTTCAAATAATTCATCATGAATTACCCATAGAAAACTTTGAAGTGTGTCAATGTTCTCAAATCCATGAATCTTCAAGTTCTGATGACTCAAGCCCACGTTTTCACAAAATTTCAAAGGGTTCTAGGAAACCGCAGTTGAATAACAGAGACTGCGGTTCTCCAAAATCCATAGCTAACAAGTCTTTCAAAGAGGAAATTCGCTCCCGATGCACAAATAGACAAATGTTTTCAAAAGACAAAAAGCATGTCAGATCTCAAAATACCAAAAGTACAGAAAAGTTTATTTTCTCTCACTATTTTGCAAAAAACTCTACCATCAACAAAACATCCAAAAAGGAATGTACCGTTTCAACAGTCATTCCTAATTCATCTGACAGAACTCAAAAAGGTGTAAAGTCTTTTCGAAACAATTTTTTTCAAATCTATTCCTCAGATGATCCGAAATGGAAAAGTATTTTACCCACTCCAACACATTTCAAGTCACATCAAAATTTTAACAAACGGAAGGGTATTCTACTAAATCCAACAAAAAGGACACAAAGATCTACATTTACTAAACCTTTTTCAAAACAAACTTTTCAGAAAACGAACAACACTCATGTCAGATCTTTTCAACCTCAGACTAGTCAAAAGCCAAACAACTCATCCTTTAGACCACTGACCAAACGTGGTGTCAGAACAAAAGACAAAATCTCAACCTGTTAATATCAGTGTAGTTGCCAAAATCAGAAACCTCGTAAACTTGCAAAAACACACAACACTCCAAAACTATACAAACACCCAAGACTAGGTTTAAAATATGACACAAAACCAGTCCCTGCAACCTCGGTCGATGCATCACTCAGAAACTCATATGTTGTTCCAGGCTCCAAATTAGTTTGGATGCCTAAACTAACCGTGTAATTCTCAGGCTTTGTGCAAACAAGAAGATGAATGGTTAATTGACAGTGCCTGCTCCTTGCACATGATCGGAAGGTTGGAATAGCTTCGGGATTTCAGGCCAATTTGCAATGGTGGAAATGTTACATTCCGCAACAATGTGAATGGAATAATCTGAGGTTACGGTGTACTCACTATGGGGAACTTCTCAATTCAAAAGGTTGCTTATGTAGAAAGCCTTAAACACAATCTCATTAGTGTTGGACAACTATGTAAGGCAGGCCATCAAGTTGAATTTGATGGTCAATTTTGTTATGTAATGACAAGTGATAGGAGCACCTGTTTGATCAAGTCATGATCTGAAGGTACCATGTATCCTCTGGATGTCTCTCTGATCATTGGAAAACCGCAGTTGTGTTTCCTTTCCAAAGTTGTATCCTAAGTCAGCTGGCTGTGGCACCGCAAACTCGCTCATCTCAACTTCAGATACATCAACACTTTGGTCACTTGAGAGCTGGTCAGAGGACTCCTTATTCTCAAGTTCAGCAATGACACTCTTTGTCCTGCATGTGAATGTGGTAAGCAATCCAAAGCAAGTCGTCCCATGGTGATTGGCTCTTTAATTTCTGAACCACTTGAGCTCCTGGACGTTGATCTTTGTGGACCATCAACCGTAGCCAGTCTCCATCACAAAAAGTACATGCTGGTTATAGTAGATGACTTCACACGCTTCACATGGGTTTTCTTCCTCAGACTCAAATCAAAAATACCACAAATTCTCATCAACTTCATCAAAGAAATAGAACTTCAGATCAAGCTGCTAGTAAGACGTATCTGTAGTGATAATGGAACCGAAGTCACTAATCATCCTCTTAACAGTTTCTTGGTGTCCAAAGGCATCACTCACAACTTTTCATCTCCTTATACACCACAACAAAATGGAGTAGTAAAAAGAAGGAACCGCACGCTAGTCGAAACACCCAGATCTATGCTCAACTTCACACACCTTCCACTCTACTTCTGGGCTAAAGTTGTAGCAACCGCATGCTTTGTACAAAACTGAAGCATTGTGTGCAAACGCCTCAATAAAACACCGTATGAGGGCCTTAACAACCACAAACCAAATGTTCGCTTCTTTTATATCTTTGGGTGTAGATGTTTTGTGATCAACAATAGAGATCAGCTTAACAAATTTGCACCGAAGTATGATGAAGGCATCTTTCTTGGATATTCCACGAACAAGGTTGCTTATTGAGTTCTCATCAGACGTACAAGGCTAATCATTGAAAGCTTCGATGTGAAATTTGATGATTCTCACATCCGCAACGCCCCTCCATCCACTGAAACTACCGCAATCATGGAAAGTGATATTCCTGCTTCTTCAGGTCCTTTAAATCTAGTTGAAGTCAATTATGACGACCTTTTCGACCCTGTTGAAACGGCGAAACTATCCGAAGTTCTTGTGTCACCAGCCGCACAACAACAACATGCTGATGTTTCTGGTCCATCTCTATCTGAAGTAGCATCTCTCAATACTTTCACCTCTCCGTTTGAGGGGGAAAGCTCTACTCCGGATCAAGTAACAACCATCGAGGTTCCAGTACTTGATGATGCTCAAGTTCCTATCCGCAGAAAATCATTACCATCAAACGTATCTTCGGATTCGGATGATGACCTCATAGAGAACATTGACACTAGAACCGATTCAAGGATTATCACTCTCCCATCCGTAGTCCAGGGGGAACCTTCTCAGGTTCAAGAGGAACTCCCATCAGTAATCCAGGGGGAACCTCTCCAAACTAATCCAGAAAATTCCATTCTTATTCCAACAAGCCAAGATGATTCCGTAAGATGTTCTCAAATCCAGGGGGAAGTTCCATCTCCAACCACATAAGTTTCTGATATTGAAGACATTCCCTCTTCCACAAATGTTGATCATCTACAACCTCGTCTACACGTATGGACAAAGGACCACCCACCAGGTCAAACCATTGGCAACCCATCTGCAGGTATCCAAACTCGATCTGCCAAGGACTTATCTAATAATTTTCACTACGCAACATTTATGTCCTCAGTTGAGCCGTGATCGATCAAATAAGCATTATTGGCACCTGATTGGATTTCTACAATGCAAGAAGAATTGGAAGAATTCAAAAGGAATAAGGTGTGGCAACTCGTTCCCATACCGCAAGGTCACACTATTGTTGGTACAAGATGGGTGTTCAAGAACAAGTTAGATGAATCTGGTGAGGTCATCAGAAATAAGGAAAGACTAGTTGCAAACGGGTACAATCAACTTGAAGGTGTTGACTACGATGAAACGTATGCTCCGGTGGCACAAATGGAAGCCATCCGAATCTTCTTAGCATACGCAGCCCAAAAAAATATCAAGCTACACCAAATGGATGTTAAGAGTGCTTTTCTCAATGGGGAATTAAAAGAAGAGGTTTATCTTCAGCAACCTCTCGGCTTTGAAAGTATTGAATTCCCTGACCATTGCTACAAGCTTGAAAAAGCAGTCTACAGTCTGAAGCAAGCCCCAAGAGCTTGGTTTGAGACTCTTTCTGAATTTCTAGTCTCTTCAGGTTACAAAAGAGGAGTGATTGATCCCACTTTATTTAGAAAAGAAAATGGTGACCACCTTATGCTTGTACAAATATACGTGGATGATATCATCTTCGGATCGTCTGATCAATGAATAGTGGATGAATTTGCTAAGCTCATGACTAACAAATTCCAAATAAGCATGAATAGAGAGATTAATTTCTTTCTAGGTCTTCAGGTCAAACAAATTCAGCAAGGGATATTCACTCATCAAGAGAAATACACCACTGAATTATTGAAGAAATATTCTACGGACAACTGTTCCTCGGCTAAGGTCACCATGGCCTTCGGTTATAAGATCTCTGCTGATCCCTCTGGAAAATCTGTGGATCACAAGACTTATAGAGGTATCATTGGCTCTCTAATGTACCTCACCGCAAGCCGACCAGACATTGTCTTTGCAACTAGTGTATGTGCAAGGTATCAGGCTGACCCAAAAGTGTCACATATGACCGCAGCCAAACAAATTCTCCAGTACCTGAAAGGAAGCTAATCTCTTGGTTTATGGTACCTTGCTGGTAATGACTTCAGTCTTCAAGCATTTACATATGCGGATCATGCCGGATGCAAACTTGATCGAGAAAGTACCTCAAGTGGATGTCAATTTCTGGGAGGAAGACTCATCAGTTGGTCCTCAAGAAAACAAAGTTGTGTATCATTGTCTACCGCAGAAGCCGAATATGTGGCTGCAGCCAGCTGTTGCTATCAAGTTCTATGGATGAAGACACAACTGTTAGACTACGGATACAGAATGTTGCAGATACCAATCTACTGTGACTCTGAAAGTGCCATAACAATTTCTCATAATCCTATTCAGCACTCCAAGATGAAACATATTGAACTAGGGTATCACTTCATCAAAGACCACATTCTGAAAGGTAACATTGAACTCATCTTTGTCCCTACTCATGAAGAGATTGTTGATGTATTTACAAAAGCACTTGACTCTACCAAACTCAATACATTCTTACAAATGTTAGGAATGATGAATCCGGATCCTCAATTCTTCTTGAATTGATACGTACCACAGACCATCCTCGGTCTCTATTGCGGTCCTAACTGAAACTTATTTATAATAATTTTTTTTGGTATATCCTGTGTACCGCAGTCTATGTACCACAATCATATATTATATTTATCTTTCACTGCTCCTTCTTCTTTGTTATTACTAACTTATTGTACAAGTGCTCTTATCAGTTTCTTCCACTGTAGTCATCCGCAATGGCAAAGGATCCATCCGCAATGATGTGTCCATCCGCAGTCACATTAATTGATTTTCAGACTGTTCATTTTTTTAAAATAAATAAAAAAACATGGTGTGCTATTTAATGATCCTTCATTAAATAAAAACATTCCTTGAGAAACTGTCTTATTCTTTTTCTCTAAACCTCGTGTCAGACCTATTTTAGGTATGATGACAAAAAGACAGACTTTCCAAATCAAATCCTTTTAATATGTCTTTTCCTATTACCCCAAAACATCACATCCGTTACAACTTCCCCTTTACCCAACGGATTAATCTCTCCCCCACCACACGTTCACCAAACGTGATATCAAATCTGACATTTCATTAAATGCATACCCTTTTTGGTAAATCACAATTTCAGATTTATTCCCTCTCTTATCAATATATGGATGAGATTAAAGACCCTAATTCAAAAGGTAAACCCAAACGTTTTTACCGAAATTTACTTAGGTTAAAAAATGTTTCTCGCTCACTTAAGCCACTATAAAACCCCTTTATTCTCCATAAAGAAAAGTTTACGCTCTCTAAACCTTCAACCTTCATCTGCATTCTTCAAAGCTTTCTCAAAACGGTCAACAATGGTGAAATCCAATGTATCGAAGAAACAATCCAAGGCTTCTAGATCAGTGAACCCTACTGGTTTAGACTCTCCCATAATTGCTTGAAGCAATTTCAGAGCTATCTTTGAAGAACACCCTCTCTACAATGCTCCCACGAAACTCATGATTAAGTTTCTGAAGAATCACCCTCTGTTTGGTCCCTTTGATGCTTTCAGAGATGTTGTCCCAATCTCAACCCTCTTCAAATGTGCCTTCTCAGCATATCGCCCACTCGATAACCCCCAAGAAGTTCATCTTAATCTAATTAATGATTCTTTGGTCATTCTGTCCAAAGAAAAGTTTCTCACTGCCATTAACCTCCTTGTTCATCCCTCCATCAAGATTTTCTCCTCATCAATGGCGGACATTACTTCAGCGCTCTACCAAATGGGATATCAGAAAAGGATCAAAGGAATCGGTGAATTCAAGAAGAACCAATTACCTGCGGTCTGGCAATTTGTGTGCCACTTTGTTATCGGCAGTCTATCCGGCAGAACCGGGGGAACGGATAATATGGGACTCAAACTGTTAGAACTGGTGTGGAGCATCTTCACAGGTCGCGATGTGAACTATGGACAGATCCTTTGGGATGATTTTCTTCAATACATTCCCAAGGAGAGCCCAAGGGAGAACCCAGCCGAACTCACTTTTGCAAGGTTCTGGTCCCTTTGCATTACAGACCTTCACGCAGACAAAGGGATCGACATGGGCAGTGACATCAATTTCTTTGTCACCAAGGATCTCAAAAGGTACAATCCTTCATCCGATCAATCAATTTTTGGACCAATCCGCAGACTTCCTACCCACATTCTTTCTACCCTCAGTCTTGATACTGCTTATGTCTCAAACCACATTGAGGCTACGGAAGGTATTGACCCATACCTTCATACCCCACCTCTTCCAAATCCATCCATAATCGTTAACCCTAAAGGTACCGCAATCCCTTCCTCCAAAACTCTCTTCAATATTTCTCAAACCCAAAGACGCAAGCAAAAAGTTTCTGCTCTTCATGGCCCCCGCAACACCAAGAAGCAAGGAACTCTTAAAAAGGATGCTTCCAAGCCCTCCAAGAAAAGGAAAACACGACTAGTAATCACTAGTGTGGAACCAAGCCAACATGACTCCAACAGTGATTCAGACGAGGATAATCAACCCATTTCAATCCTTAAGAAGCGCAAAACCGATCCCTATAGCCATATACGTGATCGGACTGATACCTCAGCCTCTCAACAGGCTCCGGTAGTCCTTGGGATGCCCGCACATCCATTTGACACTACCATCCTCTGCCCCTCGGACTCAGAAAGTGAGTCTGATTCACAGCAACGAGGAGACTCCCCCCCCAGTTCAATCCCAAGAGGATAATATTGGTTTTCGCCCTAAAGTCTCCAGGGCTTCCCGACTGTATTTCTTTTCTCCTAAGGAGTTGAACTCCATCCTTTTGAATGTAACCCATACACTGCAAATACCTTCCTAACCGCAGGGCACTTCTTCTGCCCATGCTAGAATTGAGCCGAGGCCACACTTGACCATGGGCCAAGGAGACCAAGGAAGCTCAGGAAATCCTACTCTGCTTACATCATTAACATGTGGTTTAGGCACGGTAAGCACAAATGTGCAAGGATCCGTGAACCCGAGGGACACCTCGGTGCGATTTCAAGGAATTAACGGTGGTGACTCAAATGATTCATGGAGTAAGTTTCAACACTCCAACGAAGCTGAAGCCAAGAAATATGTCGTTTTTCGTAGGGAATTCCAAGCACGCAAGGATCAACAAATCAAGCAACAGCAGCAAAAGGAACAAGAAATCCAAGCTGTGGCTAACTATTGGGCAGATGCAATTAATAATGCCAATACCATAGCCACCATTCTGAAAGTTCAAGACTGGATGACTGAAATGGTCGAAACCTTCCACAAGGCTCAGGAAGCAACTGTTGACCAACATGCTTCAAAAGTTCCTTCCACTCCCAATGTTCAAGTATCACAAGACGAAGGACCCGAAATCAAAGTGTGCTCTGCTCCCACCTTCGGATTTGATGATGCTGATCTACATGAGGTAAAAAAACCTTCTCCTTCTGATGATGACCTTATGATGTTTAATGAAGAAGAAGAATCCAGTGGCTCTCATCATTCAACTTCAAAGACCAAAGAGAGGAAGAAAAAGAAGAAGAATGATGTCACTAGGAAAGAATTTTGAAGTTTACAAGCAAAGGTTGATCAAATCCCTACTACAGTCAAGCCAACCCAACCGCAACCAGAAGATATCCCTGGACCCTAGTCATTGATCGACCGGATTAAATTCCTGGAAACACGTGAGAGATTGGCTGTTGAGTGTATCTCACTCAAGGTTGAAATGGGGATCCGGTCCCTTGACAATAATCGATAGGAAGATCACAAAGACTTCATGGCTTCTACGGAACGCCTCATCTCTGAGGTAACCGCAATCAAGAAAGATCTTCAAACAACCAATGCGGATCAAGCCACCCACATTGAAAAGCTGATTGTTGAGACTCACACTGCCTACGAGTCCACAATCTCAATCCTTCAAGCAACCATCAACCGTCTGGAACGATCCTTGTCAACAAATTTCCATGGTCCCGAAATCCTTCATCTCACCACGGAAATTCACAAGCTACTCTTCAATCCCACCGTCCCCAACAATCAACAACTAGCCGAATCCGTCAAAGCTCAATTCCATGAAGATTTTGCCAAAGTTGATGGCCTTTGAAAATGGCTTGAGGAGTCTCCGGGTCTGAACTCCTTTAGAGGGGGAAGTGAAGAAGAAGTCCATCACTCCAATCACTCCATCTCACAACATCAAACTCCCCCCATCTCTACATAAAAGATACCTTCACCGCAACCATCTCATCATACTCCACCTCATAACTCTCCACCGCAAGAGGAAAACACCGCTGAGAAACTAGAGACTCCCCCTCACTTCAAAAATCTTGCAGAGCACATGTCCTCTCCTAGCTCAAATGACTCACCTGCCACCACCCAAAGGAAAAAAAGATTGGAAGGCGCCCAAAGGAAACAAGATTTGAAGGAAACAGTCTGTGATTTTGCTAAAATCGACGCAGACATCTACCCTACCATTGCCAAGAAATTTAATCTGCCACCACTTGACCCCGCACCAATGCATACCGAAGGCTATGAAAAAAGATCCTTAGGTGCAACCAACTACCCTAAACTTGGAGTCATTTTCAAAAGGAAGATCGATAATGTCAAATACTTCATTCCTATGACTGCCATGCATCGCCTCACCAGGAAGCAACTTGATATCTGCCGAATCGTAGTTGAAAATCAAAGCACACTACTGCAGAAGTCAAGTTTGAGATCTTAAGAAGAATCATCTGGTTGGAGAACATCAGGAAGTTTTGGTGGATCCTTATCAAGTTTCTTAAACTTGATAGCTGATCGAAAGTTAAAAAGGTCACTTAGAGGGAAATTCTTGAATCATAAAAAGTGACCCTCTTGAACTTGAGCTACCGCAGTCATCAAGCCCCTGCAGTCAAGTTTCTTCATTAGCAATCGCTGCCGCAGTCTCTACCTACGCAGCCACTTTACTAGATTACTTTATTTGTCTTTTTGTAATACTCTCTATTGTCCTGTATGCCTTGCATGGCTACTCTTAGAGATGTAATCTAGTGTACTTCATTAGTCTCTATAAATAGAGCTCATTCTCTTATATTCAAAAACACACATCTAATTCTGAATTGCAATCCCTGAAGTTATCTTTTCTATCTCTCTTACTCACTCTTCTTACTCTCATAATCGATTACCATCTTTCTGCGGAGCAAGTCTTTTGAGACTTAATCACTACATTTGATCTCACTTATTAACTTGGTTTGAATGCATCCATCGTTATGAATCAGCTTAAGTGTATACTTGATATAACAATTGTTGTCATTTCCATTTCTTAACTTTTCCGCAACTAACTATTTAACCATCTAACTCTAAATATTATTGTTGAGCTTTCAGATCCTTTGAGATTAACTATTCTGCAATATACTTGTTCTAAAATTTGTTCAAGTGTGTCTCAAAGTTTTTCTTATAACAATTGGTATCAAGTGAAGAAGAAGTCCATCACTTCAATCACTCCATCTCACAACGTCAAACTCCCCACCCCCCATCTCTACAGAAAAGCTACCTTCACCGCAACCATCTCATCATACTCCACCTCATAACTCTCCACCGCAAGAGGAAAAAACTCCTGAGAAACCAGAGACTCCCCCTCACTTAAAAAATCTTGCGGAGCACATGTCCTCTCCTAGCTCAAATGACTCACCTGCCACCACCCAAAGGAAAAAAGATTGGAAGGCACCCAAAGGAAACAAGATTTGAAGGAAACAGTCTGTTATTTTGCTAAAATCGACGCAGACATCTACCCTATCATTGCCAAGAAAATTAATCTACCACCACTTGACCCCGCACCAATGCCTACCGAAGGCTATGAAGAAAGATCCTTAGGTGCAACCAACTACCCTGAACTTGGAGTCATTTTCAAAAGGAAGACTGATAATGTCAAATACTTCATTCCTATGACTGCCATGCATTGCCTCACCAAGAAGCAACTTGATATCGACCGAATCGCAGTTGAAAACACAAAGCACACTACTCCAGAAGTCAAGTTTGAGATCTTAAGAAGAATCATCTGGTTGGAGAACATCAGGAAGTTTTGGTAGATCCTGATCAAGTTTCTTAAACTTGATAGCTGATCAAAAGTTAAAGAGGTCACTTAGGGGGAAATTGTTGAATCATAAAAAGTGACCCTCTTGAACATCAGCTACCGCAGTCATCAAGCCCCCGCAGTCAAGTTTCTTCATCAGCAATCGCAACCACAGTCTCTACCTACCGCAACCTCTTTACTAGATTACTTTATTTGTCTTTTTGTAATACTCTCTATTGTCCTGTATGCCTTGCATGGCTACTCTTAGAGATGTAATCTAGTGTACTTCATGAGTCTGTATAAATAGAGCTCATTCTCTTGTATTCAAAAGCACGCATCTAATTCTGAATTGCAATCCCTGAAGTTATCTTTTCTATCTCTCTCACTCACTCTTCTTACTCTCATAATCGATTACAATCTCTCTACGGAGGAAGTCTTTTGAGACTTAATCATTATGTTTGATCTCACTTATTAACTTGGTTTAAATGCATCCCTCGTTATGAATCAACTTAAGTGTATACTTGATATAATAATGGTTGTCATTTCCATTTCTTTACTTTTCCATAACTAACTATCTAACCATCTAACTCTAAATATTATTGTTGAGCTTTTAGATCCTTCGAGAGTAAGTATTCCACAATATACTTGTTCTAACGTTTGTTCAAGTGTGTCTTAAAGTTTTTCTCTCAATAGGCACAATGTCTATAGATTTTATCAGCAAGTAATGACACACTTCCCAAAGTATCTGCATGAAACGGTTGGGCAAATGCAAAGCAAGCAATTTGAATAGAACGTGCATATTCATGAGACATAAAAGAATATGAGAAACTAGAATCAAATAAGATGTGACCAGGTCTAGAATTAATGAAAAATGTACCAGTCGCAACATTCATGTCCTCACGTGCCTCCTCTGCGGTAATCACTAAGTTTGATCTCACTTATTAACTTGGTTTGAATGCATCCCTCGTTATGAATCAGATTAAGTGTATACTTGATATAACAACTGTTGTCATTTCCATTTCTTTACTTTTCCACAACTAACTATCTAACCATCTAACTCTAAATATTATTGTTGAGCTTTTAGATCCTTCGAGATTAACTATTCTACAATATACTTGTTCTAACGTTTGTGTAATGCCCCAAAATACAGGCAAAAATTTTCATTTTTAATTAAGTGATTTGCAAACCGTTTGTAACAAAAGATCATTCGAACATATCATTTAATAAAACATGTCTCGTGTCTGTAAACCAAAACGTAAATCATAATAATATCAAAGTACAAATCCCAGAATGTCTCATGGTGCGGAAAAACAAGAGCGTGTGTGTGATATGCCGCTACCACGCCAGCTCCTTCCCCTTGGCTGAAGAAGTACCTAAAACAACAACTAAAAACCGTAAGCACGAAGCTTATTGAGTTCCCCCACTGTACCACATACCATATAACCACATATCATATATATATATATATATATATATATATATATATATATATTGTCAGGCATATCTAGGTGCCCGACCTACCCCTTCGGTCCTCTCGACCGGATATTAGCTAGCATATCTGGGTGCTGGCCTCCACTTCGGTCCTCTCGACCGAATAATAACTAGCATATCTGGGTGCTGGTCTCCCCTTCCGTCCTCTCGAACGGATGCTGGGGACTATTTCACCCCCTACTACTACCATATAACACATATCACATAATCTATCTAGCATGGCTAGGCATGGCTGCCCCTTCGGCCCTATCGACCAGTAAACCGGGGACTATCTCCTCTACTGTCACTAGCACATAGCATCATATCATACGAGCACATAAACATATCACAACTAGTAGCAACCTTAGATGAATATCACAGAGAAAATCATCTAATCATTCAACTCCTACTGGTGGGCTAGCGTTGTGGCCGTAGACCCACTGCTACTGGAAGGTAACTCACCTCGAAAGTAGTTGCTGAAAGTCTGCTTGCTGAGCGCCTAACTGCTGAACCGATAATCCTCCGGCTATAAATCATGAACATAGATTAGACACTCATAAATACCCTTAGGTCAAATGACTGACCCTCCCTTGGTCCAAGGTCAACTCCTCGGTCAAAGTCAACTTCCAATTGACTGGACTCACCGAGTCATGGCATAGACTCGCCGTCTCCTTCTCCTACTAACCCGGTCCTACTCAACAAGTCCCTCTTCCCAGTCACTGAGTCACCCTTAACTCACTACATGGGGCGATTGAACCGACTCGCGACCCAACTCGCCGAGTCTAAGAACAACTCGCCGAGTCCCCACGAGCATATCTCCTGCTCGCTTCCAAATCCTCACCGGAGCATCCTTATTGAGGATTTGGGTTTCTGGGACTATTTCTGCACGCTATATTGGTAAATACGCGTGCAGATACGAAGGGTTGGACCTCCAACACTTAAACCCCTCTTACTCAGTAACAGTTCATCTGACTCGCCGAGTTTGAAGAATAACTCGTCGAGTACCAATCAATCTTCATAGGACTCGCCGAGTTGTTCATCCAACTCACCGAGTCTAAGGCCATCTTCATAGAACTCGTCGAGTTCCACTTTGGGACTCGCCGAGTCCCTTGACCTATTTCCCATATAGACCAAATCTGAGACATGCAACGCTTCAAAACCATAGATCTATGTTCCTAGGGCATGCTTATCACGTAAAGTTGCTAACTTTACTTGCATGCATGGCCCTAAAAGCTCCAAAAGGAAAATCCAAGCTTTTCATGAGGTCATACACTCAATGGGGACCTCAATCACTCCAACCACAAAAACTTTATACTTCTAATACGTCCATAATGTCTAGATCTGAAGTCCTTTCGGATCATTAAGCACAAACACAAGGAGTGTGGTGTTTTAGGGATTGAAAACCACAACTTTAGGGACAAAAGGGAATCTAAAGAACTAGTGATCAAGGTATGGAATTTTCTACCTGAATGGAAGCCTCTTGCTGTGTAGATTCCGGATCTACCTCCCCTCCTTGCATACTGCAACCTCTTTCTTCTTCTTCTAAGCTCCAAACCTTCTTCACAAAGCCAAAATCACTCTCAAGAACAAAATGGGGGATAGGGTTTTGCTCTTCATCTCTCTGGAAGTGTTAGGGACAAAGGAGACCAAGTTAGAGCATTTAAATAGGGTGCAAACACTTGGATTAGGGTTTTTTCCCAAACACGGTCTACTCGCCGAGTCCAAAGTTTAGTCCCTACGTCTTATCGCGCTCCTACTCGGCAAGTTGGTCCATCAACTCGCCGAGTCCAAGGTAAAAATGCATCATTTTAAAAATGTTAATTACAAGGAGTACGTACCAGGAACCAGGTGCTATAAATCTCCCCCACTTATCTTAGACTTCGTCCTCGAAGTCTGCTGCTCGATCCTGAAACAGCTCGGGGTAGTGCTCAATCATCTCTTCCATCGGCTCCCAAGTCCACTTCGAACCCTTCCGGTGCTGCCATTCTACCTTCACGAGTTCCACCCTTTTGTTCCTCAGATCCTTCGACTTCCTGTCGAGGATTGCCACAGGCCGCTCGATGTAATTCAGGCTATCATCGACCTGAATATCCTCCAAAGGCACCACTGCCGACTCGTCCACCAAATACTTCCGCAACTCAGAGACGTGGAAAGTGTTGTGGATCTGGTTGAGTTCGGCTGGCAGGTCCAACCTATACGCCACCTTGCCCACCCGGGCTACAAACTTGAATGGCCCGATGTACCTTGGGCCTAACTTTCCTCGCTTTCTGAATCGGATGACGCATTTCCATGCCGACACCTTCAGAAGAACCATATCCCTAACTTGGAATTCCAAGTCTGAATGGCGCTTGTCGGCATAACTTTTCTGCCGACTCTGAGCAGTCTGAAGCCTGCTCTGGACCTGCTGAATCTCCTCTGTCGTCTGCAGCACCACTTCGGTGCTTCCCATGACCCTTTGGCCAACCTCTCCCTAACATATCGTGGTCCTGCATCTTCGCCCGTACAACATCTCGAAGGGAGGACGGTCAATACTCACGTGGTAGCTGTTGTTGTATGAGAACTCAGCTAAAGGAAGATAGGTATCCCAACTACCACTGAAAATCTAGCACGCATGCCCGCAACATATCCTCAAGAGTCTGGATGGTCTGCTCACTCTAACCATCCGTCTGTGGGTGAAAGGCAGTGCTAAAATGTAGACGAGTGCCCAACTCATCATGAAACTTCTTCCAAAACCTGGAAGTAAAACGCACATCTTTGTCTGAAATCACTGATATTGGCACCCCGTGTCGCGCCACTATCTCCCTGATATAGATGTCGGCCAACTTCTCAGCCGAGATGCTCTCCTGAATCGGGATAAAATGGGTGCTCTTGGTCAATCGATCCACGATGACCCATATAGAATCCACTCCTCACACGGTCTTGGGAAGCTTCGTGATAAAATCCATAGTAATATCTTCCCATTTCCATAACGGGATATCCAATGGCTGCATCTTGTCGTGCGGTCTCTAATGCTCGGCCTTGACCTTCCTGCAGGTCAAGCACCGCTCGACGTACCAAGCCACATCCCGCTTCATGGAGGGCCACCAATAGTCCAGACGAAGATCCCTATACATCTTCGTCACCCCGGGATGAATAGAGAACCGGGATTTGTGCGCCTCCTCCATCAAGATTTGGCGCATTCCTCTGAGGTATGCCACCCACACCCTACGGTGTAATGTCAATAATCCCCTGCTGTCATAGTCGAAGGAGGAAATCTGACCCACTATGCGCTCACTCTTCCGATGTTCCTCCTTCAGGGCCTCCTGCTGGGCCTCCCGAATCCGCTCCAAAAGCGGAGTCACCACTGTCATCCGCATGCAAATATCCCTGATCGGTGCCGCCTTGCGGCTAAGCGCATCGGCCACCACATTGTCCTTCCCCAGGTGGTAAAGGATCTCACAATCATAATCCTTCACCACATCAAGCCACCGACGCTACCTCATGTTCAAATTTGGATGATCCATGAGGTACCTCAGACTCTTGTGGTCCGTGTAAATGGTACATCGAACCCCGTAGAGGTAATGTCGCCAAATCTTGAGGGTGAAGACCACTGCTCCCAACTCTAAATCATGTGTCAGGTAGTTCGCCTCGTGAGGCTTCACCTGCCTCGAAGCGTAGGCAATGACGTGCCCTCTCTGCATCAGTACCACGCCCAACCCTGAAATGGACCCGTCACAATATACCACAACATCCTCTACGCCCTCTGGCAGGGCTAAGATTGGCGCCTCGCACAATCTCTGTCTCAGAACCTCGAACGCTGCTTGCTGCTCAGGCCCCCATCGAAAGACCACGACTTTCTTAGTCAACCGTTTCAGGGGTACGACTATCTTGGAGAAGTCCTGAATGAATCTCCGATAGTAGCCCGCTAAACCCAGGAAACTCTGAATCTCAGATGGAGACTTCGGAACCTCCCATCTCATCACGGCCTCTATCTTGGTCGGGTCAACCAGTATATCGTTCTGGTTGACAAGGTGCCCAAGGAATTGCACCTCGAGCAACCAAAACTCGCACTTGGAGAACTTGGCGTACAAGCTCTCCCTCCTCAGGGTCTCTAAAACCTCTCTCAAGTGCTCCTCGTGCTCTTCCTATGTCTTGGAATAAACCAAGATGTCATCATTGAAAACTATCACAGACCGATCCAACATCGGTCTGCACACACGGTTCCTGAGGTCCATGAACGCGGCAGGAGCATTGGTGAGCCCAAACGACATCACCACGAACTCATAATGGCCATAACACGTCCGAAACGCGGTCTTCTTCACATCCTCCTCTCTGACCCTCATCTGATGGTAACCTGAACGCAAATTGATCTTGGAAAACCAAGATGCTCCCTGTAACTGGTCAAAGAGGTCATCAATCCTCGAGACTGGGTAATGGTTCTTCACCGTTACCTTGTTCAGCTCCTGATAATCTATACACATCCGATGCGACCCGTCCTTCTCTTCACAAACAGAATCGGGGCTCCCCAGGGTGAACTGCTTGGTCTAATGAATCCATTGTCTAACAGCTCCTGCAGTTGCGTAGACAACTCCTGTATCTCGGGAGGAGCCAACCGGTACAGCGCCTTGGCTATCTGAGCCGCACCAGGGACTAGGTCGATCCTAAACTCTACCTATCGCTCCGTAGGTATTCCAGGAAGCTCCTCCAAGAGCACATCAGCGTAGTCTTGCACCACTAGAACCTCGCTCACCATTGCCTTACCTGCCTCCCGGGTATCCATAACATATGCGACATATCCCGCGCAACCCTGCTGAAGGTAGCGCCTGGCTCTCGTTGCTGAACATACTGTGGGTCCACGTTGTGGCCTCTCGTCGTGGATCACCAAATATCCCCCACCTAGGGTCCTAATCTGCACCACCTGTTGTGCGCAATCTATCACTGCCCCATTAGGGCTCAACCAATCCATGCCTATGATCACCTTGTTCCCACGCAACAGAATGGGAACCAAATCCACCAAAGAGCGCTCCTTAAGCAACCTTAGGACACAATCCCTTAACACTACTAATGCTCGCACTGATCGATCATCGGCAATCTCTACCTAGAGGGCAATCCAACATGCCCGAAGACTCAGTAAACTTCTTGCTAAGCGCAAGAGAAACAAACGATCGGGTGGCACCCGAGTCAAACAACACCTGAACTGGGATACCGTTCACATGGAACGATCCTAATGCATAAACACAAAGCACATATCAATATCATAACATCATATAAATAAAATAGAGGAAAGAATCATACTCTTCACCACATCGGGTGTGGCGCGCGCCTCCTCGGTAGTCAGCTGAAATGCCCAGCTCCTCACCACTAGAGCCTCTGGCTTGCCTTGCCGGCCATCAGTGATTCGTAGGGTCGCTGGAGCTGGCGCCTTCACTGGCGCGATGCTGCTGTCAACTGGGGGCAACTGGCCTTCTTATGGCCCCTCTGGTTGCAATGGAAACATAGCAACTCAGACGTCTGTATCACAGGTGCAGGGGTGGTACAATCCCTGATGAAGTGCCTTGACTTGCCGCACTTATAGCAGCCTGATGATCCCAACTTGCACGCTCCCTCATGCGTCTTGCCGCATTTCCTGCAGTGGCCCCGCCCCTGTTGGCCTTTTGGCCCCGCATCTGGTCCCTTGGGCTTCTTCCCCGAAGCCCCCATAACATGCCCCTCTTTCGCCTTCCTCTTCCGGATGTGCTCCGGATCTATCTCCCTCTCCCTTGCCCTGGCAATCATAGAGTCCAAGGTAGGGCAAGCTGAAAAATTGACATGCTCCCCAATATTAGCTCGTAGCATGTCAGGATAGCGGGTCCTCCTCATATCCTCATCACCCGCATACTGGGCCACCAACAATGCCCTCTCCCGGAACATAGCGGTGATCTCCGCCACAGTCTCTGTCGTCTGCCTCATGTCTAAAAACTCCCTAGCCAGCTGCTAAAGCTCGACAGCTGGCGCAAACTCTGCCCTGAACCTGGTCACAAAGTCTGACCAGGTCATAGCCTCAGCAGCCGAGGCTCCCAACGGGTCACCGACGGACTCCCACCAATCTCTAGCTCGGTCTCTCAAACATCCTGCTGCAAATCTCACCTTCAACCCCTTGGGGTAGAAGCTAGTCAACTATGTAGACTCAATGTCTGCAATCCATCACCTGGCACCTATGGGGTCCTTTGCCCCGTGAAAATCCGGTGAACCATTGCCCCTGAAGTCCTTAAAGGCTAGTGTGCGAGATCCTGACTGGCCAGATGCCATGTCACTCCTGAATGCCCTGAGGCGGTCCTCCATCAGCTCGACTATCCCTTCCTTAATCGACCCAAAAATGATGGGGTCGACTCAAGGATGCCCTTGGTGATCTCTAACACGATGAACTCGCGTAGCCTCTCATCTACTAGCTCGGATCCTGATCCCGAACCCGATCCCTCTCCAGAACTGCCACCCGCTGGCCTCTGACATAGTACCACCATTCTGCAATACACACAGGCAACCATTAGTGATATTGATACCTCTAAAGGGATCACATCTGTTTCAAGTTCCCTGGTCTTGTCTCGGCCTTCCTTAGTTCGAGTACGGATCCTCTACTTTCAGTAGTACGGGCCCATACTACCTTCCACATCTGTCTGTACCCTCTTTAAGGACTGCCTCGACTCCACCAGATCCTTTTCACTACTACTAATCACTGCTATACCTATTCTAGGCTTGCCCTATGGAAAACCTCTAACTCCACCCAAACCGGTTCTCAGTCGCAGAAGGCTTCCTTGTAATGACAATTAGCCATTACCTGAATACCATCACATGTGATGAGGCTCAGATAATCCTTCGAGTAACATACTCGTCCCTACAACGGTTAGACTCAAACAAGAGCTACGCAATAGGGCCAAATCCAGCACTCTGAGATTATTCAACCATGATCATATGTGACGTGACGTATTCACCTAATGACTAACTCCCATCACTCAGAGTCCCACTAAGCACAATGCAAGTAGCATTCAGATGCAGGAAAACTACGCAAGCAAATTTGTCCTCATTGTGAGAAGCTGAACTAGCATATAATGCTACGCTTATACTACCAGGCATAACCTAAATAGGCAGTCCTACTAGTGTCTACTCATTACTAGAATGCAATTCTCATAAGCTGAAGCACATAAAGCAGGCACATAAGGCATCACTCCTAGATCCTTAGTCCTATTCTAGCATGTTGTTCTACTGAAACTATTAAACATAACATAAATTTGTATGGGTACTTTGGGGAATACTTACTTGAGGTTGACCGGTCGCGCACATCACACACTTCGTTCTTTGTTAAAACTCTTTACTTAATCCTTTATAAAACTTTTTCTTTTTCAAAATTCCTTAATCCCTCGATTTGAGTTCAGACACCCCCAAAGGTGTTTCCGAATCCCTCAAACCAGGGCTCTGATACCAACTTGTAACTCCTCAAAATACGGGCAAAAAATTTCATTTTTAATTAAGTGATTTGCAAAACGTTTGTAACAAAATATCATTCGACCATATCATTTAATAAAACATGCCTCGTGTCTGTAAACGAAAACGTAAATCATAATAATATCAGAGTACAAATCCTAGAATGTCTCATAGTGCGGAAGAATAAGAGCGTGTGTGTGATATGCCGCTACCACGCCAGCTCCTTACCCTTGGCTGAAGAGGTACCTGAAACAATAACTAAAAACCATAAGAACGAAGCTTAGTGAGTTCCCCCACTGTACCACATACCATATAACCACATATCATACATATATTGTCAGGCATATCTGGGTGCCCGACCTACCCTTTTGGTCCTCTCGACCGGATATTAGCTCGCATATCTGGGTGCTGGCCTCCCCTTCGGTCCTCTCGACCAGATACTAACTAGCATATCTGGGTGCTGGTCTCCCCTTCGGTCCTCTCGACCGGATTTTGGGGACGATTTCACCCCCTTACTACTACCATATAACACATATCACATAATCTATCTAGCATGGTTGGGCATGACTGCCCCTTCAGCCCTATTGACCGGGGACTATCTCCCCTACGGTCACTAGCACATAGCATCATATCATACGAGCACATAAACATATCACAGGTAGTAGCAACCCTAGATGAATATCATAGAGACAATCATCTAATCATACAACTCCTACTGGTGGGCCAACATTGTGGCCGTAGACCCACTGCTACTGGAAGGTAACTCACCTCGAAAGTAGCTGCTGAAAGTCTGCTTGGTAAGCGCCTGAATGCTGAACCGGTAATCCTCCGGCTATAAATCATGAACATAGATTAGACACTCATAAATAACCTTAGGTCAAATGACTGACCCTCGCCTAGTCCAAGGTCAACTCCTCGGTCAAAGTCAACTTCCAGTTGACTGGACTCGCCGAGTCATGGCATAGACTCGTCGAGTGCTTCTCCTACTAACTCGAAAAGTCCCTCTTCCCACTCACTGAGTCACCCTTAACTCACTACTTGGGGCGATTGAACCGACGCGCGACCCGACCCGCCGTGTCCAAGAACCACTCGCCGAGTCCCCACGAGTGGATCTCCTGCTCGCTTCCAAATCCTCACCAGAGCATCCTTTTTGAGGATTTGGGTTTCTGGGACTATTGCTACATGCTAAATTGCTAATTCCACATGTAGATATGAAGCGTTGGCCCTCCAACACTTAAACCCCTCTCACTCACTAACAGTTCATCTAACTCGCCGAGTTTGAAGAACAACTCGTCGAGTACCAGGCAATCTTCATAGGACTCGCAGAGTTGTTCATCCAACTAGCCGAGTCTAAGGCCATCTTCATAAAACTCGCCGAGTTCCACTTTTGGACTCACCGAGTCCCTTGACCCATTTCCCATATAGACCAAATCTGAGACATGCAACGCTTCAAAACCATAGATCTATGTTCCTAGGGCATGCTTATCACGTAAAGTTGCAAACTTTACGTGCATGCATGGCCCTACAAGCTCCAAAAGTCAAATCGAAGCTTTTTATGAGGTCATAGACTCAATGGGGACTTCAATCACTCGAACCACAGAAACTTTATACTTCTAATACGTCCATAATATCTAGATCTGAAGTCCTTTCGGATCATTAAGCACAAAACACAAGGAGTATGGTGTTTTAGGGCTTGAAAACCACCACTTTAGGGACAAAAGGGAATCTAAATAACTAGTGATCAAGGTAGGGGCTTTTCTACCTGAATGGAAGCCTCTTGCAGTGTAGATTCCGGATCTACCTCCCCTCCTTGCACACTACAACCTCTTTCTTCTTCTTCTAAGCTGCAAACCTTCTTCACACAGCCAAAATCACTCTCAAGAACAAAATAGGGGCTAGGGTTTCGCTCTTCAGCTCTCTGGAAGTGTTAGGGACAAAGGAGGCCAAGTTAGAGTGTTTAAATAGGGTGCAAACACCCGGATTAGGGTTTTTGCCCAAACAGGGTCTACTCGTCGAGTCTGAGAACCGACTCGCCGAGTCCAAAGTTCAGTCCCCGCGTCTTATCCCGCTCCTACTCGGCGAGTTGGTCCATCAACTCGGCGAGTCCAAGGCAAAAATGCATTATTTTAAAAATGTTAATTACAAGGAGTACTTACCGGGAACCAGGTGCTACAGTTTGTTCAAGTGTGTCATAAAGTTTTTCTCTCAACAATTGGTATCAAGTGAAGAAGAAGTCCATCACTTCAATCACTCCATCTCACAACATCAAACTCCCCTCATCTCTACAGAAAAGATACCTTCACCGCAACCATCTCATCATACTCCACCGCAAGAGGAAAACACTCCTGAGAAACAAGAGACTCCCCCTCACTTCAAAAATCTTGCGGAACACATGTCCTCTCCTAGCTCAAATGACTCACCTGCCACCACCCAAAGGAAAAAAGATTGGAAGGCAGCCAAACTTGTTGAGCTCATATGGAGAGAATGCGGTTTTGATACTGTCATGAATGAATCGTTGATAAATTCTTGGATTAATCCTCACTGTAGACTGCTTGATGATGATTACACTCCTCACCTCACCTATGCAGAACCCCCTCCGGATGGCTACTGGGATGTCTCAATATCTCCAAATGCCAGATACTTCACAGTATTTGAGCAGTTCGACCGCAGCCTTCCAGACTCCAAAAGACTGCCAATGGAATTTGAGAGACTTAGTCTTTTTTATGCTAAGCATGCCTCTCCCATTGAGAATATATGGTCTAACGATAGACCATCCGCAGTCAAGAACTACAAAATCCGAAAGTTCATGAAGGCTGAGTTCATCCAGTACACTCTGACCAGAAGGGAACACGATTATGTCCGCACTCAGGCTGAATTTCCTTGTATAAATCTAGAAGAAGTCTTTCTCATTGCAAAGGTGTTCCAACACAAGTCTGAGAAGCACCAGAAGATGAAGATTGAACTTGAAAGGGCTAATACCTTCTTGGAGGAAACAGTCTATGATTTTACTAAAATCGACGTAGACATCTAGCCCACCATTGCTAAGAAATTTAATCCGCCACCATTTGACCCCGCACCAATGCCTACCGAAGGCTATGAAGAAAGATCCTTGGGTGCAACCAACTACCATGAACTTGGATTCATTTTCAAAAGGAAGACCGATAATGTCAAATACTTCATTCCTATGATTGCCATGCATCGCCTCACCAGGAAGCAACTTGATACCTACCGAATCGCAGTTGAAAAATCAAAGCACACTACTGCAGAAGTCAAGTTCGAGATCTTAAGAAGAATCATCTGGCTAGAGAACATCAGGAAGTTTTGGTTGATCCTGATCAAGTTTCTTAAACTTGATAGTTGATCAAAAGTTAAAGAGGTCACTTAGGGGGAAATTGTTGAATCATAAAAAGTGACCCTCTTGAACTTCAGCTACCGCAGTCATCAAGCCCCTGCAGTCAAGTTTCTTCATCAGCAATCGCTACCACAGTCTCTACCTACCGCAGCCTCTTTACTAGATTACTTTATTTGTCTTTTTGTAATACTCTCTATTGTCCAGTATGCCTTTCATCGCTACTCTTAGAGATCTAATCTAGTGTACTTCATGAGTCTGTATAAATAGAGCTCATTCTCTTGTATTCAAAAGCACGCATCTAATTCTGAATTGCAATCCCTGAAGTTATCTTTTCTATCTCTCTCACTCACTCTTCTTACTCTCATAATCGATTACAATCTCTCTACGGAGGAAGTCTTTTGAGACTTAATCATTATGTTTGATCTCACTTATTAACTTGGTTTAAATGCATCCCTCGTTATGAATCAGCTTAAGTGTATACTTGATATAATAATTGTTGTCATTTCCATTTCTTTACTTTTCCATACTAACTATCTAACCATCTAACTCTAAATATTATTATTGAGCTTTTAGATCCTTCGAGAGTAAGTATTCCGCAATATACTTGTTCTAATGTTTGTTCAAGTGTGTCTTAAAGTTTTTCTCTCAGTAGGCACAATGTCTATAGATTTTATCAGCAAGTAATGACACACTTCCCAAAGTATCTACATGAAACGGTTGGGCAAATGCAAAGCAAGCAATTTGAATACAACGTGCATATTCATGAGACATAAAAGAATATGAGGAACTAGAATAAAATAAGATGTGACCAGGTCTAGAATTAATGAAAAATGTACCAGTCGCAACATTCAGGTCCTCACGTGCCTCCACTGCGGTAATCAAGAATGCACGACCTTTATTTTTTGGCACCTCCTCCTTTTTAGTTGAAGTACCCACCGGTTGTTGAACAGAAGCTTGACTTCCCACCATTTGACTAGTAAGAGTAAGGCAGAAACGGTTCTTGTGGCCAGTAACACCACAAGCATAACATTTAACATTCTTCATCGGCAAACGGGCTTCATGTGGCCCATTTCTCCACATCCATCATAGATTACCGGTCCATTTTCTGTTCAGCATTGACCCTGGTGACTCTTTCCACATTTCTGACACGATGGTGATTGAAGAGAAAAAGATTGTGACCTACCGCGACCACGAAAGGTATTATGAGATTGTACTTGTCTGCTAGGATCATATCGAGCAGATTGAGCCAATGGAATAGAGGAAACATAAATAGTTCGATCGACACGTGGATGCTTCAGAACTGAAAGAGTGGCACCACGTATCTCTAAGTCGTTATCGTGCTTTTGGGCATACTCAACAGCTTTATCAAATGACGGAATATCTCGATTGATCATGAAATCACATATTTCAAATTGTAATCCTTCCATGAATAACTGAATTTTATCATCTTCAATTGGGATACACATTGCAGCAAATCGTGCTCTTTGATTGAATTGAGTTTCATATTCGTTCACGGTCGTTCCTCCTTGTTTAAGCTCGAGGAACTGTTTCTCCAGTCTTCTCCTCATGTCTAGAGGACAATATTTTCCTAGCAAGCGGGTTTTGAATATCTCCCAAGATAAATTCTCCTAGTCATACTCTTTGAGAGCTTCAAACGGTGCTTCCTACCAGACCAACGCTTTTCCGATGAGCATTACAGAAGCATAGGTAGCCTTGTCTTCATTAACCACATGAGAGATACAAAGTACTTTTTCGGTGTTCTGGATCCAAGTAAGAACAACAACTGGATCGAAGTCACCTAAAAATTCTATAACTCCACTACTCTTGAAAGTTTTGAATGTGGGATGTTTCACTTTCTCTTTCGAGGATTCTGATGGGTTTTAGCCATAAAAACATCCTATGTGCTCATGCAAACCCTAATGCTTGGATCTAGGATTCTTTATTGTACATGCATTCATCCAAGACTTTAAACCCTGGATCTAGCATGTGATAATTATTATTAACATAAGAATGGGGTTTAGATCTTACCTTGATTGTTATGTAGCAATAAGAATCTCAAATCCTCCTTGTAATAGCTTTAGCAAGCTTAGAGTCACAAGTGTCACTCCTCTAATGGCTCACAAACACCAAGAGCAAGAGCATGAAGAATGCGAAGAGAGGAGGCACCTAAAAACGTGTAGAAACCCTAAGGAATCAGTTAGCCACGTTTTTGGTGCCATAGGGGTCCTTAAATAGTGAGGCTATTAGGGTTATCTAACAAGGAAACCCTAATTTGAGTGCTTAGGCCCTAAGCAACCCATGGAATCCCTCCTTAGAGGCCTTAGACGATTTCTAATGGGTTTCCCCATAGAATTCGTCCAATCCATCCTCTATGGAGTCCATTAGCCCAATATTCAACTATCACACAATTGACAATTCTAGTCCCTTTATTTAATTAATGTCTTTTAGCCACAAAATTAATTCTTAATTAATTATTGACTAATATTAGTTAAACAATATGATTTCTTATTTAATATATTATTCTCATAATATATTAATAAATCATAATTAATCCTCTCTCTCCATAATTCATCCTATCAAGTTGCTTTGGTGAAGGCAACCCAAAAGGACCATGCATCATTGGGTCAAGTACATACCAAAATAGTTATGGCCTTAGACACTAATCCAACAGTCTCCCACTTGGATAAGTCTAATAACTATTCTGTGTATGACTTCAGATCCTGATCTGCAATCGTAGCTTTCAAAAGCCGTTGTCAACTCTGATCTTATCAGATACGCGTCCTTTAGATAAGGGATCATATATTCCTCCATTCTATCTATCGTATAGACTGAGACATGGATTTAAATCATTCTCTCTATCTATGTGTTGTTTCCCGATTTCCAATTTACGACGACTGACAACAGACTATAGTTGAACACATCAACTTAGTCCTGGCTTGGCCAAGCGCTTAGGGTGTCGTCACTAAATCATCGAGGGGCCCACAAATATCACTTTTATCCCACTTTGGATAAAAGGAACGGATAAACTTTGATTCAATGCTTGCTTGCACTCACTCACTGAATGACACACAATAATATGTTTTATAACACCCAGTTACTGGTGCGTTTACATATTATCAATGTGTAACTGACTCGTAAGATACAACTCACACATCTCAGTTTCAAGAATATAAGATATTATTGTCTCAGCAATCACTCGTGATAAAATCCATGAAGCGATCCAAGTGAGCGTGGGTTTATTCCAATACTCTATTCTTATAGCAACACTCATGAACCCTGCAGCAAACTTTTGCTATGTCTAAAACACTTTAGACAATCTACAATCAGATTCAAGACAATCTTCTTTCATTCCTACTTCCAAAGAATGAGTGACTGTGGAGGGTTTGAATAATCTTATTATTTAGGAAGTCAAAACATGCAAAGTGAAACACAAGAATAATACTAATCCTATATGGCCCCAAATCTTTAAGTATAAATAAAACAGCTTTTATTTAATCACCGTATTGATTACTCATTATTTGTGGTTTCGGGTAATCAACTTCTTACTTGAATTATAACAACAATTGCCCCATGCTCTTAGCATGCACACTATGTTTACCTATGGTCCTTACTTTGTGAAATAGTATAATTGAATAACATTTTCAATCACACTCATTTCACAATTCCTAATCCATTAGTGTAAGAATACAAAATTCTTGCCACTACTAGAATATGTTAGATTCTAACATTTTATGCAACAGTCCTTTTCGTAATATCATGGCACAAAAGTCAACAAGACTCGGCCAATGAAATTACAAAATACTCTATGGGAGATTGTTACAAGACAATTCCATAGTCATGAATTCTCGTATTCAAAGTACATTCATTTGAACATCCTTTTTGCATAAAAGTTTCTAATCTAGACATTGATTCTCGATATCCAACTCCCAATATGGAAATATTTCCATATTTTCCATATGAAAACTCATTCTAAGTAGAATCTTATCTATTCATAATAATGTCAATATGGTCCAGTCATTACTATACTTTCAACTGTCTACAAGCGACCAATCCTTGGCGAACCTTAGATTGTCCTTGGCAGTTGTTTAATTATTTTAGTCAAAAACTGGTTCTATTTCCTTTTTCCTCTAAATGCCCTAGGCATTTGGAAAATTTTAGAACGGTCGAATATTATAGCATATGCAATTGATCCTATACCCGAAGCGTATGGGATACAATTCATAATGAAAAACATGATACTTTACCAATTTCTTACTATAATATCGTCATTATATTTCTATTTGTCGTGTTCTCAAAATTCGAACTACGAAGAGGGATGCCGTAATCATAATCGAACTTTGAGAGTGCACATAATAAATATACCCTTGACTAAATTCAATTAAAATTTCTCGATCTAAGCTTTTAGATTAGAAACAAAGTATAACATTCTCTCCCTTAATTATAGCAAAAACAACTTTTCAACCCCTGCAACTTTGCAAGGTGAAACTTTTGTTTTTCTATGATTAATATTTCCAACTTGCAATACTAAATAATAATCAAGCTCCCACTAACATGATGATTATATCCATTCCAGCATAAAATTTATGCTCCCACTAGCTTTGACACTTATTTAGAAACCAGCTAAAGTTCTAGAAAACAATACTTATTGATTTCCAAAGTTCATCGTTTATGCTTCGATAAGCCTTTATCTAAGCTTCTCAAAATCACACACCATTCCTTAGACAGCTCACATGTGTGTCCAAACTAATTCAGAACTTATTTTACTAAGTCCCAAATGTTTAGACTAAGTGCCAAATCTCACAATTCGAACTATGAAAAGGGATGCCGTAATCACAATCGAATTTGAGAATGCAATTTACATAATCGCTATCTCCTTAAAATCTCTCTTAGTGAAAGCGTTTCCTCACAATCATTTTCATGAAGGAGAGAAACCTTATGACACTTAGATTTTATGGTGTATGTGTTTTTATCCATGTGAATTTGCCATAACCATAATCGAAGGATAATGTTTGTGACAAGTTCAAACTCTTATGGACAGAACTTTGTTCATTCTTAATTTCTTGCCATCAAGGGTCCCACCTTTGCTTCCAAGTTATCAAGTAGCTCACCTATTCCAGTAAATGTACTTTCATTGAATAAGGTGCTTTCCTTATGCATTCTAATGAGAACTCGTATAACTCATATGCATAATCACTCAACAGGATTGGCACATAAAATAGAATTTTTTTTCAACACGATAGGTTACAAACCTCAAGTCATGTGCTAGTGTTTAATAGGTTTACTGTTGATTAGTTCTTGAATCTTTTCAAGATCTTCAGACTCCCATTGACCTCTTGACATATTAGATTGTCTTATCAAGAAACATTTCTTGATAAACAAATATCCAAGAGTTAGTGTGTGTCTATATGAAGACAAAACGTTGCACACATTTGGTGTTAGTTGGTCCTTGTCTTCTACAAGACATCACAAATTACCAATGTCAAACGTGCAAGATAAAGAAAAACTATTTTCTACTTCACATTTGATGAGTGTGTGTCACTCAATTCACAATCTTGGAATACGATTCTAAGACTTGATTTTGGAACGAAGTATGACTCGTCCTTTTAATTTAACCATTACAACAATTTCCGATTCCTCTTTTTAGCCATACTAGTGCACTAAGATGTCCTTAGAGAATCAATTGTGATATAGTTCTTAATCATTAAGACGATCATAAAATCCGATACAAAAGTACTCTCCCTTCTTTTTAGATTAGAGAAACTTTTATCTTTCTGCCTTCATTGATTCTTCTTATTCGTTCTGCCATTCAATGAAACCTTTCAATGATTCAGAATTACACTTAATCTTATAAGTATAACCACATTTACTAGACCATTTGGTAAATCATGACGAATAGTCTCATTGTTATTTGTGGTGGACTTGACTAGTGCACAACATTGTGTTCTATTCCTTTAGTCCTTCACTTGACTCACATACTTGTGTGATCAAGGAATTAGTCTTAATTTCCTAAGTACCAAGATTTCCATACATCACATGATTCAAATCATATGATTCCAATTTTCTGTCCAATTGAAACTTGGGTGATGGGAATCTTTCGTTACTTAGAAAATTTTGACACTACCATAAATAACATAACTAAGAATCCCATCCATTTATAGAAATACACAAACATCAAATTTTTACAACGATTTCATTGCAAGGATATACATAAATAAGATAAATCAAAATTTATTTTATTCATAAAAGCAGCGGAAAACATGTCCTTACAATGCAAAATCAACTAAAAAACTATGTAATCAACTATTCCTAACAACTCTATCATAACTTCCTAAGCTCAAAATCTGATCTTCGAATCCATGCGATTGTGATCCATTTCTTCGTGATCAGACTCATCTTGCTCTTCCATCAAGCTTCCTCTCTTTTCTCTGATTCTACAAAATATTCAAATGTAATCTTATCCCATTTTGTATTAAAAATCAATGAATAGGAACTTAATGGAGTTAGATAGTGGATTTTACCTGAAATAGAGCCATACGTCTTGACTCTCCCATCTCTTAGATCTCTCAGGTAGACTGGGCAACTTCGTCTCCAATGCCCCTTCTCTTGGCAATAAAAGCAAATTGACTCTCTTGGAACAGCACACGGAACTGCTTCAGACTTTACCTTTCTCTTATGATCAAACTTTTCGACCATGGCATGCCTTTCGTTGCCATTGCCTATATCCATGGAGGTCTGGAAGGCAAATCCACCAATCAACTTTGCTTTTCCAGTGCACCAAATCATTGCTAATTCAGCAGCAATAAGCATATAGGTGAGATCGATGAGGGTCACGTCATGGTTCATCATATAGTACTCTCTTACGAACTCACTATATAAGTCAGGAAGCGACTGAAGAACCCAGTCAACAGCCAACTCCTCATAGACAACAGATCCCAACATTCTTAACCTAACAATGTGTGACTTCATCTCTAGGACGTGTGCACACATTGACTTTCCTTCTTCATGTTTACTTGCCAAAAGGGCTTGAGTGAGTTTGAACCTTTCATGCCTTTGAAATTGTGGGTTAGGGAGAAAAATAGGAGGAGGTGGAGGAAGTGAAGCATGATCTCGTGTTCCTCGATCGAATCATGGAATATCATCTTCATGTGGAAAACTTGTTCCACGGGATTTGGGAAGACCATAGTTGTCATACTTTGACATCTACAAAACGGGAGAAAATTCAAGTTAGTTGATTGATTGAGTCCTTAATAAATCACCCAAATGAGATGCTAAGGCTAGGACCCAACACAATATTCTACAACTTGAGAGAGGGATGTCGTAACCGAAATTGCAGAACCTTTGAAGGTAAGTGAATGACGATTCACTAATATTCTACCATGAAAAACAAAAAGGAGATTAAGTTTTAAATGTATTGAAAACTCCTAGATCCTTTGAGATTCATTGAACTTTTCAATGGCATGTTTAAATCTCGATATGCACCTCGATTTGTGATTGGGATGCCGAGGATCACAAAACAGGGTGTGAATAACCATGCAAACATACATGATGCCCTCATTGTTGCATTCACCTATTCGATATGTTAGTTAACCACACACGCTCCATTGAACTATGACAAACAATGAGTCACCCTTTGCCACCTTTGCTTAGAACCATTTAGTGTGCCGGTTAACCACACATGTTCCACTAACGTCTTTGCAAGGGCACAAAGTGTAATTTCATGGAATTGCATCAATTCACTTTTGCTTAAAGTAACTAAGATTGGGAATTTTATGAAAAACGTTTAGTTACTTTATATAGATTCATTATGCTTATTAATGAGGAGAGGATTGTCCTATCCTACCTGTTCGGCTAACGACCCTCCACCAGTCAAGCAAGCGGTGGGTGTGATAGTACACCCATTAAGCGCCATTTTATAGGCAGCAACCTTATACCCACCTTATAGACTGGCTTCGTGAATGAGTCCTAATAACGGTAAGACTAGCATTTTAAATCATATATATATATATATATATATATATATATATATATATATATATATATATATATATATATATTAAGCTTATAATAATATAATAGTATAGGGTTGAATTTTAAACTAGTAAAATTCTAGGGTTTGAAATTTAAATTATTCAAATTAAACTTTTAATCACAAAACTTAAATTTCAAAACTTGAGGACAAGTTTTGAACTTTTCAAAACATAAAGGATCAAATAGCAAATAATATAAATCAACTAATTAATTTAATGATTATCTAAATTTGACCTAGTCAATACTACTTGGAAGACAATTTACCAATTTAATTCAAATAATCAATTATTATCATATAAGGAAAATATCATTCAATTAAATGGTAATTATCTTTTGTTTGGTCAATGATATACCCAAATATATGATAAAATTTGGATATTAATGACCCAAAGCAATTAAGGCAAGTATCCTCAAGAAAAACAACAAGAAATCCCGAAATCTGCTCTAACTGACGCTCGAACTTGCCGAGTTCCACTATGAACTTGCCGAGTTGGAGCTACTCGTCGAGTCCACAATGGAACTCATCGAGTTCATCAGTCAAGGGCACAAAAAATGATTTTAAAGCTTGAACAAATAAATAAGGCATCAATACATTAGAAATCAATTAAGGCTCTGATACCACTAATGGGTTTTAGCCATAAACACATCCTATGTGCTCATGCAAACCTTAATGCTTGGATCTAGGTTTCTCTATTGTACATGCATTCATCCAAGACTTTAAACCCTAGATCTAGCATGTGATAATCAATATTAACATAAGAATAGGGTTTAGATATTACCTTGATTGTTATGTAGCAATAACAATCTCAAATCCTCCTTGTAATAGCTTTAAAAAGCATAGAGTCACAAGTGTCACTCCTCTAATGGCTCATAAACACCAAGAGCAAGAGGATGAAGAATGAGAAGATAGGAGGCACCCAAAAACGTGTAGAAACCCTAAGGAATCAGTTAGCCACGTTTTTGGTGCCCTAGGGGTCCTTAAATAGTGAGGCTATTAGGGTTATCTAACAAGGAAACCCTAATTTGACTGCTTAGGCCCTAAGCAACCCATGGACTCCCTCCTTAGAGGCCTTGGACGATTTCTAGTGGGTTTCCCCATAGAATTCGTCCACTCCATCCTCTATGGAGTCCATTAGCCGAATAGTCAACTATCACACAATTGACAATTCTAGTCCCCTTTATTTAATTAATGTCTTTTAGCCACAAAATTAATTCTTAAGTAATTGTTGACTAATATTAATTAAACAATATGATTTCTCCTTTAATATATTATTCTCATAATATATTAATAAATCATAATTAATCCTCTCTCTCCATAATTCATCCTATCAAGTTGCTTTGGTGAAGGCAACCCAAAAGGACCATGCACCATCGAGTCAAGTACATACCAAAATAGTTATGGACTTAGACACTAATCCAACAGATTCTCCACTGGCTTTCTCTCTACCCTTATTACTATCATTTTTGTGTTATTCGAGAGTCTCTCGAATAACACCAGTGAGTTTGTCCAAAAGTTGCTCCTCACGAGGGGATACTATAGTATATCCTTCATCATGATGAGGATCTCCACCCACTTCTGTTGTATGACTATTCTCATATTCAGCCATTGCTCTGAAAATTTGGAGTTATATAGTATTTCAGAATATTAGGATTATCATTACCCAACACCCCACTTTATTTTTTCCTATGGTTTGTATCCATATACTCATAATGAATCTGTTCATACATTGAACTTCCAATGGTTTAAGTCTAAATACCAATTTGTGGTATTTCGTTCACTTAAACTACTGCTCTGATACCATGATTGAAAGACCCCTTTCATACTTAACATTATCATAAAGTCAAAACATGCTACATGTATATTCATAATTATAATTTACATTAGTGGTGAAAATACATAAGCCTGGATACAAACCAACTAACAAGGTTTTTACAAAGTTTCATAAAATACATAACTACCCAGGAATTTTTAAAACATATACATATACATATATGTATGATAGGTACAACCATAGTAGTGTTAACTATTCTAAGCCTTCCAACAAAACATGTTTACTCTGGATGCTTATCACCTGAAATAGTTAAACACTGAGAGGGATAAGCGGGTGACACTTAGTGAGATCAAAAATAGATAGAATATAATGCTATGCCATATATATATATATATATATATATATATATATATATATATATATATATATATGAGAGGAAAGAAATAAGAAACAACAAAGGCATATCCATATCGTATGACAGGATTTCCATATCAACCGATGATTAGATTCAAGGAGTTACAATCAATAAGAAACAACAAAGGCATATCCATATCGCATAGAAAATACTGTTTATGCTTATCATTTTGCTAGTATATCAGAGTCTCCTTTTAAAGAAAAGTGTTGCGGAATTTGTTCCCAGAAAAACATGATAAATATATATTATCAAAGCATTCATGAAGAAATGTGTTTTGTTCATATTAAAACTTTCGGATGTCATCGGAAATACTGAAACATAAGCATAAACGGACCTTTCATTTATTTACATTAGTGATCTACATCTCCTTTAATATCATAGTGTAAAGGAGCTTCATATTGATACATCTGATACAAATAGACTGAGTGGGTCAGGTTTGGAAACCTGGTGAGTCCATAGGGTTTCAACCAACAATAATATAATTATTATGTTTAATCATCAAATAATTAACCCAATTACCCATCCGTATTATCTTCATTTAATATTCCCTGAAGATTTTATCCTAAGGGTCATTTCCTGTATTGTATTTACCTCTCATCTCCTTACATTGTATTTCCTTATATGTTTGTTCCTAAGGACTTTTCCTAAGGAGCATCTCCTACATCACATAGACAGTACTGATTCGGGGATTACTCCCTTAATACGTGTCCATTAAGGGTTAGGGTATCATCGCATGAATACGTAGTTACAACATCGCCTGACCTCATAATTCATAGTAAGGGTTAGAATATCATCGCATGAATACGTAGTTACAACATCTCCTGAACTCATAATCTATCACCTACATGTTATGAGCCTGCTGGTGTTTCCACATGACTGTCAAGATTAGTCTGTGGTCGCCATGTATACTTTGGTAGATGACTACATCGCCACATTACGGGTCAAGGTATAGTATCTCCTCCCATCTCACATCACCTATTTATCATCACCTATCTATCATCATCTAATTATCATCACATTTTTATTATCACATATCTCTCATCACCTAATTATCATCACCTATCTCTCATCACCTGATTATCATCACATTTTTATCATCACCTATCTCTCATCACCCGTTGCTACCCAATATATATATTTAAGTATAAAAATACGTATACAGTTTAAATCAAGTAAACATCTATAAATCGTTCATCTAACATAGAAATATAGAACACTTATAATATGCACTCATAATACGTAATTTATATTAAATACTTCATATCTATGTGTAAGATGAAAGTAAATATGCACTCACATTAGTAGCGTGAGTTGACAATCTAACTAGAAACGGTCGGCGGTTTGTGATTGTCGGGCTCGGAACGTGGAACGGCCTAAACAAACGAGAGAGAGAGAGAGAGAGAAGAATTGGTGTAAGAAAAGCAATGGCTGATCTTTCTATTTGTAGGGTGTTCTTAGCCCATTCATGTCGTGAACATGATAGGTTCACGTCGTGAACTTCCATGAGTCATCCCGTAGCTTTAACACGTGTTTTCTAGCCCCATTTAGTGTTCTTGACAAGCTTTGTCGTCATGAACTTCATGTTCACATCGTGACTTAAGGCGGCTAGGGTTTCTGCCACGTGCCATGCCCTTAGACAGCTGCATTTTCGGAAGGTCATAACTTTTGCATACGAGTTCCGTTTTCGACGTTCTTTATATTCATGTGTGTGTGTGTGTGTGTGTGTGTGTGTATATATATATATATATATATATATATATATATATATATATATCAAAAACAATATTAATTACGTAATACTCTAACAAAAAAAACTTGTTCCGCTACCCAACCAACTCGATTCAACCATTTTTAATACATATAGTAATTTAATATGAAAAAAAGCCACTATGGTACCAATATTTTACTATGATAAAGAAGGATGATTTATATATATATATATATATATATATATATATATATATATATATATATATATATATATATAGAGAGAGAGAGAGAGAGAGTAAATTACACGAATGGTCCCAATGGTTTAGGGTAATTTGCATGTTGGGTCCCTAACTTATTTTTTTAACTCGGAAGGTCCCTACTCATTGTTTTTGTTACGCACTTAGTCCCTACTGTTTGTTTTTATTACGCGCTTGGTCCCTGTCTTACTTAAAAACACTATTATTTATATAGGAAAAAATGGTGGGGTAGGTAAAATAAGGTGAGAGGAGTGAGGTTGGGGTTGTGTTTATTTAAATAAATTAAAAAATCAAAGGAAAAATAGACTTTTTAGGTATGATAGGGACCAAACGCGTAATAAAAACAAACATTAAGGAACTTCCGAGTTAAAAAAATAAGTTAGGGACCAAACACGCAAATTACCCTAAAACATAGGGACCATTCGTGTAATTTACTCATATATATATATATATATATATATATATATATATATATATATATATATATATATATATATATATATAATATTTAATTTTTTCATAATAACATCAACAACAAAGTAAACATTACTAATATTTTTCTTCTTGTTTTATATATATATATATATATATATATATATATATATATATATATATATATATATATATATAAGTATCTTTTGAAATTGATGAGATAAATTTTAGGCAGAATTTCTGTAACGTTCCAAAATTCAAGACCAAAAGTTTCTTTTAATAAAACATTACTTAAAGCAAATCATCAATCCAAAACATAATGAAAGTATTAATTTCCAAACATGTGTTCGTTATCAGAGTAAAACATTCCCAGGTTGTCTAATCTATGGTGTGTGCCATGCGATCACCCCGAGCTCTTCCCTCCGCTACCGGAAGTACCTGAAACCAAACTGAAAACCGTAAACACGAAGCTTAGTGAGTTCCCCAAGCTACCACATACCATGCATAACCACATACTAGGCCACGCCCGCTATTCTCGGCCTCGCCCCCTACCTCGGGCCTCGCCCGCTACAACGGCCCCGCCACTCCAGGCCTCGCCTGGCTTCGAGCCCCGCTCGGATACAGATCTGTTTCACTTAGGCCTCGCCTGTCATTGGGCCTCGCTCGGCAAAAAATACTAGCACATAAAGATATCGCAACACATACACACTAAGCATACACTAACAAATCCTGTTCTAAAGGCCTCGCCTATCTTGGGCCTCGCCCATATCCTGCAACTGGTGAGTCATGGAACCCCGTCCACACTCCTATTGATAGTGAGATACGAGCCCAACCCACACTCACTCTTTTCCTAACTTGGGCCTCACCCCTGTTCTGCTGCTAATGAGATGTGGAACACCATCCACACTCTGCTATTGGTGTGATACGGGACCTCGCCCACACTCACCTCCCTACCAGGCACATAAATGTATCACACAGACAACAACTATAAACTATCATATAAACCATTCCTTAGGCACCCGCCCGCTATCATTGGACCTCGTCCATAATATAATCGTAGCATACTATTCCTAGGGCTAACCCCCGGGTCTTCTACTCATAACTACATGGGCCGGCATTGTGGCCTTAAACCCGTTCACACAAAGGGAAACTCACCTGCACTTGCTAAACTTGCTGGTAACCCCTCTAGTTGCTGCCCGGCAACTCTCTGAACTCCTGCTCCATTCGCTCCCCGAGCTACCAATATCAATGCAACACTTAGTCTAACTGTCCCCCGAAAGTCAACTAAGTCAACTTTAGTCAAAGTCAAAGTCCTGGTCAAAGTCAACCTTCCAGGTCAACCCTACTCGCCGAGTTTGCCTACTAGAGAAAGTTGCGGCTCTCCCGCCGCTCTACCATGCTCTACCTACTCCCTCTGGCACACTCTACTAATACAAAAGCATCCCATACTATTTGTCCTCAAGATCTTCATTCCGACTCACTCGAGTCCTACAGGCGATCCTCCAACCTGAATTCCCAACCACGAACTATCCATCACCATTACATGCACTAACTGATGGGGAGCTTCCCAAACTCCCAAACCTGAACTCCTCAACCCATCAAACGTTGTACTACTTCTTTTCCTTCTCAGAGATCGCGTACTTATTCTGGATCTGCATGCTCTTACCCTTGTACACTCGGAGGACTCTCCCCCACTTCGATCCTACTTACACCTCGCTGCTCAATACTCGAAAGGAAATCCCAATCCTTGCTACCATTCCATAATCAATCTGCTGAGGAACCCCAAGCTTACCATAGTTAGGGATCTAACCAGTCCCTTTCTAAAACTATACAGCTCCGAACTAGTGAGACATACCAAGTCCCTTCCAGGCATGCTACGGTTACTGCATCCTAAGTAACCTTCTCCAATAGAACCCATCCCTTAACTACCATTCCAATATCCAAGGTATGAGATGGCATATAACTCGGTCGCAAACAAGCCGCACAAAAATAAAATGCTCATAACGATAATGATGCAGAACCATAACAATATAATCATGTGCAAATAAAAGAACTGACAACAAAAGTCGCATACCTGCAACGTCCGGCGCTGCTCGCGCCTCCAAGGTAGTCATCTGAAAAACCTTGCCTCCTACCGCAGGTGCCTCTACACGGCCCTGACGGCCGTTTGTGATCCTCAAAGTTGCAGGGGCAGGTGCCATCACCCGTACTGCCGGAAGCAAACTGGGGCACTGGGCCTTCTTGTGGCCCCGCTGGTTGAAGTGAAAACATATCAAGTCTGATCCTTGTGTGGTGGTAACAATACAATCCCTGCTAAAATGACCAGTCCGGCCGCACTTGAAGCAGCCAGACTCACCGCTGCTACTACTCCTGCACACGCCCCCGTGCGCCCTGCCACACTTCCCGCACCGGCTGCGGTCCTGATAATCCCTTGATCTCGAATCCGATCCCTTGGGCCTTTTGCCTGAACCTATGGCTACCTAAACCACATCTGACTTCCTCTTCCGGATCTAATCTAAATCAATTTCCCTCTCTCTAGCCCGAATGATCATATCCTCTAACGTTTTGCAGCTGGACCTGCTCGCAAACTGCTTGATGTCATCCCTCAACATCTTATGATATCGGGCCTTCTTCATCTCCTTATCCGTGACATACTGCGGTACAAGAAGAGCCCTCTCCCTGAACTTGGCGGTGATCTCTGCTACAGTCTCAGTGGCCTGCATTAAATCCTAAAACTCCCGTGCCAACTGCTGCACCTCAATAATCAGTGAAAACTCAGCTTTGAACCTGGCTGAGAAATCACTCCATGTCATCGCGTCCAACGCAACATCATCACCCAAAGCATGACCAATCTCTTCCCACCAATCCCTCGCTCTGTCCTTCAGAAGATAAGAAGCGAGTCTGACCTTGTCCCCCTCGGGACACCGGCTCGTACGGAATGCGTTGGCAACATCAGCCAACCATCTGCTGCTAGAGATGGGGTCCCTAGCCCCATGATAATCTGGTGCCCCGCAAGCCCTGAACTCTCGAAATGTCAAGGTACGCGCTCCCATCAAAGCCATCATCTCGGTACGGAAGGCTCCTAGCCTCTCATCCAAAATCTCCAGTATACCCTCCTTGACCGTGCCAAAGATCACAGGAGTCTGATCTAGAATATTGCGCGTAACTTTCACTGATATCAACTCCCTCATTCGCTCCTCGAGCTGCTCGACTCCTGAACCCGAGCCTAATCCCTCTCTGGTGCCTGATCCGCCCACTGGCCTCTCTCGCAACGTCATCATGCTGGAAATATACCACAACCACTATCAGAATACTTATCACTGCTGCGAGACCAAACACACGCACTACCAGGTTCCCGATCTTGTCTCGGCCTTTCCCGAATCGAGTACGGATCCTCTACTTTCAGTAGTACGTGCCCATACTACCTTCCTCATCTATCTGTACTTTCCTCAAGAATTGCTTCGACTTCACTAGGTCCCTTTTCTACTACTACTGCTCCCAGCACTATCTCATCCTAGGCTTGCCCTAGGGAACCCTCTGACTCACCAAACCAGTCCTCAGTTGCTGAAGGACTCCTTGTGATGCCAATTAGCCATTACCTGGATACCATCACATGTGACGACGCTCAGATAATCCTTCGAGTAAAAGACTCGTCCCTACAATAGTTGGACTCAAACAAGAGCTGCGCAATAGGGCCAAATCCAATACTCTGAGATTATCCAACCCTGATCACATGTGACGTGACGTATCCACCTAATGGCTAATTCCCATCACTCGGAATCCCACATTGCACAAAGCAAGCAACATTCAGACAAGGGGAAAATCTAACCATAACATACTCAAGCAATCATAATATCATATCAAGAATCTATACTAGCATGCAACACAAACTCATAAACTCAGGCATAACCTAAACAGACTATCCTACTACTGTCTAATCAGCACTATCATGCAGCTCAAAGCACATACATAAGGCACATAAGGCGTCCTCCCTAGATCCTTAGTCCTAATCTAGCATGCTGCTCTATTAACCGATAATCAAATTATAAACTTGTATGGGTATTTTGGGGTACTTACTTGAGCTCGGCTGATTGCATGCACCACACCCCTTTTCTCTTTTCAAAATTCTTTTCTTTCTTAATTCTTTTTGATTTTCTAAAACTATTTTCTTTCTCAAACTCTTTTTACAAACTGTCTTTTCATTTTGAAAACTTCCATACCAATTCCTTAGTTTGAGATCAGACACACCCGAGAGCACGTATGAATCCCTCAAACCAAGGCTCTGATACCAACTTGTAACGTCCTAAAATTCAAGACCAAAAATTTCTTTTAATAAAACATTACTTAAAGCAAATCATCAATCCAAAACATAATTAGAGTATTAATTTCCAAACATGTGTTCGTTATCAGAGTAAAACATTCCTAGGCTGTCTAATCTATGGTGTGTGCCATGCGATCACCCCGAGCTCTTCCCTCCACTACTGGAAGTACCTGAAACCAAACTAAAAACCGTAAGCACGAAGCTTAGTGATTTCTCCAACCTACCACATACCATGCATAACCACATAATGCACATACTGGGCCACGCCCCCTATTCTGGGCCTCGCCCCCTACCTCGGGCCTCGCCCGCTAACGGCCACTCCGCTCCAGGCCTCATCTGGCTTCGAGCCCCGCTCGGATACATATCTGTTTCACTTAGGCCTTTCCTGTCATTGGGCCTCGCCCGCCAACAAATACTAGCACATAAACATATCGCAACACATACACACTAAACATACACTACCGAATTTTGTTCTAAAGGCCTCGCCTATCTTGGGCCTCGCCCATGTCCTGCAACTGGTGAGTCATGGAACCCCGTCCACACTTCTACTAATAGTGAGATACGGGCCTAGCCCACACTCACTCTTTCCCTAACTTGGGCCTCGCCCCTGTTCTGCTGCTAATGACCTGCACTTGCTGAACTTGTTGATAACCCCTCTAGCTGCTGCCCGGCAACTCTCTGAACTCCTGCTCCAGTAGCTCCTCGAGCTACCAATATCAATGCAACACTTAGTCTAACTATCCCCCGAAAGTCAACTAAGTCAACTCTGGTCAAAGTCAAAGTCCTGGCCAAAGTCAATCTTCTAGGTCAACCCTACTCGCGGAGTCTACCTACTGACTCGCCGAATTCATATGCTCAGAGTCCTTTCATTCGCGACTCGACTCGCCGAGTCAGTCCATGACTCGCCGAGTCCACCGATTTTCGAGTCCTGACCTGTCCAACTCACCGAGTCCCCACTCAACTCACTGATCCGAGTCTTAACTCGAAAGGTTTGTGTCACACCCCCAAACCTGAACGGCGGAAACGTTCGGGGGCGGATGACTTCATGTGGTAACGTAACAAATGAATACATAGTAAAGAAAGCAATACAACCATCATATATATAATTGAAAGTTTACATTTGTCAAAAGTTACATGTTCAAAACCAATTACAATATGATGTCAAAATATGAGATTAAACTGGCGCCGCAACATCTCTTCTTCAAAAGCATATTAGTACCTGAAATTACTGAATCCCTGGGACATACAAGTAATTTTTGAAAGAGTAGATCAGCATTTAAGCTGGTGAATTTCATAAGTATTGAAGTGACAATGTTTGAATGAAATGAAATGTTTTATCTTTGTTTGTTTGTGTTTAGAAAATCCTATATTTTCTACTAGTATAAAAGTAGCCTTCACTCAAGACCAATGTTTGTTTCCAAAATGTATGTAAATGTAAAATAACCAATGAGTTTGAAAACCTTGTAAATCAATGCATTTTTAATACCCCTTGTGAGTTTTATAACCATACTATTGACTCGGAATGCCTATACACAACGTTCTTCAGGCGTTGGAATGTTATGACGTTTGTCACCCCAAACGGTGGACTGCAGCTAACAGTCAGGGCGCGGGTTGTCAAGCCCGTATAGATCTATACACAAACACCATGCTCCCCCTCCAAGGGATTCTGGTATATAATACAGGACTTGAAATGTGTACTCGAACGTAATGAAGTTAGTGTCTCACAAAACCGTGGTATAAAAACAGATCTACTTGTTAAAATGTTACGTTTGTTCTTGTATATGAGAGTAAACTTCTTGAAATATATGTTTCTAGTACATAAGAGTTAGAAATCTGTTCGTAAAACTATACCTATTATAGTTTTCAAAAAGTGTGTCTTGTTTGTTTAGAAATACTGAGAAAAGGAATCACTTGTTTATGAAAGTATAGATTTTTGGTGTAGAGTCTAGGATAGACAAGAAAAATCTAAGAACAGTTTAGTTTATACATGCATTTCAACAACTTTATATTTTAAAAGATAAAATGCTATTGTAACATATGTTATATATATAAAAGTTCCTTTAAAGGTTTATAAATCGCATGTGATTTGAATATATAACAGTATATAAAAGGGTTTCTTTATGTAACACACGATAATACTCGTGTGTTTTACTTGTAATCCCCCCCCCCCTTGAAAGCATATAAAAGTATTTAGAATAATTAAAAAGGTTGATTAAGGGGTATGAAACTCACTTGAAAGTTTTGGAGATAGCGAGATGGAAAACCGGGCAGAGTTTCGTCTCGGGAAACGGATTTTTCCTCGGGATTCTCGGGAATCTCGGGAGTAAAATTGACCTTCGGGACTTGAGCCAAAAAGACCAGAGCTTCGGGTTTGAACGGACATGGAAAACGAGGCAAAGTTGAGAGAGAGAGAAGAGAAATGAACCCTTTCTTTGGAAACCCTCGCATCCTATTTATAGTAAGGCTGGTCTGCCTCGGTACGCGGGGCGTACGCTCGTACGCAGCGCGTACACGTACGTCATGCATGACCGAAGCCTCGACTGCCTCGGTTTGGATGGGACGGGTTGCTGGGTACGCGGGTCGGATGGGACGGCGGGTCGGATGGGACGTCGGGTCGGACGGGTCGGGGCTTCGGACGGGTCGGACGGGTCGGTTTCCTTCGGATAGCGCGACATGGACGATCAGAGGCCAATCCACTCGGTTACGCGGGGTGTACAGGGGTACGCCGCGCGTACCTCGGATGAGGACGCTGACTCCCCTTCGGATAATATCCGAATTTTGAATAAAATAAATAATTAATTTATTTAATAAACTTCAAAAATTCATATCTTCTTCATACGAACTCCATTTTCGATGGTCTTTATATCCTCGCGTAGGTGAGACTACGCTCTACAACTTTCGTTTAGACTCCGTCGGCAAATTCCAAAATTATTTTTTTATTATTTATTAAAAATCCATCGTGTTTAAGAAATTTCTTAGAAAATTCATAACTTCTTTATCTGATGTCGGTTTTTGCCAGACTTTTTACCGCTGGAATACCATTGTCGAGACCTTCGATTCTCGTTTAGGTCATTCCGGCCAAAAGTCGCTCGATCTCCGATTCGAGTTTTTAGCTGTCTGTTGCTAAGCCGAACTTGGAAAAATCATAACTTCGCTATATGAAGTCGGATTTGGGCGTTCTTTTCACGTACGATGATGGTTCAAAGACATTTAATCATAGAAGGAAAATTAAATAGAACTTATTTATACATTTTATTATGAAAGTAACTTTTATTACTCAGAAGTGGTTACAATACTTGACCCATTTTGGTCGTTACAAAGAGTTGAAATATCGGGTTGTCACATCATTCCCCCGTTAGAGAGAATTTCGTCCCGAAATTTAAAGTAGTAAAGATACTAGTGAATATGAAAGAGATGAGGGTACTTTTGTTTCATCTGATCTTCACGTTCCCATGTGAATTCGGTTCCCCGCTTGGCGTTCCAGCGAACCTTCACGATGGGTATGCGACTTTGTTTTGTTTGTTTGACCTCTCGGTCCATGATTTCTACTGGTTCTTCCACAAAGTTGAGGCTCTCGTTGATCTCGATCTCGTCGAGTGGAATAACAAGAGTCTCGTCGGACAGACACTTTTTCAAGTTTGAGACGTGGAAGGTTGGATGGATGTTACTAAGTTCGCGCGGTAGGTTAAGCTTGTAAGCCACAGGGCCGATTCCGGCAAGAATCTCGAAAGGCCCTATGTATCTTGGATTTAGTTTCCCACGCTTTCCAAATCGTATTAAACCCTTCCACGGTGAGACCTTTAATAAGACGTGGTCTCCTACCTGGAATTCCAAAGGTTTCCTCCTTTGGTCAGCGTAGCTTTTCTGTCGGTCTCTTGAGGCTTTCAATCGTTCACGGATCTGAACGATCTTCTCTGTTGTTTCACGTATGATCTCCGGACCTGTGAGAGTGCTTTCAAGAACTCTTCCTCTAGCTAACTGGTTATCGCCAACTTCAGTCCAGCAAAGAGGGGATCTGCACTTTCGACCATAGAGGGCTTCAAACGGAGCAGCCTTTATGCTTGTATGATAACTATTGTTGTATGAAAATTCGACAAGGGGTAAATGAATATCCCATGCCTTTCCAAAGTCAATCACGCAGGCTCTCAGCATGTCTTCTAAAGTTTGTATTGTTCTCTCACTTTGTCCGTCTGTCTGTGGGTGGTAGGCTGTACTCATGTCTAGCCTAGTTCCCAGGGAACTTTGTAGTGACTGCCAGAATCTTGAATTGAATCTACTATCTCGATCGGAGATAATGGATATCAGAACACCATGCAGTCGCACTACTTCCCTTAAGTAAGTTCTTGTAAGCTTCTCCATTTTGTCAGTCTCCTTGATGGGTAGGAAATGTGCGGATTTGGTCAATCTGTCGACAATGACCCATATGGTATCGAGTCCACTTGTCGTCTTGGGTAACTTGGTTATGAAGTCCATAGTAATCCGCTCCCATTTCCATTCCGGTATCTCAGGTTGTTGTAGTAATCCTGACGGTTTCTGATACTCGACCTTAACCTTAGCGCAAGTAAGACATTTACTCACGAAGGTAGCAATTTCTGCTTTCATGTTAGGCCACCAGTACAGTTTCTTAAGATCCAGATACATTTTATCTGAACCCGGGTGAACGGAATATCTTGAGTTGTGAGCCTCGGTCATGACTACGTTTCTGAAACCACCATGATTTGGGGTCCAGATTCGGTCCATGAGATAGTAGGCTCCGCCACCCTTGACTTCTAAATTCTTCTCCATTCCTCGCAAGGATTCACCCGCCACATTTTCAGGTTGCAAAGCTTCCATTTGTGCTTCCTTAATTTGTGTGGATAGGTGGGAATGGATAGTCATGGTCAGAGATTTGACCCTCCGACTAGTGTATTCCTTTCGACTGAGGGCGTCGGCTACTACGTTGGCCTTGCCAGGATGATAACGAATTTCGCATTCGTAGTCATTCAGTAACTCAACCCATCGTCGTTGTCGCATGTTGAGTTCCTTCTGATCGAAAATGTGTTGAAGGCTCTTGTGATCGGTGAAAATAGTACTCTTTGTTCCGTATAAGTAGTGCCTCCAGATCTTCAAAGCAAATACCACTACTCCTAACTCGAGGTCGTGTGTCGTATAGTTCACTTCGTGTGTCTTAAGCTGTCGGGAGGCATAAGCGATAACCTTCCCTCTCTGCATAAGAACACAACCAAGTCCTTGATTTGAAGCATCGCAATACACTACGAAGACTTCTATCCCTTCGGGGAGGGATAGTATCGGTGCGGTGCACAAGGCCTGCTTTAGTGTCTGGAATGCCTTCTCTTGTTTCGCTTCCCAGTCAAAGGCCACACCTTTCTGGGTTAATGAAGTAAGAGGTTTCGCAATGCTCGAAAAGTTCTTTATGAATCTGCGATAGTAGCCAGCTAGACCTAGAAATTGACGAATTTCTGTAGGTGTCTTTGGTGCCGACCAGTTCTCAATAGCCTTAATTTTGGAGGGGTCCACGTGTATACCTTTCTTGCTAACAACGTGACCTAAAAATTCGACTCTTCGAATCCAAAATTCGCATTTAGAGAACTTCGCATAGAGTTTCTCCGTTCGCAGTGTTTCTAGGACTTTTCGTAGGTGTTGACTATGCTCTTCCTCACTTCGAGAGTAGATAAGTATATCATCGATAAAGACGATGACGAACTGATCCAAGTAAGGGCGGCATACCCTATTCATTAGGTCCATAAATATTGTTGGTGCATTGGTTAATCCGAACAGCATCACTACAAATTCGTAGTGTCCATAAGGAGTTCGGAAAGCTGTCTTTGGAATGTCCCCCTCTAGAACTCATAGTTGGTGGTATCCGGATTGTAGGTCTATCTTTGAGGAGTAGTTCGCTCCTTGAAGTTGATCGAATAGGTCGTCAATACGGGGTAGAGGATAGCGGTTCTTGACAGTAAGTTTGTTCAGCTCTCTGTAGTCGATGCACATACGGAACGATCCGTCTTTCTTCTTTACAAACAAGACTGGTCCTCCCCAAGGTGAGAAACTTGGTCTTATGAATCCTTTGTGAAGGAGTTCATTAAGTTGACAGGAAAGTTCCTGCATCTCTACTGGTGCAAGACAATAAGGCGACTTCGCTACTGGGGTAGCTCCTGGAATTAAGTCGATTCTGAACTCGACTTGGCGTTGCGGTGGTAATCCTGGTAGTTCTTCTGGAAAGATATCGGGAAAGTCGCGTACTACCGAGATGCTCTTGATTTCCTTCAGTTCTTGACTTGTATCGACGATGTGCGCTAGGAATGCTCGACAATCCTTCCGCAAGCACTTTCGAGCTTGGATGCACAAAATGATGCGAAGGTTTGCACTAGATTTGTCGCCGTAGATAACTAATGTTTCGTTGTTAGGGAGGTTAAGACGGACTGCTTTCTCAAAGCACATGATGTCGGCGCGAAGAGGACTCAACCAATCCATGCCGACTATGACGTCGAAACTTTTAATTTGAACCGGCATGAGATTGATTGGGAAAGAATGGCCGTCTAATGTTAACGTACAGCCCATGTATATGCAATTTGTGTTTTCGGTTTTTCCATTGGCCATCTCTACAGTGAATGATTTTTCAAACTTGCTAGGTTTAGGTTTAAGTAAATGAATAAAGTTTTGACTCACGAAGCTTCTCTTCGCTCCACTATCGAATAATATGCATGCGTATGAATTATCGAGAAGGAACGTACCAGCAACTATAGTTGGGTCAGCTACAGCTTCGTCGTGGCCTATTGCCAAAACTCGTCCCACACCTCCGGTGACTGCTGCCTTAGGACAGTTTCTCTTGTAGTGGCCCACCTCGCCACAACCGTAGCAAGCCTGCCCTACACTCGCACCGGGAACTTGAGTGATCGGCTTTGCGGGTTCCTTGCAGAAACGGGCTGTGTGTCCTTTCCTGATGCAGTTGGTGCACTGCATATCTCGACAAGGTCCATGGTGGTGGTAATTGCATTTGGTGCATTTTGGGAGGTTACCTATATAAGGCTTTGTTGGGTAGGTATTTGTAGGGGCTGTAGCAGGTACAATGGCAGCATTTACTGACACCAGTTGTTTCTTTGCGGATTCTTGGGAAGACCCACCCTTCCCTTTAATCCACGCTCTCTTCCTGCCATTGTTGTTGTTGTTGTTGTTGTTGTTGTTGTTGTTGTTGTTGTAGTTGTTGTTGTGGTTGTTGTTGTGGTTGTTTCCTTTCTGTGGTGCTGGTGCAGAAGTGGTTGAGTTCTGATGACCTCCGTAGTCGATTAGAGATTGTGCCAGTTCCTTAGCACTTTCAAAGGTGTCAGGTTTAGAAGCTAACACGCTTGATCACATTTGGGGCGTCAGTCCCCAGATGTACCTTTCTATCTTCTTGCTCTCGGGAGCAATCATATCTGGACAAAGGATTGCCAGCTCGCAGAATCTGTTGGTATAAGTAGCGATGTCGGTACCCACCATTCCGAGAGTCCATAGCTCGTGTTCAAGCTTTTGAATCTCTCCCCGTGGGCAGTATTCTCTCATCATCATGGCCTTTAAGCTCTCCCAGCTTATGGAGTTTGCCACGATTAGGGTAAGTACTTTAACGTGGCCATTCCACCAAGTTAAAGCTTTATCGAGAAGGGTGAAAGTTGCAAATTTGACCTTGATGTGCTCGGGGCAGGAGCATATTTCAAAGACTGCCTCCGTCCTTTCAATCCACTGCCTCAGGGCCATCACACCACCAGTACCATAAAACATCCGGGGCTTGGCATTAGTGAAGTCCTTATAGGTGCATCCTCGAGGTGGTCCATGACTCTCGCCATGGTTGGATGGGTGTGTGCCAGATCCCGAGCCATTAGCACTCGAGATATTGATCTGTGACATGGCAGCTGCCACCGCTGCGGTGACTGCTGCTTGAAACATTACAGCATCAAATTGGGGTGGTGGAGGTGGTGGTGGTATAGGTGCTTCCTCACCGTTGTTTCGCCTTGGATTCCTACGCGGAGGCATACTTCAACTATAGATTGAAAATACAAGGATAAGAATTTCATAGAATGGAAAATGTATGTGTCTCATGAACTAAATTGCTATAGCAACAACAGATGATAATATGAGTCTTAAAATAGAAGAATGAAAGTTATTTGTAAGACTGAAGGTATGAAACAAGTATTTGGGTTCACACAGACCATTCAAGGTTCGAACGAAATACTCAACATAGTAGTAATAGTGCCACTTATATTAATATAAAAGTTGTTACAATGATCATGAAAATTTGACCCCTATAAGGGTCTCCGATTACAAAGTTCGAGAAATTTAAAGACTTTTAGCCGAGGTCCTAAGCTATAACAAAATTTGAGTCCTTGACAAGCACTACTTGCGTTGAAGGTTGCGCTTGGAGCTTGACTCCGTATCTGATTGCTTTGACTCCATTAGACGCCTATCGAAAGCGGCTTGTTGTTCCTTTAGTTCGGCGAGGGCAGCAATCATTTGCGCTTGAAACGCTTCGGTTTGGAATTGAGCGTTGTCTTGCATCTTGTCCAGCCTACGGATGTCAGAAGTGTGAACCTGCACTTCTACGTTGATATCTCGGAGTCGACTAGCTTGTACTCCAGACTGATAGGACTGATTGGCTAACTTACCCACCATTACCGGGAGTGCTCGATCAGCCGAACCTCCGCCGCGGACATCATAGAAGTCCCGGCACATGCCGTAGGGAGGGCGTAGGTTTTGCTGTTGGCTCCAATGGTGGAGGTGACTTCCCCAGACGGGAGTCGGTCCTTGAAAGTTCCTTACGAAGACGGGAGGTTGAATGGGTGGTGGATCGATAACTTCCGGCTCTGAGTCGGTACCGGAGTCATCACCCACTTCTATGGGTTCCTCGTCCTCTTCGGGATCATCTTCGATCCATCCTCCGTTGCCTTGGTTGGGAAAGTAGGGGTCGCCAGGGTGGTGAAATCCAGCCATTTGACTGTACGAGAAATAGGGTTATAAGAATTGAGTAAAGTCGGAACATGTAAAACATGTAAGTTAAACTAGTTTAGATAGCAAATACTCCTATAGTATTTAAGTTCTTGTGTTTGATTCTTGTAATGGTTTGGTAAGTTTTGACTTGTTGCTTACTACGATCATTCCTCGATATACGTTGGTCCAATCTTGAGCAAATATAGTTGATCACGCTATATTTGTCCAAAATCTGATTACATATATCGAGTCTCAATCGTAGTGTCAACTTGTCTAAATACTTGTATAGTTGTATAACATGAAAATCGTTTGTGGTATGCATGTAATTGTACTTAAATGAACTATCAATTTAAGTTGAACGAAATGCTGCTTAAGTGTAAAAAAGAAAATTTGTTTTGTCAGAGAGTATTAGTCCCTTAAGCATTTATAGTTTGTATATCTTATGTGGTTCGATATACTTAGTTCACTATAAACATTGCTCTGATACCAATCTGTCACACCCCCAAACCTGAACGGCGGAAACGTTCGGGGGCGGATGACTTCATGTGGTAACGTAACAAATGAATACATAGTAAAGAAAGCAATACAACCATCATATATATAATTGAAAGTTTACATTTGTCAAAAGTTACATGTTCAAAACCAATTACAATATGATGTCAAAATATGAGATTAAACTGGCGCCGCAGCATCTCTTCTTCAAAAGCATATTAGTACCTGAAATTACTGAATCCCTGGGACATACAAGTAATTTTTGAAAGAGTAGATCAGCATTTAAGCTGGTGAATTTCATAAGTATTGAAGTGACAATGTTTGAATGAAATGAAATGTTTTATCTTTGTTTGTTTGTGTTTAGAAAATCCTATATTTTCTACTAGTATAAAAGTAGCCTTCACTCAAGACCAATGTTTGTTTCCAAAATGTATGTAAATGTAAAATAACCAATGAGTTTGAAAACCTTGTAAATCAATGCATTTTTAATACCCCTTGTGAGTTTTATAACCATACTATTGACTCGGAATGCCTATACACAACGTTCTTCAGGCGTTGGAATGTTATGACGTTTGTCACCCCAAACGGTGGACTGCAGCTAACAGTCAGGGCGCGGGTTGTCAAGCCCGTATAGATCTATACACAAACACCATGCTCCCCCTCCAAGGGATTCTGGTATATAATACAAGACTTGAAATGTGTACTCGAACGTACATGAAGTTAGTGTCTCACAAAACCGTGGTATAAAAACAGATCTACTTGTTAAAATGTTACGTTTGTTCTTGTATATGAGAGTAAACTTCTTGAAATATATGTTTCTAGTACATAAGAGTTAGAAATCTGTTCGTAAAACTATACCTATTATAGTTTTCAAAAAGTGTGTCTTGTTTGTTTAGAAATACTGAGAAAAGGAATCACTTGTTTATGAAAGTATAGATTTTTGGTGTAGAGTCTAGGATAGACAAGAAAAATCTAAGAACAGTTTAGTTTATACATGCATTTCAACAACTTTATATTTTAAAAGATAAAATGCTATTGTAACATATGTTATATATATAAAAGTTCCTTTAAAGGTTTATAAATCGCATGTGATTTGAATATATAACAGTATATAAAAGGGTTTCTTTATGTAACACACGATAATACTCGTGTGTTTTACTTGTAATCCCCCCCCCCCCCCTTGAAAGCATATAAAAGTATTTAGAATAATTAAAAAGGTTGATTAAGGGGTATGAAACTCACTTGAAAGTTTTGGAGATAGCGAGATGGAAAACCGGGCAGAGTTTCATCTCGGGAAACGGATTTTTCCTCGGGATTCTCGGGAATCTCGGGAGTAAAATTGACCTTCGGGACTTGAGCCAAAAAGACCAGAGCTTCGGGTTTGAACGGACACGGAAAACGAGGCAAAGTTGAGAGAGAGAAGAGAAATGAACCCTTTCTTTGGAAACCCTCGCATCCTATTTATAGTAAGGCTGGTCTGCCTCGGTACGCGGGGCGTACGCTCGTACGCAGCGCGTACGCGTACGTCATGCATGACCGAAGCCTCGACTGCCTCGGTTCGGATGGGACAGGTTGCTGGGTACGCGGGTCGGATGGGACGGCGGGTCGGATGGGACGACGGGTCGGACGGGTCGGTTTCCTTCGGATAGCGCGACGTGGACGATCAGAGGCCAATCCTCTCGATTACGCGGGGCGTACAGGGGTACGCAGCGCGTACCTCGGATGAGGACGCTGACTCCCCTTCGGATAATATCCGAATTTTGAATAAAATAAATAATTAATTTATTTAATAAACTTCAAAAATTCATATCTTCTTCATACGAACTCCGTTTTCGATGGTCTGTATATCCTCGCGTAGGTGAGACTACGCTCTACAACTTTCGTTTAGACTCCGTCGGCAAATTCCAAAATTATTTTTTTATTATTTATTAAAAATCCATCGTGCTTAAGAAATTTCTTAGAAAATTCATAACTTCTTTATCTGATGTCGGTTTTTGCCAGACTTTTTACCGCTGGAATACCATAGTCGAGACCTTTGATTCTCGTTTAGGTCATTCCGGCCAAAAGTCGCTCGATCTCCGATTCGAGTTTTTAGCTGTCTGTTGCTAAGCCGAACTTGGAAAAATCATAACTTCGCTATATGAAGTCGGATTTGGGCGTTCTTTTCACGTACGATGATGGTTCAAAGACATTTAATCATAGAAGGAAAATTAAATAGAACTTATTTATACATTTTATTATGAAAGTAACTTTTATTACTCAGAAGTGGTTACAATACTTGACCCATTTTGGTCGTTACAAAGAGTTGAAATATCGGGTTGTCACAGTTTGAGGTTTCGCGACTTGACTCGCCAAGTCCAAGAACAGACGCGCCGAGTTGTTCTTCCAACTCATCGAGTTCCTGCCCAACTTCATCCAACTCGCTGAGTCCACCCATGTCACTCACCGAGTCGCTCCTGATCTTAATCCGTTCAGTAGCTCTTCGAGCCATACAGGGGCTCCAAATCATAGATCCATACTTTCAAAGCCTATCCCTCACGTAAAGGTGCAAACTTTACGTGTAGCTAAGGAGATCTAGGCCCAAAACACTCCAAACTCGGGTTTAATACAAAGAGGCTTAACAACCAACCCAAAGACTGATGCTTTATGATTCTCTAAGCTAGAATACACTTAGATCTGAAGTAGCAATTTCAAATCTGGACTACTAACTCCAATTGGCTCTAGAACATCGCATAAAAGCCCCAAATCTCATGACAAAAAGGAAACTATGAGCAAAGGAGTGAAGGTAATGACTTCTTACCTTCAAATGCTCTGAAAAGCCACACCAACTCTGGATCCAAGGCTTCCTCTTGCACCACTATGAACTTCCTTCTCTTCCAAGCTTCAAATCACAACACCAAGGCTAGATTTTTGCTCAAAAACGGATATGGCGGCTAAGGTTCAATGTTCTGGATAAGAAGAGGTGTAAAGGAACCCTAAGGAAGAGAATGAGGCATTTAAATAGGCTCCAAGTCCCGAATTTAGGGTTTTCCTCGTTCAGACCAGACTCGCCGAGTTCCCTTAGCCGACTCGCCGAGTCGGTCACTTACTCCTTGACTCGGATCCCGCTCGGACTCGCCGAGTTCCTCCCTGGACTCGACGAGTTGACCCTTATGTAACAGACCGGATTTCCAGGTATCTTTTATGCTTATGCTTTTGGAGTTTTGTGAGGGGACTCGGCGAGTTGGAGCTCAAACTCGCCGAGTAGGATCGCGGTTCAGGACGCGGGTTCGCGCCTGGACTCGGCGAGTCCAAGGAATGGACTCGGCAAGTCCTCGTTGTTTAATGAAACCCTAATTTCCCGGTCCTAAGCCCTATTTAAAGGACCTTATGGCCCTTCATTGCGGCTACCTTGATCTTGAGAGCACCAAAGCAGCTGAGGGTTCTTGTGAGTGAGATAAGAGGCCATTGTTCACCAAATTTGTGTGTTTTTGCAAGAAAGGAAGAGGAAAGTCAAGCTAGAAGAGTTGGGGAGCATGGATCTACTTTCATTTCATCAGAGGAGGCTTCTTGAGGTATCATTCAGAGCTTATTTCCGTATTTTTGTTCATATGGTCAAATCTAGGGTTTCTTCATGTCTTATTTGCTTTGTATTGGAAGTGTGAGAGGTCCCATGGGGATATGGTGCTTAGATCTGGAACTTAGTAGGTCCAAAGAGTCCCTAATGTCATGCTTTATGTCCTTCCTTTTGGGTTGGAGGCTAGGGTTGCCATTTTAGAGGTCATTTCTCCAAAAAGAGCCTTGTAGGTGTTGTATGGTAACCAAGACATGAACTTTACGTGATGAATGAGCTTAGGAAGGCCATATCTATGAGTGGATGGAGCGGATCTGACCTCAGAAGCTAGTTTGAGTTGATGCATGGCATGGACTTGCCGAGTCTAAAGAACAGACTCGGCGAGTAGCATGAAGATTGTCCTTAACCACTCTGCAAGTGGTCCTGCCGAGTTATGGATTAACTCAGTGAGTCAGGGAGAGTTAGAGAGGGTTGACAGATGGACTGAGTCGAGCTGGAACTCGCCGAGTTGTTCTTGAGACTCGGCGAGTTGAGTCGTGGTGGCCCCGCGATTCATGCCAGGTGGAACTTGTTGAGTCAGGGGAGTACTCGACGTGTCAAAAGAGAATCCTAGAGAGTTGGTGAATATGTATAGACTCACCGAGTCGCCCTAGTGCACTCGCCGAGTCCGGTCAAAATTGACCGTTAACCGTTGACCAGAGTTGACCAGTGTTGACTTGATAGGGGTAGTCAACCTTAGTGGTAAAAGTGTTAATTAGAGATGTATGATGTTATAGGAGGATTATAGCTCGGAGGATCGAGCACGAGTGATTTCCAGGATTCACAGGTTATCGAGATATACGAGGTGAGTCTTCTCACTATACTTTACCTTGAGTAGGTAATCAGAGTTATGTGTCAAAGTATGTGTATGTTATGTGTATGCTATGTGTTGTACTGCATGATGTCTATGTGATTTATGCTGTGCATGTTTATAGAGTTGGAACCGGAAGGTTCCCAGAGTTAGAACCTGAGGGTACACAAAGTTTGGGTGCACGGACCCATAGAGTTATAGCCTCGAGTGGCTAATATGTGTTTATGTGGTATTTTGGGGAACTCACTAAGCTTTGTGCTTACAGTGTTAGTGTTGTTTGTTTCAGGTACTAGTGATGACCGTGTGTCACACCCCCGAACCAGACGGCGGAAACGTCCGGGGGCTGTCGTGACTCAATTGTATACCATAACATTGAATATATATGAAACATAACAACATTCGTCACCATTCATCAATACAGTACAACCAGTAGCGTTTACATGTCATACATTGTTTAAAACATTACATTCCCAAAAAAAAAAATAAACTGTTCGGTTCGTACATAAATAAACTGCAAGCCGTCACTGAATATGATTTCCTTTGGTTCACTGGTTCCCTGAGAATACAAGTATTTTGAAAAACGTCAACATATGAAATGTTGGTGAGTTCATAAGTAGTGTTTGAAATCGAATGTTTGTATTGTTTGAAAAACCACCAGAAAATCCGATATTTTCTGAAGAGAAAAGCTTTTGAAAACGTTTGTGAGGATCCATAGGTATGCTTGTTTGTTTCTATACTTGTAAAAAAAATGTTCATTGAAGTTGTATGCATTTCAAATTTGTATGTATTGAAAACCCTAGGAAAACCCGATGTTCTCCTAGTTCCTTGAATTACATGAAGTTACATTGAAACCATTGTATAGCGTATAGTGTCAGTCCCAGGCGACGTTGGAAGGTTCTCGAGCATGATTATTTACTACAAACCCGCATTACACAAACGCCCAGTTTATAGTTATACTAACGATCCCGAAGGCATCGTCCGTACTAATCACGTTATCCAATCGCCCTGACTAGGTGTAGTCCCACATCCGAAGAGAAAGAGGTCACGAAGACCCCGGTGACTCCATTAACCGGTTGGGGATAAAAATGTACGAGGGGTCCCCGACCCGCCTCGCATGAAATGTAGACTTTACTAGCAATACCAAAGGACCCTTGGGGACCAGTAGTATACAAGCCATTGAAAGTCCATTTACGTTGTGTCGGATCGGTAAAACCCAACACTCCGTAAAAAAAAAAATGTCTTCGGGCCTTAAGATCAGGTCATTGGGCTAGCTAGGCTCAACGAACAAGATTTTACACTTTTGGGGCCCAAAGATGGTGCGTAGACGTCTGTGCACACTCGCATGTATATGTATTACCAAACGTTACTTGTATGAATCGTAGTGTCGTAGTGTTAGTAGTTGTAGATTTCTATTGGCTCGAGACCGAGCCAATTCGTTTAACAACGACTTTTGGTATTGTAATGTATTGTATTTCGTCGATAGTCACGGTGCCATTATTTGATCAAATTGTGTATATTGAATTAGCCTTGAAATATTTCTGTTTTCAGCCCCTCATTATTTGTAAAATTTACATTTTCAACCCTTTTATTGAATATTTCCCGGTTTGGTCCTTAAATTAATTTTCTTGACATTTTAACACCAAAAATTATTGAAATTAATATTTTTCAGCATATTTTTCATAGAAAACAGTTTAAGTCCCTGAAAAAGCAGTTTTCTCGGTTTTAATCCCTTCTTTTCGCAACTTTGACAATTTTGGCCCAAATTGGAAAATTTTTGCAACTTTGGTCCTTTTTAAATTTAAAAAAACCATTTTAAACCTTTGAAAAGGACTTGGATCACTTATGGTCCACTGTTTTACAGAAAATCACAGTTTTGGCCCTCCAAAACAGAAAAATTCGCATAATGGGCCTCATTGGGCCGAAAATGTCAGTTTTAGCCCATTAAGCTTGAAATTTATGTTTTTAATCCCCTAAATGAGTATAATTCCAGAAATAGTTTTATGGAAACTGTTTTGGCACACTTCATCCATCAGAATCTGTGAAATGTCAATTTGGGCCCTTAATTTTGTATTTTTCACATTTTTGGCCCAAAATTTGTGTTTTCAACCCAAAGAAAATTGTTACTAAACCACTTAGCCATTTTTCTTGAGACACTTTGTATTTAGAAATATATTTGAAGCTAAAATCATTTAACACAAGATATATCTCGGTTTCAAGGGGTTTTATGGCGAGATCCAACATTATAACACACAAATGCATACATATAAGCATGGAAATCATACAAGGCATACAAAACACATATAGATCTACACTTTCACTTGTATTCCCCCCCCCCCCACAAAACTCATAAAAACAGAAAATAGGGGGTATGAAGCTCACCTTGGGTGTTGATTCGGTTTTTGAAGAAAGATTGGAAGAAATGAAGTGATTTTTGGCCTTTGTACTCCTTGATGAAATTTTCGAGTTTATGGGGTTTCTAGAGTGCAAGATCATGATTTTTGCATGGATTAGGAAGAGATTTTTGATAAATAAGGAATACAAGTCATAGATCCAAGCAAAAGCTTACCTTAGATGATGATTTTGTGGAAGAACTTCCTTGAATGCTCCCTAATTTTCGAGATTTTGGATGGAGAAGAGGAAGAAGTCTTGAGTGAATTTTAGAGAGAGTTTGTGAGTGTTTTGTGTGTGTGTGGTTTGTTTTCGGCCGAAAGAGAGAGAGAAGGGAGAAATAGACCATGAAGTGATACTTGCATGGAGGTATGTGATGTATTGCATGGAAGTCCTTTGGTTATTTATGAGGTGTCACTTGAAAGTCAACTCTTTCTTGGATTTGGGCCTTGGGCCGAGATTTTGGAAAGGAAAAGAAAAATTTGGGCTTTAAATGCTTAAGCCCAATTCTCATGGTTAATTTGAGTGATTTTTGGTCCAAATAAATATAAAGGTGATTTTTATAACTTGTTAGGGTCAAATTAGGTTAATTATGGATCAAAGCTTTCAATTTATTTCATTCTAGGCCCAACATGGCCCAGAATGTTGAATTAAATAAATGTGGGTCCAATTTGGATCCAATTAGGGTTCTAAGCCCATGATAGTCCAATTGGAAGCTTATTGGTCCATTTGGATCCAATAAGGAAGTTCTAGTCCAAAATAGACTTAACAAGAGCTTCTAGGGTTTTCCAATTGTTCGATGACTACTTGTAGTACTTGTATAATGTATTTGATTGAAGTTTTTGATTCACATTAACTTGAATGTATAGATTACATGGCTCAAAATTTCCAGTTGTGACATCATCCCCCCGTTAGAGGGAATTTCGTCCCGAAATTCTGTTTGAAAGCTAGATTTGAGAATGCTAGAATAGGTGAGGGTACTTTTGTCTCATTTGATCTTCGCGTTCCCAAGTGAATTCTGGCCCACGCTTTGCGTTCCACCGTACCTTCACGATCGGGATGCGACTCTGCTTAGTACGCTTCACCTCCCTGTCCATGATTTCGATTGGTTCTTCGACGAACAGGAGATTCTCATTGATTTCGATTTCGTCAAGAGGAATGACAAGGGTTTCATCTGATAGGCACTTTTTCAGATTAGAGACATGAAACACGGGGTGTACACCGTTTAGTTCCGCGGGTAGTTGTAGTCTGTATGCCACTGGGCCTATTCGGGTGACGATTTCGAAAGGTCCAATGTATCGCGGGTTCAACTTTCCCTGTTTTCCGAAACGTATAACCCCTTTCCAGGGTGAGACCTTCAACAATACTCGATCACCGACCTGGAATTCTAAGGGCTTTCGCCGTTTATCAGCTACCACGTTGGCCTTGCCCGGATGGTACTTGATCTCGCATTCGTAGTCGTTTAACAATTCCACCCATCTTCGTTGTCTCATGTTCAGCTCCTTCTGATTCAAGATGTGCTGGAGGCTCTTGTGGTCCGTGAAGATGGTGCACTTTGTACCGTACAGGTAGTGCCTCCAAATTTTTAGGGCGAAGACCACGGCTCCCAGTTCTAGGTCATGGGTCATGTAATTTACTTTGTGCGTCTTTAGTTGGCGGGACGCATATGCTATCACTCTTCCACGTTGCATGAGAACGCAACCTAAGCCCTGATTTGACGCGTCACAGTAGACTACAAAATCTTCTGTTCCTTCAGGTAGTGATAGTACAGGAGCGCTACAGAGAGCTTGCTTCAAGGTTTGAAACGCAATCTCTTGCCGGTCTGTCCATTTGAATGGCATGCTCTTTTGCGTAAGCAAGGTAAGTGGCTTGGCGATTTTAGAGAAGTTTTGGATGAATCTCCTATAGTAACCTGCTAGGCCTAAGAACTGACGAATTTCGGTGGGCGTAGTCGGAGTTGCCCATCCTTCCACAGCTTTGACCTTAGAAGGATCCACATGAATTCCGTCTTGGCTTACTACGTGGCCTAGGAAATTCACACTCCGGAGCCAGAACTCGCACTTGGAGAGTTTGGCGTACAGCTTTTCCGTTCGCAGGGTCTCTAAGATTTGTCGGAGATGTTGGCCATGCTCCTCTTTGTTTCGAGAATAGACGAGGATGTCGTCGATAAACACAATGACGAAGTTGTCTAGGAACGGTCGACAGATTCGATTCATCAGGTCCATAAATGCGGCGGGTGCATTTGTTAGATCGAAAGGCATTACGACGAATTCATAATGTCCGTAGCGGGTTCGGAAAGCGGTTTTAGGAATATCTTCTTCTCGGACTTTGAGTTGATGGTATCCGGATCGTAAATCTATTTTAGAAAAATAACTAGCTCCTTGGAGCTGGTCGAATAGATCATCGATTCGCGGGAGTGGGTAGCGGTTTTTAACAGTGAGTTTATTTAACTCTCTGTAATCGATGCACATTCTGAAAGATCCGTCCTTCTTTTTGACAAAGAGCACCGGAGCTCCCCATGGCGAGTAGCTAGGTCGGATAAATCCCTTGTCCAGAAGCTCACTAAGTTGGCTGGACAATTCCTGCATTTCAGCAGGAGCCAACCGATATGGTGATTTAGCGAGAGGAGTTGCTCCTGGAACGAGGTCGATTCGGAACTCAACCTGTCTCTCTGGGGGTACTCCTGGAAGATCTTTGGGAAACACGTCCGGAAATTCACACGCTACCGGAATACCTTGGATGTTAGTTTCTTCTTTGGTCTTGTCCAATATGTGAGCCAAGAATGCCAAATTGTTCTTTCGCAAGTGTTTTTATGCTTTGATGCACGAGATGAGACGAAGATTCGTACTGGGTTTATCTCCGTAAATTACTAGGGTTTCGTGATTTGGGAGACGAAGGCGAATAGCCTTCTCATGGCACATAATCTCAGCATGGTGGGGGCTTAACCAATCCATGCCGATAATCACATCGAAACTCCTAATTGATACTGGCATCAGATCTATTCGTAAGACGTGTTGGTTGAGGGTTAGGGTACATCCGATGTAGATCTCCCTAGTGGATTCGGTTTTCCCATTGGCCATTTCCACCGTATAGGTTTCATTTAGCTTCTGGGGTCGTTGTTTTAATAAATGTTTAAACTTCTCGCTTACGAAACTTCGCTCCGCTCCGGTATCAAATAAGATGCATGCATAAGTGTGGTTTAGGAGGAACGTACCGGTCACAACTGCGGGGTCCTGAACTGCATCACTCTGACCCATAGTCAGCATTCTTCCTGCTCCTCTGTTTCCTGAGTTGTTGTTGTTAGGGCAATCCCGACGGAAGTGTCCCGTTCTTCCGCACCCGAAACAGGTGTGGCTAAGCCCTGTATTGTTGCTACCGGCATTGGTGTTGTTGTTATTGCGGTGGTTGTTGTTGTTGTTGTTCTGATTGTTTCCCTGACTCTGGTTCTGAGAAGGATAAGTCCTGCAGAACCTTGCAGTGTGTCCCCTTCGGTTGCAACTGGTGCAATGGAACTCCCTACATTCTCCTTGGTGATGGAAACCGCACTTGTTGCATTTGGGAAGATTACCGGAATAGGATCTTGAAGCATTTGAAGTAGCTGAGGCTGGAGCATGTGGTGTGGCTGGAACCGGTGCGGTGACAGCGTTAACTGCCACGGTTTGCTGCTTTTTAGAGGCCTCGGGGCCCTGACGCCCCTTTCTCTTGTTGTTCCATCCTTTCTTACCATCACCCTCCTCTTTCTTCTCAGTCTCCACTGGCTTCTCGCCCTTTTTGTGGTTATGATCATATAGCCTCTTTGCCAATCTCTTTGCACTGTCAAAAGTTTCAGGGTTCGCAGCTATCACATTCCCTTGAATGGGGGATGTCAGTCCCCAGATGAATCGTTCGATCTTCTTTCCCTCTGATGTGATCATTCCCGGGCACAACAGAGATAGTTCGCTGAATCTCGATATGTAAGCATCGATGTTCCCATTCTGCACTGTGAGATTCCATAGTTCCTGTTCCATCCTCTGTATTTCGCCTCGGGGGCAGTACTCAGCCTTTAACATCTCTTTCATTTCTGTCCATGGAATAGATTTGGCGACAGGGAGCGTCACAGCTTCTACGTGTCCATTCCACCAAGTAAGTGCTTGGTCCACAAAAGTGCAGGCCGCGAACTTCACTTTCATCTGCTCGGGGCACTCGCATATCTCGAATACCGACTCTACCTTCTCGATCCATCGCTTTAGGGAGATCACTCCTCCGGTGCCGTTGAAAGTTCGGGGTTTAGCGTTTGCAAAGTCCTTGTAGGTACACGTTTTAGTGGGTCCTTGGTTCGTCCTGTTGTTCGAACTTCCGGAGCCTTGACCATTGCCTCCTCCGTTGTTCCCTCGGTGAAGTTGTGCCATAGCTGTTGTGACTGCAGCGGACACGGCTGCCTGGAAAGCAGTGGAGTCAACTTCGGGCGGGGTTGGTTCGGGATTTCCGCGAGTAGCTGGGCGAGGCATCTTTCTGTCATGAAACGGAAAGATGTTGAGTGTACGTGGTTTCTGTGAGGTGGCGACCCTACTAACTAGGTGTATGGTACGAACCTAAACATTACTATCATCAAGCATACAATCATAACGTCTCAACACATAACAACTGAGAATATCATAGAAAAACACACAAAAGTTTATTAATATTATCCGTGTTTAGTACAAGAAAATTTGCTCGTAAGAGCATACATAAGTAACACTAATCCGACAGCATAACGGCTCCATGAGTAGTGTAGTCACTTAAACATAGAGTTGGAGTACATAGCATAGTTCCTAATGATCTACTACGATGAGTCTATCCCTAACCGCGATGAGCTGCGTCAGGAGGTGGTGCCGAAGATGTGGATGCTCCCTGAAGACGAGCCACTAGGCGTTCTGCGTCCTGAAGTCGAGACTCCCACCTCACCTGCCTCATGTGAAACTCCCGGAGGACGTCACGCGTCTCCTGCTCCACACGCTCGACCCTAGTCCACAACTGGCGCACTTGATCAGCAGTGCCCTGAGCAAGGTCGCCGGTGTCCCGTAATCGTCTCACCATGACCGGTAGGGCTCGGTCGGCCGGTCCTCCGTCCCTCAAGTCAAAGAACTCACGTGACATGCCAAACGGGGGTCGTTATCCCTGATGTCTGCTCCATCTCCAAAGATCAATGCCCCAAGGAGGGGTAGGTCCAGTGGGGCCCACACGGTAAGCAGGCACCCTGATACCAACCTGTCACACCCCCGAACCAGACGGCGGAAACGTCCGGGGGCTGTCGTGACTCAATTGTATACCATAACATTGAATATATATGAAACATAACAACATTCGTCACCATTCATCAATACAGTACAACCAGTAGCGTTTACATGTCATACATTGTTTAAAACATTACATTCCCAAAAAAAAATTAAACTGTTCGGTTCGTACATAAATAAACTGCAAGCCGTCACTGAATATGATTTCCTTTGGTTCACTGGTTCCCTGAGAATACAAGTATTTTGAAAAACGTCAACATATGAAATGTTGGTGAGTTCATAAGTAGTGTTTGAAATCGAATGTTTGTATTGTTTGAAAAACCACCAGAAAATCCGATATTTTCTGAAGAGAAAAGCTTTTGAAAACGTTTGTGAGGATCCATAGGTATGCTTGTTTGTTTCTATACTTGTAAAAAAAATGTTCATTGAAGTTGTATGCATTTCAAATTTGTATGTATTGAAAACCCTAGGAAAACCCGATGTTCTCCTAGTTCCTTGAATTACATGAAGTTACATTGAAACCATTGTATAGCGTATAGTGTCAGTCCCAGGCGACGTTGGAAGGTTCTCGAGCATGATTATTTACTACAAACCCGCATTACACAAACGCCCAGTTTATAGTTATACTAACGATCCCGAAGGCGTCGTCCGTACTAATCACGTTATCCAATCGCCCTGACTAGGTGTAGTCCCACATCCGAAGAGAAAGAGGTCACGAAGACCCCGGTGACTCCATTAACCGGTTGGGGATAAAAATGTACGAGGGGTCCCCGACCCGCCTCGCATGAAATGTAGACTTTACTAGCAATACCAAAGGACCCTTGGGGACCAGTAGTATACAAGCCATTGAAAGTCCATTTACGTTGTGTCGGATCGGTAAAACCCAACACTCCATAAAAAAAAATGTCTTCGGGCCTTAAGATCAGGTTATTGGGCTAGCTAGGCTCAACGAACAAGATTTTACACTTTTGGGGCCCAAAGATGGTGCGTAGACGTCTGTGCACACTCGCATGTATATGTATTACCAAACGTTACTTGTATGAATCGTAGTGTCGTAGTGTTAGTAGTTGTGGATTTCTATTGGCTCGAGACCGAGCCAATTCGTTTAACAACGACTTTTGGTATTGTAATGTATTGTATTTCGTCGATAGTCGCGGTGCCATTATTTGATCAAATTGTGTATATTGAATTAGCCTTGAAATATTTCTGTTTTCAGCCCCTCATTATTTGTAAAATTTACATTTTCAACCCTTTTATTGAATATTTCCCGGTTTGGTCCTTAAATTAATTTTCTTGACATTTTAACACCAAAAGTTATTGAAATTAATATTTTTCAGCATATTTTTCATAGAAAACAGTTTAAGTCCCTGAAAAAGCAGTTTTCTCGGTTTTAATCCCTTCTTTTCGCAACTTTGACAATTTTGGCCCAAATTGGAAATTTTTTGCAACTTTGGTCCTTTTTAAATTTAAAAAAACCATTTTAAACCTTTGAAAAGGACTTGGATCACTTATGGTCCACTGTTTTATAGAAAATCACAGTTTTGGCCCTCCAAAACAGAAAAATTCGCATAATGGGCCTCATTGGGCCGAAAATGTCATTTTTAGCCCATTAAGCTTGAAATTTATGTTTTTAATCCCCTAAATGAGTATAATTCCAGAAATAGTTTTATGGAAACTGTTTTGGCACACTTCATCCATCAGAATCTGTGAAATGTCAGTTTGGGCCCTAAAGTTTGTATTTTTCACATTTTTGGCCCAAAATTTGTGTTTTTAACCCAAAGAAAATTGTTACTAAACCACTTAGCCATTTTTCTTGAGACACTTTGTATTTAGAAATATATTTGAAGCTAAAATCATTTAACACAAGATATATCTCGGTTTCAAGGGGTTTTATGGCTAGATCCAACATTATAACACACAAATGCATACATATAAGCATGGAAATCATACAAGGCATACAAAACACATATAGATCTACACTTTCACTTGTATCCCCCCCCCCCCCCCACAAAACTCATAAAAACAGAAAATAGGGGGTATGAAGCTCACCTTGGGTGTTGATTCGGTTTTTGAAGAAAGATTGGAAGAAATGAAGTGATTTTTGGCCTTTGTACTCCTTGATGAAATTTTCGAGTTTATGGGGTTTCTAGAGTGCAAGATCATGATTTTTGCATGGATTAGGAAGAGATTTTTGATAAATAAGGAATACAAGTCATAGATCCAAGCAAAACCTTACCTTAGATGATGATTTTGTGGAAGAACTTCCTTGAATGCTCCCTAATTTTCGAGATTTTGGATGGAGAAGAGGAAGAAGTCTTGAGTGAATTCTAGAGAGAGTTTGTGAGTGTTTTGTGTGTGTGTGGTGTGTTTTCGGCCGAAAGAGAGAGAGAAGGGAGAAATAGACCATGAAGTGATACTTGCATGGAGGTATGTGATGTATTGCATGGAAGTCCTTTGGTTATTTATGAGGTGTCACTTGAAAGTCAACTCTTTCTTGGATTTGGGCCTTGGGCCAAGATTTTGGAAAGGAAAAGAAAAATTTGGGCTTTAAATGCTTAAGCTCAATTCTCATGGTTAAGTTGAGTGATTTTTGGTCCAAATAAATATAAAGGTGATTTTTATAACTTGTTAGGGTCAAATTAGGTTAATTATGGATCAAAGCTTTCAATTTATTTCATTCTAGGCCCAACATGGCCTAGAATGTTGAATTAAATAAATGTGGGTCCAATTTGGATCCAATTAGGGTTCTAAGCCCATGATAGTCCAATTGGAAGCTTATTGGTCCATTTGGATCCAATAAGGAAGTTCTAGTCCAAAATAGACTTAACAAGAGCTTCTAGGGTTTTCCAATTGTTCGATGACTACTTGTAGTACTTGTATAATGTATTTGATTGAAGTTTTTTGTCACACCCCAAAACCAAGAACGGCGGAAACGTTCTGGGGCGGAGGACGTCATGTAAGGTAATCACAACACAGTAAATGTAAATAGGCAAACAACATCATCCATTGCATTAAATATATAAATTTAATACATGTGTGTTCTGTAAAATTTTAGACACCAAAAATATAACGTAAATCAAAATAACAAAATGATGAGTCTTGAGTACGCTCCATCATCTCAAAAGCTGGCATCGGTACCTGTCTACTGATGACCTGAGAATACAAGTTATTTTGAAAGAGTTTATCAGCATTAAGCTGGTGAGTTCATAAGTATTTTAGTGTCAATGTTCATTGTCAAAAACGTTTGAACTTGTCCCAATGTATAAGTTTGTAAAAATGTAAATAAATGTTTAAAAGTATTTGCAAAAGTTTGAATCTCTCAGAAAATCCTATATTTTCTATAATAGTAACCTTCTACCAAGGCTTATCTGTTTTGTAAACTCGTCTGTTGTAAAAGTGTGTGATTACCCAAGTATAACTATCATTTGATAAAATATAGTTTGTACATTAATGCTTAAGTGAGATTATCACCAACATATGTAATGGGTAAATCATTGTAGTACTGTAGTTTTGTATAATAAGAACTACTGTTGTACTGATTACTACTACCTTAAACCGGATTTATATTAAGGTATAATGTGATAATTGCACCATACTATCGACTGATAACAACGACATAAAGAACGGTCGTAATAACGGAATGACGTTTGGCACCCACAGACCTGCAGGTCCGGCTGTAGCTAGCAGCAAGGTGTAGGATAGTCAATCCAGTATAGATCTATACGCAAACTCAACGCTCTCCCTCCAAGAGAATTCTGGCTACAACTCGGGCCATGACATTTAAGGCATGCTCCGATACAGTGGATCACATTTGTTATCGTATTCTTGCATGTGTGATGAAATGTTTCTTGTTCTAGTATAGTTGTATATGTTCTCGTAGTATAGTTGTATATGTTCTCGTAGTATAGTTGTATATGTTCTCGTAGTATAGTTGTATATATTCTCTTCCTAGTATAGACTCATGAATGAACTGACTCATTGATCTAGCAGTTGTAATAGTATGATTCGGTGTTACCCCGATGGTAACTTGTTAACAGTGCGTTTAGTACATATGATTATGGAAGTACTTTCATGTCTATATATGTATATTTGATATATAATTAATATGGAAACGACCTTCGGATGGTCACCCAAAATCCTATCAGACCACATCCAAATCGAGGAAAAGGAAACAAGGTGGATAGCCTTCCTAAGTCCTTTAAACATTATTTATACGTCTATACATATATGGGCATGCAATTTGTAATATAAAAGCATAAATAAGTATTTATAAGGCATTTGAAACATAAGTATTATTTTTAAAGAAAGATTGACTTGATGTCAATCTATAAAACCATTTGAAGGCGTAGATTTGATTAAAACAGTTTAAGTATAAGGAACATTTGTTTAAATCACAGTTGCAGTGTAAATTCGAAAAGTAAATGGGTTTGGAAAACATTTATAAGTAAAACAGTTTGATAGATAGTTTAAATAGTGATAAAATCACTGGTTTCCCTAGTTATTAATCACATGTGATTAATGCAATCACATGTGATTGAAACGATAACTATAAGTATTTAACTTGTATTCCCCCCCTTGAAAGCATATAAAAGCATTTAGAATATTTAAAAAGGTTGATTAAGGGGTATGAAACTCACTTGATTGATTGAAGAAAGCGAGATGGAAAACCGGGCAGAGTTTCGTCTCAGAAAACGGATTTTTCTCGGGATTCTCGGGAATCTCGGGAGTAAAATCGACCCTCGGGACTTGAGCAAAAAGACCAGAGCTTCGGGTTATAACGGGCACGGAAAACGAGACAAAGTTGTGAGAGAGAGGAGAGAAATGAGCAACATTTTCGGAAAGCCTCGCATCCTATTTATAGGAAGGCTGAACCGCCTCCGAACGCGGGGCGTACGCTCGTACGCAGCGCGTACGCGTACGTCATGCATGACCGAAGCCTCGACTGCCTTGGTTCGGATGGGACGGGTTGCTGGGTACGCGGGTCGGATGGGACGGCGGGTCGGACGGGACAGCGGGTCGGATGGGTCGGAGCTTCGGACGGGTCGGACGGGTTAGAACTCTTCGGATAGTGCGACGTGGACGATCCGAGACCCTCGATCTCAGTACGCGGGGCGTACGAAGGTACGCAGGGCGTACTTCGGTCCAATCCGATGACTCCCCTTCGGATATTACCGGGAATTTATAATTAAATTCTTATTTATTTTAAATAATCTTCAAAAATTCATATCTCTCTCATACGAACTCCGTTTTTGACGTTCTTTATATCCTCGCGAAGGTGAGACCATGATCTACGACTTTCGTTTAGATTCCGTTGGCTAATTCCGAAATTATTTTTATTATTTATTTATTAAAATGACGTGATTAAGGAATTTCTTCAAAATTTCATAACTTCCTCATCCGAGGTCAGATTTGGACGTTCTTTTCATGTACGCAAACCTTGATATGATTCCTATTACTTTATTTAATCCGAATAAGATTTTAGGAAGGTTACATTTTGACCTAAATTTGATCGGTTTTACATTACATTGACTCGAAATATCGGGTTGTCACATCATCCCCCCGTTAGAAGGAATTTCGTCCCGAAATTAGACTTTTAAGCAAGCTAGAATTTACAAATAACTAAGCAAAAAGGTGAGGGTATTTCAGTTTCATCTGATCCTCACGTTCCCAAGTGAATTCCGGTCCTCGCTTGGCATTCCAGCGAACCTTCACGATAGGGATACGGCTTTGCTTTGTCTGCTTGACCTCACGGTCCATGATCTCTACAGGTTCTTCCACGAAGTTGAGGCTCTCGTTGATTTCGATCTCGTCGAGTGGGATTACAAGAGTCTCGTCGGATAGACACTTTTTCAAGTTAGATACGTGGAATGTAGAATGTACGTTACGAAGTGCGTCTGGTAGTTCGAGTTTGTAAGCTACGGGGCCGACTCTTGCAAGAATCTCGAAAGGCCCTATGTACCTCGGATTAAGCTTCCCACGCTTGCCGAAGCGTATCAAGCCCTTCTAGGGTGAGACTTTGAGGAGGACTCGGTCTCCCACCTGAAATTCCAAAGGTTTCCTTCGCTTATCAGCGTAGCTCTTCTGTCGGTCTCTAGAGGCTTTCAATCGTTCACGGATCTGAACGATTTTCTCTGTTGTTTCCCGAATGATCTCCGGACCGGTGAGAGTACTGTCGGAAGTTTGCCCCCTGGCTAATTGGGTATCACCCACCTCAGCCCAGCACAGAGGGGATCTGCACTTACGGCCGTAGAGAGCTTCAAATGGAGCAGCCTTGATGCTCGTGTGATAACTGTTATTATAGGAAAACTCGACAAGGGGTAAATGAGTATCCCATGCCTTCCCAAAGTCAATCACGCAGGCTCGCAACATATCTTCTAGAGTTTGGATGGTCCTCTCACTCTGTCCGTCGGTCTGAGGATGGTAGGCTGTGCTCATGTCCAGCCTCGTTCCTAGGGAATGTTGTAGTGATTGCCAAAATCTTGAGGTGAACCTACTATCTCTATCGGAGATAATGGACATAGGTACACCATGTAGCCGTACGATTTCCCTAATGTATGTTCTCGTAAGCTTCTCCATCTTGTCGGTTTCTTTGATAGGCAGGAAGTGTGCAGACTTGGTCAATCTATCAACGATGACCCATATGGTGTCAAGTCCACCCGTTGTCTTGGGCAACTTGGTTATGAAATCCATAGTGATCCGCTCCCACTTTCATTCCGGGATCTCTGGTTGCTGCAATAAACCAGAGGGCTTCTGGTACTCGACCTTAACCTTTGCGCAAGTAAGGCATTTACTTACGAAGGTAGCAATCTCTGCTTTCATATTAGGCCACCAGTATAGCTTCTTAAGATCCAGATACATCTTATCTGAACCTGGGTGGACGGAATACCGAGTGTTGTGCGCCTCGGTCATGACCAAGTCTCGGAAACCACCGTGTTTCGGTGTCCAGATCCGGTTCATGAAATATAAAGCTCCGTCACCCTTGGCTTCTAAATTCTTGTCCATTCCTCTAAGGGATTCACTTGACACATTTTCAGGTTTCATGGCCTCAAGTTGAGCCGCCTGAATTTGCTTAGTCAGGTGTGAATGGATGGTTATCGATAATGACTTGACTTTGCGACCAGAATATTCCTTCCGACTTAGGGCGTCTGCTACTACGTTGGCTTTACCCGGATGATAACGAATATCGTATTCGTAATCACTGAGTAGCTCGACCCATCGTCGTTGTCTCATGTTGAGCTCCTTCTGATCGAAAATGTGTTGTAAACTCTTGTGGTCGGTAAAGATAGTGCTCTTCGTTCCATACAAGTAATGTCTCCAGATCTTCAGAGCAAACACTACTGCTCCTAGCTCAAGATCGTGGGTCGTGTAGTTAACCTCGTGTGTCTTCAATTGTCTTGAGGCGTAGGCGATGACCTTTCCTCGCTGCATCAGAACACATCCGAGTCCTTGGTTTGATGCATCGCAATAAACTACGAAGTCTTCTATTCCTTCGGGAAGGGATAGTATTGGTGCGGTGCACAAGGCTTGTTTGAGCGTTTGGAACGCTGTTTCTTGTTTCTCTTCCCAGTCAAAGGCCACACCTTTCTGGGTTAGGGTTGTAAGAGGCTTCGCTATTCGTGAGAAGTTCTGAATGAACCTGCGGTAGTAGCCAGCGAGACCTAGAAATTGACGAATTTCTGTAGGAGTCTTCAGTGCTGACCAGTTCTCAATGGCCTTAATTTTGGATGGGTCCACGTGGATTCCCTCTTCGCTTACCACGTGTCCTAAGAATTCGACTCTTCGGATCCAAAATTCACATTTCGAGAACTTCGCATAAAGTTTCTCTTTTCGTAATGTCCCTAGAACTTGTCGCAGGTGATCTCCATGTTCTTTCTTACTTCGGGAGTAGATTAGGATGTCGTCAATGAAAACGATGACGAACTGATCCAAGTAGGGTCGGCATACTCTATTCATCAGATCCATGAAGACTGCGGGCGCATTGGTCAATCCGAATGGCATCACCACGAACTCGTAATGTCCGTAACGAGTTCGGAAGGCGGTCTTCGGCACATCCTCCTCTAGCACTCGTAACTGGTGATATCCAGATCTCAGATCAATCTTAGAAAAATAGCTCGCCCCTTGCAGTTGGTCGAATAGATCATCTATGCGTGGTAGAGGATAACGATTCTTGACCGTCAGTTTGTTGAGTTCTCTGTAGTCAATACACATACGGAAGGATCCGTCCTTCTTCTTAACGAACAAGACCGGTGCTCCCCAAGGTGAGAAACTTGGCCTTATAAAGCCCTTGCTGAGCAGTTCGTTAAGTTGACCAGAGAGTTCCTGCATCTCAGCTGGTGCTAAACGGTAGGGCGACTTGGCTACTGGGGTAGCTCCTGGGACCAAATCGATTCTGAACTCGACTTGTCGTTGTGGAGGCAACCCGGGTAGTTCTTCTGGGAAAATGTCGGGGAAGTCGCTCACTACTGGGAGGTTCTTTAGTTCTTTCGTTTCTAGGTTCGTGTCGACGACGTGAGCAAGGAATGCGTGGTATTCCTTACGCAGGTATTTCTGTGCTTGAATACTTGATATGATGCGAAGACTTGCACCGGGTTTGTCGCCATAGACTATAAGAGTTTCGTTAGATGGAAGGTTTAGACGGACTGCTTTCTCGAAGCACATGATGTCGGCACGATGAAGGCTTAACCAGTCCATGCCAATGATGACGTCGAAACTTTTTATTGAGACTGGCATGAGGTCGATTGGAAATGAATGGTTATCTAGAGTTAGGGTACAACCTAAGTATATGCTACTTGTATTTTCAGTTTTTCCATTAGCCATTTCTACTGTGAATAGTTCTTTGAGTGCGTGCGGTGGTTGATTAAGCATGCGAGCAAATTTATGGTTTACGAAGCTTCGCTCCGCTCCACTATCGAATAGAATGCATGCATAGGAGTTATCGAGGGGGAACGTACCGGTTACTACTGTCGGGTCAGCAACTGCTTCCCCGTGGCCTATAGCCAGTACCCTCCCTGCTCCTCCAGCATTCCTCGCTTTGGGGCAGTCCCTCTTAAAGTGGCCTGCTTCGCCACATCCATAGCAGGTTGGGCTTGCGCCAGAGCCAGGGACTTGGTTGATAGGTTGTGCCGGGAACTTACAGAATCGGACGGTGTGTCCTTTCCTGTTGCAGTTAGAGCACTGCAATTCACGGCAGGGGCCGTTGTGGTGGTAGCTGCATTTGTTGCACTTGGGCGAACTTCCAGCATACCGACTAACCGGGGCAGTAGTAGCAGCAGTAGGGGTCACTGCGGCATGAATTGCCACCAGTTGCTGCTTTTTGGCAGCCTGCTGCTTCTTCCTTTCATCCCAGAATTTCCGCTTAGTATCGGCGGGTTTGGAGGGTTCCGGGATGGCTAGGGTGGTTGTGGTTGCAGGGGTTTTGACTCCATGGTCAATGAGTCGTTGCGCCAATCGTTTGGCACTGTCGAAGGTAGCGGGGTTTGACGCTAGCACATTCCCCTGATACGGAGGCACTAGTCCCCAAATGTACCTCTCGATCTTCTTCCCCTCGGTGGGAACCATATTGGGGCAGAGGGCCACCAGCTCGCTGAATCGGGCAGTATAAGCGACCACATTGGTGCCCTTCATTGACAGGTTCCAGAGTTCCTGCTCCAGTTTCTGGATCTCGCCCCTCGGGCAGTATTCCTCAGTCATGAGGTCTTTCATTGTTTCCCAGCCCAGGTCGTTGGCTACGACGAGAGTTAGGGCTTTGACGTGGCCGTTCCACCACGTTAGGGCTTTACCCTCAAAGGTGCAGGCGGCATATTTCACCTTGCACGCAGCAGGGCATGAACAGATTTCGAAGACTGATTCAGTCTTCTCGAACCACTGCGAGAGAGCAATGACTCCGCCGGTGCCATAGAAAGGCTTCGGCTTGCAGTTTGTAAAATCCTTGTAAGAGCACTCCCTTGAGCGCACAGGGATTTCGACCGGAATAGATTCCACAGGGGTTCCACCTCTGCTGGCATCAGAAGAGTGATACTGAGCCATGGCAGTTGCCACTGCTGCAGCTACGACAGCATTCAGGGCTACAGTATCGATGACCGGAGGCGGAGGAGGTGCAGGATTATTCCTATTCCTAGGAGACTTGCGAGGAGGCATCCTTTAGCTGAAAGTTTAAAAAGATAAGAAAGATGGTAAGAATCAATTTGTAAGCAACGCGAGAGTGACCCATGGACTAACTAAACATAGTCCAACAGTTGAAAGGGTGCTTGAAACCACAACAAGCATTATTAGTAGGAAAGCACAAGTGTATAGATTTTTCCCAGATAGATAGATCTCAAATGGGTGTAGGGCCTGGAAACGCTGGTCGAGGGTTGTTGTTCGGGGCTTAACCTACAATCGGTAGGTTGTTGACTTCAGGCTCGGAGTCGGACCCATCTGAAAAGCCTTCTGCGAGGTGATTATCCAAAGGGATTGGATGATCAACTTCGGGCTCTTCATCGATCCACCCGGCATTGCCTTCATTGGGAAAGTACGGGTCTCCATGATGGATATCTAGCCATCAAGATCTATGCGAGAATAGAGGTATAAGAATATAGTATACGTGTAACTAGTAGCGCAAAATACTCCTATAGTATTTTAAGTTTAAATTCTATTGATCTTCTTGTGGTATTGTTGGTAAGTTTTTAGACTTGTTAACCTATCACAACCATTCTAAGGCATGTGCTAATCACTCCTAGGATCAGCATAGTTGATCAGGCTATGCCATTCCCAGGACTGACCATACATCCCCGAGCTCACTTGTGATATTTAACAATCGTAATACTTTTGTTCTTGTCATTGTGACACTTATTTTAGTATGAATGCAGACTAGTATACTTAGTTAAATATTTTATTATTTTAAGTATAGACTCTTGGTCAGAGTTTAATCCCCAATGGGTTTATAGTTTAGTATATCTTTTATGGGTTGATATACTCAATTCACTATAAACAATGCTCTGATACCAATCTGTCACACCCCAAAACCAAGAACGGCGGAAACGTTCTGGGGCGGAGGACGTCATGTAAGGTAATCACAACACAGTAAATGTAAATAGGCAAACAACATCATCCATTGCATTAAATATATAAATTTAATACATGTGTGTTCTGTAAAATTTTAGACACCAAAAATATAACGTAAATCAAAATAACAAAATGATGAGTCTTGAGTACGCTCCATCATCTCAAAAGCTGGCATCGGTACCTGTCTACTGATGACCTGAGAATACAAGTTATTTTGAAAGAGTTTATCAGCATTAAGCTGGTGAGTTCATAAGTATTTTAGTGTCAATGTTCATTGTCAAAAACGTTTGAACTTGTCCCAATGTATAAGTTTGTAAAAATGTAAATAAATGTTTAAAAGTATTTGCAAAAGTTTGAATCTCTCAGAAAATCCTATATTTTCTATAATAGTAACCTTCTACCAAGGCTTATCTGTTTTGTAAACTCGTCTGTTGTAAAAGTGTGTGATTACCCAAGTATAACTATCATTTGATAAAATATAGTTTGTACATTAATGCTTAAGTGAGATTATCACCAACATATGTAATGGGTAAATCATTGTAGTACTGTAGTTTTGTATAATAAGAACTACTGTTGTACTGATTACTACTACCTTAAACCGGATTTATATTAAGGTATAATGTGATAATTGCACCATACTATCGACTGATAACAACGACATAAAGAACGGTCGTAATAACGGAATGACGTTTGGCACCCGCAGACCTGCAGATCCGGCTGTAGCTAGCAGCAAGGTGTAGGATAGTCAATCCAGTATAGATCTATACGCAAACTCAATGCTCTCCCTCCAAGAGAATTCTGGCTACAACTCGGGCCATGACATTTAAGGCATGCTCCGATACAGTGGATCACATTTGTTATCGTATTCTTGCATGTGTGATGAAATGTTTCTTGTTCTAGTATAGTTGTATATGTTCTCGTAGTATAGTTGTATATGTTCTCGTAGTATAGTTGTATATGTTCTCGTAGTATAGTTGTATATATTCTCTTCCTAGTATAGACTCATGAATGAACTGACTCATTGATCTAGCAGTTGTAATAGTATGATTCGGTGTTACCCCGATGGTAACTTGTTAACAGTGCGTTTAGTACATATGATTATGGAAGTACTTTCATGTCTATATATGTATATTTGATATATAATTAATATGGAAACGACCTTCGGATGGTCACCCAAAATCCTATCAGACCACATCCAAATCGAGGAAAAGGAAACAAGGTGGATAGCCTTCCTAAGTCCTTTAAACATTATTTATACGTCTATACATATATGGGCATGCAATTTGTAATATAAAAGCATAAATAAGTATTTATAAGGCATTTGAAACATAAGTATTATTTTTAAAGAAAGATTGACTTGATGTCAATCTATAAAACCATTTGAAGGCGTAGATTTGATTAAAACAGTTTAAGTATAAGGAACATTTGTTTAAATCACAGTTGCAGTGTAAATTCGAAAAGTAAATGGGTTTGGAAAACATTTATAAGTAAAACAGTTTGATAGATAGTTTAAATAGTGATAAAATCACTGGTTTCCCTAGTTATTAATCACATGTGATTAATGCAATCACATGTGATTGAAACGATAACTATAAGTATTTAACTTGTATTCCCCCCCTTGAAAGCATATAAAAGCATTTAGAATATTTAAAAAGGTTGATTAAGGGGTATGAAACTCACTTGATTGATTGAAGAAAGCGAGATGGAAAACCGGGCAGAGTTTCGTCTCAGAAAACGGATTTTTCTCGGGATTCTCGGGAATCTCGGGAGTAAAATCGACCCTCGGGACTTGAGCAAAAAGACCAGAGCTTCGGGTTATAACGGGCACGGAAAACGAGACAAAGTTGTGAGAGAGAGGAGAGAAATGAGCAACATTTTCGGAAAGCCTCGCATCCTATTTATAGGAAGGCTGAACCGCCTCCGAACGCGGGGCGTACGCTCGTACGCAGCGCGTACGCGTACGTCATGCATGACCGAAGCCTCGACTGCCTCGGTTCGGATGGGACGGGTTGCTGGGTACGCGGGTCGGATGGGACGGCGGGTCGGACGGGACAGCGGGTCGGATGGGTCGGAGCTTCGGACGGGTCGGACGGGTTAGAACTCTTCGGATAGTGCGACGTGGACGATCCGAGACCCTCGATCTCAGTACGCGGGGCGTACGAAGGTACGCAGGGCGTACTTCGGTCCAATCCGATGACTCCCCTTCGGATATTACCGGGAATTTATAATTAAATTCTTATTTATTTTAAATAATCTTCAAAAATTCATATCTCTCTCATACGAACTCCGTTTTTGACGTTCTTTATATCCTCGCGAAGGTGAGACCATGATCTACGACTTTCGTTTAGATTCCGTTGGCTAATTCCGAAATTATTTTTATTATTTATTTATTAAAATGACGTGATTAAGGAATTTCTTCAAAATTTCATAACTTCCTCATCCGAGGTCAGATTTGGACGTTCTTTTCATGTACGCAAACCTTGATATGATTCCTATTACTTTATTTAATCCGAATAAGATTTTAGGAAGGTTACATTTTGACCTAAATTTGATCGGTTTTACATTACATTGACTCGAAATATCGGGTTGTCACATTTTTGATTCACATTAACTTGAATGTATAGATTACATGGCTCAAAATTTCCAGTTGTGACACCGTGTGAAGGCGCTGACTTGATCTGTACACACGTAAGGGATTTTTTTATGTGATATGATCTTGGGATTTTGTATGATGTGAACTGAAGATTTAAACTTGATGTTATATGAAAATTAAATGAAAAATGTTTTTATATTTTGCGAAAAATTATTTTGAAATTCACGGTGTTACAAGTTGGTATCAGAGCCTTGGTTTGAGGGATTCGAGTACACCTTCGGGCGTATTTGAACTCAAACTGAGGATTTGAGAAGTATTTTCAAAAAGAGTAAAAGATTTTGAAAAGAAACGCAGAGCAGAGTTGTGTGTACGATCAGTCCGCGCCCGAACGGTGATTTCCCAAAATACCCTCATGTTATGTGCTATTGATATTGATATGATGTATTTGCATGCTAGAGTAGGCTAAGTATTCCTATTAGGACTAGAGTGGCCTGATTTGTGATGCCTTAGCCTAGGAAGTGGTGAGCTGCTATGAGATGCTTGAGAGTGAGTAGGTAGCAGCGAGAGGCTTATGAGGGATCTATTAGAGAATAGCCTGTGCATGATAGAGTACTTGGAAGTTGGGATCCGAAGAGGAGGACTTAGGGTGTATTCTGAGACAGTGCGGACAATAGTATTGGGCCCGTACTACTGAAAGCACCGGAGCGGTGTACTGCCCAAGTAAGAATCTTTGGAATACCAAGGATCAAGGAGGAATGAGTTGTCGAGTGTGAGTATGCTCGAAGGGGTTCTAATTTTTCGTATGTTGTATTTTAGAGGTAGATCATGGTGAGGACACGTTTGATGCCTGAGAGCAATGATACCAGTGATGAGGAGATCCGCTGGATCATCCACGAGGAGGTGGCTGCGGCCATCAGGGCAGAGATACCAGAGATGTTCGGGTCCATTAAGACCACGTTGATTGAGACCTTTGATGAGCGTTATGCCGCTCTTTCTAAGGCTACTGTTGCAGCGGCCACTGCAGCTATTGCTGCCGCGAGGCCGCAAGGTGGTGATGCGTTGCTGTTCAGGGAGTTCAGCAACACAAAACCACCAAAGTTTGATGGGACCCAGGACCCGGTGGCAGCTATGAGGTGGATTTCTGATATAGAGGGGTGTTTCTTCACTTGCTCATCTCCTGAGCATTTGAAGGTTCGGTTCGCGCTAAACCAGCTTCGCTTGGGAGCGAAGGACTGGTGGAAGTTTGTGACGGCGCATTTTACGTCTGCTGAGCTTACGGCAGTGACCTGGGAGAGGTTCACTGCCATATTCCGAGATAAGTACGTTCCCCAGGTGGAGAGGGAGCGTTTGGCACAGGAGTTTCTGACCCTCAAGCAGGGTACTGAGTCAGTTACAGCGATCACTAGGATGTTCCATGAAAGGGCGATTTTCGGTGTTGAGTTCCCGATTGATTTGGTTCCTATTGCGATGGGTGATGTTTGTGTCATTGTGGGCATGGATTGGTTGAGCAGATTCGCTGCGGTTATCGACTGTGAGCGACAGCTGGAGACCATACGAGACCCTAGTGGGGGAGTTCTTTCGGTGTACGGCGAGGGTACACGTTCAGGATCAGCGTTTTGTTCGGCCGCTAGAGCGAGGCAGTGTCTACAGCAGGGCTGTAAGGGTTTTGTGGCGTATGTGATGGATACGCGGGTGGATTCCGAGAGGCCGAGTTCAGTTGAGGAGGTTCCGGTGGTGCGTGAGTTCCCGGATGTGTTTCCCGAGGAGTTGCTGGGTGTGCCTCCTGTGAGGCAATGAGTTCAATATCGATTTGATTCCGGGGGCCGCGCCTATCGCCAAGGTGCCTTATCGCCTTGCACCTCCAGAGATGCAAGAGTTATCCTCGCAACTTCAGGAGCTGTTGGGGAAGGGGTTTATTCGGCCGAGCAGCTCGCCGTGGGGAGCGCCTATCCTGTTCGTCAAAAAGAAGGATGGTTCACACCGGATGTGTATTGATTACCGGGAGTTGAACAAGCTGACGGTCGAGAACCGTTACCCGTTGCCGAGGATCGACGATTTGTTCGATCAGTTGCAGGGAGCATCTTGGTTTTCCAAGATCGATTTGAGGTCTGGATATCATCAGGTGAGGGTGCGGGATGAGGACGTCCAGAAGACAGCGTTTAGGATGCGTTATGGGCATTACGAGTTTGTGGTGATGTCTTTCGGGCTCACTAATGCCCCAGCAGTGTTCATGGATCTCATGAACCGAGTGTGTAGGCCGATGCTGGATCGGTCGGTGATTGTATTTATTGATGACATTCTGGTATATTCGAGATCTAGAGAGCAGCATGAGGAGCATTTGAGAGAGGTTCTCGGAGTCCTGAGATCAGAGAGGCTTTATGCCAAATTCTCCAAGTGTGATTTCTGGTTGCGGGAGGCCCAGTTCTTAGGACATCTCGTTAACCAGGAAGGGATATTGGTCGATCCGGCCAAGGTTGAGGCGGTGATGAGTTGGGAGGTGCCGAAGTCACCCTCCGAGATCAGGAGTTTCCTAGGGTTGGCACGGTATTATCGGAGGTTTATTAAGGATTTCTCCAAGATCGCAGTGCCACTCACCAGATTGACCCGGAAAGGTGTTGCTTTTTCATGGGGCCCCGAGCAGCAGGCCTCCTTTGAGACACTTCGCCAGAGGTTGTGCGAAGCCCCGATGTTAGCTCTTCCGAAAGGGATGGAGGACTTTGTGGTATACTGTGATGCATCGATTTTGGGATTGGGAGCGGTGCTGATGCAGAGGGGGCATGTGATAGCGTATGCATCGAGGCAACTGAAGCCTCATGAGACGAGATATCCTACCCATGATCTAGAGTTGGGGGCAGTGGTGTTCGCCCTCAAGATTTGGCGTCACTACTTGTATGGGGTTTGGTGTACGATATACACGGACCATAAGAGTTTGAAGTATTTGATGGATCAGCCCAACCTAAATATGCGTCAGAGGAGGTGGTTGGATGTGGTCAAGGATTATGATTGTGAGATCCTGTACCACCCAGGCAAGGCTAACGTGGTAGTCGATGCATTGAGCCGCAGGGCGGAGAGCACCCCGCTGCGGGAGGTATGTTTGAGATTGATCGTGATAGCTCCAGTATTGGACGCCATTCGTGGGGCACAGGCCGAGGCTGTGCGACCTGAGATGCAAAAGAGGGAATGGGTTGTTGGTTTGGTTTCAGAGTTCGTTACCGATGGTCGGGGGCTTATGACATTTCAGGGGCGTATCTGGGTACCGTTTGTGGGAGGAACGTGTACCATTTTGATGGAGGAGGCGCATCGGTCGAAATTTTCGATCCATCCGGGGGCCACTAAGATGTATTTGGATTTGAGAAAGGAGTATTGGTGGCCCTGTATGAAGAGGGATGTTGCGTGGTTCGTTGAGAGGTGCTTGACCTGTCGTAGGGTTAAGGCTGAGCACCAGAGGCCGCATGGTAAGTTGCAGCCATTGGAGGTTCCCGAATGGAAATGGGAACATATCACTATGGATTTCATCACCAAATTGCCAAGGACTGTCAGAGGAGTTGATGCAATTTGGGTGATTGTGGACAGATTGACGAAGAGCGCTCACTTCCTTGCTATCAGCGATAGTTCTTCAGCAGAGAAATTGGCGGAGGTGTATGTGAGGGAAGTGGTATCTCGGCATGGGGTGCCGATCTCGATTGTTTCAGACCGTGATGTGCATTTCACTTCCAGATTCTGGAAGAAGTTTCATGAGGAGTTGGGTACTAGACTGCATTTTAGTACTGCATATCATCCCCAGACAGACGGTCAGAGTGAGCAGACGATTCAGACATTCGAGGACATGCTCCGAGCATGTGTGTTGGATTTTGGGGGTAGCTGGGATGCATATTTGCCCTTGGCAGAGTTTTCCTACAACAACAACCATCATTCGAGCATTGGTATGCCACCCTTTGAGCTGTTGTATGGGAGGAGGTGTCGGACCCCCATTTGTTGGGGAGAGGTTGGTCAGCGGGTGATGGGCAGTACAGAGATCATGCTTCAGACGACAGAGCAGATTCAGCAGGTCAGACAGAGGTTGTTGACCGCTCAGAGTCGACAGAAGAGTTATGCAGACAGACGCCGGTCCGAGCTTGAGTTTCAGGTTGGCGACCTTGTACTCCTGAAGGTCTCTCCTTGGAAAGGAGTGATTCGATTCAGGAAGAGGGGCAAGTTGGGGCCCCGATATATTGGTCCTTTCCGTGTGACCGCGAGGGTAGGCCGGGTAGCCTATCGTTTGGATTTTCCAGCAGAGTTGGGGAAGATTCACGACACTTTTCATGTGTCGCAGCTGAGGAAGTGTATAGCCGACGAGTCGGCAGTGGTTCCATTAGAGGATATTCAGGTGGATGCGAGCCTGAATTATGCCGAGAGACCAGTGGCCATCAGAGATCGGAAAATCAAGGTTTTGAGGAACAAGGAGGTACCCCTGGTGTTGGTTCAATGGCAGCATCGAAAGGGATCAGAGATGACCTGGGAGCCGGAGCGTGAGATGCGTGAGCAGCATCCGGAGCTATTTGCAGAGCGAGACTTCGAGGGCGAAGTCTAGTTCTAGTGGGGGAGAATTGTAACAGCCCGGATTTCCAGGTATCTTTTATGCTTATGCTTTTGGAGTTTTGTGAGGGGACTCAGCGAGTTGGAGCTCAAACTCGCTGAGTAGGATCGCGGTTCAGGACGCGGGTTCGCGCCTGGACTCGGCGAGTCCAAGGAATGGACTCGGCGAGTCCTCGCTGTTTAATGAAACCCTAATTTCCCGGTCCTAAGCCCTATTTAAAGGACCTTATGGCCCTTCATTGCGGCTACCTTGATCTTGAGAGCACCAAAGCAGCTGAGGGTTCTTGTGAGTGAGATAAGAGGCCATTGTTCACCAAATTTGTGTGTTTTTGCAAGAAAGGAAGAGGAAAGTCAAGCTAGAAGAGTTGGGGAGCTTGGATCTACTTTCATTTCATCAGAGAAGGCTTCTTGAGGTATCATTCAGAGCTTATTTCCGTATTTTTGTTCATATGGTCAAATCTAGGGTTTCTTCATGTCTTATTTGCTTTGTATTGGAAGTGTGAGAGGTCCCATGGGGATATGGTGCTTAGATCTGGACCTTAGTAGGTCCAAAGAGTCCCTAATGTCATGCTTTATGTCCTTCCTTTTGGGTTGGAGGCTAGGGTTGCCATTTTAGAGGTCATTTCTCCAAAAAGAGCCTTGTAGGTGTTGTATGGTAACCAAGACATGAACTTTACGTGATGAATGAGCTTAGGAAGGCCATATCTATGAGTGGATGGAGCGGATCTGACCTCAGAAGCTAGTTTGAGTTGATGCATGGCATGGACTTGCCGAGTCTAAAGAACAGACTCGGCGAGTAGCATGAAGATTGTCCTTAACCACTCTGCGAGTGGTCCTGCCGAGTTATGGGTTAACTCAGTGATTTAGGGAGAGTTAGAGAGGGTTGACAGATGGACTGAGTCGAGCTGGAACTCGCCGAGTTGTTCTTGAGACTCGGCGAGTTGAGTCGTGGTGGCCCTGCGATTCATGCCAGGTGGAACTTGTCGAGTCAGGGGAGTACTCGACGTGTCAAAAGAGAATCCTAGAGAGTTGGTGAATATGTATAGACTCACCGAGTCGCCCTAGTGCACTCGCCGAGTCCGGTCAAAATTGACCGTTAACCGTTGACCAGAGTTGACCAGTGTTGACTTGATAGGGGTAGTCAACCTTAGTGGTAAAAGTGTTAATTAGAGATGTATGATGTTATAGGAGGATTATAGCTCGGAGGATCGAGCATGAGTGATTTCCAGGATTCGCGGGTTATCGAGATATACGAGGTGAGTCTTCTCACTATACTTTACCTTGAGTAGGTAATCAGAGTTATGTGTCAGAGTATGTGTATGTTATGTGTATGCTATGTGTTGTACTGCATGATGTCTATGTGATTTATGCTGTGCATGTTTATAGAGTTGGAACCGGAAGGTTCCCAGAGTTAGAACCTGAGGGTTCACAAAGTTTGGGTGCACAGACCCATAGAGTTATAGCCTCGAGTGGCTAATATGTGTTTATGTGGTATTTTGGGGAACTCACTAAGCTTTGTGCTTACAGTGTTAGTGTTGTTTGTTTCAGGTACTAGTGATGACCGTGTGAAGGCGCCGGCTTGATCTGTACACACGCAAGGGATTTTTTTATGTGATATGATCTTGGGATTTTGTATGATGTGAACTGAAGATTTAAACTTGATGTTTTATGAAAATTAAATGAAAAATGTTTTTATATTTTGCGAAAAATTATTTTGAAATTCACGGTGTTACACCTTCGACTTAGGGTTTTCTTTCCTTTCTTGGCCTTCCTGATTTTGGGTGTTACAATTTCATATATATATATATATATATATATATATATATATATATATATATATATATATATATATATATATATATATATATATATATATATATATATATATAGGGTTAAGTTCAAATGAGAACACTATTTAATGTGAGAACGCGAGAACAGTATTTTATTTTACTATTCTACTATGAATTTTGTATATACAATTATATGACATTATTTATCACCGAATATATGAACAATCACATATTTAACATTCACATTCGAATTTACTAAATTACTATATATATATATATATATATATATATATATATATATATATATATATATATATATATATATATATATATTATAGTAGAATAGCAATATAAAATTGAATATATTCATATTATAATTACTACAATACTATACATATTAAATTCATAGTAGAATAGAAAAATAAAGTAGTGTTCTTACGTTCTCACATTAAATATCGCATTTGCCCGACCTAAACTTTAAATATCGTATTTGTCCTTCTTGATATATTTTAATATCATATATACCCAAATCTATTTTTTTGATGATTTTTATTGATTTATAATTATTTTTACCATTTTAGAATCAATAAAACTAAAAAAACAACTAAATGGACGATAATACCCTTCCACGTTTAATTCACAGGAGATTTAATTCAGGCGAGGTTTTATGGTCTTCTTCGTTGAGTCATCTTCCTCTCAATTGTGGTCTTCCTCATGATCGATTTAGTCTCCTCACGCATTACTTGTAGATAAACACAATAGGGTTTGAAAAACGATATATTAATCAGCCACAACACAGCAGGGGGCATTTGAAATCACCATGGTCACGTAGGAAAAGAAAACACGCACTCACTCCTCAACAGTGGAGAAATCTGTTCACACCAGAAAAAAAAAGCTTGGTGTGAAATTTATGAAAAAAGTTCGCAGTGGGGTATGCATGTTCCTATTCCTTGCTTAAATTTTAGATTTCACAGCATTGCATTTCAATTTAGTACTTAATTTCTCATAATTGATTTGTTGGGAGTGGATGCATGTATCAGGTTAGAAGTTTGGCATTTCCAACTTGGAGCGTAAGTATAGTATCTCCTTTCTAAATTTTGTTACACAATTATTTCTCTTTTCATTTCCAAACTTTCTGTTCGTTTTTTACATCTTCAGTACGTCGGGAAGATCAATTAGTTGTTGCACTTGTGGCATGCAATTGTTCCAATATTGCAGCCAAGTCAAAAGGATATGCCCAAATGAATGTGCATAATCTAAATCTTGTTTCTTTGTTGGTGTCAGAGAAAGGCGTCAATACCATGGGAAAATGAAGTTAAAATCTTAGACTGATAATGAAATACAGGGTAACGCTAAGGATGATTATAGATAGAGAGGAAGATGACGTGAGGAAGACGACCAAAAAACCTCCTGTGAATTAAACATCTGATTTGTAAAGAAAGGGTATTATCGTCCTTTTAGTTGTTTTTTTAGTTTTAATGATTTTAAAATGGTAAAAATGATAATAAAAAAAAAATATAGATTTGGGTATATATGATATTAAAAAACATTAAGAATGGCAAATACGATATTTAAGGTTTAGGTCGGGCAAATACAATATTTAGATATTTAGTAAGGGCATATATATATATATATATATATATATATATATATATATATATATATATATATATATATATATATATATGAAATTCGGCCTAGTTTTGGGCAGAATTATATAGTTTACTTAGAATAATATATTTTTATTACATACCTATAATAGTATAATAAACCTTTAACAAAAAAACGATAAAATTGGAAGATATGATATCTACCAAGGAATGGAACCTAAACTTGAATATATAATACAGCATGCATGGTTTTGATAGCATTTGGTGACAAGCAAAGTTGGCAGGAAATTAATCAATTGTTGAGCTCTTCACTAAACCTCCTCATATTATAGTTTAGATTTTTATACCGTGTGTTCACTTCATTATATTGAACGATGAGGGCACCTTGGATCTGTAGCTTGTTCTTTGGCTTCTTTTTCATCTTCTCATCCATTGCTGCTCAAGCTGATTACATTGGTACAGCAAATTTATCAACAAAATGGACCAACGATGAATCTTCTCTCCCTATCATAAATTTCTTTGATGGCTCGAGGATCAGAGTCATCCTCTCGGTAAGTAAGTTCATGTGTGGCTTCTTCTGTAAAGGAGCCTGCAAATCATACCTCTTCGCTATTATTATCAACCAAAATGATCTTCCGTCAGTCATTTGGTCAGCCAACCGAGACAATTTAGTCAAAGAAGGCGCGATACTTAATTTAACTGCAGCTGGTCAATTGGTGTTAAAGGAGGTCGATGGAAGCCTTGTTTGGGCTACCAACACTGCAGGGAAATCTACTTCTGGCATGAACCTAACTGAAGAAGGAAATCTGATGTTGTTCAATGGCCATAGCTCGCCTGCTTGGCAGTCTTTTGATCACCCAACAGACTGTTTGGTACTTGGGCAAAAACTACTTCAAGGACAGAAGCTCATGCCTAGTGTTTCTCCAACCAATTGGGCAGCTCAAAAAGACTTGTACTCTATGGAATTCACCAAAAAAGGTTTGTTTTTTTATGTTGGATCGGACCCGCCAAAAGATTATTACAGTATCTTGGTTAATGGCCTAACTGAAGATGGTTATCTTGAGCTCAGAAATTTGAGTTTGTGCTCCGTCATTTCTCCTTCTAAGTCAAATAATTGTATGGATGTGATTGCTATACCTCCAGCATTCTCACCTAAGTATATAAAACTAATGCCAGCTGGGTATTTCAAAGCGTTTGGAATGGATACATTAAGAGATGGGAAAATGATCGATCTACCGTTGGGTAATCTTGAGTACTGTTCTTTTCCTTTGGCTTGTGGGAGAAACGGCATTTGCTCATCTGAGCAACAATGTAGTTGTCCAAAATCAAGCTCTCCCGGGACTGACTATTTTAGAGCAGTGAATTATCGCCAACCCAACATGGGTTGCTCTCAGGTTACTCCTATCACATGTAATGCTACCAAAGATCAATATTTCATTGAAGTCAGGAACGTCAAGTACTCCATATTTACCTCAGACATGAAAGATGTGGATATCGCGACTTGCAAACATGAGTGTCTAAACAGATGCTCATGCAAAGCAGCAGTATTCAAGTATGGTTCGAATTCAAGTGGGGATTGCTACTTGCCATCCGAGCTTTATACAATCACGAGTCTTGAACTTGATGACGAGGCACCTCCACAAAATATGTTGGTTTTTATAAAAGTCCAGAATGTCGGTTCAACTCATTCATCCAAAAAAAAGAATAATGTTGCAACAGTTGTTGGTTCCACAATTGGAAGTCTTTTGCTTCTTATTGTGGTCGTATGTCTTACTAAATTCGTAGTTAAAAAGAGAAACATGAACAGTGAAAGTGAAGAAGCGTATCCGGATCAAGTTTTAGGAATATCCATTCGGTTTACATATGATGATCTAGTAACAGCCACAGACAATTTCAGCAGAAAACTGGGTCAAGGAGGTTTTGGATCCGTTTTTGAAGGGACACTCACAGATGGATCAAAAGTTGCAGTAAAATATCTTCAAGGTACTAGGCATGTTGAGGAATCATTCTTGGCCGAGGTTGAGTCTGTTGGCAGCATACATCATGTTAATCTAGTTCAACTCAGAGGATTTTGTGTTCATAGGTCAGAACGGCTTCTTGTGTATGAACTCGTGAGCAAAGGATCGTTAGACGAATGGATCTACAATGAAAACCGGAAACTAGTACTTGAATGGACTTGTAGAAAGAAAATCATTCTTGGGATTGCAAAAGGCTTAACATATCTTCACGAAGAATGCAGGCAACAGATCATCCATTTCGACATAAAACCCCAAAATATCCTGCTAGATGAAGATTTTAATGCGAAAGTATCGGATTTTGGGTTATCTACGCTTGTTGACAAAGATCAAAGCCAAGGATTGACTAGAATGAGAGGAACCCCAGGCTATATGGCCCCAGAACCGTCCGGATCAACTATCACCGAAAAGGTGGATGTCTATAGCTTTGGGATTGTTCTTTTGGAGATGTTATGTGCAAGGAAGAACTTTGATAAATCTCAGCCAGAGGACGATTGGCATTTACTGTCCGTCTTCCAGAGGTGTTGGGAACAGGGTACATTGTTGGATATAGTTGACAAGTACATTGAAGATATGCAGGAACATGGCGCAGAAGTTGTGGACATGATGAAACTGGCTTCATGGTGTCTACAGCTAGATTCTACGAAAAGGCCTTCAATGTCATCGGTGGTTAGGGTGTTGGAGGGAGCAATAACAGTTGAATCGAACTTGGATTACAACTTCTTACATCCAAGACCGCAGGATACAACCCCTGAGTATGAACAAAGCTCGAGACCCTGTGATTCTGTTCTATCAGGGCCAAGGTAAGTGATCAGAATGAGATTCTTAATTGTGGATCATTTATATGGATTCTTCTAATGCTTCTGTAATTTCTTTCATCAAGGACAATTAAACTGCTCGTTATGTAGTTTCATCCCAACCGAAGAAATTAAAAACACGGAAATATTGGTTGTTTGTTTTTATTTTTATTTATTAGAATATTCATAAGTTTATATCTTTTATAGATGTATATAAAATTAATTTGTATCTGCAAAATAGATAATATAATACACCCCTATCTAATACGGTTGTAATGAAAATGCGTATTATAAAAGACTAAATTACAAATATTAATTATGCATACTAGAAACTAAATCAATTATCCAAATCAAATACGCCTATTTTGAATCAACTAGGCCTCATTTTGAATCAAGTACAAATTAATTTTCGAATACTCAGTTTCGGAACAACACCATATAAAACACCCACCATCGCTCCATCATCCTCTTCATCCCAACACGATCACCATCTCCCCTGTCGCAAAATCATCATCACCAACCATCAATCACAGCCTTGCACCACCATTAATTATACATTACAACCACCATGAAAATCGCACAGCCAAACAACCATCATCATACAAATTAACCACACATGTCGTTCAAATTTAAAAGGGAAGAGCTATGATTTCTATTTTGCTACAGATAAACATACACAGAAATACAAAGGGACTACAATAGTTTCACGGAGGATAAGGAGACCATTTTGGAGTTTTTGTATGGTGATAACGGTTTTTATATAACCTACTTTACTTTGAATATGATGAGTAGGGTAAAATGGTCATTTACAAAGTGCCCTTGTTTAATTTTTCCTGTTAATTGAGATTGTTGATAGTTTAATGATGACATGTATACTTATGTCTGTAGCTAGCTGTGTATGTGTGGTTATGTATGGCAGGTAGTTAGCTTGCTTTAGAAAATTTAGTTTTCACTTAAAATGGTCAAAATTAATGTAATAGTGCTATTCAATATGCTAGAGATAAAATGAAGCTGTGAAAATGCTGGAAATTTATAAGTAACAAAAATAACAATAAGAAGGGGAGAATAGGGATACTCAACGATAATAATTCAAATGAAAACTAGAGAGAGAAAATGTAAAATTCCCAAATTGCCCATCTTGATGGAGAGAATCTAAGATTAGACAAACTAAATGTAAAAGTTGTAGAAAAAAAAAAGAACACAGATTCTAGACAACTAAATAATCATTTAGATGAATGTTCAAAACAAAAAAAAGTTTATATAGAAAAAGTAAAATTCCCAAATTGCCCCTCTTAATCCTTCTAATCACAGCTGGGTGGTGCTATGCTGTCCCATGGATAATAATTACTATAATACACATTAAACCGAAAATATAGACGGATATAAACAACATAAATTTTTTTATCATGCGTAGTTACGGTTATTGAATATTTTTAGTCAACAAATTTATATATATATGCTTGCAAAATAAAGAGATTAAGCCAAAATCTTTTAAGGATCTTTGAAAATACAGAAGGATGTAAACAACTATTATATTTATGAAGCTACCATATGGTATATTGAATAACTGATTGACAATCATCATAATAATTGATCATAATTATTTGTTTGTACCAATTTAATTTTTTCATTCAGCATGAATATTTTTGTTTATTGGAGTTAAAAAAAAGTATCTTTGTTTTCATATGTACTGGTATTTGTATGTTTAGAGAGAGAAAACATAGAAAATAAGTTGTTTTCGAGCTAATTGGGAGGAATTGGAAAAAGAAAGCGGTTGATAATTCAATTATTAGTGTATATATTGTTAGCCCATTATGTGTATATATAGTTAGCTCAATATTTGTATAGCTTGAGCCCATTAGTAGTTAATTAATTGTATTTTGTATTTGTGTAAATATTTTGCAAAATGATTCTTATGGCAAATTATATCACAAACATACTCTCTCTTTCCTCACTATTCTAGGTGACCACCCACCAACAGCCTCACTACTTTAAATCGAATGTTCATTTGACCATAAAGTCAAAACTGAATCGAATGTTCTTATTTTGACTGTGTTCACTTTTTCTGCTAAGGTCACTTATCACTATATCACTAGACGAACATCAACTACACAAAGTCACAAAGTCATTGATCTGGCCGACGACACCTCCGCCTCCGGTCTCTAGTCGACAACACCGACGAAGCCTCCTCCTCCAGTCGCTTCCGCCTCCCCCTTCTTTCACTTTACAGGTATGATCGGTCTTTGGGTGTAGTTGATTGATTCATTGATTAAGTGTTGTGGAGATGACAATGTCTTTCTTTGTGTACGACATATTGCTTCACAGATTTAATCTATATCGATAGTGAAGCAATCAAGTCATTTCAACCTTCATTATTTTAATTTTCAATTGAGATGCTCTTGAAGCTAACCACAGTTGTAGGTAGATATTCTTTCATCCTGGTTTGTTTGCATATGATTGATTGCTTTATATACTTTTTTAGGTTGTTTCTAGTCTAGAGTTTGAGTTTATTTGCAGATATGTCAAATAATGTAATTAGAAGAATGTAACACCCCGAGATTCAGGTGCATTTCTTTCACCCTTATTCTTTGTTAATTGGTCTTGATTAGTCCTTGAGTGGTGGGAACCTAGCAAGTGAGTACGCTGGGCGTACTAGAGGGGTATGCTACGCATACTCATGCGATTAGTTTGGACGTGGAGTCGCCAAGGTACGTTGGGCGAACCCAGAGTTACGCCGGGCGTACCCAACCCAGGTGCAAAAACCCTAATCCGTCTTGTGCACTATTTAAAGGGTGCTAAGGCTCATTTCTCAGCCTCCATATCAGTGAGTGAAACCCTAAGAGAGAGCCTCCCATCGTCCTTAGTGTGTGTGAGTGTTGTTGGAGCTAATTGTGTTTTAGAGACTTAGTGAAGAAAAAGGAAAGGAGCTCTTGGAAGCTAAAGCTTGAAGTGCCAATTTCGATCTGAGATCTACAGAGAAAGGGGCTACACTTAGAGGTATAAAGTTCAAAACGTTCCTCTTCTTTTGGTTGTTGTTGCATGTGCCATTTCTAGGGTTAAAACCCCAAAGGTGGAGACTTTATGAGTGTAAGGTGCTCGATGGTCCGAGATATGTCCCTTTTCAGTGGTATTAGTGATTTAGAACCATAAAGTTTCCATCTTGGTTGTTAGTTTGAGGTCATGCTTGAGTAATAAGCCTTCTAGAGTTAGAGGATGGAATATTATGGGAGTTGGTGGCTTGTTCAGCCATGCAAAGGCTTAAAGTCATCAACTTTATGGATTAAGAGGCTTAGATGTGGTCAGATCTAGAAATTAGACGTGAGTCTTAACTGTTTAAGACCTCAAGAGCTAAGGGGCTGAAGTTAGGGAGTACACTGGGCGTAATCCCAGTACACGCCGCGTACCGGGTGGCGTTCCCCGATTCTGAGAGGCAGCCGGGTACGCTCAGCGTACACATCTGGTACGCGCAGCGTAACCCGGAAAGTTGACTTTTGGTTGACTTTTAGGGTATGGTCTATTGTGGGGCCTTTTGAGTTATGAGAGGGGTAAAATGGTCTTTTACCCTTCTGAGAGTGTCATAAGATGACATATTCTAGCCTTTGAGAGTTATATTAAATAGGGTATTTATGTCATATGATTAGGCGGAGGCTAGGCCAGCATTTACCGGGACAGAGATTTACCGAGATAACAGAGGTGAGTCTTCTCACTATACTTTACCTAGTGTGGTAACAGAGTTATGTGACAGTATATGTGAGAGTTATGTGCTAGTGTATTTGCATGTTATTTATGTGTTGTAATTTGTTGTATGTGATATGCATGATTCAGAGTTTACAGAGTAGGACCAGTGGGTCCATAGAGTTAGGACCTTTGGGTCCATAGAGTTAGGGCCAGAGGGCCCACAGAGAATTGGAGCTGGAGGGTCCCACTGAGACACATTGATCAGAGGGTCAACAGAGTTATAGCCTTGAGTGGCTAATATGTGTTAGAGTGGTATTTTGGCGAACTCACTAAGCTTTATGCTTACAATGTTATGTGTTATGTGTTTCAGGTACCAGTGATGGCCGCGGGAAGGCGCTGACATGATTCGTACACACACATGGGATTTTATGTATTTCAATCTTGGGGGATGTTTTGTGAAACAAGGATATGATACAATGACATTTTATTAATAAATTTGTTTGGAAAATGTGTTTTGAAAATGCGACAAATTGTTTTAATTTTTACGGTGTTACAAAGAACATATATCATAGTTAAAGCTTTACAATTCACTTCAAAATGTTTAAGTTAATTAGAAATAATCCTTTTTGTATGTATAATCTATCATACTTTAGGAGATCCAACTTCAACTTCATAGATAGGAATCTCATTGTTGCTAATGATCATAAAGCAAGTTGTACTAGCCATTTTGATCTAGTATACAGTTGTCGATCAACTAAATTTCTTTATTGATCTGCATCAAGAAATGGAAGTGTTACCTATGAAGTAAAGCAACCAAATTCCCATAACTTATTACTTCATAAGGAAAATAATCAATTTCAAAACATCAAACTGCAAACTCAAAATCAGACCTCCAACAGAAACTTGGGCCAGTGTGTTGGTATTCTACTTTCCAGTTTCCAATTCCTATCATGATTCAAGCTTTTAACCCCATTTACTTAAGAAACGACTACTTAAATGTTCTCTGTAAAACCTATAACCACTTGAAATTATGTTCTTTTGCTAGAATTAAGACATTATTACATCTTAATTTCATTGTGATTACAAATTTCTCGTTTTGGTTCATTGGAAACATATTAGCTCTCTTTGACGATCTTACTTATTGGTGGTTAATTGCAGCCGGATGTGCTACAAGAAGAGCATGATGTCATTATAGATAAGGTGATTCCATCCTTTTGGTTTCTTTATTAATCCTAATTATATAAAAATATTATTATAACAACATAAAGACAATGGTAGGATTATGCTTACTTGTATTTCAGATTCATCATGTAGAAGAAAAACGTGAGGAAGCAGAGGCCAGGGCTAAGGGAGTTGGAGAAACAAGTTTAAAATCATTGTTATTTAGAAATAGTGTTACCAAATAGTTATATTATATTCATTTGAAAATTTTGTAGTCTATAGGTGGCTTCTTTAGGAGAAGGGGTATATTTGGAAGCCAAATTTTTAAGCAGGTAAATCTTGAATGACACGTTGTCACTTGTCACTAAGTTCTGATGCATAACACTCAGATTCTTATGTAATTTATGTCATTACAGAAAAGAAGCAGCAATGTAAGATTGTATCATAGGTAGGGTCTGTTTCGTATATATATTATAATGTTTGGAAATCTCACTTTAAAGACCTAACTAAATGTTATCTATACATTACCCCTGTAAGTAGATCAATTGGTAATCTGACTTGGAATCACTAACAAATCAAATTTATAAATTCATAACAACGACTATGAACATAAATATAAGTTCCACTAAAAGCAATATAAGTGTAGCTTAAATGACAAAGATTTTCCAGACAAAAGTCTGGAAATTTCACAAGCAGAACTCCGACTCGATAGCTTTTAATTGACAGGTTCTTAGATTTTTCCAAGCAAAGCAAAAACTTAAATATAAAGAGAATTTTGGACCAAAGTAGAGAGAGAGAGAGAGAGTGTGTGTGTGTGTGTGTGTGTGTGTATGTGTGTGTGTGTTTAGAAGTGTGGGGTAGTGAGTAGCGGTGCTCATCTATTTATCGGAAGAAATTTCAATTTGTGTGTTGCACCCCTACCAGGTATGTGTCGTGTCCTGTCCTTGTCGGCCTCCCTCCTCATGACATATTGCATCTTTTCGCTGGTCTACACTTATGCCTTCTAGAAGCGTGCGCCGCACCATTCGCACGTGTGAGGGAGTTTCTAAAGTTTCAAAAACTTTATATTTTCTTCATATGGGTGCCGCTTTCGGCGTTCTTCATATCCACGCATAACTATCGACCAGTACTACAACTTTCATTTAGATTCATTTGAATCATTCTCAATCTATTTTTAAAGTTATATTTTTAATAGGCTTAGATTATTAAAGTCCTGATAAAAATCATAAATCTTTCATACAACATCCATTCTCGAGTGTCTTTATATCGATGAAATCCTATTTATGAGATCTTCAACTCTTATTTAGATTATTTCGGCAAACGATCGACCGATTTGAATTTAGATTTTTGTGTTAACATAGTTGCGCTAAAACTTAAAAAAATCATGACTTCCTCATATGAAGTCAAATTTGGACGTCCCTTATATGCATGCTCTCGGTTTTACGATTACTATGACTTACACTTAGTTCTTTATATGTACAGAATCCTTGTCACGTCTACTATAATTGTGGTTAAGATTAATTAACCTAATTAATCTTATATCAAAATCATATATTTATTGCCTGCATGAAGAATAATTATTTCTTATTATATCTTAAGTGTCTAGCCAGAATCTATGAACATTACAATTATCCCCCCCCCCCCTTTGTGACACCCCAAAACTGGAACGGCGGAAACGTTCTGGGGTGGAGGACGTCATGTCAACTACCACAACATATGCAGTATACTAATCAAAGTACAACAACCATTTCATTAATAGTAATAAACTTACATAGGTTACATTTCGTGTCAACATCAAAGTAAATACAGAACATAACATAGATGCAGCTCGGTTCTAGGCTGACTTCGCAAAAGCTCCCGGGATGTACCTGTCTATCGATAATCTGAGAATACAAGTTATTTTGAAAGCGAGTATCAGCACTTTTATAATGCTGGTGAATTCATAAGTATTTAGTGTCATTTGTATAAATACACATTTTTATGCGAAATAACTTTATGACAGATAGTAGTTTAGAATCTACGGTGTATTAGCGCTCTTTCCAGAAAATCCTATACTACTAAATCAAAGCAGTCTTCTACTAAGACTCAACAGATTTATGTTTTAAGGAGTAATTTCCCCAAAATACTATCATTACCAAAATTCAGTTTTGACTTTAAAAGAATTATGAGAAAATCACAAGTAAAAATACTAGGGGAAAATAACATATACTATAGCAGTAATACTGGTGATTAAGGCAATGAAAACATAGACTCCAGGAGAGTTAGTGGCATTATGTCACCCATGGGCCTTACCGGCGCGGACTGTAGCTAGCAGTCAGGATGCGGGAGTGTCAGTCCCGTATAGATCTATACACTTGATGTTCTCTCTCCCTCCAGGAGACTCTGGTTACATGGCGATGGAGCGATGAAGCGTCGCAGAGGGAAATAGGGTGTCACATTCTAAAGTATTATAATAATAGTATAGAATCGCAAATGAACTGACTCCTGAGTAAATCTTCGTACTAGAGAGAGAGGGATATATATATATATATATATATATATATATATATATATACATATATATATATATAGAGAGAGAGAGAGATAGAGAGAGAGAGGTAAAATCTCCTAACTATTCCTATAATAGTTACTAATGTTTTAGATGTATGAATGGCGAATGGAAGGATGCCCTTTCTACTCAAGGGAAATGAACTGGTCGATGGAAACCTTTATGTCTATACATGTATACATAACATATAACTAATATTTAAACGACCTTCGGACGGATAACCGATACCCACCAGACCACATCCCAATGAGGAAAAGGAAATAGGGCGAACTAGCCGTTCTAAGTCCTTTAAACATTATTTATATAACTATACAAATATAGGCATGCATTTAACGAAATAAAAAGCATAGAAGAAAACCTTGGTAAAACCTTTGGAAAATCTTTACAAATAAGAATTTACGACTTGATGTCATTTTATAAAACAAGCTTTGAAAACCTTTAGAAAACCTTTCATAAACACGCCTTGAAAATGATTTGATAAAACAATTGAAGTGAAGGAAAACCTTTGTTTGAAACACTGCTGTAACAGGTTTTGAAGGAAAACATACAGCATGAAAGATAGTTTGAGAAAGATCTAAACAAGTAACAACGTTTCGGAAAAACCATTTGAAGTAATATACTTGGTAACATAGATGAAAGTGTAATAAATCCTTTTGCATGCGGGTTATTAATCACATATGATTGATATGATAACTAGCATGTTTCAACTTGTATCCCCCCCCCCCCATAAAAGCATTTAAAAACATTTAAAAGGTCAATTCAGGGGTATGAACTCACCTGTCGTGGGTGACTCTGATGGTCGGACGATATAGGATGCTATGTGTCAAATGAGGACTTGAACACACACTCGGATCCTATTTAACATTTAATGATACATTTAAGTATCCAATTAGTCATTTAATAACTAATTAAGCAAGTAAGGATGTCCAACTACATGAAAACACTTTGCTACAAGTGCTAGGAGTACTAAGGGTTGCATATAAGGAGAGTATGGACTCGCATTGGAGTTTACTCTTCAATTGATGGCCCTTAGGGGTGTTTTCGGTTTCTGGACCATAAACCCCATGAGTTTACGGCCGTAAACTCATGGGAAGGGTGTCATTGGGTGTTCAAAGGTCCTAAACCACCCAAGGAATTATGCTAGACTCGAATCAAAGGCTTAGAAGTGATTAGGTCTCAAAATGGACACTTTTAGGAGTTTACGGTCCTTGGACCAATCCCTTGGAAGTTTACGGCCGTAAACACATGAGTTTACGGTCGTAAACTCATGTTAGTCCATTTCTTTTGTGCTTTTGTGGTTCTAGGTCATGCATGCAAGTTTCTAGTCATTTATACAAGCATTGGAAAGTGTTAAGGGCACTTAAACACCCTTAAAAGGTGTTTATGGTTTTGGGAGACCTTCCCAAACCGTAAACTCATGTTTTTCCCTTCAATTCATGTTCTTGGGGTTCTTAGATCATTCATGTAAGGTTCCATTCCATTACACAAACATTAGAAGGCATTAAGGGCATCTAAACACCCTTTGGGGGTGTTCATGGTTTTTAGGATGATCTCCCCAAACCGTAAACACATGTTTGCTTGGGAAATGGATGATTTTCGAGTGTTAAACTCATCAAGAAGGGATCTATGCTAGTTGTCAAGGCTTAGAATGAACCAAGGCACACTTTGGCACCCGATTTGGAGTTTACGGTCCAAGAACACCTTCGACCATAAACACCTTGTTCTTGGTGTTCTTCAAGGTTTTGACATGTAATCAAATCAAACAACTAGCTAGGAGAAGTATACTTACGTATAGGAAGCTTGAATGATCGATTTTGGCGGATTTGACCGGATGAATTTATGATAGCTGAGAGAGAATCCTTGGGTGTTCTTGAGGTGGGAGTTGGAAAAATGAGAGAAAACGACTAAGAGTCATATTTATACCCTCAGGGGTTCGCGGTCAAAAACTCCGAGTTATTGTCCGTAAATTCCAAATTTTGGAGTTCCGCGACTTACGCTAAACACGACAACTCTAAATTTTACTTCCTTATTTTTTGTTCGCTTGACGAATATTATTTAAAATATTCCAACGGGCTTAAATCCGGCCAAAATTGTTTTGGGATAAATTTGGCTAATTTTTTACGTGCTTAATTACGGCGTTATAACAAACGAAATTTTCGGGTTGTCACATCATCCCCCCGTTAAAAGGAATTTCGTCCCGAAATTAGAGTTTAGGCAAGGAAGTAGGGATGAACAATTGAGTAAGAGATGAGGGTACTTCCTATTCGGCTGGTCCTCGCGCTCCCAAGTGAACTCAGGTCTTCGCTTGGCGATCTAGCGACCCCTCACTAACGGGATGCGGGTTTGGTTTGTTCGGTTTCTGATTCCTACATGTTCCTCTACGAAGTTAGGGTTCCTAATGATCTCTATCAAGACAAGTGGAATTTCGAGAGTTACGTCGGGCAAGTACTTTTTCAAGTCTAAGACGTGGATCGATTTGGGGTGAAACTTATGGAATTCCGAAAGTAGTCGTGGTCTGACAAGGGTTGGACCAATTCTTATAGAGAATCTCGGATAGTCCTAAGCTCTCAGAAAGATAGAGCTTCTCGGTACTTAGAACATAATATACCTCTATGGTGAGATCATCACTGGCGTGATCGCCATTTTGAAGTTCCAAAAGTTTTCTCATACCAGGGGTGTAGTTCTTCGGGTTGGTTCTTAGAAGACTAGGGTTATCCTCAAATTCGCATTTCCTACTGATTGGCTCTCGGAGGTTTTCTAGATCATCGGATGTATTGGCTACACACTAGCATGTATTGGTTTCGTGGCATCTATCTCGACCTAGTGCAAAAATGGACCTGCACTTCTGATTCTCGAGCTGTTTCTAACGGAAACTCTCAAGGTCGGTGAGATAGGGTTTTACCAGATGATTGTTTAGAAAGTTTTTAAGCTTTTCATCATTGTCTAGTAGACGCTTTCACAATATGATTCCTAACAGAAAAGAATCATGCTCTTACTCGCCTTGTTGTTCCATGAATAGCAATCTCTGTTCAGGGCTAACTCAGTCCTTAGAGATTTTCGGAAGTGTTGGACTATTTTGGGAGGTGGTTCTACTATTTCTGTGTGAGATAGTATCCTTGGAACACCTAGTAGTCCAATGAATCTCTAAAACATGCCCTATTCTCCAGGGTGTCGGTTCATTCCAGTTGCAGAAAGCGCGTGTTCTTGTATAACCCATCGACTTACACATAGACTGGTGTCGAGTCTATAATCTCTTCGGTATCTGGGTTATAATGCTTGACCCAACCTACTTTCGTACTTTATTCAAGTATTTTTGGCTGCGGAGGTTATCCTCAGGTTTTTGGCATTCTAGTATACACTTCGGAGAATGCAGTCTATCGTCTACAGGGCGACGATGACTTCTTCCACGTGAGGAGGCGGAGTGTCCTAGGCACTACTCGTCGGTAATGGGGTGGACGAAGTGCCTAAGTAGTGCGATCATCTTCTGCAACTACTCTTCCGGTGGTTCTGAGTTTCTTAGATATAGATTAAGTCTAGAAAGTATAGGGTTCCGTCACTCGGAGCTTCTAATTTCCTCATCCATTCTTCTCAGAGTTTACCTTATTGCAGCTTCCAGGTTTCTGGGATATCTGCTGAGATGCTTAATTTGTGGGATTAAGCGTGGATGGATGGTCGCAGTCATGATTTTGACTTTTACGTCTTGGGTTACTTTTCTAACTGAGGGTGTTAGCTACTACGCTGGCTCAACCGGGTTGACAACAAATTTTGAATTTGTGGTCATTTTAGTAGCTCAACCCGCAGTGGTTCTCTTGACTCCAACTCCTGTTCTATGGGATAGGAGGAAGGATTTCATTACAAGATTTGTGGTAGAACTCATACTTGGCTTAATCACTAATACTTGGTGTATGCAAGCCGTATATAATTGAGATCGATGAGATGTTCAGTTGTGTGGCCCCACCCCAGACCCACAACCCAACGAGGAAGAGGGAGTAGGGAGGAAGCACACATCTTAAATCGTATTGATCTAAATTATATACCACTCTAATGCATGTACTCAGTAGTAGCAAGTTAATCCCATGAGTCCCTTCTCTTGATTCTCGAATCTGATTGTGAGGTGCTAAGGGTCTTTCTGGGGGATCTATGGAGTAGGTTTCGGGTGGCTATCGTCTTCTGGAATATCGATAGTGTCTTTCGCTTCGCGTTCTATCTTGCCTAAGGAGAGGTTGGTTAACAGCGCGCGATACCCTTCCGCTGGGTATTTCAGAAGGTTTTAGATAAGAGAGACGACCGACGGACTGCATTAGGTTTTATTATTAAGTTCCGAAGATCTTTTATTTTCCGAAATGGCTATGGTGAAAGTTCTTTTTACACAGCACTAGAAATTTACACATGGTTGCACTAAGTCGAACCATGATTGATAGAGGCGTCGAGGTTGGCATACATCGACACGATATAGAATGAGGGTCGGTAGGACCATGTGCTGAACGGGCACACAAGTTCTTGGCGTCTCGGTTTCATCCATGGTAGCACTGTTGTGGATACTTGGATCGATAGAGTTGACGCGGAACTATAGAGGGTCCTGAGATTTCGGAATAATGTACTTTTCATGAATGGATTCTCACGAGGCCTCTCTATAATCGCCTAGCATACACTAGTCATGTATAATTAAGGTGGAAAGGACTGTTGACTGAGCGACTCCGCCCTAAATCCACAACCAAACAAGGAACAGGAAATAAGGCAACATCACTCACTCGAGATCTATCCATCTTAACTATACATGGCTTTAACATATATGTCGACGCATTATAGCTTTACCTGATGAAACTTTGAATTTTACAACAATGCTGCGAATTTCGCCTTAACAGGAGAGGAATTACATTTAGAATTAGCCTTTAAAGGTTTTCGGTTAGTTATCTAGGATTGAGAGACATACCAAAATTTCTACCGACTTCCTTGATGCTTCTCCCTAGGCATTAGGGTTAGACTCTTCATGCGCCCTTGTCACTTCTTTCAGTTAGGCAGTCCCGCTTGAAGTGCCCAATCTCACCACATAGATGGCATACTGGGCTGGTCGCCACATTGGTGGTTGATGTAATGAACTCAACCGGGGTTCTGCAGGTACAAGCGGTATGCCCCTTCTTGTTGCACCTAGCGCAAAAGAATTCTCGACAAACACCATGATGATGGTAGCTACACTTGCTGCAACGGGGAAGGTTTCCTAGGTATGGTCTTCTTGAAGTCGGGATGGAAGGGTTGACAGGGGTATTGACTACCTCGGCTCGTTGCCCTTTGGAAGGTCCTTGAGTCGAGGTACTTCCCTCTTCGCTCTTGAACTTTCTTTTTAGTGGATCTGGTTGAGTTTCTTGGGTGGCTGGGTACCCAGGTGTTGGTTGCTGCTGTCCATTGCTTTGATAGGAATTCCCGACGGGGCTCTTGCTAACGTTGGCGTTGTTAGCGTTCAGGTGAGCCATGACAGCCGCTACGGCTGCTGAAACTGCAGCTTGAAACATAGCTTCATCGAATAAGAGAGGCGATGTTTTGCTAGCGGATTGGTTACGCTTCTTTGGAGGCATGGTTTTCCTACATGGAAAAGGAACACAAGCTGATGAGAGACGATGGTTAACCCTAGACGTATCTATCCTTACTATAATAGGCATTAATTTTTCCCGTGCCTTGGATATTGGTTATCGGAGTGTCGACCTACATCCTTATGATGCAGTCTGGATTTCAAGGTACGGGTAAGAGTATCGGAAAGCCATAAGATGGGGGTCGTTCCTACTAATTTACCTTATATTGGAGAGATTCGCTCTCCGGTTTTGGAAAGATTTGAGGACAGTTCGGAATGAAGACCGCAGAAGGAAAGGTTCATGAAGACTTATGGCTAAACACTCTCAATCAAGGTTTTGGGATCCGATTTAATCGTGTTACTTGCGACGGGAAAAGGCGATTTACCTAACACATAGTGTGAGTAGTGTAATCACTAACTCACTAAATTTTATTATTTTATGGGTGTATTAGCGAGGAGAATACGAGGAAAAGACACTTCTTGGGTTCCATCTATTGGCTCCCTCTGTCTACCTCTTATCCTTGACCGGGACCAGCATTGGTTTTCTTCGGGTAGTTACCTAGGGTTCTCTTCTTGTGTAGACATATTGAATTTCTACTCCCTCTTACTTCCGATCCTGACTCTGAGTGTCATTGTTGTCTTACTTCTGGTCCTGCCCCTGAGTGTCATCGCTTCATGATGGATGACTGGAAATCTCGGAAGTTCAGGAGGATTTCCCACCGGTGTCCCTAAAAGGTATAGGCACTTGGTGGTTTCAATAGTCTCGTCCTAGTTCATTTATTTCCGAACTGGAAATCTTCTCAATGGACCTCTTTTGGGTCTGAATCAATTCTTATGTCGGACGCTGAAGTGGATAAGGTTTTCTACAGGGTTTGTGCGAGAATGGAAATGTCTAAAGAATCCTGAGAGATTATTAAAACATTTCACTAGGTGATCCGTATTGATTCCTGCTACAATTACATAGCGTACACAAATTATATATAGCTTAGATCCGATAGGCCTTCGAATATGTGATACTACTCTATATCCACATCCAAACAAGGAAAAGGAAGTAGAGCGAAACCACACATTCTCAGTCTATGGGATCCTTATCATATATAACCTTGGAAGTATACCCTCTGTAATCATAGGTATGTCAATGAGGATCTTTTCAGTTTTTCACACAAGGTTATCTATGGATCCTAAAATACCCCTATGGTATTTTAATTACTTGCTTGATTCTTGACTTCTGAATATGATTCTGGGATTATGGTGAGTCTTTTAGTATTCCAAAATACTCCCATAGTGTTTTAAACTTAATGTTTGGCTCTAGCATTCCTATTTGGTAAGTTTCAGACCTGTTGCAACACCACCCTCACTCCCAAGCACACGTTCATCGCATCTCAAATAAATGTAGTTGATCAGGTTACATTTATTCCAGCTTACAGTTACATAACTGCCCAGGTTTGACAGTAATGCTCAACATCCGAAGACTTTTATTCTTGTTCTTCTTGTGATACTTTGTTCGGGTGTTTAGATTCTGGATGTTCTTATACTTTGGTAAAATATGGTTATATTTTAAAGTATAGTTCTTGGTCAGAGTGTTTTATCCCTAATTTATTTATAGGCTATCTATCTTTTACGAATTGATATACTGAGCTCACTATAAACAATGCTCTGATACCAATCAGTCACACCCCAAAACCGAAACAGCGGAAACGTTCTGGGGTAGAGGACGTCATGTCAAGTATCAAAACATATGCAATATAGTAATCAAAGTACAACAACCATTTCATTAATAGTAATAATTTTACATAGGTTACATTTCGTAGCAACATCAAAGTAAATAACAGAACATAACATAGATGCAGCTCGGTTCTAGGCTGACTTCGCAAAAGCTCCCGGGATGTACCTGTCTATCGATAACCTGAGAATACAAGTTATTTTGAAAGCGAGTATCAGCATTTTTATAATGATGGTGAATTCATAAGTATTTAGTGTCATTTGTGTAAATACACATTTTTATGCGAATTAACTTTATGACAGATAGTAGTTTAGAATCTACGGTGTATTAGCGCTCTTTCCAAAAAATCCTATACTACTAAATCATAGCAGTCTTCTACCAACACTCGACAGATTTATGTTATAAGGAGTAATTTCCCCAAAATACTATCATTACCAAAATGCAGTTTTGACTTTAAAGGAATTATGAGAAAATCACAAGTAAAAATACTAGGGGAAAATAACATATACTACAACAGTAATACTGTTGATTAAGGCAATGAAAAAATAGACTCCAGGAGAGTACCGAACAGATGATACACCTGGCTCAGTCTAACACAAGGAAACACAGACTCTAAACAGTATTGAATGAATGATACAGCTAGTAAAGTCTAAAACAAGGAATACAGACTCCAGACAGTATCGAGTGAACGATACAGCTAGTAAAGTCTAAAACAAGGAATACAGACTCCAGACGGTATCGAGTGAACGATACAACTAGTAAAGTCTAAAACAAGGAATACAGACTCTAGACAGTATCGAGTGAACGATACAGTTAGCAAAGTCTAAAACAAAGAATACAGACTCCAGGCAGTATCGAGTGAACGATACAACTAGCAAAGTCTAAAACAAGGAAATACAGACTCCAGACAGTATCGAATGAACGATACAGCTAGCAAAGTCTAACACAATGAAATACAGACTCTAGACAATATCGAATGAACGATACAGCTAGAAAAATCTAAAACAAGGGGTGAATGTTAACTCGTATGTAACCATGCTGATCGACGATAGAGTATCCGATGACCCTCCAGGTTACGCGTAGAGTTAGTGACATTATGTCACCCATGGGCCTTATCGACGCGGACTGTAGCTAGCAGTCAGGATGCAGGAGTGTCAATCCCGTATAGATCTATACACTTGATGTTCTCTCTCCCTCCAGGAGACTCTGGTTACATGGCGATGGAGCGATGAAGCGTCGCAGAGGGAAATAGGGTGTCACATTCTAAAGTATTATAATAATAGTATAGACTCGCAAATGAACTGACTCCTAAGTAAATCTTCGTACTAGAGAGAGAGGGATATATATATATATATATATATATATATATATATATATATATATATATTTATAGAGAGAGAGAGAGAGAGGTAAAATCTCCTAACTATTCCTATAATAGTTACTAATGTTTTAGATGTATGAATGGTGAATGGAAGGATGCCCTTTCTACTCAAGGGAAATGAACTGGTCGATGGAAACCTTTATGTCTATACATGTATACATAAAATATAACTAATATTTAAACGACCTTCGGACGGATAACCGATACCCACCAGACCACATCCCAACGAGGAAAAGGAAATTGGGCGAACTAGCCGTTCTAAGTCCTTTAAACATTATTTATATAACTATACAAATATAGGCATGCATTTAACGAAATAAAAGCATAGAAGAAAACCTCGGTAAAACCTTTGGAAAATCTTTACAAATAAGAATTTACGACTTGATGTCATTTTATAAAACAAGCTTTGAAAACCTTTGGAAAACCTGTCATAAACACACCTTGAAAATGATTTGATAAAACAATTTAAGTGAAGGAAAACCTTTGTTTGAAACACTGCTGTAACAGGTTTTGAAGGAAAACATACAGCATGAAATATAGTTTGAGAAAGATCTAAACAAGTAACAACGTTTCGGAAAAACCATTTGAAGTAATATACTTGGTAACACAAATGAAAGTGTAGTAAATCCTTTTGCATGCGGGTTATTAATCACATATGATTGATATGATAACTAGCATGTTTCAACTTGTATCCCCCCCCCCATAAAAGCATTTAAAAACATTTAAAAGGTCAATTCAGGGGTATGAACTCACCTGTCGTGGGTGACTCTGAGGGTCGAACGATATAGGATGCTATGTGTCAAATGAGGACTTGAACACACACTCGGATCCTATTTAACATTTAATGATACATTTAAGTATCCAATTAGTCATTTAATAACTAATTAAGCAAGTAAGGATGTCCAACTACATGAAAACACTTTGCTACAAGTGCTAGGAGTACTAAGGGTTGCATATAAGGAGAGTATGGACTCGCATTGGAGTTTACTCTTCAATTGGTGGCCCTTAGGGGTGTTTTTGGTTTCTGGACCATAACCCCCATGAGTTTACGGCCGTAAACTCATAGGAAGGGTGTCATTGGGTGTTCAAAGGTCCTAAACCACCCAAGGAATTATGCTAGACTCGAATCAAAGGCTTAGGAAGTGATTGGGTCTCAAAATGGACACTTTTAGGAGTTTACGGTGTGACAACCCGATATTTCGAGACAATGTAATGTAAAACCAATCAACTTTAGGTCAAAATATAACTTTCCTAAAATCTTATTTGGGTTAAATAAAGTAGTAGGAATCGTATCAAGGTTTTCGTACATATAAAGAACCCTAAAATCCGAGTTATAACGAAGAAGTTATGACCAACCGAAGATTCTCGGCAAAACCGGCAATACCGATTAACCGAAAAACGCGAAGTTTCAATACAATAGTTTTTAGCCTTAAGTATCTAAATGAAAGTTATAGATAACCTCAAACCGTGAGCGTACATAAAAAAAACATCCAAATCTGACTTCGGATGAGGAAGTTATGATTTTTCCAAGATTCGGGTATAGCAGTAGACAGCTAAAAACTCGAAATAGAGCTCGAGATACTTTTGAACAAAACAACCTAAATGAGAATCTAAGGTCTCAACATTAGTAGCGCAACGGCGAAAAGTATGACGAAAACGGACACCGGATGAAGAAGTTATGGATTTTTAACGGACTTTTCGTGTCCCGGCCCGTTAAAAATAAATAATTAAAAATAAAATCAAAATTTGCCGATGAAGTCTAAACGAGAGTTGTAGATAACATTTTCAGCTACGCGTGCATATAAAGAACGTCGAAAACGGAGCTCGTATGCGAAAGTTACGGATTTACAAGTTCGGGGTCCAAAATCCGAGGCTGTCAGGCCCCCACGACGTGGAACAAGCTTGCCGCGACCCGGCAAGTGATTGAGGGCGTCCAATCAATGGAAGAGGATAGGTTTGACTCCCCACGACATGGCCATCACTTGCCACGATGTGGCACACCCCAAAAATGCCCCTATAAATAGATTTCAAGGGCTCCGAGTTCCATTGCTCAGTTCCCTTCTTTCTCGCGCCGAAACTCTGCGTTTAAGCCCCCGAGACCCTCCCAAAGCCCCGGTTTTCACCTTCAAGTCCCGAAGGAAGGTTTTGTGTTCTCGAGATTCCCGAGAATCCCGAGATTTTCCCGCGTTTTCAACTCTTCCTGTCGAAGTTCTGCTCGATTCTTCTCTAGACTATTTCAAATCAACCACTTCAATCAAGTGAGTTCATACCCCTTAATTAATGTTTTAAACTACTTTTAAATGTTTTATGGGGGGGATACAAGTAGAATCATGCTAGTATTATATCAATCACATGCGATGAATATACAGCATTCAAAAGATTTGGCTACTCATTAGCCGTTTTACCAAAAGGTTTCCTTCAAATGATTTTTATAAACATTCTATATGTTTCAAACTACTTATTACACTGTACTTCTTACTCTGTTTATCATATTTCAAACTTATTTACAACTGTGTTTCAAACAAATGTTCCTTGTACTTATATTGTTTTATCAAACTTATGCCTTCAAATTGTTTTATAGATTGACATCAAGTCGATCTTTCCTTAAACTAGTATTTATGTTTCAAATGTTTTACCAAACTTATTTATGCTTTTATATTATAAATTGCATGCCTCTATATTTATAGTTATATAAGAAATGTTTAAAAGACTTAGGAAGGCTATCCACCCTATTTCCTTTTCGCGCCTTGAGATGTGGTCTGGTGGGATATCGGATACTCGTCTGAAGGTCGTTTAAATATTAGTTATATATCATGTGTACATATAAAGTCATAAAAGGTCCTTCCAGTTCATCTTATGCCCTTGGGTAGCAAGGGTGTACATCCATGTCCATACGTACCACTTAGATTACTAGTAAGCTACCATATGGGTAGTTCAGGAAGATACTAGAACCATTACTAGAACGCGATATCATACAATGAGTCAGTTCATTCATGAGTCAATACTTTCTAGAACATTATTGTACGTTACATATACATCTATACTAGGACGAGAACATATACAACTATACTAGAACGTTTACATTACTATACTTGCTAGGTAGAGAGCACGTACATTACAGCTAGAACAGTTCATTACATTACATATACGAGAATACATTAATTCTGTGATTTAAATCGAAGCATGACTTAAAACTCATGACTTGAGTTGCGGCCAGAGTCTCTTGGAGGGGGAGCGTTGAGTTTGCGTATAGATTCTATAATGGATTGACTATCCTACACCTTGCTGCTAGCTACAGTGGGACCTGCAGGTCTGCGGGTGCCAAACGTCATACATTAATTTCGATCATTCTTATGTCGATGAACCAGTCCATAGTATGAGTTTGTGTATAGATCTATGCTGGATTGACAATCCTACACCTTGCTGCTAGCTACAGCCGGACCTGCAGGTCTGCGGGTGCCAAACGTCATTCCGTTATTACGACCATTCGTATGTCGTTGTTACAGTCGATAGTATGGTGCAATTTATCACAGAATGCCTTAGCATAAAATCCGGTTTAAGGTAGTTAGTACGGTAGTAGTCCTTTTAGAGCTACGTTGTAGTACTACGTTAATTTTCCCATTACATATTTTTAGTGATAACCTCACTTAAACATAAATGTACAAACTATATTTTTGGATAATGATAGTTATACTTTGGAAAATACTTACTCTTACAAGAGACACACACACAGAACAGTTAGGTCTTGGTAGAAGACACCTTCATATACTAGAAGGAATCATAGGGATTCTAGGGTTTTTCAAACACTTACAATTCATATGCACTTTCAAATTCTTACAATACATAGACTTACAAATTCTTACATGCAAATTAAGACACTAAATACTAATGATCTCACCAGCTTCAAAGTTGATACTCGCTTTCAAAATTACTTGTATCCTTAGGTCATCATAGACAGGTACTGATGCAAGGAGAAAGGAAGATGGAGCTTGTTCAAGACTTATCTTTCATTTTGATTTATGCTTTGGTGTTTATCAAAATTTGACAGAATACAATTGTATAATAATTATTTTATTAATGCAATGGATGATGTTGCTGCTTGTTTACTACTTTACATTGTTGTTGATATTATACATGACGTCCTCCGCCCCAGAACGTTTCCGCCGTTCTCGGTTTTGGGGTGTGACATACGGTTCTTGGACCAATCCCTTGGGAGTTTAAGGCCGTAAACACATGAGTTTACGGTCATAAACTCATGTTAGTCCATTTCTTTTGTGCTTTTGCGGTTCTAGGTCATGCATGCAAGTTTCTAATAATTTATACAAGCATTGGAAAGTGTTAAGGGCACTTAAACACCCTTAAAAGGTGTTTACGGTTTTGGGAGACCTTCCCAAACCGTAAACTCATATTTTTTCCCTTCAATTCATGTTCTTGGGGTTCTTAGATCATTCATGTAAGGTTCCATTCCATTACACAAACATTAGAAGGCATTAGGGGCATCTAAACACCCTTTGGGGGTGTTTACGGTTTTTAGGATGATCTCCCCAAACCGTAAACACATGTTTGCTTGGAAAATGGATGATTTTCGAGTGCTAAACTCATCAAGAAGGGATCTATGCTAGTTGTCAAGGCTTAGAATGAACCAAGGCACACTTTGGCACCCGATTTGGAGTTTACGGTCCAAGAACACCTTGGACCGTAAACACCTTGTTCTTGGTGTTCTTCAAGGTTTTGACATGTAATCAAATCAAACAACTAGCTAGGAGAAGTATACTTGCGTATAGGAAGCTTGAATGATGGATTTTGGCGGATTTGACGGGATGAATTTATGATAGTTGAGAGAGAATCCTTGGGTGTTCTTGAGGTAGGAGTTGGAAAAATGAGAGAAAACGACTAAGCGTCATATTTATACCCTCGGGGGTTCGCGGTCAAAAACTCCAAGTTTTTGTCCGTAAATTCAAAATTTTGGAGTTCCGCGACTTACGCTAAACACGACAGCTTTAAATTTTACTTCCTTATTTTTGGTTCGCCTGACGAATATTATTTAAAATATTCCAACTGGCTTAAATCCGGCCAAAATTATTTTGGGATAAATTTGGCTCATTTTTGACGTGCTTAATTACGGCGTTAAAACAAACGGAAATTTTGGGTCGTCACACCCTTTAGGATGATTACCTCCCATAGTCATCAGCAAGAGAGTGTTGGATGATGATTTACAAGTTACTTTTTCATCCTAAGATATTAACGATAACTTCTACGTCTTTCGAAACGAGTGTCTAACTTTTGGATTTCTTAACTATTGGCGGCCTTCAACCTTACATGCTTTCTTCGTTATCTTTTGGACATTCGATCCTGACCTTCGAATTACAAATTCGAACTTCATCAAAGATTCCTGCTTCTTCCCAAATAGACTTAAGCAAAGTTAAGGTCTTTATTCTAGCTATCGTAACAGACCAAATGGTCATGCCCTAATGAGCTTCCATTGCATGATGCAATGAATTGACTTAGGTCACTTTAAGTTAGACTCTAGCACAAAATGTACATTCCTTCATGTTCTAATGTGGCACAACCACTTCTTAATAGGTAGTATTTCTAGCTATTAGCTACTTAACCCTAATGATGGTTGCGATACTTCTGTCGATTGCTTCAATTATATTTTCCTTAAATCTCCTGAATAAATTTGGATACTACATCGAACATGGTTCTCTGAACCGAATAACTTACTTTTCAGATTCTACCCTAGTCAGACTCGATTTGCTATGACTACTATGGTCAAAATAACATCCATTTTCTTAGTCATCATGGAAACAAAAATAATGACGAAAACGAATAAAACAAACTCAACTATTGGTGTCTTAGTAACCTTGTGACTTTCCCTGATCTAAGTGCAAGTCTTATGCTTATGGTAGTATAGTCCTCTACTATCTTTCACACCTACTCATACTCGTCCCAAGAATTGTTTCTCAGTTCTCCAAGTCACCACACAATAAATTCATATAGCAATTTAACACATCGAATAGTGTAACATAATTAGGGATTATATTACTTCTTACACTACAAGAAAAACACGATTTGCTACGGAAGATCTCTATGGAATGTATTTTCATTGTTAATCTGCAATGGATCGTGCTATGGAATGTCGTTCCATGGCAAGGTTGCTACCACATTGTGTATGGTTTTTAATTCCGGTAGCGAGCATAGGACTTGCTAGGGAACATGATACCGACTCCATATTTGTTGGTATTATGCTACCGATATTTCTATGGAAAAAAATTTGTAGCAATTTTCCAACGAAATTTGTTATGAAATCACTTTCCATTGTACTACTGCTATGGAATTAATTATTGTGATTACTATGCAACAAACTTTTTGATGGAAACCAATTTCATAGTTTCTTTGCTATGGAAGTATCATTCGTAGGTATTTGCTAGGAAATTCTGCTATGGAATTTGATTTCCTTTGCTTGTTTTTCTATGGAACAATAAGTCTAGCTAATTTTTGATGACATTTGTTATCAAATTATATTCCATTGCAACGCTGATAAGGAGTAGTTCAAATTCATAGATATTTAGCTATGGAAATGTGTACCGGCAATAAAACTCGTTGACAAGGAGTAGTTCAAATTCATAGATATTTATCTTCATCCATGAACCTATGTTGACTGGTAGCAAAATCTATGCATTTTTTCACTCCTTGTATGAAAACTTGCGATACATAACCACAATTATCTTTTCTTTAATACATCTTCTATTTGTATTTTTCGTGGTGTTAAATCTGTAACATATACATTTAAATAACACAATATTAGGTTCATTAATATTGCTTCGAATTAATAGACAAGATTTGAAGTAAATATATATGTAGAATATAAATATTGCAAAGGTACCTTAACAACAACTCTTTAATTTCACAAAGTTAATGACCGAATGTTGAACCAATATGTAATAAATGATCAAACTTAAACAAATTAACATCATCAGGTTACTACTTTACTATATACCTTACACAGTGCACAATCTAATTACCAAATTGAAAATAGAATACATTTATGTATTGATACTAAACCAAATCACAGATATATATTAACATTTCACCAAATTACAAGTATATATATTCACATTACACCAAAATACACACATAATATGCATGCATAACTAAATGTGTGAATCAAACAACCACCATATAACTACTCTAAACTAATGTCAAACATCTTAGCAAACGCAACCAAACATGCATCCCCTATACAAATATCACAATTAAACAACCAACTGTATTCATGCATAAAAGCTTTTCCATATTTTCTCACATATGGATGTTTTGCATAACTTTTATGTGAGCCATGGAATTATATCTACTTTGATCTCCTTCCCCTTACCAAGTGGCTTCTAACCTTGTAATAGGTTTGTCTCAGATTCCAACTTCTTTTTGTACTAGTGTAAGCATTATTCAACATGATCAAAGCCTCTTGCTTCCTTTCACAGCCTTCGACCATCAACAACATTCCCGGAACAAATATAGCATCCAACTGTCCCTTATCGGCTGCATCTAGAAGCAACTGTTTCCTGCTCCATCTTCTCCTTAAAAAAATACTTCTCCTGAAATACATTAAGTAATCATACAATTTTAATATAAACAAATACAAATATATATATATATATATATATATATGTGTGTGTGTGTATATAGAAAACAAACTGTATGTGCAATTGATAGAATACATAAAATAAGAGTACCATTCCATCGTTGAAGAGTTTGTGTGGGTTGTTCAACTTTCTGCATTTGCAGATGACTTCATCCATATCAATACTAAATGGACGAAACCTTAGTTGATTTATGTCGATGGTTTGATATATTGCTTCTGATGTCGCAAAATCTCTAAATAGTTTACAACTATAATTTACAAATGAACAAACTTCATCTATTAAACACAAAATTAACTACATATACAAATATAATAGAAGTATTGTATACGAAACTTACACTAACCGACACTTAAAAGCATCGATTGGTGATTTTCCCCCAACCATAGTTACTATTTTTATTGATGATTTGCGATGGCAAAGTATTAATCATTGTTCATTGTTATCTTGTTCGCATTCTTGCTGATGAAGAACTCGTTGCCATGATGTTGAACTGCATTGAGTGTAATACAGATAATGCAAGAACAAGGATTTTAGGCTTTATTGATCATCGATTCGGAAGTTTGATGTTTGGGAATGGATTGTAAATGTTAAAAACGGTGTAATAGGGTAAGGAAAAACACCTTACTTTATGATGCTCTGCTCGTCGACTAAGTACTGGCATCAATATTATCGGGGTAAATAGATTTTCAGAGTGATTACCTATCGACGATTAGGGGTTTATATGTTCGTCTGCAGTTTTACCGCCGGGAAAATTTGAGACGTTATGAAGGGTTGAAACACTGAAACTAAGACAAGCCATCAGAAGCATCATGGCGCCGAAATGATGTACAGTGCAAAAAGACCAAAGTGCCATTGAAATCATTCCAAATACGTTATTAAAAAGGGAAGTTGTGTAAAAACAAATAATTCAAACATTTTAGCCTTTTATGGTCAAAGTGGAACTTTGACAATTTAAATGAAAAAGACGAAGTTAAATAAAAATATTGAAGGAAGTAAGATTTGAACCTGTGACTTCGGGAAAGATGAAAGACACGTCATCCAGCTGAACTAAAGTAACTTATGTTTCTTAAGACTGAATAACTTTAATATTATGCTCATTAATGTGGCAGACCATGACCCATATGTCATCCATGGGTATTACCATGACATTGTAAGCAACCCATGACCCATAATATAAACACTAAAATAACATACACTAAATTAACATATATGTCAAATTTTGATAATTATAACACAACCATTTAATTTTACTAACATAATATAAACACTAATATATTTATATATATTAAAAATTGACCAAGTTATGAATAGTAAGCTTTTGTTGACTTTCATTTTGCCACACGACTTTCCAAAATTTTACACTTTTAGTCCCTTAATAACAAAACAACATATTTACTAATCACGTAACAACATCAACTAACTACTTATCAAGCAAATTACTATATAACACTAATATATATATATATATATATATATATATATATATATATATATATATATATATATATATATATACACAGACATATATAAGCTAGGTTCAAATGTGGATTACCATCTAATATGAATACGTTCAATGTTATATAATTATTTTAATTATTAAGCATTTTCACTAATTAAATCGTCTATAAGGTTATTATACACTTTTTTAATTATTCCCATTCTGTCATAATGTTATTAGGATGTTTATTGAGTCGTATTCTGTAAGAATTAAAACAAATAAAAAACGATGGATGAGAACAAAAATGAAGTAGAATTGGTGAGAATCCATTAAAATAACAATAGTTCTGTGAAATTGAACATATCCACATTACTAATCAACATATTCTCTTAGTAATTTTCATAAAATAGCATTATCGACACGTTCACACAATAGTTGTCCATCTACATTATAACCTAGCCCATATATATATATATATATATATATATATATATATATATATAAAGAGAGAGAGAGAGAGAGAGAGAGAGAGCTAGGTTCAGGTGTTTAATGTATTTATTGTGTTATTGTATGCATAAATGTGGGCCAAACAAAATTTAAAATATAAATAAATAATTAAATAAATAAATAAGGGTAATTAGGTAACTTTATAGCCAACTTCCCCAAATACTTTCCTATAATTATGCTAGTTGATTTTAGCCTAATTTATCCCCTTTTAATTACCACCGATGTCACTTTGAAAAACCCCGAGTAAGATTCGATCGAAAGCTTTCAGCCACCACGATCCAAAGTTTGGATTTTAACCTAAGCCCTCCATAGGAACTGGTCGATCCATCAGGAGGAGGATCGCCGTCTCTGGGGCTCGATGAGGCCGAATCATCGAAGACATGAAGAAGCAGCGATGTGGTCTCCTAGGTTCTACGTGCCAAAGGGAATAACGGGATGGGGTAGGGCAACATCATCGTCGCAGTAGGAAAGAGGTCGATGGATCAGAGGGGGTTGTTTCCACCCATGTTTGCTCAGGGGAAGCACCCACTTCGTTGGGTTTCGCTCTCGATGGTTGAAAGGTGCGTGGACGGGGGCTGCTCTAACAGCTCCCCTAATCTTCTTCTTTCTATTTTTTTTTTATTGTTTGAACAACAATCATTGCGAGGAATTGGTGTTTAATTTTGATTTTTGACAGAAAAATATAGAGGGAAGAGGGGACATCGAATTTTGTGATGGAGAGTGGTTTGATTGTGGCCACAGAATCTCGATGTATTTAAAATTAGTTTTCTTTTTCTTTAAGTTTAGTAATTGTAATGTGATCCTATGTTCTACTTCTAATGATTGTTATATGATCTCATCATATAACATAGCAACTTTTAAATAGGCAAGTTTTAAGCCATTTGGTGGTTTGGTGATCAAAGGAGCTTATTAGAGTGCTCTGTGTTGTTTTTTTATTATAGACAGGTAGTGGCCACTTTTCGCCTGTTGGTGGTTATCATGCTGGAAGAGAAATGGCATTTGTTTTAGATGTTGCTCACTTTAAGTATCCTCCTCATTGGGTCCCACTTAAAACACATTCTGTTCAAGTGTTGTGTTTGTGCCGAAGCCCAATGGCCTTGAAGAAGATGATGGTTGGGTGATCTCGTTTGTACATGATGAACATTTGAATATATCTCGGGTAAGTTTATATCAATCTCTTATTACATGTATAGATATTATTGTGAAGAAAATTGGACTAATGTTTCTTGGATATCAATGGGACACAAATTGGCTTAATTTCATAGGTTATCCTAGTAGATGCACATAAGTTTACCAGTGAGCAAGTTGCAATTATTACCTTGCCATATCGAGTGCCTTATGGTTTTCATGGAGCTTTTATGTCGATAATCTCCTAAATATAGCACATCAATTCTATTGGAATGGAATCACGAATTCCAATTCTATTGAAATGGAATCACGAATTCCAATTCTGTTGGAATCACAGAAGTTGATGCTTGAAGAACGGACCACAAAATTGAAACGGACTACATTATTCTTTTAAAATGTATTAGTCGTTATAATTCTTAACAATTGTTACCCGTATTTTATAAGAAATAATGTATTTTTTGTTTTTATTCTTCAATTGATTGTTCAAAAATTTGTTTTTCTACAAGAAGTTCTTAAAGTCATGATGAAGAAATAGGTTCAAGAATATTTTTATTCTTCGATTGATTGTTGTTGGTGCATGTAAATGCTCCACAAATAATGAGTGATAGTTAGGTTATATTTTCCCTTTATTTGTATTGTTGTTGTAAATACTCTCCCTCCTATATAAAGGGAGAGTTGGTCATTTATTTCCTTAGTGAAGCTAGCTCATTTCTTTTCTAAGTTAGTGATTACTTTTCTACCATGTAATCCTAGAGAGAGATAGTGGTGGGTTCTCCCACCCAGGGAGAGTTTCTCTCCCACCATGTTCTTCATGCAATATTATGATTATTCTCTCTTGTTCTTTCTTTTCTTATGAACTCATAATATGTTCTTCGTGTTCATACTTCCAAAAACACGATTAATCTCGAGATATCCTTCTTCCGCATTCACCGTTCGTTATAAAAATGGGTCTCTACAATTGGTATCAGAGTTGTACCTTGAAGATCTCACGATTAGTTCAAGGGAACGACTCCCGTTCGGTGATTATCTTGTGATTTTTCCGTGTTTCTGCAAGAAAAAATTTTTGGGTTGCAAACCGGAATTTTTTTTTATGATGTTCTTTCTTATTTCTATCATTTGGGTGATTCTATCTTAGCTAAATAAAAATGTTGCTGCTGTTGATCGTTCTTGTATTGCTGGAAAAAAAATAGTGTTCTTCATGTTCTTATTATTTTTGATGTTGAAGAAATGAAGAAATTTGGTGAAGAATTATTTTTGTGGTCTCCATATTGTTGAAGAAATTATTCTCAAGGAAGTTATTTTTCTTGGAAGTGAAGACAAAAAAATTATGGGCTTATTTTCTTGAAGAAGTGGAGAAAAGCATCTCCTTATTGAAGATTTTTCTTACCCAACAACTTTTATTCTTAAAGGTATGGAGCTCTTGTTCTTCATCATTTTATTGCTGTGAATCTTTCAATTGAAGAATTGTTGGACGTAATATGTGTTTGCATAAAGCACTTTGTCCTTGTTACTCTTTTGGGTAAAGAGTACTCCACTCACTTTTTCCTTCCCAAGCAAAAACCATGTGACTATGATAAATCTCATCACCTTTTGTCCCTAAAACCCCCCCTGCATACTCCTCTTTTTGCCTTCCCAAGACCCACTTGTTGACTTAAATGCTTTATAAAAAGATTCCATTATTAAAATATGAATAAATGGCCTTTGCGGTACCATTTTTCATGAAAAAAAAAAGCATTTTTCGTTACCTGTTCAGCCCCTTCAGGACCCTTGAACCGCAGCCACAAACTGCCTACCGGAGTCCCCTAAGAAGCCTCTCAGCAGCCCCTCTTATGCTTTGATCCGAGGTCATAATGCCCCATCCGCAGACCCTCGTTCAGCAGCTTAGAACCGAAGCCTACTCTTCCTGACTGCTAAACCGAAGTCAGAAGTCTCGGACCGCAGCACAAGACCGCAGCTTCGGATGTACTCTTGGCTCGGACCGCAGCCTCAGACCGCAACGCGCCTTCTGATGCTTCGTGCGCAGTGGCTTCTCAGCTCGCCCCATCCGCGGTCACGCCCTCCTTGTGTCCGCACCCAAATCAAGCTCCATCAGTGCCAAGCCCATCCGTGACCACCTCACCCATCCGCACCCAGCCCCCTCTGATCCAAACCCACCTTTGACCACAACCACCCTCCTCGCTTTGGATCCTCTCTCTCCAGCGCCCCTCCTTGCTCCTTCAGCCCCTCCCCCTTCCTCCCCTCTCTTCTCCTTCTCCCCTCCTCCCCTCCTTTCTTTTTCCTCCCTTCTCATCAGCCCCCCTCCCCCCCTTTTTTTTAGCCTTCTTATTTTTTTAAGCCTCTTTTTTTTTATTTATTCAGTTTTTTTTATTTTATTTTCTTTTCAGTTAACTTTTTTTAACACCAATTATTTTTTTTATTCAGTTAATTTTTTTTAACACCAATTTTTTTTATTTAGCCATTTTTTTATTATAACCAATTTTTTTATTAAAACCAATTTTTTATTTAACACCAATTTTTGCCACAACCTACCCATGGATTGTCACATTAGTTTATTTCATGCCGGTTATTATTATTGGAAGAATATTCCTACCGCAGTCGGACTTCATATTATCTTTGTGACGCTTGCACCGCAACGGCGATTGATCACCAAAGTTGTTTTGCATTCTTTACGTTATGGGATTTTATGACTTGTTGCTTATGATTTTTTGTTGACGAATCATGTATCTTGAGCATGTGGACTTTATTCTCTATTGAAGACCACTTCAAGTGTTCCGGCACCGCAGTTTGGATATTTGGATATACTTTTGGCACAACAGATTTTCTCAGCACAGTTTCAGCAAGTGTCACCCGCTTTCTAATGACTGCAAGAGTATTTATTTTACTCTTTCTCGTTTCTTATCGAGGCCCTTCATACATCTAGGGAGAGCTTCTCTTAGCTCTTGGTATCCGACACTCTCCATTCGATTATTTGTTGATTTTTGATATCCGGTCATTGGTTATCAAAAATAGGGAGAGAATATCATCCGGATTTGGTTATTATTGTTTGAGTTTGGATTTTTGAAGACTTCTGAAGACGATTATTTATTTAGTTATGCCGATGTGGCACTTATTTTTGGTCTTCACGGATCAAATTTTTGGCATTACTCGATGTTTTCCGATTCGGATTATTTATTATTCGGACTCTACCACATGATGATTTTGTGTTCGCATCTAGTTCAGATCTTATGGTTTCACGAGTTTGGATTTGTGATATGTTGAAGACGAAGATTATTTTGGCGATGTGACGTGGCACTTATTTTTGATCCTTGGATCAAATTTTTGGCATCCCTGGACCATGTTTTTGGACTCACATTATTTTTATCCGGACTACATTTTATGGATGCTTCACATGTTTAGCAGGTTATTCTTTGAAGAATTTCGGTATATTATTATTCGAGAACTCGAAATGTTTTTCAGACTTTTGAAGACGAAGTGTTTCTTTTATTGGATCTTCTACTTGCTCATGGTGACCTCCTTTCTTCGGGTGATTATGACTAGTTTGAAGATTTGGATCTTATCTTTTCTGCTTCATTGGTTGTGCTTTGAATACAATAACCTAGGCCTATATATATATATATATATATATATATATATATATATATATATATTAAAACTTGACCAAGTAAGGAATAATAAGCTTTTTTTGACTTTCATTTTGCCACACGACTTTCCAAAATTTTACACTTTTAGTCCTTTAATAAAAACACAACATATTTACTAATAAGTAACAACACCAACTAACTACTTATTAAGTAAATTACTATATAAACACTAATATGTATAAATTAAAACTTGAACAAGTTAGAATATTAGGCTTTTGTTGACTTTCATTTTACCACACGACTTTCCAAAATTTTACACTTTAAGTCCCTTAATAACAACAAAACATATTTACTAATCAAGTAACAACATCAACTAACTACTTATCAAATAAATTACTATATAAAAACCAATATGTATATATATTAAAACTTGACCAAGTTAGAAATAGTAGGCTTTTGTTGACTTTCATTTTGCAACACTGACTTTCCAAAAGTTTACACTTTTAGTCCCTTAATAACAAGACAACATATTTACTAATCAAGTAACAACATCAACTAACTACTTATCAAGTAAATTGCTATATATTCATATATCAAGTAACAACATCAAGAAAAGCGTATGGCACACTAATCGCATACATATGCATTACACAAGTTCTATGGAAGCCATGGAAGTATACATGTTTTCTCCCGTCCCTAATTAAGTGGAAATGAACCTTGGAACAGGTTGCTATAAGATTCCAAGTACCTTTTGTTCTTCGGGAAGCATTGTTTAACATGTCCAAAGCTTTCTGCTTCCTCTGTCTGCTTTCTGTCATTAGCATCATTCCAAGGACAAATGTTGAATCCAAATGTCCCAATGCAAATGCTTCTTTTAGCATCATTTTCCCTTCGTGATCAGCTTCCAAGAAAAAAAATTACTCTGAAAAAAAAAATTAAACACAGAATTTATAGTTAAAGTAATGCAAAACAAGAAATCAATTAATACTATATATATATATATATATATATATATATATATATATATATATATAATAAACGTACCAATCCATCCCTGAATAGAATATTTGGGTTTCTCATCAGTCATATCTTTGCATTTGTTGACAACTGCATGTTTGTCTTCTGACCAATGATGAAATCGTAATCCATCTACCTCCATATGTTTGTATATTTTCTTTCCGTTTTTCTTGCCTCGTTTAAGATTCTGCAACTGCACACGAAAAAAAATGTTGGCCCTAACTGTAAGAACAAATGAAATAAACATGCGTAATAGAAGGATTGAAGACAAAACATACACAGTCTTCATCTTGAATGTGTTGACTGCTCAAAATTTTCCCACCTCGACTATTATCTTCTCAATCACTTCCAATGGCATGTCAGTTAGCAATTTGCTTTGCTTTCTTGATTGCATATTCAAAGAAGTACTTGCTTCCATAATATTATTAGTCGACTTAGTTAGCGATTCTCTAAAAATGACTTTAGGGTTTTTTGACTGTCGGAATTTTAAAATTGGGGTTGATTGCAAGTGACTAAAATAAGACTGAATAACTAAAACGGCATGATTCGTCGGAAAAATTATGGCGCATACAAGATGTTGAATATAAAATGACCAAATTGCTCTCATACATACAATGGATCATATTTAATTAGTAAGGGTAGTTCTATCAAAAATCATAATTTAAAAAAAATCAATCTATTTTAAAACACAACCGGCACAACCATGACACATATGGAATCCATGGGTGTTACCATCACAACCATGGCACATATGGCATCCATGGGTGTCACCATGTAAAATCCATAAATTTTCAACAAATTTAAACTTTTCAAAACAACCTTTTCCTATATATATATATATATATATATATATATATATATATATATATGGGAAAAGTGACTATACCCTTAAGGGTATATACGCTTAGGTACCCAAACACACCTTAATAAGTCGTTTTGTTTGATATATTTATTATAATGTTCTTAAACTTCAACTCCCAAGTTGATTTACTTTCAAGATTTTCGAAATTTAACTATTATCTTTCTTTTATATCACATCTTTTTGTCGAACATCTACTAGGCCATATATATTTTAGTTGAAAATGAAAATTATGTAAGAGGAAGATAAATGTGTAATTTTTAAAAATTTGCGAAGTAAATCGACTTAGAAGTTAAATTATAAGAACATTGGACAATTATAATGTAATATATGATACAAAACGACGTAGTATGATGAGTTTGGGTACCTAAGTTTATATACCCTTAAGGGTATATTCACTTTCCCATATATATATATATATATATATATATATATATATATATATATATATATATATATATATATACATATATATATATATATATCTTTATACTTTAAAATGCATTTAGCATGTTTTGCTGAATTTAAGAGGTATAACCCTTAAAGCATCATATACAACAACCTTATGCATCATATAAAAAATCGATCTTATCCGGTGTCAGTCAAAGTCGTTTGAGCTAACATTCTCTCAATTTCAGCCAATTGAATCGGTCAAAACAAACTTAGACCCACATTATATAGCATGCCCCGTCGTCTCTGCCATTAACATCGAATTTATTGCTTTCATCTCTTTCTAATTTATCCTTTTTACTTGATTTTCAGGACTCGGTCGATGTCGACGCCACCATCCCCACCGTCTGCTCCAGTCTTCACTCTCCAAGTAAGATTTTAGCTTCCCATCACTTTCTTTCATACAATCCGAACTGGTGTTCCCTTCTCCTCTCTACCCCACCTCCATTGCACCACCAGTGAACCATCGCCCTTCTAAAAACCCTAGAGACATGTAACATCCGGATATCCAGGTATGGGAATTTGAGTATTTTATATTGGGGAATGAGGAGACTCGGCGAGTTGACGCCTCAACTCGTCGAGTAGGATCGCGTTTTGGGGACCAGTTTAATGAAGGGACTCGACGAGTCGGGTATTTGGAATCGCCGAGTTGGCGCTGTCAAGGAAAACCCTAATTGTCCGAGTTTGGGACCTATTTAAAGGCCGTTATGGCCTTCAGTGGCGGCCACCTACACCTTCGAGAGATTCCTATTGAACCAGAGAGCTGAGAGAGTGAAGAAGAGCCATTTTGGAGCATTCTTGAGGTGGTTGTGCAATGGAGTAGTCATTTCCAGCAAAGGGAGGTCAAGGGGGTGTCGATTCAGAGCTTCTGAGCTTGTATCTTCACCATAGAGGTATCAAATCGTTCTCCCTTTTCTATTTTGGGTAAGATTGGTGATTTTAGGGTTTTCTAGCTTCTTTTATGGCTTGATTTGTGGAGTACAGTGTCCCATTGAGTGTGAAGCCATAGATCTGGACCCAAAGAGGTCCAGAGAGTCCCTTCCATCCTGCTTTATGCATTCTACTTGGAGTTTTGAGCTAGGGTTGTTATGTAATGAAGGGTTTCACCCAAATGAGTTTGTAGAACCTTGCATGAGTGCCCAAGGTTCGACCTTTTCGTGGTTATTGGCTTTGAGGGAGTCAAATATATGGTTTGGTGAAGCAGATCTGGCCTCAGAAGGTCAGATGAGGGTTGTCATGGGAGCAACTCGCCGAGTCCATAGGCAGACTCGACGAGTCGAGTCGGGGTTGCCCCACGATTCGTTGCCGAGTAACTCGACGAGTGGAGAGGGAACTCGTTGTGTCTAAGAGGTTTAAAAAGGATTTAAAGAACCCGCATGGACTCGCCGAGTCACTCTTGTGTACTCGCCGAGTCTGGTCAGTGTTGACCGTTGACTTGAGTTGTCTTATGTTGACTTTGGGTGTTTTGGTCAACAGAGGTAATAGAGGTCAGGGAGGGGTAAAATGGTCTTTTACCCATTACCTGACTATAGAGGGAAAGGGTAATTGTCGGTTAATTTAAGTTGGGACTTTGAGTATTAATTAGAGATATTTGCCTTATGTGTTAGGCGGTGGCGAGTCCGAGGTTCGCATGTGCAGATAATTGCTTTCTGATTGCCAGGTGAGTCTTCTCACTACACTTTACCTTGAGTAGGTAAACAGAGTTATGTGACAGAGTATTTGTATGCTATGTATGTTGTGTGTTGTACTGCATTATTTCTATGAGATTTATGTTGTGCATGTTTACAGAGTTAGAACCGGAAGGTTCCCAGAGTTAGAACCGGAAGGTTCACAGAGTTAGAACCAGAAGGTTCACAGAGTAGGGTCCACGGACCCACAGAGTTATAGCCTCGGGTGGCTAATATTTTTTATGTGTGGTATTTTGGGGAACTCACTAAGCTTCATGCTTATAGTGTTTTGTGTTATGTGTTTCAGGTTTCTCTCAGGATCACGGGACGGCACCGGCTCGATTGTACACACCAGAGAAAGAGTCATGTTTTGAGGATCCTGGTTTATTATGCAAGTGAAAATGGAGTTATGTTTTGTAATTTGATTATGATTGGGATTTTAAGAAAAGTGTTTTTAAGAATTAAATGATTATTTTTAAATGAAAAATTGTTTTGAAATTTACGTTGTTACAAGTTGGTATCAGAGCCTTGGTTTGAGGGATTTGGATGCACCTTCGGGTAAATCTGGACTCAAACTGAGGATTTAAGACAATTTTTCAAAAAGAAATGTGTTTTTATAAAGCGAATAAGAGTCTCAAGAGAAAGCAAAAAGAGCAATGTGTACAATCAGCCAGAGCCCGAACGGTGATTTCCCAAAACACCCTTATTTTGTGTTATGAGATATTTGTGATACATTTTTATGAGATATTATGCATGCTAGAGACAGGATAGGCAATTCATATTTTAGGACTAGAGTGACCTGATTTGTGATGCCTTAGCCTAGGGTTGCTGATATATGTGATGTGCTTTCGAGTATGTGCTGAGCGAAAGTATCTAGCAAAAATTTTTTTTAGGGGATTCGAGTAGGGGAGTAATATGGAAGAGGTATCTATATGAGCATATGAGGAGCTTGCCGAGAGGGTAGCCAGATGCCCACGTGGGGCAGAGTTGTTAGAGTTCAGTGATATCCATCACGTATGAGGAAAGCGAGTGGATAATAACCTAAGGAGGTTTTTCGTGTTGAATGGGATGCTTCAATGCCTGAGTGTTACTTGCTTCGTGCTTTGTGGAGCTCTCAATGATGGGAGTTAGCTACTAAGTGAATATGACGATATTCAGGAGGTAGATGGCTAGCATCATTAAGAGCTCTTCAGCAGCTAATGTCAGAAAAGTGTGGGAATCTAGGAAGAGCCTAGGGAGTAACCTTAGCCAGATGAGTGCGCTGGAAGAGTAGAGAATATCGCTGGGGAGCGAGCACGCGCGACGGGATTGGTGAACGAGAAGGTCGAGCAGCTACTTAGGAGCTCCGGGATAGTCCGTGTGGAAAGTATGGGTAGATGTGGCAGGTAGTATGGGCTCGTATTACTGAAAGCAGAGGACCCATACTTGATACAGGGAGTATTCTGAAGGTTCTAATGAGTGGATTGAGGAGTGATGTTATGGTTCGAGTACCATACATCGGAGCGGATTGAGGAGTGATGTTATGGTTCGAGTACCATACATTGGAGCAGATTGAGGAGTGATGTTATGGTTCGAGTACCATGCATCGGAGCGGATTGAGGAGTGATGTTATGGTTCGACTACCATACATCGGAGCGGATTGAGGAGTGATGTTATGGTTCGACTACCATACATCGGAGCGGATTGAGGAGTGATGTTATGGTTCGAGTACCATACATCGGAGCGGATTGAGGAGTGATGTTATGGTTCGAGTACCATACATCGGAGCGGATTGAGGAGTGATGTTATGGTTCGGGTACCATACATCTGAGCGGATGGAGGAGTGATGATACGGTTCGGGTACCATACACCGGAGCATATTGAGAAGAGATGTCATGGGATTAGTACCATGGTTCGTAGTGAATGATGCTTGTGGTTCTCCGGTTATCCGGTCCTGATTGAGTTCGAAGAGGCATCCCTTGAGAGGGAGGTCGAGAGCCTTTCAGAGTATTTTGGTAAGGAGTCAGAGGGAGAGGAGAATTTCGGTCTGAGTTGAGCAATCAGTCGATAGAGGAGATGTCACCTTCTATGATCTGGGTGGTGCTATTTATGTTCGTGTGCGAAACATGAGAAGCATGATGTTTAAGTTTTGGGTTTGAGGGTAAACCCTGCAGGTTGTCATTGATGATGATTTTCCACCAGAGTATCAGGTAGCATGTGTGCCGCGAGGTAGTGATTTATCATGAGCAGATAGTTAGTTGGGACTGAGATAGTCGAGGACCACGTTACACCTATTTGAGTATAGTAGGGTGTATTGTAGTGGTATTAGTGGGGAGTCCAGTCGAGTTTATCAGTGCAGTGGTTTTTCTATCTATGTTGGGTATTGAATATGGGAGTGGGTCCCTGTTCTTGGCATGATCCATGTGTTGGAACGTTGATTGATGACTCGAGGTGGGGGAGTATGATGATTTCGTGGTTTAGTCTATGAGCCAGTGATGTTATTGGACAGTTGAGTTGTTTGGTATTGGATTGGTTCGAGACTTGGAACGACTAGAGGCAGTCGTGACGAGAAGTTCTTGAGGATTTCATCTGAGGTTCAGAGTATATGAGATCGATTGATTTCCTTAAAGGGGATTATCGGGCGTTGCGTAGCACTTTCCAGGGGCAGGTGCGATTTTGCTGGTGAAAATAGTTTGTGGGATGGTTGTGTGCCAATTGGTGATGGTTCGAACCCTGAGTGGGGGAGAACCGGGTACCATATGGAAGAAAGCAGAGATTTGTCAAGAGCGGTTATAAGTGGGGTATAGAGATATGTGGTAAGAATTCATGAGACCAGAGTTATTGGTGATCGAGGAAAGGGTCAGAGTGAGCTAATGCATGAAGTACTTGTTTGAGAAGGATGAATGTCTCTACGACAGGTGGTCAATGGTCAGTGTCGTTGCAAGTAGGTAGAGAATGATTGAGCAGCCAACTCCCGGGTCGGTATGCGTATTCTTGCTTGGACTTTGAGCGGTAGGAAAAAGGGTTTCGGAGAATTATCAGCGTATTCCGTAGCGTTAGCGTTTTCTCGTGTTCCAATTGAGTAATTGGATACACCGAAGTTGCGCATTGGGAAAAATGAAGATCTAATTATGAGGTTCAGAGGAAATGTATTATTGTATCTATATGATGCTTAGGGCAGGAGATCAGTGGTTGTGGTAGGATCTTGTGATGTTCTGTTGGGGTGTTCCGAGGTATCCGGGTATGATATCTTGATTTCGGAGTTATTCGACAATCTTGAGTTGAGACGACTTGTGGTGTATCAAGTATCTATGGTTCCAGTGGGAGCCTTGGGAGTTGTCATCAGGAAGGATTATTTAAGAATGTGCATTTTCTGAAGAAAGAGGTATTTTATTATGATGATTGTCGTCATAATTTATGATGCATAATTGGGGCAAGTGGGTGTAGATAACTATGATAGTCCGCGGAGCATGAGCTAGTGGACATAGTGTGGTGTGGTATGAGATTTAGATTATGGGGTAATGGGAGCAAGTGTTGTGATGCGACGGGGAGCCGTAGTATTCACTAGTCAGAGAGTATTGTGACGCTACGGGGAGCTGTAGTATTCACCAGTCAGAGAGTGTTGTGATGCTACAGGGAGCTGTAGTATTCACTAGTCAGAGGATGTTGTGATGCTACGAGGAGCTGTAGTATTCACTGGTTAGAGGGTGTTGTGATGCTACGGGGAGCCATAGTACTCACTGGTCAGAAGCTTTTGGTGATGTTGAGAAGCCGTAGTATTCTAGGCAGCAAGAGAGTGTGATGATGAAGTGTTCTCCGATCAAAGTATGATGTAGAGGAGTTTTAGGCTCGAGTAGCCTAGTATCGAGTTGTTGGAGCTTGGTGGTTAGGTGAGGGGCGAGACGGGGGTCTCCTTCTCTCTCGGGAATTATTATATTTTGAGTTGAGTTGAGTTGTGTTTGTTACAGCATGAGGAAATTGGGAAATGGTATTCACGCGTGGCATAGGGTGAGTCATGAGACCAATGTTTTATTGGGACACGAGGTTTCAACTTTGGGTCGGACCCAAACTCTCAAGTTGAGTTTGGCTTTGATATTGGGAGGATAACGAGATGAGCTTTTAGACTTTTGAGGTAAATTCTCGGATGGGAGGTATTGTTATCGTCGGATAATTTTACCTGTATAGGTCAGTACTCGGGTGCAAGAGATATCGCGAGATGCACAGGAGATGCGTGCAGCTAACATCCGAGGTCGGGGTTGAGTTGATCTTTGGTTGGGTTGCAGTCCTTGTATGAGTTAATGAGAATTTCATGGCTGGTGTGCCATTGGGCTGAGATAGTGATGCAAGGTGGAATTCAGTGAGACATTTTGGATCATGATTATGGGTAACCGTGGAGGTTTAAAAATTTTTTAGCTGAGGTCAGACCTCGTGTGGTGTTAAAAGAGATATGGAATTTAGAGCGAAGGCTTATGAATAAGATGTTGAGGACACTTCTGAGCAAGCGTGGTTATGCTTCTGTGTCTGAGGGCAGAGTGTCGGGATTTCTGTTCGGACGGTTTCTGATAGCAGTTTTAGAAGATGTTCCCCGATGGAGTGTGAACCCTTTTATTCGGGGGTGGGGTTCGTCAGTTATGGCATGATCAGGTTGGAGGAGAGATAGTCGGTTGTTGGATATGGTCGTATGAGAATCGGAAAACCAGTAAGAAAGCAGGGTTGTTATTCGAGGAGCAATTATCATAGTGATCGCTCGAGTAGGCGGTCTGGAGGCGGTTCAGGCCACTAGAGTTTCCGGTTATTGGGAAGGCATATTTCTAGCAGCGAAAGTGTTGGTTTAGACTTTCTTTTAGAGGTTCCATGTGATTTTGGATGTCTCTAGAGAAAGATATACGGGCGGTATGAGGATCATTTCGGTGGAGCCTTTCGGGTTAATGATTTAAGTTTGGGTGGTTCAGGAGTGATTTCGGGGACGAAATCTAATTCAAGTGGGGGAGAATTGTAACATCCGGATATCCAGGTATGGGAATTTGAGTATTTTATATTGGGGAATGAGGAGATTCGGCGAGTTGACGCCTCAAATCGTCGAGTAGGATCGCGTTTTGGGGACCAGTTTAATGAAGGGACTCGACGAGTCGGGTATTTGGACTCGCCGAGTCGGCACTATCAAGGAAAACCCTAATTGTCCGGGTTTGGGACCTATTTAAAGGCCCTTATGGCCTTCAGTGGCGGCCACCTACACCTTTGAGAGACTCCTATCGAACCAGAGAGCTGAGAGAGTGAAGAAGAGCCATTTTGGAGCATTCTTGAGGTGGTTGTGCAATGGAGTAGTCATTTCCAGCAAAGGGAGGTTAAGGGGGTGTCGATTCAGAGCTTCTGAGCTTGCTTCTTCACCATAGAGGTATCAAATCGTTCTCCCTTTTCTGTTTTGGGTAAGATTGGTGATTTTAGGGTTTTCTAGCTTCTTTTATCGCTTTATTTGTGGAGTACAGTGTCCCATTGAGTGTGAAGCCATAGATCTAGACCCAAAGAGGTCCAGAGAGTCCCTTCCATCCTACTTTATACATTCTATTTGGAGTTTCGAGCTAGGGTTGTTATGTAATCAAGGGTATCACCCAAATGAGCTTGTAGAACCTTGCATGAGTGCCCAAGGTTCGACCTTTTCGTGGTTATTGGCTTTGAGGGAGTCAGATCTATGGTTTGGTGAAGCAGATCTGACCTCAGAAGGTCAGATGAGGGTTGTCATGGGAGCAACTCGCCGAGTCCATAGGTAGACTCGACGAGTCGAGTCGGGGTTGCCCCGCGATTCGTTGCCGAATAACTCGACGAGTGGAGAGGGAACTCGTCGTGTCTAAGAGGTTTAAAAAGGATTTAGAAAACCCACATGGACTCGCTGAGTCACTCTTGTGTACTCGCCGAGTCTGGTCAGTGTTGACCATTGACTTGAGTTGTCTTATGTTGACTTTGGGAGTTTTGGTCAACAAAGGAATAGAGGTCAGGGAGGGGTAAAATGGTCTTTTACCCATTACCTGACTAGAGAGGGAAAGAGTAATCGCCGGTCAATTAGAGTTGGGACTTCGAGTATTAATTAGAGATATTTGCCTTATGTGTTAGGCGGTGGCGAGTCCAAGGTTTGCATGTGCAGATAATTGCTTTCTGATTGCCAGGTGAGTCTTCTCACTACACTTTACCTTGAGTAAGTAACCAGAGTTATGTGACAGAGTATTTGTATGCTATGTATGTTATGTGTTGTACTGCATTAGTTCTATGTGATTTATGATGTGCATGTTTACAAAGTTAAAACCGGAAGGTTCCCAGAGTTAGAACCGGAAGGTTCACAGAGTTAGAACCAGAAGGTTCACAGAGTAGGGTCCACGGACCCCCAGAGTTATAGCCTCGAGTGGCTAATATGTGTTATGTGTGGTATTTTGGGGAACTCACTAAGCTTCGTGCTTATAGTGTTTTGTGTTATGTGTTTCAGGTTTCTCTCAGGATCACGGGACGGCACCGGCTCGATTGTACAAACCAGAGAAAGAGTCATGTTTTGAGGATCCTAGTTTAATATGCAAGTGAAAATGGAGTTATGTTTTTGTAATTCGATTATGATTGGGATTTTAAGAAAAGTGTTTTATGAATTAAACGATTATTTTTAAATGAAAAATTGTTTTGAAATTTACGGTGTTACAAGTTGGTATCCGATCCTTGGTTTGAGGGATTCGGATGCACCTTCGGGTAAATCTGGACTCAAACTGAGGATTTAAGACAATTTTTCAAAAAGAACTGTGTTTTTATAAAGCGAATAAGAGTTTCAAGAGAGAGGGTTGTGATTAAAGGGTTGATTTTATGTTTTTTTTCCTATTTTTACATCAAATTTGAAATGGTCAGTTTGTTTTTGTTTTTGTTATTCATTAGAATGTTGATGGATGTAACAATCGTATCAAACAATGGTAATTGAAGAGGCGTCAATAGACTCAAACATTGGATCTGTTAAAGCCCTATAAGTTCAGTCAATTTGATTTCTCTTCTCCTTACTGTTAGCCACCTCATCGCTGACTACAAACCCACCACTCTTTTTAGCCAATGATTTGATTTAGGCCTTTAGTTCAGATCAAGTTTCATTACAAATACGAGCCTCAAAATAATTTTGTTTTATTTTTTAACTGCTTTGGATTTTGCACATGTAAACCTCAGGAACATGAATGGGGCTATCATATTATTCAATGGAAGTTCCTGTTCATATTGCTTTATGATTTTGCATTCTATTAATCTCATGGCTAGTAATCATAATTTTTGTTTATTTTATTGTTCAAACTAATTCATTTATTTTTTGTTAGTTTCCAAAATTTTACACTTTTAGTCCCTTAATAACAAGACAACATATTTATTAATCAAGTAACAACATCAACTAACTACTTATCAAGTAAATTACTATATAACACTAATATGTGTATATATATATATATATATATATATATATATATATATATATATATATATATATATATATATATATATATATGAGCTAGGTTCAAATGTGGATTGACATCTATCGTGTGGACGTGTGAATAATGCTATTTTGTGAGAATTACAAAGAAAATAGGTTGTTTGATAATATGAATACGTTCAATGTTATATAATTATTTTAATTATTAAGCATTTTCACTAATTAAATCATCTATAAGATTATTATACACTTTTTTAATTATTCCCATTCTGTCATAATGTTATTAGGATGTTTATTGAGTCGTATTCTGTAAGAATTAAAATAAATAGAAAACGATGAATGAGAACAAAAATGAATTAGAATTGGTGAGAATCCATTAAAATAACAATAGTTATGTGAGATTGAACGTATTCACATTACTAATCAACATATTCTCTTAGTAATTTTCATAAAATAGCATTATCGACACGTTCACACAATAGTTGTCCATCCACATTATAACCTAGCCCATATATATATATATATATATATATATATATATATATATATATATATATATATATAGAGAGAGAGAGAGAGAGAGAGAGCTAGGTTCAGGTGTTTAATGTATTTATTGTGTTATTGTATGCATAAATGTGGGCAAAACAAAATTTAAAATTTAAATAAATAATTAAATAAATAAATAAGGGTAGTTAGGTAATTTTATAACCAACTTCCCCAAATACTTTCCTATAATTATGCTAGTTGATTTTAACCTAATTTATCCCCTTTTAATTAGCACCGATGTCACTTTGAAAAACCCCGAGTAAGATTCGATCGAAAGCTTTCAGCCACCACGATCCAAAGTTTGGATTTTAACCTAAGCCCCCCATAGGAACTGGTCGATCCATGAGGAGGAGGATCGCCGTCTCTGGGGCTCGATGAGGCCGAATCATCGAAGACATGAAGAAGCAGCGATGTGGTCTCCTAGGTTCTACGTGCCAAAGGGAATAACGGGATGGGGTAGGGCAACATCATCGTCGCAGTAGGAAAGAGGTCGAGGGATCAGAGGGGGTTGTTTCCACCCATGTTTGCTCAGGGGAAGCACCCACTTCGTTGGGTTTCGCTCTCGATGGTTGAAAGGTGCGTGGACGGGGGCTGCTCTAACAGCTCCCCTAATCTTCTTCTTTCTATTTTTTTTTATTGTTTGAACAACAATCATTGCGAGGAATTGGTGTTTGATTTTGATTTTTGACAGAAAAATATAGAGGGAAGAGGGGACATCGAATTTTGTGATGGAGAGTGGTTTGATTGTGGCCACAGAATCTCGATGTATTTAAAATTAGTTTTCTTTTTCTTTGAGTTTAGTAATTGTAATGTGATCTCATGTTCTACTTCTGATGATTGTTATATGATCTCATCATATAACATAGCAACTTTTAAATAGGCAATTTTTAAGCCATTTGGTGGTTTGGTGATTAAAGGAGCTTATTAGAGTGCTCTGTGTTGTTTTTTCTATTATAGACAAGTGGTGGCCACTTTTCGCCTGTTGGTGGTTATCATGTTGGAAGAGAAATGGCATTTGTTTTAGATGTTGCTCACTTTAAGTATCCTCCTCATTGGGTCCCACTTAAACACATTTTGTTCAAGTGTTGTGTTTGTGCCGAAGCCCAATGACCTTGAAGAAGATGATGGTTGGGTGATCTCGTTTGTACATGATGAACATTTGAATATATCTCGGGTAAGTTTATATCAATCTCTTATTACATGTATACATATTATTGTGAAGAAAATTGGACTAATGTTTCTTGCATATCAATGGGACACAAATTGGCTTAATTTCACAGGTTATCCTAGTAGATGCACAGAAGTTTACCAGTGAGCCAGTTGCAATTATTACCTTTCCATATCGAGTGCCTTATGGTTTTCATGGAGCTTTTATGTCGATATCTCCTAAATATAGCACATCAATTCTATTGGAATGAAATCATGAATTCCAATTCTATTGAAATGGAATCACGAATTCCAATTCTGTTGGAATCATAGAAGTTGATGCTTGAAGAACGGACCACAAAATTGAAACGGACTACATTATTCTTTTAGAATGTATTAATCGTTATAATTCTTAACAATTGTTACCCGTATTTTATAAGAAATAATGTATTTTTTGTTTTTATTCTTCAATTGATTGTTCAAGAATTAGTTATTCTACAAGAAGTTCTTAAATTCATGATCAAGAAATAGGTTCAAGAATATTTTTTTTCTTCGATTGATTGTTGTGGGTGCATGTAAATGCTCCACAAATAATGAGTGATAGTTAGGTTATATTTTCCCTTTATTTGTATTGTTGGTGTAAATATTCTCCCTCCTATATAAAGGGAGAGTTGGTCATTTATTTTCTTAGTGAAGCTAGCTCATTTCTTTTCTAAGTTAGTGATTACTTTTCTACCATTTAATCCTAGAGAGAGATAGTGGTGGGTTCTCCCACCCAGGGAGAGTTTCTCTCCCACCATGTTCTTCATGCAATATTATGATTATTCTCTCTTGTTCTTTCTTTTCTTATGAACTCATAATATGTTCTTCGTGTTCATACTTCCAAAAACACGATTAATCTCGAGATATCCTTCTTCCACATTCACCGTTCGTTATAAAAATGGGTCTCTACAATTGGTATCAGAGCCGTACCTTGAAGATCTCACGATTAGTTCAAGGGAAAGACTCCCGTTCAGTGATTATCTTGTGATTTTTCCGTGTTTCTGCAAGAAAAATTTTTCGGGTTACAAACCGAAATTTTTTTTTATGATGTTCTTTCTTATTTCTATCATTTGGGTGATTCTATCTTAGCTAAATAAAAATGTTGCTGTTGTTGATCGTTCTTGTATTGCTGGAAAAAAATAGTGTTATTCATGTTCTTATTATTTTTGATGTTGAAGAAATGAAGAAATTTGGTGAAGAATTATTTTTGTGGTCTCCATATTGTTGAAGAAATTATTCTCAAGGAAGTTCTTTTTCTTGGAAGTGAAGACAAAAAAATTATGGGCTTATTTTCTTGAAGAAGTGGAGAAAAGCATTTCCTTATTGAAGATTTTTCTTACCCAACAACTTTTATTCTTAAAGGTATGGAGCTCTTGTTCTTCATCATTTTATTGTTGTGAATCTTTCAATTGAAGAATTGTTGGACGTAATATGTGTTTGCATAAAGTACTTTGTCCTTGTTACTCTTTTAGGTAAAGAGTACTCCACTCACTTTTTCCTTCCCAAGCAAAAACCATGTGACTATGATAAATCTCATCACCTTTTGTCCCTAAAACCCCCCTGCATACTCCTCTTTTTGCCTTCCCAAGACCCACTTGTTGACTTAAATGCTTTATAAAAAGATTCCATTATTAAAATATGAATAAATGGCCTTTGCGGTACCATTTTTCATGAAAAAAGAGCATTTTTCGTCACCTGTTCAGCCCCTTCAGGACCCCCGAACCGCAGCCACAAACTGCCTATCGGAGTCCCCTAAGAAGCCTCTCAACAGCCCCTCTTATGCTTTGATCCGAGGTCAAAATGCCCCATCCGCAGACCCTCGGTCAGCAGCTTAGAACCGAAGCCTACTCTTCCTGACTGCTAAACCGAAGTCAGAAGTGTCGGACCGCAGCACAAGACCGCAGCTTCGGATGTACTCTTGGCTCGGACCGCAGCCTCATACCGCAACGCGCCTTCTGATGCTTTGTCCGCAGTGGCTTCTCAGCTCACCCCATCCGCTGTCACGCCCTCCTTGCGTCCGCACCCAAACCAAGCTCCATCAGTGCCAAGCCCATCCGCGACCAACTCCATCCGTGACCACCTCACCCATCCGCACCCAGCCCCCTCTGATCCGCACCCACCTTTGACCGCAACCACCATCCTCACTTCGGATCCTCTCTCTCCAGCGCCCCTCCTTCCTCCTTCAGCCCTTCCCCCTTCCTCCCCTCTCTTCTCCTTCTCCCCTCCTCCCCTCCTTTCCTTTTCCTCCCTTCTCATCAGCCCCCCCCCCCCCTCCCCCCCCTTTTTTTTAGCCTTCTTATTTTTAAGACTCTTTTTTTATTCAGTTTTTTTTTATTTTATGTTCTTTTCAGTTATTTTTTTTAACACCAATTATTTTTTTTATTCAGTTAATTTTTTTTATTTAGCCATTTTTTATTATAACCAATTTTTTTTTATTAAAACCCATTTTTTATTTAACACCAATTTTTGCCACAACCTACCCATGGATTGTCACATTGGTTTATTTCATGCCGGTTATTATTATTGGAAGAATATTCCTACCGCAGTCGGAGTTCATATTATCTTTGTGACGCTTGCACTGCAACGGCGATTGATCACCAAAGTTGTTTCGCATTCTTCACGTTATGGGATTTTATGACTTGTTGCTTATGATTTTTTGTTGACGAATCATGTATCTTGAGCATGTGGACTTTATTCTCTATTGAAGACCACTTCAAGTGTTCCGGCACCGCAGTTTGGATATTTGGATATACTTTTGGCACAACAGATTTTCTCAGCACAGTTTCAGCAAGTGTCACCCGCTTTCTAATGACCGCAAGAGTATTTATTTTACTCTTTCTCGTTTCTTATCGAGGCCCTTCATACATTTAGGGAGAGCTTCTCTTAGCTCTTGGTATCCGACACTCTCCATCCGATTATTTGTTGATTTTTGATATCCGGTCATTTATCAAAAATAGGGAGAGAATATCATCCGGATTTGGTTATTATTGTTTGAGTTTGGATTTTTGAAGACTTCTGAAGACGATTATTTATTTAGTGATGCCGATGTGGCACTTATTTTTGGTCTTCACGGATCAAATTTTTGGCATTACTCGATGTTTTCCGATTCGGATTATTTATTATTCGGACTCTACCACATGATGATTTTGTGTTCGCATCTAGTTCAGATCTTATGGTTTCACGAGTTTGGATTTGTGATATGTTGAAGACGAAGATTATTTTGGCGATGTGACGTGGCAGTTATTTTTTATCCTTGGATCAAATTTTTGGTATCGCTGGACCATGTTTTTGGACTCACATTATTTTTATCCGGACTACATTTTATGGATGCTTCACATGTTTAGCAGGTTATTCTTTGAAGAATTTCGGTATATTATTATTCGAGAACTCGAAATGTTTTTCAGACTTTTGAAGACGAAGTGTTTCTTTTATTGGATCTTCTACTTGCTCATGGTGACCTCCTTTCTTCGGGCGATTATGACTAGTTTGAAGATTTGGATCTTATCTTTTCTGCTTCATTGGTTGTGCTTTGAAGCCGAAGACCTTCATTTCAGAGATTCATGGTCAGTTTCAGACTTCACAGACACTTCAGAGTTTCAGAGACATTTCAACACTTGAGTTCATTTTATTACTACACTTGCTAGTCGGATTACTGTATTATAGCCTTGTATCACTTATTAATTGTATCTCTCATCATTTGTAAGCATTTAGGGAGAGAATGTTGGTGCATATAAATGCTCCACAAATAATGAGTGATAGTTAGGTTATATTTTCCCTTTGTTTGTATTGTTGGTGTAAATACTCTCCCTCCTATATAAAGGGAGAGTTGGTCATTTATTTCCTTAGTGAAGCTAGCTCGTTTCTTTTTTAAGTTAGTGATTACTTTTCTACCATGTAATCTTAGAGAGAGATAGTGGTGGGTTCTCCCACCCAGGGAGAGTTTCTCTCCCACCATGTTCTTCATGCAATATTATGATTATTCTCTCTTGTTCTTTCTTTTCTTGTGAACTCATAATATGTTCTTCGTGTTCATACTTCCAAAAACACGATTAATCTCGAGATATCCTTCTTCCGCATTCGCCGTTCGTTATAATAATGGGTCTCTACAATTGTTCAAGAATTTTTTATTATTTATTGTTCAAGAAATAAACATATTCTGTCAGAATGTCCGAATTAAAATAGTTATAATTCATAAAATCGGGTTTTTAAAATTAATAAAATCTATGATCCCTTAAAATATGCAATTTTCCTTTATTAAATCTATATTAATTGACTAGAATACCCTTGTAATTAAATTAGATGATTTTTTTTCAATTACATTTAATTCAATAATATTTATTAATCATTTTCTTAAAATAAGTAAAACTGATCGGCCCACAGTTATCTATATACAATAACACAATAATTACTTTGAATAGAATAACCTAGGCCTATATATATATATATATATATATATATATATATATATATATATATATATATATATATTAAAACTTGACCAAGTAAGGAATAATAAGCTTTTTTTGACTTTCATTTTGCCACACGACTTTCCAAAATTTTACACTTTTAGTCCTTTAATAAAAACACAACATATTTACTAATAAGTAACAACACCAACTAACTACTTATTAAGTAAATTACTATATAAACACTAATATGTATAAATTAAAACTTGAACAAGTTAGAATATTAGGCTTTTGTTGACTTTCATTTTACCACACGACTTTCCAAAATTTTACACTTTAAGTCCCTTAATAACAACAAAACATATTTACTAATCAAGTAACAACATCAACTAACTACTTATCAAATAAATTACTATATAAAAACCAATATGTATATATATTAAAACTTGACCAAGTTAGAAATAGTAGGCTTTTGTTGACTTTCATTTTGCAACACTGACTTTCCAAAAGTTTACACTTTTAGTCCCTTAATAACAAGACAACATATTTACTAATCAAGTAACAACATCAACTAACTACTTATCAAGTAAATTGCTATATATTCATATATCAAGTAACAACATCAAGAAAAGCGTATGGCACACTAATCGCATACATATGCATTACACAAGTTCTATGGAAGCCATGGAAGTATACATGTTTTCTCCCGTCCCTAATTAAGTGGAAATGAACCTTGGAACAGGTTGCTATAAGATTCCAAGTACCTTTTGTTCTTCGGGAAGCATTGTTTAACATGTCCAAAGCTTTCTGCTTCCTCTGTCTGCTTTCTGTCATTAGCATCATTCCAAGGACAAATGTTGAATCCAAATGTCCCAATGCAAATGCTTCTTTTAGCATCATTTTCCCTTCGTGATCAGCTTCCAAGAAAAAAAATTACTCTGAAAAAAAAAATTAAACACAGAATTTGTAGTTAAAGTAATGCAAAACAAGAAATCAATTAATACTATATATATATATATATATATATATATATATATATATATATATATATATATATATATATATATATATATAATAAACGTACCAATCCATCCCTGAACAGAATATTTGGGTTTCCCATCAGCCATATCTTTGCATTTGTTGACAACTGCATGTTTGTCTTCTGACCAACGACGAAATCGTAATCCATCTACCTCCATATGTTTGTATATTTTTTCCGTTTTTCTTGCCTCGTTTAAGATTCTGCAACTGCACACGAAACAAAATGTTGGCCCCTAACTGTAAGAACAAATGAAATAAACATGTGTAATAGAAGGATTAAAGAAAAAACGTACACAATCTTCATCTTGAAAGTGTTGACTGCTCAAAATTTTCCCACCTCGACTATTATCTTCTCAATCACTTCCAATGGCATGTCGGTTAGCAATTTGCTTTGGTTTCTTGATTGCATATTCAAAGAAGTACTTGCTTCCATAATATTATTAGTTGACTTAGTTAGCGATTCTCTAAAAACAATTTTAGGGTTTTTTGACTGTCGGAATTTTGAAATTGGGGTTGATTGCAAGTGACTGAAATAAGACTGCATAACTGAAATGGAATGATTCTTCGGAAAAATTATGGCGCATACAAGATGTTGAATATAAAATGACCAAATTGCCTTCATACATACAATGGATAATATTTGATTAGTAAGGGTAGTTTTGTCAAAAATCAGAATTTAAAAAAAAAATCAATCTATTTTAAAACACAACCGGCACAACCATGACACATATGGCATCCATGGGTGTTACCATCACAACCATGGCACATATGGCATCCATGGGTGTTACCACGACCCATATGGCATCCATGGGTATTACCATTACACATATGGCATCCATTGGTGTTACCATGACCCATGTGGTATCCATGGCTATTACAATCACAACCATAACACATATGGCATCCATGGGTGTCACCATGTAAAATTCATAAATTTTCAACAAAATTTAAACTTTTCAAAACAACCATTTTCTATATATATATATATATATATATATATATATATATATATATATATATATATATATATATATATATATATATATATATATATATATATATATATATATATATATGGGAAAAGTGAATATACCCTTAAGGGTATATAAGCTTAGGTACCCAAACACACGTTAACACGTCGTTTTGTTTGATATATTTATTATAATGTTCTTAAACTTCAACTCCTAACTTGATTTACTTTCAAGATTTTCGAAATTTAACTATTATCTTTCTTTTATATCACATCTTTTTGCCGAACATCTACTAGGCCATATATATTGTAGTTGAAAATGAAAATTATATAAGAGGAAGATAAATGTGTAATTTTTAAAAATCTTGGAAGTAAATCGACTTAGAAATTAAATTATAAGAACATTGAACAATTATAATGTAATATATGATACAAAATGACGTAGTATGATGAGTTTGGGTACCTAAGTTTATATACCCTTAAGGGTATATTTATTTTCTCATATATATATATATATATATATATATATATATATATATATATATATATATATATATATTAATAAGCAATTAGCATGTTTTGTTTAATTTTAAAAAATAAAACCCTTAAAGCATCATATACAACAACCTTAATGCATCGTATAAAAAATGGATCTTATCCGGTGTCAGTCAAAGTCGTTTGAGCTAACATGCTCTCAATTTCAGCCAATTGAATAGGTCAAAACAAACTTAGACCCACATTATATAGCATGCCCCGTCGTCTCCGCCATTAACATCGAATTTATTGCTTTCATCTCTTTCTAATTTATCCTTTTTATTTGATTTTCAGGACTCGGTCGATGTCGACGCCACCATCCCCACCGTCTGCTCCAGTCTTCACTCTCCAAGTAAGATTTTAGCTTCCCATCACTTTCTTTCTCACAATCCGAACTGGTGTTCCCTTCTCCTCTCTACCCCACCTCCTTTGCACCACCAGTGAACCATCGCCCTTTTAAAAACCCTAGAGACCACCGTTTCCAACACCACTCAACCCGTTTTAAAAACCCTAGATACGAAATTTACCATCGTCTCCTCTAACAGCTTCCACCATCGTCTCCTCTAACTAGGTATGTTTGTGATTAAAGGGTTGATTTTTTGTTTTTTTTCCCTATTTTTACATCAAATTTGAAATGGTCAGTTTGTTTTTAGTTTTTTTATTCATTAGCATGTTGATGGATGTAACAATCGTATCAAACAATGGTAATTGAAGAGGCGTCAATAGACTCAAACATTGGATCTGTTAAAGCCCTACAGGTTCAGTCAATTTGATTTCTCTTCTCCTTACTGTTAGCCACCTCATCGCCGACAACAAACCCACCACTCTTTGTAGCCAATGATTTGATTTAGGCCTTTAGTTCAGATCAAGTTTACAAATGTAAAAATTCATACAGACAAGTATGTTCCTGTCGTCTCTTTTTGAATCTGAGAAATATGAAAAGTTCCCATTATTGAATTTTGGATTTTATCTTACTTAATTTACTAACCGATCATGATGTTACACTTTTTGATTCATTACAAATATGAGCCTCAAAATAATTTTGTTTTATTTTTTAACTGCTTTGGATTTTGCACATCTAAACCTCAGGAACATGAATGAGGCTATCATATTATTCAATGGAAGTTCCTGCTCATATTGCTTTATGATTTTGCATTCTATTAATCTCATGGTTAGTAATCATAATTTTTGTTTATTTTATTGTTCAAACTAATTCATTTATTTTTTGTTAGTTATTATTGAAGAAATGGTTTTCTAATTATATATTTATATTTGTTTCTTGATATGATCTTACAACTTACATCTTATGGCTAAATAAGAGAATAAAAGAAGGAAAAAAAGGAAAATGTTTTTTTATCAATTACACTTGATGGTTAAAAGAGCATAAAATAAGGAAAAAAATAAGTTGATATATTTGTATCGTGTATAGGGGTATTCATGTCTTTCTGACTCACTCTTGATCAGATTCTTTTTCTTCCTTAAATTTCATCAGGTACATCAGAAGATTTTTATGTAATCATTTACTTTCTTTAAAACAACTTCACAGTAAATAACATTGCAACATAGTTTACTAAACTCCTAAACTTTGTTCTTATTTTGCAGGTTCAACTGATGATGTCTTTTGGACTAATTTCTACCAGGGGATATTATTGTGTACTAAGGACCTTGGAAGTAAGCATCAATAGATGTAAATAGATTTCTTTTAATATTGTCAATTGTCCGGTTGAATTGTGTGACTAGATGACATTGACATGCCACTTGCAATATTTTGAGTCATACATATGAATTTTATCATGCAGATCTTTGATCATTTGGGAGGTTAATTAATTAGAACTAATGGCATGTTGTTAATGAGTTGCTATAGTGTAGGAATTGGTCAAGTTTAATATCTGAACAATATTTCCTTCTTACAGGTCAAAGAGATGTTTACCTCGGTCAGATCTCCTTTTGTTGACTACTTGCCATTTGACTAGAAGAAGCAAGATGTCCCTTTGTAAGTATGACCCATAACTAAAATGGTGTGCTCTTTGAAACTAACATCATCAAGAATCTCAAAATCAAGAGCTTCTTCTTGAAGTTGGTTTTGTTACCCATATTCACATGGCATGAAAAATCAAAAACATTTCATGCAATTTCTTTTTTTTCTCCACGGTCATGGCTAATTACTACAAGTTCACTAATTAGTGTGTATGAAATCATGATTGTCATTATTATTTCCTAATTTGTTTAGGCTTTGAATTTAAGAAGAGAAAGCCACTTGAATTGGCTATAAAATTTGGGGAGAGAATGGATCAGGTAGATATATAGGATTTAATAGAATTGAAGGAAAGTGTATTCTAAGTTTTTGTATATTAAGGTCATTTTACTTTGTTGTTTTAGTCTCTACTCATGAGTTCAATTCAATAATTATTGGGGACAAGAATTGCCAACTATACCCTTTGATTTCATCCCACAACAAGAAGGTTTCTTACTTTTTTATATTTATGACTTCTGCTTTGTTCCATATTATTCTAATTCGATGATGGAATATTTGTCAGCAAGATAATATAATTCCTTTGTTGAAATGATTACCATGTTTTGTTCCATATTCTACCTGTTTTTTTTTTTCTTTGGTATTGATATGTTTTAAAGTGCTTATCTATATATAATGCTATGGTCTCATTACATTGGTTTTAACTTTGATTTAGTTTCATGTTTCAGATCAAGTATCATGTGTAAGGAGCTCAGATGAATTGTTTTTGGAATTCTTTAGGTATTAAGCTTCAAAACTTGCTGAATAGTAAAAATATGAAGAATGTAATAGAAAAAGGTTGCATTGTTTCTTTCGAGCTATTACATTGGAGAGAAAATAAATAATTGATTTTTAATGAAAGTGAACAATTATGTGGAAAAATGTGGTTGGATTCAACATTGATGACATTTGATACAAATTATTGGGTTTTAAAAAAGATTATATAGGTCTTAATGAGCACGTTTGTGCGGATTGGGGAATTTCTTACCATAATGATTATTTTTGTGGATAGAAAATGGGAAAAAATAGAGGCTCAATGGACGCTTGATAGTTTTAGTTTCACTATCAAAAACAATTGGAAAGGGAAGGGTATGTTTGGTATTTTACAAATACTAGATTTGGAAGATATGAATCTTCATTTTTTTTATAAAGAGTTGAAGGGCTTTGAGAGTAAATGTTTAATTTTTAATCTTAAAAATGACAATTTTATCATGTGGTTGGATTGGTTTACAAAAGGAAGGGTTTTTTGGTCTTTTTTTGAAAATGTCTATTTGAAAGCTATGAATTCAGTCATAAAATTGATGAAATTTGTCTATTTTGCTGCCAATTTAAATCAAAGAAGGAAGAGTATATTGATATTTTATAAACATTAGACTTGGTGCGACATTTTTTGCGATCTAGAACTGAAGGATGTTGGGAGTATTTTTTTTTCTTATTCTCAACAATGATGTTTACAGTGTTATCCTTATTTGCTGCATGATGTCCGATTATTTAGATATGAAAGGGCATTTTGATTCTTTTCTAAAAAAACACATCTATAAAATTTTCATGTATCTCAATTGTATTAGGAGGCTAATTTGGATAACAAAGAAATGTCATTTTGGTCTTTTTTTAAGAAGTGCAATGGATAATGTTTCAAGCGGTTTAAAAGCAATGATGTGGTTTTTCGGTTCACTAATACAAATGGTGACGAAAGATATAACTTATAATTTTTATGACAATAGATAAAACAAATATTAATAAAGAAGAATTAATGTGAGACAATGTTTTTGAAATTTTTTTATAAAAATATTAATGATTGAACATTTAAATTTTTTTTTATTATGTAAAATAAAAACTCCAAATTAATCATATATAAAAAATGGTCACAAATGTTGCCTCACCGAGAAGGCTTGTAGGTGCGAGGACATTTGTTTTAGATGATTGAAAACATGATATATTCGTTAATATATTTTTAAAATTAACCGATTTTTTTTTAATTGTTAAGTACATAATACAAAGTTGATTTGTGCAATCACATTGCATATATTTTGAAATACGATCTGAAAGAAACTAATGTCGGAAAGATAAGTATCCAAACTTTTTATTTTTTATTCTTATTAATTTTGTATTTGCTAACATGCTCATATTGATAATTGTTTAGATCTATTATTCACTTTTATATATATATATATATATATATATATATATATATATATATATATATATATATATATATATATATATATATATATATATATATATATATATATACCCTTAAGGGTATATAAGCTTAGGTACCCAAACACACCATAATACGTTATTTTGTTTGATATATTCATTATAAAGTTCTTAAATTTCAACCCTAAGTTGATTTACTTTCAACATTTTCGAAATTTCACTATTATCCTTCTCTTTTATCATATCTTTTTGTCGAACACCTACTACGTTTTATATATTGTAGTTGAAAATGAAAATTATGTAAAAGGAAGATAAATATGTAATTTATAAAAATCATGGAAGTAAATTGTGACAACCGTCAAATTCTGGTCAATTCAAAGTCAAATAAAGTCAACAAGTCAAACCGGTCAACTCAATTTGCGCGTAGGTACTAGAGTTTAAGTTATGTAATTTCTAAACAACTCTCTATTCTAATGAGAGATCATAAATCGAAAAGTGCGTACATCTAGATCTCCTTAACCTAAAATTGTGGTACGTGGCGAGCCAAACCGATAAAACAATGTTGCATTGTTAGACTTCAACTATAATCGTTGAGCGTATATGCTTGAGTCATACAAGAATTTAGTCTGGATTGGCTTAGAATTGGTGGTGCCCGCCTCATCTCCTGTTCCTCATTGGGTTGTGGACCTAGGGAAGACCCACTATATTCAACGTTTTATCTAACTTAAATCTTATATAACTTATATACGCTGGACGATTATAGGGGAAATCTACGGGTCAATCTAGGGTTCATTAACACATCATATAGGAATATTCTGTTTACACTTAACTAAGAAAATATTGGATTTTCTGGAAATCAAACTCTATCGATTTTACAAGGAAAACGGTTTCTACTCCAAACAAAACTCTTATGAACTCAACAACTTAATTGTTGACACTCTTTCAAAACTACTTGTATTATCAGGAAATCAGTGAAACAGGAAAACTTCAGCGTTTTGAGGATGGGACGTTAAACCGTCAACAATTTATTTTTGTCATCATAATGTAATTGATTTTGAAACATGTAAACATATACTTTGGTGCAACTTTTTCAATTATATTTATGATGGTTGTATTTACTTTGAGCATTATTATACACGTTGTTGTGATACTGTACATGAAGTCCTCCACTCCCGGACGTTTCCGCCATCCTTGGTTTGGGGGTGTGACAGATTGGTATCAGAGCATTGTTTATAGTGAACTCAGTATATCGAACCACATAAGATATACAAACTATAAATACATTGGGACCGAAAGTCTCTGATTTAAAGTTTTCAAACCAACTATACTTTAGAAACAAATAATTTCTCGATAAAAGTAGGAGCATGTGCACACACACTAGGGTCAGTATCATGGTGGGATAGGGCAAAAGTGGTGATTGTTGAACAATACGAGTAGGCTTGGGGATGTATAGTCAGGTCTGGGAATGACATAGCCTGATCAACTATGTCTCACCCAGAAGTGATTAGCATATGCCCAGGAATGGTCGTAGGTGTTGCAACAAGTCTAAAAGCTTACCAACACTACCACAATGAAATACCATAGGGTATTTGGTGTTATTATAATTACTTATTTGAGAACTAAATAGATTTTTATCAATAGGTCAATAATTGCCTAGTGGATACATTAAAATTATATGTATCCAGGACGTTATAGACTTAGAATCTATGGATCTTTGCTTTACTTCCTGTTCTCGTTGGATTGGGGATTTAGAGTTAGGGTCGCTTATTCGAAGGTCTATCCTGTCCCAAATACATATGACTAGTATGCACTAAACAATATATTGAAGTACCTGATAAAGATCATCTTATAATTATCTAATTAGTACGTCTACTTAGTTATTTCTTATATCCCCATTTCTCGCGAAGATATCATGGCTGAATTTCATCCCCACGACGACCCGTACTACCCTAACCACGACAATACTGAATGGCTCGGAGAGGAGCCAGAGAATGATTACCGAATCCCTTTGGATGATCACCAAGCTGAAGGCTTTGCTGATGGTTCTGACTCCGACCCTGAAGTGGAGAACCTACCCTGATGGCCCTTGTTCCGAATCCTAACCCTCGCCCGGTTTTTCAAGGCCCGACGCCTCCTTGGGTAGAGTGCTTGGAAACCTGGAGCGAAGAACACGACCAACCTAGGCTGTTAAATGGAGACATTCGAATCCTTCAGAATCCGGAGACTACACTATTCAAGGGAACCGTAGCATTGCCAAAAATTTTCCTTACGTTAATGAGATGTAGACCTATTTTCCTCGAACCCTATATTACAAACAATTTACATATGGTAACTCCAAGAAATTCTTAATATATACCAAGTGATTTTAGGAAGGGATCAGGCGAAACAAATCACAAGTTGCATTTGAGTCACTACCACTAAAATTCATTCATAGGGGCTTTGTTATGAATTACATGCAAAATACTTTTAAGTCAGAACATAATACAGACAAGTTTGGCTTGATAACATCTGACTTGTCACTACTATTAGAAACTTATCGTTTGTTCGTCTCTACCAACTTATGACAGGACTATGCCGCCAAAGAAAAAGTCCAGACCCTCCGGAAGCACAGCACCGCCCCCTCCGCAGTTTGATCCCATAATGTTTCAAGCTGCCGTAACAGCAGCCGTGGCGGCAGCAATGTCGCAAATGGGTACAAATGGTTCCGGCGGCTTCGGATCTGGGAATACTAACTCGAATCAGGGGGACAGCACAGGGCGTACTAAGGAGTGTTCTTACAAAGACTTCACGAATGGCAAACCCGATCCTTTCGACGGAAGCGGGGGCGTCATCGCGCTGATGCAATGGTTTGAAAGGACCGAAGCAGTCTTTGAAATTTGTGCTTGTCCCGAAGCAAGCAAGGTCAAGTATGTGGCATTCACCTTCACAAGAAAAGCTCTTACTTGGTGGAACGGCAGAGTTAAGTCGCTTACTCCTGCAGTGGCTAACTCTATAAGCTGGGAGGATCTAAAAGCTTTAATGCTGAAAGAATATTGCCCAAGAGGCGAAGTGCAAAAACTGGAAGAGGAACTCTGGAACCTCAAAATGTCGGGGACGGATCTCGAAGCTTATATCGCCCGATTCAATGACCTAGCACTCCTCTGTCATGCAATGGTCACCCCAGAGGAGAAAAAGGTAGAACGATACCTTTGGGGGCTATCATCCCAGATTCATGATAGTGTATTGGCCTCCAGACCAACTACCTTCGACAGCGCCAAGGAGTTGGCACAACAACTCATCGACCATCGTGCCAGCCATGACACTACGACAACCACGCCAATTTTTGCTGTTCATGCTGCCACAACCCTCACCACGCCAACTCCCATGAAACAATACGCTGGAACCCTTCCGAAATGTAACAAGTGTAGCTTCCATCACACTGGGGCTTGTAGAGAATTGCATTGCATGAACTGCAATAGGAAAGGGCACACTACCCGTTTCTGTAGGGCACCGGTACGACCCATCAACCAGTTCCCCGGCTTTGGAGTAAGCCCAGCCTGTTACAAGTGTGGAGAAACAGGACACTTTAAAAGGAACTACCCAAGTGCAAGAGATGCTAGTGGTGGTGGAAGGGTGCTTGCGATCACCGAAGGAGAGACCACCCCGGAACTGCCCACAAATATCAGTATGTGTTCTAACATCGACGACTAAATTCCAAATTTCTTTATTTGATTAAGTCTAGCATCGATTAAAGCATGCATAGTAGTAATGCCAAGGATTAAACTGAGAGCATAAACAATAAGAAATTCCAAGGCCGTCATGAGACCATTCTATGAATTTACTTCGACTCCGTAATGGGACTGCATCATAGGGATGTAGGTCAAACCTTCGAGAACATACTTCTACTCTATAGGTGAACGGTTGAAATACATCTAGGTTCAATGATAGCCCTGACTAGGAACTCTAGTTCATTAAGAAGGATTACTAAGAATGTTATTTGTTATGATTTCCTCACTTATACATTCCCCAGTTATATATAACGAATACCTGGTAGATAATAGAATGTGAGAATTCTGACTTAGTTTCTTTTCCTCGTTGGGATGTGAAACTGAAGTAGAATCACACATTTTACTATCCGCCCACTATTGGTTATATCATAATGTGTATAAGGTAAGTTTTCATGTATAATAACTCATCTCTTAGTCAGAATCAAAATAATGTAGAGCCGACCTTAGTCATTCACAAACTCCTTGCCTGATTTCAAATTTCGGGACGAAATTCCCTCTAACGGGGGGATGATGTGACAACCGTCAAATTCTGGTCAATTCAAAGTCAAATAAAGTCAACAAGTCAAACCGGTCAACTCAATTTGCCCGTAGGTACTAGAGTTTAAGTTATGTAATTTCGAAACAACTCTCTATTCTAATGAGAGATCATAAATCGAAAAGTGCGTACATCTAGATCTCCTTAACCTAAAACTGTGGTACGTGGCGAGCCAAACCGATAAAACAATGTTCTACTCATCGGGAGTATGCAAGATCCTTAAACAAGGCTTAACGGGGCTTATAGACCTTGCATTTCGAAGCCAAACACTCACATTCATCACACACGAAACCGCTCTCAATCGTTTTCACTCTATCTCTTTGTATGAGAAATCTCTCCAAGAATGTAAAATCTCTCCCAAATCTCTCTAAGTATGAGAAATGTCTCCCAAATATCTCTTTGTATGAGAAATCTCTCCAAGAATGTCAAATCTCTCCCAAATCTCTCTAAGTATGAGAAATCTCTCCCAAATATCTCTTTGTATGAGAAATCTCTCCCAAATATCTCTTTGTATGAGAAATCTCCCCAAGAATGTCAAATCTCTCCCAAATCTCTCTAAGTATGTGAAATCTCTCCCAAATATCTCTTTGTATGAGAAATCTCTCCAAGAATGTCAAATCTCTCCCAAATCTCCCTAAGTATGTGAAATCTCTCCCAAATATCGCTTTGTATGAGAAATGTCTCCAAGAATGTCAAATCTCTCCCAAATCTCTCTAAGTATGTGAAATCTCTCCCAAATATCTCTTTGTATGAGAAATCTCTCCAAGAATGTCAAATCTCTCCCAAATCTCTCTAAGTATGTGAAATCTCTCCTAAATATCTCTCTGTATGTGAAATCTCTCCCAAATATCTCTCTATATGTGAAATCTCTCCAAGAATGTCAAATCTCTCCCAAATCTCTCTAAGTTTGTGAAATCTCTCCCAAATATCTCTTTGTATGTGAAATCTCTCCAAGAATGTCAAATCTCTCCCAAATCTCTCTGAGTATGTGGAATCTCTCTCAAATCTCTCTCGAAATCTCTCCCAACTTTCTATAATCACTCGGGGCATTCCGACCCTCGAATTTGGCGAAAACAACCCAAAAGCGGAAGCCTACGCGAAAAACGAGCTTGAGGAACCGAAACCCCTCTTAGGACCCGAAAGTCCTCTTAGGAACCGAAACCCCTCTTAGGAACCGAAAGTCCCCTTAGGAACCGAACCCTCCTGATGAAGAAGGCTGCTGAACCGAACCGAACCTCACTCAAAGAACCGAACCGAACCTTTGCTTCTGACCATTCGGACCGAGCCTTCGGATGAGCCCCTCGCCTTCGCCTTCTTCTTCTGGTTCGCACTTCGTTTCCGGCTCAGCACCAGCAAGGACCGAACCTCGGCCTACGACCGAGAGGTCTCGCTGGGAACGCTTTTTCTCCCGGTTTTCGACTAAATTCGCATTTTAGGCCCGTTTTTAATTATTTTAACACGGGATTTTCACCCAAAACTTTATTTTAACATATAAAGACCCTTAACTATTAATTAATCACATTTTTAAGGATAAAACCTTATCCAAAAGAGAGTGGATGAAGTACAAAGGTAGAGTGTTGACTTTACTTATTTCTATGACACAAGCAACTACTCCCATACCCACTCCATGTCACTATTCACCACCAGCCCATCCCTAGTCACTTCATAGGTCCTTTCTCACTATTTTCAACTATTCCCACGTTCTTAGGGCTGGAACATCCATCCTCTCTCCTCACACTTTAATCATTCTCTCATTTTTATCAAGAATCACACTCCAAACTCTCTCATCTTTTTCTCTCTAATTCGAGAATTTCAAGGCATACTCCAAGACTCTTCTCCTACAATTAGTAAGTATCATCATCTTTCTTATGATTATTACACATCCTCCTACTCAAAAATCAAAGATTGCTTACACAAACATCATCACATTCTTGTTAGATCTTCGAATCTTCAAGTGATTCTTCAAGTGTTCTTGGGTTGAACACTTCTCTTCTTCAACACTTACCTACTGAAATCACTCAAGGTGAGTTCATACCCCTACATTTTCATGTTTTCTCAAGTTTTTAGGGGGGGAATACAAGTTAAAACACCAAGAACATAACTAAACTTTTCTAACAGCCTTCATCAGAAAAGTTCAACTCCATTCACGGACTGTTTTGGACATCTTAAACATTTTAGTTTTCAATAGGTGCATGTAGTTCCACTTCTTAGCTTTAAAATGACTAATTGGTCTCCATACGATTTTTCTACAATTTATGGTGATTTTTACAAAACCGCCTATCATTTCAAACATCAATCCGGACCAGTCTGTGATTATGGACTTTTTCACACAAGTAAGAGGTCATTAAAAATTATAATAAAAATTATGAACAAACTAGACTCATTTTCCAAACTCTCAGAAGTTACAGAACTTGATTTGGACATCTTATGATTTTTCTACAAATTTTCCAATAATAGTTACAGAAAACGTTATTAACAGAAAAACACTATAAATTTCATTTCACCTTGTAACATGTTGAGCAAGGCATACATCATTATGTGATTATGTGTTGTTGCAATATATGACAATTTTGTATTCTTATATAGACATACATTAGAAAACAAATGGATTTTTACCTCCACAAGTATGGCAAATATATAAATGATATTACAAGGCTATATCCATTAAAATATAAACATGGGTAAATTATGACAAGTAAGGCTTATGCTCACTACCCACACAAATATTTAATAAACTATAATAGGTATAGTTTAGGGTTACTTTACATAACAAACACATGATTAAAGGTTTTACACATACAAAAGAGTTATTACCACTATGGATAATTATGATAAACTATAGTAAGTGTAGTTGAGCCATTATACCCCCACAAACGAACACGCTAGTTATAATCGGTATAGTTATGGCATATATATATATATATATATATATATATATATATATATATATATATATATATATATATATATATTACAAACAAAGTGATAAACTATAATAGGTATAGTTTATGTTTCATCTACACTATGAACTTAATTACAAGAAAGAAATTCACCATCACCACCACTTTTGATAAGCTATAATATGCATAGTTCATGTTCACTACCACTATCACTATTTGATGAACTATGATATGTATAGGTTATATTCCCCATCACCACCACTTTTGGTAAACTATAATATGCATAGTTCATGTTCACTAGTCACTATCACTATCTGATGAACTATGATATGTATAGTTTATGTTCACAGTCACTATTACTATTTCGTACACTACACTAGGGTTTGGTTCCGGTTTTTGGATTTAAGTCCACATTAAATTTTCGCATTGTTAGACTTCAACTATAATCGTTGAGCGTATATGCTTGAGTCATACAAGAATTTAGTCTGGATTGGCTTAGAATTGATGGTGCCCGCCTCATCTCCTGTTCCTCGTTGGGTTGTGGACCTAGGGCAGACCCACTATATTCAACGTTTTATCTAACTTAAATCTTATATAACTTATATACGCTGGACGATTATAGGGGAAATCTACGGGTCAATCTAGGGTTCATTAACACATCATATAGGAATATTCTGTTTACACTTAACTAAGAAAATATCGGATTTTCTGGAAATCAAACTCTATCGATTTTACAAGGAAAACGGTTTCTACTCCAAACAAAACTCTTATGAACTCACCAACTTAATTGTTGACACTCTTTCAAAACTACTTGTATTCTCAGGAAATCAGTGAAACAGGAAAACTTCAGCGTTTTGAGGATGGGACGTTAAACCGTCAACAATTTATTTTTGTCATCATAATGTAATTGATTTTGAAACATGTAAACATATACTTTGGTGTAAAATTTTCAATTATATTTATGATGGTTGTGTTTACTTTGAGCATTATTATACACGTTGTTGTGATACTGTACATGAAGTCCTCCACTCCCGGACGTTTCCGCCATCCTTGGTTTGGGGGTGTGACAGATTGGTATCAGAGCATTGTTTATAGTGAACTCAATATATCGAACCACATAAGATATACAAACTATAAATACATTGGGACCGAAAGTCTCTGATTTAAAGTTTTCAAACCAACTATACTTTAGAAACAAATAATTTCTCAGTAAAAGTAGGAGCATGTGCACACACACTAGGGTCAGTATCATGGTGGGATAGGACAAAAGTGGTGATTGTTGAACAATACGAGTAGGCTTGGGGATGTATAGTCAGGTCTGGGAATGACATAGCCTGATCAACTATGTCTCACCCAGAAGTGATTAGCATATGCCCAGGAATGGTCGTAGGTGTTGCAACAAGTCTAAAAGCTTACCAACACTACCACAATGAAATACCATAGGGGTATTTGGTGTTATTATAATTACTTATTTGAGAACTAAATAGATTTTTATCAATAGGTCAATAATTGCCTAGTGGATACATTAAAATTATATGTATCCTGGACGTCATAGACTTAGAATCTATGGATCTTTGCTTTACTTCCTGTTCTCGTTGGATTGGGGATTTAGAGTTAGGGTCGCTTATTCGAAGGTCTATCCTGTCCCAAATACATATGACTAGTATGCACTAAACAATATATTGAAGTACCTGATAAAGATCATCTTATAATTATCTAATTAGTACATCTACTTAGTTATTTCTTATATCCCCATTTCTCGCGAAGATATCATGGCTGAATTCCATCCCCACGACGACCCGTACTACCCTAACCACGGCAATACTGAATGGCTCGGAGAGGAGCCAGAGAATGATTACCGAATCCCTTTGATGGTCACCAAGCTGAAGGCTTTGCTGATGGTTCTGACTCCGACCCTGAAGTGGAGAACCTACCCTGATGGCCCTTGTTCCGAATCCTAACCCTCGCCCGGTTTTTCAAGGCCCGACGCCTCCTTGGGTAGAGTGCTTGGAAACCTGGAGCGAAGAACACGACCAACCTAGGCTGTTAAATGGAGACATTCGAATCCTTCAGAATCCGGAGACTACACTATTCAAGGGAACCGTAGCATTGCCAAAAATTTTCCTTACGTTAATGAGATGTAGACCTATTTTCCTCGAACCCTATATTACAAACAATTTACATATGGTAACTCCAAGAAATTCTTAATATATACCAAGTGATTTTAGGAAGGGATCAGGCGAAACAAATCACAAGTTGCATTTGAGTCACTACCACTAAAATTCATTCATAGGGGCTTTGTTATGAATTACATGCAAAATACTTTTAAGTCAGAACATAATACAGACAAGTCTGGCTTGATAACATCTGACTTGTCACTACTATTAGAAACTTATCGTTTGTTCGTCTCTACCAACTTATGACAGGACTATGCCGCCAAAGAAAAAGTCCAGACCCTCCGGAAGCACAGCACCGCCCCCTCCGCAGTTTGATCCCATAATGTTTCAAGCTGCCGTAACAGCAGCCGTGGCGGCAGCAATGTCGCAAATGGGTACAAATGGTTCCGGCGGCTTCGGATATGGGAATACTAACTCGAATCAGGGGGACAGCACAGGGCGTACTAAGGAGTGTTCTTACAAAGACTTCACGAATGGCAAACCCGATCCTTTCGACGGAAGCGGGGGCGTCATCGCGCTGATGCAATGGTTTGAAAGGACCGAAGCAGTCTTCGAAATTTGTGCTTGTCCCGAAGCAAGCAAGGTCAGGTATGTGGCATTCACCTTCACAAGAAAAGCTCTTACTTGGTGGAACGGCAGAGTTAAGTCGCTTACTCCTGCAGTGGCTAACTCTATAAGCTGGGAGGATCTAAAAGCTTTAATGCTAAAAGAATATTGCCCAAGAGGCGAAGTGCAAAAACTGGAAGAGGAACTCTGGAACCTCAAAATGTCGGGGACGGATCTCGAAGCTTATATCGCCCGATTCAATGACCTAGCACTCCTCTGTCATGCAATGGTCACCCCAGAGGAGAAAAAGGTAGAACGATACCTTTGGGGGCTATCATCCCAGATTCATGATAGTGTATTGGCCTCCAGACCAACTACCTTCGACAGCGCCAAGGAGTTGGCACAACAACTCATCGACCATCGTGCCAGCCATGACACTACGACAACCACGCCAATTTTTGCTGTTCATGCTGCCACAACCCTCACCACGCCAACTCCCATGAAACAATACGCTGGAACCCTTCCGAAATGTAACAAGTGTAGCTTCCATCACACTGGGGCTTGTAGAGAATTGCATTGCATGAACTGCAATAGGAAAGGGCACACTACCCGTTTCTGTAGGGCACCGGTACGACCCATCAACCAGTTCCCCGGCTTTGGAGTAAGCCCAGCCTGTTACAAGTGTGGAGAAACAGGACACTTTAAAAGGAACTACCCAAGTGCAAGAGATGCTAGTGGTGGTGGAAGGGTGCTTGCGATCACCGAAGGAGAGACCACCCCGGAACTGCCCACAAATATCAGTATGTGTTCTAACATCGACGACTAAATTCCAAATTTCTTTATTTGATTAAGTCTAGCATCGATTAAAGCATGCATAGTAGTAATGCCAAGGATTAAACTGAGAGCATAAACAATAAGAAATTCCAAGGCCGTCATGAGACCATTCTATGAATTTACTTCGACTCCGTAATGGGACTGCATCATAGGGATGTAGGTCAAACCTTCGAGAACATACTTCTACTCTATAGGTGAACGGTTGAAATACATCTAGGTTCAATGATAGCCCTGACTAGGAACTCTAGTTCATTAAGAAGGATTACTAAGAATGTTATTTGTTATGATTTCCTCACTTATACATTCCCCAGTTATATATAACGAATACCTGGTAGATAATAGAATGTGAGAATTCTGACTTAGTTTCTTTTCCTCGTTGGGATGTGAAACTGAAGTAGAATCACACATTTTACTATCCGCCCAGTATTGGTTATATCATAATGTGTATAAGGTAAGTTTTCATGTATAATAACTCATCTCTTAGTCAGAATCAAAATAATGTAGAGCCGACCTTAGTCATTCACAAACTCCTTGCCTGATTTCAAATTTCGGGACGAAATTTCCTCTAACGGGGGGATGATGTGACAACCGTCAAATTCTGGTCAATTCAAAGTCAAATAAAGTCAACAAGTCAAACCGGTCAACTCAATTTGCCCGTAGGTACTAGAGTTTAAGTTATGTAATTTCTAAACAACTCTCTATTCTAATGAGAGATCATAAATCGAAAAGTGCGTACATCTAGATCTCCTTAACCTAAAACTGTGGTACGTGGCGAGCCAAACCGATAAAACAATGTTCTACTCATCGGGAGTATGCAAGATCCTTAAACAAGGCTTAACGGGGCTTATAGACCTTGCATTTCGAAGCCAAACACTCACATTCATCACACACGAAACCGCTCTCAATCGTTTTCACTCTATCTCTTTGTATGAGAAATCTCTCCAAGAATGTAAAATCTCTCCCAAATCTCTCTAAGTATGAGAAATGTCTCCCAAATATCTCTTTGTATGAGAAATCTCTCCAAGAATGTCAAATCTCTCCCAAATCTCTCTAAGTATGAGAAATCTCTCCCAAATATCTCTTTGTATGAGAAATCTCTCCCAAATATCTCTTTGTATGAGAAATCTCTCCAAGAATGTCAAATCTCTCCCAAGTCTCTCTAAGTATGTGAAATCTCTCCCAAATATCTCTTTGTATGAGAAATCTCTCCAAGAATGTCAAATCTCTCCCAAATCTCCCTAAGTATGTGAAATCTCTCCCAAATATCTCTTTGTATGAGAAATGTCTCCAAGAATGTCAAATCTCTCCCAAATCTCTCTAAGTATGTGAAATCTCTCCCAAATATCTCTTTGTATGAGAAATCTCTCCAAGAATGTCAAATCTCTCCCAAATCTCTCTAAGTATGTGAAATCTCTCCCAAATATATCTCTGTATGTGAAATCTCTCCCAAATATCTCTCTATATGTGAAATCTCTCCAAGAATGTCAAATCTCTCCCAAATCTCTCTAGGTTTGTGAAATCTCTCCCAAATATCTCTTTGTATGTGAAATCTCTCCAAGAATGTCAAATCTCTCCCAAATCTCTCTGAGTATGTGGAATCTCTCTCAAATCTCTCTCGAAATCTCTCCCAACTTTCTATAATCACTCGGGGCATTCCGACCCTCGAATTTGGCGAAAACAGCCCAAAAGCGGAAGCCTACGCGAAAAACGGGCTTGAGGAAGCGAAACCCCTCTTAGGACCCGAAAGTCCTCTTAGGAACCGAAACCCCTCTTAGGAACCGAAAGTCCCCTTAGGAACCGAACCCTCCTGATGAAGAAGGCCGCTGAACCGAACCGAACCTCACTCAAAGAACCGAACCGAACCTTCGCTTCTGACCCTTCGGACCGAGCCTTCGGATGAGCCCCTCGCCTTCGCCTTCTTCTTCTGGTTCGCACTTCGTTTCCGGCTCAGCACCAGCAAGGACCGAACCTCGGCCTAGGGACTGAACCTCGGGGTATTTGGTGTTATTATAATTACTTATTTGAGAACTAAATAGATTTTTATCAATAGGTCAATAATTGCCTAGTGGATACATTAAAATTATATGTATCCTGGACGTCATAGACTTAGAATCTATGGATCTTTGCTTTACTTCCTGTTCTCGTTGGATTGGGGATTTAGAGTTAGGGTCGCTTATTCGAAGGTCTATCATGTCCCAAATACATATGACTAGTATGCACTAAACAATATATTGAAGTACCTGATAAAGATCATCTTATAATTATCTAATTAGTACATCTACTTAGTTATTTCTTATATCCCCATTTCTCGCGAAGATATCATGGCTGAATTCCATCCCCACGACGACCCGTACTACCCTAACCACGGCAATACTGAATGGCTCGGAGAGGAGCCAGAGAATGATTACTGAATCCCTTTGGATGGTCACCAAGCTGAAGGCTTTGCTGATGGTTCTGACTCCGACCCTGAAGTGGAGAACCTACCCTGATGGCCCTTGTTCCGAATCCTAACCCTCGCCCGGTTTTTCAAGGCCCGACGCCTCCTTGGGTAGAGTGCTTGGAAACCTGGAGCGAAGAACACGACCAACCTAGGCTGTTAAATGGAGACATTCGAATCCTTCAGAATCCGGAGACTACACTATTCAAGGGAACCGTAGCATTGCCAAAAATTTTCCTTACGTTAATGAGATGTAGACCTATTTTCCTCGAACCCTATATTACAAACAATTTACATATGGTAACTCCAAGAAATTCTTAATATATACCAAGTGATTTTAGGAAGGGATCAGGCGAAACAAATCACAAGTTGCATTTGAGTCACTACCACTAAAATTCATTCATAGGGGCTTTGTTATGAATTACATGCAAAATACTTTTAAGTCAGAACATAATACAGACAAGTCTGGCTTGATAACATCTGACTTGTCACTACTATTAGAAACTTATCGTTTGTTCGTCTCTACCAACTTATGACAGGACTATGCCGCCAAAGAAAAAGTCCAGACCCTCCGGAAGCACAGCACCGCCCCCTCCGCAGTTTGATCCCATAATGTTTCAAGCTGCCGTAACAGCAGCCGTGGCGGCAGCAATGTCGCAAATGGGTACAAATGGTTCCGGCGGCTTCGGATCTGGGAATACTAACTCGAATCAGGGGGACAGCACAGGGCGTACTAAGGAGTGTTCTTACAAAGACTTCACGAATGGCAAACCCGATCCTTTCGACGGAAGCGGGGGCGTCATCGCGCTGATGCAATGGTTTGAAAGGACCGAAGCAGTCTTTGAAATTTGTGCTTGTCCCGAAGCAAGCAAGGTCAAGTATGTGGCATTCACCTTCACAAGAAAAGCTCTTACTTGGTGGAACGGCAGAGTTAAGTCGCTTACTCCTGCAGTGGCTAACTCTATAAGCTGGGAGGATCTAAAAGCTTTAATGCTGAAAGAATATTGCCCAAGAGGCGAAGTGCAAAAACTGGAAGAGGAACTCTGGAACCTCAAAATGTCGGGGACGGATCTCGAAGCTTATATCGCCCGATTCAATGACCTAGCACTCCTCTGTCATGCAATGGTCACCCCAGAGGAGAAAAAGGTAGAACGATACCTTTGGGGGCTATCATCCCAGATTCATGATAGTGTATTGGCCTCCAGACCAACTACCTTCGACAGCGCCAAGGAGTTGGCACAACAACTCATCGACCATCGTGCCAGCCATGACACTACGACAACCACGCCAATTTTTGCTGTTCATGCTGCCACAACCCTCACCACGCCAACTCCCATGAAACAATACGCTGGAACCCTTCCGAAATGTAACAAGTGTAGCTTCCATCACACTGGGGCTTGTAGAGAATTGCATTGCATGAACTGCAATAGGAAAGGGCACACTACCCGTTTCTGTAGGGCACCGGTACGACCCATCAACCAGTTCCCCGGCTTTGGAGTAAGCCCAGCCTGTTACAAGTGTGGAGAAACAGGACACTTTAAAAGGAACTACCCAAGTGCAAGAGATGCTAGTGGTGGTGGAAGGGTGCTTGCGATCACCGAAGGAGAGACCACCCCGGAACTGCCCACAAATATCAGTATGTGTTCTAACATCGACGACTAAATTCCAAATTTCTTTATTTGATTAAGTCTAGCATCGATTAAAGCATGCATAGTAGTAATGCCAAGGATTAAACTGAGAGCATAAACAATAAGAAATTCCAAGGCCGTCATGAGACCATTCTATGAATTTACTTCGACTCCGTAATGGGACTGCATCATAGGGATGTAGGTCAAACCTTCGAGAACATACTTCTACTCTATAGGTGAACGGTTGAAATACATCTAGGTTCAATGATAGCCCTGACTAGGAACTCTAGTTCATTAAGAAGGATTACTAAGAATGTTATTTGTTATGATTTCCTCACTTATACATTCCCCAGTTATATATAACGAATACCTGGTAGATAATAGAATGTGAGAATTCTGACTTAGTTTCTTTTCCTCGTTGGGATGTGAAACTGAAGTAGAATCACACATTTTACTATCCGCCCAGTATTGGTTATATCATAATGTGTATAAGGTAAGTTTTCATGTATAATAACTCATCTCTTAGTCAGAATCAAAATAATGTAGAGCCGACCTTAGTCATTCACAAACTCCTTGCCTGATTTCAAATTTCGGGACGAAATTCCCTCTAACGGGGGGATGATGTGACAACCGTCAAATTCTGGTCAATTCAAAGTCAAATAAAGTCAACAAGTCAAACCGGTCAACTCAATTTGCCCGTAGGTACTAGAGTTTAAGTTATGTAATTTCTAAACAACTCTCTATTCTAATGAGAGATCATAAATCGAAAAGTGCGTACATCTAGATCTCCTTAACCTAAAACTGTGGTACGTGGCGAGCCAAACCGATAAAACAATGTTCTACTCATCGGGAGTATGCAAGATCCTTAAACAAGGCTTAACGGGGCTTATAGACCTTGCATTTCGAAGCCAAACACTCACATTCATCACACACGAAACCGCTCTCAATCGTTTTCACTCTATCTCTTTGTACGAGAAATCTCTCCAAGAATGTAAAATCTCTCCCAAATCTCTCTAAGTATGAGAAATGTCTCCCAAATATCTCTTTGTATGAGAAATCTCTCCAAGAATGTCAAATCTCTCCCAAATCTCTCTAAGTATGAGAAATCTCTCCCAAATATCTCTTTGTATGAGAAATCTCTCCCAAATATCTCTTTGTATGAGAAATCTCTCCAAGAATGTCAAATCTCTCCCAAGTCTCTCTAAGTATGTGAAATCTCTCCCAAATATCTCTTTGTATGAGAAATCTCTCCAAGAATGTCAAATCTCTCCCAAATCTCCCTAAGTATGTGAAATCTCTCCCAAATATCTCTTTGTATGAGAAATGTCTCCAAGAATGTCAAATCTCTCCCAAATCTCTCTAAGTATGTGAAATCTCTCCCAAATATCTCTTTGTATGAGAAATCTCTCCAAGAATGTCAAATCTCTCCCAAATCTCTCTAAGTATGTGAAATCTCTCCCAAATATCTCTCTGTATGTGAAATCTCTCCCAAATATCTCTCTATATGTGAAATCTCTCCAAGAATGTCAAATCTCTCCCAAATCTCTCTAGGTTTGTGAAATCTCTCCCAAATATCTCTTTGTATGTGAAATCTCTCCAAGAATGTCAAATCTCTCCCAAATCTCTCTGAGTATGTGGAATCTCTCTCAAATCTCTCTCGAAATCTCTCCCAACTTTCTATAATCACTCGGGGCATTCCGACCCTCGAATTTGGCGAAAACAGCCCAAAAGCGGAAGCCTACGCGAAAAACGGGCTTGAGGAAGCGAAACCCCTCTTAGGACCCGAAAGTCCTCTTAGGAACCGAAACCCCTCTTAGGAATCGAAAGTCCCCTTAGGAACCGAACCCTCCTGATGAAGAAGGCTGCTGAACCGAACCGAACCTCACTCAAAGAACCGAACCGAACCTTCGCTTCTGATCCTTCGGACCGAGCCTTCGGATGAGCCCCTCGCCTTCGCCTTCTTCTTCTGGTTCGCACTTCGTTTCCGGCTCAGCACCAGCAAGGACCGAACCTCGGCCTAGGGACTGAACCTCGGCCTAGGACCGAGAGGTCTCGCTGGGAACGCTTTTTCTCCCGGTTGTCGACTAAATTCGCATTTTAGGCCTGTTTTTAATTATTTTAACACGGGATTTTCACCCAAAACTTTATTTTAACATATAAAGACCCTTAACTATTAATTAATCACATTTTTAAGGATAAAACCTTATCCAAAAGAGAGTGGATGAAGTACAAAGGTAGAGTGTTGACTTTACTTATTTCTATGACACAAGCAACTACTCCCATACCCACTCCATGTCACTATTCACCACCAGCCCATCCCTAGTCACTTCATAGGTCCTTTCTCACTATTTTCAACTATTCCCACGTTCTTAGGGCTGGAACATCCATCCTCTCTCCTCACACTTTAATCATTCTCTCATTTTTATCAAGAATCACACTCCAAACTCTCTCATCTTTTTCTCTCTAATTCGAGAATTTCAAGGCATACTCCAAGACTCTTCTCCTACAATTAGTAAGTATCATCATCTTTCTTATGATTATTACACATCCTCCTACTCAAAAATCAAAGATTGCTTACACAAACATCATCACATTCTTGTTAGATCTTCGAATCTTCAAGTGATTCTTCAAGTGTTCTTGGGTTGAACACTTCTCTTCTTCAACACTTACCTACTGAAATCACTCAAGGTGAGTTCATACCCCTACATTTTCATGTTTTCTCAAGTTTTTAGGGGGGGAATACAAGTTAAAACACCAAGAACATAACTAAACTTTTCTAACAGCCTTCATCAGAAAAGTTCAACTCCATTCACGGACTGTTTTGGACATCTTAAACATTTTAGTTTTCAATAGGTGCATGTAGTTCCACTTCTTAGCTTTAAAATGACTAATTGGTCTCCATACGATTTTTCTACAATTTATGGTGATTTTTACAAAACCGCCTATCATTTCAAACATCAATCCGGACCAGTCTGTGATTATGGACTTTTTCACACAAGTAAGAGGTCATTAAAAATTATAATAAAAATTATGAACAAACTAGACTCATTTTCCAAACTCTCAGAAGTTACAGAACTTGATTTGGACATCTTATGATTTTTCTACAAATTTTCCAATAATAGTTACAGAAAACGTTATTAACAGAAAAACACTATAAATTTCATTTCACCTTGTAACATGTTGAGCAAGGCATACATCATTATGTGATTATGTGTTGTTGCAATATATGACAATTTTGTATTCTTATATAGACATACATTAGAAAACAAATGGATTTTTACCTCCACAAGTATGGCAAATATATAAATGATATTACAAGGCTATATCCATTAAAATATAAACATGGGTAAATTATGACAAGTAAGGCTTATGCTCACTACCCACACAAATATTTAATAAACTATAATAGGTATAGTTTAGGGTTACTTTACATAACAAACACATGATTAAAGGTTTTACACATACAAAAGAGTTATTACCACTATGGATAATTATGATAAACTATAGTAAGTGTAGTTGAGCCATTATACCCCCACAAACGAACACGCTAGTTATAATCGGTATAGTTATGGCATATATATATATATATATATATATATATATATATATATATATATATATATATATATTACAAACAAAGTGATAAACTATAATAGGTATAGTTTATGTTTCATCTACACTATGAACTTAATTACAAGAAAGAAATTCACCATCACCACCACTTTTGATAAGCTATAATATGCATAGTTCATGTTCACTACCACTATCACTATTTGATGAACTATGATATGTATAGGTTATATTCCCCATCACCACCACTTTTGGTAAACTATAATATGCATAGTTCATGTTCACTAGTCACTATCACTATCTGATGAACTATGATATGTATAGTTTATGTTCACAGTCACTATTACTATTTCGTACACTACACTAGGGTTTGGTTCCGGTTTTTGGATTTAAGTCCACATTAAATTTTCGCATTGTTAGACTTCAACTATAATCGTTGAGCGTATATGCTTGAGTCATACAAGAATTTAGTCTGGATTGGCTTAGAATTGATGGTGCCCGCCTCATCTCCTGTTCCTCGTTGGGTTGTGGACCTAGGGCAGACCCACTATATTCAACGTTTTATCTAACTTAAATCTTATATAACTTATATACGCTGGACGATTATAGGGGAAATCTACGGGTCAATCTAGGGTTCATTAACACATCATATAGGAATATTCTGTTTACACTTAACTAAGAAAATATCGGATTTTCTGGAAATCAAACTCTATCGATTTTACAAGGAAAACGGTTTCTACTCCAAACAAAACTCTTATGAACTCACCAACTTAATTGTTGACACTCTTTCAAAACTACTTGTATTCTCAGGAAATCAGTGAAACAGGAAAACTTCAGCGTTTTGAGGATGGGACGTTAAACCGTCAACAATTTATTTTTGTCATCATAATGTAATTGATTTTGAAACATGTAAACATATACTTTGGTGTAAAATTTTCAATTATATTTATGATGGTTGTGTTTACTTTGAGCATTATTATACACGTTGTTGTGATACTGTACATGAAGTCCTCCACTCCCGGACGTTTCCGCCATCCTTGGTTTGGGGGTGTGACATAAATCAAGTTAGAAGTTAAATTACAATGTGACAACCTGAAATTTATCCTGTCATTTTAACCTCTTCTTCCGTTAATAAAACTCGCTTTATTAAATTGTTCCGTAACCTTTTGGATTAGGGTAATTAAATTGGGACTTTTATTATGACTTCATGAGTGCCCAAGTGATTTAGAAACACATGAAACACCCTCAATATCCCCTTGAAAATTTTTAGTTACAATCAAGTCAAATTACGATCATTTAATCGGGTACGACCATAAGCCCCATTTAACGTCGGTATCGGGTAGATTTCCTCTGGGCCACAAACTCAACCCCTATATAAGGGATTGAGTGGTCACGTTTAAGCCTTTCCCACTCTTAACACCCTCTCTCTACAAAGCCAATTTTGATCCAAAAACGCCTCTTTCAAGCTCCAAACTAGTAAGTGATTTATCCTAACTTGCTGTTTAGCTCATTTAACATGCAAATCCGTGTTTAAATCATCCAATAGCCTCAAAGTTATGTGTTTATGGCCCAAGAACACTCTTGGACCGCAAACACCCATAAGTGGGGTTTTGAAGCCCTAAAACCCTTCCAAATCACTCCTAGGGCTTAGATATGACTTGTGGACTTGCATGTACGATCCTAGAACCCGAAAATCATATCATATGGAGAGTTAACATGAATTTACGGCCCAAGAACACTCTTGGACCGTAAACCCCTCTTCATGGGTTGTGAACACCATTTAATGTGTTAAATTTTCCCTTAAGCACCTCTTATGGCTTGGGTAAATGTCTAGAATCAACCACCATTGAAGTAGGGACATTAAACATCAAGGAAACTATGGAATTAGGAGTTTATGACCGTAAACCCCCCAAGGATTGGTCCATGGGCCGTAAACTCCCTTAAGGAGGCCAAATGATGCCCTAACTTCCCCATATGGCTTGGAATAATGCATAGAACCTTGTATTCTTCCATTTAAGACCTTAAATCATGAATTGAAGGACCAAGTGAGAGTTTACGGCCATAAACTATATCTTTACAGCCGTGAACTCCCTTAAATGGTTCATTTGGAGCCATAATCCCTTCCTATGCCCTAGAATTGAACCTAGCCTAATTCCACAAGTGATATAAGACCTTTGAGTGTCCAAAACATACCACCCATGAGTTTACAGCCGTAACCTCATGGAGATATGGTCTTAGGGCCGAAATCTCCATAACAAGTTTACTCTTGAAGAGTAAACTCCCTAACTAGGCCATACACCCCCTTATTGCAACCCAATAGCCTCCTAGCACTTAACCAAAGTGTTTTTCCGCACATTAGGATGCTTATACGTGTTTAATTAGTATTATAATCACTAATTGTATGTAAACATATGTCATCATATGTTACTAGGTCATTAAGTGTGTTCAAGTCTTTACTTGACACCGGGCACCCAACCGACACCTCCATCCGATCCACTTACAGCAGGTGAGTTCATACCCCTAAATTAACCTTTTAAATGATTTTAACTGCTTTTATAGGGGGAATACAAGTTGAATTGTACAGTTATTAGATAAATCACATGTGATTAATAACTGTATAACAAAATAGATTTTTGCATGTTAAACTGTTTACCCAGCTTAAGATTTCCAAATCATGTATTCGAATCTTGTTAAAGTATGAATATCCCTTTTTAGATAATTAAAGGTTACCCAAAGTTTTTCAAAGTTTGTTTACTTAAGGGACATCCATTCGTAATTTCTTATTAATGGTTTTCTTTACTTAAACTGTATTATAGAAATCATTTTCAAAGCTGTTTATGAAAGTTTTTTTTCAAAGATTCCAAAGGTTTTCAAAACTTGCTTTACAAAATGACATCAAGTCGTAAATTTCTTATGTGTAAAAGTTTTCCAAAGGTTTTACCGAAGTTTTCTTCTATGCTTCTATTTCGTTAAATGCATGCCCATACTTGTATAGTTATATAAATAATGTTTAAAGGACTTAGGAAGGCTAGTTCGCCCTATTTCCTTTTCCTCGTTGGGATGTGGTCTGGTGGGTATCGGATATCCGTCCGAAGGTTGTTTAAACATTAATTATATATCATGTATACATGTATAGACATAAAGGTTTCCATCGACCAGTTCACTTCCCTTGGGTAGCAAGGACATCCTTCCATTCGTCATTCATATACCTGAAACATTAGTAGCTATTATAGGAATAGTTAGGAGATTCTAATTACCCTTTCCAGTACGGAGAATTCCAAAGGAGTCAGTTCATTCGTGAGTCTATATCATTATTCCAATACTTATAATAGAATTCGAAATACGAGATGCATCTTCAGGATACGGATTTCCCCATTGTCATGTGGGTAACCAGAGTCTCTTGGAGTGAGAGCGGGCATTGTGTGTATAGATCTATACAGGACAGACAATCCCACACCCTGACTGGTAGCTACAGTCCCCGGCCGACCAAGCCAAGGGGTGACAAATGTCACATTTATTCCGATGCTTATAGGGCGTCAAGTACTCTATTGTGACAACCCGATGTTTCAACTCTATGTAAACGACCTAAAAAGTCAAGTATTGTAACCACGTTTGTTATAATGAAATTAACTTCGAAAATAAAATATCCAAAAATCACTAATTAAATTACCTATTATGTTAGATGTCAATAAACCGTGATCGTACGTAAAAAGAACGCCCAAATCTGACATCGTATAAGGAAGTTATGAATTTTCCAAGTTCGGCTTAGCAACGGACAGCTAAAAACTTGAAACAGAGATCGAGCAACTTCTGACCGGAATGAACTAAATGAGAATCGAAGGTCTCGACAATGGTTTTTCAACGGTAAAAAGTCTGGCAAAAACAGACGTCAGATAATGAAGTTATGAATTTTTAAAGAAATTTTCTTACTGCGACCTTTTAAAAACAAATAATAAAAATAAATTCAAATTTTGCTGACGGAATCTAAACTAAAGTTGTAGAGTATAGTCTCACCTACGCGTGGATATAAAGAACGTCAAAAATGGAGTTCGTATGAAGAAGATATGAATTTTTGAAGTTTATTAAATATTAAAAATATAAATTTTAATGAAAACTTCGGTATTATCCGAAGGCTAAGTCACGCCCGAGTACGCCCAGCGTACTCAAGGCCTTGGCCTCGGATCGTCCACGTTGTACCCTATGCGAAGCTACGTCAAGTCCCATCCGGGGGTCCGAGGCAGTCGAGGATGCGCGCTTGCGTGACGCACGGGTACGCCCAACGTACGCCTGTACGCCCCGCGTACGGAGGCGGTTCACACCCCCTATAAATGGGATGCGAGGGTTCCGAAGAAAAGGGCCATTCTCTCTCATCTCTCTTACGTTTTTGCCTCGTTTTCTGTGTCCGTGCTATCCCGAAGTCCCGGTCACATTGCTCAAGTCCCGAGGGTCGTTTGTGCTCCCGAGAATCCCGAGAAAATTCGCTTTCTCGAGTCGAAATTCTGTCCGGTTTTCATCCCGCCTTCTCCGATCTTTCAAGTGAGTTCATACCCCTATAATTCACACTTTTAAACACTTTATAAGTACTTATATATGCTTTTAAGGGGGGGGGGGGGATACAAGTAAAACACTCGATTATTATTGTGTGTTATATAAAGTTTCATTATTCACTTTTTATCAACGGAATCATATGTGATTTATAACTATTATAGGGAAAACTTTCATATGCAAATTATACCACGATAACATCTTATCTTTTGAAATAAGAAATGATTTATGTATCTATGTAAATCAGACACTCTGCTTATACTATATTTATGTGTGTCGGTTTTGGCACTACAAAAACTATACTTTTCATAACAAGTGAACATTTTCACTAGGAATTACTATTCTAACGAAACGCACTTTTAGAAAACTATAATAGGTATAGTTTTACGAGAATACTACGAACTTTTACATACATGGAAATACTATTTCAAGAAGTTACTTTCATATACAATTACAAACGAACATTTTCACACGTAAATATGTTTTATACTAAGTTTTGTGAGACATTAAACTTCACGTACGCTCGAGTACACATTTCAAGTCCTGTATTATATACCAGAATCCCTTGGAGGGGAGCATGGTGTTTTTGTATAGATCTATATGGGATTGACAACCCCGCACCCTGATTGTTAGCTACAGTACACCATTTGGGGTGACAAACGTCAGAACATTCCAACGCTTGAAGAACGTTGTGTATAGGCATTCCTTGTCAATAGCATCGTTATAAAACTCACATAGAGTATTAAAAACACATTGATTTACGGGGGTTTTCAGATGTAATGGAGGTTTTATACGGAAATAAATTCATTTACTTTATGCATGAAAAACCCAGTTGTGATATAAGTTTGGAACTTCTAACCACTACTCATAGATGGGAAAACATCAACTTTTTAACATATATTGGTCTTGATTTAAGGCTATGCTTATACCAATAGGAAATATGAGATTTTCTAGAGACTAACAAACAAAATCAAACCATTTCATTCTCATACAAATACTATCATTAAATGCTTATGAAACTCACCAGCTTAAATGCTGATCTACTCTTTCAAAACTACTTGTATGTCCCAGGGACTTAGTAATTACAGGTATTAAACATCTTTTGAAGAAAGAACGCTGCGACACTAGTTTAAATTCATATTTTGGCATCATATTGTAATTGGTTTTGAACATGTACTCTTTTAAACAATGTAAACTTTCAATTATATATATGATGGTTATATTGCTTTCTTTACTATGTATTCATTTGTTACGTTACCACATGAAGTCATCCGCCCCCGAACGTTTCCGCCGTTCCGGTTTGGGGGTGTGACAGATTGATATCAGAGCAATGTTTATAGTGAACTAAGTATATCGAACTTCATAAGATATACAAACTATAAATGCTTAGGGACTCAAAGTCTCTGACAAAAGGTTCTCACACCTAAAATCCTTATTTCATTTAAAATAGATTACTATTGATCATGAAAAATACAAAATACATGCATACAACAACATATTTTCATGATGAGAACTATACAAAAAGTATTATGACGAGTTGGACACTACGATTAGTTCTCGAGATATGTAATCAAATTTGGGACAAATATAGCCTGATCAACTATATTTATCCGAAATTAGACTAACGTATATCGAGGAATGATTGTAGTGAGCAACAAGTCAAAACTTACCAAAATGACACTAGTATCAAACGTACAATTTAAATACTATATGAGTATTTGGTGCATACAATAGATTAATTAGTGTTACATGTTCTCAAGTTTTGGTTAAATCTTATAACCCTATTCTCGTATAGTCAAATGGCTGGATTTCACCCACAAGGGGACCCCTACTACCCGATCCAGGGCAACGGAGGATGGGTAGAGGAGGATCCGGAAGAGGACGAAGAACCCATCGAGTTGGAAGAAGGGGACGACTCTGGTACAGAATCGGAACCAGAAGTAGTCGACCCTCCAGCCATTAGGAGGAACTTCCAGGGACCGACTCCCGTTTGGGGAAGCCACCTCCACCATTGGAGCCAACAACAAGGGATACGCTCTCCGTATGGTATGTGTCGAAACTTCTACGACATCAGGGACGGAGGTTCAGCCGACCGAGCACTTCCGGTCATGGTAGGTAAACTGGCCAACCAGTCCTATCAATCGGGGGTCCAAGCAAATCGAATCCGCAAAGTTAACGTGGAAGTACAAGTTCACACTGCCGACATCTGTCGTCTGGATATGTTGCATAATGACACCCACCTCTGTGCCGATGCATTCCAAACACAAATAAATGCAGCCCTCACAGAGTTGAGGGAACAACAAGCCGCCTTCGATAGGCATCTTATGGAATCAAAGCAATCGGATGCGGAGTCAAGCTCCAAGCGCAACATACGTCGCAAGTAGTACTTGCGAAAACCTCAAATTTTGTTATAAGTTAGGACCTCGGCTAAAAGTTTTTACTTTCTTAAAATTATTGTAATCGGAGACCCTTTTAAGGGTCAAATTTTCGTGATCATTGTATCATCTATTATATTAATATAATTCGCACGCTATTATTATGACGTTGAGTATCTCGTTCAATCTTTAAAATATTATGGAAAAACCATACGCTTGTTCATATATTCGGATTTACGAATAACCTTCGTTCTTTTATCTTTGAGACTCATAATATCATCTGTTGTTGAACTATAGCGATTTAGTTCATGAGACACATACATTTTCTATACTATGGACTTCTTACCCTTGTCTTTTCAATCTTTAGTTGAAGGATGCCTCCGCATAAAAATCTGAGACGAAACAACGGTGGGGAAGCACCGATACCACCACCACCTCCACCTCCTCAATTTGATGTTGTCATGTTCCAGGCAGCAGTCACCGCAGCTGTAGTAGCTGCCATGTCACAGATCAATACCCCTGCTACTACTGGTTCAGGAGTTGGGATACATCCTTCAAACCATGGCGATAGTCATGGGCAACCATGGGAGTGCACCTATAAAGATTTTACGAATAGTAAGCCCCAGATGTTTAATGGAACGGGTGGTGTGATGATTTTAAGGCAGTGGATTGAAAGGATGGAATCAGTCTTTGAATCTGATCTTGCCCCGAACACAGCAAAGTCAAGTTTGCAACTTACACACTTACTGATAGGGCTTTAACTTGGTGGAATGGCCACGTTAAGGTACTTACCCTGATAGTGGCAAACTCAATAAGCTGGGAGAGCTTGAAAATCCTGCTGATGAGGGAGTACTGTCCACGAGGAGAGATTCAAAAACTCGAGCACAAACTCTGGACTCTGGGAATGATTAGTACCGACATAGCAACTTATACCAACAGATTCTTTGCCCAGATATGATTGCTCCCGAGAGCAAGAAAATAGAGCGATACATTTGGGGATTGTCGCCCCAAATTCAGTCAAGCGTGTTAGCTTTAAAACCTGACACTTTTGAAAGTGCCAAAGAGCTGGCACAATCGCTTATTGATCACGGAAATCATCAAAACTCAACAACTTCTACACTAGAACCACAAAAGGGAAATAACAATAACAACAACAACAAGAAGAAGAGAGGGTGGAATAAGGGGAAGGGTGGGTCTTCCCAAGAATCCTCGAAGAAACAACAACTGGTTGCCGTAAACGCTGCGACTGTACCTACTATCGTTCCTACAAATCTCTACCCAACAAAGCCTTATGTGGGCAACCTCCCAAAGTGCACCAAATGCAATTACCACCACCACGGACTTTGTCGGGAAATGCAGTGCTCCAACTGCAACAGAAAGGGACACAATGTCCGTTTCTGCAAGGCTCCCATAAAGCCTATCACTCAAGTTCCCAATACTGGTGTAGGCCAAGCATGCTACGGTTGTGGCATGGTGGGCCACTACAAAAGAAACTGCCCAAAGGCAGCGAATACCGGCGGAGTGGGATGAGTATTAGTTATTGGTCACGAGGAAGCCATAGCTGATCCTACAGTAGTTGCTGGTACGTTTCTTCTCGATAATTCATATGCATGCATCCTATTCGATAGTGGAGCAGAGAGAAGCTTCGTGAGCAAAAACTTTATTCACTTACTTAAACATAAACCTAGCATGTTAGAAGAATCATTCACTGTAGAAATGGCAAATGGAAAAACGGAAAACACTAACTACATATACATGGGTTGTACATTAACTTTAGACGGTCACTCTTTCCCAATCAACCTCATGCCAGTCCAAATCAAAAGTTTCGACGTCATAGTTGGCATGGATTGGTTAAGTCCTCTTCACGCCGACATCATGTGCTTTGAAAAAGCCGTTCGTCTAAATCTCCCTAACAATGAAACATTAGTGATTTACGGCGACAAATAAAGTACAAACCTTCGCATCATTTCGTGCATCCAAGCTCGAAAGTGTTTGCGGAAGGATTATCAGGCATTTCTTGCACACATCGTCGATACAAGTCGGGAAGTAAAGGATATTAACAATATTCCAGAGGTACGTGACTTCCCCGATATCTTTCCAGAAGAACTACCAGGATTACCACCACAACGCCAAGTCGAGTTCGGAATCGATTTAGTTCCAGGGGCTACACCTGTAGCAAAATCGCCTTATCGTCTGGCACTAGCAGAGATGCAAGAACTTTCCAGTCAGCTTAATGAACTCCACCAAAAAGGATTCATTAGACCAAGTTTCTCACCTTGGGGAGCACCGGTCTTGTTTGTGAAGAAGAAAGACGGATCGTTCCGGATGTGCATCGACTACCGAGAACTGAACAAACTCACTGTCAAAAATCATTACCCTCTGCCCCGCATTGACGACCTATTTGATCAACTTCAAGGAGCGAGCTACTTCTCAAAGATAGATCTACGGTCCGGATATCACCAATTACGAGTGCTAGAGGAAGACGTTCCCAAGACAGCCTTCCGAACCCGTTATGGACACTATGAATTTGTAGTGATGTCGTTCGGATTAACCAACGCACCAGCAGTATTCATGGACCTAATGAATAGAGTGTGTCGTCCTTACTTGGATCAGTTCGTCATCGTATTCATCGATGATACACTTATCTACTCCCGAAGTAAGGAAGAACATAGTCAGCACCTACGAAGAGTCTTAGAAACACTACGATCGGAGAAGCTCTATGCGAAGTTCTCTAAATGTGAATTTTGGATTCGAAGAGTCGAATTTTTGGGCCACATTGTTAGCGAAAAAGGGATACATGTGGACCCCTCCAAAATTAAGGCCATTAAGAACTGGTCGGCACCAAAGACACCTACAGAGATTCGTCAATTTCTAGGTCTAGCCGGCTACTATCGCAGATTCATAAAGAACTTCTCTAGCATTGCGAAACCTCTTACTACATTAACCCAGAAAGGCGTGGTCTTTGACTGGGAAGCAAAACAAGAGAAGGCGTTCCAAACACTGAAACAAGCCTTGTGCACCGCACCGATACTATCCCTCCCTGAAGGGATAGAAGATTTTGTAGTGTATTGCGATGCATCAAATCAAGGGCTTGGTTGTGTTCTTATGCAACGAGGGAAGGTTATTGCTTATACCCCCCATCAGCTTAAGACACACGAAGTAGACTATACAACACACGATCTTGAGTTAGGAGCAGTGGTATTTGCTTTAAAGATCTGGAGACACTACCTGTACAGAACGAAGAGTACTATTTACACCGACCACAAGAGCCTTCAACACATTTTCGATCAGAAGGAGCTCAACACGCGACAACGACGATGGGTCGAGTTACTCAATGATTACGAATGTGAGATTCGTTATCATCCTGGCAAGGCCAATGTAGTAGCTGACGCCCTCAGTCGAAAAGAATACACTGTTCGGAGAGTCAAATCTCTGAATATGACCATCCATTCCCACTTGTCCATGCAAATTAAGGAGGCTCAACTGGAAGCTTTACAACCCGAACATGTGACGGGTGAATCGATGAGAGGAATGGAAAAGAATATAGAAATCAAGGGTGGCGGAGCCTATTATCTCATGGACTGTGTCTGGACACCGAGACATGGTGGTTCCAGGGATGTGGTCATGACTGAAGCACATAACACGAGGTATTCCGTTCACCCAGGTTTAGATAAAATGTATCTGGATCTTAAGAAACTGTACTGGTGGCCTAACATGAAAGCAGAGATTGCTACCTTCGTATGTAAATGTCTTACTTGCGCTAAGGTTAAGGTCGAGTACCAGAAACCTTCAGGATTACTACAACAACCAGAGATACCGGAATGGAAATGGGAATGTATTACTATGGATTTCATAACCAAGTTGCCCAAGACAACGGGTGGACTTGATACCATATGGGTCATCGTTGACAGATTGACCAAATCCGCACATTTTCTACCAATCAAGGAGACTGACAAGATGGAAAGGCTTACAAGAACTTACATAAGGGAAATAATGCGATTTCATGGAGTTCCGATGTCCATTATCTCCGATAGAGATAGTAGATTTACATCAAGGTTCTGACAGTCACTACAAAGTTCCCTAGGGACTAGACTAGACATGAGTACAGCCTACCATCCACAAACAGACGGGCAAAGTGAGAGAACGATACAAACTTTGGAAGATATGCTGAGAGCCTGTGTCATTGAATTTGGAAGGGCATGGGATATCCATTTACCCCTTGTCGAATTTTCATACGACAATAGTTATCATACGAGCATAAAGGCTGCTCCATTTGAAGCCCTCTATGGCCGTAAGTGCAGGTCCCCTCTGTGCTGGATTGAAGTTGGCGACACACAATTAGCTAAAGGACGAGATACTGAAAACACTCTCACCGGTCCAGAAATCATACGAGAAACGACAGAGAAGATCGTTCAGATTCGTGAACGGTTGAAAGCATCTAGAGACCGACAGAAAAGCTACGCTGACCAACGGAGAAAACCTTTGGAATTCCAAGTAGGAGACCGCGTTCTATTGAATGTCTCACCATGAAAAGGCTTAATATGCTTTGGAAAGCGTGTAAAGCTAAATCCAAGGTACATAGGGCCTTTCGAGATTCTCGTTAGAATCGGCCTTGTAGCTTACAAACTTAATCTACCACGTGAACTTAGTAACATACACCCAACCTTCCACGTATCGAACTTGAAAAAGTGTCTGTCCGATGAGACTCTTGTCATCCCACTCGACGAGATCGAGATCAACGAGAGCCTCAACTTCGTGGAAGAACCGGTAGAAATCATGGACCGAGAGGTCAAACAAACGAAACAAAGCCGCATACCCATCGTGAAAGTCTGTTGGAACGCCAAGCGAGGACCTGAATTCACATGGGAACGCGAAGATCAGATGAAACAAAAGTACCCACATCTTTTTCTTTGATCCACTTGTATCTTTCTTACTTTAAATTTCGGGACGAAATTCCCTCTAATAGGGGGATGATGTGACAACCCGATGTTTCAACTCTATGTAACCGACCTAAAATGTCAAGTATTGTAACCACGTTTGTTATAATGAAATTAAATTCGAAAATAAAATATCCAAAAATCACTAATTAAATTACCTATTATGTTAGATGTCAATAAATTGTGATCGTACGTAAAAAGAACGCGCAAATTTGACTTCGTATAAGGAAGTTATGAATTTTCCAAGTTCGGCTTAGCAACGGACAGCTAAAAACTTGAAACAGAGATCGAGCAACTTCTGACCGGAATGAACTAAATGAGAATCGAAGGTCTCGACAATGGTTTTTCAACGGTAAAAAGTCTGGCAAAAACAGACGTCAGATAATGAAGTTATGAATTTTTAAAGAAATTTTCTTACTGCGACCTTTTAAAAACAAATAATAAAAATAAATTCAAATTTTGCTGACGGAATCTAAACTAAAGTTGTAGAGTATAGTCTCACCTACGCGTGGATATAAAGAACGTCAAAAATGGAGTTCGTATGAAGAAGATATGAATTTTTGAAGTTTATTAAATATTAAAAATATAAATTTTAATGAAAACTTCGGTATTATCCGAAGGCTAAGTCACGCCCGAGTACGCCCAGCGTACTCAAGGCCTTGGCCTCGGATCGTCCACGTTGTACCCTATGCGAAGCTACGTCAAGTCCCATCCGGGGGTCCGAGGCAGTCGAGGATGCGCGCTTGCGTGACGCACGGGTACGCCCAACGTACGCCTGTACGCCCCGCGTACGGAGGCGGTTCACACCCCCTATAAATGGGATGCGAGGGTTCCGAAGAAAAGGGCCATTCTCTCTCATCTCTCTTACGTTTTTGCCTCGTTTTTTGTGCCCGTTCTATCCCGAAGTCCCGGTCACATTGCTCAAGTCCCGAGGGTCGTTTGTGCTCCCGAGAATCCCGAGAAAATCCGCTTTCTCGAGTCGAAATTTTGTCCGGTTTTCATCCCGCCTTCTCCGATCTTTCAAGTGAGTTCATATCCCTATAATTCACACTTTTAAACATTTTATAAGTACTTTTATATGCATTTAAGGGGGGGGGGATACAAGTAAAACACTCGATTATTATTGTGTGTCATATAAAGTTTCATTATTCGCTTTTTATCAACGGAATCATATGTGATTTATAACTATTATAGGGAAAACTTTCATATGCAAATTATACCATGATAGCATCTTATCTTTTGAAATAAGAAATGATTTATGTATCTATGTAAATCAGACACTTTGCTTATACTATATTTATGTGTTGTGGTTTTGGCACTACAAAAACTATACTTTTCATAACAAGTGAACATTTTCACTAGGAATTACTATACTAACGAAACACACTTTTAGAAAACTATAATAGGTATAGTTTTACGAGAATACTACGAACTTTTACATACATGGAAATACTATTTCAAGAAGTTACTTTCATATACAAGAACAAACGAACATTTTCACACGTAAATCTGTTTTATACTAAGTTTTGTGAGACATTAAACTTCACGTACGCTCGAGTACACATTTCAAGTCCTGTATTATATACCAGAATCCCTTGGAGGGGGAGCATGGTGTTTGTGTATAGATCTATACGGGATTGACAACCCCGAACCCTGACTGTTAGCTACAGTACACCATTTGGGATGACAAACGTCAGAACATTCAAACGCTTGAAGAATGTTGTGTATAGGCATTCCTTGTCAATAGCATGGTTATAAAACTCACATAGAGTATTAAAAATACATTGATTTACGGGGGTTTTCAGATGTAATGGAGGTTTTATACGAAAATAAATTCATTTACTTTATGCATGAAAAACCCAATTGTGATATAAGTTTGGAACTTCTAACCACTACTCATAGATGGGAAAACATCAACTTTTTAACATATATTGGTCTTGATTTAAGGCTACGCTTATACCAGTACGAAATATGGGATTTTCTAGAGACTAACAAACAAAATCAAACCATTTCATTTTCATAAAAATACTATCATTAAATGCTTATGAAACTCACCAGCTTAAATGCTGATCTACTCTTTCAAAACTACTTGTATGTCCTAGGGACTCAGTAATTACAGGTACTAAATAGCTTTTGAAGAAGGAACGCTGCGGCACTAGTTTAAATTCATATTTTGGCATCATATTGTAATTGGTTTTGAACATGTACTCTTTTAAACAATGTAAACTTTCAATTATATATATGATGGTTATATTTCTCTCTTTACTATGTATTCATTTGTTACATTACCACATGAAGTCATCCGCCCCCGAACGTTTCCGCCGTTCCAGTTTGGGGGTGTGACATCTATTGTCAATCAGTATGGTTACGAGTATCTCCATGTTTACGTTATAATTCATGGACATAAGGTAACGAGAATTAACACGGTATTTTAGAAACAACCCACTTAGGATTACCGGATGTTTTAGACTTTGCTAGCTGTGTCCTTCATTCGATACTGTCTGGAGTCTGTATTACCTTGTTTTAGACTTTGCTCGCTGTATCGTTCATTTGATGCTGTCTGGAGTCTGTGTTTCCTTGTTTTAGACTTTGCTAGCTGTGTCGTTCATTCGATACTGTCTGGAGTCTGTATTTCCTTGTTTTAGACTTTGCTAGCTGTGTCGTTCATTCGATATTGTCTGGAGTCTGTGCCTCCTTTTGGTAGACTGAGCCAGGCGTATCATTCATTCGATACTCTCCTGGAGTCTATGATTTCTTTCGCCTTAGTCAGCAGTATTACTGTTGAGGCATATGTTAGTTTCCCTAGTATTTTTACTAGTGATATTCGCATATTTTCTTTAAAGTCAATACCGTATTTTGGTAATGATAGTATTTTGGGGAAAATTGCTTCTCAAAACATAAGCCTGTCGGGTCTTGGTGGAAGACTGCTTTTATTTAGAAAATATAGGATTTTCTGGAAAGGACGCTAATACGCCGTAGATTCTAAACTACTATCTTTCATAAAGTTATTCTGAATAAAAATGCGTATTTATACAAATGACACTAAATACTTATGAACTCACCAGAATTATAAAATGTTGATACTCGCTTTCAAAATGACTTGTATTCTCAGGTCAGCGATAGACAGGTACATCCCGGGAGCTTTTGTGAAGACAACCTAGTACCGTGCTGCATCTATATTATTCCTTGTATTACTTTGATGTTGCTATGAAATGTAAACTATGTAAAATTATTACTATTAGTGCAATGGTTGTTGTACTTTGATTACTATACTGCATATGTTGTGATACTTGGCATGACGTCATCTACCCCAGAACGTTTCCGCCGTTCCGGTTTTCGGGTGTGACATATAAGGAGGAAACGTACCCTACATCAAAACGAAACAATGTACTGGCGTAACATTTACCCACAATGTCTCATGTTCACCTCTTCTTCAACACGTCTTCTGTACATTGGAACTTCCACCGATTATCCTTCTCTTCCAACCAATTTCCTCCCCAACAGGAACTGTTGACCACATAATCCACAAAAAAAACGTTACGTAATTTTGCGGCCTCTTAAATCAATTTTGCAAGGTTCCCATGACACCACGTAACCTGTCTTTCAAAGGATGCCATAGAAATCCAAAATTGATTGACACCGCTTCATGTTCCTGTTGTATCTATTTATTATCGAGGATTTTTAATTTGAGCGAAGTGTTGAGATGGGTTTGGATCCGATAGACCGCAAAGAACAGACACAACTTTTATTTGAGACATTGGTTAGATTCAGAATTTGTCGATTCCGGCCTATAAAATGCAGACGCATGCATCTCAATATTTGGTTCTATTTGTTCCCTACGCTCTTGTTCCACCAATGTTGTGTTCTCTCTTAGTTACACGTTCTCCCACTGGTATACCATCATCGCCCTAATCGCAACCTTCAACTTCTATAGTATTTATTTTTCGATTTTTTTTTATTAATGTTTTCTAATCAAAGGTCTCTTGCGTCTAATATTTCTAGGGGTGACAATTTTTGACACGGCACAACAAAAATACACGAAACGAAATGAAATTGGGACGAAACTGAAATTCGAATTCGTGTTCGTGTTAAGTGTAAAAAACACGATGTCGTGTCGTTTCGTGTTCGTGTTTAAAATTTGACACGAAATTGACTATTAACATTTATTTGTCGTGTTTTTTGTGTTTTTCGTGTTATGTATGATTAAATATTAATTAAATAAACTATTTTTTTTTATTATGTTATCTTTGTCGTGTTGTGTCGTGTTTGTCATTTTTTAATCGGTTCGTTTTCGTGTTAGTTAAAAAAACACGACATTGTGTCGTGTCGTGTTCGTGTTACATAAAACATTGTCGTGTCGTGTCGTGTTAGACAAAAACACGACACGATGGCCTGATTTGCCACCCCTAAATATTCCATATATTCTGTTTGGAGTTTGGAGATTGAAGTTTTTGTTTTTGCCATAATTCGTAAGTATTCTGCTTTGTAACTAAATTGTTCATTATTTAGGGTTTTAGTGTTTGTGTTGTATTGCAGTTGCATCAAGTTCCTGATTATATATGGTCATCATGTAAAACCTAATTGCATCTTTAAAATGATATATGTTCTACTTTCCATGATAATTGTATTACGTCTCATGAAAAACTCTTACTATCTTTCTAAGGTTGATTATTATCTTTTGTTACAAAAAGTCTTACTTAGATCTTATTCTTTCATTTGTCTTAATAGCAATTGATAAGTTAGTTGCTTATGGTGCTTTATGATGCTTTTGTGTTTCATATATCAGGGGCGGGGATTGTCTAATTAAAGTCCTATACGAATGAAAAATCAATCTAGCATGGAATTTCTGTTAATAAGATACACATACATAGGACCTACCTTTTTAGTACATTACTTGGATGACATTCATGATTATTGATGGTGAATCCCAACAATAAGGCTGCCTTTCATTGGAAAGATTAAGTTAATCCTATTCCTTAAACCTAATTGCTTTGCTGTTGGACACGGTGAGTTTAGGATGTTAAGTAAGCAAGGCAAATTTGTATTTATCTCCATTTTTAAATCTTATTATCTTTAGGATTAGTATTTATACGACAAACAACCATATTTATACACTAGGTAAAGTTAAGCATGTCCACAATTGAGTTCATGAAACATTCTATATTTCGAAATCTTAAACAAAGGATTTTTTATTAGTTAGCCCCACTTGCTCAGAACATGATAAAATGCTCTATGCAGATACAACAACAAGTGAAATTGAAATCATTGAACTTATGGTGGAAATTCGTTACGTAAGAAATCATTGATAAATTTTGAACGAGTTCTGCTTGATGAGGTACTTTGAGCACAAGATTTATTCACATTATGTTTTTTGATGTTTAGATGTCTTTTTATAGAGAAAAAAGTGGGTAATTGCTCATTTGTCCCCTTATAACCATATTCACTCTTCTTAAAAGGGTAAAAATGGAGAGTTTAATAGATGGTTACTTATTTGGAAATTGTAGGTTTATGCTATTTTCACTGTTAATAATGTTCATAATGTAAAGTGTTTGTGGATTTTTTCATGGGTCAAGAACATGATGAATAAAGCATGATCTTTTTTTTTGTGACCAGGTTATAATTAATCTTACTCTTTTACTCATACCAGCTTCTAAAACTTGTCAAATTGAGTTTGTCCACTTGTCGTTTATGGTGTCATAAAATATTAATTTGTCAAAAATACCAATATAGTTTGGACAAGTTAATCGCTAGAGACGCAACGCTTTGATAATATATTTTCCAATCTTGATTAATGAGAAAATAGATATAATCTTTGCTGTGCTGCTTTTTTATTTGTATTTGAATGTTTGTTTACATTGTTATTGTTTGCACTTAGGATGTGGTTCCAAATGGGTGAAACTGAATGAGGGACAAACTCTTCATGTAGTTCCCAAAGAACCAAATCATGTTATCCCAAGAATTCATGGTTAGTTGTCGTCGACTTTTTAACTTGTTTTGTGTTCTTACTTTTTCAAATCTTCATACATCTGTTGTTTTTTAATTATGTTTTGGTGGGTGCAATGTTTTTCGTTTTTACAGAAAGATCTAATTACTTCTACAAAGAGTTCAAATCTGGGAATTGGTCCCTTCTACCAACTTCTTTGTATGTTTTAGATGATAATTATCCAACTAAAGGATTGACATTCAAGATGACAGATGAAATTTGCAGTGTGTTACAATCATGTCAAATACACATTTATGAGCTAGTTTGATATTCTTACTCTTGTCTAGCAAGGTCTTGATCTGGATACACCTAGGTATTTCTCAACATATATGATTCATGAGTGTTATTAAAGTTGTCCAAATGACAAGGAAAATCTCAAAATCTTCATCCACGGATAGGGTGGATGAAAATTTTGGTAATCCCATAGGAACCTTAGGAAGGCATCAGATGTGGGTTTTTTTATCGTCTGATTACTTTAAAATCAAAAGGCAATCACCAAAGGCAAATGCTACTAAATTCAAACCATAACAGCAGCGACGATAGTCTAGTGCGACAGTGTTGATCAACTGGTGGGTGGTTGGGTGTGATACTCTTCAGGTGGTCCAACAAAGTCACAGAGAGTGAGCAAGGGAGAAGGATGAAGCAGACAAAGTGAGGGAGAAAGTTGAAGGTGAACGTAGGGAAGAGTGTACAAGCACAAAGTCTTGTTTTTTAAGGTTATCAAATGTTTCACACGTGTTCTACATCTGCAGAGGTCAAAAGAGTTGGTTCCACGTCTTCTAGGATAAGAGGGCCCGCTGACGTTTGGACATTTACAGTCTTCCAAAAAAAAAAGAAGTATGCAAGCCATAAGAGGTTAGAAGCACTTCTAATGAAAAAGAAAACATCACCTTACCCTTATTTAGTTACTTTTGATGGAATTTAGCATTCCAACTAGCCTAACTTTGCTCAAATTTTGTTCATTGTGTCTCAATAGGAAAGTAGGAACACATCGAGCACCATCTGACTTGCTCGGGTTCAACGCCATGCACAAGGTTATCACATTGTATCATCTTCTTCTAGTCTTTCCAATTTCGTTTTCCCGCCTCCTTAAAAGGTACGCTCGAATTATTTTGTGTATTATATTTGTGACAATTGTGAGATCTTAAAAAAAAAAATTAAAGTCCCAAATCGTTCTAATTCATGCTTAAGATATTAGGTCACTTCGAATGAAGAAGTAGTAGACATTGCAATAAAGATCAATGGGCAACCAAGGAAGAAGTGGCTAAAGCCTTGAATAGGAAATCAAAAACCCTATTCATGAGTAATCCCAATATCTGTAGAGCGCACATCAAATGATGTTTATGGTTTTCCATAAGCTAAAAAAATCATATCATAGCATCGCAATGGATTTTTATTTATTTGTTGATTATAAGTTATAACAATATACTTTCATATCCTTTTTCTTATTCAAGCGTTGTAAATTAAAAATTCACTCATTTATAGCATTGTACTTTTTGCTTTTTTTTGTTATTAGCACCAAACATTTTAGATAACGGTGAAAGAAATACATAAATTATAGTCTATGGGTTGTGCTTAGCACGAGCCTCACATATATAAACACCCTATTATTCTGGTACCGTTTAAAACAAATTCACAAGCTTCAAAAACCTCCACGTAACCCAGTTTCAAACGACACAATTTACCAACATGTCGACTCAAAATCAATCGTTCTCATCGTCGCATCCATTTGAACGCTCTTCCTTTTGCAATTCGGCATATCCCTTTTGCAATTCGACATATCCATCCATTCTCTATCTTTCCAGTGATACGTATCGTTTCCTCTCCAACAAGAAGCCGAACATATCTTCCACAAAAAGAAAAACCTAATTATGCGATCAATGGTAAATTCATCATTTTGTAGACCGCAAAGATTTGGAAATCGGAATCAAAGAAGAACAACTCAACTTTTCTTTCTACCGTCACCATCTTTTTCTACATGTATATTATCAACACGAACCCTAATTTCTTTCAAGTTTTATTAGCTGTTACTATTAATCCAATCGATGGATTTCTTTCCCAATCAGTTTTTTTGTTAACAATTTTATGCCCAAAATCTTCTTCTCATTCTTCTAGACGTCACAATCAACATTACTGTGTATAGTCAATAACCCTCAATCAATGAAGATATTCAACATTTTCCTTGCTCCCGTTGTCACACCCCAAAACCGGAACGGCGGAAACATTCTGGGGTGGATGACGTCATGTCAAGTATCACAACACATGCATATAGTAATCAAAGTAGAACAAAACATTGCATTAATAGTAATAATTTTACATGGTTTACATTACAATATATCAAAGTAATACAGGCAAATATATATAAAGTACAGCAAGGTACTAAGCCATCTTCATCAACAGCTCCGGGGGTGTACCTGTCTAATTGCTGACCTGAGAATACAAGTTATTTGAAAAGCGAGTATCAGCATTTTTACAAATGCTGGTGAGTTCATAAGCATTTAGTGACGTTTTTATTCAAATAACTTTAATAAAAGTAGCAGTTTAAGAGATTACAGTGTATTAGAGTTCTTTCCAGAAAATCCTATATTTTCTTTAATAAAAGCAGCCTTTTACCAAGACTGGTCAGTGTTATGTGGTAAAAAGTAGTTTTCCCTTAATTGCTATCATTATCAAAATACTAAATTTGATTATTAAAGAAAGCGAGAGACAATAGGGAAATAACATATGCCTCAGCAGTGAGGACGGCTGACTAAGGCAAAGGAATCATAGACTCCAGGAGAGTATCGAACGAACGACACGCCTGACTCAGTCTAACAGAAAGAGACATAGACCCTAGGCGGTACCAAATGAAAGGTACAACTAGTAAGGTCTAATACAGTGAACACAGACCCCAGACAGTACCAACTGAATGATATGTCTAGCAAGGTCTAAAACAGTGAATACAGTGAATACAGTGGATACAGTGAATACAGTGGATACAGACCCCAGACAACACCAAATGAATGATGCGTCTAGTAAGGTCTAAAACAGAAAATACAGACCGCAGGCAGTATCAAATGAAAGATACATCTTGAAAGGTCAAAACAGTGTGACTCTGAAAAATGGGTTACCAGCATACAGTGTAAATTGTTGGCGAAATACCGTTACCTTAAGGCCAATGAATTATAAGGTAACCCGGGATACTCGTAACCATACTGACTAGAGTACTAGACGCCCTACAAGCGTCTGAAATATGACATTTTTCACCCGTTGGCTTGGTAGGTCGGGACTTTAGCTAGCAGTCTGGGTGCGGGGTTGTCAATCCCGTATAGATCTATACACACAATGTCCGCTCTCCCTACAGGAGATTCTGGTTACCAACTAGACGACGGAGAAGGCCATGTCCTGGAGATGCATCCCAAATAGTGGGTAGAGACTTCCAAATAGTGGGTAGTGTGTAAGTGTTGAACTAGAGGTAGAGACTTCCAAATAGTGGGTAGTGTGTTTCTAATGTAAGTGCTGAACTAGAGGTGGAGACTCTTAACTGAACTGACTAGAGCATGCCTGTACGTCCATACTCGTATACATAATATATAACTAATGAATCAAACGACCTTCGGATGGCCATCCGATCCCACCAGACCACATCTCAACGAAGAAAAGGAAATAGGGCGGACAAGCCTTCCTAAGTCCTTCAATTCATAGTTTATATGTATCTAGACAAGCATAGACATACATCTAACTACAAATGAGTGAGTAACATGTAGGAGTGATTCTTGTGAAGTAGGAGTGTCTAACGAGTGAAGTAAGAGTGTTCAACAAGTGAAGTAGGAGCGTATCAAGTATAAGTGAAATAGAAGCGATATCAAGTATAAGTGAAGTAGGAACATATCACTAAGTAAGAGTGTGAACAAGTATAAGCGTCCATCAGGTATAAATGTATCACGAAGTGGAAACGTTATCAAGTATAAGTGTATCACGAAGTGGAAACGTTATCAAGTATAAGTGTATCACGAAGTGGAAACGTTATCAAGTATAAGTGTATCACGAAGTGGAAACGTTATCAAGTATAAGTGTATCACAAAGTGGAAACATTATCGAGTAGAAGTATAAAAACATAGACGTAAACTTTGGAAAACCTTTATATTTTAAGAAAATCACAACTTGGTATTCCTTTGTGAAACAAGTTTGATTTAAAACTTTTAGAAATTCTTTGGAAACCTTTCATAAATCAGTTTGAAATGAAACTTTGATAAAGCAGTAAAAGTAAGAACTTGAACAAGTGAAAACCTTTTAGAAAACCATTTATAGTGTCCTACTCGGTAAAACAGTATACAGTGTGGTAAATCCTTGTGCATGCGGGTTATCAATCACATGTGATTGATATGATAACTGGCATGTTTAACTTGTATTCCCCCCTATAAAACATGTAAAAACATTAAAAGGTTCGTTCAGGGGTATGAACTCACCTGGTGTAAGTAGGTCCGACGAGGGTGCCGGTTGGGTGTTCGGTGTCATGTAAAGACTCGAACACACTCAATGACCTATTTAACATATGATAACATATGTTCACATACAATTAGTATATTTAATACTAATTAAACAAATATACGCACTCAAAGGAGCGGAAAACACTTTGGTTAAGTGTTTGGGTGTCCCGGGTAGCGTCTAAAGGTGTGTATGGCTTAGGAATGGAGTTTACTCTCCGAGAGTAAACTCTCAACACCATGTTTACGGCCGAGGGACTACTCACCATGAGTTTACGGCCGTAAACTCATGGTGAGGGGTTCTAGTGTGTTTTAAGGCTTCTATCTTGTTCATGGAATTATTCTAGGTCCAAACTATATATTATGAATGAGTTTAAGGTCTTCTAAGGGCTTCTTTAGGGAGTTTACGGCCCATGAACCATCACTAAGGGAGTTCACGGCCGTGAACTCTCATATCATGGATTTATTGAAGTTTCAATCCCTTATTACACTCCTAGTAATTTATTCAAGGCTATAGGGGTGTTTGGGGTTCCAAAAGTGCTCTCCTTTAGAGTTTATGGTCCAAATGACCATTCCTTGAGAGTTTACGGCCGTAAGCTCCATGGCTTGGCCGTGAACTCTCATACACCCACAACTCTTTGATTTTTAAGCCCTTGTTTCAATCCTAGCATTTTATAGAAATAGTCTAAGGCCATTTGGGGAATAAAAACCATTATTTTGGCATGTTTGAGGGTGTTTACGGCCCTGGTACATGCCTGGGCCATAAACTCCTTTTGACCCTTCAATTTGTTGTGTTTAATTGATCCAAACCCCAAATATCAAGTCCCTAAATTTTGTATTAAGCCTAAGGGTGTTTTAGGAGTGTGTTTGGGACATTTTAACATGCTTAAGAGGTGTTTACAGCCTTGGCATATGCCTGGGCCGTAAACTCCCTTTTATGTCCCATTTTGATTGTTTTAAATGATCAAACACTCCTAGGCTAAATCCTCAATTTATTTCCAAGCCGTTAGGGACAAGTTTGGGTCATTTTGGCCTTGATTAAGGGGTTTACGGCCTAAGGAGGAGCTTAGGCCGTAAACTCCTCTTTCACAGCTTCTATGTCCGATTTCTAGGCTATAAACATGAATCAATATGTTTAGAACAAGCTAGGATAAGCGGACTTACGATTTGGAAGCGTTTGGTTGCGGATTTGGGGCGAAAATGGGTCTAGAGAGAGAGAGTGTAAAAAGTCTCCAATGGACTCCACTCACCTTTATATAGGGTTTCGAGTCGGGGCTCAGTGGAATTTTACCCGATACTGCCGTTAAACGAGGCTTTTGGTCGCACCCGATTTAGTGGTCGTAATAATAAAACTTAACATTTTCCAAATAAATGGAAATGTGTGTTATGTGTTTTTATTTCCTTTTATCACGACTTAACGGCATATTAAAGGTAAACAAATGGAATGTTTATTAAATTGACGACCTTTAATTAACGGAACTTTTATAAACTGGAATATTCCGTTAACGGTAACAGGGAAATGTAACGGAACACCTTGGGTTGTCACACCCGTTTTAAAAAGCAGAGTACCTAATATTCATGAAGGTTGGTGTTGTACCTGCTTCTGAATCCTAACGTAGAAACGTGCAATTTTCCTAAAATGCCCCAGATTTTCTAATGTTTTGATTTTGGTGTGACTGCAAACCAACAGTTTTTTGTTCAAATTAAAAGTTGAAAAAAAAGGCAAAAAGATTTTATCGATTTAATCTGCATTTTAGCACATACCTTACATGATTTTCAATTTTCAATTAAGGGTTAGTGTTCACCAAGGTAAACTGAACAAGGATGGAAACATAAATGCAATGGGCTATCTCCTTTCATGGTTGGGTATTATAGACTTATAGGTTGAGTTGTCTTGCATCCATGAACCTCCATAACCTGCATCAATAATGTATGTCAAGATAGACACACCGACACACATAGACTTCTCAGTTGATCAAGCACAATCACAAGTTAAGATGTGAATTAGATTTCATTTTTATTAATGTAAATGCTATAAAATTATTTCAATAAATATCCGTGTTTCTTTATTTTCATTGTAGAGAGGGGGTCTTAAAATTGGAATTATTGGATGATAACCCTGGAAGAGGCAACAATCTCTTCTTCTATTCCACACCAAATTGGATCAATTCTTCCACTCATCCACCGATTCTTCTGTCACACCCACAAACCAAGGATGCCGGAAACTTTCGAGGGGGTGGAAATGACTTCATGTATAGTATCACAACAACGAGTATAATAGTGCTCATAGTAAATACAACAATCATAATTATGATTGAAAAAGTTACACCGTAGTATGAGTGTACATGTTTCAAAATCAATTACACTATGATGACCAAAAATGAAATGTTTGACGATTTAACGTCCCATCCTCACAAGCTGTTGATTTCCTGTTTCACTAATTTCTTGAGAATACAAGTAATTTCGAAAAAGTGTCAACAATTAAGTTGGTGAGTTCATAAGCTTTTCATTTTAGTGTTGGAAAAACCCTTATTTGTAAATGTAACATATGCACAAGAAAATCCAATATTTTCCTTATAAAATGTTATGTAGTCTTAAATCCCAAGACCGAATGTATGAGTGCCTTCCGAAATTTTTAACGAAGTATGCTGTTTTAAATAGATAAAACCCTTTTTAAAATAGAATTTCCCGTAAACTTTAGGTGTTGTTAACTCCCTATGTAAGTCGCTATAATCATACTACGACTAGATGACCTGCTACAACGTTTTTCAGACACTTATAATTTGTTATGACATTTGTAACTCGTAGATCTACAGATCCCGCTATAGCTAGCAGCAAGGTGTAGGGTGTCAATCCCAATATAGATCTATACACAATTATCATGCTCTCCATACAAGAGACTTTGGTTATAACTTACAGGAATTTTAACCCGTACTCTAAGAGTACAATGAAGACGTGTCTCACAATTTACGATAACGAGTTTATGTGTAGTATGTTTAGCAGTGTTGTAAAAATCTCGATTAGGTCCCGATTAATCCCTAGGCGCTACTTGACTGATTAAAGAGCACCTAGCGATTAATCCATGCATACAAAATGATTGAAACAGTAGGACCAGATGAAATTTTAACACTTTGAAAAAAGTTATATCTCAATAGAAACTATTTAAGGTATGATTAGTGTTGTATTTATCATATTACACTATTTTGTTATGATATTAGTGGTATTTATGAACTTTTATATGATATTAGTAATATTTAATTTTTTTTAAATCTAACAAATTAGCAATTAATGGTCCCCGATTAATCTCCGCCTAGCCAATTAATCCCTTGACCCAGTCCACCGACTAGCTAACGTCGAACGATTTTTACAACCTTGATGTTTAGTAATGCATAACTATGCTTCTTATGTTTCATCTTGTATGTTTGTACTGTGAAAGGACTCTTACAATTTAGGGAGTAATTTCTGTTATTTAATTGTAACTTAACAGAAAACACATGTAAAATATGAAGTCATCAAAGACAAACATTTTGCTAAACATGTTACAAAGTGTTATGAAAGTTGGAAGATGTGAACTAGTTTTTAACCTTTCTGCACTGTTTTAGAAAAATCATACAAAAATCATACGAAGTTGAAAACTGAATCCGTAAACACTGAGAGTTTGGAAAATGTGTCTAGTTTATCCATAATTTTGTTATGATTTTTAGAAGTTTATAACTTATGTGAAAATGTTCATATTCACTTATTGGTCTGGATTCGGTTTTGAAATGATAGACAATTTTACAAAAATTACCATAAATTGTAGAAAAATCATATATAGATGTAGAAGTAGTCATTAGAAAGGTACAAACCTGAGCTACTTGAATATGAAACAGTTTTGAAAGATATTCAGTTTAAGATGGTCAAAACAATCTGTGAATAGGACTCAACTTTTCTGTGAAAAGCTGATGTATGAGGTTGAGTTATATTAAGGTGTGTTAACTTGTATTCCCTTGAGTGATTTCCATCAATGAATGTTGAAAAGAAAGGGTTTCCAAGTCAAGAACACTTGGTAGGAGCTTGGAGAGTTGAAGATCTAAGAACAATTACGGTGACATTTGTTAAGAGAGATTCATAATTTGAGTGAAGGAGTTAATAATGTTCAATGTAGGATGAGAATACTTACTGAATGAGGGTGAAAATCTCAAAGGCATCCTTGGAGTCTCGAGTTCTTAGAGAGGGAAAGTGAGAGAGGAACGTTTGCTCTTTGGTGAGAGAGTGAGTAAAGTGGAAGGAGAAATGAGGGTTTCCTGCTTTTAATCAAATTATCCAGCTGGAGGAGGGGTGTGGAAGGACAAATAGTTGACTAGATAGGGATGAATAATGACCGAGGGTTGTCCTACGTGGGTATGGGGGATAGCTTGTGTCACACTTTATGGAAAGTCAACAATCTAGCACAATATCTCACCCAATAGATATTGTCCTTAGTTTACGATCCTCTCCCCAAAATGTGATTTAAAATATGATGATATAGGGTGTTATACATCAAAATATGAGTTTGGAGAGTTTAAATCATGAAAAATACAAGTCTGAGGAAATTTCCGGAGTAAAAATCACTAAAAATCATTAAAAAGTCCGAAATGGTTGAAAATCCATAGTAGGGCTCCAATTTGCGAGGGTTCCGGAGTCAAAATCACAATTCTGGAGCCAAAGGTGGATATTCCGAAGTCATTTCTATGATTCCAGAGCGGGTCTGCAACTTCTGGAGTGGATCCAAGGCTTCCGAGATGCGAGGCTGTCCGGGAGAAGTCCTCCTGTCATATGCGAGATGGTCCGAAGCAAGGCATTCTGGAGCCACTTTCCGAAGTGAGTGAGTTCAGAGGAAGGTGCAAAATTGTCCGATTCTGGACTAAGAGGGTTCCGGACCAAGAGGGTTCCTTTGGATTTTTTCCTTTCGGTTTTGGGCTGTTTTCGACTGAGGAAGGTACATAGAGAGATTTGGGAGAGATTTCACATACTTGGAGAGATTTGGGAGAGATAGAGATAGATTGTGAGAGATTTAGAGAGATTTTTCCGAGGGCCTTTATTAGTGTTTTGATTTGTAGTGCAAGGACCGTAGGCTTCGTTAATGTGACAACCCGATATTTCAACTCTTTGTAATGACCTAAAAGGTCAAGTATTGTAACCACTTTTGAGTAATAAAATTTAACTTTCATAATAAAATGTCCAAATAGTTCTATTTAAATTCCTTCTATGTTTAAATGTCTTTAAACCATGATCGTACGTAAAAAGAACGCCCAAATCCGACTTCGTATATTGAAGTTATGATTTTTCCAAGTTCAGCTTAGCAACAGACAGCTAAAAACTCGAATCGGAGATCGAGCGACTTTTGGCCGGAATGACCTAAACGAGAATCGAAGGTCTCGACAATGGTATTTCAGCGGTAAAAAGTCTGGCAAAAACCGACGTCAGATAAAGAAGTTATAAATTTTTGAAGAAATTCCTTAAACACGATGAGTTATAAAATAAATAATAAAAATAATTTCGGAATTTGCCAACGGAGTCTAAACGAAAGTTGTAGACCGTAGTCTCACCTACGCGGGGATATAAAGACCATCGAAAACGGAGTTTGTATGAAGAAGATATGAATTTTTGAAGTTTATTAAATAAATTATATATTTATTTAATTCAAAAATCAAGCATTATCCGAAGAGGAGTCAGCGTCCTCATCTGAAGTACGCGCTGCGTACCCCTGTACGCCCTGCGTACCCGAGGGCCTTGGCCTCTAATCGTCCACGTCGCCCTATGCGAGGCTACCGACCCGTCTGACCCGCCCGTCCGACCGACCCGTCCGACCCGCCGTCCCATCCGACCCGCCAGACTGATCCGTCCCATCCGAAGCCGAGGCAGTCGAGGCTTCGGTCATGCATGACGTACGCGTACGCACTGCGTACGAGCATACGCCCCGTGTACGAGGCTTCTCAGACCCCCCTATAAATAGCATGCGAAGGCTTCCGAAAAAGAGGCTCATTTCTCTCCTTTCTCTCACGATATTGCCTCGTTTTCCGTGCCCGTTCAAACCCGAAGCTCTGGTCTTTTTGCTCAAGTCCCGAGGGTCGATTTTACTCCTGAGATTCCCGAGAAAAATCCGTTTCCCGAGACGAAATTCTGCCCGGTTTTCCATCTCGCTATCTTCAGACTTTCAAGTGAGTTCGTACCCGTTAATTTACCTTTTAAATGTTCTATAAATTCTTTTACATGCTTTCAAGGGGGGGGGGATTACAAGTAAAACACACGAGTATTATCGTGTGTTACATAAAGAACTCTTTTATATGCTGTTATATATCCAAATCACATGCGATTTACAAACTTTATAAGGAACTTTCATATATATATAACATATGTTAAAATAGCATTCTATCTTTTGAAATATAAATTGTCGTAATGCATACATAAACTAAACTTTTCTTAGATTATATGTATACTTGTCTATCTTGGACTCTACACCAAAAATCTATGCTTTCATAACAAATGATTCCTTTTTTCTAAGTATTTCTAAACAAACGAGACACACTTTTAGAAAACTATAATAGGTATAGTTTTACGAACAAGTTTCTAACTCTTATGTACTAAAATCATGAATTTCAAGAAGTCACTTTCGTATACAAGAACAAACGTAACATTTTAACAAGTAGATCTGTTTTTATACCACGGTTTTGTGAGACACTAACTTCATGTACGTTCGAGTACACATTTCAAGTCCTGTATTATATACCAGAATCCCTTGGAGGGGGAGCATGGTGTTTGTGTATAGATCTATACGGGCTTGACAACCCGCACCCTGACTGTTAGCTGCAGTCCACCGTTTGGGGTGACAAACGTCATAACATTCCAACGCCTGAAGAACGTTGTGTATAGGCATTCCGAGTCAATAATATGGTTATAAAACTCACACGGGGTATTAAAAATGCATTGATTTACAAGGTTTTCAAACACATTGGTTATTTTACACTTACATACATTTTTAGAAACAAACATTGGTCTTGAGTGAAGGCTACTTTTATACTAGTAGAAAATATAGGATTTTCTAAACACAAACAAACAAAGACAAAACATTTCATTTCATACAAACATTGTCACTTAAATACTTATGAAACTCACCAGCTTAAATGCTGATCTACACTTTCAAAATTTCTTGTATGTCCCAGGAAATCAGTAATTTCAGGTATTCATTTTGCTTTTGATGAAGGGATGCTGCAGCGCCAGTTTAATCTCGTATTTTGACATCATATTGTAATTGGTTTTGAACATGAAACTTCTGACAAATGTAAACTTTCAATTATATATATGATGGTTGTATTGCTTTCTTTACTATGTATTCATTTGTTACGTTACCACATGAAGTCATCCGCCCCCGAACGTTTCCGCCGTTCAGGTTTGGGGGTGTGACAGATTGGTATCAGAGCAATGTTTATAGTGAACTAAATATATCGAACCACATAAGATATACAAACTATAAATGCTTAAGGGACTAATACTCTCTGACAAAACAAATTTTCTTTTTACGCTTGAGCAGCATAGCGTTCAACTTAAATTGATAGTTCATTTAAGTACAATTACATGCATACCACAAATTATTTTCATGTTATCTAACTATACAAGTATTTAGACAAGTTGACACTACGATTGAGACTCGATATATGTAATCAGATTTTGGACAAATATAGCGTGATCAACTATATTTGCCCGAGATTGGACCAACATATATCGAGGAATGATCGTAGTAAGCAACAAGTCAAAACTTACCAAACCATTACTAGAATCAAACACAAGAATTTAAATACTATAGGAGTATTTGCTATCTAAACTAGTTTAACTTACATGTTTTGCATGTTTCAACTTTATTCCATTCTTATAACCCTATTTCTCGTACATTCAAATGGCTGGATTTCACCACCCTGGCGACCCCTACTTTCCCAACCAAGGCAACGGAGGATGGATCGAAGATGATCCCGAAGAGGACGAGGAACCCATAGAAGTGGGTGATGACTTCGGTACCGACTCAGAGCCGGAAGTTATCGATCCACCACCCATTCAACCTCCCATCTTCGTAAGGAACTTTCAAGGACCGACTCCCGTCTAGGGAAGTCACCTCTACCATTGGAGCCAACAGCAAAACCTACGCCCTCCCTACGGCATGTGCCGAGACTTCTATGATGTCCGCGGCGGAGGTTCGGCTGATCGAGCACTTCCGGTAATGGTGGGTAAGTTAGCCAATCAGTCCTATCAGTCTGGAGTTCAAGCTAGTCGACTCCAGGATGTCAACGTGGAAGTGCAGGTTCACACTTCTGACATCCGTAGGCTGGACAAGATACAAGACAATGCTCAACTCCAAACCGAAGCATTTCAAGCGCAAATAATTGCAGCCCTCGCCGAACTGAGGGAACAACAAGCCGCTTTTGATAGGCGTCTAATGGAGTCGAAGCAATTAGATGCGGAGTCAAGCTCCAAGCGCAACCCACGTCGCAAGTAGTGCTTGTCAAGGACTCAAATTTTGTTATAGCTTAGGACATTGGCTAAAAGTCTTTAAATTTCTCGAACTTTGCAATCGGAGACCCTTTTAGGGGTCAAATTTTCAGGATCGTTGTAACAGCTTTTATATTAATATAAGTGACACTTTTATTACTATGTTAAGTATTTCGTTCAAACCTTGAAAGGTCTTTGTGAAACCAAATACTTGTTTCATACCTTCAGTCTTACAAATAACTTTCATTCTTCTATTTTAAGACTCATACTATCATCTGTTGTTGAACTATAGTGATTTAGTTCATGAGACACATACATTTTCTATTCTATGAAATTCTTATCCTTGTCTTTTCAACCTATAGTTGAAGGATGCCTCCGCGTAGGAATCCAAGGCGAAACAACGGTGGGGAAGCACCTGTACCACCACCACCTCCACCACCTCAATTTGATGCTGTTATGTTCCAAGCAGCAGTCACCGCAGCGGTGGCAGCTGCCATGTCACAGATCAATAACTCGAGTACTAATGGCTCGGGATCTGGCACACACCCATCTAACCATGGCGAGAGTCATGGACCACCTCGAGAATGCACCTATAAGGACTTCACTAATGCCAAAACCCGAATGATTTATGGAACTGGTGGTGTGATGGCCCTGAGGCAGTGGATTGAAAGGACGGAGGTAGTCTTTGAAATCTGCTCCTGTCCCGAGCACAGCAAAGTCAAATTTGCAACTTTCACCCTAATTGACAAAGCTTTAACTTGGTGGAATGGCCACGTTAAAGTACTTACCCTAATCGTGGCAAACTCCATAAGCTGGGAGAGCCTGAAAGCCATGATGATGAGAGAATACTGCCCACGGGGAGAGATTCAAAAGCTCGAACACGAACTATGGACTCTCGGAATGGTTGGTACCGACATCGCTACTTATACCAACAGATTCTGCGAGCTGGCAATCCTTTGTCCAGATATGATTGCTCCCGAGAGCAAGAAAATAGAAAGGTACATCTGGGGACTGACGCCCCAAATACGATCAAGCGTGTTAGCTTCCAAACCTGACACCTTTGAAAGTGCTAAGGAACTGGCACAATCTCTGATTGACTACGGAGGTCATCAGAACTCAACCACTTCTGCACCAGAACCACAGAAAGGAAACAACAACAACAACAACTACAACAACAACAACAACAACAACAACAACAACAACAACAACAATAGCAGAAAGCGAGTGTGGAATAAAGGGAAGGGTGGGTCTTCCCAAGAATCCGCAAAGAAACAACTGGTTTCAGTGAATGCTGCCACTATACCTACTACAGCTCCTACAAATACCTACCCAACAAAGCCTTATGTAGGTAACCTCCCAAAGTGCACCAAATGCAATTACCACCACCATGGACCTTGTCGGGAAATGCAGTGCGCCAACTACAACAAGAAGGGACACACAACCCGTTTCTGCAAGGACCCCGCAAAGCCGATCACTCAAGTTCCCGGTGCGGGTGTAGGACAGACTTGCTACGGTTGTGGCGAGGTGGGCCACTACAAGAGGAACTGTCCTAAGGCAGCAGGCACCGGCGGTGTGGGACGAGTTTTGGCAATAGGCCATGGCGAAGCTATAGCTGACCCAACTATAGTTGCTGGTACGTTCCTTCTCGATAATTCATATGCATGCATATTATTCGATAGTGGAGCGGAGAGAAGCTTCGTGAGTCAAAACTTTATTCATTTACTTAAACCTAAACCTAGCAAGTTAGAAAAATCATTCACTGTAGAGATGGCCAATGGAAAAACCGAAAACACTAACTGCATATACATGGGTTGTACGTTAACTTTAGATGACCATTCTTTTCCAATCAATCTCATGCCGGTCCAAATTAAAAGTTTCGACGTCATAGTCGGCATGGATTGGTTGAGTCTTCTTCGCGCCGACATCATGTGCTTTGAAAAAGCAGTTCGTCTTAACCTCCCTAACAACGAAACATTAGTTATCTACGGCAACAAATCTAGTACAAACCTTCGCATCATTTTGTGCATCCAAGCTCGAAAGTGCTTGCGGAAGGATTGTTGAGCATTCCTAGCACACATCGTTGATACAAGTCAAGAACTGAAGGACATCAAGAACATCTCGGTAGTACGCAACTTTCCCGATATCTTTCCAAAAGAACTACCAGGATTACCACCGCAACGCCAAGTCGAGTTCAGAATCGACTTAGTTCCAAGAGCTACCCCAGTAGCGAAGTCGCCTTATCGTCTCGCACCAGCAGAGATGCAGGAACTTTCCAGTCAACTTAATGAACTCCTTCAAAAAGGATTCATAAGACCAAGTTTCTCACCTTAGGGAGCATCGGTCTTGTTTGTAAAGAAGAAAGACGGATCGTTCCGTATGTGCATCGACTACAGAGAGCTGAACAAACTTACTGTCAAGAACCGCTATCCTCTACCCCGTATTGACGACCTATTCGATCAACTTCAAGGAGCGAACTACTTCTCAAAAATAGACCTACGATCCGGATATCACCAATTATGAGTTCTAGAGGGGGATATTCCAAAGACAGCTTTCCGAACTCGTTATGGACACTACAAATTTGTAGTGATGCCGTTCGGATTAACCAATGCACCAGCAGTATTTATGGACCTAATGAATAGGGTATGCCGTCCTTACTTGGATCAGTTCGTCATCGTCTTTATCGATGATATACTTATCTACTCCCGAAGTGAGGAAGAGCATAGTCAGCACCTACGAAAAGTCCTAGAAACACTGCGAACGGAGAAACTCTATGCGAAGTTCTCTAAATGCGAATTTTGGATTCGAAGAGTCGAATTTTTAGGCCACGTTGTTAGCGAGAAAGGTATACACGTGGACCCCTCCAAAATAAAGGCCATTGAGAACTGGTCGGCACCAAAGACACCTACAGAAATTCGTCAATTTCTAGGTCTAGCTGGCTATAATCACAGATTCATAAAGAACTTCTCTAGCATTGCGAAACCTCTTACTACGTTAACCCAGAAAGGCGTGGCCTTTGACTGGGAAGCGAAACAAGAAAAGGCATTCCAGACACTAAAACAGGCCTTGTGCACCGCACCGATACTATCCCTCCCCGAAGGGATAGAAGACTTCGTAGTGTATTGTTATGCGTCAAATCAAGGACTTGGTTGTGTTCTTATGCAGAGAGGGAAGGTAATCGCTTATGCCTCCCGGCAGCTTAAGACACACAAAGTGCACTATACGACACACGATCTCGAGTTAGGAGCAGTGGTATTTGCTATGAAGATCTGGAGACACTACTTATACGGAACAAAGAGTACTATTTGCACCCATCACAAGAGCCTTCAACACATTTTCGATCAGAAGGAACTCAACATGTGACAACGACGATGGGTTGAGTTACTAAATAACTACGAATGCGAAATTCGTTATCATCCTGGCAAGGCCAACGTAGTAGCTGACGCCCTCAGTCGAAAGGAATACACTGGTCGGAGGGTCAAATCTCTGACTATGACTATCCATTCCCACTTATCCACACAAATTAAGGAGGCACAAATGGAAGCTTTGCAACCTGAAAATGTGGCGGGTGAATCCCTGCGAGGAATGGAAAAAAATCTAGAAGTCAAGGGTGGCGGAGCCTACTATCTCATGGACCGAATCTGGACCCCGAAACATGGTGGTTTCAGAAACGTAGTCATGACCGAAGCTCACAACTCAAGGTATTCCGTTCACCCGGGTTCAGATAAAATGTATCTGGATCTTAAGAAACTGTACTGGTGGCCTAACATGAAAGCAGAAATTGCTACCTTCGTAAGTAAATGTCTTACATGCGCTAAGGTTAAGGTCGAGTATCAGAAACCGTCAGGATTACTACAACAACTAGAGATACCAGAATGGAAATGGGAGCGGATCACTATGGACTTCATAACCAAGTTACCCAAGACGACAATTGGACTCGATACCATATGGGTCAGTGTCGACAGATTGACCAAATCCGCGCATTTCCTACCCATCAAGGAGACTGACAAAATGGAGAAGCTTACAAGAACTTACTTAAGGGAAGTAGTGCGACTGGATGGTGTTCCGATATCCATTATCTCCGATAGAGATAGTAGATTCACTTCAAGATTCTGGCAGTCACTACAAAGTTCCCTGGGGACTAGGCTAGACATGAGTACAGCCTACCACCCACAAACAGACGGACAAAGTGAGAGAACGATACAAACTTTAGAAGATATGCTGAGAGCCTGTGTCATTGACTTTGGAAAGGCATGGGATATGCATTTACCCCTTGTCGAATTTTCATACAACAATAGTTATCATACAAGCATAAAGGCTGCTCCGTTTGAAGCCCTCTATGGTCGAAAGTGCAGATCCCCTCTGTGCTGGACTGAAGTTGGCGATACCCAATTAGCTAGAGGAAGGGTTCCTGAAAGCACTCTCACCGGTCCAGAAATCATACGAGAAACGACAGAGAAGATCGTTCAGATTCGTGAACGATTGAAAGCCTCTAGAGACCGACAGAAAAGCTACGCTGACCAAAGGAGGAAACCTTTGGAATTCCAGGTAGGAGACCACGTCTTATTAAAGGTCTCACCGTGGAAGGGTTTAATACGCTTTGGAAAGCGGGGGAAACTAAATCTAAGATACATAGGGCCTTTCGAGATTCTTGCCAGAATCGGCCCTGTGGCTTACAGGCTTAACCTACCGCGCGAACTTAGTAACATCCACCGAACCTTCCACGTCTCAAACTTGAAAAAGTGTCTGTCCGACGAGACTCTTGTTATTCCACTCGACGAGATCGAGATCAACAAGAGCCTCAACTTTGTGGAAGAACCAGTAGAAATCATGGACCGAGAGGTCAAACAAACAAAACAATGTCGCATACCCATCGTGAAGGTTCGCTGGAACGCCAAGCGGGGACCTGAATTCACATGGGAACGCGAAGATCAGATGAAACAAAAGTACCCTCATCTCTTTCATGTTCACTAGTATCTTTACTACTTTAAATTTCGGGACGAAATTCTCTCTAACGGGGGGATGATGTGACAACCCGATATTTCAACTCTTTGTAATGACCTAAAAGGTCAAGTATTGTAACCACTTTTGAGTAATAAAATTTAACTTTCATAATAAAATGTCCAAATAGTTCTATTTAAATTCCTTCTATGTTTAAATGTGTAACGCCTGTGTTTCCGGGCTTGCCGTTTTTAGCAATATAATAGTCTAGGTTAACCTTTGTAACCCGTTTTGAAATAATAAGAATGTATTATTTGAGTATTATGTGTTTTGTGCTTAATTGCTTAATTATGTGGTCTGATTAATTAAGAATAAAAAAATAAGCGTCAAAATTTAAGTGTAAAATAAACTTAATATCTTTGGTTAATGTTGTAGTAGTCGAAACGAGGTTTCCGAATATATATAGAACGCCCAAATCTGACTTCGTATGAGGAAGTTATGATTTATCGAAGTTCCGGCTTAGCGGTATACAGCCTGAAATACTCGAATTGAGATCGAGCGGTTGTTAGCCGAAGCAATCTAAATGAGAATCGAAGATCTCATTGTTGGTATCGAAGCGATAAAAAGTTAGGCGAGAACGGACATCAAACGAAGAAGTTATGAATTTATAACGAAAGTTTCTGTCGCGGCCTATTAAAAATAATTAATAAAAATAAAGTCAAAATTAGCCGACGGAGTCTAAACGAAAGTTGTAGATCGTAGTCTCACCTTCGCGTGGATATAAAGAACGTCGAAAACGGAGTTCGTATGAAGAAGTTATGAATTTCCGAAGTTTATTAATCATTTTATATTTATTTTTAATTCAAAATCGGAGGTATTATCCGAAGCCGAGTCACCCGTCTGATCCATGGTACGCCCCGCGTACGTGAGTACGCTATCGCGTACTCCGCATAGTGTCGACACTTCGGATGACGCATGCAATGACGATTTCGGACGCGTACGCGCTGCGTACGCCTGTACGCCCCGCGTACTCCGAGGCTCCAGCCTCTATATAAAGGATCCGAAGGCAGCCTCATTTGTTGTTCATTTTCTTCTCTTCTCTCTAGTCTTTTGCATCGTTTTTCGTGCCGAAGCTACCCCGAAGCCCCGGTATCATACTCTAGCCCCGAGGCAAGTCCCGAGATCCCGAAGATCCCGAGAAGCGCGGTTCCCGAGTCGAAGCTCTGCCCGCGAGAAGTTCGATTTTCGAGGAGATCTTCCAGATCTGCTGTGGATTACTACTTCTATAAGCCGTAGTGCTGTCCGATCATCTTCTGATCAAGTGAGTGTATACTAACTTTCTTAAACACAATAATAATACGAGTTTGGTTCGAGTGTATTAATTATATTGTTGTTTATAAGAGTGAGTGTGTAGTTATTTCTTCTAATACAATAATACGAAGTATTTTATATAAAAATACGTGCTATGTGTATATATTTGGTTGTGTTATGTGTGAATGAGTATTCACTCTCTTCTATCTTATAGATCTGCTTATTTCGTTATGAGATATGTGTTATGTGTGTGTGTGCCTCATCTGTTATGCGATATATGTGTTGATTAAAGCATGCTATACAGGTTTTCTTTAAACTACGTATGAAAATATATATTTTATCTACTAATATGTTGGGTAGAACATGGGTAGATAGTTGGTGTGTAATAAACAGATGAGAGGCCTCGATGTTGTTGTTGTTGTTGATCTAGTTATTCAGCGGAGTATGGATAACGACCACGGACTCTTTCTAGACAGTCCAGTGGAACGCTAGCAGGTTCATAACCTGTAGGTGTTGTGAACGATGTGTTCACCGGTGTACTCTATCCCCCTCATGGTTGCCTTTAGGATATCTATTGTTGAGGAAACCCCTTCGCAGTGATGTCCGTCCCGATGAAAATCCTAGATTAGGTCCCTTGAGATAGTTGTTTTAGGGACGTAAAGTGAGGATAACGGGAATGGGTAATCGGGATAGTGATTGGTTGGTGAAATTAAATATAACTTATTTATTGTGGGTTGAAAACCCTATATGCTCACCAGGCTCCCAAGCCTGACCCACTCAGTTTTATTTGTATTACAGGAAGTGGCACAAGGGCGTAAGATGGATGGATCATCTTGTTGTTTTGTTTACAAGTCTGTATATGTATATATTTGTTGAATGACTTGTAATGTTTATCGTTTATGCTTTATGGTCTGTATCGGAACATGACATCCCGAGTTTTGATTATATAATGAAATGCATCTCTTGATGAAATGCTTTGATAAATATTATTTTATCATGTTTTGTTTTGGGAACAAATTCCGCAACTCTTTCAAATCAAAAGGATTTACTCTGAAAATATTTAAAAGCATAAATGAAAATCGGTCTTTTCTGGCCGAGATTTTGGGGATGTCACAGTTGGTATCAGAGCATTAGTTTAAGCGAACTAGGAATTTGTAGGATTTCTAGACTTAAACTTAGAATGCTAAGTGGAATTTTGAGATGTGTGTCTGTTGGATTTTAGACACGAGCACTAGTTTATTTTAGGAGAGTTGCCTAAAATGCTTTGATGTGCTAAATGTTATATGTTGCCATATATGATATTATTTGTTCGGATCTACGGTTTGTTGCCAACCGGATCTGAAGGTTTATGTGTTTAGGATTCTAAGCGTATGTATACGATATTAGAACTAGCATGTAATCGTTTGGAGTAATAAGGTGAAATTATTCGGTGTAGATCAAAAATGGTGAGAACAAGGAGTGGCGTTGGAAACGCAGATGAAAACAGGAATCAACCGCCAGTGATTGAGCAAATACCTGTTGTAGCAGCAGCACCAGAACCAATAACAATGGTTGCGGTGCAAGCCATGATTCGGGCTATGCTAGCCGAACAAAGGGAGGAGATGCGACAAATGTTGCATAATAATAGGGATGAACCTATCATACCTATTGAGGAACCTGAATTGATTCCCGAGCAATCGGAGGAAGGGAACAATAGTCGCATGGTGAGTCAAGTTGGGACTCAAGAGGAACGAAGGAACGATCCAGAAAGGAGAAACAACAAGGATGGGCGTATGTACAAGAATTTCTTGGGCGCCAAACCGCCAAGTCTTTCTGGAAGCCCAAAGCCTGTTGAGATAATGGATTGGATCTCCGAAATGGAGATGGTATTTGAAAGTTACGACTGTAGCAACAAACAGAAGACCGTATTTGCGGTTAGACAACTGAAGACTGGAGTCTTGAGTTGGTGGAAGTTGTTGGCAGATACTATGCCACGAGGAGAAGCCCTGAAAATGTCATGGGAGGAGTTCTTGGAACAGCTGAGGGTGCAGTATTGTTCAGAGATAGATCTGATTGATCTGAACAATGAGTTTCAAAACTTAAAGAAAGGGAAGATGAGCATAGATGACTATGCTACTGCATTTACTGAGAAGATGAAGTTGTTTCCGTACCTAGTGCCGACGGAACTCTCCAAGATTGAGAGGTTTGCTAACGGACTGCCTGCTGACTTTGGTCCGACAGTCAAAATGGCAACCACTCTGAAAACGGCTGTTCGTGCAGCTAAGAATGTGGAGGCCCAGCAGAAGGAAAAGGGTCTGGAAAGAATAGATGTTGGAGAAAAGAGGAAGTTCGATGGAACTTCAGGGTCCAACAAGAAAAACAAGTTCTCGAAGTCTGGTTCGAGGGGAGGTGGAGGTGAAGCGAAATGGTGCGACAAATGTAAGAAGAAGCATCATGGAAGATGTGAGGTGGCGAACACATGCTACAAGTGTGGAAAGCCAGGGCACTATGCCAATGAGTGTACCCTCACAAAGAAAGTTTGCTATGGTTGTGGTGAGGAGGGTCATATGTCGAGGGACTGCCCGAAGAAGAAGGAGGCAGCTAGACCCAACATTCCGCCAAAGCCAAAGGCGAGAGCATTCCAGATGACACTGGAAGCTGCTAAAGATGAAGCTGATGTCGCTTCAGGTACCTTTCTCGTTAACGAATTGCCTGCCCAAATTTTATTTGATTCTGGAGCCAACTACTCCTTTATATCGCATGAATTTGGTAGAAAGCTAGCTTTGCCTGTTGTGAGACTAGATAATGCTTTATTAGTCGAAGTTGCTAGTGGCAAGTTTGTACCTGTTAGCTATCGCATGAAAAACATCTTAATTGATCTGAATGGGAATAAGTTCCACGAGGAATTATTGCCTATCAAACTTAATGGTTTCGACATCGTATTGGGAATGGATTGGCTTAGCGCCAACGACGCCGAAATTTTATGCAAGAAGAAAATAGTCAAAGTAAACCCGCCTGGGAAAGATTCGTTTATGGTGTATGGAGATAAACGCAGAGTGAATTCTGGAATCATTTCATTGATGAAAGCCAGAAAATGTTTGACCAAGGGATGTACATCATATTTAGCATTTGTGATTGATGCTAAGAAGGAAAAGAAGGTGATGCAGAGCATTCCAGTGGTGTGTGATTATCCGGAAGTATTTCCCGAAGATCTTCCTGGATTACCACCTGATAGACAAGTGGAGTTCAGAATAGACTTGTTACCAGGAACCACACCAATAGCAAAAGCACCTTATCGATTAGCACCGACGGAGATGAAGGAGCTAATGATGCAACTTCAGGAGTTGTTGGACAAAGGTTTCATTAGACCTAGTTCATCGCCCTGGGGAGCTCCGGTGTTATTTGTAAAGAAGAAAGATGGAAGTATGAGAATGTGCATCGATTACAGAGAGCTGAACAAGGCAACAATAAAGAATAGATATCCGTTGCCGAGGATTGATGACCTGTTTGATCAATTGCAAGGTTCGAGCTATTTCTCGAAGATCGATCTTAGGTCAGGATATCATCAGCTAAAAGTAAGAGAGCAAGATATCGAGAAGACTGCATTCAGAACTAGATATGGACACTACGAGTTCTTGGTTATGTCGTTTGGACTAACCAATGCTCCAGCAGCGTTCATGGATTTGATGAATAGGGTTTGTAACCCGTTCCTTGATAAATCCGTGATAGTGTTTATAGACGACATTCTGATTTACTCGAAAAGCCAGGAGGAGCATGGCAGACACTTGCGAGAAGTGTTAGAAGTCTTGAAGAAGGAGAAGCTGTATGCTAAGTTCCCCAAATGTGATTTTTGGATTCGTGAAGTCCAATTCTTGGGTCACGTGGTCAACCAAGAAGGGATAATGGTTGATCCAGCGAAGATCGAAGCTGTGACGAAGTGGGAACAACCGAAAAGTCCCACGGAGATTCGAAGCTTTTTAGGATTAGCCGGATATTACCGAAGGTTTATCCAAGGCTTTTCTTCGATCGCTAGTCCATTGTCAGCTTTGACCCACAAAGGAGCTACTTATGCTTGGGGTGAGAAGCATCAGGAAGCATTTGAGAAGCTAAAGAAGAAGCTATGCGAGGCACCGATACTTTCTCTACCCGATGGAGTTGAAGACTTCGCTGTTTATAGTGATGCGTCTGGTGTTGGTTTGGGTTGTGTTTTGACCCAAAGAGAAAAGGTGATAGCATATGCGTCTCGACAGCTGAAAGAGCATGAAAAGAACTACCCGACTCATGATTTGGAGTTGGCAGCGGTAGTTTTCGCTCTGAAAATATGGAGGCATTACCTCTATGGCACGAAGTGCAAACTTTTCACTGATCATAAGAGTCTCCAATACCTCTTTAATCAGAAAGAATTGAATATGAGGCAACGACGCTGGCTAGAGTTACTTAAAGACTATGACTGCGAGATACTTTACCACCCCGGTAAAGCTAATGTTGTTGCTGATGCTCTCAGTCGGAAAGTCAATCCCGAAAGGAAAAGGCCAAGAGCGTTGAGAATTGAAGTTGTCTCAACTATTTTGGAAAGTATAAAGAAAGCTCAGAGGGAAGCTTCTGAGAAGAATGACAGAAAGGAGGAACGTTTGGGCAAAACGTTGGTGTTCGGTGTAAACAGTCATGGACTGAAGGTGTTCCAAGATCGGATTTGGATACCTAAGACAGGAGGAGTCAGAGATCTTCTGATGGAAGAAGCTCACAAGACCATGTACTCGATTCATCCGGGTAGCACTAAAATGTATAGGGACCTGAAACCCTACTACTGGTGGCCGACGATGAAGCTTGATGTTGCAAAGTATGTGGCCGAGTGTGTGACTTGTGCGAGAGTCAAGACACAACATCAGAAACCGTACGGGAGTTTAGAACCTTTGCCTGTGCCTATGGGTAAGTGGGAAGACATTGCTATGGATTTTGTCACTAAACTGCCCAGAACAAAGAATGGTCACGACATGATTTGGGTGGTCGTTGATCGATTCACTAAGAGTGCGCATTTCATAGCGGCCAGGGAGAAATGGTCTATGGATAAGCTTGCGAATTCTTACGTGAAGGAAATTGTGAGGCTTCACGGTGTTCCGTTAACGATTGTGTCGGATCGTGATAGCCGTTTCACATCGAGGTTTTGGAAAAGTCTACAAGAGGAATTGGGTACCAAGTTGTGTTTAAGTACAGCTTACCATCCGCAGACTGATGGTCAGAGCGAACGAACGATACAAACACTTGAAGATATGCTGAGAGCATGTACTCTGGAATTCCTAGGTAATTGGGATGAACATTTACCGTTGGTAGAATTTTCCTATAATAATAGTTTCCACTCGAGCATTAAGATGGCACCTTACCAAGCTTTGTATGGACAGAAGTGTCGTACGCCGTCTTGTTGGCTTGAGGCTGGGGAAAAGCAGTTTATGGGACCGGAGTTGGTTCATCAAACTGCTGAAAAGTTGAAAATAATTAGGGAAAGAATGTTAGCGGCTCAGGATCGTCAAAAGAGCTATGCTGACAAAAAGCGAAGACCGATGACTTTTGAAGTTGGAGATTTGGTTTTGCTTAAAGTCTCGCCGTGGAAGGGACTTATAAGATTTGGTAAAAGGGGAAAGTTAAGTCCAAGGTTTATTGGACCGTTTAAAGTTCTTCAGAGGATTGGGAACCAAGCTTACAAGCTCGAATTACCCGAAGAACTGAATGGAATTCATAACACTTTTCATGTGTGTTATTTGAGGAAGTTCACGGGAGAAGTTCCCGACATAATTCCAATTTCTGAATTGAGGATTGATGAGAGCAAAAGGTTGATTGAAGAACCAGAGGCAATTGTTGACCGAAAGACTAAGAAATTGCGACGCAAGATGGTTGGGTTAGTGCTTGTCCGATGGAAACACACGAATGGGCCGAATCTCACCTGGGAGACGGAGAGTGACATGATGGGTCGCTATCCGCATTTGTTTGTTGATGTGTGATTCCGGGGACGGAATCATTCTAAGGTGGAGAGAATTGTAACGCCTGTGTTTCCGGGCTTGCCGTTTTTAGCAATATAATAGTCTAGGTTAACCTTTGTAACCCGTTTTGAAATAATAAGAATGTATTATTTGAGTATTATGTGTTTTGTGCTTAATTGCTTAATTATGTGGTCTGATTAATTAAGAATAAAAAAATAAGCGTCAAAATTTAAGTGTAAAATAAACTTAATATCTTTGGTTAATGTTGTAGTAGTCGAAACGAGGTTTCCGAATATATATAGAACGCCCAAATCTGACTTCGTATGAGGAAGTTATGATTTATCGAAGTTCCGGCTTAGCGGTATACAGCCTGAAATACTCGAATTGAGATCGAGCGGTTGTTAGCCGAAGCAATCTAAATGAGAATCGAAGATCTCATTGTTGGTATCGAAGCGATAAAAAGTTAGGCGAGAACGGACATCAAACGAAGAAGTTATGAATTTATAACGAAAGTTTCTGTCGCGGCCTATTAAAAATAATTAATAAAAATAAAGTCAAAATTAGCCGACGGAGTCTAAACGAAAGTTGTAGATCGTAGTCTCACCTTCGCGTGGATATAAAGAACGTCGAAAACGGAGTTCGTATGAAGAAGTTATGAATTTCCGAAGTTTATTAATCATTTTATATTTATTTTTAATTCAAAATCGGAGGTATTATCCGAAGCCGAGTCACCCGTCTGATCCATGGTACGCCCCGCGTACGTGAGTACGCTATCGCGTACTCCGCATAGTGTCGACACTTCGGATGACGCATGCAATGACGATTTCGGACGCGTACGCGCTGCGTACGCCTGTACGCCCCGCGTACTCCGAGGCTCCAGCCTCTATATAAAGGATCCGAAGGCAGCCTCATTTGTTGTTCATTTTCTTCTCTTCTCTCTAGTCTTTTGCATCGTTTTTCGTGCCGAAGCTACCCCGAAGCCCCGGTATCATACTCTAGCCCCGAGGCAAGTCCCGAGATCCCGAAGATCCCGAGAAGCGCGGTTCCCGAGTCGAAGCTCTGCCCGCGAGAAGTTCGATTTTCGAGGAGATCTTCCAGATCTGCTGTGGATTACTACTTCTATAAGCCGTAGTGCTGTCCGATCATCTTCTGATCAAGTGAGTGTATACTAACTTTCTTAAACACAATAATAATACGAGTTTGGTTCGAGTGTATTAATTATATTGTTGTTTATAAGAGTGAGTGTGTAGTTATTTCTTCTAATACAATAATACGAAGTATTTTATATAAAAATACGTGCTATGTGTATATATTTGGTTGTGTTATGTGTGAATGAGTATTCACTCTCTTCTATCTTATAGATCTGCTTATTTCGTTATGAGATATGTGTTATGTGTGTGTGTGCCTCATCTGTTATGCGATATATGTGTTGATTAAAGCATGCTATACAGGTTTTCTTTAAACTACGTATGAAAATATATATTTTATCTACTAATATGTTGGGTAGAACATGGGTAGATAGTTGGTGTGTAATAAACAGATGAGAGGCCTCGATGTTGTTGTTGTTGTTGATCTAGTTATTCAGCGGAGTATGGATAACGACCACGGACTCTTTCTAGACAGTCCAGTGGAACGCTAGCAGGTTCATAACCTGTAGGTGTTGTGAACGATGTGTTCACCGGTGTACTCTATCCCCCTCATGGTTGCCTTTAGGATATCTATTGTTGAGGAAACCCCTTCGCAGTGATGTCCGTCCCGATGAAAATCCTAGATTAGGTCCCTTGAGATAGTTGTTTTAGGGACGTAAAGTGAGGATAACGGGAATGGGTAATCGGGATAGTGATTGGTTGGTGAAATTAAATATAACTTATTTATTGTGGGTTGAAAACCCTATATGCTCACCAGGCTCCCAAGCCTGACCCACTCAGTTTTATTTGTATTACAGGAAGTGGCACAAGGGCGTAAGATGGATGGATCATCTTGTTGTTTTGTTTACAAGTCTGTATATGTATATATTTGTTGAATGACTTGTGTTTATCGTTTATGCTTTATGGTCTGTATCGGAACATGACATCCCGAGTTTTGATTATATAATGAAATGCATCTCTTGATGAAATGCTTTGATAAATATTATTTTATCATGTTTTGTTTTGGGAACAAATTCCGCAACTCTTTCAAATCAAAAGGATTTACTCTGAAAATATTTAAAAGCATAAATGAAAATCGGTCTTTTCTGGCCGAGATTTTGGGGATGTCACAAAATGTCTTTAAACCATGATCGTACGTAAAAAGAACGCCCAAATCCGACTTCGTATATTGAAGTTATGACTTTTCCAAGTTCAGCTTAGCAACAGACAGCTAAAAACTCGAATCAGAGATCGAGCGACTTTTGGCCGGAATGACCTAAACGAGAATCGAAGGTCTCGACAATGGTATTTCAGCGGTAAAAAGTCTGGCAAAAACCGACGTCAGATAAAGAAGTTATAAATTTTTGAAGAAATTCCTTAAACACGATGAGTTATAAAATAAATAATAAAAATAATTTCGGAATTTGCCAACGGAGTCTAAACGAAAGTTGTAGAGCGTAGTCTCACCTACGCGGGGATATAAAGACCATCGAAAACGGAGTTCGTATGAAGAAGATATGAATTTTTGAAGTTTATTAAATAAATTATATATTTATTTAATTCAAAAATCAAGCATTATCCGAAGAGGAGTCAGCGTCCTCATCCGAGGTACGCGCTGCGTACCCCTGTACGCCTTGCGTACCTGAGGGCCTTGGCCTCTGATCGTCCACGTCGCCCTATGCGAGGCTACCGACCCGTCCGACCCGCCCGTCCGACCGACCCGTCCAACCCGCCGTCCCATCCGACCCGCCAGACTGATCCGTCCCATCCGAAGCCGAGGCAGTCGAGGCTTCGGTCATGCATGACGTACACGTACGCGCTGCGTACGAGCATACGCCCCACGTACGAGGCTTCTCAGACCCCCCTATAAATAGCATGCGAAGGCTTCCGAAAAAGAGGCTCATTTCTCTCCTTTCTCTCACGATATTGCCTCGTTTTCCGTGCCCGTTCAAACCCAAAGCTCTGTTCTTTTTGCTCAAGTCCCGAGGGTCGATTTTACTCCCGAGATTCCCGAGAATCCTGAGAAAAATCCGTTTCCCGAGACGAAACTCTGCCCGGTTTTCCATCTCGCTATCTTCAAACTTTCAAGTGAGTTCATACCCCTTAATTTACCTTTTAAATGTTCTATAAATTCTTTTACATGCTTTCAAAGGGGGGGGGGGGGGGGATTACAAGTAAAACACACGAGTATTATCGTGTGTTACATAAAGAACTCTTTTATATGCTGTTATATATCCAAATCACATGCGATTTACAAACTTTATAAGGAACTTTCATATATATAACATATGTTAAAATAGCATTCTATCTTTTGAAATATAAATTGTCGTAATGCATGCATAAACTAAACTTTTCTTAGATTATATGTATACTTGTCTATCTTGGACTCTACACCAAAAATCTATGCTTTCATAACAAATGATTCCTTTTTTTTCTAAGTATTTCTAAACAAACGAGACACACTTTTAGAAAACTATAATAGGTATAGTTTTACGAACAAATTTCTAACTCTTATGTACTAGAATCATGAATTTCAAGAAGTCACTTTCGTATACAAGAACAAACGTAACATTTTAACAAGTAGATCTGTTTTTATACCACGGTTTTGTGAGACACTAACTTCATGTACGTTCGAGTACACATTTCAAGTCCTGTATTATATACCAGAATCCCTTGGAGGGGGAGCATGGTGTTTGTGTATAGATCTATACGGGCTTGATAACCCGCGCCCTGACTGTTAGCTGCAGTCCACCGTTTGGGGTGACAAACGTCATAACATTCCAATGCCTGAAGAACGTTGTGTATAGGCGTTCCGAGTCAATAGTATGGTTATAAAACTCACACGGGGTATTAAAAATGCATTGATTTACAAGGTTTTCAAACACATTGGTTATTTTACACTTACATACATTTTTAGAAACAAACATTGGTCTTGAGTGAAGGCTACTTTTATACTAGTAGAAAATATAGGATTTTCTAAACACAAACAAACAAAGACAAAACATTTCATTTCATACAAACATTGTCACTTAAATACTTATGAAACTCACCAGCTTAAATGCTGATCTACTCTTTCAAAATTTCTTGTATGTCCCAGGAAATCAGTAATTTCAGGTATTCATTTTGCTTTTGATGAAGGGATGCTGCGACGCCAGTTTAATCTCGTATTTTGACATCATATTGTAATTGGTTTTGAACATGTAACTTTTGACAAATGTAAACTTTCAATTATATATATGATGGTTGTATTGCTTTCTTTACTATGTATTCATTTGTTACGTTACCACATGAAGTCATCCGCCCCCGAACGTTTCCGCCGTTCAGGTTTGGGGGTGTGACAGTTAAGCCTTGTTATGAGTGTTATATGCCCCCGAAGGGTACTTAAAGGTGTCTTATCGAGTTGTTGCATTAGTTACCCCCTTTTAGAATTTTAGATTTTCTGAACATTAAAAAAAAAACTCTAAGAGATACTTTATATTAAGATAGTGAGTTGTACAAAGTAAGCATAATGTAAACCCTATACTGGGTAAGAGGTAAAATTTAAGGTCCGTGAGTATGGATAGTCTTGTTGTGAGGATTGACGGGGTGGGGTAAGAGTTGATTATATATATGGGGAAATTGTATATTGTGTGAATTTATATATATATATATATATATATATATATATATATATATATATATATATATATATATATGTATAACATTGTGGGATTAAAATCCCTATGTACTCACCAGGTTTCCCAACCTAACCCACTCAGTTTATTTATATCACAGGTGTTGATATGAAGTCACATTTCACTTAGAGATTTAAAAGAGATGTAGACCACTAGTGATAATGAATGTAAGTTCTATTTATGCTTATGTTTCTGTATCGAAGATGACATCCCAAATGTTTTAAAATGAATAAAAATACTTTTCTTTGGAAATGCTTTGATAACGTACTTATCATGTTTTAGTGGGAACAAATTCTGCAACATTTTTATTAAAAGAGGTACTCTGATTTTTATAAAGCATAAACAAAATCGGTCTTTTCTGGCCGTGAAAATGGGAATGTCACAGTTGATATCAGAGCATTAGTTTAAGCAAACTACGAATATGAATTTATTTCTAGACTTAAACTTAGAATGCTAAGCAATGATTGTGAGGAGTGTGTCAAATAGATTTAGGTAATACACCTGAATAGACACAAGCACTAGCTTATTTTAGGAATGATGCCTAAATTGCTTTAACATGATAAATGATTTGTTATGCTGGGAATACAAATGGGAATAGGAATCAACCCCTAGTGATTCAGGAAATACCTGTTGTAGTAGAAGATGTACCCGAGCCAATCACCATGGCTAGAGTACAAGCCATGATTCAGGCTATGTTAGTTGAACAAAGGGAAGAAATGAGGCGGATGTTGAATAGGGACGAACCTACCATGCCCATAGAACAACCCGAGCTGATTCTCGAGCAATCAGAGGAAGGGAACTATAGTCGCCAAGTGAGTCAACTGGGGACTGAAGGAGAACGAAGGAATGGCCCGGGAAAGGGAATCTACAAGGATGGACGAATGTATAAGAACTTCTTGGTTGCCAAACCACCAAGCCTTTCTGGAAGCCCGAATCCGGCAGAGATTATGGATTGGATCTCCGAGATGGAGATGGTGTTTGAGATCTGCAACTGTAGCGAGAAAAAGAAGACTGTCTTTGCAGTAAGACAGCTGAAAACTGGAGTCTGGAGTTGGTGGAAGCTATTGGCGGATACGATTCCACAAGGAGAAGAAATGAGGCAGATGTTGAATAGGGACGAACCTACCATGCCCATAGAACAACCCGAGCTGATTCTCGAGCAATCAGAGGAAGGGAACTATAGTCGCCAAGTGAGTCAACTGGGGACTGAAGGAGAACGAAGGAATGGCCCGGGAAAGGGAATCTACAAGGATGGACGAATGTATAAGAACTTCTTGGTTGTCAAACCACCAAGCCTTTCTGGAAGCCCGAATCCGGCAGAGATTATGGATTGGATCTCCGAGATGGAGATGGTGTTTGAGATCTGCAACTGTAGCGAGAAAAAGAAGATTGTCTTCGCAGTAAGACAGCTGAAAACTGGAGTCTGGAGTTGGTGGAAGCTATTGGCGGATACGATTCCACAAGGAGAAGCCTTAAGGATGTCATGGGAAGAGTTCTTAGAACAGTTGAAAATGCAGTAATGCTCAGAGATAGATCTGATAGACCTGAACAACGAGTTTCAGAACCTGAAGAAAGGGAAGATGAGTGTTGATGAATATGCCACCGCATTCACCGAGAGGATGAAGCTATTTCCCTACTTGGTTCCTACTGAACTCTCCAAGATTGATAGGTTTGCTAACGGACTGCCCACAGACTTTGGCCCAATGGTCAAAATGGCAACTACTTTGAAAACAGTCGTTAGAGCAGCAAAGAACGTAGAGACCCAGATAAGAGAAAAAGGTCTAGAAAAAGATAAGGAGGGAGAAAAGCGGAAGTTTGAAGGATCCTCAAGGTCCGATGAGAAGAGAAAATTCTCGAAGTCTGGTTTAAAGAAGTTCGAAGAAGGAACGCAATGGTGTGACAAGTGCAGAAAGAAGCACCTTGGGAAATGCTCTAAAGAGATGACCAACTTTAAATGTGGGAAGACTGATCATCACTCCATCGAATGCACAACCAAGAGAGAAGTCTGCTTTAAGTGTGGTGAAGAGGGACACTTCAAGCAAGACTGCCCAAAGAGAGAAGGGGCTACAAAGCCAAATGTGCCGCCAAAGCCAAAGGAGAGAGCATTTCAAATGATACTTGATGAAGCAGGCAACAATGCAAGGATTTAGGAGTGAAGGCTTGACATCCAAATATTGAGTTATGAAGTAGTCGTGTAGATAGTCCCATGTGATGTAGCCTGTTAGAGGCATAGTCTAGGGTGAACTTGAACACCTATGTAATCATTTCAAGAAATAATATAAAACCTTCGTTTTGTTATGTGACGTGTTAAGTTGTTATGTAATTTTCTTGTATGGTGACTTGGAAAATTACGAGACAATACTTGGGACGAGTATGAGTAGGTGTGAATGGTAGTAGAGGCCTATACTACCGGAAGCACATGACTCACACTTGGATCAGGGAAAGTCACAAGGTTACCAATGAGCTAGTAATTGAATTTGTTTTATTCAAGTATGTCGTTACCATTGTTTCAGTAAAGACTAAGAAGATGATTGTTATTCCGACCCTAGTGGTCATATAAAATTGAGTCCGACTATGATGAGTATGTTACGTGGTTCAGAGAGCCAATTTCGATGTAGCATCTGACGTAAGATGGAAGATTGAAATAAAGATAATCAAAAGGATTAGTAGAAGTCTCGCAATAGTTGTTAAATAAGTTTGTTGATAGAAATGCTACTTTAAGATGTGATTATATCACATTAGAGCATGAAGGAAGGTATAATCTGTCCTGGAATTTGACTCTAAGAGACCTAAGTCTAAGCGTTGCAACATACGATGAGAGGTCATTAGAACATGACCCATCGGTCTATGGTGGAAATCAAATAGTTCGTTAAGAAGAAGAAGGAGTCTCTAGTAAGGATCGAGATTGTGACTTGAAGGTCATATATTGGAGTCTAATGTGAAATAGGGAGCAGGTGCAAGATCGAGCACCGCCTGCAGTTAAAGAAGTTAATTCAAAGGAACATATGAGTTACAGTTATTACCTAGGATGAAAGGATAATGTATGAAGTCATTATACAACCCTGTTTCGTTGATGATTCCGGGACATAATCATCCTAAGGAGGAGATAATTGTAACGCCTGCAGATCTGGGCTAGTTAATTTAAAGATAATAGGGGTCGAAAATGACTTTTTGACAAAAGATTATTTAGAATAAATAATCTTAACCAAGTTGTATAATATGTCTCAAGGGTTTCGTACATATAAAGAACGCCGAAATCCGAGTTATAACGAAGAAGTTATGGCCCGTCGAAGTTTTACAGCAAAACCGGCACGACACCGGGAGACGTAAATAGTGAATTTATGATAGAGGACTTTTTAGCCTTAGTGATCTAAACAAAATTTATAGTATACGTTAAACCGAGAACATAAAAAAAAGAACACCTAAATCTGACTTCGTATGAGGAAATTATGATTTCTCTAAGATTCGCCTTAGTAGTGCACGACCCGAAACTCGAATTTTAGTTCGAGCGGTTTTTGGCTTACACGACCTAAATGAGAGTTGAAGATCTCATTAATAGGAACTCAACGGTAAAAAGATAGACAAAAACGGATTCCTTATGAAGGAGTTACGAATTCTTCGCGGTCATTTAGCAGTCTAAACTGCTCCTACTGTTAAATTTAAGATTGGTCGAGAATTAGCCAACGGAGTCTAAATGAAAGTTGTAGATCTTGTTTTTTACCTACGTGTGGATATAAAAAACATTGAAAACGGAGTTGGTATGCGAAAGTTATGAATTTTTGAAAATCGGCTAATTTCCACCGTGTGTGCGATGCCACGTGTCAGCACCAGGCTGCGCCTGGCTATAGCCAGCGTGGATCACGACGTGAACCTTCCTCCATCCCCTATAAATAAGTGGTGAGGCCTCCATTCATTCCTCACACCTCCCCTCACTTCCCTCTCTCTCTAGAACTTCTCTCTAGCCCCGAAACCCCCCGAAAAGCCTAGGGAACCTCCCTAGCACAAGGCGGAAGCCCCATAGCGCCCGATGGCTTCGAGAAGAAGAGCCTTTTGGCTTGGGAACGCTACTCCAGCGACGCCCGGTTTTGAGAAAAACCTGCTGTAAGTGAGCTACGCCTATGCTATTTTTAATATAGCTTTTATTTCATTATAGTAACGTTATTAGGAACTTAATAAATACTTGGGCTATTATTATGGGCTATATAAGTATTGTTTAATGCTTATATAATAACAATAATAGCTAGACTATTAATTAGTCGCGGTTAACGTTAGACTAAACCCTAGTGATATTGATACTTGGTTTTGTCGAGGAAAATTATTTTAAGAGTAACGAAGTGCTGTCCGAGTGCCGAGTCACCACCTAATCAAGTGAGTGCATAGTCCATTTCATGAGCATGATTTTAATACAAGTATTGATTGAACGTATTAAATATATGTTTATGTGTGAATTATTTGATATTGTCTGAATTACATGTTAAAGAACATACCCGGTTATTTATAATGATTTAGGTTAATGAGTAAACCTAAAATTTCTTATAAGGGTCATTGGTAGCATCTCCTTATGAGTACGAGTGAGATATATACGAGGAATAGAACCCTTAAACATGTCATTGATCCAGAAGCACGGATTAGACATAGTCATTTGTCCCTAGTCCAAGAGTATGGATTGGACTCAGTCAACTGTCGTTAATCCGGGAGTATGGATTAAGACATAGTCAGTTGTCCTTAATCCGGGAGTATGGATGAAGACATAGTCAGTTGTCCTTAGTCTGGGAGTATGGACAGGACATAGTCATCTATCATTAATCCGGGAGTATGGATTTAGACACAGACCAATTGTCCCTCATCCGAGAGGATGCAATAGGTACAATCAAGGACTCGAGATCATGGATTAGATCCGGTGTAAGAGGTAAAATTTAAGGTCTGTGAGTATGGATAGTCTCGTTGTGAGGACTGAAGGGGTGGGGTAAGAGTTGATTATATATATGGGGAAATCGTATATTGTGTGAATTTTTATATATATGTATAACATTGTGGGATTGAAATCCCTATGTACTCACCAGGTTTCCCAACCTGACCCACTCAGTTTATTTATATCACATGTATTGATATGAAGTCACATTGCACTTAGAGATTTAAAAGAGATGTAGATCACTAGTGATAATGAATGTAAGTTCTATTTATGCTTATGTTTATGTATCGAAGATGACATCCCAATTGTTTTAAAATGAATAAAAATACTTTTCTTTGGAAATGCTTTGATAACGTACTTATCATGTTTTAGTGGGAACAAATTCTGCAACATTTTTATTAAAAGAGGTACTCTGATTTTTATAAAGCATAAACAAAATCGGTCTTTTTTTGCCGTGAAAATGGGGATGTCACAATGACTGAGGCGCACAACACTAGATACTCTATCCAACTGGGTTTAAATAATATGTATCTAGATCTTAAAAAGCTATACTGGTGGCCTAACATGAAAGCATAGATTGCTACCTTCGTGAGTAAATTCCTTACTTGCGCAAAGGTTAAGTTTCAATACCAGAAACCATTAGGTTTACTTCAACAACTGGATATACCAGAGTGGAAATGGGAGCGGATTACTATGGACTTCATAACCAAGTTGCCCAATACAACGGGTAGACTTGATACCATTTGGGTCATCGTCGATAGATTGACCAAATCCGCACATTTCTTATCGATCAAAGAGACTAACAAAATGGAAAAGCTTAAAAGAACTTACATTAAGGAAATCACACGGCTGCATGGTGTCCCTATATTCAGTATCTCTGATAGAGATATTAGGTTCACTTCGAGATTCTGGCAGTCACTACAAAGTTCCCTAGGGACGAGGCTGGACATCAGTACAGCCTATCACCCACAGACCGACGAACAAAGTTCCCTAGGGACGAGGCTGGACATAAGTTTTTAGACTTGTTGAAACATCACAACCATTCTTGGGCATGTGCTAATCACTCCTCGGAACAGCATAGTTGATCAGGTTATGCCATTCCCAAGACTGACCATACATCCCCAAGCTTACCTGTGATATTCAACAATCGTAATACTTTTGTTCTTGTCATTGTGACACGGATTTTAGTATGAATGCAGGCATGTATACTTTGTTAAATATTTTATTATTTAAAAGTATAAACTCTTGGTCAGAGTATTTTTAATCCCATTGTATTTATAGTTAGTATATCTTTTATGGGTTGATATACTTAATTCACTATAAACAATGCTCTGATACCAATCTGTCACACCCCAAAACTGAGAACGGCGGAAACGTTATGGGCGGAGGACGTCAGTTGTGTATCACAACAATGTAAAGTAGTAAACAAGCAACAACATCATCCATTGCGTTAATAGTATAATTTTAATTACAAGTGTGTTCTTTCATAGCATAAGACAACATAATAAATAATCAAAATAAAAGAGGAGTCTTGACTGCTCCGACTTCACAAAACCTGGTCGTCGTACATGTCTATTTGTGACATGAGAATACAAGTTATTTTGAAAGCGAGTATCAGCAATAAAACTGATGAATTCATAAGTATTAATGTGTCTTTGATTTGTAAAACTGTGAAATAAAGACTTGTCAACATTTGGAGAAAAAATTGTATAAGTATGAAAAGGTTTGTAAGTAATGGTAAACATTTGAAAACCCTAGAAAATCCATATGATTCCTACTAGTATAAAAAGTAGTCTTCTACCAAGACCTAACTGTTTTGAAAGTAGCCTTCTACCAAGACCCGGCTATTTTGAAAGTAGCCTTCTACCAAGATCCGATTGTACGACCATTATTATTATTATGTAATCTACCTCATCGATTATATGAATATGACACATGGTAAAGGTATTAATAATTTATTAACTGGAGTTTTATCCTTTTGTAATTGTCGTATAAGTACTGTAGTATTTGTAATAAGTGACTACTTTTGAACTACTTTGCCTTAATTGAGGGTTAAGGCATAATGTGATGGCTAGATCCCATACTAAACGCTCCATGTCAAGAGATTTTGGGAACCAAACGCGACCCCTGCATGATTGCAAGTCGTGAACATCCACATTACTATGATCACGTATACCCAATATAACTATCACAAAGTATTAGTGATTCATTGGTATAGTTAGATCTTGAACTTGTTCCATGCTATACCACCTTGTTATGTCTGTTCTGTTATCGTGTATTGTAATCGTATTTATGTAAGCGTATCTATGTAAACGTATTCATGTAATCATATCTGTCACACCCCCGAACCAGATGGCGGAAACGTCCGAGGGCTCTTGTGACTTAAATTGAATACAATCACAATATATATATATATATATATATATATATATACATGAATCATAACATAAATCATCACCATGCATTGAAATAATACAACTGATATTGTTTACATCAGTACATTGTTCTAAACATTACAATTTCATAACATAAATTGTCTGATAGATATCATGAGCAAAACAACCTGACATTACTTGGTACTTATTCTTTAGTTTACCTGTTACCTGCGAATACAAGTTAATTTTGAAAAACGTCAACTTATGAAATGTAGGTGAGTTCATAAGCAATGTTGTGATAAAATGATTGGGTGTAGTTTGTAGAACCCAGAAAATCCGATATTTTCTGAAAAGATCAATGTTAAAAAAAAGTGTGAAGACCTGTAATATATGCTTGTTGATTTTCAAAACATGTATAATTATTGAACTTTTGTAATTATCGCACAAGTGAAAATGTTGAACTTCCCAGGAAAACCTGATGTTTTCCCATTACATAAAATATAGTGAATTCTCACTTTTTTATACCGTCACGACGAATGATTCTGATTACTCGGGTGGCGTTGGATTAATTAGGGTTTGTGAGTCGTTACAATCATGCATTAGAAAATGACTAGTTTGTAACTACAGGTTTCGAACGATCCTTAAAGGCGTCGCCCGTTACTACTCACTTAATCCAACAACCATGATTACTTTTGATTAACATCCTGAATCTATTTACCTTGATTACTCGTAAGCCTAACAAACGAGGAAGAGGGGAGCACAAAGTCCCGTTATTTCCATGAGTTATTTAGGCTGTCGGGAATGCGAAAGGCACGTTGGCCCAACTTGCATTTGATTTCTTAACCTCACTAGCAGTACTAATGGGCCACTAGGGCCCAATAGCACATTAGAGCCATTGAAAGTCCTTGTACAAGAAATCAGGTCATTGGAGGCCCAATAGCACATAAGCATATTCCCTTTGGGCCCAAAGATCATGTTAATGGGCTAGCGAGGCCCAACAAGCATGATTTGAAACTTCCAAGCCCAAAGTTTGTAAGTTTGCTCATCGTAGTTATCGCGTATTTATTTAGATGGTTTGGTTTAACGCTTGTTGTTTTGTATTGATTCGAGACCGAATCACTTCGTTTGTAACGATATTTGTTGTTGAAAGTGTATGTGTATTCCGTTTCGTCAGTAGTCGTTGATCTTGTATTTTGTATTAATGAATTAATTTGTTTAAAAGTGGAATTTGACCTTTTCACTACCCTTCATTTATAAAAATAACACTTTTGGTCCTTTTATATAAAAGAATTACATTTTTTGTCCTTAAAACCTTTTCTTGACACCTTTGTATCAGTTATTTGATGAAACACAATTTTAACCCAAAATTTATTTTGTTGACAGCTTCAGCCCTTCTAGAATGGTGTTTCTCGGTTAGAACCCCATTTTTCACAACTTTTACAGTTTTGGCCCCAAATCTAAAAACTTTACATTTTTGGTCCTTTATGATAGTGAAAAGCATTTTTGACTCTTAAAATGATTTTTTCATGCTAATTACCCCCTGTTTTACAGAAAGTTTCATTTCAGCCCCTTAAATTTATCATTTTTCGCATTTTGAGGCTTATTGGGCCGAAAAGCCCAAAATTAGCCCATTAAGCTAAAAAAATTAGATTTTAAGTCCCTTGAAAACTCTAATATTCAGAAAAATGATTATAGAAACTGTTTTGACCCTTTTGACATTCAAGAAACCGTGACTTGTCGATTTGTATCCCAAGTTTTGTATTTTTGACAATTTAAGCCCAAAAATGGGTTTTATGTTAGAAGATGTTCATCATAACCTTATAAGCTATTATTCTTGACTTGTTTAGTGTAAAATAGCTTAGATTATGTTTGTTTCCTTTCTCATGTCATAGATCTCGGGTTTACAACCTTTTTTGGTAACATATTCATCACAAAAACACATGAAATCACACACATACATGCATAAAATCACACATAGCATACACATACACATAGATATACACATTTTCTTGTATTCTCCTCCATAAAACTCATAAAAACCGAAAAGAAAGGGGTATGAAGCTCACCTTGAGTTGTGGTTTCGGTTTTGAAGAAGATTGGGAGAAGTTTGGTGCTATTTTCAGCCCTAGCAAGTTCCTTGGATGGACCTCGAACTTAGTGGGTTCTAAGATGCAAGATCATGAATTTGAATGGATTAAGAGATGATTTTTGGTGAAAAGAAATGAGTTAAAGCATAGATCAAACAACAACTTACCTTAGATTTGTGATATCAAGAAAAGATTTCCTTGTACCCCTTGTGATTCTCAAAATTTTTAAGGGAGAGTGTAAGGATGTTCTAGTGAGAGTTTGAGAGAATTTGGAAGAGGGTGAGGGTGTGTGGTGTGTTCTCGGCTGAAGGAAGAAGGGAGGGGAAGAGAGAGACCTTGATGAGATGTTTCCTTGGAAGTATGAGTTGCATGCATGGAGACCCAACAAATAAAAATGAGGTGGCACAAAAGTCAACTCTTATATCTTCATGCTTTGAGGTTGGGCTGAGAATTAGAGAAAGAGAAGGAAATTTTTGGGCCTCTGGTGTTTAATCCCTATTATGGCTTAATTAGATGATTCTTGGCCCAAATAATTCAAGAAATGATTTTTATGGCCCATTAGGGCTAATTAGGTTAGTTATGGCCCAATAAGGTCCATTAAAGTATTTTATTTCATTCTAGGCCCAATATGACCCAAAATATTAAAATAAATAGAAGTGGGTACAATTAGAGCCCATTTAAGAGTTCTAAGCCCAAAGTAGTCAAATTGGAAGCTTATTGGTCCATTAGGCCCAATAAGGAAATCCTAGTCCAAAATGGACTTAAACCGGGATTTCTAGGGTTTCCAATCCTTTGTTGACTATTTGATGTGCTTTTATAATGTGTTTGATGGAAGTTCTGTTGTTATTGAATAAGCATCATACATGCTTTCACATTGTTCGTTCACATTTATTATCATTGTTCCATGTTTACAAGGCATCGAATTTCCTAGTTGTGACATCATCCCCCGTTAGAGGGAATTTCGTCCCGAAATTATTTTGAAAGCTAGATTTGAGAATGCGAGAATAGGTGAGGGTACTTCTGCTTCATCTAGTTTTCGCGTTCCCATGTGAATTATGGCCCACGCTTCGCGTTCCAGCGTACCTTCACAATCGGAATGCGACTTTGCTTAATACGATTCACCTCCCTGTCCATGATTTCGACTGGTTCCTCCACGAACAGGAGATTCTCATTCATTTCAATTTCATCAAGGGGAATGACGAGAGTTTCATCGGATAAACACTTCTTTAGGTTGAGCTCAGCAGGTAGCTGCAGTCTGTACGCTACTGGACCAATTCGGGCAAGAATCTTGAAAGGTCCAATGTATCGTGGATTCAATTTTCCCTGCTTTCCAAAACGAATAACTCCTTTCCAGGGAGAAACTTTTAACAGCACTTGATCCCTGACCTGAAACTCCAAGGGCTTTTTCCGTTTATCAGCGTAGCTCTTCTGTCGGTCGCGTGATGCTTGTAGTCGGGCTCTGATTTGAACTATCTTTTCTGTGGTTTCACGTATGATCTCCAGTGCCATTAATGTCTTGTCTAATGTCAGTTCTCTCACTAGTTGGGTGTCTCATACCTCAACCCAACACAACAGTGATCTACACTTACGTCCATATAGTGCCTCGAAAGGAGCAACTTTGATGCTCGAATGGTAACTGTTGTTGTATGAGAATTCAACTAAGGGTAAGTAGGTATCCCATGACTTCCCAAAGTCTATCACACATGCGCGAATCATGTCTTCAAGCGTCTAAATAATTCGTTCTCTTTGACCATCTGTTTGTGGGTGATACGCAATGCTCATGTCGAGATGGGTTCCTAGTGCTTTCTGAAGTGATTGTCAAAAAAGTGAAGTGAATCTATTATCTCTATCTGAGATGATAGACATTGGCACTTTGTGAAGTCTCACGATTTCTCGAATGTATATTCTTATCAATCTCTCCATCTTGTAGGATTCTTTTATTGGCGGGAAATGAGCGGATTTTGCCAGTCTGTTGACTATTACCCATATAGTGTCCAATCCATCTGACGACTTGGGTAGCATGGTCACAAAATCCATAGTAATCCTTTCCCATTTCCACTCGGGAATTACTGGTTGCTGTAATAAACCCGAGGGCTTCTGGTATTCCACCTTTACTTTGGTGCAAGTAAGGCATTTGCTAACATAGGTGGCAATCTCTGCCTTCATGTTAGGCCACCAATAATGTTGTTTAATATCCAAGTACATTTTGCCCGAACCCGGATGGATGGAGTATCGCGTCTTGTGAGCTTCATTCATGACTACCTCCCTAAATCCTCCAAGTTTAGGGACCCAAATACGATTCATGAAATAATATACTCCACCCTCTTTCACCTCGAGATTCTTCTCCATTCCGCATAATGCTTCGCTTGTTTTGTTTTCCGCCTTCATGGCATCTGACTGGGCTGCCCTGATCTGAGTCGTTAGGTGAGATTGGATGGTTATTGAGAGATTTTTCACACGAAGATTAGAGTACTCTTTTCAACTCAAGGCATCAGCTACTACGTTAGCCTTGCCTGGGTGGTACTTGATTTCACACTCATAATCGTTTAATAGTTCAACCCATCTTCGTTGCCTCATATTCAACTCTTTTTGATTCAAGATGTGCTGGAGACTCTTGTGGTCCGTGAAGATGGTGCACTTCGTACCATAAAGGTAGTGCCTCAAAATCTTTAGGGCGAAGACCACTGCTCCCAATTCCAGATCATGGGTTGTATAATTCACTTCGTGTGTCTTTATTTGTCGGGACGCGTAAGCTATCAATTTTCCACGCTGCATGAGAACACAACCTAAACCCTGATTTGACGCATCACAGTAGACTATGAAATCTTCTGTTCCCTCTAGTAGTGATGGTACCGGGGCACTGCAGAGTGCTTGCTTTAGAGTTCGGAATGCAGCTTCTTGCTTGTCCATCCATTTGAATGGCACACCCTTTTGTGTAAGCGAGGTAAGTGGCTTGGCGGTCTTAGAGAAGTTTTGAATGAACCTCCTATAGTAACCTGCTAGACCTAAGAATTGGCGAATTTCTGTGGGTGTTGTTGGGACTGCCCATCCTTCGATGGCTTTGACCTTAGAAGGATCCACATGTATTCCTTCCTGACTAATAACATGACCTAAAAAGTTCACCCTACGGAGCCAGAACTCACACTTGGAGAGTTTTGCGTATAGCTTCTCAGTTCACAGGGTTTTCAGGATTTGTCGAAGATGTTGGCATTGCTCTTCTTCGCTTCGAGAATAAACTAGAATGTCGTTAATGAAAACAATAACAAATTTGTCGAGGAATGGTCGGCATATTCGATTCATTAGGTCCATGAATGCGGCAGGGGCATTCGTTAGACCGAAGGGCATTACGACAAATTCATAATGTCCGTAACGAGTTCGGAAAGCGGTTTTGGGAATATCCTCTTCCCGGACCTTGAGTTGATGGTACCCGGATCCCAGATCTATCTTAGAGAAGTAACTAGCTCCATGGAGCTGGTCAAATAGATTGTCGATTCGTGGGAGTGGATAGCGATTTTTGACAGTGAGCTTATTCAGTTCTCTGTAATCGATGCACATCCTAAAAGATCCATCCTTCTTCTTGACAAAGAGAACTAGAGCTCCCCATGGCGAGAAGTTGGGTCGGATGAATCCCTTGTCCAGGAGTTCACTGAGTTGGCTGGACAATTCCTGCATCTCAGCAGGAGCCAATCGATAAGGCGATTTAGTAATGGGAGTAGCTCCTGGCACAAGATCAATTCGAAATTCAATTTGTCTTTCTGGGGGTACTCCACGAAGATCTTCAGGAAAGATGTTTGGGAATTCACAAGCTACAGGAATGTCTTGAATGTTAATCTCTTCCTTGGATTTATCCACTATATGCGTCAAGAACGTCAAATCTTTCTTTTGCAGATGCTTCTGTGCCTGGACGCACGAGATGAGACCAAAGTTCGTGTTGGGTTTCTCTCCGTAAATAATTAGGGTTTCATGATTTGGAACTTGAGTGGTTGCAGCATTAACTGCCACTGTTTGCTGCTTCTTGGATGATTCGGAGCCTTGATGTCCCTTCCTCTTGTTGTTCTTTCCCTTTTTGTTGTCATTTTCCTTCTTAACTTCAGCCTCCACTGGCTTTTCACGCTTCTTGTTGTTGTGGTCATACAGCTTCTTGGCCAATCTCTTGGCACTGTCGAAAGTTTCGGGATTTGCAGCTATCACGTTCCCTTGGATCGGGGAGGTTAGTCCCCAGATGAATCGCTCAATCTTCTTTCCTTCTGAGGTGATCATGCCAGGGCATAGCAGAGACAGTTCGTTAAACCTTGATATGTATGCATCTATATCAGTGTTTCGGACGGTGAGATTCCACAACTCTTGTTCCATTTTCTGAATTTTGCCACGAGGTAAGTACTCGGCCATCAGCATTTCTTTCATCTCTGCCCATGGCATGGAATTGGCTACGGGGAGTGTCATGGCTTCCACATGTCCATTCCACCAAGTGAGCGCTTGGTCAACGAAAGTGCATGCGGCAAACTTCACCTTCATCTCCTCAAGGCATTCACATATCTCGAACACCGATTCCACCTTCTCGATCCATCGTTTCAGGGTGATCATTCCTCTAGTGCCGTTAAAGGTTCGTGGTTTGGCGTTGGTGAAGTCTTTGTAGGAGCATGTCTTGGTAGGTCCTTGATTTATTCCATTGTTTGAACTTCCATCCCCTTGTTCGTTGACTCCTCCATTGTCCCCTTGGTGAATTTGTGCCATAGCTGCAGTGACTGCAGCAGATACCGTTGCCTGAAAAGCAACATAGTTGAACTCGGGCGGGATTGGCTCAGGGTTTCCGCGGGTTGGTCGCCAAGGAATCTTTCTGCCATGGAATGGAAAGATGTTGAGTGTCTGTGCTTCTTGTGATATTGTGATCCTATAAACTAGGTGTGTGGCACAAACTTAAGTAATTTCACAAATTAGCACACAATCATGGATATGTAACACATAGCATATTAAAACATCACAGTAAGCATATAAAATTTTTCATTAATATTATCCGCGCTTTGATACATGAAAATTTTGCTCGAAAGAGAATACATAAGTGGTACAAGTTCCGCAGCATAACGGCTCTATGAGTACTGTAATCACTTAAACATAGAGTCGATGGTACATAGCATAGATCATAGTACTAGTACTAAGGACTGATACGGCTAACCCTAGTTACGGTGGGATGTGCCAGGGGGTGGTGCTGAGGAAGTGGATGCTCCCTGAAGACGAGCCACCTATCATTCTGCATCCTGGATTCGGGACTCCCACCTTACCTGCCTCATGTGGAACTCTCGGAGGACGTCTCGCATCTCCTACTCTGCGCGCTCAACCCTAGTCCACATCTGGCGTACCTGATCGGCGGTACTCTGAGCTAGGTTGCCTGTGTTCCGTAATCGTCTCACCATGACTGGAAGGGCACGATCGGCTAGTCCTCAATCCCTCAGGTCAAAGAACTCGCGTGACATGCCGAATGGGGGTTGTTGTCCCTGCTGCCTGCTCCGCCTCCAAAGATTGATACCCCAGGGGGTGTAGGACCAGTGGGGCCCACCCGGTAAGCAGGCACCCTAATCGGATAAGGGGGGTTGATGACGTCGGAGTCCGCATCCGAATCACCTTCTTCATTATCGATGGGTTCCTCCTGGAGACCTCCTTCGGCTTCCTCCTCCTCCTGTTCATCTACTGGCTCAGCAGGTCTGCCCTCGACTTCTGCTTCAGGTTCCTCGTCGGATTCCTCCTCGGGCTCTTCCTCGGGCTCTTCTTCAGGTTCTTCGTCCAACCATCCATTATTCCCCTGGTTTGGGAAATAAGGATCTCCGGGGTGGTGGAAACCAGCCATGCTGTCTGCGAGAGTGTGTAAATATGCTAACACTATTCCTAAGATGCTACAATTATTGTATAGATTGAGATGATGTTCTCTTCTTGGTGATAAGGGGTATGTTTTTAGGTTCCCTAGCCATCACGATTTCCTCAGGACATGTGATAGTTGTACCTTGGAGGAAATGTAGTTGATCGGGCTACATCCACTCCTTGATACGACTATGAACAGTCCTGGCTTAATCGAGATGCTAGCATTATCTTGTTTGGTTTGGTATTATGTTCTTTTTCCTAATTCACACAAGCAAGGATGTTTTATCGTTATGTTTTACTTTTTTTGTTCACAGTTGTGTTAGTCCCTCTTTTGGTTTATAGTTGCATATCAATATGTGGTTAAATATGCTAGTTCACTATAAACAGTGCTCTGATACCAACCTGTCACACCCCAAACCAGACGGCGGAAACGTCCGAGGGCTCTTGTGACATAAATTGAATACCATCACAATGAATATACATAAATCATAACATAAATCATCACCATGCATTGAAATAATACAACTGATATTGTTTACATCTAGTACATTGTTTTAAACATTACAATTTCATAACATAAACTGTCACACCCCAAAACCGAGAATGGCAGAAACGTTCAGGGGCGGAGGACGTCATGTAATGTATCACAACAATATAAAGTAGTAAACAAGCAACAACATCATCCATTGCATTAATATTATGAATTTTATATACAAGTGTGTTCTTTCATAATGTACAACAATAAAATGAATAATCAGAATAAGACGAATCCGAATCAGCCAAGAAGCTAGTGAATTCATAAGTATTAATGTGTATGATGTGTAAAACTTGTAATGGAAGTCTTAACATTGTTTTGAAAGAAAACTCATATAAGTATGTAAATGTTTGTAAGTAATGGAATGCGTTTGACTAACCCTAGAAATCCCTATGATCCCTATGAAAGAAGTCTTCTACCAAGACCGGCCCTACTGTTTTGAAAGTACGCATCTCTGTAAATGTGATGGTTTTTCCCTGTTTAACTATTAGTATAAAACTAAAGTATACCTCATCGTTTACATAAATGTATCACGAAATAAAGTAATAGGAAAAATATAATCATGTAAGTGTTGTCCTTTTGTATTAGGATTAACACGACATTGCGACTAGCGAAATGTATAACCTTTGAACATCCGTAGGTTGTTCAATTTTCCTCTGTAGTTGTAGCAGGTTTAAGGAATGGTTAGTCCCGTAAAGGTACTCCTAATATAAGTATTAACCGTAGGCATCCGTAGATGTTCATTTACCTCTGTAGAGAACAGTAGGCTAAAGGAATGGTTAGTCCCGTAAAGGTACCCCTAATATAAGTAATAACCGTAGGCATCCGTAGATGTTCATCTACCACTGTTGCTAACAGGTGGGTTCTGGAATCGTTAGTCCCGTCTAGACATCCCGTTGAACTGGGATAGGCAGGACAACTTACACATAATGTACTAGTAAATCGTCCTAGTGAATCTAGTTACAAATATCAATGTATGTACATACAAATAAATGTATATATGTAAATGTACTCATGTAAGCGTATCTGTGTAAACGTACTCATGTATCATGTAAGAATAGGTAAATGTACTCATGTATCAAGTAAGCATATGTAAACATACTCATGTAAGCGTATCTATGTAAACGTACTCATGTAAGCGTGTCTATGTAAACGTACTCATGTTTCATGTAATGTACTAGTATAGACTCATGAATGAACTGACTCTTATGTGATTCCTTGTACTTGGAATGGTAAGTGGTATCTCCAAACTAAACCTATAATAGTTACTAACCATGTACGTGTATAACCTGAAGTAATGCCCTTGCTACCCAACGATATTGAACTGACTGAGGACAACTCTTATGTCTCTATATGTATACATGATATATAATTGCTTGGTTAAACGACCTTCGGACGGATCCCCGATACCCTACCAGACCCCATCCCAACGGGAAAAAGGAAATAAAGCGGGTTAGCCTTCCTAAGTCCTTTAAACATTAATTATATAACTATACATATACCGGCATGCAATTGACAATATAAAAGTATATAAGGAGTTTTGTAAAACCTTTAAAGGAAAATTAATACCTAAGAAGAGATCAACTTGATGTCAATTTATAAAATGGTTTGAAAGTATTTGATTGATAACAATAGTTTAAGTATAAAGGAACCATTGTTTGACCCACAAATGTAACAGGGTTTGAAATGACACATACTGTGTTTAATAAACAGTTTAATAAAGTGTTTTAAACACTTAAAACCGTTCAAGAGAAACATTTGATGAAAACTGATTGGCAAAACAGTTAACGTAAGGTAAAGTCATTTGCATGTTTAGTTATTAATCATGTGTGATGGATATAATAACTAATCATGATTCAACCTATATTCCCCCCCCCCCCCCTAAAGAATTTATAAACATTTGAAAACATTTAAAAGGTTAATCCAAGGGGTATGAACTCACCTGCAGTGAGCGGATAGGAAGGAAGTGTCAGACTAGTGCTTGGTGTCAAGTGAAGACTTAGACACACACAATAATCCTAAATACATATGAAGACATATGTATATAACCAATTAGTGATTTTACCACTAATTAAACATGTATAAACATCCTATTGCGAGGAAAACACTTTGGTCAACTGCTAGGAGGCTATCGGGTTGCAACAAAGGAGTGCAAAGCCTCATACGGGAGTTTATGGTCCAAAGACCATGTGTGCTGGAGTTTACGGCCCAGGGGAGTAAGCTCCTGGCCGTAAACTCTCAATTGGGTCTCTACATGATGCTCAAAGCTATTACAACTTAAGTGGTTAAGTGCTTCAAGGCTTAAACAAGTGTTTTGGTGGGTTTAAGGCCCTAAAATGGCCTTGCTTAATGTTCACAGCCCTGGGACCACTCCCCCATGAGTTTACGGCCGTAAACTCATGGTAAGGAGTACCATTTCATGAATCTTGGTCCTTAGGTCCATGGTGTAATGTTCTATGCTAGAAATCAAGGCTTACTAGGGTGTTAGGGCTTCCTTTTAACTCCTTTGAGGAGTTCACGGCCTTGGGACCAACCCCTTGGAGATTACGGCCATAATCTCCCTTGGAAGGGTGTTTTTGGTGATTTTCAACTCCCTCATTTAACTAGGAACTAATCTAAGCTAGTGTCCAAGGCTTTAGGAGGGTTTGAAGTACCTTTTGGCCCTATTGTTTGGAGTTCACGGCCCTGGAACTTCTTGGTCCGTGAACACCTTACTCTTGGTGTTCTAAGTGTGTTTTATAGTCCTAAACACATTAGGGTACAAGTCCAAACTAGTTTCATTGCTTAAGGAAAGGGCTAGGCACCATTTATGCCTTAAAGGAGGGTTTACGGTCCAAGATGTTCTTGGGCGGTAAACTCACAAATCTTTTTGTTTTGATATGATTTTGATGTTATTAAGCACAATCTAAGCTATATAATACAACTAGATAGAAGTACTCACGTTCTGGAACGAAATTCCGAAGATCCTTGAGAGAGAATTCGGCTTTTCTCTAGTTGGAAATGTAACTAATGAATAAATATGGCTCAGAATCCTATATATAGTCCTGGAATTTTTGGCAGAAAATATTTTATTCACGCAATGAACTCTAATATCATAGAGTTTTGGAATAACAAAGTTGCAAAAAACCCTAGTGCATCCACTCTCCTGATATCTCCATAAGTGTAAACCTGAAATACTCAAACTTATACCCAAAAGTCTGGAAATTCACTGTAACTGTTCTAGTCTTCTACTGACTTGATATGGTTTGTACAGAATGGAAATCTCGGGCTGTCACATAAACTGTCTAATAGATATCATGAGCAAAACACCCTGACATTACTTGGTACTTATTCTTCGGTTTACCTCTTACCTGCGAATACAAGTTAATTTTGAAAAATGTCAACATATGAAATGTTGGTGAGTTCAGAAGCGATGTTGTGATAAAATGATCTGGTGTAGTTTGTAGAACCCAGAAAATCAGATATTTTCTGAAAAGTTCAATGTTAAAAAAAAGTGTAAAGACCTGTAAATATATGCTTGTTGATTTTCAAAACATGTATAATTTTTGAACTTTTGTAATGACCGCGCAAGTGAAAATGTTGAACTTCCCAGGAAAACCCGATGTTTTCCCATTACATAAAATACAGTGAATTCTCAATTTCTTATACCGTCACGACGAATGATTCTGATTACTCAGGTGGTGTTGGATTAATTAGGGTTTGTGAGTCGTTACAATCATGCATTAGAAAATGACTACTTTGTAACTACAGGTTTCGAACGATCCTTAAAGGCGTCGCCCGTTACTACTCACTTAATCCAACAACCATGATTACTTTTGATTAACATCCTGAATCTATTTACTTTGATTACTCGTAAGCCTAACAAACGAGGAAGAGAGGAGCACGAAGTCCCGTTATTTCCGTGAGTTATTTAGGCTGTCGGGAATGCGAAAGGCACGTTGGCCCAACTTGCATTTGATTTCTTAACCTCACTAGCAGTACTAATGGGCCACTAGGGCCCAATAGCACATTAGAGCCATTGAAAGTCCTTTTACATGAAATCAGGTCATAGGAGGCCCAATAGCACATAAGCATATTCCCTTTGGGCCCAAAGATCATGTTAATGGGCTAGCAAGGCCCAACAAGCATGATTTGAAACTTCCAAGCCCAAAGTTTGTAAGTTTGCTCGTTGTAGTTATCGCGTATTTATTTAGATGGTTTGGTTTAACGCTTGTTGTTTTGTATTGATTCGAGACCGAATCACTTCGTTTGTAACGATATTTGTTGTTGAAAGTGTATTTGTATTCCGTTTCGTCGGTAGTCGTGGATCTTGTATTTTGTATTAATGAATTAATTTGTTTAAAAGTGGAATTTGACCTTTTCACTACCCTTCTTTTATAAAAATAACACTTTTGGTCCTTTTATATAAAAGAATTACATTTTTTGTCCTTAAAACCTTTTCTTGACACTTTTGTATCAGTTATTTGATGAAACACAATTTTAACCCAAAATTTATTTTGTTGACAGCTTCAGCCCTTCTAGAATGGTGTTTCTCGGTTAGAACCCCATTTTTCACAACTTTTACAGTTTTGGCCCCAAATCTAAAAACTTTACATTTTTGGTCCTTTATGATAGTGAAAAGCATTTTTGACTCTTAAAATTACCCCTGTTTTACAGAAAATTTCATTTTAGCCCCTTAAATTTATCATTTTTCGCATTTTGAGGCTTATTGGGCCGAAAAGCCCAAAATTAGCCTATTAAGCTAAAAAATTACATTTTAAGTCCCTTGAAAATTCTAATATTCAGAAAAATGATTATAGAAACTGTTTTGACCCTTTTGACCTTCAAGAAACCGTGACTTGTCGATTTGTATCCCAAGTTTTGTATTTTTGACAATTTAAGCCCAAAATTGGATTTTATGTTAGAATATGTTAATCATAACCTTATAAGCTATTATTCTTGACTTGTTTAGTGTAAAATAGCTTAGATTATGTTTGTTTCCTTTCTCATGTCATAGATCTCGGGTTTACAACCTTTTTTGGTAACATATTCATCACAAAAACACATGAAATCACACACATACATGCATAAAATCACACATAGGATACACATACACATAGATCTACACATTTTCTTGTATTCTCCCCCATAAAACTCATAAAAACCGAAAAGAAAGGGGTATGAAGCTCACCTTGAGTTGTGGTTTCGGTTTTGAAGAAGATTGGGAGAAGTTTGGTGCTATTTTCGGCCCTAGCAAGTTCCTTGGATGGATCTCCAACTTAGTGGGTTCTAAGATGCAAGATCAGGAATTTGAATGGATTAAGAGATGATTTTTGGTGAAAAGAAGTGAGTTAAAGCATGGATCAAACAACAAATTACCTTAGATTTGTGATATCAAGAAAAGATTTCCTTGTAACCCTTGTGATTCTCGAAATTTTTGAGGGAGAGTGCAAGGATGTTCTAGTGAGAGTTTGAGAGAATTTGGAAGAGGGTGAGGCTATGTGGTGTGTTCTTGGCCGAAGGAGGAAGGGAGGGGAAGAGAGAGACCTTGATGAGATGTTTGCATGGAAGTATGAGTTGCTTGCATGGATGTCACACCTCGAAACCGAAGGCGGAAACGTTCCGGGCGGAGGTCGTCATGAAGTATCGCAACCAATGTACATAGTAAGCATAGTAAACACAAAACATTACATTACATAGGAAATTTACATTTGTTTGAAAGTAAAGTGTTACAAGTGTTATACATATAAGTATCATATGAACAAAAGCTAAGACGGGTCTTCTATACGCTCCGAATTCCAAAAGATCGCGGGGTACCTGTCTAATGTGGACCTGAGAATACAAGCAATTTAAAAATCAGCATAAAGCTGGTGAGTTCATAAGTGGTTTGTTTTTCTGAAAAATGAACAAGTTTCCTTTGGTTTTCTGAAAAAGTTATGAATCCAAGAAAATCCCATATTTTCTTATAAGTAAAGTTTAGTTATCCATTAGTTACACGGTCTAGTTAAGAACAGTTCAGTTATCCTAGGAAAAACCCTTATTTTCCTAAAAGTTTGTGTTTGGTTATCGAATCCAAATGTAATGTACAAGTATATACGATACTTAAAATGTTTGTGTGAAGTTTCCTGAAAGCCTGGTTATCCTTGAAATGTATGTTAGTTTTAACACGTATATAAAACTATTGTGTGGAAAGTAAACTAATTCTTAGGGTTATTAGCTTACTAAATTCATTATTACCAACAAGTAAATCTCCGTTATCTAAATTGCGAGTTCCATAACCATACGATAGACTAGATATGGCAATAAGAAGTCCAAATCATTTTATGACTTTCGTCACCCTTAAACCTTTCGGTTCGGTTGTAGCTAGCAGCTAGGTGCGGGGTAGTCAACCCCGTATAGATCTATACACTCAAGTCACGCTCTCCCGCTAGGATATTCTAGTTACAGGGGCAGTCCTCCACTCGCGTATCTTTGTGGAGTGTTACAGAGGACGTGTCTCCAATTATTAAGATTAATGAATTTACAAGTAATAATACGGAAAATCCTATTTTAGATTCTAATTACAAAGGGTGGTCCTCCACTCGCGTATATCTGTGGAGTGTTACAGAGGACATGTCTCCAATTATTATCTGTCACACCCCGAAACCGAAGACGAAAACGTTCCGGGGCGGAGGACGTCATGAAGTATCGCAACCAATGTACATAGTAAGCATAGTAAACACAAAACATTACATTACATAGGAAATTTACATTTGTTTGAAAGTAAAGTGTTACAAGTGTTATACATGTAAGTATCATATGAACAAAAGCTAAGACGGATCTTCTATACGCTCCGACTTCCAAAAGATCGTGGGGTACCTATCTATTGTGGACCTGAGAATACAAGTAGTTTAAAAATCAGCATAAAGCTGGTGAGTTCATAAGCGGTTTGTTTTTCTGAAAAATGAACAAGTTTCCTTTGGTTTTCTAAAAAAGTTATGAATCCAAGAAAATCCCATATTTTCTTATAAGTAAAGTTTAGTTATCCATTAGTTACACTGTCTAGTTAAGAACAATTCAGTTATCCCAGGAAAAACCCTTATTTTCCTAAAAGTTTGTGTTTGGTTATCGAATCCAAATGTAATGTACAAGTATCTACCATACTTAAAATGTTTGGGTGAAGTTTCCTGAAAGCCTAGTTATCCTTGAAATGTATGTTAGTTTTAACATGTATATAAAACTATTGTGTGGAAAGTAAACTAATTCTTAAGGTTATTAGCTTACTAAATTCATTATTACCAACAAGTAAATCTCCGTTATCTAAATTGCGAGGTCCATAACCATACGATAGACTAGATATGGCAATAAGAAGTCCAAGTCATTTTATGACTTTCGTCACCCTTGAACCTTTCGGTTCGGCTGTTGCTAGTAGCCAGGTGCGGGGTAGTCAGCCTCGTATAGATCTATACACTCAAGTCACGCTCTCCCTCCCGTAAATTCTGGTTACGGGGGAGGTCCTCCACTCACGTATCTTTGTGGAGTGTTACAGAGGACGTGTCTCCAATTATTAAGATTAACGAATTTACAAGTAATAATGCTGAAAATCCTATTTTAGATTCGAATTACAAAGGGTGGTCCTCCGCTCGCGTATCTCTGTGGAGTGTTACAGAGGACGTGTCTCCAATTATTATCTGTCACACCCCGAAACCGAAGGCGGAAACGTTCTGGGGCGGAGGACGTCATGAAGTATCGCAACCAATGTACATAGTAAGCATAGTAAACACAAAACATTAAATTACATAGGAAGTTTACATTTGTTTGAAAGTAAAGTGTTACAAGTGTTATACATGTAAGTATCATATGAACAAAAGCTAAGACGGATCTTCTATACGCTCCGACTTCCAAAAGATCGTGGGGTACCTATCTATTGTGGACCTGAGAATACAAGTAGTTTAAAAATCAGCATAAAGCTGGTGAGTTCATAAGCGGTTTGTTTTTCTGAAAAATGAACAAGTTTCCTTTGGTTTTCTAAAAAAGTTATGAATCCAAGAAAATCCCATATTTTCTTATAAGTAAAGTTTAGTTATCCATTAGTTACACTGTCTAGTTAAGAACAATTCAGTTATCCCAGGAAAAACCCTTATTTTCCTAAAAGTTTTTGTTTGGTTATCGAATCCAAATGTAATGTACAAGTATATACGATACTTAAAATGTTTGGGTGAAGTTTCCTGAAAGCCTGGTTATCCTTGAAATGTATGTTAGTTTTAACATGTATATAAAACTATTGTGTGGAAAGTAAACTAATTCTTAAGGTTATTAGCTTACTAAATTCATTATTACCAACAAGTAAATCTCCGTTATCTAAATTGCGAGTTCCATAACCATACGATAGACTAGATATGGAAATAAGAAGTCCAAATCATTTTATGACTTTCGTCACCCTTGAACCTTTCGGTTCGGCAGTAGCTAGTAGCCAGGTGCGGGGTAGTCAGCCTCGTATAGATCTATACACTCAAGTCACGCTCTCCCTCCCGTAGATTCTGGTTACGGGGGAGGTCCTCTACTCGCATATCTTTGTGGAGTGTTACAGAGGACGTGTCTCCAATTATTAAAATTAACGAATTTACAAGTAATAATGCGGAAAATCCTGTTTTAGATTCTAATTACAAAGGGCGGTCCTCCACTCGCGTATCTGTGTGGAGTGTTACAGAGGACAAATCAAAAGTACTAAACTAATGCCTTTAACAATAATAAAGTGGAAAATCATGTGAGAAACATATATTATAACAATATATAATAAGATTTGAAAACTAACTCTGCAAGTCAAACTCTTGGTTAATACAGTTTTGATTGTTAAAAGCATGTGGAATATGAAACATTCCAAATGAAATAATAAGTTTGAGTACAAGATATCCTTGTACTTTTGCTTGTATTCCCCCCCTTGAAAACATTGAAAAACACAGAAAAGGTGTAGGGGTATGAACTCACCGGTTGAGAAATGTGTTGGTCTGGATGTTAAACGTCAGTTCGAGGCTTGAAAACGCGCGAGGTTCCTATGTAATATGAAGAGATACACATTTGTATCTAATTAGGCTTTGGACTACTAAACAAATATGAATAAACACTTCGAGGCGCGAAAACACTTCATTACAAGTGTTTGGAGTGACCCAGGTAGCATTTAAGGGTGTGTATGACTTAGGTATGGAGTTTACACTTCAAGAGTAAACTCTTAGAGGAGTTTTCGGCCCTAAAGACCACATCCCCATGAGTTTACAGCCATAAACTCATGGGTGGTGCTCTTGTGTGCTAATTGGCCTTAAAACACTTGAGGGATGATGCTAGGTTTGGTTCTAGGGCATTGGAAAGGGATTAAACCAACCATATGGACCATTTGATGAGTTTACAATAGTAAACTAGGAGTTTATAGCCGTAAACTCTCACCTACTCAATCCTTATGTGTTTTGATGATCCTAGGTTAATCACATGTGATTCTAACTCATTTTACAAGCCTTGGATGGAATTTAGGGCATCATTTGACCATGTTATAGGAGTTTACGGCCTTGGAAGCTTTCCTTGAGGGGTTTATGGCTGTGATCTCCTAAGGGGGTAGTTTTCTTGATGATTAAGGTCCCTAACACACTTGTGGTTGCTTCTAGACTTTATTCCAAGGCTTAGGAGGTGTTTAAGGGGCATCTTAACACCTAAAATGGTGTTTACGGCCTAAGAAAAGGGGTTTACGGTCCAAGCATGATCTTGGGCCGTAAACTCATGTTTACCCCTCAAATGATGAGTTTATGGTGTTCCTAGTCCATTCAAATAAGTCCTTAAGTCATTTCCAAGCTCCAAAAGTGATTTGGGAGGGTTTTTGGGCTCCAAAACCCATTTTATGTGTGTTTGCAGCCCAAGACTGTTCTAGGGCCGTAAACACCTGGTGTTGGTCCTATTCCATGATTTGAACATGAATTTGAAGGCTAAGGATGCTAATCTATGAGTTAGGGTAGTTACCTTGACGATTTGGGGCTTGAATTGGATGATTTTGGACCAAGAACTTGAATTTTGAGGAGGGAGAGTAGAGAGAGAGTGAAAAAGGCTTCAAATGAGATCCTTTGAACTTTATATATGGTTCGAGTTTGGGACACGGTGGAATTCTACCCGATACTGACGTTAAACGGGGCTGTTGGTCGCACCCGATTAAGTTGTCGTAACCCGATATGGTCGAAACTAAAAATTTTCTAAGTAATAATTTGGGATGTTTTCATGGGTTTCTAACTTGTTTGGACACCCATTAAGTCATAATAGAAGTCTCGAAATAAATGACTTAATCCAAAAACGAATTCGGAACAATTCGCTAAAGACGAGTTTTATGGACGGAAACGAGTTACGGCGATGAGACAAACTTCGGATTGTCACAATGGAGACCCAACAAATATAAATGAGGTGGCACAAAATTCAACTCTTCTATCTTCATGCTTTGAGGTTGGGCTGAGAATTAGAGAAAGAGAAGGAAATTTTTGGGCCTTTGGTGTTTAATCCATATTATGGCTCAAGTAGATGATTCTTGGCCCAAATAATTCAAGAAATGATTTTTATGGCCCATTGGGGTTAATTAGGTTAGTTATGGCCCAATAAGGTCCATTAAAGTATTTTATTTCATTCTAGGCCCAATATGGCCCAAAATATTAAATTAAATAGAAGTGGGTCCAATTAGAGCCCATTTAAGAGTTCTAAGCCCAAAGTAGTCAAATCGGAAGCTTATTGGTCCATTAGGCCCAATAAGGAAATCCTAGTCCAAAATGGACTTAAACCGGGATTTCTAGGGTTTCCAATCCTTTATTGACTATTTGATGTGCTTTTATAATGTGTTTGATGGAAGTTCTGTTGTTATTGAATAAGCATCATACATGATTTCACATTGTTGGTTCACATTTGTTATCATTGTTCCATGTTTACAAGGCATCGAATTTCCTAGTTGTGACAGTATCTATGTAAACGTATTCATGTAAGCGTATCTATGTAAGCGTATTTATGTAAACGTATTCATGTAACATGTAATGTATTAGTATAGAATCATGAATGAACTGACTCTTTTGTGATTCCTTGTACTTGGAATGGTAAGTAGTATCTCCTAACTATGCCTATTATAGTCACTAGTAATGTACGAGTATAACCGGAAGTATACCTTTGCTAACCAAAGGTACTGAACTGACTAATGGTACCTTTATACCTATATATGTATAAGGTGATTTTGTCATCTTACCCAATAGACAAGATTCACATGTATCATTTGACCTTAAGTCAAATGATTCCAACACTCGATCCTTTTGGAGTTGGCCAATGCGTTTCTTGTTAACGTGTTCAAGATGACAATGCCACAAGCATGCTTTGTCTAAACCATTAGATGAATCAAATTGAAAAACATTATTACCTAAATTGACTACAATCATCATGGTTTCATACACATCATCACAAGGTAAAGCCTCAAAATAAAAAATACCATTTTTATACCCAGAAATAGAACCATTATCATCATTAAAAGAATATATAAAACCTTGTTTAAACAATGCATGAAAAGAGAGATAATGTTTTGTGTCATTTCTGACGAGTAACAACAATTTATTAAATCTATTCCTAACCCATTACTAAGTACTAAACAAAAAACTCCAATCTTGGTGACATGTGAAGATCGCTTATTCCCCACGATCAAGTTTATCCTTCTGTGCTCTACATCCCCACTTCTTTTTAGTCCATGAAAATCAAAACAAATGTGAAAACCACATCTTGTATCAAGGAGCCAAGAATGAGAACATGATGGTTTATTAGATAAGATAGTGTATACACCTGTCGTAGTTGGCTTCACTTTTCCATCCTTGATATCTTGAAGATGCTTTGGGTAGCTACGTTTCCAATGTCTTTTATCGTTACAGTAGAAGCAAGTGGCCTCTTTGGGGCTAGACACGGGAGGAGCATCAGAATTGGATTTTCCTTTAGGTCCATTACTTGATGACCCAACTTGGGACATTCCCTTCCAATTTTGCTTTGGAGGACCTTTCCTCTTTTTTCTCTTCCCATGCCTAATGGGAACTGGGGTAGCAACAAGAGTGGAGACAATACTTTTCCTTCATTCCTGCTCCAACTGTTCGCAGGAGGTTTTGTAATTAAGACAACATTGTCTCCATGTTGTTCAAATGATAAGTTAAAGTGATCTAATCATAACAACTAAGCAATGAGTGCAAGACTATATCAATAGCCAATTCCTCATCGAAACACGCATTGAGTGTAACATCCTGATGAAAAGGTATGAAGTTATTTGCAAATTATGCATGATTCCTTTTTGGCCACGGTGTGGCGATAAGCCTTTGGACATCAAAGTTTAATGGGCCACCACGGCGTGGTGGCAGCTGATGGAGAAAACCTTAAAGTTTAAGGGTTGGACCCTATTTAAGGATCCTTAACACCCTCATAACCTCCCTCACATCAACCTCCATTCCCCCAAATCGTCCCTTGCAAACCCTAATCGTCTTTCTCCGTTTTTGAGTTAGTTTGGTGCTTTTTAAAGCTAAAGAAGGAAGAAAGAGGAGGAAGGAAGCAAATATCAAGCAAACAAGTCCCCATTCTTTAACTAGGCACTCTTTTGGGCCTTTTTAAGTGTCCATGACTCGATTTTTATCATTGCAAGTTGTTAGATCTTGAGTTTTATCCTTTTAGTTTCTTGTTCTTGAATGTTGGATTAGTTAGACCTCATAAAGTTTTCAACTTTATGAATCTCCATGGTCAAGGTGCTCTAGTAGTGTTTTGGAGATGGACTATAATATTTAGGGTTTGTTCCCTATTTAAGCATCTTTAACCCATCTCCTAACCATTTTAGACTAGCCTCCATATCTTGAAAACCCCAACCTCGCCCATAGCCTTTGTTTTGGTGCTTTTGAGCTCTTGTGAAGCATTTTGGTGTGTTTTGTGTATGTTGAAGTGGTAGAAGGAGATTAAAGACTCATTCTTTGGAGAAGAGCTTAGAGATCTAGAGTTGGCATCTTCATTTCGTGACTTTTGAGGTATAAAGTCCGTAACATGTCAACTCCTTGTATAGATCTACTCTTGGGTTTGTTTATGGCTATTTTGGTCCCTTTTGGTTGGTCCATGTAAGCTAGGTCGTTTCAGAAGCTTAAACCTTTAGATCTAGACATTTTATGGATCCCTTATGCATAACAATGAAAACTTTATGGTGTATATTGACTCATGCATGTGTTAAGACATTTCTTAAGCTCTTTTGATCTCTAGAGCCCTATTAAGCCATGCATGTATGTAAAGTTGCCAACTTTACATGATAAGTCATCTTTTGAGACAAGGACTAAGAGTATAGAGTAAGGGAATAACCCTTTACGTGCTTAATGGAATGGGGGTGGCACACTGGAGAGTACACTGGGCGTACCCAGCTAGTATGTTGTGTGTACTAGCCCCAGAAGGAGTACGTTTAGCGTACGAGCTGAGTACGCCCCGTATACTCATCAGATGGGCTTGGATTAGACTTTCTCGGTATTGGGCCATTGTTTGGGCCTTGTTGGGGAATCAGACTTCTATGTTGGACTTGGACTAGCCTGTTGGGCTTCATTGGATTTTAGGCCCATGATGGACCTTGGGCCCAATTTGGAAGATCAGGCCATAATTGGGCTTAGTTTTGTCAATTAGAGTTTAGGCTTTCTTAGTAAATGGATTAGACCTTGATTTGGGCCCAATGATTAGACCAGTGATTATTGGTTGAGATCCAATTATTAACTTGGATATTATTGATATTGATAGCATGTGGATTTACCGGACCAGCGGCCAGAGATTTATTCCAGTGATTCAAGAGCTTGAGGTGAGTTTCCTTACTGTGTTTAGTGAGTCCAAGGCACCAATGTCGGCCCATGATTGTTATGTTTAGGATGCAAGATGTTTGTGTGACTCTTGCATACGTTTTTTGGATTATATGTTTACCGGGCTAGGCCCGATGCTGGGTAGGGCCTAATGTCGGGCAAGGACTCGATGACTGTCTTGTATGATATCTATCTTTGAGATTATTGCATGTTTTACGTGTATATGTATTTACCGGGCAAGACTTGATGTCGGGCGGGACCCGATGACTATCCTGCATGTTATGAACTTAGTGATTATTGCATGTGGTTATTATGTTTAAATGTTGTATGTGTACCGGGCGGGGCCCGATAACTGACAGATTTGTATACTGAGCGGAGCCCAATGTATGTTTGATATGTATGGTATGTGGTATTTTGGGGAACTCACTAAGCTTTGTGCTTATGGTTTTCAGTCTATATTTTAGGTACTTTTGTTGCTAAGGGGAAGAGCTCGAGTTAATTGCAATACACACATGATATTGTTCCACATTTTCATGATTACTCTGATGTTTTATGATGTATTAATACATTTGTTCCACTTGGGATTTATGATAATGTTTTCGGATACTCTTTTGCTAATTTAAAAATGAAATTTTTGGGTCTTATTTTTGTGACGTTATAATAACTACACTTATTATTATTAATATTATTGTTGTTTCTATTGTTGTTGTTGATGTTACTGTTGAGAGAAAAACTTGGAGACACACTTGAACAAACGTTAGAACAAGTATATTGCGGAATAGTTAATCTCAAAGGATCTAAAAGCTCAACAATAATATCGTTAGATAGTTAGATAGTTAGTTGCGGAAAGTAAAGAAATATAAATGACAACAGTTGTTATATCAAGAATACACTTAAACGGATTCATAACAAGGAATGCATTCACTCCGAGTTAGTAAGCGAAATCAAGTTTAGTGATTAAGTCTAGAAGACTTGCTCCGAAGAGAGGTTATGTTCCAGTAGTAGTTTGAGTGTGAAGAGTAATAAGATAGAGAATTGATGAAGATAAGAGAGATGATTGAAGGAGATCTCTTGTGTATTAAGAAGTTAAGAGTTCACACACTCATATCACGCTATTGAATACATAAGAAAGACTCTCTATTTATAGAGTTTCAGAAATAAACTACTCTATAAGCAGTCGTGCAAGGCATGCTGGATAATAGAGTACATTACATAAGATAAGTAAAAGAAATAACTAAGACTGCGGATGCTGAAGACTTGATGACTCCGGATGCTGAGATGGTCGTTGATGGAGAACGGTTGCGGTTGATTGATGATTGCGGTACCTTAGTTCAAGAGGGTCACTTTTATGTCTTAACAATTTCCCCCTAAGTGACCTCTTTAACTTCGGTTCAGGAGTCAAGCTTGAGGAACTTGATCAAAATCCACCAGAATTTTCTAACATTTTCCAGCCAAGTGATTCTTCTGGAAATTTCAAACTTGACATCAACAGTAGTGTGTTTTGATCTTTCTACTGCAGTCTTGTAGATGTCAAGTTGCTTCTTGGGCAGACGGTGCATAGCTTTTATTGTAATGAAGTATTTGACGTTGTCCGTCTTCCATTTGAAAATTATCCCAAGTTCAAGATAGTTTGTTGCGCCTAATGATCTTTCTTCAAAGCCTTCGGTTTGCATTGACACAGGTTCTAGTGGGGGAAGATCAAACTTTCTGATGATGGTGGGATGAATATCCGCGTCGATTTTGGCAAAGTCGCAAACAATGTCCTTTAGAAAGGATTTGGCTTTGTCAAGAGCTATCTGCATCTTCGGATGCTTCTCTGTCTTGTTTTGAAAAAATCTGGCAATGAGAAATATTTCATCAGGATTCATGCAAGGAAAGTCCGCTTGAGTGCGTATGTAATCATGCTCTCTTCTGGTAAGAGTGAATTGAGCAAAGTCTCCTTTCATGAACTTTCGCATCTTGTGGTTTTTCACTGCGAATGGTCTATCGTTAGACCATATGTTTTCTACTGAACAGCCATGCTTCGCATAGAAGCGAGTGAGTCATTCAAATTCCATCGGCAGACGCTAGTGATCAGGAAGACTGCAGTCAAAGGATTCGAAGATAGTAAAATACTTGGCATTGGGAGAAATTGGAATATCCCAATAACCATCAGATGGTGGTTCAGCATACGTGAGATGGGGAGTGTAGTCTTCATCTAGCAGCTTGTGGTGCGGATTGACCCATGAGTTGATCAGCGATTCATCGATCATAGTGTCAAATATTCTCTCCATATGATTTCAGCTAGCTTGGCTGGTTTCTAGTCTTGTTTTCTTTGAGCGGTGGCAGGAGAGTATGTGGAGCTTTCTGATGACATATGTTCCTCAAGGTTTTTGAAATGAGGAGGAGTCTCAGGCTTTTTTGATGTGTCCTTAGGAGGTGAAGAGGGGGGAGTTGGAGTATGTTGAGATGGTTGTGGTGAAGGATGCGGTGTGGGAATTTTCTTTGTGGTGATTGGAGGGCTCTGACAAATGGATGTATCTGAGCGATGGCCTTCTTCATCACTTCCCCCCCCCCCCCTCTTGAGGAACGCAACCTCGTTGCTTCCTCAAGCCATTGTTTGAGGCCATCCACTTTGGCACAGACCTCTGCAAAGTGAATTTTCATCTTTTCGGCCAGTTGTGAGTTATTTGGAGTGGCAGAGTTGAAGAGCAGCTTGTGTATGTTTTTGGTAAGCTGAAGTATCTCAGGGCCATGGAAATTGGAGGTAAGGGATTTTTGCATCCGGTTGATCGTTGCATGAAGAATAGAGATAACAGACTCATAGGCAGTATAAGTCTCATCTATCACCCTTTGAGATTGTGCAGCTTGATCCGCAATGGCTGTTTGTAAGCCTTGTTTGATTGTGGTCACCTCAGTAATGAGGCGTTCCGTTGCGGCCATAAAGTCTTGATGATCGGCCCTGTGGTTGTTGTCAAGAGATCGAATCCCCATTTTGACTTTGAGAAAGATGCGCTCAACAGCCATACGCTCTCTTGTCTCAAGTCGTTCAATGCGTTCAATCAGAGACTGCGGTCTTGGAGTATCTTCAGGTGGAGGTTGGGTAGGCTTAACTGCAGCCAAAATTTGATCGACTTTGGCTTGGAGATTGAAGAATTCTTTTCTGGTGACAACATCTTTCTTCTTCTTCTTCTTCTTTTCCTTGGGCTTAGAAGTGGAGTGTTGAGAACTGATGGATTCTTCTTCTTCTTCGAACATCATTAGGTCGTCATCTGAAGGATTTGGTTTGTTGACCTCTTGGATGTCTTCATCATCAAAACCGAAGGTTGGGGCTGAGCTGAGTTCAATAGCTGGCTCTTCGTCTTGAGATGGGTTGACTGCGGTAGGTGGAACAGGAGTTGAAGTAGGAGGAACATTAGATGTACCTGCGGCTACGGTTGAGGCTTGAGCTTTCAATACAGTTTCCGCCATTTGATCCATCCAGATTTGAACCTTTTGGATTGTGGCAGCAGTATGGGAATTGCTGATGGCATTTGCCCAGTACTTGGCCACAAACAGGATTTCTTGTTCCTTCTCTTGTTGTTGTTTGACCTGTTGCTCCTTGCGGGCTTGGAATGCTCTTTTGAAAGCAGCATATTTCTTGATTTCAGCATCAGTAGTTGGCTGATACCGACTCCAAGAGTCACTAGAATCTTCGCCGTCAATTCCTTGTGTTCGCACCAAGGTGTCCCTTGGGTTCATGGATCCTTGCACATTAGTGTTCACTGTGCCTAAACCACCTAATAAAGATGTAAGCAGAGTAGGATTTCCTGGGCTTCCTCGGTCTCCTTGACCCATGGTCAAGTCTGGCCTCGGCCCATGCATAGGCGAAAGAGATGCCCTGCGGATGGAGTGGTGTTTGAAGTGTTTGGGATACATGCAAAAGGATGGAGTCTAACTCCTCAGAAGAAAAAATATGCAGTCTGGAAGCCCTGGACACCTTAGGGCGATTTCCAGATTTATCTACTTGAGATAAAACTAGGGGGCTGTCTCCACGTTCGGATGAAGAAGAGGATGAAACAATCTCACATGATGAGGTTGAGTGGTATTCGAGTGTGGTATTGAATGGATGTGCGGCCATCCCAAGGACTACCGGAGCCTGTTGAGAGGCTGCAGTATCAGTTCGGTCACGCATTTGGCCAGTGGTTTTGGTTGTCTTTCTTTTCTTGAGGATTGCTATAGGTTGTCTATCTTCATCAGAATCACTGCTCGATACAGTGGTGGGTTTGGTTTTTCGTTTCTTAGAAGGTGCGGTTTGTTTTGGGGCTTTCTTCTTAGGTGTGGTAGCTTTCTTTTTAGAAGCCACAGATTTTCTTCGTTGAGAAATGTTAGAAAGTGTAGTGGCAGAGGGAGCTATGGTACCCTCAGGGAGAATGGTTGTAGAAGGAAGAGGTGGGGTAGAAGGGTATGGGATAATACCCTCCGTGGCCTCTATATGATCTGAGACATTAGTAGTCTCAAGACCAAGCAAGGTAAGAATGTATATGGGAAGCCTGCGGATAGGTCCAAATAGAGTTTGATCAGAAGAAGGAGTGTACCTTTTGAGATCCTTGGTGACAAAAAAAGTTGATGTCACTGCCCATGTCGAGACCAACATCCGCATGTAGATCAGAAATACACAGAGACCAAAATCGAGCAAAGGTGAGCTTGGTTGGGTTCTCTCTGGGGTGCTCTTTGGGAATGTATTGGAGGAAGTCATCCCAAAGAATTTGCCCGTAATTGACATCGTGGCCTGTGAAGATGCTCCATACGAGTTCAAGAAGCTTTAAACCCATGTTGCCGATGCCTCAGGTCCTGCCAGACAGACAGCGGATGACAAAGTGGCATACGTACTGCCAAACCGTAGGCAGTTGGTTCTTCTTGAACTCACCAATCCCTCGGATCGGTTTCTGATAACCCATTTGGTAGAGTGCGGTGGTGATGTCAGATAAGGATGGTGTGAAGATCTTGGTGGAGGGATGAATCAGAAGCTTTATGGAAGTCAAGAACTTCTCTTTGGTCAAGATGACCAAAGAATCATTGATGAGGTTAAGATGCACTTCTTGTGGGTTTTCCAGTGGTCTGTATGCAAAAAGAGCACACTTGAAGAGTGTAGAAACGGGAACAACGTCAGTGAATGCGTCAAATGGGACAAATAAGTTGTGGTTCTTGAGATGCTTGATCATCAGTTTTGTTGGAGCATTATATGATTGATGATCTTCAAACACTGCTCGGAAGTTGCTTGAGGTGATCGACGGAGATGTGGAACCAGTTTGATTCATGGAGCCTGAAGCCTTGGATTGCTTCTTGGATGCACCCGATTTCGCCATTGAGAGATGTGAGATTGGAGTTCTTGAGAGCTTTTGGGAGTTTTGAGAGAATAATCGATTAACAGAAAGCGTAAACGATTTTAGAGAAGAAGGTGGGCTTATAAAGGGGGTAAAAGGATTTTAACCCTAGGTAAAAGATAGAAGGGGGTAACAAGTTGAATGGGGTTTTTGGGGGGAATCAATGATTCTGGGATTGAATCTCAGCCACACGAATATGAAACGCTTTTTGGAGAGATTTTGAGAAATCTTAAAAGGGGTTTGCATTTAATGGTGGATTAGACGCATGGTAATACGTCAGGTAAACGTGGGGTGATGAGGGAGAAAGTTGTCACTGATGGCATGTGGTTGGGAGAGGAAAAGACAATTTGAGGATGGATTTATTTGGGAATCGTTCTTTTTGTCATCATCCCTAAAATAGGGCTGATCCTGGGTTTATTCAGAAAGAGAATGTGACAGTTTCTAAAGGGAATGTTTGTATTTTATTTAATGAAGGATCATTAAATAGCACACAAGGATTCGAGAGTTAATGATCTGTTGGAATTTATCTAAGACGATTGCGGATGAATTCATCATTGCGGTTGAGAAACTCCATCGCGGATGAGCAAAGAAAGATTTCAGAGAGAATCTGTGAGAAAACACTTGTACAAAGGTTAGAAATAAAAGATCATTTAAACCCATGAGAGATACGTATGATATATGGTTGCGGTACCTAGATTGCGGTACCAAAACCATCTATCATATATAATTCTCAGTTAGAACCGCAATGGAGACCAATGATGGTCTGCGGTAGCTAACACTGCATAAAGAATTGTGGGTCCGGATTCATCATTCCCAACATTTGTAAGAATGCGTTGAGTTTTGTAGAGTCAAGAACTTTTGTGAAAACATCAGCAATCTCTTCATGAGTAGGAACAAAGATGAGTTCATTATTACCTTTCAAAATATGATATTTGATGAAATGATACCGTAACTCAATTTGTTTTGTCTTGGAGTGCTGAATAGGGTTATGAGAGATCACTATATCACTTTCAGAGTCACAGTAAATTGGTATCCGCAGCATTCTGTACCCGTAGTCTAGCAATTGTGTCTTCATCCAAAGAACTTGGGAATAGCAGCTGGCTGCGGCCACATATTCTGCTTCTGCAGTAGATAGAGATACACACGTTTGTTTTCTTGAGGACCAGCTTACAAGTCTTCCTCTTAGGAATTGGCATCCACTGGATGTACTTTTTCAATCGACCTTACAACCTACATGATCCGCATCGGTGAAGGCTTGAAGACTGAATTCGTTGCCTGCGGGATACCATAAGCCCATAGATTTGCTTCCTTTAAGATACCGAAGAATTTGTTTGGCTGCAGTCATGTGGGACACTTTTGGATCAGCCTGGTATCTTGCACATACACCAGTTGTGAAGACAATGTCAGGTCTGCTTGTGGTGAGGTACATCAGCGAACCAATGATACCTCTATAAGTCTTGTGATCCACAAGTTCTTCAGAGGGATCAGCAGAGACCTTATAACCGAAGGCCATAGGGACCTTAGCAGAAGAGCAGTTGTCCATTGAATATTTCTTTAGAAGTTTTGTGGTGTATTTTTCTTGATGAATGAAAATTCCTTGCTGAATTTGTTTAACTTGAAGACCTAGAAAGAAATTAATCTCTCTATTCATGCTCATTTTGAATTTGTTGGTCATGAGCTTTGCAAATTCATCCACCATTCCTTGATCAGTCGATCGGAAGATGATATCATCCACATATATTTGTACCAACATAAGGTGGTCACCATTCTCTTTTCTGAGTAATGTGGGATCAATCAGTCTTCTTTTGTACCCGGATGAGACAAGAAATTCAGAGAGTGTCTCATACCAAGCTCTTGGGGCTTGTTTCAGACCGTAGACTGCTTTTTTAAGCTTATAGCACTGGTCAAGGAATTGAACATTTTCCAATCCTTGAGGTTGCTGAAGATAAACCTCTTCTTTTAGTTCACCATTGAGGAAAGCACTCTTAATGTCCATTTGGTGTACCTTGACATTTTTGTGGGATGCGTATGCTAGAAAGATCCGGATGGCTTCCATGCGTGCTACCGTAGCATACGTTTCATCATAGTCAATGCCTTCTAGTTGACTGTAGCCCTTGGCAACAAGTCTTGCCTTGTTTCTGATGACTGACCTAGATTCGTCTAGCTTGTTCTTGAAAACCCATCTTGTACCAACAATAGTATCACCTTGTGGAAGAGGAACAAGTTGCCATACTTTGTTTCTTTCAAATTCTTCCAATTCTTCTTGCATTGCGACTATCCAGTCTGTTTCAAGCAAAGCTTCTTTGATCGTTCGAGGTTCAACCGTAGACATGAATGCTGCATAATGGCAGTGGTCAAATAAGTCCTTGGAAGATCGAGTATGGATACATGCGGATGGGTTGCCAATAATTTGACCTGGTGGATGGTCTTTTGTCCATACATGAAGATGTGGCATCAGATGATCAACAGCTGCGGTAGACGGAATATCTTGAATGTCAGAGGAATCTGCGGTTGGGGAAGGCAGTTCCCCTGGATTTGAGATCATCCTGCTGAATCATCTTGATCTATTGGAGCAGAATTTACTTGAGGAATTTGCAGAGGTTGAGGTTCTGTCACACCCCGAAACCAGAATGGCGGAAATATTCGGGGGTGGATGACTTCACGTAGTACCATAACAATTGAATATCGTAAAGAAAGTAACATAACCATCATATATATATATATATATATATATATATATATATATATATAATAAAAACGTACATTGTTGCGTTATACATGTTTCCAAAAGAATATTACAATAAGATGGTTTAAAATGTTTGATATTAAATGCCATAGCGTTCCTTCTTCAAAAGCTGGTAGTTACCTGTATTACCGATTCCTTGAGAAATACAAGTGGTTTCGAAAAAGTGTCAACAATAAAGTTGGTGAGTTCATAAGTGTTTTTGTATTGAAAAGTATGTGATTTTGGAAGAAAGTAAATGAATGTAGTTTCCAGAAAATCCAATATTTTCCACATATAGTTTGAAAAGTTCCCAAAGTTGGAGGGCATTAGTATCTTTCGTACTTAAATGATAAAGATAAACATTGTCCTCAAAATAAAGTAAATATTGAATGCATTTATGAGTCTCGTAAATCAAGTTTGTTTTTATACTTTCGTGTGAGTTTTATAACCATACTATTGACACAGACTGCCTGTAACAACATTCTTCAGGTGTTGTAGTGTTATGACATTTGTCACCCCAGACCTGCCGGTCTAACTGCAACTAACAGTTTAGATGCGGGGTTGTCAATCCCGTATAGATCCATACACAAGTATCACGCTCTCCCTCCAAGAGATTATGGTTTATAATACAGGACTTGAAATGCATACTAGAAAGTACATTGAAGTTGAATATCTCACATCACTTAGTATAAACAGATTCACAATAAGAAAGTCTTTGTCTTACTTTAGGTGAAAGAATTTCGTTTTTCAATATGTATACATAAGAATGTATGAATAACTCGCAAACTATACCCATTATAGTTCTTCAAAAAGTATGTTCCATTTGGTGAAAATAACTTGGTAAAATACTAAACTTTATACGTAAAGCAGGATAGATGTTGTATTTATAACAATACGTTTTCTTGTATTGTACTTGTATCCCCCCCCCCTAAAACACGAAAAGACTTAAAAAGTAGGGGTATGAACTCACTTGTTTGGTTTGGAGAGAGTGGGACTAGAGTCGAGTAGAACTTCAACCGCGGAAAGTTGCGTCTTCGAGCTTCTCGGGGATCTCGGAGCGTAAAACCTTCGTCGGGGGCTCGAGTGTGGAACCGGGGTTGTCGGGATGGCCTCTGGTGCTTACAAGTGTCTAAGAGTGAGTGAGAGTTTGAGAAAAAGTGTCCAAAATCCGGAGTCTATGCTTTCTATTTATAGGGCTGAGGGTGCGAGTACGCTGGGCGTACCAACGGAGTACGCTGGGTGTACGCGTTACGCTGGGCGTAACTTTGCGTCATGGCTTACAAGTCGGGTCTAGCTAGGCGTAGAGCTTGCAGCCGATGGGACTCGACCCTGCACCTGAGTACGCTGGGCGTACTCTTGAATTACATTGGGCGTAATCCTAGCTTCAATCTTCTAAACTCCGTAACTTTTGTGTACGGGCTCCGTTTTTCGCGTTTTTTTATATCCACGCGTAGGTGAGACTATGCTCTACAGCTTTCATTTAGACTCTGTCGGCTAGTTTTGATTTTATTTTTAATACTATGTTTTTAATAGGCCGGGACTGCTAAAGTCCGTTAAAAATTCATAGTTTCTTTATCTGACGTCTGTTTTCGCTTGTCTTTTTATCATCTTACTCCTGTTGTGGAGACCTTCAACTGTCGTTTAGGTTGCGTTAGCTAAATATCATTTGATCTTCAATTCGAGTTTTTAGCTCTTTACTGCTATTACGAAACATAGAAAATTCGTAACTTCTTCATACGAGGTCCAATTTGGGCGATATTTTTATGCGCGTTCATCGTTTAACGTAATCTACGACTTTTGTTTAAATACTTAAGGCTAAAATGCATTTTATTGAAATTTCTCATTTTACGTTTAATAATGTCTTACCGGGTGTGTCGTGAATATCTTAGTAGTCGAAATCTTTTCATTATAACTCGGTTTTGAATGTTCTTTATGTTTTTGGAAACCTTGGCATGATATCTGTCATTTGATGCATCCCAACTTTAGATTTTGAACATTTTAATTTTTGAGGTTAATTTCGTTCATTCCAAATAGTTTCGTTGTATTAGATTTTTGGGTGTTACATTGCTTTGGAAATATACAGGGTTGTCACATCATCCCCCCGTTAGAGGGAATTTCGTCCCGAAATTTAATCTAAGATAGAGTTTACGGGGTTACGAAAAAGATGTGGGTACTTTTGTTTCATCTGATCCTCGCGTTCCCAGGTGTATTCAGGTCCCTGCGTGGCGTTCCATCGGACCTTCACAATAGGTATGCGGCTTTGTTTGGTTCTTTTAATTTCCCGATCCATGATCTCTACTGGTTCTTCTATGAATTGGAGATTCTCATTTATTGCAATTTCGTCCAAATGGACGAAGAGGGTCTCATCGGACAAGCACTTCTTTAGATTTGACACGTGGAAGGTAGGGTGTATGTTGTGGAGTTCCTGAGGTAATCGAAGTTTGTAAGCCACCGGACCGACCCTGGAAAGGATCTCGAATGGTCTGATGTACCTTGGGTTCAGTTTCCCACGCTTTCCAAAACATATTAATCCTTTCCAGGGCGAGACTTTTAGTAGGACACGGTCTCCAACCTGGAATTCCAAGGGTTTCCGTCTTTTATCCGCATAACTCTTTTGTCTGTCCCTTGATGCCTTCAGTCGCTCCCGGATCTGAACAATCTTCCCTATGGTTTCCTTTATGATTTCTAGCCCAGTGAGAGTGTTGTTTGTTGCTTGTCCTCTTGCTAGCTGTGTGTCACCCACTTCAGCCCAGCACAGAGGTGATCTGCACTTACGGCAATAGAGGGCTTCGAACGCGGCAGCCTTGATGCTAGTGCGGTAGCTATTTATTGTACGAAAACTCAACTAATGGTAAATGGGTGTCCCATTCCTTGCCAAAATCGATTATGCAAGCTCTCAGCATATCTTCTAGGGTTTGTATGGTTCTCTCGCTCTGGCCGTCGGTTTGTGGGTGATACGCAGTGCTCATGTCAAGTCTCGTGCCTAGAGATCTTTGCAACGATTGCTAGAACCTTGAGGTGAATCTACTGTCTCGGTCTGAGATAATAGATATTGACACACCATGCAATCGTACAATCTCTAGGAGGTATTTTCTAGTTAGCTTCTCCAATTTATCCGTTTCTTTGATCGGTAGGAAGTGCGCGGATTTAGTTAACCTGTCGACGATCACCCAGATGGTGTCGAGTCCGCTTGTTGTCTTGGGTAATTTGGTTATGAAATCCATGGTTATCCGTTCCCACTTCCATTCGGGTATTTCTGGTTGTTGTAACAATCCTGAGGGCTTTTAGTATTCCCCCTTGACTTTGGCACACGTCAGACATTTGCTCACATAGGTAGCAATTTCGGCTTTCATGTTCAGCCACCAGTACAGTTTCTTGAGGTCCAAATACATCTTATCGGAGCCGGGATGTATGGAGTATCGTGTCTTATGGGCTTCTTTCATGATGATTTCTCTGAATCCGCCAAACTTCGGTGTCCAGATTCGATCCATGAAGTAAAGAACTCCATCACTCTTGACTTCAAGATTCTTATCCATTCACCTTAAGGCTTCCCTTGTCACATTTTCGGATTTCAAGGCTTCTATTTGGGCTTCCTTGATTTGCGTGGATAGGTGTGAATGGATTGTCATAGTTAGAGACTTCACTCGGCGGCCCGAGTATTCCTTTCGGCTGAGTGCATCAGCCACTACATTAGCCTTTCTGGGATGATATCGAATTTCGCATTCGTAATCACTTAGTAGTTCTACCCATCGTCTCTATCTCCTGTTAAGTTCTTTCTGGTTGAGGATATGCTGGAGGCTTTTATGATCGGTGAAGATTGTACATTTCGTGTCGTAGAGATTGTGCCTCCATATCTTTAGGGCAAAGACGACTGCTCCTAGCTCAAGATCATGTGTTGTGTAGTTTACTTCGTGTGTCTTTAGTTGTCTTGAGGCGTAGGCGATGACCTTCCCTCGTTTCATCAGGACACACCCAATTCATTGGTTTGACGCATCACAATAGACCACGAAGTCCTCTTTTCCTTCTGGCAAGGTTAGGATGGGCGCACTACATAAGGCTCGCTTTAGTGTCTGAAACGCGATGTTTTGTTTTTCTCCCCAGTCGAAGGTCACACTCTTCTGAGTTAGGGTGGTAAGTGGCTTGGGAATCTTCGAAAAGTTTTGTATGAACCTTCGGTAATATCCGGCGAGTCCCAAAAATGGTCGAATTTATGTTGGGGTTCTTGGAGTCGTCCAACTCTCAATTTCCTTGATCTTGGAAGGATCCACGTGTATCCCCTCTTTGCTTACTACGTGACCTAAGAAATCTACTTCCCGAATCCAAAACTCGCACTTTGAAAATTTTACGTATAGCTTCTCTACCCTCAATGTTTCCAAAACTTGGCGGAGGTGTTGGTTGTGTTCTTCCTGGCTTCTTGAATAGAAGAGTATATCATCTATGAACACGATTACGAATTTATCCATGAAGGGACGACATACTCAGTTCATCAAGTCCATGAACACCGCTGGTGCATTTTTCAATCCGAAGGGCATCACTACAAACTCGTAGTGACCATAACGTGTTCGGAATGCCGTTTTGGGGATGTCTCCTTCCAGTTTTCGCAGTTGGTGATAACTAGATCTTAGGTCGATCTTTGAGAAGTAGCTTGCTCCTTGTAGTTGATCGAACAAATCGTCTATGCGCGGTAGGGGATATCGATTCTTGATCGTGAGTTTGTTCAGCTCTCGGTAATCGATGCACATGCGAAAGGATCCATCCTTCTTCTTCACGGATAGGACCGGTGCTCCCCAAGGTGAGTAGCTTGGTCTGATGAAGCCTTCGCTCAGTAGCTCGTTTAGCTGGCTGGACAGTTCCTGCATCTCGGCCGGGGCTAGACGGTACGGCGATTTTGCTCCTGGTGTAGCTCCGGGAATTAAGTCGATTCGGAACTCGACTTGGCATTCTGGTGGGATTCCTGGAAGATCTTCTGGAAAGATGTCTGGGAAGTTGCAGATTTCCGGAATGTCTTTAATGCTCTTCGATTCCCGTTTCTTGTCTACTACGTGGGCTAGAAAGGCATGATATTCTTTGAGAAGATATTTTTGTGCTTTAACACGAGAGATGATTTGTAAATTTGAACTAGGTTTGTCACCATAAATGACAAGAGTTTCGCCGTTTGGCAGATTGAGGTGAACGGCCCTTTCGTGACAAAGTATATCGGCATGGTGAAGGCTTAACCAGTCCATACCGATGATGACATCGAAACTTCTTATTGAAATGGGCATAAGGTCGATTTGAAACAATTGCTCGTTTAAATTTAATGTGCATCCTACGTACATATCGCTTGCGCTTTCCGTTTTACCATTTGTCATTTCTACAGTTAATATTTTATTAAGTGGTTGGGGTTTTTGATTAAGTATTTGTTTGAATTTATGACTCACAAAACTTCTCTCTGCACCGCAGTCAAAGAGTATGCATGCATAAATGTTGTCGAGGAGAAACGTACCCGTAACCACCGTGGGGTCCGCTATTGCTTCATTTTGTCCTATTGCCAGCACTCTTCCAACACCGCCAGTATTCCTTGCCTTAGGGCAATCCCTCTTCAAGTGCCCAGTTTCTCCACACCGATAACATGCCTGGCTTACTCCAGTACCAGGAACTTGAGTGATTTGTCGCGTCGGTGCCTTACAGAAACGGGCAGTGTGCCCTTTCCTGTCGCAGTTTTTATAGTGCATTTCGCGGCAGTTACAGTGGTGGTGGTAATTGCATTTGTTGCACTTTGGCAGCTTCCCAGCATATTGCTTCGCTGGCACAGGGGTTGTAGGGGTTGTAGTAGCGGCATGGACCGCCACCATTTGTTTCTTTGAAGGCTCTTGTGAAGCTTGACCTTTCCTCTTGTTCCAGAACTTCTTCTTGCTGTTGTTGTTGACATTATTGTCGTTGTTGTTGCTTCCTTTGGTTGGTTCGGCGACGACAGACGTGACACTCTGACAGACACCATGATCGACGAGAGATTGTGCCAATTCTTTGGCGCTGTCGAACATCGTGGGTTTGGAGGCCAACACACTCCCTCGAAGTTGGGGTGATAGTCCCCAAATATACCTTTCCACCTTTTGGTTTTCCAGGATCATCAATCCTGGGCAAAGTATTATCAAATCACTGAATCTGTTGGTATAGCCTGCGATGTCCGAGCCTACCATCGTAAGGCCCCACAGTTCCTGTTCGAGCTTCTGAATCTCGCCTCTGGGGCAGTATTCTCGTAGGAGCATTCGTTTCAGGTTTTCCCAACCCATGGAGTTCGTCACCGGTAGGGTTAGTGCCTTAACGTGGCCGTTCCACCACGTTAGGGCTCATTTGGAGAAAGTATAAGCGGCGAATTTCACTTTTCTTTCTTCGGGGCACGCGCAAATCTCGAACACGGCTTCCGTTTTCTCTATCCATTGGGATAGAGCCATTACTCCCTCAGTTCCACTAAAGGGAATAGGTTTGTTGTTGGTAAAGTCCTTGTAAGTACATTCCCCGGTACGGACCTGGTTTTGGCCATTTGTAGAGCTGTTTATTCCTCCTCCTGACCCGTTGTTACTGATTTGCGCCATCGTTGCGGTTACAGCAGCTGTTACAACAACTTGGAACACTATAAGTTTCTAATGAATTGACAATTGTGTACTAGAGTGTTAGTCATATCTTGTAACTTGTTTTGACATTAGTTAATGGTTTCAAAGTAGATATAGCAATTTAAATAATCCGATGAGTTTCAAGAGGTATATAAAGACATACTTCATATATATATATATATATATATATATATATATATATATATATATATATGTGTGTGTGTGTGTGTGTGTGTGTGTGTGTGTGTGTGTGTCACACATACGGTGCATTACATTATGCTTTATGTTTAGGAAAATTTTGACCTATCTAGAGGTCTCCGATTACAAGTTCAAAGAAAATAAAAAAAACTTTATCCGAGGTCCTATTCTATATAAAAAATTTTGGGGTTGGGAAAGTCCTACTTGCGGCGTGTTGTGCGTTTTGAGCTAGATTCTGCATCTGTTGGGTCGTGTTTTATATTTTGTGTTGCGTCTATTGGGCTCGTTAGCTAGTCCATTATGTATCTCCGGTATGGGCCTGTCCATCCGTGAGTTTAGTAGGGTTTAGTATATATAGGAGTTTGCATGCATCCTAGAAGGTAATGATAGAATAGAACGATCAGATATTTATTCAGCAAGTTTATTATTATCGTTCTTGTAACCCTAAAATCCTCGACAGCGGAAGTTCTTAGTCGAGCTCTGCTGAGGATTGTTTGATCTAATCATTCGACACATCTTGATCCATACTTGTGTTATTTACTGCTTTTACATTCATCGCATTACCTGTTAAGAAGATCTAATCGATCATTAAGTTTGTTTTGTAACTTATCAATTGGTATCAGAGCAGGAGGCTGTGTAATTCATACACATCTTTTCTGTGAAAAAGGTTGCGATTAGGGTTATTCCGCATTAACTAATATTTATTGAGCCGTCATCCCATAATTGATGTAACTTAGCATTTATTTGTTTTGCCCTAATTTAATATATTACAAGTCTGATCTTTCAAACAGGTTATACGATCAAGCATGGACGAGTCACAATCAAATCCCATAAACATCTCAAACAGCATTGGATCAATGACGAAGATTCCCATCCTTTACACCCAGGATTACGAAGTCTGGGCACATCACTTTGAAGATTATGTCATTGGATCTGAAGACAATGGATATCTTATTTGGGAAGCAATCATGTCTGGACCATTCGCTCATTCAGCAACGTCTAAAATCATTAAAACTCAGAAAGAGTATAATGATCTGTTGAAGGACGTAAAATATATTGCTCAAGACGAAAAAGATAAGTTTCAATGCAATATTAAAGCATTGAGACTAATCAGATTCGCTCTTCAATCGGATACTTTCAGGCTAGTGAGTTCATGCAGCACTGCCAAAGAAATATGGGATAGACTACGAGAGTTATATTCCACAGACAAATATCTAGAACATTCCATTCAGACTTTACTTTTATCTGAATTTGGCGAATTTAAGCAGAATCCAGAGGAAACTGTTACTCAGACGTTCGATCGCTTCAATCATCTTCTCAGTAAGATGATTAAACACGATATTGAAAGGAAGCTGATTGAACAAAAAGTTACGTTTTTGAATGGTCTTAGATCTGAGTGGAGAGCGGTTGTGTCCACTGTTAAAGCTCATGAGCAATTCAACTCTTATTCATTGGTTAAGCTGGTAGGGATTTTGAAATCCCAAGAAAAGATTGTCTTGCAGGAGAAAAATGTGGTTTCAAGCTTGGGTTCCTTGGCCCTTCTTTCTAAAAGAAAAAGTGTGATGGAAGATGAAGACCTTAACTTAGAAGACTATGATCTTACCTCAGAAGACTATGCAATGATGGTGTCAAATCCAAAGAGGTTTATTAAGAAAAGGTTTCCTACCAATAAGAACCGGAATTGGCAGGGAAGCTATAGTTCTGAAAAAGTGAGGGAGGAACTGAAAGCAGAAGAAGCAAAGAAAGAGCCGAAAGCTGAAGGAGATTCAGGTGTGAACTGCTACTACTGTGGAGGAAAGAACCACTATGCCAAAGACTGTTTCCTAAAGAAAATTGCAGAAAAGGATGAAGAAAAAGATGAAGAAGCTGTGTTGTTGAAAAAGCTGGAAGAGATCAAGAGAAAGAAAACTACTACTAACCCTTCTATGAATGCTTTAATTGTGCAGGGTTCGGTAGCGGATGATGAGTTCGGTGGCGTGGAGGTCTGGTCAACCGAATCTGAGGATGATGAAGTCAGAAAGCCATCTCATGGAAAGGCTTATGTTGCGAAAGGTGAAGGAAGCCGTGGAAAGTGTTTGATGGTGTCGGATGTATCTCAAATGAGGGGATACAACACAGACAGTGGGAATGAAGACACGAAGGAGCGAGAGGACTTGTGCTTCACAGCAAAACCTCTCAGCGTGCAGTTTAATGAGCTTGATGAATTAATCAAGAAGGTACAATCCATTTTTGTTTCATTCAAAGTCCCACAAAACTCATATGAAAAAGAATTAAAAAGCGTAAATTCAAGAATCTCATATCTAGACAGCAGTTTAACTCAAACACGGGTCACCAATTCTAACCTAACTGACCAAATAAGCAGGGTGTCTTCAAAAAGTGAGGAACGGAGGATGTGGATAGAGCTGAAGGAGTCGGAGTTGATCAAATCCAAAGACGAAAACATTTATTTACAAAGAGACAATTTAAAACTTTTGAAACAAAGAAATGTGTTTTATTTGATTGCTAAGCGTCTTTATTCTAACATCACTCAACTTCATCTTAACTGTGAAATAGGACAAAAAATTCACCGCATGATTTTGCCCTTCCTTGAGTTTAAGGAAGATGAAATCGACGCTGAAGCATATAATTGCGAAAGTGTAGTTTTGTCTGAGGATGTAAATCCGACTTATATGTATGGTCTAGACAAAATCGAATCTCTCATAAAGTCCAAGGACCATAAGGACATGCTGAAAAACCTTTTGGATGAAAATGATAAATTGAAACTAAGGACCGAAACCATACAAAAGTTTGACTCATTGAATGCCAACTTGAGCTCAGAAACTAAAATTGATGTTGAAAATGCATCTGAGCTTAATGAGGATGATGATATGAGTGAAATTTCTGTAGAGGATGAAGTTGATTGTTCTGAGTTTGTCAAGAGCGAAAACCACAAAAATCTTATTTCAGAAAATTCTGTGGAGTTTGCTCGTCTGTCCCAACAAAAGTCCCCGATCCTTGAAGAAAAGGTTGTTATATACCAAAAAGTGAGGACGACTCCAAATCAGGTGTATAAGGTCACAGGAGTAACCGAACATCAGACAGCCGAACTCACAGCCATTGTAAACGAAGATAATGTTGATGGTTGTGATGAGTTCTTCTGGTCCGCCCCTATCGACAATGCTGACGAAACCGTTGGTCTGTCAGAACGGACGTCCTGGAAAACTAAAGGCAGATATGTGACAGAGCCTTTGAACAAGCCTGATAACTTCGATATTCCAAGTACTAGTCGTACAAAAGATGTTCCTGAAGAAAAAGGAGTTCCTGTAAAAGAAATCACTCCTTCAAGCGAAATATCATCAGTTCAAAGTGAACCGAATGACAAGAAGCAAAAGCAAAAAGCCAATATCCATCGACAGCCAAAGCAAGTGAAGAATCAAAAACAGCAAAGGAATCAGAGATACAAGAAGAATCTCTCTGAACGAAAACAGTTTTGGCAATCTCAAAACACCCACTTCTCTTATCATGACAGAAATTCGAAGTCAGAGAAAAGTGTTGTTAGACCACAAGAAAGTAATAACAACCGAAAGGAGAGGTTCGGTTCTAAGGATCATAACAACCGAAAGGACAAGTTCGGTTCTGAAAAATATGACAACCGAAGGCAAAGGTTCGGTTCAGAGAACACTAGCTACCGAATGCATAGGTTCGGTTCCAAGAGCAAAAGCGACCAAATTAAGTTCGAGGTTCGGTCCCACAAATGACCAAAAACAAAAGTGTCACTCAGGACCTCAAGTCAATAAAACTTCTCAGTCTAACTTCTCTCGTTCTAATTCTTTAATTCCTCTCAACCTCATTCTAAATCCAATTCTGTTCATACTCAAAATCCAAAATCTTCAACAGATTTGAAAGGAAAATCGAAGCTTTCCTCAGTCAAGACAGATCAAAATCATCCCAAAGTCCAAATGCCTAAACCTGAATCCAAACCGACAGTAACAAATCCCAATAAAATTAAGGTTTTCACCATTAAAAAGAAAGATAAAACAACTTTAATAAAAAGAACATATCTTGTTGACATCTCTCTTACTATTCCTGTACCTGTGAAAGGCTCACGTGTACCCAAGAAACTTTGGGTTCCAAAATATGCTTAATTTTTGCAGGTTATCAGTGACGAGCAGTTTGACGAAGAATGGTATATTGACAGTGGCTGCTCACGTCACATGACAGGAAGGAAGGAAGAGCTGAGGGAATTTCGGTCTCTTTCAAACGGTGGAAATGTCAAGTTCGGGAACAACTCATTCGGCACGATAAAAGGCTATGGAATGATGACAAATGGAGATTTCACGATTAGAAAGGTTGCATACATTGAAGGACTGCAGCACAACCTCATCAGTGTATCTCAGCTTGTTGGAGGTACTGGTCTCAAGGTCTCTGTCACACCCCCAAACCTGAACGGCAGAAATGTTCGGGGGCGGATGACTTCATGTGGTAACGTAACAAATGAATACATAGTAAAGAAAGCAATACAACCATCATATATATAATTGAAAGTTTACATTTGTCAAAAGTTACACGTTCAAAACCAATTACAATATGATGTCAAAATACGAGATTAAACTGGCGCCGCAGCATCCCTTCATCAAAAGCAAAATGAATACCTGAAATTACTGATTTCCTGGGACATACAAGAAATTTTGAAAGAGTAGATCAACATTTAAGCTGGTGAGTTTCATAAGTATTTAAGTGACAATGTTTGTATGAAATGAAATGTTTTGTCTTTGTTTGTTTGTGTTTAGAAAATCATATATTTTCTACTAGTATAAAAGTAGCCTTCACTCAAGACCAATGTTTGTTTCTAAAAATGTATGTAAGTGTAAAATAACCAATGTGTTTGAAAACCTTGTAAATCAATGCATTTTTAATACCCCATGGGAGTTTTATAACCATACTATTGATTAGGAATGCCCATACACAACGTTCTTCAGGCGTTGGAATGTTATGACGTTTGTCACCCCAAACGGTGGACTGCAGCAAACAGTCAGGGCGCGGGTTGTCAAGCCCGTATAGATCTATACACAAACACCATGCTCCCCCTCCAAGGGATTCTGGTATATAATACAGGACTTGAAATGTGTACTCGAACGTACATGAAGTTAGTGTCTAACAAAACTGTGGTATAAAAACAGATCTACTTGTTAAAATGTTACGTTTGTTCTTGTATACGAAAGTGACTTCTTGAAATTCATGATTCTAGTACATAAGAGTTAGAAATTTGTTCGTAAAACTATACCTATTATAGTTTTCTAAAAGTGTGTCTCGTTTGTTTAGAAATACTTAGAAAAAAAGGAATCATTTGTTATGAAAGCATAGATTTTTGGTGTAGAGTCCAAGATAAACAAGTATACATATAATCTAAGAAAAGTTTAGTTTATGCATGCATTACGACAATTTATATTTCAAAAGATAGAATGCTATTTTAACATATGTTATATATATGAAAGTTCCTTATAAAGTTTGTAAATCGCATGTGATTTGGATATATAACAGCATATAAAAGAGTTCTTTATGTAACACACGATAATACTCGTGTGTTTTACTTGTAATCCCCCCCCCCCTTGAAAGCATGTAAAAGAATTTATAGAACATTTAAAAGGTAAATTAAGGAGTATGAACTCACTTGAAAGTTTGAAGATAGCGAGATGGAAAACCGGGAAGAGTTTCGTCTCGGGAAACGGATTTTTCTCGGGATTCTCGAGAATCTCGGGAGTAAAATCGACCCTCGGGACTTGAGCAAAAAGAACAGAGCTTCGGGTTTGAACGGGCACGGAAAACGAGGAAATATCGTGAGAGAAAGGAGAGAAATGAGCCTCTTTTTCAGAAGCCTTTGCATGCTATTTATAGGGGGGTCTGAGAAGCCTCATACGCAGCGCGTACGCGTACGTCATGCATGACCGAAGCCTCGACTGCCTCGGCTTCGGATGGGACAGATCAGTTTGGCGGGTCGGATGGGACGGTGGGTCGGACGGGTCGGTCGGACGGGCGGGTCGGACGGGTCGGTAGCCTCGCATAGGGTGACGTGGACGATCAGAGGCCAAGGCCCTCGGGTACGCAGGGCGTACAGGGGTACGCAGTGCGTACCTCGGATGAGGACGCTAACTCCTCTTCGGATAATGCTTGATTTTTGAATTAAATAAATATATAATTTATTTAATAAACTTCAAAAATTCATATCTTCTTCATACGAACTCCGTTTTCGATGGTCGTTATATCCCCGCGTAGGTGAGACTACGCTCTACAACTTTCGTTTAGACTCCGTTGGCAAATTCCGAAATTATTTTTATTATTTATTTTATAACTCATCGTGTTTAAGGAATTTCTTCAAAAATTTATAACTTCTTTATCTGACGTTGGTTTTTGCCAGACTTTTTACCGCTGAAATACCATTGTCGAGACCTTCGATTCTTGTTTAGGTCATTCCGGCCAAAAGTCGCTCGATCTCCGATTCGAGTTTTTAGTTGTCTGTTGCTAAGCTGAACTTGGAAAAATCATAACTTCAATATACGAAGTCGGATTTGGGCGTTCTTTTTACGTACGATCATGGTTTAAAGACATTTAAACATAGAAGGAATTTAAATAGAACTATTTGGACATTTTATTATGAAAGTTAAATTTTATTACTCAAAAGTGGTTACAATACTTGACCTTTTAGGTCATTACAAAGAGTTGAAATATCGGGTTGTCACATCATCCCCCCGTTAGAGAGAATTTCGTCCCGAAATTTAAAGTAGTAAAGATACTAGTGAACATGAAAGAGATGAGGGTACTTTTGTTTCATCTGATCTTCGCGTTCCCATGTGAATTCAGGTCCCCGCTTGGCGTTCCAACGAACCTTCACGATGGGTATGCGACTTTGTTTTGTTTGTTTGACCTCTCGGTCCATGATTTCTACTAGTTCTTCCACAAAGTTGAGGCTCTCGTTGATCTCGATCTCGTCAAGTGGAATAAAAAGAGTCTCGTCGGACAGACACTTTTTCAAGTTTGAGACGTGGAAGGTTGGATGGATGTTACTAAGTTCGCGCGGTAGGTTAAGCCTGTAAGCCACAGGGCCGATTCTGGCAAGAATCTCAAAAGGCCCTATGTATCTTGGATTTAGTTTCCCTCGCTTTCCAAAGCATATTAAACCCTTCCACGGTGAGACCTTTAATAAGACGTGGTCTCCTACCTGGAATTCCAAAGGTTTCCTCCTTTGGTCAGCGTAGCTTTTCTGTCGGTCTCTAGAGGCTTTCAATCGTTCACGAATCTGAACGATCTTCTCTGTCGTTTCTCGTATGATTTCTGGACCGGTGAGAGTGCTTTCAGGAACCCTTCCTCTAGCTAATTGGGTATCGCCAACTTCAGTCCAGCACAGAGGGGATCTGCACTTTCGACCATAGAGGGCTTCAAACGGAGCAGCCTTTATGCTTGTATGATAACTATTGTTGTATGAAAATTCGACAAGGGATAAATGCATATCCCATGCCTTTCCAAAGTCAATCACACAAGCTCTCAGCATATCTTCTAAAGTTTGTATCCTTCTCTCACTTTGTCCGTCTGTTTGTGGGTGGTAGGCTGTACTCATGTCTAGCCTAGTCCCCAGGGAACTTTGTAGTGACTGCCAGAATCTTGAAGTGAATCTACTATCTCTATCGGAGATAATGGATATCGGAACACCATGCAGTCACACTACTTCCCTTAAGTAAGTTCTTGTAAGCTTCTCCATTTTGTCAGTCTCCTTGATGGGTAGTAAATGCGCGGATTTGGTCAATCTGTCGACAATGACCCATATGGTATTGAGTCCACTTGTCGTCTTGGGTAACTTGGTTATGAAGTCCATAGTGATCCGCTCCGATTTCCATTCTGGTATCTCTGGTTGTTGTAGTAATCCTGACGGTTTCTGATACTCGACCTTAACCTTATCGCAAGTAAGACATTTACTTACGAAGGTAGCAATTTCTGCTTTCATGTTAGGCCACAAGTACAGTTTCTTAAGATCCAGATACATTTTATCTGAACCCGGGTGAACGGAATACCTTGAGTTGTGAGCTTCGATCATGACTACGTTTCTGAAACCACCATGTTTCGGGGTCCGGATTCGGTCCATGAGATAGTAGGCTCCGCCACCCTTGACTTCTAGATTCTTTTCCATTCCTCGCAGGGATTCACCCGCCACATTTTCAGGTTGCAAAGCTTCCATTTGTGCCTCCTTAATTTGTGTGGATAAGTGGGAATGGATAGTCATAGTCAGAGATTTGACCCTCTGACCAGTGTATTCCTTTCGACTGAGGGCGTCAGCTACTACGTTGGCCTTGCCAGGATGATAACGAATTTCGCATTCGTAGTCATTTAGTAACTCAACCCATCGTCGTTGTCGCATGTTGAGTTCCTTCTGATCGAAAATGTGTTGAAGGCTCTTGTGATGGGTGAAAATAGTACACTTTGTTCCGTATAAGTAGTGTCTCCAGATCTTCAGAGCAAATACCACTGCTCCTAACTCGAGATCGTGTGTCGTATAGTTCACTTCGTGTGTCTTAAGCTGTCAGGAAGCATAAGCGATTACCTTCCCTCTCTGCATAATAACACAACCAAGTCCTTGATTTGACGCATCGCAATACACTACGAAGTCTTCTATCCCTTCGGGGAGGGATAGTATCGGTGCGGTGCACAAGGCCTGTTTTAGTGTCTGGAATGCCTTTTCTTGTTTCGCTTCCCAGTCAAAGGCCACGTCTTTCTGGGTTAATGTAGTAAGAGGTTTCGCAATGCTAGTAAAGTTCTTTATGAATCTGCGATAGTAGCCAGCTAGACCTAGAAATTGACGAATTTCTGTAGGTGTCTTTGGTGCCGACCAGTTCTCAATGGCCTTAATTTTGGAGGGGTCCACATGTATACCTTTCTCGCTAACAACGTGGCCTAAAAATTCGACTCTTCGTATCCAAAATTTGCATTTAGAGAACTTCGCATAGAGTTTCTCCGTTCGCAGTGTTTCTAGGACTTTTCATAGGTGCTGACTATGCTCTTCCTCACTTTGGGAGTAGATAAGTATATCATCGATAAAGACGATGACGAACTGATCCAAGTAAGGACGGCATACCCTATTCATTAGGTCCATAAATACTGCTGGTGCATTGGTTAATCCGAACGGCATCACTACAAATTCGTAGTGTCCATAACGAGTTCGGAAAGCTGTCTTTGGAATATCCCCCTCTAGAACTCGTAATTGGTGATATCCGGATCGTAGGTCTATTTTTGAGAAGTAGTTTGCTCCTTGAATTTGATCGAATAGGTCATCAATAAGGGGTAGAGGATAGCGGTTCTTGACAGTAAGTTTGTTCAGCTCTCTATAGTCGATGCACATACGGAACGATCCATCTTTCTTCTTTACAAACAAGACCGGTGCTCCCCAAGGTGAGAAACTTGGTCTTATGAATCCTTTTTGAAGGAGTTCATTAAGTTGACTGGAAAGTTCTTGCATCTCTGCTGGTGCGAGACGATAAGGCGACTTCGCTATTGGGGTAGCTCCTGGAACTAAGTCGATTCTGAACTCGACTTGGCGTTGCGGTGGTAATCCTGGTAGTTCTTTTGGAAAGATATCGGGAAAGTTGCGTACTACCGAGATGTTCTTGATGTCCTTCAGTTCTTGACATGTATCAACGATGTGTGCTAGGAATGCTCGACAATCCTTCCGCAAGCACTTTCGAGCTTGGATGCACGAAATGATGCGAAGGTTTGTACTAGATTTGTCGCCGTAGATAACTAATGTTCCGTTGTTAGGGAGGTTAAGACGAACTTCTTTTTCAAAGCACATGATGTCAGCGCGAAGAAGACTCAACCAATCCATGCCGACTATGACGTCGAAACCTTTAATTTGGACCGGCATGAGATTGATTGGAAAAGAATGGCCGTCTAAAGTTAACGTACAGCCCATGTATATGCAGTTAGTGTTTTCGGTTTTTCCATTGGCCATCTCTACAGTGAATGATTTTTCTAACTTGCTAGGTTTAGGTTTAAGTAAATGAATAAAGTTTTGACTCACGAAGCTTCTCTTCGCTCCACTATCGAATAATATGCATGCATATGAATTATCGAGAAGGAACGTACCAGCAACTATAGTTGGGTCAGCTACAGCTTCGCCGTGGCCTATTGCCAAAACTCGTCCCACACCGCCGGTGCCTGCTGCCTTAGGACAGTTCCTCTTGTAGTGGTCCACCTCGCCACAACCGTAGCAAGTCTGTCCTACACCCGCACCGGGAACTTGAGTGATCGGCTTTGCGGGGTCCTTGCAGAAATGGGCTGTGTGTCCCTTCCTGTTGCAGTTGGCGCACTGCATTTCCCGACAAGGTCCATGGTGGTGGTAATTTCATTTGGTGCACTTTGGGAGGTTACCTACATAAGGCTTTGTTGGGTAGGTATTTGTAGGAGCTGTAGTAGGTACAGTGGCAGCATTCACAAAAACCAGTTGTTTCTTTGCGGATTCTTGGGAAGACCCACCCTTCCCTTTATTCCACACTCTCTTTCTGCTATTGTTGTTGTTGTTGTTGTTGTTGTTGTTGTAGTTGTTGTTGTTGTTTCCTTTCTGTGGTTCTGGTGCAGAAGTGGTTGAGTTCTGATGACCTCCGTAGTCAATCAGAGATTGTGCCAGTTCCTTAGCACTTTCAAAGGTGTCAGGTTTGGAAGCTAACACGCTTGATCGTATTTGGGGCGTCAGTCCCCAGATGTACCTTTCTATTTTCTTGCTCTCGGGAGCAATCATATTTGGACAAAGGATTGCCAGCTCGCAGAATCTGTTGGTATAAGTAGCGATGTCGGTACCAACCATTCCGAGAGTCCATAGTTCGTGTTCGAGCTTTAGAATCTCTCCCCGTGGGCAATATTCTCTCATCATCATGGCTTTCAGGCTCTCCCAGCTTATGGAGTTTGCCACGATTAGGGTAAGTACTTTAACGTGGCCATTCCACCAAGTTAAAGCTTTATCAATTAGGGTGAAAGTTGCAAATTTGACTTTGTTGTGCTCAGGACAGGAGCAGATTTCAAAGACTGCCTCCGTCCTTTCAATCCACTGCCTCAGGGCCATCACACCACCAGTTCCATAAAACATCCGGGGTTTGGCATTAGTGAAGTCCTTATAGGTGCATTCTCGAGGTGGTCCATGACTCTCGCCATGGTTGGATGGGTGTGTGCCAGATCCCGAGCCATTAGTACTCAAGTTATTGATCTGTGATATGGCAGCTGCCACCGCTGCGGTGACTGCTGCTTGGAACATAACAGCATCAAATTGAGGTGGTGGAGGTGGTGGTGGTACAGGTTCTTCCCCACCGTGGTTTCGCCTTGGATTTCTACGCGGAGGCATCCTTCAACTATAGGTTGAAAAGACAAGGATAAGAATTTCATAGAATAGAAAATGTATGTGTCTCATGAACTAAATCGCTATAGTTCAACAACAGATGATAGTATGAGTCTTAAAATAGAAGAATGAAAGTTATTTGTAAGACTGAAGGTATGAAACAAGTATTTGGTTTCACAAAGACCTTTCAAGGTTTGAACGAAATACTTAACATAGTAATAATAGTGTCACTTATATTAATATAAAAGTTGTTACAACGATCCTGAAAATTTGACCCCTAAAAGGGTCTCCGATTACAAAGTTCGAGAAATTTAAAGACTTTTAGCCGATGTCCTAAGCTATAACAAAATTTGAGTCCTTGACAAGCACTACTTGCGACGTGGGTTGCGCTTGGAGCTTGACTCCGCATCTAATTGCTTCGACTCCATTAGACGCCTATCAAAAGCGGCTTGTTGTTCCCTCAGTTCGGCGAGGGCTGCAATCATTTGCGCTTGAAATGCTTCGGTTTGGAGTTGAGCATTGTCTTGTATCTTGTCCAGCCTACGGATGTCAGAAGTGTGAACCTGCACTTCCACGTTGACATCCCGGAGTCGACTAGCTTGAACTCCAGACTGATAGGACTGATTGGCTAACTTACCCACCATTACCGGAAGTGCTCGATCAGCCGAACCTTCGCCGCAGACATCATAGAAGTCCCGGCACATGTCGTAGGGAGGGCGTAGGTTTTGCTGTTGGCTCCAATGGTGGAGGTGACTTCCCCATACGAGATTCGGTCCTTGAAAGTTCCTTACGAAGACGGGAGGTTGAATCGGTGGTGGATCGATAACTTCCGGCTCTGAGTCGGTACCGGAGTCATCACCCACTTCTATGGGTTCCTCGTCCTCTTCGGGATCATCTTCGATCCATCCTCCGTTGCCTTGGTTGGGAAAGTAGGGGTCGCCAGGGTGGTGAAATCCAGCCATTTGACTATACGAGAAATAGGGTTATAAGAATGGAATAAAGTTGAAACATGCAAAACATGTAAGTTAAACTAGTTTAGATAGCAAATACTCCTATAGTATTTATATTCTTGTGTTTGATTCTAGTAATGGTTTGGTAAGTTTTGACTTGTTGCTTACTACGATCATTCCTCGATATATGTTGGTCCAATCTCGGGCAAATATAGTTGATCACGCTATATTTGTCCAAAATCTGATTACATATATCGAGTCTCAATCGTAGTGTCAACTTGTCTAAATACTTGTATAGTTAGATAACATGAAAATAATTTGTGGTATGCATGTAATTGTACTTAAATGAACTATCAATTTAAGTTGAACGCAATGCTGCTCAAGCGTAAAAAGAAAATTTGTTTTGTCAGAGAGTATTAGTCCCTTAAGCATTTATAGTTTGTATATCTTATGTGGTTCGATATACTTAGTTCACTATAAACATTGCTCTGATACCAATCTGTCACACCCCCAAACCTGAACGGCGGAAACGTTCGGGGGCGGATGACTTCATGTGGTAACGTAACAAATGAATACATAGTAAAGAAAGCAATACAACCATCATATATATAATTGAAACTTTACATTTGTCAAAAGTTACACGTTCAAAACCAATTACAATATGATGTCAAAATACGAGATTAAACTGGCGCCGCAGCATCCCTTCATCAAACACTACAAGAAAAAAGGCCTTTTACGACGCTCATTGCGCGTCGTAAAACGCTTAGACGACGCGTAAATGCGTGTCAAGGAAGGCCCTGTCATAAAGAGAGACGACGCGCTTTTGCGCGTCGTCTATAGACGACGCGCAATTACGACGCGCATTTACGACGCGCATTTACGACGCGCAGTTACGACACGCAATGCGTATCAAGGAAGGCCCTGTCATAAAGGAAGACGACACGCATTCGCGTGTCGTAACCTTACGACGCGCGTGTTAATGACACGCAATGCGTATCAAGAAAGCCCCTGTCAAGAAAGGTCATGTCATAAATGAAGATGACATACATTTTTGCGTATCGTAAATTTAAATGTTTAAAAAAAAATAAATTTATATATTTAGTAATTTTTAAATTAAATTTTCATTTAATTTCTTATAATAGAAATAAAATACCATATACAAAAAATACAATCCATTGCATAATATAAAATAAATTGCACAAATTGTAATGTCATACAAAGAATCATTCCAATGTTAAACAAAAATAATACATTGTTAATATGTGTTATACATTCCTATAAAACTAACAAATAATCATACAACTCTGTTTCTTACTGGAAAGGAATGCCAAACATGATTAAAAATATCACTTAATCTTTGATTAATCACCTGCTTAAGTAGAATGATGTTGTTGAGAAGGTTACCTAGCAACAGAGAAAAACAAAACACCTCTCCCACAATCACAACATCATTTACAGAAAAAGGGTTGTCAATTACTTTCATTAAGACTTTCATTCAATCACAAAAATATTAAGTAAAAGGGTGAAAAAAATAACTTACTTTTGATAAGTTGATCTCCCTTAGAGCAAACACAGCTAAACCATTGAACAAGACCCTCGGGTCTTCTTCTAATGTAAACACAATGCTCGTCTGCAAAATTGAGGCGATAAAATAAAATTTGAATATTGTTTGGGTAGTTTATATATGATTTGATAATTTGATTTAAAATACAATAAAATAAATTATCTTTTTTGTTACCTTATGGGGCTTGTCAATTCCTTGGATTATAGGTTCTCTTGCTAGTATTAGAAAACGAGTTATGTTATCTAAATCATCTTGAACATTCAATATAAAAATTGTAAGACAAAAGGAGAAATGTATATTTGAAAATACTATGAGATGTGATTTTTTTTAATGTTATCAATCCATAAATTAAGCGCAACAAATAGTTACCTATCTTTTTTAAAAACTTTTATGGGGGTATAATGACCAAAATGCCCTTGTATTTATATACATGTTTACAAATATAACTTTAATAACTAGGTGACACCTGGATTGTTTGTGCTAGAATATCAAGCCCAATTTCAGCAGCCCGAGAACTTGCAACTGCTCCAGTGTCTCGTATGGATTCCGAGGCTACAATCTATTAAAAAAACACTTAACAAATTTTAAACAAAGAAAAAAACACAATATTAAAAGTTTAAACGCAAGAATTAGCAACTAGTTTCATTTACCTATCCATAGTTTCAGTTTATAGTTTATTTCATTTCATTCTCCTTCTGTTACGAATCTTCTTCTCCTTCTACTACTTTTTTTTTTAAGATTTGAGTTTCATATATCATCTTACTTTCATTATGTATACATAGTATCTGTTTTCTATGGTATCTATTTCGTGAGAAGGAGATAGCATACAACAGAAGTGTGGTATCTGTTTTTTGTTTCATTTGTTTTTGTTTTCTCATAAAGTATAAAGAAAAAGGCATATTTGTCCTTTTCCCTTTAAAGAAATAATGTTAGGTATCCTTGAATTTTTTAGCATAATTGATGTAATGGTGATTTCATAAATCTAAATCATACTTTTCGGTTGTAACAGTTTTTTTTAAAACTTTTTGAACATAATGTTTAAATGAAAAACTTAAAGTTTCTGTTAAAACTGTATTGAATGTAATCAACATTACAAAAATTATTATAAAAAAATGCAAAAAAAAAATCACTGTGATTACTTCTTTAGACTTTGATTTATACAAAGGGACCAAATTTCATTAAATTTTATTAACACATGGGCCATTATGTAATTTTTTAAAACAAATGTACTGATTTGAAAATTTAGTTACACAGGGGCTGTTATGTCAATTGAATAACATAAGGATCAGATTTCAATTAATTTATTAAGACATGAGTTGTTTTGTAAATTGGTTAACAGAGGGAGCATTTATGTAATTTTTAGCAAAAATTATATTACTTTCAATCATAAGGATCAGATTTCAATTAATTTAATTACTTTTTTTATCTTTAAATAATTATCAAAAATTATATTACTTTGAATCATAAATACTTTTACAACCTTTTTTTAACACGATAAATTATTATTATTAAATTTTAGTTTACAAAATTTATGTTTCATCGTATAATCATTTTAACACCCTCCTCCCTCCCCCTATGTGCTATTTAGTGTACAAATTCTTTGACAAAAAAATGATTAAAATGGCCGGATCGGGAAACATATTTCACAAGATTTTTATGAAAAATACATTGGAAAATACATAAATAAATAAATAAATAATAAACTTACCAGCAGAATCCAAATTTGCAAGGCGGAGTACATGTAATATGCATACAGTTGGTAAGCCATCCAAATCCTGGGGTGCATGATGCAAGGCCTGGCTTATGGGTCCCAAAACCTGTGACAAATGAGGGTATGTAAGTGTAAATATGGATGTGGGATCTGATGCAAGACTATGACCCTTTTCTTTGCATATAACAAGTACCTTTAAAGATGAACGTTCACCAGAAAGTAAAGCAAGATTTGCGAGACCCATCATAAATTCTGGAAGCTGCACAAAAAATCGTGTTTTAAGTACAATTCTTCACAAAGTTATTAGAGAGAGAGAGAGAGAGAGAGAGAGAGAGAGAGAATGTATAGGTAGTATTTGAACAGCTCTTAAACAGAAATCATAAGCTTCATCTGCACAAAGGAATGTTAGTTATTGACTGAAACTCAATGATTCAATGGATTCTAATCAGAAAAATCCAATGTGTAACAGGAAAACTGGTTTCATACACAGTATGTTCTTATCCCAAGGGTAAAATAGGGTTTCTTTATTGCATCCTTTAAATCTTAACAAACCTGCAACTCTTTTAAGGGCACTCTTTCTCATATACCTCACTTGCATATTTCCAGTTGATCACCTTCCAAATGTTCTTTAAGTAATCGGGCCTGACATTTTTATACTGCAAATTGTACAAAAACACATATATAAGTTGAAATGTGTACAATTTGTATACCATACAAAAATGAAATTTGTTTAAATGCATGCTCCGAAACATCTATGCCAAGCAGAGGAACCAAACTTGGACCTTTTGTAACCAGTGGGTCCTACAACAGAGATTCATATTTCAATAATTTGAATTCTGAAGTTTAATAGGGATACTAATTTGTTTGAATAAAACTAGTGATAACTTACCTGGTTTGATGTGGTTTCAACCACAAGCCTCTTCAACTCTATGTCAACAGCAAGCCACTACCAAAATATATCATAAGTTTAAAATAACAAAAAAAAAGTTGAAAGAAAAAACCAAAATGACAAAATAAAGATTAAGGAACATACCACCCATCCAGAACCTTGCACAGCAGCGCCTTTTGCGTTCTTTTTAGCAATCAATTTTTCCACAGAATTAAAGCTCTGGTTGATAGTCGAGCCCAAAGAAGGAAACAACATGCATTACTCACACAAATATGAAATAGGTATACCTAATATCAGCAGCATACAAAAAAGTATACTGAGATAGATCTTTACCTGATATCCGCTTGACTTTGGATTGACAATGTAATCGTCGAACTCGCCATCAATTGGTGTCCAAAGCCTGCGGAAGATGAACCAAACAACTTTTATTTATATTACACATCTGTCACTTATTTATAAATTGAGTAAGCATTTTTTTCTTCTTTTCTGGGCATAATAATTTTTAGCATGTAGTTATCCATTTTATGCTACTTATATAAAGTATAAACTTGTGCATGATATTTAGAAGACTGTAGCAACACTCGACAGCTTGGCCAAACAAACTTATGGTATGTACCACTAATTATATTCTATGATCCATCAGCAAACTTATGGTTACAAATGAAAAATCACTTGATTAACAGTATAATGTAAATAGATGGTCAAAGATTGCTCACAATGGACATTAAGTATATCTGAATCAACTTCTATTAGATTAAGTACTAGTTGTTCAGGCTCCACAATTATCTAGCATTTTATTTTGTTTCACTTTTTAATGATATATGAAAATCATTGTTTGATTAGAAGGTGATAAAGTAATAAAATGTTAAAAAAAATTAACCTAAAAAATGAATTAGTTTAGCCAATTCAGAAAGTTACCAATGTAAATATTGTGTGACTTCTGTTGCTGAGCAAATTAAAATTTGTGGAACAGAACCGACGTGCATTTGCTCTGTGGTACCAAAGATCACAAGAAGATAAGTTACATTCACTAAACAAATAGATCACAGAACAAAAATGTTAACTAACCATGGGTAAAACTCTCATAATATAACCTATAAAATGATTAAATATATGAGTAAAACATAGAATAGACAAACTTTTTCCTGCTGTAATGAGGGAAAAAGCATGGACAGGAGATAACAAAGGTTCCAGCAACCAACAATTATTGTGTACCTTAATTTAGAAATTGTAAGATTTTGATAGAATTAAAACATATAATATTGACGACGAAAAGGCATTCTATATAGAATTATGAATAAAATAGGACAAAACTAACATGCCATCTTGAATAATGATATACATAATATACCTTATGATCCTCCCTCAATCTTAAATTTTGTCTTGTTGAATTCAAAAAATCATTACCAACCTGCAAAAAACATGAAATTTAAAAAAACAATATTACTTAAAAATAAGACTCATGCATCTGTAATAGATGGTCAAGGAACACTAGCATCAAGGTGGTTTCAAAAGTTAAATAAGGTGGCAAGAAATTAATACACATTCAGTATTAAAAAGAGCTGCAAGAGCCTATATGGGTTTTATGATGAACTATAATGATAACATGCTTAGGATCGTACATGTGGAACAGAAATTGATCATTCCAATTTCTTGTGATCGCAGTTGAAGGACTAAACAAAGGAAAAAATAGTGATTTCCTAATATAAAATCTTTTTATTTTCTACCCAAAATCAAAATCGACTTGAGTACCATTTTATCTATTCTAACTGATTCGTCATCTTCACCCTGCATATTGATTAAAATATTAACTTTAACTTCAAGTTTTTATCTCTGACATTTCATCAAACAGGTTATGTGCATCAGAAAGACAACCATGGCGGTAGATGGTGCTTGGCGGGGAAATATAAAAGAAGGAGAAGAAAATAATAGGAATTGATACCTTAGGTTGGAGAAAAGTTTGTCTCGAGGTCCTCTTCCCCCTCTTCCCTCGACGGTGACTCATAAATCCGACAGACCCATACAAAAACCTTGAACAATTCCCTCTCTAGCCGCCAAGATGAACGAACAGAAGATTAGGGTTATTTTGCGATGCTAATGGTTTGGTTAGGTGGGATGTATGAACTAAATATGAGCAATCGTCCCTAACAGAAGATCTCAATGGGACCCTGATGTCAATAGAAGGCTTTCATCCCAAGGATACCTGATGTCAAAACGTGGCCGCCAATTAGGGTTTTTTTTCATGTGGAGGATGTAGTTGGAGGTTTTCATGCAGAGAAAGCCCGAGTTGTGTTGGATGAAGGACTAGGGTTGGAGGCGTTGGAGGTGGGTGAAGATGAAGTCGATCCCTAAGGCTTCTTTCTTGCTAATTCAAAGATTAGGGTCGATGGCTAAGAAAGGATCGAACAGGTGGGGGTTTTGATTTTTATGGATTCCATTTCCCCCTTAGCTATTAAAACGCGCGTTTCATTAAAATTATAAAGCGACAGCCATAGACGACGCACGTTTAAGATAAAGCACCCTCCGTGTTTTTAATTTTTTTCTTTAGACACTAATTCAAGGGCACGCAATAATGCGTGACCTAAATCCTTAAATTTTTTGAAGAGATAACACTTTTTTAACGTCACACTCTTTTTCGTAACATAAATCTCCGAGTGCCGTTGTTTACGCGTCGTAAAAGGCCTTTTTTCTTGTAGTGAAAAGGAAAATGAATACCTGAAATTACTGATTTCCTGGGACATACAAGAAATTTTGAAAGAGTAGATCAGCATTTAAGCTGGTGAGTTTCATAAGTATTTAAGTGACAATGTTTGTATGAAATGAAATGTTTTGTCTTTGTTTGTTTGTGTTTAGAAAATCCTATATTTTCTACTAGTATAAAAGTAGCCTTCACTCAAGACCAATGTTTGTTTCTAAAAATGTATGTAAGTGTAAAATAACCAATGTGTTTGAAAACCTTGTAAATCAATGCATTTTTAATACCCCGTGTGAGTTTTATAACCATACTATTGACTCGGAATGCCTATACACAACGTTCTTCAGGCGTTGGAATGTTATGACGTTTGTCACCCCAAACGGTGGACTGCAGCTAGCAGTCAGGGTGCGGGTTGTCAAGCCCGTATAGATCTACACACAAACAACATGCTCCCCCTCCAAGGGATTCTGGTATATAATACAGGACTTGAAATGTGTACTCAAACGTACATGAAGTTAGTGTCTCACAAAACCGTGGTATAAAAACAGATCTACTTGTTAAAATGTTACGTTTGTTCTTGTATACGAAAGTGACTTCTTGAAATTCATGATTCTAGTACATAAGAGTTAGAAATTTGTTCGTAAAACTATACCTATTATAGTTTTCTAAAAGTGTGTCTCGTTTGTTTAGAAATACTTAGAAAAAAAGGAATCATTTGTTATGAAAGCATAGATTTTTGGTGTAGAGTCCAAGATAGACAAGTATACATATAATCTAAGAAAAGTTTAGTTTATGCATGCATTACGACAATTTATATTTCAAAAGATAGAATGCTATTTTAACATATGTTATATATATGAAAGTTCCTTATAAAGTTTGTAAATCGCATGTGATTTGGATATATAACAGCATATAAAAGAGTTCTTTATGTAACACACGATAATACTCGTGTGTTTTACTTGTAATCCCCCCCCCCCTTGAAAGCATGTAAAAGAATTTATAGAACATTTAAAAGGTAAATTAAGGAGTATGAACTCACTTGACAGTTTGAAGATAGCGAGATGGAAAACCGGGCAGAGTTTCGTCTCGGGAAACGGATTTTTTTCGGGATTCTCGGGAATCTCGGGAGTAAAATCGACCCTCGGGACTTGAACAAAAAGACCAGAGCTTCGGGTTTGAACGGGCACGGAAAACGAGGTAATATCGTGAGAGAAAGGAGAGAAATGAGCCTCTTTTTCACAAGCCTTCGCATGCTATTTATAGGGGGGTCTGAGAAGCCTCGTACGCGAGGCGTACGCTCGTACGCAGTGCGTATGCGTACGTCATGCATGACCGAAGCCTCAACTGCCTCGGCTTCGGATGGGACAGATCAGTCTGGCGGGTCGGATGGGACGGCGGGTCGGACGGGTCGGTCGGACGGGCGGGTCGGACGGGTCGGTAGCCTCGCATAGGGCGACGTGGACGATCAGAGGCCAAGGCCCTCGGGTACGCAGGGCGTACAGGGGTACGCTGCGCGTACCTCGGATGAGGACGCTGACTCCTCTTCGGATAATGCTTGATTTTTGAATTAAATAAATATATAATTTATTTAATAAACTTCAAAAATTCATATCTTCTTCATACGAACTCCGTTTTCGATGGTCTTTATATCCCCGCGTAGGTGAGACTACGCTCTACAACTTTTGTTTAGACTCCGTTGGCAAATTCCGAAATTATTTTTATTATTTATTTTATAACTCATCGTGTTTAAGGAATTTCTTCAAAAATTTATAACTTCTTTATCTGACGTCGGTTTTTGCCAGACTTTTTACCGCTGAAATACCATTGTCGAGACCTTCGATTCTCGTTTAGGTCATTCCGGCCAAAAGTCGCTCGATCTCCGATTCGATTTTTTAGCTGTCTGTTGCTAAGCTGAACTTGGAAAAATCATAACTTCAATATACGAAGTCGGATTTGGGCGTTCTTTTTACGTACGATCATGGTTTAAAGACATTTAAACATAGAAGGAATTTAAATAGAACTATTTAGACATTTTATTATGAAAGTTAAATTTTATTACTCAAAAGTGGTTACAATACTTGACCTTTTAGGTCATTACAAAGAGTTGAAATATCGGGTTGTCACAGTCTCATTCGACGATGAGGGTTTAGAAATAATAGAGAAGAAAACGAAAAGAGTAATTCTCAAATCGGAGCGCAAAGGCGAAATGTTTCCCCTGAATCTCAAACCCATCAAAGGAAATCCAACTATCTACCTATTATCCAAAGCACAATCTGACGAAAGCTAGTTGTGGCACCGAAGGCTCTCTCATCTCAACTTTAGTAATATCAACAAACTTGTCACCGGTGGTCATGTTCGAGGTCTTCCATTGCTCAAATTCGATCGAGAACATTTATGTGCTGCGTGTGAAATGAGGAAGCAGAGTCGTCCAAGTCACCCATCGATTGTAAACACTAAAGTTGTTGAACCATTAGAGTTAATTCACATTGACTTGTGTGGTCCATCATCTATCGAAAGCATCGGCGGTAGCAAGTATATTCTTGTCATTGTTGATGACTTTTCACGTTTTACATGGTTGTTCTTTCTGAAGCACAAATCTGAGGCAACTCTCAAGCTAAAGATGTTTATCAAGCAAGTTGAAGTGCAGCTGAAGAAAGTCGTTCGCAACATCAGAAGTGATAATGGGCTGGAGTTCAAAAATAAAGAATTTGAAGACTTCTTGGCAAAAAAAGGAACCAGTCACAACTTCTCAGCTCCCTACACCCCTCAACAAAACAGAATTGTTGAAAGACGAAACCGATCTTTGTGTGAGGCGGCCCGAACCATGCTAAGTTTTGCTTCCTTACCTTTATATTTTTGGGCTGATGCTATTGCTGCAGCATGTTTTACGCAGAATAGGTCCTATCTCAATAAACGCTTTAATCTCACTCCTTATGAGATCATCAACAACAGGAAGCCAAACGTAAAATTCTTCCACGTATTCGGCTCACGGTGTTTCATCTTCAATTCTAAAGAATATCGTAACAAGTTCGACGTAAAAGCCGATGAAGGGATATTTATGGGATATTCTCTCACTTCGAAAGCATACAGGGTTTTGAACAAGCGTTCGAGGAAGATTGAAGAAACTTATTATGTGACTTTTGATGACAACTATGTCAAAAAGCTGAAGGCTAGTGAAGACACAGTTGGAGAATTTTTTTTTCTCAAACAGGCCAAGTCACAGCCTCGACTGCAAACCTATTTGAGAAGTTTGTTGAGTTATTCGATGAACCAGAGAAGGCTACTCTCTCGGAGGCTAGTGCAGCAGACAACAAAGTAGACCATCTGAAGCAACTCATCGAAGATGCTGCCAACCAAATGAATGAAGGAGGATCAAGTCTAAACGACCCTCCACAGCACGATGCTTCAGTTGAGGGGGAGGATCCACCTTCTTCATCACAGTCGGGCTCACATGTTGAGGGGGAGAACTGTTCTCCAGCTGCTCCCGAAAGCCCAGCTGTACCCGAAAGCTCAACACCACCCGAAACTCCTGTAGCTCCGGAAAGTCAAGATACACCTGAAAGCTTATATGTTGAGGAGGAGAATGCAGATATGTCTTATGACGATGATAGTCAATCTGAACTAGAAGAGCTGGTAAATGCTGAATTGGATCCATCCTATGATCCAAATTACCCTCCTCTTGTCAAATGGACCAGAGATCATCCTGTTTCACAGGTTTTTGGTAAAGTCTCTGAAAAGGTCCTGACCCGATCACAACTGAAGGCAAAGAAAACTTCCTTATTTTCAAAAGTAGAGTTTTGTATGTTTAACTCCTTCGTCTCAAAAGTTGAACCAAAGACAGTTAACACTGCTCTTGATCACTCTGATTGGGTTCAAGCTATGCAAGACGAACTTAATGAATTCAAAAAAAGTAAAGTTTGGCGCCTCATTCCAACTCCTCAAGATGCCTCGGTCGTTGGTCTCAAATGGGTCTTTAGAAATAAGATGGACAAGGAAGGCAATGTGATAAGAAACAAAGCTCGTCTAGTGGTGAAAGGATACTGCCAGGAGGAAGGAATTGACTATGAGGAAACTTTTGCTCCTATGTCTAGGCTAGAATCTATTCGAATATTTCTTGCGTATGCTGCACACAAGAACTTTGAGGTCTACCAAATGGACGTAAAGTGTGCATTTCTAAATGGAGAACTCGAAGAAACGGTGTACGTAGAGCAACCTCCTGGATTTGTCAATGAAAAATACCCCAATCACTGTTATATTCTAAACAAAGCGGTATATGGACTGAAACAAGCACCAAGGGCCTGGTATGAAACGCTAACCGAGTTTTTAAAGATGTCCAAATTCAAACAAGGTTCGGTTGACCCAACCTTCTTTCGTAAGAAGGAAGGTAACCACCTTATGATTGTTCAAATCTATGTCGATGATATCATCTTTGGCTCAACGAATCCTAGCTTAACGGCTGAATTCAGAAAGCTGATGGAGACTAAATTTGAAATGAGCTCAATGGGTCCGATTAACTTTTTCCTTGGTTTAAATATTAGACAGGGACCCGAAGGCATCTTTATTAACCAGGAAGCTTACACAAAGACTCTCCTTGTTAAATTTGGTATGATGGGAGACTCAAAGGTTAAAGTTCCAATGGCGTTCGGCACCAAGCTCACTCCATCCTTGGATAAGCCAGCCGTCGATATTACGCTATATCGCCAAATGATCGGTTCTCTAATGTACCTTACTGCTAGCAGGCCTAATAGAATGTTTTATGTTTGTTACTATGCTATATTTTAGGCGAATCCTCGTGAACCTCACATGCTTGCAGTGAAGAACATACTTCGGTATCTCAAGCGAACTACCTCTCTAGGCTTATGGTATCCATCCAACTCAGGCTTCTTCGTTCAAGCCTACTCAGATGCAGACCTTGGAGGTTGTGGACTAGACAGGAAAAGCACCACTGGAGGCTGCCAATTCCTTGACGGGAAGTTGGTTAGTTGGCAATCAAAGAAACAGACTTGTGTATCTCTGTCTACCGCTGAAGCAGAATACATCGCAGCTGCCTCCTGTACATCTCAAGTGATTTGGATCCAAAGCCAGCTCCGGAACTATGGACTCAATATGAAAAAGATCCCACTATATTGCGATTCTGAAAGTGCAATTAGGATCTGTCATAACCCAGTGCAACACTCCAAGACTAAGCACATAGCACTGAGGTATCACTTCATTAAGGATCATGTGGAAGATGGGAACGTCGAAATACACTTTGTTCGAACCACTGATCAACTGGCTGACATCTTCACCAAAGCTCTTCCTGAAGCATCTTTTAACAAAATACTACAAGGGCTATGTATGATGGAATCGGAGTCAGTACCAAAAATTACCTCTCCAGATCAAAAGTAAGAAGCGAAATAGACCGAACGTTCGGGTTCGGGTCTTGTGCTAATGTACCGAAATGAACCGAACGCTCGGGTTCGATTGCATAATTTGCTTTTCGCTCATCACTCAAAGGTAGTTTCCTTGGTTGTAGATCTTCTGTAAAATTTTTCCAAATTTATTTATCTTATTGTCAAAGTTATTCTCTTTTCCAAACCTATTTTCTTTGGCAACCGAAATAAACCGAACGTTCGGGTTCGGCTCCAAAATTTTTCTCACCTGAAATAGACCGAACGCTCGGGTTCGGTTCCAAAGTTTTTCTCAACCGAAATAGACCGAACGCTCGGGTTCGGTTCCAATTTTTTTTTGTGTTTATTTTTTTTATTGTCTTTTTTTTTCATATTATCAAAAATTCCAAAAATATTTTTTTCTCGTAAATTCAAAAACTCCAAAAATATTTTCATTTTTTTATTTTTTTATTTTGGCTTTTATTTTTTTGTCTACTTGTAGGTATATCATTTCATTAGCTAAGTGTCCCTGGAAGCATGTTGTTGTATGTGTCCAAAGCCTCACCTGATTCTGAATAATAAGCCTTACTGACTTGGTATAAACAAATCTTGTCTTCCTAATTAGGCTTTCATATTTATTCTAATCATGAGCTACCTAACTCTCTTCTCACGTGAGATATGAGTTTTCTGCTTGGTCCTATTTTTTTATAGCAGAGGAACTTTGACTTCTTTACACCATCTACATAGCATTTCTCCATCACATTCGCTTCACAAGTGTAACCCTTGAGACTCTCAGAAATTACCACTGAGGTTTATGGTTGCACAATTTCTGCGTTTATGATTTTAGCTTCGTGCCACTACGTGCTAAGTGAAACCCAATATTCAAATACCCAAGATGCATTGACGGTGAACAATTAATTTGTTCTAGCTTTCACTGATGAATTGACGGACTTCTCCATGGAGGTACAACATGAAATCTCTATTTTTCTTTTTGAGTGATTCCTATGAAAGTGTTAAAAACAATAATATTTCTTCCCTTGGGATCCAGTTTTAATTTTTGTTGAGATTTTATATATTTTCCTAGCCAAATCAAATTATCTCCAACCTACTTGTTCAACAGACTACACCGGTCTCACAAGTACTTCGTTCGATTTCTGTCTTATATCAAGATTAGGAATTTTGAATCGAAACGAAAGCCACCCTACTAAGCCTAATTAAAAGAAGCCTTTCAACACTTCTTAATAAGTGTCTGATCGTTATTCAACGGGAAACCACACAAACACTTTAAGGTCTCTCTTGACTTTGAAGGAAGAGATTCGTGCCCGGGATCCTTTGTTTTGTGTCTTTATTGACATCACATATTTTCCCAAAAGTGTTGTTTTATTTCTTTTCTTTTACACACTTAGCACGAAAATCTTTTTGATTTTCCAAAATTCTGGTTCTATTAATTTCAAGGAGTTTTAATTGGCTTGGTTGTTATAAAAGATTGTGGTGAATTTTAATCCACGTGGGAGAATTTTAAAAGATGTCGTTACAATTTAAAGGGATAAGATGACGACATGATGACTCAGGCGGGAGTCCAATCGATTTGATTTCAAACGGTGCAAGAGGGAAAGCGTGCGAATCGAAACCGTTTCATCTCCAAACGGCGCCTGATGGGAAGGCGTGTAATTAGGGCCTGACACTCTCTCTCATGCGTGATCACCGGCTACCCCAACTGTCACGCGTCAGTCAACTCCGAAAAACCCTTCGTTTTTCGATCGAAGATTTGGAAAGATTTTTCTCTCTCCTTTACCCTCACTATAAAAGGCCGTGTAAACCACCATTTACCTCTTTACCACGCCTATATTTCCAGAGAGCCAGAAATTCTTCACTATTCATCATCTCCTCCATTTTCTTCAAAGCAATGGCAGATTCTTCCTCAGTTCATGCAACATCCCACATTTTGCCCATTCGCCCACAGCAAAGCTTGATCATCGATTTAACCCCTCACTCATACGACGCATTCATGTTCCCCACCATCGAGTGTCTGAAGTTTTCTCCAATCGCTCCTGCACTTACCAGGGCTGAGACCGTTCCAATGGAGTTCCTGTCATAGATCTTTGCCACTGCTCACTATGACAAGGTCGTCAACAGAATCTTCCTCGATGTTTTTCAGCACAAGGCGTCGATTTCAAAGCAGCGGTTTTGCTCGTTGTTAGGGTTTGACGCGGATTCTTCCAGGGTCAATCCAGAATCGATTCCAATGGGTCATCTGTTCAACATGTTCTACAACATGGGATACACGGAGGTGCTTACTACGGTGACGAAATTCAAGAAGTCGTGCCTACCTCCACAGTGGAATGGGATGTTCACTGTTTTGTTCAAGGGTTTATCTGAACGAAGTGTCGGGTCTGATGGAGCCATCCGTTTATTTCTCTCCATCATGTATGGTATCTACAATGGCATTAACATGGACTACGGGTCCGTTCTGTGGCAACAACTCATTCAGAGTCTCTCCTCCACTTCCAGACATTCTGAGATCTCGTATGCTCGGTTCTGGACCATCGTCACGAAATGGGTAATGGACAAGTACCACGTCCCCATTGTCGCTGGTGCTCCAATGTCTTCGATTGGTACCTTCCATACCACGAAGATCATTGTGTCGGACGCTTCAAAGTTTCCTTTCAACGGTTCTATTCCGGAAACCATGTATGGGGATGTTCCTGCTGATAGTTGGATTATCAGGACGTACAAGGAGTTCAAGCGTTCTGGTCCGAGGGATCTTACTTCGGAGATGATGAAGTCAATTCATGATGCCGACAAGCCTGCTCCACAAGGCAAGAAGGCTGATAAGGGAAAACAGGTGGCCAAGGGGGCAAAAGGCCCGTCTCCAAAGAAGAGGAAAACCACCAGGGCTGCTCAGTCTCCACAGCAGAAGAGAATAAAAACTCAACCGAGGCGAAAGCTGGTTATCGCTTCCTCCTCAAGCGAATCAGAGGGTGAGAGTTCTGATTCTGAAGACTCTCAGCGTGGCAACACTCCACCAAGATCTCCAACCCCTGAAGTTCATGTCTCTACTTCTCCTATATCCTCTCCACCTAAAACCATTCCTCTTTCTATTCCCCCCATAACTTCCACCACTCAAGTACCATCCACTTTCATCCCAATACCTACACCAATATTCACCGAAGCAACCACAACCACCAATGCAGATGTTAGAACCAACGTATCTGATACGGGGGTTCATACTGACGCACCAAAATCCACCTCAGCACCCGAAACCACCCCAGCACCCGAACCCACACCTACACCCGAACAAACAACCCAACCCGAACCTACCCATACTTCCCAACCACCAGCTTCACCACCACCATCTTCTCCTAGTCACGCATCAGAGGAAGAAGAACCACTCCTTGGCGGGGAGAATATGACTTTTGACTCGGTCTACTATAGCCCGTTTCAAGTACAAAGTGATGACGATGACGACGCTCCTGTCACCAAAGGCATCTCCAGGAGCTCCATGACAAAATTGACTCGCTCATCGCCTCCTCTTCCACTTCTCAGTCATCCCTATCTGAAGTTGTTGTTCAGAAAATTGTTGACGCTTTCTCCAAAGTTCAACAAGCTTCCCTTGCTTCTGCCACCACCGCCATAGATGCCTCCACCAAAGCCTGTCAGGCTGCGACCGAAAAAGTCGATAAACTATTTACTGATGCCTCTTCCCTGTTGCAGTCTTTACAGGAGAGTGCCAATGCAGCCAAGACTATGCTGGAACCTATTGTCCGCCAGCTGGCAACATCAGTCGCAACTGAGTTGAAGTCCTTCGCTTCTCTTCGTCAAGCAATTTCTGACGACAACTCAGCTTTTCGAACAACCATTGAAGAGCGTCTCTCCAAGCTTCAAGAAGATTTGGCTGCTGAGAACTCTCTCATGGATGTTCTTGCACGGAAGACTACCGCTCTGAAGGTCAAGAGCGTTCAACTCTCCAACTCTCAACAGGAGATTGAATCTCTTCGATCTGAAAGAGAAGTGATAAATCGTGTGTTTCGGATGTCCACTCTGCCATCTCCAACATCCTAGAAGCACATGATCCAATTCTCAACTACACTGTGAGGCGTGACCTTGCAGAGAAGCTCGCTCCCGCCCTCTCCCTACTCAGCAAAATCGAAGGGCTCCTTGATTTCGTGTCCATTCCGAAACAAGGGGGAGAGAAGGAAACAATGTCTCAACCACCTCCTACCTCAAAGGCAACTCACATAACCGAACCTCCTCCAGTAGGCCAAGCCTCCGGTTCGGGTGTGAAAGACAAAAGCAAAAAGATTGCTGAGGAGGAAGAAGAAGAAGATAAAGAGACAATCGCTAACTTGTTGAAGCGTAAAAGTCGAAACAATGAGGCTGACATCAGTGCTCGTGTGGCAAGAGAGGCTAAAGAAGTCGAACGTAAACAGAAGGAAGCCCACGACCTTCTTGAGAGCAGGAAAACTTTGTTTCCTTCCTGGACTCTTGAGAGGATGATTAAAGAAGCCATCGACACACCAAGTATCTTGTGGCTGGAACCTGTGATCTCTTTAGATCGGTCCAACACTGTTGACTCACAGTTCGATATGCCACTGACCCGAAAGGCGTTTATCTTTCATGCCTTTTCCAACGTTGCAGAGTTCCCTCATCATCATCCACAGGTTGATCGGGACTTAATCAATTTCTATCTGAAGGCTACTCAACCCCAATATCAGACTTGGAGCGCTCAGAAAATTGTCAACATTCGGGTCTTGAAGCCGTACAGTGAAGGTAACTTCATCAACGTTCGGTTCAAGGTATTTCGGGGATCTGCCAAAACCGAACATGCTATTTCCCTTGCAGATCTTCCCAACCGTAATCCCCATCATTGGATTATTTTGCACAACATCCTCCTCACCAACGAAGATCAATACGGTCCGATCATCGACCATTTCAAGAGGATGCTCGTGTGCTACATCATGGAAGTTGCATTGATGGATCAGGAGATTGTGAGCGTATTTAAGAAGAAACCTACAATATCTCATGTTGGCTCTGCCAGTGATCTCAACCTGATGCAGATGGGGAAGATTGACCCGAGGAGGAACTCGGTCACGTTTACAAGGAACGAAAGACAGAAATGTCTCTTCGCCTTGGCAGACAAACATCTATACACCACTGCCTGTTTGGAGCACGTTTTGGGGATCATCCACAGATGCAAGCAGAACACAGCAGATGATGTCAAGTACTTTGATGACATGATACAATGGTACATTCGGTTCAGACAGACTATTCTCGCTCTAATCTCACGTCTGTTTGATACTACAAAGAAGGTTCCCGCTGCTGGCCCAAGCAAGAAGAAGAAGTAGTCTCGCTCCAATTTGACGCAAAGGGGGAGATTGTTGGGTCGTGTTTTGTATTTTGTGTTGCGTCTATTGGGCTTGTTAGCTAGTCCATTATGTATCTCCGGTATGGGCCTGTCCATCCGTGAGTTTAGTAGGGTTTAGTATATATAGGAGCTTGCATGCATCCTAGAAGGTAACGATAGAATAGAATGATCAAAGATTTATTCAGCAAGTTTATTATTATCGTTCTTGTAACCCTAAAATCCTCGACAGCGGAAGTTCTTAGTCGAGCTCTGCTGAGGATTGTTTGATCTAATCATTCGACACATCTTGATCCATACTTGTGTTATTTACTGCTTTTACATTCATCGCATTACCTGTTAAGAAGATCTAATCGATCATTAAGTTTGTTTTATAACTTATCAGCATCCGATTGTTTGACTTCCATTAAACGTCTCTCAAGAACCGCTTGTTGTTCCTTCATCTCTCTTATTTCTGCAAGTGCTGCCTCCATTTGGCTTTGAAGCATCCCTATGTGGATTTGGGTATCTTCGTGTAGTTCGTCCAGATGACGGATGTCTGCGGCGTTACCCTGTGTAGCAACATTGACCTCACGAATTCTGGCCGCTTGCATGTCCGACTGGTAGGTCTGGGTGGCTATTTGGCCCACAAGGACGGGAAGCGCTCGATCGGCTGAGCCTCCCCCACTGACATTGTAAAACTCCCGACACATGCTGAAGGGAGGGCGTACACCTTGTTGACAGCTCCAATAGTAGAGATGGCTTCCCCAAATGGGAATGGGAGGTTGGTAACCCATTCTAACTTCGGGAGAACGAGGAGCGGGTGGGTTGATCACTTTCGGCTTAGAGTCTGTTCCATCCGTAACTTCCTCTTCCTCCTCTATAGGCTCTTCTTCCTCTTCGGCTTCCTCATTGACTTCGTATTCCTCTCTGACTTCGACTTTGAATTCCTCTCCAACTTCTTCTTCGATTTCCTCTGGGTCTTCTTCTATCCATCCACCGTTACCTTGGTTTGGGTAGTAGGGATCTCCCGGTAGATGAAATCCAGCCATTTTGTCTGTACTAGGATAGAGGTATAAGAATTTTATAAGAAAAGAAATTTCTATTTAACAGCATCCTAAGCTTAGCTATATATTGTAGCATGCAAGTTTTTTTTATTGTCCTTATATTTTATAATAATACTCCTATAGAATTTCGAACTTGCAAGTTTAGAAATTTTTATTTGGTAAGTTTTTGACTTGTTGTCCACTACGACCATTCCTCGACGTACGTTGGTCAAATCCAGGATAAATATAGTTGATCGGGTTATATTTATTCTCGATTTGATTACATACCTCAAGGCCCAATCATAACGTCGCAACTCACCTTAATACTTTTTAGAAAACTTTGTTATGATACGAGACCGATGCATGCGTGTAAAAATGTATATTTTAAAAGAAAATATGTCGTTTATGAAAATGCGTTGTCAGAGGGTTTTTGGTCCCCTTTTTGCATTTATAGTTTGTATATCTTATGTGGTTCGTTATACTTAGTTCACTAAAAACAATGCTCTGATACCAATCTGTCACACCCCCAAACCAGAATGGCGGAAACATTCGGGGGTGGATGACTTCACGTAGTACCATAACAATTGAATATCATAAAGAAATTAACACAACCGTCATATATATAATAAAAAAGTACATTGTTGCGTTATACATGTTTCCAAAAGAATATTACAATAAGATGGTTTAAAATGTTTGATAATAAATGCCATAGCGTGCCTTCTTCAAAAGCTGGTAGTTACCTGTATTACCGATTCCCTGAGAAATACAAGTGGTTTCGAAAAAGTGTCAACAATAAAGTTGGTGAGTTCATAAGTGTTTTTGTATTGAAAAGTATGTCATTTTGGAAGAAAGTAAATGAATGTAGTTTCCAGAAAATCCAATATTTTCCACATATAGTTTGAAAAGTTCCCAAAGTTGGAGGGCGTTAGTATCTTTCGTACTTAAATGATAAAGATAAACCTTGTGCTCAAAATAAAGTAAATACTGAATGCATTTATGAGTCTTGTAAATCAAGTTTGTTTTTATACTTTCGTGTGAGTTTTATAACCATACTATTGACACAGACTGCCTGTAACAACATTCTTCAGGTGTTGTAGTGTTATGACATTTGTTACCCCAAACTTGCTGGTCTAACTACAACTAACAGTTTAGGTGCGTGGTTGTCAATCCCGTATAGATCCATACACAAGTATCACGCTCTCCCTCCAAGAGATTATGGTTTATAATACAGGACTTGAAATGCATACTAGAAAGTACATTGAAGTTGAATATCTCACATCACTTAGTATAAACAGATTCACGATAATAAAGTCTTTGTCTTACTTTAGGTGAAAGTATTTCGTTTTTCAATATGTATACGTAAGAATGTATGAATAACTCGCAAACTATACCCATTATATGTAACATCTGGAATCCCAGGTGATTAAGAGCAAGAGGAGGCTGAAGGAGGTGTTATTCAAGTGGTTTCAGAGTCCAGAGATTCCAACTTGAGGTATTCATTCGAACTTTCTTCAGTTTTGGTATTGAACTTAGAGATTAGGGTTTTCTAACCTCTTGTGAGGATGTTTATGTGGAGCAATTGGTCCCTTATCGATTCTATGCTTTGGATCTGGACTCAAAAAGGTTCAAAGACTTCAATCTAGTATGCTTTATGGGTCCTTGAGGGGTGATTGGACTTAGGTTTCCATTTTTGGGACTAAATCACCATTTGATGCCATTATGTATGTATATAAGCATCAAGTTTCGAGCTTTACGTGATTATATTGATTGGAAAGGTCAGATCTATGGAATTGAGGAACAGATCTAACCTCAGGAGGTCAAAAGAATATGTGCATGGCATGTACTCGCCGAGTTGTTCATGGGACTCGGCGAGTTGAATCAAGGTAGCCCCGCGATTCATGCCTGGGGACTCGTCGAGTAAAGGGAAGGACTCGACGTGTTAATTGGGACTAAGGAGTTAAGTGGAGACAATTGGACTCGCCGATTGCCCAAGTGCACTCGCCGAGTCGGGTCAAAGTTGACCGTTGACTTTGGTTGGCTTTTAGGGTTTGGTCAGCAGCGATGCCTTTGAGTCAATAGAGGGGTAAAATGGTCTTTTACCCTTCTGAGGATGTTAAGAAAGGTTAAAGTACAGTCATATTTATGGGAATATTTGCCTTATGTGTTTAGGCGGAGGCTAGATCGCATTCCAACTGAGTCAGGGATTTACCGAGATATCAGAGGTGAGTCTTCTCACTATATTGTACCCGGAAGGGTATTTATGTGTGACCGGAAGGTCGGATATGTTATGAGAAGTATGCATTGTATGTGATTAAGTTAACTGTTTGTATGTTCTATGTATGTCATGCTTGATATGGGCCAGAGGCGTTATGTTATGGGCCGGAAGGCATTATGATGTGGACCGGAAGGTCAACGCTAGTAGGACCGGAAGGTTTACCGGGTTGGGACGGAAGTCCCCTGAGACACATGGACCGGAAGGTCATGGCCTGGAAGGGCGTATGTGTGTGTAAATAGTATTTTGGGGAATTCACTAAGCATTTATGCTTACAGTTGTTGTGTTATGTGTTTCAGGTACTAGCGAGGACTGTGGGAAGGCGCCGGCGTGATCTGTACACACTAGCGGAGGATTTATTTTATGATCTTGGGATTTATATGTTTTGTATGATGATATGATACATTGGATTTTTATGACTTGACTTGGATGAAAACATGTTTAACAAAGGGAAAAAAATTGTTTTGAAAATTTACGTTGTTACAAGTTGGTATCAGAGCCTTGGTTTGAGGGATTCGGGTGCACCTCCAGGTGTAACTGAACTCAAACCGAGGATTTGAGAAAAAAAATTCAATAATAAAAGCATAAAATTTTATAAGAGATTTTGTGATAACCAAAGAAGGAGCAGTGTGTACGGTCAGCCAGCGCCCAAACGGTAAAATCCCCAAAGTACCCTTACAATATGTGCTATGAGATATGTTATGATACGTTATGCACGCTAGAGTAGACTAGGTATTCATATTAGGACTAGTGGCCTGATCTGTGATGCCTTAGTCTAGGGAATCCTGCTGCTATGAGATGTCTTGAGAGCGAGTAGGTAGCAAATGCATAGCAAGAATAGAGTACTCGTAATCCGGGGTCCAAGGAGGGAGACTTGGGGTGAATGATGATGCAGTGTAATCAGTAGTATAGGGCCGTACTACTGAAGACACCGGATCAGTGGGTAGCCCAAGTAAGAATCCTTTGGGTATCCGAGGTCGAGTAGGGTTGCGTTATCGAGTGCGAGTATGCTCGATTGAGTCTCTGATATTTTTATGTTGTATTTCAGAGGCATTATGGTTGGGACACGCCACAGACCTGGTACGAGCGGTGTGAGTAACGAGGAGCTTCGTCAGATGATCCACGATGAGGTGGCTGCGGCGATTCGAGCCGAGATTCCGGAGATGTTTGGGTCTATCAAGACCATGCTTTCGGAGAGTTTCGATGAGCGGTACGCCGAGGTGACTGAGGTTACAGCCGCTGCAGCTGCAGCTGCTGCCAGACCTCAGGGAGGTGACTCGTTGCTATTCCGTGAGTTCAGCAACACGAAGCCACCCGAGTTTGATGGGACGCAGGACCCGATCGTTGCGATGAGATGGATTGCTGGCATTGAGGGATGCTTCTACACGTGTTCATGTCCGGAGCATCTCAGGGTACGGTTCGCTTTAAACCAGCTCCGCCTAGGAGCGAAGGATTGGTGGAAGTTCGTGACGACAAACTTCACTCTTGCAGAAATCTCAGCAGTGACTTGGGAGAGATTCACTACCATGTTTAGAGACGAGTATGTTCCCCCGGTGGAGAGGGAATGGTTGATTCAGGAGTTCTTGACCCTCAAGCAAGGTAATGATTCAGTTGTTGTGGTCACCCGGAAGTTTCATGAGAGGGCGATGTTCTGCCCTGAGCAGGTGTCTACTGAACAGGCACGGATGAGCCGATATTCGGGTATTCTGAGGAGAGACATTCGGGAGTTCGTATCGAACTCAACATACCGGACATTTGCTGAGCTCCAGACAAATTCCCGGAAGAGGGAGATCGAGTTGGAGACTCAGGCAAGGGAGGAGGCCGAGTCTCAGCGGGTGGATCGGCGGCCGACTCAGTCTCAGCCGGCAGCCAAGCGGACCAAGTCCGCCGATTCGAGGACGAGAGGTCAGAAGGGCCGCACTTGCGGAAAGTGCGGCAAGGGTCATGAGGGGGCCTGTCGATCTGGTGCTTGCTACAAATGTGGCAAGGAGGGGAACATCGCCAGGGATTGCCCCAAGAGATTTATGGTTTGCTTCCATTGCAACCAGACCGTCCATCGGAAGGTCGAGTGTCCTCAGCTTCACCAGGGATCAGCACAGGGATTTGTGCCTGCTGCTAGGGTTACCGAGACTCGACCGGCGAAGGCCGAGGCTCCGAAGGTTCGTGGGAGAGCTTTTCAGTTGACTGCGGAGGAGGTCCGCACGGCGCCCGATGTTGTGGCTGGTATGTATTCTTTCGTGTATTTACTTTCATGTTGAGATATTGTGCTTATATTATAATATGCGTAGGGACTTTTCTTGTGAATTCTGTACCTACCTTGGTATTATTTGACTCGGGTGCGAGTTGGTCTTTTGTATCTTTGGCTTTTTGTCAGCACATCGGTATTGATCGGGAGGTGATGAGTCGACCCCTAAGGGTTTCCATAGCTGATGAGAAAGCGGTATATGCCACCGAGGTGATTCGAGGATGTGTGCTCGAGATTTTTGGTGTCAAGTTCCCTATAGATCTAGTTCATATCGCGATGGGAGATGTCTGTGTCATCGTGGGCATGGACTGGTTGAGTAAGTTTGGAGCGGTTATTGACTGCGAGAGACAGCTGGTGACCATACGAGACCCTAGTAGGGGAGTGCTAATTGTGTATGGCGAAGGGACCCGGTGTGGGTCAGTGTTTTGTTCGGCTGCCAGGGCGAGACAGAGTTTGCAGCAGGGCTGCAGTGGATTCATAACCTATGTGATGGACACACGAGTGGCCACAGGAAGGCCAAGTTTGGTTGACGAGGTTCCGGTAGTGTGCGAGTTTCCGGATGTGTTTCCCGAGGAACTGTCGGGCGTGCCTCCGGAAAGGCAGGTGGAGTTCCGTATCGATCTGGTTCTGGGAGCAGCACCCATCGCCAAGGCGCCTTATCGCCTCGCTCCACCAGAGATGCAGGAGTTATCCTCGCAGCTTCAGGAGCTGCTGGGACAGGGGTTTATTCGACCGAGTAGCTCACCTTGGGGAGCGCCGATCCTTTTTGTCAAGAAGAAGGATGGTTCACACCGGATGTGTATTGATTACCGGGAGTTGAACAAGTTGACGGTCAAGAACCGGTATCTGTTACCTAGGATCGATGATCTGTTCGATCAATTGCAGGGGGCATCTTGGTTCTCCAAGATAGACTTGAGGTCGGGTTATCATCAGATGAGGGTTCGGGATGAAGATATCCAGAAGACTGCATTCAGAACTCGTTATGGACATTACGATTTTGTGGTGATGCCTTTTGGGCTCACCAATGCCCCAACTGCGTTCATGGATCTCATGAATAGGGTGTGCAGGCCGATGCTGGATCGGTCGGTGATCGTATTCATTGATGATATTTTGGTATATTCGAGGACTAGATTGCAGCATGAGGAGCATTTGAGGGAGATCCTTGGAGTTCTGAGATCAGAGAGGTTGTATGCCAAATTCTCCAAGTGCGGTTTCTGGTTACGGGAGGTCCAATTCCAAGGGCATCTTGTTAACCAGAAGGGGATATTGGTCGACCCGGCCAAGATCGAGGCGGTGATGAGATGGGAGGTGCCGAGATCACCCACTGAGATCAGGAGCTTTCTGGGATTGGCCGGCTATTATCGGAGGTTTATTAGGGATTTCTCCAAGATTGTCGTGCCACTTACCAAGATGACCCGGAAGGGTGTTGCATTTTCATGGGGTCCGGAGCAGCAGTCCTCATTTGAGACACTTCGCCAGAAGTTGTACGAAGCCCCGGTGCTCGCACTCCCGGAAGGGATGGAGGATTTTATAGTATTTTGTGATGCATCAATATCTGGGTTATGGGCAGTGCTTATGCAGAAGGGGCACGTTATAGCATATGCGTCGAGGCAGCTAAAGCCTCATGAGTCGAGATATCCCACCCACGATCTGGAGCTGGGGGTTGTGGTGTTTGCTCTCAAGATCTGGCGGCACTATCTGTATGGGGTTCGGTGTACCATATACACGGACCACAAGAGTCTGAAGTACTTGATGGATCAGCCAAACCTGAATATGCGCCAGAGGAGATGGTTGGATGTGGTGAAGGATTATGATTATGAGATCTTGTACCACCCGGGCAAGGCTAATGTCGTAGCCGATGCTTTGAGTCGTAGGGCGGAGAGCGCCCCGATTTGAGACGTTTGTATGAGGTTGACAATGATGACTCCGGTATTGGACACCATCTGAGGGGCCCAGGCTGAGGTTGCGAGACCAGAAAACCGAAAAAGGGAGCAGGTTATCGGGTAGGTATCGGAGTTCGTTACCGATAGTCGGGGACTTATGACATTTCAGGGTCGGATTTGGGTACCGTTTGTGGGCGGGACGCATACCATTTTGATGGAAGAAGCACATCGATCGAAGTTCTCGATCCATCCCGGGGCTACTAAGATGTATTTGGACCTAAAGAAGGAGTATTGGTGGCTCTGTATGAAGAGGGATGTTGCATGGTTCGTCGAAAGGTGCCTGACTTGTCGCCAGGTTAAGGCCGAGCACCAGCGTCCTCATGGTAAGCTGCAGCCGCTGGAAATTCCTGAGTGAAAGTGGGAACAGATTACCATGGATTTTATCACCAAATTGCCAAGGACTACGAGAGGGGTCGATGCAATTTGGATGATTGTGGATAGGTTAACGAAGAGCGCTCATTTTCTGGCTATCAGTGAGAGCTCTTCTGCCGAGAGGTTGGCAGAGATTTATGTGAGGGAGGTGGTATCGCGGCATAGGGTCCCGATGTCGATTGTTTCAGATCGGGACGTACGATTTACTTCCAGATTTTGGAAGAAGTTTCACGAGGAGTTGGGAACGAGACTGCATTTCAGTACCACATACCACCCACAGACGGACGGGCAGAGTGAGCGGACGATTCAGACACTCGAGGATATGCTCCGAGCTTGTGTTTTGGATTTTGGAGGGAGTTGGGACACCTATCTACCCTTGGCAGAGTTTTCGTACAACAACAGCCATCACTCGAGCATTGGTATGCCACCCTTTGAGCTGTTGTATAGGAGGAGGTGTCAGACCCCCATCTGTTGGGGAGAGGTGGGGCAACGGGTAATGGGTAGTACGGAGATTGTGCTTCAGACGACAGAGCAGATACAGCAGGTCAGGCAGAGATTGTTGACCGCTCAGAGTCGCCAGAAGAGTTATGCGGACAGGCGTCGGTCCGAGCTCGAGTTTCAGGTTGATGACCTTGTACTCTTAAAGGTCTCTCCTTGGAAAGAAGTGATTCGATTCAGGAAGTGGGGCAAGTTGGGGCCTCGATATGTTGGACCTTTCAGGGAAATCGCGAAAGTAGGCAGGGTAGCCTACCATTTGGACCTACCGGCAGAGCTGGGTTAGATTCACGACACCTTTCATGTGTCGCAGTTGAGGAAGTGTATTGCCGACGAGTCGGCAGTAGTACCATTAGAGGACATGCATTCAAGTGGATGCAGGCCTGAACTATGTGGAGAGACCAGTGGCAATTAGGGATCGGAAGATCAAGGTTCTGAGGAACAAGGAAGTGCCTTTGGTGCAAGTGCAGTGGCAGCACAGGAAGGGGTCAGAGCAGACTTGGGAGCCGGAGCGCGAGATGCGGGAGCAGCATCCGGAATTGTTTGTAGAATAAGACTTCGAGGACGAAGTCTGATTCTAGTGGGGGAGAATTGTAACATCCGGAATCCCAGGTGATTAAGAGCAAGAGGAGGCTGAAGGAGGTGTGATTCAAGTGGTTTCAGAGTCCAGAGATTCCAACTTGAGGTATTCATTCGAACTTTCTTCAGTTTTGGTATTGAACTTAGAGATTAGGGTTTTCTAACCTCTTGTGAGGATGTTTATGTGGAGCAATTGGTCCCTTATCGAGTCTATTCTTTGGATCTGGACTCAAAGAGGTTCAGAGACTTCAATCCAGTATGCTTTATGGGTCCTTGAGGGGTGATTGGACTTAGGTTGCCATTTTTGGGACTAAATCACCATTTGATGCCATTATGTATGTATATAAGCATCAAGTTTCGAGCTTTACGTGATTATACTAAACTTTATACGTAAAGCAGGATAGATGTTGTATTTATAACGATACGTTTTCTTGTATTGTACTTGTATTCCCCCGCCCCCCCTAAAACATGAAAAGACTTAAAAAGTAGGGGTATGAACTCACTTGTTTGGTTTGGAGAGAGTGGGACTAGAGTCGAGCAGAACTTCAACCGCGGAAAGTTGCATCTTCGAGCTTCTCGGGGATCTCGGTAGCGTAAAACCTTCGTCGGGGGCTCGGGTGTGGAACCGGGGTTGTCGGGATGGCCTCTGGTGCTTACAAGTGTGTGAGAGTGAGTGAGAGTTTGAGAAAAAGTGTCCAAAATCCGGAGTCTATGCTTTCTATTTATAGGGCTGAGGGAACGAGTACGATGGGCGTACCACCGGAGTACGTTGGGTGTACGCATTACGTTGGGCGTACTTCGGTTACGATGGGCGTAACTTTGCGGCATGGCTTACAAGTCGGGTCTAGCTAGGCGTAGAGCTTGTAGCCGATGGGACTCGACCCTGCACCTGAGTACGCTAGGCGTACTCTTAAATTACGTTTGGCGTAATCCCAGCTTCAATCTTCTAAACTCCGTAACTTTTGCGTACGGGCTCCGTTTTCCGCGTTCTTTATATCCACGCGTAGGTGAGACTATGCTCTACAACTTTCATTTAGACTCCGTCGGCTAGTTTTGATTTTATTTTTAATACTATGTTTTTAATAGGCCGGGACTGCTAAAGTCCGTTAAAAATTCATAGTTTCTTTATCCGACGTCTGTTTTCGCTTGTCTTTTTATCATCTTACTCATATTGTGGAGACCTTCAACTGTCGTTTAGGTTGCGTTAGCTAAATATCGTTCGATCTTCAATTCGAGTTTTTAGCTCTCTACTATTATTACGAAACTTAGAAAATTCGTAACTTCTTCATACGAGGTCCAATTTGGGCGATCTTTTTATGCACGTTCACCGTTTAACGTAATCTACGACTTTTGTTTAGATACTTAAGGCTAAAATGCATTTTATTGAAATTTCTCATTTTACGTTTAATAATGTCTTACCGGGTGTGTCGTGAATATCTGAGTAGTCGAAATCTTTTCATTATAACTCGGTTTTGAATGTTCTTTATGTTTTTGGAAACCTTGGCACGATATCTTTCATTTGATGCATCCCAACTTTAGATTTTGAACATTTTATTTTTGAGGTTAATTCCGTTGATTCCAAATAGTTTTGTTGTATTAGATTTTTGAGTGTTACATTGCTTTGGAAAAATATAGGGTTGTCATAGGTTCCCCCTGGATTGCGGATGGGAGTTCCTCTGGAACCTGAGAAGGTTCCCCCTGGAATGCAGATGGGAGAGTGACAATTCTAGGATCAGATCTAGTGTCAATATTCTCTATGAATTCGTCATCTGAGTCCTCCGAAGGTTCGTTTGATGGAGAAGCTTCACTTCGGGCAGGAATGTAAGCAGCATCAGGTACTGGAACCTCAACGGTTGCTATAAGATCCGGAGTAGAGCTTTCCCCCTCAACCGGAGAGGTGGAAGTATTGAGCGATACTACTTCAGATAGAGAAGGTCCAAATACATCGGCATGTTATTGTTGAGCTGCGGGTGACACTAGGACTTCGGATAGTTTCGCCGTTTCAATGGGATCAAAAAGATCATCATAGTTGATTTCAATTAGATTCAGAGGTCCGGAAGCGATTGGAATGTCACATTCCATGATTGCAGTTGTTTCGGTGGATGGAGGTGCACTGCGGATGTGAGAGTCATCAAATTTCACATCAAAGCTTTCGATGATTAACCTTGTTCTTCTGATGAGCACTCGATATGCAACCTTCTTAGTAGAATAACCAAGGAAGATACCTTCGTCAGACTTTGGTGCAAACTTATTGAGTTGGTCTCTGTTGTTGATCACGAAGCATCTACATCCAAAGATATGAAAGAAACGAACATTGGGTTTGCGATTGTTGAGACCTTCTGTAACGCCCGTAGATTAGGGCTAGTCAATTTAGAGACAATAAGCATCAAAAATGACTTTTTGATGGAAGATTATTTAGAAGGATTAATCTTAACCAAGTTGTAGTATATGTCTCAATGTTTCCGAAAATATAAAGAACGCTGAAATCCGAGTTATAACGAAGAAGTTATGACCTGTCGAAGCTTCGCGACAGAACCGGCACGACACAGCGCAACGTAAATAGTGAATTTACGTTAGAGTGATATTTATCCAAAATAATCTAAATGAGAATTGAAGATCTCATCGATAGTAGTGCAACGACGGAAAGACGGACGAAAACGGACGTCAGACGAAGGAGTTATGAGTTTATAACGAAATTTTCCTGTCCCGGCCTACTAAAAATAATATATAAGTAATATAATTATAATATATTAAAAATAAAGTCAAAATTAGCCAATGGAGTCTAAACGCGAGTTGTAGAACATAATCTCACCTTCGCGTCAATATAAAGAACGTCGAAAACGGAGTTCGTATGCGAAAGTTATGAATTTCTGAAGTTCGGGGCGCGAACCCCAAAGCTGTGTCAGAGACCACGACGTTGCAAGTCTCCTGACACCTCCGGGAGTCCCCCAGATCCAACTTGCAATGACGTATGCAGTGACGACCAAGCCCACGACGTAGAAAAAGGGTGTCACGACGTGGCAAGGGCCAAATTTGCCCTATAAATAGATTTGAAGGGCCAGCCAACTATGGTTGCTCCATCCCTTCTCTCCCACTCCCGATACACCCTCTAAGCCCTATTTTAACCCCCCAAAGCCCCGGTATTAACCCCGAGACCCAAAGCAAGTCTTGAAGCCCGAAGATCCCGAGAAGAAAAGAGTTTCTGAGCCGAAGCTTTGTCTGTGAGAAACCGGGTGTGTGAAGATATCTCGGTTTCACCGAAGAGTTCTACTTGAAGAGTCGTAGTGTTGTTTGAGCATCGTCTAATCAAGTGAGTGTATAGTCACTTTCATCTTACACATATATATGAAGTATTTTATAAAATACATGTTATGTGTATAATATAAAGTTGTTTATACGTGTGAGTGTGTGATTACTTTCTTCTAACACATAAATATAAATTATTAGCTATGAAATACATGTTATGTGTTATATATTATTTGTCTATTTGAGATGGGCTTGGAATTGATGTTTTATACGGGTGTTAAATGATTTAAATTGTGTTTGTATTTATATCTACAAAAATGTTGGGTAGAACATGGGTAGATGGAATAGTTGGCGACTATGCGACTTAGTGCCTATCGAGTAAACCTTGGTGACGATGTGACTTCGTGCCTATTAAGTAAACCCTGGCGACTATGCGACTTAGTGCATATCGAGTAAACCCTGGTGATGATGTGACTTCGTGCCTATTAAGTAAACCCTGGCGACTATGCGACTTAGTGCCTATCGAGTAAACCTTGGTGACTATGGAGTTAGCGCCTATTGTTAAGTAAACCTTGGTGACTATGGAGTTAGCGCCTATTGTTAAGTAAACCTTGGTGACTATGGAGTTAGCGCCTATTTTTAAGTAAACCTTCGTGACTATGGAGTTAGCGCCTATTGTTGAGTGAGCCTTGGTGACTATGGAGTTAGCGCCTGATAACTATGGATTTAGTACCTGATAGATAAACTTTGGCAGCAATGGACTTCGTGCCAAATTCCTTAGGTAAATCCTTAGGAATGAATGAATGAAGAATAGTGGCTTCTTAGGGTAAACCCTTGAGAAAATAAAGTGGATATGGGGATGGGTATTTGGGTTTATTGTTTGATAATTGAATATAATAAATGTATTATTGTGGGTTGAAAACCCTATATGCTCACCAGGCTCCCAAGCCTGACCCACTCAGTTTTCTTTGCATTACAGGTAATGGCACAAGGGTATAAGTTGGTGGACTTGACGAGAGATTTTGGATTATAGATCAGTAGTTATAAATAACTGCTGTAAGGTCTATTTTAAATTGTTTATGCTTTTGGTCTGTATCGGAACATGACATCCCGAGGTTTTATTATTAAATGAAAATACATTCTCTTTGAGAAATGTTTTGATAAGTTATTATCATATCTTGTTTTGGGAACAAATTCCGCAACCGTTTTCTGTAAACGATTACTCTGATTTTAAAATAAAGCATAAACAAACCGGTCTTTTCTGGCCAAGAAATTAGGGATATCACACCTTCATATGGTGTTTTATTGAGACGCTTGCATACGATACTTCATTTTGAACAAAGCATGCAGTTGCTACGGCTTCGGTCCAGAAGTAGAGAGGAAGTTGGGCGAAGTTAAGCATTGATCTGGCTGCTTCAACGAGTGTGCGGTTCCTTCTTTCTACTACACCATTTTGTTGCGGTGTATAGGGTGCTGAAAAATTGTGAGAGATACCTTTGGAAACTAGGAAACTGTTCAGAAGATGATTAGTGAACTCAGTTCCATTGTCACTGTGGATGTGTCTGACTGGAAGCTTGATTTGAAGTTCGATTTATTTGATGAAGTTAATGAAGATCTGCGGTGTATTTGATTTGAGTCTAAGAAAAAAGACCCATGTGAAGCATGTGTAGTCATCAACAATAACCAATATATATTTTTTGTGGTGAATACTGGCTACGGTTGAGGGACCGCAGAGATCAATGTGTAATAGCTCCAGTGGTTCAGAGATAGAAGAATCCATTATCAGAGGATGGCTTGCTTTTGATTGTTTACCGCATTCACACGCTTGACAAAGAGTATCGTTGCTGAATTTGAGAACGGGAAGACCACGGACTAGTTCTCCTGTGACGAGGTTGTTGATGTAGCGAAAGTTGAGATGAGCTAGCTTGCGGTGCCATAGCCAGCAGACTTCGAATATAGCTTTGGACAGAAAGCACAGTTGCGGTTTACCAATGATGAGAGAAACATCTAGAGGATACATCGTGCCTTCGGAGCGAGATTTGATTAAGCAAGTGTTGCGATCACTCGTCATTATGTAACAGAATTTATCGTCAAATTCAACACGATGTCTTGCTGTACATAGTTGGCCAACACTGATGAGATTGTGTTTAAGACCTTCTACATAAGCAACCTTCTGAATGGAAAAGTTCCCCGTAGTGAGAACACCGTAACCTCGGATGACACCGTTTGCATTGTTGCCAAACATGACATTTCCACCATTGCATATAGGCCTGAAATCCCGAAGGTACTCTAACCTTCCGGTCATGTTCAAGGAGCATGCACTGTCAATTAACCATTCTTCTTCTTGTTCCTCCTTGCACAAAGCCTGAGAATTACACAGTTAGTTTAGGCATCCAAACAAGTTTGGAGCCAGGGATGATTGATGTATTCTTAAATGATGCATGGTCCGAGGTTGCATGGACAGGTCTTTTGTCAACTTTTAAACCTAATCCTGGGTGTTTATTCAGATTTGGATTATTACGAGGTTTCTGAAAAGTACGAGATTTCTGACTTTTATTTGACTTGACATGAGATAAAAACTTTTGACAGTTGCACTGACATTTAGAAAAAGAGGGTTTATCATTGAATCTGACATTGTGCTTGTTCAGCGGTTTATAGGATGAATTGGACTTGGTATTCGTCCGAGGTGGGTAACTTTTGAAAGATTTGATATTTGATTTCTGAAAAGTTTGTTTTGAACGAGGTTTAGCACGTGTAAATCTTTGAGTCTTTTCAGGTGGATTTGGCAAAATTCCTTTCCACTTGCTTTAATGTGATTTTAAAATTGTTGGAGTGGGTAAAATTCCTTTCCACTTGGGGTCATTTTGGGAATAGACCTAAAAAACGTAGTTTCTTACAAATTTGACACCTTTTTGGGTTGTGTCAGAAGTAGCAGGAGTGGCTTTTGAAACTGAACTTCCCTTTTTGTTTGTTTTCATGAAAGAAGAGTTTTTTGAAATGTAATTTGTGAAAACAAAGTTTTCTGGACTCCTGGATTTTGGAATTCTCACATGTTTATTATTTTTTGAAAAACTTTGTCTGCTTTTGTTCCGAGATCTAATTTCTTCTTTGAAAGCTCTTTTTGCCAAAGTTTTTGGTGAACCGCAGTCATTGTTATTCAACTGCGGTTTTCTGAGATTTTTTGAACAATTTTGAAAATGCGGACTAGAATCATCAGAACTTGAGGATTCTGGAATTTGAGAGCATTGGCCTACTTCAAAATTTTCTATAGGTAATTCGTGAAAATTGGTTGAAGAGTTGTAGTTCCTTGAACTGAAGAGTTGCAGTCATTGTTATTCAACCGTGGTGAAGATGATTTGACTACCGCGGAGTAGGTTTTTGAGGAGACTGCGGTGGGATACTTCTGAGACATTTGACTACAGTGAGGAACACTGTGGTCTGAGGACAAAGATGGAAAGTCCTTTGAAATTTTGGCACCTTCAACAACAAATTCTTCATCAACTATAGATGAAATTTGAGAATTTGAAAGAGTGGTGCCACTGATGGGAGTTTGATCACATGTGTGACTAGAATCCTCGGGCACAATTTCCTCAATGACACAATTATTGCTCAAATTGTGCAATCTACCAAAGTGAGTTTTGATATCTTCGGGAAAAAGTCTTGTCATTGACAGGGAAATGAAATTCTCTATCAGGAGGGACATACACTCTGTCTTTGTTGAACCGGGGTGAGGAATCCATTGCGGTAGGATACCCATTTGACCAACCCCAATTATATGTATTGTCCACAGTTCCATTGTTTACCAAATTTTCAATAGCCTCACTTTCATTAAACAATTTTTCAATTAAGAGATTTAAGCGTATAATTTCTCTGAGCTAAATCTCTCTGGTTCAAAGCTATTTCTAATTGGGTTTCACTTAACATTCTAGCATCTTTTCTAACTCTAGATCCCTCTCTAACATTGCCATCTTAAGTCTCTTGTTATCCAGTCTTCCTCTCACATGGAACATCTCTTGGGACGCAATATTCTTCTCATCTAAGGCTTTGTTATAGTCTGTAAGGACGGCAACACAAGTGTCATTAAGATCATCTATGTAGGGTTGACAGTCATGCATGCTATAATTTGACGTTTGGATCATGAGTTTTACCTGTTCAACGATGCTTAGAGTCCCATCCTTTGCCATGTAGCAGTAGTTTTTGTTTAACATTGCTGACTCATCATCATCCGCAGTGGCCAGCATGCAGATTTTCCCTTTTCCCTTAACACTGCTGATGGTCTCTTCTTCATCTCCTGATGACCAAACTTGATGGTCTCTTTTAACTTGAGCCACATATGCCCTTCCCTTTTCTTTTTCTTCCAACTCTTGAGCCATTCTAAGATAAAATGCTCTGTCCTTGACTACATTGGCCTTACAATCTTTTGCGAAGTGATTTTCTTTATTGCATTTGTGACAAATCACAACATCTGTCTTGTCTTCTGATTGAGTATTGGAGTCATTCTTCTGAGGAGACTGTGGTACCTCCTTTGGTTGATTGTTCTGAGAGCCTTTAGGATACCGAGAGTGGTTGTTTTGAGGACCGAAGTTACTATTGAATGGAGGTTTGTTGAATTGTTGATTCTTGCGGAAAGAAGAAGGTGGTATGCGGTTGAACTATTGGCTAACTAGAGCAATAGCTTTCTGAAATTCTTCTTCATCATCATACTCAGAATCTGCTTCGTATGACTGTGATGGGATATCATACGATGAAGAGTAGGGTGATTGTGGTGGAGCTTGTGCTATGAGAGCAAGTGGTCCTCCGAAGTCAGCACAGTCTTTGAGTATAGTGGATTCTTGTGCTTGAAGTTCTCCATAGAGTTTGTAGAGTGATAAAGAGTGAATCTTTCTGTCACCTTGGACTATCATTTTGGTCGTAGTCCAATGTCGTCCTAAGCCATTAAGGAACTGGAGATTGGTTTCATGGTTGCTGCGGATGGTACCAGCATTTGATAACTTTGTGACTATCAGGTTGAATCTCTTGAAGGAGTCTTCCAAACTCTCACCCGCATGTGCTTTGAAGTTGTTGAAGTCGTTGAGTGCGGTAGTGAGCTTCTTATCTTGTGCTTGTTCTGAGCCTTCGTACAGGTTTTTGAGTACATCTCAAATCTCTTTTGCTGACTTGCAGTTTATGATAATATCAAAGTTGTCAGGAGCGACACCACAAGAAATTTCATAAAAAGAAACAGCATCATTTTCCATTTTATCGAGATCATCCTTGGTAGGACGGCTCATAGTTGGTTGACCTCCTCCTAGTCTGGTTGTCACGCCGTCAGTTTGAACTGGTGTGAGGATTGGAACATGTGGTCCTTCTTCCACGGATCGCCATACATCTCTACCTAGTCTTCTTAAGTACCTCTCCATTCTTTGTGACCAGTGATGATATTCATTTGCTACCAGTATCGGAGCTCGGTTAGAACCACCAACACTATTGGAGACATTCAGAGATAACGATTGTGCCATTTTGTTTTTTTGTTTTTTTTTTTTTTTTTGAGAAATGAGCTTTAGTGGTATAGAAGGCTTAATGAGAAAATCACAGTTCCGTTTCGTCCGCAGCCTGTCTCACCCTGCAGCTTTGGATCTCTTCTTGGCTCGGCCCGCAGGCGCTCCTATCAGCAGTCTCGCACTGCATCGTCTACTGCGACCAGCACCATCCGCACCCATCTCGCCCACACCCACCTTCTCTCATCCGCAAGCAACCTCCAACCCGCAAGCAACCTTCTGACTTCGGATCTCCTCCCTTCTTCTCCCTCCGCCCAGCTCCTCTTATCTCCTTCCTCCTCCTCCCCCCTCCTTCTTCCCTTTAGCCCTTCTCCTTTCCTCCCCTCCTTCCTCCTTCTTCTTTCTCCTTCCTCCTTCCCCACCTTTTTTCCTCTCCTCCCCTTTTTTTAAAACCTTTTTTTATGGACTTTATTTTCTTTTATTCAGATCTTTTTTTTCTACATTATTTTTTTAATTAATTTATTTTTTTTTTCTCAGCCAATTTTTTTTTATTTAACCAATTATTTTTTTAACACCAATTTTTTTTATTTAGCCATTTTTTTTTATTATAACCAATTTTATTATAAAAACCAATTATTTTTTTTAATGCCAATTTTTTCCACAACCTACCCATGGATTGTCACATTGGTTATTTCATGCCGATTATTATTGGAAAATATTCCTACCGTAGTCGGACTTCATATTATCTTTGTGACACTTGCACCGCAACGACGATTGATCACCAAAGTTGTTTCGCATTCTTCACGTTATGGGATTTATGACTTGTTGCTTATGATTGTTGGTTGACGAATCATGTATCTTGAGCATGTGGACTTTATTCTCTATTGAAGACCACTTCAAGTGTTCCGGCACCGTAGTTTGGATATTTGGATATATTTTTTGGCACAACAGATTTTCTCAGCACAGTTTCAGCAACTGTCACCCGCTTTCTCATGACCGCAAGAGTATTTATTTTACTCTTTCTCGTTTCTTATCGAGACCCTTCATATATCTAGGGAGAGCTTCTCTTAGCTCTTGGTATCCGACACTCTCCATCTGATGATTTGTTGATTTTTGATATCCGGTCATTGGTTATCAAAAATAGGGAGAGAATATCATCCGGATATGGTTATTATTGTTTGAGTTTGGATTTTGAAGACTTCTGAAGACGATTATTTATTTGGTGATGCGATGTGGCACTTATTTTTGGTCTTCACGGATCAAATTTTTGGCATTACTCGATGTTTTCCGATTCGGATTATTTATTATTCGGACTCTACCACATGATGATTTTGTGTTCGCATCCGGTTCAGATCTTATGGTTTCACGAGTTTGGATTTGTGATATGTTGAAGACGGAGATTATTTTGGCAATGTGATGTGGCACTTATTTTTGGTCCTTGGATCAAATTTTCGGCATTGCTAGACCATGTTTTTGGACTCACATTATTTTTATCTGGACTTCATGTTATGGATGCTTCACATTTTTAGCAGGTTATTCTTTGAAGACTTTTGGTGTATTATGATTCGAGAACTCGAGATGTTTTTCAGACTTTTGAAGACGAAGTGTTTCTTTTATTGGATCTTCTACTTGCTCATGGTGACCTCCTTCTTTGAGTGATTATGATTGGTTTGAAGATTTGGATCTTATCTTTTCTGCTTCATTGGTTGTGCTTTGAAGCCGAAGACCTTCATTTCAGAGATTCATGGCCAATTTCAGACTTCACAGATACATCAGAGTTTCAGAGACATTTCAACACTTGAGTTCATTTTATTACCACACTTGCTAGTCGGATTACTGTATTATAGCCTTGTATCACTTATTGTATCTCTCATCATTTGTAAGCATTTAGGGAGAGAATGTTGGTGCATGTAAATGTTCCACAAATAATGAGTGATTATTAGGTTGTAATTTTCCCTTTATTTGTATTGTTGGTGTAAATACTCTCCCTCCTATATAAAGGGAGAGTTGGTCATTTTTAAAGTAAGCTAGCTCATTTTCTCAACCTCTTGTAAGGATTACTTTTCTACAATGTAATCCTAGAGAAAGAAAGTGGTGGGTTTTCCCACACAGAGAGAGTTTCTCTCCCACCAAGTTCTTTTGAATATTCTCTCTTTGTTCTTGATCTCTTTTCTTATGAACTCATAATATGTTCTTCGTGTTCATACTTCCAAAAACACGATTAATATCGAGATATCCTTCTTCCGCACTCACCGTTCGTTAGAAAAATGGGTCTCTACAGTTACTATTGAAAGTATACATTTTTAAATGTATAAAATATGTTTTTATATTTATATGTATTATACATTTTAAAAATGTATAAATACATATAAATATGCATTTTAAGTGTATAAACACACACACACACACACACACACACATATATATATATATATATGTTTTTAAAACATATAAATATATGAATAGGTATAAACACATTTTTAATATGTATAAACCGCATATGTACATACGTCTCTATTTGTTTTTTAATAAACATAAGTATCGTATTTTATACATATACCGTTTTTATTTGAAAAAATGCATAGTCCAATGGTTAAATACATATATAATTTAAATACATATATAATACGCTAAATATGTTTAAACACTTTTAAATATGTAAAAATTCACTTTTATATGCTTAAATATGTTTTAAAAATATCTCATAGTTAGTTGACGTTATATATAAATATGTATGAAAAACGTTACGCATAAATACCATATGTGCATTTTATCATGTGTATATGAATATTTAAAATAAAAATGTTATACGTATAAAATACATATTTATATGTATTTATAAAATTAAAAATTGTATTTATATATTTATATGTATACAATACAAACCATATTAATAGATATTTTAATATTTATATGTTTTTATACAATTTAAAAAATGTATTTATACATCCAATAGCCTATTTTATGCATTTAAAAATGTATTTATACATCTAAGTACATATTTTATACATCAATACCATAATAATAATAATAATAATAATAATAATAATAATAATAATAATAATAATAAATTGTATTTAAAAAATTTCAGTGGTATGCACTGTATATTGACGAGCAAGAGTTACATAACAAAATTTCTTTCTTGGTGGTACGCTGAATTGTTTGTTAGCGTAAGCACTTGGGTTCGAAACTTTCCAAATTCGATTTTAACTCCCATATTTTTATTTTTTAAAAGGTAAATGAAAGATGTTGATGTGGCGGTCCACATCAGCGTAGTAATGTCAGTATATTGAACCAAATCAGCGTCCACTTGGCATCTGATAAAAGAGTAAAAATAAAAAAAAAAAAAAAAAAAAAAAAAAAAAAAAAAAAAAATTATGCGAATTTACAGTTGGCATGCTACTTGTGTAAGCAACCTAGAGGTAACCTAGCAACGTGATAAAAAGGTAAAAATGAATATATATATATATATATATATATATATATATATATATATATATATATATATATATATATATATATACTAGGTACGTCTTAAGGCCGTTTTAAGGACGACTCTGTATAGTCTTAGATGAAGAACTTTTGGTATAAGTTTATTGTATATACTCTTTTGTTTCAAGCATGTGTGATTTTTACAATAATTGATGGGGCTTGTAAGTTTTGGATATAGAAATCAATAAGAATATCACCACGTCAAGTTATTTGGATAAGTTCACTAAAAAATCGCAAGAATAAATCTTGCTTGAGTTTTCACAGAATATGATTAAATTTTTGTTGATCTAAAGATGTCTGTATTTTCGCATGCATCATGAAGTTTGTGAAGCACAACTCTATTGGGCTTTTTCCACCGACCTTTACTTAAAGATGCTACCTAAAAAACATAGCACATTTGTAATGTAAGGCTTTTTTTTCATTTGTCTTTCTCAATTTTAATTTAAAGTCTAAAGTTTTATAGTATAGTGTTTGAACATGTTAAAATGAAAGTAGATGGATATTATTGATGAATGTATTAAAGTACATTGTGATTTGGGTTTTTATTTGTAAGAATAAAATTTTTACCTGGTGCCATGAAAGCATTGCATTATTTGTCCTATATACAAAAAAAGAACCCAAATCAGATACACAAGAACAATAGTATACAAACATAAAATTATCAATTTTAGAGAAATCATAAAAACAATACCCAACCTTGGGAAGCAAAATAACTTGCATGGACAACTTTTGTTAAGAAAAATAATTAAGTGACCATAAAAAAGTAATTAGTAATTACTTCAAATACATGGAACAATGGAAGATAGCATGAAAAATCAGTTAATCATTAGACGGTTAGAAAGAATTAAATGGAAATTAAAAGAAATGGTATGAAAAAAAGGATTATAACTGTTTTCAAAAGCAAATGTATGAAAGATGTATAAGTAAGAAATTATCAATCTTCATAAAGTACATATTCAAGAACATCCAAACAACAAACTCAAAACAAAAATTTACTCATGAGGCGGCGAAGAAGGTGGGATTTGATCGACAAGCTTGTCTATGTACCCACTGCTGAAGGCTGACCTAACAAATCTATACCGATCTTATCCCTGAACTAATCTTGTTAACACCGAGATTTTCTTTTTGATGGTATGATTTTAATATCAAATGATCCAACGAATATTGATAACCATGATTCCGAACAATCATTTTGTCTTGAAATCACAGTTTATCTCATGCTTCTAGTAATTAGTCTTAATTATCGAAAACCAATATAGCATCTCAAAGATATACCTTATGTTGAAAACTTACACTACAAGAGTACAAACCTCATGAGCCTTGATTGTCTCAAATCTACATATAGAACCTCATCAGTTTGCTCTCTCTCAATAAGATCAATTATGGAAGAAGGCTTGCATCTATTAATCTCCAATATGTAATATTAAATCAATAAGAAAGATCTAAGTATAATGCATGGTTAAGTTCTCAGAGCATATAAGAAAATACATAACATATATCTACAAAAATGGAAACTTCAAGTAATGGAAGCTAAAGGAGTTTCCTAAACTGATTTGTTATAAAAACCAAGGCCTGAGAACTTTAAAAAAATAAATTTTCCTTTATAGAAAAATTAAACCCGAAAATAACAATTAAATAGGATATTTCGGATTGAAAGCTAATACTTTTTGAATTTAAAATGGAAAACATGAATATCTCTTTGTGTTGCATTGCTACCTTGTCCTACTTTAGCTTTAATGGAAAAATAAAGATCCAAGCTTGTTAAAATGTTGACGATCTTCAAGAAGACCAACAGGGGAGACGTGAGATAAACTACAACCATCAAAAATCTTGATACGGGAAAAAGTTAAGATGAAATATGTAAACTCATTTAAATCAACTTCATTGGCTTCTTCCCTGCCCTTGACCACGGCCATAAATCCAAGAATATACAGGAGATAACGGAGCTAAAACAGACAAAAAAAAAACAAAAACAAAAATACAAACCTGATGCTCAGCCCTTAGCTTCCTCTTCAATCGTTGACTCCCGATGTTCACTTATATTTCACATCCAGTTGAAAGAGTAAATAAAAGAGAGTAGAAGACGAAGGGTGAGGTTATTCTTCAACACTAAGCCATCGGTGAAATTAACCCAATGTTAATAGGAGAGCGATCAAAATAGAAATTGAAGGACCATTCATGAACCCTAAATTGTAATCGCAAACTATCGAGGAGAGGGAGTCAGTACGAAGGTGTGAAAGGAAGTAGAAATCAGGCGTCCATGTAGCACGTAGATTACTAAACAAATACTACTTCAAAATCAAATAAGAAGAAATTAGGGTTTTTATTGTTAAAAAAATGAACTTTAGGCGAACATAACACAAACAGATGTAGCAAAGGCGACAAGGCATATAAAAAAAAGTGAAAAAGAAAAGTAGTACCGGTGGGTGGCATCGTTCAAATTCAAGTGACGCGTATGAACCCATGACCTCTAATCTTGATTAAACTGAGGGAAATAAAATGGATTAGTCAAAAGAAAGAAAGGGAATAAGAGGAGATGTGATTTCAGCAATTGGGGATAATAGGTGGAGATGGCGTGAACAGATGTGGTGGTGGTGGTCGGAGATGGTGGTTCCATAGGTTTCGAGAGAGATTGATTGAGAGAATAAAGAAGAAAATGAAAGAGTGTAAGCTAGGTATAGTGAGTCGGCCGGTGATATCTTAGGGAAGAAGCCAAGTAGTGGTGTCTTAGCTAGAATAGGGGCAGATGGCAAAGCTAGAATAGGGTGTCACGTGTTTCTCTATCCATGCTTAATTCTTAGAAAATCAAAGAAAATTGGTTAAAATTCAAAAAAAAATATCACAAAAATAGTTGTTAAATTCTTAGCCCTCCACTTATCTCAAATCTTAAGACATAGGGTGAATTTATATATATATATATATATATATATATATATATATATATATATATATATATATATATATATATATATATATATATTGTAAATCTTTTTTTGACAAGTGTCACTGTAATACAACTCTTCATTAATATTATGTCATGTGTCATCTAGATATATTAGACAACTAATTTCAAAATTCAAATTTACATTTTCTAATTATATGTTAAATATAAAGTTATAATAACTTTAAAATTTTGATATATCTATTAATTAATAATTAATTTAAAATGATTTATTTAAAATAATTTATTAATAATTATAAATTTTTATTATGAAAGTTTGATTAATTTTATAACCCGTGGTTCCCAAGGGTTATAAGCTAGTATATATATATATATATATATATATATATATATATATATATATATATATATATATATATATATATATGCGAACTTGCAGTTTTATTGAACCTAAAATGAAGCCGAATTTTTCACACCTAGAGGTAACCTAGCAACCTGATAAAAGGGTAAAAATGAAAAGAAAAAAATGCGAACTTGCAGTTTTATTGAACCTAAAATGAAGCCGATTTTTTCGTGAAAACTTAAGAGCTTTTATGGTATTATCCATTTATAAGTATGCAATGGAAAGCCATGAGGCACAGATGGAAGAAGATCATGGAGAGCAAGATTTAGTCCATGTACGATAACCAAGTTTGGAATTTAGTTGATCCTACACATGGCTTTAAAACCATTGGATGTAAGTGGATTTAATTTGTAATTTGGTTGATCCTACACATGGCTTTAAAACCATTGGATGTAAGTGGATCTTTAAGATGAAGATCGACATGGATAGAAATGTACACACATTCAACGCTAGATTGGTTGCAAAGTGTTATACTCAAACTCAAGGGATCAATTATGAGGAAACCTTCTTACAAGTATCCAAGATCAGGTGTATTAGGATATTACTTTGCATAGTTTCTTTCTATTATTATGAAGTATGGAAAATGGATGTGAAAACCGCTTTCCTTAACAAAAAAAAAAAAAAAAAAAAAAAAAAAAAAAAAAAAAAAACTCATATAGGATGTTTATATGGCACAACTTGAGGGTTTCATAGACCCTAAATATCTAAATAGAGTATGTAAGCATGAGAGGTCCATCTTATTGGGGTTTTTAGGTTACAATTACATTGTACATGCGGAATTTCACTTAACTCTTAAGGATACATGCAATCTAAAGGATCTATGTTTTTTCTCAGTTAATATGAAACAAAAAAACTATAAACTCTATGAATCAAATTTATGAATAGAACAACATACATCTTGCCTTATTCAAAACAAGCTAATCAAATACCGTTTGTAGTCTCCTTGAAAAACTAGCTCCAAAAGTATGGTCGCCTCTAATGGTTCACACAAAAAACTCAAGAAACCATAGGATTGAATGAGAGATTGGAGAAAAGAGTGAATTTTTGTTCTCTACCTTCTAGGTATGAGAAGCCATAAAAATATGATGTACAATGGTCCTATTTATAGTTTATGTAACTTGTAGATGAATCCAGATTTGAATAATTAAATAATAGATTTAGTATCAATTAAAATCTTTTCCTTATCAACAACCAGGAGACGTCTGAAAACCCTAAAGAGGCTCCCAAAACCGTATATACCATGGACTATTCTAGAATTTATTCTTTTGTTTAATTATTAAACAATTACAATTCAGCCCTTGCACCTTTAATTAATTCCAATTAATCCAGAATTAATTCCAAATTAATTCTGATTAATTCTTAATTGATTATTACTATTTCTAATTAATATATTATTCATATAATAAATTAACAAATCACTAATTAACAATTTCTAATTAATATATTAATAGATCATTTTATCTCTCTCATTTGATTTAATCCAAGTTATTTCCTGGTTATGAGGGCAACCCAAAAAAGACTTTACTTTTATTCATCAACACTACAGCAATTAAGTTAGGACCTTAGACACTTTAATCCAACACATCTATGGACTCAAACAAGTGTCTCACACTTTGAATCTTTACTTTCATGAAGAGGTCAAAGAGTTTGGATTTATAGAAATGAAGATGAGTCATGTGTATATGTCAAAGCTAGTGTGAGTGTTGTAGTTGTTCTAGTATTGTATGTTGATGACATACTTGTTGTATTAGATGTCTAAGCATATGAGTTAATTAGTATGTACTTGACCCGAGAGTAGCATGGTCCATTTGGGTTGCATATCATCAGGACAATTTGTTAGGATGGACTTTTGAGAGAAGATGTTATATATGATTTGTTAATATATTATAAGTTATAATATATTAATATGAAATCATATGAGTTAATTAGTATTGATCAAGAATTAATTTGGAGATTAGTTTGGTGATCAAAAGAGACTAATTAAATCTACGGGGACTAATTATATTCATTAGTTATATTTATATATGTTGGGCTTATGATCCATGTTGGACTAAGTTTATGTATGGATACATAAAGAGTTGGGCCACATGAACCATGGATCATAAGACCCATGGGTATGGATTTGGGTTATATCCGTGACCCTAGAAATACCACATATAAATACATCCATTCATAGCCAAAATCACCACTTGTGAAAAGACTTGTAAGATACATGTGTATTCTTGGAGTTCATGGTGATTTTTGGTGCATGGAGATTCTCTCTCAAGTTCATCCTTTGTTCATGATGTGTTGTGATTCCACTTCAGGCTTCCACACTATTGGGGCTAAGCTCTTAAGGCTAGATACATCAAGACTTCAAGCTCCAACATAAGGTATGTTATCCTAACTAGATTCTTGTGTAGTGTATGACAATTGTATGTGTGACATCCCCAAAATCACGGCCAGAAAAGACCGATTTCATTTATGCTTTTTAAAATAATTTCAGAGTAAATCCTTTTAATTTAAAAGTGTTGCGGAATTTGTTCCCAAAACAAAACATGATAAAATAATATTTATCAAAGCATTTCATCAAGAGATGCATTTTCATTATATAATCAAAACTCGGGATGTCATGTTCCGATACAGACCATAAAGCATAAACGATAACATTACAAGTCATTCAACAAATATATACATATACAGACTTGTAAACAAAACAACTTGATGATTCAACCATCTTATGCCCTCGCGCCACTTCCTGTAATACAAATAAAACTGAGTGGGTCAGGCTTGGGAGCCTGGTGAGCATATAGGGTTTTCAACCCACAATAAATAAATTATATTTAATTTCACCAACCAATCACTATCCCGATTATCCATTCCCGTTATCCTCACTTTACGTCCCTAAAATAACATCTATCTCAAGGGACCTAATCTAGGATTTTCATCGGGACAGACATCACTGCGAAGGGGTTTCCTCAACAATAGATATCCTAAAGGCAACCATGAGGGGGATAGAGTACACCGGTGAACACATCGTTCACAACACCTACAGGTTATGAACCTGCTAGCGTTCCACTGGACTGTCTAGAAAGAGTCCGTGGTCGTTATCCATACTCCGCTGAATAACTAGATCAACAACAACAACAACATCGAGGCCTCTCATCTGTTTATTACACACCAACTATCTACCCATGTTCTACCCAACATATTAGTAGATAAAATATATACTTTCATACATAGTTTGAAACTTGTATATCATTTCCATTCAATATATATCCCATATAACAGATGAGGCATACCCATGTAACACGTATTTCATAGAAAGCAATTCAGATATATGAGATGGAAGAGGGTGAACATACATTCACACACATAACAACAAATTCTACACATAACACGTATTTCGTATAAAATACTTCATAATCATGCGTTAGAAGAAAGTAACTACACACTCACACATATAAACAACAATATACTTAATACACTCGAAGCATACTTGTATTATTATCGTGTTTATGAAAGGTAGTATACACTCACTTGATCAGAAGATGATCGGACAGCACTACGACTTGCAGAAGTAGTAATCCACAGCAGATCTGGAAGATCTCTATGAAAATCGAACTTCTCGCGGGCAGAGCTTCAACTCGGGAACCGCACTTCTCGGGATCTCGGGACTTGCCTCGGGGATAGAGTATGATACCGGGGCTTCGGGTATTTCTGGCACGCAAAACGATGCAAAACGGGAGAGAGAAGAGAAGAAATTGACAAAAGACTCGGCTGCCTTCGGAATCCTTTTATAGAGGCTGAGCCTCGCACGTATGCGGGGCGTACTGCAGTACGCAGCGCGTACTGCTTCCGAAATCGTCACTGCATGCGTCATCCGAAGTGTCGACACTCTTCGGAGTACGCGGGGCGTACGTCGGATCGGACCGCTGACTCCTCTTCGGATAATGCCGGATTTTCCAATTAAAAATAAATACAATTTATTTAATGAACTTCGGAAATTCATATCTTCTTCATACGAACTCCGTTTTCGACGTTCTTTATATCCACGCGAACGTGAGACCACGCTCTACGACTTTCGTTTAGACTTCGTCGGCTAATTTCGAATTTATTTTTATTATTTATTTTTAATAGGCCGCGACAGAAAAAGTTCGTTATAAATTCATAACTTCTTCGTTTGACGTCCGTTCTCGCCTAACTTTTTATCGCTTTGATACCAACAACGAGACCTTCGATCCTCGTTTAGAATGCTTCGGCTAAAAACCGCTCGATCTCAAATCGAGTATTTCGGGCTGCACACCGCTAAGCCGAAACTTCAATAAATCATAACTTCTCATACGAAGTCAGATTTAGGCGTTCTATATATATTCGAAAACCTCGTTTCAACTACTACAACATTATCCAAAGATATTAAGTTTATTTTACACTTAAATTTTGACGCTTATTTTTATTCTTAATTAATCAAACCACATAATTAAGCAATTAAGCACAAAACACATAATACTCAAATAATACAATCTTATTATTTCAAAACGGGTTACAAAGGTTAACCTAGACTATTACATTGCTAAAAATGGCAAGCCCGGAAACACAGGCGTTACAATTCTCTCCACCTTAGAATGATTTCGTCCCCGGAATCACACATCAACAAACAAATGCGGATAGCGACCCATCATGTCACTCTCCGTCTCCCAGGTGAGATTCGGCCCATTCATGTGTTTCCATCGGACAAGCACTAACCCAACCATCTTGCGTCGCAATTTCCTAGTCTTTCGGTCAACAATTGCCTCTGGTTCTTCAATCAACCTTTTGTTCTCATCGATTCTCAACTCCGAAAGTGGAATCATGTCGGGAACTTCTCCCGTGAACTTCCTCAAATAACACACATGAAAAGTGTTATGAATTCCTTTCAGTTCTTCTGGTAGTTCGAGCTTGTAAGCTTGGTTCCCAATCCTCTGAAGAACTTTAAATGGTCCAATAAACCTTGGACTCAACTTTCCCCTTTTACCAAATCTTATAAGTCCCTTCCACGGCGAGACTTTAAGCAAAACCGAATCCCCAACCTCAAAAGTCATCGGTCTTCGCTTCTTGTCAGCATAGCTCTTTTGACGATCCTGGGCTGCTAACATTCTTTCCCTAATTATTTTCAACTTTTCAGCAGTTTGATGAACCATCTCCGGTCCCATAAACTGCTTTTCCCCAGCCTCAAGCCAACAAGACGGCGTACGACACTTCTTCCCATACAAAGCTTGGTACGGTGCCATCTTAATGCTCGAGTGGAAACTATTATTATAGGAAAATTCTACCAAACGTAAATGTTCATCCCAATTACCTAGGAATTCCAGAGTACATGCTCTCAGCATATCTTCAAGCGTTTGTATTGTTCGTTCGCTCTGACCATCAGTCTGCGGATGGTAAGCTGTACTTAAACACAACTTGGTACCCAATTCCTCTTGTAGACTTTTCCAAAACCTCGAGGTGAAACGGCTATCACGATCCAATACAATCGTTAACGGAACACCGTGAAGCCTCACAATTTCCTTCACGTAAGAATTCGCAAGCTTTTCCATAGACCATTTCTCCTTGGCCGCTATGAAATGCGCACTCTTAGTGAATCGATCAACGACCACCCAAATCATGTCGTGACCATTCTTTGTTCTGGGCAGTTTAGTGACAAAATCCATAGCAATGTCTTCCCACTTACCCATTGGCACAGGCAAAGGTTCTAAACTCCCGTACGGTTTCTGATGTTGTGTCTTTACTCTCGCACAAGTCACACACTCAGCCACATACTTTGCAACATCGAGCTTCATCGTCGGCCACCAGTAGTAGGGTTTTAGGTCCCTATACATTTTAGTGCTACCCGGATGAATAGAGTACATGGTTTTGTGAGCTTCTTCCATCAGAAGACCTCTAATTCCTCCGGACTTAGGTACCCAAATCCGATCTTGGAACACCTTCAGTCCGTGACTGTTTACACCGAACACCAACGTTTTTCCCAAACGTTCCTCCTTTCGGTCATTCTTTTCAGAAGCTTCCTCTTGAGCTTTCTTTATACTTTCCACAATAGTCGAGACAACTTCAATTCTCAACGCTCTTGGCCTTTTCCTTTCAAGATTGACTTTCCGACTGAGAGCATCAACAACAACATTAGCTTTACCGGGGTGGTAAAGTATCTCGCAGTCGTAGTCTTTAAGTAATTCTAGCCAGCGTCGTTGCCTCATATTCAATTCCTTCTGATTAAAGAGATATTGGAGACTCTTATGATTAGTGAAAAGTTTGCACTTCGTGCCATAGAGGTAATGTCTCCATATTTTCAGAGCGAAAACTACCGCTGCCAACTCCAAATCATGAGTCGGGTAATTCTTTTCATGCTCTTTCAGCTGTCGAGACGCATATGCTATCACCTTTTCTCTTTGGGTCAAAACACAACCCAATCCAACCCCAGACGCATCGCTATAAACGGCGAAGTCTTCAACTCCATCGGGTAGAGAAAGTATCGGTGCCTCGCATAGCTTCTTCTTTAGCTTCTCGAATGCTTCTTTATGCTTATCATTCCAAGCATAAGTAGCTCCTTTGTGGGTCAAAGCTGTCAACGGAGTAGCGATCGAAGAAAAGCCTTGGATAAACCTTCGGTAATATCCGGCTAATCCTAAAAAGCTTCGAATCTCCGTGGGACTTTTCGGTTGCGCCCACTTTGTCACAGCTTCAATCTTTGCTGGATCAACCATTATCCCTTCTTGGTTGACCACGTGACCCAAGAATTGGACTTCACGAATCCAAAAATCACATTTGGAGAACTTAGCATACAGCTTCTCCTTCTTCAAGACTTCTAACACTTCTCGCAAGTGTCTGCCATGCTCCTCTTGGCCTTTTGAATAAATCAGAATGTCATCTATGAACACTATCACGGATTTATCAAGGAAAGGATTACAAACCCTATTCATTAAATCCATGAACGCTGCCGGAGCATTGGTTAGTCCAAACGACATAACCAAGAACTCGTAGTGTCCATATCTAGTTCTGAATGCAGTCTTCTCTATATCCTGCTCTCTTACTTTCAGCTGATGATATCCTGACCTTAGGTCGATCTTCGAGAAATAGCTCGAACCTTGCAATTGATCAAACAGGTCATCAATTCTTGGCAACGGATATCTATTCTTTATTGTTGCCTTATTCAGCTCTCGGTAATCAATGCACATTCTCATACCTCCATCTTTCTTCTTCACGAATAACACCGGAGCTCCCTAGGGTGATGAACTAGGTCTAATGAAACCTTTGTCCAATAACTCCTGAAGTTGCATCATTAGCTCCTTCATCTCCGTCGGTGCTAATCGATAAGGTGCTTTCGCAATTGGCGTCGTTCCTGGCAACAAGTCAATACGGAATTCCACTTGTCGATCAAGTGGTAATCCAGGAAGATCTTCGGGAAATACTTCCGGATAATCACACACAACTGGAATATTCTGCATCACCTTCTTTTCCTTCTTAGCATCAATCACGAATGCTAGATATGATGTACACCCCTTGGTCAAACATTTTCTGGCTTTCATCAATGAAATGATTCCAGAATTCACTCTGCGTTTGTCCCCATACACCATAAACGACTCTTTCCCAGGCGGGTTTACTTTGACTATTTTCTTCTTGCTTAAAATTTCGGCGTCATTGGCGCTAAGCCAATCCATTCCCAAAACAATGTCGAAACCGTTTAGTTCTATAGGCAATAATTCCTCGTGGAACTTATTCCCATTCAGATCAATTAAGATGTTTTTCATACGATGGCTAATAGGTACAAACTTGCCACTAGCAACTTCGACTAATAAGGCATTATCTAGTCTAACAACAGGCAAAGCTAGCTTTCTACCAAATTCATGCGATATAAAGGAGTAGTTGGCTCCAGAATCAAATAAAATTTGGGCAGGCAATTCGTTAACGAGAAAGGTACCTGAAGCGACATTAGCTTCGTCTTTAGCAGCTTCGAGTGTCATCTGGAATGCTCTCGCCTTTGGCTTTGGCGGAATGTTGGGTCTAGCTGCCTCCTTCTTCTTCGGGCAGTCCCTCGACATATGTCCCTCCTCGCCACAACCATAGCAAACTTTCTTAGCGAGGGTACATTCATTGGCATAGTGCCCTGGCTTTCCACACTTGTAGCATGTGTTCGCCACCTCACATCTTCCATGATGCTTCTTCTTACATTTGTCGCACCATTTCACTTCACCTCCACATCCCCTCGAACCAGACTTCGAGAACTTGTTTTTCTTATCGGACCCTGAAGTTCCATCGAACTTCCTCTTTTCACCAACATCTATCCTTTCCAGGCCCTTTTCCTTCTGCTGGGCCTCCACATTCTTAGCTGCACAAACAGCCGTTTTCAGAGTAGTTGCCATCTTGATTGTCGGACCAAAGTCGGCAGGCAGTCCATTAGCAAATCTCTCAATCTTGGAGAGTTCCGTTGGCACTAGGTACGGAAACAACTTCATTTTCTCAGTAAATGCAGTAGCATAGTCGTCTATGCTCATCTTCCCCTTCTTCAAGTTTTGGAACTCATTGTTCAGATCAATCAGATCTATCTCTAAACAATATTGCACCCTTAGTTGTTCCAAGAACTCCTCCCATGACATTTTCAAGGCTTCTCCTCGTGGCATAGTATCTGCCAACAACTTCCACCAACTCAAGACTCCAGTCTTCAGTTGTCTAACCGCAAAGACGGTCTTCTTTTTGTTGCTACAGTCGCAACTTTCAAATACCATCTCCATTTCGGAGATCCAATCCATTATTTCAACAGGCTTTGGGCTCCCAAAAAGACTTGGCGGCTTGGCGCCCAAGAAGTTCGTGTACATTCGCCCATCCTTGTTGTTTCTCCTTTCCAGATCGTTCCTTCGTTCTCCTTGAGTCCCAACTTGACTCATCATGCGACTATTGTTCCCTTCCTCCGATTTCTCGAGAATCAATTCGGGTTCCTCAATAGGTATGATAGGTTCATCCCTATTATCATGCAACATTTGTCGCATCTCCTCCCTTTGTTCGGCTAGCATAGCCCGAATCATGGCTTGCACCGCAGCCATTGTTATTGGTTCTGGTGTTGCTTCTACAACAGGTATTTGCTCAATAACTGGCGGTTGATTCCTGTTTTCATCCGCATTTCCAACGCCACTCCTTGTTCTCACCATTTTTGATCTACACACCGAATAATTTCACCTTATTACTCCAAACGATTACATGCTAGTTCTAATATCGTATACATACGCTTAGAATCCTAAACACACAAACCTTCAGATCCGGTTGGCAACAAACCGTAGATCCGAACAAATAATATCATATATGGCAACATATAACATTTAGCACATAAAAGCTTTTTAGGCAACTTTCCTAAAATAAACTAGTGCTCGTGTCTAAAATCCAACAGACACACATCTCAAAATTCCACTTAGCATTCTAAGTTTAAGTCTAGAAATCCTACAAATTCCTAGTTCGCTTAAACTAATGCTCTGATACCAACTGTGACATCCCCAAAATCACGGCCAGAAAAGACCGATTTCATTTATGCTTTTTAAAATAATTTCAGAGTAAATCCTTTTGATTTAAAAGTGTTGCGGAATTTGTTCCCAAAACAAAACATGATAAAATAATATTTATCAAAGCATTTCATCAAGAGATGCATTTTCATTATATAATCAAAACTCGGGATGTCATGTTCCGATACAGACCATAAAGCATAAACGATAACATTACAAGTCATTCAACAAATATATACATATACAAACTTGTAAACAAAACAACTTGATGATTCAACCATCTTATGCCCTCGCGCCACTTCCTGTAATACAAATAAAACTGAGTGGGTCAGGCTTGGGAGCCTGGTGAGCATATAGGGTTTTCAACCCACAATAAATAAATTATATTTAATTTCACCAACCAATCACTATCCCGATTACCCATTCGCGTTATCCTCACTTTACGTCCCTAAAATAACATCTATCTCAAGGGACCTAATCTAGGATTTTCATCGGGACGGACATCACTGCGAAGGGGTTTCCTCACCAATAGATATCCTAAAGGCAACCATGAGGGGGATAGAGTACACCGGTGAACACATCGTTCACAACACCTACAGGTTATGAACCTGCTAGCGTTCCACTGGACTGTCTAGAAAGAGTCCGTGGTCGTTATCCAGACTCCGCTGAATAACTAGATCAACAACAACAACAACATCGAGGCCTCTCATCTGTTTATTACACACCAACTATCTACCCATGTTCTACCCAACATATTAGTAGATAAAATATATACTTTCATACATAGTTTGAAACCTGTATATCATTTCCATTCAATATATATCCCACATAACAGATGAGGCATACCCACGTAACACGTATTTCATAGAAAGCAATTCAGATATATGAGATGGAAGAGGGTGAACATACATTCACACACATAACAACAAATTCTACACATAACACGTATTTCATATAAAATACTTCATAATCATGCGTTAGAAGAAAGTAACTACACACTCACACATATAAACAACAATATACTTAATACACTCGAAGCATACTTGTATTATTATCGTGTTTATGAAAGTTAGTATACACTCACTTGATCAGAAGATGATCGGACAGCACTACGACTTGTAGAAGTAGTAATCCACAGCAGATCTGGAAGATCTCTATGAAAATCGAACTTCTCGCGGGCAGAGCTTCGACTCGGGAACCGCACTTCTCGGGATCTCGGGACTTGCCTCGGGGATAGAGTATGATACCGGGGCTTCGGGTATTTCTGGCACGCAAAACGATGCAAAACGGGAGAGAGAAGAGAAGAAATTGACAAAAGACTCGGCTGCCTTCGGAATCCTTTTATAGAGGCTGAGCCTCGCACGTATGCGGGGCGTACTGCAGTACGCAGCGCGTACTGCTTCCGAAATCGTCACTGCATGCGTCATCCGAAGTGTCGACACTCTTCGGAGTACGCGGGGCGTACGTCGGATCGGACCGCTGACTCCTCTTCGGATAATGCCGGATTTTCCAATTAAAAATAAATACAATTTATTTAATGAACTTCGGAAATTCATATCTTCTTCATACGAACTCCGTTTTCGACGTTCTTTATATCCACGCGAACGTGAGACCACGCTCTACGACTTTCGTTTAGACTTCGTCGGCTAATTTCGAATTTATTTTTATTATTTATTTTTAATAGGCCGCGACAGAAAAAGTTCGTTATAAATTCATAACTTCTTCGTTTGACGTCCGTTCTCGCCTAACTTTTTATCGCTTTGATACCAACAACGAGACCTTCGATCCTCGTTTAGAATGCTTCGGCTAAAAACCGCTCGATCTCAAATCGAGTATTTCGGGCTGCACACCGCTAAGCCGAAACTTCAATAAATCATAACTTCTCATACGAAGTCAGATTTAGGCGTTCTATATATATTCGAAAACCTCGTTTCAACTACTACAACATTATCCAAAGATATTAAGTTTATTTTACACTTAAATTTTGACGCTTATTTTTATTCTTAATTAATCAAACCACATAATTAAGCAATTAAGCACAAAACACATAATACTCAAATAATACAATCTTATTATTTCAAAACGGGTTACAAAGGTTAACCTAGACTATTACATTGCTAAAAATGGCAAGCCCGGAAACACAGGCGTTACAATTCTCTCCACCTTAGAATGATTTCGTCCCCGGAATCACACATCAACAAACAAATGCGGATAGCGACCCATCATGTCACTCTCCGTCTCCCAGGTGAGATTCGGCCCATTCGTGTGTTTCCATCGGACAAGCACTAACCCAACCATCTTGCGTCGCAATTTCCTAGTCTTTCGGTCAACAATTGCCTCTGGTTCTTCAATCAACCTTTTGTTCTCATCGATTCTCAACTCCGAAAGTGGAATCATGTCGGGAACTTCTCCCGTGAACTTCCTCAAATAACACACATGAAAAGTGTTATGAATTCCTTTCAGTTCTTCTGGTAGTTCGAGCTTGTAAGCTTGGTTCCCAATCCTCTGAAGAACTTTAAATGGTCCAATAAACCTTGGACTCAACTTTCCCCTTTTACCAAATCTTATAAGTCCCTTCCACGGCGAGACTTTAAGCAAAACCGAATCCCCAACCTCAAAAGTCATCGGTCTTCGCTTCTTGTCAGCATAGCTCTTTTGACGATCCTGGGCTGCTAACATTCTTTCCCTAATTATTTTCAACTTTTCAGCAGTTTGATGAACCATCTCCGGTCCCATAAACTGCTTTTCCCCAGCCTCAAGCCAACAAGACGGCGTACGACACTTCTTCCCATACAAAGCTTGGTACGGTGCCATCTTAATGCTCGAGTGGAAACTATTATTATAGGAAAATTCTACCAAACGTAAATGTTCATCCCAATTACCTAGGAATTCCAGAGTACATGCTCTCAGCATATCTTCAAGCGTTTGTATTGTTCGTTCGCTCTGACCATCAGTCTGCGGATGGTAAGCTGTACTTAAACACAACTTGGTACCCAATTCCTCTTGTAGACTTTTCCAAAACCTCGAGGTGAAACGGCTATCACGATCCAATACAATCGTTAACGGAACACCGTGAAGCCTCACAATTTCCTTCACGTAAGAATTCGCAAGCTTTTCCATAGACCATTTCTCCTTGGCCGCTATGAAATGCGCACTCTTAGTGAATCGATCAACGACCACCCAAATCATGTCGTGACCATTCTTTGTTCTGGGCAGTTTAGTGACAAAATCCATAGCAATGTCTTCCCACTTACCCATTGGCACAGGCAAAGGTTCTAAACTCCCGTACGGTTTCTGATGTTGTGTCTTTACTCTCGCACAAGTCACACACTCAGCCACATACTTTGCAACATCGAGCTTCATCGTCGGCCACCAGTAGTAGGGTTTTAGGTCCCTATACATTTTAGTGCTACCCGGATGAATAGAGTACATGGTTTTGTGAGCTTCTTCCATCAGAAGACCTCTAATTCCTCCGGACTTAGGTACCCAAATCCGATCTTGGAACACCTTCAGTCCGTGACTGTTTACACCGAACACCAACGTTTTTCCCAAACGTTCCTCCTTTCGGTCATTCTTTTCAGAAGCTTCCTCTTGAGCTTTCTTTATACTTTCCACAATAGTCGAGACAACTTCAATTCTCAACGCTCTTGGCCTTTTCCTTTCAAGATTGACTTTCCGACTGAGAGCATCAGCAACAACATTAGCTTTACCGGGGTGGTAAAGTATCTCGCAGTCGTAGTCTTTAAGTAATTCTAGCCAGCGTCGTTGCCTCATATTCAATTCCTTCTGATTAAAGAGATATTGGAGACTCTTATGATTAGTGAAAAGTTTGCACTTCGTGCCATAGAGGTAATGTCTCCATATTTTCAGAGCGAAAACTACCGCTGCCAACTCCAAATCATGAGTCGGGTAATTCTTTTCATGCTCTTTCAGCTGTCGAGACGCATATGCTATCACCTTTTCTCTTTGGGTCAAAACACAACCCAATCCAACCCCAGACGCATCGCTATAAACGGCGAAGTCTTCAACTCCATCGGGTAGAGAAAGTATCGGTGCCTCGCATAGCTTCTTCTTTAGCTTCTCGAATGCTTCTTTATGCTTATCATTCCAAGCATAAGTAGCTCCTTTGTGGGTCAAAGCTGTCAACGGAGTAGCGATCGAAGAAAAGCCTTGGATAAACCTTCGGTAATATCCGGCTAATCCTAAAAAGCTTCGAATCTCCGTGGGACTTTTCGGTTGCGCCCACTTTGTCACAGCTTCAATCTTTGCTGGATCAACCATTATCCCTTCTTGGTTGACCACGTGACCCAAGAATTGGACTTCACGAATCCAAAAATCACATTTGGAGAACTTAGCATACAGCTTCTCCTTCTTCAAGACTTCTAACACTTCTCGCAAGTGTCTGCCATGCTCCTCTTGGCCTTTTGAATAAATCAGAATGTCATCTATGAACACTATCACGGATTTATCAAGGAAAGGATTACAAACCCTATTCATTAAATCCATGAACGCTGCCGGAGCATTGGTTAGTCCAAACGACATAACCAAGAACTCGTAGTGTCCATATCTAGTTCTGAATGCAGTCTTCTCTATATCCTGCTCTCTTACTTTCAGCTGATGATATCCTGACCTTAGGTCGATCTTCGAGAAATAGCTCGAACCTTGCAATTGATCAAACAGGTCATCAATTCTTGGCAACGGATATCTATTCTTTATTGTTGCCTTATTCAGCTCTCGGTAATCAATGCACATTCTCATACCTCCATCTTTCTTCTTCACGAATAACACCGGAGCTCCCTAGGGTGATGAACTAGGTCTAATGAAACCTTTGTCCAATAACTCCTGAAGTTGCATCATTAGCTCCTTCATCTCCGTCGGTGCTAATCGATAAGGTGCTTTCGCAATTGGCGTCGTTCCTGGCAACAAGTCAATACGGAATTCCACTTGTCGATCAAGTGGTAATCCAGGAAGATCTTCGGGAAATACTTCCGGATAATCACACACAACTGGAATATTCTGCATCACCTTCTTTTCCTTCTTAGCATCAATCACGAATGCTAGATATGATGTACACCCCTTGGTCAAACATTTTCTGGCTTTCATCAATGAAATGATTCCAGAATTCACTCTGCGTTTGTCCCCATACACCATAAACGACTCTTTCCCAGGCGGGTTTACTTTGACTATTTTCTTCTTGCTTAAAATTTCGGCGTCATTGGCGCTAAGCCAATCCATTCCCAAAACAATGTCGAAACCGTTTAGTTCTATAGGCAATAATTCCTCGTGGAACTTATTCCCATTCAGATCAATTAAGATGTTTTTCATACGATGGCTAATAGGTACAAACTTGCCACTAGCAACTTCGACTAATAAGGCATTATCTAGTCTAACAACAGGCAAAGCTAGCTTTCTACCAAATTCATGCGATATAAAGGAGTAGTTGGCTCCAGAATCAAATAAAATTTGGGCAGGCAATTCGTTAACGAGAAAGGTACCTGAAGCGACATTAGCTTCGTCTTTAGCAGCTTCGAGTGTCATCTGGAATGCTCTCGCCTTTGGCTTTGGCGGAATGTTGGGTCTAGCTGCCTCCTTCTTCTTCGGGCAGTCCCTCGACATATGTCCCTCCTCGCCACAACCATAGCAAACTTTCTTAGCGAGGGTACATTCATTGGCATAGTGCCCTGGCTTTCCACACTTGTAGCATGTGTTCGCCACCTCACATCTTCCATGATGCTTCTTCTTACATTTGTCGCACCATTTCACTTCACCTCCACATCCCCTCGAACCAGACTTCGAGAACTTGTTTTTCTTATCGGACCCTGAAGTTCCATCGAACTTCCTCTTTTCACCAACATCTATCCTTTCCAGGCCCTTTTCCTTCTGCTGGGCCTCCACATTCTTAGCTGCACAAACAGCCGTTTTCAGAGTAGTTGCCATCTTGATTGTCGGACCAAAGTCGGCAGGCAGTCCATTAGCAAATCTCTCAATCTTGGAGAGTTCCGTTGGCACTAGGTACGGAAACAACTTCATTTTCTCAGTAAATGCAGTAGCATAGTCGTCTATGCTCATCTTCCCCTTCTTCAAGTTTTGGAACTCATTGTTCAGATCAATCAGATCTATCTCTAAACAATATTGCACCCTTAGTTGTTCCAAGAACTCCTCCCATGACATTTTCAAGGCTTCTCCTCGTGGCATAGTATCTGCCAACAACTTCCACCAACTCAAGACTCCAGTCTTCAGTTGTCTAACCGCAAAGACGGTCTTCTTTTTGTTGCTACAGTCGCAACTTTCAAATACCATCTCCATTTCGGAGATCCAATCCATTATTTCAACAGGCTTTGGGCTCCCAAAAAGACTTGGCGGCTTGGCGCCCAAGAAGTTCGTGTACATTCGCCCATCCTTGTTGTTTCTCCTTTCCAGATCGTTCCTTCGTTCTCCTTGAGTCCCAACTTGACTCATCATGCGACTATTGTTCCCTTCCTCCGATTTCTCGAGAATCAATTCGGGTTCCTCAATAGGTATGATAGGTTCATCCCTATTATCATGCAACATTTGTCGCATCTCCTCCCTTTGTTCGGCTAGCATAGCCCGAATCATGGCTTGCACCGCAGCCATTGTTATTGGTTCTGGTGTTGCTTCTACAACAGGTATTTGCTCAATAACTGGCGGTTGATTCCTGTTTTCATCCGCATTTCCAACGCCACTCCTTGTTCTCACCATTTTTGATCTACACACCGAATAATTTCACCTTATTACTCCAAACGATTACATGCTAGTTCTAATATCGTATACATACGCTTAGAATCCTAAACACACAAACCTTCAGATCCGGTTGGCAACAAACCGTAGATCCGAACAAATAATATCATATATGGCAACATATAACATTTAGCACATAAAAGCTTTTTAGGCAACTTTCCTAAAATAAACTAGTGCTCGTGTCTAAAATCCAACAGACACACATCTCAAAATTCCACTTAGCATTCTAAGTTTAAGTCTAGAAATCCTACAAATTCCTAGTTCGCTTAAACTAATGCTCTGATACCAACTGTGACATCCCCAAAATCACGGCCAGAAAAGACCGATTTCATTTATGCTTTTTAAAATAATTTCAGAGTAAATCCTTTTGATTTAAAAGTGTTGCGGAATTTGTTCCCAAAACAAAACATGATAAAATAATATTTATCAAAGCATTTCATCAAGAGATGCATTTTCATTATATAATCAAAACTCGGGATGTCATGTTCCGATACAGACCATAAAGCATAAACGATAACATTACAAGTCATTCAACAAATATATACATATACAGACTTGTAAACAAAACAACTTGATGATTCAACCATCTTATGCCCTCGCGCCACTTCCTGTAATACAAATAAAACTGAGTGGGTCAGGCTTGGGAGCCTGGTGAGCATATAGGGTTTTCAACCCACAATAAATAAATTATATTTAATTTCACCAACCAATCACTATCCCGATTACCCATTCGCGTTATCCTCACTTTACGTCCCTAAAATAACATCTATCTCAAGGGACCTAATCTAGGATTTTCATCGGGACGGACATCACTGCGAAGGGGTTTCCTCACCAATAGATATCCTAAAGGCAACCATGAGGGGGATAGAGTACACCGGTGAACACATCGTTCACAACACCTACAGGTTATGAACCTGCTAGCGTTCCACTGGACTGTCTAGAAAGAGTCCGTGGTCGTTATCCAGACTCCGCTGAATAACTAGATCAACAACAACAACAACATCGAGGCCTCTCATCTGTTTATTACACACCAACTATCTACCCATGTTCTACCCAACATATTAGTAGATAAAATATATACTTTCATACATAGTTTGAAACCTGTATATCATTTCCATTCAATATATATCCCACATAACAGATGAGGCATACCCACGTAACACGTATTTCATAGAAAGCAATTCAGATATATGAGATGGAAGAGGGTGAACATACATTCACACACATAACAACAAATTCTACACATAACACGTATTTCATATAAAATACTTCATAATCATGCGTTAGAAGAAAGTAACTACACACTCACACATATAAACAACAATATACTTAATACACTCGAAGCATACTTGTATTATTATCGTGTTTATGAAAGTTAGTATACACTCACTTGATCAGAAGATGATCGGACAGCACTACGACTTGTAGAAGTAGTAATCCACAGCAGATCTGGAAGATCTCTATGAAAATCGAACTTCTCGCGGGCAGAGCTTCGACTCGGGAACCGCACTTCTCGGGATCTTCGGGATCTCGGGACTTGCCTCGGGACTAGAGTATGATACCGGGGCTTCGGGGTATTTCTGGCACGCAAAACGATGCAAAACGGGAGAGAGAAGAGAAGAAATTGGCAAAAGACTCGGCTGCCTTCGGAATCCTTTTATAGAGGCTGAGCCTCGCACGTACGCGGGGCGTACTGCAGTACGCAGCGCGTACTGCTTCCGAAATCGTCACTGCATGCGTCATCCGAAGTGTCGACACTCTTCGGAGTACGCGGGGCGTACTCGCGTACACGGGGTGTACGTCGGATCGGACCGCTGACTCCTCTTCGGATAATGCCGGATTTTCAAATTAAAAATAAATACAATTTATTTAATGAACTTCAGAAATTCATATCTTCTTCATACGAACTCCGTTTTCGATGTTCTTTATATCCACGCGAAGGTGAGACTACGCTCTACGACTTTCGTTTAGACTTCGTCGGCTAATTTCGAATTTATTTTTATTATTTATTTTTAATAGGCCACGACAGAAAAAGTTCGTTATAAATTCATAACTTCTTCGTTTGACGTCCGTTCTAGCCTAACTTTTTATCGCTTTGATACCAACAACGAGACCTTCGATCCTCGTTTAGAATGCTTCGGCTAAAAACCGCTCGATCTCAAATCGAGTATTTCGGGCTGCACACCGCTAAGCCGAAACTTCAATAAATCATAACTTCCTCATACGAAGTCAGATTTAGGCATTCTATATATATTCGGAAACCTCGTTTCAACTACTACAACATTATCCAAAGATATTAAGTTTATTTTACACTTCAATTTTGACGCTTATTTTTATTCTTAATTAATCAAACCACATAATTAAGCAATTAAGCACAAAACACATAATACTCAAATAATACAATCTTATTATTTCAAAACGGGTTACAAAGGTTAACCTAGACTATTACATTGCTAAAAATGGCAAGCCCGGAAACACAGGCGTTACAGTATGCTAGTTATAGGTTTAATACCTTGGAAACACCATTGCATGTATAATTAGTGAAAACATAGATCCAAGGTATTTAGGGTTGCATGAACACCATAGGAGTGTGAGATTGCTCAAAACCCAACAGTGGTATCAAAGTCTAGGCTTGTTTTCAATTATACTTGATGCAAACTGATTTTTCGAAGCCAAGAATCTGTCAGGACCTGAAACTCGACGAGTTATGGAGGAAAACTCGACGATTTCATGTATTAGAGCATGAACTCAACGAGTTCCATGAAGAACTCGACGAGTTTGTCTTCCAGAATGCATATCTTCGTGTTTTTTGGCTGGAATTGGATAAGCAACATTACCATAAGCTGTTTTTGAACCTATAAACATGTTTTTGATGTGGTAATGATCATTCTAATCCAATTCAAAAGATAATTGTCAAAAGTTTCATGTTTTGTATTAGTTTAATGTTTAGGCTAATGACATGAAAATTGTTTGATTTGAATTGTCTTGTTCTTATGAGTTTAATCAAGATTATGAATATTGCTAGATATGTTTGTGATAGTTGTTTTTTTATCCAAATTGATCTAAAATTTATTCATAAAATGTGTTTTTGTAACTTGTCCTCAAGTTACATGAAAAGTCTCATTAATGAATTTTAGTAAAAACATAGGTTATGAACTTGAAAAGTCTTTTCTCCATAAATTGTGTTATGACCTCCATAACTTGTCCTCAAGTTATGGATTTCCAAGAGTCTCTTCATTAAATTTTTAAAAACCTATATTCAATGTTGTAACACTCTCCAAGTTGGCCGATTACTCCTCCAAGTACTCGCTAATCGGCCCCTTACCGAGGCGAGTTACAGAATCCCGAGTACTCCCTGATCAGCCTCTTACTGAACTAAGTAATGTTGTAAAATGCGGTCAACTCGGTTATTAATATGTATAATATACTTAATGATTTATTATTTAACACACATATGTGATTATTACTACACACACACACACACACACACACATATATATATATATATATATATATATATATATATATATATATATATATATATCTTAAATTTTTAGTAATTATTCACGAAGTGAGACCATTATGTGTTTTTTAGCTTTTGTGTATTCACATGTATCTAATTTTGTTATATATTTCAATTAACTTATAATTTTGACATATATAATTTCCCTAAAAATATTTCTACATGAATTACCAAATCCGAGTACTCGCTACTCGGTAGTCGGCTGAAAAGGTACCGAGTAATGAGTTCTACAACCTTGCCTATATTAGACTCATATGTTATGAAATTGAAGAGTTTTTAAAAGTTTCAAAACTTTCCCTCAAGTTTTGGAATTTGTAAAAGTTATTTCCCCATGTATACTTTAATTCCAAATTAGACCCTTGAATTTTAAAACTTTAAAATTCAACCTTATACTATTATAATATTAAAAGTTAATGATTATATATATGTATAAGATAAAGTCAATCTTACCGTTAGTAGGCCTTATTCACGAAGCCAGTCTCTAAGGGGGTATAAGGTTACTGCCTATAAAATGGCAGTTTAATAGGTGTCCACTCTCACCCACCGCTTCCTTGACTAGTGGAGGGTCATTAGCCGAATGGGTATGAAAGGACTATAATTCTCCTTTCATTAAAAGTATAATGATGAATACTAAGTAACTAAACACTTATAAATTACCAATTTTAGTTACTTAGGAAAATGTGAAATGGTGCTAACCCATGAAATTACACTTTGCACCTTGTTAAGTCATTAGTGGAGCGCGTGTGGTCAACCGGCACACTAACATGGGACTGACAATGTGTGACAAAGGGTGACTTAAGTTTTATCATAGACCGGTAGAGCATGTGTGGTTAACCAACACATCGATTAGGTGATAAAATTAAGGGTACCAAGTCAATTTGCATGGTTATTCACACCTTGTTTGTGATCCTCAGCATCCCAGTCACAAACTTGAGAGGGCACAATCGAGATTCAAACATGCCATTGAAAGTTCAATGTATCTCAAAAGATCTAGGAGTTTCAAATCCAATTAAAACTTAATGAATAATTTTGTTTTTCATGGTGGAAATTGGTAAATCGTCATTTACCTACCTTCAAATATTCTATAGCTTGGATTACGGCATCCTTCTTCCAAGTTATAAAATAGTTTGTTGGGTCCTAGCCATAATATGTCATATTGGGTGTTATATTAAGGACTTTAAATCAACTAAACTTGAATCTCTCCCATTATAGATGTCTTGTTAAGACATCTATGGTCTTCCCAAATCCTTAGGAACAAGCTTTCCTAATGAAGATGATATCCCAAGTGGAAATCAAGGTGAAAGATCAATCCCTTTGTTATGCATTAATGGGACTTGAAGTCATGCTTCAATTCCTCCACCTCCTCCTATTATTCTCCTTATCCCACAAGAACAAATACTTAAAAAATTCTAAGTCACTCAATCCCTATTGGCAAGCCGGGAGAGTCGGGTGTCGAAGTCTCAAGGCAGCTAACTGTTGACTTGGTTTTTTCAGTCACTCCCTGATGATAGATCATGACATGACCCTTAATGAACTTACATATTTGCCCGATGCTACTGAATCAGCAATGACTTGGAGCAATGGTAAAGCAAATTTGATTGGAAGATCTACTTTCCAAACTTCCATGGACATTGACAATGGTAACATTAGAAGTCCAGAAAAGCTTTCTCTTCCCAATGGAAAGGGATCGGTGATGGTCAAGTCATTTGACCTAATGGTAAAGAGAAAAGGATAAGTCTGATGTACCATTTCCAAAGAGTCCATATGTTTCTTTTGCCAAAAGAAGGTGCATTGGTTACGAAGCTGCCAGTTTTACCTGAAAGATCTGGTAAAGTCAAAAGTTTGACTCTACTTCAGGTAAAGTCCATTATCTAACTCTATGAAGTCTCTTTTGGAGATTCTTAATACATGATGTAATGTAATTATATTTTGATGTTTTGGAAGAAACAAAGGAAACCTCAAAAAGGGTATGCTGATTCTGATCGCGAAGATGGATTTCAATCGCATGGTTCGGTGATCAGAATTTTGAGCTGCTGCTTAAAGAGTTATGATAGATTACTTAGGAATAGATAACAACATGTTTTTCATATGTATTTGCATTGTAAGGATAAGTATTTTCCGCAAGTTTTAAAATAAAATAAAAGGTTTGATTTTATTTATTTTAAGTATCCTTACAATGGCATTTGTGAAAATTAAATTTGTCATTTATATGATTTCATTGATAGCAATATTGGAAAATGGATTTGATTCTTTCATGTGTGGTAATGTTAAAATTTGCCAAATAAGGAAAGATTCTCATCACCTAAGTTTTAAGTTGGATAGAAACTTGGAAACATGCAACTTGTATTGTATGATGTATGAGAATTTTTCATCTTTGGGAAATTAAGACTAATTCCTTGTTCACATTTACATGTGAGTCAAGTGAAGGACTAAGGGATTGGGTAAACTTGGTTGTGTGCTGGTCTAGTCCACCACAAAGAATGATAAGACTACTCGTTATGATTTACTAAAGTTTAGTAAATATGGTTATGCTTACAAGTTTAAGTATAATTCTGGATAATTGGAAGAGTTTCAATGATAGGCAGAACGAATGGGAAGAATCAAATTTGGCGGAAGGATAAAAGTTTCTGAAATCTGAAAAGATGGGAAAGTACTTTAGTATCTTGTTTATCTTAGTGATTAGAAAAACCATATCACAATTGATTCTCTAAGGACACCTTAGTGCATTTGTTTGGCAAAGGAGAGGAATTGTGAATTGTTGAAATGGTTAAATCAAAAGATAAATCACATTTTGTTCCAAAAACAAGCCTTAGAGTCATACTCTAAGATTGTAACTTGAGTGACATAATTTTAAGAAAGGCTTATAACACTTATAAAATGTAGAGTAACATGGTTCTTACTCTTGTACATCTGAGTTTGGTAAGTTGTGATGTTTTCGATAAAACAAAGACCAACTAAGACCAAGTGTGTGAAGTATCTATCTTGATAAGAATCTGCACTAACTCTTGAATATTTGTTTTTTCAAGGAATGGTTCTTGACAAGAGAATCCTATATGTCAAGAGGACAATGGGAGTCTTAAAAGATCTTGAGATGGTTTCAAGAACTATTCAAGAATATTGTTAGTCACTAGCCCACGACTGAGGTTAGTAACCTATCGTGTTGACATTTTCTTTATTTTGTGCCCATTCCAGTTAAAGTTGAATTTGCATATGAGTTCTATGAGTTCTCAATTGTTTGCATAACAACCTGGAAGCAATGGTAGGCCCTTGTGCTACCAGGAGACAAGAAATCAGGATTGAACAAGTTCAGTCCATATGAATTTGGATTTTGTCACTAACCTTGTCTTGTGATTAAGGTTATGACAAATTCACATGGAAAGGAACACTTACACCATAAAAATCTAAGTGTCATAAGGTTTCTCTCCGATTCATGAAAATGATGGTGAGGAAACTCTTTCACTAAGTAGATTTTAAGTAGATAGTAATTTTGATATTTGCATTCTCAAAGTCATTAGTGGAGCGCGCGTGGCTAACCGGCACACTAACATAGACTTGTGAGAATGGCAAAAGGTCTAAACATTATGACTACGACATCCCTCCTCATAATTGTTTAGATTCACATGTGATATATCTAAGGAAAAGTGTACAATTTTCATAAAGTCTTATCAAAGCATCTCGTATCAGAAATCTGAACTTTGGTAAGAAAGTCAATAAAGTATTGATTTCTAGAAGTCCGGTTGATTTCTGGGCACATGCCAAAGCTAGTGGGAGCATAAGTGTTATGCTAGTAAGATAATAATCATTATGCCAGTGGGAGCATGATTATTATGTGAAGAATTGCAAGTTAGCAATGTTAATTATAGAAAACAAAAGGTTCAATTCGCTTTGAAAAGTTGTTTTACTATAATTAAGGGAGATGATTTTATACTTCATTCCAATTCAACAAGTTTAGATTGAGATTTTAATCAACTTTAGTAAAGGATATATATATATATATATATATATATATATATATATATATATATATATATATATATATATATGAATGTTATGTTGGAATGGTTCAACATATGGAAATTCTATATATGTTGCGCTCTCAGAATTCGTTTATGACTACGACATCCCTCTTCATAGTTCGAATTTTGAAAACATGGCAAATTAAAATTTTATAGCATTAATCGTATCCCATATGCTTCGGGTATAGGATCGATTACATATGTTATAATATTTATCCATTCTAAATTTCCAAATGCTTAGGGCATTAAAATGGAAAAGGAATAGAACTGGATATGACTAAAATGGTTAAGCAATTGTCAAGGACAATCTGAGGTTTACCGAAGATTGGTTACTCATGGACAATTGGAAGTATAGAGCTAGGACCATATTGACATATTCTGAAAAGGGGCAACTGTTGTTCAGAAGCGATAGTCAAAATGGGAATATGGAATTGTTTCCATAGGTGGAAGTTATTCTTTGAATCTGTGTAAGATTAGAGTACTTAATGCAAAGAAGGATGTTCAAAGGAATGTACTTTGAATTTGAGACTTCATTTCCATGGAATTGTTCTCCATTGGAATACTTTGTAAATGTTTGTTGCCAAGTCTTTATGACTTTTGTGCATAGTCATTTCAAAGGGGTCATTGCATATAAGTTTAGAATCTAACAGATTATAGTAAATGGCAAGAGTTTGGCATTCTTACATTTAATATAAGGATTTGGGACTGTGAAATAGAATCATTGGAATTATGTTCAATTGATCTATTTCACAAAGATCATAGACAAACATAGTATGCAGCATACTTGGTGTATGGCATGATTATTTTTTGGACAAACATAGTGGGCATGCTTGGAGCATGGCATGACTATTGTTTTCAATTCAAGTATAAAGTTGATAAATCGAAACATAAATAATGAGTAATCCATATGGTGCTTAGATAAAAGGTGTTTTTATTTACACTCAAAGTGTTTGGGGCCATATAAGATTAGTATTATTCTTGTGTTTCACTTTGCATGTTTTGACTTCCATAATAATTGGGTCATTCTTCCCGAATAACTGAGTTATTCAAACCATCCATAGTCAGTCATATATTGGAAGTAGATATGAATCAAGACCGTCATGAATTTGGCTTGTACGATTTGTGTAAGGTGCATTAGACATAGCAATGGTTGTTGCAACATTCATGAGTGCTCCTGGAATAAGATTCGAGTATTGAATGAAACCCACACTCATTTGAATCACTTCATGGATTTTATCACGAGTGAATCATGAGACGATAATATCTTATATTTTTCAAACCTAGAGATATGAGTTGTTACTATGAGCTGGTTATACATTGATTGCATGAAAATGCATTCGTTAACTCGATGTTATAAAACGTGCCTCTGTGTATGATTCAACAAGTAGTAGAACACACATATGAGTCAAAGTTTATCCATTCCTTTTACCTCATAATGATAAAAGCGATATCTGTAGGCCCCTCGATGATTTAGTGATGACACCCCTAAGTGCTTGGCCAAGCCTGGACTGATTTGATTTGTTCAATTAGTCAGTTGTCATAAATCAAAAATCGGGAAACAAAAAATGGATTGAGAGAATGATTATAATTCATGTCTCAGTCCATATAATATCTAGAATGGAGGAATATATGATCACTTATCTAATGGACGCGTCATTTGATTTGTTCAGAGTTCAACAACGGCTTTAAGAGCTACGATTGCTAGTCAGATTATGAAGTCATACTTGAAATAATAGTTTTAGAATTATCCAAGTGGGAGACTGTTGGATTAGATGTCTAAGCCCATTAACTATTATTGGTATGTACTTGACCTGAGAGTAGCATGGTCCATTTAGGTTGCATCATCAAGACAATTTGTTAGGATGGACTTTTGAGAGAAGATGTTATATATGATTTGTTAATATATTATAAGTTATAATATATTAATATGAAATCATATGAGTTAACTAGTATTGATCAAGAATTAATTTGGAGATTAGTTTGGTGATCAAAAGAGACTAATTAAATCTATGGGGACTAATTATGTTAATTAGTTATATTTATATATGTTGGGCTTATGATCCATGTTGGACTAAGTTTACATAAAGAGTTGGGCCACATGAACCATGGATCATAAGACCCATGGGTATGGATTTGGGTTATATCCATGACCCTAGAAATACCACATATAGATACATCCTTTCATAGCCAAAATCGCCACTTGTGAAAAGACTTGTAAGATACATGTGTATTCTTGGAGTTCATGGTGATTTTTGGTCCATGTAGATTCTCTCTTAAGTTCATCCTTTGTTCATGATGTGTTGTGATTCCACTTGAGGCTTCCACACTATTGGGGCTAAGCTCTTAAGGCTAGATACATCAAGACTTCAAGCTCCAAGATAAGGTATGTTATCCTAACTAGATTCTTGTGTAGTGTATGACAATTGTATGCTAGTTATAGGTTTAATATCTTGGAAACACCATTTCATGTATAATTAGTGAAAACATAGATCCAATGTATTTAGGGTTGCATGAACACCTTAGGAGTGTTAGAATGCTCAAAACCCAACAATGCTACTTATAGGAAATGGTATCCTAACGTTTCAAAGTGTTAAGAATTGGATTAGTAAATGTTTCTCTACGAAGGACCTTGGAGATGCAACATATATACATGGAAAATGAATATATAGATAGATAGATAGACTAAAACGTCTAATAGGACTTAGCCAAAGTAAATACTTGGATAAGATCTTGAAGAAGTTCAAGATGAAAGATTCTAAGAAAGGGTTTCTACTCATGGAACATGGTATAAAATTGATTAAAGTTCAATATCCTAATACTAGTGAAGAATTAGATAGGAGGCAAGTCCTATATGCTTCTACTATAGGATCGATCATGTGTGCCATGATATATACTCAACCTGATGTCTCATATGCTTTTATCATGATGGGTCGTTATAAGGACAACCCTGACGATATTCATTATACGGAAGTAAAGAACATTATCAAGTATCCGAGAAGAACAAAAGATATGTTCTTAGTGATGGGTTTTAGGTAAAACAAATAAACTAGAAAAACAATTCCTAAGTTCACATGCAACCTACTTTGGATCTATGTTTTATCTATTGAACATACAACTTTGAATTGCAAAACAAGAACCCTAGAGGAGAGAGGCTATAATTGAAATTTACAACCTAGGGTTTAGTAATTACATACCTTTCAATTGTTATAGTAAACAATTGATAATTCCCTTGATCTTGATCTTGATCTTCTTGGAAGCTTAGCACCACAAGTGTAATGCCTCTAATGGAATCACACCCAAACTAGCAAGAAGGAAAGTAGAGGAGAGAGGGGAGAGGGAGTATGCAAAATTTCGGCCCTTAGGGTTTCTTCAAAAGAAAAGAGTGTGACCAAAACATGAACCAGGAGGCTCCTTATATAGTTGAGGGATCTAGGGTTTAGTGAAAACCCTAGTTATCCTTTGCTTAGGGCCTAAGCAAACCCAAGGGCCTTATCCAAGCCCCTATGGACGAAATTATTAGGGTTTCCCCTAAAGATTTCGTCCACCCTTATCCAAGGGGTTTCTAGAGCCTTCCACTCAACTATTAGATAATTGCAAACTAGTCCCTGCACCTTATAATCAATTCTTTTAACCCCAAAATTAATTCTAATTAACTTCTGGCTAACAATTAATTAAACAAAATGATTTCTCATTAATATATTAATCTTTTAACATATTAATAAATTCATTTATATTAATTTATTAATCTTATAATAAATTAATATCTCTCCTTTCATAATTTCCTTGTCTGGTTGCTAGGTTTGAGGGCAACCCAAAAGGACTGTGCTGCTATCAATTCAAGTACATACCAATTATAGTTATGGGCTTAGACACCTAATCCAACAGTCTCCCACTTGGATAAGTCTGTAACTATAATTGCTAGTATGCCTTCTAAATTTGACCAGCAAATTGTAGCTTCCAAAAAGCTGCTGCCGAACTCTGACCCAGTCAGTTACGTGTCCTAAGATAAGTGATCATATAATCCTTCGTTCTGCTAGATATCCCTAGACAAAAGACATGGAATGCAATCAACCTCTTTGTCCAGAATCTATGTTTCCTGATTCCTGATTTGTGATGATGTAGGACTTCTAATTGAACACATCAATTTAGTCCTGGCTGGGCCCAGCACACAAGTCAACACCAAATCATCGAGGGGCCCACAGATATCGCTTTACAACCTAGGGTTTAGTAATTACATACCTTTCAATTGTTATAGTAAACAATTGATAATTCCCTTGATCTTGATCTTGATCTTCTTGGAAGCTTAGCACCACAAGTGTAATGCCTCTAATGGAATCACACCCAAACTAGCAAGAAAGAAAGTAGAGGAGAGAGGGGAGAGGGAGTATGCAAAATTTCGGCCCTTAGGGTTTCTTCAAAAGAAAAGAGCGTGACCAAAACATGAACCAGGAGGCTCCTTATATAGTTGAGGGATCTAGGGTTTAGGGAAAACCCTAGTTATCCTTTGCTTAGGGCCTAAGCAAACCCAAGGGCCTTATCCAAGCCCCTATGGACGAAATTATTAGGGTTTCCCCTAAATATTTCATCCACCCTTATCCAAGGGGTTTCTAGAGCCTTCCACTCAACTATTAGATAATTGCAAACTAGTCCCTGCACCTTATAATCAATTCTTTTAACCCCAAAATTAATTCTAATTAATTTCTGGCTAACAATTAATTAAACAAAATGATTTCTCATTAATATATTAATCTTTTAACATATTAATAAATTCATTTATATTAATTTATTAATCTTATAATAAATTAATATCTCTCCTTTCATAATTTCCTTGTCTGGTTGCTAGGTTTGAGGGCAACCCAAAAGGACTGTGCTGCTATCAATTCAAGTACATACCAATTATAGTTATGGTCTTAGACACCTAATCCAACAGTCTCCCACTTGGATAAGTCTGTAACTATAATTGCTAGTATGCCTTCTAAATTTGACCAGCAAATTGTAGCTTCCAAAAAGCTGCTGCCGAACTCTGACCCAGTCAGTTACGTGTCCTAAGATAAGTGATCATATAATCCTTCATTCTGCTAGATATCCCTAGACAAAAGACATGGAATGCAATCAACCTCTTTGTCCAGAATCTATGTTTCCCGATTCCTGATTTGTGATGATGTAGGACTTCTAATTGAACACATCAATTTAGTCCTGGCTGGGCCCAGCACACAAGTCAACACCAAATCATCGAGGGGCCCACAGATATCACTTTTCCTGTTAGGGCAAAAGGAACGAATAAACATTGACTCATATGCTTGTATCTTTTACTCATCAAACCATACATGATAATACGTTTTATAACACCAAGTTACTGATGCGTTTCGTATCACCAATGCATAGCCGACTTGCAAATCACAACTCATATATCTCTATTTCAAGATTAAAAGATATTATCGTCTCAGTATTACTCGTGATGAATTCCATGAAGTAATACTCTGAGCGAGGGTTTATCCAATACTCAAATCTCAATTTCTGAGTACTCATGAACGTTGCAGCAAATACATTGCCATGTCTATCCTTAGACAATCTACAATCCAGTTCATGACAGTCTTGATTCACTACTTACTTCCAAAAGTACGAGCGACTGTGGAGTTTGAATAATCTTATTATTCGGGAAGTAAAACATGTAAAATGAAACACAATAATAAACAATTGACAAAAGGTAGAACCCAAACTTATAAATAATACTTTATTATTTAATCACCAAAGTCAATTACAATTACTTTGTTACAAGTTTCAGAAAACTAATCTAACTACTAAAACTAATATCATCTTTCAGTCCTATGCTCCGAGCATGCTGAATATGCTTAGCCCTACTCAGACCCTTTGTGAGGGGATCTGCTGGGTTATCTTCAGATGACACCCTCTTCACTATAAGATGGCCTTCTTCTACTCTATGTCTGATGAAATGGTACTTTCTGTTGATATGTCTGGTTTTACCATGATCTCTCGGTTCCTTTGTCAAGGCAACCGCTCCTTCATTATCGCAGAACAGTTCCATAGGCTCCTGGATGGTTGGAACAACTCCGAGATCCCCGATGAAGTTCCTCAACCAAGTTGCTTCTTTCGACGCTTCACTTGCTGCTATGTACTTTGATTCACAAGTAGAATCAGCCACCGTATCTTGCTTGGAACTCTTCCAAGTAACTGCTCCTCCATTTAATAAGAATACCCAGCCTGACTGAGAACGGAAGTTATCTCTATCCGTCTGAAAGTTGGCATCACTGTAACCATCTACTCTCAAAGTATCATTGCCACCAAGTACAAGGACCCAGTCCTTTTTTCTTCGCAAATACTTGAGTATATTCTTCACGGCTATCCAATGAGCTCTACCTGGGTTTCCCTGATAGCGACTGACCATGCTCAAAGCAAATGCCACGTCAGGGCGAGTACATGTCATAGCGTACATGATCGATCCGACAGTGGAAGCATAAGGTACACGACTCATGTCATCTATTTCCTCATTTGTACTCGGGCATTGAGTCTTACTCAATTTGGTATTGCTCTGGATAGGTAGCTCTCCCTTCTTGGAATTTTCCATACTAAACCTCTTTAGTACCTTATCCAAGTATGTGCTTTGACTAAGTCCAATTAGTCTCTTCTTTCTATCTCTCAATATTCTAATCCCAAGAATATTGGCGGCTTCTCCTAGGTCTTTCATGGCAAAACACTTTCCAAGCCAAGGCTTAACTTCATTCAAGGTTGGAACGTCGTTACCAATGAGTAATATGTCATCGACATATAACACCAGAAAAGTTACTATACTCCCACTAGCCTTGATATACACACAAAACTCATCTTCACTTCTAGAGAAACCAAACTCTTTGACTTTCTCATGGAAGCAAAGATTCCAGCTGCGAGATGCTTGTTTCAATCCATAAATGGATTTCTCAAGCTTGCATACTCTATTGGGAAACTTTGCATCAACAAAACCCTCTGGCTGACTCATGTAAACATCCTCAGCCAACTTCCCGTTAAGGAAGGCAGTCTTGACATCCATCTGCCAGATTTCATAGTCATGAAAGGCAGCTATGGCGAGCAATATCCTAATAGATTTAATCTTAGCCACCGGCGAAAAAGTCTCATCATAGTCAACCCCTGGGGTTTGAGTGAATCCTTTTGCAACCAGTCGAGCCTTGAACGTATGCACATTCCCATCCATGTCTGTCTTCTTCTTGAAGATCCATTTGCACCCAACTGTCTTCCGACCTGGTGCACTATCAACCAAATTCCAAACTTGGTTGTCATACATGGACTTAATCTCACTGTCCATTGCCTCTTTCCACTTGGAAGCCTCTGGGCCTGCCATTGCTTCCTTATAAGTGACTGGTTCATCTAAGTTTACCAGTGTTCTGTCACTTATGAATGTGTCACCATCTGAAGTAATATGAAAACCATACAACTCAGGTGGCACACTCACCCTAGTGGATCTTCGAAGAGGTAATGATTTATCAACCGGTTCAACAGGAACTGCTTCCTCTGGTTGAGTGCTAGTGTCATATAAGGTTCCTTCATTGGTTGACTCTTGAATCTCTTCAAGGTCAATGGTACTCCCACCGTCCTCATTGAATATGAGCTCTCTTTCCAGAAAGACTCCTCTTCGAGCTACAAACACCACGTTTTCACTAGGTCTGTAGAACAAATATCCAAAAGACTGCTTTGGGTAACCAATGAAAACACATTTCTCACTTCTAGCTGCTAGCTTGTCGTGAGTCTCTCGTCTTACGAAAGCTTCACAACCCCAGACTTTAATATGTGCTAACGAGGGAATTTTCCCTGTCCACATTTCGTGAGGTGTTTTGGCAACCTTCTTTGTAGGGACAAGATTGAGGATGTGGGCAGATGTCTCTAAGGCATACCCCCAGAAGTGAATAGGAAGCGAGGCACGACTCATCATAGAACGAACCATGTCTAACAAGGTTCGATTACTCCTCTCAGCTACACCATTTAACTGTGGTGTCCTAGGAGGAGTCAATTGTGAGACTATTCCACATTCTCTCAGATAGTCGTTGAACTCGGTACTAAGATACTCCTCGCCTCTATCGGATCTAAGTATCTTGATCTTTCTGCCCAATTGATTTTCAACTTCATGCTTAAACTCTTTGAACTTTTCAAAGGTTTCTGACTTATGTTTGATCAAGTAGATGTAACCATATCTGCTATAATCGTCAGTGAAAGTCACATAGAATCGATTAGCATCCCTTGTGGTTGATCTGAAGGGCCCACACACATCTGTGTGTATGAGATCCAACAGACCTTCACCTCTTTCACAAGACCCTGTGAATGGTGATTTTGTCATCTTTCCCAAAAGACAAGATTCACACATATCATCTTATTTTAGGTCAAATGATTCCAACACTCCATCCTTTTGGAGTTGGGCTATGCGTTTCTTGTTAATGTGTCCAAGATGACAATGCCACAAGCATGCCTTGTCTACACTATTAGACAAGTCAATATTAAGTACACTATTTCCTAAGCTATCACCACAAGTCACTGTTTCATACACACCATCACAAGGTAAAGCTTCAAACACAAAAACACCATTCTTATAAACAGAAATTGAACCATTCAAATCATTAAAAGAATATTTAAAACCTTGTCTGAACAATGCATGAAATGAAATAATGTTTCTCGTCATCTCAGACGAATAGCAACAATTTATTAAGTCTAATCTAACATCATTACTGAGCAAAAGTTGATAAACTCCGATCTTGGTAACTGGTGAAGACTTTCTGTTCCCCATGATCAAGTTTATTCTCCCATGCTCTATCTCCTCACTTTCCCTTAGCCCCTGCAAATCAGAACAGATATGAAATCCACATCCTGTATCAAGGACCCATGAACGAGAAGATAATGAGTTATTAGCAGAAATAGTGTAAATATCTGCCGAGGATGGCTTCACTTTGCTATCCTTGATATCTTGCAAATATTGTGGGCAAGATCTCTTCCAATGCCCCTTTTGATTGCAGTAAAAGCAAATGGCCTCTTTTGGATCAGAAACATGGGGAGTGGAACCATTGGGCTTAGCCTTCGGGCCATTACTAGATGACACAGCTTGAGCCTTGCTCTTCCAGTTTTGCTTGGGAGGACCTTTCCTCTTCTTCCCCTTTCCCTGTCCAATGGCCAAGACAGGGACACTTGCAGGTGTGGAGGGTATACTTTTACCCTTCATCCCTGCCTCAGCTGTCTGCAACAAGTTGTGCAATTGGGCCAAAGTCTGCTCAGTGTTGTTCAAATGGTAAGTTAAGATAAACTGACCATAACAATCAGGCAACGAGTTCAAGACCATGTCAATGGCCAATTCCTCATCGAAGTGAATGTTGAGCTTGACCAAACTCTCTATGTAGCGTTGCATTCTTTGCACATGAGATACAACCGATTCCCCCTCTTTCATCTTGCAAGCCATGAGTGACTTGACTACCTCAAACTTTTCTTGACGAGCTCGCTTATGGTAATTTTCCATAAGGTCCTTGTTCATCTCAAAAGGCCAGTAGTCCTCATAGTACCTCTACAATTCTGGGGACATGGTTGCAACCATGATGCATGCCACTTTGGTAGCATCATCATAGTGTTTCTTGTAGGCAGCATACTCTTCGGGAGTGGCTTTTGACTCATCAAGTTCTTTGAGCTCCTTTTCAAGGACATACTCTTTGTCCTCGAATCTAAGCGCCATCTTGATGTTACGCATCCAATCGTTATAGTTGGAGCCATCCATAACGACTTTGGAGCAGATGTTTAGTAGAGAGAAGTTGTGGCTGGAGGATGATGAAGCAGAAGTGTTTCCAGGAGTAGACATCTGAAAAGAAAGATAGTTTTAGTTAGATTCCAAGACACCTCAATATAATAACCCAAAGATATCATATTAAGGTTAGGACCCAACTATGATGATTTACCACTTAGAAATGGGATGCCGAGATCCAAGTTCAAATCTCATAAAGGTAGGTGAATGACGATTCACCAATTCCACCATTAGGAAAAATAAACGAAGTGAAATTCCTAATTCTTTTGAGATACATTAAAACTATTTAATGGCATGTTTTAATCTCGGATTATGCTCTACTATTTGTAACTGGGATACCGAGGATCACAAACTAGATGTGAATAACCATGCAAATGTGCTTGGTAACCTTATTGTCTTTATCATTAACTATTGATGTGCCGGTAAACCACACACGCTCCATCAAAATGATAATTATAAGATACCCATTACTACTCTTTATTAGTGCCTTTTAGTGTGCCGGTTAACCACACACGCTCCACTAACGACCAATAAAGCATAATGTGCAATTTCATGGATTAGCATACTTTTCACATTTTTCCTAAAGTAACTAGAGTTGAGATTTTGAAAAAATAGTGTTCTAGTACTTTCTTTAATAGCATATTACTTTTAATGGGAAGTAGTTGTCCTATCAAATCCGTTCTGCTAACGACCCTCCACTAATCAAGGAAGCGGTGGGTGAGAGTGGACACCCATTCAACTACCATTTTATAGGCAGTTTCCTTATACCCCCCTTATAGACTAGCTTCGTGAATGAGGCATACTAGCGATTTGACTGATCATATTCTTATACATATATAATATTTAACTTTTAATTATAGTATATGTATAAGGTGTGTTTTAAAACATTTTAAAACTCCAAGGGTTTATATAAATTTTTTTTTTTTCGAAATTTAAACTATTAAATTTTTAAATTTAAATAAACCAATTAATTAGATTTAATATTTATCTATTAATTAACTTTTAATTAATTTATTAAATCTTGTAAGGATTATCTAATTAAATTAAACAATTAATTTAATCCTAATCCATATCCCTTCTAGATTTCGAAAATATGGGGATAGGATAATTTCCTTATTTTTCTCAATTATCCAATAAGGCAACTATTATCCAAAACAAAGAAACCCTAATCTTTATATCATATTTCGAAATTTCCAAGGGAGGAGGCTAGGGTTTTTCAAAACCCTAACCCTAATTTCGATTAGGGTTCTTTGGAGGCTAGGGTTTTCAAAAACCCTTTGATCCACAACCCTAAAAATCGAAAAAAAGGCCTTTAGGGTTTAATAGCTATAAACCCTAATTTGCAATTCAACAATTATAACAATTCAATTTAAAACACACAATGGCTCTGATACCACTGATGGGTTTTAGGTAAAACAAATAAACTAGAAAAACAATTCCTAAGTTCACATGCAACCTACTTTGGATCTATGTTTTATCTATTGAACATACAACTTTGAATTGCAAAACAAGAACCCTAGAGGAGAGAGGCTATAATCGAAATTTACAACCTAGGGTTTAGTAATTACATACCTTTCAATTGTTATAGTAAACAATTGATAATTCCCTTGATCTTGATCTTGATCTTCTTGGAAGCTTAGCACCACAAGTGTAATGCCTCTAATGGAATCACACTCAAACTAGCAAGAAGGAAAGTAGAGGAGAGAGGGGAGACGGAGTATGCAAAATTTCGGCCCTTAGGGTTTCTTCAAAAGAAAAGAGTGTGACCAAAACATGAACCAGGAGGCTCCTTATATAGTTGAGGGATCTAGGGTTTAGGGAAAACCCTAGTTATCCTTTGCTTAGGGCCTAAGCAAACCCAAGGGCCTTATCCAAGCCCCTATGGACGAAATTATTAGGGTTTCCCCTAAAGATTTCGTCCACCCTTATCCAAGGGGTTTCTAGAGCCTTCCACTCAACTATTAGATAATTGCAAACTAGTCCCTGCACCTTATAATCAATTCTTTTAACCCCAAAATTAATTCTAATTAATTTCTGGCTAACAATTAATTAAGCAAAATGATTTCTCATTAATATATTAATCTTTTAACATATTAATAAATTCATTTATATTAATTTATTAATCTTATAATAAATTAATATCTCTCCTTTCATAATTTCCTTGTCTGGTTGCTAGGTTTGAGGGCAACCCAAAAGGACTGTGTTGCTATCAATTCAAGTACATACCAATTATAGTTATGGGCTTAGACACCTAATCCAACACTTAGTCTATGGAGGCAATGAAGAGCTGAGATTAACATGTTGCACTAATGAAAATTTCCAAACTAATAAAGATGACTCTTGTTTACGATCATGATGGGTATTCTTGATCAATGGAGGAGTGGTAACTTGGAAGAGTTCCAAGTAGAAGATAGTGGCAGATTCTATGTGTGAGTTCGAGTATATAATAGTTAGTGAAGTTGCAAAAAAGGTTACGTGGTTGAAGAACTTCATCGGTGATCTTGGTGTCCTTCCTAGCATCATTCATCCTATTAAAATCTTTTATCATAATGAGTGTACAGTCGCTTTAACTAAAGAACCTAAGGATCATATGAATTTGATACATGTACTTAGGAAATACCATTACATTCGAAAGTGTGTTGAGGATGGAGATATCATTGTGAATAAAGTATCATCAGAAGAGAATCTGACTGATCCCTTCAAGAAGCCATTATCAAGGGCCAAGCATGAGAGTTATTCTAAGTCCATATGCCTTATAGTTTCAAGCGATATGGTTTAAAATGTTTAGTAGTTAGTTTGAAAATTTTAAATCTTAGAACAATATAAATTGTAATCAATTTGGTGATTATTTTGTGGTGACTTAATAATAAGTTGGTTTGCTACCATGTGTGTGTTCATTTATTACTTTGTTTCGTTTCGAATTTTTGGAACCCACTTCATGAGTATTTGTTTACTCAAACCTCCATAGTCGTTCATACTCTTGGAAGTAAGTAAGTGATTTAACATTGTCATGGAGTGTTAGTTTATTGTTCAAAGTGATTAGATATAACATAGAGATTGTGACTAATAGTCATGAATACTTAATGGAGATTTAAGTATTGGAACAACCTGAACTTAGATATTACTTCATGGATCAAGCCACAAGTAATTCTAAGATAATAATATCTCTTATTCTTCAAACCGAGATACATGGGGTTTTTTCTTTACAAGTTTGTTATACATTGGTTTAATCTATCGTTGTTCGTAACTAGCAGTCATATAGAGTATGTCCATGCATGATATGATGATCACACAGAAACTATGTAGTCGGATTTTATTTTTCCTTCCTTATTAATAGGATAAGTGATATTTATGAGTGCCTTAATGATTTGGTGCTAACTTATAAAGTGTTTGGTCGAGCCCTGACTAAAATTTATGAGATTCAATTTAGTAGTATGATGTATTCATCACAATTTTTTATTGAGAAACTTAATCTTGGACACTAAGATTGATCTTTATCCATGTCTCAAGTTCATATAGATATATTGTAGAACAAAGGAATAGTTGATCACTTATCTTAGGGTTAAATCCATATTTATAGTTCGGCAGTTACATTGGATGGATACCTCTTTGTGGATTATTTGAGAAGTATTAGACCTCGAATAGTTGATGAGTTATCCAAGTGGGAGACTGTTAGAAAGATTATCAAAGGTCATTAACTATTGGTAATATTTCTAACAAATAACATGGTCCTTTTAGGTCGCCCTCATGATCCATTTGAGAAATTCAAAAAGAAATGAATATATGAGAAATAACTTTACAATTTTTTCATGGTTTTATATATATTAACTAGATGAATACCCATGCGTTGCGTAGAATACAACAATATATTTGAGATCTTTACAAATATATGTTTTTCAAATATACCAATGACGTTGTCGTTAACTCTTATATAACAAATCTTATAATAAGTTGGTATAAATATTGTTTGTTTTGAATTATTTGATAATGTAGACATCTTTTAGAATTATATAATCTCAATTGTCTCAATGGCCTCTACCCGTAGGTTACTCATGAATAAAATTAAATATAATACATGGTTTAATGATATTTATAGTTGTTGTTATGATTAATTAATTTTAAAAAGTTTATTTTATTTTATTTTTAAAGGTAACAATATAATTTTTGTATATAATGTAACTTTCAACTATTGTTGTTGTAATTTATTTAAAATAACATATTTGGAAACTCTTAATTATTTTAATTTTGTTTCAGAAATTTAACTTTTTCAAAATTTATTTGATGAATATTGTTAGTTTCTTTGATTGTAATTATGTAAAACAACAAACATTGTTTTTGTTTTCAAAAATAACATTATAAATTTTGATATAATATTACTTTTAATTATTTTTATTGTAAGTTATTTTTAAGCTGCTTTTTTCAAAAAAAAAAGTTATTGATTATAAAAAATAGTTTCATGATTTTTATTAGTTTTGGATCATAATTTATGTTTAACACTATAATTTATAACTTTTAACTATTTATAAAATAGTCTCTCGATTTTTTCAAGTTTAGCTGAAATTTTGATTTAAGTTAACTGTTTAACATTATATTCAAATTAACAATTTAACTATTTGGCATAAAATCATAAATTATACAAAATTTATGACTTTAAAAAGACAATTGTTCACATACGACAACATATTTAAACTAATAAGTTAAATATGATATTTTAATATTGTATTTAGCTAATTTATGATTAGAATTTAGTTTTTATATTAATTTAACATTATTAACCAATTTGTAATAATTATTCGAAAGAAATTGAAAACTCATAGTGGTTTCAAATGCATGTGGTGCAAGTAAAAATGTTTCATTCACGTTGCGCAAAATACAACAATATATTTGAAGTCTTTACAAATATATGTTTTTTTTAATATATCAATGATGTTAACTCTTATATAATAAATGTTATAGTAAGTGTATATAAACATTGTTTGTTTTGAATTATATGATAATGTAAAATCTTTTAAAATTCTATAATCTTGATTGTCTCAATGGCCTCCACGTGCGGGTTACTAATAAATAAAACTAAATATAATATATGGGTTAATGATATTTATAGTTGTTATGATTAATTAATTTTAAAAAGTTTATTTGCTTACGATTTTAATTTTTTTATTATAGTTAATTAAAAATCAAACATTGTTTTTGTTTTTAAAGGTTACAATATAATTTTTGTATATAATCTTACTTTTAAGTATTGATGTTGTAAGTTATATTAAATAATTTATTTTGAAACTCTTAATTATTTTAATTTGGTTTAAAAAATTTAACCTTTTTAAAATTTATTTGATGAATATTGTTAGTTTCTTTGATTGTAATTATTTAAAACAACAAACATTGTTTTTGTTTATAAAGATAACATTATAATTTTTGATATAATATTACTTTTAAGTATTCTTATTGTAAGTTATTTTTAAGTTACTCATTTGAAAATTCTAAATAATTATAAAAAATAGTTTCATGGTTTTTTTTTGTTAATTTAGGTTTAGCTATTTATAACTATTTATAAAATACTCTCTCAATTTTTTCATGTTTAACTAAAATTTTGATTAAAGTTAACCATTTAACATTATTATGAAATTAATAATTTAACTATTTTACATAAAATCATAAATTATAAAAAAGTTGTGACTTTAAAATAACAATTGTTCACATACGACAAATTATCTAAACTAATATATTAACTATAATTTGCTAAAAATATAAAGTCATAAATTTATAAATAGAAGTAAAATATAATAGTTTAATATGGTAGTTTATTTAATTTATGATTAAAATTTATTTGTGCATTAATTTAACATTATTAACCAACTTATAATAATTATTAGAAATAAATTGAAAAATCATGGAGGTTTCAAATGTATGTGGTGCAAGTAAAAATGCCTCTTTTATAAGCATACTAGGCGAATGTCCGCGCGTTGCGCAGAAACATCTATATAGTTGAAATCTTTACAAGTATATGTTTTTTTTAAATATAATAATAAGGTTGTTGTTAAATTTGATATAATAATTCATATACTAAATTGATATAATATATTTATTATTTTGATTTATATGATAATATATACATCTTTTATAACTGCATAATCTCAACCGTTTGAATGACTTTTATCCGCGAGTTACTTGTGAATAAAATTAAATATAATGTATTGTTTAATATTATTTATAGTTTTTGTTATTGTTATTTAATTTCTTAAAATTTAGTTGTTTAACGTTTTAATTTTTATCATTATAAATATTTAAAACATCAAACATTATTTTTTTTATTTTAAAGGTAACAATATAATAATTTATATAAAGTTATTTTTAATTTTTGTTATTGTAAGATATTTTAAGCTACTTATTTGAAAACTTTTAACGATTATAAAAATATCTTTAGAAAATATTTTAGTTAAATTGAGATTATTATTTAATTTTTGCATTTAGCATTACAATTTATCACTTTTAACTATTCGCAAAATATTCATTGAGCTTTTTAAGTGAAAATTTATATTTGAGTTGATATTGTAATGTTATATTTAAATTAACAATTTAAGTATTTTGTCGAATCTGTTCAAAAGTTGTAGCTTTAAACTGATAATGGTTTACATACAACAACATATTAAATCTACTAAATTATGTATAATATGTTAAAGCTAAAGACATAACTTTAAAAGTATAAGTAAGTATATTATTTTAATACTGAAATTTAGTTTTATTATGATTATACTTTAAGTTTGATATTTATTTAATCTCATTAACGAACTTATAATAATTATTATAAAGACATTACACTTTATCACTTTAACTATTTACAAAATATTTTTTGGGTTGTTTAAGTTAAACTAAATTCTATATTTAAGTTGGTCATGTATTGTTATATTTAAATTTATAATTTAAGAATTTTATACAAATCGTTCAAAAGTTGTAGCTTTAAAATGATAATTGTCTATATCCAACGTTATATTAGAACTAATAAATTAAGTATAATATGTTAAAAGTTAAAAAACATAACTTTATAAGTAGAAGTAAATATATTCTTTTAATATTAAAATTTAGTTTATATATGATTACACTTTATCTTAGATATTTATTAAATCTTATTAACCAACTTATAATCATTACTAGAAAGAAAATTAAAATTCATGGGAGTTTCAAATGAATGTGGTGAAAGTAAAATTGTTTCCTTTATAATATAGTATGACTAGACGAATTCTCGCACGTTGTGCAGCGTAGATTAAAAAGATATTGTTAAAATGTTGAAAAATATATGTTTAAAATGGTTATGTTATTGACATTAACTTTGACATACTATTTGAACAATATTATTCATTGACATCAACATACCTTCCTCATTAATAAATTTAAATATAATTATCTATTTAATATTATTTTTAACAATTGTTATGATTGATTAATTTAAAATTTTACTTATGCGATTATTTACTAATTTCAATAATGATGTTCATTTAGAATACAATTTATTTGTTGTTAACGTTATGTAATTTATAAATTGATGTTATTATCATATAAAATTATTGTTCTTTAGTATTAAATCACTTATTATTATTAATAAGTTAAAGAAGACTTTTAAGAAACACTTAATATTACTATTAAGATGTGAAACATACACGAAATAACAAACTGATAAGATAGACAATTTGCATTTCAAAAGACACTCGTGTGTATAATATGACATATCCATGATTTTTATGATTTGATTTTATTATTTATAATTACTGTTTATTAGTTTTAAAACCACTTAATATTATTAATAAACGAAAGAAAACTTTTAAATGACACTTATTATTATAATTAAAATTTTAAACATATACTAAAATATAAAGTGATAAGATAGACAATTTGCATTTTAAAAGAGACTTACATGGATACTAAGAATAATATTGCATATCCATGATTTTTAATTAATTATTACTTTGAAGCAACATAAATGGTGGGATGACAAGTCCACCAAGCAAATTACACCATTTGTTTGTAAATAAAATGTAATATAATGGTAAAAATAGGTATTGATCCTCGGGGAAATGGCTGTATTCAATCACCAATGCAATTCCACCAATGCAATTCAAAAGAACTAGTGCAAATAAACTAACTAACTACAATTAAACTAAAAGGAGGGAGTGTTATGATTGCTTGAAAACTAAAAGACTTGAATAACTAGAAAACTTGCAATTAAGCAAGGTGATGAGATGCTCAAATGTTGGAGAGAATTGGTTAACCAAGGCAATTCAACACAATGAACATTTGTGTGTTTATCATTAGGATTTAATATGAAGCTTATCATTCATCCCAAATTGGTTATAGCAATCATGAATCATGATATGTCAAGATTCCTCATAAGTTGTATGGAGTTTGGGGAAGCCCACAACACACCTTCTTAATCAAAATCAAGGATCCAATTGAAGAAATTGAACCCAAGAAGTTGATTAGCCTTAAGAATGAATGAATCCCCAATTCCTAGAGGATGTCAATGCTTAAACATCCATAAAGGAGTTATGATTCATAAGCTAGAGATGATTTCTACCATCATATAGCCCTTGTTCTAAGTAAATTCAATGATTCAATGCTAAACCAAAGAAATAAACCAACAATTGCTTATTCAAGTACCAAGCTCATGATCAAAGCATTAAACAAGCATATGAAATATGAACTCGAATCATAGACATAAGATAAATGACAAATAAGCATAAATCCTTCAAAAACCCACAAACATTCAAAGGTTTTAGCCAAGGTCTACCAAAATAGAGAAATTAGCCACTCATGGCAATAGAATAACAATCACAAAAGTCTAATTGCATCAAGAAACTAACAATTACTTTGGAAGATAAGAAGAATATATATCCAAGCTCCAAAATCGCCTCCTTTAGTCTCTAATGGTGGAAAATCGAACTGATAGCTGAAAGATCCCACCCCCAAGGTCAATGGTAAGACAAATGACCAAATTGCCCAACATTGGGTAGTTGCGCGTGTACCCGCGCACGTGAGAATCCACCCACGCAAATATTTCTGGAATGCTATTGGCTCATTTTTCCTCCACTACACCATTCCACTACCCAAGATTCCCTTGGGCCCCTCCATATCCCACATGATTCAAATTAACCAATCATCCTCTAGTTTCAAATATGGATGCTCCAAGCCCAAAATAAAAATCCATGACCCATCTTCACAAGCCCACTTCATCCAAGTCTTTAGCTTTTTAAGCCCAAATCTCCTTTAATGGATCCGCAAAGCCCAATAATGCCTCGAAATCCCACAAAGCCCATTTCCAAGCTATTCCACAACCACAACAAGCTCCAAAACCCTACAAAATACCTCATGCAAAATAGAAAGTCCCCGATACGATCCATAATAAAGAAAATAAATAAAATACAATGCAATACTAATAAAAAGAGCTAAAAATACTAAAATAAACTAATAAAAATAAGGAAATAAAATAAGCTATCAATAAACATACAAACATATATACAATATTTAATTAAATATTATCTATATCACTTTCCATAACATATGATCGATAACATGAATCTAATATAATTTACATTCAAGTTTCAACCACAAAGAATACTTAAACCAAGAAAAAAAAGAATTAGTATATAACAAACTAAGAAATTAAAAACTTTAACATAATAACATGGCTCGAAAAATGGTTCAAAGCCCTCAAACCAACACAAAACCTTTAAACTTGTTTTCTTTGTGAATTTTGTATGTGATTTGTATTTGTGTGTCTACTCAAGAGAATGACATTTTTATAGTAGACTATCCATTAATTACTTATTAAACATATTATATAAGTTATAAAATATTTAATGATGTGTGATTAATTACTTTGAAGGTGAAAAGGTGTGGGGTTTCAAATGCATGAGGTGCTTGGAAATTTGTGTGGGGGTTTCAAATGCATGAGGTGGTGGGAAAAATGTATCCTTTATAAGTATAGTATGATAGTATGATATAAATTAGAAACTAATTTTGAGCTAATTGAGAATTAATTAATTCAAGGGGTTGAATATTAATTAATTAAAAGGGTGCTAGGGATTAAACCCTAATGTTCATTCCAAGGCTTCTAATTTTGGCCTTCTCCCTTGTTCCTCCTACCAGAAAAAATTCTTAACCCTCTCTAGGGTTGGTAGAATTTGATCCTTTCTCCTAGTTTTCTTTTAATTCCCTCTTTGGTGTTCTTGGGTGTGAACCATTAGAGGGATTCTACTTTGGATCCTTTCATACAAGCAAGGTGGCAAGAACAAGATTGTAAGCCAAAAAGTCTATAGCTGCAAAAGAGGTATGCACTTTTCTTCAATTTCTTATGGTAGTATTAGTAATAGCATGAAACTTAGATCCTATAGGTTGTATGAGCACATAGTAATTATTCACTACGCATAATCGTATGTTTAGATCTAGAAAATCTAACATTTCCTTCACCGAACCCACTCTCCATCTTTTTCTATTACCAACCAAAGGCCACAAATGGCATGTTTCCATGACTGAGGAATTCACAGCTTCAACGAGAAATGGTACATTGACCTTAGTACCATATTTTCCTAATGCTAATATTATTGATTGTAAGTAGGTGTACATTTTGAAACACAATGAAAACATCAATATAAAATGTTACAATACTTATTTAGTGGCAAAAGATCTCAAACAAAAAATGAGAATTGATTATCATGAGACATTTAGTCCGGTGGTAAAATACACAACTATTGATGTGGTTTTGTCAATTGTTACAAGGCATTGGCCTCTTCATCAACTGGATGTATAAAACCTATTTTTGCATGGTGATCTCCAGGAAACCGTTTATCTATGACAACCATGAGGTTTTATTGATCCCCATAATACAAATCATCTACGTCTGCATCACAAGTCGATATAAGAACTCAAACAAGCTCCAAGAACTTGGTTCAATCGCCTTTCGGGAGCCGTGTTACAGCTTGGATTTCAAGGGTCTAAAACAGATCCCTCATTGTTTATTTACTCCCATAATAGTAATATTTTACATATGCTCGTTTATATGGATGACATCACTTAATCGACAACAATCCCCGACTCATTGACCACATCATTGAGCGACTAAGCACTTCATTTGCGATACAAGACATGGGTCGACTTTCATATTTTTTGGGCACCGAGGTAATTCCCAAAGGTAATGACTTTCTTCTCTCCCATAATAAATACATTTCTAAAATTATTCATAAAGCATGTCTCTCTCTCATTCCAAACTGATCGACTCTCTAATGGCCAGTAACTCAAACTTGGCACTTGGTGATAGCCCTCACCTCGAGAATCCGGTTCAATTTAGACAAACAGTTGGAGTGCTACAATACCTAACTTTTTCATACCGAACAATACCATTGTAGTTAAAAACGTTTGTCAATTTATGCACTTACCCACAAAATCATTGGTCCACGGACAAAAGAATTCTCCGACATCTTCAAGGAACCTCTCATTCCGGCTTTCTGATTCAACAAAAATCAAACCTTTTCATCCATACATACACAAATGCATGCAGTCATTCTCTCATAGCTTTCTCTAATGCATACTGGGTTGGCTCTCTCGATGATTGTCGATCCATAGGGTGATATGTCATCTACCTTGTATCTAATCTCATTTGTGGAGTGCTCGTAAACAAAGTATTGTTTCTCGATCGTCTACAGAGTCTGAATATAAAGCTTAGCAGATACAATTGTTAAGTTCAATTGGTTTGAGGTGCTTCTAAAAGGAACTTCACGTCTCTATGACGTCAATTCCTATTTTGTGGTGTGATAATCTAGGTGTCGCCTACCTTTCAGCTAATCCGGTATTTCATGCGCGCATAAAACATATGGAAATTGATTTTCATTTTTTTAGGGAAAAATTCTCTCAAAGAAAACTCTCATATGATCAAAGTGTTGATGTGTTCACAAAGCCTCTTTCCTCATAACCGTTCCTACTTCTTAGATCCAAGCTATAGGTCACTCCCCAGTCTTAGCTTGAGGAGGAATATTAGACCTAATTAGTGTGCTATATATGTCGATGATTTTAATTATCATTAATCTAATTAGATAGCGTTAGATGGTAGTTTACTATAATAAGATTGAATATGACTATATATAGAGCTCCCTATTGTACACTTTTATTATCAATACACAATATAGATGAGATGTTTTCTAAGGGTCTTTTGAGGATGGCTTAAAGTTTGCACTCATGACTTAAGGGTCTAGAGCTTGCAAATTAAGAAATCATCTGTAGCTGCCACATTAATTTAGTTTAAACTTTGATGACTGAATATGTGGTTGGAAATCATGATGACTTGTTCGTGTATGACTTCATCAGTAACGGATCAACAGATTGTTGGATCTACCACTTAGACCGAGAGCACATACTTGAAAGGGAATATAGAAAAAATATATAGATTTTATATAGCCAAAGGTTTAACATATATACATGAAGATGAGGACCCCATTTGATTTAACCTCAAAACATACTCCTAGAATATTAATCCAATAATTCTACTTTATTCAATTTAATTAGTGCTAAAAATGGGTTTTACGAGCTCCAGTTCGAGGTTTAAAACAAGTATTCATGGGGCATCATCGATCTCCATCCTATAAACAAACCATTCATATTAATTTTTAGATTATTACCAAGTATTTAACTAATTCAAGGAGTATTAGAACTATGGCTTGAACACTAATGAGATGATCCGAGTTCGGGAAACACTGTTATCAAGATGTTAATCGAGTTGGAGCCAGGTACTAGTTAAACGAGCAAAGCCCAAGCCTGAACACAATTATAAGAAGTTAACACTAGACAACACATAAAATATGTACATCAATTTTGTTAATTAGGGAACAAAATTCGTTCATAACTAGCACTTTAACAGTTCATTAAGAGAGAAAACACAGTAACATTAGAACAATGTATAGAAATGATCCACACGAACCTCATTGCACATCACCTTGGCCAGGATAGAATGGAAGGCAACATGGGTTTTAAGCTTTTCTGCTGTTCAATTATGGTTTTCTGTACTCTTGGATCTAAGAAGTTGTAATCCAAGTTCGATTCAACATTTATTACTCCCTCTAACACCTTAACCACAGATGACATTGAAGGCCTTTTAATAAAACCTATCTGTAGACACCATGAAGCCAGTTTCATCATCTCCGCGACTTCTGTATCATGTGCCTACATATCTTCACTATGCATGTCAACTATACTTAACAAAGTCCCTTGTTCCTAACAGCTCTGAAAGACACGCAATAAGTGCCAACTTTCTTCCGTCTAATTTCTATCAAAATTCTTCCTTCAACATAAGATCTCCAAAAGAACAATCACCTTTTCAGTGATAATGGAGCTCAACCATTCTGAAGCCATATAACCAAAGTTTCCTCTCATTGTAGTTATCACTTGGCTTTCACTTCGTCTAGGAGTATGTTTTGAGGTTTAATATCAAGGTGAACGATTTTCTGCCTACAATCTCCATGGAGATACGCTAAACCTTTAGAAATGTGAAGAACAATCTTCTTTATGTGTTCCCATTTGAGTACATGCTTTCGGACTCTATGGTAGATCCACTAGTCTAATGATATGTTACTCATGAATTCATAGACGAGAAGTCGTTGTGAACTCCAAGCACAAAATCCTCTAAGTCTAACCAAATTTACATGGTGAATGCTGCCAATAGAATCGACCTCTGCTAGGAATGATTTATTGATGTCCACAATGTTGGAAACTATAGGGTTTGTAGTGGGATACCAACTTGGATCGTGTGAACACTTTCCGAATTGATATTTCTACCCTATTCCTGGGTTACAATAAATTCAGCCTAGGATAATCCAAGAGGACACTTACGATTCTAGGCACAAAAATCATAAGCCAGATTGCTAGAAAGATTCTGTGAGTGTTTTAAGAAAAACGAGAACTAATTTTCGTGTGTATCTCTTCTCAAAAGGAAGAGCCGTTTATATAATAAACGAGATTAAGGTTTCATTAGGGTTGGGCAGTCATGAGTTTCTTTGGAAGCAAGCTAGGAAATCCGAAATTTAATGAGTATTTAGGGTTTCCAAAACTGAAGAACTTCGTCAGTTTTACCATAATCACCCTCAAGAATTTGTATTTCCCACTATGTTCCCATATGTATTATTCGAAAAGTTTTTGGGGCACTACACCTAGACCCCAACCAGGGGATCTGCACCTTGGACCCCACTAGGGGCACTACCCCTAGACCCCACCAAAGGGGCGCCGCCCCTTTGGAAACTCCGGACCCAGGGGCTCTGCCCCCGGACCCCCGACTTGTCGTCGAACCGGCTTCTAATTCGATCTTATACATGTGCGCACTCCACACAAACCTGTACATATATTCGAGTACAAATTATGAAGCCCCTTAGCTCACATGTTAGTTCCAGTTACATAAAATGAAATGGTGACACTAAAATCACCAACACTGCAACACATAAAACCCTCAAGACATTTTACTACAATCCTCGAGCCATCTTCTAGAGTTCCTTCGAAAACTGATCCAAATCCCCCTTTCACCAAGCTTTTTACTAAAATTCTCTGCGGCTGCTTTCAATTCTTGATAAGAAAATCTAGTGGGCATTCCTGGAACTTGATCTAAATACTCTTTTTCTATTTCACTGTTCATTCTTTTCTCATGGAGTATGAACTTAGCAATACCTACTACCAAAAGAAGAAGCAACACAAAACTTCCGATTGTGGAACCTAGAACTTTTGCAAGTTGCTTTTTATACGAAGGAGTTGATCTTGCTTTTTGGACTTTTATAAAAGCTGAAAAAATGTATGGAAGTCCGCCTGCATCAACACTCATCATTGTAAAAAGCTCAGAAGGTAAATAACAATCCCCTCTTGTAGAAATTGAACCATACTCAAAAAGAGATGCTTTGCATGAGCAGGTTCCAGTACAAAAGAAGCCACATGTGTACATGGGTAAACCCTTTGTCGTAAGGAGAATGACTATGATCGTTGATCCTTGAGCCATCTGTGAAATTGATTGAACGGAGAACAGATCCACCGTTGGTCCATGTGGTTGAAAGATTTGCAATATTATGAAAGTAATTAAGTTGAGCAGCGATAGATGAGAATATGAGAAAGAAGCCAAAGAAAAAGCTACAGATCCATGGTGCCCTCATCACCTATTAATCAACACACAAGATCCTACTTAAACGAACAAAAAACACATGATGATTTAATCATCTAATCTAAAACATGAAGAGTTTTTGGGAACTCAAGTCCATGCAATAGTTGACTAATTTCAGGCCAAGTTTCCTTCTCGCTAAATGCTAAAAACCATGTGGTAATCGTCATTTCCAACATGACAACCACATTTTCGTTAGGCCACCACGCATAAATTTTTTTAGTACATTACTAAGCTAGTCCTGTTGCTGTGTTGCATACCATTTGTTATTAATTGGATCCAAAAAAAATATTTTTATTGTTGTTTCAATCCACACGGTTTCATTTTAACGGATTTAGTCCTTAACCGATGTAAAATAATTATTTTTCCAATCCTCTTCTATTTTTAGAGCAAACCTCATTAATCGTCCATGTGCCGTGTCATTTTTTTGTTTGCCACAAAGAATTTTTTTACAAAGCCTGCAAAAGATCTTGTAGAAAGTCCATGAGAAAACTAAGTCTTATGCAAAGACAATGGTTGTTCCGATTGTGGTTGCCATTACTATCTATGATAAACCCATATCAGACCAGGTGTTGGTTCGCAAAATGTTTATGAAGGAATTGAAATCTGTTATGAATTGAAATGCAATGTTTGGTTGGCAAGAAATGAAATTAGAATCTAATTCCATATTTGCAAACATATCAAATGAATTTGAATAAAATAATGTAAATTGACATAATTGTCATCATTTTTGCTTAATTTTACTTTGTATATGGTGTGTGTGTAGGTGGGTGGGGGGGGGGGGGGGGGGGGGGGAGACGGTGGTGATTGTGGCCTCAAACGATTTTTAAAACCATGATTGTACATAATATGTTTAATTATGTGCCTTTTCATGTTGGGTCATCGACTATTTATACCCGAAGGTTTGAAGTCTCTCATTAAACTCTAATGATGATATTATTTCAATCCCATTAAATAGTCATTTGTACGTTATCATGTATACAATGCTCACTTAATAGAATATTAATTACTATTATATTGTATCATAAATTAGAAATTACTAACAATCTCTTAACCGGTTATTATTATAAACATGAAAGTATATTTACATATTCTTTAGGAGTGGTGGTATTCATTTTCAGTTTAATTGTTTTAGAAGAATCATATGGATAGATATCAAACAATCATATGGATAGATATCAAACCAACACGACCTTAATCATATATATAAAAGATGAATAAACCACGATAATCACCATATCTACACACTTAGTGACACAGATTACAGTGGATGAACAAATGGCGTACAATGGAACCTTACACATGTCCATTTTAATTGGTTCAACCAATAGTCGTTAGTGAATCGGTTTATGTAGATATACTACCACCAAATGGACCTAAATGTTAAATAAAGTACACACATGAGAAAACGTGAAAAGTGGCATAACATGAAATGTGATTAGAATTTCACAACTTGTCAAGGTTTCACATACAACAATCTTCCCTAAAAGGTTAATAATGATCATCTCAAATGAGCTTCAAACCAATCAAAGATTTGCTCAGACTTCAAGCTAGTCATTTCATGATATGCAAATGCAAGATTCAATTCTTCCTGAATGTAATTCACCAAAGGCTCATTAGGCAAACGGATCTTGCTCTTACTCATGGCTTCTTTCCAAGGTATTACTCGGCCATCATTTATCAAGTAACCATCTTTATTAACAAATCCCTTCTCCTTAAACAGATCAAACAGCTCTACAGAAATCTTTAAGTCTAGCCCAGGGACTCTATCAGCAAGAAAAGATGATGTTAATGGCAACTCCATACACTCAATTTCAGCAACATCTACCCCTTCCCTCCTTAAAACTTCAAGATTAACTTCAATCATCTTCTTCCTAGCATTATCTTTAGGCATGTGGACAAAAATGGTAGGTGGGTAGTGGTTTGTAATATCAATTCGATCATATACCCCTTCTGCAATCATAAGTGCAATACTACTAAACTTCATCTTGGTTGCTAGCATTGAAACAAAATAGCCACCTGATGATGCCCCTAAAGCTACAAGAGGCAAGTTTTCAAGATTTTGTTTTTCAACCCACCATTTGATGATTCTTTTAACAACTAATGGTTCCTTCATTAATGACCAGCATTTGCCTTTACTTGAAACTGTAAGAACAGCAAACTTTCGAGCAAGAGCTTCAAGAACAATAAGCCTTTCCTCTGGCAAACCAACACAATGATTACAGTTTGGAGATTTATCCCAAAAATTAGAAGCCCTACCGTTACACCCATGAGCCAAAAACAGAACCGATTTTGGGGAATTGGGTATTTTCCAAATCACTTCGGTATTATTCAAGAATTCTACAGTTGGATCAAATTGAACCCTGGATCCATCTAAATTACTCCTTTTTTGATTTGTTACGGCCGATTGAGAAGTGGGTTTCTTTTTATCGATTCCGAGAATAGCTATTACGAACATTAGAGCCATAACAGTAATCAATAAGGGCAACTGAATGCTCCGGAATTTAGTCAATCGCTTTTGCCATCTGTTTCCACCCCTATTATACATACCTGTAATTAAATGGTGATATCAATAAGCGAAACTAAAACCCTCACACATGTAGACTAGTTGTTGTTAGATTTGGATTAACGACTGTATCAGTTTAATACTGTTATATGTGTATTTATATCGAAGCATATACGTACCTGTATGTATTCAAGAAATGTGATTTTCAGTGATGGAATGGATGGGAGAGTCGGGGGAACTGCCAAAGGCCGTGGATCAGCGTTGTTGGGCGTCAGTGCGACAGTGGTTTCAATTCCGCTCCCATTTGTGAAGCATGGAAGGCCGTAAACTCCCAGAAAATGGCCAAACAAAACAAATCGAGGAGTTTCAAGTCGGGATTTACAATCGGCGCCATCGTCATTAGGGGAAAAAAAAGGAAAAAGCTATAAATGGTACAACTGAAAATTCCTGTTTATCAGATCTAAACAAAAGAAGAAACAGTAAATGACATATTTAGTCCCTGATTTTAAAATCGAAATCATATTTTTGTCCAAATTTGAAATTATCCAAATGTTGTTATAATTTATTCCGATTCAGACATCAAATTATAGTGTCTTTTTGTTTTCTAATAAAGTATTGTTGTTATAATTATTTCGGAATCACACATCATACTTTGACAACTCTACCTATTATAACATTGTACTTTCATTTTTATATTTATTATTTAATGAGAAATTAAATATCCTTCTACTTTTTGATCCTACCAATCCTCCTACCCATTTAAATGATAACATATGTCATACTAGTATCCTAAAATATAATTAAATCTCATTAAATTAACATTAAATGTTACACATGTCACCATTTCACTAAGTAGGAAGATATGTAGAAACAAAAAATAAAAGTATATTTAATTTCTCTTATTTAATATTATTGTAATCAAATGTACTTGTAAAATTTTACTTTGAAAAATTTGCCCAATTATCATTGAACAATTGTTTCACATAACTCGATTAAAACAAAATGATAAACAAATAAATGAAAATACATTTTTATTACTTTCATTTAACCATTTTGAAAAGAGAACAATTCAGGCATGAGGCATGATTCTTTTATATAACACGAACATTACGAGCATACATCATATAAAAAGCTACAACCATATAACATAAATCAAAACATTCATACAAAACAACCTAAAGTTTGTTCAAAATCAAATGAACACCAAATTGCGGTTGAAGAGTGCCCAAAAGATGTGGGGCGTGTGAGTATGATGGAGAGATCTCAAAACAGAAGTGTTGTAGAATCATAGCAAGCGCCATTTTTGCTTCCAAAATAGCAAAATTTTGTCCAATACATATACGTGGACCTCCTCCAAATGGGAGATAACATGTTTGTCCCTTTGTCACCTTTGATACCCCTTCAGAAAATCTCTCAGGATTGAATTCCTTCACATCATCACCCCATATTTCATGATCATAGTGTAAAAGCAATACATTTATATGAAGAAGAGTTCCAGCTGGCAACATTATGTCTCCTAATTTGGTTTCTTTATGTATTATACGTCCTAAGAAGGACACGGATGGATATAGCCTTAAAACTTCATTGAAAATCATGTTAACCTGTTACACTCAACAATTAGTATATAAACTAACAATGTTAGATATAATTAAGAAAGGAAATAGTGAAATCCATACCACTTTTAGATGACTTAACCCCTCAAAATCCGGTTTTTTGTCCCTAAAAAGATGTAAAACTTCATCTCTAGCACGAGTTTGCCAATTCGTGTGTTGACCCAATAAAACCATAGTCCAAATCAGTAAATTTCTTGTGGTTTCTTGTCCAGCAACATAAAAGAGCTTGCATTCCTCGATAATTTCTTCGATACTTAGCCTGGAGTTTTTATTTCCATCTTGTTTAATTTCTTCATAATTGGATCTCAAAAGAATTCCCAAAAGGTCATCGTTACTATTTTCTCCTGCTTTCATTGCAACAAGTCGTTTATTAACAATACCCTTTATCGAATCTTTGACTTTTTGGTCAATCTCTTTTATCCTTTTGTTGCGTTTTGTTGGCAAAAACCTATAAGATGGTATCCAATAACAGAAAAAGTAATAAATTTATTTCTAGAGCATGATTAGACTCATTGTTTGAGAACATTCAAGCTCACCTTGATCCTGGAAAGATATCAGACTGTATAGACTTTACAATCAACACTAGCATTTCGTGTAGAAGTTCAAATATTTTTCTTCCTTCTTCAAAACTACTACCAAAAGCTGTACGTGAAATTACATCATTGGACATTGTTTCGATATAAGGGCAGACATCAACTTCGCATGAGCTTTCTTTTATAAGCAAGTCTTTCCATTTGTTTATCATTTCATCGCAACTCGTATAGAAGGCAGGTATCATTTGCTACAAAAGAAAAGAGATAATTTTTTTTAAAGTGTAAGATAGTTTTAGAATGGTAATTAGAGGAGACAAGACAAAAGGCATGAACCTTGAGCTTCTCGATGTTGAATGCAGGATTGATAATTTTTCTGTGTTTGACCCATTGATCACCTTCAACATCTACTAGCCCTTTCATTAGCTTCCTAAATAATGGATTTCCTCTCGACTTCTGAAATTTATAATAATCAGCTAATATCTCTTTTATCATGGCGGGTTCTGTCACTTGCACCGTAGGTCTGGGTCCCATCCATGTAAAACAAATCTTACCTACAAAAAATGCGAATAATAATGTACTTCGTATATTTGTTTACTATATATATATATATATATATATATATATATATATATATATATATATATATATATATATATATATATATATATACCTACATTTATATTCTATGTTGACCAAGACCTACTATAGCATGTTATAATAGTCACAATAGAATAAAAATGTCAAGATTGAGTTGTTTTAATGAAATTATTTGTATTAAACTTTGACATTTAATATTCCACTAAATCCAGTAAACTTTAAAAATCTTTTTAATTGTGACCACTTTAACTTGTTCAAAGGGTTAGATATAGAAACATTTGTGGTGGCTTTCATTTATAGCGTAAACTGCACAACGTCTAACCCAATTGTTTGGATGCTTTGGGAGGTTTTCATTTATAATTTTGATCCATTAGACAGCAAAAATATGCAGTATTTTAATATCATAGATCTAATAAGAAAAATAAAAAATAAAAAAATATATAATATTCTTACATAACAATAATAAAAGGGAGACACCCTTTGGACACCCAAATTCAAAAGTCAAACATTTTCTAACATTAAAATTTGTACACTATATAGTTTTTGTAGTAAAGGTTTTGATAATCTTTTGATGATTATCCGGTTATTGGATTATCATGTTTTATTTGGTCTTTATCTTTGTTTTCCTTTTTATCAGCATTGGTAGTTAGCCTTTTGAATTATACTATTTATTTGTCGTCGTTTGTAACCTGTTAACATATGAATGAATGAAAGAAACTGATTGATGACAATTCATAGTTTTATTATGGTATCAGAGCAGTTTGGTTTCTAGGGCCGATAATAAATCTCCAGCAAGCATGGCAGGAGATATACTAGAAGGATCTGGCAAGAAAGACAATGAGGCAATTGATACTACTTCACCATTCTATATTCATACATCGGATTACCCCAAACAAGTTCAAGTAAACGACTTGTTGAGTGACAACAATTACAACGAATGGAAGCAAGAGATGACAAATTTTCTCTTGGCAAAAAACAAGATGAGATTTATAGATGGAACATTGAAGAAGCATGAATCAACATCATCCACGTATACGGCATGGATTCGAGCCGATGCTATGATAAAAGGGTGGTTAACCACAACAATGGAGAGGGAAATAAGAACAAGTGTTCGATATGCGAACACCTCCTCAGAGATCTTTGGTCAGATCTTGAAGAGCAATTTGAAAAGGAGGGTGCACCTCATGCATACGAGTTGAAACAAGCACTCCATGTAACGAGACAAGAAGTGAGTTCTGTGTCAAATTACTACACTAAGCTGAGGTCAATTTGGGACGAATTACAGATGGTGCTTCCCATGCCACGATGCATCTGTGAAGGTTGTAGTTGTGGAGTTGGAAAGAAATTGAATGAGTTGAGAGAAAAGGAAAGAACTTGATGGGTTTGGACGATGATTTTGCTTTCATCAGAACTCAAGTACCTGCTATGAAGCCGACACCATCCATTGGAACGGTATACCACTTGTTAGCAGAAGACGAGCAGCAAAGAGCAATCACAAGGGGAGTAAAACGGCTTGGGACTGAAGCATCAGCTTTCCACGTTAACTACAATTCACAGAGAGGGCAGCGACAGACATTGTCGAAACAATCTGCTCAATCCGTGAACAAAGTGATGCAGAAATCCTCAAAAACAGATGGCGAGAAGAAGATTCGGTGTTCTCACTGCCAACGAGATGGACACACCAAGGATGGTTGTTTCAGACTTATTGGGTATCCTGAATGGTGGCCTGGTAAGAATGATAAACCCAAGGCAGCTTGTGTAGAGCTGGGCCCAAGTCCGATCCCCGGACTTTCAGACGAGCAGTACCGACTCTTTGTTGAACATTTCAAGGAAGGAACGAATGTAACAAAACAATCAATGGCAAACATGGCAGGTAGAAATGATTTTTTGACTAATAAAACCCAAAACCCTAAAGACCCACCTGTTGTTATTCCTAATGGAGACAAGGTTCAGGTCATAGGGGGAGGGTGAACACACTTTGCCAGGAGGTTTAAAAATAAAAGGAGTTTTGTTTGTACCGAGTTTTAATTACAATCTTCTTTCTGTTGGTAGACTCGCAGATGATCTTAATTGTGTTGTTACATTTTTTCCCGGTTTTTTTGTGATGCAGGAGTTGGGGACGAAGCACTTGATTAGAGCGGGTAGTCGCAATGGAGGATTGTATCGGATGGGGGTATGAAGATGAAGACAAATGAAGCTTTAATGTCAACTTTTGAGGTTTGGCACAAAAGACTTGGGCACCCATCAATCAAGAAGATCTCGAGTTTAGATTTTGTTAGTGTTTCGAATAAAGAGCAAATTAATAAATGTGATGCTTGTCTTAAAGCAAAACATACTAGACTTCCATTTCCTATTAGTGAAATAAAAAACTTCTTGTTTTGATATGATACATTGTGATGTGTGGGGGAGGTATAGGATTCCTTCTCTTAACAATGCGTCTTATTTTTTTACAATTGTAGACGATTTTAGTAGAGCTGTTTGGACTTTTTTGATAAAACATTAACATGAAGCTAGTACATGTCTCATAGACTTTCATAAGATGGTTCAGACTCAATTTGGAAAACGAATCAAGAGAATAAGATCTGACAACGGGGGAGAGTTTGTGTCTAATAAAATGCGTGATTTCTATGCGCAAGAAGGGATCGAGACATCTTGTCCACATACACCACAGCAGAATGGTGTGGTTGAACGTAAGCATAGGCACTTGTTAGAAACTGCATGTGCTTTTCTCTTTCAAGCAAACTTACCAAAGTCTTTTTGGGGTGAGTGTGTTTTGACAGCTACATATGTGATAAACCGAATGCCAAGTAAAGTTTTGCGAGGTATCACTCCATATGAGATACTCTTTGGCCACAAACCTACTTATGATCATATGTGGGTGTTTGGGTGTTTAGCTTATTATCAAAGTACAGAGACGAAGGGGGACAAGTTTGAGGCTAGGGGCAGACCAGGTTTGTTTGTTGGGTATCCTCAAGGTACAAAAGGATATCGAATATATGATTTAGAGAATAGAAAAATAATTATTTCTAGGGATGTTCGCTTCCTAGAAGATCAGTTTCCAATGGAGTCAAGTTTATTAAATGGCAGTGTGCAACAGGAAGAACTTTTTGAATTAGACAGCGATCCAAGTGAAACTTATGTTGTCTCATATGATGAAGCAGTAGATTCCCATGGAAGTAATGTCATTGTTGATTAAGAGGTGACACCTACTGTTAATGATGATGGTGATGGTGCATCTCCGATATCCAGCAGCCCCAACAGTGAAAGTAATTCACCTACGAATGCAGAATCTGAAGATGTTAATACTTTGAGGGTCACATGAGCTCGAACACATCCCCTTCGGTTTAGTGATTACGAGATTGAATTGCCCCCATCGATCAATCATCCACTGCCCGCTACCAATTGACATGCTTCTACGGTACATCCCCTCTCCTCTTATGTTTCTTATAAGAATTTTTCCAAGTCTCATAAAGCGTTTTTAGCAGCCATAGTCACACACTATGAGCCAAAATGTTTTAAGCATGCAGCTAAGGATGAAAGGTGGTGAGATGCAATGATTAAAGAAATAAGTGTTTTGGAAGCAAATAAGACTTGGATACTTGTCGAGCTACCACCAGGTAAACATGCCATTGACTCTAAATGGGTATACAAGAGTAAGTTCAAACCAAACAGGGAGATAGAACGCTACAAGGCAAGGCTTGTCGTGAAAGGATGCACGCAACTAGAAGGAGTGGACTGCCATGACACTTTCGCCCCGGTTGCAAAACTTGTCACTGTTAGAATTTTATTAACCATGGCGGTAAAAAATAAGTGGATCATACATCAGTTCAACGTAAATAATGTGTTCTTACATGGTGATCTTGAAGAAGATGTGTACATGAAGATTCCTCAAGGTTTTGGCAAAGAAGGTGACATGAGGGTTTGCAAGTTGAAGAAGTCTTTGTATGGCTTGAAGCAGGCTAGTCAAAACTGGTATCACAAGTTCACCTCCGCATTACGAGAACTTGATTTCCATCAATCACATGCGGATCACTCTTTGTTTATTCATCGACATAAAGGAGTGTTTGTGGTAGCACTGATATATGTTGATGATGTAATTATTGTAGGTAATAATCCTGCGAAGATTGAGAGTACTAAGTCGAGTCTTCATGCTCAGTTCAGTATCAAAGATCTAGGTAGTCTCACGTATTTCTTGGGAATTGAAGTGTCACGCATACAAGAAGGTCTAGTACTTAGTCAACGGAAGTATACTATTGACATTCTAGATGATATTGGTATGTTAGGGTGCCGTCCAAGCAAGTTCCCAATGGAACAAAATCTCAAACTAAACAAAGGTGAAAAGGAAGAGAAAGTTGATGCTAATTTGTATCGGCGATTGGTTGGAAGGCTACTATATTTTCAAGCAACACGGCCAAATATTACTTATTCAGTTAATGTTTTAAGCCAATTTGTATTTGATCCTCGTCAAAGTCATCGGAACGCAGCCTTGAGGGTTTTACGTTATCTTAAAACTACTTTAGGACAAGGTATTCTTCTTCCCAAGGATGGATGACCAGAATTACTTGCTTACAGTGATTCTGACTGGTTAGGTTGTCCCTTCTCTAGGCGTTCAAGAACTGGTTATTTGCTCATGATGGGTGGTGCACCAGTGTCATGGAAATCTCGCAAGCAATCGGTAGTCTCTCGATCTTCTGCAGAAGCAGAGTATCGTGCCATGGCAACTACAGTCAGTGAGATATTATGGGTTCGATGGTTACTTTCTGAACTTGGATTTTGCATTGACAAGCCCACTCCTCTCTTGTGTGATAATGAGTTTGCTCGTCATATTGCTCATAATCCGGTCTTTCATGAACGAACCAAACACGTTGAAATGGATTGTTTTTTTGTTCGAGAGTGAGTAGAGTCTAAAGAAATAATTCATGTTTGTGTTGCTACTCAAGCTCAGCTGGCGGATCTGCTTACCAAGCCTCTTGGTTCTAACAGGTTACAGTCACTACTCGTCAAGTTGAACATTCAAAATCTCCATGTGTCAACTTGAGGTGGAATAAAGGTTTTGATAATCTTTTGATGATTATCCGGTTATTGGATTATCATGTTTTATTTGGTCTTTATCTTTGTTTTCCTTTTTATCAGCATTGGTAGTTAGCCTTTTGAATTATACTATTTATTTGTGGTCGTTTGTAACTTGTTGGTAGTTAGCCTTTATCAGCATTGGTAGTTAGCCTTTTTGAATTATACTATATGAATGAATGAAAGAAACTGATTGATGACAATTCATAGTTTTATTATGTAGCTTTTAGCATAAGGAACTATGCTTCATAAAACATATTTATTGGGAACTATTCATAACACTCCTCTCGTATTAATATAATTTTTAGTAGTTTTTAACATCAATAACATTGGAAACATTTTTTTATAAAATCTAAAAATAATCTAATTATATTGAAACTTGATCGTCTACCAAAAGGCTTCTAACCCAGCAGTATCAGGTGTTGCCCTTCCTTCTTGAGGTTGAGGGTTCAAGTCTCGTTGGAGAAATAGGTGAATTTAGGAGTAATTTAGGATTATATTGTATTTGTCATTCAAAAAAAAGAAAAAAGAAAAACTTGAACGTCTTAATCCACATATATTAATACAATCACGAACCAATCAAAGACTGCTATTCTTTTATATAAAATCCTAATATAGATTAATAGTTATCAAACCATACATTCAGGTAAAATCTTAAATCTAAGTCTTATATCAACATTTTACAGCAAACACGTTACATTTCTGCCATCACCACCGTCGGTGACCAACGTCGGCAAGTAACTGCCACCGCCAGTCCACCAGTCCACCATCGGTACGTCCTTCGGAAACCACCGACGACCTACCTCCGCATGCACGGTATCTCCGATGACAATGACAAATCAAGAGAGAAAAACCTACTACCGCCCATTAAAAATCGCTACGAGAGAGAGAGAGAGAGAGAGATGCCTCATATATGTCTTTAAATGGTCTGACGGCAATGGTTCAACGACGGTATTCCGATGGCGGTGGTCTGATGAGGCTACTCCTATGAGCAGACGATGATGACAGATCGAGAGTGAGAAGCTCTAAAAGAATAGCTTTTGTCATATGAGCGACCTTTCGATGAGTGGTCCAACGACGGTGATCGGACCAACGACATTTCGATGAATGCGGCCAATGAAGATCGAGTGTCGGAAAGAGTTTTGATATGTGTTCTGGGGAGGCTAACGTCTTGTTCTCAAGTTTTTTTAATTAAAGGAAGGGTCTAGTTTATGAAAAGTAATTGCAAAACAGTTTAATCAAACACCTCTTTGATTAATTGGAAAAATAACTCAAAAACCAATATTGGATACAATCTTTTCTACGATCCTATACTCGATCTAGACATGTATTTATAGGTTCTAATTACCAACCTGAATTAGAATACAATTAGGAAACTATGATCAACTTGCCATAATCCCAAGTTTACTTGGTTTCCAAGTCCTACTCGACTTAGGATCCTAACAATCACCTCTGAATCTCTAAGTTCTTTTAGAGAATTCTTCAACCTCGATCTGTATTTAGAACATGGACTTGTTGTTATCGTTATGTTCCGAAAAATCACCTTCTTGTAATTTTTGGAGTCGTTCTGAACATTCAAAGGCAAAGTGACCCGGTTTGTCACACCGAAAACAAATCATCTTAGATCGATCTTTTTCCCTATTTTTCCGATTTTTGTCACAACAATTACATTTTTTGCAATTGTTAGAATTGGGTTGAATTAAGTCAGAATAAGACTTGTGGTGATTGGACCGATTACCACTTTGAGAAACCCTATTATTCCCTTTGGGCCCGCTTGATCCGCCTGACCCAGATAACAACCCACCGGATCCATGATTACCGGTCGACGCCCCTTTTCCCTTTGTCAATCTCTCCTTCGCTCCACCAGTCAAGCTATCGCCACCACCTGAACCAATGCCACCACTGCTCGATGACCACAAAACCTTTAGTTCTTCTCCTCCATCATCACCCTCTTCTCTAATCATTTCTTCATAAGCTTTAAGCCTTCCCACAACATCTTCAAATCCAACTGATTTGAGATCCAAGACTTCTTCCAAAGAAGCAACTATGTGGATGAACTTCGCTCACGATAATGAATTGAGAAACTTCTTCACAAGCTTCGTCTCATCAATTACTTCCCTTAAGGCTGCCGATTTTGAGGCTAATCCGGACAATCTCCCCGCAAAATCGTCAATCGATTCCGAGTCAGACATCTTTAATCGGTCGAATTCTGTCATCAAGCTTTGTAACCTAGCCTCCTTCATGCGGTCAGCACCCACTTGTCTGGCTTTGATTGCATCCCACAACACCTTTGAGGACTCAACATCTCCGATTTGCATAATCAAAGTCTCCGGGATCGCCTGATACAATAGCCCCATCACCAGGTAATCTTTCTCTTCGTTCTTCTTTGTTCCTGGATCGATTACAATCCATGCTTTGTGAATTCTTAGAACAACCTTCATCCTCCTAGCCCAAACTGTGTAATTTGTAGCTGTCAACATCGGACAATGAACGGAGGTTGCTCCAATTTCCTTTGATGGTGTTGAATTTGAGGACTCACCGACATGGTGATTACTCAAAAGAACTCAAAATCGATGAATCTATAGTTCACGCTTTTACTGCTCACGGTGTGAGCTCTGTTGACGACTTGAACACGATCAAACAAATGATTAAGTATAAAGATGATTAAGAATCAATTGCAAATCAATCATGAATTCAATTGATAACAATTTGATCGGCGCTTTCAATTGACCGGAAGACATCGTCTGATTGTGATTTTGATGAACAAAAGCATAGATGACTGATCCTTATCAGTCGACGTCGTGATTTAATCAAGGCGTGAACGTATTCAGTCCTTTTTGTCAACAACAGCCTTTGTCGACAACAACCTTTTGAATGTTTGTTCTATTGATTACCACTTTAATCGATTACCTGGAAGCATGAATGCAAATACGATCAAACAGTGATTGATCGATTAAGAAATCAGTAACTTGAATTCACTTCAATCGATTCTCAATTGATCGATTTGAACTACCAATTGAAATCAGATACGATGATGGACAGAAACCAAAAAAAATTCAAATCAGAATCGATAGATTGGAAACTGGAACTGATCGACAGTGATTGATCAAATCAACAAAGGATTTATGTCGACCCCTTCCTTCCTTGTTTCTATGGCAAGATTTCTTTCTAATGTGCTCTGATACCAATTCTAGTTTATGAAAAGTAATTGCAAAACAGTTTAATCAAACACCTCCTTGATTAATTGGAAAAATAACTCAAAAATCAATATTGGATACAATCTTTTCTACGATCCTATACTCGATCTAGACATGTATTTATAGGTTCTAATTACCAACTTGAATTAGAATACAATTAGGAAACTATGACCAACTTGCTATAATCCCAAGTTTACTTGGTTTTCAAGTCCTACTAGACTTAGGATTCCAACAAAGGGAATGGAAAGAGAGGGAAGAGATGGTAGGAGTGAAAAAGGAAGAGCAATATAAATAATGAAGTATATATGAGGGAAATGGAATGGAGGAATTTGAGCCGTTTTTTTTTTTTTTTTTTTGCCTTCCCATCCAAACCCTCCCAAAAATGGGCATGTGAAAAAGACTATTTTGCTTTCCTTTCTTTTACATCTCTTAAAACAGCTCAAAAACACATTTCCCTTGTGATTTACTTTCATTTCCTTCCATTCCACTCGAGAAGAGGGTGTAATAGAGGATTAGGGTTTAAAAGTATTTAATAGAAGGGTGGGTTGAGCTTAAAAATGGTCTAACATATTTGTTTTGTAAAATGAGCTAACATATTTATTTTTTAAAACGGCTAACATATTTGTTTTATAAAAAAATGGTTAACTATATAAAAACATATTTTGTTTAAGTAAATTTTTTTATAAAATATATCTGTTTTTATATATAATTTTAGTTTTTATAACAATTTATAGACAACCGAAGCCTTGTAATCGTGAAACACCTTTTACAACTATAGAAGATTATTGAAGAATATTATTTTTGTATCATATTTTTGTGTTTATGTATTTATTTATATTTAATTATTAGACAATATAAAAGTATATGTATTGCTTAATATTTATAAATTAAAAGTAATTATTTAAAGAAAAATATATGTATTACTTTTTAGTTTTTTTTATAAAATATATCTATTTTGACAACTATTGAATATTATTGAAGTAACTATAAACATTTATAATTATTTATGGTAATTATAAATTTACGTTAATTTTTTATAAAATATATTTATTTTTATCTATTTTGTATATATAATTTTAGTTTCTATAACCATTTACAGACAACTGAAGCCTTGTATTGTGAAACGCCTTTTACAACTATAGAAGATTATTGAAGAATATTATTTTTGTCTCATATGTTTGTGTTTATGTATTTATTTATATTTAATTATTAAAAATATAAAAAATATAAGTAGTACTTAATATTTATAAATTAAAAGTAATTATTTATAGAAAAATATATGTATTACTTAACATTTATAAATTAAACATAAATAAATAATCATTTAAAAAACCAAAAATATCAAATAATTACTCCCCCCATCCCAGTATTATTGTCCACAGACAAAAAACATAGAGATTAAGAAAAGCATTAATTACCACTAATTTTATTTAATAAAATGACAGTTTTGTCCTTACTTTGCATTTAATGTTACAAGAAATGCTTAGTTGGTAGAGTAATAATGAGGGGTATTTTGGTAAAAATGTTGTACTTATTTTTAGAAGTGGACTATTATTTTGGGACAAACCAAAAAGAAAAGATGGACTATAATTTTAGGATTGAGGAAGTATTATATAATCATTATTTAAAAGTAACTAGAAATCATCATACAATTATTGCTATGTTTTTCAAATAAGAAGTAATGATTGTGTTGTCTAATTAGCAAAATAATGTGTCTTTTTAGCCAACCCTATGACCAGTTGGAGTGGCGTCAAATCGCACACTATGGTGGGTGTCATGTCATTTGAAGTGGTGCGGTGAACACGACACCGCCCAATTGTGTAGTGAGTAGACATGACAATGGAGCGGGTTTGGAGCGAATCGACCTTAATACAAACCCTTTCAACAAATTTCAAAATTTGATCCAAACCCGCTCCATATTCTGTAGGGTTTTGAATAACCAAATGCATACCCTTATTCAGTGAATCAACGGATATCCAAACCCAAACCATAACTTATATGCTTTTTGAATAATCAAACACGTTTTCTTTAATTCTTAAATAAAAAATATATATTATGGCTTAATACTTAAAATAACAATTTTTAAATAAAACAAAAGTTGATTTAGAAAAGGACATTACATACTTGAGGAATTTCGATTGGAATTAAAAATCACTATTGCAACAACTTTCGATTGTTTTATGGCGGTCTATTGTAGTGATAGCGAATAGTAAATGCAAACTTTCTTCTTGTTGCTAAATGTTTTACTGATTTATATATGGAATTGGCAATTTCTTGATGAATATAAATTGAATGACATCATGATACTTGGTATCTAGAAGTCTAGAAATTTATACGAGACGGGTTATAAATGGAGTGATTCGGTGATGATCCGTACCCGATCCTTTTAATAAAAAGGTCAGTGGGTATGGGTCGTTCATGGGTAAACGAATCAAAAACTACGCTCAAAACCAATATTATTCTTACGGGTTTGGATCGGATCATGGTGAAAACCTACTCTTGCCAAAGAGCAGGTCTAGCGGTAAGGCCACCGCATGGTATGCTCCCACCAAGCTTCTTCTCTTTCCTCTTTCCTTTTATATGCTTCATGATCTTATATAGTACAACGTCCGGTGTGTGGTAAGTTATGGTAAGTCCATTTTCTATCAATTTTGTGAGATGAAGGGAAAATGATGTGGCACTGACATGGCAGGCCAAAAATATATATCACACCCACTGATCTAATAAAAACAGAAAATTAAATATTATTTTACATATTTTCTTTCTATCTATCTTCCTACCCATGTTAACAATGACAAATAAAGTAAAATATTATTAATTGTGACACATTTTTAATTTCTCATAAAAATAAGAAACAAGATAAAATATAGGTTTTCTTAATCCTCGATAGAACGTGGGTTTTAATAGGCTCCACTATTTATTAATTTACCTTTAAACTACCTACCCACCCATAAATAATAAAATCAATGTCCCATTCTTCGATACGTAAATAAAGGATAATAACGTAAAATAACTAAAAATAATATAGGATCGGTGATTTTGATAAAATAAACCACCGTTTGCCAAAAAGTAGTCTAATATGACTGCTAGATTGTCTTTCCCACTAACAATGACTACAACTGATATCTTCGAAAATGGATCGACAATCCCACTAACAGTATAACACTACTTGAAAACATGATCCAATAGAATCAGAAATCAAAATCGAAAGATTTAATAATATGTATGTCTCTGTGTGTATGAGAGAGAGAGAGAGAGAGAGAGGAGGCTTGGGTGCTTACCATAATCAGCAACTGATTTATGAACAAAGGGCAAAACCCGAGGCGCGATATCATCTTTGAGATGGATGGGTTTAGATTTGGCTTCGCGTGTCATTTGTGCTATCTCTTTCGAGTCTCCGAACATAAATCTGTAGGAGTTGCCTTTCAGGCCTTGAGCTCTTAGAAATTTCTCGATCTTCTTTGGTTTGAACCACAACGAATCCAAAATTCTCCATGTGAGTAAGATCACTATCACTGTCATTAGCACGCTGACAATATTAGTATAAGACGCTGCACTTAACTCCATCTTTTGGGTTGGGAGTTGCCCCGAGAATCTTGTGGCGATTGTGATGAGAAAGCGAACGTTTATTGATGAGAAAAATTTTCAATTTACCCCCTTCTTGTTGGAGTAATCACAGTAATGGTTCTTAGACTTTTTATTGTAGTATAAAGTTGTTATTTAATGACTAAATTTCATAATTGACCATATGGTTTTCGAAAAGAGGAAAATGACGATAATAGCTATTTTTAAAACTTTTACTAGGGATGAGCGAAAGTATCAAGATAACCGGAACCGAACCAGAGTTACTCTATTACTTCGGTTTTCAATACCTAACAAAACCCGATTAAAATACCAGAATCATATCGGAATTAGAAAATTCCTAATCTATAAAATATTTGTGTAAAATTTTCAAATATTTTGAAAAGATTATCCTAAATTGGAAGAGTCCTTCCACTCAAAATAGTCACATTTCTTGTACTTTGTTTGATAACCAAGTAGACATCAAGAAATTAGGGTTTTAACAAGCAAAAATTACCAAAATTTCTTGCATAATCTATACAATCACAATAAATGGGAGAGGGATCAGACGCTCACCAATGAATTTCAATAGTTCCAAAATCAAAAACCGAGGTTATCCTAACTCCATGACGTTCTTTCCATTGCTAGATTCTCATAGTAGCACCTCTTAGTGTTTGGGGAGGTCGTTACAACTCTTCGACCAAAGTAACAAGATGAGGAAGATGAAAAGTAACAAGATGAAGAAGATGAAAACTGGTAAGTAGCTTCAACCTCATAACCCGTATAATATGGGGTCGATCCCCAGTATAATAGGTAAAAGTTGACTTTTAAGGATCTATTTGACCAAAATCAATAGTTGAATGTGGTGTAGTTATATTCAGTGTTGCAAAACTTGCCGAGTTGGCCGATTACTCCTCCGAGTACTCGCTACTCCCCCCTTGCCGAGGCGAGTTACATAATCTCGAGTACTCCCCGATCGGCCCTTGCGAACTAAGTAGTGTTGTGAAATTTGGTCAACTCGATGATTAATATGTATAATATACTTAATGATTTATTATTTAACTCACACACATGTGATTGTTACTACATATATATCTTAAATTTTCAGTAATTATTCACAAAGTGAGACCATTATGTGTTTTTTATTTTTTGTGTATTCACATTTATCCAATTTTGTTATATATTTCAATCGACTTATGATTTTATCTTTTGATTTTGACATATATAATTTCCCTAAAAATATTTCTACACAAATTTCCAAATCCGAGTACTCACTACTCGGTAGTCGGCCGAACAGGTACCGAGTAACGAGTTCTACAACCTTGGTTATATTGTCCCTTTAATTTAAGAATTTATACAATATTTTAAAAACCATTTTTTTAGTTGAACCGATATGGCGATCGGTTTCCGGTTTAATCAGCTCGACTAGTGAGTCAACCCGGTTTCTAAAAGATGAATAAACACACATTAAAAATTTTCATAAAATTTACCATGTGTGTTCATTCAATTTAAGATAAAGTTAATAGACGTGAAATCACCACCAAAGTTTGTTATACAAAATGTTTTATTTCTATGTGTTTTTATTCAATTTAACTAATTCAACTGGTCCAATTTAGCCGGTGTTTACAAAAAACTTTGTTCCGGTCTAGAAATAGGTATAAAACCGGTGTTAGTTGAACCGTTGCCTTTGCCTTTTTCGATTCCTGGTCCAACCGTTTCAACGGACCGGTTTTTTAAACATTGGATTTAGAGCAGCATACTTTTAAACAAACCAAAACATGCGAGCCTAAAGTTTACGTAGAATCAAATGTGCACCAAATTGAGGTTGTAACGTGATGACAGAATGTGGAGCATGTGAGTACGATGGAGACAACTCAAAAGAGAAGCGTTGTAGAATCATAACAAGTGCAGTTTTTGCTTCCATCAAAGCAAAATTTTGTGCAATACATATACGTGGCCCTCCTCCAAACGGAATATATGAGGTTTGTCCCTTGGTTGCCTTTGACACGCCTTCAGAAAACCTCTCGGGCTTAAACTCTTTTGCATCCTCACCCCATATATCAAGGTCAGTATGTAAAAGCAATGTGTTCACTTGAATGTAGGTTCCTGCAGGTAAGGTCATATTCCCTAATTTCATTTCTTCATGTATCATCCGTCCTAATATCATTGCTGGTGGGTATAATCTAAGGACCTCATTGAATATCATGTTGATCTGCAAACACATAACATTTAAGGAATATATTATATCGAAAGCTATGACTAGTACTAGATAAACTTGTCGTTCTTTTGTGCAAACAAAAAGAATTCGTCAAACACCAATATTGAGAAAGATGCTTCAAGTGAATATGGTTTAGTAAAACTTACAGTTTTTAAGTTACTAAATCCATCAATATGTGGTTTCTTCTCCCCAAAAACGCTTAAAACTTCATTTCTCGCAAGTTCTTGCCATTTTGTGTGCTGACTCAGGAGAATCATAGTCCACACTAGCAGATCTGCTGTGGTCTCTTGTCCTGCAAAGTAAAAAAGTTTGCACTCTTCGATGATATCTTCTATGCTTATTCCAAAGTTGTGATTACCATGTCTTTTAATTTCTTCGTGATTGGAATCCAGAAGAATTCCTAACAGGTCATTATTTCCAATTTTTTGGGATTCCATGGTGGTTACTCTCTTGTCAATAATACTTCTTATTAAGACCTCCATTTCTTGAGAAGTTTCCTTTATCCTCTTGTTCGATTTTGTTGGAAAAAATCTACACAATTAATAATGTTTTTTCAATAACTATAGTGAATTTATGCGTGCATGACAAAACCAATTAATGATGGTACTATGACTGCCATGACATGATCATATAAAATTTTGATATGATTACTTATTAATTTACAAAATTTCACTTAATTAGTGGCAATTATATATACATACATGTAGTTCCTCAATATATTAGAAATAAAGGTAAGATATATATCTTTACAATATATTTTTAGCAACTAAAAGATGAACAAAGTTTTAAACTGTTATATGGAAATATCATCACCTTGATCCTGGAATATACATCGACTGAATAGCCTTTAAAACCAACTGAATCTGTTCTCGTTGAAGTTCAAATATCTTTCTTCCTTCCTCAAAGCTACTACCAAATGCTGTACGTGAAATTACATCACTAGCAAATGTTTTAAGATGAGGCCACACATCCACTTCACATGAGCTTTCTTTCATCAGCATTTCTTCCCATTTGTTGATCATCTCACTACAGCTAATGTAAAATGCTGGCACCATTTTCTACAAAGAAATATAAATCTATATAGTTTATTTCGTAGAATCATGAGTTGACTTTTATGGAGAAAGAAAAGGGAAGAACAGAAACCTTGAGCTTCTCAACATGGAATGCAGGATTGATGATTTTTCTATGTTTAACCCATTGATCGTTCTCAGTGCTGAATAATCCTTTCCCTAGCAACTTTATTAGCGAATGTCGTGGTCCCTTTTGCTTTTGAAATTTATTATAATTAGCTAATATCTCAGGTATCATAGAAGGTTCATTTACATGAACCAAAGGTTTGTTTCCCATCCATGTAAAACAAATTTTACCTGTACAAGTAACACCAAAATTGTTTTTTAAATATACGAATAATAGTACATGTGAACAAACAAAAATCAAATAATTTTAGTTAATACAAAATCTGTTAGCTTTCTAAGTCTGTTAGTTGATCGTAAGCAGATAGTTAGCAACAAGGGCATTTTAGTCATTTTCTTTGTACTGGTAGTTATGGTAGTTATAGCTAATTAGCTGGATGATTTGCTCATGTATATATTCTATTTAAGCTTAACTGAAGGAGAATATTTGAAATTCGTTCTTTGATTCTATCCATTACAACAAATTAAATCCTCTAGTTTTACTTTCTTGGTACCCATTGTCATACTATATAATGATGTAAGGGTATAAATAATGATAAAAAAAGATGTTAATAACCAACACAATATATATTGATCTTGTAACTTTTCATGCTCTACGACTAACTAGCCTTTGTGTTAAATCATAATTGGCTCCTTACAACTTAGAATTTCAGTTTCTAGAAAGTAATTTATGTGAAGTCTCATATCCAAAAAAAAGAGTAAACAAACTTGTGACATTGAATGGTTGTTGAAATTGTGATATTAATTTACTCGAAGATAGCAACCAAAGGAAGACTATCAGGTGAGGACATGAGAGCATGGTTGTTGAAATTGTGATATTGATTATAAGATCTTACGGTTTTTATATCCTACAAGGGCACATATCGATCACATTATGATCTATCTAAAGGAATATCTATACTTGGATCTTAAGATCCTAATGAATAGGATCTTAATTAAGATCTTGACACGATCTGATATCACCTCATTAGTTTTCTTATAAGTCCAGCCTCAAATATTTGTCTATTCAATTTGAAATCGAATATCACAAGTTGCAAAAGGTCTCATAGAGCATCACCACTTCATTAACTCATATCGAATTAGGCATCATATTCCCTTTCTAAACTTATGCCTTTATACATGATCACAATGATCTATTTTTCTAATTAAGATGTTTTCTTACTAATTTTTACGGGTTATAGTAGAAATAAAATTATGATTTGTACTTAAAAAGTTAAAGTTGATTTCATTATCGATGTCTCAATCAACATCAAATTAAAATGTATATTGCATACCAAAGACCAATTTAAATATGAGTTCAATGTGGATTATATTATATAAATATATTATCTATAGGAAATTATATTATATAAATAGATAATTATTTAAAGCATTTTTTTACATATTTTAGATAACTAGGTGCGAGACTCATGTATTACATGGGTTTGTTTAAAAAAAATTAAATATGAAATTTTAACAATTTGAAAAGTTTGAATTTATAAAAAAAAAATAAGAATTTTTTTGAATTATTAAAATTAATGAGCATATATAAACTATTTCTAATAACTACATTACATATATATTACCTTACATATTAAATGAGGAATTTTAATTTAATAAAATAAAAAATACAATAAAATGACAAGTAAAAAATAGAAAATTCAAAATTTCTAGAAAATATCATGTGTCCAAATAAAGGAAAAGAGGACATTTGGCAAAAAGTTCTTTATTTATTAGGGAGAAAGTTGTCACGAGCCCAAAGCTTGGTCATAGGTCTTAACGGGTCTTAAGGTGTAACTTGAGCCAATTTTTTTATCCGAGCCGATATTTTATAGATTCCGATAATGTGGATTTTTATAAATCCTATTTCGGATATATAAACGTTATATTTTTTAAAGATTCAAATTTATTCCGACCAAATGAATACTTGTAGAAATATTTAAAAAAAAAATCATATAAGGATTGTTGAAAAAAATCTAGGTTTTAATCGAATAAATATTTGGATTCTTTATAACCTTTTTTGTTTATGCAACTTTATAACTTGAAAAATAAATAATATTAAGTAACGTATTTGCATAAAACGCTGAAAAATAAAAATAAAATTATAAAATCATAAAGAAAATGTATTCATACAAATCATTAAAATTTAAATAAAAATAAACACAAAGATTATGTTAAATAATTAAATAAAAAAATAAAATAAAGTAATAATGACGTTATTACTTGATAAATGACCTTTGATTAAGATTGTTACTTCCAATGAAAAAACACAAAATTGTTTCTAAATAAAAAGATTACGTGGAATCAATATATATATATATATATATATATATATATATATATATATATATATATATATATATATATATATATATATATATATATATATATATGGTTAGGTTCATTTGAGACCACTTATATTTTGTGAGACCGTGAGACGCATTTGTTTATTTTTTTTTATTTTTTTTTAGTTAATTCATGTTCCGAAAATAATATTTAAAAAAAGAATTTTTTGATTTTTCCATTTATTTTGCATTTTAAAATTATTTTTAGAATATGTACAGTGTAATATTCTATTTAGAATATTTCACGTATTTTTCAAAAAAAATAGAATTTTTTTTTTATTTTTTTTAATTTTTTTTTTATTTTTTTTAGTTAATTCAAGTTCCGAAAATAATATTTAAAAAAAGAATTTTTAGATTTTTCTATTTATTTTGCATTTTAAAATTATTTTTTAGAATATGTCAGTGAAATATTCTATTTAGAATATTTCACGTATTTTTCAAAAAAAAAACGGATTTTTTTTTTATTTTTTTTATATTTTTTTAATATTTTTTTTAGTTAATTCAAGTTCCGAAAATAACATTTAAAAAAAGAATTTTTGGATTTTTCCATTTATTTTGCATTTTAAAATTATTTTTAGATTTGGTCTCACGGTCTCACAAAATTAGAATGGTCTCAAATGAACCTGAACCTATATATATATATATATATATATATATATATATATATATATATATATATATATATATATATATATATATATATATATATATATAAAACAAATATAAACTTTTTAATAAAATATGAAAATAAAAATGGTTAATTAACACACACTTATGCCAATGTATATAACAAATATAAATTTTTTAATTTTTTTAACAGCAAATCTAAACTATTTATAACCTAATACCTAATTATACTTATATCGACAACAAAACTTAAACGATCAAACTCAAAAAGAAATAGCACTCTATACCATTGGGCTTCTATACCATTGGGCTACTTATTGTTGTTTTACTTGTAATAATATTTACGATTTTTTTAATGATTGTCTAATTTTAATTGTTTTTTTTTTTCGAATTATTGGCCACTTGACAATGATATTAATAAATAATCTTTGTTGACTTCCAATGAAAACTGTATAATCATTTGTTTTTGAAATTTTTTATATTAAATAACCAAACAAGTAATGATAATATTATGTTTTAAGTTATTCTACGCTAATAGCATTCATGATAAACTTTTTGTTGGAGTTTTTAATAGAAAACCTTAAGATGAACCCCCACCCAACTAAAAAAAAAAAAAAAACTCATTTTAACTATATGGTAAAAGAGTTTTTCAATTTGTTTATTAAAGAGACCAATTAATTTTGTTTTAAATTTTATTTTCATTTGTATAAATTGTATTTTAACAATTGGTTGAAAACTATGAGATCCATCAAATGATGAAGAAGTTAATGAGAAGTGTTTGCAAATTAACAAGCACTTTGAAAAACATTTAGTTTGAGTTGTGAGATTAAAATTTGAGTAACTCTATCATAGAGTGTCTTATAATTAATGATAGTAATTGGTATAATAATTATAATAGGAGTTTTTAAATATTTTTTTCAACAAAAAATAATTTGTATGAGATTCATAAATAAATTTTGTGAAAAAACTTTTCTAATAGTAAAGGTAACTTAAGATTTTTTATTTTTGGAGTGGGGGCTTATGTTAGATAAGAAGTTTAATGAAAAAGCCTTTTTCTTATATATGGATGCTAGCAACATATGAAAAAAATACGTAACCAGTGGTCCTAATTACTCCGATGTAGCAACATATGAAAACAAATACGTAACGCCTTGGTGCATTTGATATGGGTGAAGGTGCATCGTTCTTGTTTCTTATTTTTTGACAATTTTAAAGTCCTTTTTAGAGAGTTCATTAACTAGTGAAACAGTTTAATGGTCCTCCTATTAAATATCTTACTTATTCTCTTATTTACTTGATCATGACAAAAGTCAAAATTAAAGATAGGATGAAAAATAAGAAGTAGTGGATTACGCATATCAATCATTAAATAGATAAAATATGAAATATGAGGATAAATTAATTATGACAAAATTTTATTTTTCTTTACTTGGAACTACATCCAAAACGATTATACTTTTGAGATTTATTACATTAATCGATTACCGGTAAACATATATAACAATACTTGCTTTGTCAGTTTGTCACTCAAATCCAATGTCATTACATTTTCCAAGAAACCTCATGTACGTCTACAAACAATAACCAGATTATAAATTATACTAATTTAAGAAAAAAAAACACTCACACAGTAACATAATATATAAGAAAGTAAACGTACGTACCATGAATAAGGACAGATTTATGGACAAAAGGTAAGACACGAGGAACTATATCATCGGATAGGGCAATAGGTTTACATGTTGCTTGAGTTGTCAACTGCACCATCTCCTTTAAATCTCCAAACAAGAACTTATATGAGCTACCCTTAAGACCTTGATCTCTTAAAAACTTTTCTATCTTCTTTGGTTTGAACCATACCCAATTTAAAAATCTCAATATATAAAACACCAACGTTACTACTACTCCCACAACACAGCACACTCCGGTAACCTCCATTTGGAAAACAGAGTTGGCGGCGTTTGGTCAACGAAGGTTGTTAAGGTGTTTTGGTGTTTGAGATGATAATGGAGAATGACGATACTTATAGATGGATATATATTCACTTGACTACCTTAGCGTTTGGGTGATTGTAGTTGTGGCGCCAATAGGTTTTGCTTGTTTTTCACTAATGCCCCAATCTTCACCACAACATAAAAGTTAAAAATTCTTATTACCAAAAGAAACTTTTTCTTTAATTTGAGCTTTTTCTCAAAAACTAAAAGTTAAAAGGGAAAATGACTTAAAAGCCCAACGAATTTTTCAAACCATTCAAAAAACTCCAATCATGTTTTCTTTGTTCAAAAAAACCCAACGAACTTAACATTTTGTCTAAAAAGTCCAACAAAGTTCTAAACCGTATAAAAAATCCCAATTTTGTTTTGTTTAAGTTCGTTGGGTTTTTTTTGAACAGTCAAAACATGATTGGATTTTTTTAAACGTTTTGGAAACTTCGTTGGCCTAACAAGTCATTTTTCCGATACGGTAATAAGCCACGTCATCTGTTTCTGTTATTTGACTCTCAGGAAAGTGTAACTTCGTTGGGCTTTTTAGACAAAATGTTAAGTTTGTTGGGTTTTTTTGAACAGACAAAACATGATTGGGGATTTTTGAATGGTTTGAAAACTTCTTTGGGCTTTTAAATCATTTTCCCAAAGTTAAAATCTCACCGATGAAAAGAAAAAAAAAAAAAAAAGCTCCCAATATCAAAAGTACCCTAAGTCTAAAAACCATAAGCCAAACACAACACCACCATAAAATCAAATCGAGATAAATCAAGAACATAAAATCATATTGAGTATCACCAATTCTGGTTCTTGCTTAGCGCGATTATTATTTGATTGTTTCGGTTACAACTTTTGAGTTTTCATATTGTTCAAAAGTGTATCCAGAGTAATGAGATAATTTTTTACAACAAATACTAAAACAATACATATATCAAGCCTGAACATATTATATTTTTTGATAACCCGAGTAGCATAAGGAGTGCACATCATATAAGAAAGCCAACACCACGTAACATAAATTAAAGTACATCCCTTTAAAACTAATTAAAGTTTGCGTAAAATCAAATGAGCACCAAATTGAGGCTGAAGGGTGCCAACAAGATGTGGTGCGTGTGAGTATGATGGAGAGATCTCAAAAAAGAAGCGTTGTAAAATCATTGCAAGCACCATTTTTGCTTCCAACATAGCAAAATTTTGTCCAACACATATACGTGGACCTCCTCCAAATGGGAGGTAACATGTTTGTCCCTTTGTCACTTTTAACACACCTTCAGAAAATCTTTCAGGATTGAACTCCTTCACATCATCACCCCATATATCACAATCATGGTGTAAAAGTATAGTACTCACATGGAGGAGAGTTCCAGATGGCACTGTTATGTCTCCTAATTTGGTTTCTTTATGAACCATACGTCCTAATGAGGTCATCGGTGGATATAGCCTAAGGACTTCGTTGAAAATCATGTTAACCTGTTACACATAATAATTGGTACATTAATGAACAATTTTGAAACAAATATTAGGCCTTGTTAAGGGATAGAAATACTTACTACTTTTAGACGACTTAACCCCTCAAAATCTAGTTTTTTGTCCTTAAAAATATGTAAAATTTCATCCCTAGCACGTTCTTGCCAGTTAATATGTTGACCTAATAGAACCATAGTCCAAACCAACAAATTTCTTGTAGTCTCTTGTCCAGCAACATAAAAGAGTTTGCATTCTTCTATAATTTCTTCGATACTTAGCCCGGAGTTTCTTTTCCCTTCTTGTTCAATTTCTTCATTATTGGATTTCAAAAGAATTTCTAGAAGGTCGTCGTTACTACTTTCCCCAGCTTTTATTGTAACAAGTCGTCTATCAATAATACCTTTTATTGAAGCTTTGACTTTTTGGTTAATCTCATTCAACCTTTTGTTGAGTTTTGTTGGCAGAAAGCTATAATATTAGATAACTCAAGAGTAAGATAATGAAGACGAAAGAAATAAATTTCAACTTCAAGTTGAATATAGTGGTTTAGTTCTAAAATATAATTTCCATTAAATCGATTCATTGATTTTGAAGGCCTTGTGCGATTGATAAAAATGAACTCCTAAATATTTTTTTCTATATATAAACAAAATAATTTTTAAGGGTTAATTGCCTTGATGGAAATATAATAAGTTATTAAATTAGTTAAAAAGGGACATTATCAAAATTTGGGGTTAAATATGTAACTTTTAGAAACTGATTTAGTAAAAAAAAGTTGAAAAGAAGGGTAGACTATGAAGAGTGTGGCATAAACCAGGGGCTGGAAATGTAACTTGGAATTAAAACATAAAAACAATGTGAATTGTGAAGGGGCTGATTTAGTAAAAAAATTTAAAAGAGGGATATATGATGAAAAATATGGAATAAACCAGGAGCTGAAAGTGTAACTTACATTTAAAACATAAAGATGGTGTGAAGTGCCAAAGTGGTGCGCGTTTATGAGTTGAATTTATTAGGGGTGTCATATTTTAGTCTGACAAATCGGTTAGTGGTCTTATATTTTAATGTATGTAACACGAAAATGACACTAAGTAATTTTGGTAAAAATTTGAGCTTTAATTTTTTATTTGATTAAAATCATATATATTAATATACTAATTAATTTGGTTAAAACTTGAGCCTTATTTTTTTTTAGTCCTGTCCAGCCACACACCTTGCAGCCCCTCATGTCAAGCCTGATGAGACATATTCTTCAAAAACAATCAAATATGCTCACCTTGATCCTGGAATGTAAGCTGTTTGTACATACTTTATAATCAATTCGAGCATTTCATGTTGAAGTTCAAATATTTTTCTTCCTTCTTCAAAACTACTAACGAAAGTTGTACGTGAAATTGCATCATTAGACAGTGTCTGGAGATAAGGCCAGACATCAATTTCGCACATGCTTTCATTGGAGAGCATTTTTTCCCATTTGTTTACGAGTTCATTGCAACATATATAGAATGCCGGTACCATATGCTACAGAAGAATGTATAAAAGATTGAAGGTGTTAGATTCGTTTTTAGACAATAAATGTAAAAAATGGCTATTGTGATTTGTATTTTTTTTCAAAGTTTGGTCCAAACTTTGAAGAAATTAGATAAATGGTATTTTTGAGTATCTTTTGTTTGCATTTGATCTCTCTAAAAAAAGAAATGACTGTCATACCCTTGATATATTTATTTTCCATTTTTCTTTCATTATTTAAAGTTATTATTATTAGAATACACTATAACTTTGGTCTTTGTTGTTTGCAAAAGATTGTGGATGAAATCCAAAAAATTTACTTGTACTAATGGTTCAAAATAAATAAAAAAATAAAAAATTGGATCCCAAATTTCATTTTTCATGGATTTAATCTACATCCAACCTAGAATGATGAATATACCCTTTAACATTTTTTTTAAAATTTATTTCGTTATCTTATTATTATTTAAAAAAAATTATATACATCCAACCCCCACCCATTCTCATTCTCATCCACAATCCATTGAACTCTATAAAGTTCAATGGAATATTGCCACATCATCTATTAAACATCTATACAACAATACTCACAACCCATTAAACACATATTCAATCTTAATCACCACTTTATTTCTTCTATAGAACCATTCAACGATCATTCAACTACTTCATGTCATCACCCACACTTCATTCAACTTCTATTTAATCCTAGTCATCATCCTTTTCAACTCTTATACTACTTGCATTATGGATGCTATTACCCACACTCATTCATCCGTCTTCATCCTCTTCGGCCATCCCCATCTGGTTTCCGACAAGATAAGAGCCACTGATGTGGGCGGCATGTTGTTCTTTCATAGATAAACCCCTCCACACCCTTACCGTCGATGCAAATATGAAAGTGAGGTTTCTCATCGATCTGCAACCTTACCGTTGATGCAATCCCACCTCAGGTGAATTACTCATTCCTGATCTTCATCCTCTTCAAACCTTATTAAGCAATCGATGCCATGATTCTTCATTTTGTTGCAAATCTGAGTTTTAGAAACCAAAGAATATAAAGCAATCGATGCCCTGATACTCCGTCTCCTCATTCCTCACACTCTGTTTGTTGCCTCCCCCTCACAACCACCTCGACATCTATTTTTCTCATCATATAAACCTACCACACTCCCGATTAACCTAGATTTTAGTGTTGTATAGCTTCAACATTTCCCCTTTAAATCCTTAACAACATATAACAATTGTTTCTTCAAAATAGCAATCTGAAATATGAAACTTCTTCATGGTTTCGAGGTGAACCCATTTCTGGGTTAGGTTTTTGTTTGAACTAATTAGGGTTTTAAAGTTTCAAAATCAATATTTATAGTGGAATTTGCAAGTTTTATGTGTGTATCATAATAACAATGATTTGGCGGTCATGGGTGAACTCTCGTGGGTTCTAACATGGCACAAAGAATACATCTATAAAATACACACAGAAGTGATTGGAGAGCAAATCATAGGAGAGAGAGAGAGAGAAAGAAAGAGAGATTGTCGGCCACCTATAAAAATACACCAGGCGTCCTCTCCACCAGGCGTCGCCTCCTCTCCCCACCGTTGTTGGCCACCTATAAAAATACACCTCTCCTCCCTCTACTTTGTCACCGACGAAAGAACACATCGCCACTTCTCCCATCCTCGATATCGCTCTTTTGCAGATCTGGAGCACCATCATCTTTAATCTTTTGTTAGAACTAGGGTTTTCAGATCCGCCAGAGCCGAAGAAAATGAAAGGTAAGAACACCACCACCTGTTCTATCCAGAAACACCATCACCACTGCGACAACCCTCTGAAAAAAGCTTATGGGCTTTCAAGAACAGTCTATTTCTACAAATTGATTTTCATATATGTGCACTCATATCATTTATGTGTTTAGGGTTAATGGACTCAAAAAAGGATACGATGGTGCTGAATCAAATCGGAGCTAAAATCATCCCGTAAATAGAATCTGAAATTGTGTGTGCCTTGTGTTCTTGGAGAAAATCACCAGCCATGGCCATTGCTGTTGGATCTCTTTGATTCCAGATGGAAGAGACGAATTGAAATAGATGTGCTCCAATTTTTCTTATGATGGTGTTGACCGATGATGGTGGGTGATGAAGTGGCGGCGACGACTAATGCTCAAGCGTGTTTTCGGTGGTGTCGGCGATGGGTGGGATCTTCGTTTTGGGAGAGATACACAGATAAAGAGTGGGATGGTGGGTGGGTAGAATTTTTTTTTTTTTTTTTAATTAAAACGTCTTAAAAGAATAACAAAAAGATATTGAAAAAGAATTACTAAAAGGGCATATTAATCATTTTAGGTGGGATGTGGACCAAAAACACAAGAAAATATAACCATAGGGACCAAAACCGCACAAGGTATCTAAAATTGGACCAGTGGTACACCAACATTTCGTTTTGGACCAAAACTACAAAATTTTGCCAACCACAGGGACATTTTTGCAATTTTGTCGTTTTTTTATGTTTACCAAGGACCAAAACCTTTCAGTTTTTGGATCATTGGTGCAACCCAAACTATAAGGACCAATTTTTTTAGTTTACTCTTATTATTATTAAATATAGAAAAGGGCTCACATAACCACCCGCACCATCCACTCTCTCTAACCTTTTATTCGTTCCATCAGTTTCCTTCTGCACCTTCGGCCATAGTTGTCGTCAGCCTCCACTACAGCCACCAATGAATCACCATAATCATCCATTGCAGCGACGACAAAACCACCACCACTGCACCAGAAACAGCACCAACGAGGTCGTTGCCTGCCTTACATCATACCTTTATCTCAATTTCCATCTCTCGGTGTGTCTCTGTTTCTCTCAGTGTGGTAGGGGTTCGGAGGAGGGAGAGTGAAGACTAACGACGATCTGGCGACAATGTGAAGATCCGACGATGATTTGACTGTAGAGTGCAAATTTGGCGATCCATGAAGGAAGTAGTTGGATGGGGCTGCTAGACCTGTTTTCTCTCAAGGTTTTAGATGGTTCTCTTAGGCAGTTTTATGTCTGGGTTGAGGAGAGTTGATTGGTGTTGATCTCGTCTACAATGGCCGGCTGGAAGTCAGCGAGATAGGAGAAGCAACATACAGTGACGATGGTGACTAATTGAGGAACCAGCTAAGAAGGTTTGGATCTAACATGTTGATGGTTCGATTGGTGGTGATTTTGTCAAGTTTGATTGAGTTGGAAGGTGGTTCGACGACTATTTCTTGTTTTCCGACAAGAGTATCTTTTGGTGGTGATATGTGGTTAGACTTGAGGTAGAGGAGGAGCAAAGTAGTAGGGGGGCATTAAAAAATGAAAAATAAATAAATAAATAAATAAATAAATAAATATATATATATATATATATATATATATATATATATATATATATATATATATATATATATATATATATATATATATATATATATATATATATATATATCAAGTGTATAATAGTTATTTCATTTTTTAGAGGGGCTAAATATCGTAATAAAAGATGCTCAAAAGGACTATTTATATAATTTTTTCAAGGTCTGGACTAAAATCCAAAAAAAAAAAAAAATGCAAACCACCGGAACTTTTTTTGTATTTTTGTCTCATTTTTATTATGGTAATTAAAATTTAAAAGAGACTAGACTAGGGGCATGGACCCTGAGCTTCTCCATGTGGAATGCCGGATTGATAATCTTTCTGTGTTTGGCCCATTGATCACCTTCAGCATCAATGACCCCTTTCATTAGCTTGCGTACTAATGGATTACCTCCTCTTGATTTCTGAAATTCATAGTAATTAGCCAACATCTCTTTTACCATGGCAGGTTCCGTCACATACACCATAGGTTTTCGTCCCATCCATGCAAAGCAAATCTTACCTACAAAACATATGCATAATTTGTTAAAAAGTTTTCGAAAACCTTGTATGCTTACTTGATTAATAACTCCACCTCGATATAAATTTTATTTGTAGAAGAATCCCTTTTCCGATTCACAACCCAAAAATCAAAGAGCAATTCAAATAAATAAAATATAGTCGAACTTGCCTTTTCAAAATTTTGTTTTGAATTTTTTTTTTCTTAAAAATGCATCATATTGCTATGAAATTACAATTCAAAAAATGTTTTCGGTCATTTTGATTTTGATCAATAATTTCACTTGAAAGCACATTATGGATCATCAACAAACAATTATTTCCACCCTACCATCAATACTTGAAAAAACACCATGAAGGTGGCCTTGTAGAGATCATTTGATATGAAATACTCTAAAATAGAGTTACCCAAGTTCGAATCTCATAATCTTCAACTTTGAGATGACATGTCGGTTAAGAAAAACAATTCTCGAAAAATTGCAGCCCAAAAACCTTTAAATTTAAAACATAAATTTAATACATTAAATTTGTTATTTTGAAACCCTACTTATAATTATTAATCTAGTATATTTATATTTAGTTTGTTAATTGAAATACTATGTTAAATTAAAATAGAAAATATTCAAAAACTATTATATCTAAATAGTTAAAAAAGTTTAAATATAAGACCTCAATCAAAATGTCTAATTAAAAAATATCAAAAACTATTCTTTATAATATTTTTTCAAAAGGGATAGTACTAAAATTATTTTAAAATATTAAAATTTAACTATAATGTTAAATATCAAATTTACATCGAGAGATGGTTTTAAATTTAAATAAAAATAATAAAGATTTAAATATAATATTTGTAACATTCGAGATTATTGGTATGTTCTTGTTAACACCTTAATGTAATTTTTTTTTCTCATTTTAGTCCCTAGTTAGTACGATTAGCGTACTAGCTCATTGATGGATCGCGGATGCACCCACGTACACGGGGTATATGTGGGAGTATGCAGGGCGTACACAATGCAGGGGAAAACCCTAATTTTTAGGGTTTTTCCCTATTTAAACAACTTAAGACATCGTTGGATCTCTTAATGAACAACCTCCATCTCTATACCCTAAAATCGAAACTGTAACGCCCGCAAATCTGGGCTAGTCAAATTAGAGGCAATAGGGGTCGAAAACGACTTTTCGACAAAAGATTATTTAGAATAAATAATCTTAACCAAGTTGTAGAGTATGTTACAAGGTTTTCGTACATATAAAGAACGCCGAAAACCGAGTTATAACGAAGAAGTTATGACCCGTTGAAGTTTCGCGACGGAACCGGCACGATACCGGGAAACGTAAATAGTGAATTTATGATAGAGCGAGATTTAGCCTTAGCGATCTAAACGAAAGTCGTAGAATATGTTAAACTAAGAACATCAATAAAAAGAACGCCCAAATCTGACTTCGTATGAGGAAGTTATGATTTTTCTAAGATTTAGCATAGCAGTGCACAGCCCGAAATCTGAATTTTAGATCGGTCGATTTTTAGCCGACGGGATCTAAATGAAAGTTGTAGTACTCGTAAATACCAACGCGTGGATATAAAGAACGTCGATAATAGAGCTCGTATGCAAAAGTTATGGATGAAGCTTAGTCCCTACTTTTCGAGCGCGGCGAATTCGATACAGTTTCGTAAATACGAGATAGAATAAGAATTAGCCAACGAGGTCTAAATGAGATTTGAAGATCTCGTTAATAGGAACTCAACGGTAAAAAGACAGACAAAAATGGAGCTCGTATGCGAAAGTTATGGACGAAGCTTAGTCCCTACTTTTCGAGCGCGGCGAATTCGATACAGTTTTGTAAATCCGAGATAGAATGAGAATTAGCCAACGAGGTCTAAATGAAAGTTGAAGATCTCATTAATAGGAACTCAACGGTAAAAAGACAGACAAAAACGGAGCTCGTATGCAAAAGTTACGGACGAAGCTTAGAGACTACTTTACTATAAAACTCCTATAAATACAAGGGTGAACTCCTCATATTTTCTTCACACCATAAGCCTCTCTTTCTCTCTCTAACTTCTCTCTAGCCTCCCTAAACCCCTCCCAAGTCTACGGAACCTCCCTAGCACGAGAAGAAAGCCCCGGAGCGCCCGACGGCTCCGAGAAGAAAAGCTTTCGGCTTGGAAACGCTGCTCCAGCGAAGACCGGTTTTTAATAAAAACTCGTTGTAAGTGAGCTACGCCTATACTATATTTAATATAGATTTTATTTAATTATAGTAACATTATTAGGACCTTAAAATAATTATTTGGGCTATTATTATGAGTTATATTGAGTGTTATTTAACGCTTATATAATAGTAATAATAGCTAGACTATTAATTAGTCGTGGTTAACGTTAAAAACTAAACCCTAGTGGTATTGATACTAGGTTTTGTCGAGGAAAATTGTTTTGAGATAACGAAGTGCTGTCTGAGTTCGGAATCACCACCTAATCAGGTGAGTGCATAGTTACTTTCATCTTACACATAGATATGAAGTATTTTATTATAAATTTACGTGCTATGTGTGCATATTGTCTAAATACTTGCTGTCTATGCTGGTGAAAGATTTTTATACATGTTTTAAATGATGTAAACTGTATAAAGTATTTTATATCTACAAGATATGTTGGGTAAAACATGGGTAGATGAATGATGATGGATAAAAGCTGAAATAGAGGAACATTAGTAGTACGGACCTAGTGCCCTATAGGTATACATTGGCAGCAGTGGACCTAGTACCCTATAGATGAGCACTGGCAGCTGCGCCACAACCCGTAGATGATTTAGATCTACGGTAAACGTCCTAGCAGCTGCGCTCCAAGGATAGTATCGGCAGCTGCGCCTAATAAGGAGCCTTATGACCATGACAGTAGTGTTTAAAGGTCAATACCGGCAGAAGCGCCTCATAGAAAATGTCCTAATTCTGGCAGCTGAGCCTAAGTGACAATATTAGCAGCTGCGCTTGACCAATGTGTCATTGGCAACAATGGACTTCATGTTGTTTCCTTAGGATGATCCTTAGGAATGAATGAATGAGAAATAGCTGATTCTTAGGGTAGATCCTTAAGAATAAAGAAGATAATGGGGATGGGTAATTGGGTTGATTGTTTGATTGTTTAAACATAATAATTATATTATTGTGGGTTGAAAACCCTATGTACTCACCAGGTTTCCCAACCTGACCCACTCAGTTTATTTATATCACAGGTGTTGATATGAAGTGACATTACACTGAGAGATTTAAAGAGATGTAGATCACTAGTGTAAATAATTGTAAGTTCTGTTTATGCTTATGTTTCTGTATTAACGATGACATCCCAAACGTTTTAAAATGAAATAAATACGTTTCTTCGAAAATGTTTTAATAACGTATTTACCATGTTTTTCTGGGAACAAATTCCGCAACATTTTTATAAAATGAAGTACTCTGATTTTTATAAAGCATAAACAACATCGGTCTTTTTTGGCCGTGAAAATGGGGATGTCACAGAAACCCTAAGGGCCTTTTGTGATTTTTGAGCTTGGAAGTGAGTTTTGGTGGTGTTTTTGGTGACATAGAAGAAGAAGAGCACTTGGAGGTTGCTTGGGAGTGGCTTCAGCTTGTAGATCTAGAGTTATCTTCATCTTAGCAAACCATTTGAGGTAAAAAGCTCTCATCTTGATGGTTCCTTATGCTAGATCCAATTTAGGGTGCTATTTGTGTAACACTCCAATCCAGGTATTCCATTTTAGCCCTTGAAGTATTTCTTTTTGGCAAATAAAGACCTTCCGTACGTTGGGCGTACATATGCGTACGCTTGAGCATGCATCGCAGAGTTGAGGCTCGTACGCGAGGCGTACGAGGCCATAGACCAAAAACCCTAATTTCATGTCTTGCACCCTATATATACAACCTCATATCATTTTGACCAAACCCTAATCAGCCTATATAGCCTTATTTTATCCTTAAACCCTATATTTGCAAGAAAGTGTGAGATTTGAGCTTAAAGGTGTGTTTGGTGACCTTTCTAGAGGGTTTTCAAGAAGAAGAAGGTGGTGTTCAAGTCTTGATCAAGGAAGAAGCCTTTGGATCCTACATCTAGAGCATCTTGGAGAGCTTTTGAAGGTAAAAAGCTTGCATTTTGTCTATCCTCCTTGCTTGTTGAGTTAGGGTATTCAAGAGCCCACTGTTGAGTCCATAAATCATCTCTTGGGAGTTTGGGAAACTCCAGAGGTTAGGAAGGTTAGATATAAGACTCTTTGATTTGTTTATAGTATAAAAATGCAAACTTGATGTCTTCTGTAACGGCCGTAGATTCGGGCTAGTCAATTTAGAGACAATAAACGTCAAAAATGACTTTGTAATAGAAGATTGTTTAGAGTAAATCATCTTAACCAACTTAAAGTATATTTCACAAGGGTTCCGTACATATAAAGAACGTTGAAATCCGAGTTATAACGAAGAAGTTATGACCCATTGAAGTTTTACGGCTACACCAACACGGCACCGCGTAACGTAAAAACTGAATTTTTGATAAATTAATTTTTAGCCTTAGCAATCTAAAAAAAAGTTGTAGTATATGTTAAACGTAGAACGTACGTAAAAAGAATGTCCAAATATAACTTCGTATAAGGAAGTTATGATTTTTCTAAGATTTCGCATAGCAGTGCACAACCCGGAAATCGAATTTTAGATCAATCAATTTTTAGCCGACACAACCTAAGAGAGAATTGAAGATCTCATTAATAGGAGTTCAACGATAAAAAGACAGTCGAAAACGGAGTCCGTATGTAGATGTTATGAATTTTACACGGTCGTTAACAGTATAATCTTCTCGTACTGTTAAATTTAAAATCGGTCGGGAATTAGCCGACAGAGTCAAAATGAGAGTTGTAGATCTTATCAATACCTAATGTTGGTGATTGGGCCTATTGGGCCTTGTGTCCCAATATAGAATTGGACTTTGATGATAGGCCTGTTAGGGAAAGAAGACCTTTGGGCCATCTTGGAAGGGCTTGGACTTAGGATTTCGGACTTTTTGACTATGTTGAGTTATAATCCTAATTAGGGTTATTCGTGTATTTGATCAGTGTGAGATTTTTGACTGGTATTCTAGCAGCTATTGTTTTCATCATATATCAATGGGTCGTAGGCACTAATATCGACCCATTATCTGATGTAAGATTTCAGTAGTTGAATATGTAAAGGCTTTGTTATTTGGTAAGACCATGAGTGGGAGCCCATGACCCTTGGATGTAAGACTATGGGGGTAGCCCATGACATCCCAGTTGAAGACCATGGAGGGAGTCCATGGAAAATTTATATGTATATGTGCATGACATTATATGGTTATGTGTTTTGTGTATTTTGGGAAACTCACTAAGTGTGTGCTTACAGTTTTTTGGGTGTTTCAGGTACTTCTAGTTCTAAGGGCAAGGGCCCGACTTGATGACGCATCATGCACTCTCCAGTATTTATGCACTTATTATTTGGGTACTCTGATCTTTTGGACAATTTGTTTATGTAACTGAATTTTGGAAGAAAAAAAATATATGGTTAAGATTTCTAATTATTAAATGAAAATTTTTATATGACTTTTTGGGTTGTTACAAATTGTGATTATAGTGTACTCCAGAAGTCATGGATGTTACATCTTAGCTCCTTTGAGGTCCCTTGTCCTTAAAAATGCAATCTTTATGAGTTATATTGGTCCATGCATGTGTTAGGTTCTTTTGTTAGGACATAAATTTGTGGTTTATACTTTGCTTTTCAAGGCTTTTATAGTTCTCGGTTTGTGACCTAAAACTCTATGATCTCGGTGGTGTTTGAACCGAAATCACCATGTGATTTCGGTTGGGTTATTGGGTTGGGCTTTTGTAACTAGGTATTAGGTATAAACCAGCCTACTCTAGCAGTAGTTGTTTTTGAAGAACTGAGAGAGAAATAGAGAACTAAGAGAGTAATTGTGAATCTTATGTCCTAGACTATTATCAATATAGTGTGCATTGAAGATTCATCACTGTTTTCTTATTTCATATTTACAATTTGTGGCATTCATTTGATTAGGATTTCGCACCAATCATAGTGATTTCGATTGATACGTTAAGATCGGGTCTTACAATTGGTATCAGAGCATGGATCGGTATCAATCGATTTGGCAAAGTATTAAACATTTCTTGGAGTTTTTATTGGAGTTTCTAACATTTTTTATTTATTTTTGACGAAAAGTATTGTGGTTTGTTTTTCATGTTCTTCATTATTTTAGAGTTTTTGATCGAATTTGGTTTGAAAATTTGAAAATTCCGTGTTTTTGCGCAACTTTGGTCTCAGCTTTGAGAGTTCTCGACGGCAAACCCCGTCCTCGGTTAGGGTTTTAGGAGTCTTCGTCGGCTAGCAAAGTGACTTCGGTTAGGGTTTGAGAGTTCTCAGCCAGCTCCTCGGTTGTACCTTTGATCTCGGTCCGTGCCTCGCAGTTCTCGGTGGTGGCACCTCGTTCTCGGTTAGGTCAAACAAGTTATCGGTACTACATAGAGTCTTCGATCAACATCTTCGTTTTCGGTCAACGTCTTCGGTCTGCGTATTCGGTGCGCGTCTTCGGCTTCACATTCTTGGTTAGATTCTCGGATTATCAAGATTCTGGCTAAGGTCTCGGTCTAGAAGCCTCGTTCTCGGTCAAGATTTTTATTTCAGACAAAAGTTTGACTTTCAAGGTTCTCGGTCAAAAGAGAGTTAATCATTGGTACTTTTGGTCTGAGAAGTATTTATTTTTGATTTTCGATCAAAATCAATTCACACAATCAGATTCTTTTTGGTAAATATTGTGTCCTTACAACAGTACCAAGGAGGTTAATAAAGCCTCATGCTTTCAGTGCTATGAAGCTAAAATTAAACATTATCACGATCAACATAATTTATTAATTAGGGAAATTGAGGACCTTAAATATGAAGGTTGTACTCTCAGAAAGGCCCAAAAACACTTAAAAGAAAAATTGGAGGCCCAAACCAAAGATCTAAAAAGAATTAGGAAACAATACAGCACTAAATGTGAACACTATGATTATGCTCAAGAAAGGATTGTCACTCTAATTGTCGAGCTTGACACATTGAAAATTAGATTTGAAAATGCAGATTTTAATTTTAAAAAATTTGATGTGTCAAGTAAGAAAGTTGAGACAATGATTGAAAAGCAACTTAGATGGAAAGACTAAAAGAATGTAGGTCTAGGGTATGATAGTGTTCCTCCTCCATTCAATGATAACTACACTTTTACTCCTCTGACTGAGGAAGAAAAGGAAAGGGAAGCACATCTACAGTATAACAAAACTACTATAGTCGAGACAGTAAATAATGATAGTGTGAACGATACTAATGTTTTGACCTCATGTGCAGATAAGGTCACAGTGCAAGATGGGCATGAGCAGAACAAAAATAATTCTAGTTCTGCTGAAAATGATTTAAAAACTTGTGATGAGGTGAACGATATTAATGTTTCTGTTTCATGTGCAGAGAAAATAACAGTGCAAGATGGGATTGAGCAAAATAAAATTAATTCTAGTTCTGCTAAAAATGCTTCAAAAGGCTATGATAGCACTGCTAACAATCTTAAGCCTCATAAAGTTGTGAAATAGTTTAATAAATGTGCATGTGCTTGTGCTTGTGAAAGTTCTTCAAAACGAACTTCAGTTGGATAAGGACCCAGTCACAATCTTATTTATATGAAAAGACAGACTTGTTTTAACTGTGGGATTCCCGATCACATTGTCAGAAACTGCCCACATCGTTCATATGTTCCCTTCTATGAACAAGGTTTGCAGAACGTGCCAAGGAGGAGATCTTCGAAAAGAAATCCTTTGAGGTCACGTTCACAAAATGGTGATTGGAATGCTAAAAGGGCCAAAAATCAGATTCCTAAGGACAATAGGGGAATGTCGGACAAGAAGTCTAATTCGAGAGATGGTTCAGCCAAACCGAAATCAGTGAGGTCGAATTCATCTCAAGGATTGTCCTCTAGCTCATATTCACAATACAAGCCCAAATCAAAAGGCTGTCTTACCCCAAAGGCTAGTGAGAAAGGTCCCTTTCGGTCCAACAAGAAAGTACCCAAACCTAATTACCAATGAGTTCCCAAAGGTCATATTTCAAAATCGTCCAAAAATCCTATAACTTCCTTATGTTCTTTTTATGATAAACAGGATATGTCATGGGAAAGTGTATCTTGTGTAGATAGTAATGGTAAATCCAGTTTCAAAATGGAATGTGTTCCAAAAACCAACTAATCCCGCACTTTGTGTCGAAGCAGCTATGGAGGTATATCATCAGACTTTGGTATGTTGATAGTGGTTGTTCCAGGCATATGATAGGATACATCTCTCAACCGCACGACGTTCAGAACTTTAATTGAGGGTATGTGTTCTTTGCGGGAAGGAAGAAAGAAAATATCACAAATGGTGATCATGTTTAACGGCGTGATGAATTTTGAATATGTTAACTTTGTTCCGGAATTGAAACGTTGTTGAGGCTGAATACGTTGTTATCTCTACGTGTTATTCTCAAGTCATCTGGATGCAACTTCAAATTGCTGAATTACGCTTTAAATTTTCTCGATACTCCTAAGTTTTTTTTAAATGATTCGTTTTAAAGACTAATTTTTTATTTTTTTATTTTTTGTTTAAATTTGCGCATTTATTTTATTTCCTTTCTTCCCTATGCACAAATTTAGGGGGAGAAATCAAAAATCAATATATATATATATATATATATATATATATATATATATATATATATATATATATAAAATCAAATTTTGTTAAAAAAAATGTCTTCTTTCATAAGTGTTCTTGGGAAGTGATATGAAATTTAGTGTTAAAGGGCAATCTAAAATACATGTTATGCATTGAAGCTAAATTGTTTAGACTATGTGTTCAATACGCTGGTAGGCACGAAGGATTCGAAATAAAAGGACTTAACAGTGTTAACTCATCTAGACCTAGATGGTTACATTTGGACTGACCATACGACGCTTGGATAGATTGAGCAGTGAGATAAAATAGGGAGCCTGCAAGATACAGTAAAGTTACTTATCATCTAGAACTGTGGCTCAACACTTCTTCGACGTACGAACTTATGTCCTTAATTATGGTGTTGATAGGGTGACTGGGGGTTCAGAAGAAGTAGGTATGTATGAAATTGTTTTTCTTTCTTATCCTCTATTCCATTCATATGTTGCCCCCCTTTGCGTGATTGGAAGAGATCCGACCTGGGACGCAACATATGCATCTCTATTTCTATGTATCTCTCTATCTATGCATCTCTCTATATATCTATGTCAGTCATACGTTGTCCTCTCTGTGTAATTGGAAGAGATCCGACCTGGGACACAACATATGCATCTTTATATCCCTCTATCCTTCAATCTATGTTATTCATATGTTGTCCCTCGCGTGATTGGAAGAGATCCGACTTGGGATATAACATATGCATCTTCATGTCTATCTTTTCTCTCAAATAATTGAACACTCACCTAAAGTAAAGAGCTCTTTGGAATTCCTTGATTACTAAGGTATGCGTGAAGTGGGGAACACGTTCTAGTGCACTTAAAATTGAATTGGTTCATGACTAAAGGTTGACTGTAGATCTCGCTGTTGAATTTAAGTGGACAACAATATCATTGGTCGTCGTCAGCAAAATGGTCTATTTAGGAATATGATTGTAATGTCTTGTCACTTATAATTTGTCCAAATTAAAAATATCCTTTATGTTTAAGTGGACCACAATATTAGTGATTGACCAGAGCTATCCATGCAGGTTAGTGCTGATAAACGATATTAAATTGCTTGCCAACTTTTGATCCCAAAAGTTTTAAATTTAGTCATTAAAATGTGTTTATTTTATTTTATTTTTGTTTTTTTGTTAAATTTTTTCATAATTTTCCTCTATGCACAAATTTAGGCGGACAATTAAAATCAAAAAAAAAAAACAACAAACAAACAAAAATCATAAAATTAAAAACTCAAAAATATGTTTATTTCTGTTTTTATTTCTTTTTCTGAAAAATAAAAAATCCAAAAATATTTTATTGTTTTTTGAGCGTATTTTAATTTTAATTTTATTCTTAGTTGTTTTATTGTGTGCTAAGTTTATTTTTATTTTTTTTATCTCAAAATTTCATTTGTCTTAAAATGTGAATTCAAAAGAAGAAGAGACTCAAGCAGACTGTATCGGAATTTTCTGAGCAAGGAGAAGAAACTTGGAAAGGAATTGACTGTAATTACACTTCACATTACTTTCACAAGGAATTGAAGGCATGAAAATGTACAATCTATCAGTTAGGTAGTATTTTTCTAAGAACTGTCGTATTTAAGGAATTGAAAGTCCGGAACTGTAAAGATTGTCAAAATTGGTTTTGTCAGTTATCTTTACCTAAGAACTGCCATGGCAATAGGGAAATTCACCCAGCTGGAAAATAGATATCGCTGAACATCCCGCCCAGGGTCTTGACAATCTCTTTGTCATGCAAAACTGTGGAGACTCAAATCTATTTTCGGATATATTCTTCGCAGGAAAGGAATTAACAACTATTGGCACTAGGGCATTGCACCTCGCAAGGCACGATTATCGTTGAACTGATGGGTTTTAGCCATAAGAACTTTCCTATGTGCGCATGCAAAACCCTAATGCTTGGATCTAGGCTTTCTAATTAAACATGCTTTGAATCCAAGACTTCTAATGACTAATTAGGTATAAGAACAATACCAAATCAGATCTAGAAGCATACCTTTGGATCTCTTGTTTGATCTTGTTGTCTTGGAGCTCTAGAGTCACAATTGTCACTCCTCTAATGGCTTACAAACACCAAATAGCAAGGAAGATGATTTGTGAGAGAGAGGGTAGGAGGAAATCAGTCAGGGGTTCTCTATTCTTGATGAGATGCTGATTTCCCTTGGCCATAGGGTCTATTTATACTTGTAGACTCCTAAAGGGTTTCATCTTAAACCCTAGTTGGATAATCTTCTCTTAAAGCAATCCATATCCTTACCATAGATAGCCTTGGACGATTTTGAGCTATCCTTAGCTCTAGAATTCGTCCAATCCTTATCTCTTAAGGATTTACAGTCTAAAGTTCAACTATCAAACAATTGACAGTTTATACCCTCTTATTTAATTAATCTCTTTAAGTCACCAAATTAATTCTAATTAATTTATGACTTATATTAATCAAATAACAATATTATTATTCTTTATATTATTCTCATAATATATTAATAATATTTATTCTCTCTTAATAAATCATCCTATCAAGTTGCTATGGTGAAGGCAACCCAAAAGGACCATGCACAACCGGGTCAAATACTTGCCTAATATAGTTGCAGCCTTAGACACTATTCCAACAGTCTCCCACTTGGATAAGTCTAGTAACTATATGCACAAGTACAATTCGATTTGCAATCGTAGCTCTCAAAGACGCGGTCAAACTCTGATCTAATCAATCTTGTCCTTTAGATAAGGGATCGTACAGTCCTCTGTTAGATATCATGCTGACAATTCTATGGAATGATTAGTCAAGCATTTAGGTTTCTCGATCTCTGATTTATTTGACATAGAACTTAATCGAACACATCAATTCAGTTTTGACCGAGCCCGACACATAAGTCAAATCAAATCATCGTGCGGCCGAGATATCACTTTTACCTTCTTGGATAAAGGTTACAGATAAACTTCGACTTATATGCATTTACTTATTCATTAACCAACTATACACAACAATGCGTTTTACCGAGTTACTGATGCGTTTTCGCATTATCAATGTACAATCAATTAACAAATAACAAACCATATATCTAGGTTTTAAGACTATATGATATTATCGTCTTGCGATCACCCTTTTATATCATATTCCATAAGCTGATTCCAGCAAGCGCGGTACAGAAAATCTCCATGGGCTCCTTTATGGCAGGTACAACTCCAAGATCACCGATGAAGTTCTTCAGCCATATTGCCTCCTTCGACGCTTCGCTCGCTGCAATGTACTCTGATTCACACGTTGAATCAGCTACGGTTTCCTGTTTGGAACTTTTCCATGTCATTGCTCCTCTATTCAGGGTAAAGACCCAACCCGACTGCGAACGGTAGTTGTCCCTGTCGGTCTGAAAGCTGGCGTCACTATACCCTCGCACCTTCAAGTCATCACTCCCTCCGAGGACTAAGAACCATTCCTTCGTCCTCCGAAGGTACTTAAGGATATTCTTCACCGCAATCCAATGGGCTCTTCCAGGATTCCCTTGATATCTGCTAACCATGCTCAAAGCAAAGGCTACATCAGGGCGAGTACAAGTCATAGCGTACATGATTGAGCCAACTGCGGAAGCGTATGGTACTCGGCTCATTTCTGCTATTTCAGCTTCGGTACTCGGACTTTGAGTCTTACTCAACTTGGCATTACTTTGTATCGGTAATTCTCCCTTCTTTGAGTTTTCCATACTAAAACGTTTTAGTATCCTTATTCCCAAAATGTTCTGACTAAGTCCTATTAGTCTCTTACTTCTTTCTCTTACTATCCTTATTCCCAAAATGTAAGAAGCCTCTCCGAGGTCCTTCATAGTGAAGCACTTCCCGATCCAGGACTTAACTTCCTGCAGAGTCGGGATGTCGTTTCCTATGAGTAATATGTCATCGACATATAGGACGAGGAAGCTAACTATACTCCCACTGGCTTTGACATATACACATGATTCATCTTCGCTTCGTACAAATCCAAACTCTTTGACTTTCTCATCGAAGCAAAGATTCCATCTGCGAGACGCTTGCTTAAGTCCATAAATGGACTTCTCAAGCTTACACACTCTATTCGGATGCTTTGGATCCACAAACCCCTCTGGCTGAGCCATGTAAACATCCTCAGCCAACTTTCCGTTAAGGAAAGCGGTCTTGACATCCATTTGCCAAATCTCATAATTATGAAATGCGGCAATCGCTAGCATCACTCTAATAGATTTTATCTTCGCAATTGGTGAGAAGGTCTCATCATAGTCAACTCCGGGAGTTTGAGTAAAGCCCTTCGCAACCAATCGCGCTTTATATGTGTGTACGTTTCCATCCACATCGGTCTTCTTCTTGAAGATCCATTTGCACCCAACGGTTTTACGTCCGGGCACATTATCAACCAAATTCCAAACTTGGTTATCATACATGGATTGGATCTCGCTATCCATTGCCTCTTTCCATTTCGCAGACTCCGGGCCTGCCATGGCTTCCTTATAGCTATTAGGTTCATCAAGGTTTATTAGTGTACTATCACTAATATACGTGTCCCCTTCGGTAGTAATATGAAAACCATAAAACTAGGGTTGAACTCTAACTCTTTCGGAACGTCTAAGAGGTAAGGACTCGTCAATCGGTTCAACCGGAGTTTCCTCCTCGGGTTGAGTGCCAGCAATGGAGGTTCCTTCATCTATCGACTCTTGAATCTCTTCAAGCTCGATATGCCTCCCACTATCTCCTTGGCTTATGATTTCTCGCTCTCGGAAAACTCCTCTCCTCGCAACGAATACAACATTGTCCTTCGGTCTATAGAAGAGTTATCCAAAGGATTTCTGCGAGTAGCCGATGAAAATACATCGCTCACTTCGAGGTTCGAGCTTGTCGTGAGTATCTCGTCTTACGAAAGCCTCGCAACCCCAAACCTTGATATGTGCCAACGAGAGAGCTTTCCCTGTCCATATCTCATGAGGTGTTTTGGTAACCTTCTTAGTAGGGACTCAGTTAAGGATATGGGTGGCAGTCTCTAAGGCATACCCCCAAAAAGACATAGGTAGTGAAGCACGACTCATCATAGAGTGAACCATATCCAATAAGGTTCGATTACACCTTTCTGCCACACCATTCAACTGCGGTGTCTTAGGAGGCGTCAATTGTGAAACTATTCCACACTCCTTGAGATAATTGTGGAATTCAAGACTTAGGTACTCTCCTCCTCGATCGGATCGAAGCATCTTGATTTTCCTGCCCAATTGATTCTCCACTTCATTCTTGAACTCTTTGAATTTTTCAAAGGTTTTTGACTTTTGCTTGATCAAATAGATATACCCATATCTACTATAATCATCGATAAAAGTCACGTAGAAGCGGTTCCTATCCTTCGTGGTTAATCTAAACGGTCCACATACATCGGTATGTATTAGGTCCAATAGACCCTCACCCCTTTCACACGTACTCGTGAAGGGTGATTTAGTCATCGTTCCAAGCAAACAAGACTCGCACGTGTCATCTTCCCTAAGGTCGAATGATTCCAACACTCCATCCTTTTGGAGTTGGGCTATGTGTTTCTTGTTGACATGTCCAAGATGACAATGCCACAAGGATGCTCTATCTATACTATTGGAAGAATCTATGTTTAAAACATCATTTCCTAAGTTATCAACAATCATAACAGTTTCATAAATTCCATTATACCATTTAGATAAGCCAAAATAGAACCATTCTCATTATTAAAATAAAATCTAAAACCTTGTCTAAATAAACCATGAAATGAAATGATGTTTCTAGCCATTTCTGGCGAATAGCAACAATTGTTCAAATCTAAACATAAATTATTCCTAAGCACTAAAGAATACACTCCAATCTTGGTCACAGGCGACGATCTTCTGTTCCCCATGATTAGATTGATCCTTCCTTGCTCCACATCCCTACTTCTTCTTAGTCCCTGCACATTAGAACAAATGTGATAACCACAACCGGTATCAAGAACCCAAGAAATAGCATGATTAGAATTGTTAGATTTAATTGTGTATATACCTGCGAAAGACGGCTTGATCTTTCCTTCCTTGATGGCTTGCAGGTACTATGGGCAGCTTCTCTTCCAATGTCCTATATTTTGGCAGTGGTGGCACTCTACCTTCTTTGGGTTAGGGCAGGGCTTAGCAGGATCAAATTTGGTCCCACTAGAAGAGGCACCATCTCGGGCTTTAACCTTGCGATAGTTCTTAGACGAAGCTTTCCTCTTCTTTCCCTTTCCTTGTCCAATAGCCAAGACAGGAGCAGCGGGTGGATTGGGAGTTGGTGCAACAGACTTATCCTTGAAGTTGCTCTCAGCAACCCTCAAGAGACCTTGGAGTTTGCTTAGGGTGACCTCCTCTTTGTTCATGTGGTAGGTCATCCTAAATTGATTGTAGCTCGGAGGCAAAGAGTGAAGCACCATGTCGATCGCCAAGTCTTCCCCAAAGTCAACATTCAACTTGCGAAGACGGTCGACATGCCTTTGCATCTTTTGCAGGTGCACGGTAAGAGACTCTCCATGACCCATCTTAGCGGAAATCATGTTAGTGAAAATCTCATAACGCTCTTGTCTCGTGTTTTAGTGGTATCTCTCCAATAGGTCTTGATGCATCTCGTACGGGTACATGTCCTCATAGGACTTTTGGAATTCGGAGTTCATGGTGGCAATCATGATGCAATGTACCTTCGTTGCATCGCGCTCATGAGTTTCAAAAGCAGTCATTTCAGCCGGATTAGCGATTTCAGGGTTGATTTTCTCGAGCTTCTCATCGAGGACATACTCCTTATCCTCATAGCGAGTAATGGTGCGAATGTATCTTATCCATTCGCTAAAGTTCGTCCCATCGAAAGTGACCTTTTGACAAAGGCTCATCAATGTGAAAGAACTAGCAGCAGCGTTGTTTGCGTTCGACATCTACAAATAGAAAGGACAAAGATAGATTAGAATATGAATCCCTAATTATCACCCAATAAGAAAAATTAGGGCTAGGATCCAACAACAATATTTACATGTTAGAAAAGGGATGCCGTAATCTAACATGCAAACAATTTGAAGGTGAGTGAATGACGATTCAATAATTCTCCACCATAAAACATAACTTTAAGTCCTAAATGTATTGAGAATTCCTAGGTTCGGATGAGATTCATTGAAACTATTCAATGGCATGTTTAAATCTCGACATGCCTCTCTTGTTTGTGACTGGGATACCGAGGATCACAAAGCGGGTGTGAATTACCATGCAAATTCACATGGTGCCTTCATTGTAACAATCACCTATTCGATGTGTCGGTAAACCACACACACTCCATCGAACTATGATAAACAATGAATCACCCTTTGCCACCTTTGCTTAGAACCAATTAGTGTGCCGGTAAACCACACACGCTCCACTAACTTCTTAGCAAGGGTGCAAAGTGTAATTACAATGGATTGCATCAATTCACTTTTCCTAAAGTAACTAAGATTGGGAAAAAAAAATTTTAAAAAAATGTGTAGTTACTTTGTATTTCATATTATACTTTTAATGAGAGGATGAGGTTGCCCTATCCTACCCGTTCGGCTAACGACCCTCCACCGATCAAGCAAGCGGTGGGTGTGAGTGTACACCCATTAAGCGCCATTTTATAGGCCGCAACCTTATACCCACCTTATAGATCGGCTTCGTGAATGAGGCCTACTAACGGTAAGACTAGCATTTTAGTTATATATATATATATATATATATATATATATATATATATATATATATATATATATATATATATTAATCTTGTAATATTATATTAGTATAGGGTTGTATTTTAAACCTTTTTAAAATCTAGGGTTTGAAATTTAAATTGTCTAAATTAAAACTTTTAATCACAAAACATAAATTTCAAAACTTAAGGACAGATTTTAAACATTTAAAACATGGAGGATCAAATAACAAATAATTCTAATTAACAATTAATTTCCTAATTATCTATATTTGATTTATTCAAGATTTCTTGCAAGATAATTACCAATTTAATCAAAATAATTAATTAATTATCATATAAGGAAATTAAATATTTTATTAGTTGATAAATATCTTTAATTAGATCAAGATTATATTCATATATATCAAAAAATCAGATTAGGGTTGATCTAATATGATTAAGGTAAGTTTCCATAAGATAATCATGAAGAAATCCTGAATCTGGCCTTTCCTGATGCTTGGACTCGCCGAGTGCACCAAGGGACTCGCCGAGTCCACTATGGAACTCGCCGAGTCCATGACTCAGAAACACAAAAATCGAATTTTGCAAGCAAGAAACAAACAAACAAGAAACAATTTAATAGAAATCAAGCTAGGCTCTGATACCACTGATGAGTTTTAGCCATAAGAACTTTCCTATGTGCGCATGCAAAACCCTAATGCTTGGATCTAGGCTTTCTAATTAAACATGCTTTGAATCCAAGACTTCTAATGACTAATTAGGTATAAGAACAATACAAAATCAGATCTAGAAGCATACCTTTGGATCTCTTGTTTGATCTTGTTGTCTTGGAGCTCTAGAGTCACAATTGTCACTCCTCTAATGGCTTACAAACACCAAATAGCAAGGAAGATGATTTGTGAGAGAGAGGGTAGGAGGAAATCAGTCAGGGGTTCTCTATTCTTGATGAGATGCCGATTTCCCTTGGCCATAGGGTCTATTTATACTTGTAGACTCCTAAAGGGTTTCATCTTAAACCCTAGTTGGATAATCTTCTCTTAAAGCAATCCATATCCTTACCATAGATAGCCTTGGACGATTTTGAGCTATCCTTAGCTCTAGAATTCGTCCAATCCTTATCTCTTAAGGATTTACAGTCTAAAGTTCAACTATCAAACAACTGACAGTTTATACCCTCTTATTTAATTAATCTCTTTAAGTCACCAAATTAATTCTAATTAATTTATGACTTATATTAATCAAATAACAATATTATTATTCTTTATATTATTCTCATAATATATTAATAATATTTATTCTCTCTTAATAAATCATCCTATCAAGTTGCTATGGTGAAGGCAACCCAAAAGGACCATGCACAACCGGGTCAAATAGTTGCCTAATATAGTTGCAGCCTTAGACACTATTCCAACATGAACGTCCCGCCAAAGGGCCTTGAACTCGTGTCTTGCTAAACTGTGGAAATATGTCTTCAGATATTTTTGTCATAGGACGGTTTTGTAAGTTATTCCTAATTAACTCTCACTGGCACTAGACTGGTACACTCAACTGAGATTTAGAAACCACTGAACATCTCGCCAAGGGCCAAGTTAACTTGTTAACTTGAAAAACTGTATTGAGGTCTTTGATCAAGGATATGCAGGGGCTAACATCAAAAATAGCCACGAGTAGTTCTCCGATACTCAACAAATCGCAGTGTGTTCCTTCGTGTTCACACATATACTATGAGTAGTCTCCATCTAAGCCAAAATTGGGTCCTTGATCAACTGTGGTGAGAAGGATCTTTATCACTTAGTGATCCACATAGACTTTTTAGTCATGGTTACTTTTAAGACGCATCTATGATCGAAGAAGAATATTCATTCAAAGGAACAATAAGTGAAGATTATTTTTTTCAACACACAATCTTTCAACCCTAGAAGTAAGGCGAAGCTGTTTTTGAAGTTATGTGACAAATTGCATTGAATCCTCCTCAATCAATTTGCTGTTATCTATGAACTTGTTGAAGTAATCCAGAAGAATCGGTCTCTCTGTTATTATCTCTGAAGTTTCTCAACGCTGAAAGTCTTGATTTACAAGAATCCCTTATACCCAATGTGTGTTCAAAGTCAAATTTGAGGGAAGTCTAACTACTAAAGATGAAGTTATTCATGTAGAAGATTCATATATACATCTTGTAGTCAATTCGTGAAGAGATCGAGAAAAGAGCTGAAGGAAGACTGAAAAGAAAAGAAAGCTATAAACCAAGGGGGGATTGTTAGGACATAAATTTGTGGTTTATTGTGACATCCCGAAATTTAGGGCATAGATTTCAAACGACTAAATTACGGCAAATCTATTTGTAATAAACTCATTCAGCTTTAACTGCATCAAATGAAATATAAATGAGTTAAATTCACTTATTATGTAATATCTGTTGATATTTTTATGCCCAAACGTGTAAACTAGCAACCAAATCAAATCGCTCAACTGCAACGCCGACTAATATGTCCGAAAACTGAAATTTAGCATTAATCATTTTTGAGCAAAACAAACATTAAAATATGATAGTACATGTTCCCCTATTTTCGAAAATATAAAGATCGTCAAAAACGGAGTTCGTATGCATAAGATACGACCATTTTAAGAAAATAGATAGTAAAATACTGTTTTTCTTTAATCGCTTAAAACCGAATCGAACCGTTGAGACACTAATACTTTGCCGACGGGATTTCCGAGAGTGTTTTTGGACTCAGGATAAAATATATTATGAAATTTCACACTTGAAATAATTTTTACGAAAATACATACAAAAGTCGCGAAAACGGACACCGCGAGCCGTTAAGACGTGAAACTTCAAACGCAAATTCCCGGAGATCCGTAACTCCTAAAATTAATCCGTTTGAGGTTCTGGAATCCTTGAATTATACTCTATTTAACGGTGCTTTTGAAAAAAATCTCCAATGCACGAATCCTGAGGCACCCGGTTTTGGGTGTGTTTTGGGCATGTAATGGAGCATAACCCCATGTGGGGCCCACATGGGATGATAAGCTCCAAAAACCTGATCTTCTTCCAGCTGGTATCAAACCCACGTGCCTTTCCTTTCTACACTCTCCTTCTTTGTGTGCAAGGTTCACCAAAGGTACAAACATGGGATTGGAAGTATGGCCATGGATAAGCATGTGTCTATGGACTTATACTATAAATAGAGGCCACTACTTCTCATGAATCCTCACAAAATCATCAGCTTCTTCTTCTCCCTATCACTCTCTTCCTCTCCACTCTTCATTTCTGTCCAGAAAAGCTGGAAGAACCCCCACTGCCACCTTCAAACCACCCCCTGCCACCACCTCTTGTCGCTGCATACCACCGCCAACCACCACCTTCGTGAATTGTAAGTCCCCTCCTCCACCGCCTCTACATTTTTGCTTTTCGTCTAGACCCATTTCATCAATGATAGCAAGCACAACGTTCAAATTAACAGGGGTGTGTGCTCATGTTGTGAACAAGAGGAATCAGGAGCTTCTAAACCTCCTGATCGAATGTAATTTTCAGTTTGCTTTAAACAACCAAAACGTTGTTCTATATGGTTTTAATCCCATGCACATTATAAAATGTTCACAGTAACCGTTATCTCATTCTTTTTCTTTCTTCCTTATATATGTGTGTTGTGGGTTGAATATTGCCAAGAGAAACAAGGATTTTGTGGTGTCATTTTGATTATACTCCAAACACATATATAAATCAAATCACAGTAAGTGATTTTAAATCTCAAATATTATTTCATTTTGGTTTTGTATTCCCTGTGTGGATCGAAAATAATCCAATAAACAAAACCAAATATTGTTTCGTTTTGTATTATAAGCCATGCACTCAAAAACTTTCACTGTGGGCTTCCAAAAATACAAATTTTTTTATTTAACTTGCTTTGTTCCTGTGAGTTTCGATTTTTACTAGACAGAGAAACCAAATATCGTCTCCATTACCTTGTGTTGTTCAATGATGCAACAGAAGAATTGAATCTACTGTTCAAACATGCATTAATTTTATTTAAAACAAACCTTTAGGTTGTGATGATTTTTCAATCTAACCCCTCCCAAAGCATTATATTTATTTATTTGGTTACGTAAAGAAAGAAGTATATATGTATATATATATTTCTTTTCTTTTTCCTTTTTTTCTTTTCCACACTTTGATTCTATAATAATTGTTTAAACCCTCAGTTGAAAATAGTTTACAAAATTAGTCTTAATCTCAAAATTTTATTTAAAGTATACACTTCAGCACCCAGCTTCGGAAATAAACTACGAAATCAATCCCCTTGTTGAATTAATTTAACAAATTTGTTCCTATAATTAATTGTTTTAGCAAAACATACGCTAGTAATTAATATCAAAACTACCATTGGTTTATTAGGTAACAAAAATAGTCCCGGAAGTTTATTTTAAATGCAAGGAGCATCATACTGCGGTTCCTCACGGCACACTTAGTTCTCGAATTTAAGCATTAAGGTGAGTGTTACGGCCCCTTTTCAATATTTTATTTATTCTTGGGGGAGAATACATGTGCTAAATAGTATTTATTACGCAAATACATAAGTCTTATATGATACACATGCTACAATTTTAAAAGTTATAAAGACTTCCATATTTGAATATTATCATGCATAAGGCTTTACACACTTGTACAAGATCATTATGTTAAAATACATATCTCTATAAAAGCGAGTAATTTATACTTTTATAAATACGTCAACCATACCCGGCTTTTACAAATACTATACTACGAAATTCATTATGCCCGGTACTTATCTATAATTAAGTCAGGGCTGAGAGTTATTCACAAACTTTTCGTTAATGGTTTTTGAGTGAGACGCTACTATTCATTAGCTGAGTTTAATCACTTAGCCTGCCCCACACTGCTATAATCGTTAATCTTCGGAGCGAGGTACATATATATAGATCTATATGGGGTCGACAACCCCACCTGCGGTTGCTAGCTACAACCATCGACTGATCAATTGAAGCAGGTGATATGTGTCTACGATCGTTACTATAACGTCCAATGAAGCGTCGTAGGGAGGGGTACTTTTCGTCTATAGCTCGATTATAGAACTCACTAAAAACATTAACACGAATCTCTCTCACTTTTTCACTACAAACATAGGTTTGGTTGCTTTCAGAACTATTTTTAAGTATAGTGGTTACTTATACAATGGATATATTTAAACTTTCATGAAGTTATATCAAACACGTCTTCTTTAAAAGCATAGATTTATTTATAAAATTACTTTTTGGCTTTTAAAGACTCATGACAAGCATTGTTTCAACTATTGTTATACAAGAAAAATATACTTTTGGACTTTTGAAAGTATTATTACTGCGGCTAGCAGAAAACCTATGACTCTCACCAACCTCGTGTTGACTTTCAAAATACATGTATTCTCAGGGAATCAGTGAAATTTCGGGCACACTCAGACGATGGAAAAACATGGCTCGCAAGTACTTTAATTTTCTACTTTTGAACTGTTATGCCTAACTGTTAAGGCAAACTCGTAACATTATTTTGTTACTATATGTAAGAACCATGTATGAAAACATAAATATGTAATGAAATGTTGTTTTGTTTATTGTTGTACTTGTGTTGTATATTCAATTTATCTATGATCCATGAACTTAGTCGCACAGCCCGACATGTTCCGCTGCCTCGGCCGGGGGTGTGACATTTATACTTTGCTTTTCAAGGCTTTTATAGCTCTCGGTTTTGGACCAAAATCTTTATGATCTCGGTGATGTTTGGACCGAAATCACCATGTGATTTCGGTTAGGTTATTGGGTTGGGCCTTTGTAACTAGGTATTAGGTATAAAATGTTTGTTATCAGCCTATTCTAGCAGCGGTTGTTTTTCGAGAACTGAGAGAGTAATTGTGAATCTTATGTACTAGACTATCATCAATATAGTGTGCACTGAAGATTCATCACTATGTTCTTATTTCATATTTATGATTTGTGGCATTCATTTGATTGGGATTCTGCACCAACCATAGTGACTTCGATTGATACGTTAAGATCGGGTCTTACATCCTTGTTATGGTTCTTTTTCAGTTTTGGGTCCCATTAAGTCATGCATGGGAGTAAAGTTGCCAACTTTATGTGTTAAGTTACAATTTAGGATCAGATCTGAGAGTTTGGCTTGATGACTTAATCGATTAAGTGCTTAATGGGTTGAGCTTGTTGTCTGCGGAGTACGTGGGGCGTACCTGATGGGTTTTAGCCATAAGAACTTTCCTATGTGCGCATGCAAAACCCTAATGCTCGGATCTAGGCTTTCTAATTAAACATGCTTTGAATCCAAGACTTCTAATGACTATTTAGGAATAAGAACAATGATAAAACAGATCTAGAATCATACCTTTGAATTCCTTGTTGATCTTGTTGTCTTGGAGCTTCCAGAGTCACAATTGTCACTCCTCTAATGGCTTACAAACACCAAATAGCAAGGAGGATGATTTGGGAGAGAAGAGAGGGGAGGAAATCGGCCAGGGTTTCTATGCTTTAGATGAAGTGCCGATTTCCCTTAGCCATAGGGTCTATTTATACTTGTAGACTCCTTAAGGGTTACAACCTAAACCCTAATTGGATAATCTTCTCTTAAGGCTATCCAAATCCATTCCTTAGATAACTCTTGGACGATTTGAAGCAATCCTTAGCCTCTAGAATCCCTCCAATCCATATTTATATGGATTTACAGTCTAAAGTTTAACTATCAAACAATTTACAGTTTATACCCTCTTATTTAATTAATCTCTTTAAGTCACCAAATTAATTCCAATTAATTCTGCGACTTATATTAATCAAATAACAATATTATTAATCTTTATATTATTCTCATAATATATTAATAATATTTACTCTCTCTTAATAAATCATCCTATCAAGTTGCTATGGTGAAGGCAACCCAAAAGGACCATGCACAACCGGGTCAAATACTTGCCTAATATAGTTGCAGCCTTAGACACTATTCCAACAGTACCCAGCTTGTACGTTGCACGTACTGGCCCAGAAGGAGTACATTAAGCGTAAGTCTTAGTACGCCCAACATACTCAGTAGTTTGACCATCGGTTTACTTTCACGGGTTTGGGCCATATTTTGGATTTTTAGGGTTTGGGCCTTGTTGGGCCATTGGACTTCTGACTTTGGGCCATTATTAGGCTATGGGATTTCTTAGAATTAGGCCCATGATGGGTTTTGGGCCCAATTAGGAAGTTGGGCCATATTGGGCTTTGGGGTGCCATTTAGGAATTTAGGCTTTTTGAGCAAATGGGTTGGGCCTTGGTTTTGGGCCAAGTAATAAGGGTAAAATGGTCTTTTTGTTGGATTAGGTGTCTGAGCCCATAACTATAATTGGTATAAACTTAAATTGATAGTAGTACATTCCTTTTAGGTTGCCCTCAAACCTAGCAATTGGATAGGATGATTTTTGGAGAAAGAGATTGATTTATTATTTGATTAATAAATTGAAATAAATAATTTATTAATATAATATGATAATAAAATATTAATTATAAATTATAATATTTTATTAATAATTAATCATAAATTAATTGGAATTAGTTTCGGGATTAATAGAATTAACTGAAAGTGCAGGGTCTAAAGTGCAATTGTTCAACAGTTGAACAAAAGGCTCCATAACCTTCCACACATAGGGTGGACGGTTTCTAGAGGCCTTTAGGGTTACTAGAATCATCCTTGTAGGATAATTATGAAGCTAGATAATTACCAATTCAAGATATTATTATTATATTGGTTTTGGACTTATCTAGGGTTTCCTAGTTGCACTATAAAAGGACTCTTAGCCCTAGCATTTTCGGCCACTAATTCTCTAAGAGAGATAACTGAAATTCAAAGCCTTCCTCCTCATCTCTCCTTAATCTTGTTCTTGCTAGCTTGGGTGTGAACCACTAGAGGCACGACATTTGTGGTGCTTGCTTCCAAAGCTTCTACAAGTCATGATCATTGTTATTTGCTAGAATAACATTAATGTATGTAATCCTAAACCCTTTTATGTTTTTTTCAAAAATTACCTAGAGTTTCTAGGGTTCTTATTTTGATGTTCATAGTTATAGGTTCAATAGAAAAACATAGATCTTGTTTTAGGTTGCATGTACACGTAAGAGTTTAAGTTTGTTTTGTTATGCCTAAAACCTATCAGTGGTATCAGAGCATATGGTTTGTTTTCAACTAAATTTTCTATAATTGTTGAATTTGATCAAATTAGGGTTTATGGAAATTAAACCCTAAAATGCTTAATTTTCGAAATTAGGGTTAGGGTTTAGAAACCCGAACCTTGACCCCTAAGTTTCAAAATTAGGGTTAGGGTTTTGAAACCCTGACCTTCCTCCCCAAACAAATTTCGAAAAATGATAGGTATTAGCGTTTTTTTAAATTTTGGTCATCATCATTTTACTTGCCTAAAAAGCGATAATTAAAATTGAATAAATCCTATACCCTAGATTTTTGAAAATTTAGAGGGTAAGGATTAAAATTAAATTATTTGATTAATTTAATTAGATAATCCTTATTTGATTTAATATATTTACTTAAATGTTAATTAGTAGATAAATTTTAAATCATTTGGTTTATTTTTAAATTTAAATTATTTTTTTATTTTTGAAATTTATTCATAAACCTAGTATTTTGACACTTTTTAAAATACACCTTATACTATATGTAAAATTAAAAGTTTAATTATTACTATACGTATAAGACTAAGTCATTCAAACCACTAGTGCGCCTCATTCACGAAGGTAATCTATAAAGGGGTATAAGGAAGTTGCCTTTAAAATGGTAGTTGAATGGGTGTCTACTCTCACCCACCGCTTCCTTGATTAGTGGATGGTCGTTAGCTGAACGGGTTTGATAGGACTATTAATTCTCATTAATAAGTATAATGAATTAAAAGTAACTAAACCTTTTATTAAGAATACCAATTTTAGTTACTTTAGAAAAAAATGTGAGTCTGTATGCTAACCCATGAAATTGCACATTAAACTTATATAAGTCGTTAGTGGAGCGTGTGTGGTTAACCGACATACTAATAGGGACTAATAAAGAGTTCTAATGGGTATCTCATAAATTATCATTGTTTATGGAGCATGTGTGGTTTACCAGCACATCAATTAAGATGATAAATGACAATGAGGTTACCAAGCACATTTGCTTGGTTATTTACATCTTGTTTGTGATCCTCGATATCCCAGTCACAAATAAAAGAGCATAATCTGAGATTAAACATGTCGTTGAATAGTTTCAATGAATCTCAAAAGATCTAGAAATTTCATCAAAACTTAATTTCCTTTTAAAATTTCGTGTTCTATTGGTGGAATTGGTAAATCGTCATTTACATACCTTTATAAATTTTACAATTAGATTACAACATCTCTTTGCTAAGTTGTGAATTATATAGATGGATCCTAGCCTTAATATTTCATTTTTGGGTTGCTATATTAAGGATTATTCTTATCTAGCTAAAACTACCTTCCTTTTACAGATGTCTACTCCAAATGATGCTTCTTGATCCTCTTGAGCATTTTTTATGAGATTTTGGTGCATAATTAAGAACAAGAAGCTTGGAGAAGGATCATTGGCTAGATTTAAGCTTTTGGATCCAGAATCTATTCATCTTCACCATCTTCCAGAAGGTATAAAGTTCTTAGCTTGGTGATTCTTTTTTTAGATCTAAGAATAGTTGGGGGTTTTGGGCATATTTGATCCCATGAGTTGATTCTTGTGAGTAAATGCTACTCCAGAGGTTTTGGGTTGTTCATTTTGATGTTTTTTTAGGTCCCTTATGCATAAAGTTTGCATCTTGAAGGTTGTGGACCAACCATACATGAGTTGTTGACCACTTGGTGAAACTAGTATGCTAGATTTGGGTTTTAGGTTTCATGGAGCCATACAAAGGCATCAAGTTGATGACCTTATTGATTAAGACACCCATAAGAATTAGATATGAGCTTTGGAGGTAAAGTCTTAAGGGATTAATCACTTTTAAGTGAGCTCTTGGTCATTTTGATATGTTAGAAAGTTTAAATCGGGTGTTGGGCTCTATTAAGCCATACTATGTCATAAATTCAGGAACTTTATGACTCTAGACGTCCATTAGGCTTAGACTTGAGGATTTGGACATATAGTCTTAAGGGAATAAGACCTAAAAATGAAGTTTGTTAACTGATTTGTATGATGGGCGTACTCGACCATGACCCCATTTTCTTATATGCTTAGTACACACGACGAAGGGGTGGTGTACGCATGGCAGTACTCCCGGTTAGGGAATTTGGTCACTTTTGGGTCATTTTAGGGTTTGAACCATATTTGGCCGAGTCTAGGCTTGGAGGGGTAACATGGTCTTTTACCTAAGGAGTTGTAATTATGGAAAAAGGACCTTGATTATGGATTATGATCTATTTAGGGATTGAGATTTATTTATTTGTGAGTAGTGCGGGGATTTTCTGTTTTGGTAGTTCGAGTGATAAATTGGTTTGTCATCGGATAGAGGTGAGTTCCTTCATTATACTCGTGGGTCGAAGGCACCAATGTCGACCCACTGGATTATATGTGTAGGATGATAGTTGTCCTTGTGACACTTACTGTTATGTCTATATGTGATTGTTGTCATTGTGACTCTTGTTGATATGATTGTATGCTTAGCTGTAGGGGTGAAATAGACCCGATACCAGTATAAAAAGACCGAAGGGGTGAAATAGAATTGGAGGTAAAATAAACCCGTACGGTTGAAAAATACCGATTAATTTGAAATAGACTCGTGGTGAAATAGACCCGATATAGCCTTGAGCTGACATTTGATTTGAAATATACTCAGGGGTGAAATAGACCTGAGGGTAAAATAGACTAGGTACAACATTGAGCTGGTGTATATGTATAATATGTGGTACTTTGGGGAACTCACTAAGCTTTGTGCTTATAGTTTATGTTTTAGTTTCAGGTACTTCCATTTTCAAAAGAAACAACCCGACTTGATCGCAGTGCATCTCCTAGAGTTTTAATTATGCACTGAATGTATACAAATTACTCTAATGTTTTGCGAATACTTTGACTCTGATCGTCTTCTTTAACAATGAATGCATGGTTTGAACTTATTTAAAATAAAGTTTTTACTCATTATTTTTGGGATGTTACAACTTCATCGATTATGTTGGTGTTGCAAATATCGGCATTTATTGGGAACGTTATGCAAAGAACACTCATGTATCTACAAGAAAATAAAGTTGCAAGTTCATGTTCAAAAACTAGAAATCCTCCTCTTCGAAGAAACCATGAGGCCAAGCACAACCATCTTGTGAATAACTACTTTGATGATGATAGAGTATATACTAACAAATTTATTCTACACATTGTTGATGATGTAAAGAATCGATTTCCATATTTTCAATAGAAGTGGGACGCAAGAGGTAAGAAAGGTTTCTCTCCGATTCAAAAATGTACAATGACAATTCGTCAAATAACATTCGAAATGGAGCCAGACTCATGAGATGAGTATTTGAGGATGTCATAGTGAACGACACGAGAATGTCTATACAATTTTGCTAAAATTGTGATTATCCTCTATCATGGCCGATATTTACCCAAGCCTACAATTAGTGACGTCCACCAATTATGTGACACATGAAAACAAGCATGAGTTCCTTGGAATGATTAATAGTATTAATTGTATGCAGTGGGGGTGGTCAATGTTTCCTACTGCATGACCCGGTCAGTCCATGCTAGATGATCAACAATAACCGATAATAATTTCAGAAACATTGGCATCATATGATCTTTAGACATGGCATGCATTTATTGAACCATCGAGTGCCAACAACGACTTTAATGGTCTAAACCAATCATCGATATTCAACAGCATCTACCTTGGGAAATCGTATGATATGCCGTTTTAATTAAATAAGGCATCATACAAGCGTAAGTATTACTTTACTAATGAGATATATATTGAGTTTGTTGTATTTGTGAAATCATTCTCATGTCCACACGTCGAAAAATGATTAATGTTTAAGTCTGCCCAAGAATCAGCAGAAAGGATATCGAGTGAGTCTTTGATGTTCTAAATAGACGTTGACAGGTACTCACAATATCGACATGATCATTCGAGCAAAGAAGAATAAGCAACATGATGTATGCATGCATCGTATTGTATAACATGATTATAAAAATTAAAGGAAATGTGATTAGTCACTACAATGAAAATGAGAATTTACCAATATTCGAATGAGTGAGTATTGATACGTTGGAATACATGATGAACAAAAGGAAAATATACAACCAAGTTGGACACCACAACCTTTGGCCTTTGCACTAATTTGGTGGAACATGTCTTCAATGTTCATGTAAATCGTGTTGTTGATAATTGGTGCGACGATTTGTTCGGCGATATAGATGACAATTCGAATGTTTGTAGATGATTCAGACGAGAATTATAATGACGTTATGACTGACGATTATTAGATGTGACGTAACATTATACTATGATTCATTTATGTTTCTTTATTAATGTATTTTTTTAGTATGTAATTTTTTAATTAATGAAATAGTTTCATTTTATTAAATTATATTTTAACAAATTTAATTAATAAAGTGAAAGGTGGTGTGGTAAGAGTATTTTCTATTATTTAAGAAGGATGAGAAGAGAATGAGAGGAAAATAATGTGGTAAGGATATAACATGTAAAATACGATGAAGTGAGTGATCATATCCACCACTTTAAAACAATGTACAGTAAATAAAAATTAAATGATTATTTTAGAAGGTTATATAAACGCTAAAACCGACCAAATATATGATAACCACTAAAAATGGTACAAGAAAACAAAAAAAAATATTTATATACAAAATAATAATAATAATAATAATAATAATAATAATAATAATAATAATAATAATAATAATAATAATAAAAGCGTTAATAATTAACATTCTAAGTAATAAGCAAAATAAATTGAGAAAATTCTGTTTTTACTTTATTAGTTTTTACCTAAATTATATTGCCTTGGGGGACGTAAGATTCAAGTGCAGCCGGCTTGAAATTGTCCACAATCTAGAACCTAGGTTTATGTCAATTTCCGGGGTCCACTAACCACTAATCAAATAATTTGGATTTTCGATTTATCATGTTATTTATATAAATTTTCTAATTTCACATTTCCCTATATCTTTTATTTCAGTTGATTAATTTATCTACAAGAATGTGATTTAGTCCAAACGATAGAAATACGTAATATCACATAAAACAATTATTTATTCGACAAAATAGAAACAAAATACTGCTACTTACTCAAAAGTAACGACCAAATGCAATCGAAACTCCAACTATTTTAAGAGCTTCTCGTTGCATGTATAGTAAAATGATTTAGACCGATATTAAAACAATTAAAATGCAAACAAAATTCGCATATACTTTAAAGATTAATCACGACATAATAAACAATGGTTATTATGTAACTTATAAATAAATTCTAAATAGAAGTTCTACGAAAAAAGAAGCTTATTGTACTAATTAAGATAACTTACATTTTTCAAAGGTAGAAAAAAAAAAGTGGCAACTCATAATCGGAAAGCTTGGGTGAGATCTAGGCATCTTAGACAAGTAAATTATATTGACTAAAACGCTATAAACGAGAATTAGAGTAAAATCTTATAGTATATTAGTGAAAACTTGTTACCAGTTTAGTTGTGAATATAAATCTTTAAAAAGCTCAAGATGAGATGAGACCAGACACACGTACCATAAGCAACAACAGATTTATGAACGAAGGGCAAAGCCCGAGGCACGATATCATCTTTGAAATCGATGGGTTTAGATTTGGCTTGTCGTGTCATCTGTGTCATCTCTTTCAAGTCTCCGAAGAGGAATCTATAGGAGTTTCCTTTCAGGCCTTGAGCTCTTAAGAAATTTTCGATCTTCTTTGGTTTGAACCACAACAAATCCAGAATTCTCCATGTAATTAACACTATTATCACTCCTAACGATACTCCTGCAACGTAAAGCTCTTTACTCAACTCCATTTTTGGTTGATGAGACGTCGTCGGTGGGGGAGGTCAGGCAGCCGTGGACCTTGTGGTGATGGGCTGATGGCGATGAGAAAGAGTAGTTATTGATGGAAAATTTTCACTTTACCGCCTTGGGGTTATATTCCACAATTGCTCGCTATACAATTAGATTGTTTCTTTAAATAGACACTTTAAAAAATTGCCAGTATCTGGAGTAGTTCAAATTTGTTTTGAATTAGTTATATGTTACGTTTAAAAGTATATTTTTTTTGACAAAAAATATATATTTTGAAATTCAAATTTTGGACAAGAAAAAAAAATCAAAAAGAGGCCTGGAGTTCAATAAGCAATATTGAAATTCGGAAAAAAAAATATTTGCTTTTAAATGAACCTTAATAAAAAAGAGTTTTTAAAAAACATATATAGAAATCGTCAAATAAATACAAATGCAATGATAAAATATGACATTAATTCAAAAAAAATTGGTGATGTTATACATTTTGGATTTTTACGAGGATTCTTGTCAATGGCGAATCTAGTCATGGTTACATTAATTTTGTTAACTTTTGTCAATAAAACTACAATTTAAGTCGATCCAAATCGAATCGATTCGGAGTAAATACAGACAAAATTAGATCAATATATTCTAAATCGGTCTAACAAACACACATATTTAAACGGCTAGTGTATAATCACTTTCCCAATAATAATCTGCTTCTCTTTCTTTCCCTTCCCCTATCCTTGTCACGAGTTTTGAATAAATTATGTTGACTGTTGGAGAAGCTGTCATTTGCTTATTTGCTTCATAATATGGAATAAAATTTTAAACTATAACTTGAATCATAATATGGTAGTTACTCAATTGGTGAAGTACAATGTATTAGTTAGTAAAAAAGAATAATGTATAATGTTGTAGTTAAAAGAAACATAGGTTCTCTAAAGATAAACCACCTGATTATATACCCTTAGGAAAATTGTTGCTGACAAATGCATCTTTCACAAGTGTTCCCTACAACAAAACCAAATTAATCTGTAAATAATTCCAATTAATAGAATGATGAATTCAATCAATGATTAAGTTCCTATCTTTTTATCAGAATTTACCTCAAGATCCAGCATCTGGTATTGATTTCTGGTGCATATATATAGAAATTGCACATAAATGAAGGTCTTTGTTTCCAAAGAATCAATAAAAATTAGTTCCCACAACTAAAAACTTATTTCATGTAGTTTGGAAGGATCAACCAGATGTTATTACGTGTTTTGCTTCAAGCATTTAATCAAACACCTGTTGTGCATAAAAAACAAAAAATTTGCTCATACTCATGTATAAATAGAAAACCAGGAAAAAATTGTTCTTACATGAAATCAATAGAAGAAGCAGATGTCTAAGTTAGAGAAGAAGAAGAAGAAGCAGATGTCTAAGTTAGAGAAGAAGAAGAAGAAGCAGATTACCAGCGACCATTGGAGCAGTGATTTACCGAGATTTATGGCGCTAAATTGAATGTAATCCTGATTTAAGGTAAAATGCATCAGAGTTTTTAAAGGATCAGGGCATATTAGGGTATACATCGGAGTTTTTGAATAAGATTTAAGTTGTTCTTTTTGGATTTCTTGATTTCATAGGATTGAGTTTAATTGATAGAACAAATAGGACGAATTTCATGAGGGATTTCGCAAGATTACCTTTATTAGTTATGCAGATCTTGCTAATTAAAAGGAAATCTCGGTAATTTTGGAGCTGAGATCTCGTGTTGAAGTTGGAAAGTATTATCAGTGTATCTCTTCCAATCTGTATCATTTCCAGGTTATTCTTGTAAATCGTGTTCGAAGGAGGAAGGGGTATATTAGGCATTTCACTTAGAAAAAAATGAGCGGGAAACAAATGCGGGGAGGAGGTTAGAAGAAGCCACGTGGCACAAATATACTATTTTATTAGAATAAAGGAAAGGATTCATGTATAGTGAAGCGGACTGAGTTCAACTTAGGTATAGCACATACATGAAAGGATGGGCCTCCAAGATGGGCTTATTATGGTTATTTCTTCATTTTGTAACTACCTCATACATAAAGAAAACCAAAAGCAATGATAGATAACACGACTATATTAATAGTCATATTCCAAGGGGTGCTACATTTATAACCGGATACGTAGGATATATGTTGGATTTACAATTTACAAATATATATTATTAGAATTTAAATTAATTAAAGTGTATATGTGACAATAGCCCTTTGATACATACAAAATCCTACTACTTTCTAACTACTCATTCATATAGCCTTTTTAGTTTCTCTAGCCACAAAGTTACATCCGAAGTTGCTCATAAAACAATCTCCTTAAGCATTAAATCAATATTCGGTCTTCAAATTAGCATCAACCCTTTCATCCTGCAAACAATTAAACAATCTCTACTACAATGTGAACTTATTGCTTTAGATTGCAAGCTATTCAAATCACCATCCAAGAAATATAGTTTCACTAGTAAAGTAAAATGAATAATCATTCTCTAAATTCACTTTGCCTCATCTATCATCATGTTTCTTTTCTAGATGTTTAGAAAACAATAAAAACATCACTCGTAAATTCAATTACTGCTAGACCTACCAAAATACCATACATAATGCATTAGTTAGTCCATTACTTAAAAAAAATTAGTTACCTTTTAACCAGAAGACCAGAAGTACATTGCCAATTCTTGTTTAAACCATGTTTTTTCAAGAATATGTAGCCAATCATATCATAAAAATGAATTATTTGTTGCCTTAGGCCCTTAGCCATAATCAAATCTTGAAATAATAATATCAAGAAAGAGTAACAATTACCTCTCTAATACGCTAGTGAAATCTCTTGTGAATTCAGTTCCAATTCTTTTCAAAATTTTAAGGGTATTTTTGTAAATCTAAACCAAATACAATAGGAAATCATGCATATAAACTATATATGTTGATATTTTTGTAAATTTAAACTAAATCATTGTTCACCATCTTCATTCTCAAAGCTCATTGTCATAGAATAACATGTTCTTCACACCTACAACATCATCAAAATCCCACAAATTATTTCATAAAAAGAAAGATCTACAACCAAAAAGTATACCTTATTGATGTAAGCAACAATAGAGGTGGCATAGTTAACAGCATCACATAGATCAAGAACCTGAGATGTAGAATCCATAGCATGAACCAGCGTCTTCAATGGTATAAACAAAACATGAGATCCACAAGCAATCCCCAAAGGTAATATAATAGCATACAAAAAATGAGGATACAAAACTAATGCTACAAACAGTAGCATACCATAAAATAACCTCTTATCAACAATGTAATGAGCTTACCTCACATTGTTAACATGTATTTGCAAGAAGTAAAACAAACTAAGATTTGGTTAAAGAACTTATAAATAGGAAAAAAAAAAGGTTATGTAGAATCGGCTGGTTCCGTCATTTTAAGAAAAGACGATTGAAATTATCAAATAGAAGAAGAAAAAGAGATTCAGAGAAAAGGGGTGCATTTCTACCAAAAAAATAACTTGAAAGAAGGGGGTCACCAAACCGATTTTGGGAAGGATAGTAGACAGTCGGTGGCTAAAATTGACAACACCTTTATTTTTTGCTTCAAGCATCTTCTCTCTACAACCCGAAAAACAGATCCTATACATAAAAATCGTTAAACAAACATACATAGTCAGAGAAACGATAGGGAGAATGAGAGATAAAGGTTATTTTGGTCATGAAGAGAAAGAAAATACATCTGATGCGATATTGTTTGCAGGTGTGTGTGCAGCGGAAGAGAAAAGGGCATATAAGTATAGATCTAAGGTTTTTTAAGGTTTCTGGAAGGAGGCGTGCAATGGTGGTGTGATGGTAGTGAAAAAGGATGGTGTTATGGTTGATGACGGTTTTCCTCTAAAACATCCTGAAAGATAAGAATAAACTGATTGAACTTTGCAAAGACAATTGTAAGGAAGAAGACCAAACGTTAAAAAGGAAACAAACCTGATTTACTGGTGGTGAAGCGGTGGCGACGACAAAGGTAATGGTTGGAAGACATTGAAATCGTTTGAGGCAATAGAGAGTGCGAGGGAGGTGAATTGGTGTTGTGCGATGGTGTTGATGTTTATATGATTAGTTGATTACTAAGCATAAATATAGGCCCGAGAATAGGGGATAAGAGAAAGACAAAATTGCAAAAATGGTGCATGTGGTATGCATTTTTTTGAGGTTTTAGTCCAAACTATGAATTTTTTGGATTTGTGGTTCTTTTAAACTAGTTTGTATGTGAAAATAGTTCATCTGAAAATTAAAATGACTATAATACCATTGGGGTATTTATTTTTCATTTTTCTTTCATTTTTTTAAATTTAATATTTATTTTTTATTTATTTTAACAATTAAAAAAATAATAGAGGCCCCATCTCTCTCTCTCTCTCTCTCTCTCTCTCTCTCTCAAGACAATTTCTTTTTCAAAACCCAAACCCAAAATTAAATTCAGAACTTGAATCATAGATAATAAAAAATTTAAGAAATTTAGATCTTGAATCGTTTACATTCAAATTACTAAATTGTGTTATACAACCTTGGTGGTTGACTTCTGATTAGTTTCCGGTGGAGGTCAACTCCTCATAAGTTTTTCACTTTTGAAGATGAACTTCCGACCATGTCTTCATCCATAGGCTCCCAAGTGCCCGGATCGATCAAAAGTTCGATTCTATCTGAACTACTAATTTTCAAATGATATCCACATTGTTCACAAAGATGCATCTTTGATTTAAAAAATTTCTTATAATTTAATCCATAACAATTTTCGCATTGAACCCACAAATGCCGGTATTGTTGAGTTACACCCATATGAGTAGAACTTTTTGGTATAGTTTGATCACTCGTTGTGATATCCTCGTTTTGACTACTATTTTCACTTTGACTAGAAATGGAACTATTCCAATACAATGATTATTGATCTGAAGGAGGCGTAGCAATGGCTTTTCGTGTATTGGTTAAACCCCAAGAAATCGAGAATGGGCTCAATGATCAACAGTCTATGTTTGAATTGATTGCAGATGGGTATGACACATAAAAAATCAATTTTGAGGCACTTCAAAAACCCATGTTCAAGAACCCAAAATCTTGAAAAGAAATCGAAAACCCAAAAACACACATAGTGATGAACACATATATGCAAAGGTCTCGACTGACAATGATGATGGTCCGGTATGTTTCAAAAACAAGTCTTAGAAATGGATATCGTTCAGCATATGCGTCACCCCGACCGACAACAATGGTTGCTAAGAAGGATTTCTTCAACTGGGTTTACAAAGCCAAAGCTTGAAACCCCTTGAGATAACATGAGACCTAGTGAGAAGGAGACAATAGCCATGTTGATGTTGTTGCTGCCGACGTGGCGAAACCATTGGTGGCGGCGTAGAACGACTGCCGACTTTGCACCATCCATCATCGTTGCATCAATTTTGCACATTAACAAGTGATAAATCCAACTACAAGCACAGTCAACGAGAAATTAGTAATTTAGATAGGAAAAATTGTACTTCAAATGACATCGTCTGATATCCCCAAAAATCGATCGTCTATTTAAGTCGATAACAATAAAAAAGAAGAAGATAAACATGTAATGTCATCTTAAAGTTAGATTCGTTGGAGGAGGGTGTTGTTGAAGGAGACAACTTCATCAAATCTAGGTTACAAGTTGTGGCTACAATGGAGGTTTTTTGGTAGTTCTCATATCCAGATTTAGATCCAAGAACCGAAATCGGGTGTGGGTTTTCTTGTTTGTATTTAAGCTTTGAAGATCCGGTTTACTCCTGCAGAAATAGGTTAAAAAGTTAGATATATGTGTTTGTCTGTTCTTGGCTTTAGAAATGAAGAACAAGTTTTTGGAGACGAAAAAGTTGATATATATATATATATATATATATATATATATATATATATATATATATATATATATATTCTTTGTCATTTAAATTAAATAGAAAAAAACATAAAAAATAAATTAGAAGGGCATTACAGTCATTTCAGTTTACTGAGGGACCAAATCCGCAAAGAAACTAGCTCAAAAGGACCACTAATCCAAAAAACCCGGGATTTGGACTAAAACCCAAAAAAAAATGCATACCACAGGTACCATTTATTTCAATTTTGTCTAAGAGAAAATGCAACAAAATTTTGTAAACTGTTGAATAATTCTTCCTATAGACCAGTAATTAAGCAACTTTGAAACATTGTTTGACCTTCTCATTGACCAAAATAAGATTCATGATTTTTAATGAATAAAGTTATTGTAGATATTGCATATAGTTTTGTACCTCTTAAAATTCAGTATTTGAGGTTAAATGTTTATTAAGGTAGGTGTGTGCGTGTATGTGTGTGTGTGTGTGTGTGTGTATATATATATATATATATATATATATATATATATATATATATATATATATATAAACTGATTCCTACGGGTAGCGGGTCCGAAAAAATAAGAACCGAAACCAGAACCACTTAAGGCAACTCCATAACTTTAGGAACCAGGAGCGGTTCTAGTTCCAGAATCGTTAATTCTGAGGCGGTTTCGATTCCAAAAGTAAATACACGAAGCTCATCCCTAGTAATTTCATCATTGTAACAATTTTCTTTGATGAATGTTACAAGGTAACACGTCACTACCCCCACAACCAACATAAATGCTTAAGATTGATAGTAATTATTACCAAGATTAGAGCCATAATATTCTCTCTAATAAATGAAAGTTTTGTTTTTCCCACTTGTCACATTCTCATTCAAATTGCCAAATGTAATTTTATGGTTATTTTGAATTTTTTTTTCCACATGTCATTTTATGAGTTTTTCAATCTTATTAACTTCTACATAATATTTTAACGTAATAATTTGCAATAAATGGATATTAATTTCATTAATAAGCTTTCCTTTTAATTTTAAAAATTTCAAAATTAAAGCTCATTAGTTTCTTTTCTTTACTTAAATTATTTGTTTAAATTTAAAAGATATAAACCGTTTACATTATAATAATTCATTATTTTTTTTATTTTCTTATAAATTCAAAGTTCTTAAATATTTTGATCTTTATATTTATTTTATTTTTAAAAAAAATTAACTAATGTAATATATAGGTCTCATAACTAGTTAGCCAATATGAGCAGCTGAATGTGTACAAATTATTCAATTGTTTTCGATAATTACCCTTGTTACACATATAACATACCTTTGATTTAAGGACAATATCAAATGAATCTAAAGTGCTCACATATACAGTGTTTATGGTTAGACTTTTATTAACGGTTAAATCAGCTGAAGACCATTATATGTATACACACATCGAAGCATGTATCATACTTGTATGTATTAAAAAGGGTGATTTTTCATGAAAGGTGTCATAATTGATAAAGGGGAGAAGAGTTTGGACTCATGCTCATGCTCATGCCGCCAAAAGGCAGTTCGATCATGCAAAAGTTCACTTTGGTTTTTGTAGGATGAATAATAAACTCCCACGACTGCAAAGCAAAAGAAATTGAAGACATATAAATATGTATTAATTGTCGAATGAGATAATCTTAAAAGAAAAGGGAAAATCTATAGAATCGTAAAAGTTATTTGTAAGGTTAGTACCAGATTAAACCATGAATTAAATACAATTTAGAGAGATTTTTTAACTTCAAAATATAAGACCTGAAAATTTGTTATTGTTTAGTTTCAAGAACCAATTCGTGGACCCAGGATCAGCAAAACCCAACTGAATTTGAAGAGAATGAAAAAAATCAAATTGGATATTTCAAGATATATTATAAGTCTTGATTTACTCTCCATAACATTCCCTGACGTAGAGAAGGAAAACTCTATATAATATATATAAAAACATATAAGATTGTGTCGTAGATGATTTCGGATTTTGATTTTGACGATCGCCGACCCCGACCCTTCTTCTCTGGCAGGATCAAACGCCACCAGGGATGGGTTAGAACTGATCTGTGCGTGGGTTTTTGATTGATTTGATTTTCTACTTTTGCATTGGTTTTCTAGTTCGTTGTAACACACAAGAAGCAAAATTCTTGATTTCTGATCCATCTTAAGAATGAGGGGGGGTTGGATTCTGATCGATTGACGAAGGCTTTCTCATCTTGTAATCTTGAATTCTCTTTTAAATGTAACGTAAACATGTATAGGAATTCAATGGAAAGTGGTCAGTGGCGTTGGATTTTGAAGTCTAATCATAAGAAAGAGTCTCGTAATAAGGCACATGTAAGTCCCGAAATTTCAATTATTTATGTAACGAACTTCCCCGAATCTGTTTTAAGCATTCATCTATGGCGTGTCTGTGGTCGATGGATAAAATTGTGGATGTTTTTATTTCTAAGAAGAGGTCTCGTATGGGTAAATTTCAATTGAATAATCCTACTGATGAGGTTATTGACATTGTGTCTGGGGATTTTGTTATGGAGAAAGAGAAGCGTGCATGGCTTGTTAAAGTGAGAGACTTCCCAACTCTTACTTTTCTCCATATGCTTTGCATGAATGAGGGATTTGATGATTTCATTATTCGGTACGTAGGGGGTATATGGGCCTTTCTAATACAAAAAATGATGATGGTATTGGTAATAAGAAAGATTTCTTTGAAGATGATGGTAGTGTTCAATCTCTTCAAGTTAACAAAGAAACTTCAACCGACCCGTTTGGAATTTATGATACATTGAAAAGAATGGAAAAAGATGTTAAGTGTTCCAAGACTACATTTGGAATTCAAAATCCAATCACATAAGAAAAAAACCAATCCTTTAAGACTTGTGCTGAAGAGTTCTATGCTTCAACTGTTCATCCGAATAAGCCCGATCATAGCAGCATTCTATGCATGTTGCAAACCACCCACATCACCTGCAAATCCTACTGATTGTTTACATGCTGGTTCCTCGACAGTAGCTTCTGATGCTCCTCTGTTGTTCTCAACAACATGCAGATCATGCTGATAATGTTGTTGTCAAATGCAGTCATGTCCTAAAATATGTTGTGAGATCTCAAAACTTGGACCCTAATCGGGTTGGTTTTAAGGGGGGACTTGGTCATATGTCGAGGATTTATGTTTCTGAAGAGGAACTCTCTCACCCACCAGGGTTTTCTAATTACAAAAATGATAACTCTGATGGGAAAAAAAGAATTTTAGAAGGGTCATTTTCAAATTTTAATATCCAAGAATAAGCTAAGAAAACTATAGATATGGGAGATGATGAGGGATTTATTGTGGGTGGTTGTTTTTCTCGAGTTCCAGAAGTCTTTGGTGGTCATGTTGATAAAAGATGATACCCATGAATTGTATCTCTATAAATATTCAAGGGGTAGGGTGAAAATCGTGTGTTATAAACATAAGGTTAACTTTTTGGCAATTCAAGAAACGAAGATGGAAACTTTAGACTTGGGTGTGGTATGTTCGTTTTGGGAAAACACTAGTTTTTCTCATGTTTTCTCTCCTTCTCAAGGAGCTTCGGGAGTAATTTTGGTTATTTGGAACCCGAATGATTTTCTCAAAAAAGGGTTATTATTTCTAAGTGGTTTGAAGCAAGTGAGGCTGTTTGTGTGTTGTCTGGTTTAGAAGTGATGCTTATCTCTATTTATGCCCCACACAATGTAGAGTGCAAGAGACAATTATGGAACAACCTTTTGCAGTTGACTGTTTCTTTCTTGGGGGTATCAATTTCATGGGAGGTTTTTTAATCAATTCATTGATGAGGCACACTTAATTGAATGGATCGATTTTTGGTTTCAATTGGTATTCTGAGCTCTTTTCCACATTTATCAGGTATGGTGTTGGAGAAGAATATCCCATATCATCGACTTATCCTTATGGTGGAGCATGCTGTCAATTATGGTCCTACTTCTTTTTGATTATTTAATTCATGGATGGAGATGGAGGGTTTTGATGAAGTGGTCATGGATTCTTGGAGTCATCCAGTTAGGGCTTCTGAAGATGCTAATCCTTGGATTAGATTTAAGAAGAAACTCCACCATCTTAAATCTAATTTGAGGGTTTGCAACTCTTATGCTAGGACTCAGATGTTTGGGAAAAGATCTGAGATTCAAGAGAACATAGAATCTCTTGATCAACGTCTTATGGAGAATGATGGCTAGAATCTCTTGCGGGAACAAAGAATCACTCTTGCAAAAGAATCATCATATATTCAGCACCTCACTTAGATTGATTTAATGTAGAAGGTGAAGATTCAGTGGGGTGTTGAGGGTGATGAGAATTCTAGCTTTTTTCATGACACTGTTAATCGTAAGAGACGAAAGCTTGCCATTCGTGGTGTTATGCGGGATGAGTTGTGGATTGGTGAGCCGATGCTTGTTAAGGATCGGTTTCAGGATTTTTATCAGTCCCTTTCTAAAAGGCAAAGGGGTAGAAAGCTTAAGACCCAGTCGAGCCATTTTCATACTCATTTCGTGTCTTAGATCGGTTTTCTTATTGCTCCTTTTTCTTGCAAAGAGATTAAAAGGGAGGTCTGGGATTGTGGGTCATCTCAAACTCCATGTCCAGAAGGTTTTTCTTTTGGCTTCTTCAAAAGATATTAGGATCTTTTGTCGGTTGACATTGAGGTGTTTGTCTCTCACTTTCATCATCATTCCTCCATTCCTAAGGGATGTAATTCATCCTTTTTCATTGTGATCTCGAATGTTAGAGACCTAAAATTTGTTAAAGATTTCATACCTATTAGTTAATTATTGGCAAACTCTTAGCTAAGAGGGTAGCAGAGGTTATTGATTCGGTGGTCAGCTTGGAGCAATCTACTTTTGTTAAAGGTAGACAGATTTTAGATGGTCCATTCTTATTGAATTAAGTGGTCTCTTGGAAAAAAGCTGCAAAACATCCCCTAATGATCTTCAAGGTGGATTTTGAAAAGGCTTATGACTCTTTTTCTGAGGATTACTTGCTAGAGATGATGCAAATTATGGGGTTTGGGCCAATCTGGTGTGGATGGATTTTAGAGATGTTGAGGTCTTCTAGAGTTTCTGTTTTGGTCAATTGTTCTCCTACTGTTGAGCTCCAAATGATCAGAGGCCTTAGGCAGGGAGATCCCTTGTTCCCATTCTTATTTATTTTAGCTATGGAAGGGTTCCATGTCGCCTTGGTGAGGGCCCAGTTGGCTAATGCGTTCAGGGGGATCAGTGTTAGTGGTATGGAGATTTCTCATTTATTTTATGCCGATGATGCGGTGCTTCTGATAAATTGGGATCCAAAGAATACTAACATGATTGTTCGTATCATGTGTTGCTTCTTTCTCACCTCAGGTCTGAAAATCAGTTTGCTTAAAAGCAAATTGATTGGTGTAGGAGTCCTGTTTTCTCTGGTTGTGAATGTTGCTAATCATGTTGGTTGTGGAGCTGATTCTATTCCGTTCATTCATCTAGGTGTGCATATGGGTCGGAACATGGCTCAAGTTTCCGCTTGATCACCAGTTATTGAGCGCTTTAGGAGTCGTCTGGATGGGTGGAAGGCACACTATTTTTCATTTGGTGGTCGCCTTACTCTGATAAAATCTGTATTGGGCAGCTTAAGAATTTATTTGATGTTTATTTTTCCGGTTCCAATTACAGTTATCCAGCAGTTGGAGTCTCTTAGGGCTAGATTTTGTTGGGGTGCGGATCGTGATGATAGATGTATGCATTGGATTAGATGGGATAGAGTGACGGGGAGTAGAGCAGACGGTGGATTGGATAGCTTGTATTCGTTTAATAGTGCTCTTCTCTTACTCCTAAAAATGCTTATTCGGGTCCTTAGAATAGTATTATTCATGCCTTACGTATTCTGAGGAATCGGGATTTTGATCTTCAGTCTTTTTGTCCGATCTGTGTGGGTGACGGGAGAATTACTTCTTTTTGGATGGATGTCTGGTGTGGTACCTCCCCCATTTCCATGAGGTTTCAGAGGATTTTTGCGCTTGATGTGCATAGGTAGGCGTCAGTTCGGGATCGTTTTTTGATTGGTTTAGAGACCCATTCTATTAGACGTAAGCCTAAGGGAGGTATGGAACAATCGCAATGGGAGGAGCTTACTGCTCTTTTACAGGTTGAAGTGTGCCAACAAGATATGGGGCGTGCAAGTATGATGGAGAAATTTCAAAAGAGAAGTGTTGTAAAATCATGGCAAACACCATTTTCGCTTCTAACATAGCAAAAATTTGCCCAACATATATACATGGACCTCCTCCAAACGGAAGGTAACATGCTCGACCCTTAGTCACCTTTGACACACCTTCAGAGAATCTCTCAGGATTGAACTCCTTCACATCATCACCCCATATTTCAGGATCATTATGTAAATGGATAGTACTCACTTGGAGGAGAGTTCCAGCTGGTAACATTATGTCTCCTAATTTGTTTTCTTTGTGTACCATACGTCCTAACCGGTGGATATAGCCTAAGAACTTTGTTAAAAATCATGTTGACCTGTTACACACAATAATTAGTACAATATATAAATGAACAATGTTGAAGCAAATATAGGGTCTTCATAATGATGGAAATACTTACTACTTTTAGATGATTTAACCCCTCAAAATCCGGTTTTTTGTCTCTAAAAATGTGTAAAACTTCATCTCTAGGCTCTAGCACGTTCTTGCCAGTTACTGTGTTGACCCAATAAAATCATAGTCCAAACCAATAAATTTCTTGTAGTTTCTTGTCCAACAATATAAAATAGCTTGCATTTCTCAATAATTTCTTCGATTGTTAGCCCTGAGTTTCTATTACTCTCTTGTTTAATTTCATCATTATTTGATTTCAAAAGAATTTCTAGCAGGTCGTCATTACTACTTTTCCCAGCTTTCATTGCAACAAGTCGACTATCAATAATACCTCTTATTGAAGCTTTGACTTTTTGGTTTATCTCTTTCACCCTCTTGTTGTGTTTTATTGGCAAATGGCTACAAGATCGTGTTTAATAGCTCACAAGTCAGATTTTCAAGAGTAAAAATTAGGAAATACACTTGAACTACAAATTGGATATAGTTTTTTATTTTAAAAACATCAATCATAACATGATTAGACCAATCCTCGAAAACAATCTAACATGCTCACCTTGATCCTGGAATGTAAATTGACTGTGTTGACTTTATAACCAATTCAAGCATTTCCTGCTGAAGTTCAAATATCTTTCTTCCTTCATCAAAACTACTACCAAATACTGTACGTGAAATTGGATCATTAGAAAGTGTCTGGAGATAAGGACAAACATCAACTTCACAGGAGCTTTCTTTGGTGAGCATCTCCGCCCATTTGTTTACCAGATCATTGCAACTCGTATAGAATGCAGGTACTATAAGCTACAGACAAATGTATACAAATTTAGAAGTGTTAGATTTCTTTTTCAATATTGTAATTGATAGAGAGAAGGGGGAATAAACCTTTAACTTTTCAACATGGAATGCAGGATTGATAATCTTTCTATGTTTGACCCATTTGTCACCTTTAGCATCAATGACCCCTTTCATTAGCTTTCTTATTATAGGATTTCCTCCTCTTGCTTTCGCAAATTTATAATAATTAGCCAACATCTCTTTTACCAAGATAGGTTCAGTCACGTACACCATAGGTTTTGGTCCCATCCACGCGAAACAAATCTTACCTATAAAACATAAGCATATATATATCAGTTAACTTCCAAATTTTTGGAATATTGTTCCCATAAAAATTATTTTTAATATTTATCCGAAAATATAAAAAATGATACGATTTGTTGTCTTATTAACCGGTTTCTATTTTAAACAACTAATTTTCTCTAACCTGGCTATTGTTATTGCTTCCTTTCTTCGAATTAGGTTACGATTAAAAAAAATGCACGTCCATAAGGGAGAGGAAAGGTCGCCAATCAAATTGTAAGTTTTTTGGGGTTGTAGTAGTTATTAACGGAGACTAACCAATGGCATCATCATAAGTAATAGGGATGAAACTGGGTCCAAACCCGGACTGGATGGACCTGGACCCAGAAAACCCGGAACCGGTTAGATATGCATTTTTTAAAACTTTCACAGAATACAAAAATGCTGAAAAACTAAAAACTTCCAACTTTGATATCTTCACTTTGGGAGAGCGTAAATCAATGAATATAAAACTAAAAATGACAAATTTTAGTTTAAAATCATGTAAAAACTCTAAACTACGGGTCGGAAAAAACTGTATGTCAATCCAAGTTATAACGAATGAGATATACATGTTTTAAACGCTTCACAGAAACCGGTTCCAGCCCCTAAAAGTGGTTCTGGTTCCTAACATCGGTTCCGGTTCTCAGACCCGGTTTACCCGGACCCGATGGACCCAAACTCGAATTACCCGGAACCCGGATGAAACCAAATTTTAAACCCGGAACCAGAACGGGTTCTAGATATTCCGATTCTAGTCCGGTTTTTCAGTTTTAAATCTCATCCCTAATAGGTAACATCACACTTCAATCACCAAACTAAGGATGATTACTTAAAAAAGTTTTTTTGGGTTCTAGTTAGAGCGTCCGCGGTGCGGTTTGGTGTGAGTTATAGGTAAAACTGTAAACCGCACCGCATATACACATTGAGTTTTTTTGAAACGGCAAACTGCACCACAAATGTTTAAAACCGCGTAATGCGATACGGTTTGGTGTGGGCGGTTTACGCGGTTTGGATGCGGTTTGTGCAGTCACAGGAATTGCTTTTAAAATAAAAAATATGATTTTTTTTGTTAAAATATTTTAATAAATTGTAATTCGTGTTATAATGCCTTTAGTTTTAGAAGTATGATTGTTGTTGTTTTTTTTTTTGAAATAAAATTGTACTTTACATAGTAAATTTTAAAGACCTCACTCAAGTAAATATAATTGCATGTGTGGTTTTCGTTTTTTGCTTTGCCTTGACTAAATTCTCGTGGGGTACAAGAAGTTTGATTAGATATGTGTTCGGAACAGAGCGTTTGGAAGCGTTTGAGAGCTTCTAGCTTCTAACGTTTGACAAAACGCTCCGTTTTGAACAGCAAGTCTCGTTTGACACTACAAGCTTCTAGCGCTTAGTTTAAACAAAACGCTTCAAATCCAAATACTACTTCATGTAATGATGCGACCTTGCTCTGGTTTCTTCCGTGAACTTCTCTCGATCGTCTAGCTATCACTGCAAGATCACAAGAACAGAGGTCGTCAGCCGCTTTCCGGGAGGGACTCCTGGAAGAACGCTCTGACGGTCAAGTTAGAGGGTATTTTAGGGTTTGTGTGTATTCTCTCTAGAAAGCTTAGAGAACTCACTTCGTAGGTCTGAGAGCACATCCTTTTATACCTAGCGCTCATGCCTGAGCCGTACCAGATATAATCGCTTTTGGGGAGACAAGATCAGAGGCGCTGATTGGAGGGTTGTGCGCCTTCAACCGCTAGAGCGCTCTCAATGGCTCAGAAGATAATGCTCTGATCCTCCTGCTTGTCTCCTGACCGTATCTTTTGTCCTGGAGCCAGGAGCGCCTCTTGGTGGGCGCGAGCCTTTCGCCTGTGCGCTTTGCTCCCGGGGACGCCAGCGGGCGCTAAGCCTGCTGGGCTGAGCTTAGTTGGCGTGCCCGGCTCTTGGGCTAGACGTGGTTCTGCTGTGCTGCCCTAGGCACGCCATCAAGTCCACCAGTCTAGTAGTCGCAACGTTGCAGCGCTAATTACGGCGTTCTGGGCTTAACTAACTGACATGTGTCAGTTTTTCTTTATCCGTCACTCCGTGTTTAATGGCGACGTGACTGCGAGATATGACTGGCAGTTATATCACTGTGCCAGACATTTAAATGTCCCGCCTCTTCCACTTCCTTATTAAGGGTCTCTGCACGGTTTCTCTTGCCTCATATGTTCTTCTTTTTCCTCTTTGCGTTCATCTTCTATTTTCATTCATGGCAAGCCTTCCCGGAATCATTCCATCCACCGCCGAGTATCGTCAATTGGCGATCACTTATGGTTTGTCTTCCTTGTAGGGTGTGGAGTTTCCCTTTCCTGGTTCCAGCATCTCTTCCCCTCCCCTAGTAAGATTGGGGTTTATCTGAAAACCCTAGACGCTTGTATACGCTTTCCGCTAACGGATTTCCAGGAGGAGGTCCTCCAGAATGATGGTTGTAGCCTTCAGATGTTGACTCCCAACGCAGTTAACAAAGTGGTTGCGTTTGAAATGATCTGTCGGGCCAACGGGTACCTTCCAGATTACTTCGTCTTCAAGTTTTTCTTCCGGTTCTGTGTTACCGGAGATAAATGCACTTTCTCAGTCCGACGAGGGGGACACATTTTTTGGTACATATCAAATAATATATAAGGACGGGTGATTATATTCTCATCCCTGTGTCTAATTCTCATACTCATATCTTATAAATTTTATTTTAAAACACTATATGGTGTGGATGATGATATGATATGATGGTGGTATGATTATGTACAACTTATTATATATAAAGCATATAAAACAAACTATATAAAATTATAAAGTTTAATAGGATCTATGCATGATGCGTTTTTTAGCTCCAACAAAGAGATATGATGTTTTACTTGAATATTATGTGAATAACTAACCCTTAGATATTTGTATGATGTTTGTTTGGAAAGTCGTATTAAAAATGTTAATAACTAAAAACTCAATTTTATGAAATACGAGGAGCTTTAATAAAATTAGTTCATTGCAGAGAATATTAGAATTGAACAATATAGTGAATATGTTTGGATGTGTTGTTAGCAAGGTTCTAAATGGCGTGAGGCGTGGCATGGCGGCAAGGCCAAACCTCAAGCTTAACGAGCCATGGCGAGCCATGGCGTTTTTCAAGACGTGATGTAAGGCGGTGATTTTGTATTAATTTAAAATTATATTACCACATAAATATAAATTTATATTAAATATAACTACTTTTTAGAAGTGTTAGATCAATAACTAATAACAAAAAGTTAACAAAAACCACACTACTTGTATCTCCGATTTGAAAAGACATAACAAAGAGCAAAAAACTGTGTCTCAAACGAAAAAACATGCGCCATAACACGCCATAACGCGTCATGGCGCGCCATGACGCGCCTTTTAAAACACTGGTTGTTAGTGAAGCTAACGGAATTGTAGCGAATGTTAGAATTGAACCTAAATTCTCCTATAAAACATCTCATTGAAAAAAAAAACAATTTAATAAAATTCCAAATATTGAAAATAAACATCAATCTTTTTAAAAAAATTATTTTATTGTTCTTGTGGATATAACAATTGTTCAATAGAAAGTAGATTTAAACAAATAAAATATTTTATATCATTTTTTTGGATTTTTATTTAATAAATCAAAGTTAGTTTTTTTTTTTTTTTTGAGAAATTAAATTACCTCCTACCTTTTATGCCTACAATTATTCCTACTCACTAAAATTATGATAAATAATTATTCAATTTAATCGTATTTGATATATTCCTAATATAGTCTTAACGGGTTAGTTAAGAAAATATGGAATGATGACAATTGTCATAATTTTATTGGGTATGAATAATTGTAGGCATAAAAAATAGGAATCAATTTAATTTCTCGTTTCTTTTCTTATTTAATGATGAATTAAAAAATTGTTGTTTAAATACTTATTTATGGAGTCATATATTTTGCAGTAAATTTAGCTTATTAAATAGAAACTACTTGAAAATTTATTCAAATGATGGACTTTGTAAAGAATGTATGTTTTTAAATATGTTACTTGCGAAAAGAAGATTTTTGAAATTAAAATTATTGATATCCCCGAATTACCATGGGTGAAGAAAAATTGAATATGTTAGTAATTTTAAGTGTTGAAAATTTGTTTCTAGCTAGTCCTGACTATCAAAAATAATTGATATTTATGTTTCAAAGAATACACAAGACGTAGTTGTTGCTGATTTTTGAAGTTTTGTTTGTATTATTGTGGATTTCATTTAATTAAAAATCTATTGCTCTTTTGTTTAATAAAGTTTGTTATACATGTGTATGGTGCATTGTGCGATACAAACAAATGAGCATTACTTTTTTTTTCATCTCACCGTGAGCATACAAAATCAATAGATCCGCCATGTAAATAAGCACTGCTGTGTACCAACATTTTGTTTATGAGAAACCATAATGTGAAACAACTTAAATTAATTTATAATAAAAGAGAAATTAAAACAAACAAACAAACATTAAAAAAAATAGTTGAATCTCGTACATAAATAATACCAAAGAATTAGAACATTAACATCTTTTCTAAAGCTCAAGCTCAAATATAAATAGTAGGCCATATTTCTTATTTTTTGTTTGCTTCCTTTTCAGCCTGCAAACCAAACAACAAATTATAATAAATAAAAAATAAAATCTATTCAAAAACTTATCTACGATATTTTACAGATGGCAAATTCTTAATTTTTGATTCTTTTATTTTTGGAAATAAGAAAGATGATGAAACTTTTATTGAATGTCTATGATTATGTTATAATGATAGATGAAGAAGTAGGAATGTGTGGTTATGATTTTACCGCTTTGACTACACGATCAAATGCTTCAGGGCCATACTTCTCAATATAACGCTCGACAGATTTCCTTGCATCGAGGCTCATCATTTGAAGGACTTTCCGCTGTCCTTCGGGGTATTTTGAGCTTACATGGCTCCCAACCTTGACGTATTTTCTAGCTATATTCGCATATATGTATGCTGCCCCATTGATTCCAGGTAGCACCAACCACATGCAAAACAATAGCTTCAAGTAGGGCCAAAATGGAAGCCTGTTTATTTCCAAAGTTATCGAATTTCAAGTGAATATGAAGCCCTACGTAACTTCAAGAAGCATTGAAATTGAATAAATTACCATTGGAGGACTTTCCAAAATGAAAGCTCGAAGAGGGTTATGAACGAATATAAAACCCAATAAGTGAGCCATTGTTGATCATCTTCTGGTGTAGAGCTTTCGAGCGCTAGCATGGATGCATACCTTTTTATAAATTTGTACAATCATAATCATTAGTTCCACATCAAGATAAACATTTTTTTAAAGACTAGATGATTTCGTGTAACATATATAAAATGCTAACTTACAAGGGGTAAAGAAGCATTACTCCAGGCCTGAATCAAATTAACAAAATCAAAACAAGTTAGTTAAATGATGGTTAGATTTTTCATATTGTTCGAATACAGCTCCAAATACATACCCGACTAGCGTGTCCAGATGTCTAGCGATTGTTGCAAGAAGCCCCATTGTTTTTCTTGTTTTCAATGACGTTTACTTGTTTTTGAATTGAAAGAATAAATCATATGCATGATGAATTGTGTATTTTGATGGTTATATAAGTAAGTAGTTCGAATGTCTAAGATGAAGCAAAGCAAAGGATATCTTTTTGGTATAATCTTCTTTTCTTTAGTGAGAAGCAAGAAGGTGGGTGGTGAATCGTAGCCTTGGAATCCCTCCATATTATTCTAAAAGAAAGTTTAAAAAGAATGAACATGAGAGTATGCTCGTTGATACCAAAAATGAGGAATATTACTTCTTGCTATTTAGTTATTCAAAATACGTAGTAGAGGTTTAATCCGAAAGGTTTTTTTTTTTTTTTTGTAGAGAGAAAACTATATTAAAACAATAATATAATTTATTTTTATTAAATAATCATATCATTTTTTTTCAAGAGAGAGGACACCTGGACACAAGTTTATTTTAAATAGTCAACAACTTTCTACCGGATTGTCCATAATTATGGGTTGGTTGAGTTTTTGGGCTTAAGTTTTTGTTTTTGGACCAGTCCATCAAACGCTTTAAGTATTGAAGAATGAAGATGTCACTTGATCTTCACGCCATGTTAAGGACGCCGACACCACCAACCACCGCATTTGCCGCCATCACCCACCACCTTCACCTCCACCCGACTACCGTTACCATCACCCATTACTACCGTCGCTTCCACCACCACCATATAGTTTTAAGAGAAAGTAAAATTAAGTAAAAAAGAAGGGTAATTATTACATTATTTCAAGACAATCGATATACCAATAATCAAGTGGAATACATCGCATTAACCTTCGAGCATTACTCATACAATAAATTTCAAATAAACTTATGAACAGTAAAAGGTTTCAAGCCGCCGAGCTCAATACCAGGTGGTTTCCAGCCGTCTCGGTTTTACTTCCCCGCTTCTCTTCTACTTCTTCACCGACTCCTTTTTTTCTTCGTCCACCGCCATCGACTCTTCCTCTCTTTCGTCCTTTTCTCAATCCTTGTCTCTGATTTCAATTCCACCGCATCTATCTCTCGATCCTTCCGTCTTCCCCTCCTCATCTGCCATCCGAGGGTTCGTATATTGGCGTCGTTCGAGCGTCCCCGAATTTCAGATTCATGAAACGCAGTTATGATCAAGAACATCCCTAACAAATACAGGTTTAATTCACCATTCTTTTTATTAATTGTTTTCTTCAGTACATTTATCTGGACTTCTTTTCTGATGTCACATTAGGAATCATCTTTTACCATAGGGCTCACGAAATCAAACCCAACCCCCAAACCAGCAAAAACCCATGCGGCCTAAAACCTAGAAAATAGCAGCAGAAAGATGGGAGGGAATGGAAAGAAAAGAAGAGAAATAAATTACAAAGAAACGCATGGAGTTGGCAAGAATCGATTACCCCCACCAGCGGTTCGTTCAGCCAACTCATGTCATATACCTAGGTTCTGATCCCTTTTTGTTATCAAGTTATATGCATAAATCCTCAAATATAAGCAGTTTTAGCTTTTCGCTCTTTATTCCTTTCCTTTTGAGAAAAATTATGTTTCAGTGCACTTACAATGGCGATTTCAGGGTCTGGAAAGTTAACAGTTGACGTTGAAGAGCATAAGAGAGGCGGCAATGGCCATGGTGATGGAAATTTAATAGAAAATGTAAGTAATTCTTATGTTCCGGTTGTTTTTGTTCAGCAATTTCTACAAGATTGCATAACTTAGCCTATAAAACAGGGATTGATTTAAAATTTAATGTTGCAAATTCCAATTTGCTTGATGCCATTTTTTATACTAACCCAATAACATGTGCATCGAATTAAAAGCGAACAGCTTAGAACATTGGTGGAAGTTATTGGTATATAATCCTTGTGGGACACAATATTAGTGTTATTTATTTATTTATTTATTTGCAGAAACTTGGTGCATATGAGAAACATGATTTTGTGGTGTTTCTGGTACAAGATTAAAGATACTGATGTCTTTCTCTTTCCATCATTATTTATCTGGATAATGTAAAATTCAATTCGTTTTGATTACTTTCTATGGATCCATGTCAATTTAGCTACATATTATCGAAGTTATTATTCTACTAGGTGTAAGACCCATGTATTACATGGGTTTATTTAAAATAAAAATTAAATATAAAATTCTAAACATTAAGAACTTTGAATTTATAAGAAAAATGAAAAAATGTTGAATTATAAAAATTAAGGTGTTTTATTTCTCTTTTAAATTTAAACAAATAATTTAGATAAGTAAATAAAAGAAACCAATAAAACTTTAACTTGATAATTTTGAAATTTAAAAGAAAGTTTATTAATGAAATTGATATGCATTTATTAGTACATTTAATATCATGTGAAATTTAATAAAATGGAAAACCCATAAAATGATATGTGGAATAAAATTTAATTTAAAATTATCATAAAATTACATGTGGCAAAATGAGTGAGAATGTGACATGTGGCAAAAATATCCTTATTTATTAGAGTAGATATGAATATGTGATTGGTAAACGTGAGCAAATATAATTGGTAAATGTGAGCAAATATAAAAAATATCGTAATTTTGACTCAACTTGATTAATATTTTATTTTTTCCAGGTTAAATAAGTAGTATAAAAAGCTTCATGTCAAAAAAATGCACACAATGGAAATATATGAAAACTCCTAAAATCACTCTATATATATATATATATATATATATATATATATATATATATATATATATATATATATATATATAGGCGCCCTCTAATCGGTCAAGTAGCGCCTAGCGATTAATCGGGACCTAGTAAGGATTTTTACAACAGTGATATATACTGATTAATCCATACATACATAATGGGTGAAGCATTATAAAACAATGAAATTTTAACATTTTTAAGAAGTTTTATTTCAATAGACACTATTTGAGGCATGATTAGTGTTTTATTAAGGGTTTAGGTCATTTTTGGTCACTTAACTTTTGGTTTTGTGCTCATTTGGTCACTTAACTCTTTTTAAGTTTTAAAAGGTCATCAAAATTTTGGTTTTGTGCTCATTTAGTCACTTAACTTTTGGTTTGGTCACATTTAGTCACTTAACTTTTAAAATTATGTTCATTTAGTCATTAAACTTTTATGAATATGTGATTGGTAAACGTGACATGTGGCAAAATGAGTGAGAATGTGACATGTGGCAAAAATATCCTTATTTATTAGAGTAGATATGAATATGTGATTGGTAAACGTGAGCAAATATAATTGGTAAATGTGAGCAAATATAAAAAATATCGTAATTTTGACTCAACTTGATTAATATTTTATTTTTTCCAGGTTAAATAAGTAGTATAAAAAGCTTCATGTCAAAAAAATGCACACAATGGAAATATATGAAAACTCCTAAAATCACTCTATATATATATATATATATATATATATATATATATATATATATATATATATATATATATATATATATATATATATATATATATAGGCGCCCTCTAATCGGTCAAGTAGCGCCTAGCGATTAATCGGGACCTAGTAAGGATTTTTACAACAGTGATATATACTGATTAATCCATACATACATAATGGGTGAAGCATTATAAAACAATGAAATTTTAACATTTTTAAGAAGTTTTATTTCAATAGACACTATTTGAGGCATGATTAGTGTTTTATTAAGGGTTTAGGTCATTTTTGGTCACTTAACTTTTGGTTTTGTGCTCATTTGGTCACTTAACTCTTTTTAAGTTTTAAAAGGTCATCAAAATTTTGGTTTTGTGCTCATTTAGTCACTTAACTTTTGGTTTGGTCACATTTAGTCACTTAACTTTTAAAATTATGTTCATTTAGTCATTAAACTTTTAAATTTTTTCAAAAGTTTAATGACTAAATGAGCATAAATTTAAAAGTTATGTGACTAAATGAGCACAAATCTAAAAGTTAAGTGACTAAATGTGATCAAACCAAAAGTTAAGTGACTAAATGGGCACAAAGTCAAAAGTTTGATGACCTTTTAAAACTTAAAAAGAGTTAAGTGACCAAATGAGCACAAAACCAAAAGTTAAGTGACCACAAATGACCTAAACCTTTTTATTAATCATATTAACCTGTTTTGTTATCATATTAGTGGCATTTACGAACTTTGATATAATATTAGTCATATTTAATTTTTTAAAATTCAACAAATTAGCAATTAATGGTCCCCGATTAATTCCCCGATAAAAATCCGCCTAGCCGATTAATTTCTTGACCCCAGTCCACCGACTAGCTAACGTCAAGCGTTTTTTAAAACCTTGATATATATATATATATATATATATATATATATATATATATATATATATATATATATATATATATATATATATATATATATATATATATATATATATGGTGGGTTCAATTGAGAAAATAAAAAAGGTTGAGAATGGGGGAATCATTCTCAGCCACTCATTTAATTAGCCTCTAAACATAAAGGACACGGTGTCAAACTTGTAAATATAATATAATAGCCTTCAATCACAAATACGTAAGTGTAGAAAATTAGATAACAGTTGAAATTCATTCGTTTTTTGCTCTTTCAATCCAACCTTCAATTCTGCTTGAATACGAGCATATCTTCAACATCTACGATTAATTATACTCCCAGCATCATTAGAACAACATCATCGATAATCAACAAAAAATTCAATTCGTATGATTCATATCAACATCGTTCATCAAATAAAACATTAAAATTAAGGTTAGAAAAAGTTCAAATCATTTTTTGTTTGAAAATTTTCATATATTTCTCTACCAATCTACTATTTTGTAAGATTTAAATAGTCAAAGTATCATATTTATCACATTTTTAAAAAAGTTAACTTTTATGCACTCCGACTGTTTGATAAAATGCATAAACTAAATTACTACGTTATATTCACATATGAATATGTTTTCTCACCTGAATCAATATGTGATTATTAAAACACAAAACAAATATGCAAGTATGTATATTATTCATATGTGAATAACATATAAAAATTATATATATTTCTGAAAACACCTTTTAATATTCATATATGAATATACCAACTATTATTCATAAGTGAATATACGATCTAATATTCACAAATGAATATACTATGTACTATTCTCATTTGATATATCATGTAATACTATATAATATTCACATATGAAAATATCATCTAATATTCATAAGTGAATATACCATCTAACATTCACAAGTGAATATACTATGTAATATTCACAAGTGAATACATCGTCTAATATTTAAATATGAATATATTATGTTTAGTATATACTATATTCATATATGAATGATACTTAAATTGTAAAAAAATAATAATAATAATTATAGTTTTTATTCATAAGTGAATAACGAATGTACTGTAGTAAAAACTTTATTCATGTTTATTCACTTATGAATAACGATAGCTGAAAATAAAAAAAAAAATTATTTTATCTTAAAACTATATCAATATGAATGTCTATTTGTAGAGAATAACAAATCATGAATTTTGGTATATTTAAAATCATTTTTAGATAAAAATAGCTTCTTAAAAATTTTAAAAAAACGAAAAACTATGTTTTTGTATATATTAAGGTAATGCTTAGGTCATCCACAATGAGAGTTGTGTGAGGGTTTAATAGATTAAATGTGAATATAATATAGAGGAGAGAGAGTGTAGAGTTTAATGGCCATTGAATGGTACAATAGAATTGTATGAACATGCAATTCTGTTCTTGTTGCCATGTTAAAATGTTTTTAGAATATGTATTTTGCATAAATAATTATAGACGAAAACTTCAGATTAAAATATACAGCTATGAGCCAAATTAGGGAATCTTTAGAGTATTTTAAGTCCGTATGAATGGGGTTTTATAGCTGCAATGTAAAACGTTACGGCGTCGTTCTACATGATGAAAACTGAGAGACAACTAAGAGCCAAAACATTAGGAGTGTGACATGCTTGGAGCCTAACCGATTGGATGAACCATTCTATTGCGTTGTTGATACAGTGGTGACATTTACCGATACGTGTTGCTTTTTGGGCAACCATAGCTAAAAGTTCTCTAGGTGATTTACTTTATAATAAATTTGTAACATATATAATTAAATATTTACTTTACAAATACAGTTTTAAAGAGGAAATTGTTTGGGTCTATGATTATAATATAGAGTTAAAACCTATCTCACTAAATAATTTTACGAGGAGAGGGATTGCGAAACTAACTCTGAATTACTTAATTTTATATACTTTTTTTACTTTATTATAAAAAATATACACATCTATAATATGAAAAATATAATTTATCTCTCCTAAAAGAATTGTAACAACTGGTTTAGAATATAATTTAATAAGGCTATTAGATTGTTATTGTATAATATATTGCGAGACGTTAACTTTTAATACAATGCGATATCGCCTTCAGGTGATTAGAATTGAAAGATAATATTTAAATATACATCAAGCTAGATATTGTCACGAATGTGACCTTCAAGGTGACATTTTCCCTTCAAAATCAAATGTTTCTTTTATATATTAATGTGGTGTTATGTTAAGTTAAAACTGAGTAATTTAATTACTTATTGATGGATGATAATATAAGATCTACATTAAAACAATTTAGTGTACATGTGGTTAATATATTTAAGTGAAGCAAAAAATGTTGAGCTTACGACATAAGTCAATCTCTTAAATTCTAACTATTTGAACAAGTTGAGACCTAACTGTATATAGATTGATTACGACGTTTTTGTGTCCATATTTGCTTGCATAAGATATGAATGTAAAATATCTATTTCATTAGAAACCATATTCAAGAATAATGCACAAATCTGCACATTTTTTATACTTATTAAAAAAATAAGGATATAACGTACTGATAACAGTAATTTATAATCTAAATCAAACATTATTTAATATAAGGTATTTGTATATGAAGAAAGCTAATTATAATCTAAATCAATCATCAACTCTAACACATATGTAGATTTTGAATATCAATTTACATGCATAGCCAAACTAATTGAATAATATATACATCTAAGAAAAATTAAAACAAGATTATTGATCGGAAATAGTAGCAGGAGCTTTTGAATTTATAATGTATCGAGTTTGTAATTTTCAATTAAATAAATACAATGAATATTGAATAATTAACATGAGAGAGAGAATACACAGTCATATACAAGCGAGTAATATTAACAAGATTTACAACATGATATATATACACATATATATACGCGATCGTGAATCAGATGATGGACGATAAGTTGTAGCCATACTCGTACGTGTTCATGGGCACAAATGGTTCATCGTGGATATATGAAGATTGATCAAAGTCTAGGAGCCAAGACTCAAGGTTCTTGAGTTGAATCTCATCCACATAGTCCAGGCCATGATCTTGAGGCCACTGTACTCCTAACTCTTCAGTCGAACAATAACTATAATCAGACGCTATATATGTGCTATTTGAATTGGGGTCTAGGCTATCATGGTCATCAATATGGATCACTTGAGTCGGTTCTGATGAAACCACATGCATAGCGGAAGGAGGAGAGAAAGAAGAGACGTTTGATGAAAACCCTAAATCTTCAGATGAACAATAACTGTAATCAAACGACATGAACGTGTTATCCAAACTATGATCGGTGCTAAGATCTAGACTATGATCAGGGCTACCATAGTCATCAATATGGATCACTTGAGGTGGTTGTGTTGACACCATAGCCATAGTGGTAGGAGGAGAGAAAGAAGAGATGGATGAAGATGAAGAACCGTTGCCTGTGACCTTTTGAACGAGGGTCTTGAAGTTTGATGAGTGAGTTATGTAAACCTTTGGTTTTAGAACTTTTACACGGCTGTTGAATTGATGGTTTGGTTCTTTTTTGGAGATTTTGAGGGAGGGTTGGGTGATAGGTTTGCCCATTGTTAGTATTTTGCTTTGGAAAGATCAAACAACTGTTGATTTTAACGGAGGAATCAAAGAGGTATATGTATTGAGGTGAAATATGAATGGAGACAAATGTGAAGATATTTAAAAGATGCTTATAATGATGGGTTTTCAACACAAAGGTTTGCAAATAGCATTCAATATTCACTAATTTTGAGTCAAAACCTTTACCCAACTACTTGGATACTTTTACCTTTGAAAAAAAAATATCACAATCATTCCAAAAACTAAAGTATTTTGGTAAACCAATTATAATATTACTGCAATTGAACATGAAGATGCCTCATCCGGATGTTTTGTAAAACTAATCATGATAAATAGCAATTTGATAAATCTAAGTTAGTTATTTCAATATTTTGGAAATGCTAGTAAATAGTTTTTTTTTTTTTTAAATTACTAAATAGTTGTTTTTTAAAATTTTATTTATCAAATAGGTATAGTTCAAATATTTATCAAACAGATATAGTTTCAAAGTTACATACTTTTAATTTGTCTATTTTTACTGTTTTTAAAATATAATTTTTTTGATTTTTTAAAAACAGTTTTCTATTAATGTTTATCAAACTTTTTATTAAACACCTTCTTAATTTTTTTAATTACATCTCGTTTCATAAAAATAATAAATAATAATAAATAATAATAATAACACACACATTTTATGATATGTTTATTAAAAATATTTAAACTATATGTGCATGTACAAATAGTCAAACAGGTAAAATCTATTCTTAATGACTTGAAAAATGGTTGATTACTTCTTGTATTATGTGGACGTGACACATTAATTTAGAAATGACCCAATATCTAAATCTTGATGTTGTATAGACTAAAAAGTAAAAAAGAGTCCAAAAAATAGAATCAAGCATATGATATCTATATTTTAACGTACAACACAACAAATTTGCTCAATCAACAATCTAATCGTATGTTTTGACTATCTGTATATGCGCATATTATAAAACATTTGTTTATAAAACGAGACATAAAAAAAAAAAAAAATAAGAATTGTGTTTATAAAAGAGTTTGATAAACATTAATAGAAAAATGTTTTTAAAAAATTCATAAAATATATATTAAAAATAGTAAAAATAAATTAAATAATTAAAAACTATATAATTTTAAAACTACGCCTATTATATTTTTGAAAATACACATATTTGGTAAATAAAATTTTGAAAAACATCTATTTTATCAAAAAAAAAAATTCTAATATTGTTATCAATAGGTAAACGTAAAAAATTGTCAAACTATTATAGTTTGTGAGTTTTAGCAAAGGAGATAGAAAAGAAAGGTAGAGAAACAATAAAAGAAAAGAAAGGAAAGAGAATGAAAAGAAATTGTATTTTCGTGTTTTGGAGTTCAAAAGCAATGGATGAAAAAATAGAAAATTTAGTTGTTTTCGAGTTGAAAGGAAAACGAAAATAAATTTATAACTTTATAATATACCTTTCATGATAAATATATGACCAACACAAAATATATAAATAACACTAGGGGTGTGCAAAACCGAACCTGGAAATCGAAAAACCGACAAAACCGAAAGCATAAACCGACGGTTTGGGTTTAGATTTTTTGAAAACCGATAATTCCGATTTGGGTTCGGTTTTTGGGTTTGGTAAAACCGATAGAAACCGAACCGATTATATATGTTATTTATAAAAATATTTAATCTATATACAAATATAAATATGTTTAGCGAAGTAATGTCAAAAGCATGAGTTGGTTCAGGTGGGGAAGGCTCTTGTGTGTTTTCTTGGAGGTTTCAAGTTCGAAACTTGTGTGGCAATATTTCACTTCTATATTTTCGCAGTAAGATAATCTCATACCACATCACCACATGATTGAAACGTAGCTAGATATGCTCGCGTACATAAGCACAACATATATCCTCTTGAGTATTATTAAGCTATTACATTTCAGGTAGATAATCTCACCCCACATCAACACATGATTGAAACGTAGCTAGATATGCTCGCGTACATAAGCATAACATATATCCTCTTGAGTTTTGGTTTAGCTCATAAACCGAAACAGAACCCGAAAACCCGATTTAGAAACAGATAAACCATAAAACCGAACCCATGGGTTTAGGGTCGGTTTGGGTTCAAATTTTCAAAAACCGATGTTCATCGGTTTGGGTTTGGTTTTGGGGCAAAACCGATCCATGCTCAGCCCTAAGTAAAACTACTAAACTAGTAAACTACTAGTTCTTGGGTAAATGTCAAACAAACCAAACTATTTATGTTTTATTAGTCAATTGTTTTGCTTTTATATTTTGTATCTTTTTATTTTGACATCAGCAAAAAACTCATTTGCGTATATGCTATGCATTTGACAAAATAGTTATACCTATTTACTTTTCCTTTTTTTGAACACAAAACTGAAATATTATTAAAAAATCAAAGAAATATTAATTTATTAATGAACGGCTGAAGTTCCATTCAAAAAATAGCATTCGTGCATACTGCGCTGTATATATAGGTTGAAGAATAATTATGTATAGATACAATGGCTAGGATCAGTAGACAATTCTCTCTCAAAATCTCTTTCAATTTGGGAGGAAGATTCAAAGGAAAAATCATCTATCTTTTTTTTTCTCTGCTTCCTTCTAAAAAAATTCTCAGCACGATAGTCTTCTCATTTTTTTCTGGTTTTCTTCACTTTCTTCCACTCCTTTCCTTAAATAGGACTCAGGGAACAAGGTGTTAATAATTGATTATGAAGAATTTTCAAATTAGTTAATTATAACAACTTGTTTAAAAATGCACATCTAAGAATCCCATCATATACTTACATCGGAGACTTTGTTTCTAAACATACATCGCCTTCTTGTATTGTTCTTGGTAATGAAAAGTATATTTTATCTATCCCCAATTTGAATGCATATATTATGCAAAAACTAAGGGTTTATTGATATGGATGTGAAGTACTTAGGGGTGTGTCGGTTTACTTACAATCTCAACACTACAACAAATGCAACCTTGTCAAGGGGAGATTTGTCGCGTGGGTAGCGTTAATTGTTGCCTAGATAGCTTTTGGAGACAAATAATTAGTTGGATAGTGTTTGCATGGACAAGACCATCGGCTATAGGTTTTTTTTTTGCGGGTGACTTGTTGCCGTTATAAACGCAGGCGGCATTTGCCGCATTTCATCACCATAAAGTTGCCTTAAATCTTCTTTCATTTTTAATTTATTTTGATAAATAATTATCTCAGTCAACTTGTGCCATATATATAAGGTAGAGGGTATTCACCTCTCACTAACAACTCAATGGATTTGTCATATCACCTTCATATTAGCTTTTCTCTCTCCTTTTTATTTCATCTTTTTCATCTCATAACATATGAAAATCAGTGGCGAATCTAGAACAAAAAATTACATGGTTTCCAAATTAAATAAATCCGATAAAAAAAAATCAACAACACATGTGGGGGATCGTGTTATGTATCTTGAAAAGTACCATGAAAAACCTGTACCATCCCGTTCAACCGGTTAAAACCGATCAGACATCACATATTAAATTAAAAAAAAAATTACTGAAATATAATTAAAGAAAAAACGTACGATTTAATAAAAAAAGTTGATTATTAGTATGTTGATAAAGTGACGAACAGAAAGTGGGAGTCTTTGGCAGTGTCCGACGTAAATTCTAAAGCAACGAATAGATGCGAGAAAGGCACGGTTAAGGTTTTTTTTTTTTTACTTTTAGGTTTTTTTTACTTAATTTTTTCTAGAATTGTAAAAGTTAGTTGAGGCATGTGAGATTCCTTTTATTAGTGCAATTTATATATTTATGGATATTTTGAAAGTGTCGATAAAAAGTAGTTAACTTTTTGTTATCAATCTAATAATTTAAAATAATAAATTGCCCCTAGTAACATATTTTTTTCTCCTTTTAAAATGGTTTTTAAGAGATTTTTTTTTAAAAAAAATTCAAGGTAGGTCCTTCAATTTTTCTAAGGTAGATCCTGGTTTTTCTCTTATATATTATAAACAAAATTTAAATTTTAGGTAGGTCATAGGACCTACCTTTAGTCTTAGGCCCTGTTTGATTTGGATCGGATTAAGTCAGGTTAGAAAAAAAATGTCTGACTCGGTCAACTCCATATGTTTGATATGCCTCAACTGTGCATCTGACCGGGTCAACAATGTCTGACTCGCTCATACCCAAAACAATTGCTGACTGAATCTGATTGAAATCCGTTCCACCATTGCCCATGCACCACCCTCATCCTCCTTCCTCAACCATCAATTTAATCCATAGAAAATAGAAAAGAAACTAGAACACAGACGAAACACGAACAGAAACCCCATCTGATGAGGGGAAGAAGACAACTCAAAATTGGAATTAGGCAGTTTTGATCCTTGAAGATACACATCTTGGCCGAATCTACCATAACTTTAAATTGTCTTACATAACTAATTTATGGAAATTACTAGTTGGACCCTGAACTTTTATAATTAATTAATTATTATTATTATTATTATTATTATTATTATTATCCATCACTATAACATCAGGGTAAAATCGTCATTTTGCATCAGTCAGCACATTCAGTCAGATGTACAATCAAACATAATGGTTTCTTACTCAGTCAGAATTTATTACTCAGACAGACCTTTCCCAGTCAACACTTTCTCGGTCAGCAACTATCAAACGGGGCCTTAGTAACTACGCCTCTGATGGAAACACATCTTTCTCATCTTTTCCAACCCACTCAAATTTTTTATTTTTAAATAAATACAAACTAATTAAAAACAAACAAAACTAGTTCACAAAATACTAAAAATATACATAAAACTAATTAAAAACATAAAAAACTATTTTATATATACAAGTATTAATGCAGGAAGTACAAGTAATCACCACAGCATACATATAGTAGAGAGAGAGAGAGAGAACTATAGGGATCACTAACCTACTTTTCTTCCCAAACATAGTACCTCGTCTTGCTCGAATCTGCCATCTTAGTGGTACCATCGGTACCATCGGCCATATGTCGTAGCCCGCAACTAGCACCATCCACCCTAAGCTATCAACGAAAAAATTGAGAATACTATAATTGGACAGAATTTTCCATATGTAGTGTATTAATAAGAAAAAAAATAGAAAAATATTGTTGAAATAGAAATAAATGAAAGTAGGATGTTATTTTCCTTATTAAGCCATTTATCGTATAGTTCAAGTCACAGTATCCTTGACAAAAAAATGAAATCACCACAAGTAAGACAAGAACTAACCATTATAGTTGGAAGCCATATGGTGATAAGAAATCTAGTACTAAATCTTACGTAGTGGATACTGATTTAAGTTCGAAGTTTCTAGATCAAAGCTTTGCCTGAGAGTATGGCCTTAGGGAGAATTTGTTGTTGAAAGCTTCAACCGAGAGTGAAGTTTAGAAAGATCGAAACAATAAGCGAAGCTTCAAGGGTGAGTCTCAAGAGCGAAGTTTCATACAAGAGCCGGAGTGAAAACTTAGTCAATAGAACCTCGGTTGATGTTTGAAAAGTAAAGTATTGGATTATAATTAAGAAGTGAAGTAAGAGTCTTGGCAGCAATGCTAAGCACCAAACCACAATCTTCTTTTCTATTCGCACACCAAATTGCAACCTCTCCTTTTCTGCTATGGTCTCTGACATAAGTAGCTTGGGGACTAAGTTTGATATCATGGGTCATCTTAGGTCTATGATGTCATAGGCCTATGGGACCAAATAAATTAGGTCAAAACACTTACTATAAATGGATCTCTCAATATGATTGCAACCCCAATGCAGAAAGTGTGCTTTCAAAATTATTTAATAATATCTCTTTGGTTCATTTATGGATGTCGCTTGATAAATTTAATCAGTTTAAGCAAGTTAAATCCTTATGTTGTTTATTATTCTTTGCATCTTTATCATCATGTTTGTGTTTGTCGAAGTCCTTAATCCTAACAAATAGTATAACAAATATGATTGAAGACACGAATGTATGGGTTTATTTTTTAAAACTAAATCCTAAGTCTTCACTGCCTTTCAAAAAGTAGAAGAATGTGTTTGAGAATGAGACAAACCTTAAGACCAAGTGCTTAAATTCTGATAATATAAGTAAGTACACCAAAAAAGAGTCATAATAGAGTGGTTGAGAGGATTAACAGGACGTTAAAAAAGGCATGGGAGTATAAGCAAGATTGTTGAATATGTTTTAGGCATATGTAGTCAAACATTGCAACCTACTTAATCAACCAAAGACATTTGGTCCCTATAGGGTTCAAGGATGTAGATAAAGACAATATAGAGCCGAACGTGAATAAGTGATTATCTATTAGATATAATTTGGATGACATGTGGTACCGCTTTTAGGGATAATCACAACAAAAGGGTTACCCAAAGTTGGGATGTGGTATTTAATGAAAATTCTCTTTATAAATATGATATTGTTGCTACCTTTGGCCGAAGAAAGAAATACGAAAGCAAAGGCCAATTGATGTTTCATGGGTATTTTCATATCTGGGCATACATATGTTCAAGCATAAACATCTATCTTCAGTTATGATTAGAGCCTATTTCCATGTGGTTTGTAGATAGGTCGTATAATTTGGTTATATGTTGAACTCGCCCCATGATCTTAAACAGTTATTTTATGTCTATTCACGATATGTATTTCAAGTCGATGACTTATGTCTAGACCCTAGTCGAAAACATATACCCTTTCCGAGCCATGATTTGTATTCTATGTTTGAATTTTAGGACGAAACTCCCTCTATCGGGGGGATGATGTGACAACTCGAACCTTTTTTCATTAAAGCTAGCCGTTTTCCGTTAAATAAATTTCACATTTTTATTTGTTCCGCTAAATTTCTATGGTTTGGGAAAGCATTTAAGTTTTATATAATTAAATTTATATACGAGTCGAAACCAAAATTCGCGCGAAAAACCCGAGTTTCCTTCGAAAAATCAACAGTTTATGGCCTAACTGGTGTTCACGGTCGTGAACCCATTCACAGCCGTGAACTCGTTCATGGCTGGTGGACCCCACCACCGACCATGAACCCCCCTCCCCCTATATATACGTGATTCCTACCCTCATTTACATTTTTCTGGCCAAAAACTCCCCCATTCTCTCTCTAACTTCTCAACCGTAAACACCAAAATACCCTCTCTTCTTCCAAAAATCATCAAGAATCACCTTTAGGCGTTATTGTGGAACATCTAAAATGCGTTTTTTGTCAGATCAAGCATCATTGCTCTTGAGTTCACAGCCGAGAACCCTTCAAACCTTCAAGGGCAGCAAACCGTTCATGGCCGTAAACCCTTCAAAAATTCATAATTCCTTTAAGAACACAGTTCACGGCCGTAAACCCTTCAAGAGGCTGTTCACGGTCGAGAACAGTTCATGGTCGTAAACCTCTTCACGGCCGTAAACCCTTCCCAAGTGGTGAACTTGACTGAAAACCCACTTTCCTCGATTCAATCAAGTCTCGGTAACATTCCTAAACCAAAAACAAGTTTTTTCCCAACACTATAGTCTATAGATAATGGTTTCGCCAATAAAATGCATATATGTATTTAATTGTTATTAGAATCCCGTTAAGTGTCACGTACATCAATCCGAGGGTCTTCATTTCAGTTTCATTGTTCGACATTTCACGCAACCAACAGTGAATTCATACCCCTATACTTTTATGATTTCAATGTTTTCAATGGGATAAATACAAGCCAAACACAAATGATTTTGTGAACTAATACAAAAGAATTTCAACAAGTTTAAAAGTTATGCAATTGATACGGTCAAACGACTTCCACATTTTATAAAATATTTAGATATTTTATCCCTTTTGTAACATGTTGAGCATAAAGGACACTTTCAACTTGAAATCATAATTGCATAGTTTTCAGAAAAATTCACGAACCAAGTGCATAACATTACAAGCAAACTATAATGGATATAGTTTGGGGAATTCATTACACTGTTTTTACCGATTCAGACCTTATACATTGACAAACATATAAATGATGACAACTTTAGTTTATGATATTCATTACTACATTCGGATAACAAGAGTATAATATTAAATAATTATTGTTATGATTTTGATTTCAGGTACTTCGGATGATCGCGGGAAGGAAAAATTGTGATCGTACAGCTCCTCACATTTTTATGATTTTGATCTCTGGGATACTCTGACATGAAACTATTTTGCAAACACTTTGTAATTATTGATGGTTTTTAATTGGTTGAAAAAGTTTTAAATTAGATTGAATTTTATGGATGTTACACTTATTGAGTAGGAATTTGCTACAAATGTGGCAAGGAGGGGAATATGGCGAGGGACTGCCCCAGGGTATTTTCTGTTTGCTTTCACTGCAACCAGACAGACCATCAGAAGGCCGAGTGTCCCTAGCTCACTCAGGGATCGACCCATGTTGATGCTCCTGCTGCATTACGTGTTACTAATGGCCGGCTGGGGAAGACCGAGCCTCCGAGGGCTCGTGGGAGAGCATTTCAGTTGACCGCGAATGAGGTCGACACTGCACCTGATGTTGTTGTCGGTACGTATCTCTTTATTTTATTTTTTTTCTGAGATTTGTTTATGCTTATATTGTGTTGTGTATATGTACTTTTCTTGTGAGTTATGTGCCTGCTTTGGTGTTATTTGACTCGGGTGTGAGTCGATCTTTTGTGTCCTTATCCTTTAGTCGTCACATTAACGTCAGACACGAGGCGTTGAGTCGATCATTGAGGGTTTCTATAGCCGACGAGCATGCGGTTTTTGCCACTGATGTATCCTGGAGATGTGTATTATAGATTTTTGGTGTTGAGTTCTTGATACATCCGGTGTCGATAGCAATGGGTGATGTCTATGTCATAGTGGGTATGGATTGGTTGAGCCGGTTTGGAGCTGTGATTAACTGTGAACGTCAGATGGCGACCATACGAGACCCTAATGGGGGAGTGCTCACTGTGTATAACGAAGGGACCAGATCTGGAACAACTTTCTATTATGCCGCCAGGGCGAGGCAGAGTTTACAGCAAAATGTATGGGCTTTTTAGCATATGTGATGGATACGAGGGTTGCCACTGAGAGGCTGAGTTCTATCTCCGATGTTCCGGTTGTGCGTCAGTTCCCATATGTTTTCCCCGAGGAGTTACCGGGTGTGCCTACCGAGAGGCAGGTGGAGTTCCGGATCGATTTGGTTCCGGGTGCAGCACCTATTGCCAAGGCACCTTATCACCTTGCAGCGCCCGAGATGCAGGAGTTATCTTCGCAGCTCAAGGAGCTGCTGGGGAAGGGTTTTATAAGACCGAGTAGCTCACCTTGGGTAGCGCCGATCCTTTTTGTCAATAAGAAGGATGGTTCACACCAGATGTGTATCGACTATCGGGAGTTGAACAAGCTCGCGGTCAAGAACCGTTATCCATTACCGAGGATCGACGATTTGTTCGATCAGTTGCAGGGGGTCTTGGTTTTCCAAGATTGATTTGAGATCTGGGTATCATCATATGAGAGTTTGCAAGGAGGATATCCAGAAGACGACCTTTAGGACTCGTTATGGGTACTACGAGTTTGTGGTGATGCCTTTCGGACTCACCAACGCACCGGCAACATTCATAGATCTAATGAACCAGGTGTGCAGGATCATGTTGGATCGGTCGGTGATCGTGTTCATCGACAACATTTTGGTATACTCGAGATCCAGAGAGCAGCATAAGGAGCACCTTCGGGAGATTCTTGGAGTATTGAGGACGGATAGGCTTTATGCCAAATTCTCCAAGTGTGATTTCTGGTTACACGAGGTCCAGTTCATATGGAACCTCGTTAATCGGAATGGGATTTTGGTCAGCCCTACTAAGATTGAGGTATTTATGCGATGGGAGGTGCTGAGGTCCCCATCCGAGATCAAGAGTTTTCTTGGCCTGGCAGGATACTAACAGAGATTTATCAGAGATTTCTCTAAGGTTGTTGTTCCTCTTACCAGATTGACCAGGAAGGGTGTTACTTTTGCATGGGGGCCAGAGCAGCAGGTCTCATTCGAGACTCTTCACCAGAGATTGTGCGGAGCTCCAGTGTTAGCCCTTCCCGAGGGAGTGGAGGACTTCATAGTTTACTGTGATGCATCTATATCAGGGATGGGTGCGGTGTTGATGCAGAAGAGGTACGTGATAGCATATGCATCGAGGCAATTGAAGCCTCACAAGACGAGGTATCCCACCCACGATTTGGAGTTGGGGGCGGTGGTATTCGCCCTCAAGATCTGGCTTCACTATCTCTATGGGGCCCGGTGTACCGTATATACAGACCATAAGAGCCTGAAGTACCTTATGGATCAGCCCAACCTGAATATGAGGTAGAGGAGGTGGTTGGATGTAGTGAAAGACTACGACTGTGAGATCTTGTATCACCCTGGCAAGGCTAATATGGTAGTCGATGCCTTGAGTCGTAGAGCAATGAGTGCTCCGATCTGAGACGTATGCATGAGGATGACGATGATGAATACAGTATTAGATACCATCTGAGAGGCCCAAGTGGTGGTAGTGAGACCAGAGAATCGTAAGAGAGAGCAGGTGATCGGGCAGATTTCCGAGTTTGGGACAGATAGTCGGGGGCTTATGACTTTCCGGGGGTGGATTTGGGTGCCTTATACAGGCAGAGATCGACGTATTTTGATGGAGGAGGCTCATCGGCCGAGATTCTCGATCTATCTAAGTGCCACCAAGATGTATTTGGATTTGAAGAGGGATTACTGGTGGCCCTACATGAAGAGAGATGTGGCATGGGTAGTTTAGAGATGCTTGGTCTGTCGTTAGGTCAAGCTAGAGTACCAGCGACCAGATGGTCCGTTGCAGCCTCTAGAGATTCCACAGTAGAAGTGGGAACATATTTCCATGGATTTTATCACCAAATTACCGAGGACTGCGCGGGGTGTCGATGCGATATGGGTGATTGTAGACCGGTTGACGAAGAGTGCTCACTTCCTGGCAATCAGTGAGAGCTCTTGTGCAGAGAAATTGACTGAGATCTACGTTCAAGAGGTGGTAGTGCGACATGGGGTGCTGACATCAATAGTAGCTGATCGATATGTGTGTTTTACTTCAAGGTTTTGGAAGAAATTTCATGATGAGTTGGGTACCCGATTGTACTTCAGTACCGCTTATCACCCACAGACAAACGGCAGAGTGAGCTGATGATTCAGATGCTCGAGGACATGTTGTGTGCATGTGTTATGGACTTCGGTGGAAGTTGGGACACTTATTTTCCCTTGGTTGAGTTTTCATACAACAACAACCATCATTCCAGTATTGGTATGCCTCCATTTGAGCTCTTATATAGGAGGAGGTGTCAGAACCCCATCTGTTGGGGAGAAGTAGGTCAAAGAGTGGCGGGGGCACTGAGATAGTGCTCAAGATGACAGAGAAGATCCAGCAAGTCGGAAAGAGATTATTGACGGCCTAAAGAAAAGAGTTACGCCGACTGGCGCCGTTCAGAGCTAGAGTTTCAGGTCGGAGATTTTGTCCTCCTGAAGGTATCCCCATGCAAAGGGGTTATCCGATTCAGGAAACGGGGCAAGATGGGCCCTAGATACATTGGTCCTTTCAGGGTGATTGCACGAGTGGGTAAGGTAGCTTATAGATTGGAGCTGCCTGCAGAGTTGAGCCAGATTCGCAATGCCTTCCATGTGTCCTAGCTGAAGAAGTGTGTAGCCGATGAGACGACAGTGGTTCCTTAAGAGGACATTCAGGTTGATGAAAGCCTGAACTACATTGAGTGGCCGATAGCGATCTTGGATAGGAAGGTGAAGGTCTTAAGGAACAAAGAGGTGCCCTTGGTTCAGGTTCAGTGGCAATATCGGAAGGCATCCAAGTGGACTTAGGAGTCGGAGTCTGAGATACGGGAGCAGTACCCCAAGTTATTTCCAAAGGATGACTTCGAGGGAAAAGTTTAATTCTCGTGGGGGGGGGGGGATTGTAACATCCCGACTCCCAGGTATAATATTTAGTTAAATTATTTTCATATTTTCAGAGCAACTCGACAAGTTGGATGCCCCAACTCACCGAGTAGAGGAGTTAATTAGCCGCGTGATTCTAGAGTCTACTCGACAAGTTGGAGGACCCTAACTCGACGAGTAGGTGCTGAGTGAGAAAACCCTAATTTTCAGGGTTTGTGTCCTATTTAAAGGACCTTAAGCCCTCATTTCTGCCACCCTTGTCACCCTAATACCCTGTGAGAAACCCTAATTGTGTGTATTTTCTTATGATAGAGAAAGGAGCTAACTTTAGGTATTTTAGTGCATATTTCAAGGAGGATTAAAGAGATTCAGGCTATGGATCAAGAAGATGCTTTTAGATCAAGACTTTTTCTGTGCTAGCTTCAATTTGGAGGTAAAAAGCTACCATTTTAAGCAATCCTTTTGATAGATCTCCTTCTAGAGAGCTTTAGGGCTTTTTCCCCTTATCTTGTAGTTTTGAGTTGCTGGAGCTTGTCATGGAGTTGATACTCCAGATCTGGACAAAAGGAGGTCCCATGAGCCCAAATATCCAAGCTTTATCAAGCTTTGGACAAGTCTCTATGCATGGAACCTCTTATGGAGCTTGTTATGGCATTTTGAGCCCTAGATGCCATGCATGAACGTAAATCTTACAGCTTTACGTGATTAGTGAGCCTTAGAAGGTTAGATCCAGAGTATGAGACATCATTTCTACCTAAAAACGTCTGAATGAGGAAAGGGTCTGAAGAGACTCGACGGGTCGGTGAGCTGACTCGACGAGTCGGTTAGGGTTTCCCCCGAAATTTTGAGTTGGACTTTCACGTCATTTCATAGAAAAACGAAGGAACTCGACGAGTCGCATAGATGCACTCGATGAGTATAGTCAACATGGACTGTTGACTGGGGCGTTGACTTTCGTTGACTCTTAGGGTTTTGGTCAACTATGGACTTTAAAGACCAAGGATGTATAAAATGGTATTTTCACCATTTTTGAGTTTAATTGAGGGAGTTAGCTTAGCATATCAAATGGTTATTACAATTTGCTTATTAGATATAATTATATTATGTAGGCGGAGTCGAGACTGTTCGTGAGGTGCTAGATCTACTTGCTTACTTCTGAGGTGAGTCTTCTCACTATACTTACACGAGCGGTAATATTGAGTGACCGGAGGGTCTTATTGAGTTATCGACTAGAGGGTCTTATGTGTTTATATTGAGTTATGTGGTATTATGCATTCTGTCTTTGTGATATATGTTATGTTATTCTGTGCTTTACTGAGTAGGACCGGAGGGTCCAAACTGAGTTTTGAGCCCGAAGGGTCTTCACTGAGATACAAGACCGGAGGGTCCAACCCGAGTTGTGAGACCGGAGGGTACACACCGAGCCGTGAGACCGTAGGGTCCTCACCGAGACGCATGACCGGAGGGTCCATGCCGAGCTATAGCCATGAGAGGCTTATTATTTGTCTATATGGTATTTTTGGGAATTCACTAAGCTTCATGCTTACCGTGTTGTGTCTTATGTGTTTCAGGTAGTTCTCAGGATCGCGTGAAGGCACCGACTTGATTGTACACATCTGTTTGAGACTATATTTGAGTATTTTGGGATACTATTATTTATTTTGTAGATTTGTGTTTGACATTTGAGACACTTGTGGTTTTGAGTAACATGACATGAGTTTTTATGTGTTTTGAAAATGAAAAAAAAAATTGTTTGAAAATTTACGGTGTTACAAGACGAGCATAAATTGGATGAAATGCACGAAAAATGAATAACAACTATGTTAAATAGATACATAAAATGGACTAAAAGGTGTGCAAAAAGGTGCACAAAATACACCAGAGAATGTTATTATACTTAAATTATTTATTATGGTTAAGTGGGGGGTTTACGACGGAACGGTGATAGGTTGGGAGCCGATAGACCCATGTTGACAACGAAATGGTAGGTAGGTCATAAGTTTAAATACACATAAACTCGTATTGACGGCATAATGACAGGTAGGTCGTAAGTCTAGACACACATATTATTGGTGGATTGGTGAAAAGTCGTGAGCCAATCGGTGGATTGGCCAAATGTCGTGAGTCATTGATTATATGCACGTATATGTATTGTAATGTATGGTATTTTTGGAAACTCACTAAGCTTCATGCTTACGTAATTTATTATAAATGTTTTCAGGTACTTCTTTGAGTCGTGAGAAAGAAAAGGCTTGACTGTACCCGCATGCATTGACATCATGCATTCCACAAAAGTTAATTATACTTTGATTTGAATAAAAAAATTATGGTAAAAATCAAGACGTTACAAGTTTGTTACAACTTTTTAACTTATCATCTAACTACTACATATCAAAATGTTTTTTATAATTGTATTAAATATTACTTTAATATTAAAATTCTCTAGCTTTCAACTAATTAATTATTATAACTCAAAAGTTTTTGTAACTTATGATATATTAATCGGTTGTTTTAATATATATATATATATATATATATATATATATATTATGAATCTAGATTATATTATTAGGATTTCAAGAATAAAAATATGGAAAAAAAAGCTAAGAAGACATAAAGTTCTATTTCATGGAATAAAACATGAGCAATAATATGATTGTTTGATAGACATTTTCATCAAATATATTATTATTATTACGTCTTGCGTTCTATTTTTTCTCATGTTAAACTTTTTTTGTTTTTCACTTATTGTTTTCTATTATTAGAGTTTATGTTTTTTTTTGTCATTTTAATATTGTTTCTTAATTCTCTATCGTCTAATTAAAACTTATTGTTTGTTGTTGTTTCGATTATTAAAATTTATTCTTTTGTTTTTCATTTTAATAATGTTCTTAATTTTCTAATTTACACTTGAAACTTATTTTTTGTTGTTGTTTTATGATTTATCAATAAAACTAACATCCGAAATAATTAAAATGTTTGCTAGAAAGTGATGGATAACATTAATAACATATAAGGAGTAACTAAATATTAGTATGAAACAACTTGATGAAATGATTAGTACAAAAACTTGTTAATTCTAAATTCATAACAAAGATATAAAATATTCTAATAACATATATGTATCAATAATATAATTATATTATTGTAATCAACACAATATATTTCTCATAATTTTAATCGTCATAGTTTTATTTATGAGCAACGCACGAGTTTTCGTCTTATAATTAAATAAAAGACAACTAGTAAAATACAAATACATATGAGCACCATTTAATCAATAGCAATCATGTAGGCTTCTTTGATATTTTATTTTTATGTATTTGTACTCACTTGAAAAGTATATGAAATCCAAATCCCCTATTTTTAACTACTATAAGTAATTAAAATATATTAATTAACAATAGACCACAAATTGATCAAATAGAACACTCTTAGGGATCAAATATGACCTTATATTTCATCATCAATACTTATGATCACAATACAATGAGTGAGAAGACAGACGGATAACAAGCTACATCGTTAAACCTTTTCGGATGATAAAGTCAATTATTTTAAGAATTATATCCATAGATCTACTGGATATAAAATGTCATCCTAGAAACTACAATGAAAAGGTTATAATATTGAAAAACACTGTCGCGAAGGCATGATGTCATAAATTAAATTTTTTCGGATGATAAAGTCAATTATTTTCAGAATTTCATCCATAGATCTACTGGATATAAAATGTCATCCTAGAAACTACAACTAAAAGGTTATAATATTGAAAAACACTGTCACGAGTGCATGATGTCATAAACTTACAAGATGATCGATTAAACTTGAAATTACAACACAAGTACACATTTGAAAGTGAAAACGATGATTTGTCATGATGTCGTGAACTTCCAAGGTAATTAAACTTGAAATTGCAACACAAGTACATTTGAAAGAGAAAATTATGATGAAATGGAGTAGCATCTGACTTAAGACTTTAACTCCTAAAAAAACAAAACAAAGAACCTTTGAGTGGCATGAACTTGAAAATACATCTATGAAACCCTCAACTTTATTGTTTGCTAGCAATGCATTTAAAAATATCTAACTTCAAGAATTATATCCTAATCAATATTTTGGATACTATTTTTCGATATTTTTAGGTAGTTCGACTATTTGAAAATCCAAAATATATAGCTTTTATCCTATAGTTTTGTGGTTATTCAACAATTGAAATAAACAGATATACTTAATGAAGATACGTTATGATCGGAAAATATTATGAAACATACATAATCTGATCAAAATCAAAGTGTTCAAAACTTATAAGAATAGTCTATTTTTTCTGAATGATATAAAAATATTTTATCTAATTTTTTACAAGAAACCGGTTAAAAAAAATAACATCACCTGAAAAGTAAAACATAAAAAGGGTTTGTAAGCCAAACAATCAAATCTAATCTTACATTTTTAAGCAAGTAATACTATGGAAAAAGGTCTTTTCTTTTCCACTTTTACGAAGCTTTGTAAAAAAAAAAAAAAAAAAAAAAACATTAATTTGAATGATTTTTGTGTCTAAAACTGTACGAGCTTAAAATTAAAATAACAATATTACAACTTGACATATAGTTCAGGGACCATTGTTGTTAACACACAAACATGCTTTATTTGTGCAACGGATGAGCAAATTAGGGCAAAATTACTTGAAAAACACTCCCATCCTCCGATTCGAGGCTACACACAGAGAGAAAAATAAGGAGTGAGCGAGAAAGATGGGGTGGATCGGGGAGCAAATCGATTCGGTGAAATCTATGCAGTTCAGGCAGCTCCTCACGCAAGCAGTTAGCCTTGGTTCATGATTCTTCTTTCTAAAATTCATTTTCATTTCTTAAGTTAGAAATTGAATAAGTTACATTGTCGTTTGCTTCACTTTGTTAGTGGAATTTCCTTTGATCGATGCGATTCAACGCAAATTTGATATCAATTTCTAGATCTTCATTAGTTCTTCAAACTAGGGCATTTTTTTCAACAATTGAATTGTAAAGCGTCTATTAAATGTTTAGATGTATGTGCATTTTACACATCGTAATTGGATCTTGTTGCGCGATGAAACGTTTGGTTCCTTATTAGCACCGTTCTAGAATCAATTTTGAAGTATGAGTTAGTTTTGCATCTGTCACTGCTACACGATCGACGCATGTAGTCTTTAGTCACCATGCATTCCTTTTGTTGGTATAGAGTGTTTGGAATGCAAAAAGAATTGCCATTGATGATCACCTATAACTATCATAAATCAGTGTTGTAGCAACCTAACACATGTGCAGCCTTTATTTATATATTTTTAATTCTTGGATCACGATGATATCCTGAATGTTGGGTCTTTCATTATCTTCTCCAGGTATGATTGTTACATCAGCATTAATAATATGGAAAGGGCTGATGTGCATAACTGGAAGTGAATCACCTGTTGTTGTTGTGCTTTCTGGAAGTATGGAACCTGGTTTCAAAAGAGTAAGTGACACAAGTAAATAACTTGTTGGCATGTAAATATGTTCTACTTCTAACCTTTTCAAATGTCTTGTAGGGTGATATTCTGTTTCTCCATATGAGTAAGGAACCAATCCGTGCTGGAGAAATCGTGGTGTTCAATGTTGATGTATGCTTCTTAATTATGTCACTTTTTGTTATTTATGTGACTCTAGTAGAACCTATCTTTCAGTTACTGATTCGATAGTGTCTTGAAAGCATACAATTTACAACCTGACTTAACTATCTCTTGTTGGTTATATACAGGGACGTGAAATTCCAATAGTACATCGAGTTATTAAGGTATGTGTATGCAATGATATTGATGATCTCCAATGATATTTCTGAATGTAATATCTAACTACTAATATATATATTTTATGTAGGTTCATGAACGTGAAGGTAGTGGAGAAGTTGATGTCCTCACAAAAGGTACTTTGTAGTTTGTATATTCTACTCATAAGTATTGATTTTACAGTTGCAAGTATTACAAGCAAAGTGTCATTTAATCAATCTGAATCACACTACTTGCTTATCAACTTATCATCCAATGGCAATTCTGTAATTTCAGGAGACAACAATTTTGGAGATGATAGGCTTCTGTATGCTGAAGGCCAGATGTGGTTGCAAAGACATCATATTATGGGGAGAGCTGTTGGGTAAATATAAAACTTTTAACTTTTTGTTTACTCAACCCCAAATACTTAAAACCTTTATAAAATACATGAATTTGGTGCTTTTTGCAGTTTTTTGCCTTATGTGGGTTGGGTGACAATTATAATGACAGAACAGCCCATCATCAAGGTTCGATTTAATACATGGATCTGTATATTTTGGCATTCTTTTTGGAGTGTAAACAAGATTTTTACTGATTTATTTATTTATTTATTTTGTATGCAGTATATTCTAATAGGTGCTCTGGGGCTGCTTGTAATAACCTCTAAAGAGTAGTAGCAAAGGGTTAAAGGTTGTTTGACCATGTTTGTAGACCAGTATTTTTATGATTTGTGGACAGATATAGCTTCAATATAAACTATTTTACCCTATTACAACTAAGGGGGTGATTGTTGATTCAACTCATACAACGATATGCTTCTAGAATCCTTCAAATTATAAACAGAATCAAAGTTTCAGATAAAACTTAATTTGATTTTGATTTTTTGTTTAAATTTATCATCTTATACTAAAAGGAGACAATTTATAACATGTTTCGACTTTCTTATCGATCAAAAGTCATAGCTCCAATAACGATGGTTCATTTCATGAAATAAAAAAGCCAATGTGGACTCAAATATTTTATTACATGTTTCCACTTTTAAAGATCCTGATATATAAATTTTGGAATTTTTATACTATGGCTGTTGTGATTTGAACCTTTAACTGATTATGGATGTGTGACGCTGCTGCTTCTGATTAAAATATGGGAGAGCATTAGTAAATGAATAGAGTCAAGTTTAAACGAGAACTCAAATATTTTATGAAAATCCAAGAAATCGATCATGGCCTTTGGATTAAACTCATCTAATGGCCGTGATTTGTAGGGACCCGTCATTTTATAGCACTCTAACCATTTTGTAAGCGTCTATAAATCACAACCGTCAGATGAGAGTTTGGATGATATTGATCCAAGGGCCGTGACAAGTCCTCTACTTGTGAATGATAAAATGTTTTGATTAAGGCTATGTTTGGCGTACTAACTGAAAAATTATATGTTAGTTGAAAAGCTAGCTGTTAAAAGCTAACTAATAGCTGAAAAACTAGCCGATGAAAAATGATGTTTGTTAAAATTATCTGAAATATATAAAATTAAATAAAATGGCATTTAAGAGAATATGTTTCTGGATTAATTAATTAAGAAGTATATTTTGAAAATTTTAAAAAACTAGTCTAAGGGGGTGTTTGGATTAACTTATTAGCTTATTGCTTATTTGTGCTGGGAATAAGCAATAAGCAATAAGCATGAGGAGAGATGTTTATTAAAATTAGCTTATTTAACTTAATAAGTTGGATTTTATCCAAACACTCAAATTAACTTATTGTGAGAATAAGCAATAAGCATCTCTTTTTTTCATATCTAAACACCCCTTAAGTAGCTTTTTAAAAAGCTAGCTTATAATTTACTTTTTAACTTGCTAAACTCGATAACATAAACAAAAAACTTGAAAAATAAGATAGTTTATTAGTTACTTGTGATGTGCCAAACTCAACCTAAAATGTTATAAGAATTTGAAAAAGGATTACAAGTAAAGAAAAAATGCTTATGCACTTAACAATTTATTTCATGACTTGCTTTTGAGGGACCTAAACCGAGTAAGAATAAATCGATCTGGACCAATAATACGAAAAATAAGAATTCAATGGACTAAACTTTACATTGATATATAGTCTAGGGACGAAATTTATAGTTTACTCAAACAGTAAATCATCCCCCTATAACTTGGAATGATTCTTTATGATTGGATTTGGAGGCAAGGCGTTTAATTTTCCGGAGTGCTTATGATCTGATCAGATGGAGAGAGTGATCTCTTTCCTGATGATCTGAATCCGAGGAACGGAATTCTCCTCAAATTGGAAATCTGTGTATTTCTGATGGATTTCACGGATTCTTCCACCACCTCCACCACAACTATTCCACGGCCACCGCCAGCGCCAGCGCCAGCGGCATCGTCTGAATCATCCCTTCTTCTATCCGACTCCACTCTCCAAAATGCTTCCTCACGGGTACTCTCCGCCTCATATTATTACAATGCAATTGATGACATAGATCAATCCTTTTTCTCATCATTCCGAATTTTGATGCGGGTTACATATTCGATAAATCTTTGTTTTCGTTTATTTATATTGCATTTAGTCGATGAGGAGGAAAGTTGTGCAACATTCATTGTAATCGTTGTTATCATCTATTCATGTTTATTAATTGAAACATAAATTCGATGATACATGAGGAATCTTCAACAACAGTTGTATTCTAAGTTTGTTCTTCAATTACCTTCTCCAGCTGCTTACCCTAATCTACTTTTATTCTTCATCATTCTCCTATAATTACTACTTGTATACATTTTCGTTTGCTTATCAATTTGCACCTTTTGTAGGAAGATCATTATGTAGCATCCATAACAGAAGAACATGAAGTAACCTGCTGGGGATGTGGATTATGCCTTATTCTTTCACCCTATACTCCCATTTTCAAGTGTGGTTGGTGTGGAGCCATATCCGATCACAAAGCAATCAAAAAGGACAACAAGTACATTTGGTGGATACGTTTGAGAGACAGATGCCTTCTCTGTGTTCTCATACTATTCATGTTCTTCATTATAGGTAAAACTCCATAGTCCATACCCTTAATTCATTACTTAACTTACAAACTAATCTGATTACACACAGGTGGTGGTATCTGGGCTATATATCCTGTAATCTTCTCTAAAAGTTACCTTTTTGGCATACTCCATATGACTATAGCAGTTCTTTTATCAATCACCACAATTACCACTTTTGCCCTTTCTGCATTCCGGTCTCCTGGTACACCCCCTCTCATCCCCTGGGGTAGCTACCCTGCAGTTGGAAAAAATGGTCTTGCAGGTTACACCTTTTGTAAATACTGTTCAAAGCCAAAATCCCCTAATTCTCACCATTGTCGATCTTGTGGCATGTGTGTGTTAGACATGGATCATCATTGTCCCTTTGTAAGTTTCATCTTAATCCACATACATACATACATACATACATACATGAGGTGTTACTAAATGATAAAAATTACAGATTGGGAATTGTGTGGGAGCTGGAAATCACCGTGTGTTCATCTATTTCTTGATCTCATCAGTGATAAGTAGTTTCTATGTCTCTCTGATATCTTCATTCACTGCTTTTTGTATATTGCCACCTGTGAGACACATACCTATGGCTGCTTTGAGTGGGCCCGGTGACTACATGTTGATTGTTGCATGGGTTAAGGAAGTTGGGTTTTCGTTTTATGAGTCTGTGGAGTCGTTATCAGTGAGGGGTATTGTTGTCATTTATCTTTGTGTTGCAAGTGTTGCAGTGGAAATAGGGTTGAGTGTGCTTTTGTGGCAGCAGTTGTCTTACATTTATCAAGGGAAAACGTATTTAAGCTATTTGAGTTCTCGTGGGACAAATCGAACGAGTAAAAAAGATTGTCAGAATTTTGTGAGGTTCTTTGGGTGCCCCTATTCAGCGACTAGATGTCTGTTAGGTTCTTGGAATTCTAGAAAGACTCACAAGAAGTGATCACTTGATATGATGTAAAAGTACAAAAGTTTTTGACTGATGAAAGAGATGAATTATTCATGTCTTCTTTTCAATTTCTTTTTAGGTTTTTATAAATAATGATTAAAAGATATAGCAATTTAATATGAATAATACTAATGCATTTAATAATCTAGATAGACATTGCATTTGAATTACTAAGTTGTTGTTATGAAGTAAACAATACAATTATACTTCAATATTAATATATATACATTACTAATGTATGAGTATATGTATAATATAATTTATAAAAAAATATATATTTATTACACAATATGTTATATAATTGTATAGCAATATAATTGAATAATATAATGCAACATTACTTTCAATATCTTGATTCTTGAATGGAATCACTTGCAAAGCTCATGGTTGCCCTAAGTTCGCTTATGAAAAGGTAGTTGCTCCAACTATATATCAGTTAAGAAAAATGTAAATTGAAAAGAAAAGAAAACGAGTTATAAATGGGTAGTAAACCGTTGGTTTAAAAATTTTGATTTGTTGAAGTCACCAAGGATAAAAAAAAATTAAAATAAAATAAAATAAAATTGCAACAACTGAATTATATCCCCATTATTATACTAGTAAAAGCTAGAAAATATATCAAAAATTACAAATCATTAATAGCCAATATCAGTCTGGTTTTGTAACCATCCGATTTGATTGATTTTCATTTTGGTTTCTTTATTGAAAATCCAAAAATATCACTGGACAATATTTCTATCAAAAGGACCTCTTTTATTGGTTCTTGTAACTTAAAAATGATAATTCCTATTACTCCAAAGCACCCTCATGGTCGTTTGGATGACCGCTTTAAGGCAACGTTTTTTTATAACGAAAGTCATTCGAAAATAGAAATTAAAAGAGTAAATTACTGAAATCGTCCTTATGGTTTGGTCAAAATTTCACGTTTGGTCCCTAACTTTTTTTTTTGCACTCGGATCGTCCCTGTGGTTTGCTTTTGTTGCGTTTTTCATCCCTATGGTTTGGTAAAAGTTACATGTTTGATCCCTAACTTTATGTATGTAAGGGACGAAAAATGCAACAAAATCAAACCACAGGGACGAAAAACGCAACAAAATCAAACCATAGGGAGGATCCAAGTGCAAACAAAAAGTTAGAGACCAAACGTGCAATTTTGACTAAACCACAGGGACGATTTCAATAATTTACTCAAATTAAAATGACAAGAGAAAAATAAGTGATTCACCATCAACATTTGAGAATCTCCCTACCTAATAAAAAAGTAGCACATTTATCACGTGTTCACGTGTCAATCAATTAGAGTTTCACATTAATTATTTGCCACTTGTCATTCTAAGGTTTTTCCTCATTAATTAAATTTTCACTAATTCACTCCTCCATTTTACACATATCAAACATGTCAACAAAAAATTTATTTGTAATATCTATTTTCTAATTTATTAAATTATTAATTTTTTTATTATTGCTCAATAATTACCTTATAAATTAATTAAAATTATTTTTACTTTTCTAATCCGTGGTGCCCACGGTTATAAACAAGACAAAGAATGGAATCAACATCAACTCCTCTTTTGTCCAACACACGAATCAAAGGGGTTCTCTAAGCTAAAAAAGAAAAAATCATTTAAGAAATCAATAGATTCCATTCACTTAAATTTGTAGGTATGGATCACACTGTCTACATTTTTTTTTTCACATCACATGCGATGTAATTCTCCATACTACTCTATTTTTGGTAAGAATTTTTTGCCACAAACCAAACATTTTAATTTTCATGTCATATTTTTGTCCCTTTTTTCTTTTTTTAATAAATAACTCAAATGATTTTGTAAAACATAACATTTAAGTAATTTGCGGTGAACCCAAGTAAATTAAAATAAGACTCATATTGAACAAATCCCACGGAGGAGGACATGTTTGAGTGTGGGTTTCGGTTTGGTGGAGGGTGTTTGTGTTTTGATTCATTGTTTTAGTTTGTGTAATTGTGTAACAGAAAGAAAATTGTGAAACGATGTAAATAATGATATATTTGCATGTATTTATAGGTTTAAAAAATAAGTAAAATAATTTATTTTAAAAAACTTAATTTTCAACGGTCAAAATGACTAAAAGTGACTGTTGCCTTCTTTTCCACTGACGCCCTACGTTGTATTTTCGACAAAAATCGACGGATGGTGGGCCTGGGGAGGTATTCTTGGTGTGGCCACAACGTCGTGGAGGTGTCACCTAAGCTCCCTCCATGGCGTTTAGATCCATACTAGGTAGCCTTAAAGCACTGGCGGAACTGTGTGGTTCCTGGGGGTTCCAGGTCACTACTCTGTTTCAGCCTGTCAATGTAAAAAAAATGGTTTTTCTATTAAGATGCAACAGACTGTATATATAAGTGCAACTACTATTTTATTTGTGCCACTAGTACCGAAAGATTTTGCGTCTGCAACTGCCTTAAAGAATCAATAGGTTCTTTAAGTATGATATCGACACTTTACATCCCTTAAGGGTGGATGGTATGGCAAGAAAGATGGGAGGTATCGTCGGTACCTCCAATATGACGATTCTAAGAAGTAGGAGGTATCGTGGTTTATTTTCAAAGAAGCTAAACTAATTCTCTCTCTCTCTCTCTCTCTCTCTCATTTTTTCTATGTTTTGATTACTTGTACATCATGCATAAAAGCTTGTACCAAACATGTTTTTATATGTTTAATTTGTTTTTTGTATTTATTTTAAAATAAAAAAGTTAAGTGTGTTAAGAATAGTGTTGTAAAATTCGCCGAGTTTGCCGATTACTCGTTTGAGTACTCGCTATTCAACCCATTACCGAGGCGGGTATTGAAGCAAGCAGTGTCGTAAAACTCGGTCAACTCGGTGATTAATATATATAATTTACTTAATGATTTATTATTTAACACACACATGTAATTATTAGTACATATATATTTTTTAAATTTTCAATTATTATTTACGAAGTGAGACAATTGTGTCTTTTTCATTTTTTGTGTATTTATATGTATCTAATTTTCTTATATATTTCAACCAATTTATTGTTTTAACTTATGATTTTGATATATATAATTTCTCTATTTTTGTACGTGTATTACCAAATCCGAGTACTTCCGATTACTCGTTACTCAGTAGTCGGCTGAACAGATGCCGAATAACGAATTTTACAACTATAGTTGAGAAGACCGGTATAAGATGAGTTTTCATTTGTGAGATGTGTAGGTGGAAGAAAAAAAATAAATAATATGTAAAATGGATTGTAAACTCTTGATCCCATGGCTTTTCATTTTCTCTTCCAAACCGAAAAATGTCACGCTTTTATTTTCCTTAATTTTTTTAAATATATTTTATACAAGTATTAATTTTTGTAAAGAATAAAAAACCATAAATTTTAATATATATTTTATAATTTTTTTAGTACATATATAATTTAATTACGTATTATAATAAAAAAGTGAAAAGTGAAAGAAAAGGAAAAAATAAATATCTTCTAGCCATTGGCCAATCAAAGAAGGAAAGAAAGTGTATGGTCTACCCTGGTGCAGTGAAAGGTAGACATCAGCAAACCCTTCCGCCTTCCGGCCTAATTCAATATGCAAATCCTTTTCTGAACTCAGTGGTGGGTCAAATTAACATTTAAATGGACCAAAAGATCCATTACAGAATCCAAATTACACCAAGATCCACAAGAACATTAACACCTAAAATCAACAAGAAGAAAACAACTACATCTGAAACAAGAACTTGAAACCCACATCAAAACAACACAAAAACAATCTCAAACCCTAATCTACTCCGCCTGCTCAACCTCCGCATACGGTGTCTCCAACTGAGCCTTCTCAGCCTCCTGAACCTCCTTCTCAGTCTTCTTACCTTTCTTACACTTGTAATACACACTCATGAAAGTCCCCACAGCTCCATACTTATTCCTACACTGCTCATACAGCCCTGCATCAAACATCCTCCAGAACTTCTTCTCATCAAGCTCAGAAACCGCGTATTGTGGCTGGAACCCATGGTTCTCAATCAACCAGCTCTCTAATCGGCTAACTGCATCAACCCCATCAAACACCTCACCCCTGAACACTGATGCTGGTGTGTAGTAGACTCCAATATCTGTGTACATTTGGGCATATGGGGTGTCACCTTGTCTGCGTTCTTGTTCGAACCCTGGCTCTGGGTATATCATTGTCTTGCATGGGAGCTTGTAGAGTCTGTGTGGGCACAGCCATAAGGGGTACACCTGTGTGTTTTATGGTGATTGATAGTTAGATACCCTTTGAAAGTTAACAATCTTTTTGGTGAAAATAATAATCTTTTTGTAGAAAGTAACAATCTTTTTGAGAAATTTACAGTATTTTTTGTATAAATCAACAATCTTTTGTGTAAAAAAGTTGACGTGCTTATGTAGAAATGACAATCTTTTGCTGAACAATAACAATCTTTCTGTAAAAGGGAGGATCTTTTGTCAAAATCAGCAATCTTTTTGAGAAAAATAATAATCTATTGGTGAAAAAGAACAATCTTTATGTAGAAAGTAACAATCTTTATGTAAAAGTTAACAATCTTTTGGTGAAAATAACAATCTTTTTGTGTAAATTAACAATCTTTTGGTGAAAATAACAATCTTTTTGTATAAATTAACAATCTTTTTGAGAAAAACAACAATCTTTTTGGAAAAATAAATAATCTTTTAGAGAAAAACAACAATCTTTTTGAGAAAAACAACAATCTTTTTAGGAAACAAACTTTTTTTTTTTTTTTTGAGAAAAACAACAATATTGTTTAAAAATTAACAATCTTTTTGTAAAAAAGATGTGTATTTGTACCTCCATCTCACGATCAACCCACTCAAGGGCATCAGGAACCTTGTAAAGAGGAACAAGCATATCTTGAATAACATGCATCTCATGATAATAATTCCTTATAGCTTCACCTTGTGTAGCCTTAAGAAGAGAAACCTTTGGTGGCATCAACCATCCAAGAGAATATCTAAACCACCATTGATCTGCAAACGGAAGAATAAGCTTCCCTTCCCAATACAAACACCTCGTGTGCCTATGATAATACTCTCTGGTTGGAATATACTCCACAAACTCCCCTTTCTTAAGTGCAGTTTGAGCATGCTGATAAAACCATGGCTTAAACCACCACCCAACACTATTAATCTTATTCCCTTTCATCTTTGCCTCTTCTTTTGACGCGTATACACCCGTCATACAAACCCCCTCATGAGGATTATAAATCATGGTTTCCACAAAGTCGGGAACCATTTCATTGTCCTCGTCACCAAACCCAGGGGCAAAAGAGTCAATATACCCTTTTGCAAGATCTCTCACGTTGCCTCTAACGGGTTTATACGTCAACTTCATGTACTCTTTAATCGGGATAAGTTTGATTTCAGCAGACATGAGAAACCCAAGAGTCCCTTGAGACCATGGAATTGCATAAAAAAGATCAGAATACTCATTATCTTTTGTTGCCCTAACAACTTTCCCATCTGCAAGACAAATCTCATATGCCACAACAGTATCAGAGAAAAGACCATATAAATGAGAGCTTCCTTCAATCCCATACCCGTTTATAAGCCCACCAACTGTCAAATCATCCAGCTCAGCAACAACAGCAAGTGCAAGATTCATGGGGACAGTAGCACGTGTGATTTGACCCATGTTGACCAAAGGCTCACATTTTGCAATCATTCTTTCTTGATCGATTTCAAGAATGTTGCGAAAAGCAGAAAGGTCAACTTCAAAATGTCTAGCACGTTTATAGTCAACATTCCTCATTCCAACTGCAATCCATGGCTTTCTTGCTGTGCATACAAGCCCATCTTTTGATGGGTTTCTTTCTTGGAGACGTTTCACAACTTTCTTGACATTTTCTTCATGTTCTTCTTGGCGTTTCTTGTAGGACTTCCAATTGGATCTTACATCTCCAAGATATGTGAGGAAGTAGAGAGTGAAAGAGATTGGGAGGACAACAAAGATGACAAGAATCCATCTAAATTGAACAAAATAATCCACCCACACTTTCTTCCTTTTGGGGCGCACTAATGGGGCCTCAAGATCCGCCATTTCAGGAAATGATGATCAACTGTAACATTAAAATAATCAAATGTTTCGCTTAGATCATCATAAAGAGCACAAAATTGGAAGATTTTTTTACTACTTTATGCAGCAATGTTTCAATTTGTTACCAATGTATGCATGCATCAATTGGTAAGAGATCCACTTTTGTTACATAAACCCAAACATGAATATCCAACTTGATGTTATGTAATGAAAGGGATACAGATAAGTAGATAATGAAAATTAAATAAAATAGGATGCAACAAATTGGTGTACTTTTAGTAATAAATTGAAACATTACTGTAATAATAAGAATAGAAATAGAAATAGCAATGATTCGAAATAAATTGGAACAATAAATACTGTACGGCAATATGAGAGTTTAAAGCATTTCAAGGAACAGGATAAATATCTTTATAAGATTTCCTCATTTCCCTTCTCACTCATCCACCCAAAAACATTCAAACAAATACTTCCAAAATCGCTGTAAAATGTAGATCCATGTATAGTAAACACAATTTATCAGAATTAGGGACCACAGAGAGAGGAGAAGGTGAGTTATTCACTCTACAAGCAAGCTCAAAAACATTCTTTTTAAAACCTCCAAATCAACAGGAAGTTTGCTCAAATTCGAAGTAATTAGTAACAATAGCATCAACATACGTAAGAAGCTTGTAATTGCTTGAATACCCTAAAACCCTAAAAGAATTGCACCCTTTCTAAGCCTTTCGTATTGTTAATCTGCAACGGATTCAATACAAAGGCGAAAGAAAAAAGTAGTTTCATATAAATGCATGCATAAACACTAAACGGATTTATCGACCTAGTAAACAGAATGTGCATAATGTCACTGGATCGAAAAACCCTTAAACGATAACACAAATTTCGAAGCAACAATGCGGTTTTAAACCATTAAAAGTTCACAGTCAAAACACAAATTTGAAGATCTTCACAATTGTGTGTGCATCTGTGCGTATGAATGGAATCATGAAACGAATAATGAGAGAGAGAGAGAGAGAGAGAGAGAGAGAGATGATTACCCAAACCCAAAGAATGAATCGGAAATGTAGGAGAGATCCGAACACTAAAAGGGTCGGATCTTGTTGGGGGTATGAGAAGAAAGGTTTTTCACTGCCAAGAAGCAGCAAGTGAAGCAGGGGCAACTTTGGAGAAGACGATGGATTATATTTTATAGCGAACTGATGGGCCGGTCATCACGTGACAAAAAATATCTAAAAATAAAAAAACAAACCTTCTGTTTTATTACCTAAAAAAATACAATAAGGCCAGTATGCACGTGACAATGACGTTAATTGTATTATTGATCCTTTTAATATTTATTTATTACCAAGATGTTGTTGATAAATCAATCAAGATTAAACACATTTTTATGTGGGAGAGACAATTGTGTGTCTATTTGGTGAAATATTGAATATTGTCTTCTTTATTTATCTATGTGAATGTGATATATTATATTATAAAAAAAGAATTTTAATATGTTTATTTTGATTTACTTGAAAATTTTAACATTAGATTTTGTTGTAAACATAAATCAAATATACCAAAAAACTTCTACATCAGCAGGTTTAAGTCCAGTCTAAATAAGAGTAATTTAACAGGAATAAGTTAGATTTAATGTTCCAACAAAAAAAATTAAATCAAGTCAAATATTAGAATGACTCTGATTAGGCATCAAATCAATATCATATGGTGTAAAAGGAAAAGTTATTTACTAAAATCTTCCTATTTTAATCTTTATTTTAATAAAAGAATAGTTTTATTCTTCTTTTGACATGTGTCACCATATTAGGTCTCATAATTAATGCATATTTTATTTTTCTTTTGTCATGTGTCACTCTATTATGTCTCCTAATTAATGCATGTCACTTGCTAACCTATTGAATCTCCATTTCAAATTTCAAATTTTAAATTTTCCACTCTAATTACATTAAATTAATAACATTAGAATGGAAATTAAATAAAATTAACACAAATTATAAAGTGATATAATTATACATATTAAAGTTTAATTTATTTAAAATAAGTGATTAATAATTTTGAGTTTTTAATATTAAAGTTTAATTAAGTTTGTAACCGTGGTTCCCACGGGTTATAAACTAGTAAAAGAATATATTTAATCTCATATTGACAAGTGTCATACAATTAGAACTCCTCATTAATGTTATATATCACTTATCATGCCACTTGTCAACCTATTAATTATCCATTTCAAATTTCAAATTTTAAATTTTCACTCTAATTACATTAAATTAAAATTGATTATGCATTTCAAATTTCAAATTTTCCCACTCTAATTATATTAAATTAATAATTTATTCTTCATTTTAAATTTTAATTTGCTCACTCTAATTATATTATATTAATAATATTAGATTGAAAAATAAAATAAAATAAATACATATTATAAGATGATATAACTTCACGTATTTATTTAAATCAATGATTATAATTTTATATAACTGAAAAAATATTTCTCAAGTAATAATTTATTTAAAATATCAATTAATAATTTTGATTTTTTGATATGAAAATTTAATTAATTTTATAACCGTGGTTCTCACGGGTTATAAACTAGTAATCATATATACATGTATGTTTAAGATATAAAGATTTACTAAAATAATCATATATAAGATATGGAAATATATCTTTATGTTTTTTTTGGTATCTAACAAAAGAAACATAATTACCATGAATAAATGCATACAAACTCGCAATAACATCTTTTCTGACTAGTAGAATCGTTGATAAACATTTATATGTATATTTTATTTTGAGAAATTAAATATCTTCTTATATTTTTTCGTGCTTATCCTCTTACTAATATAAAATGTTAACAAGTGTCATATTTTGATAAAATTAATAACATTTTAAGACACTTATAATTATTTCAAATGGATAGTAAAATAAGTAGAAATAAAAATAAAAAGATATTTAATTTCTCTTTTATTTTTCATGAGGATAATTTAAGATAATTCAATTGTTCCTACCAAATAAAAATCACTAAGCATGAACAAACACCTATTTCTTCGTGGGTAGTAATGTTTTGCATGCTCCAGACGTTCTGTTCAATCAGACGGACATAAATGTCAATCATTAAAAAAAGTCGTTATATGATCATTTCCATATATTTAAGGGGTTTGGAGACTATATATGTATGTACTTGTTTAATTATTGCAATGTGATTCTTTTTCATTCCAAGTCGATCATTCTTTGTCATCTCATTTTGATTGTGTTTTAATACAACAACATTTTTTAGTATGCTGGCTCATAGTCGATACCAGCTTTTGGTGTTCGGTCTCCTTATTGTTGTTATTTTATGTGTTTAACAATTTAAGATGAATACTAACGTTAAAGAACACAAAAATGTAGTTTATACTAACAGATTAATATTTCAATTCTCTCGTAAATAAAACATTTATTACCGTATTTTTTATTGTTATAATTTGTCAATATTCTACCATCATCAAGATTTTTTATAGTAAAAAATGATTAACAATGATGAACTATATGATATGACCGTACAAGATCTATCAATTTATAAGGATCTTGTATGTATATTATTTTCTCTTTGGGTTAATCTATTATTTTTGAGTAAATTACACAAATGGTCCCTATTATTTATTTTTGTTGTATGTTTGGTCCATGTCTTATCTAAAAAGACTATTTGCCCTTGATTTTTTAAGACAAAATTGCAAGAAAGGTCCTTGTGGTATGTCAAAACTAGTAATTTTGGTCCAACATGGGTTTGACTCGCAATGTTGGTCCAATAGTTTCGTTTTGTTGCGAGTTTAGTCTAAAAAATTTAAAACTTTTTATAATGACGGATTTTCCCTTGGTATTTTTCCTTTTTCAATTTTTTATTACAGGTGTCAAAAAAAGAAAAGAATCTCTCTCTCTCTCTCTCTCTCTCTCTCCCATTTCAATACCTAAAGATACAATCCACCATCATCTTCTTCAATACCCTCGTCTTCTTCATAAAACTCAACTCCTCACCACCATCTCTCCTTCCAGCTACCATAAATTAACCATCAACACCACAATCATAAATCAAGGTTTGTGCAATCATCCTTACTCATGCTCAAATCAAATACATATCAAAAGCTCACCATCAGTTCCTCACTGCCCCTTTCTTACATATATGGAATGTCGCTCACCTTTGCAGTAGGTATCTAGATTTCAAGAAGGTTCTCCGAATCGTTTCTTTCTTCAAAATCCGATTTTGTGCTTATTATCTGTAATCAATCGATGGAGGTGTTCTTTTAAATGGGTTCATCCACCCTTTGATCTCTATGAATCGGTGATTAGGGAAGGGTCGGGTATTGCAAGCCATCAAATCCAACACCAAATGTTGATTTCGTTTCTAAATACATACACAAACAAATTTCTGATTTTGTTTCAAAAACTCAAGAACAACACATCTTTTGGGGGGAAAAGCTCCAGAATAACCGTTGATTTTGTGTGTGGTTTTCGTTTCTAGAACCAAAAAAAACACAGAAAACAAAATCGAAGCTCTAATATATACAATATGGAGTGGTTATCCAGATGTGGACATGATGTTCGATTACATGACCGAAACTCTAATTGAAAGAAACGAATTGAATATACCTCTTATTGTTTCCCAAATGGTCTCTTGCGGTATGCTAAGAACCCTAAAAGTGAAGCTTCTTCATCCTAAGAAGCTAAGCAGTTAATATCGGCGATTTCCAGGTGGGATATCGGTTATCGGTACTTTTCAAAATAGCGGTGTCAAATATCGGACCGCAAAAATCGGTGATATTTACCGATATTTAACCGATATTTACCGATATTTCCAAGAGATTTCCAGGTGGGATATCGGTTAAGTAATTTTACTTGCATTTTTTAGTGTTAAGTCATGGCCTTAAGTCTTATGGACTTAACTTAACTGAACCTGCTATTATGTTAAGTACTTAATTGTTAGTTTTAGGTCATAGACTCATGTTTTAAGTATTAACCGATCTTATTGTTATGTTAATTGTTACATACTGTAACGCCTGTGTTTCCGGGCTTGCCATTTTTAGCAATGTAATAGTCTAGGTTAACCTTTGTAACCCGTTTTGAAATAATAATAATGTATTATTTGAGTATTATGTGTTTTGTGCTTAATTGCTTAATTATGTGGTTTGATTAATTAAGAATAAAAATAAGCGTCGAAATTTAAGTTTAAAATAAACTTGATATCATTGGATAAAGTTGTAGTGGTCGAAACAAGGATTTCGGAGATATAAGAAATGCCGAAATCCGAGTTATAACGAAGAAGTTATGACCTGTCGAAGTTTTACGGCAAAACCGGCACGGCACCGGGAAGCGTAAATAGTGAATTTAAGATAGAGCGAGATTTAGCCTTATCAATCTAAACAAAAGTTGTAGAATATGTTAATATAAGAGCGTCAATAAAAAGAACGCCCAAATCTGACTTCGTATGAGGAAGTTATGATTTTTCTAAGATTCGGCTTAGCAGTGCACGACCCGAAACTCGAATTTTAGTTCGAGCGGTTTTTGGCTTACGCGACCTAAATGAGAGTTGAAGGTCTCATTAATAGGAACTCAACGGTAAAAATATGGACGAAAACGGAGTTCGTATGAAGGAGTTACGAATTCTTCGCGGTCGTTTAACAGTCTAAACACCTCCTACTGTTAAATTTGAGATCGGTCAAGATTTAGCCGACGGAGTCTAAACAAAAGTTGTAGATCTTGATTTTACCTACGCGTGGATATAAAGAACGTCAAAAACGGAGCTCGTATGCGAGAGTTGTGATTTTTCTAAGTTCGAAGGCTAACACGCGATAGGGGTGACGTGGCACCACCCAGAATTTGACACGTGGCACCACCAGAAAGCCGCCACATGGACCAACTCGGCGAGTAGGTGTCCCCTACTCGGCGAGTACATCAGATATTTTCACTATAAATAGGATGCGAGGGTTCAGGGTTTATTTGCTCATTTCTTCTCATCTATGCGCCGAAGCTCTGCATTTTTACCCCCGAAGCCCCGGTATCATACTCTAGCCCCGAGGCAAGTCCCGAGATCCCGAAGATCCCGAGAAGTGCGGTTCCCGAGTCGAAGCTCTGCCCGCGAGAAGTTCGATTTTTGAGGAGATCTTCCAGATCTGCTGTGGATTACTACTTCTATAAGCCGTAGTGCTGTCCGATCATCTTCCGATCAAGTGAGTGTGTAGTTATTTCCTTCCAAATACAATAATACGAAGTATTATATATAAAATATGTGCTATGTGTATATATTTGGTTGTGTTATGTGTGAATGAGTATTCACTCTCTTCTATCTTACAGATCTGCTTATTTCTTTATAAGATATGTGTTATGTGTGTGTGCCTCATCTGTTTTGTGATATATGTGTTGATTAAAGCATGCTATACAGGTTTTCTTTAAACTATGTATACAAATGTATATTTTTATCTACTAATATGTTGGGTAGAACATGGTTAGACAGTTGGTGTGTAATAAATAGATGAGAGGCCTCGTTGTTGTTTGATTGAGTCATCTAGCGGAGTTTAGATGACGACCACTGGCTATTCTAAACAGTCTTGTGGAAACATTAGCAGTTCGCCACCTGTAGGTGTTAATGAACTTGGGTGTTCATTCGCTGTACTCCATCCCCCTCATGGTTGCCTTATTTGACTTATATTGCTGAGGTACCCCCGAAGCATGTGTTGTCGCCCCGATGAAATATTCTTAGACTAGGTCCCTTATGTTAGTTGTTTTAGGGACATTAAAGTGAGAATAACGGGAATGGGTAATTGGGTTATTGTTGGTTGGTGAAAATTAAATATGATATTTATTGTGGGTTGAAAACCCTATATGCTCACCAGGCTCCCAAGCCTGACCCACTCAGTTTTAAATTGTATTACAGGTAGTGGCGGAAGGGCATGAGATGGATGAACCATCAAGTTGTTTTGTTTACAAGTCTGCATATGTTTATATTTGTTATATGACTTGTAATGTATTCGTTTATGCTTATTGGTCTGTATCGGAACATGACACCCCGAGTTTTGATTATAATGAAAATACATTTCTTTTATGAAATGCTTCGGTAAACAATGTTTTATCATGTTTTGTTTTTGGGAACAAATTCCGCAACTCTTTCAAATCAAAAGGATTTACTCTGAAAATATTTAAAAACATAAATGAAAATCGGTTTTTTCTGGCCGAGATTTTGGGGATGTCACAGTTGGTATCAGAGCATTAGTTTAAGCGAACTAGGAATTTGTTGGATTTCTAGACTTAAACTTAGAATGCTAAGTGAAGTTTTGAGATGCATGTCTGTTATGTTTTAGACACGAGCACTAGTTTATTTTAGGAAAGTTGCCTAAAATTCTTTATGTGCTAAATGTTATATGTTGCCATATATGATATTATTTGTTCGGATCTATGGTCTGTTGCCGACCGGATCTAGAAACCTTATGTGTGTAGGATTCTAAGCGTACGTCTACGATATTAGAACTAGCATGTAAACGTTTCGGAGTGATAAGGATGATTTGAATATCTATCATGATTGAGGATCTAATTTCGCCTTATTCGGTGTGTAGATCAAAATGGTGAGAACAAGAAGTGGAGTTGGAAATGCTGACGAAAACAGGAATCAACCACCAGTGATTGAGCCAATACCTGTCGTGGCAGCAACACCAGAGCCAATAACCATGGCTGGTGTGCAATTGATGATTCAGACGATGTTGGATCGTCAGATGGATGAAACTAGATGGTTACTTCAACAAAATCGTGAAGAACTGTCGATTCGTGTGGAAGAGCCTAAACTGAATGAAGGGCACTCAGAAGGTGGAAACTTCAGTGGGTCTGTTGGTCCAGCCAACCCACCGATAGTTAGGCAAGATAACCGCGATGGAAGGAATGATGGAATGGGATGCAAGTACAAGGACTTTTTGACTTGCAAACCATCGACCTTCAATGGAAAGGAGGATCCGATTGGGGTTATGGATTGGATCTCCGAAATGGAGCTAGCCTTCATGACGTGTGGCTGCAAAGGTAAGTTGCAAACTATCTATGCCGTGCGTCAATTCCGAGGTGGAGCCGTTCGTTGGTGGAACACTCTAGGGAAGACCTTAATCCCTAATGAGCCACTGCAATTGTCATGGGCAGAGTTCTTGGTGCAGTTCAAGCGCAAGTTCTGCTCGGCTCAAAATCTGTTGGAGTTGGAGAATAAGTTTTTAACATTGACAAAGGGTAGCATGTCAGTGGATGAGTACACCAATAACTTCACCGATAAGATGGAGTTTGCCTTGCGTATCGTTCCAGACGAGCTGACAAAGGTGGATCGGTATGCGAAGGGACTTCCATGGGAGTACGAGGTGCCAGTACGTCAGGCACTTACTCTAGAGGCAGCTATCTGGGCTGCCAAGTCTGTGGAGAACATGATCAAGGGGAGAACCACCGTCAAGTTTGAGGTTGGTGAGAAAAGGAAGTTTGAGGGAACATCTGGTTCCAGTAAGAAGAGCAAATTTTCGAAATCTGATTCGAAAAAGTTTGGAGGAAAAGGAGGCGAAGCAAAGTGGTGTGATAAGTGTAAGAAAAAGCACTTTGGGAAATGCAGCGAGGATGTGACCTGCTACAAGTGTGGAAAGGTTGGACATTTTGCCAATGAATGTCCGAACAACAAAAGGATGTGTTTTTGTTGCAATGAAGAGGGGCACATTTTGAAAGACTGTCCGAAGAAGAAGGAGGCAGCAAAGCCCAACATTCCACCAAAGTCGAAGGCGAGGGCCTTCCAGATGACACTTGAGGCTGCGAAAGATGAAGCTGATGTCGCTTCAGGTACCTTTCTCGTAAATGAATTACCTGCTCATATATTGTTTGATTCTGGAGCCAACTACTCCTTTATTTCGCATGAGTTTGGTAGAAAGCTAGCTTTGCCTATTGATAGACTAGATAATGCTTTATTAGTCGAAGTAGCTAGTGGCAAGTTTGTACCTGTTAGCCATCGTATGAAAAACTTCTTGATCGACCTTAATGGGAATAAGTTTCATGAGGTGTTATTGCCTATCGAACTTAATGGTTTCGACATCGTCTTGGGAATGGATTGGCTTAGCGCCAATGATGCCGAAATTTTATGCAAGAAAAAGATAGTTAAAGTAAACCCGCCTGGAAAAGATTCGTTTATGGTGTATGGGGACAAACGGCGAGTGAATTCTGGGATCATTTCTCTAATGAAAGCCAGAAAGTGTTTGACCAAGGGATGTACATCATATTTAGCATTTGTGATTGATGCTAAGAAGGAAAAGAAGGTGATGCAGAGCATTCCAGTGGTGTGTGATTTTCCAGAAGTGTTCCCCGAGGATCTTCCTGGATTACCACCTGATAGACAAGTGGAGTTTAGAATAGACTTGTTACCAGGAACCACGCCAATAGCAAAAGCACCTTATCGATTAGCACCGACGGAGATGAAGGAGCTGATGATGCAACTTCAGGAGTTGTTGGACAAAGGTTTCATTAGACCTAGTTCATCGCCCTGGGGAGCTCCGGTGTTATTTGTAAAGAAGAAAGATGGAAGTATGAGAATGTGCATCGATTACAGAGAGCTGAACAAGGCAACAATAAAGAATAGATATCCGTTGCCGAGGATTGATGACCTGTTTGATCAATTGCAAGGTTCGAGCTATTTCTCGAAGATCGATCTTAGGTCAGGATATCATCAGCTGAAAGTAAGAGAGCAAGATATCGAGAAGACTGCATTCAGAACTAGATATGGACACTACGAGTTCTTGGTTATGTCGTTTGAACTAACCAATGCTCCAGCAGCGTTCATGGATTTGATGAATAGGGTTTGTAACCCGTTCCTTGATAAATCCGTGATAGTGTTCATAGACGACATTCTGATTTACTCGAAAAGCCAGGAGGAGCATGGCAGACACTTGCGAGAAGTGTTAGAAGTTTTGAAGCAGTAGAGGCTTTATGCAAAGTTCTCCAAATGTGATTTTTGGATTCATGAAGTCCAATTCTTGGGTCACGTGGTCAACCAAGAAGGGATAATGGTTGATCCAGCGAAGATCGAAGCTGTGACGAAGTGGGAACAACCGAAAAGTCCCACGGAGATTCAAAGCTTTTTGGGATTAGCCGGATATTACCGCAGGTTTATCCAAGGCTTTTCTTCGATTGCTACTCCATTGACAGCTTTGACCCACAAAGGAGCTACTTATGCTTGGAGTGAGAAGCATAAAGAAGCATTCGAGAAGTTAAAGAAGAAGCTATGCGAGGCACCGATACTTTCTCTACCCGATGGAGTTAAAGACTTCGCTGTTTATAGCGATGCGTCTGGTGTTGGATTGGGTTGTGTTTTGACCCAAAGAGAAAAGGTGATAGCATATGCGTCTCGACAGCTGAAAGAGCATGAAAAGAATTACCCGACTCATGATTTGGAGTTGGCAGCGGTAGTTTTCGCTCTAAAAATATGGAGGCATTACCTCTATGGCACGAAGTGCAAACTTTTCACTGATCATAAGAGTCTCCAATACCTCTTTAATCATAAAGAATTGAATATGAGGCAACGACGCTGGCTAGAATTACTTAAAGACTACGACTGCGAGATACTTTACCACCCCGGTAAAGCTAATGTTGTTGCTGATGCTCTCAGTCGGAAAGTCAATCTTGAAAGGAAGAGGCCAAGAGCGTTGAGAATTGAAGTTGTCTCGACTATTGTGGAAAGTATAAAGAAAGCTCAAGAGGAAGCTTCTGAGAAAAATGACCGAAAGGAGGAACGTTTGGGTAAAACGTTGGTGTTTGGTACTAACGGTCATTGACTGAAGGTATTCCAAGATCGTATTTGGGTACCTAAGTCAGGAGGAATTAGGGACCTTCTGATGGAAGAAGCTCACAAAACCATGTACTCAATTCATCTGGGTAGCACTAAAATGTATAGGGACCTGAAACCCTACTACTGGTGGCCGACGATGAAGCTTGATGTTGCAAAGTATGTGGCCGAGTGTGTGACTTGTACGAGAGTCAAGACACAACATCAGAAACCTTACGGGAGTTTAGAACCTTTGCCTGTGCCTATGGGTAAGTGGGAAGACATTGCTATGGATTTTGTCACTAAACTGCCCAGAACAAAGAATGGTCACGACATGATTTGGGTGGTCGTTGATCGATTCACTAAGAGTGCGCATTTCATAGCGGTCAGGGAGAAATGGTCTATGGAGAAGCTTGCGAATTATTACGTGAAGGAAATTGTGAGGCTTCACGGTGTTCCGTTAACAATTGTGTCGGATCGTGATAGCCGTTTCACATCAAGGTTTTGGAAAAGTCTACAAGAGGAAATGGGTACCAAGTTATGTTTAAGCACAGCTTACCATCCGCAGACTGATGGTCAGAGTGAAAGAACAATACAAACACTTGAAGATATGCTGAGAGCATGTACCTTGGAATTCCTAGGTAATTGGGATGAACATTTACCGTTGGTAGAATTTTCCTATAATAATAGTTTTCACTCGAGCATTAAGATGGCACCTTATCAAGCTTTGTATGGACAGAAGTGTCGTACGCCGTCTTGTTGGCTTGAGGCTGGGGAAAAGAAGTTTATGGGACCGGAGTTGGTTCATCAAACTGCTGAAAAGTTAAAAATAATTAGGGAAAGAATGTTAGCGGCTCAGGATCGTCAAAAGAGCTATGCTGACAAGAAGCGGAGACCGATAACTTTTGAGGTTGGGGATTCGGTTTTGCTTAAAGTCTCGCCGTGGAAGGGACTTATAAGATTTGGAAAAAAGGGAAAGTTGAGTCCAAGGTTTATTGGACCGTTTAAAGTCCTTCAGAGGATTGGGAATCAATCTTACAAGCTCGAATTACCCGAAGAACTGAATGGAATTCACAACACCTTTCATGTGTGTTATTTGAGGAAGTTCACGGGAGAAGTTCCCGATATAATTCCAATTTCTGAATTGAGAATTGATGAGAACAAAAGGTTGATTGAAGAACCAGAGGCAATTGTTGACCGAAAGACTAAGAAGTTGCGACGCAAAATGGTTGGGTTAGTGCTTGTCCGATGGAAACACGCGAATGGGCTGAATCTCACCTGGGAGACGGAGAGTGACATGTTGAGTCGCAATCCGCATTTGTTTGTTGATGTGTGATTCCGGGGACGGAATCATTCTAAGGTGGAGAGAATTGTAACGCCTGTGTTTCCGGGCTTGCCATTTTTAGCAATGTAATAGTCTAGGTTAACCTTTGTAACCCGTTTTGAAATAATAATAATGTATTATTTGAGTATTATGTGTTTTGTGCTTAATTGCTTAATTATGTGGTTTGATTAATTAAGAATAAAAATAAGCGTCGAAATTTAAGTTTAAAATAAACTTGATATCATTGGATAAAGTTTTAGTGGTCGAAACAAGGATTCCGGAGATATAAGAAATGCTGAAATCCGAGTTATAACGAAGAAGTTATGACCTGTCGAAGTTTTACGGCAAAACCGGCACGGCACCGGGAAGCGTAAATAGTGAATTTAAGATAGAGCGAGATTTAGCCTTATCAATCTAAACAAAAGTTGTAGAATATGTTAAGATAAGAGCGTCAATAAAAAGAACGCCCAAATCTGACTTCGTATGAGGAAGTTATGATTTTTCTAAGATTCGGCTTAGCAGTGCACGACCCGAAACTCGAATTTTAGTTCGAGCGGTTTTTGGCTTACGCGACCTAAATGAGAGTTGAAGGTCTCATTAATAGGAACTCAACGGTAAAAATATGGACGAAAACGGAGTTCGTATGAAGGAGTTACGAATTCTTCGCGGTCGTTTAACAGTCTAAACACCTCCTACTGTTAAATTTGAGATTGGTCAAGATTTAGCCGACGGAGTCTAAACGAAAGTTGTAGATATTGATTTTACCTACGCGTGGATATAAAGAACGTCAAAAACGGAGCTCGTATGCGAGAGTTATGATTTTTCTAAGTTCGAAGGCTAACACGCGATAGGGGTGACGTGGCACCACCCAGAATTTGACACGTGGCACCACCAGAAAGCCGCCACATGGACCAACTCGGCGAGTAGGTGTCCCCTACTCAGCGAGTATGGACCAACTCGGCGAGTAGGTGTCCCCTACTCGGCGAGTACATCAGATATTTTCACTATAAATAGGATGCGAGGGTTCAGGGTTTATTTGCTCATTTCTTCTCATCTTTGCGCCGAAGCTCTGCATTTTTACCCCCAAAGCCCCGGTATCATACTCTAGCCCCGAGGCAAGTCCCGAGATCCCGAAGATCCCGAGAAGTGCGGTTCCCGAGTCGAAGCTCTGCCCGCGAGAAGTTCGATTTTTGAGGAGATCTTCCAGATCTGCTGTGGATTACTACTTCTATAAGCCGTAGTGTTGTCCGATCATCTTCCGATCAAGTGAGTGTGTAGTTATTTCCTTCCAAATACAATAATACGAAGTATTATATATAAAATATGTGCTATGTGTATATATTTGGTTGTGTTATGTGTGAATGAGTATTCACTCTCTTCTATCTTACAGATCTGCTTATTTCTTTATGAGATATGTGTTATGTGTGTGTGTGCCTCATCTGTTTTGTGATATATGTGTTGATTAAAGCATGCTATACAGGTTTTCTTTAAACTATGTATACAAATGTATATTTTTATCTACTAATATGTTGGGTAGAACATGGGTAGACAGTTGGTGTGTAATAAATAGATGAGAGGCCTCGTTGTTGTTTGATTGAGTCATCTAGCGGAGTTTAGATGACGACCACTGGCTATTCTAGACAGTCTTGTGGAAACATTAGCAGTTCGCCACCTGTAGGTGTTAATGAACTTGGGTGTTCATTCGCTGTACTCCATCCCCCTCATGGTTGCCTTATTTGACTTATATTGCTGAGGTACCCCCGAAGCATGTGTTGTCGCCCCGATGAAATATTCTTAGACTAGGTCCCTTATGTTAGTTGTTTTAGGGACATTAAAGTGAGAATAACGGGAATGGGTAATTGGGTTATTGTTGGTTGGTGAAAATTAAATATGATATTTATTGTGGGTTGAAAACCCTATATGCTCACCAAGCTCCCAAGCCTGACCCACTCAGTTTTAAATTGTATTACAGGTAGTGGCGGAAGGGCATGAGATGGATGAACCATCAAGTTGTTTTGTTTACAAGTCTGCATATGTTTATATTTGTTATATGACTTGTAATGTATTCGTTTATGCTTATTGGTCTGTATCGGAACATGACACCCCGAGTTTTGATTATAATGAAAATACATTTCTTTTATGAAATGCTTCGGTAAACAATGTTTTATCATGTTTTGTTTTTGGGAACAAATTCCGCAACTCTTTCAAATCAAAAGGATTTACTCTGAAAATATTTAAAAGCATAAATGAAAATCGGTCTTTTCTGGCCGAGATTTTGGGGATGTCACACATACTTAAGTGTTAACTTGCGAGTTTCTATAGGTTTGATCATGATGATGTGCTAAGTACATAATTATTAAATGATGATGATGATATTAGAGTTGATGTGGATGATCTAGATAAAGTAATTGGATGTCTTGGTTGATGTGGACTTGGAGGAAGATTTCATGGCTTATGTAAGATTATGTTTCAAACATTGACAGTTTTGAATTTTGACTTTTTATATTACTTTTATATATGTTTTATGTATATATATATTAATTATGCATCATATAAAAATACTGATATCCCACTGTGATAACCTATATCCTAAATATCGGCTCTTGACCTATATTTGATTTTGGACCGCTATAACTGCCTAGCTAAGAAGTATGTGTGTGTGTGTGTGTTTTTGTTGCAATGAGTGTTTGTGTGTTTATTTTGTTTCTTTGGATCATTCATTCTCAGATCATGTATAATCGAACAGGGGATAGAGAAAAACGATAAACATATGGTGATGGGCTTTTGTTTGATTCTATATCTGCAAGTATGAAGCAAGAATAAAACTTTCGATTTGTAGGTATGAATCAAGAAGAAAATTGATGGTGTTTGATTTGGAGGTGTGAAATTGATAGAGACAGAGATTGTGACAACCGGCAAGTCTAGTTCAAACAAAGTCAACAAGTAAACCTAGGCAACTCGAATTGTACTAATACATTAAGGTATAAGACTATGTTTCCTGGTGTATGTTTTACAACTATGATACAAAGTATATGTATCTCAAATCTCTCTATGTATCTCAAATATCTCCTAATCTCTCTATGTATCTCAAATCTCTCCCAAATCTCTCTATGTATCTCAAATCTCTCCAAAATATCTCTAAGTACCTCAAATATCTCTATGTATCTCAAATCTCTCTATGTATCTCAAATCTCTCCCAAAACTTTCTATGTATCTCAAATCTCTCCCAAAACTTTCTATGTATCTCAAATCTCTCCCAAAACTCTCTATGTATCTCAAATCTCTCCCAAATCTCTCTATGTACCTCAAATCTCTCCCAAATCTCTCTGTGTATCCAGTGACGGAGCTTGAACTTTTTTTTAGGGGGGCGAAAGTATAATAAGTATGAAAATTTGAGAACAGGGGGGCCAAAGCCAAATTTTATAGCTTTTGGGTCTAATATGTACAAATTTTAATACTTAAAGGACTAATTATGACAAAAAAAACAGGGGGGCCACAGCCCCTCCTGGCCCTAAAGAAGATTCGTCCTTGTGTGTATCTCAAATCTCTCCCATTGTCAAAAACAGCCCAAAATGGAAGGAGAAAACTCGAAAGGAAAAGCCCATTTCGGAATACACTATTCATTCTCGGAGCCTCTCTTCTTAGTCGAGAACCCTCTTGGTCCGAAACACCTCTGGATTCGGAACCTCTTAAGTGACTCCAGACCTTCTTAAGGAACCGGGCAATCTCGCAACTTCGGACCGAAAGCTTTCGCTGCTTCGGAACCTTCGCATTCTCGAAAGGAACCTACTCCGGAAAGAAGGTGACTTTGCAACCCTCGACTCCATAACATAAAGAGAAACTCCGGAACTCATGGTTTGGCTCCAGAATTTGAAGATTGACTCCGGAATTCATCATTTGACTCTGGATTTTAGACCATTTCGGACCATTTCGTCATTTTAAGATATTTTGACGTCGAGAATCCCACCAAAGTCGTATTTTTCATAACATGGACCCCTTAAACCCCTATTTTATGCCAAATTTGAATATTTAAAACATATTTACATAAAATAATATTTAAGATTTATAAAGGTATTATTTTACGTCATGAGATGTGAATAAGACAAGAATAAAGGGTTGACTTTATGATTTGATGTAATTCCCCATTCTCCATGCAAGTCACAGTAACCCATGAATTACCCATCTATTAGCAATGTTTTAACCTTAGATTTCCAAGCACATATTACATCCTCCTTACCCTTTTAATAACGACAGTAAGCAAAAAGTTCAAACCCCCACCATTTCTCTTATTCTCCAAACAAACTCTCTCTCTCTCTCTCTCTATATATATATATATATATATATATATATATATATATATATATATATATATATATTCCCTCTCAAGAACAAGAGTAAGAATTTGCTAAAAGCTTAACTCCTCAAGCTTCCTTAGAGTTTTTCTTTTTGGTAAGGTATCCCATTAATCTAGTATTTTACATCACTTTCATGATAGATTCATATTATTTTACACATAATAATATGTGATAAAAACTCTTAGGATAACATTCCTTCCAAGGAAGATCATCCATTCATCCAAAGAATTTAAGCTTGAGATCTTCACTCCATCACTCCAATCTACTCATTAACCAACTCAAGGTGAGCTTCATACCCCCACATTTTCAAGTTTTTCTATGTTTTATGGGGGGGATACAAGTCAAATTTTGTTTATTCCACAAATAACTATAAGTTTTTCACCTTATTGTAAAGGATAAATTATTATTTGCACAAGTTGTGGTATTCTCTAGTTTTGATATAAATATGGTGATATGTATATGCCCAATGTTATAAAACCATAAGAAAAGTTAAGATCTATAAACTACATGCTTTTGGGAACCTTTATTAAATGATCGTTATCCTAGTAAGCTTTGATATAATATAGTCTTTTGCAAATCTAGTAGGTTAAATACCTAAGTAATATGTTTTGAATACATATTTTGCATGCTGGAACACACCTTTACGTTTATATAAAAGGGTATATAAATAATTTCAAACCAACAAGATAAACTATAATCGGTATAGTTTGGAAGTCACGAACCATGTTTTTCAAAGACACATTTAATCATTGAAAGGTATAACTATCCTGTTTTTACAAGAAAAGGATTCATAGTTCACATAAATCTGTTAAGGCTCTTGTGAGACACCTTTAGTCGTACCTACCTAGCGTACGTGGTAAATCCCGTTCGTTATAATCAGAGTCTCCTGGAGGGAGAGCGGGAGTTTGTGTATAGATCTATATAGGGTTGACATCCCACACCTGAGTTGTTCGCTACAGCTAGACTAGGCCAGTCTAGGGTGACAAATATCTTTCAACGAAACTAACGCCTGTAAAATGGCAAGCCAGGCACTCCGTCATATTAGTATGGTTATAACGACTCACATAGGGATAAGCAAAAAGATTTTTGGTTTACGAGAAGCTTATACTTCATTAGTTTTATTAAAAGAAATGAAACTAATAAACTATTTTCTGTATGATATTCGTCTCCATCTTGGTCTTGGGATTTTTAGACCTGGTTTACGGAAAGCTTATACTTCATTAGCTTTATTAAAAGAAATAAGGTTATAAACTATTTTCCTGTATTATACTTTCTTCCATCTCGGTCTTGGGGTTTAAGACCACAGTTCACCTTTAAGAAAATATTGGATTTTATGCAGGGCCGGTCCATTGGTTTTTCATGCCCGGAGCGAAATTATAAAATAATGCCCCTATGTCCAAAAAAATATATTTTTATTATTTATATCTACTTAAATAAATAAATAAATAATATACAAATTAATATAAATATCAACAACAACTAATGAAACTAACTACAAACAATTAAATTGTTAATTCATATATTATCAAAACACTAAAAATAAAAATATTATGTACTTTTCAATTACAAAATCTCAACAGCAAGCAAACTCCATTTACTATGTCCATTTCTTTTATTTGATTCCCAGAACGGGGGATGCTATCACTTATCAAAAAGTTTCTACAACTAAACTTCAGTCAAAGGACAAAAATTTACTTCTTTTCATCACTGTTACTCCAATTAAACCGTTTTCACACTTTAAGCACAATAAGAGTTCATCTATGAACAATATCTTGGCTCTTCAATGATACTTTTATCCACAACACTGTAAATTTCATAACCTGGTGAACCCTACAAAATAGGGGAAAAAGTAATATTAACAAAAATAGTGAAAAATAAAGCAAATTATACCTAAACATTCAAAACAGATGAAAAGTTTCTAAGATAAAAGTAGCTATAACATAATGAAACAACCAAGTTAAAAACAATACCTTGAGTTCATACTGAATTGCCCTTAGACCAGTTGCAACTATGACAATCTGTATATAATGTGTAACATACAACAAATCACCAAAACCCTACAAATGGAAACTAATAAAAGCCAAAAAGCAAAATACTAACCAAAAGCAAGTTGGATCACTCTATTCCTAACTCTTACTGTTGTTCTTCGAACAACAACAAAAAAAGACATTCCAATTATTTTCTTTGGAATTTCATCAAAGCTTGGTGAGCACAAACTTAACATCTTGAAAAAAGTTCAAACCACCAAATTCTTCCAATTAGCTCATTAAATTCCCTACAAAATCACTCCTTTTTGTATGAAATTAACATCATATTCATTGAAACCTCACATATCTTTAGTTTTTGGTATTTGCTTCAGCAAAATATCAAACTCCGAATATAGTGGGAAACTGGCATGAAAAGAAAGAAATCAAAATAAGAAAAAACGGAAATCAGAAATCAAACTCACCCACTTAGAAATCAAAAGCCCTCAAAATCTTTCATATTTTCGATGTTTGCTTCATAATAATAAAAAAATGAACTCATACTAGAAGAAGGGTATCAACAATCGAGTCCAAGTTAACCACCATAAAGACACAAGCACTTGAAGTAACACAAATCAAAATTTGGATTATTAGATAATATAGCAACACGTACAGTAGCTTTAACTGAGAAATAGAGAAACAAGAATGAGAATGAAATAGAAATCAACCAGTTTAGAAGGATGAAAAAGTAACCAATTGATTAAAGGCTCCTCGATCTCTACATATTTTGTTTTTCTAGATGATTGATAGGTTTGGCGATTGGTATTCTCAAGATCCTTGCGCTCACGTTTTTAGCTTGTCGATATTTTCCTCCCAGTCCCAACGCCTCAAGAGACGCAGACAGTGAACTTCGACCACTTGTTGGACTAAACTTTGGACCAAAGTCATAGTATATATATTTATTTATCGAACCAGATTTATGCCCCACTTTTTTGGTGCCCTGGGCCATAGCCCATCTCGCCCATATATGGGGCCGAGCCTGATTTTTTGGAAAGATTCTTTATTACTTTATAAGTAAAATATACAAAGGAATTATTTTCAACTACAATTCATCTTTAAGGAAAAATACTGCATTTTTCTAGGAACTCACTCTTTACAAGTATAACAACAGAAACAAAGGACACACACGTGTTACCCCCCCCCCCCCCGAACCAGACGGCGGAAACGTCCGAGAGCTTGGGTGACTTCATTTTTGTAGTATCATCATAGAGTATATAATTGAAACACAACATAATTATCACACATGTAATATTACAACTGTCATTGGTTTACATCAAATATTGTATTTCGATATTACATATCAAAATATTCAAAGTATGATGGAATCAAAATATAACAAAATATCCATGTAATCTTGCTAACCAACCAGCTCAACGGTTTCCTGAGAATACAAGTTAAATTAAAAAGGTCAACATAAATATGTTGGTGAGTTCATAAGCATGTTTGAGTAAAATGTTTCGTATCGCGTTGTAAACACCAGAAAATTTGATATTTTCTGAAAAACAGTTTGAAATGTTTGTGTCAGATCTTGTATTAATGCATGTGTGTTATTATTTGTGAGAGTGTAAAGAGAATGACCCCATACAACCCGGTGTTGTCCGTTTATGACAATGCTGGAAACTCAACACCTGTGGTTGGGTACCTGCGCGAGTATATTATCGTGTTATCAAACAAAAAGATGGTTTCCCATAAATTTTATAACGTTAGTTTCTCTAAGCGACTCGTTATAACCATACTAGATAATGACAATTTCGTCTGTCATGGCGTTTTTCGGACGCCAACGGAACAAGGTAATGTTTTTGTCACCCTAGACTAGCATAATCTAATTGTAGCGAACAACTCAGGTGTGGGGTGTCACCCCCGTATAATCTATACACAAACTCCCGCTCTCCCTCCAAAAGACTCTGGTTATAACTACAGGCTACGATTGTACACTCAATAGGTGTCAACCGACACGTCTCACTAGATGCTTAATCGAATTTACGTGAAAAAGAAAATATATAAGGGATTCCAGGCCCAATAAACATGTAAGTGGACGGCTAAGGCCTACTAAGCATGTAAATTATTTCCATACTCAAAAGGAATGATAATATATATATCACGGGCCCAATATACATGAAAAATGACAACTAAGGCCCATTTAACATGTATATTATTTCCAAGCCCAATAAGGACGTGAATACCGAAATCAATTTGTGGTTTGTTATGTTGGTTGTTTAAGCTATGTTGTTTATCAAAGTGACATAAAAAGCTCACCTTTTTGTAAAAGGTCATTTTTTTATCCAAAAATCCGAAAATTTACAATTGTGGCACATTTTAGGTAAAAATGACAATTTAGGTCCTTTAAGGACAAAATTTGCATTTAATGCTAGTTTTAAGTAGAAATAACATTTTTAATTCACTTTTGTCAAAAATATCATTTTTGGCTTAGTTTTATGAAAATGTGCATTTTCGGCCCATTTATAAATAAATTCATCTTTTTGGCCCAAGTTTTAATAAATTCACATTTTTCATTCCTCTTATCAAAAAGTTTCATTTTTGGCACAACTTTGTTGAAAATGACATTTAAGCCCATAAAAGTCCAAAAGTTTACAAACTTGGCCCAAAAATTCGTAAAAGCCCAAAAGAAGCCCATTTATGAACTTTTACACTTCTAGCCCTTTTTAAGATCACAAATATCATAGAGATTCATATTTATCAAAATATATATATCTCTATTGGTCCCTTAAAAACTGTGAGTTATAGAAATACCTCATTTTTGGTTATTTTGTCATTTTTTGCCCTTTTATGCAAATCTCTTAGTTTTTAGTAACTTTGATGTATTTTAAAACCTTTTCTTTGCATAATAAGTTGAAATAAGTGTTAGGTTCTACAAATATCATCACATTTTAGTAGATCTTCAAGTTCATGGAATTTATAACACATAACCACACATATATCATGAAAAACACACAAGTCATGCATACACACATAGATCTACTCAAAACAACTTGTACTCTCCCCCAAAACATAGTAAAAATCGAAAATATGGGGTATGAACTCACCTTGCTTTGGAGATTTCGGTTTTTGATGAAGAAAATGGAAAGATCTCGGCCTTTAGCAAGTTTTCTTGAGTAGATCTCGAACCTAAGGTGGATATAGAGCATGGATCACGAAATGATGTGGGTTAAGAAGGGATTCCTAGAGTAACTTGAATCAAAAGTTATAGAGTTTCACAATAACTTACCAAGGATAAATAAGCTTTGATGGAGAGTCCTTGATGTCCCTAAAAGCTCACAAAAATTTGGAGGATGGAGGAGAGGAGTTCGTGGAGGGATGTAGTAGCTAGAATTGAAAGTGAAGGTGGTGGTGGGAGACCCTTGGCCGAGAGATAGATAAGAGGGAGAGAAAAGAGAAGTTTGATGTCATAGTGCATAGAAACATGAGATTAGCATGGAGATTTGTTGGATAATTGCATGGAAATCCACCTTGCAAAACTTAGGTGGCACCTCTAATTATCCATTGTTTTTCTCTTTTTTTTGTCTAGTCGAGAATGGGGAAAGGAAAAGATAAGGGAAAAAGTTTGGGCCATGCTTGCTTATATTCGATATTATGAGGCTCAAGTTGAGAATTTTCGGCCCATTGGGCCCTTATGAGGGTTTACGGCCCAATAGATATAAGGAAAAAGGGTTTACGGCCCAATGAGGCCCAAGAAGATAGTTTACGGTCCAAAAGGGCTTATGAAACCATTTACGGCCCATTAAGGCCCATGATGACTAAGTGAGACATTTTAGGCCCAATAAGGCTCATGAGAAGTCTTATGGCCCAAAATGCTATTATTTAATGAATATGGGTCCAATTAGGGCCCATATAAGGATTCTTGACCCAAAACACTCAAATCGAGAGTTTATTGGCCCATTAGGCCCAATAAACGACTCATGGTCCATCCTGGGTTTGAATCAAGATATTAGGGTTTCAAGCTCAAAATTGAGTATATGAGATGTGTTGAATTAGGTTTTGAACTTCATTCAGGAGTTTTGATTCAAATGGTTGATTTTGATTTAGCATAGAACATGATATCCACTTAGATTACAAGTTTTACAATAGTTGATGTTTACAGGAAAACAAAATTCTCTAGCTAAAAATGCTAGTTGTGACAACACGCAACTATACATAATTTGAAAACAAGACTCAAAAACTATTTTTATGGAATATATTGGATTTTCTGGGATTTTTAACTATCACAACGCATGCATTTATTCACGGTTTTAGAACGAGACTGCAAACCTTATTTTTATAGAAAATATCGGATTTTCTGAAAATACTACGAAAACTATTCTAAACATGTGAAAAACTATTTCGTACAAAATGCTTATAAACTCACCAAATTTTTAGTTGACACTTTTCAGAACAACTTTGTATTCTCAGGGTTCTAGCAGGTGGGTACTCAACTTTTCTTGAGGGTCGGCGTCGTCCTTTCATGTTATTTACTTTTCAGTTAATTGTATTCGACTTTCGAACAATTGTGTTTTGTAAACAATGTAATACTCTAAATCTAAATGTATGAATGTTTGGGTTGCTATGTTTCATTACTATTCAATTGTTATGCTACAATACATGAAGTCACTCCATCGCCCTAGACGTTTCCGCCGTTCTGGTTTGGGGGTGTGATAAAGATGGTGTTCAAGAAGAAAGCACCTTCTATTTGCAGGTGAAGGTGATGGAGATGGGTTTGACTGCTGTGAGAGAGAGAGAGAGAGAGAGAGAGAGAGAAAAGAGAGATATTTTTTTATTTTTAATTGTTGTAATAAAAGAAAAATGGAAAGTAAAATAATAGGGGGCAAATCCGTCATTATAAAAACGTTCATAGGAAATTGGATTAAACTCACAACAAAACGAAACTATTTGACCATTCTTGCGAACCAAACTCATTTTGGACCAAAGTTGCTAGTTTTGACATACTACATGGACCATTCTTGCAATTTTGTCATTTTTTAATTTATTTAGATAAACATATCCCCAACTCCACTTCCATCTCACCTTACTTTATCTTACTTATTTCACCTTATTTAAATAAAATAAAAAATCAAGGGCAAAATAGCCTTTTTAGGTAAGACAAGACAAAGCGCGCAACAAAAACAAATTGTAGGGACTTTTCGAGTTAAAAAAATAAGTTATGGATCAAACATGAAAATTACCCCAAACCATAGGGACCATTTGTGTAATTTACTCATCATTTTTTGTGAGAAAAAAAAACAAAAAAAAAATACTAAAATCAGTCCAAAAATATCATGAAAAATATGTTATGTAATTGTTCGTTCCTTTTTAATCATCTATAATTTTACTACAGTTTTCTGTGTGATTATTTTAATTTGTTTAACTCTTTGTTTGAAATCATATTTCTAATATATATTTATTTGTCTATATATTGAAAAACGAGATCCCATCCAACCAAAGAGATTTGAATGGGCTGGCTATCACGTTCTTGATTATTTTAGTATTAAACATGTCATGAATTTGATTATAATATGCCATCTTTCATGATTCTACAAGATCCCTTTTTAAGTATGTGTAATATTTAACTATACAAAAAATATATGTTTCTAAATAGTAATTCATTTTTTTATCATATTTTATCATATTTTCCAGAAAAATCTATTGTTTCTAACTGATGTGATTGTGTTCAAATGTTTTAAAATCAGATAAATAATATACGTATAAAGATCTTTATAAAATTATAATGATATTGATATCGTTAACCACTTAACTGGACTTATTGCTTGTGATTTGATAATATAAATATAAATTATAACTTGTATCGATATGTATTTTATGATTTAATTTGAATAATTAAAAAAATTTACTGTAATTTCTATTATTTTGGTAATTAAGTATATGTTTTCTGATAAAAAAAATAAAGTTAAACTATTTATAAAAATAAATGGATTAGTTTTAGGAGTAGGTGATGAATTAACTAATTAAAGGAGATCAAAAGGTTTGAATAGAGTGCTACATGTTGTAATTAATTAATACGCCTTAAAAACAAAATGTTGGCCACTAATTAAAATGTTAAGATCCAATATATTATTTTTAATGCTGAATTTCTTGCAATATTATAGTTTCATGTCGTATTTGTTGCAAAAACATCATGTCACTTTTCAAATAAGTTTTTGTCGTTGAGGCATGTAATTAAGATCTTGTTTGATACAAATAATCTAGTTTATAAAATAGTTTATTATAATTTATTATTTTATAAAAATAAAAATAGCTTATTTTAGGTTATAAGCTAGCTTTTGATAAGGTATTTGATATTTTTGATAAGCTTAATGAGCTTTTTGAAAAAATATTGTAAATATGTCTTTAATTGTTTTTATTCTTTTTTTAGTTATATATCTAAATGTTTATTTATGTTATTTTACATTGTGTGACTTATCAAAGATGTTTTTCTTAATATGTTACTCCGTTTCATGAAGAGGTAAAACCCTCTATTTAAACACAATCTCCTAACTAAAATAGAAAATACATATAAAGCAACCTAAAAGCTATTAAACCCTATTTTATAAATATATCTAACACTCTTTCTCAAGTTAGAGCATTGAACATGCCCGATTTGTCGCATATGAAAGGCTACAAAAGGGAAGCGAGGGAGCGAGCCAGATTAGCACAACATCAACAGGTACCACAGACTACTAGGCCTGTAACATTAAACAGGAACAAGAATCCAGTGATCGGGAGGCATAATAAGATAACTTTAGGAATCTATAACAGGTACAAGAACCGTGAAGTGGAAATGCAAAAGTCATAAATAGGGAATCTGGAATCTAGAACATCAAGGACAGAAAAAACTCATAACACTCATAACATATGCCAATCAACTTGGTTCGTCCCAGCTTATTATGCAAACAATATTAGCATGAGGAGTTAACGAAACATTAGGCTCAAGACCTTCTTCAGTGGAAGGTTGTGTAGTCACCCTAGCATTAATGAAAGCGATTTGAACATGAGGAGGATGTGGAGGAGGTTGGACATGGGCCCCAAAGGAGATGATTTGGACAGTGGTACTTGGTGTGCCAATAATCCTTACAATAATAGCATTGTATCTTCATGTTATATCCTCATTTTCAGTATTTACAGAGCTTGAGGTTGCAAATGTTGATATCGCATCCTCAAATGATTGAGAGGGTGAAGTGTTCGAGTATATTTCTCAAGAAAGATGATATGTGGATGTCGGTGATTATGAGGCAGTGTGACTCAAGAGTATAGGGTGAGCACTAACATATGTAGGAGCTAATCTAGAGATAAATGTCATCACGTTTATCTTAGCCAAACTTTCCTCATGAACTTGGACATCAAGAGAAACATGGATAAGAATCTGAAGCTCTTCTCATAACTTAAATAACATGGTGTGGTACTCTTTGATGTTTGAATCGCCTTACTCGCGGCAGAAGTAGGGACTAAATACCTAGTATGCATGAGATATAGATTCCTTTGTCGAGATAGATGAACACAAATTCTCCCATATCTTCTTTTTTAATAGGTCGTTTTAAGCAATACTCAAAACCTTGGGTTCCATAGCATTGCATAGAGCCATCCTAATTCCATTATCATCAAGCTTTCATTCTCGAGTTTTAAGGATTAGAGGGTCCTACGTCAACTAATCATGTTTTGTGTATTCTCGAAATTGTAACATCACTCAATTTGGTAACATCAGTTTATTTTGATTCGCTCACCATTTTAAATTACTTTGAAACTAGATCTTAGTAGCAAGAACTTTAGGAGACATATTGGGGGGAAATGTTAAGGGATATGGTTCTATAAGCGACGACTACTAGGTTCAAGTGGTGAACAAGAGTCCATGAGTAGTGGGACCATAAGAAATAGGAGCAAACATTAACTTCATGAATCCGGGGAAGTCGCTTGCATCTACATTTCCGACAAAGTCAATGTTAGGTTATGGGTGAGCGTTTTTGAAGGAATAGATCGAGGTTACAATGCAAACAAGAACAAGACCATGGTTGGAAAGATTCAAGAACAAGGGTTAATTTTGGGATTTATGGTGAAGTCGGCGCTAGATTTTTATAGGGTTCCAACGAACACGGTTTTGATACCATGTGACTTATCAGAGATGATTTTCTTAATATATTACTGCATTTCATGAAGAGGTAAAAAGCCTTTATTTAAACACAATCTACTAACTTAAACATGAAATACATATAAAATAAGGTAAAAGTTATTAAACCATGTTCTATAAATATATCTAGCACATAACAATATAGTTTATAAGCTACTTTTTATCAAATATTAATACATTATTAATTCATAAGGTAGTTTATCAGCTACTAGTTAACTTTTCAGCTAAAAACTAGTTTTCATGTAGTCTTCCAAACAAGGCCTAAGATTTATATGGTTCTATTCATAAAAGACTTTGATAATCTTATTGGTCACCTTTGCACAACTTTACCTCATTCTTATTCCATAACTTACTTCCTTGTAATTAAAATAAAATTGTGATGTACAAGTATTTCTAGTGTAAGTACAAACCACGACTTCATATGCATACCATTTTTTTAACAATGTTTATGTCATTATCATTTTTTTACTCACATCTCACATTTTAGAATTTTGTATTACTGATATCTCATAATAAAAATTTGATATTTTTCTTTCTAAAAAGTATTACAAACACTTGTGAAATCTAAGCACTTGAGTTCTTTCGTTACTCATACAAATTATATTTTATGTTAAAATAATAAAAAAAAATACTAAAATCATTTATGTGGTTATATCAAAATTACATGTTTGGTCCCTAAATTTTTTTCATTCAGACCTTCCCTATAGTATTTTCTTAAAAAAGCAGATGAATTCATTGATGGGCGTATAGGTAGATTTATGCTTTATGATGGTATGTTAATGCAAATTTCATGGATTGGTTCTTTAGTAAAGGTAGAGCTTTGGTGCTTGTTTCTCCAAAAGTTGTTTTCGATTCCAAAAATTCATAGACATGTCTTGATCTTGATGTTGGTCAGAGTGTCTTTGGGATAATACTTGGAGGTGGAAATGGGACATGACTTTACCCATCAAAAAGATAAAACAAAAAGGCATTATGTTCCCTTATAAGTAAACTACACACATATAGACATTCATGTAATCCACTTCTTTAACAGCTTCATCTCCAATATTTATGTTCTTACATAGGCGCACAACTCATTTATGCATCACTCACTTGCCACATGCCACGTGCTTATAAAAGAAACATAGGTGGTTACAAAACCAAAGGTTTCGTAGAATTACTTGATGCTAAAAAAATCCAGTAAACCTAAATTGGTTCCAGGATATTGTTGATGTTTTACGGTAATATATTATGGTTATTCAAAGAGCATAATCTTTTGGAGTACCTAATCCTTATCGAAGATCATTTATACTATATGGATTATGGGAGATTTGTTCAAGCTCATTGAGAAACTAATGTTGACATTGTTGTATTAAGGTGTCTAAGCTCATAACTAAATTGGTATATACTTTTAATTAGAAACAAAGTCCTTTTTAGGTTACCCTCATAACCAAATATAGCCATGAATGATATCTGGAGAGAGAATAAATGATTTGTTAATATATTATATTATTAATATATTAATTACAAATAGATAATTAATTTATTAATTTACTATGCGATTAACAAATTAAAATGAGATCAATAGTTAAATAATTGATTTGTTAATTTATATGATTAATAAATTAATATGAAATCAATAAGAATTAATTAATTATTAATCAAAATTAATCTAGAATTAATTTGGGATTAATTAGAATTGATTAAAGGTCCAAGGGTTGAATTGTAAATGTTCTTAATTTAGCAATGAAGGAAAATTCTAGAATTCTAATAGTAGTGGACGATTTTCAGGTTTCTTGGAAGGCAGGAAAGGCCGATAAGGATTACCATATATGAATTTTTAAAATATTATTATTTTATTGTTCAAGTCTAGGGTTTTCTTATGTCATCCACACTATAAATAGGACCCCAAGGAGCCTAAATTTCATTCATAACTTTCCCAGGGGATGCTCTGGCCAAAAATTTCCCTAGTCTTCCTCCTCGTCATTCTAGGGTTTCTAGGGTTTTGGGTGTGAGTCATTAGAGACATCATACTTTTGGTGCTTGCTTTCTGAAGATAAAAGGAAAGGATTCAAGGATATTTTTTTGTTATAATAATATCAAGGTATGTAACCGTAACTTATGAATTTTTATTATAACCTAGGGTTCTTGTAATTTATAGTATGTTGCTATTAATTCTAAATACATAGATCCTTAGGTTGCATTATAACACCCCAAAGTCACGGTAAAAATTTTCAGTTTTAAATTAAAAGAAACTATTGCTTTCAAACAAAACCCTTATCAAAACCAAGTATCAATTACAAATATCCCAATATCATTGTATCACAAAATCTTTCAGAAATATGTTATCGAATGATGTGTATGATCACGCCTTTGTTGTCCCCATATCATCTGAAGTACCTGAAACCATAACATTCAAACCGTAAGCACGAAGCTTAGTTAGTTTCCCCAAAAATATCACCACACAAACATATAACATATACAATCATGCATTTTGGGTTCAATCAGCCATCGAACTGGAATACCCTCTGGTCCATAGCCATCGGGTTGGATTTGTTGGAATAGTGTCTAAGGCTGCAACTATATTAGGCAAGTATTTGACCTGATTGTGCATGGTCCTTTTGGGTTGCCTTCACCATAGCAACTTGATAGGATGATTTATTATGAGAGAATAAATATTATTGATATATTATGAGAATAATATAATGAATAATAATATTGTTATTTGATTAATATAAGTCATGAATTAATTAGTATTAATTTGGTGACTTAAAGAGATTAATTAAATAAGAGGGTATAAACTGTCAATTGTTTGATAGTTTCACTTTGGGCTGTAAATCCTTATTGGATAGAGGATGGACGAATTTTAGGGCTTGGGATAGCCTCAAATTCGTCCAAGGCTTATCTATGGAAAGGATTTGGATTGCTTTAAGGAAAGATTATCCAACTAGGGTTTAAGGGTGAAACCATAGGAGCCTACAAGTGTATATAGACCCTTAGGGCATGTGAAATCGGCATCTCTTCTAAAGAAAGAAAACCCTGGCCGAATTTCTTCCCTCTCCTCTCTCTCAAATCATCCTCCTTGCTAGTTGGTGTTTGTAAGCCATTAGAGGAGTGACAATTGTGACTCTAGAGCTCCAAGACAACAAGATCAAAACAAGAGATTCAAAGGTAAACTTCTAGATCTGATTTTGTATTGTTCTTATACCTAATTAGTCATTAGAAGTCTTGGATTCAAAGCATGTTTAATTAGAGAAACCTATATCCAAGCATTAGGGTTTGCATGTGCACATAGGAATGTTCATATGGTATAAGACCATCAATGGTATCAGAGTCAGGTTGGTTTCTATTAAATTGTTGCTTGTTTGTTTGAATCTTGCTGGAAAAATTCGATTTTATGTTTCTGAGTCATGGACTCGGCGAGTTGGCCTGACTCAGCGAGTCCCATGGTGCACTCGGTGAGTCCAAGCGTCAGGAAGGGCCAGATTCGGGATTTTTTTGATATTTATCTTATGGAAACTTGCCTTTATCATATTAGATCAACTCTAATCCGATTTTTTGATATATATGACTATAATCTTGATCTAATTAAAGAGATTTATCAATTAATAAAATATTTAATTTCCTTATGTGATAATTAGTTAATTATTTTGATTAAATTGGTAAATTATTATGCAAGAAGTCTTAAATAAATCAAATATAGATAATTATGGAATTAATTGTTAATTGAGATTATTTGTTATTTGATCCTACATCTTTTAAATGTTTAAATCTTGTCCTCAAGTTTTGAAATTTATGTTTTGTGATTAAAAGTTTTAATTTAGAAAATTTAAATTTCAAACCCTAGAATTTTACAAGTTTTAAATACAACCCTATACTAATATAATATTACAAGATTAATATATATATATATATATATATATATATATATATATATATGTATAACTAAAATGCTAGTCTTACCGTTAGTAGGCCTCATTCACGAAGCCGATCTATAAGGTGGGTATAAGGTTGCGGCCTATAAAATGGCGCTTAATGGGTGTACATTCACACCCACCGCTTGCTTGATCGGTGGAGGGTCGTTAGCCGAACGGGTAGGATAGGGCAACCTCATCCTCTTATTAAAAGTAAAATATGAAATACAAAGTAACTACATTTTTTTTTAAATTTCCCAATCTTAGTTACTTTAGGAAAAGTGAATTCACGCAATCCCATGAAATTACACTTTGCACCCTTGCTAAGAAGTTAGTGGAGCGTGTGTGGTTTACCGGCACACTAATTGGTTCTAAGCAAAGGTGGCAAAGGGTGATTCATTGTTTATCATAGTTTGATGGAGCGTGTGTGGTTTACCAGCACATCGAATAGGTGATCGTTACAACGAAGGCACCATGTGAATTTGCATGGTAATTCACACTCGCTTTGTGATCCTCGGTATCCCAGTCACAAATAAGATGGGCATATCGAGATTTAAACATGCCATTGAAGAGTTTCAATGAATCTCATCCAAACCTAGGAATTCTCAAATTCATTTAGAACTTAAAGTTAGGTTTTCTAATGGAGAATTAGTGAATCGTCATTCACTTACCTTCAAATTGTTTGCATGTTAGATTACGACATCCCTTTTCTAATATGTAAATATTGTTGTTGGATCCTAGCCCAAATTTTTCTTATTGGGTGATAATTAGGGATTCATATTCTAATCTATCTTTTTCCTTTCTATTTGTAGAAGTTGAACACAAACAACGCTGTTGCTAGTTCATTCACATTGATGAGCCTTTGTCAAAAGGTCACCTTCGATGGAACGAACTTTAGCGAATGGATAAGATACATTCGCACTATTGCTCGCTATGAGGATAAGGAGTATGTCCTCGATGAGAAGCTCGAGAAGATCAACCCTGAAATCGCTACTCCGGCTGAAATGACCGCTTTTGAAACTCACGAGCGAGATGCAACGAAGGTACATTGCATCATGATAGCCACTATGAACTCCGAATTCCAAAAGTCCTATGAGGACATGTACCCGTACAAGATGCATCAAGACTTATTGGAGAGATACCACCAAAACGCGAGACAAGAGCGTTATGAGATTTTCACTAACATGATTTCCGCTAAGATGGGTCATGGAGAGTCTCTTACCGTGCACCTGCAAAAGATGCAAAGGTATGTCGACCATCTTCGCAAGTTGAATGTTGACTTTGGGGAAGACTTGGAGATCGACATGGTGCTTCACTCTTTGCCTCCAAGCTACAATCAATTTAGGATGACCTACCACATGAACAAAGAAGAGGTCACCCTAAGCAAACTCCAAGGTCTCTTGAGGGTTGCTGAGAGCAACTTAAAGGACAAGTCTATTGCACCAACTCCCAATCCACCCGCTGCTCCTGTCTTGGCTATTGGACAAGGAAAGGGAAAGAAGAGGAAGGCTTCGTCTAAGAACTATTGCAAGGTTAAAGCCCGAGATGGTGCCTCTTCTAGTGGGACCAAAGTTGATCCTGCTAAACCCTGCCCTAACCCAAAGGAGGCAGAATGCCACCACTGCCACAAGATAGGACATTGGAAGAGAAGCTGCCCAGAGTACCTGCAAGCCATCAAGGAAGGAAAGATCAAGCCGTCTTTCGCAAGTATATACACAATCAAATCTAACGATTCATCTCATGCTATTTCTTGGGTTCTTGATACCGGTTGTGTTTACCACATTTTTTCTAATGTACAGGGACTAAGAAGAAATAGGGATGTGGAGGCTGGAAGAATAAATCTAATCATGGGGAACAGAAGATCGTCGCCTGTGACCAAGATTGGAGTATATTCTTTAGTGCTTAGGAATGGTTTAAGTTTAGATTTGAACAATTGTTACTATTCACCAGAAATGGCTAGAAACATCATTTCATTTCATGGTTTGTTTAGACAAGATTTTAGATTTTCTTTTAATAATGAGAATGGTTCTATTTTGGCTTATCTAAATGGTGTCTTTTATTTTGAAGCAATACCGTGTAATGGAATTTATGAAACTGTTATGATTGTTGATAACTTAGGAAATGATGTTTTGAACATAGATTCTTCCAAAAGTATGGATAGAGCATCCTTGTGGCATTGTCGTCTTGGACATGTCAATAAGAAACGCATAGCACAACTCCAAAAGGATGGAGTGTTAGAGTCATTCGACCTTAGGAAAGATGACACATGCGAGTCTTGTTTACTTCGAAAGATGACCAAGTCACCCTTCACAAGTACATGTGAAAGGGGTGAGGGTCTATTGGACCTAATACATACCGATGTATGTGGACCGTTTAGATCAACCACGAAGGATGAGAACCGCTTCTACGTGACTTTTACCGATGACTATAGTAGATATGGGTATATCTATTTAATCAAGCAAAAGTCAGAAACTTTTGAAAAGTTCAAAGAGTTCAAGAATGAAGTGGAGAATCAATTGGGCAGGAAAATCAAGATGCTTCGATCCGATCGAGGAGGAGAGTACCTAAGTCTTGAATTCCACGATTATCTCAAGGAATGTGGAATAGTTTCACAATTGACGCCTCCTAGGACACCGCAGTTGAATGGTGTGGCAGAAAGGCGTAATCGAACCTTATTGGATATGGTTCGCTCTATGATGAGTCGTGCTTCACTACCTATCTCTTTTTGGGGGTATGCCTTAGAGACTGCCGCCCATATCCTTAACCGAGTCCCTACTAAGAAGGTTGCCAAAACACCTCACGAGATGTGGACAGGGAAAGCTCCCTCGTTGGCACATATCAAGGTTTGGGGTTGCGAGGCTTTCGTAAGACGAGATACTCACGACAAGCTCGAACCTCGTAGTGAGCGCTGTATTTTCATAGGCTACCCGCAAAAATCCTTTGGATATCTCTTTTATAGACCGAAGGACAATGTTGTTTTCGTTCCGAGGAGAGGAGTCTTCCGAGAGCGAGAACTCATAGGCCAAGGAAACAGTGGGAGGAAAATCGAGCTTGAAGAGATTCAAGAGTCGATAGATGAAGGAACCTCCACCGCTAGCACTCAACCCGAGGAGGAAACTCCGGTTGAACCGATTGACGAATCCTTACCTCTTAGACGTTCCGAAAGAGTTAGAGTTCAACCCCAGTTTTATGGTTTTCATATTACTACCGAAGGGGACACGTATATTAGTGATGGTACACTAATAAACCTTGATGAACCTAATAGCTATTAGGAAGCCATGGCAGGCCCGGAGTCTGCGAAATGGGAAGAGGCAATGGATAGCGAGATCCAATCCATGTATGATAACCAAGTTTGGAATTTGGTTGATAATGTACCCGGACGTAAGACCGTTGGGTGCAAATGGATCTTCAAGAAGAAGACCGACGTGGATGGAAACGTACACACATATAAGGCGCGATTGGTCGCGAAGGGCTTTACTCAAACTCCCGGAGTTGACTATGATGAGACCTTCTCACCAGTTGTGAAGATAAAATCTATTAGAGTGATGCTAGCGATTGCCGCATTTCATGATTATGAGATTTGGCAAATGGATGTCAAGACCGCTTTCCTTAACGGAAAGTTGGCTGAGGATGTTTACATGGCTCAGCCAGAGGGGTTTATGGATCCGAAGCATCCGAATAGAGTGTGTAAGCTTGAGAAGTCCATTTATGGACTGAAGCAAGCATCCCGCAGATGGAATCTTTGCTTCGATGAGAAAGTCAAAGAGTTTGGATTTGTACGAAGCGAAGATGAATCGTGTGTATATGTCAAAGCCAGTGGGAGTATAGTAAGATTCCTTGTTCTATATGTCGATGACATATTACTCATAGGAAACAACATCCCGACTCTGCATAAGGTTAAGTCCTGGCTCGAGAAGTACTTCATTATGAAGGACCTCAGAGAGGCTTCTTACATTTTGGGAATAAGGATAGTAAGAGAAAGAAGTAAGAGACTAATAGGACTTAGTCAGAACACTTACTTAGAGAAAGTACTAAAACGTTTTAGTATGGAAAACTCGAAGAAGGGAGAATTACTGATACAAAGTAATGCCAAGTTGAGTAAGACTCAAAGTCCGAGCACCGAAGCTGAGATAGCAGAAATGAGCCGAGTACCATACGCTTCCGCAGTTGGCTCAATCATGTACGCTATGACTTGTACTCGCCCTGATGTAGCCTTTGCTTTGAGCATGGTTAGTAGATATCAAGGGAACCCTGGCAGAGCCCATTGGATTGCTGTTAAGAATATCCTTAAGTAGCTTCGGAGGACGAAGGAATGGTTCTTAGTCCTCGGAGGGAGTGATGACTTGAAGGTGCGAGGGTATAGTGACGCCAGCTTTCAGACCGACAGGGACAACTAACGTTCGCAGTCGGGCTAGTTCTTTACCCTGAATAGAGGAGCAGTGACTTGGAAAAGTTCCAAGCAGGAAACCGTAGCTGATTCAACGTGCGAATCAGAGTAAATTGCAGCGAGCGAAGCGTCGAAGGAGGCAGTATGGTTGAAGAACTTCATCGGTGATCTTGGAGTTGTACCCGCCATAAAGGAGCCCATAGATATTTTCTGTGATAATGAAGGAGTGGTTGCCTTGACCAAGGAACCGAGAGATCATGGTAGATCACGACACATCGATAGAAAATACCACTTTATTAGACATCATGTAGAAGAAGGACAACTCGTAGTGAAGAGGATATCATCAGAAGATAACCCAACAGATCCGCTTACGAAGGGACTGAGTAGGGTTAAGCACTTGCAGCATGCTAGGAGTATTGGGCTGAAGGATGATATTAGCATAGATTAGATAGTAGTAGAAACGTGTAATAGATAAATGTAATTAACATTTGATGATTAAATAAAGGAGTTTTATTTATAAGTAATGTTACTGTCTTATGTTAATTGTTTAACTATTGTTTCGTTTTGCATGTTTTGACTTCCAGAATAATTGAATTTATTAAGAATAATCGAATTATTCAAATTGTCCACAATCGTTCATATGTTGGAAGTAGATATGAATGAATATTGTCATGAATTGGTGCGTAGATTGTCTAAATGGTATTAGACATGGCAAAAGTTTGCTGCGACGTTCATGAGTGCTTATGAACTGGTTTTGAGCATTGGAACAAACCCGCGCTTGCTGGAATCACCTTATGGAATACGATATATAAAAGGGTGATCGCAAGACGATAATATCATATAGTCTTAAAACCTAGATATATGGTTTGTTATTTGTTAATTGGTTGTACATTGATAATGCAAAAACGCATCAGTAACTCGATGTTATAAAGTGCATTGTTGTCTATAGTTGATTAATGAATAAGTAAATGCATATAAGTCGAATTTTATCTGTAACTTTTATCCTAAGAAGGTAAAAGCGATATCTCGGCCGCTCGATGATTTGATTTGACTTATGTGTCGGGCCCGGTCAGAACTGAATTGATGTGTTCGATTAAGTTCTATGTCAAATAAATCAGAGATCGAGAAACCTAAATGCTTGACTAATCATTCCATAGAATTGCCAGCATGATATCTAACAGAGGACTGTATGATCCCTTATCTGAAGGACAAGATTGATTAGATCAGAGTTTGACAGCGTCTTTGAGAGCTACGATTGCGAATCGGATTGTACTTGTGCATATAGTTACTAGACTTATCCAAGTGGGAGACTGTTGGAATAGTGTCTAAGGCTGCAACTATATTAGGCAAGTATTTGACCTGATTGTGCATGGTCCTTTTGGGTTGCCTTCACCATAGCAACTTGATAGGATGATTTATTATGAGAGAATAAATATTATTGATATATTATGAGAATAATATAATGAATAATAATATTGTTATTTGATTAATATAAGTCATGAATTAATTAGTATTAATTTGGTGACTTAAAGAGATTAATTAAATAAGAGGGTATAAACTGTCAATTGTTTGATAGTTTCACTTTGGGCTGTAAATCCTTATTGGATAGAGGATGGACGAATTTTAGGGCTTGGGATAGCCTCAAATTCGTCCAAGGCTTATCTATGGAAAGGATTTGGATTGCTTTAAGGAAAGATTATCCAACTAGGGTTTAAGGGTGAAACCCTAGGAGCCTACAAGTATATATAGACCCTTAGGGCATGTGAAATCGGCATCTCTTCTAAAGAAAGAAAACCCTGGCCAAATTTCTTCCCTCTCCTCTCTCTCAAATCATCCTCCTTGCTAGTTGGTGTTTGTAAGCCATTAGAGGAGTGACAATTGTGACTCTAGAGCTCCAAGACAACAAGATCAAAACAAGAGATTCAAAGGTAATCTTCTAGATCTGATTTTGTATTGTTCTTATACCTAATTAGTCATTAGAAGTCTTGGATTCAAAGCATGTTTAATTAGAGAAACCTAGATCCAAGCATTAGGGTTTGCATGTGCACATAGGATTGTTCATATGGTATAAGACCATCAGGATTACCCCCAGTACAATCAGTCATCGGATTAGAATACAATATACAATGGGTCCAATCAGTCATCGGACTAGAATACCCTCGGGTCCAGAGTCATCAGGTTGGATTACCTCCGGTCTATTAGCTCACGCACATAGCAATAAATTCTCAACCCAAAACCGTACTATGTTTACATACGCAACATATAAACATATAACTAGTCAACAGACACACAAATAGATCTTCAAATCACTACCATATAACAACATCCTATATACCATGACAAATATCAAACAGATCATTACAACATAGCAACATCCTCTATACCAGGATACATAACCTAGTGGGCCGACAAAAGTGCCTTCGACCCATAAGTATAGTGAGGAAAACTCACATGAATCGAAGAACTTTGAAATATTGCGATATGATCCCTTTTTATGTACTGCTTGCACTCGCGAACCCCCGTTAACACTAGAACCAGATAAAATCTTAATCAATAGCCCAAAATCCTCAAGTTTGACCCAAAGTGAAACTTTGTCAAAAGTCAACGGTCAATGGAAGTCAACAACAGTCAAAGTCCAAGGAAGTTGAGTACACCCAGCATAGCCCACATACACCCAGCGTACATGATTCAGGGCCAGTACGTGCAACATAATCTCAGGTACCCCCTTCGTACATACGTCCAAGATAATTCCTTCCTTTAGTGCTTAATCCCTTAAGACCTTTTGTCCAATGCTCATATCTACACTTAAAACATCGACTTAGGTCATAAAGTTTCCACCTTTATGACTTTCCATCGCTAGAAAAGGTCCAAAAGCTAAAACCATGACTTATTTATCCATTAAGACATTCTAAATCTTGCATGAAAGGGGTAGAATGACCAAGATCACATTTTTATGGTTCTTAATAGCTTCATAACGGATAAAGTTTCCAACTTTATCCATTAGAATGGTCCCGACAAACAAGATCTAGTCTTTAAGTCTCAAAGGGACCAAAAGTGCATCTTTTTCAACTTAATCCATTAAGTCCAAGTCTCCAACCTTCAGATCTGAATCAATATGATGCTTAGATGGATAAAGTTTCCAACTTTATCCATAACAAGGTCACAAACTTTCAATATCTAAACATTATGCGCTTAAAGTGACCAAAAGCTCATAACACCCAAAACTAGCTAGATTTAACAAATGCATCATCAAGATTCAAACTTTATACCTCCAGAAGAAAGATTAAGGTGAAAAAGGTCTAGATCTACAAGATCCAATGAAACCAACGCTTCTCCAATGATATCCTTTTTCCCCAAGATGCACCAAGAACACTTGAAAGCACTTAAAAATACCTTCTTTAGCTAACAAGGCTCAAACTAGGGTTAGGGTTTAAAGGGAGGACGTTGAAGGGGTGAAGGCTGAGAATGGAAAGGGTTTGGGGAGTTAAGAATCTTAAATATGGCTCAAAACCCTTAAATTAGGTTTTGGCACTTGATCGTGTACACCCAGCCTAAATCTGGTACACCCACCATACTAGGTTGGGCATCTGCGATTGGCCATTTCTAGTACTATAATGCCCTGTCCCGAATCGTTTCCCATTTGGGTGTGGGTGACATAATTTAGATGATCTGGATGTTCGATTTGTGTTTTGGAGCCAAGGGGTATTTTGGTAAAGTGTCAGCTCCGGATTTTATGGAAATTAGATGTTTTTTCGGGAAATTTTAAGGCAAGTATGAGTTGATAAAAGCATAAAGCTTCTCGTTACCTTTCGTGGATATAAGGATCGTCCAAATCGCACTTATAATAAAAAAGTTATGGCCTTTGGAAGAATTTAGGGTTTAAGGATAACCCTAGTATGTGGGGCGTACATAAGGAGTACGTATGGCGTACTAGTGCGAGGTCAAGTATGCGGGGAGTACACTGGTATGCGCTTAGCGTACTAATGGAATTTGGTCTCAGATATGAGGCCTCGTACGCAGGGCGTATGAGGGGTATGTTGGGCGTACGAGGAGGATAAGAAAACCTTATTTTTGGGGTGTGGAACCCTATATAAGGTCCTTAAGTCCCTTAGGTTGTCCTCTTTACCAGCCTCCATCACCCTAAAACCCTAATCTCGAACCCTAATAGCCTCTTAGTGTGATCTTGGGCCTTAGCCTTAATTTTGGTGGTTTATGATACTGAAGAAGAAGAAATTGGTGGACTCATTCATTGGAGGAAAGCTTAAAGATCTAGATCTAGCTCCATCTTTTGGTGACTAGATCTAGCTCCATCTTTTGGTGACTTTTGAGGTATAAAGTCCCAACCTTTATCATTGTATGTTTAGATCTCTTCATGTCTTGGTTTTTATGCTTTTGATCAATTTTGGGTTGGTTTGATGAGTGAAGTCATTTGTGGGGCTTATTCTTTTAGATCTAAACATATTATGAGTTTCTCAAGCTTAAAGGTGCAAGCTTTGTGGTGTTTAAGGTCTCATGCATGCATTAATTCATTTATTAAATCCCTTTTGAGCTTAAGAGCTTCATTAAGCCATGCATGCACATAAATTTGGCAACTTTATGTGATTAACCACCATAAGGAAGTCATATACAAGCGTTGAAGTAAGGAATTAATTGATTAAGAGCTTAAATGGGAAAGTTGGCCAAGTTGGTGAGTACGCGGGGCGTAGAAGCATGTACGTTGCGCGTACAAGACCTCTAAGTTGTACGCTGAGCATACAGGTTGAGTACGTTCCGCGTACTCAACAGGTTGGATTTCTTTTGTGTTGGGCTTCGATTTTGGGCTAGAGTGGGTTTGGCTGTCTTGGTCCATGTTGGTGTTGGATTAGGTGTCTAAGCCCATAACTATAATTGGTATGTACATGACCCAAGAGTAGCATGGTCCATTTGGGTTGCATATCACCAGGACAATTTGATAGGATGGACTTTTGAGAAGAGGTTATTTATGATTTGTTAATATATTATAAGCTCTAATATATTAATATGAAATCATATTATTTAATTAGTATTTCTCAAAAATTAATTTGGAATTAATTTTGTGATCAAAAGAGACTAATTAAATATATGGGGATTGATTTGGTAAATCATTCATTCTTATGGTGTGGGCCAATGATCCATGATTCTTTAGGTTGGGCTAAACCCATATGACAACCCATGAATGATCCATGGAGGTTTAAACCCATGGAGCCTAAGGAATATGGAAGGTCATGCACATTAGGGTTTACATGGTGTAACCCTAATCTTGCCACACTATATAAGAAGCCCATTAGCATCCAAAATTGGCTACTAGATGGACTGGAGACACAAGTGTTCTAGGAGAACATTGAGCCAATTTTGATGCAAGAAATAATCTATCGAAAGTCTCCTTTGTTCTACGTGTGTTGTGATTCCATTTGAGGTGCAACACTTGGGGCACTAAGTTCTTAAAGGCCAAACTCAAGAAGTTTCACAAGCTACAACAAAGATGTAACTCCATAACTCAATCTTATGTTGATTATGTCATTTCCATGCTAGTTGTATGCTTAATGCTTTGGAAACAATATTGCATGTATAATTAGAGAAAACATAGATCCAAAGTATTTAGGGTTATATGTGCACCATAGGATGTTGTAGTATACCAAAACCCATCAGTGGTATCAGAAAATAGGCTTGTTTTCTACTATACTTGATGTTTTATTGGTTTTCAAAGCAAAAAAAATCAAATTTTATGCATTCTAGACAGTGAACTCGCCGAGTCCTCTAGGGGACTCGCCGAGTGCACTCAGAAAAAGTCCAACTCGACGATCCCAGTTCATGTACTCGCCGAGTTGGTGCTCCAGTGGGAAGTTTTTCGAGTTTTTTAGGCCTGTTTTGGATTAGAATCATTACCACAAAATGTTTTAGTTCATAAAATCTAATTTTGTTGATATGGTAATGATTATTCTCATCCAAATAAAAGATAATTGTCAAAGTTTCATGTTTCGTATTAGTTTATATGATCAGGATAATTTCTTGAAACTTGTTTGATATGAATTATCTTAACTTATGAGTTTAATTAGATTATAGACAAATTGTTTGATTTTGTTAGTTACAATTTTTGATCTAAATGTTTTTGATGAAATCCATAACTTGTCCTCAAGTTATGGAAAGTGAAAAGTCTCATTTTTAAATGTCATCATAAAATGGTTTTAAGTCTTCCATAACTTGTCCTCAAGTTATGAAACTTGAAGAGTCTTTTACATATATGTTTTTATGAACTCCATAACTTGTCCTCAAGTTATGGAATGTCAAGAGTCTTTTCATAGAACCTATATTAAACTCATAAGTTATGGAAACCAAAAGTTTTTGAATAGTTCAGAATTTGCCTTCAAGTTTTGGAATTTGTAAATGCAAAGTCTCACTTTGAAACATTTAGTTCCAAACCCTAGAATTTTAAAAGTTTAAAATTCAAACCCTTATACTATTATAATATTGTAGGTTTAATATTTATATATATGTATAAGAGTAAAGTCAATCTTACCGTTAGTAGGCCTCATTCACAAAGCCGATCTATAAGGGGGTATAAGGTTACTACCTATAAAATGGTAGCTTAATGGGTGTCCACTCTCACCCACCGCTCCTTGACTGGTGGAGGGTCATTAGCTGAACGGGTTTGACAAGGCATTTAAATTCTCATTAAAAGTATAATGAAATACTAAGTAACTAAACACTTATAAATTCCCAATCTTATTTACTTAGGAAAATGTGAATTTGGTGCTAACCCATAAAATTGCACTTTGCACCATGTTAAGTCATTAGTGGAGCGTGTGTGGTTAACCGGCACACTAATCTGGGACTGACAGTGCATGGAAAAGGGTAGCTTGATGTTAATCATATATCAATGGAACGTGTATGGTTAACCAACACATTGATTAGGTGGTTGTAACATTCGGTGTGTCAAGCTAATTTACATGGTTATTCACACCTTGTTTGTGATCCTCGACATCCGAGTCACAAACTTGAAGGGCACAATCGTGATTTAAACATGTCATTAAATAGTTCAATGAATCTCAAAGGATCTAGGAATTTCAATTCACCTAAAACCTAAAATTCTTTTTCGTTTTTCGTGGTGGAAATTGGTAAATCGTCATTTACCTACCGTCAAATATTTTTCAATTTGGATTATGACATCCCTCTTCCAAATTGTAAAATATTGTGTTGGGTCTTGGCCTTAATATTTCATGTTGGGTGTTATATTAAGGACTACAATCAACGAAACTTGAATTTCTCCCCTTGTAGATGTGTAATTCAAACAACTATGGTCTTCCCAAATCTTTTGGGATAAGCTTTCCTCTTGAAGATGATATCTCGCGTGGCGATCAATGTGAAAGATTAATCCCTTTTCCGTGTTGTAGTGGGACTTCACTTCCTCCACCTCCTCCAATAATTCTCCCTAACCCACAAGTTCTAGTTCACTCAAAGCCCTACTTGCAGGAAGGAAAGTATGTATGTGCTCACGTACTTGGAGATGAAGTTACATATTGACAAGCTGGGAGAGTTGGGTGTCGAAGTCTCAAGGAAGTTAGTTGTTGACTAGGTTCTTCAATCACTTCCTGAGTCATATAGTGAGTTCATTAAGGACTACTATGTGACATACCACGACATGACCCTTATTGATCTTACCTATTTGCTTGTTGCTGCTGAATCAACATGGATTTGGCACACTGGTAAAAGCAAATTTGATTGGAAGATCTACCTCCTAAACTTCCATGGACATTGACAATGGTAACAATGGAAGTCCAGAAAAGCTTTCTCTTTCCAATGGAAATGGATCGGCCATGGTCATGTCATTTTACCAAATGGTAAAGAGAAAGGCTAAGTATGAGATAGTCCCGTGTACCATTCCAAAGAGTCCATTGCCAAGAGAAGGGGCATTGGTTGCAAAGCTGCCATATTTACCTGAAGGATCGCAAGGATGGTAATGTCAAAAAATTTTACTCTACTACAGGTAAGTCCACTGTCTAACTCTATTAAGTTCCTATTTGGATATTCTTAATACATGATGTAATGCAATTACATTTTGATGTTTTATAGAATCAAAGGTAGCTTAAAAGAAGAGTAGGCTTAGTCTGATCGCGAAGAAATGAATTTCGGTCGCCTGGTTCGATGATCAGATTCTTGAGTTGTTGCTTAAGAGTTATGATAGATTGCTTATAAATATGTAGTAACATAGTTTTCATTTGGAATTGCATTGTAAGGAAAAGTTTTTCCGTATTTTATAAATAAATAAAATTTTGTTTTATTTTATTATACTCCTTGCAATGGCTTTTGTGAAAATTGATGTTTGTATGTTTCTATGTTAGCAATTTGAATTTGATTCTTTTGTTTGTGGTAGTGTCGAGAATTTGCCAAATAAGGAAAGATTCTCATCACCCAAAGTTTCAGTTGGATAGAAACTTTGAATCATGCAACTTGTATTGTGCGATGAATGAGAACCTTCATCTTTGGGAAATTAAGACTAATTCCTTGTTCACATGTATATGTGAGTCAAGTGAAGGATTATGGATTGGGTACACTGGGTGTGCGCTGGTCAGGACCACCACAAAGAACGATAAAACTATTCGTCATGATTTACTAAATTATAGTAAACATGGTTATACTTACAAGTTTAAGTATAATTCTGAACATTGGAAAAGTTTCAATGTATGGTGTGACGAATAAGAAGAATCAAATTAGGCAAAAAGATAAAAGTTTTTCCAATCTGAAAAGATGGAAGAGTACTTTAATATCATGTTTTATGATCATCTTAATGATTATGGAAAACCAAATCACAATTAATCCTCTAAGGACACCTTAGTGCACTTGTATGGCTAAGAAGAGGAATTGTGAAATGTTGAAATGGTTAAATCAAGAAGATGAGTCATACTTCGTTCCAAGAACAAGACTTAGAGTCATACTCTAAGATTGTAACTTGAGTGACATAATCTTAAGAAGATTTATAACACTTATCAAATGTAGAGTAAAATGTTTTCTACTCTTGTACGTTTGAAATTGGAAAGTTGTGATGTTTTGGATAAAACAAAGACCAACTAAGACCAATGGTGTGAAGTGTTTGTCTTGATAAGAATCCGCCCAAACTCTTCAATAATTGTTTGTCAAGGAATGGTTCTTGACAAGAGAGTCTTATATGTCAAGAGGTCAGTGGGAGTCTTAAAGATCTTGACAAGTTTCAAGAACTAACCAAGAATAAACCTATTTTTAAACACTAGTGACCGGTCTATATTTATAACATAATAAATTGTACTAAATATGTTGAATTGATGTGTGATTGCCCAAGAATGTCACTACTTTGATAAAATGTTGAACATTATGTGCAGGCAACTACTTAGTGCTAAATTGGTCATAACCCGCATGAAAATGAGCAACATGAAGCTAACAAGCATGGGAGACGAATTGCTAAAGGAACGAAGAAAAATGGTGTTGAGAAATTTGACCACTCTTCAATGTTTTGATCATATCTCAAGATCTAGAGCTCCAATCGACATGAATGAAGAAGTTCTGAAAACTAAAAAAAATTCCTACAACTTTCATGTTTTGCGTCTTTACTGATTCTATCATTTTCATCATCAAAAAGGGGCAACAAAGATGAGGGACGTCCTAGAATGCGTCTGAGACGCCACCTAGGATGGCTACCTGTTTTAGGCCATTTTCAAGTGCAAATCAAGGACGACAGAAGGCATGTAAAATGCCCTGAAGGACACCCAGACGTTCTATATGACGTCTAAGACGCCAACTAGGACGCCGACGCGGAAAACAGCTTCGAAAATCAGTTTTTTAGCACCTATTTAAGGGAGATTGAACCCTAATCGACTTTGGACTTCTCCCCTGTGATTTTCACCAGTTTTGGAAGGTTCCAATCCTTCTCCAAACACGTTCTTGATCATCAATTTCTTAATCAAAGCCAAGAAATCATCAAATTCATTATCATTCAACGTTTGAAGATTGTTCAACCAACGAATCTACATCAATTCCATCAAGCTCCAGATTTGATTACTTCATCCCCAAGGTTTCATCGTTCCATAGTTGATTGATCATTAGACTTCATTGATTTTATGATTCCAAGTTGGTTTGTGAATTTTAGCATTAATTCCATTGTTTATATTGAAGTTGTGTGTTTTGTTAATCATATGGAATGCTAAACCACCTAGGTTACTTCCGGGAACATTGTAGGATGTTAGGATGAACGCATTTTGATTATCACTTTTATTCTAGTCAATTTCAGTTATTTTTTCATTCTTAAAGTTATGATTTTTACTTATATTAATTGGAGTTGGATTTTCTTATTGTGTGATATTGCAATTAAGATAGTGTATTGTTAATTCACTAATCATTCTGGATTCAAGTATTTTAGGAACTAAGATGATCAATAGAACCCACATACATTATTCTGAATTTGTAGTATTATATATTCAACATTGTAATAGGTAATCGTAAGACACATTATCGCCAAACCACTAGTTGTTCCTAATCCAATTAGACATAGGGAGTAAGACAACTAGTTGGGATAACATATTGTGTGCTCAAAATTATTTGTTGCAAGTTAATCAACCTTAATTATGTCTAGGTAATTAAATTGGAATTTAAGGGAAGAAAAACGTGTAATTCCAACCATCTAAACAACTGAACCGGAAGTATCTTGTTTTTTTCTCTTCGATAGTAGTTTGTTTTAGTAGTTCTTGCATTACCAAGTTTTTAGCTTTTTCATCAACTTTTAGTTTAAATAATTTTGTGACAATTTCTAGTAGTTTTTCATTAACTATTTTAACACAAATTTTGACCACAACCGCCTCGTGGATTCAACCCTTACTTACTGTAACAACCCGAAATTCGTATCATTAATTGTAATCCTTTTCGTAACCCTTTTCGTTAATTCATTCGCCGTTTTCATTTTCGTTTCCGATTATGTTATTAAATTAAGTCATTTATTAAGATTGTTATTATGACTTAATGGGTGTTCCAACGCATCTACAACTCATTTAACACCCCATTCTAGTAATCGGAAGATTTTTAGAATCAACCATATCGAGTTACGGCAACTTAATCGGGTGCAACCAAAAGCCCCGTCTAACGTTGGTATCGGGTAGAATTCCACCATGTCCAAATCTTAGACACTATTTAGAGAGGTTTAAGCTTCCATTTGAATCCTTTGCTCTCTCTCTCTAACCTCTCTCCTCAAACCAAAGAACTAGGTCCAAAACTTCAATTTAAGGCTTCAAATCTTCAAGGTAACTTCCCTAACTTGTTGTTCAACCTCATTAGCCTTCAAATCCGAGTTTAATCAATGATTTAGGACCTCAAACATGAGTTTACGGCCCTGTAGCATGCATGGGCCGTAAACACATAAAAAGTGGGTTTTCAAGCCTTAAAACCCCTCCAAATCAATCTTGGGACCTAGATATGACTTTATGGCTTACAAATTCGGACTTAGAACACCTTAACCATGATTTTTGAGGAGTAAACATGAGTTTAATGCCCAAGAATATGCTTGGGCCATAAACTCATCCTCATGGAGAGTAAACTCATTTTCAAGTGTTTAAAAGCCATGTAAACACACCATTAGCCTTGGAATAAATCCTAGAACCAACCACAATCAGTTTGGAGGCCTTAAACATGATGAAATCCACTCATTTGAGTGTTCAAGGCCATAAACTCCCCAAGAATGAGTTCCTGGGCCATGAACTCACTTACACAAGTCATATGATGCTTAAATCTCATTCTAGGGCTTGTATAAATTATTTGAATCACATGTGATTGGTCTAAGGCAATTAAATCATTAATATAAGAAGGTATTAGGAGCTTAAGGCCGTAAACTCTTAGTTTAGGGCTGTAAACTCCCTTTGATGGTGTTCTTGGTGATTTAATCCACTTCCATGCCTTAGATAAAATCAGACAAACCCTTCCCAAGTGTTATTGAACCATTTAGCACCATAAAACCTACCCACCATGAGTTCACGGCCGTGAACTCATGTGATTATGGTCTTAGGGCCGTAAAACCTTCTAAGAGTTTACTCTTGAAGAGTAAACTCCATTCCTAAGCCATACATGTCCATAAATGCCACCCGGGTCACTCCAAACACTTGATTTGAAGTGTTTTCGCTCATTGGAGTGTATTATCATATCTAATTAGTGTTTTAAAGTCTAATTAGATACATTTGTATACCATTTCATATTACATAGGAACCTCGCGTGTAATCAATCCCCGAACCAACGTTTAGCATCCAAACAGTCGCGTTTTCTCGTCTGGTGAGTTCATACCCCTACCGTTTTTCAATGTTTTTCACTGTTTTCAGGGGGGATACAAGCAAAGTACAAGGGATACTTGTACCCAAAACTTGTTTTACATGTGTTGTGTTTCATATTATATATGCTTTTAACACTGATAGTCATAACAGATAACCGTTTGAACATGTAGAACACGTAAACATATTATTTGTGAAACATGTTATAAAATGTTGTATTTTATATTTTTCACAAATGGTTTTTCACATTATATCAGTTAAAAGCATGAAATTTGAACCTTTAACATAAAATGTAGTACACTGTTTTGTCCTCGGTAACACTCCGAAGAGACACGCGAGTGGAGGATTATTGTATTATTACTAGTAAATTTGTTAATCCTATATAATTGGAGACACGTCCTCGGTGAACACTCCACAGAGATACGCGAGTGGAGGACCGCATTTGTAACCAGAATCTCTTAGATAGGGAGCGTGACTTGAGTGTATAGATCTATACGGGGCTGACTACCCCGCACCTGGCTGCTAGCTACAGCCGAACCGAAATGGTTCAAGGGTGATGAAAGTCATAAGGTGATATGGACTACTTATTGCCATATCTAGTCTATTGTATGGTTATGGAACTCGCAATTAGGGTAACAGCGATTTAATTAATAGTAATAATGAATAAAGTAATTAATTTACTTTGTATATATTAGTTTTATATATGTGTTAAAACTAATACATTTCACAAGGATAACCAGGTTTTCAGTATACATCTTTCACATTTGGTAACCAACATTTAGGAAAATATGGGATTTTCCTGGGGGAACATTTGTACATAACCAGAAATGTATAACAAACCAGATAACTAAATTTTACATTTCACAAGGGTAAACATGTTTTCAGTGTACATCTTTTACATTACATTTTGGGGATTCAATAACCAACTTTTAAGAAAATATGGGATTTTCTTGGTGTGTATCATTTTCAGAAACAGAAAGGAAACCATACATTTTCAAAAAAACAAAACCGCTTACGAACTCACTAGCATTATGCTGATTTTCAAATTGCTTGTATTCTCAGGTCCGCATTAGACAGGTACCCGATGATTTCTTTTGGCGAAGACGGAGTGCGCAGAAGACACGTCTTATTTTTTTCATATATATACTATGTATCACTTGTACAAATTACTTCATAAACAAATGTAAACTTTTATATATGTAATGTAATGGTTGTTTGCTTTACTTACTATGTGCATTGGATTTGATACTCAACGTGGAGTTAACCCCAGAAATGTTTCTGCCTTCGGTTTTCGAGGTGTGACAGATTGGTATCAGAGCCCTTGTTTATAGTGCATAAAGTATACCAAACCTTACATGGTATAAGACTATAAACATTAAGGGGCTTAAGTGCTCTGAACTAAAAGTATACTTCAAAATAGAAGTATTTTCAAAAATATACAATTATACCGAACCGTCGAGATCCGTAACTACAAGTAGAACAAAACATAAGTAAATAGGTGTTGTGTACTGCAGTTAAACCTAGGCAGTTATGTAGTCGTGTCTAGGATCAATATAGCCTGACCAACTATATTCATTCGAGACACAACCAACATGTGCCCCAGAGTTCATATGATATCTAGAATGGAGGAATATATGATCCCTTATCTAATGGACACATCATTGACTAGGTCAGAGTTCGACACCGGCTTTTAAGAGCTACGATTGCTAGTCGGGTTTTAAGTTGTACTTGAAATAATAGTTATTAGACTTATCCAAGTGGGAGACTGTTGCATTAGGTGTCTAAGCCCATAACTATAATTGGTATGTACTTGACTCTAGAGTATCATGGTCCATTTGTGTTGCATATCACCAGGACAATTTAATAGGATGGACTTTTGAGAAGAGGTTATTTATGATTTGTTAATATATTATAAGTTCTAATATATTAATATGAAATCATATTATTTAATTAGTATTTCTCAAGAATTAATTTGGAATTAATTTTGTGATCAAAAGAGACTAATTAAATATATGGGGATTGATTTGGTAAATCATTCATTCTTATGGTGTGGGTCAATGATCCATAGTTCTTTAGGTTAGGCTAAACCCATGTGACAACCCATGGATGATCCATGGAGGTTTAAACCCACGGAGCCTAAGGAATATGGAAGGTCACACACATTAGGGTTTACATGGTGTAACCCTAATATTGCCACACTATATAAGAAGCCCATTGGCATCCAAAATTGGCTACTAGATGGATTGGAGACACAAGTGTTCTTGGAGAACATTGAGCCGATTTTGGTGCAAGAAATACTCTCTCAAAATTCCTCTTTGTTCTAGTTGTGTTGTGATTCCATTTGAGGTGCAACACTTGGGGCACTAAGTTCTTCAAGGCCAAACTCAAGAAGTTCTACAAGCTACAACAAAGAGGCAACTCCATAACTCAATCTTATGTTAATTATGTCATTTCCATGCTAGTTGTAGGCTTAATGTTTTGGAAACAATATTCCATGTATAATTAGAGAAAACATAGATCCAAAACATTTAGGGTTGTATGCGCACTATAGGTTGTTGTATTATACCAAAACCCATCAGTTGGGCCATTAGAATTCAAGTGTTTTTGGGTTAAGAACATTTTTGAACCTTGGTTTAAGGCCCATGAAAGGGTTTGGGCCTAATTTGGAAAATTGGGCCATAATTGGACCTTGGGTGTTTATATGGATGTTAGGCCTTTGGATTATTGGATTGGGCTTGGGCCTTGGGTCAAGCATAGAGAAGGGTAAAAAGGTATTTTACCCTAGTTTAGACCCTTAGTGTGGGTCGAGATCCGATTATTGACTGGATGATTATTTTGTGAATGTTAACGCGGTGATTTGAGCCGGCCTGCAGCCAGAGATTCTTTCTATGAGATTCGGCAGTGCGAGGTGAGTTTCCTCAGCGTGTTTAGCGGGTCAAAGGTACTAATTTCGGCCTACAGTTTGTTATGTAGGATTCTAGATGTCTGCATAACTCTTGCATGTGTATATGCTTGTATGCTTACCGGGTGGGGCCCAATAGTCATTCTGTATGCTAGTATCTGGTTATGCGTATATGATTTGTATGAGGGAGGGGCCCATTATGATGTGTCTGTTGAAATATATGCCAGAGTGGGGCCCATTATGGCATGTTCGGGTTGAAATATACCCTAGGGCGGGGCCCACTACCATATGATTGGGTTGAAATATACCCCAGGGCGGGGCCCATACTTGTTTTTTGGGTTGGAATATACCCTAGGCCTAGGCCCAGTTGTATATTCGGTATGTATGGAGAACTCACTAAGCTTTGTGCTTAAGGATTTTCAGTTGATGTTTCAGGTTCTTCTGTTTTCAAAGGGAAGAGTTCGAGATGATTGCAGGGCACACGCCACATGTTTCCGTATTTTGTAATTTACTCTGATATTGATGATGTATCGATACATTTTGATAACTTTGGTTTTGTGACAATGATATGGCTTGATGTTTATAAATCTAAAAACAAAAATTTTATCGTCTTTTTTTGGGGACGTTACAAGTACGCCCATCGTACTAGACTAAACCCAAACCTCCCTATCTCAAATGGTCATAACGTCTTCGTTCTAAATCCAATTTCGAACGATCTTTATATCCACAAAAAGGTGTTGAAGAGCCCTACAATATTTTCTAAATATTTTAGACTAAATACTTCTTGAACAAAAATCCATATTTCATGCAAGAACCCAACCTATGAATTTTCCTTTTCTACCCTTCGGCCCAATATGCAGTTCAAGGGCTAAATCTCTTAACCATCATTACCTCCTTCCACAAGGCTAAAATTTACCTACTTAAGGCCCAGAGCCTTTACACAATCGACTTCTAGCCCACGACCATGGAATAAGAAATGACAGGAAACAGGATGTTACAATTCTTCCCAACTTAAAGTATACTTTTTCCTCAAAATCAGCTCTCGATTTCACTTTATGATGCAACCCCTCACAACAACCAAGCTGTCCGAAAACCCGCATATTTGATCGGCACAAAACCTTCTCGGCTAAACATCTTCACGCTAATAAGCACATAGGTGCACCACTGTAACGAAAACTAACTGATCACATACTAAACTAGACCACACTCCTACTCGACTCCGACAGCCCAACTCCCCGGTCCACTAACCAACCACAACATTCGGGCTTACCCCCGATCACTATAATCTAACTTGCATCGAATCCTTTGGTCGTCCGATGTAACTTGGTGATGAAATCCATGGTAATAAAGTGCATCAGGATGTTCAATCCAATAATTCACACGTTGCATCAAAATCCATCATCAGCTCAGGTGTACATCCACCTAACAAAGCACTCGAGATATCTACAACGAACTTCATGAATTGAGAATTTAGAACCAACACCTTACATTGGAAACCAAACTACTAATAGACAACCCACAAGAAGATGGTTTCCACCATAGGAAATATTCATTAAGCGACTTTCGATGCACAAATAAGATACCAACCTAAACAGACTTTTACTGACCACATGATCCAAACCAGTTGGTCACCGAGTCTCCCGACTCCCAAAATAACGCACTGACATACAATCATGCCAATAAGGCTAACGATCTGAAACCTAAGAATCTCAACCAAACGACTATCAGTTCTCGCACACAAGAATCATACAACCACTGGTTAACAATACATCGTAAAGCCTTCTAACCACTAAAACGATAAGCTCACAGTACTATGTCGATTTGGCCGTCATTCCATTACTAACCTGAAGACTCATGACCAGCACCACCGAGTCTAAAGATACTCAACCATCAACCCGTTGTCTTGCAGGAAACCCATTCAACATCCATTTCAATGCTAACTGAACACAATCCAAGCCATACCCTTCTATCACGCACAATTCCCTTCATAGTACAGACTACTAACAATGCAAAATCAAACAAAACATGGTCGCACTCAACCAGAGAATGAGATAGGCAGTCGCACTCTTGTTCCAATTCGAAGGCTATAACCCAAATAAGAACCATGCATATACGTTGAACCAAGTGCTCCATTGTTAGCTTCTCCAGCCTATATATGTCCCTCACAACAAAATCTAATGAACTTACCACCATACACATTGTTAAGGAAACCCAAAACCAACCCTGGATCTACTGCGTTCCTTTTTTCTCACAGCCTTACCCAAAGGGTTAAGTACTAGTAGATCTAATTAAATGACAAACCTCAATCATTAACATAAACATCCTTATGAACAAAATAGATCCCATCAATACATAACTATCTCAATAAAACTTTTAAAGCTAACTTGAAATGTTGCTAAAACCGTGGTCGAATCCATCCAATTATCAACAATGCCAGCACGACATGTCAAAAATTAGATTATATGCAAATCTAATGTCCTGTCTAGAAAACTGAACAATATTGTCCCAAATTCTAGACTTCCAATAACCAAGGACATCTTCTAAACTCGAGCCGAACTTGATGATAGGTTGATGACTCCATTGAACTTCAACTGATACAACTCAAAACTTTCGAAGAATCTCCACTTTGATGTTGAACAAAATTACCAATGATCGAGGATGCATTGGTACCTAATCCAATGAACCAATACACTACTGAACCAAAACCCATGCGGAGCTAAACATACCCATCTCTGAAACTGATTTACCGATCGATAACTGCCCAGTCTAGAATATAAATAGTAATCCATACAAAGAATTGAGAAATCCCTTAACAACCGATACTCAACCTAAGTGATCCTAGCACCTTCTAATTTATTCATTGGCATCCCAAAAGTAACCAATGGCTACAACGAGCTCCTTGACCAACTACTTCCTGTTTCAATACAACTTGTGTAATTCCTGATCACATACATCTTATAACCACTTGCTCTACACCCCTGACTTGACCAAATCTTGAATCGAAGTCTCGCATACCCGCACTACAAATCCCTATGAACCATTCTTCAGACACCATAAACTCGAATAGATTGATAATCCTCCAAGTAAAATACCTAGTTCTCCCCCACTTAGGGTTCGAACTACCACCCACTGGTGTTGCAACCAAACTATATCTCAAACCAGCTCAACCAGGTACAAACCATCCCTGACTGTTGGAATTTATAACACACGCAAGATGATCTTCCAGATAAGGACCATGCAAGCTGTAACAACCCAAATTTTTTAAAACTTTTTCATGATATAGTTTTAAAAACATTCGGGTCTTAAACCACATTTAACAAAACCCGGTCCCACAAAAAACATTTACAAATTTAAAATAATGGGTGTTACCATTAAGCATCAATACAACCATGCAAGACAATAAGAATTACATCAATATAATTAACTATGAACTTAAGAAGTTCCACTCCATACTCTATCACTTGACTTCTAAATTCCATATATCATCATCTCTCAAAGGTAACCTGAGATGCATGGCATTAAAAAGAGATACGTAAGACAATAATGTCTTGTGAGCTATGTGGGTTTGTGACCCAAAACATTTATCATATTTTTACCAAAAACATTTCATCTTTACAAAACATAGTTTAGACCATAAAACATTTTCAAGGATTTTCTTGGAAAACTCATTTCGTACATGTCATAAATATCATTCCATATCTTATCATTTCATTTCATTTCAAAAGCCATATTTCCATATTTCATTTTCTTTTATCATTAAGGATTAATTCTGGTATTAAACCATTGCCATTTTTATACTTAGGGTCTATGTCCAATAAAGGAACCACTCCCAAGTCTAGACCAAGCTAGAAAGAACAAATCAATCCACCAAGGCATCATCTCCATCAGGACATCTGTCTTGCGAAGGGGATGTGCCACCCCGATAGATTCCTCTAGTGCCTCTTACGAGGTATCATGGTCCAAGAAGTTTTCATTTCATTACTTTCCATTCCTTTTCGTTACTTTACATTTTTGTCTTTACTTTCCATACTTTACACATTTCATATATTAGTATCATAATACTCGTTTCAAAACATTTCAAACACATTATCAAAATATTTTTTCTTCTAAAACGTTCTTTGCTTTCAAAAACATTCTTGCCTTCAAGGCATTCTTTTTAAACATTCTTTCCAAAAGTATTTAACACTTTCACTTTAAAACATTTCATATATCAAAACATTAGTATTTCATTATTATAAAACTCATTTTGCCATGTACCCCAAAGTGGGGAAAAATGCCAACACGTACTCACCTAGTACTCTAATGTAGATTAACTAGGCGTCTTCTAGTTCCTTTTCTTAGATAAACACTTCTTAAGCACCACCTATATAACATAAATGTAAAGGTCAAAAAATGACCAAAATACCCTTCTAAGATTTTTAACATTTAGATATCCCCCATAAGCGTATTTACTTCCCATTAGCTTATATATAAAGTTTGAGGGCAATAGGTGGTCATTTACTTGGTTTTCCACGAAAAACATACATTTCACAGAACTTTTGACACGGCCCGTGTCATTTTGACATGCCCCCGTGTCAAAACTACAGTTCACTATTTTGAGCAGAATTTTGCTAAAAGCTTTGTAACTTGTTTCCTAGACCTCCGATGGCCTCCAAACTTTACCAAACGATTATTAAGGACTAAATAAAGGTTATAAATTTCTCAAATACTCAATTAAACCTTACCCACATGATGACTTAATCATTAAGACCTTAATGCTTACAATCACTCAAATGAAAGGGTTAAGAGCTCAAGTTGATCAAGAACACTCTTTAACTAATATATCTCATTCCCAAATCATTTAATACATAAATTGGTGTTGTAAAGTACATAAAACCAAAACCAATATCATTATAGGTACCTAATGCTATGGAATCCTCAATTCCATTCCATGTTCCCAAATTACCCTTGGGTCAAAACAACGACTAGAGCTAGAACTTCACTATCATTCCTACATGTTCTTGCATTCAAATCATATTGTTAGTATCAATTCAAGATTATGAGTATCATATACTCATCAAATGCTCATATTACAAGAATTTCATTGTATTCATCATAATTTCTCACATAGCCATCTAAAACCCATCTGTATGCTTGATTTTACCATCATGGATGAATTTGAGCATTCCAATTGGTTTTATTGCTATCAAATATCATCTAGGTCATAGAATCCAATCTCATTTCATCATCAATTGCAATATCCCTAATTTGGATTTCTAGGGTTCATGAGGGTTTTCACCAAAATCCTCAAATCCATCAATGGGATGATTGGATTGAGATTGGGATCATCAAAACAAATAAATGGAGGTTAGAAACCAAAACCCTAATCAATGAATCAAACCAATTTTGTCATTAGGGATTTCCCCAAACCTTAAATTCGAAATATAGAGTTAGAGGATGAGAAATTATACCTCTCAAGCTTGATGTTGCTTCATATCTTCAATTCCTAGCTTGATTCCTCAATAACTACTCTAAATCTTCCTTTGTCTCATATAAATTGCCATTTCCTTGTTCCTTTCACTCAATCACGTTTCTCCTCTCTTCAAATGAAGAGAACCGCATCTAACTAGTGACTACTTTCGATAATTAGCAGAAATGACCCCTAACCATCCTTATTCTCTTATTTAACACCATTTGATCAATAAATAAAAGGAAAATTACATCTTTCAATCTTTGAACCCAAAATAATTCATTTTATCTAATTAGTAAAATACTAGTCAGAAAGTTTTCTATTTGTCGAAACTAGTCCCTCAACTTTACAACTTTTGTCAAATTTACCATTACTTAAATTATTTTCACATTTATATAAAAGGTTGACATACCAACTCATCCTCCATCCATTATATGAATTTAGTAGTCCTTTCCACTAACTGATTCAACCCTTTGGTCAACTAACTTTGCAAATTTGACACTTTTACCCCTTTAACTTTAAAATGTTACTATTTTCACTTATAACTTTCAAAACTTCATATCAACTAATGATATGATTATCCCTTGATGATTTAACTATATAAATCATTTCTAATTTATTTAATTTATTAATTTAACAACTCTCTCCTACATTTTAGGATGTTACACAAGCCCTAAGAGATTTTGAATCTCAAATGAAGACCTTATAAATTTCCAATCATAACCACATCTAACATTAAGAACCCCGCGTAGATACACAAACAATAATTATGATAGTCCATTCATAACACCAATTTTTTATCTTGAAACAAATGGATTACCATTTACCTTGTCTATAATTCCCTAACCATCAATCTAGTATCTGACTTGCCTATATCCAAAGAAAACAGACGCTTGATCACACATCAAGACAACCAATCCACAAAGTCCTCTTGTACATTCCCGTACTGTTATTCTGTCGACAAAAACCGCAACATTCCAAACCGAACACGGAAAGATGGAAGAACATAACCCCCGTATTAGATAGTTACATTCCAAACCGTCTACCAATCACTCAGCTTCCAACTGTAATCCTCACTGATCATAGCAATCATTTTCTTTTTGAGTCTCGCGGATCTGCTGGCACTACCTTGGGTAAGGCATTCGAGACCTCAAAATCAACTAACTTACAAAGGTTTACACCCTTCAAATCCAACCTGACATGGCTACCTAGGCTCAAACCATCAATAGACCCATCCTCAGCCTGAACAACCATAAGTAAAATATTGACATATACAAAATCACTTTCACATATCACAATATCAAACCATGCTATCTACCCTCATCTGAATCGAAGAACTCTGAAACATTATGATACGATCCCTTTTTCTGTATTTCTTGCACCCACGAACGCACTAACAGCAAAACCAAAGTAAAATCTTAATCAATAGCCCAAAATCCTCAAGTTTGATCCAAAGTCAAACTTTGTCAAAAGTCAACGTTCAATGGAAGTCAACAAAAGTCAAAGTCCAAGGCAATTGAGTATGTCCAGCGTACCCCACGTATGTCCAACATATGTGATTCAAGGACGGTACGTGCAACGTACTCTCAGGTTCACCCAGAGTACATATGTCTAAGATAATTCCTTCCTTTGGTGCTTAATACCTTATGACCTTTTGTCCAGAGATCAGATCTAGACACAAAACATCGACTTAGGTCATAAAATTTCCACCTTTATGACTTTTCATGGCTAGAAAAGGTCTAAAATCAAAAACCCTAACTTATTTATCCATTAAGACATCTTAACTCTTTCATTGAAGGGATAGGACCAAGATCACATTTTTATGGTTCTTAATATCTTCATAACGGATAAAGTTTCCAACTTTATCCATTAGAATGGTCCCGACAAACAAGATCTAGTCTTTAAGTCTCAAAGGGACCAAAAGTGCATCTTTTTCAACTTAATCCATTAAGTCCAAGTCTCCAACCTTCAGATCTGAATCAATATGATGTTTAGATGGATAAAGTTTCCAACTTTATCCATAACAAGGTCACAAACTTTCAAGATCTAAACTTTATGAACTTAAAGTGACCAAAAGCTCATAACACCCAAAACTAGCTAGATCTAACAAATACATCATCAAGATTCAAACTTTATACCTCCATAAGAAAGATCAAGGTGAAGAAGGTCTGGATCTACAAGCTCCAATGCAACCAACGTTTCTCCAATGAGCTCCTTATTCTCCAGGATGAACTAAGAACACTCCAAAGCACTTAAGAACACCTACTTTAGCTCATAAGGATCAAACTAGGGTTAGGGTTTCAAGGGAGGACGTCAAAGGGGTGGGGGATGAGAATGGAAAAGGTTTAGGGGAGTTAAGGAGCTTAAATAAGGCTTAAAACCCTCAAATTAGGGTTTAGAATCTGATCGCGTACGCCTGGTATGCTCACCGTACTAGGTTAGGCCTCAGCGATTGGTCATGTCTAATACGACCAACATACACCTTGTACGTCTAGCGTACTAGACTAAACCCAAACCTCCCTATCTTCGGCATTATCATTTCTAAGAATCTCTTTATTATTGTACTTGACATTCGCATCTTCATCGAAGAACTCATTAAACATGCTTTCATCTTCATTCTCGTCTTTAACCTTCTGTGTTTGGGCTACCCAAAATGGATAAATCTCTTCAACAAACCTTAAGTCTCTAGAAGTAATTACTTTGTTATCATTGATGTCAAGCACTTTGTACCCCTTTCCCTTGTGGATAGCCTAAAAAAACACCAGGTCTCCCCCTCACTTCAAACTTATCTCCTTTTGTTTTTGTGTTCCTTACATAAGCAAGGCATCCAAAATACTCTCATGTGTGCATATTCCGGTTTCTTGCCAAATAATACCTTAAAAGGTGTCTTAAAGCCTATTACCTTGGAAGGCAATTTGTTAATTATATAAGCAACTGTCATCACACATTTTCCCCATAGTTTAGTAGGAAAATAGGCTTCAAATTTCAATGCTCTAGTAGTTTCAAGTAAGTGACGATGATTTCTCTCGACCACATCATTCTGTTGTGGTGTGTGAGGGCAAGAAGTTTCAAGCATTATCCCTTGTTGAGCATAAAATTCAATCATAGCACCTGGAGTGAATTCACCACCATTATCACTCCTTATTCTCTTAACATTATTTCCAAACTGAGTTTTGACCATGTTGAAAAACTTCATCAAGAGTTTACTTGCTTCACACTTATCTTTAATGAGAAATATCCAAACAGCCTTACTAGGATCATCTATAATGGTGAGAAAATAACGAGCTCCAGATAATGAAGGTGTTCGATAACTTCCCTTAAAATCACAATGCAACAGATCAAAGCAACCACTTGTTTTAATATAGCTATCATAAAAGGGTAAGCGAGTATGTTTTGCCTTTACACATAAGTCAAATACTTTATTTTTCAACTCAAATGAAAAAGACAAAATTGTAAAAATGGTCCCTGTGGTATGTATTTTTTGGGGGTTTTAGTCCAAACCTCGACTTTTTTTGGATTAGTGGTCCTTTTGAGCTAGTTTCGTTGCGGATTTGGTCTTTAGTAAACTGAAATGACTGTAATGCCCTTAGGATTTATTCTTTATGTTTTTTTCTATTTAATTTAAATAAAAAAGAAAATAATTAATTAATTTGGGCCTCTCTCTCTATTACCAGCCATACCTTTCAGTGAAGCTACCACCAAACACTATAATCGGTTTCTATTATTCATCTTCTTCCCCATTCACCAAATATCATATCCAGATCTGATGAACACCCAAAAACAAAAATTGTATCTAGATCTGATGAACCCAAAGCAAAAATCATAACAATTTTGATTTTGTTCTTGAAGAGAAGAAAGATAGTTCGATTTCACACACCCACACACAACTACGATTTCATTTGAAGAGAGAGAAAAGAGCAATACCAACATATCTGCAACCACAAGTTCAGGTTTGCTTAAGTTTTTAGATTCAAGTTCCTATTTGATTTGGGGGTTTATTCTTGAGAGTTAAAAGTAAGAAAACTCAACCCCACATATCTGCAACTATCGATTTGTGTGTGTGTGTGTGTGCGAGTTCGTTTATGAATAAAAAAAACCATGATTCACCTGAAGAAGAAGAAGAAAATATAGTGATACAGGTGTGAGTTCTTTGAAGACGAAGATGGAATCAAGGTGGGTTTTTTTTTTACTTTTATATCTGTTGAGAGTTGAGAAGGAGGGGATGAGTGGGATTTTTGTGTGTTTCTTATTTGTTACAATGTCAGATACACAGGTATGTGTGAACATTCATGTGACCAACCTAAGATTTAAACAGATACGAGATGAACAAATTTGAGAAGGGTTTTTCAGATCCATAAACGGGGAGAGAGAGTCTTCAGATCTGGCGATGGATGTGAAGTGGTAGAAAAACTTTAGGTGGAGATGGAATTAGCAGACGGTGGTGGTGGCGGAAGATGTTCTTGAGTTCATGAAGATGTTCTTCAGTTCATGAATATGTTCTTGACGTGATGAAGATGTTCTTGACGTGATGAAGATATTCTTGGGTGATAATCAGAGAAAGAGAGAAAGAGAGAGAGAGAGAGAGAGAGAGAGAGGTGGGCCCTCTATTATTTTTTAAATGTTAAAATAAATAAATAAATATTAAATTTAAAAAAATGAAAGAAAAATTAAAAATAAATACCCCAAGGGTATTATAGTCATTTTAATTTTCGAAGGGACTATTTTCACATACAAACTAGTCCAAAATGACCACGAAGCCAAAAAAAAGTCGTGGTTTGGACTAAAACCCAAAAAAAAATGCATACTACAGGGACCATTTTTACAGTTTTCTCAAAGAAAAACTAGCTAAAAATCTACTTGATGTAATTTTGCTTCAGAAGCAAGTCCTAGCCTTTCGTGCCAAATATATGCATCCGGTGTCACCTTCATTGCCTTTCTCGTTGACATGCCCATCCGATATAGACCTTTATCACATTTCCCCGCTCCAATCAATCTCCTCGTCTGCAAATCTTGTGCAATAAAGAAATCCGGGGAAAATGTCATATAACAGTTTAGATCCTTTGTCATTCGACTAACGAATAAATAAATCGCAGTTAAACTTTTGAATGTATAGAACTTTGGAAATATTGACTCCATTAGGTAAAACATAATTTCCTTTTCTTTTCACTAAAATATAATCGTTATTGGGTATGATGATCGGTGGCTCGCCATCATCATATATATCTCCCTCTAGAAGATCATAATCTCCCTTCATGTGCTCTGTTGCACCTGTGTCAACAATCCAAGTACCAATTTAATCGATTTTACCTGCCTTGTTAGCCACATTATTTTTGTCTTCATTGTTAAAGTGTTTAACAAGATTATGGTACTATTCACTCGTGGGTCCTGGTATAGGGATTGATTTCGTATCTGCCAAGGCTGCCTTGTATTTTCCTTTCTCCTTTTTGCCTTTACCTGGCTACCACTCCATGTAGCCAATCTTCTTGAAACACCCATCTTTATTATGGCCATTCTTACCATAGAAACTGCAATCTTCGTCCTTTGTTACACATTTCATTCGCTGAACATTAGGCTCAATTGTTGTTTCTTTCTTGCTTTGCGTGAAGGTTTGGAATGTTGCAGCCTCTTGGATTGGTTTCTTTGTTGTTGATATCGCTCTATGTTGTTCATCTTCAGAAACAAGATGATATGCAATACCAAGAGTAGGAGTGGGTTTGGATGCAAGAATCTGAGTTTTTATGGTAGAAAAATAGTGTCGAGCCCCATAAGAAACTCGTATAATCTTTCCTTTTCTTTTTCCTCGCTCAGTCTTTTTCCTAAATCACGTGTGCACTTGCCGCATGTACACCTTGGGGTTGGAGATACGGACTGAATTTCATCCCAGATACCACGCATCTTGGTATAGTAGGATGAAACTGAGCTTCCATCTTGTTGCGTTGTAGAGAGGGTCTGTTTTAACTCATATGCACAGGCTGCACTCTTTTTCCCAAATCTTCCAAATCAGCCCATATTTCTACAGAAGTATTTGCGTATTTGACACTCGATCTGATCGCTTTCTAAATGGTTGCGGTGAGCCATCCTTTGATCATAGCATCACAACACATCCACTTCATCCGGTGATCCTTCTTCTGGTGCCTTGATTGTTCCGTCTACAAAACCAAATTTGTTTTTTGCATACAAGAAATTCTTCATCTCCTGCAACCAATCCCCATAGTTTCCATAAGTGAGGACGTTGTTTACATGCATTTGTCTCGGGTATTCAGATGCATGTAAATAGTATGGAGAGTTGGTGTCTGCACGAGGATCGTCATCCTTGTCGTTCTTGCTAGCTTTGCCTACCATGGTTCTGGCGGCAACCTGGGGTATTTGCGGGATCAATATGACCCGTTCTGATACCATAAAGAAATTGATTACTCCAAAACTTTAATTCATTCAATCAATTGTGGTGCTTAAATACAAAGCTAAATAAAAGATATGGAAAAGATAACAACTAATATGGAAAGGATAACAACTAAATATAGATTAAAAATAAGAGATAATAAACGAAATTATCTTCCCTAATAAATAAAGATCTTTTATCACATGTCACATTCTCATTTATTTTGTTATATGTAATTTTGTGGTTATTTTAAATTAATTTTTATTCCACATGTTTGTTTTCATTTTATTAAATTCTAGATAGTATTTAAATGCAGTAATAAATGCATATCAATTTCATTAATGAGCTTTCCTTCTAATTTTAAAATTATTAAATTAAAGATTCATTAATTTTCTTTATTTATTTATCTAATTTATTTGTTTAAATTTAAAAAAAAAAACATTTTAATTTTTATAATTCTATATTTTCTCACTTTTCTTATAAATTCAAACTTCTCAAACGTTTAGAATTTTGTATTTAGTTTTTCTTTTAAATAAACACATGTAATAAATTGGTCTCACACCTAGTTTATTAACAAATAAATGTAATGATTCATTTGATTCGTATTTCCTCAAAAATCAAATATTACAATACTAAACTACCCCCTCCGTTCCAAAATTATTGTCCACAGACAAAAAACACACAGATTAAGGAAACATTAATTATCAGTAACTTTATACAATAAAATGACAGTTTTGTCCTTAGTTTGCATTTAATGTTTCATTAAATGCTTAGTTGGTTAACTAATAATGAGATGGTATTTTGGTAAAAATATTATTTATTTTTAGAAATAGACTATTATTTTGGGACAAACCAAAAAGAAAAAATGGACTATAATTTTAGGACAGAAGGAGTATTATATTTATTTTCCAACTATTTCCTAATAGTGATCGGTGACGGAAAGCTTTCGGTTGTCACAACATTCCACCTTCCAAAATGTTTGATGATGATGTCACTGATATTGTTATCAGTGAATGGTTATTCATGAAGAGCAATATTTATGTCAATTATACAAAGGCTACAAGAGTTCAATATATATACTAGAGGAAAGGGCCTTGGGCCAAGACAATACGTCATATATACATTAACATGTCATTATTAAAAACTACATGATTCACCATTTTGTTATTGGTCTTCGATCTTGCATAACAATATCAGGTGCACGAGTGGATTGATGTCATTAAAGATACTCATGACAATAATGGACTGTGGGGGGGAGCTAAAATTGTTTTAAAATAAATAAAAAAAAAACATTTGGATATCCAATGAAATCGAGCGCTAAAAATGTTGGAGTTAAGGTTTTATCCGGTGATAGTTTGGTATAATATTGTGACATGAAAAGACGAGGAATTTATTTTTTTGAAAAAGGCAAACACAAAAATAAGAAGCTAGATCGATAAGTACAAGAAAGAAAGGAAAGCAAAAAAGCAAAAAGAAGCAACAAGCAAATAAAACAGAAATTAGAGTTTTAAGAAGGGAAAGAAAGATGAGGATTTTAAGGGATCAAATGGTATTATTTATTCCATCTTCTGAAATCGGAATTTGTGGAGCAAATGGGTAGAATATTTTTGGTAAGTGTATATCATGGTGAGTCTAATTAAGGACATGATAAATAGTCCACCTAGGAGAATTTAAATGTTATACATAATTAGGTGTAAGACCTGTGTATTACATGAGTTTATTAAAAATAAAATTTTAATATCGATACATAAATATGAAATATTTTATAATGTAATACTTTATGTTACATAAGAAACTAAATCATTTGAAATATTTATGAGAATTTATTACCAAATTAATAAGATGATTTTATTTTCTTATAGAACCCATTACAAATTTATGGAATTTTATTTTAAGAAATTAGAAATCCTTAAAAAACGACAAGTGGAAAATAAAATTTTTAATATTCTCACAAAATGACAAGTGTCAAAATAAATGAGAAGATGATAGGTGACAAAAAAAATCTTCATTTATTAAAGAGGATTTCTATCCATCCTTACGACAAAGTGATTCTTCGAGGGCTAGATATTGCTATGCATTTTCTTTTTAATATTTATCGTTTAAATATAATAGTATTTTAATACTCATGTTGTCAATTTTAAGGTATATGTAAATATTATTACGGCAAATATTAATACATGTCGACATTATAAAATCTCACTAAACATTCTTACCATATGCAAATATATTTTACCAAATTAACATATACGGATCAGTTATTATATACTTGTCATTTTGTCACATGTCATTTTCTAATATATTATATCACATGTCATTTAATGGTAATTTTAGATTAAATTATATCCACGTATCTTTTTTTGTGGTTTTTTCATTTTATAAAATTCTATATAATATTTAAATTTAATAAATGTATAATAAATGGATATTCAATTCATTAATGCAACTTTCTTTATAATTTCTATACTTCTAAATTGAATCCAATTAATTTAAATTGTTTATTTATTTAAATTAGTTATATAAATTTAAAAGATAAATAAATACTTCAATTTTAATAATTAAATAATTTTTTTATAAATTCAAACTTTCTAAATTTTTAGATTTTCATAGTTGTTTAATTTTTTGACAAAATTGCAAAAAGGTCCCTGTGGTATGTATTTATTTGGGGTTTTAATTCAAACCATGACTTTTTTGGATTGGTGGTCCTTTTGAGCCAGTTTCTTTGTGTTTTTGAACCCTCAGTAAACTGAAAAGACCATTATGTCCTTCTGATATATTTTTTTTATGTTTTTTCTATTTAATTTAAATGAAAAGTAAAATAATTACCTAATTTGGGGTCACATCTCTCTCTCTCTCTCTCTTCATCTTCATCACATATTGTAACGCCCACGTTTCTCGTTAGGCATACCCTATAAAAATATTTACATATCCTATAAAAATATTTACGGCAGTCGACAAATGTAAACTTTTTGTGAATAAATAAAATAAAAATCATTCAAACATAATACGTGTGATTTATTTATAAATTATGTGTATATTTGTGTAAAAGCTCATTTTTAAAATTTAAATAGGGCTAAATAAAAGTTTAAAAATAAAATATCATTTAGAATATTAATCTAAATGAAAGCGGTAGAGACCATAACTATTAGCCCGTCGATATACAGAGCAAAAATAAATAAATATTAGATATATTTTCGAGATATAATTCCCGAAAATATCTGTCTATGTATATTTTACGACGTTAATAATAAATTATAAAATTTGATATGTTGTAAAATAATACGGCGTTAATAATAAATTATAAAATTTGATATGTTGTAAAATAATATTTATTATAAGTTTGGTAATATTTGTCATTTAATAATATTATAAGTGTCTTAATTAAACTAATCGTTTTGAAAGATTATAAATGAAATGGATTAGTTATTAGTTTTAATAAGAAATTTATTTATTTGTGAGTTTATAAACGATGAATTAAAAATATATATTACATATACTTGCAGACTAAGTTAAGTTTCTTTTAAAAATAGTGATAAGATGAAAGAATACTTATACGTGTCAATAAGGAAATATCTGTGTCTAATAAATGATGGTCCAACCAGTAATGGGTGGTTAGGTGTCAAAATTGTACGGTGACAAAGCTTTGATGATCTAAGAACTATGAATTGAATTCATAATATATATAGTTTGTATCCCACTCAAATTTTCATTACTCATATATATTTAGAAACCAACAGAACAACGGATAAGGTTTTTGACAATATAATAAGTTGGCAAGCAGTGTTGAACTTGAAGCCACGATAACAGTTAGTTTCCACTAACTAGCCAAGTAAGTGCATAATTACTTTCATCTTACACATAGATATGAAGTATTTTATATAAATTACGTGATATGTGTGTATATTATCTGTATATTTGTTATCTATGCTGGATGAACGATGTTATACATGTTTTAAATGATTTAAACTGTATATGTATTTTATATCTACAAAAAAAATGTTGGGGTAAAACATGGGTAGATGTAATAGACAATGTGTGATAAAATGATGAGAGGTCTCGATGTTGTTGTTGATTCTATCATCTAGCAAAGTATGGATGACAACCATAGACTCTTCTAGACAGTCCAGTGGAGTACTAGCAGGCTCGCAACCTGTAAGTGTTTGTGAACGATGTGTTCGCCGGTGTACTCCATCCCCTACATGGTTGCCTTAAGGACATTCATTGCTGAGGAATCCCCTTGGCAGTAGTGTCCATCCCGATGATGATCCTTAGGTTAGGTCCCTTATGATAGGTGTTTTAGGGACGTAAAGTGAGGATAACGGGAACGGGTAATCGGGTTATTGTTGGTTGATGAAATTAAATAACTTAATTATTGTGGGCTGAAAACCCTATGTGCTCACCAGGCTCCCAAGTCTGACCCACTCAGTTTCATGTATTACAGGTAGTAGCGCTCGAGCATAGATGTGATGTTTTGGATGAGGGATTATAGATATAGGCTTGTAGATATGAAATAATGTAGTAAGTCTTATATTGTACTGTTTATGCTTTTGATCTGTATCGAACTTGACATCCCGAGTCTTTTAATGAAATACATTTCTTTGGAAATACTTTTGATAAATCTTTATCATATTTTGTTTTGGGACAAATTCCGCAACACTTTTATTTAAAATGTTACTCTGATTTTCAAACAAGCATAAACAAAATTGGTCTTTTCTGGCCGTGAAAATGGGGATGTCACACATATTCTTCATCTGTACCCACTTCATATACATAAACACTAAATATTTAGAAAAAACACATATATCACACAAATAATTTTGTGATTCCGATTCCAAAACCACACAACTGACCCTGTTTGATTTCCCTCAAATCCATATAGAACCATCGATTCTGATAATTGCAGTCTCTGTTGCAAAGTGAAATTATACCTAGGGGAATCAAGGTTACGACCAAGTTGTGATTCAACATTGTAGCCCTAAGACCAGACGTGGCCTTGAAAAGTAACGGCGAGATATTGGTAGTGACCGGTGGCGATGTAGGAAACATCAGGAGGAAGGGCTGAGATTGCAGTGGGTTCGTAGGCGTCAGAATTGATTCCGGTGACAGAGATGGGTAATCCAAGAGCACCATGGCCGTCGTCTTGTTTTTCCAACATCCCAGGTTTGATTCACTAATTTTCCATCAACGAGAATCTTTCATCCTCCACAGTCACATACAAATGGCAAATCAATTTTCTTTATGGGTTTAGGGTTGGTTCCACCTCATTTTCCTCACGCTCCCTCTTCCCATTTCTTTTCACCTCCAGTAATTTTTCATCCTCCACTGTCACATACAACAAACAATCACACAACTTCGGTCGATCTCTCTAAATCCCTAATTTTCTTCAAATTACATCAACTAATCATTTACCTGGATGTCGGATTTAGATAAACCAGGTACGTCCATGTACATAATCAGTTCCTTGGGTGTCTCCAGTATATCCACTGCCTTGTTGCCCTCCGATTCGCCATTTCCGTGAGGAGAACGAGAAGAAGGGAAGATTACATTCCCAATTGCGTCAGGGACGTCCAACTGATGTGGTTGGTGTTAGTCTGGCCCAGATACAAAATCGAAAATGATTTGTCGAGGTGTTTAGTTTTTACCAATTGTTCCATAATCGATTTTCAGAGTATGTATATGTGTATGTATGAGTTACAATGTAGAAGACGATGGGTTTAGTTATTATGTAGAAGACGATGAGAGAGAGAGAGAGAGGGGTGGGTCCTCTATTATTTTTTTTAATTGTTAAAATAAATAAATAAATATTAAATTAAAAAATGAAAGAATAAATGAAAAATAAATACCCCAAGGGTATTATAGTCATTTCAATTTTCAAAGGGACTATTTTCACATACAAACCACTCCAAAAGGACTATGAATCCAAAAAACTCGAGGTTTGGACTAAAATCCCAAAAATTTGCATACCACGGGACCATTTTTGCAATTTTGTCTATTTTTTTTAATAAACTCATGTATCACATTGGCATCACAACTAGTCCACAAATAAAACAAAAACCTTCCATGCTTTTTTGATTTTCTAGTTCTACCCACCCCGAGAACACACACTAAAAAAATGAACTCTTGGATTTAACACACGTACACACACACAAAGAAAAAAAAAATGTGAAGTCTTGTCTTTCTTGTTGAGTCCAGCCTAGGGATGAGCAAAGGAACCGACCCGGCTGGAACCGGCCCGGGAACCGAACTTGGTGGAAAATAGGAACCGAACCGAACCGCCGGTTTCGGTTCTTGCCGTGTCTTCAATGTTGAAACCGGTACTCGAGAAATAGCTACATACGGTTACAGTTTTAAAAATCCACAAGAATATCGGTCCGACCCAACTGGTTCCATCGGGTTCCGGCACCAGTTCCCAGTCCATATGCTCATCCCTAGTCTCCGGCCCTTTTATATATAGAGGACCAAAACAGTTATGATGTGATCTTTTAGAAGTACATAATCAGAAGAATATATTCCTCCTTTCTTCCACTTGTTGAAGATCGATCATTGCTGTTGTTTCTTTTTGACTTCTTCTTCCTGGATCGTTATGATCTAGCTACCTAGCTCCAGCCACCTTAATCGATCTTTTTTCTTTCTAGCCTAGCCTAGCTATCATCATGATGCTCAGATTTGTCTTCTTCGAGAGCCATTATGTAAAAACAGCTAGCCCTCTTGTCTCTTCTTTATCTCATCCTTTACTTTTCTTGCTTTCAATTCGTTTGCAGCTTTCCACCAAAAATGAGAGATTGTTTGTGGTGGCGGGGTATTAGAGCTTGTACGAAATGGCACCCAAAGAAAGACTTTCTTGTCCTTTGCTTTTCATTTGTTTTTTTCTTAATTACTCAGAAAGACTCAATGTTTGACATCAAAACCCATGCCATGTGATGTACGTCCCCTTAATTTGTTTGTTTCAGTTCTTTTTGACTTTATTGCGAGAGTTATTACTCTATTAGCTAGGTTGGCAAATTAAATATGTCTAAAAACTCTATGCAAATGCAAATTTCTTGATTAAATATAATACAAACTTAAACTTATGTTTAAAATGATTTGGGATTGATTTCGGTTTAACAACAATATCAACCCCCACGAATCAATTACATGCATATTTTATTGGCGTGTAAATGACTTTGCATCAAAAACATATCAATTAATTCAATTAAAGCAATTCAATAAAGTGCTTTTAGATATATCAATGCAATTGAAAGTCTTTAGTTTATGGTTAAAATATTCACTTTTAAAATCAATTAGAGATCACAAAATGATCTCTAAAAGTAAACAGCATCCACTTCAATATCGTATTTTAGATCAGGATAACATAGAAAAATTAGCAAACAAAGAGCATCTTATTAATGGAGGGGGGTAATTTAGGTATTTTACTTAATATAGTTTGTTTTGCCAGAATGTTTCAATCAACTCTAATGAGTATGCATTAATTTTTAACACAAAACACTTTTTTGTTGGCGTCATATGTTTCAGATACAAGTTCTAGATGGATATGTGGTAGATAACTTAACCACACAAAATGAAACATTTTGATTAATAACAACATTCAAATTGTATAAATGTTCCCAAAAATAGAGCCAAATCCAGTAATTTAAAGTTGCCAATCAATGGGAGAAGTAGCTGCTTCCTCCAAGATTCTATTGGTACGAGAAAAATGTCTGCACATTGCCCCAATAATTATCAGCAATAACATTATTTAATAAAACTTGTTACTTTTTACTTTTTCTCATATTAAAATACACAAACCTGCATCCAAAGAATCCCCTATGAGCAGATAAACCAGAAGGATGTGCTGCTTTCAGAATATGGTGCTTGCTTTCATCAATCAACCTGCACAATGTTTCCAAATCATGTAGAGAATAAATTTTCAATGTGAAATTGATATTAATTCTTTAAATAAAAAAATTGTTCCCATGAATACCTGGATTTTGCTTGAGCATAGTTTCCCCAAAGAAGGAAAACAATTCCTTTTTTCTTTCTAGAAATTGTCTCAATTACAGAATCAGTAAACTGTTCCCACCCTTTCTTTGCATGAGAATTTGCTTGATGCTGCCTAACTGAATAAAACAATATTATATATAGAGGTGTTTCTTTTGACTTAATCCATTCAGATAACTCAAGTGTCTTAGTCTTACCAGTGAGAACAGCGTTGAGCAACAGAACACCCTGAACATAACAGTGTTGATGTCAGATCATATTTGTTTTAACAAAGAAAAGACACTTAAACATATTAAACACTAAAAAAGATTTTCTAAGATTCAACAAGAATATAAAAATTAGAAGTAAGTTTGATGACCTGTACAGCCCATCGTTCCAAATTCCCATGAGAAGGTATTGAACACTGCAAATCCTGTTGAAGTTCCTTGTATATGTTTACCAAGCTTGAAGGTACTTTTATACCTTCTGGAACAGAGAAAGAAAGGCCCATGGCTTGACCAGGTCCATGATATGGATCCTAACATAACAAATTCAATGTGTTAATCTTTCACGAATTGATTGATATGAGTTTTGTAAAAGATACGAGCAACTTAATAAGCAACGACAAAGGGGATTTCGGTAAGCACCTGACCGATGATGACAGCTTTGACCTTGTCAAATGGGGTTGAATTCAGAGCATTGAAGATCAGATGTTGAGGAGGGTAGATTGGTATGGGGCTTTGTATTTCAGCCTTTACAAATTCACTCAATTTCTTGGCATAGGGTTTTTGAAACTCTCCGGGAAGGGCTTCCAACCATGTCTCTTCCACCAATAGTTCTTCCAGTTTCATAGACCCTAAACCCTCGCCTAAGCATTTAAGAAAACATATGACAAGCATATCATCAACATAGAGATTCATTGAACCATACCTGTAACTGTACATTTTTGTTTTCGTGTAAGGGGGAGTAACAAATACTCTCGCGATTTCATATAAAGGGTACACAATCTATTGATCGAATCAGAATTAGGAAAATCCATGTCTAGGAACTTACCTGAAGTGGATTTCGAGACTCTCCCAGCACAAATTTTGAGATTACGTTTGGCTTTCGCTAGGGATTGATTGAACTGAACCCTAAGTTTCTGTTCCTCGTTGAGATTCGACGAAGGTGAAAGCTGAACTCCACTACCGTCAACCGATTCTGGTGTGGTAGATGGAAATGGAACGGCGTTTGTGGTGGGTTTTTGGGAAACCGAAAGGATACTTTTTTTTGAAGAAGATTCCAGGGACGAGGCTGCTGCCGCTACTACTTTGGAGCGTTTTGCCGGTGGGAAGAAATCTGTAATGGCTTTCGCGGAAGCCATTTTGTGGTTAGGATTTGTGAAGAACAGAGGGTTTTTCTGGAGTATTATGGCGGGAAATGTGAGGCGCGAATATAGAGACGCATAATGATGGTTCCAGATTTTGTTGCGAGAAGCCAAGAACGCACAGAAATCGACTAGGGAGACGGTAACACTTCCATCTTTTAGGATCCAATTTGTTCCACACAAAATTACAAAAGTGGTTCGCATATTATCAAAATTACAGTTTGGGTTAAAAAATGTTTTGGTTCAATTTTAGATATCTTGTGTTTTTTTTTTGTCTAAAGATATTAATTTTAACAATTTCACTTAACTTATAAAAAATGACAATTTTATCCGTATAGACCATTTATGCAACCAAACTACAAGGATTGGTTTAGGTGGTAATGCTCTGAGCATATTCCTTGTCGCCTAGAGCCGTTATACTTTTGTCACGAAGTAGAAGACGCCCTTGGCGGGGTCGGACCTTCTCCACGGCCGCCCTGCTCTTAGAGGTGCCAGCGGACGCTAAGCCCCGTCGGGTTTGTCCCGCTAGGCGCGGCGTACCTTGGAGAATTCTTTTGTGCGTCTGGGCGCGACTCTTCGTTCGTGCCAACAGCACGTCATCAAGTCCCCTAGTCCAGTAGTCATAGCGTTGCTAGACTACCTATGATGTTCTAGACTTAGCTGCTTGGTACACGCGTCAAGTTCTGATTTAATCGTCGTTTCGGTTTTTCCAACGACGTGACTGCCCATCATGATAGTCGGTTACATCATTGCTTTAGGGATTCTGAATATCCCGCCTTTCCTTATTCTTTATAAGGTTAAGGGCTTTCTCTACCCACGCCACTTCTTCCTCTTATTTCTCCTCCTTCTACGGTTAGGGTTTTCCTTGCTCCCCTTCTGGTTTAATGGCTGCTCAATCTGGCATCGTTCCTTTTGAGGCTGAGTTCAAACTTCTCAGTGATGCTTACGGCTTCTCTCCATTTGACGGTGTAGAGTTTACGTCGGCCGACTCGATGATCCTTTCTCATCCTTCAGGCAAAGTAGGCATTTATCTGAAAACCTTTGATGCTAGTTTGCGCCTTCCCCTCACCGACTTCCAGGAAGAACTTATTTAGAAGAAAGGCTTGTAGCATCCAGATGCTTACTCCAAATGTCGTCAACACGGCGGTGGCATTTGAGATGATATGGCGGGCAAACGGAGTGCTCCCTGGCTACTTTGTCTTCAAGTTATTTTTTAGATTCAGTGCTACTTGTGACAAGTACACGTTCTCTGATCGGCGTGGGGGTCATGTCTTGATTCCTAATGGCAAGACAAATGGTTATGGGTTAACCAGGATCGGGTCGGTCGTGGGCGCTACCGGGAAAACAATTTATATGGCGTCACTCCCAAGTTGTATCCTCATAATCAGGTTATCACTGATCTTCTAAAGACCATTCAGATCGTGCTTGATGTGTACTCAGAGGTTATGATTATCGAGGTTAGGATGAGCCCCTCTTGGAGACGTCGGGGGAAGATACCCATCTTTTACACCGTTATTAATGGTGGGCAGTTCTGCCTTTGCTGCTTTTCTGTTATTCTTCCTTCTTCTCCCCCCCCCCCTTCACTTTTTTTAAGGGGGGTTTACGTTTGAGAATGGTGATTATTTTGCTTATGTGTTTTTGGCTTGTTTTTTCTTTTGCAGGTATTGAGTCCCTTCTTTCTATAGACGATGTCTTGCGAAAGCGGTATCGAGAGACTAATCTCGTTGAAACTCTTCCCCCATCATGTCGGGCTGATCGGCTCGCCGCGAATTCTCCTCCAGTAACACTGGATTTGAAGGGATCTTCTGCGACTGTCGGAGAATGACCCTTGTCTGCGTAATCTATCACGACGGTTGCTCCGTCTTCTGTCATCGGTTTTGGTCATGCGGAGATAGTCGAGGATAGCAAGGATGACATTATTTCTAACGTCCGGTGAGCCATATCTAAGAGGAAGGTCGTATTGGCCATGGGGGAGACCTCCACTGATGTCTTTAACATCGGGAGGCGGGTTCAATCGAGGCACAATTTTACTCGTTTGTCTAATTTAATCTCCTCCACGCCAGAGACTATTGTTGTGATCCCTAATGGCAACGTTCTACAGTCTGATGGGGATCAAGGGGCAATTAAGCAGTCCGTTGTTTCGTACCAGCCTATTCCACAATCTTATTTTGATCTTTCCCCAGTCCCGAATGGGGGGGGGTGTTGCATCAAACCCCTCAAAGTAGAGGGGATCCTGCTAGAAATGATCCTGGGTCTAATGTGTTTGTTCCCTCCTGGAGTTTACGGAATGATTCCCGCCTATCTGTCTGCACCGATGCCATAGAGTTTTCTTGTCATGCATTTCCACCCGTTGTCGTTACTGATTGGAAGTTATGGGCAGCCACACGTTGGCTCACAACATGTCATATGTCGTTGCCAGAGCAATGTTTTATCTGGTCACCGGTTCCCACCATATCCAGTCGTTGAACGAGATGGAAGTCACCCATGCAGGTTGTAGTGCCCGAAAGGTTGAACTTAAACGCCAGATCTCTGAGCTAGGGAGGGATGTTCACGACTCCGACAAGAGGCATGCCTTGTTGTCCTCAGAGAAGATTGTTGTCGAGGAGATTCAATTTGCACTGGAAATGAAAGTGGACTCCCTGACCCAAGTTAACGAGGGGTTAATGATTCAAAATGAGAGCTTGGAGTGAGATGTTAGCGATCGTGATAAGCTCCTTGAGGAGGCTCGGGCTGAAGCATAAGTTGTACGTCGTGCCCGAGACTGGCTCTTATGTCACACCCCAAAACCGGAACGGCGGAAACGTTCGGGGGCGGAGGACGTCATGTATAGTATCACAACAATGCAAAGTAGTAAACAAGCAACAACATCATCAATTGCATTAATAGTATAATTTTAATTACAAGTGTTCTTTCATAGTATAAGACAACATAATGAACAATCAAAATAGAATAGGAGTCTTGATTTCTCCGTCTTCACAAAACCTGGTCGTCGTACCTGTCTATTTGTGACCTGAGAATACAAGTATTTTGAAAGCGAGTATCAGCAATAAAGATGGTGAATTCATAAGTATTAATGTGTCTTAGATTTGTAAAACTGGAAAGTAAAGACTTGTGAACATTTGGAAAAAGTTTGTATAAGTATGAACTGTTTGAAAGTAGTTTGAAAACGTTTGAATACCCTAGCAAATCCCTATGATTTCTATTAGTATAAAGAGTAGTCTTCTACCAAGACTAGACTGTTTTGAAAGTAACAAATATGGTTTTTCCCTTGTATGACTACTATTAACAATATATATATATATATATATATATATATAGTCTACCTCACCGTTTATGTGAATGTGTCGCAAAATAAAAGTAATAAGAAAAATATAGCCATGTAAGTGTTATCCTTTTGTATTAGGATCAACCCGACATCGCGACTGCCGAAATAGTAATAACCTTGAACGTTCGTAGATGTTCATTTTCCTCTGTAGCTAACAGCAGGGCGTAGGAATGGTTAGTCTTGTAAAGGTACCCTAATATAAGTATTAACTGTAGGCATCTGTAGATGTTCATTACCTCTGTTGCTAACAGCTGGGTGTCGGAATGGTTAGTCTCGTCTAGTAAGTAAGTAGTCTTCTCACGAGACCCGCTGTAAGTAAGTAATAATATGATTAGTAGTCCCTATTCTACATTTGGAACTAAAGGTGACTTCCGCAACAAATCGCTAGGTCGAAATCCATATTTATTACCAAATCATATATATAAGCCCAAACTATACCTATAATAGCTTACTAGGGATATATGAACGTATAGCTTTGCTATCCAAAGGTACTGAACCGACTGATCAGAATTGTTATGTCCGTATATGTACACATGATATATAACTAATATTTAGACGACCTTCGGACGGATACCCGATACCCTACCAGACCACATCCCAACGAGGAAAAGGAAATAAAGTGGGTTAGCCTTATTAAGTCCTTTAAACATTACTTATATAACTATACATATACAGACATGCTTTTAACAAGGTATCTATGTAAAGGTATCCATATAAGTGTATCCAAGTAAGTGTATCCATGTAAGTGTATCCAAGTAAACGTATCTCTTCATATAGCATTTAGTATAGACTCATGTATGAACTGACTCTGGTGTAATTCCTTGTAATAGGAATAGCAAGTAGTATCTCCTAACTATACCTATAATAGTTACTAGAAATGTACAAGTATCAACGAAGGTATACCTTTGCTAGCCAAAGGTACTGAACTGACTGAGGGCACTTTTATGTCTACATATGTATACATGATATATAACTAATATTTAGACGACATTCGGACGGATAACCGATACCCTACCAGACCACATCCCAACAAGGAAAAGGAAATAAAGCGGGTTAGCCTTCCTAAGTCCTTTAAACATTACTTATATAACTATACATATATGGTCATGCATTTAATAATATAAAACCATAAAATGAGTTTTGTAAAACCTTTGAAAAAGATTAATATCTAAGAAAAGTTCGACTTGATGTCAATTTATAAAACGGTTTGAAAGTATTTTGTTTGAATAAACAGTTTAAGCATAGAGAAAACCTTTGTTTGAAGTACATTTGTAACAGAGTTTGAAAAGAAACATACAGTGTATAAAGCGGTTTGATAAAGAGTTTTAAACATATAAAAACGTTTAATGAAACATTTGAAGAAATCTGTTTGATAAAACGGCTAACGTATAGTAAATCCATTTGCATGTTAGTTATTAATCACATGTGATTGATATAATAACTAGCATGATTCAACCTGTATTCCCCCCCCCCCATAAAATCATTTAAAAACATTTAAAACATTGATTAAGGGGTATGAACTCACTTGTAGTTGATGGTTTGGACGGATTGACTGACGTAGGATGCTAAGTGTCAAGTGAAGACTTGTACACACACAAGGATCCTAGTTAACATATAGTAGTACATATATGTATCCAATTAGTCTTTAAACAACTAATTAACAAAGTTAAGACATCCTAGGACATGATAAACACTTTATATAAGTGTTATAAGTGCTAAGGAGTGCATCTAAGTGTTGTAGGACAAGGCTATTGAGTTTAGGGTTCAATAGAACCCCTTTCATGAGTTTACTCCCTAAAGACCATAACCCATTGATTTTACGGTCGTAAACCCTTGAGTTTACGGCCATGAGCTCCTAATCTTTTGTTCATTTGATGGTTTGAAGCCTTATAAGTCCTTGGAAGTGTTTCCACTTGATGTATGAGCCTAAGGAAGAAGTTAGGGCACCATATCCCTCATTTGAGGGGTTTACGGCCCTAAGACCATTTCTCTTTGGGTTTACGGTCGTAAACCCTTATGGACCATGGTATTTTTGTGTTTTCAAGTCCTATACACATTAAGGTATGAGTCTAGACTAGTTTTACAAGGGAAAGAAGGGACTAGGGCACACTTTTGGCCCTTAAAGAAGGGTTTACGGTCCAAGGTGTTCTTGGGTCGTAAACACCTTTGATCTTGGTGTTTCCTCATGATTCCTTGATGTATAGACATATATAAAGCTCTATAATACTCTAAGATAGAAGCACTTACAATATAGAAGCTTGAAATGAGCCAAAAGTCCAATAACACTGTCACACCCCAAAACCAAGAACGGCGGAAACGTTCAGGGGTGGAGGACGTCATGTACAGTATCACAACAATGCAAAGTAGTAAACAAGCAACAACATCATCCATTGCATTAAAAGTAAATATTTAATACACGTGTGTTCTTTAATAGTAATAAGACACCAAAATATGAAATCAAAATAAAAGACGAGTCTTGTCTGTGCTCCGTCTTCTCAAGACCTGGCCATCATACCTGTATACTGGTGACCTGAGAATACAAGTTATTTTGAAAGCGAGTATCAACATAAAGCTGGTGAACTCATAAGTATTTAAGTGTCATTGTCTTGTTTTGGAAAGTTGTTATGAATGCCATGTAAATCTTTTAATGAAACAATTGATATAAGTATGAAAACCCTAGAAAATCTCATATTTCCTATTAGTATAAGAGTAGTCTTCTACCAAGACCTGAATGTTTTGAAAGTAGTCTTCTACCAAGACCTGTATGTTTGAAAGTAGTCTTCTACCAAGACCTGTATGTTTGAAAGCAGTCTTCTACCAAGACCTGTATGTTTTGCTATAACAATGATAGTTTTCCCTTTTTGACTATTACTAACATTACCTAGCCTACCTCATCGTTTATTTGAATGTATCACAAAATAAAGTAATAGGAAAAATATAGCCATGTAAGTGTTATCCTTTTGTATTAGGATCAACTCGACATCGCGACTGCCGAAATGTATAACCTTGAACATCCATAGATTGTTCATTTTCCTCTGTAGTTGACAGTAGGTTTAAGGAATGGTTAGTCCCATAAAGGTACCCCTAATATAAGTATCAACCGTAGGCATCCGTAGATGTTCATTACCTCTGTTTCTAACAGGTGGGTTCCGGAATGGTTAGTCTCGTCTAGTTATCCTTTTGTACTAGGATAAGCAGAACAATTTACAATTATGTACTAGTAACTCATCATATTGAATCTAGGTACAAGTATCCATGTAAGTGTATACAAATAAATGTATATATGTAAATGTATTCATGTAAGCGTATCAATGTAGACGTATTCATGTAACATGTAATGTATAGTATAGACTCATGAATGAACTGACTCTGGTGTAATTTCTTGTGATAGGAATAATGTTTTGTATCTCCTAACTATCCCTATAATAGTTAACTGGAAGGTAATTGATTGTCCAAGCAGGTTTATACACCCTTGGTACACAAGAGTGTGGGAAAATGAATGACGGATGAAAGCTATCATATCAATACATATATAAGAACATAAGTGTATAGATATAATTTTGATCAAGAAGATGAAAATGGTTTTGTAAGACATTTAAGAGTTTTGAACAATAATTAACAATGACTTGATGTCATTTTAATAAACATTTCAAAAGTAATACATTTGATAACAAGGTATTTTTAAGATGGAAAACCATTTTATACATCACATTTTGAAGCATGTGAAATCAGCTGGATGAAAACACAGTTATAAATCACATGTGATTGATTCTATAGCATGCTGTTTTCTACTTGTATTCCCCCCCCCCCCCCCCCCATTAAAGCATTTAAAATTGTGACAACCCGATATTTCAACTCTTTGTAACGACCAAAATGGGTCAAGTATTGTAACCACTTCTGAGTAATAAAATTTACTTTCATAATAAAATGTACAAATAAGTTCTATTTAATTTCCTTCTATTATTAAATGTCTTTGAACCATGATCGTACGTGAAAAGAACGCCCAAATCCGACTTCATATAGCGAAGTTATGATTTTTCCAAGTTCGGCTTAGCAACAGACAGCTAAAAACTCGAATCGGAAATCGAGCGACTTTTGGCCGGAATGACCTAAACGAGAATCGAAGGTCTCGACAATGGTATTCCAGCGGTAAAAAGTCTGGCAAAAACCGACATCAGATAAAGAAGTTATGAATTTTCAAAGAAATTCCTTAAACACGATGGGTTTTTAATAAATAATAAAAAAATAATTTTGGAATTTGCCAACGGAGTCTAAACAAAAGTTGTAGAGCGTAGTCTCACCTACGCGTGGATATAATGACCATCGAAAACGGAGTTCGTATGAAGAAGATATGAATTTATGAAGTTTATTAAATAAATTAATTATTTATTTTAATCAAAATTCGGATATTATCCGAAGTGGAGGCAGCGTCCTCATCCGAGGTACGCGATGCGTACTCCTGTACGCCCTGCGTAACCGAGAGGATTGGCCTCTGATCGTCCACGTCGCACTATCCGAAGAATCCGACCCGTCCGACCCGTCCGACCCGCCGTCCCATCCGACCCGCGTACCCAGCAACCCGTCCCATCCGAAGCCGAGGCAGTCGAGGCTTCGGTCATGCATGACGTACGCGTACGCGCTGCGTACGAGTGTACGCCCCGCGTACCGAGGCAGACCAGCCTTACTATAAATAGGATGCGGGGGTTTCCAAGAAAAGGGCTCATTTCTCTCCTCTCTCTCACAACTTTGACTCGTTTTCCGTGTCCGTTCAAACCCGAAGCTCTGGTCTTTTTGGCTCAAGTCCCGAAGGTCGATTTTACTCCCGAGATTCCCGAGAATCCCGAGGAAAATCCGTTTCCCGAGACAAAACTCTGCCCGGTTTTCCATCTCGCTATCTCCAAAACTTTCAAGTGAGTTTCATACCCCTTAATCAACCTTTTTAATTATTCTAAATACTTTTATATGCTTTCAAGGGGGGATTACAAGTAAAACACACGAGTATTATCGTGTGTTACATAAAGAAACTCTTTTATATGCTGTTATATATTCAAATCACATACGATTTATAAACCTTTAAGGAACTTTTATATATATATATATATATATATATATATATATATATATATATATATATATATATATATAACATATGTTACAATAGCATTCTATCTTTTAAAATATAAAGTTGTTGTAATGCATGTATAAACTAAACTGTTCTTAGATTATTCTTGTCTATCTTAGACTCTACACCAAAAATCTATGCTTTCATAAACAAGTGATTCTTTTTTTTAGGTATTTCTAAACAAACAAGACACACTTTTTGAAAACTATAATAAGTATAGTTTACGAACAGATTTCTAACTCTTATGTACTAGAAACATATATTTCAAGAAGTTTACTTTCGTATACAAGAACAAACGTAACATTTTAACAAGTAGATCTGTTTTTATACCACGGTTTTTGCGAGACACTAAGTTCATGTACGTTCGAGTACACATTTCAAGTCCTGTATTATATACCAGAATCCCTTGGAGGGGGAGCATGGTGTTTGTGTATAGATCTATACGGGCTTGACAACCCGCGCCCTGACTGTTAGTTGCAGTCCACCGTTTGGGGTGACAAACGTCATAACATTCCAACGCCTGAAGAACGTTGTGTATAGGCATTCAGAGTCAATAGTATGGTTATAAAACTCACAAGGGGTATTAAAAATGCATTGATTTACAAGGTTTTCAAACTCATTGGTTATTTTACATATACATACATTTTGGAAACAAACATTGGTCTTGAGTGAAGGCTACTTTTATACTAGTAGAAAATATAGGATTTTCTAAACACAAACAAACAAAGATAAAACATTTCATTTCATTCAAACATTGTCACTTAAATACTTATGAAATTCACCAGCTTAAATGCTGATCTACTCTTTCAAAATTACTTGTATGTCCCAGGAAATCAGTAAATTTCAGGTATTCATTTCGCTTTTGATGAAGGGATGTTGCGACGCCAGTTTAATCTCGTATTTTGACATCATATTGTAATTGAGTTTTGAACATGTAACTTTTGACAAATGTAAACTTTCAATTATATATATGATGGTTGTATTGCTTTCTTTACTATGTATTCATTTGTTACGTTACCACATGAAGTCATCCGCCCCCGAACGTTTCCGCCGTTCAGGTTTGGGGATGCGACAGATTGGTATCAGAGCAATGTTTATAGTGAACTAAGTATATCGAACCACATAAGGTATACAAACTATAAATGCTTAAGGGACTAATACTCTCTGACAAAACAAATTTTCTTTTTACGCTTAAGCAGTTTTGCGTTCAACTTAAATTGATAGTTCATTTAAGTACAATTACATGCATACCACAAACTATTTTCATGTTATACAACTATACAAGTATTTAGACAAGTTGACACTACGATTGAGACTCGATATATGTAATCAGATTTTGGACAAATATAGCGTGATCAACTATATTTGCCCAAGATTTGACCAACGTATATCGAGGAATGATCGTAGTAAGCAACAAGTCAAACCTTACCAAACCATTACAAGAATCAAACACAGGAATTTAAATACTATAGGAGTATTTGCTATCTAATTTAGTTTAACTTACATGTTTTACATGTTCCGACTTTATTCAATTCTTATAACCCTATTTCTCGTACAGTCAAATGGCTGGATTTCACCACCCTGGCGACCCCTACTTTCCCAACCAAGGCAACGGAGGGTGGATCGAAGATGATCCCGAAGAGGACGAGGAACCCATAGAAGTGGGTGATGACTCCGGTACCGACTCAGAGCTGGAAGTTATCGATCCACCACCCATTCAACCTCCCGTCTTCGTAAGGAACTTTCAAGGACCGACTCCCGTATGGGGAAGTCACCTCCACCATTGGAGCCAACAGCAAAACCTACACCCTCCCTACGACATGTGCCGGGACTTCTATGATGTCCGCGGCGGAGGTTCGGCTGATCGAGCACTCCCGGTAATGGTGGGTAAGTTAGCCAATCAGTCCTATCAGTCTGGAGTACAAGCTAGTCGACTCTGGGATATCAACGTGGAAGTGCAGGTTCACACTTCTGACATCCGTAGGCTGGACAAGATGCAAGACAACGCTCAATTCCAAACCGAAGCGTTTCAAGCGCAAATGATTGCAGCCCTCGCCGAACTAAGGGAACAACAAGCCGCTTTCGATAGGCGTCTAATGGAGTCAAAGCAATCAGATGCGGAATCAGGCTCCAAGCGCAACCTTCGACGCAAGTAGTGCTTGTCAAGGACTCCAATTTTGTTATAGCTTAGGACCTCGGCTAAAAGTCTTTAAATTTCTCGAACTTTGTAATCGGAGACCCTTATAGGGGTCAAATTTTCATGATCGTTGTAACAACTTTTATATTAATATAAGTGGCACTATTACTACTATGTTAAGTATTTCGTTCGAACCTTGAATGGTCTTTGTGAACCCAAATACTTGTTTCATACCTTCAGTCTTACAAATAACTTTCATTCTTCTATTTTAAGACTCATACTATCATCTGTTGTTGAAATATAGCGATTTAGTTCATGAGACACATACATTTTCCATTCTATGAAATTCTTATCCTTGTCTTTTCAAACTATAGTTGAAGGATGCCTCCGCGTAGGAATCCAAGGCGAAACAACGGTGAGGAAGCACCTATACCACCACCACCTCCACCACCCCAATTTGATGTTGTAATGTTTCAAGCAGCAGTCACCGCAGCGGTGGCAGCTGCCATGTCACAGATCAATAACTCGAGTGCTAATGGCTCGGGATCTGGCACACACCCATCCAACCATGGCGAGAGTCATGGACCACCTCGAGAATGCACCTATAAGGACTTCACTAATGCCAAGCCCCGGATGTTTTATGGTACTGGTGGTGTGATGGCCCTGAGGCAGTGGATTGAAAGGACGGAGGCAGTCTTTGAAATCTGCTCCTGTCCCGAGCACAGCAAGGTCAAATTTGCAACTTTCACCCTTCTCGATAAAGCTTTAACTTGGTGGAATGGCCACGTTAAAGTACTTACCCTAATCGTGGCAAACTCCATAAGCTGGGAGAGTTTGAAGGCCATGATGATGAGAGAATACTGCCCACGGGGAGAAATTCAAAAGCTTGAACACAAGCTATGGACTCTCGGAATGGTGGGTACCGACATCGCTACTTATACCAACAGATTCTGCGAACCGGCAATCCTTTGTCCAGATATGATTGCTCCCGAGAGCAAGAAGATAGAAAGGTACATCTGGGGACTGACGCCCCAAATGCGATCAAGCGTGTTACCTTCTAAACCTGACACCTTTGAAAGTGCTAAGGAACTGGCACAATCTCTGATCGACTACGGAGGTCATCAGAACTCAACCACTTCTGCACCAGCACCACAGAAAGGAAACAACCACAACAACAACTACAACAACGACAACAACAACAACAACCACGGCAGGAAGAGAGCGTGGATTAAAGGGAAGGGTGGGTCTTCCCAAGAATCCGCAAAGAAACAACTGGTGTCAGTAAATGCTGCCATCGTACCTGCTACAGCCCCTACAAATACCTACCCAACAAAGCCTTATATAGGTAACCTCCCAAAATGCACCAAATGCAATTACCACCACCATGGACCTTGTCGAGATATGCAGTGCGCCAACTGCAGCAGGAAAGTGCACACAACCCGTTTCTGCAAGGAACCCGCAAAGCCGATCACTCAGGTTCTCGGTGCGGGTGTAGGGCAGGCTTGCTACGGTTGTGGCGAGGTGGGCCACTACAAGAGAAACTGTCCTAAGGCAGCAGGCACCGGAGGTGTAGGACGAGTTTTGGCAATAGGCCACGACGAAGCCGTAGCTGACCCAACTATAGTTGCCGGTACGTTCCTTCTCGATAATTCATACGCATGCATATTATTCGATAGTGGAGCGGAGAGAAGCTTCGTGAGTCAAAACTTTATTCATTTACTTAAACCTAAACCTAGCAAGTTAGAAAATTCATTCACTGTAGAGATGGCCAATGGAAAAACCGAAAACACAAATTGCATATACATGGGCTATACGTTAACATTAGACGGCCATTCTTTCCCAATCAATCTCATGCCGGTTCAAATTAAAAGTTTCGACGTTATAGTCGGCATGGATTGGTTGAGTCTTCTTTGCGCCGACATCATGTGCTTTGAGAAAGCAGTCCGTCTTAACCTCCCTAACAACGAAACATTAGTTATCTACGGCGACAAATCTAGTGCAAACCTTCGCATCATTTCGTGCATCCAAGCTCGAAAGTGCTTGCGGAAGGATTGTCGAGCATTCCTAGCGCACATCGTTGATACAAGTCAAGAACTGAAGGACATCAAGAGCATCTCGGTAGTACGCGACTTTCCCGATATCTTTCCAGAAGAACTACAAGGATTACCACCGCAACGCCAAGTCGAGTTCAGAATCGACTTAATTCCAGGAGCTACCCCAGTAGCGAAGTCGCCTTATCGTCTTGCACCAGCAGAGATGCAGGAACTTTCCAGTCAACTTAATGAACTCCTTCACAAAGGATTCATAAGACCAAGTTTCTCACCTTGGGGAGCACCGGTCTTGTTTGTAAAGAAGAAAGACGGATCGTTCCGTATGTGCATCGACTACAGAGAGCTGAACAAACTTACTGTCAAGAACCGCTATCCTCTACCCCGTATTGACGACCTATTCGATCAACTTCAAGGGGCGAACTACTTCTCCAAATTAGACACGCGATCCGGATATCACCAATTACGAGTTGTAGAAGGGGACATTCCAAAGACAGCCTTCCGAACTCGTTATGGACACTACGAATTCGTGGTGATGCCGTTCGGATTAACCAATGCACCAGCAGTATTTATGGACCTAATGAATAGGGTATGCCGCCCTTACTTGGATCAGTTCGTCATCGTCTTTATCGATGATATACTTATCTACTCTCGAAGTGAGGAAGAGCATAGTCAGCACCTACGAAAAGTCCTAGAAACACTGCGAACGGAGAAACTCTATGCGAAGTTCTCTAAATGCGAATTTTGGATTCGAAGAGTCGAATTTTTAGGCCACGTTGTTAGCGAGAAAGGTATACACGTGGACCCCTCCAAAATTAAGGCTATTGAGAACTGGTCGGCACCAAAGACACCTACAGAAATTCGTCAATTTCTAGGTCTAGCTGGCTACTATCGCAGATTCATAAAGAACTTTTCGAGCATTGCGAAACCCCTTACTTCATTAACCCAGAAAGGTGTGGCCTTTGACTGGGAAGCGAAACAAGAGAAGGCATTCCAGACACTAAAGCAGGCCTTGTGCACCGCACCGATACTATCCCTCCCCGAAGGGATAGAAGACTTCGTAGTGTATCGCGATGCTTCAAATCAAGGACTTGGTTGTGTTCTTATGCAGAGATGGAAGGTTATCGCTTATGCCTCCCGACAGCTTAAGACACACGAAGTGAACTATACGACACATGATCTCGAGTTAGGAGCAGTGGTATTTGCTCTGAAGATCTGGAGGCACTACTTATACGGAACAAAGAGTACTATATTCACCGATCACAAGAGCCTTCAACACATTTTCGATCAGAAGGAACTCAACATGCGACAACGACGATGGGTTGAGTTACTGAATGACTACGAATGCGAAATTCGTTATCATCCTGGCAAGGCCAACGTAGTAGCCGACGCCCTCAGTCGAAAGGAATACACTGGTCGGAGGGTCAAATCTCTGACCATGACTATCCATTCCCACCTATCTACACAAATTAAGGAAGCACAAATGGAAGCTTTGCAACCTGAAAATGTGGCGGGTGAATCCCTGCGAGGAATGGAGAAGAATTTAGAAGCCAAGGGTGACGGAGCCTTATATTTCATGAACCGGATCTGGACACCGAAACACGGTGGTTTCCGAGATTTGGTCATGACCGAGGCGCACAACACTCGGTATTCCGTCCACCCAGGTTCAGATAAGATGTATCTGGATCTTAAGAAGCTATACTGGTGGCCTAATATGAAAGCAGAAATTGCTACCTTCGTAAGTAAATGACTTACTTGCGCAAAGGTTAAGGTCGAGTACCAGAAGCCCTCTGGCTTACTACAACAACCAGAGATCCCGGAATGGAAGTGGGAGCGGATCACTATGGATTTCATAACCAAGTTGCCCAAGACGACGGGTGGACTTGACACCATATGGGTCATCGTTGATAGATTGACCAAGTCTGCACACTTCCTGCCTATCAAAGAAACAGACAAGATGGAGAAACTTACGAGAACATACATTAGGGAAATCGTACGGCTACATGGTGTACCTATGTCCATTATCTCCGATAGAGATAATAGGTTCACCTCAAGATTTTGTCAATCACTACAACATTCCCTAGGAACAAGGCTGGACATGAGCACAGCCTACCATCCTCAGACCGACGGACAGAGTGAGAGGACCATCCAAACTCTGGAAGATATGTTGCGAGCCTGCGTGATTGACTTTGGGAAGGCATGGGATACTCATTTACCCCTTGTCGAGTTCTCCTATAATAACAGTTATCACACGAGCATCAAGGCTGCTCCATTTGAAGCTCTCTACGGCCGTAAGTGCAGATCCCCTCTGTGCTGGGCTGAGGTGGGTGATACTCAATTAGCCAGGGGGCAAACTTCTGACAGTACTCTCACCGGTCCGGAGATCATTCGGGAAACAACAGAGAAAATCGTTCAAATCCGTGAACGATTGAAAGCCTCTAGAGACCGACAGAAGAGCTACGCTGATAAACGAAGGAAACCTTTGGAATTTCAGGTGGGAGACCGAGTCCTCCTCAAAGTCTCACCCTGGAAGGGCTTGATACGCTTCGGCAAGCGTGGAAAGCTTAATCCGAGGTACATAGGGCCTTTCGTGATTCTTGCAAGAGTCGGCCCCGTAGCTTACAAACTCGAACTACCAGACGCACTTCGTAACATACATTCTACATTCCACGTATCTAACTTGAAAAAGTGTCTATCCAACGAGACTCTTGTAATCCCACTCGAAGAGATCGAAATCAACGAGAGCCTCAACTTTGTGGAAGAACCAGTAGAAATCATGGACCGAGAGGTCAAACAAACAAAACAAAGTCGCATACCCATCGTGAAGGTTCGCTGGAACGCCAAGCGGGGACCCGAATTCACATGGGAACGCGAAGATCAGATGAAACAAAAGTACCCTCATCTCTTTCATGTTCACTAGTATCTTTACTACTTTAAATTTCGGGACGAAATTCTCTCTAACGGGGGGATGATGTGACAACCCGATATTTCAACTCTTTGTAACGACCAAAATGGGTCAAGTATTGTAACCACTTCTGAGTAATAAAATTTACTTTCATAATAAAATGTACAAATAAGTTCTATTTAATTTCCTTCTATGATTAAATGTCTTTGAACCATGATCGTACGTGAAAAGAACGCCCAAATCCGACTTCATATAGCGAAGTTATGATTTTTCCAAGTTCGGCTTAGCAACAGACAGCTAAAAACTCGAATCGGAAATCGAGCGACTTTTGGCCGGAATGACCTAAACGAGAATCGAAGGTCTCGACAATGGTATTCCAGCGGTAAAAAGTCTGGCAAAAACCGACATCAGATAAAGAAGTTATGAATTTTCAAAGAAATTCCTTAAACACGATGGGTTTTTAATAAATAATAAAAAAATAATTTTGGAATTTGCCAACGGAGTCTAAACGAAAGTTGTAGAGCGTAGTCTCACCTACGCGTGGATATAAAGACCATCGAAAACGGAGTTCGTATGAAGAAGATATGAATTTATGAAGTTTATTAAATAAATAAATTATTTATTTTAATCAAAATTCGGATATTATCCGAAGGGGAGGCAGCGTCCTCATCCGAGGTACGCGATGCGTACTCCTGTACGCCCTGCGTAACCGAGAGGATTGGCCTCTGATCGTCCACGTCGCACTATCCGAAGAATCCGACCCGTCCGACCCGTCCGAAGCTCCGACCCGTCCGACCCGCCGTCCCATCCGACCCGCCGTCCCATCCGACCCGCGTACCCAGCAACCCGTCCCATCCGAAGCCGAGGCAGTCGAGGCTTCGGTCATGCATGACGTACGCGTACGCGCTGCGTACGAGCGTACGCCCCGCGTACCGAGGCAGACCAGCCTTACTATAAATAGGATGCGGGGGTTTCCAAGAAAAGGGCTCATTTCTCTCCTCTCTCTCACAACTTTGCCTCGTTTTCCGTGTCCGTTCAAACCCGAAGCTCTGGTCTTTTTGGATCAAGTCCCGAAGGTCGATTTTACTCCCGAGATTCCAGAGAATCCCGAGGAAAATCCGTTTCCCGAGACAAAACTCTGCCCGGTTTTCCATCTCGCTATCTCCAAAACTTTCAAGTGAGTTTCATACCCCTTAATCAACCTTTTTAATTATTCTAAATACTTTTATATGCTTTCAAGGGGGGATTACAAGTAAAACACACGAGTATTATCGTGTGTTACATAAAGAAACTCTTTTATATGCTGTTATATATTCAAATCACATACGATTTATAAACCTTTAAGGAACTTTTATATATATATATATATATATATATATATATATATATATATATATATAACATATGTTACAATAGCATTCTATCTTTTAAAATATAAAGTTGTTGTAATGCATGTATAAACTAAACTGTTCTTAGATTATTCTTGTCTATCTTAGACTCTACACCAAAAATCTATGCTTTCATAAACAAGTGATTCTTTTTTTTAGGTATTTCTAAACAAACAAGACACACTTTTTGAAAACTATAATAAGTATAGTTTACGAACAGATTTCTAACTCTTATGTACTAGAAACATATATTTCAAGAAGTTTACTTTCGTATACAAGAACAAACGTAACATTTTAACAAGTAGATCTGTTTTTATACCACGGTTTTTGCGAGACACTAAGTTCATGTACGTTCGAGTACACATTTCAAGTCCTGTATTATATACCAGAATCCCTTGGAGGGGGAGCATGGTGTTTGTGTATAGATCTATACGGGCTTGACAACCCGCGCCCTGACTGTTAGTTGCAGTCCACCGTTTGGGGTGACAAACGTCATAACATTCCAACGCCTGAAGAACGTTGTGTATAGGCATTCAGAGTCAATAGTATGGTTATAAAACTCACAAGGGGTATTAAAAATGCATTGATTTACAAGGTTTTCAAACTCATTGGTTATTTTACATATACATACATTTTGGAAACAAACATTGGTCTTGAGTGAAGGCTACTTTTATACTAGTAGAAAATATAGGATTTTCTAAACACAAACAAACAAAGATAAAACATTTCATTTCATTCAAACATTGTCACTTAAATACTTATGAAATTCACCAGCTTAAATGCTGATCTACTCTTTCAAAATTACTTGTATGTCCCAGGAAATCAGTAAATTTCAGGTATTCATTTCGCTTTTGATGAAGGGATGCTGCGGCGCCAGTTTAATCTCGTATTTTGACATCATATTGTAATTGAGTTTTGAACATGTAACTTTTGACAAATGTAAACTTTCAATTATATATATGATGGTTGTATTGCTTTCTTTACTATGTATTCATTTGTTACGTTACCACATGAAGTCATCCGCCCCCGAACGTTTCCGCCGTTCAGGTTTGGGGGTGCGACAAAAATCATTTAAAACATTTATTAAGGGGTATGAACTCACCTGTAGATGGTGGTTTGAATGAATTGAACGGTGTAGGATTGCTAAGTGTCAAGTGAAAACTTGTACACACCCAAAGATCCTAGTTAACATATAATCACACATATATGCACCCAATTAGTCTTAAACTACTAATTGAAAATGTTAAGACATCCTAGAACATGATAAACACTTTATATAAGTGTTATAAGCCCTAAGGATTGCATATAAGTTGTTGTAGGACAAGGCTAGTGGGTTTAGGGTTCCAAAGGACCCCATTCTTGAGTTTACTCTCCAATACCATAACAACAATGAGTTTACGGTCGTAAACCCATGAGTTTACGGTCGTAAACCCTTGAGTTTACGGCCGTAAGCTTCTAAGCCTTAGTTTATTTGGTGTTTTGAAGTCTTACATGTCCCTTAGAAGTATTGTTACTTGATGGCTTAGTCCTTGGAAGAGATTAAGGCACCTTTCAACTCCTTTGAGGAGTTCACGGCCCTAGAACCAATTCCCTTAGATATTACGGCCATAATCTCTCATGGGTATGGTGTTTTTGGTGTTATCAAGTCCCTAACTTAACTAAGAATGAATCTAGGCTAGTGTCCAAGGCTTATGAAGAGTTTAAAGCACACTTTGGCACTCTTGATTGGGTTTCACGGTCCAAGAACTTCTTGTGCCGTGAACACCTTACTCTTGGTGTTCTTGGGGTGTTTTCTAGTCCTACATACATTAGGATACGAGTCTAGGCCAGTTTCATTGCACAAGGAATGGACTAGGGCACTCATTTGTCCCTTAAAGAAGGGTTTACGGTCCAAGATGTTCCTGGGCCGTAACTCTTTGATCTTGTTGTTTTGATACGATTTCTTGGTTATTAGACACATATCAAGCCCTATAATACACTTAGATAGAAGTACTCACGATTTGGGACGAAAGGCCGAAGATCCGTGAGAGAGAATTTGGCTTTTCTCTAGTTGGAAATGGAACAAATGAATAAATATGGCTAAGGACCATATATATACCCCTAGGGTTTTAGACCGCAAACTCCATGTTCGGGTCGTATAATTCCAATTTCTTGGAGTATGAAATGTCATTTGTAACATCCCAAAAATACAGGCCAAAAAAAATCATTTTTAAATACGTAATTATAAACCAACAGTGTAATAAAACATCCATAATATCATGTCATGTCAAAACCAAAGTAGAAATAATCAAACGTGTTATCATAAAATAATATCAGAGTGTAATCCCAAAGATCTCATGTGCAGAAAAACCATAGTGTGATGCGTTGCGATCAAGCCGACTCCTTTCCTTTAAACACGAAGTACCTGAAACCAAAACTAAAAATCGTAAGCACAAATCTTAGTGAGTTCCCCCATCATACCACATACCATACAATCACATAACATACATATATTGTCAAGCATATCTGGGTGCCCGACCTACCCCTTCGGTTCTCTCGACCGGATACAAACTAGCCTATCTGGGAGCTGGCCTCCCCTTCGGTCCTCTTGACCGGATAATGACTAGCATATTTGGGTGCTGGTCTCCCCTTCGGTCCTCTCGACCGGATACTTATTAGCATATCTGGGTGCTGGTCTCCCCTTCGGTCCTCTCGACCGGATACTGGGGACTATTTCATCCCCTACTACTACCACATAACACATACATCACATAATCTATCTAGCATGGCTGGGCATGACCGCCCCTTCGGCCCTATCGATCGGTATTCTGGGGGTCTATCTCCCCCTACTGTCACTAGCACATAGCATCATATCATACTAGCACAATAACATATCACAAGTAGTAGCAACCCAAGATGAATATCACAAAGACAAACATTTATCATACAATTCCTATTGGTGGGCCGGCATTGTGGCCGTAGACCCACCGCTACTGGAAGGTAACTCACCTCACATTGCTGAAGTCCTGAAGACACAATCCCACACTTGCTGAAGTCCCGCAGACTCGACCCCAACTGCTGGCTGACAGATTCCCGAACTATCAACACCAAAATAACACCCAAATTAATAATTGGGTCCCAATACATAACCATAAGTACATTCTTTGGATAATTACTACATTACCCCTAGCTTGGCTTATTCAAGCCCAAGGCCCAAATCATAGGCCCAAAGTCAATTAGGGATCAAAGCCCAACACATGGCCCAATTTTCCAAATTGGGCCTAGGCCTACACATGGTCTCATTCTAAGGCCCAACATCATATAATCATTAAGGCCCAAACTATGGCCCATCTATGGCCCAATTTTCCAAATTGGGCCCAAGCCCCTTACATGGGTCTTACCCTAGGCCCATTAACTTATTCTAGTCTAATTGCTTGACTTTGGGTGGCCCATTGATAACCCGATCATCAAGGCCCAATAGAAAGGCCCAACAATAAACCCAAGTGAAAATTAGGGTTTCATATAAAATGATGATTGGGGTTAAGTTTCCTACTTAACCCATTAAGGACTTAATCCATTAAGGACTCAATCCATTAAGTCCAATATTGCTTAGATTAATCTTTGCCAACGATTATTATTTAATATCTTAAGTTATTAAATAATTCTCGTGTGTGTGTGACCCGGTTAATCCTTAAAGTTAGGTTTTTATTGGCATTAGGGTGTTCCAATCCAAATATTAGCCCATTTATCAATTTGTTGGCCTTTTATGACAATTAGGGCTTTATTGGGCCTAATAAGCCCACTAAAATCTTATTAAGCCCATATGAGTTTTATTGGGTCCATTAGAGCTCCTTTGAGCCCATTAGGGTTTCTAGCACCCCAAACGGATCTATCACAAGATGCAAAGCGCACCGCCACCCGACACGGCGGCCGGTGGCGGCAGGCACCACCCTAAGGTGGTGGTTTTCCATTTTCTTTTCATTACTCTTCCTTTTGTTACATTTTACAACTCTGATCCCAAAATTAACACACTAAACAAACTAATCACACACACACACTAAAATACACACACCCGACGGTACATGGTGTGTAGCACCCAGTTCCTGGTACGTAAATCTTATTTGAGTATTTCCCTTCTTTTAGCCTTGGACTCGGCGAGTCATAGGTCCGACTCGCCGAGTGGATGCGGGACCCGGGACATGTTTAAGTTGGCGACTCGGCGAGTCCATATCCTAGACTCGGCGAGTCACAGCTGTTGGATGAAACCCTAAGTTTCAGGGGTTTGCACCCTATTTAAACGACATATCCGCCCCAACCTCGCCCCCATTCACCCTCAGAGCCCTGTATCTCTCTCTAGCCTTGCTTCCTTGTGAGTTTGAAGTGTTTTGTGGTGTTCTTGAAGTTTCTTTGAAGGAAAAGAATAGGGAATCAAGAAGAGGAGAAGGAGGCCAAGCATCTCTGTGTCATTCCAACGTTTCCCCTAAGGTATAGCTCGTTTCCCCTCTGTTTTTAAGCTTATTGTCCCTTATAGCTCCGTTAAAGTCCTTTTTGAGCCATTTCCAAGATTGTGCATGCTTGAGGGTTTGCAATAAGTCGATTGGCCTCTAGATCTAGGCAAGATTGAGCTCCAGGAGCTCAGATCTGTTAGCTTTATGGCCCCATGTTGCTTGTCCACCCTAGATCTACCCTTTTGAGGCATTTTGAGCCCTAAAATCCATATTGGTGAATATCTACACGTAAAGTTGGAAACTTTACGTGTGATTCGTGTCCTAGAAGTCCAGATCTGTGAATGGCATGGACTGGAATCGAGCAAATCCATGTATTTAGTGGGTGCATGGCAACGACTCGGCGAGTCGTTCATGTGACTCGGCGAGTCTGTTCGCGAGTCTCCGAGTTTGTCCCATTTTCGTAGTGTCGAGTGAGCAGTGAGTCATGGGGTGTGACTCAGTGAATTGGAAGCTGAACTCATCTTTGGAGGTACTCGGCGAGTCAATGCCCTGACTCGGCGAGTTCAAGGCAATCTCCTTAGACTAAGAACAGACTCGGCGAGCCGTTCATACAACTTGGCGAGACTTAGCATAAGTGTTCATCGGATGAAGATGAACTCGACGAGTTGTTCATACAACTCGGCGAGTAGGATGAAGGACTTGAATATCAGTTTAGAAGGAGAACTCGTCGAGTCGTCGCCTAACTCGACGAGTAGAAATGGGATCCAGGACAATCGTTTGGCCAACTCGGCGAGTCGGGTCAACTGAAAGTTGACTCTGTCTGTGACTTAGGGCATGATCGGGGGTAAAATGGTCATTTTACTCAAAGGACAGTTAGCAGTGTTTGATTGGGTACGTTGTGGGAATTGCTGCCGGAGGATTTCCGGAGCAGCAGCAGCAGTAGACAGTCAGTTCCCGATCAGATCAGCAACTACTTCGAGGTGAGTTACCTTCCAGTAGCGGTGGGTCTACGGCCACAATGCCGACCCACCGATAGGAGTTGTATGTTAGATGATTGTCTTTGTGATATCATCTAGGTTTGCTACTACCTAATATGTTATATGCTGGCATGATATGTATATGTGATAGTTGTAGAGTTCGGTTGTTAGGACCGAAGGGTAGGTCAGACACCCCAGATATGTCTGACAGTACGTGATGATATGTTTGCATGCTGGCTTGTTATGTTATATGTGATAAAGGTAGTAAGAGAGGACTAGTCCCCGAGGATTGGTTGTTAGGACTGATGGGTAGTCAGCACCCCAGAATGGCTTGACACGGGTAGGACGGCACCCCAGAATGGCCGTACCGGGTAGTCAGGCACCCCAGAATGGCCTGGCAGTATGTATGTTATGTGTTTGTATGGTATGTGGTACGATGGGGGAACTCACTAAGCTTTGTGCTTACGGTTTTCAGTTTTGGTTTCAGGTACCTCCTCAGCTAGGGGAAAGGAGCTGGCGCGGTAGCAGCATGTCACACACACACTCTCTGGTTTCCGCATTTACGAGCTTCACTGGGATTTGTACTCTGATATTTTGATTGGTTGTATGATTTGGCTTTTAGACATGGTTCACGTTGTGTTATGGTTTGATCAATAATGTTTTTAGTTATTAATATTTTCTAAAGTAATGTTTTAAAACAAAAGTTTTGGTCGTGAAAATTGGGTCATTACATGGTGGCAGCCACCACCTCACGGTGGTGGCAGTGGTTATCCTTGATTATTCCGGCTAGACATAACACACATGCACACTTCAGATTGCATAGCACATGCCAGCCACCCACCTGGTAGCGAAAAGTCGAACAAAATACCCTCTTCACGGCGGCATGCGATGGTCCCGGCGGTAGGAAGCAGCTGTACAAGATGGCGGCGGCAGCGACAGCCGGCGGTCGATCCTTGCAATTCACGGCCTTGCTGGCGACTTAAGGCAACACATCAGCAGAACGAAGGGGAGGAGAAAAAGGGACGGTGGCAGCGAATGGCGCCCAACCTTGCGCCTGCAGCCGGCGACAACGATTTCGTCTTCACTATGTGACACATCAGCAGAAGATGAAAAGGAGGTGCGGTCGTGAATGGCAACAGTGTCGACAATGGGGCGGACTCCCGCTGGTGGTCCTCATCGCTCCCACGATGGAATGGTGACAGCGTTGTGACGGCTTGGTCGTCGGCATCGAGGGAAATGGTGGCGACCGACGGTCTTGCTCGATCGGAAACACAAAGGTGGGGGGTGATTGGTTCTTGATGCAGGCGGCTGAGGAGGCTCCCAACATGGTGGCGGCTGTAGAGAACTCTAGATAGGTTTAGGGTTTTGTTCATCCAAACATGGGAGGGAAAGAACGCACGGGCTTAAAGTTTCGTATCCCATCCAAACTTTCTACAAATTTGTCACCTCTAGTCCCTCCTTACCATATCCTTTTCAATTTAAACCCGAAAGTTACCCTTTATCCCTCCCTTCCACAATTCCTTACAAAATAAAGCCCCTAATTTACAATACAACCCCTAAGCCTCTAAAATGCCTTCAAATGAAGTCCAGAAGTTACAATTTAGTCCTTGACTTCATTAATACTTACAAATTAAATCCATATTTTACACTTTTAATCTCCGTCTTCTAAACGTGTGACAATTATCTCCTCGAGACCATCCTTTGATATGTAATTATTTATTTTAGGGCTACCATTTGTTCATTAATTTATTTATTTACTTAATAAATAAATAGGGTATTACATCATTGTTGCACAATAACCCTAAGAACATCCCCTCTCCTGGCATCCCCTAAAGTGTTAATCGTAAAATGTTCGAACTTATCCCAAATCATCCTAAAGTTAACAGTAATTGTTATGACTTCCATTGACTTGATATGTAGTACAGAATGGAAATTTCGGGTTGTCACAAACACTAGTGTGTGTTCTTGGTGTGTTTGGTGAACTTGAAGAATCAACCTTTTGGAACATTTAGACGGATGTATGTGTGTTAAAACACTAGATTAAGTGATATACTAACTTGAAAGAGCTAGAAACACTCACTAGATTGAAGATCTCGAAGAAAAATCGGGATGATACTTGAGAGAGTTTGGGAGTTTACTCTTGGAAAGGTGAAAAGTGATTTAAAAGACTAAGTGTCACTTATATACCCCCTTCCTTGGGGTTTGCAGCCGTAAACACCATTGTTTAGGCTGTAAACTCTAATTTTCTGATGTGTTGGGACTTTATTGTTGCACAATAAACCCTAGGGGCATCCTCTCTCCTGATATCTCATAAAGTGTTAATCCTAAAATACTCAAACTTAATCCAAAAAGTTTGAAAATTAGCAGTACTGTTCTGACTTCTATTGACTTGATATGTTGTACAGAATGGAAATTTCGGGTTGTCACAACTTACAAGTGGGGGTTGTGTGCATCATGGATAAACTATTTGAGCACCCAGAGTTAACCAGTGTGGTTAGCCGAATCTGTCATGCTGCATTCGTTGCTGGTGAGGAGTCCGACCGCAGTAGGTTGAAGGCGGAGGTAGATTTCGGTGCTTATGATCCCAATGTCAGTGATTCCCGGTCCAGTCGCATTGTTCGCCTTAATGATGCCCTACTTGCTTTTGCTACAATAGATCATGTTTCTCTCTTGGGTATGGGGCACTTGGATATGGCTGGGATGTGGAAGCTTTGCACTATGGAAGATGTGGGTGATGTCTCTGATGACATGTTGATTAAGGGGACAGGCGGAGGCGGAGGCGGTGGCAGCGATGGTGATGGTGGCGGTGGTGTGGCAATGGGAGGCAATGGTGATGCTGGCAGTGGTATGACAATGGGAGTTAATTGTGACGGTGTCATGGAAGCTAGTGGTGGTGATAATCCAGTTGGTTCTTAAGGTACCTTCATATCGTGTGCTGCCCTTCATGGTGTAAATAAATTCATGAAGCTCTTTCTCTTTTCTCCTGTTCACTTTTTCTTAGTTTGTATTGTACATAGTAGTATCGAATGATGGTGGCCCTCTGGCCTTGCTTGTAATAACTTTGCGACTTTTGTAAATGGTATTTGCTTATGCTTGTTGTTGTTGCTTCCGAAACATCCCAAAAATACAATCCAAAATTTTCATTTTTAATTTATAAATAATATATGGTAACCCAAATCATCTCATAAAAACATAAGTAATAGCATCTTAAAACATCATATCAAAACAATGTATCAAAATCATATGTCCAAATGTCATAGTAAATCATCCCAGACTAAATGTTGTGGTGTGTGCAATGCAGTCATCCCGATCTCTTCCCATTACTAGTGGAAGTACCTAACCAAAACTGAAAACTGTAAGCACGAAGCTTAGCGAGTCTCCCCAAACTACCACAAACCATACATGTATCACATAATCACATAACAACATAACTTGGGCCCAGCCCACCACATCGGGCCCTGCCCGGCATCGAACCATAGTCCGGTATCGGGTCACACCCGACATTGGACCGAAATCCGGCATCGGGCCCCACCCGGCATCGAGCAAAGCTCGATATACATAAGCATATCAACAAATACATATAAACATAAACATCTAGCATACATATAAACATTCCTCGAGCTTGCCCCAGCATCTGACTAAAGTCCGGAAACATTCTAACATACACATGCAAGAATCACAAAGACATCAAGCATACAAACATTCCCCGGGCTTGCCCCGGCATTGGACCAAAGTCCAGAAACATATAAACCTTCATCGGGCATAGCCCGACATCGGACCTTAGTCCAACATATACTAACATACATAAACAGGCCGGTATTGGTGCCTTCAACCCGTTCCTACTTGAGGAAAACTCACCTCGCAAACCTGATTGTGAAATCTCGCGGTGAGGAATCTCTAACGGCTGCTCCAATGACTCATCGGCTATCATTGTCACAATAACACCTAGTCAAAATCCAATAATCCTTCGTAGGGTACAATGACAATTTTACCCTTGGTCAAAGTTAACATTTTGGGTTGACTCGACTCGCCAAGTTGACCCATCAACTCGCCGAGTTCCATAAATCAGAAACCTTGAAATCGCGATCCAACTCGTCGAGTCATCCCCGACTCGTCGAGTTCCCTTGATACTCGTAGTCATGATAAAGCGAGTCGACTCATCGAGTTCTACCCTATTCAGAATCGGGACCAATCGACTCAACTCATCGAGTTCCTCTATGGACTCGACAAGTTCCTCGGTCTGTTTACGCCATTTTATGGATTAAGCCCCTGCTCTTCGGATCTAAGCATCATGCTTCTCATATACACTAAACATGTCACTGTTGGATTAGTGTTTAAGTCCATAACTATTTTGGTATGTACTTGACCCGATGGTGCATGGTCCTTTTGGGTTGCCTTCACCAAAGCAACTTGATTGGAGAAATAAATAGAGAGAGAGGTTATTATGATTTATTAATATGTTATAAGAATAATATATTAAAGGAGAAATCATATTTGTTTAATTAATATTGGTCAATAATTAATTAAGAATTAATTTTGTGATCAAGTGTAATTAATTAAACTAGAGGGGCTGAATTGTAATTATGTGATAGTTACAAAATATGGTAAGGATTATCCTAATTATAGGATGGACAAATTCAAGGTGATAATGCCTTAGAATTCGACTATGATAAGGATTCATGGATTATCTTATGGGTTGCTTGGTAAGCAAGCAACTAGATAAGGATAATGACTGAAACCATATCTGTACACCTATATAAACCCCCTTGGCTCATGAATTCGTGTAAGACCTTACCTAAAGCTTCTAGGGAAGAATTCAATACCTCCCCTCTCTCCTCATATCTTCTCCATTTTCTCTTGATGTTTGTAAGCCATTAGAGGAGTGACACTTGTAACTCTAAGCCTTCCAAAGTCAATTAAAGGAGGAATTGGGATTGTTATTGCTACATAACAATCAAGGTAATATCATAAACCTAATTATATGTTAATATTGGTTTCCATATGCTAGAATTAGGGTTTATAGTCTTGGATAACTTGCATGTTTAATAGAGAAACCTAGATCCAAGCATTAGGGTTTGTATGAGCACATAGGATGTATTATGACCAAAACCCATCAGTGGTATCAGAGCCTAGCTTGGTTTCAATTGTATTGATGCATTGTATAACTGGAAAATTCGTTTTTTGGGTTTCTGGAGGCTGGACTCGCCGAGTCCATGGCTGAACTCGCCGAGTCAACTCGTCAGATGGAGGGTACTTCGGGATTTCTTGCTGTTTTTGCTTATGGATAGTTACCTTATCATGTTAGATCAATATTAATCCGATTATATGATATATTTGACTATAATTTTGATCTAATTGAAGATATTTATTAATTAATAAGATAATTGTTTCCTTATAAGATAATTGATTAATTATTTTGAGTAAATTGATAAATTGTTTTGCAAGAAATCATTAAATAAATCAAATATGGATAATTATGTGATTAAATGTTAATTTGAATTATTTGTTATTTGATCCTTGTTGTTATGAAAAGTTTCATATTTTGCCCTTTAGGTTTTATAGTTTAAATTTGAACCCCAAAAGTTTGTTGTTTTGAAATTTAAATAGTTAAAACCCTAATATTTTGAAAAAGGTTTCAAGACTTGCCCTCAAGTTTTGGAATTTAAATTTTGATTAAATAGTTTAATTTTGATGTATATTTAAATTCTAAACCCTAATGTGTTGAAATGTTTCAAAACTTGCCCTCAAGTTTTGGAATTTAAAAGTTGATTAAAAGTTTAATTAGGAATGTTAAATTCTAAAACTCTAGTATAGTTTTGAAAAAGTTCAAATCACACCCTTATGGTTTTATTAATTAATTAAGGTGTATAATTAAAAGAAGTTTAATAAATCCATAAAAGTTTAGGTTTACAATTTAATTGAATGAAAGGTATAATTGTTAAATTAGACCACCTAGTATTTTAAAAGTATAAAATACACCCTATACTATATATATAACATTAAAGGTATAAAATTATATATATGTATGAGTAAAAGTCAGTCTTACCATTAGTAGGCCTCATTCACAATGCTGGTCTATAAGGGGTGTTTAAGGAAATTGCCTATAAAATGGCGATTGAATGGGTATCCACTCTTACCCACCGCACTCTTGACTAGTGGAGGGTCGTTAGCCGAACGGGTAGGATAGGACAAAACCTTCCATTATAAGTATAATTAAGTATAAAAGTAACTAAATGTTTTCATAAAATTTCCAATCTTATTTACTTAGGCAAAAGTGAATTGATGCAATTCCATGAAATTACACTTTGTGCCCTTGCGAAGACGTTAGTGGAGCGTGTGTGGTTTACCGGCACACTAAATGGTTCTAAGCAAAGGTAGCAAAGGGTGACTCAATGTTTTTCATAGTTCGGTGGAGTGTGTATGGTTTACCGGCACATCGAATAGGTGACTGTAACATGTGAGGGCACCATGTAAGTTTGCATGGTTATTCGCACCCGCTTTGTGATCCTCGGCATCCCAGTCACAAACTAGAGGGGCATATCGAGATTTAAACATGCCATTGAAAGTTCAATGAATCTCAAAGGATCTAGGAGTTTTCATAGATTTAAAACTTAAATTTCTTTTTCGTTTTTCATGGTGGAAATTAGTGAATCGTCATTCACTTACCTTCAAATATTCTGCAATTAGGGTTACGACATCCCTCTCCCGAGTTGTAGAATATTGTGTTGGGTCCTAGCCTTAGTATTTCATTTGGGTGATTTACTAAGGACTCAATCTATCAACTAACTTGAATTCGTTTTTCTCCCGTTTTGTAGATGTCAAAGTTCGACAACTATGGTCTTCTCAAATCCCATGGAACAAGCATTCCACATGAAGATGATATTCCACGATTCGATCGAGGAACAAGAGATCATGCTTCACTTCCTCCTCCTCCTCCAATTATTCTCCCTAACCCACAAGTTCAAAGGCTTGAAAAGTTCAAGATCACTCAAGCCCTTTTGGCAATTAAACATAAAGAAGGAAAGCCGGTGTGTGCACACGTCCTAGGGATGAAGTCACACACTGATAGGTTAAGAATGTTGGGATCCGTTGTCGGTGAGGAAATGGCTGTTGATTGGGTTCTTCAGTCACTTCCCAACTCATATAGTGAGTTCGTAAGAAAGTACTAAATGATGAACTACGACGTGACCCTTATAGATCTCACCTATATGCTTATTGCTGCTGAATCAACAATGATTTGGCGCAATAGAAAAGCAAAGTTGATTGGTGAATCTGCCTTCGAGACCTCTACGGATATAGACAATGGCAACGAAAGACATGCTATGATCGAAAAGTTTGATCATAAGAGAAAGGCGATGTCTGAAGTAGTTCCATGTGTTGTTCCAAAAGAGTCAATTTGCTTTTATTTCCAAGAGAATGGGCATTGGTGACGAAGTTGCCCTATTTACCTAAGAGATCTCAGAGATGGGAGAGTCAATCCGTATGGCTTTGCTTTAGGTAAAATCCATTGACTAACTCTTTTAAGCTTCTATTCTAGATTCTTAATACATAATGTGATAAGATTACAACTGATGTTTTGTAGGATCGAAGAAAAGAAAGGAAGCTTAAGGGAAGAAGTGAGCAGAATCTAACTGTGAAGGAATGGATTTCGATCGCGTTTCTCGAAGATTAGATTCTTGAGCTACTACTTAGAGTTAGAATTAGATTGCTAAGAAAGATGTATTATCATAAGTTTTTCAATGAGTTGCATTGTAAGGACAATTTTTTCCGCAATAAAATAAATTTTTGATTTTAAATTTTATTTATTTATCCTTACAATGGCGTGTATGAAAAAAAAATTGATGTTAAAATGTTTCTATTATTAGCAATAATGGATTTGGTTCTTATTATGTTATGGAAAGTCGAGAATTTACCAAATATGGAGAGTTTCTCATCGCCCATGTTTCAATTGGACAGAAACTTGGAAACATGCAACATGGATACACGATGAATGAGAAATTTCGTATTTGAAAATTAGACTAATTCATTGACAAAGTGTCAAGTGAAGGACTAGGAGATCGAGTACACAAAATTGTGTGTTGATCAAAGTCCACCAGAAGATATTCGTCATGATTTACTAAAGGTTTGGTAAATATGATTATACTTATAAGATTAAGTGTAATTCTGAATTGATTGAAAAAGTTTAAATCAATAGTAGAACGAATAAAAAGAATCAAGTAGGCAGAGAGATAAAAGTTTCTCCATTCTAAGAAGAAGGGAGAGTACCTTTTATGCTTTATGATAGGTCTTAATGATTAAGAACCATATCTCAATTGATCCTCTAAGTAAGTCTTGGTACAATTGTATGTCTAAGAAGAGAAATCAAGAATTGAAGAAATGGTTAAATCAAGAAGTCAATCATACTTCATTCCAATAACAAGTCTTAAAGTTAAGATTGTGAAATTGAGTGAAAAGTATTCAGAAGGTTTATAACATTCATCAATTGTGGAAAGTTGTGATGTCTTGGATAAGACAAAGACCAACTAGGACCAAAGTTATGAAGTGTTTTGTCTTGATAAAATCTACACTAACTCTTGAATATTTGTTTGTCAAGAAATGTTTTGACAAGAGAATCGTATATGTCAAGGAGTTAGTGGGAGTCTTAATAGTCTTGAAAGGTTTCAAGAACAAATCAAATAAACCTTATCGATCATCACTAGCACACGAGTTGAGGTTTATAACCTATCGTGAAGACATTATTTTGTTTCTGTGCCAATCCAATCGAGTTAATTATGCATGTGAGTCCTATGAGTTCTCATTTTAATGCATAAAAGGCAAGGACCTTGATCAATGGAAAGTACATTGATAGGAAAGGGTGAGCTGCTTAACTATTTGGAAGACATGGTAGGCAGCTGTGCTACCATAAAGGCAAGAAATCAAGATTAAGAAGGTTCGGTCCATATGAGTTTGAATTTGTCGTAAACTTTGGTTTTAACAAATTCACATAGATAGGAACACATACACCGCTCAAATCTAAGTGTCAAAAGATTTCCTCTTTCATGAAAATGATTGTGAGGAAATGCTTCCACTAAGAAAGATTTTAAGAAGATAGTGATTGTTAAAATTGCATTCTCGAATTTGATTATGGTTACGGTATCCCTTTCCATAATTTGAATTGTGAGGTTTGGCAATTAGTCTTAATTGTTTAGACACACATATGAACTATAGAAGGCAAAGGTGTATAAGTTAAAGAAGCATTGATAAAGGATTATCAAAGCACTAAGTATTAGAAACATGGACTTAAGAAATTCAATAAGCATTGTTTTCTGGAAGTTAAGATGTTTATGAATACATGTCGAAGCTAGTGGGAGCATAAGTGTTATGTTTTATAATAATCATCATGATAGTGGGAGCATAAAAGTTATGATTGTATGATTATTAAGGAAAGTATTGCAAGGTTATCAATATTAATTATAGAAAAACAAGAGTCATACTTAGCAAAGTTGTAAGAGTTGAAAGGTTGTTTTGCTATAATTAAGGGAGATAATATTATGCTTCATTTCAAATCTAAAGGATTAGGTTGAGAAATGTTAATAAACCTAGTCAAAGGTACATAGTGTGTTCTTCAAATTTCGATTATGATTACGGCATTCCTCTTCACAATTCGAATTTTGAGAACATAGCGAATAAAACATTATGCGTCGTGTCCCATACACTTCGGGTATAGGATCGATTGCAAATGCTTTAATGTTTGACCATTCTAAAATTTTCCAAATGTCTAGCGCATTTAGAGGGAAAAAGGACTAGAATTGGTTTTGACTAAAATAATTAAACAACTATCAAAGGACAATCCAAAGTTCGACGAGGATTGGTCGCTTGTGAGTAGTTGGAAGCACGGTATTGGATGGACCATATAGACATTATTATGAATAGAAAAGATTATATTAAGAATGAGTTGTCATATGGAAATTATGGAAATGTTTCCATACCGGATGGACCATATTGACATCATTACGAATAGATAAGATTCTATGAGTTGTCATATGGAAAATATGGAAGTGTGTCCATATTAGGAATTGAATATTGAAAATCTATGTCTAGATTAGAAACTTTTATGCAAAAGGATGTTCAAAGGAATGTACTTTGAGTGAGAGACATCGTATCTAAGGAATTGTCTTGTAACAATCTCCGATAGAGGACTTTGTAATATCATTGGCAATAGTCTTTGTGACTTTGGTGCAGTGACATTACAAAAGGATAGTTGCATAGAATGTTAGAATCTAGCATATTCTATAAGTAACAAGAATTTGATATTCTTTAATGGATTTGGAGTTGTGAAATGAGAATGATTGGAAATGTGTCTAATCTGATCTATTTCACAAAGTAAGAACCATATGTAAACATTGTGTGCATGCTAGGAGCATGGGACAAGTGTTGGAATTCAAGTAAGAAGTTGATTACCCGAAACGACAAATAATAAGTAATCGATATGGTGATAAATAAAAGGTGTTTTATTTATACTCAAAGGTTTGAGGCCATATGGGATTAGTATTATTCTTGTGTTTCACTTTGCATGTTTTGACTTCCAGAATAATTGAGTTTATTAAGAATAATCGAATTATTCGAACGGGCCACAGTCATTCTTATGTTGGAAGTAGATATGAATGAAGACTGTCATGAATTGGTGTGTGGATTGTCTAAAGAGCATTAGACATAAGCAAATGTTTGCTGCAACGTTCATGAGTGCTTATGAATGTGATTTAAGCATTGGATTAAACCCACGCTCACTTGGATCACTCCATGAATTGTATCACGAGTGATTGGTGAGACGATAACATCTTATATTCTTGAAACCGAGATGTGTGAGTTGTATCTTGCGAATCGGTTGCACATTGATAATATGTAAACGCACTAGTAACTTGGTGTTATAAAACATATTGTTGTGTGTGATTCGGTGCGTGAGTGCAAGCGAGCATTGTATCAAAGTTTATCCATTCCTTTTATTCAAAGTAGGATAAAGGCGATATCTTTGGGCCCCTCGATGATTTAGTGATGACAAACGTAAATGCTCGGCCGGGCTAGGGCTAATTTGATTTGTTCAATTAGTCAGTCGTCATAAATCGGGAATCGAGATATAGTACAAAGAGAATGATTTGAAATCATATCTCATATGATATCTAGAATGGAGGAATATATGATCCCTTATCTAAGGACACGCGTATCTGATATGATCAGAGTTGACATCGGCTTTGGAAAGCTACGATTGTAGATCAGGATATGAAGTCATACGCATAATAGTTGTTAGACTTATCCAAGTGGGAGACTGTTGGGTTAGTGTCTAAGTCCATAACTATTTTGGTATGTACTTGACCCGATGGTGCATGGTCCTTTTGGGTTGCCTTCACCAAATCAACTTGATTGGAGAAATAAATAGAGAGAGAGGTTATTATGATTTATTAATATGTTATAAGAATAATATATTAAAGGAGAAATCATATTTGTTTAATTAATATTGGTCAATAATTAATTAAGAATTAATTTTGTGATCAAGTGTAATTAATTAAACTAGAGGGGCTGAATTGTAATTATGTGATAGTTACAAAATAAGGTAAGGATTATCCTAATTATAGGATGGACGAATTCAAGGTGATAATGCCTTAGAATTCGACTATGATAAGGATTCAAGGATTATCTTACGGGTTGCTTGGTAAACAAGTAACTAGATAAGGATAATGACTGAAACCATATTTGTACACCTATATAAACCCCCTTGGCTCATGAATTCGTGTAAGACCTTCCCTAAAGCTTCTAGGGACGAATTGAATACCTCCCCTCTCTCCTCATATCTTCTCCATTTGCTCTTGGTGTTTGTAAGCCATTAGAGGAGTAACAATTGTGACTCTAAGCCTTCCAAAGTCAATTCAAGGAGGAATTGGGATTGTTATTGCTACATAACAATCAAGGTAATATCATAAACCTAATTATATGTTAATATTGATTTCCATATGCTAGAATTAGGGTTTATAGTCTTAGATAACTTGCATGTTCAATAGAGAAACCTAGATCCAAGCATTAGGGTTTGTATGAGCACATAGGATGTCTTATGACCAAAACCCATCAATTTTTAGGGTAAAGTTTCCAATTTTACCCGTTAATACCCTCACTTAACGGGTTTAACTCAAATCCTAACTCTTTAGAACCTAGGTTTTGATCCTAAAGCCATCAATACTCTAAACCAATGCATGTAAACTGAGATCTGGACCCTAGACACTATAATAACACGTAAAGCTTCCCCCTTTCTCTCCATGCATGACCTTTTGGAGCTTAAAAGGCCAAAATGACATCCTATAGCTTGCATGGGGCTTTAATGGCCATAAAGTTTGCACCTTTATGCCATGAAAGCCCTCCATGATTCTAGATCTGATGGTTTACTCAATTGGGACGTCCATATCCCAAAAATCAAGTTTCTTGGACCAAAAACCCAATAAAATGATAAATAAGATATCTAAGAAGTTACTAATCAAGTTTGAGACTTGCTTACCAGAAAATGATGAAAATGAAATGGAGTCTTTGGATCTACTAGCTTCTTCTTGAATCCCCAATCTTCTCCTTCCTTCACAAGCTTCAAAACACACAGAGTTTCACTAAAAAATGGCTCACAAGCTCACAAATCCATTAGGGTTTTTGAATCTACGGTTTGGGACTTGGAGGCTGGAAATGGGGCCAGCATGTGGGATTAGGATGCTTAAATAGGGTGCAAAACCCGAAATTAGGGTTTCATTCTGGCAACCCTACTCGTCGAGTCGAGGCTTTCAACTCGTCGAGTAGGTTACTTAAAATCCTGTGTCTAATCTGATCTCTGCTCAACGAGTTTGGGGCTCCAAACTCATCAAGTTGCTCTACAAAAATGAATAAATTATAATCAAATGTGTACCATGACCTAGGCGTTACAATTCTCCCCCACTTGTCTTAGACTTCCTCCTTGAAGTCTGTTGCCTCGAGAAACAGCTCCGGGTAATGATCCCTCATCTCCTCATCGGGCTCCCAAGTCTACTCCGAGCCCTTGCAGTGTTGCCACTACACCTTCACCAAATCCACCCTCTTGTTCCTCATATCCTTTGTCTTCTTGTCGAGAATAGCTACTGGTCTCTCGATGTAGTTCAGGTTGTCGTCAACCTAAATATCCTCTAAAGGCACAACCACTGTGTGACAACCCAAAATTTATTCCGTCATTATAACCCGATTCCGTTAATAGAATATTCTATTTTATAAAAGTTCCGTTAATTTGGGGTCGGCAAATAAATAAATGTTTTATTTTATTTTCATTTTAATGTTATTATTGTCGTAATAAAATAAATAAAAACACGTAAATTACATTTCCATTTAGTTGGAAAAAGTTTATTTTTATTACGACCATTTATCCGGGTAAAAATTTTAAACCTCGTTAAACATAAGTATCGGGTAGTCGTATACCGGGTACAACACCCAAAGTCCTATATAAAGGTGCGTGGACACTCTTTGGAACTTTTTACACACTAGACACACTTTCTCTCTCTACTCTCTCTCCTCAAGTCCGATTTCATCTCCAAAAACCACAAGTTTTCCGCTCCAAATCGTAAGTTCTCTCATCCTAACTTACTCTACAACCCATTGTATGTTGATATAGCACAAAAATCATTCAAGAAAGACAAGGAAAAGGAGTTTACGGCCTAAGAACCTCCTTAGGCCGTGAACCCCTAAAAGCTTGCCAAATATGCCCTAAATCTTTCCTTTAGGCTTAGAAACTAGTTTTGGGTTAGACCTTGAAGTGTTTGAGCCATAAATCCTCAAGTTTGAGGGCTTGAAAGAGGGTTTACGGTCCAAGCATATGCTTAGACCGTAAACACCCTCTAAGCATGCAAATCAAGCCCAAAACACTTCCAAAACACATTTAGGCTTAAGATATGACTTTGGGACTTACTATTTCGGACTTGGAACACCTAAACATCATCATTTGAAGGGTAAAATAGAGTTTACGGCCCAAGCATATGACCGTAAACTCCCCTAAAACATGCCAAATGAAGTTTTAACCCCCTAAGAAGCCTTATACCCTCACCGGAACTTGTTGGGAATGAGCCAAGGACCTCAAAATCGAAGATTGGAGGGTGAATAAGAGTTCACGGCCTAAGACATGGGGCTTACGACAGTAAACTCCCAAGGAGTGGTCCAAGGACCGTAAACTCCAAGGGAGTACTCTTTTGGAACCTTAAACACCCCTATAGTCGTATATATTGCCTTAGAATCACTTCTAGAACCACAAGAGGCTTGAGAACACTCAATTACACTCCTCCCATGAGTTTACAACCGTAAACTCATGGGGGATGTGGTCTCCCAGCCGTAAACTCACCAAGGGTGAGTTTGTGAGGAGTAAACTCCATAGTGAGGCCTAAAACTCCTTCCTAGCAACCCATTAGCCTCCTAACACTCAACCATAGAACTTTTATTTACATTAGGATGTCGATATGTGTTTAATTAGAGTTTAAATCACTAATTACTTGTAAACATATGTTATTAGGATCATAAAGGGTGTACAAGTCTTTACTTAACACCAAACGCTCGTCCGACACTCCCACCCGATCTACTCATTACAGGTGAGTTCATACCCCTTAATGAACATTTTTAAATGTTTTTACATGTTTTAGGGGGGGGAGGGGGGATACAAGTATAACACTACAAGTTTTATTATCAAATCATATGTGATTCACAATTTACCATCAAAAAGGGGTTTCTCTACACTATTAGTTATTTACCAATAAAACTGTTTTTATTAATTATCAAATGTATTTTTAAGATTAAATTGTTGTTAAACTGTTTTCAAAACTGTGTTAAACCACTTTTCTTTTAAAATATATCTACACTAATATATTTATATAAGTAAGACTTGAAGGACTTAGGACCAATAGCTCGCCTTATTTCCTGTTCTTGTTTGATGTGGTCTTAGGGTATCGGTTGTCCATCCGACTGTCGTTGATTTCTTAGTTGTATATCATATATATTTGTGTTAGATATGAAAGTCTTCATCTTATATAATACCTTTGTTATTCAAAGGCATGAAATCATACGCTTTAGTTAACTATAATATGTATAGTTAAGACTACCGCTCGTTACCCCTACTACTACTATACTCACTATAACTGTTAGCATTACAAGTAAATACACGTATAAGAGAACACTCTATGAACTATACTAAAAGTCTACTATACTATAACACAAGAGAATACACTAATCCAGAGTATAAAACACTATCTCACTATAAGGCACTCTACAACCCTTACACCATGTAACCAGGGCTTCCCGGAAGGAAAGCAACACTACACGTATAGATCTATACTGGACCTACGCTATTACATCCTGACTGTTAATTTCAGTCCGAGCCGACTTGGCCCAGGGATGGCACTACATCACTACACTACGTATGACTGGGAAGGTCATCGGGCTCTCTATTATAATTAGTTGGTTACATGAGGAATTACATACATATCCAAATTAATACACTAAGACTTAAAGTCTAACTAACATCCCGATGTAAATAAGTATCTACGGCTAATTGAAGCTTATAACACTACTACTATCAGCAGACTTAACGTCTACTCACTTTATTTTTAACTGAAAGTTCAATGGAATTGCTTTTATACATTCAAAGGATTTAACTTTGTAACAACCCGAAATTTCATGTAAATTCCTGTACCACAACTTGTAATTCGATCCGATCAACCAAACGTCTTTCTCAATTTAGTTTCCAATATTCGCCATTTTATTAAGTCATTAATTTATATTGACTTAAAATGACTTAATGGGTGTCTTAATACATATAGAAATCATTTTAACACCCAACTTTAGTGATTGGAATATTTTTAGAAATTTCCATATCGGGTTACGGTAACTCAATCGGGTACGACCAAAATCATCATTTAACGTCGGTATCGGGTAGAATTCGATCGTGTCCAATTCCCGAACACTATATAAACATGATTTAGACTCCATTTGAAGCCTTTGGCCAAATTCACACTAAACTCTTACAACCTCTCTCCTCCAAGCTAGAATTAAGGTCCAAATTTCAAGTTTAAGGCTTCAAATCTTTAAGGTAACCTCTCTAGCATGTTATTCAACATCTTTAGCCTTCAAATTGATGAATTAATTGAGTTTTAGGGTTAAGAACATGAGTTTACGGCCAAGGAGCAAGCTTGGGCCGTAAACTCCATTTTATGGGGTTTTAAGCTCTTAAACTCCTTCCAAAACTTAATTGGACTTTAGATATGGCTAAGGGACTTCAAGTTATGGACTTAGAACATGTAAATCTTTGATTTTGTGGATTTTGAAGGAGTTTACGGCCAAGGCATAAGCTTGGGCCGTAAACTCATGAAAATGGTGTTTTTCATGCCTTTAAACCCTTCCAAATCACCCCTACAGCTTAGATATGAAGTATAGGACTTTGATTCTTGCATTTGGACACTTGAAACATTAATTTTGAGGGACTTAGATGAGTTTACGGCCAAGGAGAGTTCTTGGGCCGTAAACTCCACAAAACTTGGCATAAATCTCATTCTAAGGTGTTAGAAAGCCATCCAACACCACCAAAAGCCTTGGAATAAATCAAGGGACCAACCAAAAATACTTTGAGGGCCTAAAACACAACATTTATGGGGTTTCTAAGAGTTTACGGCCAAGACCTGTTCTTGGGCCGTAAACTCCAAAATTTTTGGTGTTAGAATGCAAACTACACACCCCTAAGGCCCTTAGATGAATTTTAGAAGTCTTTTCATGCATGTTCTAGACCTTGAAACACCTTGGAACACCACACACAAGAGTTTACGGCCATGAAGGGGGTTTCATGGGCCGTAAACTCCATAAATCCCTCAAAAATCCCCTACAAACTCATGTTAGGCCTTGGATTAATTTTACCAATCACATGTGATTTGTTCTAGCACCATTTAGCATCATTTTCATAAGGATTAAGGAGTTTACGGCCAGGAGCCTATGCTAGGCCGTAAACTCCCATAAATTAATCATTTTGGTGATTTTAATCCATTCCATGCATTTAGATCAAAGCCTAGAATCATTTCCCATGTCCATGTAAGCCATTTAAGCCATTTAAACACCCAAAACCACACCCACATGAGTTTACGGCCGTAAACTCATGTATGTGTGTGTTTTGTGGTTGTAAACTCATTTAAATGTTTACTTATGGAGAGTAAACTCAAGTCCCAAGTCCCTAGTGCCTTTACAAGTCCTTAAACGCCACCCGGGTCAATCCAAACGCTCATTTTAAGGTGTTTAATCACATTGGAGTGTAATGTTCCATATGATTAGTGAATATATCCCTAATTGTATATATATGGACATTATTTCATTTTACATAGGGTCATCGCGAGTAATCAAACCCCGAACCAACGACTAGCATTCAAAACCGACACGTTTCCGAGTCCGGTGAGTTCATACCCCTACCCTTTTTCACTGTTTTTACTGTTTTTAGGGGGGGAACACAAGCAAAGTAAAAGGAAATTCTTGTACTCAAAACATGTTTTCAGATGTGTGTTTATTAATTCATATGCTTTTGTTACTGATTACCACAACTGATAACCATTTGAACATGCAAATCACTTAACATATATTTGTGAAATAGGTCTTTAAACTGTTATGTTTTACATATATTTCACAAATGATTTTTCCATATTTTATCAGTTAAAAGCATTACATAAGACATTTGAATATAATACCTATACACTGTTTTGTCCTCGGCAACACTCCACACATATACGCGAGTGGAGGACTATCATATTATTACTAGTAAATTTGTTAATCCTGTATAATTGGAGACACGTCCTTGGAGAACACTCCACCAAGGTACGCGAGTGGAGGACTACACCCATAACCAGAATCTCTGGTATTTAGAGAGCGTGACTTGAGTGTATAGATCTATACGGGGCTGACTACCCCACACCTGGCTGCTAGCTACAGCCGAACCAAAATGGTTCAAGGGTGACGAAAGTCATAAGTATGTGGACGACTTATTGCCACATGTGGACTACTTATTGCCACAGGTTTTAGTCTATTGTATGGTTATGGAACTCGCAATTGGGATGACAGAGATTTACTTATAGTAATAATAAATCACTTTATACATCTTTTACATCTATTACATTTTTTCACAACACTGTATCTAACATTCAGGAAAGTAAACCAATCACAGTTACACTTTTTACATCTTTGCATCGTTTACAATTGTAACCAAAAATGCAGGAAAGCATGGGGGTTTTTCTGAGTAACACTTACTTAATTAGAAGAGTAACAAACTGGATAATATTACATCTGTTACAATTTGTAAAACATGATAAACAAACAGAAAAATTTGATCAGTCAGATAACCAACTATACATTTTCACATGAATAAACATGTTTTCAGTATACAAACTTACCATACCTTTCAAATCGTGAATCAATAATTAACTATTAAGAAAATATGGGATTTTCTTGGTGCATACCACATTTCAGAAACAGAAAGGAAACTTGAATCATATTCACAAACAAAAACCGCTTATGAACTCACCAGCTTTATGCTGATTTTCAAACCGCTTGTGTTCTCAGGTCAACGTTAGAACAGGTACCCGAAGATTTCTTTTGATCAGAAGATGGAGTTCATGAAGACCTGTTTCATTTTGTCTATATATACTATGTATTACAACTGTACAAACTTATTTTTGAAACAACTGTAAAACTTTATAATGTAATGTAATGGTTGTTTTACTTTACTTACTATGTGCATTGGATTTGATACTCAACGTGGAGTCAACCCCGGAAATGTTTCCGCCTTCGGTTCTCGGGGTGTGACAAACTTACAGATGTACATTCTGGGAAATATCGGATTTCCTAGGGATTTCTATTACTCATATACAAAAGTTTCAGTTTTATATTACAATGTTTGTGAATATTTTTACACAAACAACGTCACTAAAGTCTTATGAACTCACCAGCTTTATGCTGATACTCATTTTCAAAATAACTTGTATCCTCAGGTCAAAGATAGACAGGTATTGGTGTAGCTTTTGGATAAGATGGAGCATATACAAGACCCATATTTTATTTTTGTTATGCTTTGGGTGTATATTAATTGTGCAGAACACATTTGTAATTAAAAGCACTATATTAATGAAATGGTTGTTGTCACTTGTTTTTACTATTTTGCAATTGTAATGATACTGTACATGACATCCTCCACCCCAGAACGTATTCCGCCGTTCTCGGTTTTGGGGTGTGACACACTGAGTCATCCACTAAGCACTTTCACAGTTGAGAAACATGGAAAGTGTTGTGGATCTGGCTGAGCTCTGCCAAGGAACCCGGATCACCCAAGCCAAAACCCTAAACGAATAGATGTATATGGGGCCCAACTTGCCCCGCTTCCTAAACCGGATGACACATTTCCAAGGTGACACCTCCAGGAGGACCATGTCGCCCACCTAAAACTCCAAGTCTGAATGGCGCTTGTCGGCATAGATTTTTTGCTGACTCTAAGCAGTCTGGAGCATGCTCCGAACCTGCTAGATCCTCTAAATGGTCTTGAATACTACCTCAGTACTCCTCATGACCCTATGTCCGACCTCGCCCCAACAGATTGGGGTCCTACACTTCATCCCGTAGAGCATCTCGAAGGGAGGTCGGTCTATGATGGCGTGGTAACTGTTGTTATACGAAAATTCCGCTAACGGGAGATATGTATCCCAACTGCCACCAAAATCTAAAACACATGCAGGCAGTATGACCCTGAGAGTCTGTATCATCCTCTCGTTCTGCCCATCCGTATGAAGGTGGAAAGCGGTACTAAAGTGAAGACAAGTACCCATCTTGTCATGAAACCGCTTCCAAAATTTGTAAGTGAAACGAACATCTCGGTCTAACACCACCGAGATCGACACTCCATGACGTGCCACCATCTTGCGAAAGTAGATCTCGACTAGCTTCTCAGCTGATACACTCTCTTGAATCGGGATCACGGGATGAAATGAGCACTCTTAGTCAACCGATCCACGATGATCATTTCGAATCTACTCCATGTGCGGTCCTGAGGAGCTTGGTGATGAAATCCATGGTGATGTCTTCCCATTTCCACATAGGAATATCCAACGGTTGCAACTTGTCGTGAGGTCGTTGTTGCTTGGTCTTGACCTTCCTGCAGGTCAAGCATCGCTCCACATACCATACTACATCCCACTTCATGCAGGGCCACCAATAATCAGGGTGAAGATCGCGATACATCTTCATCGCCCCGGGATGGATGGAGAACCTCGACTTGTGGGCCTCATCCATCAGAACCTGTCATACTCCACCCCATTACGGAACCCATACACTCTCATGTAGGGTCAATAACCCGTGACTGTCATAATCAAATGAGGCCACCTAGCCTATGATTTGCTTACACTTTCGGTGTTCCTCCTTCATACCCTCGACCTACGCCTCTCAGATCTGCTCTAGTAATGGAGCAATCACTATCATCCTCAGACATATATCTTGAATCGGAGCTGCCACTGCCTTGTAGCTCAGAGCATCGACCACTACATTGGCCTTGCCTGGGTGGTAAAGGATCTCACAGTCGTAATCCTTCACCACATCTAACCACCGACGCTGCCTCATGTTCAGATTCAGTTGATCCATGAGGTACCTCAAACTGTTGTGGTCCATGTAAATGGTACAATGGAACCCATAGAGGTAATGACGCTGAATTTTGAGGGCGAAAACTACAACTCACAGCTCCAAATTGTGTGTCGGGTAGTTCGCCTCATGAGGCTTCAACTGCCTCGAAGCGTAAGCTATCACGTGACCCCGTTGCATCAATACCACACCATGCCCATGATCGAAGCGTCACAGTAAACTATGAAGTCATCGACGCCCTTTGGCAAGGTCAGAATCGGTGCCTCACATAACCGCTGTCTGAGAGTGTCGAAGGTTGCCTGCTGCTCAGGCCCCCAACAGAATGTCACCGAATTCTTGGTCAGTCGGGTCAGAGGAACATTGATCTTGGAGAAATCATGGATGAACCTCCGATAGTAACCCTATAGACCAAGAAAACTCTGAATCTCAGTTGGAGATCTCAGAACCCCCACTACATCATGGCCTCTATCTTGGCCGAAACTTCGAAAAATCATAACTTTCTCATACGAAGTCAGATTTTGGCGTTCTTTTTATGGACGCTCTCAGTTTAACGTATACTACAACTTTCGTTTAGATTAATAAGGACAAAAAGTCTTCTATCATAAATTCATTATTTTACGTCTCCCGATGTTGTGTCGGTTTTACCGCGAAACTTCGACGGGCCATAACTTCTTCGTTATAACTCCGATTTCGGCGTTCTTTATATCTACGGAAACCTTGAGACATATTCTACAACTTGGTTAATATTATTTATTATAAATAATATTTTGCCGAAAATTCATTTTCGACACTTATTGCCTCTAAATTGTCTAGCCCGGATCTACGGGCGTTACAATTATCTCCCCCTTAGGATGATTACATCCCGAAATCATCAACGAAACAGGGCTCACATGATGACTCCATACGCTATCTCTTCATCCTAATTAATAATCGTAACTTTCATGTTTCTTTGAACGAGTATCTAACTCTAAGACTTCTTGACTGCAGGCGGTGCTCGATCTTGCACTTGCTCCCTATCTCACGTTATACTCCAAATTATGACCTTCAAGTCACAATCTCGATCCTCACTGGATACAAACTTAAGATAAGTTATTTTATTACTATAATGGAATGATGTGTCATATTCTAATGACCTATCATCGTATGTTGCAACGCTTAGACTCAGGTCTCTTAGAGTCTTCCAGAACAGACTATACGTTCGTTCATGTTATAATCTCATCTTAAAAGGTAGCATTTCTAGCTACAAGCAACTATCGCGATACCTCTACTGATCGCTTTGATTGTCTTTCTCTTCAAGCTTTTAGCTTAAGTCAGATGCTACATCGGACTTGGTTCTCTGAACTGTTTAACATACTTATCGTAGTCGGACTCAATTTTATATGACCGCTAGGGTGGGAATAACAATCATCTTCTTAGTCATTACCGAAACGATGGTAACTATATTCTTGAATAAAACGATATCAAATACTAGCTTCTTGGTAACCTTGTGACCTTCCCTGATCCAAGTGTGAGTCCTGTGCTTCCGGTAGTATAGGCCTCTACTACCATTCACACCTACTCACACTCGTCTCAAGTATTGTCCCGCAGTTTTTCAAGTCACCATACAAGAAAATCACATAACAACTTAACACATCAAATATCAAAACAAAGATTTTATATTGTTCCTTGAAATGATTATATAGGTGTTCAAGTTCACCCTAGACTATGCCACTAACAAGCTACTTTGTATGATTCTATCTACATGGCTTCTTCATAACTTGATCTTCATATATCCATCCTCACTCCTGATTCCTTACATCGTCTGCTGCTTTTTCTAGGATCATATGGAATGCTCTTGCATTTGGTTTTGGCGGCATATTCGGCTTTGTAGCTTCTTCTTTCCTTGGGCACTCTTTCTTGAAGTGTCTCTCTTCACCACACTTAAAGTAGACTTCTCTCTTGGTTGTGCATTCGTTGGCATAATGACCAGTCTTCCCGCATTTAAAGCAGTTCATCTCTTTAGAGCATTTCCCAATGTGCTTCTTTCTGCACTTGTCACACCATTGCGTTCCTTCTTCAAACTTCTTTGAACCAGAATTCGAGAAGTTTCTCTTCTCGTCGGACCTTGAGGATCCTTCGAACTTCCTCTTCTCGCCAACCTCCATGTTACTGGTGGCTCTTCCCTTGATCATATCTTCAACAGACTTGGAAGCCCAGATAGCTGCCTCCATAGTAGGTGCCTGACGTACTGGCACCGCATACTCCCATGGAGGTCCCTTTGCGTACTTGTCAATTTTTGTTAGCTCGTCCGGGACAAGGCGTAAAGCAAACTCCATCTTTTCCATGAAGTTGTTGGTGTATTCATTGATGGTCATGCTTCCTTTCTTCAAGGTGAGGAATTGGTTCTCCACCTCGAGCAGGTTTTGGGCTTAACAATACTTACGTTTGAATTGCACCAAAAACTCTGCCCATGTCAGTTGCAGGGGCTAATTGGGGCTCAAAGTCTTCCCCAGGGTGTTCCAACAATGAACAACACCTCCTCGGAACTGTCGCACTGCAAACGTGGTCTGTAATTTGCCTTTGCAACCACACGTCATGAAGGCCAACACCATCTCCGAGATCCAATCCATAACTCCGATCGAATCTTCCTTTCCAATGAAATTCGATGGCTTGCAAGTCAGAAAATCTTTGTACTTACATCCATTTCTCTTGACTCCGTCATCTTGATTAATCCTTATAATCACCGGTGCATCGACTTGACCAACGGTCCCACTGTAGTTCCCTTCCTCTGACTTCCCATCGTTCAATTCAGTCTGTTCAAATGGCATTGTAGGTTCATCCCTATTTTCATGCAACATCTGCCTCATGTATTCCCTTTGTTCAGCTAACATAGCCCGCATCATGGATTGTACTCTAGCCATGGTGATTGGCTCAGGTGCAAGTTACACCACGACAGGTATTTGTTATATCACTGGGGGTTGATCTCGGTTACCAATTGCATTCACGTTTCCGCTACGGGTCCTTGCCATCTTGATCTATTCACCGAATAAGGTGAATCTAGATCTTTATTTAGGATTGACGTTTAAATCATCTTTATCACTACGAAACGTCTATATGTTAATTCTAATATCGTAGTTAAACGCTTAGAATCCTAAACACATAAGGTTCCCAGATCCGGTCGGCAATAGACCATAGATCCGATCAAACAATAACATAAAACATCACAAATCATTTAGCACATAAAAGCATTTTAGGCATCTTCCCCAATTAAGCTAGTGCTTGTGTCTATTTAGGTGTACTACCTAAAATATATTGGACACACTCCTCACGATCATCGCTTAGCATTCTAATTTTAAGTCTAGAAGTAAATCCTTATGATGGGTTTTAGGTAAAACAAATAAAGTAGAAAACACTTCCTAAGTTCACATGCAACCTACTTTGGATCTATGTTTTAACTATTGAACATATAACTTTGAATTGCAAACAGGAACCCTAGAGGAGAGAGGCTATTTTCAAAATTGACTAACTAGGGTTTAAGAGTTACATACCTTTCAATTGTTATAGTAAACAATTGATAATCCTCTTGAACTTTATCTTCTTGAAGCCTAGCACCACAAATGTAATGCCTCTAATGGAATCACACCCAAGAACTAGCAAGAAGGAAACTTGAAGGAGAGAGAGGGTAGGGTATGCAAAAGTCGGTCTAGGGTTTCTTCCAAGGTAGGAGTGGCCGATTTTAGGAGCTCGAAGGCTTGTTATATAGCTGAGGGATCTAGGGTTTTGGTAAAAACCCTAATACTCCTTTGCTTGGGACCTAAGCTAATCCAAAGGCCTTTCCAAAACCCCTTGGACGAAATCCTTAGGGTTTCCCCTATAGATTTCGTCCACCTCCTTCCAAGGAGGTTCTGGAGCCTTCCACTCAACTATCTGATAATTGCAAACTAGTCCCTGCACTTTATAATTAATACATTTAACTCGAAAATTAATTCTAATTAATTTATGGCTAACTATTAACTAAACATTATGATTTCTAATCAATATATTAATCTTCTAACATATTAATAAATCATTAATATTAATTTATTAATCTTATAATAAAGTAATATCTCTCCTTTCATAATTTCCTTGTCATGTTGCTAGGTTTGAGGGCAACCCAAATGAACTGTGCTGCTATCAATTTAAGTAGATACTAATTATAGTTATGGGCTTAGACACCTAATCCAACAGTGTCCGACTTGGATAAGTCTATAACTATAATTGCTAGTATGACTTCTAAATTTGAACAACAAATTGTAGCTTCCAAAAGCTGTTGCCGAACTCTGACCCAGTCAGTTACATGTCCTAATATAAGTGATCTCATGACCCTTCGTTCTACTAGATATCCCTAGACATAAGACATGGAATACAATTAATCTCTTTGTCCATAATCTATGTTTCCCGATTTCTGATTTGTGATAACATAGGACTTCTAATTGAACACATCAATTTAGTCCTGGCTGGGCCCAGCACAAAATTCAACACCAAATCATCGAGGGGCCCACAGATATTGCTTTTCCCGTTAGGGCAAAATGAACGAATAAACATTGACTGATATGCTTGTATCTTTTACTCATCAAACCATACATGACAATACATTTTATAACACCAAGTTACTGATGCGTTTTCGTATCACCGATGTATAGCCGACTTGCAAATTACAACTCATATATCTCTGTTTCAAGATCATAGATATTATCGTCTCAGCATTACTCGTGATGAATTCCATGAAGTAATACTCTGAGTGTGGGTTTATCCAATACTCAAATCTCACTCTCTGAGTACTCATGAACATTGCAACAATTCTATTGTTATGTCTATTCTTAGACAATCTGCAATCCAATTCATGACAGTCTTAATTCACTACTTACTTCCAAAAGTACGAGCGACTGTGGAGTTTAAACAATCATATTATTCGGGAAGTAAAACATGCAAAATATGAAACAAAATAATCAACAATTGACAAAAGGCAGTAAACAAACTCATAAATAATACTTTGTTATTTAATCACCAAAAGTCAATTACATTTACTTTGTAACAAGTTTCTGAGCTAGACTAATCTAACCACTAAAACTAATATAATATTTCAGCCCTATGCTTCGAGCATGCTGAATATGCTTAGCCCTAGTCAGACCCTTTGTGAGGGGGTCTGCTGGGTTATCTTCAGATGATACCCTCTTTACAACAAGATGGCCTTCTTCTACTCTATGCCTGATGAAATGGTACTTTCTGTCGATATGTCTGGTTTTACCATGGTCTCTGGGTTCCTTAGTTAAGGCAACTGCTCCCTCATTATCACAGAACAGTTCCATAGGCTCCTGGATGGTTGGAACAACTCTGAGATCTCTGATGAAGTTCCTCAACCAAGCTGCTTCTTTAGATGCTTCACTCGCTGCTATGTACTCTGATTCACAAGTAGAATCAGCCACCGAATCTTGCTTGGAACTTTCTAAGTAACTGCTCCTCCATTCAGTAGAAATACCCATCCAGATTGAGAACGGAAGTTATATCTATCTGTTTGAAAGCTGGAATCACTATAACCATCTACTCTCAAAGTATCATTGCCACCAAGTACTAGGACCCAGTCCTTTGTTCTTCGCAAATACTTGAGTATATTCTTTACTACTATCCAATGAGTTCTGCCTGGGTTTCCCTGATATCGACTGACCATGCTCAAAGTAAAGGCCACATCAGGGCGAGTACATGTCATAGCGTACATGATCGATCCGACAGCGGAAGCATAAGGTACACGACTCATGTCAACTATTTCTTTATTTATACTAGGGCATTGAGTCTTACTCAATTTTGTGTTGCTCTGGATAGGTAGCTCTCCCTTCTTGGAATTTTCCATACTAAACCTCTTTAGTACCTTATCCAAGTATGTGCTCCGACTAAGTCCAATTAGTCTCTTCTTTCTATCTCTCAATATCCTAATCCCAAGAATATACGCAGCTTCTCCAAGGTCTTTCATGGCAAAACACTTTCCAAGCCAAGAATTAACTTCGTTCAAGGTTGGAATGTCGTTACCAATGAGTAATATGTCATCGACATATAACACCAGAAAAGTTACTATACTCCCACTAGTCTTGATATACACACATGTGACATCCCCAAAATCTCGGCCAGAAAAGACCGATTTTCATTTATGCTTTTAAATATTTTCAGAGTAAATCCTTTTGATTTGAAAGAGTTGCGGAATTTGTTCCCAAAAACAAAACATGATAAAACATTGTTTACCGAAGCATTTCATAAAAGAAATGTATTTTCATTATAATCAAAACTCGGGGTGTCATGTTCCGATACAGACCAATAAGCATAAACGAATACATTACAAGTCATATAACAAATATAAACATATGCAGACTTGTAAACAAAACAACTTGATGGTTCATCCATCTCATGCCCTTCCGCCACTACCTGTAATACAATTTAAAACTGAGTGGGTCAGGCTTGGGAGCCTGGTGAGCATATAGGGTTTTCAACCCACAATAAATATCATATTTAATTTTCACCAACCAACAATAACCCAATTACCCATTCCCGTTATTCTCACTTTAATGTCCCTAAAACAACTAACATAAGGGACCTAGTCTAAGAATATTTCATCGGGGCGACAACACATGCTTCGGGGGTACCTCAGCAATATAAGTCAAATAAGGCAACCATGAGGGGGATGGAGTACAGCGAATGAACACCCAAGTTCATTAACACCTACAGGTGGCGAACCTGCTAATGTTTCCACAAGACTGTCTAGAATAGCCAGTGGTCGTCATCTAAACTCCGCTAGATGACTCAATCAAACAACAACGAGGCCTCTCATCTGTTTATTACACACCAACTGTCTACCCATGTTCTACCCAACATATTAGTAGATAAAAATATACATTTGTATACATAGTTTAAAGAAAACTTGTATAGCATGCTTTAATCAACACATATATCACATAACAGATGAGGCACAACACACATAACACATATCTCATAAAGAAATAAGCAGATCTGTAAGATAGAAGAGAGTGAATACTCATTCACACATAACACAACCAAATATATACACATAGCACGTATTTTATATTAGAATACTTCGTATTATTGTATTAGAAGAAATAACTACACACTCACTTGATCAGAAGATGATCGGACAGCACTACGGCTTATAAAAGTAGTATTCCTCAGCAGATCTGGAAGATCTCCTCGAAAATCGAACTTCTCGCGGGCAGAGCTTCGACTCGGGAACCGCACTTTTCGGGATCTTCGGGATCTCGGGACTTGCCTCGGGGATAAAGTATGATATCGGGACTTCGGGATAGCTTCGGGGGTTTTTGCGCAGAGCTTCGACACGAAAACGAGAGGGAATTGGCAAAAATACCCGGAACCCTCGCATCTTATTTATAGGAGGCTGGAGCCTCGGAGTACGCGGGGCGTACTGCGTTACGCGGGGCGTACTGCCCAAAACGTCATTGCTTACGTATCCGAAGTGCTCGAGTGCGAGTGTCGACATCCCTCGGAGTACGCTGGGCGTACTCGAGTACGCGGGGCGTACCTCGGATCAGATCGGTGACTCCTTCGGATAATGCTTCCGAATTTTGAATTAAAAATAAATACAAAATGATTAATAAACTTCGGAAATTCATAACTTCTTCATACGAACTCCGTTTTCGACGTTCTTTATATCCACGCGAAGGTGAGACTACGCTCTACAACTTTCGTTTAGACTCCGTCGGCTAATTTTGACTTTATTTTTATTAATTATTTTTAATAGGCCGGGACAGAAACTTTCGTTATAAATTCATAACTTCTTCGTTTGACGTCCGTTCTCGCCTAACTTTTTATCGTTTCAATACCAACAATGAGATCTTCGATTCTCATTTAGATTGCTTCGGCTAACAACCGCTCGATCTCAAATCGAGTAAAACAGGCTGTATATCGCTAAGCCGGAACTTCGATAAATCATAACTTCCTCATACGAAGTCAGATTTGGGCGTTCTATATAAATTCGGAAACCTCGTTTCAATTACTACAACATTAACCAAAGATATTAAGTTTATTTTACACTTAAATTTTGACGCTTATTTTTATTCTTAATTAATCAAACCACATAATTAAGCAATTAAGCACAAAACACATAATACTCAAATAATACACTTTTATTATTTCAAAACGGGTTACAAAGGTCAACCTAGACTATTACATTGCTACAAATGGCAAGCCCGAAACACAGGCGTTACAACACAAAACTCATCTTCACTTCTAGAGAAACCAAACACTTTGACTTTTTCATGGAAGCAAAGATTCCAGCTGCGAGATGCTTGTTTCAATCCATAAATGGATTTCTCAAGCTTACACACTATATTGGGAAACTTTGCATCGACAAAACCCTCTGGCTGATTTATGTAAACATTCTCAGCCAACTTCCCGTTAAAGAAAGCAGTCTTGACATACATCTGCCAGATTTCATAGTCATGAAAGGCAGCTATGGCGAGCAATATCCTGATAGATTTAATCTTGGCTACTGGCGAGAATGTTTCATCATAGTCAACCCCTGGGGTTTATGTGAAACCTTTCGTAACCAGTCTAGCATTGAATGTGTGTACATTCCCATCCATGTCTGTCTTCTTCTTGAAGATCCATTTGCACCCAACTGTCTTACGACTCGGTGCATTATCAACCAAATTCCAAACTTGTTTGTCATACATGGACTGTGTCTCGCTGTCTATTGCCTCTTTCCATCTGGAAGCCTCTGGGCCTGCCATTGCTTCCTTATAAGAGACTGGTTCATCTAAATTCACCAGTGTCCTATCACTGATGAATGTGTCACCGTCTGAAGTAATATGAAAACCATACAACTCAGGTGGCACACTCACCCTAGTGGATCTTCGAAGAGGTAATGATTTATCAATTGGTCAACAAGAACTATTTCCTCTGGTTGAGTGCTAGTGTCATCTAAGGTTTCTTCATTAGTTGACTCTCAAATCTCTTAAAGGTCAATGATACTCCCACTGTTCTCTTTGAATATGAGCTCTCTTTCTAGAAAGACTCCTATTCGTGCCACAAAAACCACGTTCTCACTAGGTCTGTAGAACAAATATCCAAAAGACTGTTTTGGGTAACCAATGAAAACACATTTCTCACTTCTTGCTGCTAGCTTCTCGTGAGTCTCTCATCTTACGAAAGCTTCACAACCCCATACTTTAATATGTGCTAACGAGGTAACTTTCTCTGTCCACATTTCGTGAGGTGTTTTGGCAACCTTCTTTGTTGGGACAAGATTTAGGATGTGGGAAGGTTGTTTCTAAGGCATAGCCCCATAAATGAATTAGAAGTGGAGCACGACTCATCATAGAACGAACCATGTCTAAAAAGGTTCGATTACGCCTCTTGGCCACACCATTTAACTGTGGTGTCCTAGGAGGAGTCAATTATGAGACTATCCCACATTCCTTTAGATAGTCGTTGAACTCAATGCTAAGATACTCTCCGCCTCTATCAGATCTAAGTATCTTTATTTTCCTGCCTAATTGATTTTCGACTTCATGTTTAAACTCTTTGAACTTTTCAAAGGTTTCTGACTTATGTTTGATTAAATATACATAACCATATCTACTATAATCATCAGTGAAAGTCACATAAAATCGATTAGCATCTCTGATGGTTGATCTGAAGGGTCCATAAACATCTGTATGTATGAGGTCCAACAAACCTTCACCTCTTTCACAATACCCTGTGAATGGTGATTTTGTCATCTTTCCCAATAGACAAGATTCACACAGATCATCTGATTTTAGGTCAAACGATTCCAACACTCCGTCCTTTTGGAGTTGGACTATACGTTTCTTGTTAATGTGTCCAAGACAACAATGCCACAAGCATGTCTTGTCTACACTATTAGACAAGTCAATATTAAACACACTATTTCCTAAGCTATCAACACAAGTCACTGTTTCATACACACCATCACAAGGTAAAGCTTCAAACACGAAAACACCATTCTTATAAACAGAAATCGAACCATTCAAATCATTAAAAGAATATTTAAAACCTTGTCTGAACAATGCATGAAATGAAATAATGTTTCTCGTCATCTCAGACGAACAACAACAATTCAATAAATCTATTCTAACATCATTACTAAGCAAAAGTTGATAAACTCCGAGCAGATGTGAAAACCACATCCTGTATCAAGGAGCCATGAACGAGAAGATAATGAGTTATTAGAAGAAGTAGTGTAAATACCTGCAGAATATGGCATCACTTTTCCATCTTTGATATCCTGCAGATATTGTGGGCAGGTTATCTTCCAATGCCCTTTTTGGTTGCAATAAAAGCAAACACTTCTTTTGGATCAGAAACATGGGGAATGGAAGCATTGGGCTTAACTTTTGGGCCACCGCTAGATGACCCGACTTAGATCTTTGCCTTCCAGTTTTTCTTAGGAGGACCTTTCCTCTTTTTCCCCCTTCCCTGTCCAATAGCTAAAACAGGAACACTTGCAGGAGTGGAGGCTATACTTTTACCCTTCATCCCTGCTTCAGCAGTCTGCAACAAGTTGTGCAATTGGGCCAGTGTCTGCTCAGTGTTGTTCAAATGGTAAGTTAAGATAAACTGACCATAACAATCAGGTAATGAGTTCAAGACCATGTCAATGGCCAATTCCTCATCAAAATGAATGTTGAGCTTTACCAAACGCTCTATGTAGCGTTGCATTCTTTGCACATGAGATACAACCGACTCCCCCTCTTTCATCTTGCAAGCCATGAGTGACTTAACTACTTCAAACTTTTCTTGACGAGCTCGCTTATGGTACTTTTCCATAAGGTCCTTGTTCATCTCAAAAGGCCAGTAGTCCTCATAGCACCTTTGCAGTTATGGGGACATGGTTGCGACCATGATGCATGCCACTTTGGTAGCATCATCATAGTGCTTCTTGTACGCAACATACTCTTCGGGAGTGGCTTTGGACTCATCAAGTTCTTTGAGCTCCTTTTCAAGGACATATTCTTTGTCCCTGAATCGAAGCGCCATCTTGATGTTACGCATCCAATCATTATAGTTAGAGCCATCCATAACGACTTTGGAGCAAATGTTGAGTAAAGAGAAGTTGTGGTTGGAGGATGAAGCATAAGTGTTTCCAGGAGTAGACATCTGAAAAGAAAGATAGTTTTAGTTAGATTTCAAGACGCCTCAATATAATAACCCAAAGATATCATATCAAGGTTAGGATCCAACTATGACGATTTACAACTTGGAAATGGGATGCCGAGATCCAAGTTTTAATCTCATAAAGGTAGGTGAATGACGATTCACCAATTCCACCATTAGACAAAATAAACTAAGCGAAATTCCTAATTCCTTTTGAGATACATTGAAACTATTCAATGGCATGTTTTAATCTCGGATTATGCTCTTCTATTTGTGATTAGGATACCGAGGATCACAAATTAGATGCGAATAACCATGCAAATGTGCTTGGTAACCTCATTGTCTTTATGATTAACTATTGATGTGTCGGTAAACCACACATGCTCCATCAACATGATAATTATGAGATACCCATTACTACTCTTTATTAGTGCCTATTAGTGTGCTGGTAATGCACACACGCTCCACTAACGACCAATAAAGCATAATGTGCAATTTCATGGATTAGCATACTTTTCACATTTTTCCTAAAGTAACTAGAGTTGGGATTTTGTAAAATAATGTTTTAGTACTTTCTTTAATAGCATTATACTTTTAATGAGATGTAGTTGTCCTATCAAATCCATTCTGCTAACGACCCTCCACTAATCAAGGAAGCGGTGGGTGAGAGTGGACACCCATTCAACTACCATTTTATAGGCAGTTTCCTTATACCCTCCTTATAGATTAGCTTCGTGAATGAGGCATACTAGCGATTTGACTTACCATAGTCTTATACATATATAATATTTAACTTTTAATTATAATATATATATATATATATATATATATATATATATATAAGGTGTGTTTTAAACTTTTAAAACTTTAGGGTTTATATATAAATTTCAAAAATTAAGACATTCATTTTAAATTTAAAATAAACCAAATAACTAGATTTAATATTTATCTATTAATTAACTTTTAATTAATTAATTAAATCTTGTAAGGATTATCTAATTAAATTAAACAATTAATTTAATCCTAATCCATATCCCTTTTAGATTTCGAAAAAATGGGGATAGGATAATTTCCTTATTTTTCTCAATTATCCAATAAGGCAACTATTATCCAAAACAAAGAAACCCTAATTCTTCTAGCATATTTTGAAAATCAAGGGAGGAGGCTAGGGTTTCCAAAACCCTAACCCTAATTTCGATTATGGTTCATGGAGGCTAGGGTTTTTCGAAAACCCTTTGATCCAAAAACCCTAGAAATCGAAAATTTGGCCTTTTAGGGTTTAATAGCTATAAACCCTAATTTTCAATTCAACTATTATAGAAATTCAAATTAAAACAACAATGGCTCTGATACCACTGATGAGTTTTAGGTAAAACAAATAAACAGAAAACACTTCCTAAGTTCACATGCAACCTACTTTGGATCTATGTTTTAACTATTGAACATATAACTTTGAATTGCAAACAAGAACCCTAGAGGAGAGACGCTATTTTTCGAAATTGACTAACTAGGGTTTAAGAGTTACATACCTTTCAATTATTATAGTAAACAATTGATAATCCTCTTGAACTTGATCTACTTGGAAGCCTAGCACCACAAATGTAATGTCTCTAATGGAATCACACCCAAGAACTAGCAAGAAGGAAACTTGAAGGAGAGAGAGGGTAAGGTATGCAAAAGTCAGCCTAGGGTTTCTTCCAAGGTAGGAGTGGCCGATTTTAGGAGCTGGGAGGCTCCTTATATAGCTGAGGGATATAGGGTTTTGGGAAAAACCCTAATACTCCTTTGCTTGCGGCCTAAGCTAATCCAAAGGCCTTATCCAAAACCCCTTGCACGAAATCCTTATGGTTTCCCCTATATATTTCGTCCACCTCCTTCCAAGGAGGTTCTGGAGCCTTCCACTCAACTACCTGATAATTGCAAACTAGTCCCTGCACTTTATAATTAATACTTTTAACCCGAAAATTAATTCTAATTAATTTTTGGCTAACTATTAATTAAACATTATGATTTCTAATCAATATATTAATCTTTTAACATATTAATAAATCATTTATATTAATTTATTAATCTTATAATAAATTAATATATCTCCTTTCATAATTTCCTTGTCCAGTTGCTAGGTTTGAGGGCAACCCAAAAGGACTGTGTTGCTATCAATTCAAGTACATACTAATTATAGTTATGGGCTTAGACACTTAATCCAACACCTTATTCATAGTTCGCTTAAACTAATGCTCTAATACCAACTATGACATCCCCATTTTTACAGCCAGAAAAGACTGATTTTGTTTATGCTTTATAAAAAATCAGAGTACCTCCTTTAATAAAAATGTTGCGGAATTTGTTCCCAGTAAAACATGATAAATACGTTATCAAAGTGTTTCCAAAGAAAAGTATTTTTATTCATTTTAAAATATTTGGGATGTCATCATCAATACAAAAACATAAGCATAAACAGAACTTACATTCATTATCACTAGTGATTTACATATCCTTAATCTCCCAGTGTAGCGTAGCTTTATATGGACACCTGTGAAACAATTAAACTGAGTGGGTCAGGTTGGAAACCTAGTGAGTACATAAGGATTTCAATCCCACAATGTTATATCATATATATAATTTAGAACACACAAAATATTCACTTTCCACCATATATATATAATCAACTCTTACCCCACCCCCTTAATCCTCACAGCGAGACTATCTATACTCTTAGACCTTAAATTTTACCTCTTACTTAACCCATACTCTCGGATCTAGTTCATGCTCTTGGATTAATAATTGTGCCTATTCCATACTCTCGGATAAGGAGCAAGTGTCGATGTGTAAATCCATACTCCCGGATTAATGATGAATAACTATGTCCTATCCATACTCTCGGACTAAGGAAGTTTGGTTATGTCTTAATCCATACTCCCGGACTAATGACATTTGACTATGTCTAGTCCATACTATTGGACTAGGGACAATGACTATGTCTAATCCATGCTCCCGGATAAATGACATATATTAATGTTCTATTCTCGGAGTATAACTCGCTCATACTCATAAGAAGATTCTACCCAATATTCCTCACAATTAATTTAGGTTTACTCTTTATCCCAAATTATTATATATAATAAGGTATGTTCTTTAACACGTATTTCAGGCAACATCAAATAATTCGCACATAAACATATATTTAATACTTCAATCAATACTTGTATTAAAATAATGTTCATGAAAGGGACTATGCACTCACTTGATTAGGTGGTGACTCAGCACTCGGACAACACTTCGTTACTCTTAAAATAATTTTCCTCGACAAAACCTAGTATCAATATCACTAGGGTTTAGTCTAACATTAACCGCGACTAATTAATAGTCTAGCAATTATTACTATTATATAAGCGTTAACACAATACTTTTCACCCACTATATACATACGAGGCCAGACATGGAACACCGGAGGGCAGGATCATTTTGGCATATAAGCACTTCTGAATCCAGCAACTCAAGCGACCCTCCAAACCGGATCCCCCGTACCGCAAGTGGTTAAAAAGATATTATAACTACACTTATATAATTCATAATAATAGCCCAAATATTTATTAGAAGGTCCTAATAACATTACTATATTGAAACATAAGCTATACTAAAGATAGGTTAGGCGTAGCTCACTTACAACGAGTTTTTCTCAAAACCGAGCTCCGCTGGAGCAGTGTTCCTGAGCCTAAAGGCACTTTTTCTCGGAGCCGTCGCGCGCTCCGGGGCCTCCGCCTCGTGCTAGGGGGTTCCCTAGGCTTTTCGGGGCGTTTAGGGGGCTAGAGAGAGAGGAAGAAGTAGGAAGGTGTGAGAATGAATGGAGGCCTCACCACTTATTTATATGGCTGGAGGAAGGTTCACATCGCGAATTTTTGATATTCACGTCGTGAGCCAGGCTGGCTACAGGTTGCGCGCCTAGTGCTGACACGTGACATCGCACATAGGGTGAAAATCAACCGATTTTCAAAAATTCATAACTTTCGCATACGAGCTCCGTTTTAGACGTTCTTGTTTCCACGCGTAGTTAAAAACAAGATCTACAAGTTTCATTTAGACTTCGTTGCCTGATTCTCGGCCGATCTTAAATTTAACAGTGCGAGGAGATCATACTGTTAAATGATCGCGAAGAATTTGTAACTCCTTCATACGGACTCTGTTTTAGTCTGTGTTTTTACCGTTAGGTTCCTATTAATGAGATCTTCAACTCTCATTTAGGTCGTGTAGGACAAAAACCGCTCGAACTAAAATTCGAGTTTCGGGGCGTACACTGCTAAGCCGAAACTTCGAAAAATCATAACTTCCTCATACAAAGTCAGATTTGGGCGTTCTTTTTATGGACGCTCTCGGTTTAATGTATACTACAACTTTGGTATAGATTACTAAGGCCAAAAAGTCTTCTATCGTAAATTCATTATTTTATGTCTCCTGGTGCCGTGTCGGTTTTGCCGCGAAACTTCGACGGACCATAACTTCTTCGTTATAACTCAGATTTCGGCGTTCTTTATATCTACGGAACGCTTGAGACATATTCTAAAACTTGGTTGATATTATTTATTCTAAATAATATTTTTCCAAAAAGTCATTTTCGACACTTATTGCCTCTAAATTGTCTAACTCGGATCTACGGGCGTTACACTCCAGCACATCCCTCAGCTGCTCCTCATGTTGCTCCTGAGTCTTGGAATAAACCAAGATGTCATCAATGAAGACTATCACAGACCGGTCCAACATCCGTCTGCACATGCAGTTCATGAGGTCCATGAACACGACATGAGCATTAACGAGCCCAAACGACATCACCACAAACTCATAGTTACCATAAAGAGCCCGAAAGGCTGTATTCGGCACGTCGTCATCCCTGACTCGCATCTGGTGGTAACCCGATCGCATATCAATCTTGGAGAATCAAGATGTATCATGTAGCTGGTCAAACAAATCATCGTTTCTATTGAGGGGATAACGGTTCTTCACCGTTACCTTATTCAACTCTCAGTAGTCAATGTACATCCGATGTGACCTATTATTCTTTTTCACAATCAGGATCGGGGATCCCCATGGTGAACTGCTGGTCTGATAAATCCCTTGTCTACCAGCTCCTGCAGTTGTTTAGACAACTCCTGCATCTCAGGATGAGCCAACCGATATGGTGCCTTGGCTATCGAAGTCGCACCAGGGACTAGGTCAATCTCGAACTCAACCTGTCTCTCTGTAGGTATCCCAGGCAAATCCTCCGGGTACTCTCACACAATCGGTACATCATCCATCGTCGCCTTACCCTTATCCCGGGTATCCATAACATAGGCGACATAACATGCGCAACCCTGTTGAATGTAGCGTCTCGCTCTCGATATTGAATATAGGTTCGGTCCACCCTGCGACCTCTCGCCCTGAATCACTAACCCTCCCCTACTAGGAGTCCGAACTCTCACTAATTGTTGCTTGCAGTCGATCACTGCCCTATTGGGGCTCAATCAGTCCATTCCAACTATAACCTTATTCCCTCGCATGGGAATGGGGACCAAATCCATGGAAAAAACTGCTCGTCGAACAACTGAAGTGTACATCCCTGATGAACCCTCGCAACCTTAGGGTGGTTATTTTAAGCTTTGCGGAATACGCTAAGTATTATAATGAAATGGTTGTTCTTATCCTTACGAATACACTAAGTATTTCAATAAAATGGTTGTTCCTAGACTTACGAATACACTAAGTATTTCAATAAAATGGTTGTTCTTAGCCTAATGAACACACTAAGTATTTTTTTATGAGAAGGCTATTGCGAGTATTGTAAATGCACTGGGTATTTAGATAAAATGGATGTTATGAGCCTTAAAATACACTAAGTATTTTGTTGTTGAAAAAAGAGAAAATGAAGCAGATTGCAAAGGTACTTTGAGCCTTGGGTATTGACCGTCCCCCCGGGTGACAAGTTTCTTTTTAGAAATGAAACTTCCTTAGGTTTCTGACGTTCCACGTCCTTGGGATTTACATTCCCTCCATTGTTTCGAGCATGTATGCGCTATTACGGTGGGCCTCGATAACCTTGTATGGTCCTTCCCATGCAGGGCTTAGCTTCCCATGTGGTTGGGCGTGCTTTGCCTCGTTTTGCCTTAGGACGTAATCCCCTATCTTGAAAGCTTTCTCTTTGAATCTCTAGTTGTAGTATATCTCTACAACATTTTTATAGACTGCTTGGCGGATGTTCGACCACTTATTATTCTCTTCGATGAGGTCCAAGTTTTCCCTTAGGTCATGCTCATTGTTTGCTTCTTCGAAGTAGCCAGGTCGTTCAGGGTGATCCAATTGTTAGTTCTACCAGCAACATTGCTTCTGTGTCGTAAGTTAGGCTAAAAGGAGTTTCCTCCATGCTCATTCTTGGCGTTGTTATGTACGACCAAAGTACTTTTGGTAGTTTTTCAACCTAATTGCCTTTAGCTTTCCCCAGACGTTTCTTTATTCGACTCGCCAATGTTCCGTTGGATACTTGGGTTTGACCGTTGTCATGGGGATGCGCTACTGGTGTGAACCATTACTCGATCCCCTTCCCAACACACCAACTTAAGAACGGGTTTTCAGCGAACTGCAATCCATTGTCACTAATGAGTACCTCGGGTATTCTGAACCTTGTTATTATGTTCTTCCATATAAATTTCATCACATGTCTTCCAGATATGCATGCTAACGATTCGGCTTCTATCCACTTAGTGAAGTTGTCAACTGCAACTACCTGGAATTTCACCTTTCCAGGAGCCTCTGGGAATGGTCCAACATGTCGATTCCCCTTTGGTATAAAGGCCACATACTAGAAATGCTTGTCAGGAGCGTCGAGGGGAACCCCTTGGACTGGGGAGTAAGCTTGGCACTCTACGCATTTTCGCGTTATTTCTGACACATTTTGGTGTATGGTTGGCGAGTAGATGCCCATCCGAAGTATCTTTCCTGTGAGAGCCCTTGTCCCTTCATGCACGCTTGTTGGGCCGGCGTGCGCTTCTTTGCCCCTCGCTTCATCTATGCATTTTAGCCATGACGTCATGAACCCTTTCCGGTATAGTATTCCTTCTATGACTGTATATAATGGTGCTTTAATCTGTACTTTCCAAGCTTATTCGTAACTATCTAGCAGCATGTCATGCTGCAGATACTCGACTATCGACGTCATCCATGTCTGTCGTGCAGGAGTTAGAATGTGTACCCATCTTTCATCTATACTCCTCTCTTTGAGAACTTCTACCAAAACCTTCTAGGATAAGTTGTGACAACCCGAAGTTCGTTCCGTCGTCGTAACCCGTTTCGTCATTAAAAATTCGTCGTCTTGAATTGTTTCCGTTTCATTTCTAAATTAAGTCATTAATTTTGAGTTTGCTATTATGATTTAATGGTTTTCCAAAAACGTTAGAAACTCATGAAAACGCCCCAAATCATTATTTGGAAAAATTTTAGTTTTATTCCGTCAAGTTATAAATCAATTTAAATCGGGTACGACCAAAAGCCTCGCTTAACGTCAGTATCGGGTAGAATTCCACCGTGTCCCAAACTTTAAGCATATATAAAGTTGAGAGAGCCTCATTTGAAGCCTTTTCCACTCTCTCTCTACTTTCTCTCTCTAAAACTCGAAATTGAGCCAAATCATCCAAATCAAGCTCCAAATCATCAAGGTAACTATCCTAGCTCCTAGTATAACACCTTTGGCCTTCAAATTCGTGAATTATATGAGAAATAGGACCATAAACATGCGTTTACGGTCCTGGAACATCCTTAGGCCGTGAACACATGTAAATGGGGTTTTTGAGCCATAAAACCCTTCCAAACCTCATTTGGAGCTTAGATATGACCTAAGGACTTATTTGCATGGACTTAGAACACCTTAAACTCTTCACTTAGGGTGTAAACATGAGTTTACGGCCCAAGAACATGCTTGGATCGTAAACACCTATTCATAGGGAGTAAACTCATTTTTAAGTGTTAAGATGCCACTTAAACACACCATAAGCCTTGGAATAAAGTCTAGAAGCAACCCCAATCAAGTTAAGGGCCTTAAACATGCTAAAACTACCCCCATAGGAGCTTACGGCCGTAAACCCCCCAATAATGGGTTATTAGGCCGTAAACTCCTAAAACTTAGTCAAATGGTGCCTTAAACTCATTCCATGGCTTGTAGAATTAACTAGAAACAATTGTAATGACATAGGACCACCAAAAGCATCAAAGAAAGGTGTGTGGGGGAGTTTACGGCCGTAAACTCTTAGTTTTCTGCCGTAAACTCCATTAGATGGTCCATATGTTGGTTTAATCCATTCTTATACCTTAGATTCGATCCTAGCCAATTTTCCCAAGTGATATAAGACCATTTAGCACCCTAGAACACCCCACCATGAGTTTACGGCTGTAAAATCATGGGGAGTAGGTCATTAGGGCCGTAAACCCTCTTATGAGTTTACTCTTGAAGAGTAAACTCCATATCCAAGCCATATACGTCCCTAGATGTCACCGGGTCACTCCAAACACTTATTTTGAAGTGTTTTCACGTCTTGGAGTGTATAATCTCATCTAATTAGTGGTTCAAAGTCCAAATTAGATACAATTGTGTATCATTTCACATTACATAGGAACCACGCACGTTTTCAAGCCTTGAACTGACGTTTAGCATCCTAGCCGATACACTCCTCGTCCGGTGAGTTCATACCCCTACACCTTTTCTGTGTTTTTCAATGTTTTCAGGGGGGGGGGGGAATACAAGCAAAATTATAAATGTTTTCTAAACATTAAAACTGATGAAATTCTATAAATATCTGGCAAACTTTTAGATATCGTTACCCCTTTTGTATCATGCGGAGCATAAGGGATGTTTTACTGAATATAACTAAGTAAATTTCAAATCACAGTGTAAGAAACAATCAAAACAATCAAATTATTATGGGAATAATTTGGGATCTTTAGTTCTTGTTTTACGAGCTCATATTTATGTAAAGTTAATAGATAAACTATGTCTGATTAAGTTTATCTCTGTTTATACTGTATTATGTTTCAAAACGATTAGTATGTTGATAACGTCTGAGAACACCGTGAATAATTTGATACTAGCTTGTGAGATTCGTCATTATTAAACCCATTGGTTTATCAGTAAATCCTCCCCGGAAGTGTAACCAGAGTCTCCTGGAGGGAGAGCGTGGAATTTGTGAATAGATCTATTCGGGACTGACAATCCCACACCTAAACTGCTAGCTATAGTTAGGCGGGCATGCCTGGGGTGACAAATTCTGGAAATCGTCCGACGTCTGACGAACGTCAAGGAGGTCTCGGTGTCGTATTAGCATGGTTACCCGACTCACAATACGTATTAATATAAGTTTATTCATGGATTTGATTTTATATCTATCTTCTATCTATAGTTCTTATATCTAGTACGGGAGGGTATTCCCATGGTTTTCAGCCTACATCTAGTACGGGATGGTAATCTTATGGTTTTTAATCTATATCTAGTACGGGAGGGTATTCCCATGGTTTTCAGTCTATATCTAGTACGGGATGATAATCCCATGATTTTCAATCTATATCTAGTACGGGAGGGTATTCCCATGGTTTTCAGTCTATATCTAGCACAGGATGGTAATCCCATGGTTTTCAATCTATATCTAGTACGGGATGGTAATCCCATGGTTTTCAATCTATATCTAGTACGAGATGGTAGTCCCATGGTTTTCAATCTATATCTATCTATAGTTTTGTGTATATCTAACTACCTTCTATCTAGTACGGGATGGTATTCCCATGGTTCACAATCAATATTTTTAATGTATTAAAAATATCTACTGTTGTATTGGATGGTAATTCCCAGTGGTTTTCAATATATAGTTCTATGTAATAAGCTATACACTGTTGTATTTAATGGAAATTCAGAACTTTAACTAAACTTTACATTTAGGAAAATAAGGGTTTTTCCTCGGATAACCGAACTGTTCTTAACTAAACCGAATAACTAAACGGATAACTCAACTATACTTATAAGAAAATATGGGATTTTCTTGGATATCAAACTTTTCGAAAAACCAAAGGAAACTTGTACATTTTCAGAAAACAAAACTCTTATGAACTCACCAGCTTTATGCTGATTTTTAAACTGCTTGTATTCTCAGGTCCACATTAGACAGGTACCCAACGATCCTTTTGACGAAGACAGAGTACGTAGAAGACACGTCTTTACTTTTGTTCATATGATATATATGTATGACACTTGTAACACTTTGTTTTCAAACAAATGTAATAACTCTATGTAATGTATTGTTTTGTGTTTACTATGCTTACTATGTACATTGGTTGCGATATACATGATGTCCTCCGCCCCGGAATGTTTCCGCCTTCGGTTTCGGGGTGTGACATAAGTGGTCGAAGCATGTCGATGCTAACTTGCTTAAGGCGTCCGCTCTTCTATTTTTCCCTCTTGAGATTTGTTTGATGGTTAACTCTTTGAGAGGTTCGATGAGCCTTTGCATGGCCTTTACATATTTTTCCATTCGACTTTTTGATCAATTTATGGTAGGGGTAGCAGTATTTTGGGCTCACTTTATTTAGATCATAATAGTCGATGCACATACGCCACGTTTCGTCATGCTTTTTAACCATGACGGGGTTTGCAATCCAATTTGGGAAAACTGCTTCCCAGAGTATTCCTGCTTTGGTTAGCTTGGCGACCTCGACATTGATTTCCATGTTCTCGTCTCCCATTTGAACCCGTTTTTTTGCTTGATTTCCTTGGTACCCGGTTTGATCATGATTTTGTGTTCTATGACCTCCCTATCTACTCTTACCATGTATGTAGGAGTCCAGGCGAAGACATGATTGTATTTCTTTAAGAGGTTGATCAATGTTTGTCTCGTGGCCGGGGGTAGGCTATTAACTATGTCGATCGGTTGGTCCAGGTATTCCCTATTGATGATTTCTCTACCGCTTGCTGGCTCCACCCGTGACCTTTTGCTTTCCTGAATGATCTATTTTGGCTGCATGATTTCATGACATCATAATTTTCTTGGCGGTGTTTCCAAGACTGTCCCCAGTCCTTCCGCTATGTTGAATTTTATTATTTCGTGCATTGTCAACGGGACTGCACTGAATTTGAGTAGGGTCATCCGTCCGAGAACGATGTTCTGTTATGCTGGGTGTCGTATTACGACAAAATCTATAAGGGTTGTCTTCTTCTTTGCTTTGGCGTGATTGGTCAACATGAAGGGCATGTGGATCGTGCCCAGTGGCCATAGGTTGTTCCCTGTGAAGCCTGTTAGTCGCCCCGTTGCAGGTTTGAGGCTCTCTTTCCACCTGTCTGGTAGGAGACGGAAACAATGCTCGTAGATAATATTTGTTGAACTACCGGTATTCATGTATACTCGGTGGATATTAATATCTTTGTTGGACCCTTGAATTATGAATGGGTCGTCTCCTCGCCAGCCTGCCAATCGAGGATCTTTTGCTGAATACGTCAAGCCTTGCATAGATCTAGTGAGGTTGTCTATACCATCGTGTTCCTCCTGCATTCCCTTCTTTGACCTGATCATAAGAATTTCATGAGGTTAGTCATGCTCCCTGACTGCGTCCTTGGCATTTTCGGCATCGAACTTACCATGGAGAATCCGTACCACCTCCACGAGGTTCCCTTTTAATTGGTTCTTGTAACGACCAAAATTTCAAAACAATTAAAACTTTTCAAAAACCACCCATTTGAATAACGTTGTTACAAAAAGGTTTTCAATACATTATTTAACAGAGTATTTTCCCAGGTTCATATCATAAAACACCAACGCGAGGAACGGTACGGTCACGCCTTTGCCTTGCCACAGACTCCTGAGAACCTGAAACATAAAACCACATTGTAAGCCCGAAAGCTTAGTGAGATACCCCCAATATACCAACCACATATACGCCCTTCCGGGCCACGACCTTCTGGTCTAAAACATATCGCCTTCCGGCCCATAACGCAATGCCTTCCGGCCCATATCATATTGCCTTCCGGCCCATAACATATTGCCTTTCGGCCCATAACATATTGCCTTCCGGCCCACAGCATAAAAAGCATACATATCATAACAGAACATAGAACGACCCTGCATACCGGGTCACACCCCAGGTCTAGCAATCATACGCATAACACATAATCATATAACAGTTCACAGTCAGCAATCGATCAACAGACCACATAACATAGCATTACTCTATTCAAGATACCGGCCTAGCCGGTCACTAGCATAACATCACCCTACGAATCAGTCAACATACTAAATGCACACATACGCCTTTCCAGGCCATGACCTTCCAGTCCACATAGCAATGCCTTCCAGCCCACAACATGTAATGCCTTCCGGCCTGCAACATATAGCGCCTTCCGGCCCATATCATAACAACTGACAGCTACCCGGATTTCCATCCGATAAAAAGGTTGGCCTTGGTGCCATAAACCCTAGCGATATAGTGAGGATAACTCACCTCGAAACTGCCGACTGAACAGATAGCTCAAGCTGCTCCGATCACTGATACGATCTCCACCTCTGGACAGCCACCAATGCACTGAACTCAAACAATAATCAACAATTACCAAAATACCCCTGGAACCACTGGACAACCCTTGGTCAAAGACAAGGTCAAAGTCAACCCCTGATTAACCCTACTCGCCGAGTCAACCCGATGACTCGCCGAGTCCCCATACTCAGAACTTCACTCAATCCGCGATCTAACTCGCCGAGTCACCCCGAGACTCGCCGAGTTCAACAACTCTGAGTCCACTCGCCCTCAACTCACCGAGTCATCCCTTGACTCACCGATTCTCGACTCAACCAGAGAATATCAGGACTCTTCGACAAGACTCGCTGAGTCTATGGCTATCTTCAACCTACTCGCCGAGTTGTTCATACAACTCGCCGAGTTCCAAGCCATCTTCATCCGACTCGCCGAGTTGTTCTTCCAACTCGTCGAGTCCCAGCTCATCTTCAAGAAACTCGTCGAGTTCACCCATGTGACTCGCCGAGTACCACCGATCTGAATCCATACAAAAGCATTCCAGACCATGCAATTGATCCAAAACATAGATTTAGCCTCCTACAATTCATCCATCACGTAAAGTGGCAATCTTTACGTGAATCCATAGAGATCTAGGCCATATTCACTCATAACTAGGGTTTGGGACTTGCAAGCTTCACTAAACACTCCAACACAGGGACTTTCATGCTCTCTGATTCTCCTCTTCTCCAGATCTGAGGTAGCAACCGCAGATCTACCCTTTAGACTTCCAATTACATCCATAGGCAAGATCCCACAAACCCCAAAATGAAGAAACAACATACAATCAGACCAAGAACGAGATATTACCTCCAATGGACGCCCCCAACTGCAATGAAGTTGATTCCAAGCAAAGCCCCTTGCCCCAAGCCTTCAATTCCCACAAAATTCCTTCAATGATTACTTCTCCAAGATTCAATCCACTCAACAATGGAGCTCCTCTGCGATTTAGGGTTTCTGGAACTCAAGAGGGAAGTAAAGAGGCTGGGGAAGGAACATAATGTTCCTTATATAGGGCTCAACCCCGAGAATTAGGGTTTTCTCCACCCAGCGCCTACTCGCCGAGTCCATCTCATCGACTCGCCGAGTCGGCTATTTAACACGCGGTCAAGTCGCGACTCTACTCGCCGAGTCCAGCCATGGACTCGCCGAGTCACTCTTTCCCAATTAACACTTTTGGCCCTTCAACTCTACTCTCGCTATTTCGGGATGTTACAGTTCTCTTCCATTTCCTTTTTTTAATACCGAACAGTTGATGGTTTTGTGTGTATTTCTCTTGTGGTACTCATAATACCGTCCTTTTTCATCCCTTAATGGTTGCTTGTCAGAGACTGCATAGACGTCTGGTCGTCTGCCTCTTCTTTCGTCTCTTTAGAATGGCCTAAAGCGTCCTTGCGGGCGCTTTCCTTACCCGAAGTGTCTGCCACTGCCCGAGGTTTACGAGTGGTGTGATAGTGAGTTGTGACGCTTTGTGGACGAGGTGGTCATGGGTTTTAAGTATGCTTGCTTCCTTACCTCCCTGTCCTCTTATCTCAAGTAGTGTTCTACCTTCTATTTTAGCTCAGCCTGTGTCTGGGGTTTTTCTCCACGAGCTTTTGGGACAGCAGTCCCGGGAGGAGGCCCCATGATGTGTGTAAAACCAACTAGTTTTAATCCTACTAACTTAATCACATAGACAAACACACGAAAAGCAGTGTACCTATCGATTAGCAGTTTAGTTCAGGTAAGTAGGGTATCGAACACAGGAACGGTAAACAATTAAAAGAAATGCTAATATTATCTAAATAAAACAAGTAATGGAAATGGGGTTTCTTTTGTTTTGCAAGACTAGAAACTTAAACAATTAACTAAAACTTAAACTAAGAAATTAAGAGCTAAGCAAATAAAAATCAACTAAAGTCAATAATAAAGAGGACTTCTGTTTAGGTTCGACTCATTTGTTCCCATGGATGATTTCAATGTATCGGATTAATTCTTCATTGGCTACCGACTAATTAGTTTCACGTTCGCTATTACTAATCCTTAGGAAACAAATTAACTCAAGCAGTGGTCAGTTGTCTAAATTAACGGATTTCCTAGTTATTGATTCGGGTTAAATAAGACTTGTAATGGTTAATTAAATTGGCCCTTCAATCAACCTCTTGTTGATGTTTATCAAACAAGCTCACACATTAACTTACCTATCTTCTAGTTAATTCTAGTTTCACATTCGCTATTCCTAGACATACAACTATGTGGTCACAATAAATCATATGAAATTAATAACTAAGAGATGTTCATACAACTTAATTTCTGATTTATTAACAGAATAATAGTTATTGTTAACACATAAGGTTCTTTAACAAGATTAATAAAACATAATGACCAATTAAAATTAATCCTAATCAAATAATCAATCCATGTTCACAAATTCATCTACCTAAACAGAAGTTATGAGTTTTAGCTCATGATTACATCAGAAACAAGCTCAAAAACGAAACCAATTGGTAAAAACATAGTTCAAACAAGATATTAGGTAAGAGTAAACTTGATTTTGACTTGATTCTCCTTAAAATTGAATGTAGGGTTGATTCCTTAGCTTCCCACGCTCCAACAGCACCTTTTGTCGACAATTGGCCTCCAAGGGTTCATCTATATCCCAGGGTATCGATCTGAAAGTCCCTTTATATAGATTTTCACAAAACAGGGGCTACTCGGCGAGTCCAGTGACATACTCGGCGAGTCCGTCACTTAAAACCCGTGTACGGCAAGTCAGCGCGTCCATAATCGCGAAAGTTTGAAGTGACTCGTCGAGTTTATGGCCTACTCGTCGATTCTGTTTGGAATCAGCATTTTCTCAAAACATGAAAGTCGTCCGAAGTTATGTCTAGTTTTCAGAACATTTTGAATCTCATCAATCGGAGTTACGGTTCATGAGATATGGCCAAAACACTGACGAGGGGTCAAGCTGTCCAGCAACATCCTTCTTTCTTCAAAATCCAAGATCCATGCTTCCAGTCGCTAGTTCTGCTTCCTTTTCCATCCGAGCATGTCATTGTTGCTGAAAAATGAAATTATAAACTTATTAAGCACCTTTTTTTCATTAAATGAGATAAAATCAACATAAAGTATTAAGATAATGCATGGATTTTATAACTAAATATGCCCATATCACCCCACATGAAAGCGCATGCTATTAACCCTTTGTCATGGCCTGGGCATCTAATGTGGCGTTAGTGAACCTGGTAAAGTATTCTCACATCGTCTCTCCTTCCTTCTACTTGCAACCAACGATCGAGTGTGAATCTCCTTTGTATTTATGCAATTGCATGAAATTCGTCAGGAAGAGATAGTTTAGTTGGACAAAAATTGTAGATGCTCCCTGATCGTAGAATCTTGAACCACGTTCCTACGTTGCCATCTAAGGTTGTCGGAAAATATGTACACCATAATCGCTCATCTAGTTTGAGTGAGGTTGTGACATCCCCATTTTCACGGTCAGAAAAGACCGATTTATTTATGCTTATTTAAAAATCAGAGTATCCTTTTTGAAAAATAATATTGCGGAATTTGTTCCCATAAAACATGATAATGATATTATCAAAGCATTTCCGAATAAATTTATTTTATTTATGTTAATACATTGGGATGTCATCGCCAATACATAAACATAAGCATAACGAAATATTACAAGCCTTACAATAATTAAACTAGTGGCCTAATACTCCTTGAATCTCTCATCAGTATGTGTCTTTCATATAGCCACTTGTGATACAATAAACTTAGTGGGTTAGGTTGGAAAACATGGTGAGTACATAGGGATTTCAATCACACAATGTGATAATAATGTATATCTCAAACCTGCAGATCCAACTATTATCATTAACACAAATATATCATATCTCTACAGCAAATTTCCCCATCTCGTCGATTCCCACGTATAGATCCTATACAACGATCTTACAAGAGCTAGCCTAAAGGATCAATATAAACAACAAACTGACGCGGTTGCTTCATAAATTCCACGGCAGCAAACGAGGATCAATAAATATATCAAGTGAGGGTGTAGCACCCGGTTCCTGGTACGTAAATCTTATTTGAGTATTTCCCTTCTTTTAGCCTTGGACTCGGCGAGTCATAGGTCCGACTCGCCGAGTGGATGCGGGACCCGGGACACGTTTAAGTTGGCGACTCGGCGAGTCCATATCCTAGACTCGGCGAGTCACAGCTGTTGGATGAAACCCTAAGTTTCAGGGGTTTGCACCCTATTTAAACGACATATCCGCCCCAACCTCGCCCCCATTCACCCTCAGAGCCCTGTATCTCTCTCTAGCCTTGCTTCCTTGTGAGTTTGAAGTGTTTTGTGGTGTTCTTGAAGTTTCTTTGAAGGAAAAGAATAGGGAATCAAGAAGAGGAGAAGGAGGCCAAGCATCTCTGTGTCATTCCAACGTTTCCCCTAAGGTATAGCTCGTTTCCCCTCTGTTTTTAAGCTTATTGTCCCTTATAGCTCCGTTAAAGTCCTTTTTGAGCCATTTCCAAGATTGTGCATGCTTGAGGGTTTGCAATAAGTCGATTGGCCTCTAGATCTAGGCAAGATTGAGCTCCAGGAGCTCAGATCTGTTAGCTTTATGGCCCCATGTTGCTTGTCCACCCTAGATCTACCCTTTTGAGGCATTTTGAGCCCTAAAATCCATATTGGTGAATATCTACACGTAAAGTTGGAAACTTTACGTGTGATTCGTGTCCTAGAAGTCCAGATCTGTGAATGGCATGGACTGGAATCGAGCAAATCCATGTATTTAGTGGGTGCATGGCAACGACTCGGCGAGTCTGTTCGCGAGTCTCCGAGTTTGTCCCCTTTTCGTAGTGTCGAGTGAGCAGTGAGTCATGGGGTGTGACTCAGTGAATCGGAAGCTGAACTCATCTTTGGAGGCACTCGGCGAGTCAATGCCCTGACTCGGCGAGTTCAAGGCAATCTCCTTAGACCAAGAACAGACTCGGCGATTCGTTCATACAACTCGGCGAGTCTTAGCATAAGTGTTCATCGGATGAAGATGAACTCGACGAGTTGTTCATACAACTCGGCGAGTAGGATAAAGGACTTGAATATCAGTTTAGAAGGAGAACTCGTCGAGTCGTCGCCTAACTCGACGAGTAGAAACGGGATCCAGGACAATCGTTTGGGTAGGGACTCGGCGAGTTGGAAAGCCAACTCGGCGAGTCGGGTCAACTGAAAGTTGACTCTGTCTGTGACTTAGGGCATGATCGGGGGTAAAATGGTCATTTTACCCAAAGGACAGTTAGTAGTGTTTGATTGGGTACGTTGTGGGAATTGCAGCCGGAGGATTTCCGGAGCAGCAGCAGCAGCAGTAGACAGTCAGTTCCCGATCAGATCAGCAACTACTTCGAGGTGAGTTACCTTCCAGTAGCGGTGGGTCTACGGCCACAATGCCGGCCCACCGGTAGGAGTTGTATGTTAGATGATTGTCTTTGTGATATCATCTAGGTTTGCTACTACCTGATATGTTATATGCTGGCATGATATGTATATGTGATAGCTGTAGAGTTCGGTTGTTAGGACCGAAGGGTAGGTCAGACACCCCAGATATGTCTGACAGTACGTGATGATATGTTTGCATGCTGGCTTGTTATGTTATATGCGATAAAGGTAGTAAGAGGGGACTAGTCCCCGAGGATTGGTTGTTAGGACCGATGGGTAGTCAGCACCCCAGAATGGCTTGACACGGGTAGTCAGCACCCCATAATGGCTTGACACGGGTAGGACGGCACCCCAGAATGGCCGTACCGGGTAGTCAGGCACCCCATAATGGCCTGGCAGTATGTATGTTATGTGTTTGTATGGTATGTGGTACGATGGGGGAACTCACTAAGCATTGTGCTTACGGTTTTCAGTTTTGGTTTCAGGTACCTCCTCAGCTAGGGGAAAGGAGTCGACGCGATAACAACATGTCACACACACACTCTCTGGTTTCCGCATTTACGAGCTTCACTGGGATTTGTACTCTGATATTTTGATTGGTTGTATGATTTGGCTTTTAGACATGGTTCACGTTGTGTTATGGTTTGATCAACAATGTTTTTAGTTATTAATATTTTCTAAAGTAATGTTTTAAAACAAAAGTTTTGGTCGTGAAAATTGGGTCGTTACAGAGGGAAATGGAATAAGTTTCACCACAAACCTTCGTTCGTAAAAACAACAAGACAATTAAGTTAGGGGTAGTTATCTAGATAATTGTGCCTAGCAGTGGTCTGACATCGTGAGGTATTTCACCCCTATACTCACCCTATCCGAAAATATAACATCAAACTTTGCCTAGCAGTGGACTGATACCATGATGTATTTTACCCCCAAACTCACCCTATCTGGCAATACAACATCAAGCATACCTGGTAGTGGTCTATTACTGACACACTCTATTAGGCAGTCTACGAAGTTCCCTCAATTAATTCGTGAAAGGAAACGCTGACACATGAAGCTCATCCGATCACTTCATAAAAGAGACGATGACTCCAAAGCTCTTCAAAATAAAAAGTATGGGGAAATATTGACAAAGTACTCTCGTACATTCCTGTACCCCGACACGCAATAGTGTAAAAAAGAAGGACTTTGTACATGATAGTACTTTTGGCACATTATAGTACCCTGTTATGAGTATGACTCGTACCTTAGAACATAATAATACCTCGACACAAGCAACAACTAAGACACAAAGCTTTGAAAAAGACTCGGTACTTAAAAAGTACTTTTGTACGTAGGACATACTCCACCGATCATCAATCTCCTCGAACAGAGTTTCTACTCTCTATTTCGATCACACACGTACCCTTAACAAGATATTACCTAATATTCAAACTTAATTGAGCTAGGCATCTCTTTTAAGTCTTACTTCGTCACTAAGCAAGCCTATAATGCTTATAATCAACTTTCAATACTAACTTTGTTACGACAACACTATCTTAATTTAGTGTAATATTTTATACAGAGTATTAAGTATTAACATATGTTTATCTTCTGGTTTATACTACTTCCATTATCATTATCATGTAAATACATCTTAACACATAGAGAACCATGTCTGGTTCGCATAACGTATATCATAAAATATACATATAACACATATTTCCAGACAATAAGCATATAAATCCCATATAAACTTTCAACATATATTTAATACTTTTATTAATACATGTATTAAAATCATATTTATGAAAGAGACTATGCACTCACTTATTAAAATGACGACTCGAAATCCAGGCAGCACTTCGCTTCTAGCAACAGTCTTTTCCTTTGACGCAACCTAACATCATTATTACTAGATTTTAGTCTAATATTTATTGCGAAAAATTATTAGTCTAGATTTATAATTAAATCAAAGTCTACTTTAAGGCTATGTTTGGCGTACTATCTGAAAAACTGGTTGTTAGCTAAAAAGCTAGTTGTTAGCTGAAAAGCTAGCTGATAGCTGAAAAGCTAGTTGTTAAATAAAAAGCTAGCTAATAAAAAATAATATTTGGTTAAACTAGCTGAAATATATAAAATTACATAAAAGGACATGTAAGAATATATGTTTCTATAATTAATTAAGGGGTGTATTTGGAATTTTTTTAAAAAGCTCCTAAAAAGCTAGTATAAGTAGCTTTTCAAAAAGCTAGCTTATAAGCTACTTTTTGGCTTGCCAAACACGACAACATAAAAAAGCTCAAAAAATAAGCTAGTTGTGGCGTGCCAAACATAGCCTAAGATCTATCAAGTAAGTAACAACCAAGTAGGATCATATCGGAGGTAGGGTCTGTTTGGTATACGAACTATACTGTTTGGAAATCTCACTTTAAACACCTCACTAAATGACAACCTAGACATCATCCCCGTAAGTAGATCAATCAGTATAACGATTTGGAATCACTGATAAATCTTGTTTATAGGTCCATAATAACAATAATGAACTTAAACATAAATTATACTTAAAGTAGGGCAAGCATAACTCACTTACAAGGGAGTTTAGCAAAGAACCAGGCTCTGCGCGGGCAAAACTTCTGAACCGAAAGCTCTTCTTCTCGAGGCTTTCCGGCATTCTGGGACTCACTTCTAATATCTAGATGGTGCTAGGAGAAATAATAGAAGTTTTGGGTATGTTTGGGAGAGAGTTGGATGGGAAGATGTGAGAAAAATGAGTGAAAACGCCTTCTATTTATAGGCTGCCAGTAGCCGTGTACGCTGGGCGTATTCATTGGTATGCTGGGCGTAAAGGCCAAAACAGCAGTACGTTGGGCGTACATCGAGTTACTCTGTGCGTACTATGTACAAGTGTCGCAATCTCGCTCCAAGCCGTGGGAAGGAAGGGACGACCCAGATCTTGCCACGTGTCACTCGTTGGTTCCTCCAAAAACTAATTATCTTCTAAAATCCATAACTCTCGCATCCGAGCTCCGTTTTTGACGTTATTTATATTCACGTGTAGGTATCGACGGGATCTACAACTTTATTTTAGACTCCTTCGGCTAATTTTGAATTTATTTTTAAAGTTATATTTTAACAGGCTTAGACAGTTAAAGTCCTTTAAATATTCATAAATTTGTCATCCGACACATTTTCGACTGTCTTTATATCGTTGAGCTCCTATTAATGAGATATTAAATTATATTTTAGGTTGTGTCGGCTAATAATCAATCGATCTAAAATTCGATTTCCGGGCTGTGTATCGCTATGCTAAATCTTAGAAAAATCATAATTTTCTCTAACGAAGTCAGATTTGGACGTTCTTTTTATGTACGTTCTCGGTTTAATGTATACTATGACTTTTGTTTAGATCGATAAGGCCAAAATGTATTTTGTCAAAAATTTAGTTTTTACGATACGTGACGTCGTGTCGGTTTTGTCGCAAAACTTCGACGGGTCATAACTTCTTTGTTCTAAGTCGGATTTCAGCGTTCTTTATATGCACAAAATCCTTGTGACATATACTATAATTTGGTTAAGATTATTTATTCTAAATAATCTTCTATCAAAAATTCATTTTTAATGCTTATTATCTCTAAATTGAGTACCTGAATTTGCGGTCGTTACAGAGGTTATCGTCCACTCGTAAGTATCAATGTGGCTATTCGGATCTATGGTTCCATTGTAGGTATTGAGGTGTGGTAAACTTGTTGTGTTTGGAATTTCGTAATCTAAAATCTCCTTGGCGAACGGAGATGTTACACTTCTCGATAGACAATCTTGGTTTGGAATGGATAAAGCACCATGTGGGTTATACTGTTAGGTGGTGAGGCAAGGTTGCATTAACATGCCATTATATGCTGAGAGGTGCCCATGGTATGGTCCATAAAAGGGTTGTTATTGAAACGGGAAGGTTAATGTTTGGGTTAACAAGAGGGGTGGGTTATGTATGATTGAGTTGTTAGACATGAATGGTTGATGCTGTGAGATTGTGGTGTTGAAAGGCATGTTTGTCACAACGGAGATGTTTGGAAAGCCATTGTTTGTTCTCTCACTATTTGGTTCAGCGGCGGTGTTTGGAAAACCACTGGTTGTTCTCCCGGCAATTTGTATAATGGTGGTGTTTCCGAGAAAACTGGTATACCATTGATGTTGTCCACCGTTGGTGGTGTTCTGCTGCTTGAGATCACTGTCAACTGTGGTGTTTGGCGGAGGCGCTTTGTGTCATTACGACGACAGAGGAAACTGGTCCTTCGACAATCGACCCTCATAACTTGTTTGTTGGAGCAGTGGTTATCATCTAGCCGCAATCTTGTGATGTTTCACCGGTTACTGGTGTGAGAATTAGGGCGATAACTGGTTCCAACAACATCATAGGTCTGATGGGGCTTTTCGGTGTCCCACCAGTTCCGTCGGTGTCGTCGGATGCCATATTCAAGGGTTGAGGAGTGTGCTTTTGGTTTGTTGTTCGTCACACAGTGGATGACGCGAAATGATGTGAATTGGCCACCAGGCGTTTACTCCTTATGCCTTTGATGATTCCGATGAGCCTGCGAGGTCACAACGAGAGAAAACTGTTAGTTGTTCTCCAGGAGGAGGCTCCCGGGAAAACGCTCTGACGGTCAAGTTGGTAGACAGACGTGGGTGTATCTAGGGTGAATTGGGAGAGAGCGTCTTACATTCCAAGGCACCAAAGGTGGCCTTTTATACTGAACCCCTCTGCTAGTCCGTATAGGACAAGGGCGTCAAACCCGACAGGATCAGGGATGTTGATTGGATAATCGTGCTCCTTAATTTGTCAGAGTCGACGATTGGTTCAGATGTTAATGCTATGATCATCTTCCTTGTCGCCTAGAGCCATTATACTTTTGTCGCGGAGTAGAAGGCGCCTTTGGCGAGGTCGTGCCTTCTCTGCAGGCGCCCTGCTCTAGGTGCGACGTGCCTTGGGGAATTCTCTGGCACACCTGGGAGCAAATCTTTGTTCGTGCCAACGACACGCCATCAATGGTGAAGTTGTTACACTTCAAGTTGACAAATAGGACACAAAACCGTTGGAATATCCAAGTATTTGTTAGCTAGATTAATCCGGGAAGGAAGTCTATCCAACAACACACACAAAATCAAAATATTTACCTTTCTAGGCACAAAAGTATTTCATATTGTTTTGAGACCCAATGTAGGCAGAATCACATCATCAATCCATCTCCTAGTTTCTCCAACTATGAAAGAGCCATTTGTACCAATATCCCATAACCATGTATTAATCAGGCTAACATCTTGAATACAATCCAACATATCTGAGAATTGAACCAATTCTTCACCCCTTTGAATGACATGTTGTCAAGACCATGGCCAACTGTCGTTAGAGCTTTTATTTGCCACAGAACACTCCCTATCCAACTCAAGCTCTAATAATCTAGGGAATCTATTTGCCAAAATATCTCCATGCCATTTATCCTTCCAAAACTTTGTATCGATCCCATTACCAATTTTTCTTTTGATTAAGGAATCCACCACAACCTCTCAATTTTAGAGTCTAGAGATAGAAGTTTGTGACAACCCGATGTTCTTCCAAAGCAATGTAACACTCAAAAGTTTAATACAACAAAACTATTTAGAAACAACGAAATTAGCCTAAAAAAAATAAAATGTTCAAAATCTAAAGTTGGGATACACCAAGTGATAGATATCGTGCCAAGGTTTCAAAAAACATAAAGAACATTCAAAACCAAGTTATAATGAAAAGGTTTCGACTACTCAAATATTCACGACACACCTGGTACGTCATTATTAGGTGTAAAATAAGAAACTTCAATAAAATACATTTTAGCCTTAAGTATCTAACAAAAGTCGTAGATTTCGTTAAACGGTGAACGTGCATAAAAAGATCGCCTAAATTGGACTTCGTATGAAGAAGTTACGAATTTTCAAAGTTTCGTAACGGTAGTAGAGAACTAAAAACTCGAATTGAAGATCGAACGATATTTAGCTAACGCGGCCTAAACGAGAGTTGAAGATCTCCACAATAGGAGTAAGATGATAAAAAGACAAACGAAAACTGACGTCGGATAAAGAAACTATGAATTTTTAACGAACTTTAGCAGTCCCGGCCTATTAAAAACATAGCATTAAAAATAAATTCAAAACTAGCCGACGGAGTCTAAATGAAAGTTGTAGAGCATAATCTCACCTACGCGTGGATATAAAGAACATGAAAAACAGAGCCCGTACGCGAAAGTTACGGAATTTAGAAGATGGGAGCCAGAATTACGCCCAGCATACTCAGGTGCAGGGTCGAGTCCCATCGGCTGCAGCTCTACGCCTAGCTAGACCGGAGTTGTAAGCCATGACGCGAAGTTACGCCCAACGTAACGCGTACGCCCAACGTACTCCGCTGGTACGCCAAGCGTACTCGCCTTTCCAACCCTATAAATAGAAGGCATAAGCTCCAGGTTTTTGGCACACAATCTCAAACTCACACTTACTCTCACACTCTTGCAAGCACCAGAAGTCGTCCCGACACCCTCGATTTTCGCGCCCAAGCCCGACGAAGGTTCTACGCTACCGAGATCCCCGAGAAGCACGGAGACGCAGCTTTCCACGGTTGAAGTTCTGCTCAACGCTAGTCCCACTCTCCTAAATCCGAACAAGTGAGTTCATATCCCTACTTTTCAAGTCTTTTCATGTTTTAGGGGGGAAATACAAGTACAATACAAGAAACGTATCGATTTATATAAATATAATACAACTTCTATCTTATCATTATTCCGTATCAGCATTTTGCTTTACACAAAAGGTTAGTAATTCACCAGGTTATTTTCAACCAAATGGAATGCATTTTCAGAAAAACTATAATGGGTATAGTTTACGAGTTATTCATATACTTTTACGTATACATATTGGAAAAACGAAATACTTTCATCTAAACCGAAATAAAGACTTTCTTATTGTAAATCTATTTTATACTAAGTGATGTGAGACATTCAACTTCAACGTACTTTCATGTATGCATTTCAAGTCCTGTATTATAAGCCATAATCTCTTGGAGGGAGAACGTGATACTTGTATATAGATCTATATGGGATTGACAACCCCGCACCTAAACTGTTAGCTACAGTTAGACCGACAGGTCTGGGGTTACAAATGTCATAACACTACAACACCTGAAGAATGTTGTTACAGGCAGTATGTGTCAATAGAATGGTTATAAAATCACACGAAAGTATAAAAACAAGACTGATTTACGAGACTCATATATGCATTCAGTATTTACATTATTTTGAGCATAAAGTTTATCTTTATCATTCAAGTACGAAAAATACTAACGCACTCCAACTTTGGGGAACTATTCAAACTAAATGTGGAAAATATTATGAACTCACCAACTTTATTGTTGACACTTTTTCGAAACCACTTGTATTTCTCAAGGAATCGGTAATACAGGTAACTACCAGCTTTTGAAGAAGGAACGCTATGGCGTTTATTACCAAACATTTAAAACATCTTATTGTAATATTCTTTTGGAAACATGTATAACACAACAATGTACGTTTTTATTATATATATGATGGTTGTGTTACTTTCTTTACGATATTCAACTGTTATGGTATTACGTGAAGTCACCCACCCCCGAATGTTTCCGCCATTCTGGTTTGGGGGTGTGACAAAGTCAAAATGCGAGCCCATGGTCTAGCCCCAAGATTACGAGATCTACCAAATCCACCATTCAAACCATATAATTCCTTAATCACTTTCACCCAAATCAGATTTCCATTATTCAAGAATCTCAATCGCCGTTTTTTGAGAAGAGTTAAGTTAAGAGCACCAAGGCTTCCAATATCATCAAGACCGCCATTTTTTTCTATCGGCAATAACTGCATCCCATGTCACCTAAGGCATTTTATGATTATCCATGTCACTGTCATTGAAACAACTATCATCACTGGAACACGTATTGGAAAACGGGTGTACATACCTCACACAAAGTTTATTCGCAGCCCATCGGACCTACCATTTTCATTCTTATGGAAGCAATTTCCGATTAAAGTATGTTATGCTATGACTATAAACAAAAGTCAGGGATAATCACTAAAAAAATTAGAGTTTATTTACCCCAGCCTGTTTTCACACATGGTCAACTTTATGTCGCCTTATATAGAGCAACATCTCTTGATTCCATCAAAGTCCTCATAAACACCAATGAACACAATGCATATAACCTAACAAAAAATGTTGTGTTTAGAGATTTATTAGGCATGGTGAAAATAAATGAGGTTCATATAATCACTAAAAACATTTGCCCACTTCTCTCATATTCACATGATTCTAAATATTATCACTTTTACATGTCTATAACATACTAAAAATATCATATGATTACTAACAACTATTCCTCTTTTGCCTTCAGCAGAGACACCATTAGAGACATGATAACCATATCAGAACTAAAATATGCGTGTGTTGGAGAAGCTTTGCAAGTACAGATACTGTGTAAATGGAAACCATAATACCGTTGCCATGAAATATGGTTCCTTGGTGTTGACAAATATGTAAGTACTTATGATATGAAGTTTTGTCCTATATTATCTTTGTTATCAAACATTGACTTCCCATTGTATAAAACACATTAGGGGGGTGCCAAACAAATTTTAGGTCAAAGAACGAACCAAGACTATACAGAGTCTATCCTTGTTGTATCCAAGTGCTATACGATAGTTGAATACACATGTCCTCTACTGGATGGATACTATAAAGTTCTAGAGAATGATATCTACATAAATGTTGGTATTGCTTCTATAATTACACTGATTCTAGTCACAACCGTTCTGTATACAACTTGGTTTTAGTTCGTTTCTAAGGCACAACTATTGGACTTTGGAGAACACCCACCATATTGCCCAGGTATCTACACAAACACTTGGCAATATATTAAATATCTAGTCCAACCCTTATTTATTTTAAAAAATATCACACTATTTTCAATATTTTTTCCAATCGCATCAGGAAATCACCATCAAGTGTGAAAACCTTGTTATTTGGCAATTATCCATTACTCGTTGAATACATAACTGATCACATCTTACTTGCTTTCCGACACACATATTTCATTGGTGTCATTACAAAAATCTGAGACTGCAAAAAAAAATGAATAAACTTTTGTCCTTTTGATACTTACTGATGAAAAGTAAACAAAACATGGTTAAAACCATGTTTTCCTTCATGTACGTTCACTGCCACTAACCTCTGTCTTATAAACCAACATTAGTGATAATGAACGTCCAATCCACTTATGGGAAGAATACATGAGTTATCCCAAAAAGTTTAGGTGTGAGCATCTCATACCACCCTCTGCAACAACAGTTGTTGTAGTCACAAACCTAAAAACTTCAACAACAAATGGTAACAATAATAAAACACCACATCATAATCTAAATAGTTACATGTCATATGCTCACTTTAAAACCAAGTAAAAAACAACATCACATTTGTTCTGCATATCTTGCAAGAACACTAAGGTATGGATCATCGAGTGCAACTCATCTCTATGTCAACCCACCACTTTCGGATACAACACTACTGATTGACAGGTAAATAACACTTTAACCAATTTCTAACAGCTCAACCAAAAATCATCACACTATATTATCCCAAAACAATTTGCAGATTTACTGGCCCTCCGAGACCCACTTGTGTACCTAAGGGATTCCAATAACCTTAGATAACATCACAGGGAAAACCCGTGCTCAACATTTGGTATTACACATATTCATAATATCTCCACACATCACTCATAGAAATATTATTCAAAGACTACTGGTGTCAAGTAACATGTCCTGTTTGCAAAGATCCAATTTTGAAAAAGGAATAGGCATGTTTTGCAGTGCCCATGGAGCAGTCGACTCACCAACATTCCTGTAAGTCTAATTCCTTGTACATATATATACAAAAAAATAGCATTGTCGGATACCAATTGAAGAAACATTTATGCAGTTATAGATTAACTGCAACCATCACATATCCTACCTCCACCATATATACATCCATTACTGATAATGCAACTCGAAAAAATAATTGGACCCAGTCCATAAAAGCTTATATCCGATGATCGCCGACTTAACATAAGAACTTTGCCTTCCATCATCGGTGACTGCAAAGGATCACTAAAACCCATGTGAATTCAGCTGTTAAGAACATCAACCTCTGACAATATTCGCTTCCTAATTCTGGATATGGTAGACACTACCACCCTCAGCCAATCAACAATCCCAACAACCCAACACCCCTAACATACTCCAAAATAAACAACCTCAATCATACCCACCCGACATCATCAACAACTTCATAACTGTCACATGAAGCAAGAAGTTTGTCATACAAAATCACACGTAGATACATATCTTTTTCATTTGCAATAAAACACCAACATCTAATGCCCTTTTATTAATGTGCATGTGAGCCTTCACCTCGAAAACAACAAAAGCGTACATATAATTCAACATAGACAACAACATCATCCCAAACCATAACCTTTAACTACCTCTTTTTGCATGTTACAAGACAAGTAACATTTCACTTGGAACACCTTTATTGTTGTAAGCACTAGACATAAATCCAACTAGAAACACTATTTTCTCTTTTGATAACATTTCACGTGAAATACTTTTGGTATTGTAAGTAATAGCCATACAAATACTTCAAACAACAATTATGGTCTACATCACACAAACATCAATACACATCAACAATAATTAACATCACTACAAAAAAGAAATGTACATACACTTCGTAATACTCCATAATAATTCATTAAATTAAGAATATAGGAACTCATTACAAGTTAACTAAATCACCACAAAAACAATGAAAATATACATTAGGAGAATGTACCTTTTTTACAATGTTGAAAGAAATTACTATATTAATAAGAAAGAAAAAAACAAACATTTCTTTAATCATCAATACTCCAGACTAAATGAAAAAAATATGATTATTTGCGACACTGATCACCACCAAATAAATCAAACCACGTTTTTTTATAATACTAATTCAGAAAAAAAACACTCATTAAAATCAATATCACACCACAAAGACATAAACAAAAAAATACAAAGCTTATCACCTACCATGCTCCTTATCATGAATGTAAATATTAAAAGAGGTGAAAAAAAATATTGACACACCAATTCAGGCAATTCATGAAGACCAAAGAAATCGTTTGCCAAAAAAACACTTAAACACCTATGCACATTTATTATCAAATAACATTTTTTGATAACACTAATTTAGAAAAACACTCATTAAAATCAATATCACACCACCAATACATAAAAAAAAATACAAACCTTATCACCTACCTTGCTCCATATCATAAATGTAAATATTAAAAAGGGTGACAAAATTTAACATACCAATTAAGGCCATGCATGAAGACCAATGAATTACCACCTGACCAAGTCATCACCGTTTTCCACAAAAACACGTAATACCTATGTACATTTATTACCAAATATAGATAGGTTATCATGTACATGTATTATAGTCCACCAACCTCATAGACTATGAAACCGCTATAGACATATTCTATACAACCCCACAATCAATACACATCAACCAACCACCATAATTAGTATACAATACATTTCCTATATAAAGAACATTTCAGTTTGCACATCAACAGAAACCATCACAAACGAAAAGCTCATAAGATCTAAAATGGAGACTGTCATGCAAGAGCTCACCGACCAGGTGAACACAATGTAGCAAGCTCTCGATGCAGTCCAAAAGACATACACCACCCTCTATGATACGAGACAACAAATACTCCAACACTCACCAACATTTCTCACATACACCCACTACACAATCACAAGTGACCTCATCAAAGAAGTAGACAATGACATAACTCTGATGATGGACAACTTCGAAGCTATGCAAAAAAAGTTATTAACACTAGTGGAGGCCTATGCAAAGATCTTCAAAGACCTTCCCCACATCTAGATGACAACGTTGCAACCCTTTTGCTCCATAACTTTCATATAATATCATCCATGCAAAATTTCCAATTTTCTATGTATGATCTCAAAAAGTAATATATTATGCTTTTCGCATTTAATGTCTATTCCACATTTACATAACTAAAAAAATCATCCGCAATGGTATACAAAAAGAAACATATATCACATATACATATTATTATCCTCGCCAACTACAACTACAAAAGCCCCATAAAACAATTATTTTCGTATGCCCATCATTACGGATGATAATAAACCAGATTAAAAAGTGGATGGTAAATTAATTATATACGCCTACAAAATGTTCATTTAAAAGAAATGCAAAAACTTGATGCATAAGTTGACGTTCAGAAACATAACACTTTGGCATACTTCCACAACTGCTTTCTTGATGTTCAAAAACATGATACACTATCAAACCTTTTGATTTTACAATAACTTTTATCATTCTTTGAATAATTCGTATTAATATTTTTTTTTTGTTTACATATTAATTGCGTAACAATTTTTAACAAAATAGTCAATAAAATATCCAAAGGTAACATCTATTCTAACATTTATATTTAAGTGGAACAATCACCTAATTAAAAAAGGAAAAAATATCTTAATAAAGCAAATACTACAAGAAACCATAACATATGCTGCAACGTTTAGACGATTATACTTCTTAAATGCAACTATACGTTCTATCAGTCGCATCTATCATAATCACTTCGAACTTAATGAGCACATTAAGTATCCCATAACTACCGTATTAAACCTCACCAAACCCCATCCATTTACTTAAGATGACCATTACCCCTTCACTATCCCTTCATCATCTACACCTTCAATCAAATTCAACCAACAACTAAAAAATGAAGCCACAAGAAATGGAGAACATTCTTGAGATCCTCATCCAACAATTGGAAAGCGAGAAACTTTCGCTTAATGACATTGAAGACGAATATTGGGAACATCATAAAATAAAAGCGAAGATCATGGGTGAAATGGATAGCAGTCCCAAGTACAACAACTATCTGCAGATAGACAAAATCCTGTTCGACACCAACCATGAGGTGACGAAAATGATAGAAACTGTTCACACCATGTAGAAAAAGATAACAAAGCTGATACATGATTTGAAGAAAAGCATCAAGAACCTTTCGGAAGACAACCGACTGTATATGTAGCCGTTCCAAGGTTTGCATGGATGGATTTTTTGCGTTTTGATTTAGGATGTGCGACTCCATATGCTTTCCTTAATGTATTTGGTGTTAAATTATCCTCTATGTCATTATCAGCTATTGTTATGCAATATATAGGTATTTTATACGTTGTTTTTTCCTCTAGATAAACTTCAACCATTCATGCACATGTTAATAAGAAAATGCTATCTTACTACAAAATATGAAAACAAACCTACATTTATAGAAATATACATTACATTCATAGAATAAATATGTTATAACGTTAAATTTAAACTATTTACAATATATACACACGCAAAAAAAAAAAACAGAATACGTTACAAAACTCTTACCTACTTTCCGTTTAAATAGATAAATGTGATTACAAATAAAAAATGAACAAACCATTCGATCCGATAGACGATACACACCTATAATTTTATTGAAACCATAACTACTATAGGCTAGCATAGGAACTTTTACTACAATTACAAAACAAGCCACCACATCATCTAAATAGTAATCAATGCAATTTGTAAAAACCTATTACAAAAAAACAATGACACACAAAGAAGCCTACATGTCTCCACGTCAATAGCCAAAACCAAACTCAAATTTTACATTACTATATAAGAACCCCAACCTCCAAACTTCATACATAGAGGAAGATACAAAAAACCAAAAAATGAACAATCAAGCCCTTCAAAACGTTTTCCTGTCACTCATTGCTTACATCTGAGAGGTAGACGATCTCATAAAAGCAACTCAAACCAAACTTTAAGAAGGCTTCACAATGGAAGACGACTCTTACAAAATCATCTCCACACAACAAGAAGACCCAAATTAAAATATCCTAAAAACCATCCTTGAAGACGCCAAAGCTGACGACAGACGCCAAAGCTGACGACCTCTCCATGGAAGACAATATGCGTCTGAAAATATAAATGTATATCCTTGCATTTAAGAAGTATATCCTTCATGCTTAGATCAATCCACAAAAGGATTGAAAAATATAAATGTATCATCAAATATGCGTATGATGAGTAGAAAAAATGCCTACTATAATGACTTCCATATCAATATATGAATAAATAAAATGTCAATCTTATGTTTATTTTGCAAATAGTCAAATGCATATCAAATCTCTGTAAAATGGGGTACTTCACTAGTTAATGATTATTTTTAAATATTTTTTTGAAAATACCAAAAGTTTGGTCTATGCAATTTGTTATAAAAATCCTATTAACTTTAATGGCTTTCAATAATAAAAATAAATAATTACGAACGGGTAGATATAACTTTGAAAAAGACATTATATTCTTTATAAAACAATTCTAAACAAAATGTGTGTATATTTCCTTTCTTAGTCCCAAAGAACAAGAAGAAAATTCATATCAAAGACCAAAAGAATTGGTCTTGGATTTGATTAAACAAACATCCAATCTCTCCATCGAGTAAATGGTTTTAAGATCTTATTGAACAAGCGGATGCTTCCCCAATTCTCAAGTCTTTCATAAACCAAAACCCATTTATAAGACCAGCTGTTGCTTTTCAAAGCAAGAAAAGAAAACCCTCCTCTCAACCCCTCTATCTTCTCTCAATTTCTTCACAATCCATGATTAAGAATCTCATGGTTTGACTTTGCGTTTGCCCATCAATTATGGAGGAAGAATCATCATCATCAAGATCACTCCTCTTGGAGGATTTTGGTCAGAAGGTGGATCTTACCAGGAGAATCAGAGAGGTTTTGTTGAATTACCCTGAAGGGACCACGGTTCTAAAGGAACTGATACAGAATGCTGACGACGCCGGCGCCACCAAGGTCTGCCTTTGCTTAGACCGAAGGTCTCATCCCACCACCTCCCTCTTGTCCCCTAAACTCGCCCAGTGGCAAGGCCCTGCTTTGTTAGCGTATAACAATGCTGTCTTCACTGAAGACGATTTCGCTAGTATTTCCAGGATTGGTGGGAGTGGCAAGCAAAGTCAAGCCTGGAAGACTGGTCGTTTCGGGTGATTTTTCTATCCACAACTTTTACTACAACATCTCACTCTCTCCATACATCATTCATAATCGATTATGTGATTGTTGTGTTGTTTTGTTATCTGTTTAGGGTTGGCTTCAACTCAGTGTATCATCTGACTGATTTGCCATCTTTCGTCAGTGACAAATATGTAGTCCTGTTTGATCCTCAGGGTGATTTCCTTCCAAACATTTCCACATTAAATCCTGGAAAAAGAATAGATTATGTCACCTCATCAGCCATCTCTCGATACCAAGATCAGCTTTCTCCATTCTGTGCCTTCGGTTGCAACATGAAAACTTCTTTCCCTGGAACTATATTTCGTTTCCCTTTAAGAAATGAGTCTCAAGCAGCAAGTAGTAAGCTCTCAAAGCAAGCCTATTTGCCAGATGATATTTCTTCAATGTTTGAACAGCTATACGAGGAAGCAGTTTTCACACTTCTGTTCTTAAAGAGTGTAGTTTCTATCGAGATGTATGTATGGGATACTGGGATGTCTGAACCTAAAAAAACTTATTCGTGTTCCATTAGATTGAAGGATAAAGATACGGTTTGGCATAGACAGACACTTCTGAGATTATCCAAGTCTATGAACTCTTCAGATGATAAAACTGATGGATTTTCTTTAGACTTCTTGAGTGAAGATATAAATGGAGACAAGAGGGTGGATACCTTTTACATAGTGCAGACAATGGCATCATCATCTAGTAGAATAGGTTCATTTGCTAAAAGTATGTCTAAAGATTATGACATTCATCTCCTACCTTGGGCAGCTGTAGCAGCTTGCATCTCAGACAATTCTTCCAGAGTATGTGTGTGTGTGTGTGTTTCTAACTATTTCTTGTTACTGGAATTTGATTTGTTTTTAATCTTTTTTATGTTTTACAGGGTGATGTTTTGAAAGATGGTCGTGCATTTTGTTTCCTGCCTTTACCTTTAAAAACTGGAATGACAGTGCAAATTAATGGATACTTTGAGGTGTCATCAAACAGACGTGGCATTTGGTATGGTGCTGACATGGACAGAAGTGGAAGAATCCGGTCTCTTTGGAACAGGCTTCTTCTAGAAGATGTTGTTGCTTCTTCTTTTGTTAAGTTACTGCTTCAAGTCCAACATATACTGGGTCCCACAAACTCGTATTATTCTTTATGGCCTATTGGTTCATTCGAGGAGCCATGGAGCATTATGGTGGAGCATATTTATAAAAACATTGGTGATTCACGTGTCTTGCATTCAGATCTTAATGGTGGGAAATGGGTTTCAGTAATCGAAGCTTTTCTTCATGATAATGAGTTTTGTAAAAGTAATGAACTTGGGAAAGCTCTTGTACAGCTAGGATTGCCTATTGTTCATTTGCCTATTGCCTTGAGGGACATGCTTTTGAAATTTGCATCTAGTTTGAAAGTAGTCACTCCTGATTCAGTAAGGAATTTTTTAAGGAAATCGAAAGGTGTTAATAAAATAAGCAGAGATTTGAAGCTAGTGTTGTTGGAGTATTGTCTTGAAGACTTGATTGATGATGATGTTGTTACACATGCATATGATCTACCTTTGGTTCCTTTAGCAAGTGGTGAATTCGGGTCATTTTCTGAAAAAGGTGTATCTTATTTTGTCTGCAATGAATTGGAATACAAGCTCTTACAAAAGATACCAGATAGAGTAATTGATCAAAATATACCTGAAAACATACTAACCAGACTTACATCAATTGCTAAGATCCCTTCAGCAAACATACTTCTTTTTGATGTTAATTCCTTTCTCCAATTATTCCCCAAAATCATCCCTCCTGATTGGAAATACAAAACTTCAGTTTCCTGGGATCCAGAATCAAACCCTAATCATCCTAGCTCAACATGGTTTCATCTATTCTGGAAGTATCTTCATGGCAACTGTGAAAGCCTGTTGACTTTTGGTGATTGGCCTATTTTGCCCTCGGTTTCTGGTCATCTTTACAGACCATCAAGACAGGTGAAGCTGTTGAATGTGGATAAGTTGTCTGACAAGATGAAGGGTATACTTGGTAAAGTGGGGTGCAGGATTCTTAACAGCAGCCATGGTGTTGACCACCCTGATTTGGTCAACTATGTACGTGAAGCTGATGGTGATGGTGTCTTGAAGTCAATCTTTGATGTTGTCTCTTCAAATGATGACATTAAACACCTTTTTCTTCAAACCCTAGAAGCTGTAGACAGGGACGAGCTTCGTCATTTTTTTCTTGACCCAAAATGGTATATTGGGAACAATATGTCTGATACTGAAAGAAGGGCATGTATGAGACTTCCAATCTTTATGGTGTATAGTGAGGAAGAAAACTATAGCTACTCTGGATTAGAAGAACAAAAGTTTTTACCTCCATTTGATTGTCACAAGTCCTTACTCTGTAATGACTTTGTTAAAAGCTCATCTGGCATTGAAGATGAAATCTTGAATAAATACTATGGGATTGAGCGAATGGGGAAGGCTATATTTTATAAACAATACGTGTTCAATAAGGTTAAAGAATTGGCACCCGAGTTTCGTGACATCATCATGATGTCAGTTTTACAGGAGTTACCACATTTATCCACTGAGGATCCAACGATTAAAGGGCATTTAGCAAATCTTGAATTTGTTCCAACTGCTAGTGGTTCTTTGAAATGTCCAACAGTGCTTTATGATCCTAGGAATGAAGAATTATACGCATTGTTGGAAGATTCTGATTGTTTCCCTCATGGTGTTTTTGAGGAATCTGGAATTCTAGACAAGCTACAAGGTTTGGGTTTGAAAACATCTGTGTCTCCTGAAGCTGTCATACAAAGTGCACGCCAGGTGGAATTGTTAATGCAGAGTGATCAACAAAGGGCTCATTCTAGAGGAAAAGTTCTTCTTTCTTATCTTGAAGTAAACGCATTAAAATGGTCACCTGATGTTTCTGATCAAGGAACAATGAGCAGGATGTTTTCACGAGCTGCAAGTGCATTTAGGTCAAGAAATCTAAAATCTGATTTGGAGAAGTTCTGGATTGATCTAAGACTGATTTCATGGTGTCCTGTTCTTGTTTCATCTCCATTTGAATCATTACCATGGCCAATAGTGTCATCTATGGTTGCACCTCCAAAACTTGTGAGACTTTTTTCAGATCTATGGCTTGTTTCAGCAAGTATGAGGATATTAGATGGAGAATGTTCTTCAACTTCATTATCTCATTACCTCGGGTGGTCATCTCCTCCTTCAGGAAGTGTCATTGCTGCACAGCTTCTAGAACTTGGAAAAAACAATGAAACTGTAACAGATCCTGTTCTTCGCCAAGAATTGGCTTTAGCAATGCCTAGGATATATGCGATTTTAATGAACATGTTGAATACAGATGAAATGGATATTGTGAAGGCTGTTCTAGAAGGTTCTAGATGGATTTGGGTAGGTGATGGATTTGCAACACCAGAAGAAGTTGTGATCTCTGGTTCTCTTCATTTGGCTCCTTATCTACGTGTCATACCTGTTGATTTAGCAGTTTTTAAAGCTTTATTTCTAGAGCTTGGGATTCGGGAGTTTTTAAAGCCGAAAGATTATGCTCAGATTTTGGGGAGAATGGCTAGAATTAAAGGCTCAACTCCTTTAAATTCACAGGAGCTTCGTGCAGCTTTACTAATCTCACAACATCTGGCTGAAGTTCAGTTGTATGAAGAACAAATCAAGATCTTTTTACCAGATGTTTCGTGTTTCTTGGTTGATGCTACTGATTTGGTATACAATGATGCTCCATGGTTGATTGGTTCAGAAAACGAGGCCTCATTTGGAAATCCATCAATGGCACTGAATATGAAAAGAACTGTTCATAAATTTGTGCATGGAAATATCTCGAATGATGTTGCAGAAAAGCTTGGTGTTCATTCACTTAGGCGTATGTTGCTTGCTGAAAGTGCTGATTCCATGAATTTGAGTTTATCTGGAGCTGCTGAAGCATTTGGTCAACATGAAGCTTTGACCACCAGACTTAAACATATTCTTGAAATGTATGCAGATGGGCCTGGAACTCTGTTTGAGCTAGTGCAAAATGCAGAAGATGCAAAAGCTTCTGAGGTGGCGTTTCTTTTGGACAACACACATTACGGGACTTCATCTGTTCTTTCACCCGAAATGTCAGACTGGCAAGGGCCCGCTTTGTATTGTTTCAATGACTCGGTTTTCAGCCCACAAGATTTGTATGCAATATCAAGAATTGGTCAAGAAAGTAAACTGGAAAAACCATTTGCAATTGGAAGATTCGGTTTAGGGTTTAATTGTGTTTATCACTTCACTGACATTCCCACTTTTGTATCCGGGGAGAATATCGTCCTTTTTGATCCTCATGCATGTCACTTACCTGGAATATCTCCTTCACATCCTGGGTTAAGAATTAAATTTTCTGGAAGGAAAATATTGGAACAATTTCCTGATCAATTTTCTCCATTTCTTCATTTCGGATGTGACATGCAGAACTCATTTCCTGGAACTCTCTTTCGGTTTCCATTAAGAAATGCTAAAGCTGCTTCAAAGAGTCAAATTAAAAAAGAAGCATACTCCCCTCAAGATGTTACATCACTATTGACATCTTTCTCAGAAGTTGTCTCAAAGACATTGCTTTTTTTGAGAAACGTGAAGACTATCTCCATATATATGAAAGAAGGAGTTGGTAGTGAGATGCAGTTAGTTCATAGAGTCCATAAGGATAGTATTGGTGAACCTGAACGTGAAGCTGAATCCAACACGTTTCAGCTTATGGTTAATTTCATGCATGAACATAAAGAAGGGTCAGAGAAGAATCATTTTTTTGATAAATTGAAAAGACCGAATGACACGGGGTTGCCTTGGAAAAGTCAGAAGCTTTTGTTGACTGAGAAAAGTCAATCTGAAGAAAAGTCAAATGTATGGTTGACTAGTGAATGCTTCGATGGTCGCCAAAGTAAAAGAAACAACAAATCTCATAAGTCTATTCCATGGGCTTGTGTGGCATCATGTTTGAACAATATGGAAGTTGAAAAGAATTTTGAAGGGCAGGCGTTTTGTTTTCTACCACTTCCAATAAATACGGGTCTTCCTGTTCATGTGAATGCATATTTTGAACTATCATCTAATCGAAGAGATATATGGTTTGGGAATGACATGGCAGGTGGAGGGAAAAAACGTTCAGATTGGAATCTTTATCTTCTAGAAGAAGTTGCAGCTCCAGCTTATGGTCACTTACTTGAAAAACTCACATCAGAAATCAACAATTCTGATTCATTCTATTCCTTTTGGCCAACAACAGCAACATCAGGACCTTGGGTGTCAATGGTGGAAAAGCTTTACAAATTTGTTTCTGATTCCGGTCTTCGTGTGTTATACACTAAAGCAAGAGGTGGTCAATGGATTCCAACCAAACAAGCCATTTTCCCTGATTTTACCTTTGACAAGTCAAACTTTCTTGTTGATGCATTATCCGATGCAGGATTACCCATGACAACAATTCCTAAACCTCATGTGGAAAAATTCATGGAGTTTTGTCCGACTCTGCATTTTCTGACTCCTCAGTTGCTAAGAACTTTGTTAGTTCGCCGGAAACGTGAATTCCGGGATAGGAATGGAATGATCTTGGCACTTGAGTATTGTTTGCTTGATCTAACAACCCCGATTCAATCTGACAACTTTTATGGTTTGCCACTTTTGCCCCTTTCAAATGGTTTGTTTACTGTGTTTGAGAAGAGAGGATCGAGCGATAGAGTTTATGTCACACGTGGAGATGCTTATAATCTTTTGAAAGATTCTGTTTCAAACCACCTTGTGGATTCTGAAATTCCGGATGCTGTTTATGAAAAGTTATGTGATATGGCAAGAAGTGAAAGTTTCAATGTTTCGTTTCTGAGTTGTCATTTGCTTGAGAAGTTGTTTATGAGGTTACTTCCAACAGAATGGATGCACATGAAGGAGGTGATGTGGGTCCCTGGGCATCAAGGGCAACCTACTTTGGAATGGATGAGGTTGTTATGGAATTACCTAAATTCAAATTGTGATGATCTTTCTGTGTTTTGTAAATGGCCGATTTTACCAGTTGGAAACAATCATCTGTTACAGCTTGTTGAGAATTCATATGTGATTGAAGATGATGGGTGGAGTGAAAACATGTCATCATTATTGCTCAAAATAGGGTGTCTGTTATTGAGACATGACATTCAATTAGAACACCCACAGTTGAACAAATACGTGCAGTCTCCATCAGCAAGTGGTGTTCTAAATGCATTATCAGCAATTTGTGAACCAGGGAAAATAGGTGATCTTTTTGATAATGCATCAGAGGGTGAGCTGCATGAGTTTAGAAGTTTCATTCTTCAATCCAAATGGTTCTCTGGTGGCTTACTTAATGCATCACATATCAACATCATCAAACAGATTCCAATGTTTGAGTCCTTCAAGAGTAGAAAGCTGGTTTCTTTAACTAAACCTACTAAATGGCTTAAACCAGATGGCATTCTAGAAGGTCTTTTGGATGATGACTTTATTCGCATTGATTCAGAGAAAGAAAGAAAGCTATTGAAAAAGTATCTAGACATCAGAGAACCTTCTCGAGTCCAATTTTATAAAGGCTATGTGTTCAATCGCATTCCAGAACTTGTCTCTGAGCCTGGGATTCTCTTGGCTATTTTTGATGAAATTCGTGTTTTGATTAAGGAAGATAGCTCCTTCAAGAAAGAACTTATGATGACTCCCTTTGTTCTTACCAATACTGGATCTTTGCAAGAACCACAAAGGTATATTCTAAATACATTTCTGTTATATATATATATATATATATATATATATATATATAAAATACAGTTTAGTGTTTGATTCTAGTGTAAATGTGATTTATCTTTTATCTTTTACAGGCTATATGATCCTCGTATACCCGAGCTAGAAAAATTTCTGCACAAGGATTTGTTCTTCCCTTCTGACAAATTCTCTGATCCTGAAACTTTGGAGATGCTAGTTACCCTTGGACTAAAGCAAACCCTAGGCATCCAGGGTTTGCTTGATTCTGCTAAATCGGTGTCTATGTTGCATGATAAAATGGAACCAGAGGCTGTTGTAAATGGAAAGAGACTACTTGGTTGTTTAGATGCATTGGCACTCAAGTTTTCAACTGAGGAAGTGGAATTCAGTTTTAATGAGTTTGGGCCAGATGATGAAGCAGATAACTACTCAAGAAACACTCCTGAGGCGTTTCATGAAGATTATGTAGGCAAGCTGTTCGATGAAATGCCAGGAGACGAGTTTTGGTCTGAACTAAAAGCCATCAGATGGTGTCCTGTTTCTGTTGACCCACCTTTGACCGGACTTCCATGGTTAATGCCAGCTCAGCAAATTGCAGCACCGGATACTGTCAGACCTAAATCACAGATGTGGCTCGCTTCATCCATGATGCATGTACTTGATGGTGAATGTAACTCCATGTTTTTACAACGTAAGCTTGGGTGGACAGATCGGTTACATATAAGAACTTTGACCAGTCAACTCATTGGTCTATCCAAATCCTATGCTGAAGTTAAGTCAGACCCTGAATTTGAAGCTTCTCTACAAGAGCATATGCCAGTTCTTTACTCAAATCTGCAAGAATACGTTGGCACTGATGAGTTTGACCTTCTTAAAGCTTCTCTCAATAATGTTCCATGGGTTTGGATTGGAGATGATTTTGTAACTGTTGAAGCTCTTGCTTTTGATTCACCTGTAAAATACAGTCCATACTTGTATGTTGTCCCATCTGAATTATCTGTTTTCAGAGATTTGCTTCTTGCTCTTGGAGTCCGGCTTTCTTTTGACCTTTTTGACTATGCTCATGTTCTACTTCGGTTACAAAAAGATGTGAAAGGGTCACCACTTTCAGAAGATCAGTTGAGTTTTGTCCTTTGTGTTCTAGAAGCTGTTTCAGATTGTCAATCAGAGAGATCAATGTTTGAATCTTCCAACACACCATTGTTGGTGCCTGATTCTCGAGGGCTTCTCATGGCTGCAAGGGATGTGATGTATAATGATGCACCTTGGTTGGACAATAATACCCCTCTGGGAAAATATATCATACACTCGAGTATCAGTCATGATCTGGCTAACAGGCTAGGGATTCAATCCCTTCGTTCCATCTCTTTAGTCAGTGAGGAAATGACAAAAGATTTACCCTGTATGGACTATGCAAAAATCCATGATCTTCTTGAATTATATGGAGGGAAAGATTTCTTGTTATATGATCTTATTGAGCTTGCAGACTGCTGTAAAGCCAAAAAGCTTCATATAATTTTTGACAAACGCCAACATCCATCACAATCATTGCTGCAACAAAATTTAGGTACAAAGTTATCAGACTATTTACTTTTTACTTTATAGCCTATTGAATTTAAAAAATTTAAAATAATTTTTTTTACAGGAGATTTTCAAGGGCCTGCCATTGTTGCTGTACTTGAAGGAGCAAGTTTGAGTAGAGAGGAAATATCTAGCCTCCAGTTTCTTCCTCCATGGGGTTTAAGGGGTGACATGCTTAATTATGGATTAGGGTTAATGAGCTGTTATTCTATAACTGATCTTCCTTCAGTTGTCTCTGGTGGCTTTTTATATATGTTTGATCCTTGTGGTAAAGCTTTTACTCTGCCTTCATCAAGTCATTCTCCAGCTGCAAAGATGTTTACTTTGACAGGTATATATTAGTAATAATTCTGTTATCTTTCTGTTAATCAGGTTAGTATTCTGTTATGATTCTGTTAATTACAGGTACCAATTTGACTGAGCGATTCCGTGATCAGTTTAGTCCCATGTTTATTGGTCAAAAAGTTCCATGGTCATCAGACTCTACAGTTATACGAATGCCTATTTCATCAAAGTTCATTGAAGATGGAAGTGAGTCTGAGTGGACAGAAATAAAACTGATATTTGAAAATTTCATTAAGCATGCCTCTAGAACACTTGTATTTCTGAAGTCTGTTTCTGAGGTAACAAGAACTTATATTTCAGACATCTAGTTATTGCTTATAAAATTTAACATTTTCTTTGAATCAGGTGTCTTTATCAACATGGGAAGAAAAGGAACCACAATCTTCACAAGATTTTTTAATCTATGTGGACTCATCACATGCAGCATTAAGGAATCCGTTCTCAGAAAAGAAATGGAAGAAGTTCCAGCTATCAAATTTATTTGGTACCTCAAGTTCTGCAGTCAAATTACATGTTGTAGACATAAATTTGCATCAAAATGGAACAATGGTGGTGGACAGGTGGCTTGTTGTACTTAGCTTAGGTTCTGGACAAACAAGAAACATGGCTCTTGATAGGCGATACCTAGCTTATAATCTGACACCTGTCGCTGGAGTAGCTATACACATTTTAAGAAACGGACATCTTTCTGAAGCACAATCATTTTACTCCATCATGTCCCCTCTCCCTCTCTCTGATAGCATCACCATGCCTGTAACTGTCCTAGGTTGTTTCCTAGTACGCCACAACCGAGGTCGTTACCTTTTCATGTATCAAGATTCAGAATCACAACCAGATGCAGGGAATCAGCTGATTGAAGCCTGGAATCGGGAACTCATGACATGCGTCCGTGATTCCTATGTTAGATTAGTGTTGGAAATGTTTAAAATAAGAAGAGATCCATCCACTTCAACATTGGAATCAAGAGCAACACACGCGATTCACATGGCATTGAATGCATGTGGCACTCAGATATATTCGTTTTGGCCTACTTCTATTGACACTGAAGATGCAAATGGGACAAAGTCAAAAACCCTAAAAGCTGACTGGACTTGTGTGGTTGACCAAGTCATCAGACCGTTTTACTCTCGCCTTGTTGACCTTCCTGTTTGGCAGCTTTACTCTGGGAATTTAGTCAAAGCTGAAGAGGGGATGTTTCTTTCACAGCCTGGAAGTCGAATGGGTGGAAACATATTACCTGCAACTGTTTGTTCTTTTGTAAAAGAACATCATCCGGTTTTTTCAGTCCCATGGAAACTCGTGTCTGAAATTCAAGCAATCGGGTTCAATATACGAGAAATCAAACCGAAAATGGTTCGTGATCTTCTTAGAATGTCTTCAACACCAATTGCAATACCTTCAATCGATACTTACGTGGATGTTCTTGAGTATTGTTTGTCAGATATTCAGCTTCTTGACCCATCTGAGGATCCGGATCACAATTCAGGACCCGGACCGGATCTGGGTCGGGCTCCGGGCCCATCGGGTTCTACTTCACCTAACCCAGGTGACCCGATAGAAACACTTGCGAGTTTAGGAAAGGCTTTGTTTGATTTCGGGCGAGGGGTTGTTGAAGACATGGGTCGGGGAACGGAAAGGTACAACACGGGCCTGGGCCTTGGTGGGCCCATTAGAGGCCTGGACCGTAGGTTTGTAAAAGTAGCATCTGAGCTTAAAGGGTTACCATGTCCTACTGCAATAAGTCATCTTTCTAAATTGGGTGTAACTGAGCTTTGGGTTGGAAACAAACAGCAGCAATCGTTAATGGCCCGTTTGGGTTCGAAATTTGTTCATCCGAATATTTTGGAAAGACCGATTTTGGCCCAAATCTTTACAAATGATAATTTATTATCATTACTTAAACTGAAAATCTTTTCGCCTCGTTTGCTAGCTGATAACATGAGGTCACTTTTTCATGAAAATTGGGTGAATCATGTTATCAACTCGAGTGTAGCTCCTTGGTTTTCATGGGAAAATACCCGTGAAGGTGGGCCATCTCCTGATTGGACAAAACTCTTTTGGAGAAGTTTTAGTAATTCGGAAGATCTACCTCTCTTCTCTCAATGGCCACTAGTTCCTGTATTTCTGGGTCGACCCGTTTTATGCCGGGTCAAACATTGTAATCTGGTATTCATCCCGCCCCAGTTACCCGATTCAGAATTGGAAAATCCGGGTCTTGAAGATGATGATGTGGCGTGTTTGGATTCGTTGCCTGAAGAGATTCGGCCATATATGTTAGCATATAAAGTCACTGATAAAAAACACCCGTGGTTGTACTCTTTGCTTAACCAATGCAACATACCGATAGTGGACACTGCTTTCATGGAATTTGCTCCTCCACGCAACTATTTTCCGGTGGCCGGAGTCTCATTGGGCCAAGCCATAGCCGCCAAGCTTGTCGCCGGAAAAGCTGCCGGTTATCTCCCGGAGCTCACCTCCTTTCCACCTTCCGATTGCAACAGCCTGTTCTCCCTTTTGGCTTCTGATTTTTCATCAAATGGATCCGAATACACACAACAAGATCTTGAAGTTCTTCGTGATCTACCGATTTACAAAACTGTTATTGGAACATACAGAAAGCTGAATATCCAGGAAACATGTATGATCGGATCAAATACGTTTCTCAAACCGTACAACGAACATTGCATGTGGTACAACTCGGAGTCTTTCGAGAGTGGATTGCTTCGAGCTCTTGGAGTATCCGAGTTGCAAGATAAACAGATATTGGTTAGATTCGGGTTACCCGGTTTTGAAGAGAAGCCTCATTCAGAACAGGAAGATATATTGATATATCTTTACATGAATTGGCAAGAACTCCAACAAGATTCTTTAGTCATTGAAGCATTAAAAGAGACCAAATTTGTAAGAAGTGCTGATGAACAATCGGGAGATTTACACAAACCAAAAGACTTATTTGACCCTGGTGATTCATTGCTAAAATCGGTTTTTTCCAGTGAGGTTCAGAAGTTTCCAGGGGAGAGATTTGTTTCAGATGGATGGCTTAATTTGTTAAGAAAAACCGGGCTTCAAAACACGAGTGATCCGGATATTGTTCTAGAATGTGCTAGAAGAGTCGAGTTTCTTGGAGCTGAAAGTATGAAACCTTCTGGATTTGTTGATGATTTTGAGGAGGATTTTTCAGACACGAGAATGGAAGTTTCTTTAGAGATCTGGTCATTAGCTGAGACTCTAGTGAGTGCAATATTTGCTAATTTTGCTGTTCTTTATGGCAACAATTTCTGCAATACACTTGGAAAGATTGCATGCATTCCTGCAGAAAAAGGGTTCCCTTCTATAAGTGGAAAGAAAGGTGGTAAAAGAGTGCTGTGTTCTTACAGTGAAGCCCTTGTGTTGAAAGATTGGCCCCTTGGATGGAGTGTTGCTCCCATTCTTTCCAAACAAAGTGTGGTTCCACCAGAGTATGCGTGGGGATCTCTTCAGCTGAAAACCCCTCCTCCTTTTACTACAGTTTTAAAACACCTTCAGGTTATGAATCTTCTCTTTCTTTTTGATATTATAGGGTTTAATGGATTAAGAAATTATTAATCAATCAAGCTAATGAAGCAATGATGATATCATAACAGGCTATTGGAAGAAATTTTGGCGAAGACACTCTGGCTCATTGGCCTAATGAATCAGGATTAATAACTGTTGAGGAAGCTTCTTTTGAGGTTTTTAAGTATCTTGACAAGATTTGGGGGACACTGTCTTCCTCAGGTAATAAGTCATGTCTCCATTAAGTCAAAAAGAAACAAGAGAATAACTTTATTATCTTTTCTTCTTGAATGTTGTCAGATTTATCAGAGTTGAAGCGAGTGGCATTCATTCCAGCTGCTAACGGGACCCGTTTAGTGACTTCAAGTTCTCTTTTTGCCCGTTTGACAATAAACCTTTCACCATTTGCATTCGAACTTCCTTCACGTTACCTCCCATTTGTGAAGATTCTAAAAGAACTTGGACTTCAAGACACGTTATCAATGTCTTGTGCAATGGATCTTCTTTCAGATCTTCAAAAATCTTGTGGATATCAACGTCTGAATCCAAATGAACTCCGTGCAGTGATGGAAATACTACATTTCCTCTGTAATGAAACCTTAGAGCTCCAGAAATCAGATAGATCTAAATGGGAATCAGAGCTGATTGTCCCTGATGATGGCTGCAGACTTGTTCATGCAAATTCATGCGTTTACATCGATCCATACGGGTCCCGGTATGTGAAGTATATCGATTCTTCAAGGCTTAGATTCGTTCACCACGATGTTTCAGAAAAGTTATGTTTAGCATTCAGCATTCGAAAGCTTTCAGATGTTGTTGTTGAGGTAGTACTAAACTACTAAAAGTCTAAAACCAATCAAACTCTATCTTTTTTCTCTATTTCTTTTTTTGTTTATATATAAACATGGTTCATTTATTTTCCAGGAGCTTGATCAAGTTGAAAACTTGCATACCCTTGAAGAAATCGGGTCCATTTCATTGGCATCCATCAAGATAAAGCTGTTAAGCACATCATTTCAGGTTGCCATATTAAGTGTTCTCAGCAGTGTACCTTTAACCACTTCCAAAACTCCAGATTTGCAGACTTTACAACAATCACTCGAATCCATTGCTAAAAAACTACAATTTGTTCAATCCATCTACACACGTTTTTGGCTCCTTCCAAAATCCCAAGACATCACACGTTCATCAAAAGATTCCATAATCCCAGAATGGGAATCCGGATCCAGATCCAACCATCGATCACTTTACTATGTTGACCGGTCAAACACCCAGTTACTAATCGCGGACCCACCAAGTTACATTTCAGTCCTTGACCTCGTTTCAATTGTCGTGAGCCATGTTTTAAGGTCACCGGTCCCGCTTCCGATCGCTTCCTTGTTTCTCTCTCCGGAAGGTTCCGAAACCGCACTTGTGAACATCCTTAAACTTTCGTCCGATGTAAGGGCGACAGGTGGCGTTGGTGGGTTTCTCGGACGGGAGATACTTCCACAAGATGCAATGCAAGTGCAGCTGCACCCATTAAGACCTTTTTACAAAGGGGAGATAGTGGCGTGGAGGAGTCAAAATGGAGAAAAGTTGAAATACGGGAAGATTCCGGAAGACGTAAGGCCATCAGCAGGGCAAGCACTTTATAGATTCAATCTTGAAATGTCTCCAGGGAAATTGGAAGCTGTTCTTTCTTCACATGTCTTCTCTTTCAGAAGTTTATCAATCGGGAACAATAATAATAATATGATCCATGAAGATAATAGTAACAATGTGGTTGATACTACGCATGTTGAGAAACCAGAGAGTTCTAGTTCGAGGAATCAGGTTTGTGAAATTAGTTTGTTACCCAAAGTTATAGAATTATATAAAGTTTATATTATTTTTTTGATTTTTTTAAAGAAACAGAAACAACCGATTAAAGAACTGGAACATGGGCGTGTGTCGCCTGAAGAGTTGGTACAAGCGGTACAAGAAATGCTGTCAGCCGCCGGAATCCGAATGGACACAGAGAAGCAGTCGCTGCTCCAAACAACGTTGTCACTCCAAGAACGGTTGAAGGAATCTCAAGCCACACTTTTGCTGGAACAGGTATGCATATGTGTTTTACTATATAAATTAAATAGCCGCATTGCATTGTGTTGACCGGTCAAACGCTGATGTGTAAATAAGTGTTTTTGTGGGGAATATTTATAGGAAAAATCGGATATGGCGATAAAAGAAGCAGACACAGCGAAAGCAGCATGGCTATGTAGAATATGTTTGAGTAATGAGATTGATATCACATTGGTTCCATGTGGACACGTGTTATGTCGTCGATGCTCGTCTGCGGTTTCTCGGTGTCCGTTTTGTCGGTTGCAAGTTTCAAAGACAATTAAAATATATCGGCCTTGAAAGCAAAGGGTATATATAGGAGGAGTACATAATTCAATTATTTTGTAGGTCATACCATGATGTTATTGCCTATACGTTTTTGTGCATAGTGAAAACGTATTGTTATGTATGGGACGTGGGAAGACTTGAATACTCAATTTTGTATAGTGGCTTTCATCGGTTAACATTTGTTTCAGTGATGGAAAAGGAAATGTTTATACCTCCTTAATGCCGGCCTGCTTTTTTGCCATAAAAATTAACCAATCGAGGAGGGTTATTGTCAAAATCAGGATTTTGATTTTAGGATTGATCCTACGATCCTACAAGCCAAAAACAATGTGGATAAAAATATTATCGGTTATGTAGCAAGATTTGGACTTAAGATGGATCTCACCTTTTTTTTTTGGGGGTTTTGTAGTGCCTATATTTGTAAACTCTAAATGTTTTTACTAATACTAGAAACTTAATCTCACATGTTAGTTCAATTATCCAACATGTAGTCTTCAACATTTCTCATATCTACTCGAAATCGCGTCTAAAGTTTTGTCCATTGAGCTCGACATCACGTACTGGATGAAGGCCTCAAAACTCGGTGAGTTGTCTCATTTATATGGGGGTGTTCATCTTTGGATATCCAATGGTTATTTACACAACCGATTCAATCTAATCATCTGTTGGATATTGGATAATGACAACCATTCTAATCGACAGACAAATTTGGCCGATCCGATCAAATTAGAAATTGCAAATTGGAATGGATCAGTTTTATGTATTGGATATTTCATGAAATTGGAATCTATCCAGTTTTATCCAATTGGATCCATCCAAATTTTAGCCGATTTATAAATTATCAAATTTATCTTTATTAATAATTTTAATAATTGATATTAGATATTAATTGTATTATAATCGGATGAATATTATAGTAATTGGATTTTCATTGCCATACAATAACTGAACCGATTCAATGGGATATTGAAATTTCGAAACTGATCCAATATGCGTCTAATATTAAATTCAACTGTGATTGGATATCTAATATGTGTCAGTCGGTTTGAATTGGATCGTTTTTTTACACGTCCCTAGTTATATGATGGATGACAACTTTTTTATACGTTGTCTTTTGTTTTCATTGCACCTTGTATAAAACTTTATAAAAGAAAATAAGTGTATCATAGAAGGGGACAATGATATTAATAGTATATCATTTGTCAATGTATAATTATATTTGATAGTTAGATTTAAATATTATGCATTACTTAAAGCTTATCACCATGTTCCATGTTACCAACTTTTTATACAACTTGTAAACCGGTAAATAAAAATGTATTTATAGTTTTAAACTTATAACTATTTTAATTTTGATTATTTTAAAGAAGGACCAAACACCATACCTTACTAAAAACATTGCTTAACATGTCTCGCATCATCTCATGCAAAACATTATTATCTCTATTCAAAGCAATAACAAGTTTTCATATTGCGTTATTCGTAAAATTTTAATCATATTTATATTTTTGTTCCTAAATAATCATGTAATAATAATAATTTTGATGTTAATATGGATAGAACATAGATAAACTATAACTATTTTTGGATAAATTTCAATATATTTTCCAATTATTTTAAGATGTCACAATTCATAAAGAAAATAATTTGGTTTTTCATTATAGGACAGTTCATCTCACAACCAATCGGTTGAAGGTCACCGCCGATCACTACATGGCAGGCGTCTCCATCGCCGCAGAATGGCAACTTCTCGGCGACAAGTACTACCGAAAACCAGAGCTCTACCAATTACGATGGAAAAACATCGATCTTGCTCGAAACAAGGTCGCCTGCGCCCCATTCGGTGGTCCAATTGCCGTCATTCGAGACGAATCCAAGATCGTCCAGCTCTACGCCGAATCCGCCCTTCGTAAACTCCGAATATTCAACTCCTGCGGCCGCCAAATCTCCGAAACTGTCTGGAGAAACCCCGGCGGACGTTTGATCGGATTGTCGTGGACCGAGGAGCAAGTATTAGTCTGTGTGACACAAGATGGCACCGTTTATAGGTATGACATCCACTGTAAGATAATTGAATCAAATGTTAGCATGGGTACGGAGTGTTTCGAACACAGTGTGGTTGAGTGTGTGTTTTGGGGCAATGGGGTTGTGTGTATCAATGAGGCTTTTCAGTTGTTCTGTATTCCTGATTTGAAAAACCCTAAACCCTGTAAGCTCGCTGATACGGGGTTAGAGGAATTCCCCCTTTGTATGGCGGTGATTGAGCCGCAGTATACTATGTCCGGGAATGTGGAGGTGTTGCTCGGAGTTGGAGATCATGTGTTGTTGGTAGAGGAAGATGGAGTTCAGACTGTAGGTGATGGATTAGGAACTCTGCAGAAGATGGTTATCTCACATAATGGCAAGTTAATGGCGTCATTCACTCACGATGGTCAGCTTCTTGTGATGCCCACTGACTTCTCAAGCATCATCTTTGAGTACAGTTGTGAGGTTGGTTTTATGACACTCTTGTTGATACAAAAAACCATATTTATCTTGTATTATGTATGGGATGCCATTAACATCTTGTTATGTACAGTCTACCCTAGCTCCAGAGCAACTTGTTTGGTGTGGAATGGACAGTGTGTTGCTGTATTGGGATGATATGCTTCTGATGGTGGGCCCATATGGAGATCCAGTTCGCTATCTTTATGATGAACCCATTATCCTTATCCCAGAGTGTGATGGAGCTAGGATATTGTCCAACTTAAACATGGAGTTTCTTCAACGGGTCCCAGCTTCTACTGAATCTATCTTCAAGATTGGGAGCACAGAACCAGCAGCTTTATTGTATGATGCTTTGGATCATTTTGACAGGAGGAGTGCAAAGGCAGGGTGTCATTTTGATCTTTGAAATTTGAATTAGACTTTACATTTCTTTCTTTCTTTCTAAGTTGTAATGTTGATTTATTCCATTCCAGGCTGATGAAAATTTGAGGCTGATAAAAACATCGTTGCCTGAGGCTGTTGAAGCCTGTGTAGATGCTGCAGGACATGAGTTTGATCCTTCACTACAACAGACACTACTGAGAGCTGCAAGCTATGGGCAAGCGTTTTGTAGGTAAGTTTTTCATCTGTTGGTAGAAGATATATATATATATATATATATATATATATATATATATATATATATATATATATATATATATATATATATATATTGTGATAATAGTGGATATGGTGAACAATCATCTATATATATATTTGATTTGTCCACTTGATGTTTGAAGGCTTGGAATAACTTTATTGAATGCAAGTGAAGTCTTTCATGTAACGTATGTTGGTCTAAAACTAGTAATCATCCTTTTGCCATAATGTTAAGCTTTCTTTAAGAAATGAGAGAAGCTGATAATGTTAAGCTTATAAATGGTGGTGGTGGTTTTAAGTTTTAAGTTTTTCTATTTTTTGTTAACGATAGTGATATCCAGTTGGCTTTGGCAGCCAATTTCAACGTGAGAGCATTCAGGAGATGAGTAAAACATTGCGTGTTCTAAATGCTGTTAGAAGCCCAGAAACAGGGATTCCACTAAGCATACATCAATACAAGGTCTTTTTTTTTAACACCTAAACATAATTCACTTTCACAATTATTCTTTATTACATTAATGCTTTTAATCTGTACTTTAGTTGCTTACACCATCAGTTCTGATTGGTCGATTGGTTAATGCCCACCAACATCTCCTGGCACTCAGGATATCAGATTACCTTGGAATGAACCAAGTAAGTTTTATGTATTGTTCTTCACCAATCATTATGATGTATAATATATGATATGACTTGTTCAGTTTTGATTGGTGGATTGATTCTTTTTGAGGTTTTTTTATCCAGGAAGTGGTTATCATGCACTGGGCTTGTTCAAAGCTTACAGTATCATCAGCAGTTCCTGATGTTACTCTCCTTGAAATTTTACTTGATAAGGTTGTGCTAACTGCTAAGTTTTATTATATGGTTTATAATTTTGTTACAATTTCAATGATTACTGACTTTTTGGGAAATTTCAGTTAAAATTGTGCAGAAGCATTTCTTATGCTGCAGTTGCTGCTCATGCAGATCAGAGTGGCAGGAGGAAATTAGCTGCTATGCTTGTTGAACATGAACCTCTCTCCTCAAAGCAGGTTTAGGGTTTATTACTTAGTTCAAAAATACAAGATATGAAAAATTTAATGAATGATATATAATATGATCCATATCAACTTTTCAGGTTCCTCTGTTACTAGGCATTGGGGAAGAAGATACAGCTCTGACTAAGGCAACTGAAAGTGGCGATACTGATCTTGTTTATCTTGTTCTCTTTCATATATGGCAGAAGGTATTTATTGTTTTTTTATTTGATTAATTATAAATATAATACTAAAATTAATTTCTCAAATTATTGACTTGTATAGAGACCAGCATTGGAGTTATTTGGAATGATACAAGCTAGACCTATTGCACGTGATCTATTCATACGTTATGCAAGGTAAAAGGAGATTGTCATAAGTTTTTTCTATTTAATTTCATATGAGAATATGAAGATTTTTTTTTTTGATGGATGTGTCTATTATTTCAGGTGCTATAAGCATGAGTTTCTCAAGGATTTCTTTCTTTCTACTGGTCAACTTCATGTAATTGGTTATGTTTTGGGATAAACACTGATATTTTTGATTTGGTAAAACAAAAGTAGAAGTTAAGTGTTGTTGAATGTTGTATGTAGGATGTTGCCTACTTGTTGTGGAAAGAATCATGGGAATTAGCAAAGAATCCAATGGCAAGTAGAGGATCTCCACTTCATACTCCACGTATAAAACTCATTGAAAAAGCTCAAAACCTTTTTGCTGAAACTAAGGAGCATGTTTTTGAGTCCAAGGCTGCTGAAGAACATGCTAGATTATTAAGGTATTATGATTATGACATGTTTTGAAAATTTAAAGAACTGGATTTTGGAGTATTATAATTTATAATTTATAATAATAATAAATTTATTGCAGGATGCAACATGAGCTAGAAGTAAGCACAAAACAACCAATATTTGTTGATTCAAGTATCAGTGACACAATCAGGACATGCATAGTATTGGGCAATCATCGGGCTGCACTCAGAGTCAAAACAGAATTCAAGGTCAAAGATGAGTCACTCACTAACTGAATTTTATGAATGTTTGATTTAATTTAAGCAATGGACTTATATTATGGTATAATTCCAAAATCTTGAATCAGGTTTCAGAGAAAAGATGGTATTGGCTCAAAGTTTTTGCCTTGGCAACAATCAGAGACTGGGATGCCTTAGAAAAGTTTTCAAAGGAAAAAAGGCCTCCAGTTGGTATATAATCATTTTGTCAAAGTTTTTTTTTTTATATATAAATTTTGTATGGGAAGTAATTGAATTTTATAATATTTGGTGAGATAGGTTTTAGGCCGTTTGTGGAGGCATGCATTGATGCTGAGGAAAAAGGTGAAGCTGTGAAGTACATTTCTAAGCTTGCAGATCCTCGTGAAAAAGCAGAGGTTTGTATATATTTCTTTATATTTTTGGAATATAATTCAAATATGTGGATTTGGAGTTAAAAAAAATAAAATATGTTTGTGTGTGTTGTTGACAAATGACAGGCGTATGCTCGAATAGGCATGGGAAAGGAAGCTGCAGATGCTGCATCACAGAGTAAAGATGGGGAGTTGTTGGGGCGTCTGAGAAACACATTACAAGATTCAACAGCTTCATCACTTTTTGATACTCTCAGGGATAGACTATCCTTCCCAGGTGTTTCCTAGTTGTCATTATCATGCAGTGTGAGTGTGTGTGTGTGTGTTTTTTGAGTTGTTTGCTATATTTATTTCAATAAAAGGGAATCTTGATGTAAAAATTTGTTGTATAAACATATTATTTATTGTAAGTTGAGATTTTGGGCTTGAGTGTGATTTGCAAAATTTTTGTTTGTTTTCTTGATTCGTGTATTATTTATATTTTGCCTTGAAATCGAACTCATTCAATACAAGAAGGAATTGATTTTGGATTTTGGTTTACTTGCTAATTTATAAAACAGTTAGGTGTTGGTTGTTTGTTTTTTCTGATGCAAAATGTCTGCAGTCTGTGGACCACATCTGTAGACCTCTGCAGCAGAAGAGGTGGACCAAACGTCTGCATTCTGAAAAAAAAAAAAGATTGTTTGTTTTTTTAAAATCTGCAGGCTACTAAAATAAACTAAAATCTAAATAAACTTAGTTTTTTAAACTACAAAGTGATTTTTAATATATTTATGACTTTGTTATAAATAATTAACAAATCTAAATCAAATTTTATGTATTATTGTATAAAAAGTGAAAATAAAAATGGTACAAATTAACGTATATATTTGATAAAAACCGATAATTTTGGTCGGTAGGTTATGCATTGTAATTAAGAATAAAAAAATTTGATATATAAATGAATGGAAATAAACTTCAATTTTTTCAATTAAATTAATTAAAAACGTGTCATAAATATTTTTTCTAAGAAATTGATGATGTTTTATTAAATAATGTTTTATAAAATTTGGCATAAAATATATATATATATATATATATATATATATATATATATATATATATATATATATTCATATTTATACTTCAACGACCGTTATTGTAATAAACATTTATTTATAAATTTGTCAAAAAAATATAATGTTTGTGTCGTTGAACTTTTTTTTAAGTATTGTAATTTTTTTTTCAAATTTTTTATCACTAATAAAGTTGGAATAAATATAAATTCAAAAAAATTAAAGAAAAAAATAAAGTATATGTGTTTTTTTAGGCTAGAAGATGTCTGAAGATGTTAGAAGATTTTGGTCCACATCCGCGCCAAGAAGAGGACGCACAGACATTTTTAGGTCTGCAGTCTTCAAAAAAACAAACAGTCTGCGAAGGCTAATGTCTACGCGTGGTCTGCGCCTCATAGGCAGAAGAGCCTAGGAAGATCTGCGGACAAAAAACAAACACCACCTTAAATACAACTTGTTATCATCAAAGATCAAATACAGTAAATCACGATAAAGAGCCGAGCTAGGCATTACTAGTTTTTTTTTCCTTCTCTTCTGTAGTTCCTTGCTTCTTTAGTAAGTTTACCTAAAAGGTATATAAGAACAAAATGGTAAGCTACAAAGAATGTAGTTAGTAACCTACTCTATAATTAATATGCTTAACTATCACCAGGTACTCAACTTATGATTCACCCATAATGCAAGAGTAAATAACATATGACTAAGATACAGACACCACATGGGCATTGCCATTATTAAATAACCATATATATATATATATATATATATATATATATATATATATATATATATATATATATTCACATGCATTGGAATCGTACCGACAAATCATCAAAGAGATATATGTTACTATGTGCATTGAATATCACACCGACAAATCACCAAATAAATATTCGTTGCCACCTGCATTGGATATCGCAATAAAAATCACATATATGTTTCCCGTTCTATCGCCTCAATACTGAATACTAACACCCAATCTATCTATCATCATTAATTTCCAACAAATCAATATGATAAATACAAATATTCATCGCACCGGTAGCTATTAGACTCTATGGTCTATTAAGCCTTAGTATATCAAACACTACTGCTTGTTAATCTAGTATCAATTAGACACAATTGTCTACTACACCAAATTATTAAATAACTTCACTAACTATTTATCAACAATCCAATATTAATATTAGTTAGCATCAATGAAACTCATACACTAAATAGATATTGCCTTGAGACACTTGTTATAAGGCTCACTAATACACCCAAATTAGTCACATGATACCCCTATGTGACGTAAACTTTTCACCAATTAATAGCATAAAATGAATATCATGTATTACGCCATAAAATACATTACACTTAAGAAATATCCAATCTCTTTTGCACCTTATACATAGATAATACCAAAAGCACCGTATATGGTATATTGCACATCATTGAATATAACCATCAAAAGTTAATACATTACATATAGCGCGCGCGCACACACACACACACACACACACACACATATATATATATATATATATATATATATATATATATATATATATATATATATATATAACACTTACCATAAATATTTAGGGAAATCTCCAAAAAAATTCAATATTTTGGGTCAGTTTACGGTTTACTCCCAACATTTATATTTTGAACAGAAAAGTCTCGATTATCTAATTTTATACGATAATCTGTCATTTTATGTTGAAAAAAAAGTATTGTTTCATTAATTAGGACAAAATTTAAAATAATCAGGAATTTGTTCAAAAAAATAAAATTTAGGATTAAACCGTAAACAAATCCAAAATATTAAGATTTTATTGGAGATGTAACATCCGGATCCCGAGACGAAAAAGAAGGTGACTTTTGGTCTTGGATTCATCTAGCAACTCTTCTTATCATCTTGTTGTACATCTTCTGGACTCTTGTGACATGTAGAGGTGACACTTGGTGCAATATTCTTTTCTGCTATCTTTTCAGGTTGTAAGGTGAGTTTTCTTACCATCTTAGTGGGTCGAAGGCACCAACGTCGACCTACTGTATTGTTTGTGTAGAATGTATGCTATTGTATGACTTTTACTGATGTGATTAAATGGTATATGCATATATACAATCTAGGCTCAGAGTCATTATGGACTCGGGGGGTTGATACAGACCCGACACAACCATTTGCTGTCATTTGCGGTTGATACGGACCTGACACACAGTCACATGTTGTAATATTATATGTATGATGTATGTGATTTTTTAGGGAAACCCACTAAGTCTTGTGCTTACGGATTTGTTTATGGTTTCAGGTTCTTCCAGTACAAAATGGAAGGGTCCGGCATGATGATCCTCCCCTCATGATAAATGGAAGTACATTTCTAAGCTTGCAGATCCTCGTGAAAAAGCAGAGGTTTGTTGTAATGCCCCGAACCTTGCAGGTATATCTTGAAAACCCTTCTTCCTTTTATAAGTTGTCATTGTTGGTCCTTGCAGTTGGTTGTGTTGGGTCGCGAGAAGTATAAGGACTAAAGTTGCAACTTTGGGACTAGGAAGAGTACGCTAAGCGTACATAAGGGTACGCTAAGCATACTAGGCGCGCCCTAGTACGCTGGGCCTACACTCATGTTCGCTGGGCGTACTTATGTCCGATGGAAACCCTAATATTTGGGGTTGGGGACTATATAAGCATCCTTGTGGCTCATTCTTTTGCTTACCCTCAGCCTCCATACCTCAGAAAAACGTCCCAAACCCTAGTGTGTGTGTGTAAAGTGTGAGTTGGTGTGCATTTTGAACCTTGGAAAGTGAAGACTTGCACCAAAGAGCTAGAGAAGGAAAGCTAGGCCATAGATCTGAGGTTATATTGTGCCATTGAAGCTCCAGAAGGTAAAAAAGCTTGAAGCTTTGTGATTATTAGTTATAGATCTAGACATTTAACTTTATGAAAGTCTTATTGTCCCAATAATCCCCAAGATGGTGCATGTGATGCCTTAGACGAAATGAGTTGTCCTTTTAGACCTTAGGAGAGGTCTTGAGTGATAAAAATAAGTTCCCAACAGTTAGGTTTGTCCCATGCATGAAATGAGAAGGTCTTAATGGGTTAAGACCATGAGTAAGGACCTTCTAGATGTCCAAAGTGATAAGGTCTGGAACTTTACGGTCCCATGGCATATTTGGTCGATGGATCTGAGATTTGGTGTAACACCCTGCTCTAAAAGTATTCGTTCGCGGATTTCAGAAACCAAAGCTAGGGGCGTTTTGGTCATTTTTGGGTGGGAGTTTATTTTGAGAAGGTTGTGGGTCTTAGTTGTGCTGCTAGAAGCGTAGGGCTTCTCGCCACCTTTCCGTGGATATAAAGTTCATCAGAAACGGATTTAGAATGAAGGAGTTATGACAGTTTGAAGATATTGACATAATAGCCCTTATGGAGAAAAGTTTGCATGGAAGGCCATGCATGCATGTTTGGAACACGCGTGGGTACGCCCAGCGTAAGCTGGGTTACGCCCGACGTAATGGGGCAACTTGGTCGCGATGTCCAAGGTATACCCCAGCGTACGTGGAGGTACGCCCAATGTACGCTAAAAGTTATGGATTGAGCACTATATAAAGGACATAATGGTTTCATCCTTAGCCCCCATATGAGCCTCCCCAACCTCAGAAGAAACCCTAGAACGTTCATACCCTCATTTGGTGAGATCTTGACCTTGGAGAACCCACTTTGGTGGTTTAAAGCTTGGAAGAGAAAAGAAGAAGGTTGGCAAGGAGGAACCTTGGAAGCTAGAGCTTGTAGATCTGGGATAAGTGCCTCATTTCGGACCTCTTCAAGGTAAAAAGTTTTGAGCTTGATGATTAATCTCTTAGATCTCCTTTAGTTCAAGTTTATGGACTTTTTGGTCCCAAGATTGGGTCTTTGAGCCCTAAGCACGTTTCTAAGACCAGGGTTGCCTTCCTTAGAGTCATATGAGTCGCGGGAGCAGTAAAGTTCCAACCTTTATGGTCCTATTAAGTCCATGCATGAGATCTAGGCCCCTTTATGGAAGTAGAAGTGTTTTGAGAGTTTGGGTTGGTTTGGGCCATATAAAGTCACCAAGTCAGTGACTTTATGGCTTAATACATGGAATAAGACTTGGATCTGAGTTTGTAGCTTCTGAATCGGGGTATTAAGCACTTCTTGGAAAGTTGACTTAATGAGGCTGTACGCTGGGCGTACAAGGAGGTACGCACGACGTACAAGCCATCAGCCAGTACGCTTAGCGTACCTAGGAGTACGCCCCGCGTACGTTGTCAGATTTGGGCCTTGAGCTTTTGGGCCTCGGTGTGGGTTGTGTTTTGGACTATAGGTCTTTGGGCCTTAGTGGGCCATCAGGAGTCAGTGTTTAGGGGCCAAGTATATGTATTGGGCATAAGTTAAGGCCCAATAATGGGATTGGGCCCAATGTAGCAAATTGGGCCATTTATGGGTCAATGGTGGGTTTGGGAAGCCTACTTAATGTTGGATCTTTTTATAGTATGTTTTGGGCTCTAGTTGTGGACCATTATGGGGTAGGGGTAAAATGGTAATTTTACCCTGAGAGCGATTATGATATTGGGCTAAGTGATATTGTGATCTTGGTAATTCGGGGAGCCGAAGAAGCAGCAATCGGGAAATTCCAGTCAGCAACCGGAGGGTTATCAGCAAAGTTCAGCAGCGCAGGTGAGTTTCCCTTTGTGTGAATGGGCTTACGGCCACAATGCCGGCCCATGTAGTTATGAGTAGGAAGACCCGGGGGTTAGCCCTAGGCACTGTTTTCTAGTATGATATTCAGGACCAAGGTCCGATGTCGGGCGGGTGCCCAAGGAATGATTTGTATGATAGTTTATACTTGTTGTCTGTGTGATACATGTATGTGCTTGGTAGGGAGGTGAGTGTGGGTGAGGTCCCGTATCTCACTAATTGCAGAGTGTGGATGGTGTTCCACATCTCATTAGCAGCAACGCAGGGGTGAGGCCCAAGGTAGGAAGGGAGTGAGTGTTGGTTAGGCCCATATCTCACTATCAGTAGGAGCGTGGACGGGGTTCCATGACTCATCAGTAACAGGACATGGGCGGGGCCCAAGATAGGCGAGGCCTAAGGACAGGAATGCAGTAGTATATGTCCAGTTTATGTGTTATGATATTATTGTATGTTAGTATATGCTAGCGGCGGGGCCCAGAGACAGGCGAGGCCTAAGGGAAACAGATCTGTACACCGAGTGGGGCTCGAAGCAAGGCGGGGCCTGTTGTAGCGGACGAGGCCCGGAGTAGTGGGCGAGGCCTAGTATTTTCAGTATGTGTATGTGTATGGTATGTGGTAGGTTGGGGAACTCACTAAGTTTCGTGCTTACGGTTTTCAGTTTTGGTTTCAGGTACTTCCGGTAGCGGAGGGAGAGTTCGGGGTGATCGCATGGCACACATCATTCATTAGTCAGCCTGGGATGTTTTACTCTGATAATAAAAGTATGTTTTGGAAACTAATACTCTGAATTATGTTATGGTTTATGATATGTTTTTATGAATATGGTTTTAGTAATGATTTAAAGAAAAAAAATTAATCGTGATTTTCGGGACGTTACAAGTTGGTATCAGAGCCTTGGTTTGAGGGATTCGGACATACCCTCGGGTGTGTCTGGACTCAAACTAAGGGATTGGTACAAAATTTTTTGAAAATACAATTTTGTAAAAAGAATTTGGGAAAGAAAACAGTTTTAGAAAAGCAAAAAGAATTCAAAAAGAAAAGAATTTTGATAAGAGAAAAAGGTGTGGTGCATGCAATCATCCAAGCTCAAGTAAGTACCCCAATATACCCATACAAGTTTATACTATGATTATTAGTTAGTAGAACAACATGCTAGATTAGGACTAAGGATCTAAGGAGGATGCCTTATGTGCATGTTATATGTGCTTTTGAGCTGCATGATAGCACTGGTTAGACAGTAGTAGGGTAGTCCGTTTAGGTTATGTCTGAGTATGTGAGATTATGCTGCATTCTAGTACAAATTCTTGATATGAGATTATGATTGCTTGAGTATGTGATGGTTAGAATTTCCCTTGTCTGAATGCTGCTTGCTTTGTGCATTGTGGGATTCTGAGTGATGGGAGTTAGCCATTAGGTGAATACGTCATGTCACATGTGATCAGGGTTGAATAATCTCAGAGTGATGGATTTGGCCATATTGCGCAACTCTTGTTTGAGTCTAACCGTTGTAGGGACGAGTCTTTTACTCGAAGGATTATCTGAGCCTCGTCACATGTGATGGTATTCAGGTGATGGCTAATTGGCATTACAAGGAGGCCTTCAGCAGCTGAGGACTGGTTTGGGTTGAGTCAGAGGTTTCCCTAGGGTAAGCCTAGGATGAGGTAGTGCTGGGAGCAGTAGTAGTAGAAAAAAAAAGGATCTGGTGGAGTCGAAGCAGTTCTTGAGGAAAGTACGGATAGATGTGGAAGGTAGTATGGGCTCGTACTACTGAAAGCAGAGGATCCGTACTCGATTCGGGAAAGGCCGAGATGAGACCGGGAAACTTGTAGTGTGTGTGCATGATCCCTCAGCAGTGATGAGTATTCTGATAGTCGTTGTATTATGTTTTCAGCATGGTGACATTGCGAGAGAGGCCAACGGGCGGATCAAGCGCCGGAGAGGGATCAGGCTCGGATTCAGGGGCCGAGCAGCTCGAGGAACGGATGAGGGAGTTGATATCAGCTGAGGTTACGCGCAGTATCCTAGATCAGACTCCTGTGATCTTTGGCACGGTCAAGGAGGGTATACTGGAGATCTTGGATGAGAGGCTGGGAGCCTTCCGTACCGAGATAATGGCTTTGATGGGAGCGCGTACTATGACATTCTGAGAGTTTAGAGCTTGTGAAACACTAGATTATCATGGGGCTAGGGACCCCATCGCCAGCAGCAGGTGGTTGGCCGATGTCGCCAACGCATTCCTTACGAGCCGGTGTCCTGAGGGGGACAAGGTCATACTCGCCTCCTGTCTTCTGAAGGACAGAGCGAGGGATTGGTAGGAGGAGATTGGTCATGCTATTGGTGATGATGCCGCGTTGGACGCGATGACATGGAGCGATTTGTCGGCCAGGTTCAGGGCTGAGTTTTCACCGATTATTGAGGAGCAGCAGACGACTGAGACGGTGACGAAGATCACCGCCAAGTTCAGAGAGAGGGCCCTCCTTGTTCTGCAGTATGTCGCGGATGAGGAAATGAAGAAGTCTCGATATCAGGAGATGCTGAGGGCTGACATCAGGGAGTTCGTGAGCAGGTCCGACTGTAAAACGTTGGAGGATATGATCGCTCGGGCTAGAGAGAGGGCGATTGATTTGGAGTAGGTCCGGAAGAGGAAGTCGGACGAGGTTCAAGTAGCCACGGGTTCAGGCAAAAGGCCCAAGGGGTCAGATTCGAGATCGAGGGATTACCAAAGTCGCGCCCGATGCGGGAAGTGCGGTAGGATGCACGAGGGTGCGTGCAGGAGTGGTAGTGGTGGAGATTCGGGCCGCTTCAAGTGCGGCCGGACTGGTCATTTCAGCAAGGATTGTACTGCTACCACCACTCAAGGGTCAGACTTGATATGTTTTCACTGCAGTCAGCGGGGCCACAAGAAGGCCCAGTGTCCCAGTTTGCTTTCGGCATGACGGGTGATGACACCTGCCCCTACAACTTTGAGGATCACAGACGGCCGTCAGGGTCGAGCAGAGGCACCTACGCTAGGAGGCAGGGCTTTTTAGATGACTACCATGGAGACGCGAGCAGCACCGGACGTTGCAGGTATACGACTTTTGTTTTGTTTTCTTTATTCATGATTATATGGTTATGATTCTGCATCATTATTGGTATAAGTATTTTAGAATTGTGTGGTTTGCTTGTGATTTAGTTATATGCCATCTACATACCTTGGATATTAAAATGGTAGTTAGCGGTCATGCCCTATGGAAGCAGGTTACTTAGGATGCAGTAACTATAGCATGCTTATGTGGGACTCAGTAGTGTCCCGCTTGATTCAGGAAGGTGTTATTGGGAAATGGGTTGGTTAGATTTCTAGCTGTGGCGAGCTTGGATTCTTCAGCAGATTGATTGTGGTATAGTAGAGAAGATTGGGAATACTTCTCAAGAATGGAGCAGTGAGGTATAAGCAGGGTCAAAGTGAGGGAGAACTCTCCGAGTGTACAAAGGTAAGAGCACGCAGATCCAGAATGAGTACGCGGCCTCTGAGAAGGAAAGGGAGTAGCATAGTGATTGATGGATTGAGAAGTTCAGCGTTGGGAGTTTGAGAAACTTCCCAACAGTTAGTTCATGTAATCGAGATGGTTAGTATCTGGTATGGAATTCGGGTTGGAGGATCGCATGTAGGACTCGAGACAGTTGGAATGAGAATCTTGAGAACGGTTAGCACGAGGTGCTTTCGTGTTAGTAATCAGTAGCAAAGACAGCAGGTAGAGCATGGTAGAGCGGCGGGAAAGCCGCAACTTTCTTCGGCAGCAATCAGAGGTGGAAAGTGTTGTAAGACTGTGGGTAAGCCGTAGCATTCCCTAGTAGCTTAGTTAGTGGAGAGTGGGCGGAGGCCCGTATCTCTTAGTTAGCGGAATTTGGGCGAGGCCCTTATCTCCTAGTGATCAAGGTAAAGATCAGGAATGGGTAGTTTATGAGAATAGTATGGGGCTTGCCTGCATAGCCCTAGAGAGGTGAGACCTTGGGAGAGGCCACTCCAGGATGTAGTTGGGTGAGACCCATGGGCGAGGTCCGTATGTGAGTAGCAGTATAGGTGAGGCCAGGGTTGCTTGGTAGTATAGTCAGGTGAGACCCATGGGCGAGGCCCGTGAGTTTAGTAGCATAGGTGAGACCTAGTAAGGACCTTAGGGTCAAGATAGGGGATCGAGGATCCCAGGATTGTAGCGTCAGAATGGTAGAGTAGAGGGGGCAGTATTAGGTAGCCTAAGTTTTTCCGAAAGTCGCTGGGAGCGACTAAGAGTTTGTATTGGGGCTAGCGACCGGTCGGAGCCGGTAACCCTGATGTTGATAGATTAGTAGGGACCATGGTGGTCCCGATTCATCCGGAAGGCAGATAAGGGACAACAGATTTTCGGTTAGTGACGTGTTCGGCATAAGGAGTGGTCAGGATTGCAGTTTCAGCGGGAGATTTATCCCTGATGAAGTATGGAAAGGTTTGATGATCTTGGAATGACGCGTCGGGAAGGCCAATGGCAACGAAGGGTAAAAAGGGGTGAACCCCTAGGATGTCTAGCATAAGTACTCGGGGAGTACCAAAAGGATTGTCAGTTGAGTAGGTTGGGTTCCTAGGATGGTCAGGGTTAGGATGAACCCGAGAATATTAATCGCAAGGGTTAATGATAGTCAGAATGACCTGGCGGAAGGCCAACAAAGGAAATCAACGGGTGTTAAGTCTATTAAGCAGAGTGTTGGAAGCAGATTCAGGGCGGTTAGCAGTAGAGAAACTTCGAGGATGAAGTTTAGTTTAAGTGGGGGAGAGTTGTAACGCCCTGCTCTAAAAGTATTCGTTCGCGGATTTCAAAAACCAAAGCTACGGGCGTTTTGGTCATTTTTGGGTGGGAGTTTATTTTGAGAAGTTTGTGGGGCTGAGTTGTGCTGCTAAAAGCGTAGGGCTTCTCTCCACCTTTTCGTGGATATAAAGTTCATCAGAAACGGATTTAGAATGAAGGAGTTATGACACTTTGAAGATATTCACATAATAGCCCTTATGGAGAAAAGTTTGCATGGAAGGTCATGCATGCATGTTTGGAACACGCGTGGGTACGCCCAGCGTAATGGGGCAACTTGGTAGCGGATGTCCAAGGCGTACGCAAAAAGTTATGAAACCCTAATTTTGGATTGAGCACTATATAAAGGACATAATGGTTTCATCCTTAGCTCCCATATGAGCCTCCCCAACCTCAGAAGAAACCCTAGAACTTTCATACCCTCATTTGGTGAGATCTTGACCTTGGAGAACCCATTTTGGTGGTTTAAAGCTTGGAAGAGAAAAGAAGAAGGTTGGTAAGGAGGAACCTTGGAAGCTAGAGCTTGTAGATCTAGGATAAGTGCCTCATTTCAGACCTCTTCAAGGTAAAAAGTTTGGAGCTTGATGATTAATCTCTTAGATCTCCTTTAGTTCAAGTTTATGGACTTTTTGGTCCGAAGATTGGGTCTTTGAGCCCTAAGCACGTTTCTAAGACCAGGGTTGCCTTCCTTAGAGTCATATGAGTCGCAGGAGCAGTAAAGATCCAACCTTTATGGTCCTATTAAGTCCATGCATGAGATCTAGTCCCCTTTATGGAAGTAGAAGTGTTTTGAGAGTTTGGGTTGGTTTGGGCCATATAAAGTCACCAAGTCAGTGACTTTATGGCTTAATACATGGAATAAGACTTGGATATGAGTTTGTAGCTTCTGAATCGGGGTATTAAGCACTTCTTGGAAAGTTCACTTAAAGAGGTTGTACGCTAGGCGTACAAGTAGGTACGCACGACATACAAGCCATCAGCCAGTACGCTCAGCGTACCTAGGAGTACGCCCCACGTACGTTGTCAGATTTGGGCCTCGGTGTGGGTTGTGTTTTGGACTATAGGTCTTTGGGCCTTAGTGGGCCATCAGGAGTCAGTGTTTAGGGGCCAAGTATATGTATTGGGCATAAGTTAAGGCCCAATAATGGGATTGGGCCCAATGTAGCAAATTGGGCCATTTATGGGTCAATGGTGGGTTTGGGAAGCCTACTTAATGTTGGATCTTTTTATAGTATGTTTTGGGCTCTAGTTGTGGACCATTATGGGGTAGGGGTAAAATGGTAATTTTACCCTGAGAGCGATTATGATATTGGGCTAAGTGATATTGTGATCTTGGTAATTCGGGGAGCCGAAGAAGCAGCAATCGGGAAATTCCAGTCAGCAACCGGAGGGTTATCAGCAAAGTTCAGCAGCGCAGGTGAGTTTCCCTTTGTGTGAATGGGCTTACGGCCACAATGCCGGCCCATGTAGTTATGAGTAGGAAGACCCGGGGGTTAGCCCTAGGCACTGTTTGCTAGTATGATATTCAGGACCAAGGTCCGATGTCGGGCGGGTGCCCAAGGAATGATTTGTATGATAGTTTATACTTGTTGTCTGTGTGATACATGTATGTGCCTGGTAGGGAGGTGAGTGTGAGCGAGGTCCCGTATCTCACTAATTGCAGAGTGTGGATGGTGTTCCACATCTCATTAGCAGCCGAGCAGGGGTGAGGCCCAAGGTAGGAAGGGAGAGAGTGTGGGCTGGGCCCGTATCTCACTATCAGTAGGAGCGTGGACGGGGTTCCATGACTCATCAGTAACAGTACAGGGGCGGGGCCCAAGATAGGCGAGGCCTTAGGACAGGAATCCAGTAGTATATGTCCAGTTTATGTGTTATGATATTATTGTTTGTTAGTATATGCTAGCGGGCGGGGCCCAGAGACAGGCGAGGCCTAAGGGAAACAAATATGTACACCGAGCGGGGCTCGAAGCAAGGCGGGGCCTGTTGTAGCGGGCGAGGCCAGGAGTAGTGGGCGAGGCCCATTTTTTTCAGTATGTGTATGTGTATGGTATGTGGTAGGTTGGGGAACTCACTAAGCTTCGTGCTTACGGTTTTCAGTTTTGGTTTCAGGTACTTCCGTTAGCGGAGCGAGAGCTCGGGGTGATCGCATAGCACACACCATTAATTAGTAAGACTGGGATGTTTTACTCTGATAATGAAAATATGTTTTGGAAACTAATACTCTGAATTATGTTATGGTTTATGATATGTTTTTATGAATATGGTTTTAGTAATGATTTAAAGAAAAAAAAATTTAGTCGTGATTTTCGGGACGTTACATTTGGACTTAAGAGCTTAAGCCATTAAGCACTTATTAAGGTTTTGGTAAAACCTCGCGTACGCCCAACATAAAATCTATACGCCCAGCATACGGGGTCAACGGTCCCGATGGCAGTCAGCGTAGAACAACATTACGCCCAGCGTAACCAGAGTGGTACGCCCCACTTATGCTCTCTATTGGGCCCATGTCAAATGGGCTTAGGGTTTATGGGCTAAATAGAGTTGGGTCTTCTTTAGGCTCTGCAACTAGGATATTTTGGGCCATATTATGATAGTGGATCATGGGGTTAGGCCCAATAAGGAGGTTGGGGACCAATTTGGTAAATTAGGCCAATAATGGACTTTAGAGTTTGGACCTTCATGATAAGGACTTGGTGTTGGGCCTTGGCCAACAAAAAGGATTGGACTTTACGAATTACATGGAAGCTTAGTGAAGGGATTGATGTCAGGTAATAACCTAGTATTTATTATGTGTATCAGCTCGGAATTTCCAGTGAGGCAACAATTAGAATTTCGGCATTTCGGCACTACTAGTCAGGTGAGTTTTCCTCACTGCACTCAAGGGTCTAAGGCACTAAGGCCGACCCTTTGAATTGTCATTGGTTACGCTATGCTAGTATGATCTGTTAGATCGGTATCCTAGAGGATAGGATAGTAAAATGTGATATGTGGTATGACATGTCAGTTAGATATCCTAGAGAGTAGAATAATATTATATGTTATGTGGTATGATTCGGTATATCAGTTTGTCGTCTATAGATAGTTATGTGATTATCTGTTACATGCGCACATGTTTGTTTATTGGTTGAGGCTTGTTTGATTTGTGCGAAAGCCAATAGACGTAGGCATTCCAACCTGTTGGTTGCGGGCCTGGAGTATTCCATCCCGAGGATGACTGGACTCATAGTATTTGGGCATTCCAACCTGTTGGTTGTGGGCCTGAGGTATTCCATCCCGAGGATGATTGGACCCATATTATGTTTTTGATTATATTTGTATTGTGTGAGTATGGGTATTTTGGGGGAACTCACTAAGCTTTTGGGCTTACAGTTTCAGTTTATTATTTCAGGTACATCAGGGGATCGTGGCAAGGCAAAGACGTGATCGTACATCTCCTCATATTTTGTTTATGTTTTGGGAAAAACTCTGATATAGACTATTTTGAAAACAAGTTTGTAATCATTATTAGTTTTTAAATGTTTTTTAAAAGTTAAAAATTTGGTTTAAATTTTATGGGTGTTACATTTGTACATATTTCTTTATATTTTTGGAATATAAACTAAATATGTGATGTGGAGTTAAAAAATAAAAAAATGTTTGGGGGGGGGGGGGGGGTGTTGTTGACAAATGACAGGCTTATGCTCGAGTAGGCATGGGAAAGGAAGCTGCATGTGCTGCATCACAGAGTAAAGATTGGGAGTTGTTGGGGCGTCTGAGAAACACATTAGAAGATTCAACAGCTTCATCATTTTTTGATACTCTCAGGGATAGACTATCATTCCCAAGTAAATCCCTAGTTGTGATTATCATGCAGTGTGTGTGTGTTTTTCATGAGTTGCTTGTTATATTTATTTCAATAAAAAGGAATCTTGATGTAAAAATTTGTTGTATAAACATATTACTTATTGTAAGTTGGGATTTGGGGTTTGAGTGTGATTTGCAAAATTTTTGTTTGTTTTCTTGATTCGTGTCTTATTTATATTTTGGCTTGAAATTTAACTCATTCAATAGAAGAAGGAATTGGTTTTGGATTTTGGATTACTTACTAGTTTATAGATTCATTTTAAACTAAGAACATAATACCTTAGAATGTGGCTCAACCTTCACTCTCACATTTACAATATACCACTCTTTAAAAATTATGTATTTAAAAAAAATGACCAAATGATCATTAAATAATAGATTGAAGGTTGGTTTAACATCCAACTTTTTAACCTAAAGTATATCCAAAATTTTTCCTTTTAAATTTATAAAATCACCCGGTGTATGTATATATGCTAAACACAGTAAATCATGATAAAGATCCGAGCTGGGCATTACTACTTTTTGGTAAGTTTAGTTATCTTCACTTCTTTGGTAAGTCTACCTAAAATGTGTACAAGAACAAAACATAAGAATGTAGAACCTACAAATCATGCATATATAATCTCAACCACATTTATTATTATAAATAACTCCTTGTTTCAGACATCTAAATGTCTTTCAATTAGTTACTGGAATTATATATTTCACAAAATATAAATTCTCAATAATTACACCAATTTAATATAACTTTCAACGATAGTACCAATATATTCTCAATCAAAAATGATTTACACGACTTGTATCATGTCCCAACTTGTCAAGTCCACTTAATCAACTAAACTGTAACATTCATTGTGTGTTGCCACCAAAGTACTCCATACTCTATAATTAATGTGCTTAACTATCACCAGGTACTTAACTTATGACCCACCCATAAGCCAAGAGTAAATAATATGGCTAACATCGATGCCAAATGGATACCCGTAGAAACCACATTAGACATTGTCATTATTAAATAACCAGATAGATATCTATTGTCACCTGCATTGGAATCGTATCGAAAAATCACCAAATAGATATATGTGGCCACATGCATTAAATATCGTACCGAAAAATCACCAAATATGTTGCCACCTGCATTGGATATCGCACTAAAAATCACCTATATGTTTTCCGTTCTACACTTCTACCGCCTTAATACTGAATGCTAACACCCAATCTATCTGCCATCATAAACTTCCAACAATTCAATATAATAAATACAAATATTCATCGTACTGTTAGCTATTAGACTCTACGGTCTATTAAGCCTTAGCATATCAAACACAATTGCTTATTAATCTAGTATCAATTAGACACAACTGTTTTTTACACCAAATTATTAAATAACTTCATTAACTATTAATCATCAATCTAATATTAATATTAATTAATATCAATGACATTTATACATTGAATAAATATTATCTTAATACACCTCTTATAAGGCTCACCAATACACCAAAATTAGTCACAAGATACCCCTTTATGTGGTGTAAACTTTTCACCGGTTAATACCACAAAATGGATATTATGTATTACACCATAAAATACATTACACCTACAGAATATTCAATCTCTTTTACACCTTATACATAGATAATACCATAATAATGATATATGGTATATTACACCTCATTGGATATAACCATCAAAACTTAATACATTATATATATAGCGCGCGCGCACACACACACACACACACACACACACACACACACATATATATATATATATATATATATATATATATATATATAACATTCACCATAAATATTCAGGGAAATCTCCAAATAATTTCCAATATTTTGGTCAATTTACGATTTTGTACGATTTTATCTGAACATTTATTTTTTGAACAGAAAAATCTTGATTATTTAATTTTATACGATAATATGTCATTTTATGTTGGAAAAAATAAGGGTTGTTTCTTAATTTGGGCAAAATATAACATAATCGAGACTTTTCTGTTCAAAAAATAAAATTTAGGATTAAATTGTAAACTGACCCAAAATATTAGATCTTTATCGAAGATTTCCCTAAATATTTACGCACAAACTAATACAATATACTAAAATCATAACATAATTTCTCCATTATAGATACCCCCATATAAAATAATAATCACAATATATCTAGATATCAATTATTTCGAAAAGGAGTATGGTTACTCACCTTGAAATGTCTTGTAGGAATTAGCCTCCGATTCTTGAACCTTGTCCTTGTTCTTGTTTTTGTCACTCCGACAACTACCAAAATAACATATGATTTTTGAATATCATTACTCAAGATATAACTCATTCATATGTTTAACTCAACATCCTCACCAAACACATAATACTCAATTATATAGAAAACTCATTAAGCTCCATGGATTATATATCCACATGTCTTGATCCATCAAGACATAAGCTTAGATCTCATTTTACCAATTTGAACACAACAGCTCAAAGTACAAGTCATCACTTAATCACTTTACCAAAATTAATTATACTCCACATATAACTTACATACATGTCTTAATCTATCAATACATAAGCTCAATTACTTATATCGAGCAAATTCACCAAATTAGGGTTTCAATTCATCTTTCTCTGTTTCAAGAATTAGCCATGATTTTCCCAATGTTGCCTCCCAAAGCAAGATTACGTCACTTTATACAACACTATCTAATCATAATTTCTCTTAATCAAAACATACAAAAGGTTAGGGTCTGTTATCCCCACAATTCTACCATATATACAAGAACAAAGCTTGTAGAATAAAAAACTATCTCAATCCAATGTATGGGACTATAGGCTTGAATCTTTTGATATCTTTAGCTCCAATATCATGCACATGCTCCTATGAGAACGAGGGTGCCAGAAAAGAGGCCAACCTAACATGTTAGTGATTAAGGTGTTGTTTGTTTTTTGGAAAAAAAAAACATCTTCAGACCTCTTATTGCTGTGTGGCGCAACACACGCGCAACACTTTTCATCTTGCAGCTGTTTGTTTTTTAGAAGTCTTCAAAGTCAAAAATTTCTACGCGTGCTCTGTTTGGCGCAACACTTGTATTGCCTCTTCCAACCTCTTCTTTTTTTTTTCTTGCTGAAAATTTTATTTTATGTTGTTGAAATTTTATTTCACTTTTTTTTCCTTTTTTTTTTGTTTATTCTTGTTGAATTTGTTTTATATTGAATAATGATAGATTCTTGATGAAATATCATTATTTTTTACTAAATATCTTTTTTTTTTGTTGAAATATCATTATTTTTTATTGAAATATCATTAATTCTTGCCGAAATGTTATACATTATTAAATTTTCCGTACTAAAAAACTATTTTTGATTTATAAAATTAATTTATTTTAATTTTTTAATATCTGCAGCAGTATGCAAATGTTAAAAAAACAAACACGCTTCTTATTACAGTCTGCAGCCGTTTAGTCCATCTCTTCTACTGCAGAGGTGGTCTGCAGACTTCATGATTTTTTTGCTTCAGAAAATCAAATAGCACCTAAGTCTCATTCAGTTGTAGGCAGGTGTTGATGCACCGTGTTCAGCTCTTGTATGCGTTGTATCCCTCGTCATTACTTTAAGTATAACATCTTACTATCTCACGTGTCGTGTTCCTCTTCACCAACGCATCATGTACTCAAAGTACATTACCCTTCCAACACTTCAGAGCATTTTCAATAGTTTACCAAAATGTTCTCGTTGGCAATGCGTTAGATAACATCTTACTTGTCATGTCACCCAATTGATTATTTCTACTATTAATTGATGATTTTATAGATCATTTTATGTTGTGTAAATTGTATATGAAACGTATGTTGATATATATATATATATATATATATATATATATATATGTATGAAAAAATAAATACTATAATATTTTATAGACCTTTTTAAGTTGTGCAATTATATATAAAACATAAGTTGATTTGTATATAAAACAAATAAGATCTAAATACTACAACTTTTAACAACATAAAAACATTACAATATTTAGTATAACATTTACATCAAACAAAACTTATTAAACATTTATAGATCATTCAAAATGAATATTTTGAAATCAACATACATATGATATATAGAAACATTGTTATAAAAAAATGCATTGATATAACCATTGATGCCACAAAAATCATTTTTTAAACTCTTTTCATATTTGGATCACAAATAGTTTGAAACATATTTAGATCAAAACTTATTTATAGTAACAATTATAGCTATAGTGTGTATAAATAAGTGGAAAATAAAAAAACATTGAACATTAATAATCATAACTTCAAAAAAAACTCTTGAATGTAGTGAAAAATAAAATGACATGACTAATTACATTAAATTTGGAATCAAAACTACATTTAAAATAGAAAACTCTTGAGTTGTAATAAGAGTTTCAAACTTTTGAGTTGTATGCAATAATGTAATATAAATATTGACAATTATATGTTAAAATAACAATATTATTGAAATTTATCATTAAAATAATGATTTTTACACTAAGTTGTAACTAATTTTATGATTATTTTAAGTATATGATAATATAGATATAATAAGTTGTGTTTGAATTGAATTAAATAAAGTTTTAGTTTAATAATAATTATAGGTAATTTTAAATGATTTCGAAATAATTTATTTAAGTATTTTTATTTCATTTATTATTATTATTATTATTATTATTATTATTATTATTTCAAATAACAATTTTTTTAATATAATATAATCTACTTTGTAGTTTTAAATTATTTTAAGCTATTATTATTTTTACTTGATTAAAAAGTATTTATTTGAAAAAATTTCATTATTATATTTTAAAAAAAGTTATCGTACTTAATTGTATTTTTACTTTTGTCCTTAAAACTATGATATATTGGAAGGGAATGAAGAATCCAAGTAAAATAATTATTTGAAATTCAAAGCTAGAGTATTTATTAAGTATTAAGACCAATCTTAAAAAAAAAACATGTTAAGAGTGGGTTAGGGAGTAAGTAGTGTTACACGTAAAGTATATTTTTATCACTTATATTTTCTTATAAAAGTATTAATATTTTCTTTATTTTTACTTTAACTTTACGGTGAAGAACGAGTTAGAAAAAAGAAATTGACTAATGTAACAAAATATAATATAATACTTATTTTTATTACCATAAAAACATTTAAAAAATGGATAAATACATATAAATTTTGCAAGAACATAATGAATGTATTTTTATAACACATAAATAATCTTTGCTTTTCAACAATAAAGTCATATCATATTCAAAATCCTTCATTCTAATTTGTCATTATCACCAATAATTTGGAATAATAACTCTAACTGATAAATAACTTAAATGTTGATTTACCAAAAGCTCATGAGAAGTAATTATTAGTCTCACTTCATCATCTTTTGATTATAAAATGACCCATAACACATAAAATTAAAAAAGAATGACTCAAGTATACCTTTACACACATACCCAATTTTGAAGCTTGGTTAATATATAAAACTTTACATGCACCAAATTTGCATTTACTTCCATTTACATTTAGAAAAATTGCAATTGCTCTCTTACATCCATGAAACAACTCGTATAACTCTTCAAACTCGACCAATATAATCTTTCATTTTGTGTTGACATACATGCAATATGCAAGCTACAATTTTCTTATATAGGATAAATATTTCATTTAATGCATCAATTAAATAGTATGATTTGAAGAGTTTTGGAAGTTACAAATCACAACATTGTATAAGTTGAATAGTCTTAAAAGTTTCAAATACATTAGGTTCAAGGAAAAATGTTTGCTTTATAAGATACTAGTTGAATCCTCACGCGTTGCGTGAGAATATAATTATTTAATTAAAATAATAACATTTATCAAATTATGATATAATATTTGTAGATGGAAAACCAATGTTGGTAGCAAAACAAACTTTATAGTTAACATATTAGTTTTATTAATTGTAATAAATTTATATCATAAGTTATTTCCACTATTAATTCATAATTTTATAGACCATTTTATGTTGTGTAAAATATATATCAAACATATATTTATTTCTATATATAACAAATACAAAGTAGTATGAAAAAAATAAATACTAAAACTTTTGATAATTTTATAGAGCGTTTTAAGTTGTGAAAATTATATATAAAACGTATGCCGATTTGTATATAAAACAAATAACAAATAGTATGGAAAAATACTATAACTTTTAATAAAATAAAAACACTACAACATCTATTATAACATTTACATAAACCAAATCTTATTAAACACATACAAATAATTTAAAATGAATATTTAGAAATCAACATACATTTAATATATAGAATCATTGTTATAAAAATGTGTTGAAATAACAATTGCTACGAAAAAACTTATATTTTTTAAATATTTCATTTTGAATCACAAATCTTTTCAGATATATGTTTTTTAATCAAAACTTACTTATATACTACTAATATAGTTGCAGTGTGTATAACAAATAAGTGGAAAATAAAAAGGCATTGCACATTAATAACCATAAGCTTAAAAAACTTTTAAATGTAGTGGAAATATAGAAGCATGGCTAGTTACATTAAATTTGAAATCATAATTACATTTGAATTAAAAAACTATTGAGTTGTTGTCGGAGTTTTAAACTATTGAGTTGTGCCCAATAATGTAATATAAATACAAACAATTATATGTTATAAAAACAATATTATAAGCATTTATCATTGAAATCATAATTTTTAAACTAAGTTGTAACTAATATTATAATAATTTTAAATATACGATTATAAAGATATAAAAAATTGTGCTTGAATTAAATCGAATTAAGTTTTTGATTTAAATTATTTAAAACTATAAGTATTTTTAACTAATTTATAAATACTTTATTTGAATATTTTGTATTTCCTATATTATTATTATTATTATTATTATTATTATTATTATTATTATTATTATTATTGTTGTTGTTGTTGTTGTTGTTTCAAATAGCAATATTTTTTAAGATCATACAATCTATTATTTAGTTTTACGTTATTTTAAACAATTATTATTTTTTACTTAATTAAGAACTACTTATTTGAAAAAAATTTCATTATTATATTTAAAAAAACTATCATACATTTGTACTGTACTTTCATTTTTGTCCATAAAGCTATGAAATATTGGAAGATAATGAATGATCCAAATAAAATGGTGATTTGAATTTCAAAATTATAGTAATTATTAGGTGAGGAAGAGTGTTACACTTGAGGTATATTTTTATCACTTATTATTATTTTTTTATGAAAGTATTAATATTTTATTTATTTTATTTTTCCTTTATGATAAAGAACGAATAGGGAAAAAAGAAATACATAAATGTAATAAGTAATAATTTATTTTTATTACTATAAAAAATTTAAAAATGGATGCATCCATATAAGTTTTGGTAGAGCATAAAAAAATTATTTTTATAGCACACATAATCATGGTTTTCAACAATAAAGTCATATTATATTAAAAATCATTCGTTCAAATTCGTCATTATCACCAACAATTTGGAATAATAATTGTAAACTCCTTTCATCAAAATCAATTATAAAAAACTACATCGATGCTATTTACAATAAAATAAACAATAGAAACTAACATAATATATAACATATAATAGCATAAAATACATGTTGAATAATGTTGTCTTGGACATAAAATATATTTCTTAACATAAAAGAGAGATACAACATAAAGATACATACATGTTAACAGTTAATTGCTCTAACTGATAAATAACTTGAATGTTGATTTACCAAAAGCTTATGAGAATTAATTATCAGTCTCACTTCATCATCTTGTGATAATAGCAAGCATTTTTACTTGAACCTCATGTATTTGAAACTTCTAAGACTAGTTAGCAGAGTGTGGGCACTGGCAGGGGGGCTGTATCTCCTAGTAGCATGATCATGTGTATGGTATGTGGTAGTTTGGGGAGACTCACTAAGTTTCGTGCTTACAGTTTTCAGTTTTAGTTTCAGGTACTTCCGGTAGCAAGGGGAAGAGCTCGGGATGACTGCAGTTTACACACCATTTGATTAGCCTGGGATGTTTATACTCTGATTTACTTGACATGTGATTGATATGGATACACTATTTTGATACTTTAGATATCATGGTTTATATTTTGGTAAATGATTTTTAGTAATTCTGGTTTAAATGAATAAAAATTTTGGACTGTATTTTTTGGATGTTTCATTTCTAGTTTCTTTTATTATTATTTTCATAAAACAATAATTATTCTCTAATTAAATACAAGAGTTGAATTTATTTATTAATATCAAATATATAATAAATATTCAATAAGTACCAACTTGATTAAGGTGTGACCCTATAGGATCATATGTTATTAGCAACATCACTCAACAATGATTCTTGAGCATATAGATCCAACAATATCAATGTTGGCAGAAGTAAGAGTGTATATGATAGAGAGGATGTACAAACAAAAGCAGAAGGGGAAAAAATGGAACTTGGATATATGTCTTGCCATTAGAAGGATGATTGAGAAACTTAAAGAACAACAGAGGTGTACTACTTACTTGTAATGCAACTTTTTTTATTTGAAATTACTTACTTTATACCATTTCATCATAGGTATTGGGATGTTACTCCAAGTGGTTCGTGAATACATGAAGTAGAACAATTGCATGAGGTTTATGCAATTGACTTGGACCAAAGAACATGTGGGTGCATAGCATGGCAGCTGACTGGTATACCATGTGTACATGACATTGCTGCAATCTTGTTTTAGAATGGGAATGCAGAGGAGTATGTTGCAATTTGGTTCACAACAAAGATGTTTGGAAATTGCTATAGATATAACGTGAAACCAACTAATGGAGCTGACATGTGGCCGGAAACATGTCTTCAAAGCATCTTGCCACCAAGGCATTAGAGAATGCCCGGGAGACCAAAAGTGAACATAAAGAAATGCCCTACAGAAAAAGAAGGAAAGCATATTGTTAGCAAGAAGGGGGCATTCCAAAATGTGGTAATTGTCATTAAGAAGGTCACAACAAGAGAAGATGTCCATTGCTGAAATAAGGTTTGATTCCTAATTACATTCTTTCTTTATTAAGATTTTGACACTAATAATTTTTTGCTTTATAGATGAACAAGTACCTGAGGAACATGTGGTTGCTGAGGAGGTTGGGGCTGAAGAACAAGTGGATGCTGAGGAGGTTGGGGCTGAAGAACAAGTGGCTGATAAAGAGGTTGTTGAAGAAATGGTGGTTGATGAACAAGTAGCTGATGAGGAGGTTAGGGTTGAAGAAATGGTGGCTGATGAACAAGCAACTAAGGAACAAGCATCCGAACATGTAGCTGTTTAACATGTACGATTTGTTGCTCAAAAGTGTAATAGGATAAAGGGTGGTCCTTCGCAGAGGAGCACAAAGCTTAAGTTGATGAGAAAGGTGGTGACAAAGGATGGTAGTGGGGGCAAGTATTGAACATCCGGTCACCTTAATCTAGGATATTTGCTTTTGTTTGAACTATGCCAAAAACTATGAAATGGCACATCGTTAAGTGCTTAGTGCACACATAAAACAATTATGTATTGTAGGGGCTCTTCTTTTGGTGCTATGCGCACATTTACCAACATTTAGTGACTTATGCACATGTTTTGAATGAATATCATTTACTGTTTATGACCTTTAAATTGTTTGTACATCTAATGTTTTATATTCTGCTTTATGATTTTTTTTACCAAACCGCCCATATATATACTGTTTTGATGGTTTTAAAAATAGTGATTTTAATATTTTTTACCAATCATTTGTTTGGACCAAACTGCCACTGTACACAATTACACATAACTGCCACTGTATGCAATTTTTTTTTTTTGTTAAAACCAAATGGAAAAGCACATTAAATAGTTTTTGACCAAATTACCTTGTTTTTATCGAATTTCTTTATGGTTTTTAAGATCTTTTTTATGCCTTCTAATACTTTTAAGAATTTCGACCAAACTGCCCCTATTCTACTACTTTTAAGAGTTTGGACCAAACTATATACATTTTTTTTGTTAGATTGAATTGTTTCAGACCAAACTACCCTTGTATACATTTTTTTTTGTTAAAATTAAGTGACTTTTAACAGTTTGTGACCAAAATGCCCTTATATACATTTTTTTGGTTAAAAATTAGTTACTTTAACATCATGTAACCAAACTACCCTCGTATACATTTTTTTTGTTAAAGTTAAGTGACTTTTAACAATTTATGACCAAAATGCTCTTATATACATTTTTTGGTTAAAAATTAGATACTTTAACATCATGTGACCAAAATACCCCTGTTTCGAAATTAATGACCAAACTACCCATGTTTCAAAATTAATGACCAAACTTAATAACATATGCAAGAGAGAGAGAGAAGGGCAAATCATGAAAAGAAAATGCAGAAAATGGTTAAGAAAGTATGTTGAATATACCATTTATACCATTTCTGAAATAGCAACACACTTTCAATTTGTGTTTTTTTGTTTTATATAAGAAAGTACGTTACTATTTCTTGATAACACAAGTTATAGCAGCCATTTGTGAGGGGCTGCATAGGGTTTTGTATCATTGAATAAAAATACATTGCTCTTTCCTTGCATGCCCCTCCATTATAATGGCTTGATGACAGTTATACCCTCTATACAAACAACATGTATATATTAAAAGTACATTGATATTTCTTTTAAACATTGTTAAAATCAAAGTCAAACTACAACAAGTACATTGATATGTCTTCTAAACATTGTTAAAATCAAAGTCAAACTACAACTTACCATACATACTAAAAGAAGTACATTGCAAAGGTTTAAACATATATACTACATCATTAATTTCACTAAAAACACAACAAAAATCATGATTATGAACCACTTTTGAAATCGTAATTTCCTACTCATTTGTGCCAATTCCTTACTTAAACTAATATATTCCTTATTTGTCTTCCCTTTGTGCTCATTGAAATCTTTTTCCAAAATTGATATCCTCACTTCAATGGAATCTACTTTTATTTCTGTTTCATCTCTCTTATTCGTGTTTCTTAGTCCTTCATTGTCATCAACTCATTTCCAAAGAGAACAATTTGGTGTGTTTGGATCCTTCATATGCAGAAAAAATAAATCAATTAATTAACCAACCAAATAGGGAAACGACATTAACTAAGGAAGCATGTATACAAAAGGTATGATAACTTACCAGTCGGCTGGGACAAACCCTAAATTTTTTTCCAGGATTCTTCTTAGTGGTTGAAGTCTAAATTTGAGATGGGAACCCACAACCACAAGGGTATGAATCATCAACCATCTTGAGGATGAGATTATGGATTTGACAGAACAAGATGAAGCCATCACAGATGCTGAAGAAGGAGACGATGCAGGAGAAGAAACCCAGGAGTGCTCGTCCCTTATTATGAGCAAAAGCCCTAATTCGTTTTAAAGAAATACACATAAATGCCATGCCATTAATTTTAGGCCACCTCACCAATTTTTTAATCCTACTCATCAAGTAACCTACAAGAATCGGTTACCATTAGGTAACATTTGAAAAAGCGATATACTTTCTTGGTGTTTTTTATACAACACCACTTGATGATATTTTTTGAACAACCAAAACTTCAATGGTCTTTTTTGAACATTTCTGAAACATTCTTATCCTTATTAGTCATTTTCCCATTCCAAAAGCTATGGGTGAGCAAAACCGTACCGCAACTAAAATTAACCGTCAAAACTGCAACCGATAAACAACAAGCGCAATAGAAACTGGTGGTGAGGTTTTCTGTTTTTCAAAAATCGCAAATTTACGGTGCGGTGCGGTTATTAGTTTTCAAAAACCGCATCATACCGCATATATTATATACATTTTTTATTAATCATTAATATATTAAATATTAAAAATAAGAAAAGTTTGATTGATGAAAGAATGATAAAATTCTAAAAGACAAAACTATTGGTTTTTTGTTATGTTTAACTTTGAGAAATGGTGCAATTTGACAATTTTAATATATTCATTGTTAACCGTTAGTGATTTGACGTTTTTAAAATATTAATTGTTTGTAATTTAAGTTAATTGTCTTACACATTATGGTTTTTTATGAACTTTTAAAACAATTTGAACTCTAAATTGCGCTTAAAAACCACACAAAATTAACGAAAAAAAAAAAAAAAACGCACTGCAAAAATAACCGGTTAATGTACTGCAAAAATAACTGCACAAACGGTTTTAAAAATGAATTAACAGGTTACCCCTTGCGAAAGCCATGACCAAAACGCAAAGGGTTTAAGAGCTGTTCATCGCTCATATACTGAATGATACCATTCCACCAAGAACGAAGATTTTAGCAGTTCAGATATGGAGAGAACTCCAGCAGCTTGTGCCATGGATTGGAGCATTCATCTCGACAAAGCCCTACGCTCCAACAACCCCGGTCTGCCCCCCTTTTACTTTATTCACTATCATCTTGTTTCTGAAATCTGTCTGATTTTATCTCCTAGGGTTTTTAGTACTTTAACGAGATTGTTGCTGTTATCACTAATCTTGTCGAAAAAATCAACAAAGCAAATCTTATAACACACGCAATGTACTTTTGAATCATGTGTTTTTTCAGGCAAACGAATGGAAGCCATACGAGAGGTTGGGGATAGGCTGGAGAGGTGGAACAAGGAACCCGAGCTTTCAATGGCTGAATTTGACATGTTTGGCTTAGTCCCTGGAGAAGATAAGCTATTTGCAAATGCCATCCTTCTCCGGTTAGCAGACACATTTATGTCCGGTGACAAACAGACCAAGCTTTGTGTTGTAAAGATCTTCTTGAGTGAGCTGAAGCACAGGAAAACAAAAGGTTTCAATAGAAAAAACAAAGGAATTCTGCTTAAAAATAAAGTAGAGAATCACTTGGAACTTTTGAGAAGAGTAAAAGTGTGTTTTAACTCTGGTGATGAGGATGTTAGAGCACTGGCGTTAGCTCTTTTTGGTTGCTGGTCTGACTTTGCTAAAGATAATGCAGACATTCGTTATCTTATCTTATCTAGTGTTGTATCATGCCATTTTCTAGAGGTAAGAATAAACAATCTGGATGCATGATTTCTGTAATTGTTTATTAGGTCCATTAATGCTAGTTTCAATCCTTTATTAGGTCAAGGCCTCATTATTTGCTGCTGGATGCTTTTGTGAGTTTTCAGATGACTTTGCTCGTGTTCTTCTGGAGATGTTAGTAAACATGGTTTCATCTCCTGAGATGCCAATTGCTAGTAGAGTAGCAGGAGTTCGTGCTTTTTCAAAACTTGGAAGATCTTCAACTTTAAATAGCAAAGCTTACGAGGTTCTTTACATTTCCACCTTTTTTGTTTTTGTTTTTTAAAGATTAATGTGAAACTCACAGTTAGCTCACTGCAGGAGGGGCTAAAGCTGATTTTATGTTCAATGGAAGATGATATTGTGACAAATATGATGATTTCACTTTCCATAATTGCCTCCAGATCATCAATCTTGATTTCCAGGCAGGTATAACTTTGATCCTTCAGATGATTTTATGTGTCTATTTCACTCTTCCAAATGTACATGTTTTTCACTTCCTGTTTCAGGTAGACCTTCTTCTTTCATTTTTAAGCCAAGATAAGGCAATACCACTTCAAGCAACATCATTAAGATGTCTACATATTTTATTATCAAGAACACGCTTTCGTTTTTCTCCTCCTACAGACCTGATCACTGCAATTTTCACTATGCTAAATGGCAAACTCCCACCACCCATGCAGTCTGATGCCCTGCATATTTTCTATGAGGTCAGTCTTTAATTAGTTTAATACATCATCATCAACAATGATATTACTATAACATCTCTTTCTTATCTATTTAACACAATTTGCAGTTCCTCTTGTCCAAGATGTTAACTTTCAGTTGTTCTGAAATGAAAGATTCTTTCACCAAGCTATTAACTGTTGTTGGGAATATAATTCAATCTCCATTGTTATCTATCAGACTCTTTGCCATTTATGCTCTCTCAGATATATCTGGAAAGTTCACAAGAAGAGCCATGTCATATGATGAAGTTGGTAGTAAAACCATGGCATCCCAAGCTATCTCATTTCTCATGACTCGGATCGCCTTGCTGGCGAACTCTCAATCTGACATGGAAATTGATCAAGAAATTTTGGGATTACTCAAAACCATTTTTCTCCTTCTAAACAAATGCCCTAATCTTGATGAATTTGCTCTAAATGAAATCCATCTTTTTATCAACCGGATACTGAACAAGGATGATGGAGTTTTCATTTTGCCATGTCATCTCATGTCAAAGCTTGTGGTGCGTATATCAAAAGTGGTCAATCTGTGTCTAAAAAAACTAATGAAAACTGGACCTTTGAGTATCCAAGTTCAGAATGTTGTGAAACTTCTGATTGAAGATGTGTGTGGGTCCAGCTATCTTGATTGCTATGTGCACATTCTCTACTATCTTTTGTTGCATCCTCATACTAGTTCCAATTTTGATGAGTCATACCTAATTAAAAATGACATTCTTGCCCTTGAGAAAGCAAAGGAACTTTTAACAAAAGACAAGTGGTCTGCTTACAGGATTGGAAAATATGCAGCGTGTAAGGGAGCATGGTTTACTGCTGGTTTTATCTTTGGAGAATTAGTAACCATGGTTAGTTCTGATTCCTTTCACCACTGGTTAACATCTTTGACTTTATTCACCTATTCAGAAATGAAAATCCAGTATTTCAGTTCCCCAAAACAACATTCACTTTTGTTAAATTGGTTAAACTCCAACAGATCTTCTTCTTCACCAGATTTAAGCGAAACAAACATTGAAAACCTTGATGGGGTTTGTAAACTTCTTCAGTCTTCAAAGAATATACTGTCTACCAATGGTGTGATGCCAAGTCATCAACACTACTTCCATATCCAGTTTTTGTCTCTAAGATCAAAAGTTATGGAAACTGTAGCCCATATCTTTAAGCTCTTGGGTACTCTAACTGTTTCCTTTCAACCACTTGAACAGCTATCTAAACGTCTATTGAAACTAGCACATGAGTATGATCTATTTGCCACGTCATTCATTGACATGGATCACACAAGTAGAATGTTAATATCATCACATGCATTAAGTTGTTCAGTCTTGGCCTTCATTATTAATGATTCACAGAAGTTGCAGAGTGACTTTGATGCTATGCTTATACATGACCTTATGTCACGGATTTGGAATATAGATAGGGAGACATGTAAAGAGCTCATGTTGCTTCTAGAAACTTCTTTTGGTCAATGTGTTCCACAATCTAAAAGTTTGGAGAACGTGTATGAAGTAACAAGTATTATCAGGATCTGTCTAAATGTAGCAAAAAGAAGGTGTGACAACAATGATAGGTTGGAATTTGTAGTGGATGCTGTGAAGAATTGGGTGAAAATTTCCTTAAGGACTCCAAAATATTTGTTTCGTGTAAAGCCATGTGTGTCTTGTGAGGTTTTTGCCATGAATAGAGACTCTGGAAATGGTGGAAGGATCTGTGTGATGCCAGGGTATCACCTCCATCTAGATCTATGCCTTCAGTTGTGTGACATTTCACCAGAATATAGGGGTCGGTTGACTAAACTTTATTGCATACTTCAATGTAAAATGTCGTATGAGCTACCTGGTCAAAGTAGAGGCGATAAAAGTCAAACGGATGATGATGATGATGATGATGAGATGGTGGAGTTGAGTGAAAAGCTAGCGAAGTATGTGAATAATGGAGATAGGGTTGGTGGTTATGATAAAGATAGGGAGATTGTGGAAAGGATTGTGTGTTTTAGAGTTAATGGGGAAGGACAAGGATTTGGGAGTTGTATGGTTGATGTTTGTAGGTTTGGTTTGGGGTGTTATGAAATCAAATGGCGTGCTGGTTGTTTGGATGTGGATGGTTCCTTTTGGAGCCTCAACTCTTCAAATTCTGCTCTATTTTTCACTGTAGAGAAGAAATGAAGTGAAACTCATCTTTCTCGTTGCCTTTGATCATATGTTATTACAAATATATACAACGTAAATGATATAACCCATCTACCCGGATAATTAGAGAGTTTAACTTGATATAAGATACAAAGATATGTAAATTGAGTCGTGATTGTGCCCATTGTAGGCTTGCGACGCCAATTCCAAAACCAGGTGTCGTTAACCCACCTATCCACAACAACACAATCCAAAACCAAGTGTCATTAATCCAACTTTCACTGACATCTTGAACAACGAAAAATAATAAATTCTCAGCGATCCCAAAACAACTTTAATCAATGTGTATATGCCACCAACCGAAAGCTTCCACCCATTATTATTATTTTTTTAAAGAGTTTGTCAAAAATAGGGTCTTGGTTCTTAATTCCAGACATGTTAAACTAGAATCCAAGATACTTGAAAGGAATCACATCAGAATCACAACCTAAAGCTGTCAAGCCATGAGTCTAAATCCATAACACCTATCTAAGAATGTCAAAAAGACCCGTGGGACCCCGTTCCCATGGGGTCTTGTCGCGTTTGGGGTATTTATTAAAAAAACCGGGGGCAGGGATAGGGGCGGGGGTAAGGTTAACCTCCGTTTTAATTTCGGGGGAGGGGGTAGACAATCTCGTCCTGAAACCCTCTCATGGAGATCCTGTTAATAAATTTTATATATATATATATATATATATATATATATATATATATATATATATATATATATATATATATATATAATATAATATAATATAATATAATAAATAATAACATGATTTTGAGTTTTCAAATTGTTAATATAATGTTTTTAAGATGTCATAATTTTTTATTTTATTTTTAATATGTAAAATTATCATGGGAACCCCATTAACAAATTATGTATATATTTACATATATTAATTATATAAATATAATAAACAATAACATGATTTTGAGTTTCCAAATGTTTTTAAGTTGTTAGTATAATGTTTTTAAAATGTCATAACTTTTTTATTTTCAAAATTCTGCTACAAATAATTATTTGTTTTCTAAAAAATAGATTCTTTTAACCCAAATAATAATTTTTTTAGCCCAAAAAAAGGTAGCCCAAAATCAATCGGGACAGGGGTGGAGATAATAAGGAGAATTTGGGGGCGGGGACGTGGGTAGGAAGGCTGGACATTTTTGGGACGGAGGCGGGGGCAGTGATGGTGACGGGGGAACGAGGAAATTTTGGGAGCGAGGACGGGGACGCACTACCCATCCTGTTTACCCCCGTTGACATCCCTATACCCAATATTTTAAAAATAGATTTTTTTTAATTGAACTGGTATGGTGACTGGTTTTCGGTTCAACCAGTTTAACCTAAACTGGTTTGACGGTCGGGTCAACTGGTTTTTATAATTTTTATTTTTTTCCTATTTTCCTACACATACATACATATATAAATCGTGAATTTGAGGTTTAGTACTTCAAACATTAAAAAATATACATAAAAATAAGTTGTAGATCAATCCAAATACATTAAAATAACATACAGTCATAAGTTTTTACATCAATCCATATACGTCAAAAAGAAAATAAAATATAATACTGAAAAAAAATATAGTTGTAGATGATTACAAACACATCAAAAAACTTTATAACATTTACCATATGTTTTTTTATTTAAAGAAAACCAAATAGATTTGAAAAAAAAAATCACCAAAGCTTATTATGCAAATGGTTCTATCCCATGTGTTTTTATTCGGTTTAACTAGTTTATCTTGACGGGTTCAACCGAGTTTTTCTAAAGACTAGTCAATTCAATCCGGTTCAGAAATCAACATAAAACCGGTGATAGTTGAACCGTTATCTCCTTTGGTTCCCGGTCTAACCAGTTCGACCGACCAATTCAAACCGGTTTTTAAAACATTGCGTACACCTACCCCATAAAGCTTAGACTTGTGAAAATTAATTTGCAATCTAGAGACTTCAAAGAAACAATTAAGAATTATTTTTAGATTAACCATGTTCTATTTCGTCCAAATGCCCTACAAAAATGACATCATTTGCATAAAACATACGAGAGACGCTAACATTGTACGATCCCACTTGCACAGGAGAAAACAATCATGCGTAGACAACATCCGTTATAGCAACATTTAATGCTTCCATAACCAAAAGAAAAAGGAAATGAGGTAGGGAATCTCCTTGTCGTAAACAACTATCTAAGTGGAACTCACCCATGGGGCTACATTAACCAAAATGGATGATTGTGAAAAAGAAAGACAACTACTAATCCACATAATCTAATTAGAGTTGAATCCAACAAAAAAAAAATAATAAGAAAAAATCCTAGGAGATAGTATCACAAGCTTTTTCAAAGTCCACTTTAATAATCATGGTTTTCTTTTTGATTTTTTTACACCAATAAATAACTTTGTTCATCAACAACGGTCCGTCTAAGATTTGTTTCCCTTTAATAAACGTCGACTGTTCCAATGCTACAATAGAACCTATCACTAAAACAAGACGACTTGTAAAAGTTTTTGCAATAATCTTATATAGTAGTACCCCTGTGAGATTAATAAGTTTAAAATCTTTAATCACCTTTGGATCATTCACATTCAGGATTTTAGGTTATAAAAGAGGAATTGCATGATTTGCATCCTAGAGGGAGATAAACCTTCAAGCACCAAAATCACTCATAAACGCAACAATATCATCTTTTAAAATGTCCCAAAAGTGTTTGATGAAAGAGAAACCACATTCCCAAATAGATTGCTTATTCTCATCTTTGGTAAAAGGCTTTTCAAGAAAAAGAATTTACTCATGGTTTAAAGAACTTTTCAGCTAGTTTTTACCGAACTTTATTTTTTATCAACTAGTTTATAAGCTAGTAGTTACTTTTTTAGCTCACACCTAGTTTTTCAGTTAATACACCAAATATAGCCCAAATAAGACTAAGAGCACTTAATGGTAACTAATTTAGTACCAGGAGAATACATATCAAGAAAGTCAATGCCTTCTTTGCTGTTTAAAGCTTGTGGACACCAAGTGGGGCTTCTAGCGTTCCATGGTTGGAACCATCATATTTTCTTTTGATATTAAACACCCAAGTGTTTTACTATCATTTGGTAGTGGAACAATTGGCATGCAATTTTTCATCCATGTCTTCTCGTTATTCGAAGGATTTTGCAGCTTTAATGTAAGATTGGGTAGATAAATCTAGTGTATATGCTTTGGTATGTGGGATATAAACATGAGTATGAAATGAAACTTGAAAGAGGAACAATGACCATTTCATTTGCTAGAGACATTGACGACAATCAAAGATGATAGTTATTGGGTCGTTTAAGCCATAAAACAAATGAAAGTTTAATCTTAAACAGCCTAATTGTCCTACACTCGATATTCATCTTTCCTTTTTTTCGTATTGTATAATCATGTGAAACTCAAGATTCAAGAACCATTCAAAGAAATCCACTTCCTGCATTCGATTCAATCCAATTTCACTCCTTTCCAACAGCATCAGTAACCAAAGTCAAGGGTCTCTCATCCATCACTTCATCTATAATCCCAAACTCTTTTGCCTCTTCAGGAGTCATAAAACAATCCCTATCCATATTCTTCTGAATCACATCAACATTTTGTCCAGTATGTTTTGCATAAAGCCCATTCAAAGACTCCCAAACCCTAATAATCTGCTTCGTGTGAATGGTCATGTCTTTAGCCTGCCCGCTGTATCCACCGGAAGGTTGATGAATCATGATGGTGGCATTAGGAAGAGATCGCCTTTCACCCTTTGCACCAGCAGCCAACAGCAAAGAAGCCATTGATGCAGCTTGGCCTAAACATATTGTATTGATCGGAGATCGAATGTATTGCATTGTATCGTATATTGCAAGACCTAACACCATCAAATTCACCATTCCCTAAATTAGATCACAGAGAAAATGGTGATAAAACCTAATTTTTGCATAGGTGAAGAAGTAAAATTGAAAACCTACCTGCAGTGACGGCTCCGCCGGGGGAGTTGAGGTACATGTTGATGGGTTTAGAAGGGTTTTCGGATTCGAGGTAGAGAAGCTGAGCTACGACGACGTGTGATGTGTCATCGGAAATTGGGCCGTTGATACAGATAATCCTTTCTTTAAGGAGTCGAGAGAAGATGTCGTAGGCTCTCTCTCCTCGCGATGAATGCTCTATCACCATGGGGATTACACTGTACGACCGCCATTGATGATTTATTATACTCCGGCTTGCTACAGTTGCTGCTACCCCGTTCCAAAGCTTGTTCAAACTGCGAGTGATTGGGTTCTGCATTGGTTTGGTGCTGTAGAAATAGATCGATGGGAGTTTTTGAGAAAATGGGAGGTTGTTGTAGAGCTTCAAAAATCGATTTGAGGTCCGACTACTTCTGGAATGAACCAGAAGATTTTTTAGTTTGACTTATGGGATTAATTTTTGTAATGTTTTTGGATCAAAATATATGCTTCAATTAAAATATATTTTTAAAATTAATAATAAGGGTGAGCTCGATACAATCCAGATTAATAGCATTGTTACCATACGAATTACGATTAAATAATATAGTATTGCCTTAATTCTATGGTAAGTATTTTATCTCAAATTATTTCAAAGCATGAATATGTGAACTAAAGATTGCAGCTTTGAAAAATGACATGAACAAACTTCTTGAAATCTTTAGTTCAAAACCTCTTAAGACATGAATTACATTTTACACAAAGAAAGGCAGATATTACATACATGAGCCTGCTATAAATAATACAGGTAGTAATAATAAATATATAATAATAGTACAAGTTTTTCAATAAAGAATAATAATAATATGTTTGAGATAAGTTAGGTAATCAAATAAAAACATATAAACACCATCCAATTCCAACCTTCTCTCCTCTCATCTCCATACACATCTAATATACAATTTTCTCTAATCTACTCTTGTACTTGTATTATACTTCTTCTCCCCAAAAAATTCATCAATCTTTCTCTTTCCTTCCTTTTTATTTCTAATTTTCTATTCCCTCTGTCCAAACCAACCAAATCAATATATATATTTATATTTATATTTATATATATCCAAAAACCAAACCAAAACAACTCACTAATCAATCAATCGCCGCCTTATTCTTCCTCCCACTAATCGGCTTTGGCAACCCATCAAAAATAGGCCTCGCAATGGCGGCTGTAGAAGCTTGAATGTCAGCCGTCAAATTCAACATGGAAGTGGGCCATATCGATGATGACGTGGACGTGGAGTTCCCATTACTTTGCATCTCATGAAAACTCGGTGAACTGGAAGACTTTTTGACTCCATTTGAAGCCTCCGTAATCACCGATTCTCCCAATTTTAAAGGAGGCATATTCGATAAACCGTCGGCATCACCAGCAGTTCGACTGGCGGCCTTTGGCCGGAGCGCCAGGCCTTTGCCACCTGCCGCCGCAAACGCACCGTTGGAATTGCTGGTGTCGGGTTTAAGCATCGTTTCCGGGGTTTGATTCTGGAGGTCGATTTCCGATCGCCGTCTTCTCATCCATCTATCGTACCATGTGTCGGAATCGGAATCGTGGATTCCGTTTGTGCCAGGAATGGCATTTCCATTTCCGTTTCCATTTCCGTTTCCGTTTCCGTTTCCGTTTCCACTTCCGCCCTGCTCTGACATCCCGTTAGCTAAGCTTTTACATTTCCGGTGAAGTCCGAGCGGCGGGTGGGAATTTGGTCCGGTTTGATCGGATGGTTTAAGACCGTAATAGTCTCGTAAGGCATCCATTGATGGTGAAATGTTTCGTGGTGAAGAAGAAGAAGAAGATGATGATAATTTTAAGGATTTTATTGAATCCAACATATCAGAATGTCTTTGTCTTTGTCTTGGTGGTGTCATTTCCGAGTGTTTTGGCCTAAAATAAAATCACCATGTTAAGATAATAACTAAAGTTTTCATTTTTATGTCTTAACCATTAAAAAAGATTTCAGGGGTATTTTTGTCAGCTGAGTTTGGACACATACATGTTGTCATGTGTGAGTAAACGTAATTTAGAGACAAGATTGATGGTTAGAAACTTAAAATGAGAAGTGAAGAGGAAATGACGTAATTACCCTTGTCCATTTGACATGATTGGAGAGGGCGGGTGTCTTCCGGGTAGGGGTATATGAAGAGTCTTGCGGGCAAACATTTGTAGGTCAGTTGTTAGGCCATTTATCTTTTTTATGTCAGCCACCTAACATACAAATATACAATGCAATGTTAAAAAATACAGAAGATGATAAATAAAACTAATCTACAGCACATAACCAGTTGAACATATGTAGATATGACACCATGTGCATCATTGACAAATGACAAGTACAATCCTTCACATGTAATTAAAAATGGAAATATTTCAGCATACATCATATCCCAATTCCATTCATTTAACATCCTTTTGGTGCCATTCACATAAATACATAAACTTCCCTTTGATTCACATAATGAAATGACTTGAAAGACAAATTTGTCATGACTCCAAGTTTTTGAGAAGGCCCTTTGGTGTCCTTATATCAATCATTTAATGTCAGCTGAGAATGTAGACCAATAAACAACCTTATAGTTTGAAATCTTAACAAGTTTGATCTTTCTAACATACTGTTCCTTTGTACAAAAGATTGGATTTTTTTTTTATATCTAAATTCAAAAGTAGAACTGTTTAAAACATCTCTCTAGATTCATCATAAATTGTACTGTGGACAGTCTTATTAAGGGCAGGAAGCAATAGAATGTACTTGAGCAGTGTATTAAATTTGGCATCAATAATTTAGAACTGATCATAATGGACAGTTTTTACAAGAGGGAGTATGAAAATTGAAAACCCAAAATCTTTGTACTTTTGAATGAACGTTAATTAAGCAATAACATCCAAGTAAATATATCCAAAAATCATAGAGTTGCTCAGTTTTGTGTTCTAGTTCCTTAACCAGATTCTTCCTACAGATTAATTTGAACTATTTTTCTGTTTAAGGACAATCGCAAAATGGAATGTACCGGATTTCTGTAAAGAACATATAACGAGCTAAACATCAGAAACTCATTAGTATAAAAAGGTGAAGGAAGTTGTCACGACATGAAAAGACATAAAACCAAGTTTTTTAGATTAGTTTGTCGAATCAATTGGAGATTGTATTACCTCAACGCCATACTTAATTGCGACACCGGCGAGCGTATCGAATTTCGTAACGGTATGTTCGATATACCCAAAACCGCCGTCGCCGACACTCGAACCACCGACACCAGATGAAGTAGGAAGCGAAGATTGCATGAAAGGAGACGATGAATCATTAATTGGAAGCAACTTCGAAGGCGGCGGGGATTCCATCAATAAACCCCGATCTAATTGTTGATTCCAAAAATTAACCCCACACCCACTGTTTCGTCTCTGAATTCGCATATTTCCCGATTAACACCATCCGTCCAAAGATTTAGAATCGGAAAACCGAACCCTAACACATAAATCCTCCGCACATTGGTCGGAGAAACATATAGACGATGATCAATCAATTTCAACGAATAGGGAATGGATTGAAAACACCCAGAAAGAATGATGAATCAATGAATAAAAAGGGAAAAAAACGAATAATTTGTTTTGTAGATCTGGCGAATTAATCCAAGATCTCGTGGCGTATTGAAATCGGCGTGTCCGAAAGCGTGTCTGAGAAAAAGTTATGGAAGGAGAGAGATGGGGGCAGGGGATGATGGTGATGACGCTCAAACAAACGCTGCGTTGCCTTCAATTGTGGCACGTTGGATTGGAATTGGATGTTGCTCAAATTGTAAAATTGTAAAATTTGGATAAAGTAAAACTTTGTGTTTGGTCAACAATACTTCTTTCTCCTCCTCTTTATATAACATAAATACTTTTTTCGTTTATTTGTTTAAAAATTTACTTTGTTTGTAAATTTTATATATATATATATATATATATATATATATATATATATATATATATATATATAACAAAGTCAATCAATTTTGTTTTTATTAGGATACAAACTAAATACTTTTCCAAGGGTTGATTTTTTATATAACAACCAATCATTTAAAGTGTCGTCTGTTGTACTTATTTTTTATACACATATAATCTCACAACTTGAGCTTAGTGTTACAATCATGTGAAAATATGACCTGGCCGACTAAAGGTTTATTGACTAGACATCCAAGGTGTTGGATTTCTTTTGAACGTAGTATTTTATTATTATTATGTATTATTATTATTATTACAATAGCAAACCCCACCCCCTATTTTGTCTTCAATGTTTGTCTTCGGTTATTTTGAGTGGCGGATGTAAATCACACCACAGGAAAAACAACCGACATACATCTAAGGCTATATGATATGATGTGGGTGTGGTATTCCATGTAATCGCCGTGTAGGCCGCAGCTAACACCGTGTCGGGTCTACAGTTTTAGTGCGGTAGTATCGAGCTAGGCTAGAAACTATCATGCTTCCTCATCTCTCTTCTCCTTCCCTTCTTCCTTCTATTTTTGGTACACTCCTAATATGTGGTAAACAAGGTGGTAAAATGAGATGGTGGTAGAGAAACCGGAGGCGGAGAGTCTTTATCACGGTAGAGCTATGACATGACCCCTTTCAGCCTAAGTCGGGAGGGAGTGGTGCCACAGAAACCATACTCCCTCCTATGCAAGGTAAACACCATATGGGCTCCAGTCAACTTTACCACAAAAGTGTGGTTCTTTACCACACACTAGATGTGGTGTACAAAAGAAAAAAGAGGGAGAAAAGAGAGAGAGAGAGGCAATTGAAGAAGGAAGGGAGATAGAGAGAAGAGAGAGTGTGGTTAGATATTACCGCGTGCGGCCAAAACGCACCCCAAATCGCACGGTAGAGGCGGTGTTCCTCGGCGTCATCGTGACAAAAGTGCGGTTTTTACCGCACCTACTCCCTTTAGTCTAATAACCACATCCTTGAGTTATAAGTCTGTGGTTTGAGTTATTAAATTCCATTTATTAGGGTTACGGTTCAAATATTAAATACACAAAATATTGTTAGTGCTCCATGGTAGTATGTTAGCATTTAGGGTTTAGGCCCAATGCCCTTAGGGTTTAGGTTAGGCCAAGGGCTATTTATGTATCCATATTTAAATAAGGTTTAACTATCATTATTAATCGATCAAACTATTATCTTATATGGTATTAGAACTCTAGGTTAAAACTCTACTGCTGACCACAACCCACAACCACCACCTTCCACCTCCGACGACATTCTCTCAAAGTCGCCAGAGGTGCCTTCATTATGCTCCATATTTTCCCTTTTTTCTCCTAAATAATAAAACAATCGTTGGTAGCTCTTTTATTGGTTGCTATTACTGCCTCATTTGCTTATGCCTTGTAACACACTGTTTCCAATCATTTCTTATTTCAGGGTCGTGGGCCGGAAGTCAATTGCGTAAAGGCTTTGGGCCTTAAGGAGGTAAAGTTTAGTCTGAAACACCCCAAAAATATAGTCCAAAAATTTCGTTTTAAATCATTATAAAATCATAGTAATCCAATCATCACATAAAAACATAAGTGGTAACATCTCAAAACATCATGTCAAAACACTGTATCCAAGTCATATATCAAAATATTATAGTAAATCCTCCCAGGCTAAAACGACATGGTGTGTGTCATGCAGTTATCCCGATCTCTTTCCCTTACTAGCGGAAGTACCTGAAACCAAAATTGAAAACTGTAAGCACGAAGCTTAGTGAGTCTCCCCAAACTACCACATATCATACATATAATCACATAATCGCATATAACATACATTGGGTCACGCCCGGCTACATCGGGCACTGCCTGACATCAACTTGTCCGACATCAGACCGCCTTTGGTATCGGGACCCAATGTAGCGACATCAGACCGAAATCCGAAAACATACAAACATTCCTCGGGAACCGCCCCTGCATCGGATCATAGTCCAGAACATACAAATACATATACATGTTAGAATCACAAATACATCAAGCATACTAATATTCTTCAGGTACCGTCCCGACATCGGATCAAAATCCGGAAAAACATATAAATCTACATCGGGCCCCACCCGACATCAGACCTTAATCCGGAACATACTATAATACATAAACGGGCCGACCTTGGTGCCTTCGACCCGTTCCTACTAGAGGAAAACTCACCTGGCAAAGCTGGCTGTGAAATCTCGCGGGGAGGAATCTCTGACGGCTGCTCCAACGACTTCCCGACTATCATTATCATAATAACACTTAGTCAAAATCTGATAATCCAACTCGTCGACTCATCCCCCTGACTCGCCGAGTTCCTTGGTTACTCATAGTCGCGATTTGGCGAATCAACTCGCCGAGTCCCTTCATAGACTCGTCGAGTTCTACCTTAAACTGAATCAGGACAAAATGACTCAACTCGTCGAGTCCCTGTTAACACGCTGTCGCGCACGTATTAAGCAAATAAATTATCACTTCTGGTTGCACTAAAAATATAGCATAGGGAAGCAGGGTTGAATCCTCAGGGACACAACCTAATGGTCAATGCCTTTTTGCATCAGGCACATCTAGTCAAGACAGAAATTATAAAAAAGGGGTTTTAATTAAAAACTAAAAACTAAAAATGCAGTGATATTAAATTAAACAAAAATCAATATAAAAACGATTTCAGTTCTGTTGCGACTTTCCTAATCATGTAACTGATCCAAATCTGATTATTTGAGATGCGTTCTATCTAAGTCGGTACTGAGAAAAACTAACAAGCTCTAGTAATTTCTCTTTTACCTAAATTAATTAATCAAAACAAGCTCTTTAATTAACCCTAACGTTTTACTGTCTAATCAAACAAGCTCTTAATCAAGATCAGAAAAGTTGCATTATAATCTATGTAAAAATCCCAACAATATCCAATACTTCTAACAGGCTCGGAAGCGTAAAGATATGATTTTTTTAGTTTATACCAGAGTTAAATCCCAACACGGAACCAATCTGATACTTGTTACTTTTACCAGTTGACAAGAACAATTACGGATTCTAATAACTGATTAATTGAAATGATAAAACCCTAATTAGGTGATCAGACTAACAAGAATTCAAATCAAACATTCATTAAGAACAAAAATGAAGAATCTAGATAGAAACACAAAACAAAAACCATATCTAATGATCAATCACATGAAAAGTACTAGTCTTTGCAGAACTGAAAATTAAGGTTTTATCCAGGCATGGCTAAAATCTGATAAAAACAAATGAAAAGAGACATCAAACAACTAATCTTACTAATCTACTTGAAGAAGATGATCCACAGTCTTCAGATCTTTAGAAATTGTTGAAATCGGAGAAGAAACGCCTCTAAAATCGTATTTTCGTCGTCTGGAACCTCTGGAATCGCCAACTTAGGTTACTGGAATGCTATTAGGGTCTATTTATACGTCCAACAGCAAAAAAGATGCGCATGCAATAACATGTAGACAACCTGCGATCGCATGTTTTACCGAAAATGCTTCACGGGCCTTTTTAATGAAGTAGAATATCATTTCGAGAAATTTTGGCCAACCTGTGATCGCATGGACACAACCTACGATCGCATGTAGTGGGTTTTCACTCTGGATGAATTTTTGGCACAAAAAAACCTCGAAGACAAGTTGCAACCAAACCTGCGATTGCATAAAGGCTCCATGCGATCGCATAGAGGCAACATGCGATCACATGTTGTTATTAAGACGTCCGAAATTTTGTCTACTTTCCAGGTCATTTTGAATCATGTCAATCGGAGTTACGGTTCATGAGATATGACCAAAATACTGACAGGGGGTCAAACCTGCCAGCAACATCCTTTAACTTTAGATTGCAGATTCTATATTTGTGTGATCAATTCAATCGAATGTTTCTTGACCAAAGCATCTTCCAATCATTTTGCAACATACTCCATAAGTTCCAAACTCCATTTTAAGCTCCAAACGCGCATCCAACTGCTCCCAAAGCACTCCTCCACTCGAACTATCTGAAATTGATATAAAAACATGAGCAGTATGAGAATTCTAACGAAAGACATGAGCTGAAAATTAGTTAAATAAATGAAATGAAAATGTACAAAATATGATGCTAAAACGATAATAAAAACTACCTTATAAGATGCAAACAATGACATCTAATAGTCCCTCTCTGGACTCGCCGAGTTCCCCATTCTGATTGAGCCATCTTAACAGATTAAGCTCCTATCCTTCAGATCCAAACTCCCTACTTCATCTACATACTGTAAATGCCCTTTTAAGGGTAAAGTTTCCAACTTTACCCGTTATTAATCCTTCTTAATGGGTTTAGCTAAAATCCTAGTTCTCTAGGACATAGATCTTGATCCAAAAACCACAATACTTCAAACTAAAGCATACTAACATAGATTTAGGCCTTAGACATCATTTGAACATGTAAAGCTCTTAACTTTCCTTCCATGCACGACCTTTTGGGGCTCAAAATGCCATAATAACACCTTAAAGCTTTCATGTGGCTTCCATGGTCATAAAGTTTGCACCTTTATGCCATGAAACCCCTTCTAGACCCTAGATCTGAAAGGTAGATCACTTGGGATGTCCATATCCCAAGCACTAAGCTTCTTCGACAAAAAAAACCCCATGAAATGATAAGAAAGAGATCTAACAAGCTACTAAGCAAGGTTGAGGCTTGCTTACCAGAAAATGAAGAGGATGGGATGTTGCTTCTGGATCTACAATATTCTCCTGGAATCCTCTAGCTTCTTTTTCTTCTTCTACAAGCTTCAAATCACACAAAGTTCACTAAAAAATGGCTCACAATGTAACATCCCAACTTCCAGGTATAATATTTAAATATTTAATTATGAGTTAAGTGGGCAACTTGACGAGTGGGTGCCCCAACTCGTCGAGTAGAGACGAATTGACCACGTGGGTTTTTTAAACCAACTCGGCGAGCCGGAGAGACCAACTCGGTGAGTTGGCGCTGCGAGTGGAAACCCTAATCTCTTGGGTTTTTGTCCTTTTTAAAGGGCCTTAAGCCCTCATTTTCGCCTCACCAGCCACCCAACTTCCATGTGTGAAACCCTAATCGACCGGATTGATTTGTGTGTGTGTGTGTGAGAGAGAGAGAGGCTAATTTGAGTGGTTTTGTGCATTCTTTGAAGGAGATTTGGAGAGCTTGGTGTGTTTGGTCAAAGAGGGGATGTAGATCCAGAGTTCTTCAGTGGTTAGCTTCAGTGCAAAGGTAAAAAGCTCGTATCTTGACCATTCCTTTGTGAGATCTTAGTTTAGGGAGGTTTTGAGGGTTTTCTCCCATCCATCCTTGACAATGAGTTATTTGAGCATATCATGAGGTTGAAACCTCAGATCTGGACTGTAGAAGGACTTGAGAGCCCAATGATCCGAGCTTTATTGAGCTAGAGTCTGGCTTTTGTGCATCTAACCCCTGTTGGAGTTTGTATTGGCATTTTGAGTCTAATATGCCATGCATGAACGTAAAGCTTGCAGCTTTACGTGACATTCGAGCCTTAGGAGGCTAGATCTAGATTTTGGGGTTGTAGATCTAACTTAAAATGTCGGAATGAGGAAATAGATTGAATGGACTCGCTGAGTCAATGAGCTGACTCGACGAGTTGGCTAGGGTTTTCCCCGATGAGTCTGGACATGGGTAACTCGGCGAGTTGACGAGACAACTTGACGAGTTAAGTTGGATTTCCATGACATTACAGAGGAATCGAGGGGACTCGACGAGTCACATAGATGCACTCGGCGAGTCGGGTCAACATGGACTGTTGACTCGAGTGTTTGGTCAAGACAGAGTTATGGTTACCATGGAGGGGTAAAATGGTCTTTTACCCATTCTAAGAGTTTGAGAGAGAAAATAACTTAGTTTATTTAGAGTCGTGATTTAAATGTTAATTAGAGATAATTATCCTATGTGTTAGGCAGAGGCTAGTTCAAGATTCGTGTATGAGGTTATTTGCTTACTTGCTTATGAGGTGAGTCTTCTCACTATACTTACCTAGAGTGGTAATCTTTGTGTGGCCAGAGGGTCTTATGTGCTTATATTGAGTATTGTGAAATCATGCATCATGTCTTTGTGATTTATGATGTGTATTACCCTGAGCTTACTGAGTTAGGACCAGAGGATCCACCCGAGTTGTGGGACCGGAGGGTCCCACTGAGACACATTGACTAGAGGGTCTTATTTGAGCATAGCCATAAGAGGCTAATGAGATATGTGTGGTATTTTGGGGAACTCACTAAGCTTCGTGCTTACCGTGTTATGTGTTATATTTTTCAGGTACTTCTCAAGATCCCGGGAAGGCACCGGCTTGATTGTACACACACGAGTTGGAGATATGTTTGGAGGATCCTGGATTGTGTTTTAAACAATTTACGAATATGTGTTTTTTTATAACTCGATTTGGGGGTTTTTGTGATTGTGTTAATGAAATTAATGTGATTTTTAAATGAAAATTTTGTTTGGAAATTTTCAATGTTACAAGTCGGTATCAGAGTCTTGGTTTGAGGGATTCAGATATATCTTCGGGTGTGTCTGGACTCAAACTGAGGATTTGAGAAAAAATTTCAAAAGAAATGATTTTTCCAAAATGAGAAATATTTTAAGAGAAAAACAAGTTGGATCAATGTGTACAATTAGCCAGAGCCCGAACGGTGATTTCCCCAAATACCCTTACTCATTTGTGTTATGAGATATTTATGAGATGTTAGGGATGCATGTTATAGGATAGGCTATGTATTTCATATTTAGGGCTAGAGTTGCCTGATTTGTGATGCCTTATCCTAGGAGTTGCTGCTATCTGTTGTTGCCTTAAGTATGTGTTGAGTAGGAGTATCTAGCAGGAATCACTTAGAAAGAGTTCTGAGTCGAGGGATGATCTAGGAGAGGTACCTAGATGAGCATATAAGGGATCTAATGAGAGAGTACTCTTCTATTCGTGAGTAATAGAGTACATGTGAATTGGGATCCTAGGATGAGGACTTAGGGGTGATTACAGGTTGGTGTGGAAGGTAGTATTGGGCCCGTACTACTGAAAATACCAGATCTGTACCAGGAATCAAGCGTTACAATTCTCCCCCACTTGTCTTAGACTTCGTCCTTAAAGTATGTTGTGTCGGGAAACAACTTTGGGTAGTGCTCCCTCATCTCCTCCTTGGGCTCCCAAGTCCACTCTGAACCCTTGCATTGCTGCCACTGCACCTTCACCAACTCAACCTTCTTGCTCCTCATCTCCTTCGTCTTCTCTTCGATAATAGCTATGGGTCTCTCGATGTAATTCAGGTTGTCATCAACCTGAATGTCCTCCAGAGGCACTACCTCCGAGTCCTCCACTAAGCACTTCTACATCTGAGAAACATGGAAAATGTTGTGGATCTGGCTGAGCTCTGCTAGAAGATCCAATCGGTACGCCACCTTTCCCACCCGGGCCATAACCCTGAAATGGTCGATGTACCTGGGGCCCAAATTTCCCCGCTTCCTGAACTGGATGACACCTTTCCAAGGTTGCACCTTCAGGAGGACTATGTTGCCCACATGAAACTCCAAGTCTGAACACCGCTTGTCGGCATAGCTCTTTTGTCGACTCTGAGCAGTCTGGAGCCTGCTCCGGACCTGCTGGATCCTCTATGTAGTCTTGAGTACTACCTCAGTACTCCCTATGACTCTCTGACCGACCTCGCCCCAACAGATTGGGGTCCTACACTTCCTCACATAGAGCATCTCGAAGGGAGGTCGGTCTATGTTGTTATGGTAAATGTTGTTATACAAAAATTCCGCTAACGGAAGATACGTATCCCAACTGCCACCGAAATCCAAGACACATGCGCATAGTGTGACAACCCGGAATATTCATTCGGTCAAACCCTAAAAGTCAATCACTTCATATTATAAGTCAAGTTCACTTTTACTTGTTTTTGGGAAAAATAAGTTCATTTGATTATTTTAATAATTAATCTTTAAACGAATGGGTGAACGAATGTGCCGTCTCGGGTTTTGAAATTTAAAAACCGCAAGCACCTCGTGTCTTAGAAGTTCACGACCAAACTTTTATGTTTGGGTCGAAAAATCTTCCAAAAAACGTAAACTCATGCCTTAATCATGAGTTTACACCCCAAAAACTAGTCATTTGTGTTTACTCCCCATTTACCAAAAGAGTAAACTCCAAAAATCCTCTCAAGTATCATCCTAGAAATTATTCAAGATCTTCAATCTAGTAAGTGTTTCTAGCCCTTTCAAGTTAGTATATCACTTAATCTAGTGATTGTACATCCTTTAATCCATCCATTTTTGTGTTTTGACTAGTTTTCCAAAACACCAAGAACACACACTAAGTGTTCTTGGACTTTAAGTTCATTTCAAGCTTCCACAATGTAAGTACTTCTATCCTAGAGTCATTTAAAGCTATCTATACATGTTTATATCAAAGAAAAGTCCCAAGAACACCAAGTTAAAGGTGCTCACGGTTTTGGGAGGTCCCAAAACCGTAAACACCAAGAATAGGTCCAAAGTGGTGTGTTAGGGTGCCTAGATGCTTCACAATGCCTTAGGGACTTGTCTAGATTCATCCTTGATGAGTTTATCATACAAAAAGCACCAAAATCATATAGTTTTATGTGTTTATGGTTTGGGGATCTCCCAAAACCTTAAACACCCCAAAAGATGTGTAAAAGTCCCATAAATGTCCCACGGTTGTTCCTTATGTCTAAATCTAACCTAGACTATTGCCATGTTTGAGCTAAGGACTTGAAAATCGCCAAATACCAAACTTATGAGTTTAAGGTAGTAAACTCATGAGTTTAAGGTAGTAAACTCATGAGTTTAAGGTAGTAAACTCATGGAGAAATGGTCCTTAGACCGTAAACTCCATTTAGAAGTGTTTTGATGCCACACAATACTTCCTAAGGCTAAATCATGAAGTAGGAATGTTTTGAATAGCTTAGAAGACTTCAAAACAATAAATGGTCAAAAGGTTAGGATTTTACGACCGTAAACTCAAGAGTTTATGACCGTAAACTCAAGGGGTGTTGTTCCTTAGGGAGTAAACTCATTTTAAGAGTGTTCCTTGAACCCCAATCATACTAGCCTTTCCCTACAACACTTAGATGCACTCCTTAATACTTATAACACTTATACAAAGTGTTTGTCATGCCCTAGAGTGTCTTGACTTTGTTTATTAGTTGTTTAAAGACTAATTGTTTATATACATATATCCTTATATGTTATTAGGATCTTTGTGCGTGTCTAAGTCTTCACTTGACACCAAGCACTTATCCGACACTTCCTTCCGATCCACTTGCTACAAGTGAGTTCATACCCCTTAATCAATGTTTTAAATGTTTTTAAATGCTTTATGGGGGGATACAAGTAGAATCATACTACTTATTATATCAATCACATGTGATTAATAAGCAGCATTCAAATGATTTACTATTTATTAGCCATTTTACCAAACAGTTTCCTTCAAATGATTTTCATAAACACTTTATATGTTTAAAACTCCTTATTAAACTGTACATTTTACTTTGTATGTTTCATTTCAAACTCATTTACAATTGTGTTTCAAACAAATGTTTCTTTATACTTAAACTGTTTTATCAAACCTATGCTTTCAAACCGTTTTATAGATTGACATCAAGTCGATCTTTTCTTAGATAATAATTATGTTCAAAGGTTTTACAAAACTTATCTGATGCTTTTATATTATCAATTGCATGCCTATATATGTATAGTTATATAAGAAATGTTTAAAAGACTTATGAAGGCTATCCACCCTATTTCCTTTTCGCGCTTGAGATGTGGTCTGGTGGGATATCGGGTACCCGTCCGAAGGTCGTTTAAATATTACTTATCTATCATGTGTACATATATAGTCATAAAGGTTCTTCCAGTCCATTCAGTACCCTTGGGTAGCAAGGGTATACTTCCATGTTCATACGTACCAGTTACATTACTAGTAAGCTACCATATGGGTAGTTTAGGAAGATACTAGAACTATTACTAGAACGCGATATCATACAATGAGTCAGTTCATTCATGAGTCAATACTTGCTAGATAGATAGAGAACACACATTATAGCTAGTGCACACAGTACATTACTATACTATTACATAGATACACCTACATGAGTACATTTATATGAATACGTTTACATATATACACTTACATGAGTACATCTACATAGATACATCTACATGAGTACATTTACATGATTACATTTACATGATTACACCTACATGAGTACATCTACATAGGTACACCTACATGATTACATCTACATAGATACATCTACATGAGTACATGAGTACACTTACATAAGTACGTTTACATAGATAACATATGATGAATTAATAGTACATTTTATATGTATAAATTCTGTTATATAATCCTCATTCTTATCTTCACTTTGTGATACAATCACATAATCGGCGAGATAGATTGGATTCAATATCCTAGTACCAAAGGATACTTGTGGGATTAACCATCCCTAGAATCTTTGTTAGCTACAGAGGTAAAAGCACATCTACGGATGTCAATAGTTGATACCATTACAGGTATACTTTAAGGGACTGACTCTTATACCCAGCTGTTAGCAACATAGGTAAATGTACATCTACGGATGTCTTCACTTGGCACTGTTAATTATCCTAGTACAACAGGATAACACTTAGGTTATTTATATTATTACCTCAATCTTGTGACCCATTCACATAATCGATGAGGTGAATTATTTGAGTATCCTAGTACCAAAGGATACAATTTCTTATAATAATAATAATAGTAGCACAGTTAAGTCTTGGTAGAAGACTACATTTAGAACAAGTTAAGTCTTGGTAGAAGACTAAATTTAGAACAAGTTAAGTCTTGGTAAAAGATTTCATTTAGAACAGTTAGGTCTTGGTAGAAGACTCCCTTATATAATAGTAGGAATCATAGGGATTTCTAAGGTTTTTCAAACGTTTACAGTTGTTTTACAAACATTTTCATACTTACACGAACTTCCTTTCAAAACATTTTCAAGTATTTAATTACATGTTTTTCAAATACTTACATACAAATTAAGACACTAAAATACTTATGATCTCACCAGCTTTAAATCTGATACTCTCGTTCAAGACTCATCTTTCATTTTGATTATACTTTAGTGTTTATCATAATTTGTCAGAACACACTTGTATTAAAATTATATTATTAATGCAATGGATGATGTTGTTGCTTGTTTACTACTTTTCATTGTTATGATACTTGATATGGGCTTATTTAGTCATAGAAATCATTCATTATCTTATTAAATATTGTTGATATTATATCATTTAATGGACAAAAGGTACTTAATTAGCTTAATATTTCAATTTCAGCAATAAAAGACATGCTCGGGTGAAAAAGGAAGAGGATTTGAGTGATTGGAAGCTTGGAGATTGAAGACTGAAGAAAGAAGGATGTTGCTGGATAGTTTGACCCATCGTCAGTGTTTTGGCCATATCTCATGAACCGTAACACCGATTGACGAGAATCAAAATGTTATGAAAACTAGACACAATTTCGTACGACTTTCGTGTTTTGAGAAAATGTTGATTCCAAGTAAACTCGATGAGTTTTTACCAAAAACTAGACGAGTTGGTTGGAATATTCTCGATTTAAGGATGCCTTGCCGTACACGTTGTATACGCGGATTATCAAAAAAACTCGACGAGTTTTTGGTGAAAACTCGTCGAGTTGACGCTGTTTTATATAGAAACTCTTCTCATTCGAACCCTAACTTTTTGTGGAGGCTAGCTGCGACTTTTGAAGACCAGAAGGGTTCTTGGAGCTGCTATTTTCGAGATTGCAACATAAGAGAAAAGGCAAATAATCATTCTTATTTTCTTAATCTTTGTTTTGAACCATGTTTGAATCATTAGATTTTGATTTTAGGTTATTACTTGCTTTAGATATGAGCTAGAAGCTTTTTACTTCTGTTTGGATGAGATAATCTTATGAACATGGTTTGATTGAGTGGTTGAATTGATATTAATTTGGTTATTCATCTTGTTAAGCTTATTAAAGATCCTTATGTATTGATGATAAATGTTTTTAGTTAACAAATAAGTGATTGAGTTGCATGAATATCTTCTTGATTACTTGATTCATATAGTTTTATGAATATAAGATTGTATGCCTAGGAATAGTGAATATGAAACTAGGGTTAACTATAAAATATGTAAATAAATGTGTGAGCATGTGTGATGAACAACCATACATGAATTGATTGAATCAAACCAATTTTATTAATTATTATTATAAGTCTTACTTGATACGAACTGAACACTAGGAAACTTGTTAATTTAATCACTTGATCACTATTTGAATTAACTTGTCTACTAAAGGATTGGTAATAATGAACATGAACCCAATCACATTAGGAACCGGTAACCATTGACATATTAATTCATTGCACCTGCCACGAAATCAACCATAGGAATAAGTGAATCGAATCTAAGCAGAAGTCTCTTTTATCATTGAATCTAGTTGTCCTTTCTTGTTCTTCTTAGTTGTTAATTGTCTTTGTTTGAAAGTTAATTGATTGATTAAGTTTCTAGTCTTGCAAAACTAGAAAAACCCCCTCTTTTATTAATTGTTTTTAATTAGGTAATACTAGTACTTAATTTGATTGTTACCGTTCCCTGTGTCGATACCCTACTTACTTAAACTATACTATTAATCGATAGGTTCACTGCCTTTCGTGTGTTTAATTTGTGTTTGAAGTAATAGGATTAAAACTAGTGCGTTTTACACACATCAATACTGTACATGACGTCCTCCGCCCCAGAACATTTCCGCCGTTCTTGGTTTTGGGGTGTGACACATAGCATGTCCTCGAGAGTCTATATCGTGCTCTCGCTCATTCCATCCATATGAGGGTGGAAAGCGATGCTGAAGTGGAGACGAGTACACATCTCGTCATGAAACTGCTTCCAAAATCTAGAAGTGAAACGGACATCTCGGTCTGACACTACTGAGATAGGCACTCTATGTCATGCCATTATCTCATGCACGTAAATCTCAGCCAGCTTCTCAGCCGATATACTCTCCTAGATAGGGATAAAACGAGCACTCTTCGTCAACCGATCCACGATGACCCATATCGAATCTACTCCATGTGTGGTCCTGGGAAGCTTGGTGATGAAATCCATGGTGATATCCTCCTATTTACACATGGAAATATCCAACGGTTGCATCTTGCTGTGGGGTCGCTGGTGCTTGGCCTTGACCTTCCTACAGGTTAAGCACCTCTCCACATACCATGCTACGTTCCGCTTCATGCAGGGCCACCAGTAATTTGGGCGAAGATCTCGATACATCTTTTTCGCCCTGGGATGGATGGAGAACCTCGACTTATGACCCTCATCCATCATAATATGTCATCACTACTAGAAAATAGCCCTTTAATGACGCGCAAACAATGACACGCGCTGATAGAGGACACATATGTGTGCGTGACCTATAAAATAATGCCAGTTTTCAAAAATTTGAAGGATAGAGATCACGCATTTTTGCGTGACCTAAAATTAGCGTCCAAAAAAAACACGGAGGGCACCAATCATAAAAAGTGTGTCGTGTAAATGTGTAGTTTTATATTTTAGTTAAGGAAGATGTGGTCCCAGAAAAAAATTAAACACCCCGCTTCTCCTTCTAAAATCTTCTAACAAAAAAACCCTAATAATCCTTTTAGCAATTCGTCTTCCTCTCTCTCTCTCTCTCTCTCTCTCTCTCCCCTTTGGAATCAGATTCTTGAAAGATTGAAACCCTAATCGTAGCCCTAAGTATGACATGTCTTACCAACCGAGATCTTCAAATCACAACGAAAGTGACGACCATCACGACAACCGTCGGCTATACAACGCTTACCAAGATCTTAGAGTCCCCGCACAAACCCTGTACAAACTTCCCACATCTCCTGAATACCTCTTTCAAGAGGAATCCATCGCTCAACGGCGTTCATGGGGCGAAAACCTGACATACTACACCGGCATCGGTTACCTCATCGGCGCAGTAGTTGGCGTCGGGAAGGGTTTAGTAGAGGGCGTGAAGGCTTTTGAGGCTGGAGACACCATGAAACTTAGGGTTAATCGGATCTTAAATGCTTCTGGACATGCAGGTCGGACGATCGGCAACCGTGCGGGTGTAATCAGACTATTGTACGCTAGTATGGAGAGCGGGATGGTTAAGGCTAGGGATGCAGATGATATTATCAATAGCGTGGTTGTTGGATTAGCGACTGGAGCACTTTACAAGCGGCGGCGGGGCCTAGGTCGGCGGCTGTTGCCGGAGCTATTGGTGGAATAGCGATGGGATTAGCCGTGACGAGGAAGCAGATTTTGAAGAGATACGTACCAATCTGAGCTTGATCTGTATTCAATTTCATCTTACTACAAGTTTTGGTCTTTTGAGATTTCCAAAGGTGATTCATGTGTAGTCTTTTACAATATTTTAGATGATTGACATAATTTGGCATGGAATGAAATGCGTGATTTTTTTTTTGTGCACTTGATAGTTGAAACCTTTTATGTTGTGTACTTTATAAGTGTCTGGAAGGGTTTAGTCATAAATAAATCATTATAGACTTTGATATGGGAATTGTATCAACACAGGTTTATGTGGCTTTATTGGTTGATGAATTTTTGTTCGGGTGAGAACACAGATTGAATCATCAAATACAACACATGTAACATCTATAGGACTCCACAAAGAGGATCTGGTATTGTGGAAGATAGTAGTTCAAGTCGCATGTTTGAGACTGAAAATAAGGCTGTTGATGATGTTCAAACATCTTTGCGTGACTGGGGTAATGCACGAATGGATCCGCAGGCGAAAAGTTTTTGATTTTTTAATTTTTAATTTTTTATGTTCATGTGAAATGTTGAGCTAATTTTAATACAACATACAGGTTATTCCATTGAATCAAACTTAACTTGATGAGGCTATGAAGCCTGCAAGGTTCAATACAACACATGTAACATCTATAGCCGATCATACCAATACCAATACCAATACCACCACCTTGGTTACTGAACCCATTTTACCATCCTCATTAATCTTGACAAAAGGAAAATCAATTTCATCATCTTTAAGCCCAATCAACTCTCTCCTTGCTGGTGAAAAAATTCAGTTTGGTAAGCTTATTTTTTATTTTAAATTTTTAAACATTATAGTTATATTATATCTCAAATTAATAAAGCTAAGCTATAATTAACAGGGGCAGTTACCTCACCAACAATACTCCCTCCTAGTAGCCGTGTTGTGTCGCATGTGATTGGGGCTCCAGGGTCTTTTTGTCCTGACATGACTCAAAACATTTCAAAAACCAAAAATGATTGCAATATATTCGTTCAAAAACAAGATTCTGAGGCTGAAGTTGAAGCTGTTGCTGCCATTGATAGAGATGAGATCGTTGGCAATGGGGTGGGACCCGAAACCAGACCTGTCTCAGTTTCAAGTGGTAATGACGAGTTTATCATATTTTATTTATTTATTACTTTAGTTAGTTATTAATTTAAAATGTTTATAAAACTGGTTTGTAGATCAACAATCTAGAATTATGTATTTGCAATCAAATGAAGGTTGGTTTTATCATGTGGATACAGTAAAATGTATATTTTTATGACTCTTATTGATATTGTCACATTGTTTTATTAGGAGAGCAATGTAAAAGATGCAAAGGGCCTTTGATGTCTATCCATACAGTGAAACTGCACTAAATTATCTAGCAAATCATTTCTTCTTTACTGGTCAACATTTTCTGGCTGAGCAGTTGTGAGTTGACTAAAACAACCCTTGCTGCAACTACTCATGGCTCAACAAGGGCACATTCCTATTATAACCTTGCACGCTCATATCATAGCAAGGTTTGGACATTTGTTTATATATTGTTTTACATTTAATGATGTTTTTATGTGGTGTAGCAATGCATTTTTGATGTGTTTAATGTCTTTTTTTTGTGTGGAATGCAGGGTGATTATGAGAAGGCTGGATTATATATACTACATGGCATTTGTAAAGGAAGTGAATAAGCCTCAAGAGTTCATTCAACCTCGCTGCTACAGGAAATGATCTCATGGATGATGAAAATCAAGGAGATGTAACTGTAGATCTTTTTGTTGCTTTAGATATGGAAAGTGAGGCTGTTACAGAACGCTCTTCAACCTCACTACTACAGGAAAGGATCTCATAATAGCAACCATCTCGAGCTGTACAAATACATCAAATCCTAGTGTCATGATTCAGTCTGGTTTGTTAGCAAAGAAAGCTTGCAATTTTGGGCTTGAGGTTAGATTCCCTTTTTATATATTTTGACTAATAAGTATTTAATCATTTACAATAATTATTTATCCTTTATGTTTAGGTAAAACCATTGATTAAAACGAGCCTAGCCCCCGGTTCCAGAGTTGTGACGAAGTATCTGGAGAAAAGGTAAGAAGGGTAAAATAGTCATTTACTCACAATTAAACCCAAAAAGGAAGCACCAACACACTTTGAGTATTGTATTTTCATTGCAGTGGATTGCTGAGTTATTTGAAGGTGTTGAGCTTCCATATTGTTGGTTATGGATGCACCACTTGTATCGGTAATTCTGGTGACCTGGACAAATCGGTGGCATCTGCTATTTCTGAAAATGGTAACGTACTTACTTAATAACTTCTTCATTATTTCTCTTTAAAAAAAAGTTTCACTTTCACCCCCAACCCACCCTTTGACTGCAGAAAGTCAAACTTTGACTTTTTCCTCAGGTTGACATTGACTTTGAAACGGAACCAATTGTTGCTATTGTTGATGTTCTTCTTCTTCTTCTTCAACTACAATTATAAACATCTAGAAGGCAAGTACCTTTCGTTCCTTTTTGAATCTTTCTTATAAAAATAGTATCTATTCATACATTTACATGGTCTTTTCACAATCTTTCTATATTGTTTGTCTTAACAGCAAAGGATTTAAATGGGCTTGGAGCTATCACATCAGCTGCTGCATTTACTGTTGCTCAGAAGGTATTTTAATAATCTATTTTTATTTTATTTTTTGATGTTCATCTTTCTTAACAAACAGCTCATGTCGGGGTTCATACAGGGATTGGACCGGTTGACTGTTGTGCCCAGTTATTTGGTATTTTTTCCTACTTATGAAATCCTAAACATGATATTTCAAACCTGATTGAAAATTTTTGTCTTAGGTTTTCTTACAAATATTGCGATTTCAGGTTGGATTTTTTATTGTAAGTGTTACTTCTATATTATGGCAGGTCCTTATGATATATATACTTGTTGTTGGATTAATTGAGGTCTCTGGCCCTTCGCTTTCTGATACATTTTTCCAACACCAGGTACGTAATCTAAATTTAGTTAAATTACGCTTATACCCTTTTCCAAATTAACCAGGTTTATATATGCATTTAGATTTTTTTACAGCAATGGATGGATATGAATCATGAGACAGATGAACCCACTGATTCATATCTGAAGCACAAATCTTTTCAGTCTTATAACCCAAACACTAAACTTTTTTGGAACAGAATTGAAAAAAACCAGCTATAGTCAGGGACCAAAAATGTAATTTACTCGAAATCAAATTTGCAGGTTTGTTTTTTCAATTTGCCCTTCTTCTAAAGATTTCCCCTTTTTTGGTGAATTTTATGTTGAACTGAATCCAATAAATCAAACCATATCACTTATAATCTGATGGAAGAGATCTTATACTCTAAGGCTCAATCAATCTCATTCAAAGATCCTTGGAATTAATGTCAAACAATATCAAGGAACTTCGGCTTGTAGGAGTAGAAGCCATGCTTCTATGCTAAGCATCCAATTCAACCATGTATGTTAGATAAGGGAAAGATGGGAAACTTAGAAAAATAGAGAGCATCTTATTAGTGGGGGGTATTTTCGGTATATATGCTATTTACTTTGTTACAACATAGTGCTTAATTATAAGAGGGTAATGGAAATGACGGTATGATTATCTTCTATCAAATCTTGTCTTAGAACCTTTGGGAGAGGCTAGGGTCTCGAATCTCTGGCAAAATCATTAGGAAACTCTCTTGTAATTGAGTAGCATCTATACATTCACTGAAGCTTTTATTCCTGTGCTTGTTTGCGATTTTATATTAAAGTCAATTCTTAGTATTCTAGCTTGCAAATATGAAGAAATCTTTGTATGCCCACTGTTGAGGACTTTATTGTAATTTCAGAAAATGATGTGTATACAAGAAGTGAAGTTCTCGTTCTGATTCCATACGTATCAAGCAATTTCTCAAAACTGCTCAATCTCACAGAGGTTCGCCCTTTCCTTTGATTTTGTGGAAGAATTAATGATTTTGGACAAACAATTTGGTAAATTTGTTTTTTTTCAAGCATGTTCAAGTATCGTAATCACTCTTCAATTTATTATATTTTCGGATAAAAGCAAGAAGTAGCATCGTCCTACTTTTATTTCTTTCAACTAAAGCATTGTACTTTCATTTATTATTCGATTAATGCATTATATGTTTAAAGAAAATCTATTGGGCTATATATATATATATATATATATATATATATATATATATATATGTGTGTGTGTGTGTGTGTGTGTGTGTGTGTGGAAGTTTCATTGTATTTGTCTAACATTGCTATAATTGGGTTGATTTTTCATATAACACAAATTAATATTTACCATATTAAGAAAATTTTCATTTTTTTGTTTTTGGTTGTTTGTATCTTCAATGTCAATTATGTATCAGAAACAGATATAATACATGTAATTACATCACAAGTACAACACCATATAATTGTTGGACTTGCTTCAGTAGTATGTGGATTAAGTGCTCCATATGAAAGAGTTTCTCATATTCACGAAAGACCCGTTGTAAATTGGCTCCACTACTAGAAAAAAGCTCTTTAATGACGCGCAAACAATGACACTCGCTGATAGATGACGCGTATTGGTGTGTGCCCTATAAAATAATGTCAATTTTGCAAAATCTGAAGGATAGTGGACACGCATTTGTGCGTGCCCTAAAATTAGTGTAAGAAAAGAAAAAAAAGAAATGCGGAGGGCACCTTTCAGAAAGTGTGCGTCCTCTAAATGTGTCGCTTTATATTTTTTTTGCCTAAACGCGCGTTTTTAAAGGGGGAAAACGAAATCGTCTGAAATTCTAAAATTTTGAAGAACCCCGCTTCTACCCTCTCTCCGTAATATCTCCTTTTTCATTCACTCCTTCCTTCTCTCTGTAAACCCTAAGCCATCGCCACTGCACCGCCATTGAACCTTAAAAACTCAATCCACACTAGAATCCTACAATAGAGCCCTAATAATCCTTTTGAATCAGCACATCCTTTTGAATCGGCTCGTCTTCCTTTACCTCTGCACTCTCTCTCTCTCTCTCCATCTCTCTCTCTGTCTCTCTGCAAGCCCTAAGCTGCCACCACCAACATCGAACCCGATAAGCTTTAAGAGTTTGGAGTGAATCTAGAAACCTAAGCACACACTTCCACCATCTCAAGATACCGGTTCAAGATCGGAACGCCATGTCGTAGTCCACGATGCCATCATCGTCTCCACAAACTGCCGTCAATGGCTGAGAAAACAAATGCAACTGGGTCTGGAACGAAATCAAAGCCAAAGCTCGCCATCAACCTAAGCACGCACTTCTGCCTTCTCCTCTAACCCATCTCTCCTCTCCGCCACCGTCGCTGACCTACGCACCGCCCGTCAAGGAGACCCATCTGATCCTACTCCTTCTTGGTTCACTCCCAAAAGGTACATTCTTCATGTGTCTTCTCTCACAAATAAATTGTTTCTTCTTTCTGTCTCCACTTTGTCGTCCCTGCAACTTCAAGGCTTCAATCAGGTTTCATTATCTTCTCCTTATATAATGATTTCTTGTTTTTGTTTCTTCTACATTCTACCCTAGCTCCAGAGCAACTTTCTTGGTGTGGAATGGACAGTGTATTGCTGTATTGGGATGATATGCTTCTGGTTGTGGGCCCTTATGTAGATCCAGTTCGCTATCTTGATGATGAACCCATTATCCTTATCCCAGAGTGTGATTGAGGTAGGATATTGTCTAACTTAAACATGGAGTTTCTTCAACAGGAGGAATTTCCTCATCCTCTATCCCGTGTCAAGCAATCAGCTGGATATAGAGTAAGTTCAATCATTAATATTAGTAGTACTTTTAGTTTCTATTACATAATTAACTTTTGTATTTTACATGTGTTGTTGTAGTTTTCATATCAGATAGGTGACTCTTTAATCTGGCTTGGAATTCGAGACATGATAAATGATGTTTGGAAGAAAAAGTTGAATCTGCGACCTATCACTTATTTTAGTGGTTCTCAAGGCTTTGAGAATGATATTCCACATGGATACATATGGAGTCCTCATCTTGTTCCTAAACCAAAAGGTAAATTTTCCCTATATTAATTATTTATTAGACTTTATTATATGAGATGGATTAATCAAATCATAATATTAACAGATTGGGGACCTAAAATTTATGTGGTTGGATTTTGTTTCCTTGATCTCACATCAAACTACAAACCCCCTGAAGAACTTGTATGCTGGCTTGAAGCTGGCCCAAAGCCAATCTACATTGGCTTTGGTAGCCTTGTGAGTTTTCTTTATCCATATAATTAGTTCTTTTATGCTTTTTATAATTTATATGATATATAAAAAAAAGTAATCTAACTTAATATTACTGTCACTTTAGATATGATTAATATTAGTTTTCTTTATCCATATCATCTGTGGTGAGTCATTGCTGCCGCTTTATTTTTGGAGGTTCTATTCAACAACCATATTGTTTACATGTTGAACCTTGATACAAACACTTTCATGCATATAGTTGTCTCACTAGAATCCGGATTAAAAGGCCTTGCCCAACAAATCAACAATCATTTGTTTCAGATGTTCTTGACCCATGATATTAATATAAAAACCCAAGTCCATCCAGTTTTCTTAAAATGTCGAAAAGATCACAAGACAAGTATCTTTTTAACACATGATTATATAATAATAATAACATCAGGACGACTAGAAACCAGCCCATCCAGCAGGTCGGGAAGCCGACTTACTTTCTCTGTTTTTTAACTCCTCCCCAAAACAAGTACAAATGCAGCAGGTTGGTTTTGGTGTTAGTTCACCTATCTTTTCTTGATCACATCCTTTTCAATGTTATATAGTGTATTAATTAATTTGCTCTTAAGGTGCAAATCCTATGAGAAAGTCAGAAAGAAACTGATGTTATTGGAGGCTCCTAATGTGCTTACTATTTCATTGAAGAGATTTCATGTAATATTTTTTTACCAAAAGATATTTGTGCAAGTCTTATTATGTTACTGAATTTGATTGTATTACAGTGTGCTAAATTTGGGAAGCTGAACAAATCGGTTGAGTTCCCAGAGATTTTAGACATGGCTCCATATGTTAGTGGGTCAAGTGATAAGTCGCCAGTTTACAGGCTTTATGGGGTGGTGGTTCATGTAGATACAATGAATGATTCCTTTTCTGGTCATTATGTTTGCTATGTTAAGAATCATCACAATCAATGGTTCAAATTTAACGACACCATGGTATGTATTCATCATTTTTTTTAAATACCACCTTTCATTTCTTATGCTTATGCTTATGCTTATATGAGTTATATCATGTCAATGTAGGTGAACGAGGTGGATCTTCAACATGTATTAACGAAAGGCGCATACATGCTCTTTTATGCAAGGTATTTTTATCTTTTTTTATTTTATTTTATTTTATGTTATTAGTCAATCAATTTCATTTTTTTTGTTTGCTTTGTTTTTTAGATGCTCCCCACGGACCCCACGATCAATACGCAGCTCAATAATCCAGCATCAAGATGCATGAAAACACAAAACATTCGTTCACTCCACTGAACCTTGGCAGGCTTGCAATTACCAGCCGACTTCTTATCTTGGTTACCGATACCGGAGTTTGGAGTAGGAATCTTCCTCCTCCAGTGACAACTCGGGGTTCTTCTCAGACTCATGTTCTTGCAGCACAGATAACAACACCCAAAAGGACTCCAGTGATCACATTCCGGGTAACTGGGAACATGATTAAGCAGTTATTTATGTGTTACCTAGAGAGAGAGAGAGAGGAAAAGGTCCGTGCAGTTATTTATGTGTTACCTAAAGAGCTATCATATCGACAGGGGCCAGCGAGGGTAAGATTATGTCCTGATGGAGAATCTGCATAATTCAGTTTGCAACAAAAACTCATCACAATATTTTTTTAATTTGAGTCGAAAGAAAAAGACTTTTTTGTGAAGCTCACCAGCATTGGATCCTACCTTATTGCACTTTCCAATTCTAGGATTTTTTTTTGTGGTTTTGATGCTTTCCCAGAAACAGGGGTTTGTAGAGAAGTGGTAGTAGTAGCTTAAGTGTATCTTCCTCAAGATGAGCTAGCCCAATATGGGCTATGTGATGATGATGTTTACTCAAGAAGAGTGACTGATAACTGGAGATAATTCATGAAAGGGAAGATTAATCGGACTAGGTTTTACTTCAACCAAGCCGAAGAAGGAGCTTCCAAGCTTGACAAAGATAGCCTATGGCCGGTATGTTCATATTTAAATTTCAAATCTTTATTACTCCATTATTTATCCCAAAAAAGTTAATAAAAGTGTCTGTTTTTAATACACATGCATCTGTTATCTCAAATCTTACATTTATTTTTATTTATGTTATTGTTTTTTCCAGCTTTCAGGTGTTGGTGTCAAGGTTGTTGGCAATACAGTGTGGAGTACCCTCTTTCATCAATTCTTGATAGTGATGTCACGTGAGAAATCATTTTTCTTTTTGTTAAACAAGTATTTATTATCATGTATTAGGTCAAACCATGGGTAAAAACAGCCTTGCCCCTGGTTCCGGGGTTGTCACAAAATACTTGACTTTTTAACTTTGTTTTTGGTTTCATTTAGTAATAATCCTTTTGAGGGGTTGTTTGTTGGGCTGCTTCTTTCAATGTCATTAACAACAGTGGTAAGTAAAATCTTACTAATATGAAACTCTTTTGCTTAAACCTACCTTATTGACCTATAGCTGATTAAACATTAAATTAATTATGCAGGTTTTGAAGTTTTTGATGGAAAAGAATAGTGTTAATGCTCTTCATAGAAAAGTATGTTGGTATTTTAGGAAATTTGGCTAATAATTTAGTTAATTATATAAAAAAATGTTGAAATGTTACATTTGTCTAATATTGGAATGATTATTTGTATTATTACATTTATCTACTATTGGAATGATTATTTGTATAACATTAACTTTTGTGTAGTGCATTGTATTATTTGTAAATGGTATTTTATTTTCCATTATGTGACATGAAATGCAAATTTAATATGAAAATAAGTAAATCCATAAATAATTTTTTTTTTAAAAAAAAATTAAAATTACGATACGCAAAAATGTGTGTCACCTTCATTTATGACATGGCCTTTCTTGACAGGGGCTTTCTTGATACGCATTGCGTGTCATTAACACGCGCGTCGTAAGGTTACGACACGTGAATGCGTGTCGTCTTCCTTTATGACAGGGCCTTCCTTGATACGCATTGTGTGTCGTAAACGCGCGTCGTATATGCGCGTCGTAAATGCGCGTCGTCTATAGACGATGCTCAAAAGCGCGTCGTCTCTCTTTATGACAGGGCCTTCCTTGACGCGCATTTGCGCGTCGTCTGAGCCTTTTACGACGCGCAATGAGCGTCGTAAAAGGCTGTTTTTCTAGTAGTGCTCCTTGTAGCTGGTTGTCATCCATTTGAACCATTTTCCAATGCCCAGGTAACAATTTTGATCTATATTAACTCCACTTTCAATTTTTAAAAAATTCAGAAAGGTGGTTGGACAATTGATCTTGAACCTTGTCTTACACATATATCCACTGTGGAGCCCACTCTTGCTCTTGTGGTTGTGGAACCTCGTGTTCTTTTGTCTCAAGAAGAGCCCTTTGATGTTTAAATTGATGTTTTTTCTCCTATGGATTTTCAGGTATTTGATTCCAAAGCTTGGACCATGTTCTCTTAAGATAACATATTCTGCACATACAGATTTGAGTGTAAAATTCCAGAGTCGTCGTAGCAAGTATAAGACAATATTATATCTTTCCGACTTGATTTCTTTTTATGACGGTTTTCCCCTAACCTAATAAGCTTTATATTTATTCTGGGACTATACAAATCCTATGCTTCATGTTGCATCTTCATCAATAGATGCTATTGGTCAGGTAAAGTCATTATTCCTTATAACAGCTTGAAGGATTGTTTTGTAAAATTACTCAACTTTTTGTTGTATTTTATATTTATACTTGTATTAGGCTTACTATTTTGGCAACATTGTTGATCCTAGACAACACTTATTTTGTAGTTACGTTTTGTTTTTTGCAGACAATAGATATTGTGGGCAAGTTCATAGATTTAGAGTCCTTGAGTGGTGTTACTAAGGAAGAGTGAAGACAAGTCAGGCACACATTTAAAAAAATCAGCACAAATCTTATTTATAGTGAGGCACACATTAGGTTATTAGAACTATTAGTTTGTAAATTTCTGTTACAACTTTTATTGATTTATTTTATCTTTCCATGAAACGATTTTTGTATGACCTTAAATTTTATGTAATGGATTGTATTTTTTGTATATGATATTTTATTTTATATTATGAGACATTAAATGAAAATTTAATTCGAAAATAGTAAATCTAGAAATAATATTTTTTTTAAACATATAAAATTACGATACGCAAAAATGTGTGTCATCTTCATTTATGACATGGCCTTTCTTGACAGGGGCTTCCTTGATACGCAATGCGTGTCATAAACACGCGCGTCGTAAGGTTACGACATGAAAATACGTGCCGTCTTCCTTTATGACAGGGCCTTCCTTGATACGCATTCCGCGTCGTAAATGTGCGTCGTAAATACGTGTCATAAATGCGCGTCGTCTCTCTTTATGACAAGGCCTTCCTTGACGCGCATTTGTGCGTCGTCTGAGCATTTTACGACGCACAATGAGCGTCGTAAAAGCCTGTTTTTCTAGTAGTGCATACTCCGCCCTAGTACAGAACCCAGACCCTCCTATGCAGGGTCAACAACCCACGACTGTCATAATTAAATGAGGCCACCTGGCCTATGATCTACTCGCACTTCTGGCGCTCCTTCTTCAATCCCTCAACCTATCACACCCCCAAACCTGAACGGTGGAAACATTTAGGGGCGGAGGACGTCATGTATAGTATCATAACAAATGTAAAATAGTAATCAAAGTAACGACAACCATTGTATTGATAATAAAGTGTTTACATCTTTTACATAAACCAGAGTGATTGATTTCAAAAGTGGATAACAAAATTAAAGACTTGAAGCAACTATGCTCCATCTTCTCGAAACTTGAACGAGTACCTGTTTACTAGTTTCCTGAGAATACAAGTAATTTGGAAAATGTATCAACATTTAGGTTGGTGAGTTCATAAGTATATTGTTTTAGAAAGTAAGTTCTTTGTTCCTTGAAAATGTTCGTGTATTACTACAGAAAATCCTATATTTTCTTAATAATATGAGATGTAGTCTTAAGCCTTAATACAAAATGTTTGTGTATTACTACAGAAAATCCTATGACCCTGATGTACACATGAAACCATGATAGCTCACCCGCAAGGATCCTTAATTATTATATGAATGTTGCGATTGTTTGGACGAGACAGTAATTTATAATTATTTTTTATTTGATATTAGATTTAGTAAAAAGTTAAGCTTCGCATATATATTTATCGGGAAAAACATATCGATGTTTACAGGGGTTCCGGAATAGTCTCTCCTGCGGTGATCATCAGTACTCTTTTATCTTCGCCAGAGTTCCTTGTTATTGGACAATCCCTCTGGAAGTGTCCGGTTTTGCCACATTTGTAACAGTCAGGGATCTGAGAGATTGGTTGTATCGGTGCTCTACAGAAACGAGCAATGTGTCCCTTCCTATTGCAGTTCTTGCAATGAATTCTTCGACAAGCTCCCGTGTGATGAAAAATTTACACTTATTACATTTCGGAAGGTTTCCAGCATACCGACTAGTAGGTGCTGGAGTGGCAGGTGTTGTGGCAGTATGAACATCAACTATTTGTTGTCTTTTTGAGGCCTCTTGTGTTGGTTGACCCTCTTTCTTACTCCACAAATTTCACTTATAGTCGTCCCTTTTTTTAGCTCAGGAGTGGGGGTCATCATGCCTTGGCGGACTCCATGGTCGACGAGTCTCTGGGCCAAGCGTTTGGCACTATCGAAAGTAGTTGGGTTTGAAGCTAATACATGTCCTTGAATCTGAGGAGATAGTCCCCAGATGTATCTCTCTACTTTCTTATTCTCCGGGGTAACCATCCCGGGGCATAGTGCTGCTAAATCACTGAATCTATCGGTATATGTCACTATATCAGAGCCTGACATAGTAAGGTTCCACAGTTCTTGTTCTAGCTTCTGTATCTCGCCCCTTGGGCGGTACTCTTCTATCATCATTGCTTTCAGTCCCTCATAGCCTATTGAATTCGCCACCGTGAGTGTTAGGGACTTGACGTGGACATTCCACCATGTAAGGGCCCTATCAGAGAAGATGCAGGCAACAAACTTAACTTTGCTTCCTTCCGGGAACGTACAGATCTCGAATACCGATTCTGCTTTTTCAAACCATTGCATCAGAGTAATGACTCTCTGGATTCCACTAAAGGATTTGGGTTTACAGTTCATGAATTCTTTGTATGTACACTCCCTAGAGTGTCTGTGGCTATTTCCAAAGTTAAAGTTGTTAGTACCACTTCCCGCCCCACTGGCACCATTCGCATGAATTTGAGTCATGAAAGCTGCTACAGCGGCAGTTATGACAGCCTGAAATGCAACAGGATCAAACTGTGGTGGAGGCGGTGGTGGATTTGTTGACGCGTTGTTGTTACGCCTGCTATATGTATGAGGAGGCATCTTTATGCCATATAATTCAAAAGATAAAAGGTTGGTAAGATATTGGTAGTGGTTATAAATCGAATGTCATAAGAACTAGGATATCTTAACTTTGAATGTATCATGATCCGAAAGTGTTTCGTAAACAATTCATAACGGAGGTTTATTTAAAACAAACCAATGAAATTTTAATAGCAAACATCCTCAATTGAAATTCCATGACTCGATTTACCGTTAATTGTCACGACGTAAAAACAATAAGCCTAACACATAGTATGAGTAGTGTAATCACTAACTCACTAGGTTATATCAATTATTAGTTATTAGTACGACGTATCAGGTTCTCTACCACCTCGCATGTCTCACGAGTGGTTTCCTCTGTTTCTCTGTCCTACCCTTGGTGGTAATGATTTGTTATCTTCTAGTACATATGTGGTGTCCTTGATCTTCTTAGGCATGTTGAATCTTCATTCTGCCATGCTTCAGGTTTTGACACTGATCCCCATTACTTTATAATGGAGGGTTTGAATCTGAATGTTTGATCTAGCTTCTCACATCTTCTCTCGATAGGTTAAAGGCCCTTGAGGATTTCTCTATTTCTTTGATCCTCGTCTGTTTCCTTCTCGGAATACTCCTTACGAATCTCTTTTTGATCTTCCTTGTCTCCTCTGCTGGCTGATGTAACGGAATGGTTATATCTAACTATGTTATTTGTGCGAGAATGGGGATATTAAAAGTTTTTATGGTGATCCTTATTGGGTCCTTCTATAATTATGCAGTGTATACCAGTTGTATATAATCGAGATTAAATAGAACTCCGAATAAGTGATCCTACTCTAAAACCACAACCAAACAAGGAACATGTAGTAGAGCGAAGATCACAAATTCTAAGTCTATGAAATCTTAATTATATATAACCTTGGAGCATACACTCCGCAAGTATAGACCTGCCAGTAAAGGCCTTTTAGTGTTCACATAAGTTATCTTATTCTACTTAAAATACTCTTATAGTATTTTAACTTTATGTTTGGTTCCGGAGTTTCTTTATATGAAGAGTTTGGTAAGTTTTAGACCTTGTTGCAACACCACGACCATTCCTAGGCATATGCTAATCATCTCTCGAACAAATATAGTTGATCAATCCATATTCATCCCATACGTGATTATATATCCCAGGGCCTGCTCGTGCTATTCAACAATCTTAATACTTTTGTTTTGTTTTAATTATGATACTATCCTTGTATATATGTACGCGTGTATACTTTTATAAAGATATTTTTATATTTAAAAGTATAACTCTTGGTCAGAGTGTTTTAGTCCCATTGTATTTATAGTTGTATATCTTTTATAAGTTGATATACTTAGTTCACTATAAACAATGCTCTGATACCATTCTGTCAGACCCCCAAACCTGAACGGCGGAAACATTCGGGGGCGGAGGACGTCATATACAGTATCCTAACAAATGTAAAATAGTAATAAAAGCAACAACAACCATTGTATTGATAATAAAGTGTTTACATCTTTTACATAAACCAGAGTGATTGATTACAAAAGTGGGTAACAAAAATAAAGACTTGAAGCAACTATGCTCCATTTTCTCGAAACTTAAACAAGTACCTGTTTACTAGTTTCCTGAGAATACAAGTGATTTGGAAAGTGTATCAACATTTAAGTTGGTGGGTTCATAACTATATTGTTTTAGAAAGTAAGTTCTTTGTTCCTTGAAAATGATCGTGTATTACTACCAAAAATCCTATATTTTCTTAATAATATGAGATGTAGTCTTAAGCCTTAATACCAAATTTGTATGTTTGTTACGTTGAGTGATATATTACACTTTGAATTTGCGTACGTAAAGTGAACAATAATAGTTCCTACCATGATTACCTAGTGCATACAAGTTGTATAAAATCAAAGATCGAACAGGCAGTCAAATGGGTGGATCTGCCCTAATCCCACAACCAAACGAGGAACAGGAAATGAGGCGGAAGTCACACATTCCACTATCTATCGAATCTTCATTTTATATAACCCAAACATATCCACTAAGTAATCATACCAATATGTAAATTATTGGATATGTTTTCTAGAAAATCCGATATTTTCTATAAAATGAGATATGATTCGTTGTGTCTGAAATGAATGTACTAGATCCATAAAATCCTATATTTTCCCTAAGAATGAGTTTGTAAAACTGTTTACTTGTAAAGTGATAGTGTTTAACCCGGAAAATCCTATATTTCCTGAAATTTGAGATGTAGTCAAAATACTCTGAGACCGTAAGAGTAAGTAAATATGGCATACTTAGTTTGATAACTTGTAGTTTTATATTTAAATAAAACTAGTTGAAGATGTGTTTACCCTGAATTCTGAATGTGTTGATAATACCCTATCATGATTACTTAGTACCTACAAGTTATATATAACTAAGATCTAAACCGGCAGTTGATTGGGTGATTCTACCCTAAGTCCATAACCAAACAAGGAACAAGAAATGAGGCGGAAGTTACACATTCCACTGTCTATCGAATAAAATTCATATATAACCCTGATGTAAATACGAAGTAATCATATAGTTATTATCCCTTGAACTTGATTGAGTTGTGTATTACTACGTGCATGAGTCATTGTTTCCGTGTGCGAGTTCTTATAACCATACTAATATGAGCGTTATCCAGATAGTTAATGACATTTGTCACCCAAGAACTTCCGTTCCAATTGCAGTTAACAGTCGGGGCGTGGGGTTGTCAGTCCCATATAGATCTATACACAAACTTACGCTCTCCCTCCAGGAGACTCTGGCTATAAGTGGGGGACTTTCGTTTGATACTAAACAAAGCCGTTGTCTCACATAATTTGCTAACAACAAGTTCACGGGTAATATGTTGAAAAATCTTTTAGTAAATAAAAATAACAATTTTTATTTATAACTTTGTACGATAGAAAGAGTGGATTGGCTCATAAATTATACTTATCACAATTTATATGCTTGTTTTCATATCGTTTTCCTTTAGGAATGATCTTTGATGTAACCGCGGGTTTCTGGTGAAGAAACGAGCTTCACACGAGTAGCACTTCGAGTGGAAAGAAGTTAGTTTCTCGGGAGATTCAGGGCGTCGGGACTTGATTCGTGTGCTAGGGGTGTTTCCGGGGCTTCGGGGTCGTTTAGAGGGGCTTAACAGTGTGTATAAGTAGGAGAGAGGATGGATTTCAACAACCAAAGTCGGAAGGCTTCGACTTCTATATATAGCTTGAATTTCGACTCTCACGTCGTGAGTTTTGCATAACTCACATCGTGAGTTTGGTCCTGATCTGCTCATGGCTTGCGTCATCTATCCACTTGCTCTGGAAGGGTCAATCAACCTGTTCACGTTGTGAACTCTGCATTCACAACGTGAATTCTGACATGTGTCGAAATTTGTGCCCCAAACTTCAAAAATTCATATCTTTCGCATACGAGTTCCGTTTTTGACGCTCTTTATATCCACGAATAGGTGAGATTATGCTCTACAACTTTCTTTTAGAATCTGTCGGCTAATTTCGACTTTATTTTTAATATTATGTTTTTAACGGGCCGAGACAGAAAAAGTCCATTAAAAATTCATAACTCCTTCACCTGACGTCCGTTTTCGTCTGTCTTTTTACTGTTGTACTACTATTGTCGAGATCTTCAATTCTTGTTTAGGTTGTGTCGGCTAAAAGTTGTCTGGTCTCTATTTCGAGTTTTTAACTATCTACTGTTATATCCGAAACTTTGAAAAATCATAACTTCCTCATACGAAGTCAGATTTGGACGTTCTTTTATGTACATTTACGGTTTAATGATATCTACGACTTCCATTTAGATACCTAAGGCTAAAAAGTATTTTATTGAAATTTCGCGTTTTACGTTTAATAGTGTTTTACCGGATTTGTCGCGAATCTTTGATTGGTCATAACTTGTAACGACCCAATTTTCACGCCCAAAAATTTCATTTAAAATAAGTGGTTTGTAAAACATTTGTAGTAAAACATCATCCGATCATATCATTTCATATAACATATCTCGTGTCTGAAAACCCAAAACATGAAAATAATAATAATGTCAGAGTACAATCCCAGAACATCTCATAATGCGGAAATCCAATGTGTGTGTATGATGTGCCGCTACCGCGCCAGCTCTTTCCCCTTCGCTGAAGAGGTACCTGAAACCAAAACTAAAAATTGTAAGCACGAAGTTTAGTGAGTCCCCCCATCGTACCACATACCATACAATCATATCACATACATACTGCCAGACATTTCTGGGGTGCCCGACCTACCCGGTACGGCCATTATAGGGTGCCGACCTACCCGTACGGCCATTCTGGGGTGCCGACCTACCCATGTCGAGCCATTCTGGGGTGCTGACTACCCTTCGGTCCTAACAACCGAACCTCGGGGACTATTTCACCCCCTACAACTACTATCGCATATAACATAACATAAACATATTATCAGACATATCTGGGGTGCCTGAGCTACCCTTCGGTCCTAACACCCGAACTCGGGGACTAGTCCCCTCCTACTACCTCTATCGCATATAACATAACAAGCCAACATGCAAACATATCATCACATACTGTCAGACGTACCTGGGATGTCTGACTACTCTTCGGTCCTAACAACCGAACTCTACTACTATCACATACAACATATCATGCTAGCATATAACATATTAGGTAGTAACAAACCTAGATGATATCACAAAGACAATCATCTATCATATGTCTCCTACTGGTGGGTCGGCATTGTGGCCTTAGACCCACCGCTACTGCAAGGTAACTCACCTCGAAAAGTAGCTGCTGAAAGTCTGCTTGCTAAGCGCCTGACTACTGGATCGCCAATCCTCCGGCTATAAATCATAAACATAGATTAGCCACTCATACACACCCTTAGGTCAGATGACTGACCCACCCCTGGTCCAAGGTCAACTCCTTGGTCAAAGTCAACTTCCAGTTGACTGGACTCGCCGAGTCATGGCACCGACTCGCCGAGTCCTTCCCCCCACTAACCTAGTCCTACTCTAAAAGTCCCTCCTCCCACTCATTGAGTCACCCTTAACTTATTACTTGGGACGATAGAACCGGCTCGCGATCCGACTCGCCAAGTCCAAGAACAACTTGTCGAGTCCATACGAGCAGATCTCCTACTCGCTTCCAAATCCTCAACAGAGCATCCTTTATGAGGATTTGGGTTTCTGGGACCATTGCTACATGTTAAATTGCTAATTCCGTGTGCAAATACGAAGGGTTGGACCTTCAACACCTAAACTCCTCTTACTCAGTAACAGTTCATTTGACTCGCCGAGTTTGAAGAACAACTCCTCGAGTACCAGGCAATCTTCATAGGATTCACCGAGTTGTTCATCCAACTCGTCGAGTCTAATTCCATCTTCATAGAACTCGTCGAGTTCCACTTTGGGACTCGCCGAGTCCCTTCGACCCATTTCCCATATAGACCAAATCTGAGACATGCAATGCTTCAAAACCATAGATCTATGTTCCTAGGGCATGTTTATCACGTAAAGTTGCAAACTTTACATGCATGCATAGCCCTACAAGCTCCAAAAGGCAAATCCAAGCTCTTTATGAGGTCATACACTCAATGGGGACCTCAATCACTTCAACCACAAAAATTTTATACTTCTAATACGTCCATAAGGTCTAGATCTGAAGTCCTTTCGGATCATTAAGCACAAACACATGGAGTTTGGTGTTTTTGTAGATGTAAAATTGTAAAAGTCGAATATAGTGTTTTGTATAGTTTCGCATTTTATGTTATTTTACTAAGTCATCTTTATGCGAAGTTAAATGTCTAGACGTAGTATATTTTTTGTACACTCATGTTCCCTATAAATAGGGACTGAGGTTAGAAGTAGAGAGAGACTTTTCGTAACAAATATCTCTTTTCTGCGTATGTTGTAATCAGTCTTTATCAATATGAGATTTGATTAATATTTACTCTTCGTGTTCTAAATCTTCAATTACTCAAATCAAACTTTGCTTTCTCAAATCTTGGTAACAATTCTCATCAATTGGTATCAGAGCAGGATTCAAACTGCTTCGATCTGATTTTCGTGTTAGAATCATTTGCTTTTTGAGTTGCAACTTTACTCAAAATTTTCCGCGCATTTTGGTTTTGAAAATCACATTTGATCTTCAGATTTGAATTGATTCTGTCTTTGAATTGTTAAGTTAAGTAATCGATTAGTGATTTGTGATCAATTCAATTGATCAAATTCTCTATTTCATCAAGTTTTTCAAGCTTTCTGAAAATTTTTGTGTTCATCAATGGCGAACTTCAACATGAATACAATGATTTCCTTCTCTCACTTGCTTGATTCTTCAACCAAAATTCCGATGTTAATTCCAGAATACTATGATCAGTGGGCTGATAGAATGGAAGATTACTTAAATGGAATTGATGAAGAACTTTGGAATTGTATCGATGGAACAGTGCAAGCTCCTGTTAATGTTCAACCAATTGGTCCATCTACTACTTCTACTGAAGTTGCTGATCAAGAAAAACGGTTGAAGAATAATGAAAAGAGGTGCATGAGGGAACTAAGAGGTGCTCTACCTCCTGTGGTTTACAATTACATCCGTAGTTGTAAAACAGCCAAGGAGATCTGGAACACTCTAACAGAGAAGTATCAAGGTAGCGAAAAGACGAAGATCAACTCTGTGAAGCAATGTCTAGTTGAACTGAAAGAATTCAGACAAAAGGATGCAGAAACTCTTGAAAATTACTATGATCGTCTGAATGAGCTTATGTTTCGCTGCAATAGGTATGGAATCACTAGGTCTCTCATGGAGTTCAATTTAACTTTCATTATGGGTCTTCGCAAGGAATGGCGAAGTGTGAGCATGATGATTAAGAATCAACAGAGTTTTGATACAACTAAATTGAATGATCTCTACAATCAACTGAAAACACATGAATGTGAGGTTTTAGAAATGTATGAAGAATCAAAACAAAGTATTGGAGGTCCTTTGGCTCTTGTTTCAAAGGATCAGAAACTGATGTTAATGAAAAAGATGGTTCAGATGAAGAAGGATTTTTGATGAACTCTGATGATGAAGCTGTGGCATTCTATTCAAACAACAGAGTTAAGAAGTTTTTCAAAAAGCCTTTTAATTCAAAAGGAAAGACTAGTGATGTGAAAAATGCAGTCACAAGAACTGGAGGGGAGGAGAGGAATAAATTGGAGAAAGCTGATGAGAAACAAAAAGATGCGAAAGAAGAGAAGAAGCTGAAAGGTGATTCAGGAATTTACTGTCACTACTGCAACGGTGCGAATCATTTTGCAGCTGATTGCATGTTGCGAAAGAAAGAAGAGAAGAAGGAAAAAGTTAAAGATGAAGCATACTACTCTGAAAAGATTGAAGAGATACGTGCTAAGACCAAAGGAGTGTCTTTGGTTGCGAAAGGTGAAACTGACAATGAAGAAAGTGGTATGTATCAGATCTGGTCTTCAGGATCTGATGAAGAGGAAATGAGGCATCCCACACATGGAGCAATGTTCGCAAGTTTTGAAGATTGCGAAGAGGAAATTTCAGGAAGGTGCTTCGTATCCAAATCCACAGACAAATCACCCATGACAACCAAGGTACGTGCAATACTTGAATCTTTTAATATTCCTTTATTTGCTTATGATGCTGAAATTGTTTCATTTGATGAAACTGTGGCTTATTTTGATTCTGTTATTGTGTCTGCTAGTACTGAAGCTCAAAAATTAAGTATGCAACTAGGTGAGACACGGAGAGAATTAGAAATAAAGAGGAGTAGAGTAGAAAAACTTGAAATGCAGATCAAAAATATAGATTGTGATAGGAATAATCTTACAAATGATGTTAGGTTGTTGCTAGCACAAAGGAACATATATTGTAATTCTGCCAAACGGCTATATGCAAAATTAACTGCTTTACATCATTCTTCTGACATTAGAAAAGAACAACATAAAAAACTGTTACCTTTTCTTGAATATGAACGTGAAAAAGTTGATGTTGTTTCTTATGATTGTGAAAGTACAATTGCTCAATTTGACAAAATGCCTGATGATAGATATACATATGGTATTGTCAAAATTGATGAATTTCTGAATGCTGATGAGTTAGTTAACATTGTCAATGAAAGTCTGACAAAGAGTGAACAAGTGAAAATCTTAAAGAAAACAGAAAATTCAACTTTTGCCTCTCAATTCAATTATGTTGATATTGATGAAAATTCAGATAATATGAGTGAAATCAGTGAGATAGAAGAGGAAGAAGAGGTAGATTGTTCTCAATTGTCAATAGTTAATATCACATCTAAGATTAAAGGTAAAGAAATTATTGTTGATTCGATAGTAGAGGATGAAATTGATAAACCTTTAACTTCACAACATTGTAAGTTTGATAATGTGGAAGTTGAAAGCTGGAAATCTGATGATAATGAAGAAAACAGAGAAGAAAAGAAAGATTCAAATGAAACACCTCAACGAGTTGTGGTTGATCAAGTGTTTGAAAATACAAAAGAATTTGACAAAATTTTAAATGACAAAGGCGCACATTATTTGGAAACCAACACAGTGGTATATCCAAATTTTGTATGTACTGATAAAACCATTTTTCCAAATCAAGTTTTTGTCACTACTGGAAATGCTGAGAAAGTTCATCCTGAATTCAACAAAATGATTGAAAAAGATAATCTAAAGTCAACCACAGAAGGTTTTTTCGCAAATCAAAACACAGAAGAAAACAATTTAACTCAAAATTCTTATGTGTTTCAAAAACAAAAATCATTACAAAAATGGGTGGTTAAAGGTGAAAAACCAAACAAAATTTTTGAAAAAGTTGAAAAATCAAGGCTGAAGTGAAATTAAATTCTCATGAATTCAAATTGATGGTTGGAAATTATTCAACAGAAAATAATGTTTCAAAAAGAAAAGCAAAAAAAGCAGTTTTCTGGCAAGTTGTGTCAAATGACAAACCAAGAGATGAAAAAGAACAAATTTCAAAAACAAAATTATCTAAATTTCAGAGCAATAATAAACAAACAAATTTTGTTGATAAAAGTCCATATGTTCGCAAATATGACAACAATCGAAAATTTGAGAATTCGCAAAAATTTGCAAATAATCAAAAGTTTCAAAATGTTGGCAAATTCATGAAAAATTCATCAAGTTTGACAGATTCAACTCAAGCAAAAATAAAATTTTCACCAAAACAACCAAATTTTCCAAATCCTTCAGTTTCAAAACAGACCAAAGTTTCATATACAAAAGGAAAATCTGATGTAAGTACAATCAATCGATGGTTTGAAGGGAAAGGAAGAAAATATCAAAGTGGGAAGTTTTCAGAGCAACAAATCAAGAATGCATTTGACAAGTTCGCAAATAACTCTTCCACTGCTAGTTCATCATCTCATCATTCGCAAGTTCCAGTTCAAAAATGGAAACCAGTTATCAAAAATGTGAATGTTGTGAAGGATAAAATTACAATCAATGGAAATCCAAAACTATTGAATGAATATATCTCAATATCTAGATCTGATGATGTTGATATAATGGATTCTGTCACAAACAAAGTGAAAACATGGTTTTTAAATTCCAAGAATTTGTTTCATTCTACTAATGATGGACCCAACAAGTCTTGGGTTCCTAAATTGTTTCAATAAATGCCGGTGATGTGTGACGAGCAATATGATTCGAAATGGTATATTGATAGTGGTTGCTCTCGTTATATGACTGGAACAAAGGAAAACTTGCGAGATTATAGAAGCTTGGAAAATGCAGGAGTAGTCAAATTTGGGAATAATCACAAGTGTCAAGTGAAAGGCTATGGGAAAGTCACAAATGGAAAATTCACTGTGAACACAGTTGCTTATGTTGAAGGACTTCAACATAATTTGATAAGCGTGTCACAACTTGTTGTTGGTATTGGAAATCAAGTTGTATTTAATGAAGAAGGAAGTATCATTTCAAATGCGAAGTCAAATGAAATACTTCTCAAATCCAAAAGATATGGTGATATGTTTACACTGGACATCAAACCAATTGTGGGAAACCTGCTGTGTGTTTACTATCAAAAGCATCTAATGATATCAGCTGGCTTTGGCATAGAAGATTGTCACACTTAAACTTTCGAAATATTAATAAACTTGTCACTGAAGATTTAGTTCGAGGGTTACCAGTACTAAAATTTGACAATGATTCTTTGTGTGCAGTTTGCGAACAAGGAAAACAACATCGAAAAGGTCATCCGATTGTGATAGATTCAAAAATCGTAGAACCATTGGAACTTCTTCACATTGACTTATGTGGACCGTCGACTGTTGCAACAATCAATAAAAAGCGGTATATTTTAGTTGTTGTAGATGATTTCTCTCGATTCACATGGGTGTTTTTTCTCAGGTTGAAATCTGAAGTTGCTCAGACGATGATTGATTTTATCAAAAAGATTGAACTTAGTCTGAAGAAGAATGTACGAAAAATTAAAAGTGATAATGGTTTTGAGTTTAAAAATCAAACTCTTGATATTTTTCTCACAAGCAAAGGCATTTCGCATAATTTCTCATCACCATATACTCCACAACAAAATGGTGTTGTTGAAAGAAGAAATCGATCTCTATGCGAAGCAGCCAGGACCATGTTAACATATGCGAATCTACCTCAATATCTTTGGGCAGAAGCAGTGTCCACTGCATGTTTTACTCAGAATCGATCGTTCATTCATCGAAGATTCAATGTTACTCCATATGAAATAATCAATAATCGGAAACCTAATGTAAAATTCTTTCATGTTTTTGGTTGCAGGTGCTTTATCATGAATCTCAAAGATAATTTGTCCAAGTTCCAAGCTAAAGCTGATGAAGGCATATTCTTAGGATATTCACAGAATTCAGTTGCATACAGAGTGCTTAATAAAAGAACAAGAAAAGTTGAAGAAACTTTCAAATTAACGTTTGATGATTACTATCTTAAACAGATGGATAGTAAATTTGAAAATAAATCAATAATTGTGGATTCAAATACTCAAATTGATAATTCTGAAATCAATGATTCTGATTATGACTTAATTTTCGGAATTCTTGACATGGCAATTGACGCAGAAAATAATGCTCCTGGTAATCAAACATCAGAATCCTCAAAACATACTGATGATTCGACAATAACTACAACATCAATAAATTGTGAAAGTACGACTGATGTTCGTATGGAGGAGGAACATACGAGAATTCATGAAGATAGTCAGCCAACTTTCGAGGGGGAGATGAAATTATGAATCATCAAGTTGAGGGGGAGCATTCGCAGAATCAACAGGAACATCAAGTTGAGGGGGAGCATTCGCAGAATCAACAGGAACATCATTTTGAGGGGGAGCATCAAGATGAAGATCATGTTGAGGGGGAGCATGATGAAACAGAGACAAATTAATCTTGATGAAAATGATGAGTTTCATGAACTAAATGATAACTTTTCTGTTGCAGGATCTGAAAATGAAGATATGTATGAAGATGCACCATTAGAATTTGATCCTAATTTTCCACCACTTGAGAAATGGACAAGAAATCATCCAAAAGAACAGGTAATTGGTAATCCACAAGATGGTGTGTTGACTAGAGCTCAAATTCGTGCGAAAAATGAGGTACTGAATGCGAACCAAGAACTATGTATGTTTAATGTTTTTATTTCGAAAATAGAGCCAAAAACAGTAAAGGATGCTATGGAACACTCAGATTGGGTTGTTCCTATGCAATCTGAACTGGCTGAATTTGAACAAAACAAGGTTTGGAGATTAGTATCTAAACCTTCTGATGTTTCAATTGTCGGATTAAAATGGATTTTTAAAAACAAAACCGACAAAGATGGCAATATTATTCGAAATAAAGCTAGACTAGTGGTTAAAGGTTATTTGCAACAAGAAGGGATAGACTATGAAGAAACATTTGCACTTGTTGCAAGACTTGAAGCAGTTCGCATATTTTTAGCCTATGCAGCTCACAAAGACTTTGATGTTTATCAAATGGATGTTAAATGTGCATTCTTAAATGGAGAACTAGAAGAAAACAGTGTATGTTGAACAACCACTAGGATTTATAAGCAATGAACATCCTAATCATGTTTACATCCTAGATAAGGTTGTATACGGATTAAAACAAGCACCGAGAGCCTGGTACACAACACTTACAAATTTCTTGAAACAATCTAAATTTAAACAAGGATCAGTTGACCCCACATTATTTCGCAAGAAAGTTGGGTGTCATCTAATGCTTGTTCAAATTTATGTTGATGATATTATCTTTGGCTCAACTGATCCAGCATTGTCAATTGAATTTGAAAATCTAATGAAAAGTCAGTTTGAAATGAGCATGATGGGAAAAATTAATAATTTTCTTGGCTTAAACATAAGACAGAACAGGGATGGAATCTTAATCAATCAAGAAAAATATACGAAGAATTTGCTTGAAAAGTTTTGAATGTTTAATAGCACAAAACTCAGAGTACCAATGGCAGTAGGAACAAGACTAACTCCTTCGTTAGATGCTCCCTCTGTTGATTTAACACTTTATCGAAGCATGATAGGGTCTTTATTGTACTTAACTGCAAGTAGACCTGATATTATGTTTTCGGTTTGCAATTGTGCTAGATATCAAGCTAATCCCAGAGAACCTCATTTGACTGCAGTGAAAAATATTTTTCGCTATCTTAAGGGAACAGTTTCTTTAGGACTTTGGTATCCTACAAAAACAGGGTTTTTCATTCAAGCTTTTTCAGATTCTGATCTAGGAGGATGTAGTTTGGATAGGAAAAGTACGAGTGGTGGATGTCAACTATTGGATGGGAAGTTGGTGAGTTGGCAATCAAAGAAACAAACTTGTGTGGCTATATCAACCGCTGAGGCAGAATACATTGCTGCTGCTGCTTGAACTTCGCAAATTATTTGGATTCAGAGTCAACTTCGTGACTATGCAATACACATGAAAAAGATTCCTTTGTATTGTGATTCGCAAAGTGCAATTTGCATTTGTCATAATCCAGTACAACATTCAAAGACAAAACACATTGCTCTTCGATATCATTTTATCAAAGATCATGTGGAAGATGGGAATATTGAAATTCATTTTGTTAAAACAACTGAACAACTTGCTGATATTTTTACAAAACCTCTTGATGAAAAATCATTTGTTAGAATTTTAGCAGGTTTGGGGATGATTAATGCGAATTCAATTTGAAAAACTCATGCCTAAAAGTCTGGTTCAGCAGTTATGAGTCAAATTTGTTCAGAGGTTACTGTTCATTCAGAGGCTTCGCATGGCTTCGCATCCACATCTTTTCGCATCTAAGATCATAACAACTAAGGTAAGGTTTACGACTAATTTTGAATTTTTTTAACTTTTGAAAAATCAAAAATCCAAAAAGATTTTATTTTGTTATGTTCTTAATTTTGAAAAATTAAAAATCCAAAAAGATTTTATTTTGTTATGTTTTTAATTTTGAAAAATTCAAAAATCACAAAAATATTTATGTTTTCTTTGTTCTTTAAACTTTGTGTGCTGAGAATTTAATACAGGGCTAAAATGCGAAGAAGTCATACTTATGTGTTTCTACGGGAAGGTATTAATTTTCTTTTAAAAACTAGTTAGGATGTCCCTAGAAGCATGCTGTTGTATGTAGACCAAAAGCCTCAACAAGACTCTATGTGTGAAAAGAAAGCCTTAATGAAATTATCACATGAAAATTTCTTCCCAAAAAGGCTTATATTCGCATAAGTCAACAGAGCTACCTTACTCTTCTCAAATGAGTTAAGAGTTTTCTATTTTGTCCATTATAACAGAGGTATACTTCGATTCTTATCCAATCTTTTTATACCAAACAATTCTTACACTCCAAATTTTTGAAGAGATTTGTCCTTGAGGTCTTTGATCAAACCAATCAAAACCTAGATAAATCACAAGTCTGTGTTTATGATCTAACATCATGAGTCTGTGATGGAAGTGAAACCCAACAATCATAAATCTTAAGGAATTGACGGGGAACTTTGTTCCAGATTTTTACGAAACCTTTGTTTCAGTATCAAAAATTTCGAAACTTCAAATCATATTGAATTCGCATGTGTGGTCTTGATCAAATATTCACAACCAACAATGTTTGTTACCCAACAAGATCCAGAACAATTTTTTTTTTGAATATGATTTCTGTGTAAGTTTCATTCGCAAATCCTAGTCATGATAAATATTTTCACAAGTCAACTTGTCACTGACTACACTGGTCAAACAAGTAATTTCATTTACAATTTCTCACCTTATGTTAAGGCTGATATGTAATGAAATTTAAAACCAATCCAAAATGTCTTTTAAAAGAAGCCCTTCGATACTTCTCTACAAGTATTCGATTGTAATTCACGGGAAACTACACAAGCTGTTGATTATCTCTCTTGATGATTAACGAAGCATCCTTTGCCTGGGGTTTCGCTACATTCATGTCAAATTAAATTTTTGACATCACAAAATTCCAAATTTTTTGTTTCTAATCTTATTCTGTTGACACAATGCACACACGAAATCCTTGAGGTTCTGAGTAAAACCAACTCAGACTGATGATTTCGCAAATCTGGCATATGACTTCACTTTATATCCCAAAAGTGAAAGAGCCTTGACTCCATGCGAAGGGTTTTAACGGTTCAGATTCTATAACGGGAAACTTGATAGGCTGTGTGTACTCAAGATGGTTGGTATTCTATCCGGTTTTCAAGGAGATGTGACAATTACTTTTTGAAGCATGGTTATCTTTTGCAGTCATGATCCGATTTTCAAGGTGCCACATCGGATAACATTAAATGCATCCCGCTTTAATTTCAAATCAATTTGAGTAAACTATAAAAGGGGGATCAAGAACACTATCTACGGTTACGCAAATAGAACTTTCACAAACATCCAATGTTTCAACCTTGATCAAACTTCATCTTTTTCAAACCCTAAAAATGGCAGCCACTCAATCCAACACTGATGAAGTTCTTTCTCAATCCCTAATGAAAATCCAAAGCACAAACTATCAAGTTGATCCAAATGTATCTTCTTATCCTGAAGGCTTGAAGATGCTTATCGTTGCACTGAAACGATCACCTCTGTCAACTGCCATGTTTAGTTCCTTCTCTGTTCCGATGACATGGTTATCCTTGGCAGTTTCAACGGCATCATACAATCATACAGCGGATGTGATAACATTCAACTTAATCAACAACAAACGGGTCAAACTGTCCAAGAAGATGTTTGTTGAATTCTTGCAGATTCCAAACAACCCTCCATTTGTCAAACCTGTTAACTCTCAAATCATTCACATGTTCAACGAGATGGGTCATCAACCAGAGCTTGAGAAGATCAGTGACTTTCGAAAGTCTGGGTTGCCGTGCATATGGAATTTCTTATTTGGAATTTTTCTCAGATGTCTTACAGGAAGATCAGTTGGACTAGATAGAGGACGAATGGAAGTATATACCATGGTTATGGGCATATACTATGATATAAACATTGATTATGCAACCCAATTATGGAAGGAATTTGTTAAGAGTCTTGAAAAAACACAAATTCAGAAAAGGGGATTTCGTGTGCAAGATATTGGAGCTTGATTCTGAAGAAGGTCTATGAAAAAGAAGCAATTCTAGTAATGGAGGATGTTGAGGTTGCTGAATTTTCTTTGTATCAGTTTCCAAAGGTAGTAGAAGATGATGAAGCAATCTTTACTCATGCGGCTCGCATTCCAAATGCGATGCTTCGCAAGGTATCTCAAACTCACAAAGTCTTGGTGAGATATTTGCGAACAGTTGATCAATCAGAGCAGACTGGAGTACTATTGGATGTTGCTGCTCCGTCAAAGAAGAAGAAGCTCATAAAGAAGGATGCGAAAGGTTCATCTACCCAACAAGTTCAAGATGAAGATATTCAGATTGAAGAAACTTCATCTAAGTCAAAGAAAGAAATAATACCTTCTAAGTCTGGGGTATTGAAGAAAATTCGCAGGGCCGAGGTGAGCAGTAAAGGCGTTACTATTCGTAGTATTCCAGCTCCGGTTTCTCCAGGAAAGAAGAGGCAAAGAGCTGAAGATGTTGCCAAGAACATGCAACGTACTCTCATCAAAAGAAGGAAGATGGTGATTCGCAATGAATCATCAGATGAAGAAACAGTACCAGAAACTCCACCAGTAACATCTACGGTAAATGTTTCATTACCTATCATCCATACTTCGCAAATCTCTACCACCTTACCACTCACCAAACCACTCGAAATAGTCACTACCAAATCAGTTTCTGAGGTGGTACCTATTTCTGGTACGGTTGTCAACGTATCTGATACGGGGGCACCTATCCTGAGTGTTGCAACCACAATCCCAATCTCCTTACCTATTTCTTTACCAATTGTTTCAATTCCATTTACAACTTTATCCACCACTTCATCAATTTTTGATCATGCTCTTCAAAATCCATTTACAACACTTTTTCCATCTCAATCACCCGAAAATCCTCAACTTTCGCAACCTTTATCTGATAATGAAGCTGAAGGAGGTGCCTTTGGAGGGATAATTGAAGACATCCATTTTGATTCAGAGGAGGAGGATATTCCTGATCATATGCTTATGACAGGAAAACAATTTAAAATCCTGAATCAGAAGTTGAATGCTATTATTCAGTCGCAAGTTGATTCCGGCAGGATGTCTTCTATATCAGCAATGGAGATTGATGTAATGATCAAAGGTGCTGAGAAGCGTATTATGGAGAAGTTTGATCAATCTGACAAGAATAATGAGCTTCGCATTCAAGCACAAGGGAGAAATTTTTCTTCAGTGGTCAAGGATTTGAAAGCTGTTGCAAAAGAACGTCATGTTCTTTTTGTACAGGATGTGAAGAAAGTTCGGGAGGATGTCAACTATAAGCTTCAAGAGTTGAAATCTGAACTTGCGAAGGAGCTTCAGGATATTCATACTCAAAATGCTGAAGTTCAAAAGCAGATTGTGGAGGTTTCTTCGAGAGTACAAAAGTTTGTTGATGTTCCTATTCTTGAAGCCCATAACGAAGAAACAAAGGAGAAGCTTGATCAGCTAACCAAGTTGGTGTCTGAGCTTAAAATGGTGGTTTCGTAATCTTCAACTACACAAATTCTCACTCCTGAGTTCTTGTCTCTAAAGATTAATACTTTAGAACAAGCAATTCATAAAGCTCTTGCCCCACTCGCCAATTTTACTTCTTTACTATCAAAGGGTGCCCCACCTGCTTTCACAGGGGTGCAAGGGGGAGAGAAAAGTTTAAGTAAAGAAGAGAATGCGAAGACAGTTGGAAAAGTTATATCTACTCAGCTTATAACTACTCTTCCCATACTTACGAAGCCAATTTCCTCAACCACAGTAACCACAAAAACGATTGCCAAAGGAATCGTTATTGGAGAAAAAGAAGGAGGTTCAAGTTCAAAACCTCAAACAGATATGGTGGGAAAAGGAAAAGGGATTTTATATGAAAAATCAAAGGAGGAGAAGAAAGTTGAGGCTGAAGCAGAGTTGGAAAGGATGAGGCAAGTACAAAGCATCATGAGGCAGAGGGCAAGTGATCCTCCCACGATGAACAAAGGAGATCCTGCAAAGCTTTACTCTTACGAAACTATAGAGTCAAAAGTTGTGGGGAGGGAAATGTACGAATTCGAGAAGAAGCCAAAGAGAAGTTATGATATTGCGAATTCAGACAATTGTCAGCTGGATTTTCCAATAAATGAAATGCTATTCATCACTGCTCAGTACAAGATTAGTGAGAAGTTTGATAATCCTGATGATTATATACACATGAAAATCAGATTTCATGTTGTTTTGGGGAAGAATCCAGATGAAGTTTGGTCTTTAATGAAGATCAAAAAGGTGCTGACAATCAAGAAAGACATATTGTTTGAAGACATGCTTCAAAATTTTCGTTATTTTGTTATCCGAGCAGACAACAAGCAGTATGACTTCACTGTAGCAGATTTTCCTCTGATGAACTGCAATGATTTAATTCAAGTGGCTCTGATTTTGAAGCATATGGAAGAAAATAATCTCAAAGGCTCTGAGACTGAAGTGTTCAAGATAGGCTTCGCACATGTGAAGACATACATCGACAACTACTTTGATTGTTTGGCTCTTACAGATGAAGAACTGGCTAATGTGTTGGGAAGAGAAGTGAACGTTCCTTGGGAAGAAACTTTATCTCAATCAGCATTATCGAAATATGTTGTTGGGGAAATATGCCTAAAACCTTTCGGCATGGTGTTTTCTGGAAGAGATACAAAAGGGAAACCTAAGAAGTTCTTGTTTAAAGTCTCAGAGATTGAAAGATATAATTCTTCGCAATATACGCACTTTATTGTTCGTATGAACAATTGCAAGAAGAACAATGAAGGAGACAAGAAAGATCTCAAGAAGGTGATCTCCTTGTATGGAGAAGTGTGAAAGACAATCCACTCAGTTGTTCAAAAGCTTATGGGATGAATAGCTTCGACTGTTTACAAAGGGGGAGAATGTAGATGTAAAATTGTAAAAGTCGAATATAGTGTTTTGTATAGTTTCGCATTTTATGTTATTTTACTAAGTCATCTTTATGCGAAGTTAAATGTCTAGACTTAGTATATTTTTTGTACACTCATGTTCCCTATAAATAGGGACTGAGGTTAGAAGTAGAGAGTGACTTTTCGTAACAAATATCTATTTTCTGCTTATGTTGTAATCAGTCTTTATCAATATGAGATCTGATTAATATTTACTCTTCGTGTTCTAAATCTTCAAATACTCAAATCAAACTTTGCTTTATCAAATCTCGGTAACAATTCTCATCAGTTTTAGGGCTTGAAAACCACCAATTAGGGACAAAAAGGGAGTCTAATGAACTAGTGGTCAAGGTAGGGACCTTTCTACCTGAATGGAAGCCTCTTGCAGGGTAGATGTCGGATCTACTTCTCCTCCTTACACTCTTCCACCTCCTTCTTCTTCTTCTCTTAAGCTTCAAACTTCCTTCACAAGGCCAAAATCACTCACAAGGACACAAAGGGGCTAGGCTTTTGCTCTACAGCTCTTCTGGAAGTGTTAGGGACAAGGGAGGCCGAGTTAGAGTGATTAAATTGGGTGCAAACACCCGGGTTAGGGTTTTTGCCCAAACAGGGCCTACTCGCCGAGTCCGGTAACCGACTCGCCGAGTCCGAGGCTCAGACCCCGCGTCTCATCCTGCTCCTACTCGGCGAGTTGGTCCTTCAACTCGCCGAGTCCAAGGCAAATTGCATTAATTAAAAATTATTAATTACATGGAATACGTACCGGGAACCAGGTGCTACATAACTTCTTTGTTATAACTCGGATTTTAGTGTTCTTTATATTCCTGAAAACCTTGCTACGATATCTTCTACTTTATTCATCCCAAATTAGATTTTAGAAAAGTTTAATTTTGACCTAAATTTGACTGGTGTTACACAACCTGCGCCTCTCTGATCTGCTCCAACAATGGAGTAATCACCGTCATCCTCATACATATATCCCGAATCGGAGCCGTCACTGCATTGCGGCTCAAAGCATCGGCTACCACATTGGCCTTGCCTGGGTGGTAAAGGATCTCACAGTCGTAATCCTTCACCACGTCTAACCACCGACGCTGCCTCATGTTCAAATTCGGCTAATCCATGAGGTACCTCAAAATCTTGTGTTCGGTGTAAATTGTACAACGGACCCCATAAAGGTAATGTCGCCAAATCTTCAGGGCGAACCCACAACCCCCAGCTCTAAATCATGCATCGGATAGTTAGCCTCGTGAGACTTCAACTACCTCGAAACATATGCTATCACATGACCCTGCTACATCAATATCGCGCCCCTACCTGTGATCGAAGTGTCACAGTAAACCACGAAGTTATCGACTCCTTCCGGAAAATTCAGAATCGGTGCCTCGCATAACCGCTGTCTGAGAGTCTCAAAGGTTGCCTGCTGCTCAGGCCCCTAGGGGAATGTCGCCGACTTCTTATTCAGTCGGGTCAAAGGCAAAATGATCTTCGAGAAGTCCTGGATTAATCTCCGATAATATTCTACTAGACCAAGAAAACTTCGAATCTCAGTTGGAGACCTCGGAACCTCTTACTGCATCACGACCTCTATCTTGGCCAAATCGACCAAAATACCCTTGTAGTTGACAAGGTGCCCCAGAAACTGCACCTCGCGCAACCAGAACTCACACTTTGAGAACTTTGTGAAACGTCTCACCCTCCTCAGCGTCTCCGGCACCTCCCTCAGGTGCTCCTCATGTTTCTCCAGAGTCTTGGAGTAAACCAAGATATCATCAATGAAGACTATCACAGACCGATCCAGCATCGGTCTGCACATGCGGTTCATGAGGTCCATGAACGCGGATGGAGCATTGGTGAGCCCAAACGGCATCGCCACAAAGTCATAGTGACCATAGCGAGTCCTAAAAGTTGTATTCTACACATCCTCATCCCTGACTCGCATCTGGTGATAACCCGATCGCAGATCAATCTTAGAGAACCAAGATGCACCCTGTAGCTGGTCAAACAAATTGTTAATCCTCGGGAAGTGATAACGGTTCTTCACCGTTACCTTATTCAACTCTCAGTAGTCTATGCACATCCGATGTGACCTGTCTTTCTTCTTCACGAACAGGATGTGGGCTCCCCATGGTTAACTACTCGGCATGACAAATCCTTTTTCTAGCAGATCTTGCAGCTGCGTAGACAACTCCTGCATCTCGGGATGAGCCAACCAATATGGCGCCTTGGCTATCGTAGCCACACCAGGGACTAGGTCAATCCTGAACTCAACCTGTCTCTTCGGAGGTATCCCAGGTAAATCCTTCGGGAATACATTCGGGTACTCTCGCACGACCGGTACATCATCCACTGTCGCCTTACCCTTATCCAGGGTATCTATAACATAGGCGACATACCCTGTGCAATCCTGCTAAAGGAAACACCTCGCTCTCGCTGCTAAACATACAGTCGGTCCACTCTGCGACCTCTCTCCCTGAATCACTAACCCTCCCCCGCTAGGAGTCTGAACTCTCACTAGTTTCTGCTCGCAGTCGATCACTGCCCCGTGGGGCTCAACCAATCCATACCCAATATAACTTTATTCCCTCGTAGGGGAATGGGGACCAAATCCACGAAAAACTGCTTGTCGAACAACCATAGTGTGCATCCCCGATGCACCCCACGCAACCCGAACGGTCCTATCATTTGCTATCTCCACATCAAGTGGGCAATCCAGTTCCCCCAGAGCCCCTACGAATCGATTGTTGAGCGCGAGCGACAAAAAAGATCGGGTAGCTGCCGAATCAAACAATACCAAAGCTGCTATACCGTTCACTAAGAACGATCCTATAACAAACAAGTAAACATAAGCGATAATCAATACAAATAAATAGATAAGGAGAGAATACATAACCGTCACAACATCGGGAGCCGCACGTTCCTCCTCTGTAGTAAGATGAAAAACCCTGTTCATCGTTGTAGGCGCCTTTTCCCAGCCCTGATGCCCATCTATAATCCTCAACGTGGCAGGAGCCACTACTAGAAAAAAGGCCTTTTACGACGCTCATTGCGCGTCGTAAAACGCTCAGACGACGCGCAAATGCGTGTCAAGGAAGGCCCTGTCATAAAGAGTGACGACGCGCTTTTGCGCGTCATCTATAGACGACACGCATTTATGACGCGCATTTACAACGCGCGGTTATGACACGCAATGCGTATCAAGGAAGGCCCTGTCATAAAGGAAGACGACACGCATTTGCATGTCATAACCTTACGACGCGCGTGTTTATGACACGCAATGCGTATCAAGGAAGCCCCTGTCAAGAAAGGCCATGTCATAAATGAAGATGACACACATTTTTGCGTATCATAATTTTAAATGTTCTAAAAAAATATTTATATATTTATTAATTTTAATAGAAATAAAATATCATATACAAAAAATACAATCCATTGCATAAAATTTAATGTCATACAATTCTATTTTTTACAATATCTAAATTTGCATCTAATCTACTCTCTACATCAAATTCCAACTAAGTAAAGTTGCATCTTGTCTTTCATAATTCTTTAAGACTAATGCTCCAAACAGATGTTATATGGATAAGAAGTTGTACATTGGCCCATCTACTCTGTGTTTCATACTAACAATTGAAATGAAGAATGCAACACTTGCATTTGCAGCATCTTATCTCTTTCGGCTTGAGCTTTCTTTTCCTCTTCTAACTCCAAAGCTATTCGCTTTCATCAACCCTATAAACACAACACAAAATCACTTGTCATTTTCATTCTACTTTTAAAATTAATTCTTATCAGGACATTCTGCTTTTAAACCTACCAATCTAGCAAATTTTTCAAAGAATATAATTTATACTTTTTATGGAAAGTACATTGCTATTTCTTGAATACAAGATGTTACAAATCAAGAAACTTACATGGACTGCCGACCACCATGAACCTGCAAGACACGAGACATCAAATAAATCAAAATTAAATTTTGATTTTTTTTGCTTTCGGTAACGATTAACATTTAACAAAAAAACAAAAGGTCAACCCACTCCCTTTGCCTCATTCCAGCTGACCCACTCCCTGGAAACAAGAAAAAAAACTATCAACCAACATTTTACTTATATTTGAGAGGTTTTCATATTGATTTATTTATTTGATAATAAATAGTTTACATACTACACCTATGGTATGGATTAAGTATTCAGGGGAGGATTTACTATCAAGGAAAATGTCGAGGGTAAATTGTTCACATTGGTTTGAGTGATCTGCAATCTCTTTGAATTTGAAAGTATGACTTCGTCTTGAAGCTGCATAAAATAAATATCAATGAATACAAGCTCATAAGTCATAATCACATCTATTATTGTGTGCACATTAAACTAACACTGATTTCTAAAAGAATAAAGGTTTTGACATGTGTTTTGATTAAGAATGTAGTCATATCAAATACCTTCAAGCGCTCAGAAAGATCTTTGAAACCCTTAACAAGTTGGGGCCAAAGGCGTTCACGGTTGGAACTCTCCATATCTTCTAGCTTTCCCATTGCATCTGCCCACATATAATACACCCATTTAGAACCGTATTATATGTATATATAATTAAACCAATGGAAGTACACATTGTTAACAGAGACATCCATTTCATTGATGAGGCAGATGAAAAATATATTCAAAAGCAGGAATAAAATGAGTCAATTTGAAATGCTTTTTTCCTATTACAGTTTTCCTAACTCTATCATATCCTCTACCACCATCAGTCTCCACAAATCTACATAAATAAATAAAATAAAATAAGACTTACTTATGTTGTTAAACAAAACAAGAAAAAAGTAGTCGATTACTGATTACTTGAAATATGATAGTTTGTACATAAGGGGGTTTAGCATGGTTGGAGTCGCATGTGAACCAATTTGGTATTGACCTGATAAGAAATAACAATGAAAAAGAAGTAATTTATTAGAATAGATAAACAAAAATGAAATAGAAGAAATAACAATGAAATAGAAGTAATTTATTTTCCATTTTTTAAAACTACAATGCCCTAATTAGAAACTATTTGAAAGTACAATGCTATAACTAATTAAAAAAATGAAAGTACATTACTTGAAGTACTTAAACATACAAGATAATCAGGCTCCTTCATATGTGGGAAGATGCCTCCTCCTATACACACCCATTCATAGGAACTTTTTTATATCATCACTAGAGTATCCCACGACACCTGACAATGATGAAAACTTCAAATAATTAATTTCTTATTTTCAATTCTTTATTTTTATTTAAAAATAAAAAATAAAACTAGACATCCAAACAGTTGAAAAATTCTCAAGCACCTTTTTTGGGTGATGACATGGTAGTACCAACAGTAGCAATGTGTGTTGTTCCATGTTGTATTATCAACTATAACTGTCCTGCTAGCCATTGTTGTTGTTTGGTAACATCAAGTGTGTGTGTGTGTGTGTGAATGAGTGCATTAAGTCCTAAGTCCTAAGCATGGATAAGACCTTATATAAATGCTGATTGAATACAGTGAGTTACTTACTTTATCATCTACTTCAGTGTTATGGCTTAACCATGCACAAGCCTCTCCGAAATCATCAAAAACATGAAGACCTTCAGGTGGATGAGAAGTGAGCACAATTTAAAGAGCTGAATATGCTTCTGTTGCATCCTGCACACTATGAACCTAAACAAAGGGTAAAATCGTCATTTACTTTGTCATTCAGATGGTTCATTAGGTGCAAATAAGAAAAATTCCTTGTACATACAACAGACACCATTCATCACTTAATGGAAAAGAAAGAAACAAACCCTAATCTGGTAAGCTATGCATGGGTGTTTCTTTTTTACTTGATTAAAAAAACATACTTTAATGGAAGAAAGTATGGTTACTACATAGAAGGCACCCATCAACACAATTGAGAAAAGAGCAAAAATCGATGTGTCAACATGCAAGACTAAGGGCCACTTTTCAGTCTTCTTCTTGGAAGTCTCTTCCACAACCACCTCTTTTTTTGGTTTTCTTGGAAGGTCTTTTCTTCAACAAATCTTCTTTTTTTGTCACTATTTTCCATGGAAACAGTACTAGCAGATACTCCATCCCAAACCTTAGTGGTCAAAGTCAACAAAAAAGTCAATAAAATAATTTTGAGGACTAAAGAAGTGCGTGTGTGTGATTGCAAATACTTACTTCATTTTGGGTATTTTCAAATAAACTAAAAACATAGAATTTATTTGATCTTGCGAAAACATCAAAGGCTTCAGAAAGAGCAATTTCGGATAATATGCATGCAGTTGGAGCAAGCACAAGCATTAGTTGTACCTGTCATATCGTTAGACAAAAAAGTTTAAGTTGACAGGAAATTAAACATATGAAAAAAAGGTAAAAATGTAAAATGATTAGAATCCTTACCATGGCACTACAAAAGTATACAAACATTACTATATAAAGGATCAGAAAGGAACTTGCATCAAATAGAGGTGAAAAGCATGCCTGCAACATCATGAGTGTTCAGCACTCCCGTGTAACATTCCATCTCCCCAATGTTCCTTTACTTCAATCTGTTCCAAAATTAGGCAAAATCAATGTTATATAAAGGAGCATTATGCTTATTAAGCAAGAAAATCAATATAAATTACTATATTACCTCTTTGAATCGGGTCAAATAGTATTCAATCATCTATGTTGTGTATTTTCTTGGTACTTTGACACAACAGCACCAAGAGCACAAGCTCCAACACTTCCGCGTAAAAAGGTTACATCCCTATCATTATCGATTTCAACAATATGTTAAATATGGATTTATATATCAAGATAATGAGATTGGAGTACTATAGAGGGTACCTAAAGCTTGCAGAAGCAGAGTCACAAGCTTCAATAATGCAAGCAAAGGTGTTTAGATCATTCTTGTTGCCATTCATTGGAAAAAATTTCAAGAGCAAGAAAGCGGTCCCCGGAGTACCATCACAAAGAGTAGAGTCGACGTGTATTCTTCCATGTGTTCACCGCAACCTGTTAAACATTTCCACAAACACGTTGTAGGCATGCACACAAATGCAGAAAACCAAGAAACACGCAGTTCCCCCAAAAGATTCAGTATCTATAACCATGTGTGTGTGAGAGAGCGAGAGAGAGAGAGAGAGAGAGAGAGAGAGAGAGAGATGGTACCGTGTGCTTGAGATATATGGCGGCTCTTCTGAATTTTCTACGGATCTGTAAGGAGGGTCAAGGGAAATCAAATTCAGGAATCAAGAACTTGGATTCCATCAATACGAAATCCTAATTGGAAATCAGGCATTCGTTTTTCAACGAGTATTAGACTTTCAGTCAATCCCACGTTTGAGTAATAGATTTTTAGCAAATCCCAGGCTTTTAGCGATTGAGCGAGTCTCAGTTTGGTTTCGGTGATAGGCTGCTGGCGACTGACATTTAGAAATCTCAATCTAAAATTAAAATCAGATGGAAGAAATCAGAAATCATAAAATCAGCTGGGAAGAAATCTGTGAAAAGAGTTGAAGTGGAAGGTGCGTTATGAGTGTCGATTCGCTTAGGTGGCGAAGCAGCAGCAATGGTGAAAGTTAAAACCCTAAGTCGTCAGTTAATAGAGAACAACATTACATGATTCCTTCTGCGGACATTTACCCCAATTTCCCCTTTCGTCTCTCACTCTAGAAACCCTAATCCCTCCGCCACAATGAACACCATTACAGTTTCCACGGCGCCTTGAAAGCCCTAACCTGAATCTCTCGATGAGAAGCGTATCTAGAAGGAAGCAGGTCAAGGAATAGTGCAAGAAAACTATTGGCGAGTATTCTCAATAACAGCAGAGAGATGAAGAAGGTGAAATTACAGCAACGATGAAGTAGATGAATGGAAATCAGAAGCCCTTTTTCTTGATTGAGATGATGAAGTCGAGAGATGGAGATGAAATCGTAACCTTCGATCTTTGATTGAGAAGTTGCACAACAGTGTGAGGAGAATGAAAGATGCGTGAAAATGCTTAGGGCAGGGAGGGTAGCGGGCTTTTCTAATTTTTTGGCTTTTCTTTTCCCGCTTGTAACTAAGGAACGCGCGTTCATTAAAATTATAAAGCGACACATATAGAGGGCGCGCATTTAAGGTACAGCGCCCTCCGTGTTTTTAATTTTTTTTCTTTTGACACTAATTTAAAGGCATGCAATAATGCGTGACCTAAATCCTTAAATTTTCTAAAGAGATGACACTTTTTTAATGTCACTCTCGTTTGCGTAACATAAATTAATGAGTGTCGTAATTTGCGCGTCGTAAAAGGCTATTTTTCTAGTAGTGAGCGGGTGCAGCCACCTATCCTGTTGCTGCTAAACTCGGACATTGGACCTTTTTGTAGGTCAGGTTGGGAAACCTAGTGAGATACATATGGATTTCAATCCCACAATATTATTATGATAATATCCATTCACTATCAAACATGTAAAACCAAATGTGGCCAAGCAATAGATCTCAAACTTAGATACATATAACCCAGTCATACCCATCCTATTCCATGATTATCAGGAAGATAAACCATTTTAGAGCAAGGGTTTGACTACATGGCTATGGGCTTCCTTGGCCGGTGTAAGACATAACGACGCTCGAGCCATCAGAGTATTTGATGAATATGGTATCCTATTTCATTTATGTATGTGGGTTATGAGCCTACACTAGTAACGTAATTCACATAAATGTCCAAAATGGTCATGTGTTGTCATCTTACTTTGGGAGATGATCAGACATACGGTTATAGTTTCCTGATTTGGACCCACCATTTCTGGTCATCCAAAAAGGAATTGTGACATCCCCATTTTTCTTAGCCAGAAAAGACTGTTTTATTTATACTTATTTAAAAAAAGTTTGTTTAATGCATAATTTGTCCTATAAAAGTATTTTCGAAAAAAATGATTTTTCCATTGATTATTAAAACTTGGGATGACATAATTGATACAACATATAAGCATAAACATGCTCATTATGTAACAACCCATTATTTCAGGTCAATGTAATGACTAAAAGTTGAGTCTTGTAACCTCTTTGTAAAGTAATAAGAATATCATCGAAAATGAAATGTTCAAAAAGCTTTGTTTGGGTACACTATGTGGTAGATATCGTAATAAGGTTTCAAAAAATATAAAGAACGCTAAAATCTGAGTTATAACGAAGGAGTTATGACCAATCAAAGATTCGTAACGCTACCAGTAAAACGTTGTTAAGCATAAAACGAGAAATCTCAATAAAATACTTTTTAGCCTTAGGCATCTAAATGAAAGTTGTAAATAACTTTAAAACCGCGAGCATACATAAAAAGAACGCCCCAATCTGACTTCGTACGAGGAAGTTATGATTTTTCGAAGTTTCTGACCTAGCAGTAGACAGCTAAAAACTCGAAATAAAGATCGAGCGGTCTTTAGCCAACACAACCTAAACGAAAGTTGAAGACCCCGACAATAGGAGTACAACAGTCAAAATTCTGACGAATATGGTCATCAAATGAAGGAGTTATGGAATTTAAACGGACTTTTCCAGGTCCGGCCTATTAAAAATAATATAATAACAATAAAGTCAAAATTAGCCGACAAAGTCTAAACGAAAGTTGTAGAGCCTTTTCACACCTACGCGTGCATATAAAGAACGTTGAAAACAGAGCTCGTACGCAATAGTTACAGATTTTACAAGTTCGGGACACAAAATCTGAGGCTGACTCAGCCTCACGACATGAGGGGACCATGCTCACGACGTGAGCTCGTGGTTGATGGGTTCCAGAGTGTCAGCCACGTCCAATCTTTGAAGAGGATCATGATGACTAAGCCTCACGATGTGAGGATCCAAAACTCACGATGTGAGACTCCAAATCAGCCCCTATAAATAGAAGCTTAAGGGTGCCGGGTTTGGTACTCATTTCTTTCCTTCTAAGTGTTGTTACTCTGCGTGATTACCTCGATAAGCCTTCCCGAAGCCCCGGTTTTTCTTACTCGAGTCCCGAAGGAAGTTCTACACTCCCGAGATCCCCGAGAATCCCGAGATTTCAACTCTCTCTAGTCGAAGTTCTGCTCGATTCTTCTCTCGACTACTTCAAAACAACCACATCAATCAAGTGAGTTTATACCACTACAAACACGTTTTAAATACGTTTTTAACCGCTTTTAAACACTTTTAAGGTGGGGAATACAAGTAAACACACGGCTAAAACCGTGTGAAACATCAATCTTTTTCTATACTTTTCATATTGTTGTTTTAACTATCATATGAAGTTGTTATCATGCAAAACACATCACAACACAACTTTACCCTTTTGGGGTACAATATGTTTTATAAATAGAAATATGTTTTAGTTATACGTTTGCATACTACATCATATCAAGGGTAACCATCTTTGTTAAACCATTTTATGCATTCAAAGAACTTATGATTTATGCTTTGTCAAACATTGTGAAAGAGGATAAACATTGCATACAAAACTATCACTTTAATACAAACTTAGTTGAGAATCCGTGAGACGATTATATCTTTAATGCTCCCTTTTTGCTAAAAAGGTACAACGTAAAGTCCTGTCCATTATAACCAGAGTCTCCCGTGAGAGAGCATGTCAAATGTGTATAGATCTATACGGTAAGTCTTGATCCCGCGCCCTGACTGTTAGCTACAATCCTTTGGGTGACAGTTTGTCATAAACGTTTCGACGCCTAAAGACCATCGCCACAGGCATATTATGTTTGGTATGGTTATAAAACTCACCGGATAGACAATTAATATGGTATTCTGATTTTATGAACGAGTAGTTATTAAAACTATTCTTCATCTAACAAGTACGATCTTCTTATAGCTTTATTATATAAAACTATGCCTCAACCTTTAAGCGTGTCATTTGCTTGCGATTTTCGGTCTTAGAGACTGTCTGCTACGTTAGGAAAATAAGGCATTTTCCTGCATCTAAAACAATCAACTAATAGGAAAATAAGGGATTTTCCTGGTGCAACTACTCACAATTTACAACATGAACATTCATATGCATTTCATACTTTTATAAGATAATAAGGGATTTTCTTGGAAAACGCACGAACTTTGGAATGGCATACATTTTCTCAAAACCACTTATGAACTCACCAACTTAATTGTTGACACTTTTTCTTTGAAATAACTTGTATTCTCAGGGAACCGCTAAGCAGGTTTGGAAATCATCTTTTGGGGATTAATGTTCTGGCGTTAATGACTTCTTCTGAAACATGTTATTGTATTTTTATTTTGAATATGTAACAACTACGATTATGTAAACACTTTTAAATATTTATATATTTGGTGGTGTGTACTTTCCTTACTATGCAATTGTTATGATACTGAATATGACGTCCTCCGCCCCCGAACGTTTCCGCCGTTCTGGTTTGGGGGTGTGACACATTACATGCCTTACGTTAACTTATTGTATTAACGGTCTAACTCCTTAAATCTCTCAATGGATTATACATTCGTATCACTATTTGTGATACAAAGAAACTGAGTGGGTCAGGCTTGGGCCTGATAATCACATAGGGATTTCAACCCATAATATTATTATTTTATAGTTTTAAGTATATATTAACATGCCAAACATATTTAATGTCAATTACCCACTCCTGTTATTCTCACTCTTTGATCCTAAAATGATAATCTCAAGGGTCCTATCCTAAAGGATCTCTGTAACAACGAGTAGGCAATACTGCTTTAGGGATTCCTTAGCAATGCATGCTTGTAAGGCAACCATGAGGGGATAGAGTACTCGAATGAATACACAATCCATACTCCTGGATAATATGATTCATTAAAACCTATAGATTGCGAGTCTTCTAGTGTTCCAATGGACTATCTAGAAGAGTCTGTGGTTGTCATCAATACTCTGCTAGACAACTGCTCTTAATTGGTCATGGTATATCACCATTATATTTTCTTTGGTGTGGTCTCTCACCACTATTCTATCTCTGGTATGGTCTCTCACCATTATATTATCTCTAGTATGGTCTCTCGCCATTATTCAATCTTTGGCGTGGTCTTTCATCATTATATTATCTCTAGTATGGTTTTGATGGGTTTTACCATAAAGAACATCCTATGTGCTTATACAAACCCTAATGCTTGGATCTAGGTTTCTCTATTATACATGCAAGTTATCCAAGACTATAAACCCTAATTCTAGCATACAAGTAATCATATTAACATAAGAATGGGTTTAAGATATTACCTTGATTGTTATGTAGCAATAACAATCACAATTCCTCTGTGTAATGACTTTAGAAAGCTTAGAGTCACAAATGTCACTCTTCTAATGGTTCACAAACACCAAGAGCAAGAGGATGAGGAGGAAAAGAGAAGGAGGCTGCCCAAAACATGTGGAAACCCTAGAAGGAAGCTTGTCCACGTTTTTGGGCATAAGGGTTCCTTAAATAGTGAGGCTATTAGGGTTATCTAACAAGGAAACCCTAATTTGGATGCTTAAGCCCTAAGCAACCCATGAACTCCTTTCCTTAAAGGTCTTGGACGATTTCTAATGGGTTTCCCCATAGAATTCGTCCAACCTTATAATATAAGGCAATCCATGGCCCAATTGCAATTATCTTATAATTACAATTCCAGTCCCTTAAGTTTAATTAATCTCTTTTAGTCACAAACTTAATTCTTATTAATTCTTGACTAATATTAATTAAACAATATGATTTCTCCTTTAATATATTATTCTCATAATATATTAATAAATCATATTTAATCCTTTCTCTCCATAATTCATCCTATCAAGTTGCTTTGGTGAAGGCAACCCAAAAGGATCATGCACCATCGGGTCAAGTACATACCAAATTAGTTATGGACATAGACACTAATCCAACAGGTTTCTTATCACTATTCTATCTTTGGCATGGTCTTTCACCATTATATTATATCTTTTCTTTCTCTATCCTACCCGATACAATATAAGTATAGTAAAAAGACATATATAATTTATTGTGAGTAAAAATCATGATATGATCATTTAGCATGATTAGCAGGAACACAGATAATAAGCACATAAGGTATCTAAGCAAATTAGTTACTTGATATCTATGTGTAAATTGAAAGTAATTATGCACTCATTTGATAAAAGTGGATGCATTAGAATTTGAGCAGAATTTTGCCTTAGTACTTTATCTTTTCCTATGGTGTGACCTAGGTTCACGTTACTAAGTCTTAGTCTTATATTCTCGGCAACTAATGTCGTTTGGTATATAGAGTATATTGTTTGGATCATATCGAAGTAAGGAACAACCAAGTAGAATCTATCAAGTAAGGAACAACCAGGTAGGATCATATCGAATGTATGGTTCGTTTAGTATATGGAGTATATTGTTTGGAAATCCCACTTTAAACACCTCACTAAATCGAACCTTTACATCATCCATGTAAGTAGACCAATCAGTATAACGACTTGGAATTACTGATAAATCTTATTTATAGATTCATAATATTAACTATGCACATAAATATAAATTACCCTAAAATAATGTTGAGTGTAAACTAACTTATAGAGATTTGCTATATAAAAGGCTGGAAATTGCACTGGCAGAACTACGGCCTGCTAGCTACTAGATGCCGGTCTCCTAGGGACCTCAGGGCTTCATCGAAGACTTAAAACTAAGGGAAAATGGGGCTAAGGTAGCAAGAAATTCGAGAGAGAGAGAGAGAGAGAGAGAGAGATTGAGGAAAGGTGTGGAAATGATCTGATCCTCGGCTGCTATTTATATGCGAAAAAGGAAAAGCGCGCTGCACACCTTGTCGGCGCGCGCCGCACAAAATTTCGAAAGACGACATTTCGAAATCTCGTGGTGACATGTGTCACGATCTCGTGACATGTCAGAAGCGCACCGCGCCTATTGTCTGTGCGCGCGACTGTGAACAAAAAATTATGTTTCCTTTAAAATTTCATATCTTATTCATACTAGCTTCGTTTTCAATGTATTTTATATCCACGAGTAGCTATTGACGAGATGTACAAATTTCATTTAGACTTCACCAGCTAATTTTGATTTATTTTTGAAGTTATATTTTTTGCAGGCTTAGACTGTTAAACTCTGTTAAAAATTCATAACTCTCTAGTACGACGTCCGTTCTCGACTATCTATATATCGACGAACTCATATTAATGAGATATTTGATTCTCGTTTAGATTGTTTTTCCTAAAAATTGTCCGATTTTAATTTCAGTTTTTATGTCGTATACTGCTGTGCTGAAACTTTTAAAAATCACAACTTCCTATCATGAAGTCAGATTTGGATGTTTTCTATATGCATGCTCTCGGTTTAACGAATACTATAACTATCGTTTAGGTTAATTAGGCTATTAAGCAATCTATGAAATATTCACTTTATGCGATACGCAAAGTCGTGCCGGTTTAATCGCAAAACTTCGAAGAAGCATAACTTCTTCACACGAAGTTGGATTTCAACGTTCTTTATATGTACAGAATCCTTGTCAAGTATACTATCTATTTGCTTAAAGTCACGTATAATAAATAACATTTTAACAAAATGTCTTTTTATTGTTAATTTTATTTTAATTGACTATCCGAATCTGCAAGCGTTACAAGAATATTATATTGTACCATGGTACGTATTTCGTACCATCAACACCTGAAAGTCTCACAGAACAAAACTCTACTCACATTCCTAACTTACACACATTTTTTTAATGAGACTACCCAATATCAAACTTAGTTGAACTAGGCATCTAAAATAATTCTAATCACATTAACGGGAAAAATTATTAGGCTCCCAATACCAACTCTTTTTAGCCAACATTATCATAATTTAGTGTATATATTTAACATATATTATTGAGGTATTAATATATTTTTATCTTTCTCTCTAATAATACTTATATTATTATTATTAATAGACATATATCTTAACACTTAGAGAACCCTATTTGGTTCGCATATCATATATATTTCTAACACATATTCCAGCCAATAAGCATATAGCTCACATATAAACTTTTCGACAAATATTTAATGCTTTGATTAATATATGTATTAAAAGCATGTTCCTGAAAGGGACTATGCACTTACCTTACTTGGGTGGATGACTGATGATTTGGGCAAAGCTTCACGTAACACATTAAGTTTTCCCTTGACATGACCTAGGCACGATTAATATTGAGTCTTAGTTTAATATTCTTGGTGACTAATGATAGTCTAAATTCCTCATTAATCCCAATGTCTACATCAAGATCTATCAAGTAAAGAATAACCAGGTAAGATCATATCGAAGGTAGGGTCCGTTTGGTATACAAAGTATATTGTTTGGAAATTTCATTTTAAACACCTCACTGGATTTAGCCTATACATCATCCTCATAAGTAGATCAATCAGTATTATAACATGGAATCACTAATAAATCGTGTTTATAGATTCATAATAACGATTTTGATTATAAATATAAGTTACACTGAAAGCAATATAAGTGTAGCTTAATTTATAAAGATTTTCCTGATAAAAGTCTTGAAATTACACTGGCAGAACTCCAACTCGAGAGCCTCTACTTGTCGGGCTCTCAGAGACTCCAGGGCCTTGCTAGAATACCCTAATTGCTAAATAAATTCGATTTTTCGTAGAAGAAATCCACAATCTCTGGTGGTGTGAGGGAATGCAATGAGGGCTACCTGCTATTTATATGACGAATTTCTTGGAGGTGCACCGCGCCCAGACCAGGAGCGCACCACGCCTTAGCTCTAGTCGGCCTCCCTCTCGTGACACGTGGCATGCTTAGATTGGTTCGATGTTGCTGGCTTCTAGAAGCGCGCGGGGCGGTGACAGGAAATTTTCAAAAATTTGTATCTTGTTCATACGAACTACATTTTTGACGTTCTTTATATCCACATGTAGCTATCGAAGAGATCCACAACTTTCATTTAGACTCCGTCGGCTAATTCTCACCTTATTTTTTAAGTTATATTATTAACAGGTACAGAGTGTTAAAGTCTGTATAAAAAACACAACTCTTTCATACTACATCCGTTCTCGGCTGTCTTTATATTGACGAAATCATATCGACGAGATCTTCAACTCTCGTTTAGATTGTTTTACCTAACAATCAACCTATCAAAATTTCAGTTTCTGAGTTGCATGCTACAAACCGAAACTTCGAAAAATCATAGCTTTATAATATGAAGTTAGACTTTGACATTTTCTATATGCACGTTCTCAGTTTAATGATTACTACGACTTTCATTTATACTACTTAGGCTAATAAGCAACCTATCTCCGATTCATTTTTTATGACACGCATAACCGTATTGGTTTAATCAAGAAACTTTGAAGAAGCATAACTTCTTCATATGAAGTTAGAATTAAACGCTCCTTATATCTACGGAATCCTCATTATGTCTATTACATCTTTTGTTAAGATTATTTGTGACAACCGTCAAATTCTGTTCAAGTCAAAGTCAAACTAAGTCAACAAGTCAAACCGGTTAACTCAGTTAACCCTTATATATTAGGGTTACGTAATGTAATTACTGAACAATTCGCTATTTTAATGAGGAATCATCATTTGGAAAGTTCGAGTAGTTAAATTTCCTTAGCCTTAATAGTGCTAAACAATGAACAAAAGCGATAAAACACTATTGCACACTCATCGAGAGTATGTAGGACCCTTAAACACGGCTTAACGGGGTTTACGAACCTTGTGTTGCAAAGCGAAGATTAAAAATATATATTTAAAATATTGAAAAATATATGTTTAAAATGGTTATGTTATTGACATTAACTTTGAGATAATTTCTACACTAATTATATATATATATATATATATATATATATATATATATATATATATATATATATATATATATATTCTCAATTATTTTGAACAATAATATTCATTGACATCAACCCACATTCCTCATTAATAGAATTAAATATAACTATCTATTTAGTATTATTTTTAATAATTATTATTATTGATTAATTATATTTTTACTTATGCGATCATTTTCTAATTTCAGTAATGATGTTCATTTAAAATACAATTTATTTATAACTAAATGTAATTTATAATTTGATGTTATTATCATTTAAAATTGTTATTCATTAATTTTAAACCACTTATTATTAATAATAAGTTAAAGAAGACTTTTAAGAAACACTTAATATTATTATTAAAATGTGAAACATACACTAAATAATAAAGTGATAAGATAGACAATTTGCATTTCAAAAGAGACTTGCATGGATAATATGACATATCCATGTAATTTGATTTTATTATTTATAATTGTTGCTTATTAATTTAAAAACCTTTGTTATTATTAATAAGTGAAAGAAACTTTTAAAAAGCATTTATTATTATAATTAAAATTTTAAACATATACTAAAATATAAAGTGATAAGATAGACAATTTGCATTTTAAAAAAAGGCTTACATGGATAATATGACATATCCATGATTTTTAATTAATTACTGTTTTGAAGCAACATGAACATACAAACATGTATACAATAGTTAATTAAATATTATATATATATATATATATATATATATATATATATATATATATATATATATATCACCTTCCGTAATATATGATCGATAACATGAATCTAATATAATTTACATTAAAATTTCAACCACAACATACAATGATATTCTTAAAAGAATACTTAAATCAAGAAAATACAAAAAAGAATTAGTATATAACAAACTTACAAATTAAAAACTTAAACATAATAACATGGCTCGAATAATTGTTTAAAGTCATCAAACCAACACAAAAAACTTTAAACTTGTTGTCTTTGTGAATTTTGTATGTGATTTGTATTTGTGTGTCTACTAAAAAAGATTGACCTTTTTATAGTAGAGTATCCATTAATTGTTTATTAAATATATTATATAAGTTATAAAACCTTTGAATTGTTAATCTTTATTAAGAGACTTTTGAGTGGTATTCATTAAAATAGGAGGTTTCAAATGCATGAGGTGTTTGCAAATTTTTATGGGGGTTTCAAATGCATGAGGTTCAAGGAAATATGCTAGCTTTATAAGTATGTATGATGTGAATATATGTTATTACAATATATGACATTTTGTCTTAGTATATAGACATGCATCAGTTAACAAATGGATTTTGATATATAGAACATAGAAAATAACAAATTGTTATAATCAAAGTACATTCATTACATAAAAACATTTGGATAAACTATGTTAAGTATAGTTTATGTACATTACTACTACTACCCTTGTTTTGATAAACTATAATAGGTATAGTTTATGATATATTACATAACACACTCATTACAAAAAGGGTACATTTATACAAAAGGGATTTTCATTACATTACACGTAAATTCGTTAATGACTTTTGTGAGACATTCACTTCACTTTACCAATAAGTCCTGTATTGTAACCAAAGTCTCCTGGAGGGAGAGCGTGATAGTTGTATATAGATATATATTGGGTCTAACAAACCCACACCTGAACTGCATGCAACAGTTAGATCGACAAGTATGGGGTGACAAATGTCATAACATTTCCGACGCCTGAAGAAGGTCGTTTCAGGCCACCTAGGTCATAGCATGGTTATAATAACTCACATTAAGTATTAACAAATAGAGAAATTACGGGGATTTCATTGAAATAAAATGAGTTTATGTCGATTTAAACTTGCATTATTTACTATAAGTAAGAAAAGTTACTTGTACATTTTGGTCTTTGGGTTTTTAAGACTACATATACGCTTTAAGGGAAATATCGGATTTTCTGAAACAAACAACATTTTCACAAGAAAAGGTTTTCATGACTACGTACAAAAGCTTATGAATTCACCAACCTTTGTGTTGACACTTTTTCAAACAACTTGTATTCTCAGGAAATCACTAAACAGGTAACCAAGTGCTCTTGAGGATGGAATGTTAAGGCGTCAAACATTTCACATTTTGTCAACATATTGTAATTGATTTGGAAACATGTAATTCATACAATGATGTAACTCTTTCAATTATATTTATGTTGGTAGTGTTTGCTTTAACCACTATTGCAATTGTTGTTATGATACTATACATGAAGTCCTCCGCCCCCGGACGTTTCCGCCATCCTTGGTTTGGGGGTGTGACATTATTTATCCTAAATAATCTTCTATCAAAAGCGTTATTTTATCATTCAATGATAAATTCACTAAATAATCTTCTATTGAAAATCTTCTATGCAAAATCTTAAACATGCAAGTATAACTGACAATTAATAGTAGAAATTTGGAAACATGTTCATATAGGAAGTTGGCAACCATTGCAAGAGTCGTATTCATATGAGTGAAAATAGCCAAAGTTAAATAACTCATAAAATGAAAAATGTCATAAAAATGATAGAATAAATAATAAATGAAATTTTGTTTAAAAGTTAAATACTTCAATTCAATTTAAGCGAATGAGCTTTTTGCATTGAGAAAACATGTTGCTTGGATGTCCCAAAGAAGTTCTCATGAAAAACCATGTGATCCATTAATATGAAAACAATGATAAAACATGTTGCTTGGATGTCTCCAAGAAGTTCTCATGAAACACCATGTGATCCATTAATATGAAAACAATGATGCTAAACGGAAGATAAGTATTAAGTTTTTTAAAATAGCTTTTCACTAGACGTGCTTTATCATTCACTGTGGATGAAAATGAAACTTGTCACAACGTTTTAGTAGGTGCATCATGGCCAGTACAACACCCGGATACACTTCTAGCATATAGGCATATGACTTCATTAAATATTTTCTCTAATGGTGTTAACATGAAGGATAAAATTTTATATAAAAGTTTCCATGGAGGCATTTTGTTTTCTATTTCTTGGAAAACCAACACCTACATTTAATATGTATATGTATAGATTGCTTAAATAAATGAGATCCATAAAAGTGACCACATGATTTTGAAAAATGGTGGGAAATGATTCCAACTTTTGGGCATTTGTAAAAATAAGCACCATTATATATATATATATATATATATATATATATATATATATATATATATACTAGTTGTGAGATCCGTATATTATACGGGTTGATTAAAACAAAATGTTAAATCGAAACAATTAAATGGAAAGTTTATTTGAATTTGAATATTATGAGAAAAAAACATGCAAAAAATAAAATAATTAAAATTTTGTATTTAGTTATCAAACTCGTGTATTAAAATGGTTAATTATAACAAAATGTTAAAAACAAATGTTTAAACTGTAAATTTATTTGAAATTGAAATTGAAATTTAAAATTAATAGTTATTATGTTAGGTTTAATTTATGGAATCTAAATTAATAATATATTGGAAATGAAAAATGAAGTAAATGACAAGTGGAAAATAAATATATCTCAAAATTATGACAAAATGACATGTGGCCAATTAAATGAGAGAAGGACATGTAACAAAATCATTCTTATTTATTAGGGTATATATATATATATATATATATATATATATATATATATATATATATATATATATATATTGGAAAAATAAATATACGTTATAGCTCCATCAAAACGTAATAGATATATATTTTGGAAAAAATGAATATACATTACATCCCCACCTACGCTTAGGTATTAAACTTCATGAAAATACGTTGTTTTACTATATAAAGATTGCGATTAGGGGATTCACGATTAACACTTGGAGATGTAGATTCAGGATAGACGCAATAGTTTTGATAAGGAAGCAAGAATATTGGTTATTTTCGACATTGGTGATAGTGGAAAACATTAATGTGCGTTGGGATGAAGTAATAAATGATAATGGATGAAATAAAACATGGATGGTAAAACGATAATGGAAGAAATAAATGTTATCATGGACGATATATTACAAAGTGAAAACTAAACCAGATATTTTTACTAAGTTAAAACGACATATTTTAGAGGTTTAGTATCTAAACTTAGATGAGATTGTAATATATATTCTTTATCCTCGTATATTTTTTATTTTAATAAATATATAATGTGTATTTTTCATTTGCGCCAAATATTTTTTAAAAATCTTTACATATTTTTGAAACAACTATTTTGAGATGTCTAATATTATTATTTCTTTAAAATAATGTTTTACTTAATATCTTTATATGATATCTATTCCACATTTGTTATATTTCTTTATTCATTTTTAAGATTTACATATAAAACCAAATATTTTCTCTAAATTTTGGATTTGTTTATTTTTCGGACATGTTTTTGAAATTTTGAAATACATTTTTATCCGAAAACTAAAATCCTATATATGGGTTTTGAGTTCAAAATGTAACTTTTTTTGTGAGTATATGGGTTTTGAGTTCAAAATGTAACTTTTTTGTGAGTTTTTTTGAGTTTTTTTATTTGACTTCTGAAATAAATATGAAATTTCCCATTTAGGACATGGTTTTATTTTGGTCAGGGATGACAATTTATGACACGACACGACAAAAATACACGACACGAAACGAAATTGGGACGAAACTGAAATTTGAATTCGTGTTTGTGTCGTGTTCGTGTTAACTGTAAAAAACACGATGTCGTGTCGTGTCGTGTTCGTATTCAAAATTCAACACAAAATTTACACGATTTAGCAGTTCTTTATCATGTTTGTCGTGTTATATTTGATAAAGTATTTATTAAATAAACTTCTTTTTAGTATATGTTATATTTTTCGTGTCGTGCCGTGTTTGTCGTTTTTTCTTCGTTCGTTTTCGTGATAGCTAAAAAAACACGACATCGTGTTGTGTCGTGTTCGTGTTACATAAAATTTTGTCGTGTCGTGTCGTGTCAGACAGAAACACGAAACGATAGCACGATTTGCCACCCTTAATTTTGGTAGAGGTAACATCCTCAATTTTGGGTAATTTTTTAAAAGTTTATTTATAAATAAATAAACAAAAATAATAATCAAAATAAATCAATAAATAAAATAATCAAACCAATAATAATTAAAATATTATATATATTGTGAATTGTAAATTTCAATTTAACTTGTATAATTAATTATCTCTATCAAATAACTTATAAATAAGTAGTTCCTAGTAATCGACCAACCTTTGATCTAACTAAATATATTAAGGGCTATAAATGTTAGAATCATTGCTAGAGAAGGGCTAAAATGGTAAATGTAATGAATGACTAGTATTTTTTTTTTTAAATTATGTCCATTAGTGTTCAAAGTGTTAAAATAAGAAGTTAAGGATGTTAGTTGTCAATATCAATACTAGTTATCTCTCCCCTTCACCATTGGAGTTAAAATAATTTTGAGATGAAAGGAAGAGAGATACTAACGACTTAGAATAGATTTGAGGTGAAATTGAATAACAATTAAAGTATAGAAAACAAGGTTTTATTAGGAAGACATTCGAAGGTACAAACTCTTTCACGTTCTCCGTATATCCGATCTAGGGTTTGGGTGAAAACCCAAATCCAAAAATCCTCATTATTTTTGTTGTTGTTTCTAGTAACTTTTAGCTTATAGATCATAAAGTATACACTTTTGTTACTCATCCATGGCTTAATTTTCGAGTTGTAATGATTCTTAATGGCATCAAGTTATATCAATGGTGGATTTCAAATTCTAAGCTTCATATATATATATATATATATATATATATATATATATATATATATATATATATATATATATATATATATATATATATATATATATGATGAGTTTAAGAAACTCTTTGATCATTTAGATCTTATAACAGGTAAATCACGAAAGCGAAAAACAACAATATAAAACACAAGAATGAATCTGAATTTGTCGAATGATTCAATTGATTCAATCCTCAGCAGAGCTCGATTAAGAACTTCCGATGTAGAGGATATTAGGGTTACAAAAGATAAAGATCAAAATACTTGACAAATTAATTTCCAAATCTTACGTCCTAGGATGCATGCAAGCACCTATAAATACAAAACCCTATAAAATAACTCACGGATGGACAGGCCCATACTGGAGACTAAATGGACTAAATAGCGAGCCCAAGACGCAACACCTTCTGGACCTAACAATCTCCCCCTTTGCGTCAATTGGAGCGAGACTATCTCTTCGGCTTGCTGGGTCCAGCTGCAGGAACTTTCTTAGTGGTATCAAACAGACGTGGGATGAGAGCAAGGATGGTCTGTCTGAAGAGAATGTACCACTGGATCATGTCATCGAAGTACTTCTTGTCATCTGCTGAATTCTGCTTGCATCGATGAATGATTCCCAAAACATGTTCCAAGCATGCAGTGGTGTAAAGGTGTTTGTCAGCCAAGGCGAACATGCATTTTTGGCCTTCGTTCCTTGTAAACATGACAGAATTCCGCTTCGGGTCAATTCTTCCCATCTACATCATGTTCAAATCACTAGCAGAGCCGACAGGAGAAATAGTAGGCTTTTTCTTGAAGATGCTAGCGATCTCCTGATCCATCTTGACAACCTCCATAATGTAGCATACGAGCATCCTTTTGAAGTGATCAATAATTGGACCATACTCAGCTTCGTTGGTGAGGAGGATGTTGTGAAAAATAATCCAGTCATGTGGATTCAGGTTGGGAAGATCAGCAAGTGATATCGCGTGTTCGGTTTTAGCTTAACCCCTCAGCACTTTGAACCGAACGTTCGTGAAGTTCCCCTCACGAAACGGCTTGAGGACCCGAACGTTGATGATTTTCTGAGCGCTCCAAGTTTGATATTGTGGTTGAGCAGACTTCAGATAGAATTAAACAAGTTTCCTATCAACCTTTGGATGAGGATGAGGGACATCAGCAACGTTATCAAAGGCATGAAAGATGAAGGCTTTTCGGGTCAGTGGCATGTCGAACTGAGAATCGACAGAGTTGATACGATCCAATGAAATCACTGGTTCGATTCATAGAATGCTGGGAGTTTCAATAGCCTCTTTCAAAAGCTTCTCAAGAGTCCACGGAGGAAAAAGAGTTTTCCTACTCTCAAGAAGATCATGAGCCTCCTTCATTTTCCTTTCGGTTACCTCAGCCTCTCTGGCAACACAAGCGCTCATGTCAGCATCTTTATCACGGTCTTGTTTCTTTAAGAGATCTGCAATCGTCTCTTTATCATCATCATCACTGTCTTCAGCAATTTTATTTCCTTTGTCTTTGACACCCGAACCTGAGGCTTGACCTGCTGGAGGAGGTTCGGTTGCTTTAGTTGCTGTAGAAGTGGGAGGTGGTTGGGACTGAGACACATCTTCTCCCCCTTGTTTCGGATTGGACACGAACTCTAGGAACCCTTCAAGTTTTCTTAAGAGAGCAAGGGCAGGAGCAAGCTTTTCTGCAAGAGTGCGCCTCACCGAGTAGTTCAGAATCGGATCATGGGCTTCAATGATGTTGGAAAGGGTGGCGTGGACATCCGAAACACACGAAGAAATAACTTCTCGCTCAGATCGAAGAGATTCAACTTCCTTTTGAGAATGGAAAAGCTAAAGACTCTTGACCTTGAGAGCAGTGGTCTTACGAGCGAGAGCGTCCATTACTGAGTTCTCGGCAGCTAGGTCTTCATGCAGCTTAGTCAGGCGCTCGTCAATAGTCGCCTTAAACGATGTGTTGTCATCACTGAGAGTTTGACGAAGACTGGCAAATGACTGCAGTTCTGACGCAACTGAGGTAGCCAGCTTGTTGACAAGAGAGTCAAGCCTCTCTGCATTGGAGTCAGCAGTGCCCTGTAAAGACTATAAAAGAGAAGTAGCGTTATCAAATAGTTTTTCGACTTTTTTGGTCGCAGCAGCACACGCCTTGGTGGAGGCATCAATAGCGGCAGTGGCAGAGTTGATAGAGGCTTCATGAGCCTTAGTAAACGTATCAACAATCCCCTGAATAGCAGCCTCTGAGATGGTAGACTGTGAGGAAGAGGAGGAAGAAGCAATGAGAGAATCAATTTTCTCATGAAGCTCCTTGAGATGCTTCTTGGTGACAGGAGCATCATCGTCATCATCACTCTGCATTTGATACAGACTGTAATAGACCGAGTCAAATGTCATGTCCTCTCCTCCAAGAAATGGTTCTTCATTATCTGCTGAGTGAGCAGGAGATGAGGGTGATGGTGGAGGCTCGGTTATGGAAGTAGGTTCGGGTACGGATGTATGTTCGGTAGTGGGAGTGGGTTCGGGTGCTGAAGTAGGAGCCCCTGTATCAAATACGTTGGTTCTAACTCCAGCGGTGGTTGTTGTGGTAGCTTCAGTAAAAATGGGAGGTGGTACAGAGATAGAAGTGGGTGGTATTTGAGTAGTGGAGGTTATGGGGGGAATGGAAATAGAGATGGAGATTGGGGGAGGAGAGACAGGTCTAGTGGAAACATGTACCTCAGGGGTAGGCGAACGTGGAGGAGTGTTACCACGTAGGGACTCTTCAGAGTCTGAACTCTCTTCCTTAGATTCATTGGAGGAGGAGGCAAGAATAAGCTTTCGCCTAGCTCGAGTCTTCCTCTTCTTTGGTGGAGGAGATTGAGCTGTTTTGGAGGGTTTGCGTTTCTTCGGAGAAGGACCTTTCGCTCCTTTGACAACCTTCTTGTCTTTTCCCTTCTCAATCTTCTTTCCCCTGGGAGCAGGCCGATCAGCATCATGAATTGATTGAATCATGTCAGGAGTGAGCTCTCTAGGACCAGAGCGAAGAAACTCCTTGTAAGTTCTGATGATCTGGCTGTCGCTTGGAACATCCCCATACATTGACTCATGGATTGGGCCAATAAACTGAAACTTAGAGGAATCAGAGACAATTATCTTCGTATTGTGGAAAGTACCTATCGAAGAAAGTGGAGAATCAGCAACAATTGGAACGTGATACTTGTCCATCACCCACTTTGTGACCAGCGTCCAGAATCTGGCATAGGAGATCTCTGAATGGCGAGATGTAGATGCTAGACTCTGAATCAGCTGCTGCCATAAAACTGACCCATAATCAAGGTTGATGCCGTGATACAACCCATAAAGAATGGTCATAAACAAACGACTCGCCCCGTCTGAACCTGCACTTCGTTCTGATAGCCCCTTGAACAAGACAGTGAAGAAGCCGTTCCACTAAGGAGGTAGGCAAGATTTCTTGAATTTGGTCACCGTCGTCAGAATTTCAGTGTATCCCATGTTATAAAACATGGAAAACAACTGTCCCACCGGGATGGATTCAGGGTTAACCCTAGATTCATCAAGTTCAAACCCTAAAAGCGAACATAATCGCTGCTTGGAGATGGAGGCCTTGTGATCAAGAATGTCGAAGAAGATTCGATCGACAGACTTGTCATAGTGGGTAGTGGAGAATATTTGCGAGAGACACTCCATTGGAACTGTTTCGACCTTGGTGAGAGCTGGAACCAGCGACGAATACTTGAGACATTCCATGATTGGAAACATGAATGCATCGTAAACTTGAGGAGTGAGGTCGATAATCAAGCTTTGTTGAGGACGGATTGGCAGAATGTGAGAAGTAGCATGAACTGATGATGAATCCGCCATTGAAGAGAAGGATTTGGGAGAGATGATGAATAGTAGAAGAAACGAAGCTTTTCTTGCTCTCTGAAGGTTTGGTGCAGTAAAGAGGTAAATTATGGTAGAAATTACCTTTTATACCGTGGTGAGAAGAGAGAGAAATCTGTTCCCAAATCTTCAAGGGAAATACAAAGAGTTGCCTTAGGTGATTGATGGGTGACAGTTTAGAGCCCCGATGATTATGCGGGAGAGAGAAAAACTGTCTCGTTTCACACGCCTTCCCATCAGGCGCCGTTTGAAATATCAAAAACGGTTCCACTTCACACGCCTTCCCATCAAGCGCCGTTTGAGATATTGAAGTGATTAGACTTTCGGCTGAGTCAGCAACTTATCCCTTTAGAGTGAGTTGTCATCATAGAGCAAAATAACCACGTGTAACATTGTGAGCCGCATCTCTTTTATAACCTTAAATCCCATAGCCAAAAATTGCTTGTAAGTAATGAAACCAGAATTATGGAAAATCAAAAAGATTTTCGTGCATAGAGTGTAAAAGAAAAGAAATAAAGCAACACATATGTGGAAAATTGTGATGTCAGTAAAGACACGAAACAATGGATCCCGGGCACGAATCTCTTCCTTCAAAGTCAAGAGAGACCTTAAAGTGTTTGTTTGGTTTCCCGTTGAATTACGATCAGACACTTATTAAGAAGTGTTGAAAGGCATCTTTTAATAAGGCTAATGTGGGTGGCTTTCGCTTCAGTGCGGAATTCCTAATCTTAACATAAGACAGAAATCGACTAAAGTACTTGTGAGACCAATGTAGTCTGTTGAACAAGTAGGTGTGAAGAGATTTTAAGTGGCATGTGTAAAATACTTTTAGGTGAAATCTCAAAAAAAAAATTAAAACTGGATTCTAAGGGAAGAAATGTTATGGGATTTAACAATTTCATAAGAATTACACAAAAAGAAAATTTAGAGATTTCAAGGTACAGCCCCATGGGTGACTTCGTTAATTCATTAGTGAAAACTCGCAAATTTAATTGTTCACCGTCAATGCATAGTAGGTATTGAATTGTGGGTTTCACTCAGCACGTAGTGGCACGAAGCTAAGATCATAAACACAGAAATTGTGTAACCATAAACCTCAGTGGTAATTACTGAGAGTCTCAAGGGTTACGTGTATGAAGCGAATAGGATGGAGAAAAGTATTGGAGATGGTGTAAAGAAACCAAAGTACCTCTGCTGTTAAAATAAGGACCAAGCAGAAAACTCTTATCTCATGTGAGAAGAGAGTAAGGTAGCTCATGATTAGAATAAATATAAAAGCCTAATTGGGAAGAAAAGGGTTGTATATACCAAGTCAGTAAGACTATTATTCAGAATCGGGTGAGGCTTTGGACACATACAACAGCATGCTTCTAGGGACACTTAACAATTAAAAACGTGAGAACAAGAATTTCTCCACAATTATCCACAAATAAAAATTAACGAACACAAGCAAACAAAAAAAATGTTTTTGGAGTCTTTGATTTAAAGAGAAAAACAAACAAAAATATTTTTGGAGTTTTTGAGTTAAAGAAAGAAAAGAAAAAAACTTTGGAACCGAACCCGAAATAGACCGAACGCTCGGTTCATTTCGGTTAAAAAAAACTTTAAAAAAGAAAGAAAGAAATGAGAAATAAAAAAAACTTACAACCAAAGAAACTACCGTTAAGTGATAAGAGAATAGGACCGAACCCGAGCTATCGGTTCATTTCGGCACTCACGTGAACCGAACCCGAACGTTCGGTTCATTTCGCTTCCAACTTTTAGTTTCGAGAAGTAGTTTTTGGTACTGACTCCGATTCCATCATACCTAGCCCTTGTAGAATTTTATTGAAACTTGCTTCAGGAAGAGCTTTGGTGAAGATGTCAGCCAGTTGATCAGTAGTTCGAACAAAATGAATTTCTACGTTTCCGTCTTCTACGTGGTCTTTAATGAAGTGATACCTCAATGCAATATGTTTGGTTTTGGAATGTTGCACTGGGTTATGACAGATCCTAATTGCACTTTCTGAGTCACAATATAGTGGGATCTTTTTCATATTGAGTCCATAATCTCGGAGTTGACTTTGGATCCAAATCACTTGAGATGTGCAAGAAGCGGCTGCAATATATTATGCTTCGGCTGTAGACAGTGAAACACATGTTTGTTTCTTAGATTGACAGCTTACCAACTTCCCGTCGAGGAATTGACATCCTCCTGTGGTGCTTTTCCTGTCTAAACCACATCCTCCAAGGTCTGCATCTGAGTAGGCTTGAACAAAGAATCCTGAGTTTGAGGGATACCAGAGACCGAGAGAGGTGGTTCACTTCAGATATCGGAGTATGTTTTTCACTGCTAGCATGTGTGGTTCACGAGGATTCGCCTGAAACCTAGCACAATAACACACAGAAAACATTATATCAGGCCTGCTAGCTGTGAGGTACATCAGGGAACCAATCATTTGTCGATATAGTGTTATATCAACTGCCGGTTTTTCCAAGGATGGTGTGAGTTTGGTGCCGAACGCCATTGGAACTTTGACCTTTGAATCTCCCATCATGCCGAATTTAGCAAGAAGAGTCTTGGTATATGCTTCCTGGTTGATAAAGATGCCTTCGGGTCCCTGTCTAATGTTTAAACCAAGGAAAAAGTTAATCGGACCCATTGAGCTCATTTCAAATTTAATCTCCATCAACTTTCTAAATTCAGCTATTAAGCTAGGATTCGTTGAGCCAAAGATGATATCATCGACATAGATTTGAACTATCATAAGGTGGTTACCTTCCTTCTTTCGAAAGAAGGTTGGGTCAATCGAACCTTGTTTGAATTTAGACATCTTTAAGAACTTAGTTAGTGTTTCATACCATGCCATAGGCGCTTGTTTCAGACCATAAACTGCCTTGTCTAGAATGTAACAGTGATTTGGATGCTTTTCATTCATAGAACCTGGAGGTTGCTCCACGTAAACCGTTTCTTCAAGTTCTCCATTCAGAAAGGCGCATTTCACATCCATTTGGTAGACCTCGAAGTTCTTGTGTGCAGCGTAGGCAAGAAATATTCGAACAGATTCCAGCCTTGCTACCGGAGCAAATGTTTCTTCGTTAGCAATTCCTTCTTCCTGGCAGTATCCTTTCACCACAAGACGAGCTTTATTTCGAATCACATTGCCCTCCTTGTCCATTTTGTTTCTGAATACCCATTTGAGACCAACGACTGAGGCATCTTTTGGTGTTGGAATAAGACGCCAGACCTTATTTCTTTCAAATTCATTGAGTTCATCTTGCATTGCTTGGACCCAATCAGAATGATCAAGAGCAATATTGACGGTCTTTGGCTCAACTTTGGATAAGAAGGAATTATACATGCATAACTCTACTTTGGAGAATAGGGAGGTTTGCTTTGCCTTCACTTGGGATCGGGTTAGGACCTTTTCAGATACATTACCCACTATCTGAGATACAAGATGATCTCTGGTCCATTTAATGAGGGGAAGATAGTTTGGATCATAAGATGGATCCAATTCGGCGTTGACCATTTCTTCCAATTCAGATTGACTATCGTCATCATAGAACATATCGGAATTCTCCCCCTCGACTGATGATGAATCATTTGGATTTTCAGGTTGGTTCAGACCTTCGGGTGCAATAGAACTCTCAGGTGTAGTCGGATTGTCGGGTGCTACTGGACTTTCGGGTGTAGCAGGGCTTTCGGGTGCTACAGGACTTTCGGGTGTAGCTGGGCTTTCGGGTGCTACAGGACCTTCGGGTGTAGTTGGGCTTTCGGGTGCTACAGGAATGGAATTCTCCCCCTGAAAGTGTGAGTTCGGTTGATTTGAAGAAAATAGATTCTCCCCCTCAACTGAAGTGTCGTGCTGAGGAGGTTCGTTTTGAACTTGTTCTCCTTCTCCCATTTGTTTGGCTGCATCTTCGACAATCTGCTTCAGATGATCGATTTTGTTGTCTGCCGCCTTGGCTTCCGAGAGAGTGGCTTTCTCAGGTTCATCGAACAGGTCTACGAACTGATCAAATAAATTAGCAATCGGGGCTGTGACTTGACCTGTTTGAGAGAAATCTCTCCAATTGCTTCTTCAGTAGTCGTTAGCTTCTTGATGTAGCTGTCATCGAAAGTCACATAATAGGTTTCTTCAATCTTTCTAGAACGCTTATTTAAAACCTGGTATGCTTTTGAAGTAAGAGAATATCCCAGAAAGATTCCTTCGTCAGCTTTAACATCGAACTTGTTACGATGTTCTTTGGAGTTGAAGATGAAGCACCTTGAACCGAACACATGGAAGAATTTTACATTCGGCTTCCTGTTATTAATGATCTCATAGGGAGTGAGAGAGAAACGCTTGTTGAGATAAGACCTGTTCTGCATAAAACAAGCTGCAACAATAGCATCAGCCGAGAAATATAAGGGAAGAGAAGCAAAACTTAGCATAGTTCGGGCCGCCTCACACAAGGATCGGTTTTGTCTTTCGACAATACCATTCTGTTGAGGCGTGTAAGGGGTTGAGAAGTTATGACTGGTTCCTTTTTCTGCCAAGAAGTCTTCGAATTTTTTGTTCTTGAATTCCAGTCCATTGTCGCTCATAATATTTCGAATGACTTTTCTCAGTTGCACTTCAACCTGCTTGATAAACATCTTTAGCTTTGGAGTAGCCTCAGATTTGTGCTTCAGAAAGAATACCCATGTAAAACGCGAGAAATCATCAACAATAACTAGAATATACTTGCTACCGCCAATGCTCTCGATTGATGATGGACCACACAAGTCGATATGAAGCAACTCAAGTGGTTCAACAACTTTTGTGTTTATAATGGATGGGTGACTTTGACGACTTTGTTTCCCCATTTCGCATGCAGCGCACAAGTGTTCACGATCAAACTTGAGCAATGGAAGACCCCGAACATGACCTCCGGTGACAAGCTTGTTGATGTCTTTGAAGTTGAGATGAGAGAGCCTTCGGTGCCACAACCAGCTTTCGTCAGAGTGAGCTTTGGACAAAAGACATATGGCTGGATTTCCTTTGATTGGTCTGAGATTCAGAGGGAACATTTTGCCTTTTCGATCTGATTTGAGAATGACCTTGTTGGATTTCTTCTCTATAATCTCTGAACCTTCGTCGTCGAATGATACTTTGAGACCGGTACCACCCACCAGTTGAGATACACTGATGAGATTATGCTGCAATCCTTCTACGTATGCCACCTTTCTTATTGTGAAGTCTCCATTGGCTATCATCCCATAACCCTTTATTGTTCCATAGGAGTTGTTACCAAACTTGACATTGCCACCATTTTGAAGCGATCGAAACTCCCTTAGCTCTTCCTTCCTTCCTGTCATGTGACGTGAGCAGCCACTGTCAATGTACCATTCTTCGTCAAACTGCTCGTCACTAATAACCTGCAAAAATTAAGCAGATTTAGGAACCCAAAGTTTCTTGGGTCCACGTGAGCCTTTCACAGGAACAGGAATAGTAAGAGAAACATCAACAAGATATGTTCGTTTTACTAAGGTTGTTTCATCTTTTCTTTTAACGGTAAACACTTTGATTTTGTTAGAATTAGTTGCAGGTGTTTTGGATTCAGATTGCTTTTTGGATTCAGATTCTGGGGTATGGACTTTAGACTGCTTTCGGTCTTCCTTGGCTGAGGAAATCTTCCTTTTTCCTTTCAAGATCGTTGATGATTTTGAATTTTGTGTAGGAACAGAATTGGGTTTAGAAGAAGATTGAGAACAAGAAGAATTAGAGGAAAAGAAATTAGAATGAGTGTCTTTCCTGACTTGAGGTTCAAAATGACCCTTTCGTTTGTGGTCATTAGAGGGACCGAACCAGGACCTTCGGTACCCGCTTGATGATGAGCTGAAGTTGGAGTTTTGGTTGTTGTTGGTTGGTGGTCCGAAACTTGGTCTTTTATTATAAAAGCTTGATGGACTGAAATCAGGTCTTTGCCTGTTATTACTTGGCGGACCAAAACTAGCTTTTCGGTTGCTGCTGCTTTCGGGACCGAACCTATCCTTTCGGTTATGTGCTTCGTGTGGCCCGAAAGTCTTTCTCTTTGACTTAGAATATTTATTATGGTAAGAGTAATGAGGATTTTGAGAGCGCCAAAACTGCTTTCGCTCTGAGAGATTTTTCTTGTATCTAATATTTCTCTGCTGCTTTTGATTTTTCACCTGTTTCGGTTGTCTGTGGATATTGGCTTTTTGTTTCAGCTTCTTGGCAGCCGGTTCACTTTTCATAGATGAGGATTCGCTTGTGGAGGTGACTTCTTCTACAGGAATTTCTTTTGTGCCACTTGTACTTGGTACGTCGAAGTTGGTAGGCTCATTCAGCGGCTCGGGGACATATCTACCTTTGGTCTTCCAGAATGTTCGCTCCGACAGACCAACCGTTTCGTCTGCATTGTCTATGGGAGCTGACCAGAAAAACTCATCACATCCATCTGCATTGTCTTCGTTCACTATGTCAGTGAGTTTGGCTGTTTGATGTTCGGTTACTCCTATGACTTTATACACCTGATTGGGAGTAGTTCTAACCTTCTAAAACACAACGACCTTTTCTTTAAAGGCTGGGGACTTAGTTTTGGACAAACGAGCAAATTCCACAGAATTTTCAGAAATCAGATTTTTGTGGTTTTCGAGTTCGCTCTTGACAAACTCAGAACAGTCGACTTCAACTTCCACAGAAATTTCACTCATATCATCGTCCTCATTAAGTTCAGATGCGTTTTCAACATCAATTTTGTTTTCTGAACTTAAATTGGTACTCAATGAGTCGAATTTTTGTATGGTTTCGGTCCTGAGTTTCAGCTTATCGTTTTCATCCAAAAGATTTTTAAGCATGTCCTTATGATCTTTGGACTTTATAAAAAATTCTATTTTGTCCAGACCATACATATAAGTGGGATTAACATCATCGGAAGATACAACACTTTCACAGTTGTATGCTTCGGCATCGATTTCATCCTCCTTAAACTCAAGGAAGGGTAGAATCATGCGATGTATCTTCTGCCCTATTTCACAATTTAGATGCAGTTGAGTAATGTTAGCATAAAGTGTTTTAGCGATCAAACAAAAAACATTCCTTTGTTTTAACAATTTCAAATTGTCTCTTTGCAAATAAATGTTTTCATCCCTAGACTGAATTAGCTCGAACTCCTTCTGCTCAATCCATATTCTTCGCTTCTCACTCTTGGATGACACCCTGCTTATTTGGTCAGTCAGATTAGAATTTGTGACTCGTGTTTGAGTTAAACAACTATCTAGATTTGAAAGTTTTGAATTCAAGTTATTTAATTCCTTCTCATATGATTTTTGTGGAATTTTAAACGAAACAAAAAACAGATTGTACCTTCTTGATCAGTTCATCAAGTTCACTGATCTGCACACTGAGAGGTTTTGATGTAAAGCATAAGTCCTCTCGCTCCTTGGTATCTTCATTTCCACCATCAGTATTGTATCCCCTAATCTGAGATACATCAGTCACCATCAGACATTTTCCACTGCTTTCACCACCTCTTGCAACATAAGCCTTTCCATGAGAAGGCTTTCTCACCTCATCATCTTCTGAGTCGGTCGACCACACCTGTACGCCACCGAACTCGTCATCCTCTGCTGAACCCTGCACAATAAGAGCATTCATAGAGGGATTAGTAGCAGCTTTCTTCCTTTTAATCACCTCCAGCTTTTTCATAAGAATTGCCTCTTCATCTTTCTCCTCATCTTTCTCTGTCATTTTCTTCAAAACACAATCTTTGGCGTAATGATTCTTTCATCCACAGTAATAACAGCTGACACCAGAATCAGCTTCCACCTTTGCCTCTTTCTTTGGTTCTTCAGTCTTCGACTCCTCCCTCACTTTTTCAGAACTGTAGCTTCATTGCCAATTTCGGTTCTTATTGGTAGGAAACTTCTTCTTGATGAACCTTTTGGGATTGGACACCATCATAGAATAATCTTCTGAAGTTAGATCGTAGTCCCCCAGGTTCAGATCTTCGTCTTCTACTGCATTCTTACCTTTAGACAGAAGGGCCAAGGACCCCAAGTTTGAGACCACACTCTTCTCTTGCAACACCGTCTTTTCCTGGGATTTCAGAATTCCCACTAGTTTCGCCAGTGAATAAGATTTAAACTGTTCATGTGCTTTAACCGTTGATACGACCGCCCGCCATTCAGATTTTAGACCATTTAAAAAGGTAACCTTCTGTTCGATCAACTTTCTTTCAATGTCATGTTTGATCATCTTACTGAGAAGATGATTAAACTGATCGAATGTTTGTGTAACTAACTCCTCTGGCTTTTGCTTGAACTCTCCAAATTCAGATAGAAGTAAGGTCTGAATTGAGTGCTCCAGATCTTCATCTGTAGAGTACAGCTCTCGCAGCCGATCCCAGATTTCTTTAGCAGTACTACAGGAACTAACCAATCTAAACGTGTTAGATTGAAGAGCGAATCGAATCAGTCTCAATGCCTTGATGTTGCACTGAAACTTCTCCTTTTCGTCCTGAGCAACATCTTTCACATCTTTTAACAAATCATTATACTCCTTTTGATTTTTAATAATTCTGGATGTTCCTAAATGAGCAAATGGTCCAGACACAATAGCTTCCCATATCAAATACCCATTATCTTCAGATCCAATGACGTAGTCTTCAAAGTGATGCGTCCAAACCTCATAATTCTGAGTGTAGAGAATTGGAATCTTGGTTGTAGATCCTATACTGTTTGAGATGTTGATAGGATTGGATTGAGAATCGTCCATGCTTGATCATTTAACATGTTATAAGATCAGACTTGTAATACTTAATATTAGGGCAAGATGAATAATTACTGAGATACGTCAATTATGGAGTGACGGCTCAATAAATATCAGTAAATACGGAATTAACCCTAATCACTTCTTTCACAGAAGAGATGTGTATGAATTACACAGCCTCTTGCTCTGATACCAATTGATGAGTTTAAGAAACTCTTTGATCGTTTAAATCTTATAACAGGTAAATCACGAAAGCGAAAAACAGCAATATAAAACACAAGAATGAATCTGAATTTGTCGAATGATTCAATTGATTCAATCCTCAGAAGAGCTCGATTAAGAACTTCCGTTGTAGAGGATATTAGGGTTACAAAAGATAAAGATCAAAATACTTGTCAAATTAATTTCCAAATCTTACGTGCTAGGATGCATGCAAGCACCTATAAATACAAAACCCTATAAAATAACTCACGGATGGACAGGCCCATACCGAAGACTAAATGGACTAAATAGCGAGCCCAAGACGCAACACCTTCTGGACCTAACAATATATATATATATATATATATATATATATATATATATATATATATATATAAATTCAATATTGATTTGAAAACTTAAATGATGTTTTTTTAAAAAAAAAAAAACTAAATTAAAGTTAAGGAATCCATAAACTAATTAGAAGTTACATACCAAAAGGCTTCTAGTCCAGTGATATCCGGTGTTGTCCTCTCTCCTTAAGGTTGAGGGTTCAAGTCCCGTCGTAGACATATGTGGATTTAAGGTGTAGTTTATGAATATGTTAGATTTGTTGTTTAAAAAAAAATTAGAAGTTACATTTATGGATTTGTTTGAAAGTTTTCACCTAATTTGATGCTTTTGCAACATTATGAAAGTTTATTCATAAAGTCAAAGTGAAGTTCAAGTAATGATGTTTTGATTTTAACAATGTGTAATTGAGTTATGTTAGAAAATCGGGTGTTTCGATTGTTTGGATAAACTAAAAGTCATGATGCATTTTCAGATAAAAAATAGTTCGATGATACAATTTTGAACTTCCAAAAATGACAAAATTATAATCTAAAATTGTGACATCCCCATTTTCACGGCCAGAAAAGACCGATTTTGTTTATGCTTTATGAAAACCAGAGTACATTTTTTTAATAAAAATGTTGCGGAATTTGTTCCCAGTAAAATATGATAAATACGTTATCAAAGCATTTCCGAAGAAAAGTATTTGTATTCATTTTAAAACATTTGGGATGTCATCGTCAATGCAGAAACATAAGCATAAACAGAACTTACATTCATTATCACTAGTGATTTATATCTCCTTTAATCTCTCAGTGTAATGTGACTTCATATCAACACCTGTGATATAAATAAACTGAGTGGGTCAGGTTGGGAAACCCGGTGAGTACATAGGGTTTTCAACTAACAATAATATAATTATTATGTTTAATCATCAAACAGTTAACCCAATTACCCATCCCCATTATCTTCTTTACTCTTAAGGGTCTACCCTAAGAATCAACTATTTCTCATTCATTCATTCCTAAGGATTATCCTAAGGAATAGGTACGAAGTCCATCGTTGTCAATGACACAGCTGTCAAGCACAACTTCTAGTTCTATCACTTAGGCGCAACTACCAGAATTGTGGCATTCTTTATAAGGCACATATGTCGGTATAGTCCTTTAGGCGCATCTGTCGGGGTTATGAGGTTCTCTATTAGGCGCTTCTGCCGGTAGAGTCCTTTAGGCATCTGCCAGGGTTTTATTGACAGTATCGTTTTCGAGAGTCCACTCGCAATACATGTCAATGTGTTTTTAGAGTACACCAGTGAACACATCGTTCACAACACCTATAGGTTGCGAGCCTGCTAGTGTTCCACTGGATTGTCTAGAATAGTCTGTGGTTGTCATCTATACTCTGCTAGACGACGGGGCCAACATTTGGGTATAAGGCTTCTCACATCGTCCACTTCTCACCCTCACCTCATGGTCTATTTCGCCTCTCACCTTATCATCCAACTCATATTTCATCTATTACATCTACCCATGTTTTACCCCAACATTTTCGTAGATATAAAATACATATACAGTTTTAATCATTCAAAACGTGTATAAAATCGTTCATCTAGCATAGACAGCAAGTACTCAGATAATATGCACACATAGCATGTAATTTATATAAAATACTTCATATATATGTGTAAGATGTATTCAGACAGCGCTTCGTTACTCTTAAAACAATTTCTCTCGACAAAACCTAGTATTATTACCGCTAGGGTTTAGTTTAATATTCACTGAGACTAATTAATAGTCTATCTATTATTACTATTATATAAGCTTTAAACAATACTTATATAACCCATAATAATAGCCCAAGTATTTATTATAAGTTCCTAATAACGTTACTATAATTAAATAAAAGCTATATTAAAAATAGCATAGGCGTAGCTCACTTACAACAGAATTTTCTCAAAACCGGGTGCCGCTGGAGCAGCATTCCTGAGCCGAAAGGCTCTTCTTCTCGGAGCCGTCGGGCACTTCGCGGCTTCCGCCTCGTGCTAGGGAGGTTCCCTAGGCTTTTCGAGGGGTTTCGGGAGGTTTCGGGGCTAAAGAGAAGTTCTAGAGAGAAAGGGAAGTGATGGGAGGTGTGAGGAATGAAGAGGGCTTCACCTCTTATTTATAGGGGGATGGAGGGTCACTCAAGTCGTGAGTTTTAAGGTGCTCACGTCGTGAGCCAGGCTGGCTACAGCCAGGCACAACCTGGTGCTGACACGTGGCATCGCACACAGGGTATAAATCAGTCGATTTTCAAAAATTCATAAATTTTGCATATGAACTCCGTTCTCGATGTTCTTTATTTTCACGCGTATGTAAAAACTGTTGGAATAGTGTCTAAGGCTGCAACTATATTAGGCAAGTATTTGATCCGGTTGTGCATGGTCCTTTTGGGTTGCCTTCACCATAGCAACTTGATAAGATGATTTAATAAGAGAGAGTAAATATTAATATATTATGAGAATAATATAATGAATAATATATTGTTATTTGATTAATATAAGTCATATAATTAATTAGAATTAATTTGGTGACTTAAAGAGATTAATTAAATAAAGGGGTATAAACTGTCAATTGGTTGATAGTTAGGCTTTAGACTGTAAATCCATTGGGATATGCTTTGGACGAATTCTAAGAGTGTTAGGATAGCCAAAATCGTCCAAAGGCTTATCTATGGAATGGATTTGGATAGCCTTAAGAGAAGATTATCCAATTAGGGTTTAGGATGTAACCCTTAAGGAGTCTACAAGTATAAATAGACCCCATGGCATAGGGAATTCGACACTTGACCAAAAGTAAGGAACCTCTGGTCGAATTCCTCCCCTCTCCTCTCTCCTAAATCATTCTTCTTGCTATTGGTGTTTGTAAGCCATTAGAGGAGTGACATTTGTGACTCTAGAAGCTCCAAGACCTCAAGATCAACAAGGAACTCAAAGGTATGGTTCTAGATCTATTTCAATGTTGTTATTTAACCTAATTAGTCATTAGAAGACTTGGATTCAAAGCATGTTTATTAGAAAGCCTAGATCCGAGCATTAGGGTTTTGCATGCGCACATAGGAAAGTTCTTATGGCTAAAACCCATCAGTGGTATCAGAGCCAAGCTTGGTTTTCTTTAAATTGTTGCTTGATTAACTGAAACAAACCTGCAAAATTCGATTTTTAGGTTTCTGATTCATGGACTCGGCGAGTTCCAAGGTGGACTCGGCGAGTAGGCCTGACTCGGCGAGTCCCCTTGTGCACTCGGCGAGTCCAGGCGTCAGGAATGGCCAGATTCGAGATTTCTTTGTAATTATCTTATCTAAACTTTCCATAAACTAATTAGATCAATGTTAATTCGTTTTTCTGATAAATATAAATGCAAACTTGATCTAATTAAAGATATTTATCATATAATAAAATATTTAATTTCCTTATATGATGATTAATTAATTATTTTGATTATTTTGGTAATTATCTTAAAAGAAATCTTGAATTAATCAAATATAGATAATTAGGATATTAATTGTTAATTGGAATTATTTGTTATTTGATCCTCCATGTTTTAAATGTTTAAAACTTGCCCTCAAGTTTTGAAATTTATATTTATGATTAAAAGTTTTAATTTAGACAACTTAAATTTCAAAACCCTAGATTTTAAAAGGTTTAAAATACAACCCTATACTAATATGATATTACTAGTATAATATATATATGTATAACTAAATGCTAGTCTTACCGTTAGTAGGCCTCATTCACGAAGCCGATCTATAAGGTGGGTATAAGGTTGTGGCCTATAAAATGGCGCTTAATGGGTGTACACTCACACCCACCGCTTGCTTGATTAGTGGAGGGTCGTTAGCCGAACGGGTAGGATAGGGCAACCTCATCCTCTCATTAAAAGTATAATAAGAAATACAAAGTAACTACACATATTTTTAAAATTTCCCAATCCTAGTTACTTTAGGAAAAGTGAATTGATGCAATCCCATGAAATTACACTTTGCACCTTGCTAAGATGTTAGTGGAGCGTGTGTGGTTTACCGGCACACTAATTGGTTCTAAGCGAAGGTGGCAAAGGGTGATTCATTGTTTATCATAGTTCGATGGAGCGTGTGTGGTTTACCGGCACATCGAATAGGTGATCGTTACAATGAAGGCACCATGTGAATTTGCATGGTAATTCACACCCGCTTTGTGATCCTCGGCATCCTAGTCACAAACAAGAGGGGCATATCGAGATTTAAACATGCCATTGAATAGTTTCAATGAATCTCATCCGAACCTAGGAATTCTCAAAAACACTTAGGACTAATAGTTTAAGTTTTGTGATGGAGAATTAGTGAATCGTCATTCACTTACCTTCAATTTATTTGCATGTTAGATTACGGCATCCCTTTTCTAGTATGTAAATGTTATGGTTGGATCCTAGCCCTAATTTTTCTTATTGGGTGATAATTAGGGATTCTTATTCTAATCTATCTTTGTCCTTTTCTAATTATAGATGTCGAACGCAAACAACGCTGCTGCTAGTTCTTTCACGTTGATGAGCCTTTGCCAAAAGGTCACCTTCGATGGAACGAACTTTAGTGAATGGATAAGATACATTCGCACCATTGCTCGCTATGAGGATAAGGAGTATGTCCTCGATGAAAAGCTCGAGAAAATCAACCCCGAAGTTGCTACTCCCGCCGAAATCACCGCCTTTGAAACTCATGAGCGAGATGCAACGAAGGTACATCGCATCATGATCGCCACCATGAACTCCGAATTCCAAAAGTCCTACGAGGACATGTACCCGTACGAGATGCACCAAGACTTATTGGAGAGATACCATCAAAACGCGAGACAAGAGCATTATGAGATTTTCACCAACATGATTTCCGCAAAGATGGGTCATGGAGAATCTCTTACCGTGCACCTGCAAAAGATGCAAAGGTATGTCGACCGCCTTCGCAAGTTAAATGTTGACTTCGGTGAGGACTTGGCGATCGACATGGTGCTTCACTCTTTGCCTCCGATGTACAACCAATTTAGGATGACCTACCACATGAACAAAGAAGAGGTCACCCTAAGCAAACTCCAAGGTCTCTTGAGGGTCGCTGAGAGCAACTTCAAGGACAAGTCTGTTGCACCCACTCCCAATCCGTCCGCTGCTCCTGTCTTGGCTATTGGTCATGGGAAGGGAAAGAAGAGGAAAGCTTCATCGAAGAACTATCGCAAGGTGAAAGCCCGAGATGGTGCCTCTTCTAGTGGGACCAAAGTTGATCCCGCTAAGCCCTGCTCTAACCCGAAGGAGGCAGAGTGCCACCACTGCCACAAGATAGGACATTGGAAGAGAAGCTGCCCAGATTACCTGCAAGCAATCAAAGAGGGAAAGATCAAGCCATCTTTCGCAGGTATATACACAATTAAATCTAACGATTCTAATCATGCTATTTCTTGGGTTCTTGATACCGGTTGTGGTTACCACATTTGTTCTAATGTGCAGGGACTAAAAAGAAGTAGGGATGTGGAGCAAGGAAGGATCAATCTAAGCATGGGGAACAGAAGATCGTCGCCTGTGACCAAGATTGGAGTGTATTCTTTAGTGCTTAGGAATAGTTTGGTTTTAGATTTGAACAATTGTTGCTATTCGCCAGAAATGGCTAGAAACATCATTTCATTTCATGGTTTATATAGACAAGGATTTAGATTTTCTTTTAATAATGAGAATGGTTCTATTTTAGCTTATCTAAATGGTGTCTTTTACTTTGAAGCTATACCATGTAATGTAATATATGAAACCGTTATGATTGTTGATAACTTAGGAAATGATGTTTTAAATATTGATTCTTCCACTAGTATGGATAAAGCATCCTTGTGGCATTGTCGTCTTGGACATGTCAACAAGAAACGCATAGCCCAACTCCAAAAGGATGGAGTGTTGGAGTCATTCGACCTTAGGGAAGATGACACATGCGAGTCTTGTTTACTTGGAAAGATGACTAAGTCACCCTTCACGAGTACATGTGAAAGGGGCGAGGGTCTATTGGACCTAATACATACCGATGTATGTGGACCATTTAGATCAACCACGAAGGATGGGAACCGCTTCTATGTGACTTTTACCGATGACTATAGTAGATATGGGTATATCTACTTAATCAAGCAAAAGTCAGACACCTTTGAAAAGTTCAAAGAGTTCAAGAATGAAGTGGAGAATCAATTGGGCAGGAAAATCAAGATGCTTCGATCCGATCGAGGAGGAGAGTACCTAAGTCTTGAATTCCACGATTATCTCAAGGAGTGTGGAATAGTTTCACAATTGACGCTTCCTAGGACACCGCAGTTGAATGGTGTGGCAGAAAGGCGTAATCGAACCTTATTGGATATGGTTCGCTCTATGATGAATCGTGCTTCACTACCAATCTCTTTTTGGGGGTATGCCTTAGAGACTGCCACCCATATCCTTAACCGAGTCCCTACTAAGAAGGTTGCCAAAACACCTCACGAGATGTGGACAGGGAAAGCTCCCTCGTTGGCACATATCAAGGTTTGGGGTTGCGAGGCTTTCGTAAGACGAGATACTCACGACAAGCTCGAACCTCGAAGTGAGCGATGTATTTTCATCGGCTACCCGCAGACATCCTTTGGATATCTCTTCTATAGACCGAAGGACAATGTTGTCTTCGTTGCGAGGAGAGGAGTTTTCCGGGAGCGAGAACTCATAAGCCAAGGAGACAGTGGGAGGCAAATCGAACTTGAAGAGATTCAAGAGTCGATAGATGAAGGAACCTCTACCGCTGGCACTCAACCCGAGGAGGAAACTCCGGTTGAACCGATTGACGAATCCTTACCTCTTAGACGTTCCGATAGAGTTAGAGTTCATCCCCAGTTTTATGGCCTTCATATTACCACCGAAGGGGACACGTATATTAGTGATAGTACACTAATAAATCTTGATGAACCTAATAGCTATAAGGAAGCCATGGCAGGCCCGGAGTCTGCGAAATGGAAAGAGGCAATGGATAGCGAGATCCAATCCATGTATGATAACCAAGTTTGGAATTTGGTTGATTATGTGTCCGGACGTAAGACCCTTGGGTGCAAATGGATCTTCAAGAAGAAGACCGACGTGGATGGGAACGTACACACATATAAAGCGCGATTGGTCGCGAAGGGCTTTACTCAAACTCCCGGAGTTGACTATGATGAGACCTTCTCACCAGTTGCGAAGATTAAATCTATTAGAGTGATGCTAGCTATTGCCGCATTTCATGATTATGAAATTTGGCAAATGGATGTCAAGACCGCTTTCCTTAATGGGAAGTTGGCTGAGGATGTTTACATGGCTCAGCCAGAGGGGTTTGTGGATCCAAAGCATCCGGATAGAGTGTGTAAGCTTGAGAAGTCCATTTATGGACTTAAGCAAGCGTCTCGCAGATGGAATCTTTGCTTCGATGAGAAAGTCAAAGAGTTTGGATTTGTACGAAGCGAAGACGAATCTTGTGTATATGTCAAAGCCAGTGGGAGTATAGTAAGCTTCCTCGTTCTATATGTCGATGACATATTACTCATAGGAAACGACATCCCGACTCTGCAGGAGGTTAAGTCCTGGCTCGGGAAGTGCTTCGCTATGAAGGACCTCGGAGAGGCTTCTTATATTTTGGGAATAAGGATAGTAAGAGAAAGAAGTAAGAGACTAATTGGACTTAGTCAGAATACTTACTTAGAGAAGGTACTAAAACGTTTTAGTATGGAAAACTCGAAGAAGGGAGAACTACCGATACAAAGTAATGCCAAATTGAGTAAGACTCAAAGTCCGAGTACCGAAGCTGAGATAGCAGAAATGAGCCGAATACCATACGCTTCCGCAGTTGGCTCAATCATGTACGCTATGACTTGTACTCGCCCTGATGTAGCCTTCGCTTTGAGCATGGTTAGCAGATATCAAGGGAATCCCGGCAAAGCACATTGGATTACGGTGAAAAACATCCTTAAGTACCTTCGGAGGACGAAGGAATGGTTCTTAGTCCTCGGAGGGAGTGATGACTTGAAGGTGCGAGGGTATAGTGACGCCAGCTTTCAGACCGACAGGGACAACTACCGTTCGCAGTCGGGCTGGGTCTTTACCCTAAATGGAGGAGCAGTGACATGGAAGAGTTCCAAGCAGGAAACTGTAGCTGGTTCAACGTGCGAATCAGAGTACATTGCAGCAAGCGAAGCGTCGAAGGAGGCAATATGGCTAAAGAACTTCATCGGTGATCTTGGAGTTGTACCTGCCATAAAGGAGCCCATGGAGATTTTCTGTGATAACGAAGGAGCGATTGCCTTAACCAAGGAACCGAGGGATCATGGTAGATCAAGACATATCGACAGAAAGTATCACTTCATTAGACATCGTGTAGAAGAAGGACAACTCGTAGTGAAGAGGATATCATCAGAAGATAACCCAGCAGATCCGCTTACGAAGGGACTAAGTAGGGTTAAGCACTTGCAGCATGCTAGGAGTATTGGGCTGAAGGATGATATTAGCATAGATTAGATAGTATTAGAAACGTGTAATAGATAAATGTAATTGACATTTGATGATTAAATAAAGGAGTTTTATTTATGAGTAATGTTACTATCTTATGTTAATTGTTTAACTATTGTTTCACTTTGCATGTTTTGACTTCCAGAATAATTGAAATTATTAAGAATAATGGAATTGTTCAAATTGTCCACAATCGTTCATATGTTGGAAGTAGATATGAATGAAGATTGTCATGAATTGGTGTGTAGAATGTCTAAATGGTGTTAGACATAGCAAAGGGTTGCTGCAACGTTCATGAGTGCTTATGAACTAGTTTTGAGCATTGGAATAAACCCGCGCTTGCTGGAATCACCTTATGGAATACGATATAAAAGGTGATCGCAAGACGATAATATCATATAGTCTTAAAACCTAGATATATGGTTTATTATTTGTTAATTAATTGTACATTGATAATACGAAAACGCATCAGTAACTTGGTGTTATAAAATGTATTGTTGTGTATAGTTGGTTAATGAATAAGTAAATGCATATAAGTCGAAGTTTATCTGTAACTTTTATCTAAGAAGGTAAAAGCGATATCTCGGCCGCTCGATGATTTGATTTGACTTATGTGTCGGGCCCGGTCAGAACTGAATTGATGTGTTCGATTAAGTTCTATGTCAAATAAATCAGAGATCGAGAAACCTAAATGCTTGACTAACCATTCCATAGGATTGTCAACATGATATCTAACAGAGGACTGTACGATCCCTTATCTAAAGGACAAGATTGATTAGATCAAAGTTGACAGCATCCTTGAGAGCTACGATTGCAAACCGAATTGTACTTGTATAGTTACTAGACTTATCCAAGTGGGAGACTGTTGGAATAGTGTCTAAGGCTACAACTATATTAGGCAAGTATTTGATCCGGTTGTGCATGGTCCTTTTGGGTTGCCTTCACCATAGCAACTTGATAAGATGATTTAATAAGAGAGAGTAAATATTAATATATTATGAGAATAATATAATGAATAATATATTGTTATTTGATTAATATAAGTCATAGAATTAATTAGAATTAATTTGGTGACTTAAAGAGATTAATTAAATAAAGGGGTATAAACTGTCAATTGGTTGATAGTTAGGCTTTAGACTGTAAATCCAATGGGATATGCTTTGGACGAATTCTAAGAGTGTTAGGATAGCCAAAATCGTCCAAAGGCTTATCTATGGAATGGATTTGGATAGCCTTAAGAGAAGATTATCCAATTAGGGTTTAGGATGTAACCCTTAAGGAGTCTACAAGTATAAATAGACCCCATGGCATAGGGAATTCGACACTTGACCAAAAGTAAGGAACCTCTGGTCGAATTCCTCCCCTCTCCTCTCTCCTAAATCATTCTTCTTGCTATTGGTGTTTGTAAGCCATTAGAGGAGTGACATTTGTGACTCTAGAAGCTCCAAGACCTCAAGATCAACAAGGAACTCAAAGGTATGGTTCTAGATCTATTTCAATGTTGTTATTTAACCTAATTAGTCATTAGAAGACTTGGATTCAAAGCATGTTTATTAGAAAGCCTAGATCCGAGCATTAGGGTTTTGCATGCGCACATAGGAAAGTTCTTATGGCTAAAACCCATCAAAAACAAGATCTACAACTTTCATTTAGACTATGTCGGCTAATTCGCCCATCCTTGTTGTTTCTCATTTCCGGATCGTTCCTTCGTTCTCCTTGAGTCCCAACTTGACTCATAATGCGACTATTGTTCCCTTCCTCTGATTTCTCGGGAATCAATTCGGGTTCCTCAATAGGTATGATAGGTTCGTCCATATTATCATGCAACATTTGTCGCATCTCATCCCTTTGTTTGGCTAACATAGCCCAAATCATGGCTTGCACCCCAACCATTGTTATTGGTTCTGGTGCTGCTGCTACAACGGGTATTTGCTCAATCACTGGCGGTTGATTCCTGTTTTCATCCACGTTTCCAACGCCACTCCTTGTTCTCACCATTTTTGATCTACACACCGAATAAGGTGAAATTTAGATCTTCATTCACGATAGATTTCAAATCATCCTTATCACTTCCAGATCCGGTCGGCAACAGACCGTAGATCCGAACAATTAATATCATATATGGCAACATATAACATTTAGCACATAAAAGCATTTTAGGCAACTTTCCTAAAATAAACTAGTGCTCGTGTCTAAAATCCAACAGACACTTCACTCAAATGTCCACTTAGCATTCTAAGTTTAAGTCTAGAAATCCTACAAATTCCTAGTTCGCTTAAACTAATGCTCTGATACCAACTGTGACATCCCCAAAATCACGGCCAGAAAAGACCGATTTCATTTATGCTTTTTAAAATAATTTAAGAGTAAATCCTTTTGATTTAAAAGTGTTGCGGAATTTGTTCTCAAAACAAAACATGATAAAATAATATTTATCAAAGCATTTCATCAAGAGATGCATTTTCATTATATAATCAAAACTCGGGATGTCATGTTCCGATACAGACCATAAAGCATAAACGATAACATTACAAGTCATTCAACAAATATATACATATACAGACTTGTAAACAAAACAACTCGATGATTCATCCATCTTACGCTCTTGCGCCACTTCCTGTAATACAAATAAAACTGAGTGGGTCAGGCTTGGGAGCCTGGTGAGCATATAGGGTTTTCAACCCACATTAAATAAATTATATTTAATTTCACCAACCAATCACTATCCCGATTACCCATTCCCGTTATCCTCACTGTACGTCCCTAAAACAACATCTATCTCAAGGGACCTAATCTAGGATTTTCATCGGGACGGACATTACTGCTAAGGGGTTTCCTCAACAATAGATGTCCTAAAGGCAACCATGAGGGGGATAGAGTACACCGGTGAACACATCGTTCACAACACCTACAGGTTATGAACCTGCTAGCGTTCCACATGACTGTCTAGAAAGAGTCTGTGGTCGTTATCCATACTCCGCTGAATAAATAGATCAACAACAACAACAACATCGAGGCCTCTCATCTGTTTATTACACACCAACTATCTACCCATGTTCTACCCAACATATTAGTAGATAAAAATATATATTTTCATACATAGTTTAAACCTGTATATCATTTTCATTCAATACATATTCCACATAACAGACGAGGCACACCCACATAACACGTATTTTCATAGAATATAAATCAGATCTATGAGATAGAAGAGAGTGAATATACATTCACGCACATAACAACAAAATTATACACATAACACGTATTTCGTGTAAAATACTTCATAATTATGCGTTAGAAGAAAGTAACTACACACTCACTTGATCAGAAGATGATCGGACAACACTACAGCTTGTAGAAGTAGTATTCTTCGGCAAATCTAGAAGATCTTCACAAAAATCGAACTTCTCGCGGGCAGAGCTTCGGCTCGGGAATCTTACTTCTCGGGATCTTTAGGACCTCGGGACTTGCTTCGGGGCTCGGGAATGATACCGGGGCTTCGGGGTACTTCTGGCACGCAAATCGATGCAAAACGAGAGAGAGAAGAGAGAAAAAGAGCAATTGAGTCGGCTGCCCTCGCATCCTATTTATAGGAGGCTGGAGCCTCGGAGTACGCGGCGTGTACGGCCTTACGCGGGGCGTACTGCCTCGGTCGTCATGGCTTACGTATCCGAAGTCACTTGAGTGCGAGGCGGTGCATGCATCGGGGTACGCTGGGCGTACGCGAGTACGCGGGGCGTACCTCGGATCAGATCGGTGACTCCTCTTCGGATAATGCCGACTTTTATAATTAAATTTAAATATTAATTATTTAATAAACTTCGGAAATTCATATCTTCTTCATACGAACTCCGTTTTCGACGTTCTTTATATCCACGCGTAGGTGAGACTACGCTCTACAACTTTCGTTTAGACTTCGTCGGCTAATTTTGAATTTATTTTTATTATATATTTTTAGTAGGCCCGGACAGGAAAACTTCGTTATAAATTCATAACTTCTTCGTTTGACGTCCGTTCTCGCCTAACTTTTCATCGCTTCGATACCAACAACGAGATCTTCGATTCTTGTTTAGATTGTTTCGGCTAAAAACCGCTCGATCTCAAATCGAGTATTTCAGACTGCATACCGCTAAGTCGAAACTTCAATAAATCATAACTTCCCCATACGAAGTCAGATTTGGGTGTTCTATATATATTTGGTAACCTCGTTTCAACTATTACAACATTATCCAAAGATAACGAGTTTATTTTACACTTAAATTTTGACGCTTATTTTTATTCTTAATTAATCAAACCACATAATTAAGCAATTAAGCACAAAATACATAATACTCAAATAATACACTTCTATTATTTCAAAATGGGTTACAAAGGTTAACCTAGACTATTACATCAATGATAATGCCTAGCCTGGAAACGCGGACGTTACAAATTAGATATGTATGTTTTAAAATGTTCACAAAATACAACAAAAAAAAAACTAAAAAATAGAAAATTTTCAGCTTGATATCCCAATTTGATATGAAACAAAAAATAACAAAAATTATAGTCCAAAATCATGTACAATCTCTAAACTACAACTTAGAAAAAACTGCATGCGAATCCGATTCCAAACGAATGAGATATACATGTTTTAAACTTTTCACATAAATCGATTCCGGTTCTTAAACCTGGTTTACCTGGATCCGAAGGATCAAAACCTGGATATCCCGAACCCAAATTTCGGACCGATTCTACATATTCTGGTTTAACGCTTTCGGTTTTTGTTTCAGTCCGTTTTTCGGATTTTAAATCTTAGCTGAAGTTAACACCATGCCTTGTCTTTGCCTTTTGTAAATAAAATGATAATTGTATATTATTATATTTGATATTTGGGAAATCTCCAAAGAAGTCCTAAAATTTTGGTCTAGTTTACGTTTTAGTCCTAAACCAATTTTTGTTTACGAAAAAGTCCTAAAAACCGGCAAAAGTATGCATTTTGACCCTTTTTGACCGGTTGGAACCGACAACAAATTAATTTGGGACTATTTCATAAATTGACTCAAAATATTGAGACTATTTCACAAAATGATCCAAAATATTAGGACTTTTCTGCAAAAAAAAATATTAGGACTTTTCTGCAAATAAAAACCTTATTATTATTATTATTATTATTATTATTATTATTATTATTATTATGTCAAAAATATAAACAAGTATACTAATTTTTAAATTCATTATTATTAATATTTTTAATAATACATATAAATACACTTAAAATTATTAAATAAATTATTTAAAGGTGAAGGTGGTGGTGATGGTAATTTTAAGCATTGAAATCATGAATAGCTGCTTGTATGTCCTCACTTTGTATATGATCATTTCACATTTCTTATTATTGTTTTCAATTCAAAATATCTACACTTAACAATTTAAAAGAAGTTGTCTATTTGTAAAATTATGTATAAATAGTTTAAGATAAAAGGATTTTTCACTTTGTATATAAAATTTCTTAAGGTAGAATGATTTCTTTTCAAATTCAACCGACCTACAATAAATATTTACATTGGTGGCCCATATCAAAATTCGAAAATATTAATTAAAATATCTTGTTTAATAGAAAGTAATATGACTTGTTTTGCTTTATCACACTATATCTGCTATCTTTCCAAAAAAATCATAAGGATAAAGTAATGAAAAAGAGCAACACACATGTTGGTAATTCAAATACTTACACACAAGACAACACGCATATCACACGCTCACTATTTGTAAACAATTTAAAAAATCAGTAGCTTCTTTTAACTTATTAAATGTTAATATTCTGAATTAAAAACAATAATAACAAATATGAAATGACCATATACAAAGTTAGAATATACAAACAGACATTCATGATTTCAAAGCTTAAAGCATTACCATCCGCTCAACCTTCACCTTTATAAAATGTCTTTAATATTTTTTTAATTTAAATGTATTTATATGTATTATTAACAATATTAATAATAACAAATTTAAAAAATAGTTTACTTATTCATATTTTTAATATAATAATATTAATTTTAATAATAATAATAATAATTATAATAATAATAATAGTAAGGTTTTTGTTTGCAGAAAAACCCTAATATTTTTTTTTGCAGAAAAGCCCCAATATTTTGGGTCAATTTATGAAATAGTCTCAAATTAATTTGTTACCGGTTCCATCCAGTCAAAAAGGGTCAAAATGCAAACTTTTGCCGGTTTTTGGGACTTTTTCGTAAACAATAATTTGTTTAGGACTAAAACATAAACCGGCCAAAATTTTAGAACTTTATTAGAGATTTCACTTATGTCAATTATAAATCAAACAAATCTCCTCCATTTATTAATAATATTTAATCATACCAACTCCAACCAGACCAATAAAAAAGTTATTATTTTTGTAATTTATAAATAATTTAAAAAAGGTTTAAAGACAACCATATTGCTTTTTAACACATGTTGCGTTGGCCGCATGCAACTTTTCAACATAAATAGTTAACACTAATAACTCGTGGATAATGGTGTAAGAAAAAAAAATTCAACTTTGAACTAAAAAGTCAACAATTAAAAGACTGGACTAAAAACAGAAGATAAGTAATAATACAGGGACTGTTTTTGTAAATTAATCTAGAATAACTTTTCGGATACATTTTGTTAGGTTATGAAATGATTGCGTTCGGACCTTGATACCACTGGAAACAAATGCAGTCAAGAAGCTTCATTATAGAGTATTGAGGCGCAAGGTGTGCTAGATCAACGTCAACTGCAGACGCAACTTCACTCAATAACAACAACCTCCATGGCGCTCTTGTGAGCGGTGGATTCCTACTCTCCCTTATCCAATTCAATCCATTTCTCGCAAAACCACCGAACAAAGGAACCCCGAACACGGCGACCCTTTTTTCCTCTCCAAACCCTAATATTTCCCATTTCGAGTTGGCAAATCTTGTTGTGGACATGGAGAGATCTGATAGTAAAGACTGGAGTAGCATCAATAAGGGCTCTTCCTCAGGTGAAGCTATCTCTTTCTTGTATTCATAAGTTTTGTTGTTTATTGTTTGTTGGTCGGTGGTCGGTGTTTGATCGTTTTCGGTTTTAGGGTATTCGTTTTAATATAATTTTGATTTGTGGCGAAATCTCTTTGAATTCGTGTGTGATTGAGGTGATATCTCCGATGAAGGAATCTTTTATTTGAATGATTTACTAGTACCTACACCCCACACAAGTTCATATTTCGGTATCTGGATGTCGAACGTGTTACCATTTTTACCCGAGGAAGAAAACCAAAGAAGTTCATCGAGCAATAGAACAAATTATCATTGGTTTTATTGTATGCAAGAGTCATTGTTCTTTCTTATTATTTCTGTTGTTTCAAGATTTTGTTTTCTGTGCCTGATTCATTATTCATTATTGTGCAGATGATAAACTCTTTGATGCTTCACAATATGCTTTTTTTGGTCGACCTACTACTGAGAAAGTTGAGTTTGGGTGCTTAGAAGAAGATGAAGATAATCCTTCAACTGGAGTTCCTGATGATGAATACCATTTATTTGACAGAGAAGAGGTATAATGTACCTTGTGCATCTTCTGTTTTCACTTCACTCCGTATTTATCTTCATTTCTTGTTCATAAATACAGTAGTTTCAATTAACTTCATAAATTCAAATCCCTAAACTTGCAGTGATAAAACATCTCATCTTTCTAAATCTTACATCTTCTTTTTTCCACAGGAGCCAGTTGCAGGATCTCTATCGGATTTAGATGATCTGTCAACTATATTTTCAAAGGTATAGTTTTAATTTCAGTTTTTCACAATAAAGCTGTGAATTTTTTGAGCCAAATTAACTAAATTTCTTGTTTTGTTAAACAGTTAAACAGATCAGTAAGCGGACCTAGACATCCTGGAGTTATTGGTGATCGAGGGTCAGGATCTATTTCAAGAGAAAGTAAGTATCTATCAAACCTATTCAATAAATACTTTTGATCTTCATTGCTTTTGTAACTTTGTTCATGTTTTGCTATAAAAAAAAATATACATATTTTCAGGTTCATCTGCTTCAGTAGACCTACCAGAGTGGCTAGACCAACACATCTCAGACACAGAAAGCAGCCATGGAAGCAGAAGATGGTCTTCACAATCTCATCTCCCTTCAGACCCTAAACCCTTATACAGAGCTTCATCATACCCTACAGAGCAACACCAATTCTTCACAGAACCCATACTCACACCAACCTCATCTCTCCCTTCATTTTCACCCGGGGCCCACAACAGTCTACCCTCGCCACGTCATCGTTCCCATTCCCATTCCCATTCCCAAATGCCCTTTTCAGACCTTAATCTCTCCCCTTTATCAAACACCTCTAGTCTTCACCTAACCAGTGTCCCACACGGGTCGCGTTTTGGCTCATCCCGAACCCACCCGGTCCACCCCGGGTTAACTCAGTACTCTCAAACACAAAACCAATGGGCTAACCAGGTGTTAGCCAACAATCTTCAACAAAAGCTGCTCTTGTCCCAATGTTTCATGTCCCCACATTCGCTTCGTCAGCATACATTCAACCCGTTTGCTCTTCAGCCATATTTATATGACACAAATATCCCTTCTCATTCATTAACTAAATATGGTCTGAATGACACAAGAGATCAAAGAAAGAGCAAACACAGTGGACGAATCTCGAGACAGGGTTCCGATAATACCAATCAGAAAAGTGAAAAGTGTCGGGTCAACTTCCGGTCAAAATACATGACCTCTGAAGAGATCGAGTCGATTCTCAACATGCAACATGCTGCAACTCATAGTAATGATCCGTATATAAACGATTACTATCACCAAGCCCGTTTAGCCAAGAAAGATACCCGATCAAAAAACCGGTTCCACCCGGCCCATTTCAAAGATACTCCGGTCAGGTCACGTAACGGGTCCGGGTCCGGGTCAGGGTTAGGGTCAGGGTCAGATTCACAGCCTCAGATCACCATCGATTCACATGGAAGAATCTCATTCTCTCTCATCCGTAGACCACAACCCTTGTTTGAACCTGATAATCCTTCCAATGATGGTGAGAAAAGATCAGAGAAAACCCTAGAACAAGAACCGATGCTTGCAGCTCGAATCATGATCGAGGATGCCCTTTCTGTGCTTCTTGACATAGACGATATCGATCGTCTCCTCCAATCTCAGCCACAAGACGGTGGTTCTCCGGCGAGACAGAGGCGGCAGGTGCTCCTAGAAGGGCTGGCAGCAGCTCTCCAGTTGGTTGACCCGTTGGGGGTAAACGGGTCCGGGTTAGCCCCGAAAGATGACATGGTTTTCTTACGGGTAATTTCTCTTCCAAAAGGTCAAAAACTCATGTCTCGATACCTCAATCTTCTCTCTCCTACTTCCGATCTTGCAAGAATCGTATGCATGACGATATTCCGTCATTTGAGATTCTTATTCGGAGGGGTTCCTAATGAAACTGTCACTACACTTGCGAAAACTGTCGCGAGTTGTATAACTTCAATGGATTTGAATTCTCTGAGCGCGTGTTTGGCTGCGGTGGTGTGTTCGCCGGAGCAACCGCCGCTCCGGCCACTTGGGAGCCCTTCCGGCGACGGTGCGTCGGTGGTTTTGAAAGCGGTTCTGGAAAGGGCGACTCAGTTGTTGACCGGAGTCAACATGGGGATGCAGAATCCGACACTTTGGCAGGCTTCATTTGATGCGTTTTTTGGGCTTTTGACTAAATATTGTTTGAGTAAGTATGATAGTTTGGTGAATGCTATGTATGCACAGATTCCACCAACTACAGAGATTGTGTTTTCTGAAGCTGCAAAGGCCATTAGTAGAGAAATGCCTGTTGAGCTTCTTCGGGCTAGTCTTCCTCATACGGATGATCGACAGAGGAAGATGTTGGTTGACTTTTCTCAGAGGTCAATGCATGTCGCTGGATTTAATGGCCATAAGGGCGGAAGTGGACAGGTGGCGCCTGAATCCGTAAGAGGATAGATAATCCGGTGGTTAATGGCTATGCCGCCAGTTAAAGGTGGTTTTATGGAGCCTATGGTGGCCGAGTTTTATGGTTCTATCAACTTTAGATTATAAATACTGTGTGTGTGTGAGAGAGAGAGAGAGAGAGGGGGTGCTGTTGTTTCCCTGTAGGGTGAGGTTAAGGATAAATATTTGGTGGGAAAATGGGATTCAAATAAGTGTTTTATATTTCTGTTTTTTTATGGGGATATTTGCATGTACAGTTTATGGAAGTTTGTTTGATTTTAGTTTTTAGTTCATGTATGTGTCTGTGATCGATGATAGAAGATCCAAGTTTACCAAGTTTAATCATGAAGAATGCATATGTCATCTCATCCTCATCCTCATGAAATTGATATTGTATTTGACTGTTTGTTAACTTGGACTCCATGTTTCTATGTTTATGAAGTTTTAGTTTCATTAGTATTTGTGATATTAGTGTTTTGTATTATAGTCTTGATATTAGCGTTTTGTGTTTTTGGTTTGAAGTATGGCATCAAATTATGAATAAGTATTTTTTAACATTGGGTTGTTTACCTAACGTGAGTTCTTACCAAAACTAACATGTCATCTCCGTACTTAACGTGAATTCTTATTATAAGGAACATGGACATCTCATGATGTAACGTGAACCTTATTTTGTTGCATTTTTAATATAAGTTTAATTAGACACAATGGAAAGGATTATATTTAATTTTTGCAGAAATGAGCAACCTAATTTTAGGCATTAGAAATTACTCCAGATGCATTGAAAACATTAGAAACTTTCGATATTTTTTCTAATCATCTAACCGAATTACCTGATGAATTAAGAAAACAACTTTGCAAACATGTTATGCATGAACCAATAGTGTCTAGTCATATCATGTGTCCGGATGATATTTTGATGATATTCTTAATTGATGATGAATTGTTTGGATTATATTGGATGATTATATAGATGGATTTGGATAGAGGGCTCTGCTATTCAGAAATAGATAAATTATTTCAAGAGAGGAAGAATATTGAGAATTAACTCAAGTCTTAAACACTCAAATACACCTTGTTTATTTCATATGGACAAATGCCCTATTTATAGGCTCTAATGAGCCGGTTACATAACTGAGAATTGCAATCCTATAATTGAGAATTGCAATCCTATGATTGCAACACGACAAACCTGTTTTACAATTTAAACCCTTAAAGTATCAAAGGTCTTACACTTTATGTTACATCCTTCTGACACTTATTTTATGTCACATATTACACATTACATCCTACCGACACTTTACAATAATTAAGCTACCGACAATAATAACGACAAATGACAAATATAATAAATTACAAATCCTTCCACCACAAAAGACGCATGTTTTCAATAATGTCTTTATGCGTCATTGCTTGCTTCAATCCTCCCGCCACCGAAATGACATATATTTTTGTGTGAATAATGTTTGCTTGTGTTGTAGCTAGCGTATTTATGTTAATCTTTCATGAAAGGTGTTTCTTCCATGTTACCATGTATGGATGCTTTTTGTTCTTGTTTGAACTATTGTTGTTGCTTTACGATGACTTCCATTCTCTCGTCAATGTGTCCGCTATATAATTGTTGGCACTTTTGATGTATCGAGATATTGATGAAATTGGTGTAATTGTAATTGCCAACGAATCAATCGCCCGTGACAATAATCTTGTAATTTATAATGCCAAAAGCCAAATAGATACTTGGAATCTGTTCGTAACTCGAATCTAGTTTGTAGTAGCTCGACTTTCCATTTTTTCAATGTTTTTAAACAAGCTAGTGTTTCTCGTTCATGTGTACTGTAATTTTGCTCCGTTTGGGAAAATGTTCCCGATATATACTTGATTTGTGCTCATATTTATCTGTCTTAAATGTTTTAGATGATACATTCGTATCATTGTATACTTTATATGCTTTATCACTATTTACTTCAGATGGTATTTTCATGCCATTGTATGCTTTATCAATGTACACTTTTGATACCACTGTATGTTTTATCAATGTATACTTTTGATGGGTCAAATATGAGGTTTCCCTCATTATCTAGTCCCAATAATACTTTTCCATGTATAATTGCTTTTAGGCATCCTGTCTAAGTATCTTGTGATACATCTGTATCCACAATTAGAAAATCGTCGATTTTTGAATTATATAAAGTAGGGAGAACTTAAAATTTTTGTTTTATATTTTGTACCAAAATAGTATCTGTATTGGTCCAAGACCAAGATATTTTTTCTGATATTTTCTTTTGTAAAACTTTTCTTTCTTTTGCTAAAATTTTCAAAAATCCTTGTTCTGCAATATAAATTAAACAACCAAGAAATCGTTGTATTTGTTTTCTATTTTCATGTTTATCAGGAAACATATTTAATTTTTCTCGTATGTTGTCTGTTAAAGATAATTCCATTTTCTCCGATTTTTAAACCAAGATATTCAATTGTAGATTGAAAAAGTTTTGATTTCTTTTTTGATAAAACTAAACCTTTTTCTTTGATTTTCTGTAAAACTTTGATAACGGCATTGATATGTGTTTGTTCATTTCCTTTTGTAAAAACAATTATATCGTCAATGTATGCAAGACAAATATGATCTAAATAATTTAAGGTTTCATCTATGAATCGTTGATATATTGTCGGTGTCTGCTTTAAACCGAATGGAAGGACATTCCATTCATAATGCTTCTGAGGAGGACATGAAAAAGCAGTTAGTGATTTTGTATTTTCATGTAAGCGTAATTGTCAATATCCGGATTTTGCATCAAATGTACTAAAATGTGTATTTCCTTTTAATTTTTCTAAAATATATTCTTTTCGTGGTAATTTATATGAGTCTCCTATAGTAGCATCGTTCATCTTTTTATAATTAATTACCATTCTTCATTTACCTCGTTTTATTTCATTATTATTTTTTATATAGAATGCATGTGCAGAATGAGGACTCGTGCTAGGTCGAATGATTCCCTTTTTTTTTCTAGTAGATCAGTGCATTCCTGTTTAAATTCAGAAACATCTCTTATACTATATGAAATTTTATTTGGAACATTAACTTCATCATTAGGGGTTTTTAATAATATTATTATTTCTATTTTTCAAATGATTTAGCGGGTTTTCACTACATACTTCTTCAAGATGTTTTTCAGCAATTTCTTTAGCAAACGTTAGTAATATGCGTAATTGAAAACCAACTTCTTGTTTGATTATTTTAATAAGATCAAAATATTTGATAATTGCAGTTTTTATAATATCGTTTGTCGGGTGATTGAGACTTATATGATCATTTATTTGTATAAATGGTTGATATAATTTAAGGAAATTATTTTCTATTACTAAATCTATTCACGAATCATGTTGATATATAGTTGGAGTTTTAAATGGTGCTTTTTCAATTACTATATTTATGTCTCTTCCTACGAACCAAATTTTGTGAATTGATTTATTAGCAATTGTAAATTTTAATGGTTTTTCTAATTTTTCACAATTTTTTAATATATTTTTTCTTCCAAAACATAAAGTAGCTCCTGTATCTATATATGAAACTAGTTCTTTATCTTGTATTTTAGTTGTAATAAATGTGTATTTTTGTTGTAATAAATGTACTGTTTGGGTTAATATTTGTTATTCTTCTACTCATTAGAGTCAGTTTATAAAATTATATATCTGTATTGAATTAATGTTTCTACTTTTTATAGTAAAGTTTTCATATTAACAAGTTGTTTTTGTTAGGATGGTTGAAACATTGCGTATTGCTTTTAAATTACGATTTTGTGATTTTTTGCATTTTTTAATCCCTTCTTGTAATCGAGATATCTTTTTTAATTTATTACATTCTTCATTTTCTGATTGTAATCTTAATAAATAGTTTTCTTCATATGATAAAGTATCTTCTAAATGTTGAATAGTATTAGAGATATTAGAGTTTATTGTCTAATGAGTTTTTAATATATTAGTCCAAAGCATGTTATCTTTTGAAGAATTAATTTGTAATTTTGAATTCATTTTAACAAATTATTAAAGCGTCTGAAAGAAAATTAATTAAATTGTTAAGATTTTTTATTACTATTTTAAAATGATTAATTTGAGTTCTTAATCTTCCAATTTTAATTAATTGACATGCACTATAATTCTTGTTTTTAGAAATTAATTCGTACTTTAGATTCTTTTTCTTGTAAATGTTTTATGGAATTTTCTAAATCTTTCCATAATTTTTTAAGTAAATTAACTTTATATTTATTATCGAAATAACAATATACTTGAGTTTTATTGCTCATAATTTTATTTACCATGTGAAAGGTCGTTTAATAGTAAGTGGTTTTTCTTTAAGTGTTGGTTTTTCATTAAGTGGTTCTTCTTTAAAAGTTTTTATTTTTAAATATTTTTCAAGTAATATTTTTTCTTGAGTTAAATTTTGTAATAATTCAGGAATTTGTTTTAATACAAGTAAACTTTCTATTTCTATAATATTATTTAATTTTTGACTAATTATATTTAATTTATCTCCTATTGGTTTATCTTCTTCAGAACTAAGACCAATATAGTGTTCCTTGTGGTAAATTTTGTGGTATTATGCATGGTTTTGAATTTTGATATGGACCTTCAAGTGATTTAAAATATTTTAAGGAATTACTAGATGAGTCTGTCATATTCTTAAACTTAATGATTTAATCATTTTATTTAATATCTTCTAATTTTTCATCTTTATTTTCAGTAGATGTTGTAGGTTGATTTTCCGAGATGGAGGATCTACCTATTATAGTTGAATTTGGAGGTTCTATAATTGGATTTCTTTTTATTAAAGGAGTAGTTATTATTGGTTGAAAATTAGTTTCATTAAATATTCCATTATTAGCCATATTTGGTGATTCAAGAGATAATAAAGGGGTAAATAATTTATCTATATAAATTCTATCTTCTGTTTTAAACGTAATACTATGATGAGAATTTGTTAGTGCATAATTTATTTGATATGTAATAGTAAATGGATGATTACCTGTTAACATAAATTTTTGTCTTAATAATTTATATCATACGATAATACTATTACTTAGATTTTTATCTTTAAGAATTAATCCTAGTTGAATATTAATATTAAATTTTATTTTTCCTTCAATTAAATTGCCTTTTCCTTTTGCAATAATAATTTCTTGTTTATTAATTATACGATCATCTCTGATTTCTAATTCCAATGGTGTATCTAAGTCACTAAAAATATTTTTTAAAATTATTTGAATAGTTGATATATGAATATAAGCAATTTTATTCTATCTACTTCTTTAATATTAGATAATCTATTTCTAATTTGTTGTTTATTTATTATAGGTATAATAATATTTTCTTTAGTTGATTCTATGGGTATTGGTTCTTCTCCTATAATTTTTCCATATTATATAATATTTTTTCTAGAAAAGAAATTTTTTAATGAGTTATTTCTAAAATTATGTTTTTTTTATAGTGTAAAATTTGATTTTCTTATAGCAACTTTATTAATATTATTTTTATTAATTAGAGCATCAAAAGTGTATCCAGATTCATTTTCTTCGTTATTAATAATTATTGGTGAATTTTCTATTTCTTGAGATATATTTAACAAATTAATCATATTATCTTGTCTTCAAGATTTTTTATTTGTTCTTGTTCCAATTTATACTATTATCTATTATATGTATTGCTTTAATATTAGATATGCAATTGATTATTGATATGTTAGAATCTATTTTTAAATCTAAAAGAAATTTTTTAGATTGTTTTAGTGTTTTACGAAAAAAAATTTAATTCTTGTTTATTATTATTTAGACTTGAAAAACTCATGATTATAATTCTATAAGAAAAATAATTTAGTTACGTTTTAAATCAGAATTACGATTAAAAATTATAGTTAAAAATGATGGTGATAGTGTAGTTTATTATGACTATTATTTTTTATGATGATTATGATATGAAATTTATGACGATACATGATTAACGTATATTCATGAAACAATGAATGATATCTTGTGATAATTATGCATGACAAATAACAATAAGAATTCATAATAAGAACGATACCTTGCTTTGATATCAAATTGAACGGATGTTGCGTGCGGATGATCTTTTGATGATATTCTTAATTGATGATGGATTGTTTAAATTATATTGGATGATTATATAGATGTATTTGGATAGAGGGTTTTGCTATTCAGAAATAGATAAACTATTTCAACAAAGGAAGAACATTGAGAATTAACTTAAGTCTTAAACACTAAAAAAAAAACTTTGTTTATTTCATATGGGCAAATGCTCTATTTATAGACTCTAATGAGTCGGTTACATAATTGAGAATTGCAATGGTATGATTGCAACACACAAACCTATTTTACAATTTAGACTCCTAGGCTATCAAGGGTCTTACACTTTATGTTACATCCTACTGACACTTATTTTATGTCACATTTTACACATTACATCCTACCGACACTTTACAATAATTAAGCTACCGACAATAATAATAACAAATGACAAATATAATAAATTACAAATCTGATTGACGCAAGCAATGACACATAAAGATATTATTGAAAACACGCGTCCTTTCGTTGTGGAAAGATTTGTAATTTATTATATTTGTCATTTGTCGTTATTATTGTCGATAGATTAATTATTGTAAAGTGTCCTATCGATGTAATGTGTAAAATGTGACATACAGTAAGTGTCAGTAGAATGTAACATAAAGTGTAAGACCCTTAGACCTATGACCTTCTAATTACCCTATTTTACAATTTAGACCCCTATAAATAGGGCAGTTTTCAATTAGAACCTATATAATTGAGAATTGCCCTATTTATACTCTAATGAGCCTTATTTATAGGCTCTAATGAGATAAACAAAAGTCTATAAATAGGCATTAGAGCCTATAAACCCTTTTTCCATAAAAATATTCTTACATAAATCAAAGACCGACTATTGTGTAATTAAGATTCTATATCGAGTTCACATTAAAACCAAGTATCCAATTTGAGGAGTTGACTCTCAATTGGAAGGTCATAGTTTCAAGTCTCACTTAAGACATATGTGTAAGTAGGACTAAGATTAGTTTGTGGTTTAAAAAAAGTAAATTCTTTGTATTAAACCTTGTCAGGTCGCTGGTACTCAACTACCCGATACCCGTAACAATAATAATAACTCATTTAGCAAACCGAAAATGACACAAGCACATCAAGTTTGAATAAGCATATGCCCATATAGAGTTGAATTATTTCAATACACAACCTTTTTTACAACAAGATAAATCATTAAATTACATATTTTGCTCATATTCTAATTTTGATTTTCATATTCATAAGGACGATTGGCGTGGAAAATACCCCTTAATACAACAAATTTTGTGGGACAAGTCAAAGACAACAGCTCCGAACTTTTCTCCCATAACACATACATACATACATACAGGATGATGAAGATACACCTTTGAAGCTCTCTTCATGGTGATTCATGGGCAAAACAGTAAATTCCCATCTGAGTCCCCTACACCCTCTTCCATCTCAAAACTATTCTCTCCTTGGCAAATAAAAAGATCCGCTCACCATAACATAATAAGCTCATGCATGTCTTGACCCATCATCATGCAATTGGGTAGTTCGCACACTAGGCTCCTCCTGTCATAACAAAACCAAAAAGGTGGGACAATGCAAAAGACGAAAATAGCCCTAGAAAAAAACACGAGAAACCAACCCGAATGCCATATGTGAAGCCTGGTGCACGTAAGAAGTCCATTTGACCCTGCAGACAACAACCCTAGACTGTTGTTATATATATCACAAATAACAAAACTTAACATTTTACTTACTGAACTTTTTATTTTAAAATTAAATCACAAGTAACATCAACATAATAATCACAACATACCAGGCTATGAAGGGTAGGCTGAGCACCATAATAACACTCATGATTTGGTGCTATCGAATTCAATTGTCCCTATACAAAATACAACACAAATAACAAAACTGCTAAAATTTTTTAAAAATCTAAATCATAATTATGACTTATGAGATAAGATGATGTACCAGTCCTTGAATAGCTTGTTGGTTTCCATAATAATTATCTCTTGAAGGTGCCATCAAGTTAAGCTGAACCTTAATTAACCACAAAAATAAAAATAAAAATACTGAATCAACTACAAAACTAAAAGATTTGATAAATATTGTTTACTACTTATATAATCAAACCCTACCATTCCTTGCATACTTTGCTGTGGACCAAAATACCCATCTAGACCTATTGATCGTGAGCTCAATTTGTCCTGTAAAAATCACAAATCACCATTATTCATTCATCCATAAACAAATATAATTAAGTTTAAAAAAAATAAAAAAATGCAAACCAGTTGCTGCAAGCTGTCTTGGCCTCCAACAGTCATAATATCCTGCTCTGAGTTTGCCTAGAACAAAAAGGATCCATAAAATTAGCATAAGATCTATATAACTATATAAATTGAATATCTATATAAGTATAGAAATAGAACCTTCCTTTTCTTCATAGGATTCTTCTTTTTATTTGCACGTGTGTTTCTTTGATTATCATCTTCAATCCTCAAAACACCTTGACCACTTGATGTCCCCACTTCAATAAGATTCTTATTTGAATTGTTTAAACAAACACAATTTGTATAAACCTCTTCAAGTGCACCAATTGCCAAATTATAACTCTCCTGAGATAAAGACCCCTCTTCCCCCAATTTAATTGCCCTCTGACATAAATCATTATACCTCTGAACCCTATACTGCAACTGCTCACCCCCTTCAGACATCAAAGTCAAACCCCTGTTCTTCACATCTTTTGTCCACCTTTTCAGAATATACTGAGCTGGAATACTAGAAAGACCACAAATTTGGAGAACAATCATCGCGTGTCTACATAAAAACCCCTTGAATTCAAACAACCGACAGATACATGTCACTTCAGATGTTGGCTCGTTATAAGAAACATTGAAATCCATGTTCTTTTCAAAATCAGAAACCCTAAAAGTCGCCACCATTTCCTCTTGTGCTTCTTTTTTAGGCATACAAGCAACAGCACCCAAGACTTCTACTTGAAATTTCTTGAAAACCGTGTGTGTGTATATACTTGACACGTGTTTTTCAAACGGTGATGGAGACCTTAATGTTGGAGGTTTATTCCATGTGTCAGAATCCCCTTTTGCTTCTTCTTCATATCTATCTTGGATTATAGTTTCATACTGTCTTATAAACTCTTGCACACTCGTTTTTCTATGGACATATTTGTCAAAAAAACAGTTTACACTTTCGGATCTTTGAGGAGTTGACATTCCAGCTAGACAAACATCTTTCATATAGATCGGGACCCACTGCTTACGGGTTTCATATAAAGACTGCATCCAATCATAATCTTTAAGTCCAAATCTTTCTATTATCTTAAACCATCTCTTCTCAAATTGATCATCTGTCCATGACCTATGGATACACTTTTCAAATTTCACCATGAAATTATCATGCTCTTTAATCACATGATTAAGAGCTTCAGATATTTTCCCCATTATGTTCCACAAACAAAAACAATGCTTTGAAGATGGAAAGATTTGAGCAACTGAAGATTCCAAGTTATGATCTTTATCAGTGATCACAACTTTAGGGACTCTTCCACCCATTGCAGCCAACCATGTTTGCATAACCCATGAATAAGTCGCACTACTTTCATCAGATAGTAGAGCACATCCAAGTAACATGAACTGATAATGTTGATTCACCCCAATGAAAAGAGCAAGAGGCATTTTGTATTTGTTTTTAACATATGATGTATCAAATGATACAACATCACAAAAGTTGACATAATCGTGTCTGGTTTTTGCATCTGCCCATAACATGTTTTTCACACGTTGATCTTCACCTACATCTATTGCATAAAAGAAATTCGAATTTATACTCTGCATATGGACAAAAAATTTGCAGAGTATATTCGCCTCTCCTGCTTCTAAAGCTGTGTTACGGGTTTTATCAAAAGGGTTACTAGAATCATTCTTTAAACCAACAACATTTTTGTACTCTGCAAATTGTCTAGCCATGGCAGCATACATTTTTCTTGTTTGTTCACTGACAGCTTGAGCAGGTAAAAGTTCATGGTTGTGTTCTTTTTCGAATCTATGGATGATCCATTTTCCATCGGGTCTTCTTTTCACATGCATGCTTGCTTTGCAATCTGTTTTGGAACATGATCTTCTTCCAGAAGCATTTTCAGGATCTTGATTGGTTCTATTTCTGCCATGTGGTCGATTGAATGATTTGTCATGTTCACGTTTTGTTCCATATCTTGAACATGCAAATTTTGCATCAATGAACTCTCTGGATGTTTTTGATCTTCGGCTGTTTTGTATTGCAGTGCTGAAACCCATGGATCTTGCGTATTCTTGATAGAAAGAATATGCTTCACCATGTGATTCGAATTCCATGCCTGCAATTGGTTCAAGATTTATGTCATCTTCTTTATATTCTGCCATATCAAGTGATGGAGAATTCAGTCCTATGTCATTGTCAGGAGGTGATTTGTCTCGAATGGATAAAAACTCTTCATTATGTATTTTATGTTCAGCATCTATCATGTTGCTCATCTCTTTCGCCTCCTCTTCTTTCTCTTCATTTTCATGGTCTCCAGAAGGGAGCCTAAGATCAATATCCATGGTAAGGATTTAGGGTTTTTTCACTCAATTCTTTCAGTGGCTACCTACAAGGGAAGATGAATATTAGCATATAAAAGCAACAGGAAGATCCTTGTGAAGACTATGTGAGTAAATAAATACACTCTTGAAAGCAAAGAAAAAAAGACAGAATACACATACAAAAGGCAAGCTGCATAGATGTTCTTCTCATCATTCAACCTTAAAAAAAGATGCTTTCAAGCAGTAGAAGTGCAGACAATGATATTGCATATTTTTACTACCATCATAATTCATAATCTCCTTCTAACAACATCCTTAGTGAATCATTGCATTAGATATGACATTGAGAAAATTTTATTAAAATAATGATATTATGCAGGCAAGATGACTTTTAGGAGTTCTTAAAGTACTTGATCTGGAAGTAAAAATGGATGCTTGTTCCAATAAGATAGTATACAATGCGGAGAATTAATGAATAAAAAAAATTCAAGAAGACAAACGAAAATTAGAATCAAAAGCTAGACAATTAATACTTTCCAGATAGTTGAACCAATGTGGACATATAGAAATAGAACGTATGAATATCGTTACATGGATACCAACTACTTGTTATGTCGTGAAAAAGTGGAGTAACTATTGAACATCTAATGTGGCTACAAAATTTTCCATCAATAGTCATATAACAATAGTTATCTTGAAGTAAAGCTTCATTCTGTTGACTATCTAAAGTGGACTTTTGCCATGGTATACCACAACTGAGAAATATCAGAATTTAGAGCAAACTAGTCAGAGTATCAAGAGCTGAAACAAAGATGGTCCATCTGTCTTAGGTACAGGCGTCATTACAATCTTTTGAGCAAATTGACAATTTTTACTGGCAACGTTATTCCAGAAGAAGAATCCATGGCAATACAATTAAACTCTACCAAAGTACAGATTAACCATGCCGAAAAATCAAAGAAGATGAATTATAAGAATTGTCAATTTTCGACCTGCGGCACCAATTTCAGCCCAAAATTGGGGGATCCTCTCGTTCTATGTACACTCGAGATGAACCCAGTTCAGATTGGAAAGATTATCATGCGTGGAAGTAGAAGCAAAAGGAGAAACAACAAAATACATGGGTTTGTGTCGTGAGTAGTGATCAAAGTTTAAAGGATGAAAGAAGAAGATCGCAGAGGAGAAGCGGGTGTACCTCGTGTATGTAAAATGAGGATCAATGGTGGTGCTAAATTCGATCTGCTGGAAGCTGGAAAATCCACGCGACGGGGTTGAGCGAGTGGATGGACGAACTTTTTTTCCCCCAAATTGGATTGCCTGATTAGGGTTTGTTTGGAGCTTCACTCGCCTACCTATTTTCCCTTCTCTCTCTCTTCCTTTGTCTATGGCGCGTGACCCACCTGCGGTATGAGAAGATCAAAATGTAGAAAACCCAAACCTTGTTTTCTGGGTCTTAAGAAAGCTACAAACTAATACAAAGTTACAAATATATAATGTACTAAATAAAAAAATTTATAATATAACAAGAATAAGTAAAAATCAAAAGTTACTTGTTTTGTAGAAAAAATTTATTTAATTGTTTTTAATACTTATTTTACAAAAAACTGTCCTAACTTTGTTAAATTTTGTACAAGAAAATATGTAAAAAAAAAAAAAAGTTATGAAAAATTTAGGGCATTTTAAAATTAAACAAAACTTTATTCGAAAAATTAAGAAAGTTTGTAGAAAAAAATAGAAAAAATATTAAATAAAAATTAAAGCTAATAATTTCTTTTATAAATTTACCCTAAAAATGCAATGTAAAGGGAATTGAGACCAAATGCATATAACAAAAAATAAAACTTTATATAATTTGTTAAAAAATGAGTCAAACATGTTATGAAATTAATTGTAAAAAAAAAAACTAGTAAAAGTTGGAGTTGTTTGAGCACCAACAAATACATGCACGGACAAGGCCGGCCGCTTGGACAAGCTGGACGATCACCCCGGACCCCCAAATGCTAAAAGGCCTCCATTATATATATATATATATATATATATATATATATATATATATATATATATATAGAGAGAGAGAGAGAGAGAGAGAGAGAAAGAAAGAGCTATATAGTGGCAATTCATTAATTTTAAGGCTAATGGACTAGTTTTTCAAGGGCTCGATATTCTAATATGGTAGGCATCATATCCAAAAGAGGGAACGGGAGCGAGAATTATACCTACCTGCGTTTTCACTTTCCAATGCGTCATCATCTTTCAATTTATATGGAAAATCTAAACGCTCGTCGGATTCTCTAGAAGACAACTCCCTGCCGTTCGTAGTAACTTCACTTTCTTCTATTTATTAAAAACTTATTCAAGGTAATCGATTTCTTATCTTTTCTTTTATGATTTTCTGAATTCGTCCACATGAAGGGTAACACACGATTTCAGAAAATTGCAACTCTAATAATAGATTATTTCTCTTTTTTTTTTTTTTTTTTTGAAATAACTCCAATAAAAAGTTATTCACTTTATTTGTTAAATTCAAATCTAACATATTGCTAATGCTATAGACTAGAATCGAGAACCAGTCAATCATTATCCAAAGTTTGAAGTACTCTTTCAGAATAGGGATCCCTTGGAGTTTGAAAATTGAAATTCGATTTCTTATTCTTTCATATGCAAATTCGAGAATCTGATTGTTATTTGTGAATATGTGTAAGTTCTAGCATTCTTGAAATTCGATTTTTTATGTTAAACTATAAAATATCTTATTGCAAATGTTAATGTGAAATTTGATTTTCACACAGAATCTCAATTTTTATAAAGATGTTCCTGCCTAATTCGATTTATATGTCTTTCTAAACATTATATATGCTTTTCCAATTGCTTATATGATATTAGCCACAACCACAACAGCTATAAGGTAGTCTTTTAGTTTTCGTTTCACTTTTTTTGTTATTCCGTTATCTATAATTGTTAATGTATTGTTTGTGATTGTTTTTTTTTGTTAAAAATGGTTCCTAGAAAATGTATGGACTTTAAGTGTCAACAAAAGGTTGGTGAGAGTTATAGGTTTTCTGCTAATCGTAGTATGATACTTTTAAAAAGTTTAAAAAGTATTTTCTTTGTTAGTATAACCATACTCAAAACAATGTTTGTAAAAAGTCCTTTTATAAGCTTTTGAAAACCAAAATGTATCTTTGCATAAGTAAATTCATACTTAAAATAGTTTAGAAAACAACCGAACCCATGGTTCGTAGTAAAAGAGAGAGGTTCTAGTTAATGTTTATAGTGAGTCCTATAACTGAGCTATGCGATTGAGTGTACAATACCCCCTACAATGCTTCATTGTATGTCCTAGTGACGATAGTAGATACTTATCACGCACTTCGATTGATCGGTCGAGGTTATAGCTAGCAGTCGTAGGTGGGGTGTCAACTATGTATAGATCTGTACATACATATCTCACTCTGAAGATTAACGGTTATAGTAGTATGGGTATGCTAAGTGTTTAGACTTAGCTAATGAATATAGTCTCTCTAAAAAACCCTTAACTAAGGTATGTGAATAACTCTCATCCCTAACTTATATGTGGATAAGTTACTAGGCACAATGAATTGTATAGAGTTTATAAAATTCGAGCATAATCGGTATGAATGTATAGTATAAGGCACTAGCTTTTATAAACTAAGTATGTTTCTTGTATAAACTTTGTACATATACATCTATAGTTCAAATCCTTAGTAATACTACAAAGTTTTATGACATGCTATTTGTGACACAAAATGTCACATAAAATCATAAAGTTTTGTAGTAAAAGGGCATATGTTATTTTTATTAGTTGTATCATTTTATCAACATAACATATGAAAATATCTAGGTTTTAAAACTAGTTTATGTGTTTATAACATATAAATGTTAAACCAATATTTTATAAGCTGGTTATAGTTTTTATATAAAATAATAACATTTCATGTGTATTTTTGTTTAAAATAGTACATTTAAGCACATGTATTCTCCCCCAAAGCATATAAAAATATAAAAGAGGGGCCGTAACACTCACTTTAACATGTGGTTGTTGATTTGTTTCGAGAATTTGATGCAATAAACAGAGATGTGTCGCTTCTAAACGAACCATCATGATTAATTTAGTTACATAATAATTCAAAGTGAAACTTTGATTCAATTTAATATGTGGGGGTTGTTTGGTAATTTAACTAAACTATAGAGCCCATTTAATAAATTAAATAAATAAAATGGAACCAAATTTTCTAACTATTTCCAAGTAAGGGGTGTTTTAAATATTTGGAATAAAAGTTTATATGTTTAGGACTTGTTCTGTAACAGATTTCTAAAGGAGGGGTAAAACAATTAAAATGAAATGAAGTTTGAGACCTTTAGATCTATTTTGAAAAACATTTTCGAGGGAGGGGGTTATTTTAAACAATTTAAAATGGAGTTTGCGAGGGTGGGACTTCTTTTGTAACGAATTTTCAAAAGGGGTTGTTTGAATTAATTTTGAAACAGAGTTTGAACAGGAGGAGGATCTCCTCTTGTTTCCTTCCCATGAACGAAGAACAAAGCAGAAAAAAAACAAAAAAAAAAAAAGGTCTCTGGTTGTGGTTTGACGATTGACGTGAATAACAAACAAAAAAAAAAAATAATGGAGAGGGGACGGTGTACACACGATGTAGTAGTAGGAGGAGGTTGATGATGGTGGTGGCTGGTGATTCCCACGGTAGCAGTGGACTTCCGGCAGCCACCTGCTGCCCACTTTTTGGCTTCGTTTGGCAGTTGGTCGACGAAAGAGAGAGAGAGGGAGGGTGTGAGGGAGCTGAGGTGGTTGTAGGGTGGTGGTTTTCCATCAATAGAGGTGGCACAATGGTGATCTTGGTGGTGGAATAAGAATGTGATGTTTGCGGTGTGTGTGTGTAACATCCATAAAAATTCATGAAAATTTAAAACTTTTTAAATATCCAAAATACCATTAATTATTAGTAAGTGTTTTCAAATAGTTTCATATCAGAGTTCTCAGAAATCATAATCATAAATCGAGAAGTGTACGGTCACGCTTTCGCTTTCTCGCGGTGTGACATCCCCATTTTCACGGCCAGAAAAGACCGATTTTGTTTATGCTTTATAAAAATCAGAGTACTTCATTTTATAAAAATGTTGGGAAATTTGTTCCCAGAAAAACACGATAAATACGTTATTAAAACATTTTTGAAGAAACGTATTTATTTCATTTTAAAACGTTTGGGATGTCATTGTTAATACAGAAACATAAGCATAAACAAAACTTACAATTATTTACACTAGTCATCTACATCTCTTTAAATCTCTCAGTGTAATGTCACTTCATATCGTCACCTGTGATGTAAATAAACTGAGTGGGTCAGGTTGGGAAACCTGGTGAGTACATAGGGTTTTCAACCCACAATAATATAGTTATTATGTTTAAACAATCAAACAATCAACCCAATTACCCATCCCCATTATCTTCTTTTAGTCTTCCCTAAAGATATTATTTCAAGGGTCATCTCCTATATCATACTTACTTCTCATCTCCTTACATCGTATTTCCTTATGTGATTGTTCCTACGAACTTTACCTAAGGATCATCGCCTACATTGCATAGACAATACTAATCCGGGGATTACTCCATCAATATGTGTCTAGCAAGTGTTAGGGTATCATCGCATGATTACGTAGTCACAACATCACCTGGACTTGTAAATCATGATAAGGGTTGGTCTATCATCGCATGAATACGTAGCCGCAACATCGCCTGGACTCGTACATCATAATAAGGGTTAGACTATCATCGCATGAATACGTAGTTACAACATCGCATGAACTCGTAATTCATCACCTACAGGTTACTAGCCTGCTGGTGTTTCCACGGGGTTGTCTATAATAGTCCGTGGTTGCCATCTATAGTCTGGTAGATGACTACATCTCCACATTGTCGGACAAGGTCGTAGGTATCCTACATCACCGATTCATAATCACCTATCTATCCTCACCTAATTATCATCACCTTCCTATCATCACCTATCTCTCATAATTTTATTTCATCACTCACAAACTACTTCATTTACCCATGTTTTATCCCAACATATTTGTAGATATAAAATAAATATACAGTTTAAATCATTTAAAACATGTATAAATCATTCATCCAGCATAGACAACAAGTATTCAAACAATATGCACACATAGCACGTAATTTATATTAAAATACTTCATATCTATGTGTAAGATGAAAGGGACCATGCACTCACCTGGTTAGGTGGTGACTCAGCACTCGGACAGCGCTTCGATACTCTCAAAACGATATTCCTTCGATAAAACCTAGTATCGATACCACTAGGGTTTAGTTTAACGATAACCGTGACAAATTAATTAGTCTGACTATTATTAAGCGTTAATAACGCTCAATATAACTCATAATAATAGCCCAAATAATTATTTTAAGGACCTAATAACATTCCTATAATTATTTGAAAGCTATATAAAAAATTGCGTAAGCGTAGCACACTTACAGCGAATTTTATCGAAAACCGGGACTTAATTGGAGCAGCGTTTCGAAACCGAAAAACTCCTTTTTCTCGGGACTCCGGGAGCCTCGGGGCTTCCCTAGGGTGCTAGGGGTTTAACTAGGGCTTAGGGGGGTTTATAGCACTTAGAGAGAGAAAATATGTAGAGAGAGAAGTGAAAAATGGTGTGAAGAATGAAGAAATCTCGGCCCCTTTTTATAGCCCTGCGAGGCCTCGGTACGCTGGGCGTACCTCGGACCTACGTGGGGCGTAGTCATCGGATAAGAGCTCCAGCGAGGTTCCAGCTGTCTCTCACTCGGAATAGATCAGGGCGAGGGTACGCGGCGCGTACTGGCTTCGGACGCGGGGCGTAAGCGAGGGCGACGTGTTCTTCATCCGAAGCGAGATCTGATCAGCGATGGACGGCCCACAATGCGCCACGTCATCAGCTCCTTATCAGCCTTCGCAAATTGCATTCTTGACTTCTAAAAATCATAACTTTCGCATACGAGCTCCGTTTTCGACGTTCTTTATATCCACGCGAAGGTGGGAACGTACTCTACAACTTTCGTTTAGACTTCGTCGGCTAATTTTGGCTCGATTTTAAATTTTATATTATTAACGGGCCGGGACATGATTGGTCCGTTAAATCCTCATAACTTCTTCATCCGACATCCGTTTTCGCCCATCTTTTTCTCGTTATGCTACTCTCAACGAGATCTTCGATTCTCGTTTAGGTTGCGTCGGCTAAAAATCGCTCGATCTAATATTCGAATTTCGGGCTGTACACTGCTATTCCGAAACTTCGAAAAATCATAACTTCTTCATACGAAGTCAGATTTGGGCGTTCTTTTTATCGATGTTCTTAGTTTAACATATTCTATGACTTTCGTTTAGATTGCTAAAGATAAATCTCACTCTATCGTAAATTCACTATTTACGCTTCCCGGTATTGTGCCGGTTCCGTCGCGAAACTTCAACGGGTCATAACTTCTTCGTTATAACTCGGATTTCGGCGTTCCTTATATGTACGGAAACCTTGTGACATACTCTAAAACTTGGTTAAGATTATTTATTCTAAATAATCTTTTGTCGAAAAGTCGTTTTCGACCCCTATTGCCTTTAAATTGACTAGCCCGGATTCGCGGGCGTTACAATTATCTCCCCCTTAGGATGATTACGTCCCGGAATCATCAACGAAACATGGTCGTATAATGACTCCATACGTCGTCTCTTCATCCTAGGTAATAATTATAACTTCTACATTCCTTCAAGTCTATCTCTCAGACTTATTGACTGTATGCAGTACTCGATCGTGCACCTACTCTCTACCTCAGGCTAGACTCCAAATTATGATCTTCAAGTCAAAATCTCGATCCTTACTGGATACGAATTTGAGATGACTTCTTTTATTACTACTATGGATCGATGTGTCATATTCTAAAGACCTATCATCGTATGTTGCAACACTTAGACTTAGGTCTCTTAGAGTTAAATTCTAAAACAGACTATGCCTTCCTTCATGTTCTAATGTGATATAATCACACTTTAACATTAGGCATTTCTAGCTACCAACTTCTTTAACAACGAGCGCGATATTTCTATTGATCGCTTTGATTTCAATCGTTTGGTTTAAGTCGGACGCTACATCAAACTTGGTTCTCTGAACCACACAACATACTCATCGTAGTCGGACTCGATTCGATATGGCCACTAGGGTCGAAATATCAACAATCTTCTTAGTCATTACCGAAACGATGGTAACAACACACTTGAATAAAACGAAATCAATTACTAGCTTCTTGGTAACCTTGTGACTTTCCCTGATCCAAGTGTGAGTCCTGTGCTTCCGGTAGTATAGGCCTCTACTACCATTCACACCTACTCATACTCGTCCCAAGTATTGTCTCGCAGTTTCCCAAGTCACCATGCAGCGAATCAACTTAACACATCAGATAACAAAACAAAGGTTTTATATTATTTCTTGAAATGATTACATAGGTGTTCAAGTTCACCCTAGGCTATGCCTCTAATAGGCCACATCATACAATACTATGGCTACTGCATAACTTGATCTTCGGATATGAAGTCCTCATCCTTGATTCCTCGCACGGTTTTCTGCTTCGTCGAGGATCATGTGAAATGCCCTTGGCCTTGGTGGCGTTTCTGGTCTTACTGCTTTATTTTTCTTTGGGCAGTTTCTGGACATATGCCCCTTGCCTCCACATCCGTAGCATACTTTATCATCATGTGTGCAGTCTTTGGAATAGTGACCAGTCCTCCCACACTTGTAGCAAGTCACTTCTTCATTGCACTTCCCACCATGCTTCTTCTTGCATCTATCACACCATCTTGCTTCACCTCCATCTCCTCCTCCAAGCTTTGAGAATTTTCTTTCCTTGTTCGACCTCGAAGATCCTTCAAACTTCCGCTTCTCTCCTGCCTTATCTTTTTCTAGACCTTTTTCTCTTATCTGGGCCTCTACGTTCTTAGCTGCCCTAACAGCTGCTTTCAAGGTAGTTGCCATCTTGACCATTGGGCCAAAGTCAGTGGGCAGTCCGTTAGCAAACCTATCAATCTTGGAGAGTTCATTAGGCACCAAGTAGGGAAATAGCTTCATCCTCTCGGTAAATGCGGTGGCATACTCATCAACACTCATCTTCCCTTTCTTCAGGTTCTGAAACTCGTTGTTTAGGTCTATCAGATCTACCTCCGAGCAGTACTGCATTTTCAACTGTTCCAAAAACTCTTCCCACGACATCCTTAAGGCTTCTCCTCGTGGCATCGTATCTGCCAATAGCTTCCACCAGCTCAAGATTCCAGTTTTCAGCGGTCTTACTGCGAAGACAGTCTTCTGTTTCTCATTACAGCTGCAGCTCTCAAACACCATCTCCATCTCAGAGATCCAATCCATAATCTCAACCGGCTTCGGGCTTCCTGAGAGACTTGGCGGTTTCGCACTCAAGAAATTCTTGTACATCCGCCCATCCTTGTTGTTTCTCCTTTCTGGGCCATCCCTTTGCTCACCTTGAGTCCCTACTTGACTCACTTGGCGGCTGTAGTTCCCTTCTTCGGATTGCTCGGGAACTGGCTCCGTCGGTTCAACATGTACGGTAGGTTCGTCCCTATTCAACATCCGTCTCATTTCTTCCCTTTGTTCAGCCAACATAGCTCGAATCATGGCTTGAACTCCAGCCATGGTGACTGGCTCAGGCGCAACTTCTTCTACAACAGGTATTTGCTGAACCACTGGGGGTTGGTTCCTGTTCCCATTTGCATTTACGTTTCCGCTACGAGTCCTTACCATCTCGATCTATACACCGAATAAGGTGAATTTAGACCTTTACTTGATGTCTAAATCATCCTTATCACTCCGAAACGTTTACATGCTAGTTCTAATATCGTATTCGTACGTTTAGAATCCTAAACACATAAGGTTTCCAGATCCGGTCGGCAACAGACCATAGATCTGAACAACTAACACCATATCAGGCACAAGTATTTAGCACATAAAAGCATTTTAGGCATCATTCCTAAAATAAGCTAGTGCTCACACCTCACAATCATCGCTTAGCATTCTAAGTTTAAGTCTAGAAATAAATCCATATTCCTAGTTCGCTTAAACTAATGCTCTGATACCAACTGTGACATCCCCATTTTCACGGCCAGAAAAGACCGATTTTGTTTATGCTTTATAAAAATCAGAGTACTTCATTTTATAAAAATGTTGGGAAATTTGTTCCCAGAAAAACACGATAAATACGTTATTAAAACATTTTTGAAGAAACGTATTTATTTCATTTTAAAACGTTTGGGATGTCATTGTTAATACAGAAACATAAGCATAAACAAAACTTACAATTATTTACACTAGTCATCTACATCTCTTTAAATCTCTCAGTGTAATGTCACTTCATATCGTCACCTGTGATGTAAATAAACTGAGTGGGTCAGGTTGGGAAACCTGGTGAGTACATAGGGTTTTCAACCCACAATAATATAGTTATTATGTTTAAACAATCAAACAATCAACCCAATTACCCATCCCCATTATCTTCTTTTAGTCTTCCCTAAAGATATTATTTCAAGGGTCATCTCCTATATCATACTTACTTCTCATCTCCTTACATCGTATTTCCTTATGTGATTGTTCCTACGAACTTTACCTAAGGATCATCGCCTACATTGCATAGACAATACTAATCCGGGGATTACTCCATCAATATGTGTCTAGCAAGTGTTAGGGTATCATCGCATGATTACGTAGTCACAACATCACCTGGACTTGTAAATCATGATAAGGGTTGGTCTATCATCGCATGAATACGTAGCCGCAACATCGCCTGGACTCGTACATCATAATAAGGGTTAGACTATCATCGCATGAATACGTAGTTACAACATCGCATGAACTCGTAATTCATCACCTACAGGTTACTAGCCTGCTGGTGTTTCCACGGGGTTGTCTATAATAGTCCGTGGTTGCCATCTATAGTCTGGTAGATGACTACATCTCCACATTGTCGGACAAGGTCGTAGGTATCCTACATCACCGATTCATAATCACCTATCTATCCTCACCTAATTATCATCACCTTCCTATCATCACCTATCTCTCATAATTTTATTTCATCACTCACAAACTACTTCATCTACCCATGTTTTATCCCAACATATTTGTAGATATAAAATAAATATACAGTTTAAATCATTTAAAACATGTATAAATCATTCATCCAGCATAGACAACAAGTATTCAAACAATATGCACACATAGCACGTAATTTATATTAAAATACTTCATATCTATGTGTAAGATGAAAGGGACCATGCACTCACCTGGTTAGGTGGTGACTCAGCACTCGGACAGCGCTTCGATACTCTCAAAACGATATTCCTTCGATAAAACCTAGTATCGATACCACTAGGGTTTAGTTTAACGATAACCGTGACAAATTAATTAGTCTGACTATTATTAAGCGTTAATAACGCTCAATATAACTCATAATAATAGCCCAAATAATTATTTTAAGGACCTAATAACATTCCTATAATTATTTGAAAGCTATATAAAAAATTGCGTAAGCGTAGCACACTTACAGCGAATTTTATCGAAAACCGGGACTTAATTGGAGCAGCGTTTCGAAACCGAAAAACTCCTTTTTCTCGGGACTCCGGGAGCCTCGGGGCTTCCCTAGGGTGCTAGGGGTTTAACTAGGGCTTAGGGGGGTTTATAGCACTTAGAGAGAGAAAATATGTAGAGAGAGAAGTGAAAAATGGTGTGAAGAATGAAGAAATCTCGGCCCCTTTTTATAGCCCTGCGAGGCCTCGGTACGCTGGGCGTACCTCGGACCTACGCGGGGCGTAGTCATCGGATAAGAGCTCCAGCGAGGTTCCAGCTGTCTCTCACTCGGAATAGATCAGGGCGAGGGTACGCGGCGCGTACTGGCTTCGGACGCGGGGCGTAAGCGAGGGCGACGTGTTCTTCATCCGAAGCGAGATCTGATCAGCGATGGACGGCCCACAATGCGCCACGTCATCAGCTCCTTATCAGCCTTCGCAAATTGCATTCTTGACTTCTAAAAATCATAACTTTCGCATACGAGCTCCGTTTTCGACGTTCTTTATATCCACGCGAAGGTGGGAACGTACTCTACAACTTTCGTTTAGACTTCGTCGGCTAATTTTGGCTCGATTTTAAATTTTATATTATTAACGGGCCGGGACATGATTGGTCCGTTAAATCCTCATAACTTCTTCATCCGACATCCGTTTTCGCCCATCTTTTTCTCGTTATGCTACTCTCAACGAGATCTTCGATTCTCGTTTAGGTTGCGTCGGCTAAAAATCGCTCGATCTAATATTCGAATTTCGGGCTGTACACTGCTATTCCGAAACTTCGAAAAATCATAACTTCTTCATACGAAGTCAGATTTGGGCGTTCTTTTTATCGATGTTCTTAGTTTAACATATTCTATGACTTTCGTTTAGATTGCTAAAGATAAATCTCACTCTATCGTAAATTCACTATTTACGCTTCCCGGTATTGTGCCGGTTCCGTCGCGAAACTTCAACGGGTCATAACTTCTTCGTTATAACTCGGATTTCGGCGTTCCTTATATGTACGGAAACCTTGTGACATACTCTAAAACTTGGTTAAGATTATTTATTCTAAATAATCTTTTGTCAAAAAGTCGTTTTCGACCCCTATTGCCTTTAAATTGACTAGCCCGGATTCGCGGGCGTTACACGCGGTCATCCGCTGTACCTGAAAAAATAATCGATAAATGTAAGCTCGAAGGCTTAGTAAGTTACCCCCAAAATACCAACCATAAAAAATATCAATAACATATAAGCAAACAACATGCATAATGAGCCTTCAGCCTAAATGGACTGCCTCGCAGGCCTTCAACCTATCTGGACCGCTCTCGAAGCCTCCGACACGTCTTGACCGCCTCGCAGGGCCTATCCGAACCGCCCTGGGTATGTTGGTCTTCAGCACAAAACAGGACTGCCTCAACCCAACCCCCAATCAAACAATCATGTGCACATAAATATCATACACTAGCATATATAAAAGTCAAACCGATCTAACAGATCACTCATCATAACAACATCCTATAACCAGGATACAGACCTAACCGGTCACTAACATAGCATCATCCTATATACCAAGATACCGACCTAACCAAGTCACTAAGCATATCACCATCCAAACTACCAAGAATGTAAATCAATAAGCATATCATGCAATAACCTGGATACAAATCCGAAAAGGGCCAGCATTGGTGCCTTAGACTCTGTTGATATAGTGAGGAGAACTCACCTCACAAGTAGTGCAAAACTGGAATGAAAGACTCTGACCGCTGTCTCACCGAAAATCCTGAACTATCCAAGATAACGAATACTAAGTCAATAATTGGGATCTCAATATTGCCCTAGGGGCCCGTATAGAGTAATTGTCCACTATTTCCTTTTCTCTAATTTAGGCCAAGGCCCAATGCCAAATCCATGATCTTAAAAGTCCATATATCCAAATCCCATTAATGACCTAATTTTCCCAATTGGGCCCAACTCCCTAATTGGGCCTTATTCTAGGATCCATTATCAAAACTGGCCTAAAACCCAATTATTCAGAACGTCCAACAAGGCCCAGGTCCAATGTGACATCCCCATTTTCACGGCCAGAAAATACCGATTTTGTTTATGCTTTATAAAAATAAGAGTATCTCTTTTAATAAAAAGGTTGCGGAATTTGTTCCTAGTATCAAAGTATTTTTATTCCTTTTAAAACATTTGGGATGTCATTTTCAATACAAAAACATAAGCATAAACAGAACTTACATTCATTATCACTAGTGATCTACATCTCTTTTAAATCTCTCAGTGTAATGTAACTTCATATTGACACCTGTGATATAAATAAACTGAGTGGGTCGAGTTGGGAACCCTGGTGAGTACATAGGGTTTTCAACCCACAATAATATAATTATTATGTTTAATCGTCAAATAGTTAACCTAATTACCCATCCCCATTATCTTCTTTACTCTTAAGGGTCTACCCTAAGAGTCAACTACTCCTCGTTCATTCATTCCTAAGGATCATCCTAAGGAATCGGCACGAAATCCATCGTTGCCAAGGTTTACTAAACGGGCACTAAATCCATAGCTACCAGGGTTTTCTCAACGGGCACTAAATCCATAGCTGTCAGGGTTATTTCGTTTATCGACAGTATCCACTCGCAATGCATGTCAATGGGTTTTTAGAGTACACCGATGAACACATCGTTCACAACACCTACAGGTTGCGAGCCTGCTAGTGTTCCACTGGACTGTCTAGAATAGTCCGTGGTTGTCATCCATACTCTGCTGAATGACGGGGCCATCGTTTGGGAAAAGGCTTCTCACATCGTTCACCTCTCACCCTCACCTTGTGGTCTATAACACCTCTCAACTCATCGTCCAACTCATATTCCATCTATTATATCTACCCATGTTTTATCCCAACATTTTCGTAGATATAAAATACATATACAATTTAAATCGTTTAAAACGTGTATAAAATCGCTCATCTAGCATAGATAGCAAGTATTCAGATAATATGCACACATAGCACGTAACTTATATAAAATACTACATATCTATGTGTAAGCTGAAAGTAACTATGCACTCACCTGAAAGGTGGTGACTCAACACTCAGACAGCGCTTCGATACTCTCAAAACAATTTTTCCTTCGATAAAACCTAGTATCAATACCACTAGGGTTTAGTCTAACGATAACCGCGACAAATTAATAGTTTGACTATTATTACTATTATATAAGCGTTAAATAACACTCAATATAACTCATAATAATAGCTCAAATAATTATTTTAAGGACCTAATAATGTTATTATAATTATTTGAAAGCTATATTAAAAATTGCGTAAGCGTAACTCACTTATAGTGGATTTTAAAGAAAATTGGGCTTTGCTCGGAGCAGCGTTTCGAAACCGAAAGATCCTTTTTCTCGGGACTCCGGGAGCCTCGGGGCTTCCTTTGGGAGCTAGGGGGTTTACCTAGGGTTTTGGGAGGATTAGGACACTTAGAGAGAGAAAGTAATCTAGAGAGAGAGTGGAAATGTGCAAGAAAGTCGGCAGCCTTCGCTGCCTTTTATAGTGCGAGCCTTCGATCTACGTTGGGCGTACCGAAGGTGGTACGCGGCGCGTTCGTCGGATAAGATTGTCAGGTGGTGTCCTCCGGGTAGTGCGAAGTGACGAAGTCTCGGACCGCACAAGAGCGAGGTACGCTGGGCGTACTTCGTTTTAGACATGGGGCGTAATGCGAGGGTGGCGTGTCACTCATCCGAAGCGAGGCGTGATCAGCAAGCAACGGTGCAGATCATGCCACGTCATCATTATTGCATCAGGCTTCACAAACTGCACACTTAACTTTAAAAATTCGTAACTTTTGCGTATGATCTCCGTTTTCAACGTTCTTTATATCCACGCGAAGGCGGGAACGTACTCTACAACTCTCATTTAGACTCTGTCGGCTAATTTTGACTTTATTTTAAAAGTTACATTATTAACAAGCCGAGACAGGATTGGTCCGTTAAATTCTCATAACTTCTTCATCCGACATCCGTTTTCGCCCATCTTTTTCTCGTTACGCTACTCTTAACGAGATCTTCGATTCCCTTTTAGGTCGTGTCGGCTAAAAACCGATCGATCTATTATTCGAATTTTCGGGTTGTACACTGCTAATCCGAAACTTCGAAAAATCATAACTTCCTCATACGAAGTCAGAGTTGAGCATTCTTTTTATGTACGCTCTCAGTTTAACGTTTTCTACGACTTTCGTTTAGATCGCTAAGGCTAAATCTCACTCTATCGTAAATTCACTATTTACGTTTCCCGGTATTGTGTCGGTTCCGCCGCGAAACTTTGACGGGTCATAACTTCTTCGTTATAACTCGGATTTCGACGGTCTTTATATGTACGGAAACCTTGTAACATATACTACAACTTGGTTAACATTATTTATTCTAAATAATATTTTGCCGAAATGTCATTTTCGACACTTATTGCCTCTAATTTGACTAGCCCGAATCTACGGGCGTTACAATTATCTCCCCCTTAGGATGATTACGTCCCAGAATCATCAACGAAACATGGCTCACATGATGATTCCATACGTTATCTCTTCATCCTAATCCATAACTTCGATGTTTCTTCGAACGAGTATCTAACTCTTAGACTCCTTTACTACAGGCGGTGCTCGATCTTGCATCCGCTCTCTATCTCACGTTAGATTCAAAATTATGACCTTCAAGTCACAATCTCAATCCTAAGTTGATACGAACTTAAGATAAGTTCTTTTATTACTACAATGGAACGATGTGTCATATTCTAATAACCTATCATCGTATGATGCATTGCTTGGACTCAGGTCTTTTAGAGTCAAATTCCAGAACAGACTATACCTTCCTTTATGTTCTAATCACATCTTAAAAGGTAGCATTTCTAGCAACCGTCGCGATACTTCTACTGATCGCTTTGATTAATTCTTCCGGCTTAAGCCGGTGCTACATCGAACTTGGTTCTCTGAACAACGTAACATACTCATCGTAGTCGGACTCAATTCGATATGACCACTCGGGTCGGAATAACAATCATCTTCTTAGTCATTACTGAAACGACGGTAACGACATATTTGAATAAAACGGAATCAATTATCGGCTTCTTGGTAATCTTGTGACTTTCCCTGATCCAAGCGTGAGTCCTATGCTTCCGGTAGTATATGCATCTACTACCTTTCACACCTACTCATACTCGTCCCAAGTATTGTCTCGTAGTTTTCCAAGTCACCATTGAAGAAAATCACATAACAGTTTAACACACCAGATAACAAAACGAAGATTTTATTATTTCTTGAAACTATTACATATGTGTTCAAGCTCACCCTAGACTATGCCTCTAATAGGCTACCCCTACCATATTATGGTTACTTCATAGCTTGATCTTCGGATATCAATCCTCACTTTTGATTACCTTGTCAGCTGCTTTGTCAAGGATGCTTCTTGGCTTTGGAGGTACATTCGCTCTTGCTGCTTCATGTTTCTTCGGGCAGTCCCTACGTAAATGTCCTTCTTTGTTACATCCGTAGCACACCCTCTTATTGGACGTGCACTTGAAGGCATAATGCCCTGTCCTTACACATTTGTAGCAAGTCACCTCTTCATCGCATCTCTCATAGTGCTTCAGCGGTACATTTGGTGTTGTCGCTCTCAGCGGACAATCTTGCTTGAAGTGTCCCTCTCCACTACACTTAAGGCAAACTTCCTCCTTGGTTGAGAATTTATGGGCATAATGACCAATCTTCCCGCATTTGAAGCAGGTCACTTCCTTAGGGCATCTCCTGTTACACCATTTTGCTTCACCTCTTCCTTCTCCAGACTGTGAGAATAAGCTTTTCCTGTTGGACCTTGAAGATCCCTCAAATTTCCTCTTCTTACCAATCTTAACCTTGATGGTTGCCTCAAGAGTAGGTTCCTGGCGTACTGGCGCCGTAATTTTGTCCTTACTTTATCGAAGTAAGCACCTTGTTTCTCCCATATGTTGATCCAACATCGTCTGCACCATTGCCTGTACTTCTGCCATCGTGATTGGCTCAGGTGCAACTACTAATTCTGGTGCATGCTCAATCACTAGTGGCTTAGGCTGGGGGTTACTATCTCCGATTCCACTTTGAGTGTTCATCATTTCGATCTATACATCGAATTTAGATGTCCATCGTAGAGTGACGAGAATTTAGATAGAGAAGGTTTTACTTATGATCGACATATAATTCTCCTTATCACTTCGAAAAGTTATATGCCAGTTCTAATATCGTAATTAAACGTTTAGAAACCTGAACACATAAAGTTTCCATATCCGGTCGGCAACAGACCATAGATCCGATCATATAACGCATATCATAAATCATTTAGCACATAAAAGCATGTCAGACATTTTCCCTAAATAAGCTAGTGTTTGTGTCTGTTCAGGTGTACCTAAATTAATTAGACACACTCCTCACAATCATCACTTAGCATTCTAAGTTTAAGTCTAGAATTAAATCTTTATTCCTAGTTCGCTTAAACTAATGCTCTGATACCAACTGTGACATCCCCATTTTCACGGTCAGAAAATACCGATTTTGTTTATGCTTTATAAAAATCAGAGTATCTCTTTTAATAAAAAGGTTGCGGAATTTGTTCCAAGTAAAATATGATAAATACGTTATCAAAATATTTTCGAATAAAAGTATTTTTATTCCTTTCAAAACATTTGGGATGTCATTGTCAATACAAAAACATAAGCATAAACAGAACTTACATTCATTATCACTAGTGATCTACATCTCTTTTAAATCTCTCAGTGTAATGTAACTTCATATTGACACCTGTGATATAAATAAACTGAGTGGGTCGGGTTGGGAACCCTGGTGAGTACATAGGGTTTTCAACCCACAATAATATAATTATTATGTTTAATCGTCAAATAGTTAACCTAATTACCCATCCCCATTATCTTCTTTACTCTTAAGGGTCTACCCTAAGAGTCAACTACTCCTCGTTCATTCATTCCTAAGGATCATCCTAAGGAATCGGCACGAAATCCATCGTTGCCAAGGTTTACTAAACGGGCACTAAATCCATAGCTACCAGGGTTTTCTCAACGGGCACTAAATCCATAGCTGTCAGGGTTATTTCGTTTATCGACAGTATCCACTCGCAATGCATGTCAATGGGTTTTTAGAGTACACCGATGAACACATCGTTCACAACACCTACAGGTTGCGAGCCTGCTAGTGTTCCACTGGACTGTCTAGAATAGTCCGTGGTTGTCATCCATACTCTGCTGAATGACGGGGCCATCGTTTGGGAAAAGGCTTCTCACATCGTTCACCTCTCACCCTCACCTTGTGGTCTATAACACCTCTCAACTCATCGTCCAACTCATATTCCATCTATTATATCTACCCATGTTTTATCCCAACATGTTCGTAGATATAAAATACATATACAATTTAAATCGTTTAAAACGTGTATAAAATCGCTCATCTAGCATAGATAGCAAGTATTCAGATAATATGCACACATAGCACGTAACTTATATAAAATACTACATATCTATGTGTAAGATGAAAGTAACTATGCACTCACCTGAAAGGTGGTGACTCAGCACTCAGACAGCGTTTCGATACTCTCAAAACAATTTTTCCTTCGATAAAACCTAGTATCAATACCACTAGGGTTTAGTCTAACGATAATCGCGACAAATTAATAGTCTGACTATTATTACTATTATATAAGCGTTAAATAACACTCAATATAACTCATAATAATAGCCCAAATAATTATTTTAAGGACCTAATAATGTTATTATAATTATTTGAAAGCTATATTAAAAATTGCGTAAGCGTAACTCACTTACAGTGGATTTTAAAGAAAATTGGGCTTTGCTCGGAGCAGCGTTTCGAAACCGAAAGATCCTTTTTCTCGGGACTCCGGGAGCCTCGAGGCTTCCTTTGGGAGCTAGGGGGTTTACCTAGGGTTTTGGGAGGATTAGGACACTTAGAGAGAGAAAGTAATCTAGAGAGAGTGGAAAATGTGCAAGAAAGTCGGCAGCCTTCGCTGCCTTTTATAATGCGAGCCTTCGGTCTACGCTGGGCGTACTGAAGGTGGTACGCGGCGCGTTCATCGGATAAGATTTCCAGGTGATGTCCTCCAGGTGGTGCGACGTAGTGAAGTCTCGGACCGGACAAGAGCGAGGTACGCTGGGCGTACTTCGTTTCGGACGCGGGGCGTAATGCGAGGGTGGCGTGTCACTAATCCGAAGCGAGGCGTGATCAGCAAGCGACGGTCCAGATCATGCCAGGTCATCATTATTGCATCAGGCTTCGCGTTCTTTATATCCATGCGAAGGCGGGGACGTACTCTACAACTCTCGTTTAGACTCCGTCGGCTAATTTTGACTTTATTTAAAAAGTTACTTTATTAACAGGCCGGGACATGATTGGTCCGTTAAATTCTCATAACTTCTTCATCCGACATCCGTTTTCGCCCATATTTTTCTCGTTACACTACTCTTAACGAGATCTTCGATTCCCGTTTAGGTCGTGTCGGCTAAAAACCGATCGATCTATTATTCGAATTTTCGGGTTGTACATTGCTAATCTGAAACTTCAAAAAATAATAACTTCCTCATACGAAGTCAGATTTGGGCGTTCTTTTTATGGACACTCTCATTTTAACGTTTTCTACGACTTTCGTTTAGATCACTAAGGCTAAATCTCACTCTATCGTAAATTCACTATTTACGTTTCCCGGTATTGTGTCGGTTCCGCCGCGAAACTTTGACGGGTCATAACTTCTTCGTTATACTCGGATTTCGGTGTTCTTTATATGTACGGAAACCTTGTAACATATACTACAACTTGGTTAACATTATTTATTCTAAATAATATTTTGCCGAAATGTCATTTTCGACACTTATTGCCTCTAATTTGACTAGCCCGGATCTATGGGCGTTACAATTATCTCCCCCTTAGGATGATTACATCCCGGAATCATCAATGAAACATGGCTCACATCCTTGTTCGATATGCACTTCCACAACTACGAAACGTGGAATGTAACATTCCATTTAAAATAGAATAATGAAATGATAAATATGGAACCCGAGAAGTAATTTTTATTATTATTTTATATTATTATAGCCCAAAATCAAATAATAATTATCGGGATGTTAGTCTCGAAGGTTAATGTGTAATTTCAGGATTTATTTTGAAAAACATTTCAGAAGTTAAGGTGTGTTTGGTAAGTATTGTACCTGAATTGTAATGAATTATGAAAGATGGGGGTTATTTGGTAAATAATGGATTGAAGTTAAAAATCATTGGTGATGGGAGGGGCTGATTGGTAAGATTTCGGACTTGATTGGAAGGGTTTTCAGAATGCGGGGTTGAAATGGTAAATTTTGGATCGAAATTGAAAGAAAAATGAGAAGGAAGGACCAATAGTGTCAATATGGATCATAATTTGAATGGAACGGATATATAACGTCTACCCTAACCCTAACCTTAACTATTCATAGCTGCTACCTTCATTCCCTCCTATCTCCGGACCCACCACCCGTTTGCCTATTTTCCGATCAACAAAAACCACCGGCTGCCGCCGCCTCCTTACCTATTGAAGCCAAAGCTCCCGTCGTTAACCACCGTTGTTGGATTTGGCAAACCCCCACCACTCAAATTGTTGCTATCATCACTGTCGTACTCCGGTGGAGGCGCAACCTCCATTCCCCGCTGCAGCAGCCTTCTTCTACGACTTCTGTCGCCGCTGTTGAAGCCATAAGACCACCGATAAAGACAAAGATGTCGCCACCTGTCGTGTTTCAGTCGTAGGGTTCAAAGGCCGGCAACCATGGAGACCATGGTGGTTTGTGATGAGGTTGCGTGTGCGTGTGTGGTTTTCTGTCTAATGGGAGTCGTGAAGAACCACCATGGCAACCGGCCATGGTGGCTACCGCAAATGACGAGTTGTTACCGCTGACTGCCGCTGTTGTCCGTTTTCTTGGGTCTTCGTTGCCGCCTTACGCCACCAGGTAGGTGGCTGGGGCCGTTTTGTGAACAAACGGAGTGTGTTTTGTGTGGCCGAAAAACCAAGAAAAGCCACCACCACCACCATGAGGTGGTGGCTGTCGCCATGCGCCACCGCCGGCCACCACGAGGTGGTTGTGTGTGTATTATATTTGAATGTGTTATTTTTGGGTTAAGCATTGTAAAATGTAATTAGAGACTAGTATAATAAAGAAAACTCATAACCACCACCGTGAGGTGGTGGCTGCCGCCTCATGCCGCCATGTTGGGTGGCGGTGTACTTTTGCTTGTGCTTAGTTGCTTTTAGGATGCTTGGACAAAAAAATGGACTAGAACCATAACCACCACCGTGAGGTGGTGGCCGCCACCGTTGACAAACACTACCCGGGGTGGTAGTGGGTGGTGCCCGACTAATGAAACCCTAGTGGGCCTAATGAAACCCTAATGGGCCCAATGAAGCCCTAATTGATCTAAAAGCCCAACCATGTGACTAATGGGCTAGTATTTGGTTTGGAAACCATAATTAGGGTTTGGAAAACCCTAATTAGGGTTTGGAAAACCCTAATGTCTTGAAACCCTAATTTTGGAAATTTGATCGGGACCCGCACTTGAATTATTCACTAAACTTAAAATATTAATTAATAATCATTTGCAATTAACCTAAGTCAATATTGGACTTAATGGATTAAGTTCTTAATGGGTTAAGTACGAAAACTTAACCCTAATCGTCATTTCATGTGAGAACCCTCATTTCACTTGGGCCTTTCTTTTGGGCTTTGGTGATTGGGTTATTGACGGGCCATCGAAAAACAAGCATATGGATTAGAATAGTTAGATGGGCTTTAGGATAAGGCCCATTGGAAATGCTTGGGCCAAATTTGGAAAATCGGGCTATAGGTGGGCCATAATTGGGCCTTGATGATTATGAGACATTGGGCCATTGGAGTACCTAGAGTTTGGACTAGAATAAATGGATGGGCCTTAAGGAAAGACCATGTAAAGGTTTGTGCCCAATTTGGAAAATTGGGCCATATGTTGGGCTTTGGCCCATTACTTAACTTTTAGGCCTTTGGAGTGTGAGTTGGGCCTTGGACTTGTATCAAGCTAGGTTGGGGGTAAAGTAGGCTTTTACCCCAAGAATGTATTTATGGTTATGTATTGGACCCCAATTATTAATTGGGTGTTGTTTTGATGATTGACAGCTCGGGAATCTGTCAACCAGCAGATGGACTTTATCCGTGGGACTTCAGCAGTGTGAGGTGAGTTATCCTCACTATACTAAGGGGTCGAAGGCACCAATTCTGTCCTATTGGATCTTATATCCTAGTAGTTGGTGTTATGTTGAGTATGAATTAGTTATGCATGCTAGTTGCTATGCCAGTTGGTAGGTCTGTAGGACTACCTGTGTTACTATCTGATTATCTGTATGTGCATTATTTATGTTATATGTCAACATGTTATGTGGGATGGATTGAGGTTGTACTGCTCCGTGCAGTAGCCAACAAACCCTAGAGTATTCCAGATATGAGCTGAGGGCTGGGCGGGGCATGCCAGACTCATACTAAAGACTTAGGAGCATTCCAGATACGAGCTGAGGGCCGGGCAGGGCATGCCAGACTCGTATTGTGGGCTTAGGAGCATTTCAAATACGAGTTGAGGGTCGGACAGGGCATACCATACTCGTATTGTGGGCTCAGTGGTAAGCCATATGTGAGTTGTGGGTCCAGAAGGCAAGCCTGTCACAACTTGCATATTTGCTAGGAAATTCTACTCTCATGTAATTATTCACCTAGTGTAATAACTTATACTCTAAGACAATATCATACTCTATACTCATTCAAATACATCTCATGTGTTCAACTAAGGGCTGAAAACCCTACAAATCCCGGTTTAAGTCCATTATGGACTAGGATTTCCTTATGGGGCCTAATGGACCAATAAGCTTCCAATTTGACTATTTTGGGCTTAGGACCCTTAAATGGACTCTATTTGGACCCACTTTTCATGAAACTTAACATTTTGGGCCATAATGGGTCTAAAATAAATTGATTTACCCTAAATGGGCCTTATTGGGCCATAAAGGAATTAATTAGCCCCAATGGGCCGAAAAATTTATTATTGGGCTTCATAAATTCGAACAAACCAAGTGAAGGCCCAAATTTTATTCATCCTCTTTCCTCCTAGCCCAATATCAGCCCTATACAAAAAAAAGACACCAATAAGAGGGAGGTTGACTTTTGTTGCCACCTCCATATTATACTACATGTGACAAAGCCATTATATTGCATACATGTCCATGCAAACTTGGATTAACCATCATATATCAATGATCTTATCTCTCCCTCTCTTCCCTTTTATCTCTCGGCCACTTCTCCCTCTCCACCCACATTCACAATTTCATCTCCAACACAATTTCTCCCAACAACTCAAGGATTCTCTCTGCTTCTTATTCTTCTTCAAAAATTTATGGGCTTGTGAGAGTGTTTTTCAAGAAGTTCTCTTCAAGCTTTCATAACTTGATTCACCACCATTTCGAGTTTATCTCAAAGAACTCAAGCTAGGTTCAAAGATTCTTCTTCTTCTTCATCTACATCTCAAAAAACCCCAAGGTGAGTTCATACCCCTTATTTTTTATTTTTACTTGGTTTTGAGGGAGAATACAAGTTTCTTTGTGTATATCTATGTGTATATGCATGAATATGTGTGTTTCTCATGACCTATTTGTTGATTATGTGTTATCTACCTCCTAAATCTAAAAATATGTTAAGAATATTAAGTTTTTCACTTGGATCTACATGAAAACCTTGAGAAAAGTATGTTTTATCACATATAATACATGTAAAATTGTAGATCTTGGATTTATACACTTAAAATAGAAAAAATAAGTGTTGTGTTCAAAGATCTATAAACTAAACTCATAAATCAGCCTTTGACAGAAAAGTTTTGGTCCAATCTCGGACTGTTTTGATCAACTTAATGATAATATTTTTCAAAATTGTTTTTACATACAAATAGTTGAGGTTTATACCTTTAAAATGACTACTCTCACGTTTCCATACGATTTTTCTACAATTTTTGGCGAATTTTACAAAACTGCCTATCATATTTGAAATAATTTCGGACCAGCCTATGAAGGTGAGCAATTTCACACTTGTTAGAGGCCATTAAAAATTATGAGAAAAATTGTGAATAAAGTAGACAAAATTTCCAAACTTCCAGAATTTACGGATCCAAATTTCGACATACGATGATTTTTCTACAAAATTTCCAACAACTAGGTCAAAAAAGCCAAAAACTAGAAAAATGTGTATTTTCACAAAAATCAAGCCAAAAATGATATTTTGACAAAAATGGGTTTAAAATGTTGTTTTTACCAAAAACTAGTCATAAATACAAGTTTTAAACAAAATGGGGACTCAAGTGTTATTTTTACTAAAATTGGGTCTTAATTGTAAATTTTTGGCTTATTGGGCCAAAAACGTCAATTTTTACAAAAAGTGGGTCTTTTATGCTATTTTAGTGAATAATTGAACCAAAACCAACAATAAACTAATAAATGAATTAATTTTGATCATTTTTAGGTTATCGGGCCTTAGTGGCCCATTTATAGGTTTGATAGGTCCTAAATACTATGTAATTGTTTATTGGGCCTCACTACCCATTAACATGTGCGACTGACCTTGTATACTATTTGCATGCTATTTGGGTCTATAAATACCTTACATGTGAAATGGGCCTTAGTTGTCCTTTTACATATATTTCGGGCCCATGTTATATAATCTTATTCATATTAGGTTTTGAAATGACTCACATGTTTAGCGATGCCTTAGTGACTCACTTACATGGTTTGCTGGGCCTGGAATGAGTTTTATACGTTTTTCTTCGCGCAATTTTGATTAAGGATCTATTGAGTTTTGTTGGTTGACACCTATTGAGTGTACGATCGTATCCTGTAGTTATAATTAGAGTCTCTTTGAGGGAGAGCGGGGTTTTGGGTATAGATCTATACGGGGATGACACCCCACACCTGAGTTGTTCGCTACAGTTACACTACATCGGTCTAGGGTGACTATAACCTTATTCTATTTTTCAGTCAGCATTCACAAACGCCAAGATAGGCGAAATTGTCATTATTTAGTATGGTTATGACGGCTCACTTGGAGGAATTAACGTTATGAAGTTTGCGGAAGACTATTTTCTTTTATGTTAGATTACTCGGAAACATACTCACACTGGTACTCAACCTCGGTGTTGGTACGACAACATTCTCTATTCTTCTTTTACGGGCAACATCGGTTTGTCTGGGGGTATTCTATTTACATTCTCTCCAATCACTTTTAGCATTCTATTAAACAATAACACACATGCATTAATACAAGATCGGACATAAAAATACCAAACTATTTTAAGAAAATACATGATTTTCTTGTGATTACAAAGTTATACAAATCATTTTCTCAAATATACTTATGAACTCACCAACATTTTTATGTTGACCTTTTTAAATTAACTTGTATTCTCAAGAAACCGTTGAAGCAGGTTGAGCGAAACTAACTAATGGATATTCTGTTATCTTTTGTTTCATCATACTCTGACTATTTTGACATGTAATATTCAATACAATACCCAATCTAAACAATGAATGTTGTTATATTACATGGTGATGATGATGTTATGTTTCATTTATATTCACTGTAATGATATTTCAAGATGAAGTCACGCACAAGCCCCCGAATGTTTCCGCCGTCTTGTTCGGGGGTGTGACAATGCCAGACTCACAATGTGGGCCTAGGGGTAATCCAGTCTGTAAAGTTGTGGACTCATTACATGATATTTGTATATGTGCTATTTTCTGTGTATCGGTATTTTGGGGGAAACTCACTAAGCTTCGGGTTTACAGTTTCAGTTTTGGTTTCAGGTACTTCGGATGATCGCGGGAAGATGAAGGCATGATCATACAGCTCCTCACATTTTTATGATTTTGATATCTGGGATACTCTGACATGAAACTATTTTGCAAACACTTTGTAATTATTAATGGTTTTTAATTGGTTGAAAAAGTTTTAAATTGGCTTGAATTTTATGGATATTACATGGAAAGTGCTATGAATCTGACGGAGCTGCTCCGGAAGATCCAGTCTATATGCCACCTTGGCAACCATGGCAATAATCTGTAATGGTCCAGTGTATCGAGGACCCAACTTCCCCCTCTTCGTGAAGTGAATCACTCCCTTCCAGGGTGAGACCTTCAGGAGTACCATGTCACCCACCTGAAATTCCAGCTCAGATCTGCACCTGTCAGCGTAACTCTTCTTCCGACTCTGAGCGGTATGCAGTCGCTGCCTGATCTGATGAATCGCCTCGATAGTCTGCATTAGTCCGTCCCATCACCCTGTGACTGATCTCACCCCAACAGACCGGGGTGCGACATCTTTGTTCATACAATAGCTCATATGGTGGAGCACCATTACTGGAATGAAAGTTGTTGTTGTAGGAGAACTATGCAAGGGTAGGTAGGAGTCCCAGCTCCCACCGAAGTCAAGAACGTAGGCTCTCAGCATATCCTCAAGAGTCTGTATGGTCCGCTGACTCTGGCCATCTTTCTACGGATGATAGGTTGTGCTGAAGTGCAGACGCATGCCCAGTTCCTCATGGAACTTCTGCCAGAAACGGAAGGTGAACTGAATGTCTCGATCTGACACAATAGAGGCGAGCACCCCTTGGCGAGCAACGATCTCGCGGATGTACACATCGGCCAGTTTCTCAGCCGTTGAACTCTTCTGTATCGCTAAGAAGTGGGCGCTCTTGGTTGATCGATCCACGATGACCCAAATAGCATTGAAGCCCTTCACCGTCCTCGTCAGCTTGGTGATAAAATCCATTGTGATCTGCTCCCATTACCACATGGGAATCTCCAGAGGCTGCAGCTTTCCGTGCGGCCTCTGATGCTCGACCTTGACCATCCGGCAGGTCAAGCACCTCTCAACGTACCATGCAATCTCCCTCTTCATGCATGGCCACCAGTAGCTCAAACACAAATCCCGGTACATCTTGGTAGCCCCTAAATGAATAACGAAGCGAGACTTATGAGCCTCCTCCAGAACAATATGCTTGACCCCACCATACATCGGAACCCAGACCCGACCACAACGGGTCAACAATCCCCGACTATCCTGCACAAACCGGGTGTTCTCACCCCTAATCCTCTCAAGCTTCCAATTCTCCTGTCGTATACCCTCGACTTGAGTTTCCCTGATCAAACTCACTAGTGGAGAATCCAATGATATCCTCATGCATGTTATTGGGGTATAGGACCCTGCTGAATTGTAGCTCAGAGCATCCACAACCACGTTCGCTTTACCTGGGTGGTAAAGGATCTCACAGTCATAGTCCTTGACTACATCCAGCCACCTGCGTTGACTCATGTTCAGGTTTGGCTGATCCATGATGTGTCTCAGGCTCTTGTGGTCCGTGTATATGGTACAACGGACCCCATAGAGGTAATGTCTCCAAATCTTGAGGGTGAATACCACCGCTCCCAACTCCAAATCATGAGTAGGGAATCTCGTCTCGTGCGGCTTCAGCTGTCGCGACGCGTATGCTATCACCCGTCCTATCTACATGAGGACCGCCCCTAGTCCCGTGATGGATGCATCACAAAACACTACAAAATCCTTAACTCCTTCTGGGAGAGTCAAGACTGGAGCCTCGCAAAGTCGTTGCATGAGGGTCTCAAATGCCCTCTACCAAGGTTCTAAATGGTGTGAGGCGTGGCGTAGCAGCAAGGCTAAGCATCAAGCTTAACGAGCCATGGCATGATGCGCCATGATGCGCCATATCACACATTGCCACGCGCCACGCCTAACAACAACGTTATGATGCTTTTAGTAACGACGAAGCCACGCCTCACGCCATGACGCGCCTTTTTGAACACTATCCTCTGCTGCTCAGGGCCCCGTCGGAAATCCACCCCTTCCTCGTCAGACGAGTGAGGGGTATTGCAATCTTGGAGAAATCCTGTATGAATCTCCGGTGGTATCCTGCTAATCCTATGAAGCTCCTGATATCCGAGGGAGATTTCGGAACTTCCCACTGTGTAACTGCCTCGATTTTGGTCGGATCGATCAAAATCCCCTCCTGGTTGACGAGGTGTCCAAGTAACTGAACCTCTCGTAACCAAAACTCGCACTTCGAGAACTTGTGATAAGCCGTTCTCGTCTCAAAACTCCCAATAACTCCCGTAGATGCTCCTCATGCTGCTCTCGGGTCTTGGAGTACACCAAGATATCATCTATGAATACAATGACTGAGCGATCGAGCATCGATCTGCAGAACCGATTCATCATATCCATAAATATTGTCGGCACGTTAGTGAGCCCAAACGACATCACCACAAACTCGTAATGTCCATAACGAGTCCGGAACGCGGTCTTCTCTCTAACCATGACCTGTTGATACCCGAACCTCTTGTCTATCTTGGAGAACCAAGATGCTCCCTGCAACTGATCGAAAATGTCATCTATCACCAGGAGCGGATAATGATTTTTCACCATCAACTTGCTCAACTCTCGGTAGTCAATGCACATCCGGTGTGAACTATCCTTCTTCCCGTCGAATAGAATCAGCGCTCCCCATGGAGAACTGCTTGGACGAATGAACTGCTTGGCCAACAGTTCCTACACTTGTGATGACAGCTCCTGCATCTCTGGTGGTGCCAAGCGGTACGACGCCTTGGTGATAGGGGCCGCACCTGGCACTAGGTCGATCCTAAACTCGACCTACCTCTCCGAAGGCACTCCAGGTAACTCCTATGGGAACACGTCAGCAAACTCCCTGACCACTGGACCCTCTGATACTGAAACTTGATCCCTGACCCGCGTATCCACCACATACGATAGATAACCCGCACACCTGTGTTGAATGTACTGCCGAGCCCTAGAAGCTGAACAAAACCTTGGTCCCAATCTGGTGCCCTCGCCGTAGACAATAAGTTCTCCCCCACTCTGGATTCAAACTACCACTCGCTGACCCTCGCAATCAATCATGGCACCGAAGCGATTAAGCCAGTCCATACCCACGATCACACACACATCCCCCATGGGAATTGGAATCAATTCTATCGACATATACAAATAATATCATAAATAGATCAACAGGCAATTCACAGGTAGTCCTACAGATCTACCAGACTAGCATGCATATCTATATCATACTCAACATATCAGCAATATCAGGTAATCAAATCAATGGGCCGGCCTGGGTGCCTTCGACCCGAAAGTATAGTGAGGAAGACTCACCTCACAAAGTCGAACTGAACTGAAACCTCCAGCTGTTGACTCACTGAAAATCCCGAATTATCACAATAAACAAACACTCAATCAATAATTAGGATACCATTCTTTACTAAGGGCCCAACATAGGGTAATTTTCCATTTACCCTTTCCCTAATTGGGCCAAGGCCCAAGTCCAAATCTTAAATCCAAAATGCCTAACTATTTCAAGGCCCATTATTGGCCCAATTTTCCAAATTGGGCCTAAACCCCTTATTGGGTCTCGACCAAAGATTCGGTCCTCTAATAAGCCCAATACACACTTATCCAGATGATCCATTAGGGATGAAGCATCAAAGCCTACCAGTTGGCCCAATACTTGAAGCCCAAAGTAGCTGCACCCAACAGTTTAAGTACGCGGGGCGTACTCAGCTGTACGCTCAGCGTGCTCACCGTGACCAGCAAGCGTGTCGTCGATCACCTACACCGGATGTAACATCCAAAATTTCAAGCCATTTTAAAATTTTCTAAAACGTTTTAAACCATTAAAAATCATTACAATATATATAATATCAAAGTTTTTCGAGAACATAAACAAACATGAGGAGCTGTACGATCATGCCTTCGCCTTGCCGCGATCCCCCGATGTACCTGAAACAATAAACTGAAACTGTAAGCCCGAAAGCTTAGTGATTCCCCCAAAATACCAATACACATACAGTCCAATAACACGTACAAATAATAGCAGGTATCGGGTCCACAAACTTACAGACTATAATACCTATAGGCCCACATCGTGAGTCTGGATTGCCTATCGGGCCCACAGCTCACATCCGGATTGCCACTGAGCCCACAGTACGAGTCTGGATTGCCTACTGGGCCCACAACTCATATCTGGAATGCTCTAAGGGTTTGTTGGCTACCGCACGGAGTAGTACAACCTAAACCCATCCCACATAACATGTCGACATGTAAAAAATAAATACACACACCAATAATCAATAATATCACAGGTAGTCCTACAGGCCTACCAAACTAGTATATCCAACTAGCATGTACATCTAACACATGCTTATCATAGCAACTACTAGGATATCAATCCAATGGGCCGACCTTGGTGTCTTAGACCCCTTAGTATAGTGACGTAACTCACCTCGCATTGTCGACTCGAAGATAAACTCAAGCTCTTGGATTGCCGGTACAAACTCCACCACCTAAATGCACCCTAGAACCATGCTTGTGAATTTCCAATTTCCCAAAATGTCCCAGAAGTCTAATAGTCAACCATTGGTCAAAGTCAAAGTCAACTGCCAAAGTCAACAATCCATGTTGACCTCAACTCGTCGAGTTCAACCAGCCACTCGCCGAGTTCCTTGCATAACTCGCCAACTCGCCGAGTCACTTAAGCGACTCGTCGAGTTCCTAGTGTCAGTGGCCATAAAATCCTTGGTCGACTCTTCGAGTTTTCCCTTTACAACTCGTCGGGTTCATACGTTTCCAAAGGTTGGGAGAACCCTAGCCGACTCGCCGAGTCATTCGACTGACTCACTGATCCCAAGGCAATCTTCATCAGACTTGACGAGTCGTTCATCCGACTCGTGGAGCCTACGACTATCTTCATCGGACTCGCCGAGTTGTCATGACACTCACCGAGTCCATTCAGTCCTTCATCCATACAGAGGCTTTTTAAGCCATGCTAAGGCTCCATATTGTAGATCTAGTCCTCCAAGTCATGTTTATCACGTAAAGTTGCAAACTTTAAGTGCATGCAAGGTGCTAAGGACCTAAATCAAGCTAAAGAAGATGTTCTAGGCAAAAGAGCTTCACCAACATGCTAAAGACTGAGACTTTATGATGATAAGAGCCAAGATGAGCCTAGATCTGAAGTTGCAACTTCAGATCTTGGTTCATCACTCGAAATGAAACACCAAATGCCCAAGATGGCCCCAAAACTCAAATATAAAAGGGATCTAGCTAGAAGAAGCTCAAGGTGGTGACTTGATACCTCCAAATGATGATAAACTGAGGTAGACTTCAGATCCGCAACTGTTCCTTGCTCAAAGCTTCTTGATCTTCAAGCCTTTCCTCACCAAGATCCACCTTTCAAGCTTAAACACACAAGTATGGAGAGAAAATGGAGATTTAGGGTTTCTGGACTCACAGGGGCTGCATGGGAAGGCTAAGTGGGCAAAAGATCTTTTAAATAGGGTGAAAAACCCCATGGATTAGGGTTTCACCCTCCATCTCCAACTTGTTGAGTCACTCTTTCGATTCGGCGAGTTGGTCACTTAAATACGTGGCCCAATCCCGCTCCTACTCGACGAGTTAGGACATCCACTTGTCGAGTAGACCTTGAAACTTGAAATTTAAAGTCATACTAACAATACCTGAGAATCGGGGCGTTACACCGGACGTACTCCTCGGTATGCCCAACGTATGTTGTGGTCGTGCTAGATCTACATTAGGCTCTTAATACACCATGTCCAGACGTCCCAAGTCAGATCTATACCCAGTAAGGTGTCCCAAACCATAAAGTTTCCAACTTTATGGTTATGCATGCCCAATAAGTCGCTAAACTCAAAACCCTTGCTTATCTTAACCACTTAAGTCCTTTATAACATGCATGCAACTACTAAATGGGCCAATATAGCATTTTTATGACCTAAAACACCGTAAATCTTCTAAAAGGACGAATCATTTGGTCTTAGAGTAGCTCAACTCATCAAGACCAAGAAAAGGGACTTAAGCACACATAAAACTTTCCATGCAAGATCTTAGGGAAAATACAAGTAAAAGGTAAAAGATTTTTACATTCTGGAGCTTACCAAGGAGATAAAGATCTCAGATCCATAGCTTGAATCTACACCAAGTTTCTTCAAGGAATCTCTTCTTCTTCTTCTTCTTCTAAACACAAAGAACCCTCACACACACTCAAACTCACACACAAGGCTAGTGTCTTGGGAAACGTCTCAAGGATATGGAGGCTGAGAATGTTGGGAGAAATAAGCTATAAAGACACTTATATACGACCCAAACCCTAAATATTAAGGTTTTCACCCAGACATGAGTACGCCCATTGCACTAGGGCACGCCCTAGTACGCTTAGTGTACCCTTATGTATGCTTAGCGTACTCCTCCTGACTAGAATTACAAAATTGCCATTAGGGCATCCCATGGCTACAACCTTCTATTCCCAAGGACTAAAAATGGCAAAGATAATAATCAATGAAGGATTTGAAAATACCTGAAAACCTGGGATGTTACAACTCTCCCCCGGTTGATCTAGACTTCTGTTGGGTTTTTAGCATAACAACATCCTATGGGTTCACGCAACCCTAATTGCTTTGGATCTAAGTTTTTCACTAATTGAACATGCAAAAGAAATTCTAAAGCAATAACCTTAGATCTAGCATATATAATTTGAAATTCATATATAAAATGGTTAAGAAGATTACCTTGCTTGTTATATAGTAATAACAAGAATCCCTTGATTGATCTTGACTCTTGAAAGCTTTAGTGCCCCGAATGTTGCACATCTAATGGCTCACAAACACTTGTAGCAAGAGGATAAGAAGGAGAGGGAAGGAAACTCTTAGAATTTCGGCTAGGGTTTCTATGCTCTAAGCACTGGCCGAAAAGCCTGAGTAAAGGGGTCTTTAAATAGTTGGTGGGTTGCTAGGGTTTATGGAGGAAACCGTAATTTCCTGCTTATGGCTTAAGCAACCCATGGACCTCCCACTTGGAAGAATTGGACGAATTCTATACGGCCTCCCTATAGAAATTCATCCACTCCATTCCAAAGGAGTCCAACAGTCCAATTTTGCAACTAACAATGATTGCAAAACAGTCCCCGTTCTTTTAATCAGTCCCTTTGATCCCAAAATTAATTCCAAATTAATTTCTGATCAAATACTAATTAAATAATATGATTTCTAATTAATATATTATTATCATAATATATTAATAAATCATTTATTAACCTCTCTCTCCTTAGGCCATCCTGTCAAGTCGCTAAAGTGAAGGCAATCCAAAAGGACCATGCTACTATCAAATCAAGTTCATACCAATTATAGTTATGGACTTAGACACCTAATCCAAAAACTTTGTCCTCGAAGTCTGGTGCAGCAAACAGATATGGGTAATGTTCCCGCATCTCGGCCTCTGGTTCCCAGGTCCACTCGGAGCCCTTCCAATGCTGCCATCGTACCTTTACCAGAGGTACTTCCTTGCTCCGTAAAACCTTCACCTTTCTCTCTAAAAATCTACGGGCCTCTCATAATAGTTCAGGCGCTCATTAAACTGAATGCCACCTAATGACACGACCGCATCCTCGTCCAACACGCACTTTCACAGCTACGAAACATGGAAAGTGCTATGGATCTGATTGAGTTCCTCGGGAAGGTCTAATCTGAAGGCGACCATGCCAACCCTGGATATAATCCATAATGGTCCAATATATCGGGGACACAATTTCCCCCTTTTCCAGAAGCAAATCACACCTTTCCAAGGTGAGACTTTCAACACACCATGTCACCGACCCGAAACTCCATCTTAGATCCGCGGCGGTCGGCATGACTTTTCTGCCGACCCTGAGCAGTCTGCAACCTCTGCCTAATATGTTGAATCATCTATGTAGTCTGAAGAACCACCTCGGTCAGACCCATGACTCTATGACCAACCCCGCCCCAACAGACAAGGGTACGACATCTCCACCCCACACAAAAGCTCAAAAGGCGGAGTACTAATGCTGGAGTGGAAACTGTTGTTATAGGAGAACTCTGCAAGAGGTAGGTAGGAGTCCCAATTCTCACCAAAATCAATAATGCATGCACACAACATATCCTCGAGAGTCTGAAAGGTCCGTTCACTATGGTCGTTGGTTTGCGGATGATGAATTGTACTAAAATGTAGCCTCGTGCCTAGTTCCTCATGCAACTTTTGCTAAAAACGGGAGGTGAACCGAACATCACGATCATAAACAATGGAGACCGGAATCCCATGGCGAGCAACAATCTCGTGAATATACACATCGGCCAACTTCTCGGCTGACGAGCTCTCCCAAACTGCCAAGAAATGGGAATTGTTGGTCAATCGATCCATGATGGCCCAAATAGCATTAAAACCCTTTACCGTCTTCGAAAATTTGGTGATGAAATCCATCGATATATGATCCCATTTCCGCATGGGAATCTCCAGAGGCTGCAGCTGCCATGCGGTCTCTAATGCTCAGCCTTGACCATCCTGTAGGTCTAGCACCTCATAACATACCAGACGAACTCTCTCTCTCTCTCTCTCTCTCTCTCTCTCTTTCTCTCTCTCTCTCTCTCTCTCTCTCTCTCTCTTTCTCTCTCTCTCTCTCTCTCTCTCTCTCTCTCTTCATACAAGGCCACCAGAATGATACACTGCTATTACGAGCCTGAAACCTCATCACTTGCCCGGACGTTACAATGGTAGAACCCTTCTGGAGTACATATATGAAAGCTAAATCCTGGACCCTCCAGCTGATGCCTTTGACATACAAATTTCTTAACCTACATTGATCTGGATACAACCCTTGCATAAACACGCTTGCGATTCCCAACGCGATTTTTCACCAAAATCCCACCTAAAAATGACCACTCATAAAACCTTCTCGCAGAACCTTCCCTAAACTAATGAGTATCCATTTGAATCTACCACCAGTCCCTAACTGTGGCATTACTAGAACCATGTAGAATGATCCTCGAAACACACCGCCCGCGAACTTAAACCAAAACCAAACCATATGATGAACCTAAATCTTAATAACCCTTGACTCTTTGCAATGAAATTACCAACCTCTACTTCGACGAGCAACGATGATCAAACCATGAATTTTTGCGATACATCCAACCCTTACCGGCTCCGGTGCACCCTTACCTAGGCATTAACTCGAGACAGTTACCAAGAACTTTATAACTTATGAGAAATTCCAACTTGAGAATCACAAGTCTAATAATAGCTTGTGAACAACTGGAATTATAATGCATACAACCCGGCGAGACTTTCTCATACCTGACTAATATTTCCCTCAATCCTTACTGCTTCCCTTATCCAACCAACAAGTTTACGACTCGTACGACCCCATCAACGCGTCAACACCGAAATCCCTACAAGCATAAGAAATGAACCATCATGATCACTAGGCCCACAACCTATGACTGGAATGCCCCCACAAGGTCCTTAGCATAGGTCTGGATTGCCTTTGATAACGCACTGACACTGCCGTCATCGCATCATTCTCCCAACACTCCAGGCCTATAGATACCCACTTCATTCCATTACCTTGAAATGCACTCCCTTACAATGCCAACTGATCACCACAAAACTGCTACCAAGCAATACCTTACGAAACATGGTCGCACTCTTGGTCCAGATCGAAAGCTATAACCCAAAAGGATCATGCACATAACTACGGAACCCATAATCCCATCCAAAGAGAGAGAATTGAAAGAACACCTCAATCAACATAGTGAACATCCTCATGCTTAGTTGAAACAAGATCCCATCCTTGATTGAGACTGAACGACCTTCACCACTACGCAACTGGCTTGAAAATACTTCCAAGGTGATCTTAAAGGTTACCAAAACCCGAGTCTACTATGAACCAAGTTCTCCCTTCACCATTGAGGGTAACCATACCCGAAGACCAAAGGGACATAGAACCTACTTAAATTGATGGCAGATTGGCATGACCACTGAATCTTGGTTGGCGTAGTTAAACCTTCAAGAGAACCTCCGCTGATTAATGAATCCCAACAACAGCTGACCCCATGAATAATCTCTCATTGTAGATCCGCTATAATCCACATGCCATCAGATACCGCAAAGACCACCCATCAACATCTAACCCTACTAATATGCAAGTAGAAGTCTAAACAACGAACTGGAAAATCTCTCAACGGCAAAAAAAACTTAATCTGAGAATATCGGTTCTCCCCCACCTAGGGATTGACTAGACATAACTCAAACCAATGTAAGCAGGTACTACCCTTCCCAACTCTGGGAATTATGAGCCTGCTTACTTTCTCCATACTCGGGAAACTAGAAGGACATAACCCTTGTGACAACTCGAAAAACTTCTCGCGTGCACTCTTCAATTCTTTCCAATATTAGACTTATTTTAGTATATGGTAATACCCTTTAGAGTAAAATGAAGCATTCTAAATGTGATATAATCAAGGTACGAGTGTTAAGAAGGGTTAACTCGAAGTGTGGGAATCAAAATCGGGCCAAACACTCCAACACATGGAGTGTGCGGCCACACACTCTTGTTTGCGGCCTCACACCCTCCCAACCGCACACTCCACCTATATATGCCACCCTTAGATCATTCTTGAACACTTCCTTCACTTCTTCAAGCATAGAACACGAAAATCCTCTCAAGTATCATCCATTCTCCTTGAAGATCTTCATAAAAGGTACCAAGAACACCAAGAACACCAATATCTTCATCTGGCCGCACACATGGCAGCACACATGGCCGCACACATGTGCTGGCAGCACACTAGGCCGCACACCTGGCCGCACACACACATATAGTGTGTATTTTGGCCATACACCCTCTTGTATAGCCTTATAAACCCTCATACAATCAAATATGATTATAACACTTCATTATAAGTGTTTACTAGTCCCTAAGGTGGTCCCAAAATCATCAATTAGTTGTTCATAACACTAATTAAATCCATATATGTGCCAATATATGCTAAATAGGATTCGTGCGTGTACTCAAGTCACCACTTGGCACCTAGCGTCTAATCCAACATTGTCATCAGAACCACTCACTACAGGTGAGTTCATACCCCTTTAATTAACCTTTGAAATACTTTTAAATGTTTTAAATGCTTTTATGGAGGGGAATACAAGTTGAATACTTATAGTTATTACATCAATCACATGTGATTAATAACTACAAAACCAATGATTTCATCACTGTTTCAAAATGTTTATCAATCTGTTTTACTTCAAAATGTTTTACAAACTCTTTTACTTGTCAAATACTTTTATTTAAACTTTATTATACTTCTTATAAATTGTGTGTCCATATATGCATAGATATATAAGAAATGTTTAAAAGGCTTAGGAAGGCCATCCGCCCTATTTCCTTTTCCTCGATTTGGATGTGGTCTGGTGGGATGTCGGGTAGCTGTCCGAGGGTCGTTTCAATATTAATTATATATCATATGTGCATATATAGACATAAAAGTACTTCCATATTCATGCGTATCAGTTACATCATTAGTAAGTTACCATCGGGGTAACACAGGATCATACTACTACAAATTCTAGATCAATGAGTCAGTTCATTCATGAGTCAATACTTTTTAACTATGAGGACATATACATTACATTACTATGAGAACATTTACAACTATACTAGAAAGGGAACATACACAACTAACTAGGAAGAGAATATATACAACGATACTAGAACAAGTAACATTACATTACACATACACGAATACGTTAACAATTGTGATCCACTGTATGGGAGCATGCCTTAATTGTCATGAACCGAGTTGTAGCTAGAGTCTCTTGAAGGGAGAGCGTGAGTTTGTGTATAGATCTATACTGGATTGACTATCCTACACCTTGCTGCTAGCTATAGCCGGACCGGCAGGTCTGCGGGTGCCAAACGTCATACCTTATTTTTCGACTATACGTTGTCGTTATTACCAGTCTATAGTATGGTGCAATTTATCACATGATACCTTAATATAAATCCGGTTTAAGGTAGATAGTACAACAGTAGTTATTATAATACAATACTACAAGTACTATAGTAATTTATCCTTTATATACATTTAGTGACTATTTCACTTAAATAATAATGTATAAACTATATTTTGATAATGATAGTTACACTTGGAAAATTACCCACTGTTACGATAAAACAAACATACAAAACAGTTACGCCTTGGGAGAAGGCTACTTTTAATAGAAAATATAGGTTTTTCTGAGAGATTCAAACTTTTACAAACACTTACAAACATTTGCATACGTTTTACAAACTTACAATGGAGACATGTTCAAATGTTTTGATAACAAACACCGACACTAAAATACTTATGAACTCACCAGCTTAATGCTGATAAACTCTTTCAAAATAACTTGTATTCTCAGGTCATCAGTAGACAGGTACCGAGACCAGCTTTTGAGAAGATGGAGTGCATCCAAGACTCATCTTATTATCTTGATTTACATTATATTTTTGGTGTCTAAAACTGTACAGAACATGCTTGTATTAAAATTATATATTTAATGCAATGGATGATGTTGTTTGCTTGTTTACTACTACTGTGTTGTGATACATTACATGACGTCCTCCGCCCCAGAACGTTTCCGCCGTTCTTGGTTTTGGGGTGTGACAACCCTTGTTATGGATAAAAACATTCTGATCCATCAATCAACCCTAATATCATTACATAATTAGGGATCAAATTACATACCTGAGATTTCTTACGTCTTGAATTTAACCTCCTGAGGAACGTTGAGCGTCGGAACCTGGACTCCCTCCGTCCCCAAAGCAGGATAGCGGGACCGAAATAACCTGGCTAGTGACAGAGAAAGTATATCAAATCCTTCTTACAATCCTGATGCACATGACCTTTTTCCCTACACTTAAAACACTTGAACTTGTGACAAGCAAATCCGTGAGTGCCCCCACACCTGCCACACCCCTCATGATTCCCATGACTCCCAGTACCTAGGTCAGCAACCTCAGTCTCCTCGATTTCTGCTGAAAGATTCCTTTTCCTCTTCCCTAGTTGTGTCCCCACACTGCAAGGCTGCGATCTGCTCCTCGAGCCTAGAAACAACCCTGTCTGTGACCAATTAACGACACTGTGTAATTCTTCTTGCAAGATCTGAAAAACCTCCATGGCAATCACCTATTGCACCTGACCAGCAGACACCACCGGCCTATCCAGGCCACTAGCTCCTGATCCTGATCTGGATCCTGCCTCCAATCGTCTCGTCATCAGCATGCTGAACATAACTAGGGATATATCAGATAATACGCAGATAAGAACAAGAAGACCAATTTCCAACAAGGTCCTAGGGGTTGTGACTTCCTTGCTATGCGTATGGGTCATGTGATTTCAGTAGTACGAGCCCATACTACCTTCCACAGATACCCGTATTTATCTCAAGGATCATCACAACACCCTAACAATACCCATAAGCATAACCATACACTCAATCCTTACTCCCTAGAGGAAGGCTAAACATCTCACAACTGGCCAGCTGACCCCACACAACTCATCCTACCACTATCTGCCACACAACCATCCATTGGTCCCAGATAACTATTGCATGAATACAATCACATGCCGTACAACTTAAACAATCTTAGACTAAAAGATTTAATCCTACAATGGTTGGATGTAGAAAAGAGTTGCGCAGTAGAACCAAATCCCTTATTCTAAGATCATTTAACCCATGTAGCATGTGACTTAGCATATTCACTCAATAGTCATTTCACACGCGAAAGAGTCATACAACAATCAATCAAGTACTCTACAAGAGATAAGACATCATATATAAGACAATCCTATCATGCAATTCCTGAAGATCCTTAGCCTATCACTAGCAACATGCTGTTCTAACATATCACAATATCAAATAACAGGATGGTATTTTGGGGTCTACTTATTGGCTCTGACTGATCGTACACATCACATCCTCCTTGAGTATTTTGAAAACCATTTGAAAATTACTTTTGAAAATATTTTCCTTAGTTTGAGACCAGATTAACACGAGTGTTCCTCCAATTCACTCAAACCAAGGCTCTGATACCAACTTCTAACATTCATAAAATTCTTAGAAATTTTAAACTTTTTAAACAACCCAAAAACCAACATTGTTTACAAATTGCTTTCAAAAGAAGTTTCATATCAGAGAATTCCCAAAAACATAAGCAAAAACATGAGGAGGTGCAGGATCACGCCTTCGCCTTCTCGCGATCCACTGAGGTACCTGAAACACAATCCAAAACTGTAATCCCAAAACTTAGTGAGTTTCCCCCAAAATACCAATAGCTAACAAATAACACAAATAATGTAATAACAACATGTAATGGGTCCACAACATAAGTACGACTTGCCCTACGGGCCCACAACTTATGTCTGCCTTGCTCCCTGGCTTGATCAATCAAAAGACTGAATACCTCTAATCCCTCAGTACGAATCTGGCATGCCCTGTCTGGCTCTCAGCTCGTATATAGAATGCTCACGAGTCCTCAGTATGAGTCTGGCATGTCATACCTGGCCCTCAGCTCATATCCGACATTCTCCACGGTTTGTTGGCTATAACACAAAGCAGTACTACCTCAACCCATCCACACACTATGTCGACATATACAAATAATATCATAAACAAATCAACATGCAATTCACAGGTAGTCTTACAGATCTACCAGACTAGCATATCAACACTAGAATGCATATCTATATCATACTCAGCATATCAACAGTATTAGGTTATCAAACCAATGGGCCGACCTTGGTGCCTTCGACCCAAAAGTATAGTGAGGAATTCTCACCTCACAAAGTCGAACTGAACTGAAACCTTCGACTGTTGACGCACCGAATATCCCGAACTATCACAATAAACAAACACTCAATCAACAATTAGGATACCATTCTTGACTAAGGGCCCAACGTAGGGTAATTGTCCATTTACCCTTTCCCAAATTGGCCCAAGGCCCAAGTCCAAATCTTAAATCCAAAAGGCCCATTATTGGCCTAATATTCCAAATTGGGCCCAAACCCCTTATTGAGCCTTACCCAAAGATCCGGTCCTCTAATTAGCCTAATACACACTTATCCAGATGGTCCATTAGGTTCCAAGCATCAAAGCCCACCAAATAGCCCAATACCCGAAACCCAAAGTAGCTAAACCCAATAGGTTGAGTACGCGGTGTGTACTCAGTTGTACGCTCATCGTACCCACCTTGACCAGAAAGCGTGTCGCTGACCACCTACGCCCGACGTACTCCTTGGTACGCCTAGCGTATGTTGTGGCCATGCAAGATCTCCATTAAGCTCTTAATCGTCACGTCCAGACGTCCCGAGTCAGATCTATACCCAAAAAGATGTCCCAAACCATAAAGTTTCCACCTTTATGGTTATGCATGCCCAATATGTCCCTAAACTCAAAAACCCTTGCTTGTCTTAACCACTTAAGTCCTTTAAAACATGCATGCAACCGATAAATGGGCCAAGATAGCATTTTTATGGCCTAAAACACCCTAAATATTCTAAAAGGATGGATCCTTTGGTCTTAGAGTAGCTAAAATCATCTAGACCAAGAAAAGAGACTTAAGCACACATAAAACTTTCCATGCAAGATCTTAGGGAAAATACATGTAAAAGGTAAAAGCTTTTTACCTTCTGGAGCTTCCCAAGGAGATACAGATCTCAAATCCACAACTTGAATCCACATTAAGGTTCTTCAAGGAATCTCTTATTATTCTTCTTCTTCTCAACATAAAGAACCCTCACACATACACTCAAGCTCACACATACAAGGCTAGGATCTTGGAAAACGTCTCAAGAATATGCAGGCTGAGAATGTTGGGAGAAATGAGCTATAAAGACACTCATATACCACCGAAACCCTAAATATTAGGGTTTTCACCCAGACATGAGTACGTCCAGCGTACACAAGTGTACGCCTATTGTACTAGGGCGCACCCTAGTATGCTCAGTGTACCCTTATATACACTTAGCGTACTCTTCCTGACCAGAATTACAAAATTGCCATTAGGACGTCTCATGGCTACAACCTTCTATTCCCAAGGACTAAAAATGACAAAGATAATATTCAAGGAACGATTTAAAAATACCTAAAAACCCGAGATGTTACATTGAATCTCTTCCTAGGGTTTCCTTGGGCATTAAGGGTGTCTTGAATGCCTTAGGGAGAAAGTAAAGGGATTAGGGTTATCTTTGCGATACATGCCTTATCCAATACCTTCATTGTAACGCCCCATTTTTGGTATGTAATTAAAACAAAGTATTTTCATTTCTGAAGAGGTACTCGACGAGTCTGTAGCCCGACTCGTCGAGTAGAGACGGGACGATCACGCGTTTTGAGCTGGCTACTCGACGAGTCCATATGCTGGACTCGGCGAGTCCGCCTGTCTGGATGAAGCCCTAATTTTAAGGGTTTTCACCCTATTTAAACACACTTATGCATCCCCAACCTCGCCTCTATCACTCTCAAAACATTTCCCCTGTAAACCCAAGCTCCATTGTTGAGTTTGAGTGTGCTTGTGATAGCTTGGAAGCTTTGGGAAGGAAAGCAGGTCCATAGAAGGGAAGGAAGATCCAGGAGTTAGCTTACATCTGTTCTTCATTCAGGTAATGAAGTTATGACCTTGTTCATTCCTCCATTATAACCTCCTTTATGCTTGATGTGCCTTCTTTGGAGCCTTTTATGATTCAAAACTTGAGATATGGACTCTCCTTGATGAAAACTTCAGATCTGGACTCTCATTGCATTCTTGAAGTGTAAAGTTTCAGTTATGGTCGTGATTGAGGTCCCTCTTGAGCTAGGAACCCCATTAAGAGCTTAGGTTTGGCATTTGAAGCCTTTAAAGCCATGCATGCACGTAAAGTTTGCAACTTTACGTGATAAGCATGCCCTAGAAGCTTGGATCTGTAATTTGGAGCCGCTGCATGGCTCAAATAAGGTCTGTATGGAAAAGGGACTGAATGGACTCGGCGAGTCGGAAGCTTGACTCGGCGAGTCATATGAAGATAGCCGTGGACTCGACGAGTTGGATGAACAACTCGGCGAGTCCGATGAAGATTGCCTTAGACTCGACGAGTTGTTCATACAACTCGGCGAGTCGGACGAGTTTTCCTGAGAAAAGTAGTGTTTGAGGGAAATAGCTTCATTCCTTCTTAGTTACACATAAAGTTAGCAACTTTACGTGTTCAGATGGTCCCGGGGGCTCAGATCTACAAGTTAGATGCTCCGGAACGGTTTGGAATTCAATTGTATGGGAACTGCACGACCGGACTCAGCGAGTTGTTCTTCGGACTCGACGAGTCAAGTCGCGAGTCCCCGTTTTTCGTCGACCTGTGAGTTCAGGGCGAGTCAATGAATGGGAAAGGGACTCGGTGAGTTATAGTCAGAGTTAGTAAAGGAGGGACTCGACGAGTCTGCGTCCTGACTCGGCGAGTCCGGTAAACTAGAAGTTGACTTTGACCAGAGGTAAAATAGTCATCTTACCCTGAGGGTATTTGCAAGTAACTAATCTAGTGTTTTTAGGATTTGTAGTCGGATAGTTCCGGAGCAGCGGATAGCCACTTTTAGAGTTAGCATCTCAGCAGCCAGCATTACGGGGTGAGTTTTCCTTCCAGTAGGAACGAGTCTACGACCACAATGTCAGCCCGTCTAGTTAGCAGTAGTTCCGGACTTTGGTCCGATGCAATAGTTCACTGTGCTTGATGTCTTTGTGATTCAAGCATGTCCTTTTGATATGTATCCTGGACTTCTTCTGATGCAGTATGCAATATATGTGTTTATGCTAGTTGATATGTTTATGCTATGCTATGTTATGCTCAGTCAGTTTTCGTACTTCGGTCCGATGCAGGGGACAAGGTCCCAGTCAGTTCCGGATTTCGATCTGATGCGGTTATTTCCGGACTTCGGTCCGATGCAGGGGACAAGGTCCCAGTCAGTTCCGGACTTCGGTCCGACGCAGAGGGCAAGGCCCTGATTAGTTTCTGGACTTCGGTCCGATGCAGTTTCCGGATTTCGGTCTGATGCAGTGGGCAAGGCCCAATATGTGCTTTATATGTTATTGTATGGTATGTGGTAGTTTGGGGGAGCTCACTAAGCTTTGTGCTTACAGTTTCAGTTTTGGTTTTAGTTACTTCCGAAAACAAAGGGAAAAGCTCGGGATGATGGCATTGCACACACCACCGTTTCAGCTTTCGTTCTGGGAGTCTATTTCAGATTCTATGTTATGTTGATACAGTTCTTTTGTCATGACACATCTATTATAACTTTTGGGATCTATGACGTACGATTTCATGATATATTATAAATGGTTTATATGTTTAGTATTAATTAAACAAAAATTTTTTGGGTCGTATTATGGGTCGTTTCAAGTTGGTATCAGAGCCTTGGTTTGAGGGATTCAGGCACACCTACGGGTGTGACTGAACTCAAACTAAGGAAATAGTAAAAAGATTTTCGAAAGAAAAATATTTTCAAAAGAATTTTTGAGAAAGAGACTTAAAAAGAAAAGAGTTTTGAAAACGAGAAAAGGGTGTGGTGCATGCGATAAGCCGAGCTCAAGTAAGTACTCCCAAATTACCCATACAAGTTTATGTTATGATTATCAGTTTTAGTTTCAGTAGAACAGCATGCTAGAATAGGACTAAGGATCTAGGAGGATGCCTTATGTGCCTGCTATATGTGTTTCAGCTTTATGAGAATTGCATGCTAGTATTGAGTAGACAACAATAGGATAGCCTGTTTAGGTTATGCCTGATAGTACGAGCTTAGCATTGTATGCTAGTACAATTTCTTGTTATGAGAATAGAGTTGCTTGATTAGTTTCCTGTGTCCGAATGTTGCTTGCTTTGTGCTTTGTGGGACTCTGAGTGATGGGAGTTAGCCATTAGGTGAATACGACACATCACATGAGATCAGGGTTGAATAATCTCATAGTGCTGGATTCGGCCCTACTATGCAGATCTTGTTTGAGTCCAACCGTTGTGGGAATGAGTCTTTTACTCGAAGGATTATCTGAGCCTCGTCACATGTGATGGTATTCAGGTGATGACTAATTGGCATTACAAGGAGAACTTCAGCAGTTGAGGACTGGTTTTTGTTGAGTCAGAGATTTCCCCTAGGGCAAGCCTAGGATGAGAGTAGCAGAGATCAGTAGCAGTAGTAGTGACTTGGTGGAGTCGAGGCGGTTCTTGAGGAAAGTACATATAGATGTGGAAGGTAGTAGGGGCCCATACTACTGGAAGCAGAGGATCTGTACTTGAATCAACGAAGGCTGAGGCGAGAACAGGAAACCTGTAGTAGTAGCGATCCCTCGAGATACATCAGTGTTTCTAACGTTTATCATGATGTGTTTTCAGAATGGTGGTTTTACGCCCTAGGCCAGCAGTCGGCAACTCAGGTGTCGGGGAGGGATCAGGATCAGGCTCGGGGGCCGAGCAGTTGGATGAGTAGACTAAGGAGTTTTTCACTTCAGAGGTTACCCGTATCATACTTGAGCAGAATCGTGTGATCTCCGGTTCAATCAAGGAGGGTATCTTGGAGTTGATGGATGAGAAGTTGAGCACATTTCGTGCTGAGATGGCGGCCATAATGGGGTCGCGCACACTCACCTTCAGGGAGTTCTGGGCTTGTGGAGCTCCAGACTACCATGGGTGCGGGACCCCATTGTGAGTACTAGGTGGTTGGCAGATGTTGCCAACGCATTCCGCACTATCAGATGTCCCGAAGGGGACAAGGTCATATTAGCATCCTGTCTCCTGAAGGACAGGGCACGCGACTGGTGGGAGGAGGTTAGGCATGGTATCGAGGATGACACAACACTTGATACTACGACTTGGGCTGATTTTACCACCAGGTTTAGAGCCGAGTTCGCACTGGTTATTGAGGTGCAACAGTTAGCTAGAGAGCTTCAGGACCTTACTCAGACTACAAAGACAGTGGCGGAGATTACTGCCAAGTTCAGGGAGAGGGCTCTTCTTGTTCCTCAGTACGCAGCTGACGAGGAAATGAAGAAGGCTCGTTATCATGAGATGCTGCGGAGTGATATCCGCCAATGTGTGAGCCGATCCAGCTGTAAGACGCTGGATGATATGATTGCGAGGGCTCAAGAGAGAGAGATTGATCTTGAGATGGAGAAGAAGAGGAAGCCGGAGGAGGCTTCGGGTACAGGGAGTTCGGGCAAGAAGCCCAAGGTTTCGGATCATAGGTCCAGAGGTCAGCAGAGCCACAGTCGGTGTGGCAAGTGTGGGAGATTGCACGATGGGGCGTGCAAGGCAGGGAGTTCCGGCTGCTACAAGTGCAGTCAGACTGGGCATATGAGCAGAGATTGTATAGTTTCTACCACCGCCACAACAACATCAAATCTGATTTGCTTCCATTGCAATCAGAGGGGACATAAAAGGTCCTAGTGCCCGAGCTTAGCAACAGTAGGGAAGGTGTCGGCACCTGCCCCTGCTACATTGAGGATTACGGATGGTCGTCAGTGTTGGGCCGAGGCGCCAATGGCGAAGATTAGAGCTTTTCAGATGACAGCAGAGGAGGCGCAAGCGACTCCTGACGTGGTGAGGGGTATGTATTTTCCTTTTATCTCTGCATTTATTATTGATTGTTTCTAATGTTATATGTTTATGTATAGGGTCGTTCTTAGTGAACGACATTTTAGCTACAATGTTATTTGATTCGGGGGCTACCCGATCATTTGTCTCTCTTGCGCTTAGCAAGAGGTTTAGCAGAGCTCCTGAGGAGCTGGATTGTCCACTCGAGGTGGAGATAGTAAATGATAGGACTGTCATGGTCGCGAGGGTGCATAAGGCATGCTCGCTGCAGTTATTCGATGAGCATTTTCGGTGGACCTGGTCCCTATTCCTTTGCGCGGGAAAAAGGTCATAGTAGGCATGGATTGGCTGAGCCCCAATGGGGCGGTGATTGATTGCGAGTTGTAGCTAGTGAGGGTTCGCACTCCCAGCTGGGGAGAGTTAGTGATTTAGGGCTAGAGGCCACAGCGCGGACCGATTCATTGTTCAGCAGCGATAGCGAGGAGCTACTTCCAGTAAGGTTGCGCAGGTTATGTCGCATATGTGATGGATACCCGGGATAAGGGTATGTTGACAGTAGATGATGTAGCAGTGGTGCGAGAGTACCCAGACGTGTTCCCAGAGGAATTGCCTTGGATACCTCCGGAGAGACAGGTGGAGTTCAGGATTGACCTGGTTCCTGGTGCGGCTCCGATAGCCAAGGCACCGTATCGGTTGGCTCCTCCAGAGATGTAGGAGTTGTCTACGCAGCTGCAGAAGCTGCTAGAGAAGGGTTTCATTAGACCGAGTAGTTCGCCATGGGGAGCCCCGATCTTGTTTGTGAAGAAGAAGGATGGGTTGCACCGTATGTGCATAAACTACCGGGAGTTGAACAAGGTAACAGTGAAGAACCGTTACCCACTCCTGAGGATAGATGACTTGTTCGATTTGCTCCAGGGAGCATCTTGGTTTTCCAAGATTGATCTGCGCTTCGGTTATCATCAGATGCGGGTCAGGGGTGAGAATGTTCAGAAGACAGCTTTTAGGGCCCGTTATGGTCATTATGAATTTGTGGTGATACCGTTTGGGCTCACCAACGCTCTAGCCGCGTTCATGGACCTCATGAACCGCGTGTGCAGGCCGATGTTGGATCGGTCTGTGATTGTATTCATCGATGACATCTTGGTTTATTCCAAGACTCAGGAGCACGAGGAGCACCTAAGGGAGGTGCTAGAGGTCTTGAGGAGGGAGAAACTTTTCATGAAGCTCTCCAAGTGCGAGTTCTGGTTGCGCGAGGTGCAGTTCCTTGGGCACCTTGTCAACCAGAAGGGTATACTGGTAGATCCGACCAAGATAGAGGTCGTGATGCAGTGGGAGGTCCCGAAGTCTCCATCAGAGATTCGGAGCTTCCTAGGTTTGGCAGGGTACTACAGGAGATTCATTCAGGATTTCTCCAAGATAGCAGTTCCACTCACCCGACTAACCAAGAAGTCGGTAGTGTTTCGCTAGGGGCCTGAGCAGCAGGCAGCATTTGAGACCCTCAGACAGCGATTGTGCGAGGCACCGATTCTTACCCTGCCAGAGGGAGTGCATGATTTTGTAGTCTACTGTGATGCCTCGATCTTAGGTATGGGGGCAGTGTTGATGCAACGGGGGAATGTGATAGCTTACGCCTCTAGACAGTTGAAGCCTCACGAGACTAACTATCCAACACATGATTTGGAGTTGGGGACAGTGGTATTCGCCCTCAAGATTTGGAGACACTACCTCTATGGGGTCCGTTGCACCATCTACACGGATCACAAGAGTCTGAGGTACTTCATGGACCAGCCGAATCTTAACATGAGGCAGTGTCAATTGTTAGATGTGGTGAAGGATTACAACTGCGAGATCCTTTATCACCCAGGGAAGGCCAACGTAGTGGCCGACGCCCTGAGCCACAAGGCGGCAGCGACCCCGATTAGGGATGTATGCCTGAGGATGATACTGATTACTCCAGTGTTGGAGCAGATCAGGGAGGCACAGGTCGAGGGCCTCAAGGAGGAGAGACAAAAGTGTGAGAGGATCGTGGGCCAAGTAGCTTCCTTTGATTATGATAGTCGGGGATTGTTGACCCTGCATGGGAGGGTTTAGGTACCGTACTGGGGCGGAGTATGGTAGGTGTTGATGGACGAGGCTCATAAGTCTCGATTTTCCATCCACCCAGGGGCAACGAAGATGTACAAAGATCTTTGACCCGACTATTGGTGGCCCTGCATGAAGCGGGATGTCGCCTGGTATGTGGATAGATGCCTGACCTGCAGGAAGGTCAAGGCAGAGCACCAGAGACCCCACGACAAGATGCAACTGTTAGATATTCCCGTATGGAAATGGGAGGACATTACCATGGGTTTTGTTACCAAGCTTCCCAGGACCGCACGGGGAGTGGATTCGATTTGGTTCATAGTGGATCGGCTGACCAAGAGCACACATTTTATATCGATCCAGGAGAGCATATCAGCTAAGAAGCTAGCCGACATCTATGTGCGTGAGGTAGTAGCATGACACGGAGTGCCTGTTTCAGTAGTGTCAGACCGAGACGTCCATTTTACTTCCAGATTTTGGAAGCAGTTTCATGACAAGATGGGGACTCGTCTTCATTTTAGCACCGCCTTCCACCCCCAGACAGACGGGCAGAGCGAGAGGACAATTCAGACTCTCGAGGACATGCTCCGGGCTTGTGTTCTAGACTTCAGTGGTAGTTGGGATACGTATCTTCCACTAGCGGAATTTTCGTATAACAACAGTTACCACACTAGCATTGACCGTCCTCCTTTCGAGATGCTATACGGAAGGAAGTGCAGGACCCCGATTTGTTGGGGTGAGGTCGGTCAGCGAGTCATTGGGAGCACTGAAGTGGTGCTCAAGACCACAGAGTTGATCCAACAGGTTCGTAGCAGACTGCAGATTGCGCAGAGTAGGCAGAAGAGTTACGCCGACAGGAGGCGTTCGGACTTAGAGTTCCAGGTGGGCGATATGGTCCTCCTGAAGGTATCACCCTGGAAGGGTGTTATCAGGTTTCGGAAGAGGGGCAAGCTAGGTCCCAGGTTCATTGGCCCTTTTAGGGTTTTGCCCCGGGTGGGTCGGGTTGCTTATCGGTTGGATCTTCCGGCAGAGCTTAGCCAGATCCACAACACTTTCCATGTTTCTCAGTTGCAAAAGTGTTTGGTGGACGAGTCAGCAGTTGTACCCTTGGAGGATATTCAGGTTGATAGTAGCCTAAATTATATCGAGAGACCAGTTGCAATCTTAGATTGGAAGACGAAGACCTTGAGGAACAAGGTGGTTCAGCTAGTGAAGGTGCAATGGCAGCACCGAAAGGGTTCATAGTGGACGTGGGAGTCCGAGGGGGAGATGAGGGAGCATTACCCAGAGTTATTTTCAGCAGTAGCGGCAGCAGACTTCGAGGACGAAGTCTAAGATAAGTGGGGGAGAGTTGTAACGCCTCATTTATGGTATGTAATTCAAACAAAGTATTTTCATTTCTGAAGGGGTACTCGACGAGTCTGTAGCCTGAATCGTAGAGTAGAAATGAGACGATCACGCGTTTTGAGCTGGCTACTCGACGAGTCCATACGCTGGACTCGGCGAGTCCGCCTGTCTGGATGAAGCCCTAATTTCAAGGGTATGCACCCTATTTAAACACACTTATGCGCCCCCAACCTCGCCTCTATCACTCTCAGAACATTTCCCCTATAAACCCTAGCCCCATTGTTGAGTTTGAGTGGGCTTGTGATAGCTTGGAAGCTTTGGGAAGGAAAGAAGGTCCATATAAGGGAAGGAAGATCCAGGAGTTAGCTTACATCTGTTCTTCATTCAGGTAATGAAGTTATGACCTTGTTCATTCCTCCATTATAACCTCCTTTATGCTTGATATGCCTTCTTTGGAGCCTTTTATGATTCAAAACTTGAGATATGGACTCTCCTTGGATGAAAACTTCAGATCTGGACTCTCAATGCATTATAGAAGTGTAAAGTTTCAGTTATGGTTGTGATTGAGGTACCTCTTGAGCTTGGAACCCCATTAATAGCTTAGGGTTGGCATTTGAAGCCTTTAAAGCCATGCATGCACGTAAAGTTTGCAACTTTACGTGATAAGCATGCCCTAGAAGCTTGGATCTGTAATTTGGAGCCACTGCATGGCTCAAATCAGGTCTGTATGGAAAAGGGACTGAATGGACTTGGCGAGTCGCAAGCTTGACTCGGCGAGTCATATGAAGATAGCCGTGGACTCGACGAGTTGGATGAATAACTCGACGAGTCCGATGAAGATTGCCTTAGACTCGACGAGTTGTTCATACAACTCAGCGAGTCGGATGAGTTTTCCTGAGAAAAGTAGTGTTTGAGGGAAATAGCTTCATTCCTTCTTAGTTACACATAAAGTTAGCAACTTTACGTGTTCAGATGGTTCCGGGGGCTCAGATCTACAAGTTAGATGCTCCGGAATGGTTTGGAATTCAATTTTATGGGACCTACACGACCGGACTCGGCAAGTTGTTCTTCGGACTCGACGAGTCGAGTCGTGAGTCCCCGTTTTTCTTCGACCTGTGAGTTCAGGGTGAGTCAATGAGTGGGAAAGGGACTCGGTGAGTTAAAGTCATAGTTAGTAAAGGAGGGACTCGATGAGTCTGCGCCCTGACTCGGCGAGCCCGGTCAACTGGAAGTTGACTTTGACCAGGGGTAAAATAGTCATCTTACCCTGAGGGTATTTGCAAGTAACTAATCTAGTGTTTTTGGGATTTGTAGCCGGACAGTTCTGGAGCAGCGGACAACTACTTTTAGAGTTAGCATCTCAGCAGCCAGCATTACGAGGTAAGTTTTCCTTCCAGTAGGAACGGGTCTACGGCCACAATGTCGGCCCGTCTAGTTAGCAGTAGTTCTGGACTTTGGTCCGATGCAGTAGTTCAGTGTGCTTGATGTCTTTGTGATTCAAGCATGTCCTTTTGATATGTGTCTCGGACTTCGGTCTGATGCAGTATGCAGTATAAGTGTTTATGTTAGTTGATATGTTTATGCTATGCTATGTTATGCTCAGTCAGTTTCCGGACTTCAGTCCGATGCAGGGGACAAGGTCCCAGTCAGTTCCAAATTTCGGTCTGATGGAGTTAGTTCCGGACTTCGGTACGATGCAGGGGACAAGGTCCCAGTCAGTTCCGGACTTCGGTCCGATGAAGTTTCTGGACTTCGGTCCGATGTAGAGGGCAAGGCCCTGGTTAGTTTCCGGACTTCGGTCCGATGTAGTTTCCGAATTTCGGTCCGATGCAGTGGGCAAGGCCCAATATGTGCTTTATATTTTATTGCATAGTATGTGGTAGTTTGGGGGAGCTCACTAAGCTTTGTGCTTATAGTTTCAGTTTTGGTTTCAGGTACTTCCGCAAGCAAAGGGAAAAGCTCGGGATGATGGCATTGCACACACCACAGTTTCAGCTTTCGTTCTGGGAGTCTATTTCAGATCATATGTTATGTGGATACAGTTCTTTTGTCATGACACATATATTATAACTTTTGGGATCTATGACGTACGATTTCATGATATATTATAAATGGTTGATATCTTTAGTATTAATTAAACAAAAATTTTTGGGTCGTATTTTGGTCATTTCATTCATAATCACCTATATAAATCCCTTGGGGTTGAATTTCATCTATGCCTTATTCCTAATAGGAATTCCGATTTTTGCATCTCTTCTTCTTCTTCTTCTTCTTCTTCTTCTCTCTCTCTCTCTCTCTCTCTCTCTCTCTCTCTCTTCAAGCTCCTTGGTTGCTAAGGTTTGTATGTGAACCATTAGAGGCGCGACACTTGTGGTGTTTGTTTCCAAGATGCTTTCAAGAAGGTTTCTTTGTTATTCTCTATTATAACAATCAAGGTATGTTTCTCCTAACCCTAATTAGTATAATTTCGAAAATATGCTAGGTATCCAAGGGTTTCTTATTTGTTGTTCAAATTTGTATGTTCAGTTAGAGAAAACATAGATCAAGTCATAGGGTTGCATGCACACATATGATTTTATATGTTTTGCATAATACCCATCATTATAATGAGAAGACCTTAAGTAACGGTTCCAGAGATCCACATCTTGACAAGAGAGTCAATATTAAACCAATCTTCGTCTTTGTCATTGGCAGTTTTCAAGGTACTAGTGAGATGACCTGCGACTCTAAAACATGCATGGTGGGTGTGAAATAGCTCTCTTCATGCATCATAGTTCAATTGATTGAGATCCAAGATGAGATGTATATAAACCTTGATGTTGGTGACACCAAAATATTTTTGATTTTTAGATGCTTCCAACATCAAGTAGAAAGGAGTAGAAGAAACGAATAGAAGAATATGGCGGAAGACATGAAAGATGCCGGTGAGAGGAAGGCCAACGGTAGGAGGTGGGAGCTAGGCTTAGGAGAAGAAAATTCTCTGATACCATGTAAAATTGTTATTTTCTCATGAATTGGTCTTAGACATTTACATTCATTAATAAATATATTACAATAGAAACTAGGTCATACAAGATGGAAAATACATAAATAATACAACATAATAATACAACATCAAAATTTGGTCTATACGAACATTTGAAATATGCATATGCTAACATAAAGTAGTTCATATAAAATTTTATTTTATTTAAAAAAAGAGTAAATTGCACCCTTTTGGGCGGCCTAATAAATCTATTATATTAATAATAAAAATTTAATGGTCATTCCGTTATTATATTGCTGTGGCTATTCAATAATTTCTTAGTTAATCCAACAAAATAGGTCGATAGAATAAACTTTATGATGACTATAAATGACATTTTAATAATTTAGACATCTTAAGTATAATAATTTAGGTTGGATCACATGTATATGTAATTAGAAATATTTATTCATCAAACTAGTTGTGAGACTCATGTATTATATGAGTTAATTTTAAAAAAAAAACTAAATATAAATGTCAAAATATTTAAGAACTTTATAAGAAAATAAGAAAAATAATGAATTTTTATAATGAAAATGTTTTTTTTTATCTTTTAAATAAAAAAAACTAATGAGTTTTAATTTTGAAAAATTTGAAAATAATAGATAAATTCATTAATGAAATTGATATCAATTTATTACTACATTTGTTGCAATTATCACATTAAATTATTATGTGAAATTTAAAAAAAAATAGAAATTCATAAAATAACATGTGAAAAAAAAAATCAAAATAACCACAAAATGACATTTAACAAATTGAATGAGAGTGTGACAAGTGACAAAAAAAACTTTTATTTATTAGAGATGATGTGTTCAATAAATAGAGAACTAATGAAACCATAGTGAATGCTATAGAGTTTAATAAAGGGCAAAGTGTGTAGGTTAGTATAACAATTGTAAGTTTCTATTCCTTATAAAATCTAGAGAAAATTACATAAATGATTTATTATATGTAATTGTGTATTTTAACTATCTATTTTAATAAATGATTTATTTATTTATTTATTTTTTGCAATTTGTTACACTTTCATTTAATTTGTCAAATATCATTTTGTGGTCATTTTGAATTAATTTTTTTTCAACATGTTATTTTATGCGTTTTTCTATTTTATTAAATGCCACATAATATTTTAATTTAATAATTACAATAAATATAGTAATAAATGGATATCAATTTCATTGATCAACTTATCTTTTAATTTCAAAATTCCAAAAATTAAAGCTCATTAGTTTCTTTTGTTTATTTATTTAAATTATTTGTTTAAATTTAAAAGATAAAAAATATTTCCGTTATAATAATTTATTATTTTTCTTATTTTATTATAAATTCAAAGTTCTCAAATATTTTGGGGAAAACCGCAATAAAGTCACTATATATTGGCCTCATAATCGATTTAGTCCCTATATTTATTTTTTATTCAATTAAGTCCCAAATACTGGTAATCGTATTCAATTTAACCCTTTGAACCGGTTAACAGGTCATCCAACTTTCAAAAATTACATTTTTTGCCCAGATTACAAAATTTATTACAAATTTGGTCCAAAATTTACACTTTTGGCCCAGATTTTAAATTTTGTTACAAATTTGGTCAAAACTTTACCCTTTTTGCCCAAATTTTAGAATTTATTATGAATTCATCCTAACTTTAGGTTTTTTTTACAATTTTTTTTTCTCAAAATATTGTTTCTAATATGTTTTTTCTTTATAAAATCATATTTATACAAAAAAAAAACCGTATTTTCACATAAAAATCTTATACTTTCTATATAAAACTTTTTTGTATATGAAATATCTATTTATAAAAATATATATTTATTAAGTATATAAATATATACAAATCCGTTTTTATAAAAAAATGTATACAAAAACGTATTTTACAAAAAAAAATGTGTACAAACACCTATCACCTATATATATATATATATATATATATATATATATATATATATATATATATCCATACAAATAGGTGTATATCTATTTTTTTTTATAAAATCGTGTTTGTTTATATTTTTTTTTTATAAAAATGTGTTTGACTAATTTTTTATATAATACATGTTTGTATACATTTTATAAAAACGTGTTTAAATAATTTTTTATATAATACGTGTTTGTATATATTTTATAAAATCGTGTTTGTATGCATTTTATAAAATGTATACAAACACGTATTATACAAAAAATTATTCAAACAAGTTTTTTATAAAAAAAATGTAAACAAACACGATTTTATAAAAAAATATAGATAAAATAGGTGTTTGTATACATTTTTTTTTGTAAAATACGTTTTTGTATACATTTTTTTTATAAAAACGGATTTGTATATATTTATATACTTAATAAATATTTATTTTTATAACTAGATATTTCATATACAAAAACTTTTTAAAATCTTTTTATATAGAAAATATAAGATTTTTAAGTGAAAATACGTTTTTTTCGTATAAATATAATTTTATAAAGAAAAAGCTTATTAGAAACAATTCTTTAAGAAAAAAAAGTTGTAAAAAAAACTAAAGTTAGGATGAATTCATAATAACATTCTACATTTTGGGCAAAAAAGGTAAAGTTTGGACAAAATTTATAACAAAATTTAAAATCTGAGCCAAAAGTGTAAAATTTGGATCAATTTTGTAATAAATTTTGAAATCTGGGTCAAAAATGTAATTTTTGAAAGTTGGATGACCTGTTGACCGTGTCAAAGGGTTAAATTGAATACGATTACCGGTATTTGGGACTTAATTGAATAAAAAAAATTTATAGGGACTAAATCGATCATGAGGTCAATATGTAGGGACTTTATTGCAGTTTTCCCAATATTTTGACATTTATACTTATTTTTTTTTTAAATTAACTCATGTAATACATGAAACTCACAACTAGTTACTTATTATTATACATTTGTATGTAGAAAGGTAAAAAACCTTTTGACTTCTCTAATGATATTTGTGCATGATCTTCCTTTGTTTAATTAAATATAAGTTTTTGAGCTCGATTAATGATTTATATATACATACATGTATTTTTATTTGTTTAACATTGCTTTCGTTCAAAGTTAAATTTTAGTGTCAAATGTCCATATGATCCAACCTTTAAATGCAAAGCTATTGACCATATATTTTTTATAAATTTAGTAAATAAGACTTACGATCTTGATTTAAAATGTCTTATATTTAAATCGTACAGAAGCATTATCCGTGGTCATAACTATTGAGCGAATTAATACAAATTTGTTTAGTTTATATGAATAAAAATGGTTTATATGTAACTTGTAAAGTAATTGGATTCATTGAAAAACAGGATAAAGTTTTTCCTTTTTATTTTTTTTTATTATTTTTTATTTTTCTAATAAATTTGAGACGTAAAAGGTATACTAGGCAACTAGCTTGGCCTTTACTCGCGGAAAAGCAGTGGCAAGTAGTTTAAGTTTCAATCACACCCCTGTCATTTTATATGTAATATTATCTCAAGTATAGAATAATCATCATATTTTGAAAAATAGTATGAGATTTTGTTTGTTTGACTCTAATAAATTATACAATTAGGAATAAATTACATAAATGGTCCTTGTAGTTGTCATGATTCTACAATTTTAGTCTTTGTTTTTTGATTTTGTCAAAACTAGGCCTTATTGTAGGTTTAGATTACACATTTTGTCTCTGTATCATTGGATCTTTTAACCAACCTCACATGGGAAGGGGGGGGGGGGGATTTAGTCATTTTAACGTCTAATTTAGGTTTGGGCCATATTGAGAGTTTGTATTGATGAACCAAGTCAGAGGAATTCCTCCATAGATTTTGGTGAATGATTTTTCAACTGAAGATATCGTTGATGCCAACTACAAGGATGGATGATGGATGGGGGAAAGTCTTCAGAAATAAGGACGGAAAAGGTCCACTTTCACCATCCATTAGAACCTTATTCCCATTGAGATGTTAAGGATAATGAGATTACGACTTTAGCTTTATTGCAAAAAATAATTTGTGTTCATGTATACATTTTCCTATTACACATGTTTGGATTATGTTAATTTTGAAATGCTTGGATTCTATTATTAATGGTTGGATTTCAGTAAGTTGTCTTTGAGTTGAGTGTTAATTGCAGCTTATAAATTGCAATGTGAATATAAGTATAAATATGTGCGTTATTTTAATTTTGGTAAGTATGAAATGCAATATATTGTACATTAACTTTGGTTTCTAAATTTGAGTATGAATTGTAACTTATTGGTTAGGTAAATGAAGGTTCATGTATCGGGTTAATACAAATCATGTTGGAAGATGTAATAGCAATAGGAGACGACTGATTGGATTCTGAACATGATTGCATCGATTCTGGTCCCAAGAAAGCAACAAAAAACGAAGAGAGCGACAACAAACCCAATATTATTGTAAGTTATTTTAGTGTCTATGTATTGTTCATTGAGTGTTCAAGGGAATGCATTGATATTAAACTGGATGAAAGAACATACTTACAATTGCTTGGATTATGGCTTCAAGAGCCAATCATTTGTATATCTTAGCTTGAGTAATTTGTTACCTAGTAATGGAAGTCAACCAAGAATGATGCTTGACAAGTTGGTTTTCGTTTTTCAACTAATAATGTGCTCGATGAAGTTGAATTAATTGAAGTTGGTGATGGTGGGAAAAAATAAAAATACTAATAAATATAAGGACCATATGGTTGGCACGGTTAGGATATGATGGTGGTATACGGTGATGGTGATGTCATCTGAGTTGAATTTTTAGTTTGTTCAATCTAAACAAACTTAATGTCTCTCAAATGACACATCTGTATGCTCAAGAGTAATTATAGAATGATATTGCTAGATAATATATGATTCTAAAATGTCACACTAACAACAACTTGATGCAAATATATTATTTATAAGAATTTGATCCTTGATAAATAAATATAATTATTGTAATCAATTGGAAATTATTTGTTTTAGGGAAATATTAACTTCAAATGTTAAGTATCAAAACATATCATAATATATCATAAGGTATGATTTATTATGTCATGTACATCTTTTTGGACCAAAATGGGTTTTTGTCTTATATGGATTTATATGTTTATAAGTTATAAAAATTAGAAGAGTTTTTATATAAAAAAAAAACTAGCTTCTTCTTTTTATAAAATATTCAAGCAGACCATAAAGAAGAAAGAAGACTTTCTTTTTATTAATTTATTCAACACACCATGCTCTTAGAAAGCATCGTAGTTGATTTGATAAAACATGGGTCTTAAAGTACTAAGACCCCTGTGATAAAGGCTTAAAGTAAGGACTTAAAAGAACTAGTTTTCTCTCTTCTTTCATAAGTGAAAAACACAAAAATTTAACCTTCTCATCTCCATATTCTCTCTAGTTTTGTCTCTTAAAGTGTTAGGATAAAATTATGAAGAAGTTGATACTTTACTTGAACTCTCCTTTAGAACAAAAGCTTTGTTTTGTTCTTAAAGGCTTAAGAGATTCTATTATTACATGATGAAGACTAGCATCTTATCAAGTTGGCTAAATGTTGGTGGATATTTCTAGAGAGCTTCTTCCTTGGAGCTTAAAGCCATCTTCATCAACTTCCGAATTGCCAAAAGCAACCAATGTCTTCAAAGGTTGTAATGCTTTCTTTCTATCATTGTTTTAATCATTATAAGTCTTGCAAAATGATATTTTGGTGGGAATAAAATTAGTTTTATTTTGTTCAAGTCTAAAGTCTTATGTTGCTATATTTATATTTTTGAAACAACTTTTAAATAAAAATCCAACAATTTGTATCAGAACCATTTTTGCAAGCTATGTTAGATTTTATGTTAAGCTAATGAAATCTTTGTGTTTGGAAAACATGGACGATTTTCACTTTACAAGAAAATTTTATACATATTTTCTATTATAACTTTTAAAATGTTTATAATTGTTATTTTTATGACTAGAAGTTTACATGCATCTTTTTAGTCATAAAAGTTGTCTTAGAAATAAAGAGTTGTTTTATATAATTTTTAGTATTTAAATGTGTATGATGTGCATAAACTAGCACATGACCTTTGTGTTGTTGTTTGTGTTGATTTATTGAAAAACTGGTTGTAATATTTATTTATTTATATGGTATGTAATAATTAAATAGATTAGTTTTCTTCATTTATTTTTTGTAAGTAATAGATTAGTTTTTAGAAATAATTTATTTGTACAAAAATATAACAAGAAATGAAGATGGAGTCATTTTTTGAACACCAAAAGGTAATTTTCGGAACCTTGAAATGTGCAGGGGCAAATGCAACCTTTCCGCAAACTGTTGCAAAAAGGTGTTGCTGTTGGCAGCTTCCCTTGGAGCTGTTTGACCTAATTTTCTGAAAAGTGTTGCATGTTACTGAATTATTACTTTCAAGAGGCTTTTCAACTTTTTGCAAGCAATGAGTGTTTTCTCAAATGAGGGTTTCTACAACAACATTAGTAGAAGATTTTTGGTCCTTTTAAATTTCTCTTTAGGAATTGACTTGACATTTTGTGATGACTCTCAAAATGTCAATAATTGGTTGGTTTAGGCACTTATTTTTTTAATATGTTTGTGTTGTTTAATTTTATGTTGTTATTATTATGTTTGGTTGATAAATTAGATTTTCAAATGCAAAATAATATTTAAACATAAACAAACATCACAAAGGAGTTTGATTTTAATGAAATTTACTTTTTTAACATAAGATGGTAAAAATAGTTTTAAAATAAAACAAACTTTATCGTTAAAACTAGCAACCGGTAAAATTTTGAGATTAAACTTGTATAAGTTTAAAAATAGAGATTTGTAAACTTATCAAACTCCAAACCTTGTTTTTTAAAAGGAAGTTTTATTAAAAGGTTTACAAATTCTCTAAAGCGCTCAAATGTCGGACTTAATATTAGCTATTAAAATTTGATTGCGTCAATTTTATAAAATCGGGTTTTATAGAAGAACATTGTTAAAATGTGATTTTTACATAAAATAAGATTTTTAAAGTATACAATGGTTTATTGGATGCATGCAATAACAATGATATAATATGTTTTTTAAACTAGAATTATAAAAACATCAAAGACCTCTTACAAACCTCAAATCTATGCAATCTTTTTTGAAGAACACTCACATATCTCTTGTATGCACTAGTGGGATAAACGATACCAAACTGCTTAATGTTATCTTTTGATGAGCGGGGTGTTTTCGTGATTTCCAAAACCAAGTTATACGCCGATTACAAAAGTTTTTCAAATTTGATGATTTGATCGAAAATCTTTTGTGATAAAGGATACCTAAGCAAGAGAATTCTGAAGCATAGTTGAGATCAAACATGTGTAATTAAATTTGTTATTAGCGATCCCATAAATCTAGAAATTATATAGTAGAACATAATTGATTATTGATATCTATTGGGTTGGATTCAAATGAATGGGATAAAGGGTACCTAATCATTTATTTGTTTCGCAACTTGGATCCTAGACTTTTGATAATTAATGTTTTTGGAAAATAAAAGGGTATTAATCATTAAAGAATAAATATTGAAAATACTAATTAATTTTTTTTTAAAAATTTTGTAGATATATATAATCCACTCACATAACTATAAATTGTCATTTTTTAACGACTTAATGAAACAACATTTAATAGATACAACTTTAATGAATGAGTTCATGTATTGAGATACAATCTCGTAAGAGATGTGAAATTGTATACACTTAAAGGTCCTAGTTCTAAACAAGTTTCTTTGAGCAATAGAGGTGAACATGATAACTAGTAATGACATCACTGTGATGCTCAAGATGCTTCTAACATCATACTAGAAATAGTTATTTATGACTTCTAGGAAGTCTTGGATAATATATATATATATATATATATATATATATATATATATATATATATATTGTGTGTTTACTAACTATTGTGTGCCAGAATGCATAGATCCGGACCACTGGATGGAATTGAATTAAAGGTCATAATCTGAGGGTCTATGATATTACAATAGGGTAACACGTACCATATAATCACATAAATTTCAGCATAAGGACATTTTAGTCAATTGACCTATATTAAAAAAATGAAAATTTCGGATTTTAAGGGATAATTAGATCTCTTATTTTTAAAAATCTAATTTTTAAATTAATTCAAATTTAATTCTAAATTTCTGATATAGTTTTTAATAATAACTAAATGTATTCTAGTAGAATGACAAAGTCAACCATAAACTAGTAACGTTATTTTCGATTTTATTCTTGCAGAATATGGTTATATTCAAGATATTTTTTTTTATAATTAACATACTTAAAGAATTGTATAACATATTATCAAGAATAATATTTTCTAAAGAATACGAATTTTATTCTTTAAGAATCACTAATTACGTTAATTCGTACAAAATAAGACTATAAACAATTACTACATTCATTCTGAAAAAAATGACTAGTAATAGTTCAAGAATTACATTTATTCTTAAAGATTAAAACTAAAAATGGTTAAAAAAGGAAAAAAACATCAAAATATAACAAAAACACTATTCTATTATGAAAGAATATATTCTGGTAGAATACAGTCTCATTCTCCATGTTTTTTTTCCTTTTTCATATCAATGGCAGTCTCTTCAAAACCTAAAATCACAAAGAAAACATAATCAATTTTCAAATATTAAAAAATCTAATGCAATCCTCAAATCACTAGATAAGAAAATAAAAGTGTATGAAGAAGTGTGAACTTTTTTCAACCATTTAAATAGAATGTAATCCTCGAATCACTAATTTTTAATCGAAAAAACACTCCAAAAACATAAAATACACCAAATTAAAGAATTAAAATTTATCAACAAAAATAATAAATGGCAAACAAAGATTTTATAAGAACACATATACTTTATTCTAACAGAATATTACTTAAAGTCTAATAGCTATCAAGAAACATGTTTATTCTGCAAGAATGATACTATAAAAATTCTGCAAGAATGGTTTTAAATATACTTAAAGAATTTGTATTATCAAGAGTATGAAATAACTAATAGAGAAATATAAAGACCTCATTAGGCCAACACCAGATCAGATTAGCAAAACTACATATTCTAATTTTCAAATGGGTATAAATGCTTATCAACGGACATCATGTGCAAATGAATGGATGAAATATTTGATTCAAGCATTTTAATAAACAGTTGGCCGGCAAAAATCAGATGCATTTTGAATCTGAAGCTAGATGATAGGTTATATGTAAAACCAAAATTTTCTCTACAAGAATATCTCCAGGAGGACCAATTTTGGATCTGAATCAAACTATATTTGATATGATTTGAGAAAAGGGTAGTTGCATGTCTCATGAACCATAACCAAAAATCCTAAAGACTAATATCGACCAATAAAGCTCAAACCTGAAGTGAAGTTGTGAAGGCGTGGGGATTCACAGGAGCAATACCAAAGCAGGGTCTCGATGAATGTAATTGTGCACGCTTTAGAGGTTGTAGTCGTTGATGGCGTCAATGGAGTATGCGTTGGTGTTTCATGGATATGTGACGCTGGTGCTCAAATTTCTGGGGTCGATCTCTAATGGAAAAGAGGAACAGGGGTATCGATGATTGGAGGAAGCCGTCGTACTCTTTAGGGTTAGGGATGTTGGTTTGTAAGGTTTTAACTAATTAAGGAGAGATTAATTAAATTATTTTTTTTACCATAATTAGATATACTAAGTTTACCATTATACCCTTTTTTAATTTATTTAATGATTTATTATTCCTTGAATTCTCATTAGTGCATACATGTACACAATAGTTGCTAGAAACATTTGAACCTAGTTCTCTCTCTCTCTCTCTCTCTCTCTATATATATATATATATATATATATATATATATATATATATGATATAACATGTTAAGCAATATTCCAAAAAAAATAAAGTGATATTTGCTTTAAACTAGTTCAAACAATGGAATAATGCAAGGCTCAAAAGAGTCACTTTTAAGTGATCTAAGAAGCCCATGTTTTATGGACTTAACACCTTTAAGCCCTAAGAAATCTAGAAAGGCGTACATAGATGGATCTTGTTTCTTTTGAGGAAAAATTGGACACTGGAAGAGGAACTGCTCCTCTTATCTGAAAAGAAAGCATGTAAGAAACTAGTACTTCAGGTATCTATTAGATAGAACTTATACTTTTCATATAACACTCAAGTACTTGGTACTTAAATGTTAATATAATATTTATAACTTGTTTGTAGATATTTGAAGAAGAGTAACCAGCCACGCACAAACAAATTGGAACTACACTCTTGGAGTTTATTTCATTATTTATGCTTAATACATAAATTACTTGTAATATAAAACAATGTGTGTTTTAAATTTAGCATGTGTGTGTGTGTATATATATATATATATATATATATATATATATATATATATATATATATGTATGTATGTATGTATAAGTTATTTTATTTAAATATTTGATTATTTACTTAATCGTTTTTCATAACGATAATAATCATATTTTGAAATGATTAACTTCTATTTACGAGACTAGATATTTTAATAGAATTATAAAGTAAATATTAATATTTTAATAAATAAAATTAAGTTCTATATGCAAGCACTTTTAACTTAAACTTGTTTTGAAACAAAGTTATCTATGACATTGTTATCTTTATTATATAAATGAAATACACATATTACAACTTCAAGAAAAGGATCTTTTAAGGCAAATAATGTAGTTTATTTGTCATATGTGAACCCTATTTATATATAAAAGATTCCTAATAAAAATTTTCACTAATTTGTAGAGGAATAATTATTAAGGAACTATACATTGTGATGTATGACTTCCTTTCTAATGAATGTCTATGAGTTAATACAAGATACCAAATCAACTTCATTAACAACTATAGTAGTTATAATTATATTTTACATGGTAAAGATAAATTTTGAAACCTTTGTTGAAGTTTCAAACATAAAGTTAAGATACAATCATGTAACACCATCAAAAGCTTTAGGTGATAATAAAGTCTAATTTTTTTTTTACCAAATAATGATTATTTTATAATCGGTGGAACTTATGTTCTTTATGCTCTTGGGATTATACCCTAATCACTATTAATAGTATCTAGAATAAAAATAGCAACAAATTACATGGTTGTAGAACATTATAAAAGGGAATTGAGAAAATAAAAAAGGTTGAGAATGGGGGAATCATTCTCAGCCACTCATTTTATCTAAGCATAAAAAAGACATGGTGGCAAATTTGTAAATATGATAACAACCTTCAATCTCAAATACGTATCTGTAGAGAATTAGATTACAGTTCAAACTCATTCAGCGTTTATCATCCAAATTTCTTCTCCAACTTTCAACAATCATCAAGATTTCTTTAATTAAACCATCATCAACATCATCCAGTGCTAATCAATCATCAATCTTCGTCAATAATCAACACGATTCAACAGTTAACAACAAAAATTTGTTTTTGGCTCTTTTAATTCAACCTTCAATTGTGCTTGAATACGATCAGATATTCAACATCTATGATTAATTATACTCCCAACGTTATTAGATCAACATCATCGATAATCAACAAAAATCCACTTCATATCATTCATTCAACATCGATTATCAAATAAAACTTCAAAATTAAGGTTAGAAAAAGATCAAATCGTTTTTTTTTTGAAAAATTTCATATAATTCTTTATCAATCTACTCTTTTGTAAGATTTAAATAGTCAAAATATCATGTTTTTAACATTTTTAAAAAAGTTAAATTGTATGCACTCCAACTGTTTGATGAAATGCATAAACTAAATTATTACGTTATATTCATATATGAATATGTTTTCTCAGTATATAATTATTAAAACAAAAAAACAAATATACAAGTCTGTATGTTATTCATATGTGAATAATATATAAAAATTATATATATTTGTGAAAATACCTTGTAATATTCATAGGTGAATATATTGTGTAATATTCATATGTGAATATACTGTGTAATATTCATAAGCGAATATATCATCTAATATTCACAAATGAATATACTATGTAATATTCACATGTGATATACCATGTAATACTATGCAATATTCAGATATGAAAATATTATCTAATATTCATAAGTGAATATACCATATAATATTCACAATTGAATATACTATATAATATTCATAAGTGAATGCACCGTCTAATATTTAAATATGAATATACTATGTTTATTATATGCTATATTCATATATGAATGATACTTAAATTGTAAAAAAAAATCATAGTTTTTATTCATAACTGAATAACGAATGTACTGTAGTAAAAACCTGATTCATTTTTATTCACTTATGAATAACGATAGCTGAAATATAATATAATTTTATTTTATCTTAAAACTATATCAATATGGATGTCTATTTGTAGAGAATAAAAAATCATGAATTTTGGTATATTTAAAATAATTTTTCGATAAAAATAGCTTCTTAAAAATTAAAAAAAAAAAACGAAAAAACTATGTTTTGTATATATTAAAGTAATGATTAGCATAGTTTAAGGAAACATGTTTTGTTGGAAAACACATGTCTATTCCTTTCCCATTTCTGCTGGTACCACGGAGGCTTTTGCGACAAAAATAAATGAGTGGCTGAGAATGATTCTCCCATTCTCAACCTTTTTTTTCTCAATTGAACCCTCATATATATATATATATATATATATATATATATATATATATATATATATATATATATATATATATATATATATATATATATATATATATATATATATATATATATATATATATATATATATATAGGGAGTGGTTCAAATGAGAACCAAAAAAGGTTAATAACCGTAAGAACCTCTAACTTTAGATGTTTATAAAGGGTTTAGGGTTACCCTAAACCCTAAACCCTAAATCCTTTATAAACATTTAAAATTAAAGGTTCTTACGGTTCTTAACCTTTTTTGGTTCTCATTTGAACTGTTATATATATATATATATATATATATATATATATATATATATATATATATATATATATATATATATATATATATATATATCGAATAAGAAACATTTTGCATAAATAATTGTTAGCTTTTCACGTGTAAAAATTACATAATAACCAAGCTTTCGAAAAACTACTTAAATTTGTATTATGTTTTTTTTTTTTCAAATAAAAGCTAAACAATCTTCGAGTTCCGAATGAAGTTTTTCATTTATTTCGAGTTTTTTTTCTTTTTTCTATTTTGTTTAAAACCTAAAAAATCTGAAAAGATCTACGCATAGCAGACATCTCCAATAAAAAAAATGGTCAAATGAAACAAAAAAACAATATAGATGTATGGTTTTATAGCTTATGGAACATATGTTTTTAAACCATTTAATGTAATTTATTTATTAGGGAGGAGACAGTTATTTCCTCCCAACCCACTGAACCCACTGTCACATTAATTTTTCTTTTTCATATTTTTTTTTATTTTTTCCAACACACAACACACGAAAATCATATCTTTTTGAACCCACTCAACTCATTCAATTAAAAAAAAATACTAAACAACTAAGGTACAAGTTTTAAAACACATGGTACAAGAGAAAAATGCGAGAGAGAAAGTAGAGAGAGGGAATGAAGTGACTTAGTGAAACCAATTAAACAACCCGCTGAAGAGGGAGTGGTACCGGGGTAACTCTATTGCTAATTAAGACTCTACCTTGATTATTTTGTATATATATTTTTTAATTGAATGGATTGAGAAAGATATGATTTTCGTGTGTTGTGGGTTGGAAAAGATTAAGAAAAATAAAAGAGAAAAACTGATGTTGCAGTGGGTTCAGTGGGTTGGGAGGGAATGACTCCCTCCTCCCTTACGTTTTTATTCAAATGTTACATAAGACGGTAAAAATTTACATAAAATAGTTTAAAAATGATATATCAATACATAAACAGTTTTTACTTCAGTTATATCTTAAATATTACTAAAAGAGAAACCTTATGACATCATCTTAAATAATCTGGACCATTGATTGTATTTCAATCTTATTTTTTCTATCCTTAGATCAAATTACTGACATCATCTTCCCCATATGAAATGTATTTAATTCCAATAAATGCTTTTCAATCACCAATCAATAACTTACATTCGTTGAAATGAAATGTATTTAATTCCAATAAAAGCTTTCCATATTTTACATCTTGAATTTTCAGTTATGAAGATTTTAATATGGTCAATTTTAAAAACATATTACTAACAAATAATTTCAATCAAGGCCTTAATATCAACCATTAATATAAATCCGTTTATATTAGTAAACCATTAATATAAAATCTTTTTTTATTAGGAAATCATTAATACCGAAAAATCATATTCAAATTATCACATACATATACGATTCATCATTGAATCCGCGACTCACATTTATTTTCAATCGTTTCTTTTTTTTCAAACCTTCTCCTACAACATCGTTAATATTGCTTATAACTTCCATCATCATTCTTTGCTATAAACATTCGCTCTTGTGCGCTAGAAGGTCAGTACCTTCTTTCGCTTTTTATATTTTTTTCGATTATTTTTTGTTCCTATATCAAATGTATGTATTCATATATTTCGATTTTCTTTGTCACAAATTACATGAAATCAGTTAACTACTTTTCTGAAACTTTTCAAATAAACATGAAAAAGATATTAGGTACCTTTAACAAAACAAAAATTAACTATCTTGGGAACTGACATTAATTACGAAAATGTTACTTTTATATATTAGAGATGATTATGATTTTTTTTTAATTTTTATGTCATAAGAATTCGGTTAAAAATTGGCATGATTTTAAAATATCATTGAAATTATTATGTTTTTGTATATCATATCAACCTACTTTTTTTTTATCTTCGTATAGTAACAATAAAATTTATTAATTTACACAACAAATATAGATATTTCAAATTTTGTAATATTATTATACCTTACAAAATACAACTCCCTCCAAAATAAATTTTCGCCAGTAATTTCATCCATAATTTCAACAAATTTAAATTTGTATTTTCTTTATATAATTTTTTTTTAATGATCCTGATTTTTTTTCTCCAAAAGTATATCAAACATTTACGTCTTAGATAATGCTGCCCTATTATAATTATTATTTTCCAAAAGTATATCCGTTTAATGAGGAATTTGATATAATAAAGGAAGTGAATGTTAATTAAAATGAGATATACATTCCATAATTATTACATGAGTTTATTAAAAAAAACTAATATCAAGGTGTAAACATTAAGCATTTTTAAAGTGAAATTTCAGAATACATACAAACGATGATGTTGTACAATGAAATATAAAATTGAATAGACTGAAAAAAAACACTATTAAAGCAGTCAATCTTGAAAATAACATAGTTATGAAAAATTATAAAGTAAGATAAAAATTATAAGATATTAGGAGATTTGTAAAAAGTACATTTAGTAAAAGCGTTACGGTTATTAGAAAAAATAAGACCGTTAAGATTAGTGAAAATACAATATATAAACTAAAGAGTAAATTACTGAAAGCGTCCCTGTGGTTTGGTAAAAATTGCACGTTTGGTCCATAACTTTTTTTTTTTTGCATTCGGATCGTCCCTGTGGTTTGATTTTGTTGCGTTTTTCGTCCCTATGGTTTGGTAAAAATTGCATGTTTGGTCCCTAACTTTATGTATGTAAGGGACGAAAAATGCAAAAAAATCAAACCACAGGGACGAAAAACGCAACAAAATCAAACCATAGGGACGATCCGAGTGCAAAAAAAAAAGTTAGGGATCAAACGTGCGATTTTGACCAAACTATAGGGACGATTTCAGTAATTTACTCTAAACTAAATTATCACAATAGTAATGAAATGTCATTATTTGATATTTCATATAATTGACAGATATATCAAATTACATTGATGATATACTAAAATTATTCAAAGTTGCGCCAAAACTAATGCAAAGTTCTTGCGAACACTAAATAAATAAGAACAAACATAAAAGCTAGCATTTATATTTATAATCAATTTAAAATAAACCAATAATGATTTAGAAAAGAATCTCCATTGATGATATACTAAAATTAAATATATATAACATTTAACATTTTATAAATTATATTACATAACTTTATTTGAATAAATGAAATAGTTGTTAATATTTAATACAATAGAAAAAACGGTATATTGATTGTCAATATATGTTTAAATTAAGTAACATTATTATGCAAGGAACGTCTAATTAAAATGCTTATAAATATATAAATATCATAACTATATGAGACGAGGAAAGTCGTTCAACTAATAAAACAAAAAATGATGTCTACAAAGAGATCTTTCAATGATTATATATATTTATCGTTTTCAATTTATTTTCTACACATTTCAATAATACCAATAACCATATATTTTTTTATAATCATTATACAATATCTATAAACGATTATATGTTTTTTTATACGTTTCCCGCGTTTAACGCGGGCTATAATCTAGTAAACTACTAAAATAATATATTTAAATAATATATTGATTTTTACAAGTAACCCTTTGAAACTAAAGAAATGAAATTCAAGTTGCTTACTTAGTAGGGTCCCAATTAAATAGATATTTCCAAAGTTGATGCCCATGAAAAAGAAACTTGCTACCTATACATTTATGGTCAAAACCTCACTCTCTCTCTCTCTCTCTATATATATATATATATATATATATATATATATATATATATATATATATATATATATATATATATATATATATATATATATATATATATATATATATATATATATATATATATTCATACTATCTGTCCATCAATCATTTCAAAACCCACACACACATACACACATAGTATGAACTCCCCATGGACTTCCAGTTTCATCCTCATATTTTCTATATCCATTTTCCGGTGGGGTGTGGCTGTTTCCGATCAGCAGAAGCCAACTGGTCGAGCATTTGCCAAGCAAGAAGCTGACCGAGTGTTCCGTCTTCCAGGGCAGCCTCCGGTCAGCTTCAAGCAGTATGCTGGATATGTTACAGTCAATGAAAGCCATGGAAGAGCACTGTTTTATTGGTTCTTTGAAGCTGAAGAAAGCCCTGAGAAGAAGCCTGTCCTTTTATGGCTTAATGGAGGTAACATTTAATGCACTTTCTTCTACCTTTTTTTATGTCGTGGAAAACATAGAAAGATATCACTGAATTTTCGTACTTCTTTAGGAGATTTAAGGATAATAATTTCATGACAATAGGGCCAAAACTTGCAAAATCATTTGATTCTACATTATGCTTCGTGTCACATTCCTATTGGTTTGAATTACCAAATAGATGTATCTTGTTTTTGGCTGATTGCATACAATATTACACTTCATATGGGGACCAATTGTTTTGATACATTGAAGAACAATTAGTTTCCAGGAAACTGCATTTTAATCTTATGATCGTGTATGCTTATTGTTAAATTGTTAGAATTACTTAAAATACTATTTTTTTTTTTTTTTAAAATTATAGCCAGTTGTTGTCAATCCCAATACACATTCCATACCACGAATACCTTGGAATTATCATAGGACGAGATATAATATAATTATAATAAAAAAACTATGTATTTTTTAATATAAAAATAAAAGACAACGTCATTGTGATTGAATCGAAATTTAAGAAGGAAGTAAACGTATAGATTATCCACATTTGCATCATATGCCAAAGATGGTAACATCATGTCTGTCATGCATGACGTAACGTTATTTAGCATTTGATAAGTTTTAAACAAATAATATTATTATTAATACGATAAAAATATTATACATTAGGATATATATTGATGGGTGGATTATTTTGTAACCATTGTACTTGTTAGATTGTATCAAGGCAACTTTAGAAAATGTATTATGTGATGCTTATAAAATTAATTTACCAGATCATAAGTATAAACTTAATTAAGATTAAATTTGATATTTTCAATTCTTTCAACAAGAATAATGATTTATTTTAAATAAATATTAATCCGATGCAACACGACACATTCACTCAATGACTTAGAACATGGGAAGTGGGAGAAGAAGCTGGTGGAGTTATGGTCCTAAACTTGGACACAAATAAACGTGGTGGAAGCCAATTTTCATTTGTTTTTTATTTGTCTTTTCTATTACAACATGAAAAGAAAAAAAAAACAGATGTTGACACCTAAGAAACGGATTTAAAGTAAGAAATGCCATAATATTTTAGTTTTATTTTCTAGTTATAACATGATAGTGTCAATTCTTTTCTTTTTAAGACCTATACTCAAAGGTTTAAATTAGTATTCTTAAAACTTTATCTATATATCCCATATAAAGATTGATTTTTTATTTGGACAATATTAATATAATTTGGTAAAAATTTCAAAATATAATATTGTAATAAAAACTAATAAAAATATGAAATTATAATTAAGAGTTCAAGAGAAGTACGTTGTCATTTGACCTTATATAGTATAAGTTGGTTCGTGGAAGGTGAAAAGTAAAACACTTATCCAAATGGTCAATGGATGAGTGGTTGATACTTGATAGGGTTTATTAAATGATATACTTTTCCTATGACGCTTTCGATATCCGGAAAGGTTATATCATATGTACGTATTGCAACCTCACAAGTCACAAAGTATATTATTACTAATAATCAATTTTATGATTACTATGTATATAAATTGTAATATAATGTGTTGCAAGAATCTCCTGCATATCTATGCTTGCATACTCCTCAACATTTGGAATGTATATTTTTTAGTTACTTATAGAAAGCATGTATTGGCGTTCATTTGACGGATAAAATTATGTTATTGAAGGAGAAGATAAGTAGAACTTTAATAGACATTGCACACACGAAAGTCCTTTAAATGTCGAATAGAAAAGAGGTGCTATGTGTCTAACGATTATCAGTTAACAGAATGTCTAAAAGTTAAATTTTCTTCAGAATGTGTTTAAACCCACGCGATAATTTTCAATCATTGCTTAAAGATATAATCCATACCGGTATTCACACATGTACATTTACTATGTAACTTGTACCCACATACTTGTCTTGGTAGCAAAGATGTGAGAATTCATAGTTGTGTTCTTAAGTTTAAATGCTTGAAATTTGGGCATTAAGTCTTTTTGGAATGAGACGTTGTGATTTACCTGTCTAATGTTGGTCTGTTGGAAGGGATGCCAAAATGTGAAGTTTTGATGACAATTTCGAAAGTAAAATTGGAATTGCATCCAGTTATCTATTAACACTTTTGTTGGATTCAAATGAAGAAAAAAAGTTATCTCGTGACTGTAAAATCACACCACTAAATATTCATCATTGACAAAGATGTCAAAAGCATTTGGTCCCCTTTTATCTTATTGTGACCACTTCACTTTATTCCATATGGGTTATAAGCAAAAAAGACCAAAGACAATATCGTCAATGCTCGAGATAGCCTTTACTAGGTTCTCTTTTATCATAAGTAGAGTTGTGTTTTCTTTCAATATATATGCAATTGCATGTGCTATGTATAGTAACACTAACACATACATGTATCCATTTGAGCGTTTTCTACAAAGCTAAATCAGATTAAAGATGGAAAAGAATTGGTTTTATTTCAAACCGATTATATCTGAAAATGTTTTTTTATAAATTTTATAGTAAAATATCGTTTATAGTTAAAAGTTCTGACAACGTTTTGTTTTATGACAGCTTTTAAAAAGGGCAATTCGGCCTAGTAAATAAGTAGTCAGCTTTTAGGCCCACAAAGTATCTGACAAAAGCCCACATTGTATCGATGTGGGCTCTGGCCTCTTATAATCTTGCCTTTTTGTCCGTATTTGCTTTATACCGAAACTTTTGATGCTAAATAATTCTTAAAATCATAACTTATGTTTGAGGTTTTTGTTTCATGTTAATAGTCTTATGAGAAAAATATATAATTATTTTTATTATTTATGATGCCGTGCGATCGAATTGAGATGAATTAACAATACTAGAGAAATATATCTAGTTTCGAGTTATGAATATAAAATTATATTTCATAGTATTATAGCATTAAAATTGGATTTCGTGACTAGCGTATCAAATGTTCGATAAAAGGTGATTGACGCAACTATTTTTTAATTTTGGTTATTTAAACTTATTTTTGAAATTTTAATACAGGTCCAGGTTGTTCTTCAATTGGATTTGGGGGTTTGGAGGAGCTAGGCCCATTTGTAGTTAAAAAGAGCAAATCAGGGCTCCTTTTGAACGATTACGCATGGAATAAAGGTAAAAATTAACTAAAATCGTTGTTATCTATCAACAAAACTGACATAAATAAACTCCGAATAATGTTTTTATTTTATTTTTTTGTCATCATATTCGTAGCTGCCAACTTGTTATTTCTGGAGTCCCCTGTTGGTGTTGGATTCTCGTACACCAATACTAGCAATGATATTAAGGAACTTGGCGACAAAATCACAGGTATATTTTATACATACAAACACACACACTGACACACAAAAAAAAAATTATATTTATTCACCTTGTAATAATTGTCATCAACAGCCCAGGATTCGTACACATTTCTGATCAAATGGTTTAGAAGGTTTCCACAGTACAAATCCCATGACTTCTACATAGCTGGTGAAAGTTATGCAGGTATTATATTCGCATAAAACAACTTTTTGCTATACATAATAATGACATTTTTTTTTTGCATAATTTACAACATTTCTAAAACATAAATTGTTGTCTACTCACTAGGCGGGGTTTTATTTGATATACTTTTTTACTGTTTATAGGGCACTACGTTCCACAACTAGCTGAGCTTATTTTTGATACAAACAAGATTATTGCCGACCATGATCGCATAAATTTCATAGGATTTATGGTGAGGATTGTTGCATATATAAATATGATACACTTTTTTGTTGTGATACAATGTTTGTGACATGTACACAAAATATGCAGATTGGGAATGCGTTGTTGGATGATGGAACTGATCAAACGGGTATGATTAGTTATGCATGGGATCATGCTGTTATATCGGATCGTGTATATAATGATATCAAGACTAATTGCAACTTTAGCAGCCCTAATTCAACTGAAAGTTGTGATACATCGTTGGATGAATACTTTGAAGTTTATAAGCTTATCGATATGTATAGCTTGTATGCACCTACGTGTGTTGATACCACCCCTAATTCCACTCAACGCGTGTTTATGCGTGGCAATGTCTCTCCTCAAACTTTATCGAAACATGTGAGTATTTTTAACAACATTACATAATTTTGTAAATTATTCACTTAGACCTTATTTTTAAAACACGTAGTTTGGTTATTCATTTTCATTGATGTTTATATGAATAAATTAACGATGTTTTAAGAAACTTGAAAAAAATGACCTATTTGGGAAAATGGTTTGCATAAATAAATGTGAAGCAAATGTATAAAAAAACTTAAGATTTGAGATGGAAACTCCTGATTTTTTTTTTTCTTTTAAATCATTATTTTTGTATTAAGTTAAAATGAAAAAAAAACCACTCATATAATTAAGCATCCTAAAGTCTTGTCTCGTTAAGTTTTTTTTTCTAAAACGTTTGTGTTTATTTGACTTGATTAAATTATTATGCACGTTGCATACATACATACATACACATTCCTTAAGGTTTAATAGAAACAACATCCATTGACTCAAAATGCCTCCAACTATTATAAATAATTAATTATTCAGTGCTTATTCATTGAGCTCTATTATATATGGTTAACAGAAAGGGTGGCACAAGAAACCAACAGGGTACGACCCTTGTCAGTCAGAATATACTGATTCATATATGAACAAACCAGCTGTTCAAGCCGCACTACATGCTAATACCACAAAAATTCCCTACCCGTGGTCGCATTGTAGGTAATTTTCATAGTATGATCCATTTCACTCTTTTTATTTACTTTTTAATTTTTTTGGTTATAACGGGCTATACATATGTGCTTTAAACAGCAATGCTATTACATTTTGGCATGATGCTCCTGCATCCATGCTTCCGACCATCAAAAAACTTGTGAATGGGGGTCTTCGTGTTTGGGTTTACAGTGGAGACCAAGATGGAAGAATTCCGGTGACATCTACAAGACTCTCTTTGAGAAAACTTGGCTTGAAAACAATTCAAGAATGGTCTCCATGGTATACTAATAATCAGGTAACTAAAATCATGGTTTAATTCAGGGTCTAAATAAGAACCCTAGTTACCAAATATCAAATCATATTTTCGATAAGTATATATTAATGTTTTATTATAATTTATAAACTACTAACATATACATGAAATGTAATTGAAGGTTGGTGGATGGACGATTGCATATGATGGATTGATGTTTGTAACGATTAGAGGAGCAGGACATCAAGTACCTACTTTCAAACCCAAGGAATCCCTTCAACTCATTAAACACTTTTTATCCAATCAAAATTTGTCAAGTGTACCTTTTTAAAGTTTATGGGAGCAATGATTATGATTATTGTGACATCAATTTATTGATAAACCCACAAAATACTTGTGGGTTATCCATTTACCATTCTTTTTTTTTTTTTCGTTACCCTCACAAATTTCTTTTAATTTTACATTAAACCGGTGTAAAAAGAAAGAGAGAATAACAAATTAAAATTAGTTATTATTAAGTATGGAATTGATCTCTTGATACCGCTTTTTATTATTAAAATATATAATATATAATATATAATTAATTTAACATTAAGTATGTTTAAAATTTTATATAAAAAAAAAACTAAAACTATTTGCACACAGTAGACGAATTCCACTCCATTTGACTAGTTTTCTATAAAATCATCTTTTATATTTTACTTGACTATTCATCAAAATTACATCTTGGATCAATTCATTTTCATATAAAAGTGTTGAAACAAAGATTTTTACTAAAATTTAAGTCTAAGTTTTGTTTGATATTTAAATGATTTATAGTATTCATCATAAAAGAATAATCATACTCATTCCGGAAACGTTTTGATTAAATTGTATATAAGTGAATGGTAAGTTGAATCATTTGGACAGTCCATTTCCAATCCATCCAAGTGCCCGGTCACACATTGATAAATTACAGATCATTTACAATATTTTAAACGTGTCTAAATTTGAAATGTTTAATTCTTTTTATTTAATTTTGCAAATCAACTATTAGAATTTAACCATAAAGAAAGGTTTTATCCAATATCCACTAGGCCAAATGTGTGTCGAATTATAATACTTTACCTAAAAAGAAAGCAAGTCAAATGTGTGAAAAGATCAAACTAGTTGGAAGTTGACCAACATGTGTTATGATACATGCAATCTTTTATATTGTTTACTAGTAGATACAAGATGTTATAATAATATGTTTTTATTTTTTGTATTTTATTATAATAAATTAATTATTTAGTTTGAGAAGGTAGAAATAAACGAAGCATATTTATGGGCAAAATCAACCGGTTGTACCCTATTTGACCTCATGCTAAAAACTTAACGTGCTTCTATTATATTTTGGTTTTCCCTTAGTCCCTCTTCTTTTGCCACTTTTAGGTAGGATTGTACATGGATGATTAACCGAACCGAAAACATATTTTGAAAGGTTAATCAAGACTATTAGTTCTTTCATTTCTTGAACCTAAACCTAAACCGAAAAATCAGGTTAACCGGTATTCGGTTAACCAATTTTTTTTGGATTCGGTTATCTGGTTAACCAATTAAACATTACTACTTAAGGGGTGTTTGGATAGGAAAAAAAAAGGTGCTTATTGCTTATTCCCACCACAATAAGCTAACTTTGAGTGTTTGGATCAAATCTTTAAAAAATCAGCTTATTAAGCTAATTTTAATAAGCATCTCCGCCGTTGCTTATTGCTTATTCCCACCACAATAAGCTAACTTTGAATGTTTGGATAAAATCCTTTAAAAAATCAGCTTATTAAGCGAAATAAACTAATTTTAATAAGCATCTCCCCCGTTGCTTATTGCTTATTGCTTATTCCCGCCACAAATAAGCTAATAAGCAAATCCAAACACCCCCCCAGGGGGTGTTTGGATTAGCTTATTAGCTTATTTGTGGTGGCAATAAGCAAGGGGTGTTTGGATTATCTTATTAGCTTATTTGTGGTGAGAATAAGCAATAAACAATAAGCATGGAGAGAGATGCTTATTAAAATTAGCTTATTTAGCTTAATAAGTTGATTTTTAAGGATTTTATCCAAACACTTAAACTTAGCTTATTGTGGTGTAAATAAGCAATAAGCAATAAACACCATCTTTTTGTCCTATCCAAACACCCCCTTAATAAAAAATATGTTAAGATTATTGAACCTCATAAGAAGTTTCCTTAAAAAAAATTGCAATGAATAATTCATATAATTTATTTAATTATATTGTTGTTTCTGTTAATAATTAGATACAGATGAATTATCAAATATTCGAGGAATATGGAAAATAAAATTGACTCATACAAAAACGTATTTTTTAATTAATAGATAAAAGATAATCAAATATTTAGTTATTTATATAAAATGGCGATGAAATGCAAATGACGATTTTAATCTATATCAACCTATTTATTTATAACAAATGTTAAAGATGACAGTTAATGGTTTAAAATGACAAATGTAAATAATATATCAATTAGTAATTGTAACTGAAAATTTCTAAGAAATAATTGATTTTAACCTAAACATTTATACATAAATAATATTTAAAAAATAGAAAGTAAATTTTCGTTTTTCCGATTAACCGTTCGTAGCAAAAAGCATGAACCATAACCGAACCGAAAAACCGAAGATTTTACTGGTTCGGTTAACCAAACTGAAAAGGTCAAATATATCGGTTTGGTTAACCTGAAAATCGGTACGGCTTTAGGTTCAGTTTTTCAGTTTTCGGCACCTCTACTTTTAGGTACAATACAACTTTTTAGAGAATGAAACACAAATGCCTTCGAACAAGAAGTTAATTTACTAGGAACTTGAACCTTGATTTTGATCAGAATTGTATGTTTGTATACGACATTTTTGGAATCATGAAGACAATGGTTTGTGTGTGTGTGAAGATATATGATCATATCTTTCTGATTCTATTATAAAAATAATTTAACTTTTATTTTGATGGGAGTCCAACAATAAAAGATTCTAATTTTAAGATGAATATGGCTCGAGTTCAATATACCTTGACCATTAACATTATAAGATTTAACTCTTATGTGATGGTTCTAGATGAGGTGAAAGACCTTTAAAAATACAATCAATCATTTTTTGTTGTAAGAAAGATTATTTGTATCAAACTCTTTGTTCAATACACAAATAGATATAAAATATATGAAAACAATTAAAAATATATTAAAATAATATAATTTTTTTATAATAATAAAATATTTATATATACTATAAATAGACATGGTCATTAGGAATAGTATATCTTTTAAGAATTTAAAACACTATTTTGTTTACTTTGAGAATTTTGGTCATTTGTGTATATTTTGTCAATTTTGGTCATTTTGTGTATACTTTGTCAATTTTGGTCATTTTGTGTATACTTTGACAATTTTGGTCTTTCGCATGTTGTAATTAGAAATTAGTCACATTTCTTTTAATATTTGTCGCTTTAAGTCCCTTTGACCATTTTCGCCTTTCTTTGGTCCCTTTTTTTTGTCTTACTATTTATTTTTCATTACAAATTAGCCACACGTGTTTTAATATTTCTCACTTTCAGCCCCTTTGACCATTTTGACATTCCTTTTGTCCCTTTTCCGTCTACCAATTTGTGCTTCCGTCTTAGGCTTCGTTTTATCATCGTTTTCTCATTATCATCATTTATGTTGGTGATTTTAGTGTCACCATGTCATTTTAAGTAATTGGAACTAACATGTGAGCTAAGGAGCTTCATAATTTGTACTCTAATATATGTATGGAGTAGTGCGGAGTGCACACATGTATAAGATCAAATTAGAAGCCGGTTCGACGACTAGTCGGGGGTCCGAGAGCAGCGCCCCTGGGTCCGGGGTTTCCAAAGGGGCAACGCCCCTTTGGCGGGGTCTAGAGGCAGCGCCCCTAGCGGGGTCCAAGGGGCAGAGCCCCTGGCTGGGGTCCCGCTAACAAAACTCGTTAGTTTTGGTAACTCTAATCCGGATTAATATTACTTGCTTCCAATGCAACTAATGACGACCCAACCCTAATGAAACCCTAATCTTGTTTAATATATAAACGACTCTTTTTATACAGAAGGGTGTTACGTTCTTTAGCTCTCGTTTTCATCACACATTCACAGAACCCTTTAGCATATTGGCTTACGTTTTCTGTGCCTAGAAACGTAAGCGTCCACTTGGATTATCCTATGCTGAATTTCTTGTAACCTAGACATATGGTAGAAATATCAGTTCAGAAAGTGCTATCACGATCCAAGTTGGTATCCAGATCTCCACCACAAACCCTAATATTCCCTACACTTTATGAATAAAACAAGATCCATTTTGTGTATACTTTGACAATAGTGACCCCACTACAAGAAAATTTCGATTTAACTACGGAAAAATTCCGTAGCAAAATGATGTAATTTCGTAGCTAAACCTAAATAACTACGGAAGTTGCTACGGATTTTGCCAATGAGATTCCATAGTAAGATTTCTTGTAGCAAAATGTTTAACTACGAAATTATAGTTCCGTTGCAATTTTGCTATGGCTGTTGCTATGACGTCTATCCGTAGCATTTCAACTACAACACACTTCCATCACAATTCCGTAACAATGAATTTTGTAGCAAATTCCGTATCTATTTTGTTCTGTAGCAAATTCTGTAGCCATTTGGTCCATAACAAATTTCGTAGCTAATTGTTCTGTAACAAATTCCGTAGCCATTCGTTCCGTAACAAATTCTGTAGCCATTTGGTCCATAGCAAATTCCGTAGCTAATTATTCTGTAGCAAATTCCGTAGCTATTCGTTCCGTAACAAATTTCGTAGCCATTTGGTCCATAGCAAATTCCGTAGCTAATTGTTCCGTAGCAAATTCCGTAGCCATTCGTTCCGTAGCAAATTTCGTAACAACTTTTTTGTAGTCAATTCCATAACAATCGTTCCATACCATTTTTTCTATAAAATTTGGTTATTTAATTTGACTTATTATATCAATTTACAAAAATACAATTAATATAAAACCAAAAATAACAAAGTATTTCTATAGAAACTAAAAGAAATATCCAATACATCAAAAGATACATATTGAAAATCAAAAGTCGCTACAAATTTAACGTAAAATATTATTCGATACATAATATTCTATCATTAATTAATAAAAGTTTTGACCTGTTCACTCAATGTGTTAATGATATTCATTGCTTGAGCGAGTTGTTCAAACTTTGCTTGAACATCCATATTTTTCTGCTGAAACTCCACATTCTTTTTCTGAGCATCCTCATATTTTTGCTGAACATCCTCATATTTTTGTTGAATCCTCATATTGTTCGCGTTACGTCTCAACTAACTTCTTCAAATTCTCAATCTCGACTTTTGTCTTGACATTATTATCTTCATATTGTTCGCAATGTGTTTCAAAAGATCTTTTACTAGAACGAATGCACTTTTCATATGAGTCATATCCATATAATCTATTTTTTTCGATCATGTCCCCCAACGACATCATAAAATAGTTTGTCCTCATCAATTTCCTCTCTTATCGTTTCCTACCGATCACATCGTTCCATAAAATCATCCTATAATTTTATAATTGTGTTGAGATAAAACTTATACAAAAAAATCAAAATAAAACTTACATGAAATTATTCAAAATAAAGCTTACATGAATTTTTTTTAGCTTTGTCAACTAAAAAAGTCATTCCATCATGATTCTTAGTGTGTATACAAGAATAGTTCATGGTGTGCCAAATCATGTCCCCAAAGCTTCTTCTACATATATACAAAAAAATCAATATTAAAGTAGATTGCTATTTTTACGGTTAGGCTTAGATATTGTAAAAATATTTAAAACAAACAACTTTATTTTATAAAACAAAAGGAGTTCGTAAAAAAATAAAACACAAAGTTATGAAAAAAGAAATTAAAACGTAAACACTAAATTCATAATAAAGATAAACTTTGGATATAATCTTGGAAAAAAAATTGTTAAACAACGCATACTATATACTATCCACTTGTTTATAATTTATACTTTTATAATAATACGTAAGAATCAATATTGAATTGAAGATACTAATAAAATTTTATAATAAAATAAATAATGAAGTATACATTTTAAAGAAATAAGTTTATAAATAAATTAGTAAATCATAATAATAATAAATAATAAATATAAAATATGAATAAAAGATACTAACAAAGAATATAAATACGTTATGATAGTTTAAGGGTCTCAATGTAAATTTTTGAAATGATAAAAGTAAATATCGGTGATTGAGTGGGGCACACCCCTATATTTGCAAATGGATCGTAAAAGACCCTATTTTTACAAAGCCAACCGGTAATGACCCTATTTTTGCAAAAACTCATTATACCAGACATTCAATAGAGAGAAGAAGAAACTTTTGCTTATGTTGTTACACAATAAAAGAATACTAAAAGATGAAATATGACATGGTTTAAGATATTACCTCTATATCAATTTGGCCGATAAAGAACTTAATTTGTTAGGATTTATAATAGTAGATCAGATTCAGGGCACCTGCACCAAATCACTTATCAATTTCTTTTTTTGTTTCTCACTGTTTACTTACTACTGTTACTAATAAGTAATAACAGATCTTTAACTGGAATTTTCTTAGCCGGCATAACATACATTACAACACTTGGGATGACTTAACCACAGAAGTTCAGCTGATGATATGATTACTTTTGTTGTTTTAGCTTAATTTCTAAGATTTTAAAACATAACAAGGTCATCTCTCTCTTGATCTGTTTCTTCTTTCTTCCCCACTTTGGATAACTTAAGGGATTTGTTACTATCTCATCTTTCAGAGACACATACATGATTATTGCCACTTCATCATATTTTTGGTGTTATAAGTTATCAGGTAGTTTCTTGAACATAAGACGCTAAACAGCAAGAAGAAGCCCTATGTAGCTAAAAATCATTGGGATAAAGATAGCAGCTTTAGCTTGAAATCTTGGAAATCTTCACCAAAAAGTGTCAATCCGGATCACATTGTCCCATTTACCAACAGTTGTTACATTGTAGATGAATCGGCATGGAAAACAACAAGCCCTAGTAGTAGTAATTGCTTTCACAAACGTGCTCTAGAACACTGCAAATCAGGATATTGGAAATGAATTTTGAGGGTTGAGGCTAGGAGGCTCTATGTTTTACTTACACTATAACTAACCATCATGGACTTTGTCATAAAAGAAATCTACTTGAAACAAGTGCTAAGATAAATGAAACTCCAGCAGAACAGGATGCAAAATCGAGCACAAAGACAGCTTCAGTCATTGAGAATCCTCCACAAAAGAATACTATGTACCCTAATCTTCTGCTAAATGATGAAGACCACCAATTTGACTTTCTGTGTACGTATTATTTAATGAAAACTGCTCAAAACAGATGCTTAACTGACAAAACAGAGCATGGGCATCTTAATCCTAGCAACTCTGGTGTTAATATGAATGCTCAAGTTCTAAAAAGCTCCAAAAAGTATATGGACGCAGCTGAACGAAAGATGCATTAATCTAATCAATAGTAATCATATGGAAGCACAACCACACATGAACTTCTCAGAAACTACTGCTCTCCCAATTGGCTAATTCCCCACATGCATATTATATAGTATTATAACTGCGTGTACGGATTAATAGAGTTAACATAACATTAACTCGCATCAGATTCAATGGAGAGATCAATATCCTTCAAATCATTGGATGATAAAGAGAAAATGGAGCAAAAAGAAGATAGAAGAATGTTACCTGGTAGGGATGAAGACAATCAAGAAAAATCTACCAGTTGATGGAGCAGGAATCGAACGACAAAGCTAATGAGAGTGAGAGGAGCTCCGATCGATAATGGCGTAAGTGATCTGAAGAATGAGGAATGCGATCGGCTACAGGTCATGCGATTGACAAATTTGATTTGATTTGGAGAAGAAGACTTATTTGGGGAAATGTCGCCCTAGATTGTTTCAATCAAGGTAATCAAGGTCACCAGGGCTCTTACCTTACTTTGTTTACTTTTTGTTAAAGTTAGTAAATATACGTTATTTTTTAATTATTTTTGTTAAATTTGATCTGATTTGTTTACTTTTTGTTTTCTTTAATTATTTTTATTTATTTAGTCCATTAAGTAATTACCAAATAAACAATCCAATTATAAGTTTTCCTTTTCAATTAGTTCCCATTCTTTTTAATTCTCGTCACCTACAACAATTAATTGACTTCATCCGTAAGTATCTTATTCCATTAACAAATCGTCAATTAAATGATTTGAGTCTATTAGTCTAATTAACTTAGTAGCGATTGTTTATTTCTTTCTATTAATAATTCAAGTGTTATGAATGTTGCTTAAAACTTGAAGATGTTTCAATGATTTTGATCGTATAAGCATCTCGGTGATACCCAAGTTTGAAATTCTTGAAATTGTGCTTAAAAGTTAAAGATTTTATATGGGAATGATACCGACTATATATAAACGTTTTTATGTGTTTTTTTATAGGAAAAGTTAACGTTGAGCACATTAGTCTAATGTGTCAGTTCCAACACCATATGTGTTCTTGAAAAGATTTCTGAAGGAAATGTGGTTTTACTTGATGGAACTTTGCCTTGTGGAATAAGAAATGATCAAATTCACCCCCTCATTTTTGGCTGCAGCTTATGTTTACAAACTGAAACATTATTGAAACAAACATTATGCCGCAATTCCTTCAACCATTTTTTTTAACTAAAAAATCAAAATAAAATATTTTAATTCTTTTTTTAGAAACAGCTAGTACAATAGAGCAGAGGGTAAATAAATTTTGATTTAGAGGTAATAATTTCCAAAGCCAGGATAATATTATTATAAGAAAATTAGCAAATGTATGTCATCAAAATCTAAAAATTGAAGCTAAAATATTTATAATGTAGAAATTGTGTTAAAATTAAATTTTCAAAAAAAAATTAAAAATAATGTTTTATTTTTGTTGTTGAGTTTTCAAAGATAATTATGTATTTTTAATATATTTTTTTTCAATAATCTTCTATATTTTGCTGCGGAAACATATTTCGTAGCTACTTGACTACGGAATTTTCCGTAGCCAAACACCTACGGATTTTGATTTCGTGGCTATTTTGGAAAATTCACCTTTTTGTAACAAGTTTCATAATAGATTAGCCACAAAATTTTATTTTGTAACAAATTTTCCTAACAAATAGCTACGGATCTCAATTCTATAGCTAACTAGCTACAGATTTTTATTTTGTAGTCAATTATGTAGTCAACTAGCTACATACATGGATTTTGTAACAAGTTTCATAGAAAACTAGCTACAACCAAAAAGCTTGTAACAATATTTGTAGTAAACTAGCTACGGATTTTAATTCTGTAGCAACTATTCAAAATTTAGCTACGGAATGCAATTTTGTAGCCATTTCCGTAGCAAATTAGTTACAACCAACCATTTTGTAGCACATTCCGTAGTAAAATAACTATGAATTTAGATTCCGTAACAACTTTACGTAGCTATTTAAGATTTAGCTACATAATGCAATTCCGTAACCATTTGTGAAGCAAAATAGCTACGAAAAGTTGTTCCGTAGCATTTTCCGTAGTAAAATAGCAACGGATTTTGATTCCATAGTAACTTTCCGTAGCTATTTAGAATTTTTCTTGTAGTGCCCGTGGTTCACCACAAATCCATCCACTAGTTGAAATAAAAAAACATGCTTGACTAAAATAATAAAATTACATTTCATCCTCATCTTGTCATTCATAAGATGATGATGTCATGTTCGTAAATTATTGAGGTCTTTGTTATTCTAAAACTTTAAACCACTTTATTTTAGTAAATGTTTCTATATTTAATGTGTGTCATTTGTTTATATATGCTTTCTATTGACCACTACCACGTTGGTTTGTTTTGTTGTGGATATCGTTGAGCTTGTGAACTATTTCCTTGTCATGGCTTGAACCCAAGTTTTTAGCATTGTAAATTATTTTTATACACCTGAAAATGTATTTAAAAAGGAACTAAGAGCAGGCATGTTGTAAGAATGGTGTGAAATGAATAAGTTTCAATGAGTATTTATAGTTTGTTTTTTCAAAAAGTCCCACGACTAGCCATTGAAAGAAGCAACGGACATTTTTTCTTGCCATGTCCTTGCGATATGAAATTGGTTGGTACCAAATGCAGAGATCAATGTCACAATGTTCTCACACCGTGTAACCTAAGTAAAATACGGCATGCAAACATTATCACATTATAATAGATTCTGTATTACAATGTATATTATAATTTATTGAATGCTGAACTCATGATCTTCTAAGTTTTTTTTTCCTTGCAAGTAAAATTAATTTATCTTTTATAAAAAGGTTTAATAATATATATAAGAAATACATATGATAATTCAGTATTTTTTATAAGAAAAATAAAGAATAACAAAAAATCAGTAAACTATAACTTTATCGTTTTTATACTTTAAATTCCAGTACATATATAAATTTAAAAACCCTAACCAAAACAGATAATTAACTTCATTACATATTTGCTGTCAACCAATTAACTCATTACATTTTTTTAAGATTCCTACTCATTTACACACTTTATGTAAATCAAACCTTTTTGAGAATCCAATTTTTGGATTGAGTAAACAAGTAAACACTTCCGCTTGTTTGCTTTGTAACATGGGGAGCGACGAGACGAATCATGTTCTTTTACATTGCACTATTATGCGGGATGCTTTGCTGTGGTTGCTTAATTGGTGTAATATTTAGCCTCCTTCTTTCAATAATGTTGAGGAGCTTGTCAAATTTGCAGGGTGTTGGGGTTCTTGCCAAAAAGAAGAAAATTTTTTAATTGCTATATGTTATGGGTTCTTATGGTGTGCGTGGAAGACAAGGAATGTTAGAAATATGGTTTAGTGGCACTTGGAAATCTGAGAATCGTGATAATCATTTTCAAATCGAAGTATTTAGGTGATACTCCCAAATCCTCAATTGGATAAGACTCAGCTAAAATTAGAGAGAAAAGAAAGAGCGATTGAGATGGTGTAATTTCGTGATTACCAGAAAAGTGACTAAAATTGGTTATAAACCTGTCTTATCCGAAAAACTGTCAAAACTGTCATATAACAGTTTTTCTCAACAGTAAAAACTGTCATAAATCCGAGTTTTGTATAAAGATTAATTCAAAGTCAAAACCGGGTCAAATATTCAAAATTTGGATTTTCTGATGCAACTCGACCCTAGCCAGGGGCTGCCGCCCCTTGGACCCCGCTCCCAGGGGCGTTGCCCCCGGACCCCCGTTCGTTCAGGGGCTTCGCCCCTTAATGACAGTATACTTTAATACTTGATCAAACTTAAACAAGTGTGTACTCCACACCTTCCTTACTTGTTTAATATTTATCAAGATTATTTTTAGTCAACAAAGTAATCCCCATTACACTTAAATAACATTGATGATAATAAATCACCAACAAGGAATAAGAGGAGGTTTAATGACATTCGTATTTCACATTCAAAATTGACGGATAATGTTTTTTCTTTTGTGTTTGATAGGGTAAAACATAGGAGTAGTTTTGGTAATTGTAAATGGAAAGATTGGTATGATTCCCCTTCAACTTTTTTGTTTGCCCTGCATTTTCCTTTTGGCAACAGGCTCTTAATAAATTCTCCGATGGTTAAAAAAAGAAATAAATTAAAAAGGTGTGTGAATTATGAGATAAAATTGATTAAAAAGACTAATTTAAGGTAAAATCGTAAAACCTTATCACCTAAAACTTATCACAAACGACGTGGCTCGTCAAGACCCGAAAAAACTTGAGGTTTTAACATTGACACCTCGGTTTTTTATTTGCAAGTTCAATTAATGAAAAAAAAAGAGTAAAACCATAATCCATAAAACCTCAAAAACATTGGAGGGTGTTTGAGATTACTTTTGAAAATGACTTTTGCCTTTTTGGAAAAAACTAAAAGTAAAAAAGATGTTTGGTAACTTAAGAAGTCATTATTTTTAGATCAATTTTTTGTGACTTTTGACAAAAACAAAAATGAGCTATTTCAAAGTCATAAATTAATGACTTTTAGTATTTTAGCCATTAACTTTTTAAAAATAAACCAAACACATTTTAAAACATTTTTGTAAAAAGCCAAAATCAAAAAGATAAAAAGCAACCCCAAACATCCCCTTGGACTGTTTGAGGCAGAAAGGGAGAAAGTAATGGCGAAGAGCGAAACCGTAAGAAACGCAGAGAGATTGGTGGAAGTGATGATGAAAGGGAACGATGCATCCCACGACGCTGCTCACGCTTTTCGAGTCCGGGACCTCGCTCTCTCACTTGCTCACGAAGAAGCCCTCGGCCTCTCTTCTTCACCAATCTCCCTTGAAATTGTATGTATCATGTATGCTGTTTACACCTAATCACTTCCTCTCTTAATTTGCTCTTGTCTGCTTTCCTTTATGTGCCTGTAAGATAAACACAGTAGAAATGTTGAGTTTTGATGTTCAATTACTGATCGATGTTCGTAAAGAATCCCCTTTCCACATGAAAATAGCAGACCATACGTTGAAAATGGTTTAAGAAGTACTTTGCTTACGTGTTTCGAGATCTGAATTAACATTCAATAAAGACTATAGTATTTTCATTGCAAAAACAACTAGTGGAAATTGTTTAAAACCTAATTGTTCCAACTTAGTTAGGAATAGTACTATAAATGATTAATGGTATTTGATTGGGTTTATTAGTATAAGCTTACTCGTAGTTTATTTTAACTCTTGATATCAATCTTATTATTGTTGCAGGTTGAGCTAGCTGCACTCCTTCATGATATAGGTGATTGCCTTTCCTCTATTCATGTTTATCCATGTTTTATATAACTTTTCAAGAAACCCAAATCGCCTTTGTTGCTAATTACTAATGGTGATTTATTTCATATGTATGCAGGAGACTACAAATACTTGAAGTGGGTTCTCTATATAATCTTAAATTCAAGACCTTTTTGTTTCTCCTTCACTTCCTTTATTGCAAATGGTTTTTGTAATACCCTTTTCTGTTATGCTTGTAGGAATCCATCTGAGGAAAAAATTGTAGAGGATTTTCTTGTAAAAGAGGGTTTAGATATCGATAAAAGCAGCAAGATTTTAGATATTATAAAGCAAATGGGTACGTACCTTTTGATCCTACGTTTTATATTTGTGCATTAGGAATCATTGCTTTTCTGATTATTGATTCTTAATTGTTGAAGGTTTTAAAGAGGAAATAAATGGAGCCTCAAATGGTTATCAATCTCATACACTGGAATTTGGTGTTGTGCAAGATGCTGATCGTCTTGATGCAATTGGTGCTATTGGTAAATAATCTTTTTACTTAATTTGCATTGAATTATCAATTATGTAGTAATTTGTCCAAAAAATTTAATCTTTTAAAAATTCCTTTGATTTGATTCCAGGGATTGCTCGATGTTTTACATTTGGTGGAAGTAGAAACAGAGTGCTTCATGATCCAAACATTCATCCTCGATTGGATTTGTCCAAACACCAATACATGAACAAAGATGAACAAACCACTGTGAATCACTTTCACGAAAAGCTTCTCAAGCTCAAGGATTTAATGAAAACAAAGGTCTTTTTATTTTTTATTTTTTACTTTTATCATAATCCTTTTTTTTTCAACTTGATTATTATCTTTCTTGAAGATTTACAAGGATTCATTTATCATTTCAGGCAGGAAAGAGAAGGGCCGAGAAAAGACACAAATTCATGGAGGAATTCCTTACAGAATTCTATGAAGAATGGACAGGAAAAGCTTGAAACAAAATAAAACAAACCATTTTTTTTTCTTGAAACAATATAAAAACCAAAATCTTTTATTTATATGTAAATTACAATAACATGCATCCCCATCTATCCCTGCCCATCAACTTATAAAATCCATAAATATTTGACACAAAAAAGAACATATAGAAAGAATAAAGTTAAAAAAAGACACCACACATGTTTCACTACAAAACCTTAACATTTAATATTATGATACATTTGAAGTTCTGATGCACTACGCTTGCAAAGCTTAACCTTCAACCCATGCTGCATGTACATAGTCAGTGCAAGCTTTGGAGCCACCGGATGATTCTCCACCACCACCACCTTATACCGGTATAAAATAGAGGCGGCAACAAATTTCATCTGGTAGTAAGCAAAGTCTTTGCCCAAGCACAGCCTTGGGCCGCCATTGAAGGCGGTGAACTTGTAGGCTGATTCACTCATGAACCGCCCATCCCTCAGCCACCTCTCTGGCCTGAAATCTCTGCAGTCTTTTCCCCATATCGCTTCCATTCTTCCCATTGCATAGATTGCATACACTACTTTTGTTCCTTTCTTCAACACTGTTCCATCTGGGAACACATCGTCTTCAACAACCTGTATTTTGTATTTTTAGGGGAAGAATCAATATTACAAACATGTAGAATTAAAGGGGGTTGATTTACTAGTCTTTTTCAACCAGTTCAGTCAACAAATTTGGTCTTATTGGTCAAGTCTATAGTTGCATAGAAAAAGAGTAAATACTAAATGTAAGTAGATAGATATATAGTAGCCAAGTGTTACCTCCTTATGATCCACGGGTACCGAAGGGTATAATCTCAAGGCCTCCGATAAAGCAGCATGCAGATAATCCATCTTCTTCACCTCTTCGGGTCTAAATATCAAATCCCCCATTTCACTCTCATCGTTCCTTTCATCCACAATCCGACATATCTCACCCAAAATCTTCTCCTCAACTGTTGGATTCTGGTCAAGAAGCCAGAAAAACCAACTCAAAGCCACCGAAGAAGTGTCCCTTCCCGCAAGTATAAAATTCACACAAATATCACGTAAAAACTTATCAGAAAAAGGCTGCCCTTCATCGTCTTTAAGCCCCATAAAAATCGTCAAAAGATCCGACCTTTGTTTCTTGTCATCAGCCTGCAGCAAAGAGATTTCTTTCTTCCGAGTTCTAATCACTTCATCTGCAAAACTATCCACCCCCTTTATCGAATCCTTCAGTCTCTTTTCAGATCCCAAGTTAAAATGCCTCATAATCTTCCACACAAGGGTAGGAGTAACAAACCTTAGAATAGTTGCTTCCGTTGCAGCCTCAAACGCTTTGGCGAAGGGTATTTCCGGAAGTCCGGGACTTAAACAACCCGGATCAACCCCAAAAGCGATCATGCAAACGTTATCAAACGTTAATCTTAAAAGAATATCCTGTAGATCGATCTGATCAGACTCAGATCGATCTACAGACTCGTTCAAGACAGGCAAAAGCCGTCTGTGAACGAGCTCCAACAACGACTCGGTTGTCATGTTTCGAAACTTGGACGAGTGAAACTCGATGCTCGCGGTTTTCCTTTGCCTCTGCCAAATCTCATCATCGGCATTAAAGATTCCATTCCCAAGAAGATCCCGGAGCGTGTTCCGGAAATACGGGCCTTTCGGATAAGCTTGAAACCTTGTTTTGAGAAGGTGCTCGAGGTTACGGGGGTCGGAAGTGACTATACAGTTGAGATTTGTAAACCACGGACCCCGGAATGTGAAAGTCCCGTTTTGTCTACAAAGGACTTGTGAAATCCATTCATACATATCAACACGAAGACCGAGTACCAAAGAAGGTAGCATCCCGAGAAATGGCCATACGGGTAGGCCGTGTTTCTTTCGTTGGCGGAGAGAATGTATGACTATGAAGACCAGAAGGGCGGCAAGAAGCTCAACGACTTGAATCTCCGGGAAGAAGTGGCGGCTGGTGGCCGGAGAAGAGGTGGTCATGGTGGTGGTGTTGAGCATGTTGAAGATGTGGTTAGGAGGGAGGGGAGTCATGTTTTATATGAGGGTGTGTTGCTTGGCGTGCATGAGAAATGGATTTGGTGAGCAGAAATGAAAGGTGGTGTGTGAGTACACAAGTTGGGATATATGTATTTTGACCAATTTAGGTGAATTTAGGGTAATCAAAAATTTTTGGTGTTTGTATATTGTTATGGAAAAGAGTTGGTATGGGGGTTAACCTAAGAACCTTTGAGTCACAACCACCATCTGGATACGCTTTTTATAGGAATGTTTTAATGTTTTATGGTTTCTAAATGATTTTAAATTAATATTTTAGATGATTATTGTACGAAATATGAATATAAAATTGTATAATTAGTACAAATTGTAGAACGTGATTGTTTTCTTAAATAAAGCTATAGGGAAAGTTGTAAAACATTGGAATACACACATCAAGTTTTGGATAAATGGATCGAAATTGATACTTTTATTTTTATTGAGTTTAGAAAAATATTCCATTTTATTTATATATAATATAATACGTGTTATATTGAAAAGAAAACGTTAAAATAATAATAATAATAATAACAATAATAATAATAATAATAATAACTAGAATTAAACAATACTAAATTGTATATTAAACAGAAAAATATGGCTACACGCCACCTACTTGATTAATATGGAGATACCTAATTAGTAAGATAAAATTACATACATTTGTATGGTCTTTATGATTTTTAAGATTCTCGATTTTTCTCTCTAATCTTTTTTTATTACATAGATGATCCTTCAATTTCTATTTCTTGTATGATAGGTTTCTTAGCCATATAAAAATATTTTATATCATCTTTATTATACTTTATCTTTTTTTGTTAATTAGAATTTATATTAACCTTGATATCATTAATTATTAAATCTAAAAATACAGATCACCATTATCCTTTTTAATTTCTTTTTAACTTTTATTCTTTTAATCGCTTATCCTTTTTAATAATATAAAAAAAATGTCCATCTCACATCATCCCACACTACCTTTTCTTCTCCATTTTGCTCTCTAATTATCGTCCCTAGTCTACAAAATCTTGGTAAGCATTGTCCATCACCAACAAATTTTCTTTCTCGTCTCTCTATCTATCGTCCTCTCTAATCTCTATCTTCGTCGTGTCATGTCCATCTCACAATAAACATAGCTAATAGCTTGTATGCTTTATTTTGTGTATTCTCCAAGTACACACATTGTGTATTTTCTGTCACATCCAATCCAATATTCCTCTAAACTCATACGAGTAGCATTGCTTTTAACCTCTTCGAATTGCTAAATGGTGAACAAGCGTTTATCATTGCTTAATATTTTTCTCGAAGCTTCTTAGTGGGATTTTTAAGGGAGGGAGTTCATCGATTTCATGGATATCAAAAACAATAATTCGAATTAGGTATACAACGGAATTTTAGACTTATGAGTTTTTCTAAAAAAAAGTTTTAAAATATGTTTGGATTAATTTTTGAGAGACAAAAGCCAAAAAGTCAAAAGTCACAATTTCTACTTCTAAAACAATTTATTTTTTTTCTTGCCAAAAAATCAATCGAAAACTATTGAAATTACAAAATACCTTTCTAAACTTTTACCTTTTTGAGATAGTCAAAAATCCAAAAAAAATCAGTTTTAAAAGTAATCCAAAACACCCTTGATGTTACATTATTCGTATATTGGTAAATTAATGGATGGATTCTCTAATAAAGTTAATAGAATGAGCAAGGTCTTTTTCTTATTTATTATATTTTAAAAATATACTATTAAAAAAGACAATATAGTCTTTTTTATATAAACAAAAAATCAACGTCAATTTTTAAAAACACCAGCGACGCGATCTATTAGCTTTTTAAAAGTTGGACCAAATTTGGCATTCTAAGCGGACCATAAGAACCATTTCTGTAACTTACTCTTATAAATATAAATGACAGTGAACATCACTTACAAACTTAAAATAAAAGGAATTGAGAAAATGACTAGAAACTAAGTATTTATAATATCGATGTTACGTGAAAGACTATTTGTAGAATGTAGTTAATGCATACATTTAATTACTTAAAGTTAGCTAAATTTCTTTCAAGTTCCTATATAATAGACACTTATTTAAAAAGTAAAAATGGAATATTGGGATTAATTTTTTTTAATCAAAACCTTTTATGATTTTTTTTTAACCGGCGGAAATTTAGGGGTGTAAACGAGCCGAGCCGAGTTCGAGTTTGACCAAGCTCGAGCTCGGCTCGTTTAATTTGAGGAAGCTCGAGCTCGGCTCATGAAAAATTTAGTGGGCTCGCGAGCCTAATCGAGCCTAAATGTATATATATATATATATATATATATATATATATATATATATATATATATATATATATATATATATATATAGAGAGAGAGAGAGAGAGAGAGAGAGAGAGAGAGAGAGGCTCGTTTAAGTTCGTTTAGGCTCGCGAGCCCCATTATTTGAAGCTTGGCTCGAGCTCGTTTAGTAAACGAGCGTCATATCTAGGCTCGAGCTCGGATCGGGCTCGTTTAATTCGATCTCGAGTCGAGCTTTTAACGAGTCGATCCCGAGTAGCTCACGAGTAGCTCGGCTCACTTACACCCCTAGGCGGAATTTATTAAAAGCACGGCCTAAAGGAAAAAGACCGGGCACAAAAGAAAAAAAACAAAAACAAAACTTACAAAATGTCAAAAGGGGAACAAACCCAACAATCCCATCTACAATTTTCAAAATTACCCCTATATTTCAGCCAACTAAAAACCATAGAAATCACATTATCCGCTAACTTTGAAGAGTTCAATTGGATTTATTTTAAACCAAACATCGTTCCTTGCTTTCCACATACACCATAGAAACCCATAACAGATAGCAATAAATATTTTCCTCTTTTTTGGACAGTTCCCCCATGAGGCAGCAAAATTAACAAAATCTGAAATCGAAAGGAACCTTTGAATAGAAACGTCACACCAATTGAAAATCCAGCTTAGAGAGTCAAAGGCAATCGGACAGTCCAAGAGAATATGATCCGCAGTGTCCACACCACTAAAGCACATTTGATAGGAAATAGAAGACATGTTGATACCTCTCCTGGAAAGAGCTACTGCAGTAGGAATACGCCCCATACAAACCCTCTAAACAAAGCTAATGCACTTGATAGGAACTAAGTGAAGCCAAACCGTGGGGTTATTTATCGGGGTAGTCAATTTACTGTCAATGAGGGCCTTAAGATCGCAAACACGGAAAAAACCATCATCAGTTAACCTTGATCTCCAAGTGTCGGGCCTATTGGATCTAACAACCATCCTTGTAACATCCAAAATAGATTTCAATTCCAACAGCTCCTGAGAATTGTTGGGGTTCCGCTTCCAAGCCCACGAGAAAACGCCATTCACCCATCTGTCACCTAAAAGACAACTTTTCATCTTGTCTAACGCATATAAAGAAGGGAATTTCACTGCCAAAGTCCCATTCTTTAGCCAATCATCTAGCCAAAACAAAATTTTCTTCCCGTCCCTTACCTGAAATTCAAAAATATCTGAGACATCAATATCAATATTGCCAAGTGTCGAGAAGACATTGACAATACTACTCCAGGTGCTCGGGAGAGATTTTTTAGCCCAAGAGTGAATAGGTTTCTTTTCACATCTATGAATACTACCAATCACTCGCCTCCAAAGAGAGTCATTTTCCGTTTTAAACCTCCATATCCATTTTGTCAGGAGGGCCCAGTTAAGCGAGGCCAAGGATCCGACCCCGAGACCACCGAATGATTTTGGCCCAAGCACCACTTTCCAAGCGACCCAATTGATTTTTTGTTTTTCTTCACTTCCTCCCCATAAGAACCGTCTTCTCAGTTTCTCGAGGTTATCAATAATGGAAATCGGAGCTTTAAAAATGGAAAAATAAAAAAGAGGGAGACTACCCAACACAACTTTAACCAAAGTTAGGCGACCCTAAACCCTAAACCCTTTATGATTTAACTTGAAAATCCTATCATTTGGTTGAAAGGTACCGCTAGGCTTTGATGTTAAATGATTTACGATATATATATATATATATATATATATATATATATATATATATATATATATATATATATATATATATAGGTTTAGGTTATTCTATTCTAACTAACTATTGTGCGGATATCGTATGCTATTAGAATACAAAGATAATAAGTTGTTTAGCAATGCGAATACGTTCAACCTTAGAAAAATATCGTCATTTTCATGCATTCTCGCTAATTATTATTTATTTTTGTTTTCACACATCGTTTTTTACTCATTTTCATTCTGACAGAAATACGACTCAATAAACATTCTGACAGAAATGAGAATAATAATGATAAGTGTATAATAACCTTATGAAAGATTTAATTAGTGAAAATGACAATAGTAATGTAAGATTGAACGTATTTATATTATCAAACAACATATTTTCTTTGTCATTCTCATAACATACGATATCAGCACAATAATTACTTAGAATACTTGAACATGGCTATATATATATATATATATATATATATATATATATATATATATATATATATATATACATATATATATACCTATTCTAATAAATGAATAAATTTATTCTCCTATTGACAAGTGTCACAATATTAAAAATCTTCATTAATATTATATACCACTTATCATGCCGCATGTCAACCTATTAATTCTTCATTTTAAATTTTAAATTTTAAACTTCACACTCTAATTACATTAAATTAATAACATTAGAATAAAAAATAAAATAAAATTAATATATATTATAAGGTGATATAATTTCATGTGTTTATTTAAATCAACGATTATAGTTTTATATAACTAAAAACATATCTCTTAATTAATATTTTATTTTAAATAATTGATTAATAATTTTGATTTTTTTTTACTATAAAATTTAATTATATATATAGGAAAATACCAGCAATAGTCAAAAAATGAGGGGGGTTTTTCAAAATATAGACACAAAAATAGACATTTTCGGATATAGATATGCATTCCGCGGAGGTAGCTCCGCGGAATCTACTGTAGCTCCGCAGAATGGATCTTGAGTTTTTTTTTTCACATCGATTCTCCGTGGTTTATATTAATTCTCCAACTAATTATTTTCAAGTAAATATTAGAATAGTATGATAATCTTTTTCTTAAAAATAATTAGTTGAGGGAATGAATCTAAACCCCGAATAATCGATGTGAAAAAAAAAACTAAAGATCCATTCCTCGGAGGTAGCTCCGCGGAATGGATCTTTAGTGTTTTTTTTAATACATTGATTTATTTATGATTTTGCCATTCCGCGGAGCTACAGTAGATTCCGCAGAGCTACCTCCGCGGAATGCATGTATATATCCGGAAAAGTCCATTTTTATGTCTATTTTTTTAAAATACCCTCCATTTTTTGACTATTGCTGGTATTTTATATATATATATATATATATATATATATATATATATATATATATATATATATATATATATATATATCCTCTTTTATGTAAAAAGGAGTTACTTTTCTAACAATATCTGAGTGTTTTCATATCCTCAATCCCAAAAACACGATATAAGATGCAGGGGCGGAACGTAGTGAGGGCCAAGAGGGGACATGGCCCCCCTGATTTTTTATGTTCTTATACCTAAAATATATGTGTATAGATGCAAGTTTATTTTTTCATAACTACTCGGCCTCTCCAAATTCATGATACATCTTTTTATATGCAACTCAAGAAAACTATTTATTTTATATTATTTAGTAATTAACTTCAAAAAAGCTTGAAAATCAATTTTATATCATTATGTCGTAGATATTGAAATAATAGGTAAGGAAAATAAATAAGTAGTTAACCAAAGCTCCAAAAATTTACTGAAAACCCAAACAAATCCTAGAAAAATTAGAATTCAGGTTGATTAAGGAAACAAAAGCTCTATAAGAAAACCAAAAAAGTATTCAAATGTAAAACTTATTGTTTGGAAGCAAAAAAAAAAAAAAAAAAACCCGCTAAGATGTGTACACGTCCATCACACTTTTCATCAGAAAATATAGTGGCTGCCTCCGGAGTGCCAACCGATCCCTTTCTTTTCTCCGTCTTCGGTGACCTTTCTGCTCTCTTGGCCTCTTCTCTCTGTCGTTCCTGAACTGGAACACCAACCAACGACCGTCGTCGTCGGTGCGCTTTTTATCTATCCTCTTCGTTGTTCGCCGATCTGCAACTCTGACCAACAACCTCCGAAGCTGTGAGTTCTTCGTCTGTCATCCCCGCTAGATCTGTAAATTCTTTCTCTTTTTCTCATTATTCTTTTTCCCCCTCTTTCTAGTTTCTATTACTAGATTAATAGAACTTAGATATGATAAAATTAAATGACAGATTAGGTTATTAGCTGTCAAAGTACTACAACGCTGTAAAAAGGGAGAATCCTTTAATTTTAAATTGTTATTTAACTAAACAAAAGAATACCATAAAATTTTATAGAACAAATGTTTTTAATATAGAATTATAAGTCAAAATACCAATCTCCTGCCTGTTTTTGTTAAAAATATTATATAGATAACTTTGTTAAAAATCTTATAAAGTCAAAAACTTACAAATAAGTATTTTGAATAACTATGTTTGTTTAAAAGTTAGTTTGCTATATTTATTATTAATGGTTAACCTTGTTATATGGTAATAGTAGTTATTATAATTTTGTAATAACTTCGAGTTTTTATATTATTTTGTTACTTTTTCTTAGTATTTTGGTTTTGGCCCCTCCAGTGATAATGTTCGTGTTCCGCCCTGATAAGATGTAAGTTGGATACATAATGGTTAGCTAAGAAGTTGGCATATATAAATAGATAATGCCCACAAAAAGCCATTAAAACTGAAACTAGTAGTTGGCATAAAGGCATAACGCCCACAAAGAGCCATTGAAATTAAAACTTTTCCATCTTAGCTGCCGCTACCTGTTAAAACTATAACCACTAATATTTTTCTGCTAATATAGCGTTTTGTAACCAACTATGTCCATCATTATATTGGCACATTGCTCTCACCAACACCCTGAAACAGTCCCCTCCCTCGTTGTTATAATGAAATATTTGGGTGCTCATCCTCCCTTTTGGCTTCTTCCAGTGTAAAAGGTGCACTAGGGATGAGAGTGGGTCCAAACCCGGACCCGGAAAATTCGGGAAGCGGTTAACGAGATTTTTTAGAACCGGAAACCGGACTGGTATTTAGAAACTGGTTCCGTGTAAGGTACCGAATAAAGTGGGTCTAGAACTGGAAAACTCAGAAATATCAAAGTGGGTCGAATGAAATCGGGTAAAGTGGGTCTTGAACCGGAAAACCCGGGAAAATCGATTTTTTTTGGTAATTACTTAGTGATTGAACTTTGAAAATTTTCAACTTTGATATCCCAACTTCGGGGGACTGTAAGTCATTGAATATTAAACTAAAAATGACAAAATTATAATCTAAAATCATGTAGAATCTCTAAACTAGACGTCAAAAAAATCTCATGATAATCCAACTTCAAACGAATTACATATGCATGTTTTTAAATTTTATAGAATACAAAAATAAAGCTAAAAAAAATCGTAGCTTTGATATTCCGACTTTGGGAGACTATAATTCAATGAATATGAAACCAAAAATGACAAAATTATAATCTAAAATCATATACAAAATCTATACTACACTTTGGGAAAAACCACATGCTATTCCAATTTCAAACGAATTAGATATGCATGTTTTAAAACTTTCAGAAAATACAAAGAAAGCTGAAAAACATAATATTTCTACCTTTGATATCCCGACTTTGAGAGACTATAAGTCAATGAATAAAAACCCAAAAATGACAAAATTATAGTCTAAAATCATGTACTAACTATAAACTATACTCTGGAGAAAACTGTATGCCAATACGACTTCAAACGAATGAGATATGCATGTTTTAAAAGTATCATAGAATACAAAAAAAGTTGAAAACATAAAATTTCTAACTTTGATATCCCGATTTAGATAGAATGTAAGTCAATGAATATAAACCCAGCATTGACAAAATTATAATCTAAAATCATGTACAAACTATAAACCGTTGGTGATTTTAGTGTCACCGCGTCATTTTATGTAACTGGAAATAACATGTGAGCTAAGGGGCTCCTTAATTTGTACTCTAGTATATGGATGGGTTGGTGCGGAGTGCACGCATGTATAAGATCGAATTAGAAGCCGGTTCGACGTCAAGTCGGGGGTCCGGAGGGGCGACGCCCCTTGGGCGAGGTCTAGGGGCAGTGCCACTAGCGGGGTCCAAGGGGCAGATCCCCTGGCTGGGGTCCCACTGTGAAGTGATATCCGAAAATTAGTGGAAAATTCAGATTCTTGAGGGTGATTATGGTAAAACTAATGAAACTCGTTAGTTTTGGTAACCCTAAATCCTCATTAATCCGGATTACCCTGACTTGCTTCCAGAGCAACTAATGACGGTCCAACCCTAATGAAACACTAATTTCGTTTATTCTATAAATGACTCTTCCTGTTGTGAAGTGGTATCCGAAAATAAGCTCTCGTTTTCTTCAAAACTCTCACATAATCTTTCTAGAAAATTGTCTTACGATTTCTGTGCCTAGAATCGTAAGTGTCCACTTGGATTATCCTAGGGTGAATTTCTTGCAACCCAGGCATAGGGTATATATATCAGTTGGAAATGTGTTTTCACGATCCAAGTTGGTATTCAGATCTCCACCACAAACCTTAAATATTTTAACATAAACTACAGTGCGGAAAAAACCTCATGTCAATCCAACTTCAAACAAATGAGATATGCATGTTTTAAACTTTTCACAAAAACCGATTCTAGCCCCTAAAATCGGTTATGGTTCCTAACAAGGTTCCAGTTCTTAAACCCGGTTTACCCGGACCCAAAGGACCGGAAACCCGGATTACCCGGATAGAACCATTCTTTAAACCCAGGAACCGAACCGGTTTTACATATTCCGGTTCTAACGGTTCCAGTTCCGGATCCGGTCTGATTCGTGTTCCAGTCCGATTTTTCGGTTCTAAATCTCATCCCTAGTGCACACATAGACTGTGAGACAGGACTAAAAAAAGAGATTAGCCCCAAAAAAGATCGAACCGCATTAAGATCGGTCGAAAAAGAGACTAAACTGAAAAGGATTGTTCTGAGACCGGTCTGAGAAGGACAAACTATTTCAAGACCAATCTAAATTCGTCAATACACATCTCTAGTGTTGATGCTTAAGGCAGTGTAAGTGGTTTTGACTTCATTTTCTTAGTTATTAATGATATTCATCAATGTATGTACAAGATTGAAGGCCAAGGAATATGTTATTTTTAGTGTTTCACTTTGAATTTTACTATTTTTATAAAAATGTTAGACTTTTAGCATGAAATAATTTATTTATATTTCACTCCTTCATAAAACATGTAACGAAATCATTTATTTAATTTTGAGTTAATTACACGAGTCGTCCGTGTGTTGTTTAATTAAAAGTTGCACGCTTCATCCCTATTGACATGAAATGACTATTTTGTCCTTATTAATTTCTTTTTTAATTTTATTTATTTATTTATTAGTTTTAAATTAAAAAATAATAATAATAATAAAATAAATATCCCTATCCCTCCCCCTTCCATCCCTTTTTATTTCCACATCTCCTATAACAAGATTATCCACATATTACTCACCACCACCTATCACTGCCAACACCTCGTCTAACCAAACCATAATCTGAAAACCTTGCATATGCCTTCTTCCTCGTCTTCCCCACCCCTATAACATTCCCTGTTTAACGCCTTCTTAACAACCTTAAACCAAATTCAATAGCAAAAATCATCATCACAAAAACATAGAAGACCACCGATATCGTCATTTACAACCACCAATCTCCATCAAAAACTACCATCAGGACCATCACCTACCCTTTCTTATTTACTGATCTTCACCTAATCATACTTGTAACTTAAAAGAAAGAAGAAGGGTGAAGAGGAATTTGTGACTAAGATATAGATGGGCGAAGGATGGGGGATAGAAAAACATACACCTACGGTAAATTAAGAGGAGGTGATGGTGAAACCTACATTGTTCATTGTCTTCCCACCTTGAACCTGCCATCATCCAATAATCACATTCACAATGGCTTCGATTTCGATTGTTGAGCTCGATGGTCTCCATATCTCAGCCATAATAGAGGCATCGATTGATCTGATATCTTTCGAAACCCACACCGACGAAGATCGATGGAATTTTTCGAACCCTACCTAACGTCGATGGTGGCACACATTTGATGGAAATCTAGCCAATGGAGATAAGTGGCAGCATACAAGTGACAACGGAGATCGAAGACTTCAAATATATAACATCCCGATTTTTGGTAAATAATTTTTTTATTCTAAGTTAATTAATTAGTTACATTATACTTCATTTTTTTAAGTAAAGAGTTTATTTTAAACGGAGTAGGACCGATTTTCCAAGGAAATTAGTTTTAGGGGGGTGTATTTTGTCATTATGGGAAACTTGAGGGACTTAATTGCATAATTCGATTTTTCCCTTGCATGAGGCCTTAGGGTTTGGTTGGGTAGCCCTATTCCCTCTAGAGGTCAGCCCTTTGATTCACACCACTTAAAAACTCCCTAACCTTAATGATCCTTGTGTAATGTGTGTGTTTTTGGGCATTATACGACGCCAAGGAAAAGGAAGGGATCAAGCAAAGGGTTTTGACTCAAGGAAGAATGGTTTCAAGCAAGACAATTGCAACAAGTATCGAATAAAAAGGTTTCATCTTCTTCCTTTCTTCTTTTCTTCTTTCTTCATCCTTCCTCTACTCGTTTTTCTCTCATTCCAGGGCAACCACAACTGCCATCCACGAATTCCATGCTTGGGTGGTAGTGGGTGTTGTGTTTTCTCTCATAACAAGCCTTGTAATGGAATAAAAATAGCCCTAGATACGTATATTTCTCAAATGGGCAATATACTTTGTTTTTTTCTCAAAAAGACGTTATGTTTTAAGTTAGAATTTGCATACTACACATCACTTGATCCTTGACATAGTAGCTTATGTTAAGACACTTATTTCTAGCTTTGAAAACATGTTCTTAATGGATTAATGGGTTAAGATGCCAAGCTAACCCTAAAAGAGTTAAAGCTATGATTTCATGATATTCCCTAATATGTCCATGTTTTGTAAAAGTCATAGAAAATCATGGATCATCATTTTGGATCAAGACAAGTTCCTAAAGTTGAGGTTTTAACTCTAGTATGTCCCTAATTTTTTTCATGCCCTGATTTTGGTTCTAACTATAGTGAAAACTGTCATTTTCACTAACTGGTCTGGAATTAATTGCAATGATATGTAGTTTTGAAAATTCCATAATAAATTGTAGAAAAATCGTATAGACTTATGTAAGTAGTCCCTAAAAATTTAAGAGTAAGGGATACTGGAATATGTGATGAGTTTTGAGCATATCTACATTCCTATGTGATCATGTAACCCTAATTTCTTTGGATCTAAGTTTTCCTCTATCGAACATACTATTAGATTAGTGTCTAAGTCCATAACTATTTTAGTATGTACTTGACCTGATTGTGAGCATGGTCCTTTTGGGTTGCCTTCGTACTGGTGACTAGACATGATGATTGTTGACGAGAGAGGCTGGTTTATTGTTAAGAATAATAAATTGGGGTATAAATATGATTTGTTAATATATTATATGAATAATATATTAATTTGAAATCATATTATTAATTAGTATTTAATCAGAAATTAATTGGGAATTAATTTCGGGATTAAAGGAATTAATTAAAAGTATAGGGGCTGTTTTGTAATTATTTGATAGTTGAGACTTTGGGCTATTGGATCGCCTTTATTAAGGCTTGAACAAAAATCCTATAAGGATCTAGGAGTTTTTGTCCAAGGGCTTAAGGAAAGGAGTCCATGGACTTGCTTAGGCCCTAAGCTAAGGGATTAGGGTTTCCACCTTGAAACCCTAGCTAGCCTCAAGTATAAATAACACCCTAAGGCACTAGAATTCGACCGCCCCTTGGGAAAACCCTAATAGGGACGATTTTTGGATCTTAGTACCTTACTTCCTTTCTCTCATATTCATCCTCTCATTCAAAGTGTGTTTGTGAGCCATTAGAGGTACTACGCCTGTGGTACTTGCTTTCAAGAGCTAAGGAAACTCAAGGAATTAGTTGTTGTTACTATATAACAACAAAAAGGTATGTATTCTATTCTCCTATGTCAATTTTGAAAATAGTAGATGCATGCTAGGTTTCCTTTTGTGTTCATAAAGTTGTATGACTAATAGTGAAAACATAGATCCGTATCTAAGGTTGCATGCACACATAAGATTGTTTGTATAAAACCCATCAGTGGTATCAGAGACATTGGTTTTTGTTTTCAATTAGATTTGATAAAATGTATCAATTTGACAAATTAGGGTTTATGGCTAAGAAACCCTAGGGATTGGATTTTTGAAATTAGGGTTACAAAACCCTAGGTTTCGAATTGTATTAGGGTTTCCCAAACCCTTTCCTTAGCCACCAAGATTTCGAAATTAGGGTTGTCTAAACCTTGGATTGCGAAATTTTCCTTGTACCCATGATAAGATTCCCAAATTTTAGGGATTTGGATAATGTCATATCTTGTAATTATCCCCTAATTATTTAAATAGATAATTAAAGATCTTTTGAATTATCCCATCCAAAATTTTCGAATTTTAGGGGATAAAGGGATTAGGTTAAAATTAATTGTTTAATTTAATAGATTATCCTCCAAGATTTGATAATTCAAATTAATTATTTAATTTTGAGATAATTATTAAATCAAAATTTTAATATTTAAAAATTTAAATTAAAAGGTTTTAAATTTTAGAAATTTTAAATTTGATTAAAACCCTAGTTTTTGAAAAGTTTCAATTACACCCCTTATGGTTTTATGAAGTTAATTAAAAGTATAATTAAAAGAGAATTAATAAATCCATAATCATATGGCTTATATTTAATTAAAAGTGTAATTTGTTAAATTAAACCACCTCGTATTTTAAAAGTGTAAAATACACCATTATACTATATATAACATTAAAAGTCTAATATTATATATGTATAACTTAAATGCAAGTCTTACCGTTAGTAGGCCTTATTCACGAAGTCGATCTATAAGGGGGGTATAAGGTTATGGCCTATAAAATGGTCATTTAATGGGTGTGCACTCTCACCCACCGCTTCCTTGATTGGTGGAGGGTCGCTAGCCGAACGGGTAGGATAGGGCAAACCCTTTCCATTAAAAGTATAATGAAGTATAAAGTAACTAAATGTTTTTTTTACAAAATTCCCAATCTTAGTTACTTTAGGAAAAAGTGAATTTGATGCAATTCCATGAAATTACACTTTGTACCCTTGCTAAGACGTTAGTGGAGCTTGTGTGGTTAACCGACACACTAAATGGGTTCTAAGAAAAGGTAGCAAAGGGTGAATCAATGTTTGTCATTGTTCGGTGGAGCGTGTGTGGTTAACCGGCACATCGAATAGATGATTATAACATTGGGGGCACCACGTAAGTTTGCATGGTTATTCACACCCTGTTTTGTGATCCACGGCATCCCAGTCACACATCGAGGGGCATATCGAGATTTAAACATGCCATTGAAAATTTCAATGAATCTCAAAGGATCTAGAAGTTTTCGATACATTTAAAACTTAATCTCTTTTTCGTTTTTCATGGTGGAAAATTAGTGAATCGTCATTCACTTACCTTCAAATGTTCGTCAATTTGGGTTACGGCATCCCACTCCTAAGTTGTAGAGTATTGTGTTGGGTCCTAGCCTTAATATCTCATTTAGGTATTTTATTAAGGACTCAATCAATCAATCAATCAATCAATCAATCAATCAATCAACTTGAATTTTCTCTCATTTTGTAGATGTCAAAGTTTGACAACTATGGTCTTCCCAAATTTCGTGGAACAAGCCTTCAATATGAAGATGATATTTCATGATTCGATCGAGGAACAAGAAATCATGCTTCACTTCCTCCACCTCCTCCTATTGTTCTCCCTAGCTCACAAGCTCAAAGGCTTGAAAAGTTCAAGCTCACTCAAGCCCTGTTAGCGATGAAACATAAGATGGAAAGTCAGTGTGTTCGCACATCTTAGAGATGAAGTCACACATTGATAGGTTAAGAATGTTGGGAGTCGTTATCTATGTGGAGATGGTTGTTGACTAGGCTCTTCAGTCACTCCCTAAATCATATGATAAGTTCATAAGAGAGTATTATATGATGGATCTTGACGCGACCCTCATTGACCTAACTTGCATGCTTATTGCTGCTGAATCAGAAATGATTTGGCAAAGTAATGGAGCATATTTGTCTGGTAATTCAACCAACCATGCTTCCATGGTCGCTCCAGGATAAGCCACCCGTTTCTACTGCCAAGAGAAGGGGCGTTGGCTACGAATCTGCCCAGAGGACCTGAAGAATCTAAGAGATGGGAGAGTCAAGAAGTATGGCTCTACTTCAGGTAAATTACACTATCTAACTCCATTAAGTTCCTATTCATTGATTCTTAATACATAATGTGATAAGATTACATTTGAATGTTTTGCAGGATCAGAGAAAAGAGAGGAAGCTTGATGGAAGAGCAAGATGAGTCTGATCATGAAGAAATGGATCACGATCGCATTGATTCGAAGATCAGATTTTGAGCTTAGGAAGTTATGATAGATTTGTTAGGAATATTTGATTACATAGTTTTTCAGTTGATTTTGCATTGTAAGGACGTGTTTTCCGCTGCTTTATGAATAAAATAATTTTTTAGTTTGTCTTATTTATATATATCCTTGCAATGAAATTGTTGTGAAAAATTGATGTTTGTGTATTTCTATAGATGGATGTGATTCTTAGTTATGTTATTTATGGAAGAGTCAAATTTCTCTAAGTAAGGAAAGATTCCCATCGCCCAAGTTTCAGTTGGACAGAAGCTTGGAATCATATGATTTGAATCATGTGATGTATGGAAATCTTTATACTTAGGAAATTAAGACTAATTCCTTGATCACACAAGTATGTGAGTCAAGTGAAGGACTAAAGGACTAGAACACAGTGTTGTGCACTAGTCAAGTCCACCACAAATAACAATAAGACTATTTGTCATAATTTACCAAAAGTCTAGTAAATGTGGTTATACTAACAAGATTTAGTGTAATTCTGAATCATTGAAGATTTTCAATGAATGGCAGAACGAATAAGAAGGATCAATTAGGCAGAAAGATAAAAGTTTCTCCAATCTAAGAAGAAGGGAGATTACTTTTGTATCGGGTTTTATGATCATCTTAATGATTAAGAACCATATCATAATTGATCCTCTAAGGACATCTTAGTGCACTAGTATGGCTAAGAAGAGGAATCGGAAATTGTTGAAATGGTTAAATCAAAAAGATGAGTCATACTTCGTTCCAAAATCAAGTCTTAGAGTCATACTCCAAGATTGTTACTTGAGTGACATAATCTTAAGTTGGAATGTTCTTACACTTGCACATTTTGGTAAGTTGTGATGTCTTGAATAAGACATAGACCAACTAGTACTGAATTACGTGTGAGTTTTGTCTTGATATAGACACACACTAACTCTTGGATATTTGTTTTGTCAAGAAATGTCTCTTGATAAGAGAATCTAATATGTCAAGAGGTCAGTGGGAGTCTAAAGATATTGAAAAGTTTCAAGAACAAATCAAGAAGTAAACCTATTAAACACTATCACACGAATTGAGGATTGTAACCTATCGTGTTGACAAAATTTTATTTTTGTGCCAATCCAGTTGAGTGATTATGCATATGAGTTCTCCAAGTTCTCAGTAGACTGCATAAGGCAAGCACCTTGTTCAATGAAAGTACATTTACTGGCATAGGTGAGCTGCTAAATAACTTGGAAGCAATGGTTGGACCCTAGATGGCAAGAAATCAAGTATGAACAAGTTTTGTCCATAAAGAGTTTGGATTTGTCACAAACATTATCTTATGATTATGGTTATGACAAATTCACATGGATAGGAACACATGCACCATAAGATCTAAGTGTCATAAGGTTCTCCTTCATGAAAATGATTGTGAGGAAACACTTTCACTCAGAAAGATTTTAAGAAGATAGCAACTGTGTAGATTGCATTCTCAAATTCGATTATGATTATGGAATCCCTCTTCATAGTTCGAATTGTGAGATTTGGCAATTAGTCTGAACATTTGGGACTTAGTAATATAAGTTCTAAATGATCATTTTCAAATTTGAGAGGAGGTAAACGTCTCACCGTTTCACCGGATACGAGATCATTCATGTACCGAAAGTTCAGATGAGCGACTCTTCGGTGCCATAACCAACTAACGTCATGAACGGCTTTGGATAGAAGGCAGATTTGCAGTTTGCCAATAATCATGTTGATGTCGAGTGGGTACATGTTCTTGTTGCAGTTTGACTTGATTAAACACTCATTTCGATCTTCAATCATTACAAAGTTGTGCTTTTTGCAAAATTCAACACGTCGGTTTGAGTCAGTGAGCTGAGCAACACTTATCAAATTATATTTCAGATCAACTACATAAGCCACATTTGAGATAGAGAAATTTCCATTTGTGAGAATTCCATAATCACAAATTTGAGAATTTGAGTTATTTCCATAGGTCACGTAACCTACATTAGGAGAAAGCTTTAGATCTCGCAAAAAATCTTTATGCCCCGTCATGTGCATGGACCAAACACTATCAATAAACCATATTGTTTCTTGCTCTGAAGCACAAAGTGCCTGCAAAATTAGTGAGTGGTGGAGTTTTTAGGCTCCAAGTCAGATTTAGGGACATAGGCACGGGCTTTGGTCTTTGATTGTGACTTTGGAACAACTTTGTGTTTCCTGGAAATGTCTTTTGAGTTCTTAGGAAATAGACAAAATGCTAATGTCTTTTCATCTATCAAGTAGTCATATTCAATGACTTGAGGGTTTGGAATGACTTTCTTGGGATCTGATTTTTCCGAAGTAGTGGGAACAACAGTGACCTTCGGAACTGTTGGTGCATTAATGTGAGATTTGACTTTCCATACAAGATGTTGCTTTGAAGATTTTCAAAAGTTTTTTTTCTCAGCAACTTTCGATTTGTTTGATGACACATTTGTTTTAGAAAACTTGGGTTTAAAAATTGTGCCATCAGATTTAGCAATGAAAGCGGATGAAACGGTCAGAGGAGAGGTGTTTTAGACATACATGGTATTCACACAAGATTTGGGTTGATTGGTACTGATCATTTTTTTTTGCTTCTACAAGACCGAGAGAGTTATAAGGTCTCTTGAGGATCTTAGTGGGTGTGAAGGAATTTTGACTATGGGTTGATGAATGAAAATTCCGAGATACACTCTTTTTGGAGTTCTCAAGGAATCCTGAATTTTGTCTAGTCTTAACTTCCTTTTTGTGAGCATTTCCAGCTTCTACCTTAGGATCTACTAAATCCTTCCTATTCAACATTGGCTTTCTTTTGGATTGAGATGAGGATTTCAAATTCTGTCCTACTGAAGGATTGTTGAACACAGGCTTAATGGGAACCGGATTTGTTTTTGAAATTGCCTGTGGTTCAGAATCTCATGAGATTGACTCATCGACCTCACTATCTAGGGATGCCCAAACACACTCTAAGGGTTCAGACGAATTTGATTCAGGAAAGACTTCCTCAATAACCCATTTGTTAGGAGGGCTTGGGTTCGGATTTTGAACAATAGACTTTTGAGTGCTAGAGGTCCAATTCAGGTCCAGGTTTATCAGTGGCGAAAATTGCATGGAATCGGGACTCTTAACATCTATAGGTTGAAACTCAGGAATTAGGGACACAAAGTGGTATGTGGTCTCAGGAAGGGGTGACAAGGGAGAAACAGGGGTGTCTAAATGTTTGATGTTCGGAACCTTTCCCATAAATGTCAAATTTTGCAATTCCTTCAAGGGACGAGCAATTGGTTTCAGAAACTCGCTTCCGAGACTAGGAGCAATTGGTGATGAGTCATTTGTAGATTTGATTCAAGTATGTCAGTGGAATTATGCAAAGCATCTATCTTAGCATTGAGACATTTGTTATCGGAAATCAAGACATTTCCTTCGGAATAGGTGATTTCACATTTGTCTTTTAAAATGATACATTCATCTTTTGAAATTACAAGCTCATGCTCTAAAGACTCGATTTTCAACTTTTTATCCTCAAAACGTAACCTAAGACGATTTAATTCACACTCCTTCTCATTGGCTTCTATGGCTGACGCATAGGCTTTATAGATGGTGCTCATATCTGTTTGGATCTGGGTAAGGTAAGGCTCACAAAGAGACAAATCAAAGTTATTGTAACACCCTGTTCGGAAAAGCATTCATTTATAGATCAAGAAGTCAAGGCTAGGGGCATTTTGGTAATATATGGGTTTTGAGTTTTATTCAAGAAGGTTTCGGGTTGGGGTGTGTTGTTAGAAGCGTAGGGCTTCTCACCACCTTTCCATGGATATAAAGTTCATCGGAAATGGATCTAGAATGAAGGATTTATGACACTTTGAAGATATTGGCAATAATGGCCCTTATGGAGAAAAGGTCGCATGGAAGGTCATGCATGCAATTTGGAATGTGCATGGGTACGCCCAGCGTAATGGAGAAGGTGATCGTGGGTGCGGGGAGACGTACACCTAACGTACGAGTGGTATGCCCAGCGTACGCTCAGAGTCTTAAAACCCTATTTTTAGGGTGTGTCACTATATAAGGAACATAATGGCTCCAACCCTAGCCCCCTTATCAGCCTCCTCAACTTCAGAGAAACCCTAGAATGCCCCAACCCTTCATTTTGTGAGATCTTGACCTTGGGAAGCTTAGTTTGGTGGTTTAAAGCTTGGAAGAGAAAAGAAGAATAATGGCAAGGAGGGACCTTCGAGGCCAGAGCTTATAGATCTGAGATAACATCATCTTCTGGAACACCTTGAAGGTATAAAGCTCACAACTTTACTTAAGGGTGCTTAGATCTAGTATGGTTTAGTTTTTGGTCCAAAGGTGAAAGCTTTATGGCTTAAATCCGATTTCCAGACCAAGGGTTGCCTCCCTTGGTGCTAAATGACTCCCTAGAACAGAAAGTTGATGTCTTGATGGTCCAAATGAGTTCATGCATGAGTTAAGACCCTTTTCCATGGAAATAGATTATGGTTTTTGGAGTTGGAGCTTATGTGAGTCATGGAAGCCATAAAGTAAGCAAGTTTATGGTTTAAGACATGAAATAAGACCTGGATCTGAGTTTATAGCCTCTGAATCGGAGTATTAAACACTTAATGGAAAGATGGATTAACAGGGTACTACGTTGAGCGTACGTCCAGGTACGCCCAGTGTACTCGTCATCAAGCATGTACGCTAAGCGTACATTGGAGTACGCCCCACGTAACGCTGCCAGTTTGGGTTTTGAGCATTTGGGCCTTGGTGTGGGCGATGCTTTGGACTATAGGTCTTTAAGCCTTAGTGGGCCATCAGTAGTCAGTGATTATGGGCCAATAGTAGGCTTGGGAAGCCTATCATATTCATCTTTAGACCTAGAGGGCCAATATACTTCATCACACTCAACAGTTTTTCTTGCCATCAAACACATGTTCCTTCCAGTCACCATGTCATCATCATCTCCTGATGACCAATATCCTTCTACATCCCTTGATACAGTTGTTACAAAGGCTTTTTCACTTTCTGCCATCTCTTGAGCTCTTCGGGCGTAGTATGTAGAGTCCTTGATCTTGGGCTTTTGCGGAGCTTCAACCAAGAAATCTTTTGCAAAGTGGTTTGCATGTCCACACTTGTGGCACACAACTTTTGGCTTGTCTGATTTTTGATTCTACGATGATTTTGAAGTAAAGTTTGGTTTTGAGATGTTCGGTTTGTAAGAGGGTGGATTTTCCAAAGTTGGTTGAGATTCCGGAGGAGAGATTGTTGAGGATTATTTTGGTGAGGAGCAGGGAATCGATTTTGGTATGGTTTATATGATGGATTGAAAGGACATTTGTACTTCATGGAGAGTAAAGCAAATTCTTGTTGGAAACGGAGTTCAGAATCTATAGCTTCAGTGTCATCAACATGATAGTTTTGTGTGGGTAAAACAAGTAAGGAAGATTGAGATAATGTAATTGTGGTTTTGAAAGGATCCAAGGTGGAAGGATTTGGAATGGTTGGTTCATAGGAGCTGAAAAGAGCAAGAGGACCTCCGGAGAGTTCCCTTATGGTATGAGCAACATTGGATTCGTGTCCTTGAAGTTCATCAAAAAGTTGATAAAGCTTCAATTTTTTTAGGAGCCATTACTTTGGAGACAAGATTTCACATTTTCCCATCCTTTACCGAGGCTGTTAATGAACTTAAGATTGTACTCCAAAGGAGTTCAGACAATCCTATGCGTAGTCATGTTGTTGACTACTATTCGGTAACGGATAGAGGCTAAGGCCACTGATTCACCAGGGGTGGTAGTGAATGTGTCAAAGTCATTGACAACCGAAGTGAGACGCTTGTCTTTCATGTTTTCCAAACCTTCAATCAAATCCTGAAAAGTGTCCCAAATCTCTTTTGCTGATTTACACTACCTAATATGTTCGAAGAGTGAGGGAGGAACACAAAACACCATTTCCGAGAAGGCAACTTGATCAACATGCAAATTCTCAATATCATCTGCTGTCAGAGGAGCTGGACGAGTCTCATCTTGACCCATAAGCCGAGCAGCATCATCTCTTACAACTGTTCTTACAGGAACATGATGGCCTTCTTTGAAGGATCTCCAAATAGCTTCACCTTTCTCTTTGGCTAATAAAATTCTTTCCATTCTAACTTTCCAGTGATCATATTCTTCCACAACTAGCAATGGGGTACGTGTCGGGCTACTCATGCTATTCACGATTTGCATTGAAATCATTTGTTGAGGATTAGAAGCAGCCATTGAAGTTAAGATATCTTCAAGCAAAAGTGGTATATAGAAGAACTTTTATCCTTAACACGAAAATGGTTGAAACACCAAGGTAATTTCAAACCAACTATAATCTGATCTTATAGATTCAAAGGACAACCACTCAAGCTCTGATACTACTTGGAGAACAAGAACGATATGATGCGCAGGGACAAGGTTTGAAAACTCAAACCTTTAGTAAATGCTTAAAATCAATGTCTGTTTGCCAATAAATGTTCCAGTCAAGTCTGTTGGGTTTTGAGCATTCTAACACTCCTATGGTGTACATGCAACCCTATAAACCTTGGATCTATGTTTTCTCTATTATACATGCAAATAAGAACTTTCCAAGGCTTTAATTCTAACTAGCATAATATGAGGCAACTATACTACAAAGACTAGTTGGATGACATACCTTTTTGGTGTAGCTTGATGTCTTCAAGCTATAAGAGCTTAGCCCCAATAGTGTGGAAGCCTCAAGTGGAATCACAAATCATCAAAACACCTTGGAAGACTTTAAGAATAAGAATATTTTTGGTTCTCTCTATTGAAATCGGCTAGCCCTCTTAGTGTACCCACGTTGGTGCCAATTTCACCAACCAATGACATCTTTATATAGTATGGAGACTAGGGTTAAACCCATGACCTTTCATTTCATATGATCCATGGGTTAAACACTCTATGGACTATCCATGAAAGCTTAGCCCAACCTAAATGAATTTGCCCATTCCATATATATAAGAGTCCATATTTAATTAGTTCATTTTGATCACTTAATTAATTATAAATTAATTCTTGATAAATACGAATTAAATAATATGATTATATATTAATATATTAGAACTTATAATATATTAATATAAATCATAAATATACTATTCTCAAAAGACTATCCATATAAATTGGGCCGGTGAAGTGCAACCCAAATGGACCATGCTGGATCGGGTCAAGTACATACCAAATATAGTTATGGACTTAGACATTAATCCAACAGTCTCCCACTTGGATAAGTCTAAAACTATTATTGAGCATGTCTTCAAAACCTAACTAGCAATCGTAGTTCTTAAAGCTGCTGTCGAACTCTGACCTTTGTCAATGACTTGTCCATTAGATAAGGGATCATATATTCCTCCATTCTATATATCATATGGACTGAGACATGGATTATAATCATTCTCTCAGTCCATTTGTTGTTTCCCGATTTCCGATTCATGACGACTGACTGATTGAACAAATCAAATTAGTCCTGGGTTGGCCAAGCACTCACATGTGTCATCATTAAATCATCGAGGGGCCCACAGATATCGCTTTTATCCTGAAGGTAGAAGGAATGGATAAACTTCGACTCATATGGTTTGTTCTGCTACTTGTTGAATCATACACAAAGGCACGTTTTATAACATCGAGTTACCAATGCGTTTTCATGTAATCAATGTACTATCAACTCATAGTAACAACTCATATCTCTAGGTTTGAAGAATATAATATATTATCGTCTCATGATAACTCGTGATAAAATCCATGAAGTGATTCAAACGAGCACGGGTTGAATCCAATACTCAGAACTTATGAGCACTCATGAGCGTTGTAGCACAACTTTGTCCACCAACTTGGACCTCTACAAGCCGACCCATGACAGTCTTGATTCATATCTACTTCCAACATATGACCGACTGTGGATGGTTTGAATAACTTAGTCATTCCGGAAGAATAACCTAGTTATTATGGAAGTCAAAACATGCAAAGTGAAACACAAGAATAAATGAATCTAATATGGTATCAAAACCTATGAATATAAATAAAACACTTTCTATTTATCACCATACTGATTACTCATTATTCATTGTTTCGGTTTTATCAACTTTATACTTGAATTAAACAATAGTTTTGCCATACACCAAGTATGCACTCTATGTTTGTCTATGATCCTTACTTTTGTGAAATAAACCAATTGACCAAACTTTCAATGATTCTAATTTCACACTCCCAAATCGAAATCTGTTAGATTTTTAAACTTAAATGCACTACCCTCTTGCAATGAATGTGTACAAAGTCACAAAGACTTGTCAAGAAACCATTACAGGGTATTCCAATGAAGATCTACTCCATGGACATAAAGCCTTATGTTCAAAGTATGCATTGCTTTGAACATGCTTCTTGCACTAAGGTTTTTCTAATCTTACACAGATTGCTTCCATCTATGGAGACAACTCTATATTCCCATTTTGACTACCACTTTTGAACAAGAGTTGCCTCTTTTCAGACTATGTCAATATGGTCCTTACAATATTAACAGAATACTTCCAACTGTCCTTAAGCAACCAATCTTTGGTAAACCTTAGATTGTCCTCGACAATTGCTTAATCACTTTAGTCATATCCAATTCTAGACATTTTCCTCCTTAATGCCCCAAGTCATTTGGAAAATTCAGAAAGGATAAATATTATAGCACATGTAATCGATCTTGTACCCAAAGTAAATGGGACACGATTCATGATGTTTCATATACAGACATGGTTCTAGACCAGTCTTTTACCATAATAATTTTTGTTTGCCATATTCTCAAAATTTGACTAGGAAAACGGATGTTGTAATCATAATCGAATTTTGAGAACCCGTTATATAGAATTTTCTTAAGTTGAACCAATCCAACATGAAATTCATATATATATTCTTGACTAAAGGTGATTAAAACCTCAATATAAGCTCTTTAAAATGATTATAAACTCAATCTAAGCTTTTCATAATTGAAATGAAGTATAATTTCCTCTCCCTTAATTATAGCAAAACAACTTTTTCAACCCTTGCAACCTCACGAATTGAAACTTTTGTTTTCTATAATTAACATTGCTAACTTGCAATACTTACCATAATTATCATGCTCCCACTAACATGATGATTATTAGCATAACACTTATGCTCCCACTAGCTTTGAAATGTGCCCAGAAATCAACTGGACTTCTAGAAATCAATACTTTACTGACTTTCTTACCAAAGTTCAGATTTCTGATACTAGATTGCCTTGATGAGACTTTATCAAAATCATACACCTCTCTTAGATAGCTCACAGGTGTGTCTAAACAATTATGAAGAGGGATGTCGTAATCATAATGTTTAGACCTTTTGTCATTTCCACAATTGCTATCTACTCAAAATCTACTTAGTGAAAGAGTTTCCTTACCATCATTTTCATGAATCGAAGAGAAACCTTGTGACACTTAGATTTTATGGTGTAAGTGTTCCTATCCATGTAAATTTGTCAAAACCATAATCACAAGACTAGGTTAGTGACAAATCCTAACTCATATGGATTGAACTTGCACAATCTTAACTTCTTGCAACCTGGTAGCTCAAGGGCCTGCCATTGCTTCCAAGTAGCTATGCAAACAATTGAGAACATGTAGAACTCAAATGTATAGCCAACTTAACTGGAATGGGCATAGAAATGTCAACACGATAGGTTATAAACCTCTAGTTGTGTGCTAGTGATGAAATATAGGTTTTTATTCTTGATTACTTCTTGAAACCCTTTTAGGATCTTTTAGACTCCCACTGTCTCCTTGACTTATAAGACTTTCTTGCCAAATATTCAAGAGATAGTGTGGATTCTAATCAAGACAGACACTTAACACAATTGGCCTTAGTTGGTCTTTGTTTTATCCAAAATATCACAACTTACCAATTTCAAATGTACAAGAGTAGGAAACTTTTACTCTTACAAGTGTTTTAAACCTTCTTTAAGACATGTCATTCAAGTCATAATCTTAGAGTATAACTCTAAGACTTGTTTTTGGAACGAAGTATGAATCATCTTCTTGATTTAACCACTTCAACAATTCATAACTCCTCTTCTTAACTATCATAATGCATTTAGAGGATGAATTGTGATAAGGTATCAAAATAATTAAGATGATCCTAAAACATGATACTAAAGTACTCTCCCATCTTTTCAGATTTGAGAAACTTTTATCCTTCTGCCTAATTTGATTCTTCTTATTCATCCTGTCATACATTGAAATTTTTTTCAATGTTTCAGAATTATACTTAAGCTTGTAAGTATAATCATATTTACTAAACCTTAGTAAATCATGACGAATAGTCTTATCCATCTTTTGTGGTGGACTTTGACAAGTGCACAAGAAAGTGTACTTGATCCCTTAGTCCTTCTCTTGAGTCACATATACATGTGAACACGGAACTAGTCTTAATTTTCCAAAGTTGAAAATTTTCACACATCACACTCAACACCTTGTATGATTCCAAGTTTTGGTCCAATTGAAACTTGGATGATTAGAATCTTTCCTTACTTGGTAAATTTAGACACTACTACAAATGAAAGAATCAAATTCATATTTCCACTCTTGCTATTAATGGAATCTTATAAGCAACAAAAAATTGTCACAAATGCTATTGTAAGGATATTTTAAAATAAATGAAATGAAAAAAAATTCTTTTATTTTAAAAGCGTTGCGGAAAAACTATCCTTACAGTGCAAAAGCACATGAAAAACTTTGTTGTTATCTATTCCTAAGCAATATTACATAACTCTTAAGCAACAGCTCAAAAAATTCTGATCACCGAACCATGCGATCGAAATCCATCTTCGCAATCAGAATCAGCATATACTTCCTTTAAGTTTCTTTACTTTTCTTTGATTCTTAAAACATCAACATGTGACCCAGTCACATCATGTAATAAGAATCTCCGGGTAGGAACTTAATAGATTTAGACAATGGACTTTACCTGAAATAAAGTCAAACTTATTGACTTTACCATCCTTAGGTAAGTTTGGCAGTTTCGTAACCAAAGCCCCTCCCTTTGGCAATAGAAACATATGGACCCTTAGGTAATAGTACATGGGACTATCTCAGACTTAGCCTTTCTCTTTACCATTTGGTCAACCAAGTTGACTATGGCCAATCCCTTTGCATTGGAAAGAGAATGCTTTTCTGGATTTCCTGTGTCACCATTTTCAATGTCTATAAAGTTTTGGGAAGTCGATCTTCTAATAAAATTTGCTTTACTAGCCTTCCAAATCATTGTTGATTCAGCAACACCAAGCAAATAGATAAGATCATTAAGGGTCTTGTCATAGTCTGTTTCATAGGAGTCCCAAAGGAACTCACTATGTGACTTAGAAAGTGATTGAACCACTAACTTTCTCAAGACTTTGACACCTAACTCTCCCGGCTTGTCAATATGTGACTTCATCTCCAATATGTGATCACACCTAGACCTTGCCTTGCCAATAGGTCTTGAGTGACCTTGAACTTGTGGGTTAGGAAGAATAACTGGAGTAGGTGAAGTTCCAAGAGATTTGGGAAGATCATAGATGTCTGAACTAGACATCTTTTGGGAGATATTCAAGATAGTTGATCTAAGGTCCTTAATATAACACCCAATATGAAATATTAAGGCTAGGACCCAACAAACTATTTTATAACTTGGAAGAGGGATGCTGTAATCCAAGCTATAAAATATTTGAAGGTAGGTGAATGACGATTCACCAATTTCCACCATAAAACGAAATAAATTATTAGGTTTTTAAATGGATTTGAAACTCCTAGATCTTTTGAGATTCATTGAACTGTTCAATGGCATGTTTCAATCTCGAGTGTGCCTTTCAGGTTTTGTGACTGGGATGCCGAGGATCACAAAACAAGGTGTGAAGTAACCATGCAAATTACTTGGTACCCTTAATTGTTTACCCCTCAATCAATGTGCCGGTTAACCACATACGCTCCATCGATACTATGATAAACATTAAGTTACCCTTTGGCTACCTTGTTAAATACGAGTTAGTGTGTCGGTTAACCACACACGCTCCACTAACCGACTTAAACAAAGTGCAAAGTGTAATTTCATGGATTAGCACCTTATTCACATTTTCCTAAGTAACTAAGATTGGGTATTTATAAAAGTTTTAGTTACTTAGTATTTATCACTAATACTTTTAATGAAGGGAGAATTTATAGTCTTTGTCCTACCCGTTCGGCTAACGACCCTCCACCAGTCAAGGAAGCGGTGGGTGAGAGTGGACACCCATTAAACTGCCATTTTATAGGCAGTAACCTTATACCCCCCCCCCCTTATATACCGACTTCGTGAATGAGGTCTACTAACGGTAAGACTGACTTGCTCTTTTATATATATATATATATATATATATATATATATATATATATATATATATATATATATAATTAACTTATAATATTATAAAGTATAAGGGTTGAATTTTAACTTTTAAAATTCTAAGTGCTAAACTTGGAATTAAAGTATTCATAAGAGAAAACTTTTCAAATTCCAAAACTTGAGGGCAAGTTTTGAAAATATTCAAAACTAATTAATTCCATAACTTATGTGTTTAAAGTAGTTTTAATTTAAAAACTCTTCAAGTTCCATAACTTGAGGACAAGTTATTGAAGACTTTAAACTAATTAAGAAAGTAACTCTTCCTAATTCATAACTTATGGAAGCTTAATGATTTTAACTAAGGTTACACATATTTTATTTAATGAAGAGACTCTTGAACCTCCACAACTTGAGGACAAGTTATGGAGTCATAAAACCATTTAATGAGAACAAGACTCTTCATTTTTGTAACCTATGACAATTTTTATGAGTTTTAAGAAACTTAAATGTGACTTTTCATGTAACTTGAGGACAAGTTACACAAACACTTTTTAGAATCAACTTTTAGATTAAAATGGATTGAAAACAACTATTCAATTAACTTTTCTATTAATCTAAGCAACTCATGTGAACAAAGATAATTCACATCAAACTTTTCCATGTAATTAGCAATACTCTTAAACTAATACAAAACATGAATCTATTGACAATTATCTTTGAAATTGGATTAGCATGAACATTACCACATCAAAAATGAGTTTATAAGTCCAAAAACATCTTAGGGTAATGTTCCTAGTCCAATTCCAGCCAAAAAAAGTCAAATATATGTTGTCTAGGGGTCCAACTCGTCGAGTGCATGAACCAACTCGGCGAGTTGGATCGTTTTGAACATTTTTAAGGCATGGAATCGTTGAGTCCCCTGATGGACTCACCGAATCCGTTGTCCAGACAGCAAAAAACTTCGATTTTCAGCAGTTTTTGCAAGTGTAACAAGAAAACAAGCCTAGGCTCTGATACCACTGTTGGGTTTTGAGCATTCTAACACTCCTATGATGTACATGCAACCCTATAAACCTTGGATCTATGTTTTCTCTAATATTTATTAAACAATATGATTTCTCCTTTAATATATTATTCTCATAATATATTATTCTCATAATATATTAATAAATCATAATTAATCCTTTCTCTCCATAATTCATCCTATCAAGTTGCTTTGATGAAGGCAACCCAAAAGGACCATGCACCATCGGGTCAAGTACATACCAAAATAGTTATGGACTTAGACACTAATCCAACGGTCTCCAACTTGGATAAGTCTAATAACTATTTTGTGTATGACTTCAGATCCTGATCTGCAATCGTAGCTTTCTAAAGCCGCTGTCAACTCTGATCTTATCAGATACGCGTGTCCTTTAGATAAGGGATCATATATTCCTCCATTCTAGATATCGTATAGACTGATACATGGATCTAAATCATTCTCTCTATCTATGTGTTGTTTCCCGAATTCAGATTTATGACAACTGACAATGGACTACAATTGAACACATCAATTTAGTCCCGGCTTGGCCAAGCGCTTAGGTTCCATCACTAAATCATCGAGGGGCCCACAGATATCGCTTTTATCCTACTTTGGATAAAAGGAACGGATAAACTTTGACTCAATTCTTGCTTGCACTCACTCACCAAATCACACCCAACAATATGTTTTATAACACCAAGTTACTGGTGCGTTTACATATTCTCAATGTGCAACCGACTTGCAAGATACAACTCACACATCTCGGTTTCAAGAATATAAGATGTTATCGTCTCACTAATCACTCGTGATAAAATCCATGAAGTGATCCAAGTGAACGTGGGTTTAATCCAATGCTCAAATCATATTCATAAGCACTCATGAACGTTGCAGCAAACATTTGCTTATGTCCAATACACTTTGGACAATCCACACACCAATTCACGACAATCTTCATTCATATCTACTTCCAACATATGAACGACTGTGGCCCGTTCGAATAATTTGACTGTTCTCAACCAATTAAATTATTCAGGAAGTCAAAACATGCAAAGTGAAACACAAGGATAATACTAATCCCATATGGCCTCAAACCTTTGAGTATAAATAAAACACCTTTTATTTATCACCATATCGATTACTCATTATTTGTCGTTTCGGGTAATCAACTTCTTACTTGAATTATTACCACACTTGTCCAATGCTCTTAGCATGCACACAATGTTTGCCTATGGTTCTTACTTTGTGAAATAGATCAAATGAACACATTACCAATCATACTCATTTCACAACTCCCAATCCTTTCTATAAGTGAAAGAACCACTTATAGAAGATGCAAGATTCTAACATTTTATGTAATGATCCGTTCGTAATATCACTGCACTAAAGTCACAAGGACTATTGCCAATGAAAGTACAAAGTCCTCTATCGGAGATTGTTACAAGACAATTCCATATATGTGATGTCTTTCACTCAAAGTACATTCCTTTGAACATCCTTTTGCATAAAAGTTTCTAATCTAGACATTGATTCTTAATATCTGACTCCCAATATGGAAACATTTCCATACTTACCATATGACAACTCATTCTTAATAGAATCTTATCTATTCATAATAATGTCGATATGGTCCATCCAATAATATACCTCCAACTACTCACAAGCGACCAATCCTCGGCGAACTTTGGATTGTCCTTTGATAGTTGTTTAATTATCTTAGTCAAAACCGATTCTTGTCCTTTTTCCCTCTAAATGTGCTAGACATTTGGAAAAATTTTAGAATGGTCAAATATTATATCATTTGCAATAGATCCTATACCCGAAGCGTGTGGGACACGATGCATAATGTCTTACATAAATATTTGATACTTTATCAATATTTTGCCATAATATTTTACGTGTCACATTCTCACAATTTGATTTATGAAGAGGGATTCCATAATCATAATCGAAATTTGAGAACGTACTATGTATCCTTGACTAAATTTATTAACATTCCACAACCTAAGCCTTTAGATTTGAAATGAAGCATAATATTCTCTCCCTTAATTATAGCAAAACAACTATTCAATCCTTACGACTTTGTAAAGTATAACTCTTGCTTTCTATAATTAATATTGCTAACTTGCAATACTTGCCATAATAATCATACAATCATAACATTTATGCTCCCACTATCACGATGATTATTATAACCATAACACTTATGCTCCCACTAGCTTTGACATGTATTCAGAAACAACTTAACTTTCAGAAAAACAATGCCTATTGAATTTCTTTAAGTTCATATTTCTAATACCCAATGCTTTGATAATCTTTTATCAAGGCTTTATAAACTTATACACCTTTGCCTTAGATAGTTCATGTGTGTGTCTTAAACAATTCAGACAAATTGCCAAATCTCACAATTCGAATCATGGAAAGGGATACCGTAACCATAATCAAAATTGAGAGTACAATTTTACAATCGCTATCTTCTTAAAATCTCTCTTAGTGAAAGCATTTCCTCACAGTCATTTTCATGAAGGAGGGAATCTTATGACACTTAGATTTTAATGGTGTATGTGTTCCTATCCATGTGAATTTGTCAAAAACAAAGTTTACGACAAATTCAAACTCATATGGACCGAACTTTCTTAATCTTGATTTCTTGCCTTATGGTAACACGGCTGCCCACCATGTCTTCCAAGTAGTTAAGCAGCTCACCCTTTTCTATCAATGTACTTTTCATTGATCAAGATCCTTGCCTTTTATGCATTCAAATGAGAACTCATCGAACTCATATGCATAATTAACTCGATTGGAACGACACAAAAACAAGATAACGTCAACACGATAGGTTGTAAACCTCTATTTGTGTGCTAGTGATGATCGACAAGGTTTATTCTTGATTAATTCTTGAAACTTTTCAAGACCATTAAGACTCCCACTGACTCCTTGACATATAAGATTCTCTTGTCAATAAACATTTCTTGACAATCAAATATTCAAGAGTTAGTGTAGCTCTTATCAAGACAAAACACCATATAAAATTGGTCCTAGTTGGTCTTTGCCTTATCCAAGACATCACAACTTTCCAATTTCAAATGTACGATAATAAGAAAATCCTTTTCCAAATTCTACACTTGATGAATGTTATAAACCTTCTTAAGACTTGTCACTCAATGGTCATAATCTTAACTCTAAGACTTGTTTTGGAACGAAGTATGATTGACTTCTTGATTTAACCATTTCTTCAATTCTTGATTTCTCTTCTCAGACAAACAATTGTACTAAGACTTACACAGAGGATTAATTGAGATATGGTTCTTAATCATTAATACCTATCGTAAAACATAAAAGGCACTCTCCCTTCTTCTTAGAATAGAGAAACTTTTATCTTTCTGCTTACTTGATTCTTCTTATTCGTTCTGCTATTGATTTAAACCTTTTCAATCAATTCAGAATTATACTTAATCTTACATATTTACTAAACCTTTAGTGAATCATGACGAATATCTTTGTTACTCTTGTGGTGGACTTGATCAACACACAACTTTGTGTACTCGATCTCCTAGTCCTTCACTTGACACTTTGTCAACGACTTAGTCTAATTTCCAAATATGAAATTTCTCATTCATCGTGCAACCAAGTTGCATGATTCCAAGTTTCTGTCCAATTGAAACTTGGGCGATGAGAAACTCAACCTATTTGGTAAATTCTTGACATTTCCACAATTATCATAATTAAGAATCATATCCATTCGTTGTAGAAATATGCAAACATCAATTTTTCATAACGATTTCATTGCAAGGAAATAAATAAATAAATAAATGAGTCAAATCAAAATTTATTTTATTCATAAAAGCAGCGAAAAACATTTGTCCTTACAATGCAAAATCAACAAAAAAAATTATGTAATCAAATATTCCCAATAATTCTATCATAACTTCCTAAGCTCAAAATCTAATCTTCGAATTCATGCGATCGAGATCCATTTCTTCGTGATTAGACTCATCTTGCTCTTTCATCAAGCTTCCTCTCTTTTCAATGATCCTGCAAAACATTCAAATGCAATCTTATCATATTATGTATTAAGAATCAATGAATAAGAACTTAATGGAGTTAGATAGTGGATTTTACCTGAAGCACAGCCATACTCTTTGACTCTCCCATATTCTGGACTCTTCAGGCTCTTAGGGCAGACTTGTATCCAACGCCCTTTCTTTTGGCAGCAAACGCATGCCAGTTCTCCTAGAACGTCCTCGAAAGCATGGCTGGTTGACTTTCTCAACAAATATGCTCCATTGCTTTGCCAAATCATTTCTAATTCAGCAGCAATGAGCATGTAAGTTAGGTCAATGAGGTTTTCGTCATGATCCATCATATAATACTTTCTTTTGAACTCATTATATGATTCGGGAAGTGACTGCAGAACCCAGTTCACAGCCAACTTATCCGGGAATGACGCACCCAACATTATCAACCTATCGATGTGTGATTTCATTCCTAGAACGTGGTCACACACGGGTTTACCATCTTCATGTTTCATTTCCAATAGGGCTTTAGTGACATTGAACCTTTCAATTCTTCAATCTTGTGGGTTAGGGAGAATAACGGAAGGAGGTGGAGGAAGTGAAGCATGATTTCTTGTTCCTCGATCGAATCGTGGAATATCATCTTCATGTGGAATGCTTGTTCCACGGGATTTGAGAAGACCATAGTTGTCGTACTTTGACATCTACAAACGGGAGAAAAAAAATTCAAGTTAGTTGATCGATTGAGTCCTTAATAAATCACCCAAATGAGATATTAAGGCTAGGACCCAACACAATACGCTACCACCTAGAAAAGGGATGTCGTAATCTAGTTGTAGAATATTTGAAGGTATGTGAATGACGATTCACTAATTTCCACCATTAAAAAAACGAAAAAGAAATTTAAGTTTTAAATCTATGAAAACTCCTAGATCCTTTGAGATTCATTGAACATTTCAATGGCATGTTTAAATCTCGATATGCCCCTCTAGTTTGTGACTGGGATGTCGAGGATCACAAAGCGGGTATGAATAACCATGCAAACTTACATGGTGCCCCCACATGTTACAGTCACCTATTTGATGTGTCGGTTAACCACACACGCTCCACCGAACTATGACAAACATTGAGTCACCCTTTGCTACCTTTGCTTAGAACCATTTAGTGTGTCGGTTAACCACACACGCTCCACTAACGTCTTCGCAAGGGCACAAAGTGTAATTTCATGGAATTGCATCAATTCACTTTTGCCTAAAGTAACTAAGATTGGGAATTTTGTGAAAACATTTAGTTACTTTTGTACTTCATTATAATTATAATAGAAGGTTTCTGTCCTATCCTACCCGTTCGGATAACGACCCTCCACTAGTCAAGAGTGCGGTGGGTAAGAGTGGATACCCATTCAAACGCCATTTTATAGGCAATTTCCTTAAACACCCCTTATAGACCAGCTTCGTGAATGAGGCCTACTAACGGTAAGACTTGACATTTTACTCATACATATATATATATATATATATATATATATATATATATATATATATATATATATATATATATATGATAAAAGTGGAGTGTTGGAGTATTTCTATTGATCGGTCATATATATATATATATATATATATATATATAATGTTAGACTTTTAATGTTATATATAGTATAGGGTGTATTTTACACTTTTAAAATACTAGGTGGTCAAATTTAATAATTATACTTTTAATTTAATTAAATTGTAAACCAAAACTTTATGGATTTATTAAATCTCTTTTAATTATACACTTTAATTAATTTATAAAACCATAAGGGTGTGATTTGAACTTTTTCAAAACTATACTAGGGTTTTAGAATTTAACATTTCTAAATCAAACTTTTAATCAACTTTTAAATTCCAAAACTTGAGGGCAAGTTTTGAAACATTTCAAAACATTAGGGTTTAGAATTTAAATATTTCAAAATCAAACTTTTCAATCAAAATTTAAATTCCAAAACTTGAGGGCAAGTTTTGAAACCTTTTTCAAAACATTAGGGTTTCAACTATTTAAACTTCAAAACAAAACTTTTGAGTTCTAATTTAAACTATAAAACCTAAAGGGATTAATTTGAAACTTTTCCAAACTGTGTCAAGAATATTCTAGATCACATAATTCAAATAAGGCAATTAACTATAATTGGTGGTTATCTAATTAGATCTAGTTCAAATTCTTGCAAGATAATGATCAAATAATTTCCATAACTTAACATTTATCAAATAAGGTAACAATTATCTAATTAGATGACTAAAATCTTTTATTTTGACAAGGATAATCATAAGGAATCAATAAAATTTGAATTTTATTAATTTTAAACAATTATGGCAATTATCCTAAGTCAAAATAGGTAAAAATTCCGAAACAGCCTCCTTCTGACGCTCGAACTTGTCGAGTTCCTCTATGGACTCGCCGAGTCCACATTGGAACTCGCCGAGTTCATCAGACAGGGGGCCAAAAAATCGATTTTTGAAGCTTGAACAAATAACCAAGGCATCAATACAATAGAAACTAATCAAGGCTCTGATACCACTGTTGGGGTTTAGCCATAAGAACATCCTATGTGTTCATACAAACCCTAATGCGTGGATCTAGGTTTCTCTATTGTACATGCAATTCATCCAAGACTATAAAACCTAGATCTAGAATATGATAATCAATATAACATATGAATTAAGGTTTAGATCATACATTGATTGTTATGTAGCAATAACAATCTCAAATCCTTCTTGTATTGACTTTAGAAAGCTTAGAGTCACAAATGTCACTCCTCTAATGGTTCACAAACACCAAGAGCAAGAGGATGAAGAAGAGAAGAGAAGGAGGCTCTCAAAAACGTGTGGAAACCCTAACTAATTAGTTCTCCACGTTTTTGGGGCTTAAGAGTTCCTTAAATAGTGAGACTATCAGGGTTATCTAACAAGGAAACCCTAATTTGGATGCTTAGGCCCTAAGCAATCCATGTACTCCTTTCTTAAAGGCCTTTGGACGATTTCTAATGGGTTTCCCCATAGAATTCGTCCACCCCTTTAATATGGAGTCCATTAGCCCAATATTCAACTATCACACAATTGACAGTTCTAGTCCCTTAAGTTTAATTAATGTCTTTTAGCCACAAACTTAATTCTTATTAATTCTTGACTAATATTAATTAAAAAATATGATTTCTCCTTTAATATATTATTCTCATAATATATTAATAAATCATAATTAATCCTTTCTCTCCATAATTCATCCTATCAAGTTGCTTTGATGAAGGCAACCCAAAAGGACCATGCACCATCGGGTCAAGTACATACCAAAATAGTTATGGACTTGGACACTAATCCAACAAACTTGTGATTATATTTATGCTTGATTATGTTGAGGCAAAAGGCTACAAAGTTGATTCGGATGATGAATGGGCAGTGTGTTGAGTCTTGACCGAAGGTCATCCTGCCGAGTCACTGGACCAAAGGCAATTGTGACTGAGTCATGTTGCATCCAAGGCAGTAACGCTAAGTCCATGGTGTTGCATTAGTGTCTAAGTCCATAAATATTTTGGTATGTACTTGACCCGATTATGAGCATGGTCCTTTTCGGGTTGCCTTCACTATAGCAATATGTAGGATGAATTAAGGAGAGAAAGGTTTAATTATGATTTATTAATATATTATATTGTTTAATTAATATTAGTCAAGAATTAATTAAGAATTAATTTTGTGGCTAAAAGAGATTAATTAACCTTAGGGGACTGGATTTGTAAGATAATTGCAATCGGGCTATGGATTATCTAAATAATATAGGTTGGACGAATTCTATGGGAAGCCCGTTAAGAATTCGTCCAAGGGATATGTTGAAGGAATCCATGGGCTGCTTAGGGCTTAAGCAGCCAGGTTAGGGTTTCCTAGTTGTAAACCCTTATAGCCTACATGTATATAAAGGCCCCTATGCCCCAAAAACGTGGTGAACTAGTCCTTTAGGTTTCCATCCATTTTTGGTGCCTCCTATCTCCTCCCTCTTCATCCAAGTTGCTTAGTGGTGTTTGTGACTCCATTAGAGGTGCAACACTTGAGGCACTAAGCTTTCTGAAGCCAATCAAAGCAAGAAATTGATTGTTATTGCTATATAACAATCAAAGGTAATTCTTTAAACCCTAATTCAGTTTATAATATGTTAGATCTAGGGTTTATGGCTTTGGATATTCAATTGCATGTTCATTAGACAAACCAGATCCAAGCAATTAGGGTTGCATGATCACCATAGGATTGATGTTATGTTCAAAACCCATCACATGGACCTAAGGTAGAAACATCGAGTACTTAGTATGCTTGTTTATTGATGTGTTCTTAAGTTATCATGGTTTTGTTTGAATATGTTATTGATATGAATTATGTTAGGGGTAAGAAATACTATATTGATATGGTGGGGTGTGGGAAATTCACTAATCATTATGCTTACCCCTCCTCTTTTAATAATTGTTTAGGATGTGCAAGCCTAAGTAAAAGAAAAAGGCAAAGCATGATTGTACACGTGGCACAATTGGGAGTTCGTGAGTCCTTGTCTCAAATAATTTATATTGATGTCTTTATTTCCGTTGTTGGTGTGCTTTATTAAACTTTATAACTATTTTTAAATGGTTGTGTTGATGTTGTTAAATCAATTGGGTTTTTGATTAAATGAATTTGGAACTTTATTTTGAGAATTTCAAGCTAAATAAAAAGTTCAAATTTACTAAAACTTTTGGGACGTTATAATATCGTTGGAAGTGCAGTTCACAGGTGGTGACGGAGATCTGAGATGGTTCAAAGCCACTCACGCCATAAAAGAAGGAAAAAATGAGGAGTGTCTGGATCGGAGAAGAATGAGGAGAGATAGAGAGAGAGAGAGAGAGAGAGAGAGAGAAAGAGACGAGGAGAGTTTTGGTCCATCGATGGAGGTTGGTGGTGGTTTGATGACTCTTTTCTCTGGCAAGATAGTGTCTTCTCCGATGGTGGTTTGTTGGTGGCTTAGGGGAAGGAGGGTTTTTGTAACACCCGTTTTCCATAATGGATTAGATGAGGGCTTAGAGGTGTCAGATTTTTGGTAAAAAATCTTGTGCCATAACGTGGTGAATGGAGCACCTTGTGACATTCCCAAAATCACGACCAAAAAAGACCGATTTTCATTTATGCTTTTAAAATAATTTCAGAGTAAATCCTTTTCATTTGAAAGAGTTGCGGAATTTGTTCCCAAAAACAAAGTATGATAAAATAAGATTTACCAAAGAATTTCTTAAAGAAATGTATTTTTCATTATATAATCAAAACTCGGGATGTCATGTTCCGATACAGACCATAAAGCATAAACGATAACATTACAAGTCATTCAACAAATATATACATATACAAACTTGTAAACAAAACAACTTGATGATTCATCCATCTTATGCCCTTGCGCCACTTCCTGTAATACAAATAAACTGAGTGGGTCAGACTTGGGAGCCTGGTGAGCATATAGGGTTTTCAACCCACAATAAATAATTATATTTAATTCCACCAACCAACAATAACCCAATTACCCATTCCCGTTATTCTCACTTCATGTCCCTAAGACAACTAACATAAGGGATCTAGTCTAAGAATATTGTTTCGGGGCAACAACACATGCTTCGGGGGTTCCTCAGCAATATAAGTCAAATAAGGCAACCATGAGGGGGATGGAGTACAGCGAATGAACACCCAAGTTCATTAACACCTACAGGTGGCGATCTGCTAGCGTTCCACAGGACTGTCTAGAAAAGTCTATGATCGTCATCTAAACTCCGCTAGATGACTGAGTCAAAACAACATCGAGGCCTCTCATCTGTTTATCACACAACAACTATCTACCCATGTTCTACCCAACATACTAGTGGATAAAAATATATATTTTTATACATAGTTTAAAACCTGTATAGCATTCTCATTCAATACATATTCCAAACAACAGATGGGGCACATACACATAACACCTATTTCATAGAGAATAAATCATATCTATGAGATAGAAGAAAGTGAATATACATTCACACATATAACCACAAAATATACACATAACACGTATGTCATATAAAATACTTTATAATTATGCGTTAGAAGAAAGTAACTACACACTCACTTGATCAGAAGATGATCAGATAGCACTACGACTTGTAGAAGTAGTATTCTTCGGTAGATCTGGAAAATCTTCACAAAAACCGGACTCCTCGCGGGCAGAGCTTCGGCTCATAAACTCTTTTCTTCTCGGGATCTTTGGGCTTCGGGACTCGCTTCGGGTCTCGGGATGATACCGGGGCTTCGGGATATTTCTTGCACGTAAATCGAGGTAAAATGAGAGAGAGAGGAGAGAAAATAGCAATCCTAAACGGTTGGCCCTTCAAATCTATTTATAGGGCAAAATCTGCCCTTGCCACGTCGTGACACCTTTTTCCACGTCGTGGTCTTGATCGTCACTGCACGCGTCATCGCAAGTTGCGTCTGGGGGACTCCCGGAGGTGTCAGAAGACCTGCCACGTCGTGGCACTGCTTACCACGTCATGGTCTCTGACACAACTTTGGGGTTCGCGCCCCGAACTTCCGAAATTCATAACTTTCGCATACGAACTCTGTTTTCGACGTTCTTTATATCGACGCGAATGTGAGATTATGCTCTATAACTCTCGTTTAGACTCCGTTGGATAATTTTGAATTTATTTTTAATATATTATAAATATATTATTTATATATTATTTTTAGTAGGCCGGGACGGAAAACTCCGTTCGAAATTCATAACTCCTTCATCTGAACTCTGTTTTCGTCTGTCTTTTTATCGTTGGACTACTATTGACGAGATCTTCGACTCTCATTTAGATTGTTTCGGTTAAGAATCACTCGATCTCATATTTGAGTATTCGGGCTACATACCGCTAAGTCGAAACTTCGGAAAATCATAACTTCCTCATACAAAGTCAGATTTGGGAGTTCTTTTTATGCACGCTCTCGGTTTAACGAAACCTATGACTTTCGTTTAGATCACTAAGGCTAGATCTCTCTCTATCTTAAATTCATATTTTACGTCATTCGGCGTCATGCCGGTTCTGTCGCGAAACTTCGACAGGTCATAACTTCTTCGTTATAACTCGGATTTCGGCATTCCTTATATCTCCGGAATCCTTGTTTCGACCACTAAAAATTTATGAAAAGCTATCGGGCTTACCTCACACTTTAATTTTGATGCTTACTTTATTCGTAATTCAATTAAGTCACACAACTAAGCATAAAACACATAATACTCAAATATTTCATCATTAATACTTCAAAAGAATTACAAAGGTTAACCTAGACTATTACATAAACAATAATGTCTAGCCTAGAAACGCGGGCGTTACAATTCTCTCCCCCTTTAGGATGATTCCGTCCCTAGAATCACACATCAACAAACAAATGTGGATAGCGACTCAACATGTCACTCTCCGTTTCCCAGGTGAGATTTGGCCCATTCGAATGTTTCCAACAGACAACACTAATTCGACCATCTTGCGCCGAAGCTTCTTAGTCTTTCGGTCAACAATTGCCTCTGGTTCTTCAATTAATCTCTTGTTTTCATCAATTCTCAATTCAGAAATTGGAATTATATCGGGAACTTCTCCCGTGAACTTCCTCAAATAACACACATGAAAAGTGTTGTGAATTCCATTCAGTTCTTCGGGTAATTCGAGCTTGTAAGCCTGGTTCCCAATTCTCTGAAGAACTTAAACGGTCCAATAAACCTTGGACTTAACTTTCCCCTTTTACCAAATCTTATAAGTCCCTTCCACGGCGAGACTTTAAGCAAAACCGAATCTCCAACTTCGAAGGTCATCGACCTTCGCTTCTTGTCAGCATAGCTCTTTTGACGATCTTGAGCTGCTAACATTCTTTCCCTGATCACTTTCAACTTCTCAGCAGTCTGATGGGCCATCTCGGGTCCCATAAACTGCTTTTCTCCAGCCTCAAGCGAACAAGACGGCGTACGACACTTCTGTCCGTACAAAGCTTGATAAGGTGCCATCTTTATGCTCGAGTGGAAACTATTATTGTAGGAAAATTCTACCAAAGGTAAATGTTCATCCCAGTTACCTAGGAATTCTAGGGTACATGCTCTCAGCATATCTTCAAGTGTTTGTATCGTTCTTTTGCTCTGATCATCAGTCTGTGGATGGTAAGTTGGACTTAAACACAACTTGGTACCCATTTCCTCTTGTAAACTTTTCCAAAACCTTGAGGTGAAACGGCTGTCACGATCTGACACAATCGTTAACGGGACACCGTGAAGCCTCACAATTTCCTTCACATAAGAATTCGCAAGCTTATCCATAGACCATTTCTCCTTGGCTGCTATGGAATGCGCACTCTTAGTGAATCGATCAACGACCACCCAAATCATGTCGTGACCACTTTTTGTTCTGGGTAGTTTAGTGACAAAATCCATAGCAATGTCTTCCCATTTACCCATAGGCACAGGTAAAGGCTCTAAACTCCCATATGGTTTATGATGTTGTGTCTTGACTCTTGCACAAGTCACACACTCGGCCACATACTTTGCAACATCAAGCTTCATCATCGGCCACCAGTAATAGGGTTTCGGGTCCCTATACATTTTAGTGCTACCAGGATGAATTGAGTACATGGTTTTGTGAGCTTCTTCCATCAGAAGATCTCTTATTCCTCCTGACTTAGGTACCCAAATACGATCTTGGAATACCTTCAGTCCATGACCGTTTGTACCAAACACCAACGTTTTGCCCAAACGTTCCTCCTTCCGGTCATTCTTTTCAGAAGCTTCTTCTTGAGCTTTCTTTATACTCTCCATAATTGTCGAGACAACTTCTATTCTCAACGCTCTTGGCCTTTTTCTCTCAACATTGACTTTCCGACTGAGAGCATCAGCAACAACATTAGCTTTACCGAGGTGGTAAAGTATCTCACAGTCTTAGTCCTTGAGTAACTCTAGCCAGCGTCGTTACCTCATATTTAACTCTTTCTGATTAAAGAGATATTGGAGACTCTTATGATCAGTGAAAAGTTTACACTTTGTGCCATAGAGGTAATGCCTCCATATTTTCAGAGCAAAAACTACCGCTGCCAACTCCAAGTCATGAGTAGGGTAGTTCCTTTCATGCTCTTTTAGTTGTCGAGATGCATACGCGATCACCTTATCTCTTTGGGTCAAAACACAACCCAATCCAACTCCAGACGCATCGCTATAAACAGCAAAGTCTTCAACTCCATCGGGTATAGATAAAATTGGTGCTTCTCATAGCTTCTTCTTTAGCTTCTCGAATGCTTATTTATGCTTATCACTCCAAGCATAAGTAGCTCCTTTGTGGGTCAAAGTTGTTAATGGACTAGCGGTCGAAGAAAAGCCTTGGATAAACCTTCAGTAATATCCGGCTAATCCTAAAAAGCTTCGGATCTCCGTGGGACTTTTTGGTTGTTCCCACTTCATTACAGCCTCAATCTTTGCTGGATCGACCATTATCCCTTCCTGGTTGACCACGAGACCCAAGAATTGGACTTCACGAATCCAAAAATCACATTTGGAGAACTTTGCATATAGCTCCTCCTTCTTCAAAACTTCTAACACTTCTCGCAAGTGTCTGCCATGCTCCTCTTGGCTTTTCGAATAAATCAGAATGTCTTCTATGAACACTATCACATATTTATCAAGGAATGGATTACAAACCCGATTCATTAAATCCATGAATGTTGCCGGAGCATTGGTTAGTCCAAACGACATAACCAAAAATTCGTAGTGTCCATATCGTGTTCTGAATGCAATCTTCTCTATATCTTGCTCTCTTACTTTCAGCTGATGATATCCTGACCTAAGATCGATCTTCGAGAAATAGCTCAAACCTTGCAATTGATCAAACAGGTCATCAATTCTTGGCAACGGGTATCTATTCTTTATCGTTGCTTTATTCAGCTCTTTGTAATCAATGCACATCCTCATGCTCCCGTCTTTCTTCTTTACGAATAACACCGGAGCTCCCCAGGGTGATGAACTAGGTCTAATGAAACCTTCGTCCAATAACTCCTGAAGATTCATCATCAGCTCCTTCATCTCTGTTGGTGCTAATCGGTACGGTGCTTTTGCTATTAGCGTGGTTCCTGGTAACAAGTCTATTCTAAACTGCACCTGTCTATCAGGTGGTAATCCAGGAAGATCTTCGGGAAATACTTCCGGATAATCACACACCACAGGAATATTCTGTATTACCTTCTTTTCCTTCTTAGCATCGATCACGAATGCTAAATATGGTGTACATACCTTGGTCAAACACTTTCTGGCTTTCATTAGAGAAATGATTCCAGAATTTACTCGGCGTTTGTCCCCGTACACCATAAACGACTCTTTCCCAGACGGGTTTACTTTAACTATCTTCTTCTTGCATAATATCTCGGCGTCATTGGCGCTAAGCCAATCCATTCCCAACACGATGTCGAAACCATTAAGTTCGATAGGTAATAATTCCTCGTGAAACTTATTCCCATTAAGGTCGATTAAGATGTTTTTCATACGATGGCTAACAGGTACAAACTTGCCACTAGCTACTTCGACTAATAAAGCATTATCTAGTCTATCAACAGGCAAGGCTAGTTTTCTACCAAACTCATGCGAAATAAAGGAGTAGTTGGCTCCAGAATCAAATAAAATTTGAGCAGGTAATTCGTTTACGAGAAAGGTACCTGAAGCGACATCAGCTTCATCCTTCGCAGCTTCCAGTGTCATCTAAAAGGCTCTCGCCTTCGGCTTTGGTGGAATGTTGGGCTTAGCTGCCTCCTACTTTTTCAGACAGTCTTTCAAAATGTGCCCCTCTTCATTACAACCAAAACACATCCTTTTTTTGTTCGGACACTCATTGGCAAAATGCCTAATTTTTCCGCACTTGTAGCAGGTTACATCCTCACTACATTTCCCAAAGTGTTTTTTCTTACACTTATCACACCATTTCGCTTCGCCTCCCATCACATGGCAGCTAATGCAACCCAGGTCCATAATTTTTAGGGTTTTCCCCATATTTAAGCACCTAATCTTGAGGATTAGGGCATCCTCTTCAGCCTCCAACCCATCATCAACGAAACTCTATCCTCCATGAAGATTAGAAAGCTTGTTCTCTTGATTTGAAGCTTATTCCTTGTATTTTGATGAAGCTTGAGAAGAAGGAAGTTCACAAGGAAGCAAGGAGTTGGTTTCTATCCATCATTCACTTCAGTTTTCTAAGCTATTTGGGGTATAAATTTCTCATATTGACACATCTTCTTCTAGATTCAATTTTAAGGGCATTTATGGGTAGTTTTGGTTCTTTCCATGAATGTTGTTGGAGTTTCAGGATCTCTAGAGCTTGCTATGGCTCCTGAATGGTCTATAGGTTCTATTGAGTAAGAAAAAAGCCTTTGCAATATTTTCATATTTATACATTTATTTATGCTTTATTTTAATACATTTAAGCTATATTTTGGAAAATGCAAATATATTTGGTACTTATAATTATTACATTGTATTTTGTAGCCAAAAGGACATTCTTGAGGAAAAGGAGCTGAAATTGAATAACGTTGGATACTTGGGGGATCGAAGCTGAAAATAGAGAAAAGAAAGAATGAGTCGTGCAAAATGCATGCCACGATGTGACAATCTCAAGGCCAGGGCGTGGTCACCTTTCATGACATTGAAGCTTTCGAGACTTTGGGGCATACGAGTTTTAAGTAAGGGCCACGGCGAGGAGGTCTAACTCCCACAACATGGTGACTAATTTTTGGCGACTATATAAGTCAAACTTTAGGTCAAAATTCGGAGGTTAGCTTGAGGATTAAGCTAAAGGCTACAAATAAAAACCTCTGGAGAGCCCTTGGAAGATCAGAATTCATTTTGAGTTCAAGATTTGAAGATATTAAATGAAAAACATCATTCAATCATTCAGTTTGCTAGCTTTTTACCATGTCTACTCTAATTAGCTTTGATTTTATGCTTGTTTCTGCTTTAAATATGGGCTAATCACCCTAACTTCTATTTGGTGAAGATGAACCCATACCTTATGTGTTAATTTCAAATTTATTGATATTTTGTGCTGCTTTACTAGTGTTTGATAAATCATAATCCTTGCATGTTGAAGTTATAGCTTATATTACTTATTATACAAGTTTTGTGTAGTAGATGATCACTCTATTTTGCATGAATTGTTATCTAGTTGTTTATGAATATTAAATAATTATATCTATTGATTGAACAATCCTATAGTTAGGTAAATAAAAGTTTTGCTACTTTGATTGTCTTAGAGAGCATAAATAATCATTAATTTATGCTTGATTTGATTGTCTTGATCTAGGATTGGTAATTCATAGATTTATAATGCATAGTCCAATTCATGCTTATATCAATTTTGTGTCTAACTTGTGCTTGATCATTGGATGGTAATTCATAAATTGGAAAAACTAGGTATCGGATCATGATAACTAGTCACTTAATGAATTGGTAATCAATATAAGGAATCCAATAGAAATCAACCATAGGAGAGGGGGAATTTAGAACTAAACGGAAGTACAATTAAGAACTTGAATTAATAATTGTTTTCTTTGCTTTCTTAGTTCTAATAGTTGATTGATTTAAGTTGTTGGTCTTGAAAAATCATTAAACCCCCTATTTTTAGTTGTTCTTTTTAGTTTAACTTTTAGAAGTTAATTATTAGCTAAATTATGTTCTCTATGCTCGACAGTCAACTTACTTTTCTATACTATAATTGGACTAGGTACACTACCTATGTGTATTTTAACTAGTTAGGTCGGTTAGGTTTATAAATTTAAAACTAGTAGGTATAAATCTCCACATCACTTAGTTTGGATGATTATTGGTCCCATGCACAAGTTTTGGTCGCAATATGGACTTAATAGACTTAGGGTTATAAATATAGACTTAGAATGGATCCCAGATCTGGCCCCCTCTTCCCTAGGTGCTCCAAATTAATCTCTCGTTCCCGGGCTCTAGAAATCATATCATTCAGGGTCTTGCACCCTGAAATACTCACAAACTCTTTGATATCATACCGCAACATAGCATGATACCTTACCTTCGTCAATTCCTCATCTATTGCATATTGCGGAACAATTAAAGCCCTCTCCCTCAACTTGGCAGTGATCTCTACCACAGTCTCAATAGTCTGGCAGAGATCCTGAAACTCTTGCGCCAAATGCTGCAACTCAATCACCGGTTCAAACTCAGCTCGGAACCTGGTCGAAAAATCATCCCATGACATAGCATCAACTGCATCATCACTGACCTCATGTACTACCTCCTCTCATTAACCATGTGCCCCGTCCTTCAAAAGGAAGGAAGCATAACTGACCTTCGTCTCCTCGGGGCAGAAACTCGTCCTGAATGCGTTAGCCATATCCGCTAACCATCTCCTATTGCCAATGGGGTCCTTCTCCCCAGAGAACGTAGGAGCTCCACAAGCACGAAACTCGCAGAAAGAAAGAATGCAAGCACCAACGATAGCTATGACCTCAACACTGAATGCGCCCAAGCGCTCATCCAAAATCTACATAATCCCCTCCTTGACAGAACCAAAGATCATAGGAGTCTGCTCCAAAATACTGCAGGTAATATCCGATGAGATGAACTCATGCATCTGCTCGCTAATCGGCTCAATACCTGCACCTGATCCGGAAGGAGAACCAGAACCTCCTTCCTGAGTGCTCATCACCAAACTGAAATACAACATGCAAATGATCAGAACATGCCCAAGAATCCTCCTCCCATAAGCTTCTTAGATTCACTAAGACTCTCCCCGATTCGAGTATGGATCATGTGCTTTCAGTAGTACAGGCCCAATACTACCTTCCACACCTATCCATACATTGCTCAAGACATCCTAAATCCTCTAAGTCACCTTCTCAAACTGATGCACCAAATACTCACTAAACAGCACAACTAAACCCACTAAAGCACTTCCTAGGCTCTTCTAGCTTCCCGAACTCACCCTGTCCTCAGCTGCTGAAAGATTCCCATCAATGTCAACTAGCTACCTTATGAATATATTTGCATGCAACAGAGATCAGATAATCCTTCGAGTAAAAGACTCAACCCTAGAATGGTTGGATTCAAACAAGAGCTACACAATAGGTTCAGATCCATCACTCTGAGATTATTTAACATGTTCCACATGTGACTTAGCATATTTACTTAGTAGTGAATTCGCATCACTAAGAGTCCCACAAAGCACAAAGCAAGAAACATTCTGGCAACGGAAAATCTAACCAGCATACACTAATCAAACCATTCTATCCACTGATCTGATAACCATACTAGCATGCAATTCTAAAAGCTCATATAGTCAGGCATATAAAGGCATCTCTCCTATCCTAAAATCCTAAGCAGATCCTTAGCCCTAATCTAGCATGCAATTCTCACAATCATATCATATATCATAATAAACATGTATTAATATTCTGGGAACCACTTACTTGTGCTCGGCCGATTGCACGCATCACACCCCTTTTCTTTGATTAGAAACCTTCTTTAATAAAACATTTATTTTATGAAAATTTTCACCAAACCCACAGTTTGAGTCTAGGCATACCCAAGAGTATGTCTGAATCCCTCAAACCAAGGATCTGATACCAACTTGTAATGCCCCGAAAATCATAGGATAAAATTTTCATTTTAAATATAATAAAAACACTCAATTATCCATTATTCAAACATTTAGAAGTATTTTAAAACAAAAACAATTATCAAAGTACATTTCCAAAATCAAGAGTTGCGGAAAACATTGGTGTATGCGTTGCGATCAAGCTGGGCCCTTCCCTTTTCAACCAGAAGTACCTGAAACCATAAATCACAAACTTTAAGCACAAAGCTTAGTGAGTTCCCCAAATACCACATACCAAACATAACATACGAGTCGTACATATCAAACATGCAATAGGAGGTGCTATGTGCCCACCATAATCTTGCTATTATGCTACGAGCCATATCATGGTCTTTCCTTTCCAAGCCGGAGACCAAAACCCTAGGTCTTACAGACAAGTGCCAAGATCCACCTCCTGGCCTTCCATACGAGCATCACAAAGACAACTAGCATATAATCTACAACTACTTATCTACTTAACATCCAGAGTCTAAACTCTGGTCTTGCATATAGATCTGCCAGGAGCCACCTCCTGGTCTTTCATGCAAATGCCAAGGGCTACCCCTGGTCTTCCTATAATACATAAACCATATGGGCTGGTATTGGTGCCTTCTACCCATAGTACAATGAGGAGACTCACCTCGACAGTTGAACCCACAAATAAATCTCTGACTGAAGATGCACTAGAATTCCTATGCTTAGAAACCTTCCCCACAAGATGATGATTATGGATCCAAAGTATTTCCACCAATCAAAACAACTTCAAGCTTCTCTTTCCCTCCCAAGGGAAAAATGTGCACCAAAGCCTTCTAATAAACTTAGATCTAACATATTATAAACTGAATTAGGGTTTAGAGAATTACCTTTGATTGTTATATAGTAATAACAATCAATTCCTTGCTTGGATTGGCCTTAGAAAGCTTAGTGCCTCAAGTGTTGCACCTCTAATGGAGTCACAAACACCATATACAACTTGGATGAAGAGGAGAAGAAAGGAGGCTGCCCAAAAACGACTAGAAACCCTAGAGAATCAGTTCCAGACGTTTTTGGGGCCTAAGGGGTCCTTTATATACTTGTGTGGGCTGCTAGGGTTTCAGTCAAAACCCTAATGGACAGCTTAAACTTTAAGCAGCCCATGGAACCTTCTGGATAAGGCCATGGACGAAAATATGATGGGCTTCCATCATAATTTCGTTCACCCCTTATTCCTTTAGCATTACTTAGCCCAATAACTTAATTATCCAATAATTGCAGTCCAGTCCCCATAAATTTAATTAATCTCTTTTAGCCACAAAATTAATTATCAATTAATTCTTGACTAATACTAATTAAACAATATGATTTCTCCTTTAATATATTATTCTCATAATATATTAATAAATCATATTTAAACCTCTCTCTCCTTAATTCATCCTACATATTGCTACGGTGAAGGCAACCCAAAAGGACCATGCTCATAATCGGGTCAAGTACATACCAAAATAGTTATGGACTTAGACACTAATCCAATAGATTTAGGGTTTTAGGGTATGTAGGTTGGCTTAGAAATGAACAAAAGAGGCTAACATAAAGCTTTTATAGGGTACATTACGAAAAATTAGGGTTTCTTACACACCCTCGTACACCTAGCGTACGAGGTCTCGCACCCCGATCCTATCCTTGCAGTACGCTAATCGCACACTCCCTTACGCACGGCGTAATACCCTTCACATCAGTACGCCCCGCGTAATTGGGTTTCCCCTCAAACCCTAACTTATTCCGAAGGCCATAACTTTTTTGATACAACTCTGATTCTGAATATCATTATATCCGTGAAAAGGTATCGAGAAGCTTTACACTTTTATCAACTCATACATGCCATAAAATTTCCCGAACACAAAATCCAATTTCCATAACAGCCCGCTGCTATTTTAACAAAATACCCCTTGGCTCCAAAAACCAAATCCGAACGCCCGAAACATCTGCATTTCGTCACCACACACAAATGGGTAACACGGAACAGTGCGTTACAATTAGAGGTTCCCCTATATCATGGAGGAAAAAGAACCAAAGTGTTGTTGCTAGATCGTCAGCTTCAGTTGAATATAGAGCTATGACAAGCACTTTTTGTGAAGTTATATGGCTTCATTGGCTTTTGTGTGATTTGGGTGCAAAGCAAGAAAACGCAACTACCGTAACATGTGATAACAGTGTTGCTAGACATATTGCAGCTAATCTGGTGTATCATCAACGCACTAAACATATTTAAATGAATTGTTACTTTGTTCGAAAACGAGTAGCTAGTGGTGAGATCAAAACCTTGGCAATAAAGACATGCGAAACAGCCTGCATATATTTCCATTAAAGCTCTTGGAGCAAAACACTTTCATTATTTACATGGCAAGTTGGGTGTTTGTAATCTGCACAATCCAACTTGAGAGGAGGTGTTGGAATTTGAATCCTAATAGTATTAGGATAGTCTAGAAGATATACATATCTATTTTAAATTTTTAGTCCTTATCCTCTTCACTCATTTAGTATATAAACAGATGATGTAATCGGTTATTGATAATTAAGAAAAGAAAAATTGTTTCCTGATTTTCTCTTTATCAAATTTCACATATCATTGGTTAAATTGAGAGGGGTTAAGTAAGGTGAAGGCTTAATAATCTGATCACATGGTGTTCCAGATGGCTTGATCAAGTTTTGATTAGTAGTTTCTATTGAAGTGCTTTTTGATGAAGATGAGCTTGCATCATTCTCACCTTCAAAGTGAAAAAATATGTTTTTGCATTGTGTGCTTTTAGCCATTAATGGAGTGTATGAAGTTGAGGAGTTGGGTTCTGAGTGTCTTTAAAATGATCTATAACAACACAACCATTAGATGAGCTGATTTTGTAGCTATCTGAGCTTTTTTCTACTATATAGCTACAAAAACACAAGTATAAATGCACCAAATCATATTATTTAAGTAGACTGTGAAAAGGTATCTTAGTATTTTTTTTTCGGTATGAATTACCTAATTGGTGAATTGTTAGGGTTCAAAGTCATGCTTGGATGTATTTTGTTCTTTATCCACTTGTATTGTGTGATCAGTTGTCTTTCCTATAAATAGGAAGTGAGTGACACTCATTTATGTAAAGGGGCCATTTTGGAGTGTTAGAGTAGAGAGAGAATTTGTACAAGACCCACTTTGTATATTCTTTCTAGATCTAATATGAGCTTAACAAACTTTGTTTACTCTATGTGTTCTTGATTTGTTTGAGGATTCACTAGATCTTTCTAATTCCGCACATGTCATCATAATCAACACCACTAAAATTGGTATCGGAATAGATGTTCTTGATTGGATCAAAAATTGATCCATGGTGGCATTCTAGATTTGGTGATTCTTCGTTTTTGATCTTTGATCTTCGTGTTTTAGAGAGTTTGGATTCTAGATATCGAATTCATCCTTGATTTTATTCAAAATACGATTTTCTTCACTAGAATTCAAGTGATTTTTGCTTTCTCTCTCTAGAAAACTCATTCAAAGTCACTTTCTCTCTCTAGAAATATTCAAGTTTTGTGATCATGGTGGATTTTCCGTATGATTCTTGGATTGTGATCGTTGAAGATATCAAATACAAAGTCAATGAAGATCAAATTTATGGGTTGGTGTTAAGCAAATTGATTTCATGGGGTAATATGGTTTCTTATGGAGATTTGAAGGATGATAATGGAGTTGATTTTTCAACCACTTTGTAAGATTGTATGGTTGAATAAAATTGCCTTGTCCATTTTAGTTCATAGTAGAAATAAAAAGGAAGGGGAAGAAAGAGATTTGTTTAATAAGAAATACATTTCTCTAATTGAAAACCCAAATGATCTTCGTACTCTTAAATTTGTTGATGTTCAAGACAATGGAGTTCAGTGTGATGTTCTTGAAGTTCATGATAAGAAGATTCAAGTTGATTCTCATGAATATGAAAAAAAAAAATTTGCTCGATTGGAGTTCAAACCGATGATATTTTGTGTTCTTATGATTCGTTTGAAGGAATGATTCCTTATTGGAAGCCGGTAATCCAAGAAAATCACAAGTATCAACTCCAAAAGAATTGATTCAAACTTAAAAAGTTGAAGTCGTAGAAAGTGGGTTTGTTCATGAAATCAAGTCTTCAAGATGCAAAAAGATGAGAAAGAAAAAGAAGAAGAAGATTAAACGCAAAAACAATCGGGTTTATTTACAAAAATCGTTAAATGTTGTGAAGCCGAAATCCGTGAAACAAATTTGGGTTCCAAAGCAACAATCTCCAAAGGTTGCATTGAATTTGAAGTCAAAACCCAAAAGCGTTGGTGGTTCTTATAAAGATGTTCTTGGATCGTTGAAGAACACAAAGAACGAGTTGTACAAGACGCATAGTGGGTGGTACAATGTTCAAATTGGAGATTTTATCGTTCCAACAAAAGAACCAAGATCTTCTAAATTTGATTCGTTCGTTGCAAATGGATCTTGATTCGTCAAAAAGGTATCACAAATTCTCAAATGGATTCCAAAACGTCCATGATTTCGATTCGTATTTTGTGTTTTTCATTTTTGATCGATTTGTCTCATTGGATCAAATCCATTTCAACCCCGTTGATTGATCCAATTATTTTTTTAGATCAAACCCCAAAATCAAAATCATTTTTATTCAATAATCATGTAATTCGATTCGTAAGCCCAAAATGATGAGATTCCATTGTGAAGTCAAATACGCATAGTCAAAATTCGTTCTTGTTCATTCGAAAACAAAGAAGGAGATGCAAAGAGGTTGACTGATCTCGTACATCAACACAATCTTGCAACTGATTTCTAATATGAATGACGATACCAGCAGTTGATAAAAAAAAGGTTTGAAATTGGAAAGACTCTCACAGTTGAAATTTAGTCCTTGTTGAGAAATCGAACTTAACTGGTAAATAGTATTGGTTGGGATGTGTTATTGAAATCGAAATTAGTTGGATTGATTGAAATCGAAATCGAAGTTTGATCTAAAAATGTTCAGAAACATTTTGAATAGTTGTATCTGGATAATTGCTTTTAAAGGTCAAATGCTAAAATTCAAAATTCGTATGAGAATTGTTTGTTTGGAACGATTTCAGAAACTGTGAAGGAAGTAACAGTCGATGTGGTTTTTGATCGATTGGGAAGACTTGATTTTTGAAAAGCGAAAGCTAGAGTCGATTGTCGATAGTTGATTTGCGAACCAGCCAAATCGGGTTCGATGGTCGACGATTGATGACGAACAGTTGATTGTTGGGAAGACAATACCGATAACAAAAGATAATGAAATTGATATAGATTGAGATGGTTTGGGTACGAAGGATCAAACTCGATTTGCAGTCGATGTCGATGGTAGATAACAAAATTGAGTCAACTGATATGTTGATTTTGATGTTTCTGGATTTCGAAAGCTTGGGAGTCTGGAATTGATTTTTAAACATGATGAATAATAGTGAAGTGATGAACTCGACCTGTGGTTGTCGATGTTGGTTTGGTGATTGATAACGAATGGGAAGCCATGGATTTTGAAAGCGAATGAGGGTATTTGATTTTTGGGGAAACTGTGATGAAAAAGCGACGCGTGAAGGGTCTCTGTATATTCGATCAGTTTGGATTTTGGTGAATTGTTGAATTGGAGTCAAGAGTCGTTGATGTCGAGTCCTTGTTGACAAAAAGCGAGTCGCTATTGATGATGTAGCTTTGAAGATCCGTGATTTAGTAATTGATGTTTTGAAGTCTGGGAAAGGTCGATCTTAATCGATTGATATCGATCATCAAATAGCTTTGATTTCGAAGGATTGATATTCTGGGAATTTGATTTGGGAAGAGAAATGGTCAATGGTATTTGTGTTGATGAATGAAAAGCGAAGAACGATTGTTTGGAGTTGAGTATCTAATTTCGAAGATTGTTGATTGATGGGTCGATGTGCGAAGCACTATGGTCGATGGTCGAGTTGCCATCGTTCAATAGTCGAAGGGTTGGAAAACGAGAATTAAGTATCGACTAACGAAGGGTTAGAGATGTGGATTTCAATTTTGACTTTCCTTGGTCAAACTTCCCATTCGACTCTTTGTTACAAACGAATTCGGGAAGATAACCAAATGTTTCGAAATTGGTTCCTCATCTTTTCATGAAATGGAAAAATTGGTCCAGTTTCGAAATGGTGACAAAAGTTGTGAAGAATGGCAAAAATTTTCTTTTAGCCCCTGTAGTTTCGAAAAGTTAACCGAAAATACCCAACTTTAGGCTAACAAATCTGAGAAATTGAAGATTTTACAAGATTAGTCCCTGGAGTTTGTGCGAATTTATACGTTATACCCAGTTTCGCAAATGGGGTAGAGTTTCGCATATTAAGTTGTTTTTGGCGCAATGGGTCCCTGCAGAATTCAGAAAGTTATAATTTTTACCCAGATTTTGGAAAATCTTGCAACTCTCACCCAAAAGTCGAAAATTTTCACAAATTGAAAATTTTTTCGAGGCTTTTTCGTGATTGTTTTTCCGTGCAAGATTTTCAAAGTTTCATTTTTGGCACACATCAAGGGGGAGTATTGTGAAGTTCATTCCTCGGGTGCTTCTCACCCTTAATGGGTTATATAATCATTTTTTGATTATAAAAAAGGGAGAATGATAGGTATTCGAAGCGGGTTTTCGGGTATTCATTTGCGGACTTGAAGACCGGTGTTAATTCGAGAGGGAGTTTGGTCTTGATCTCGCGAGCTCGTTGGATATTGAAGTCGGGCATCCAATCCTAACTTTGAGGGGGAGAATGTTAAAGTGCAAAGTCACGCTTGGATGTATTTTGTGTTTTACCCACTTGTATTGTGTGATGAATTGTCTTTCCTATAAATAAGAAGTGAGTGACACTTATTTATGTAAAGGAACCATTTTTGAGTGTTAGACTAGAGAGAGAATTGGTACAATATCCACTATATATATTCTTTCTAGATCTAATATGAGTTTAACAAGATTTATTTACTCCATGTGTTCTTGATTTGTATGATGATTCGCTAGATCTTTCTAATTCCGCACATGTCATCATAATCAACACCATTACATGAATGTAAAGAAGAATTTGATTTAGTCTCCCGTTCCTCAAAAAGTTTGATTGCAAGATGCACTAGGTTGCTTATCTATTGGTTTTTTAGTAGTAGTGTTTGGAATCCATGAATGAAATGTTGCTTCCATATCCCCACTTAGTGTTTGTGAATTTGTAAGGGTGCGTTTGGTTGTGAAATTTTTTTTTTATTTTCTAAGAAAATGTTTTCAGAAAATAAAGTTGAGTTTTAATTTTCAGTTTTCAATGAATATTTTAGACAGCGTGTTTGGTTGGAACCGGTGGAGTTTTCATTTTCCGTTTTAGAAAATTAGAAAACTTTGGAAAACTGTAAAAATCATTTTCTAATTTACACACAATTTGGAAAACTGAAAATTTTCATTTTCTTAGAAAACTCTGGAAAATTGAACGAACCAAACGCGTTTTCAAAATTTCCATTTTTTCTTAGAAAATTTTCCACAGCCAAACGCACCCTAAATTTCTCGGAGTTTCGTATTTCATCTGGAGTTTGGGGTAGAGTGTCAGAGGCTTTGAGAAAATTTGGCTGTAATGTTTAAACTTAAGACTATATCTCATATTTTAGAAAACCAAAGGACCAATTAATGAGGTTTTGTCTATTTTCTTTTTAGATTTCGTTAATGAGAAAAAAATGGTCATGACATTATTTGTTCCCCTCTTTGTAACTTAATTCCTAAGATTTTCATGAAGTATATAATTATAGGGTTTTTGACACCGTGGCACAATCACGTTTGACGAATTTACACATCTAATCACTTAAGTATTTTTTGTGCTCAATTAGTCCTTAAAGTAAGAAATCACGTATCATTTACACCATTATGCAGCTGGAAACCGGAATAACCGGTTCCATCCCTGATGAGGCATTTAAATAAATTTAATAAAAGTGTTTTTGTTGTCCATGTATGCAACACGTCGCATTTAAGTAAATTAGACAAAAAAAATAGCTTTAGATCCTTGATCAATGCAGCCAACTCTAGTTACTTTCTTCTTCCATTCACTTTTTCTTTCTCTGGATGTCGGCGATGCTCTGGCGACCAAACCCAACCAGTCGTGGTGAAGGTGTCTGAGAATGAAACAACCCAACCAGCCAAGAGTACATTTCAAATTAACAAAGATGATGATCACATCGGTTAACATAAAACATGAAATCAGATCAATTTGTGTACCATATGAGATTCTGCTTCAATCCCAATCTATGCTTTCCACGAACACATCCAGGCTTGTTGAACTGATTAGCGATCCATGAGGATTTTTTCATCTTTGGATACGCCTTTTTCCTCAAATCACCATGATCATTATCATCGATTACATACCGGTGACTTAAACGCACTAAATGGGTAAATCATGGGCGATGAACGATGAATGGCAGAGGCAGATGTTGCATAGATAGGGTGTTGGAGTAACAACAATCCATTGAGAATAGATCGAATCAAAGGAAGAGAGATGGAGTGTCGAATTCTGACCTAAGGAGGTGTGGGTAGCAGAAGTAAGAGTGTACAGAGAGTGAAACGACGGGAAATTGGCGGATTCGACGAATTGTCACCATGAACGGTAAACGTAATAGAGGACGGATCGATGAACATAATAAAGACATAGTTGCACAAAGATATGTCAGACGATGGAGATCTATAAGCATGTTGAAGTATATCATCGACATCCACCACCATTGCGTCTTCATCGGAGGCAACGACACCATAAACGAGACCATTATGTATGTGTGTGTGTATGAGAGAGAGAGAGAGAGATGCCCTCGCCGGAAACCTGCAAATATATGCAATTTTTTACCTCCAAATCGTAAAGCAAAACCCTTAAATCATATATTTCTCTAAAATATGTCTGCTTTGAAATGTAGCTTGGTTTATCAAATACAAGTATGTAGTGTAAAGGAGGCACCTGCTTTGTGAAGAAGAAAGGGGAGAAACCAGAAAAGAAAGTTAGAGAAGAAGGGCAAGAGGGTGAGATGGGATAAGGGGTGGGCCCATCCATATTCATTCTTTGACACAAATAGGTTTGATTTAGTGTGATGAGGTGGCCTATTGTGGCAATATAGGTCAAACCAAGTCAACATTTATCACTCGTTTCTTTATTTAGAAGGTAATTTCTTACTTTAAGGACTAATTGAGCATAAAAAATACTTGAGTGACTAGATGTGTAAATTCGTCAAACGTGATTGTGCTACAGTGCCAAAAACTCTTAATTATAATCGATAGATCAAATTTAGCTTTTGGTTTAATTTTGAAATTTTATATTTTTATTCAAGCCAAATCGTAAAACAAAATCCACACACTATCGTTTATTTTGGCTTTTGTATATATTCGAACAAAAAATGTATACTTCTAGCTTTTTAAAATATCATATTCTTGTTAGTATAATATATTAAGAAGTATGAAGTTGTGGTATTTAAAATTATTTATATACCCACTTTGAAAATAAGTTTTCATTAATAAATGTCAAAAAGTTAATTATACTCGTAAGATTTTCATGAAGTAATTAATTATTGTCAACAGATTTAGCTTTTGGTTTAATTTAATATTTTAATTCAAACAAAATCCATATATTATTGTTCAAATTTCATTTGTGTATATAAAAAAAATGAACTCTTGTAGGTTCTTCAAATACCATATTCTGGTTAACATAATATATATGAAACAACTCTAGTATTCAAAATTATTATAATATAAGTTCTCATTAATAAATTTCAAAAAGTCGGACTCAGAAGGAGCTCTATTCAACCGGATGAACGGAACGGCATAGCCAACAAAGGCTAGCGCTTAACACTACGGGTCTTCCTAATTATAGCATTGTACTTTTTTTTTTTTAATTACAATACTCTAACAGGAAAGACGATGCTATAACAGAAAAAATAAAAAAGATGTAAGTCATGTAACCATGTGTACGTGACTGCATTTGTGTGTGTTTGTTTGCTAGTCAAATTGTCAACTCCATAATGTAACTGATTCAATTTTACTTCAACTTTTTAATTTTAGTTTGATCCTTTGGGGTTCAAGGATCCGTTGCCTACTTGAAAATGACATGTTTGCTCTTGAATGACCATTTTGCCCCCACCATATCCACGTGTTTTCATCTCAGCAACATTCTAGACCTCTTCACACCATTTGGACCATTTATGTAATTTCTCATATCATTTCAGTACTTGTTAGAAAGTAAACGGATTGAATTTTTTTTTTTTTTTTTTTGCAATTATATCTTTCCTAGAAATAAGCATTTGACTCGTCTCTGTCGTTGTGATTGATCGTTGAAAGTTTAATAATTCTATATAAATCGAACAAACTTTATTACATAAATATACATATAATTGGTACAAATAAGATTTCACAAAGGAAGACCAATAAATAATAAGCAAAAAGTTATATTGAATTTTACTAAACATAATATATTAAACTGAATGATGATAAATTTAGTAATGTAGCCGATCTCATAACCATTAAGCAAATGTATTAATATATAATTATTTGCAGAGACTACGATATTGCTCAATCATAAATTGTAACTTGTGAAATATAACTTGGTATACACATATATAAACTATAAAAAAAATAAAAAAATAAATAAAAAATAAAAAAATAAAAAAAGCCTATTATGTAAAGCAAAAAACTATTATTGCGCTGCTACCTATAAAAAACATTATTGTAATGCTCGGGTTTGGTTGTTTTTATTCTTTAAACTCATATATAATTTATATATTAATTATCATCACAAAAATTATATTTTATATATTATAAAATAACCAAATTTCAAAGAATTACTATTCATTTCCTTAAAACTTCCTCGTTTGTCTAGGAAAAAAAGAAAAAAAAAATATGTAACCATTTATGCCTTTGACATAACCAAACCAACCCATTCTATTCAAGATGCCTAAAATTTGTCCAACATTTTAATCCTTATTTCATTTTTTTTAACCCGGAAAATTTATTTATTACCTCCAAATCCATCATTCTAAGATTTTTCTGTCTCATCAAAATCGGATAGGCAAAGTCTCTCCAATTTGCTTCCTGAATGTCAACCATGAAAATCAAGATTTAAAGAAGCCGATATTTTTATTATTTTTATTATTTAAATAATGAATCAACACAAATATTTTTATTATTTTTATATACATGACTTACCTCTCATTGATGAACTTATCATCTGATAATGCCTTTTCTAATCTTTCCTCAAATGGTGTCGCATGCCAACTAACCTTCTGATCCTGTTCACTCAAATGAAATATAATCAAAAAATGGAAAAAAAAATAATTATAAAGATTAAACTTTTATTAAAACAAAATTTACCTCTTTGTACTTGTTAGTAGTATTAGGGATTCCATTCCCATCCCACCAAGAAACTTTGTCAGGATTCCAATGGATTTGTGATTGAGGAGTTTCTTTATCAACCTGCTCAAGACCTTCTTCAATTGGTGGTTCTAACCGAGAGAAAATATCAGGGTCTACCCCTGAATACACATACTGCAATCTAATCTTTGGATTCTTCCCAGATTCCTTTGTGTATACATATGAAGGGAAGACAGTGCCAGGTGTTTGCATATCATTGGTTAACTTGAGAGGGGTTGGATAAGGTGAAGGCTTAATATTCTCATCACATGGTGTTCCAGATGGTTTAGTAGTTTCTATTGAAGTGCTTTTGGATGAAGATGAGCTTGCATTATTCTCACCTTCAAAGCGAACAGATTTTGTTTTGAATTGTGTGGTTGCAGCCATTAATGGAGTGTATGAAGTTAAGGAGTTGAGTGTCTGAGTGTCTTTAACATGATCTATAACCACACAGCCATCAGAAGAGCTGGTTTTGTTGCTATCTGAGCTTTGTTCTGCTATATAGCTACAGAAACACAAAGTATAAGTGAAACGAATCATATTATTTAAGTAGACTGTGTGAAAAGATATCTTAGTTTTTTGTGGGTATGAAACTATGAATTACCTAATTGGTGATTGTGTTGAAGAATCTGATTCAGTCTCCCATTCCTCAAAAAGTTTGATTGGAGGATGTACCAGATCAGGTTGCTTCTCTAATGGTTTTTCAGTAGTAGTGTTTGGAATCCATGAATGAAATGTTGCTTCCATATCCCTACTTTGCGTTTGTGAATCTGTAAATTTCTCAGAATTTCGTATTTCTTCTGGAGTTTGGGGTAAAGTGCCACAAGCTTTGAGAAATTTTGCCTGTAATGTAAGAATTTACTCGTTCAGTGGGTCGAGACTTGCAGAATTAAACGTGTGATAAGGAGTAAGAACATAGAAGATCATATGGGCAACTCAAATTCAAATTGTTGACATTAATCTCAAAGCTTCAAGACATATTATTGAAATATTCAGTCATCTTTTGAATTAATACTCAAATTCTGTGTATAGCATTTCCTGTTACTTTTGGCCTTCTAGAGAGGTCAGACATGTCTTTCTGCGTAACTCTAGTATTGTCATTTGCACTTGAATGTTGATGTTAAAGCGAGTGACAGATACTTGCGCCTATCATAGCATGACACAAATAATTACCTCAGCCCTGAGTCCATCATCGGAGAATGGAGATCCTGTAGCACCAGATCTCCCATCCTTGCCTTGTGACTGATCACCATCTTCGGCTAAATATCATATACACAATTTATCAACACGAATTCAGCGATGAAATAGACATTGCGTACAGAACAATCGATTTCTGGAAAACCATCTCTAATGCAACAAATAAGTTATAAATCAAAAACAGTAAGTCGTTCTGAGTTACGATTGCGTAATTCACTGTGACAAGAACAATTAAATCAAACTTCATACTGATTTAAAATCAAGATCTGATGAAATCACTTTTAAGAAATACGATAATATGAAAGATAGAGCAGAGAAATCACCTTCTGGAATTAGTACAGACCACAAGCTATTGCTAGCCAGAGTATCGGTAGGTTCCTGAACGCCAAAAAGAAAACCAGGAGTATTAAACAAAAATATACGGTTGAAATTCTTGATCTCGAAACCTTACCATCGGCGTGATCGGTTGAGAAACGGGAGGAGGAGGAGGATCATCTCTAACACGGAAACAGCTGAAGAGACAGCCCATACCTCTGAGCAGATACTCTACAAATTCACAATGAAACAGTGGGAATAACATCCAGTACTGTGTGAAGAACAAGAACCCTAGCCTGTGGTTTTGCTGGAGTGGGTGAACGTTATCGTTGGCTCTAAATATTTGGGGAAATTCAAAATGGGGGGAAATGGAAAACAGACCAAGAGGGAATGTGCGAACTCTAGCGTTATGTCCATTTTGGACCAAGGGAAAATCGATTAAAAAAATTATAAAGATAATACTTGTATTTACATATTAATAACGAAATAAATAACAATTAAACGTGCATAAGTGAATATCATCTAATATTCACAAGTGAATATACTCTGTAATATTCACATGTGATATACCATGTAATACTATGTAATATTCACATATGAAATATTATTTAATACTCATAAGTGAATATATCAGCTAATATTCACAAGTGAATTCATCATCCAATATTAAAATATGAATATACTATGTTTATTATATGCTATATTAATATATGAATGATACTTAAATTGTAAAAAAAAAAAAAAAAAAATCATACTTTTTATTCATAAGTGAATAACGAATGTACTGTAATAAAACCTGATGCATTGTTATTCATTTATGAATAACGATAGCTGAAAATATAAAAAATATATATATATTTTTTATCTTAGAACTATATCAATATGGATTTCTATTTGTAGAGAATAAAAAATCATGAATTTTGGTATATTTAAAATCATTTTTTGATAAAAATAGTTTATAAAAATTATAAAAAAACGAAAAAAAAAACTATGTTTTTGTATATATTAAGGTAATAATTAGCATGATTTAAGGAAATATGTTATGTTGGAAAACACATGTGCATTCCTTTCCCTTTTCCGCCGGTACGTTAGAGGCTTTTGCGACAAAAATAAATTATTGGCTGAGAATTATTCCCCCATTCTCAACCTATTTTTTTCTCAATTGAACCTTCCCCTATATATATATATATATATATATATATATATATATATATATATATATATATATAGTTACGTTATTTTGTTTTCACTATCTATTGTGTGCATGTATGACTGATTCTGGACCAATCATTTTAGTTATTTTAAGAAAGTAATTAATGCATATTACATGTTGAAGATATAATAGGTATTAATTACATCTTCAGCATTTAATATGCATTAATTACTTTCTTAAAATAACTAAAATGATTGGTCCAGAATCAGTCATACATGCACACAATAGATAGTGAAAACATTTAAACATAACTCTCTCTCTCTCTCTCTCTCTCTCTCTCTCTATATATATATATATATATATATATATATATATATATATATATATATAGGGTTAGGTTATTTTGCTTTTAGTAATTATTGTGTGCCAGAATGCACAGATCTGGACCATCGGATGGAATATAATCAAAGGTAATGATCTGAAGGTCTATGATAGTAGAATAGGATAACATATATCATATAATCACACAAATTTCAGCATAAGGGCATTTTAGTCAATTAACCTATATTAAAAAAGGAAATTTTCGGATTTTTAGGGATAATTAATTCCTTTATTTTTAAAAATCTGAATATTTTAAATTAATTCAAAATTAGAAATTCGATTTTATTCTATCAGAATGGTAGAATGTTAACTATAAACTAGTAAATATATTCGTCGATTATATTCTATCAGAATGACAGAATACCAACCATAAACTAGTAAATACATTCTAAAAAGAATACACAAAATCAATTCTTGAACTAATAATATCCAATAATTACATTGTATGATTATGATTCATTGAATGATAACAACATTCTGAAAGAAAAAGGAAAAAAAAAAACATCACAATCTAACAAAAACACTAATCTATTCTAATAGAATATTATTTTTTAGCAACACTTTATACATTGTAGCATAACACATTCTGGTATAATACACTCTCGATCTCTATGTTTTCTTTGTTGTCTTCCTTCTCCACATCAATGTTAGCCTTTTCAAAACCTAAATCCACAAAGAAAACATAATCAGGTTTCAAAAATTAAAAAATTCAATGCATTTTAAGAGAATAAAAACTATAAATTCTGACAAAATGTACTTGTTGTTGACAATTATTCTCAAACATTCTAACAGAATACATCTATATAAAATAAATTCTAATAGAATACATTACATAATTCAAGAGTTGTGATTGAATACAGAATTCAATAGCTGTGATTGAATCATCAACACGCATATGCATGCATTCCCAATAAACACTAGAGTATGTATTCATAATTCACAGCAAGATAAAGAAGAAGATGAAAATGAACAGAAAAGAAACGAATTTGGAATACCTTGCTAGAAGAAGGTTTGCGTTCACCATGTAAGACAACCACCCGTAAACACTCAGTAAACCCAAGATCATTCACCCTCGCCATTGAATCAAAAACAATCAGCCCCACCATGGAGAATCAAGAGACTGAAGCAACTGATAAGAGGGTAAAAAAGGAAATAAAATCAATAATAATCAATAGACTGAAGCATGTATATGTATCTGTGTATGTGGAATATGAAGGACCTATAACCTTCCAAATCTAATAAAAAATTATATATAAAAAAATTCACTTTTTCTTTTGACAGCGTTAAGGTAGCTTGTATGTCTTCAACAAAAGTCACCATTTCTTACCTCGAATCTGGACCGAGGGCTTATGTAAAACAAGGAGAGAATGCAAACCTTAGGAGGAGACTTGAACGGCGGAGTAATGAGAGCAGAGGGATGGCTGCTTACACAGCCATAGGCGAGGAGAAGGTAACTTGGGGAATAAATTGGATTGCGGATTTGATGTGCGTTGATCATTGAAGCTTCTTCGGGTTCTCATTTTCTCCTTTCGGAACGACTGAGAGACGAGAAGGGTGTGCGATGTTTTGTCGATCTATTGCAAGGAGAGAGAAAGCATCTCCGATTCTCGTCTTCATTTGATCGGGGACGAAAGGAACTCGATCGAAGCAGGGGAAGAACGAACGACAACAACAACATAACTAGGTTGATGGTGATGGTGTTGGTGTCGATGATGAAGTGTTCAGCCACAAACATAACTAGGTCAAATATATTTAGTTTAATTCCTTAATTGAATGATTAGTTACTTTCCTTAATTGAATGATTTCAATTAAATAATTTCCTTAAATAAAAGTACAAAAGGTCCAAAATACCCTTTAATGATTTAGTTAATTATTTATTATTTCTTGAATTTTCATTGGTGCATTTAGGCACACAATAGTTGCTAAAAACATTTGAATCTAACTATATATATATATATATATATATATATATATATATATATATATATATATATATATATATATATATATATATATATATATTGATGAGAAAATGACTTACTAAGGTAATTTTTATTGTTTTGTTCATATTTAGACAATATTTTTTATACATATTTGACTAGTTAATAATCATTGTCAGGTAACAATGGTAACATATGAATACATTAACAAGTTAAATGGTCAAATGTATACAAAAACAAAAACGTATAAATATTTAAAAAAAAAATTAATTATCCTTATAAGTCATTTTTCATACTTTTAATAGCGATTTTATTTTTTATATTTGTTTGTATTATTATTTCAAACGTTATTTTTAAAGTATTCATAATGTCCTAAATATTAATTAAATATTGATTAATTATAAACTTTACTTTTTAATTAATAAATATGTTTTTGTTTTATGAAATATTTTATATAGTCTCTTGTATTTTTTTCTTTTGTTTTTAAACATATACAATATTTTTTAAGTAAATAGTATATAATAAGGCTAGACGGAATGGGTGCGGGAAAGGGGTGATGGAAGTTTCCCTCACTCCTGCACACCACTCCGTGGGTGAGGGAAATAACCGCGGGAAAAGAGGTGGGGGAGGAGGTGCCGCACTCTCTCTTCTCACACTATTTGCCAGTTTTTTTTCTTTTTATCTTTTTTAATATTTATAAAATTATATACCTACTATAAAAATATAAAAAAAATATATCAAAATTCATGGTTTTTAATTCCCTACAAAATGAGTATAATATATGTATGAAATATATTAAAAAAAGGTAAGGGAAGGGCTTCCCACCCATTCCTTAGCTTTTAGGTGAGGGAAATAGGGGTATGGTCCACCAAAAGTGAGGGAAGAGTCTCTCCCACACCCTCCGGTCTAATAAATTAAATATGTAAGAATAAGTATTGACGCTTTTTAAAAAATATATTAAAAATATTATGTAGCAAATAAAAAACAAAAAAAAATCTATATAATATAAATGATTTAAAAGTATTACAACTTTTTAATACTTTTATAAACTTTTATTTTTTTTTATAAAACGTTTTAAACTAGTATTTAACGAAATTAATTTAAAATGTTATAAAAAAACTATTAAATTGTCCTACAAAATCCGTGAAACACTTTAAAAATGTTGTAAAAGAAAGTTTAGAAAATAATTGTATGAAAGTTATAAAAAAATTATATGAAAATATTAAAAAAAAAAAAAGTTAAAACTTGTAATAAAAATTTTAAATATTCATAAAATATTTTGTTTAAAAGCATTTGTATTGGAATTATATGAAAGTATAAAAAAAATTAAAAATATAAGCAAAGTTTAAAACATTGTATTAGAAAAACCTATATGAAACAAATATCATAAAAATATTATAAGAAATTATAAAAAGTCTTCATAATTTTGAAAAAAAAATATTCACATTTGACTATTTAACTTGTTGAATCTGTTCATATATTACCATTGTCACATGTTATAGCATGTAACAATGGTAATATGTGAACGTTATAGCATGTAACAATGGTAATATGTGAACACATTTAATAAGTTAAATGGTCAAATGTGTACAAAAAAAATTGTTTATACGTGAACAAGATGAAAATGTAATTTGTAACGCCCTAAAAATTTCACTTTTCAATCACTATAAACATTATCCCCAACATCATCATAAATCTCAAAATGATCAAATATATCACGACATCATAAATTATCAGTTTTATCATGAAAAGTACAGAACTATATCGTGTGTGCACTGCAATCACCCCGAGCTCTTCCCTTTTGCACTAGAAGTACCTGAAACATAGACTGAAAACCGTAAGAACGAAGCTTAGTGAGTTTCCCCCAAATACCACATACCACACATATCAAACATATAATAGGCTCCCCCCCCCCCCCCCCCCGGATGAATGTAACGAGTCCCGCCCTAACTCGCATAACGGGTCCCGCCCACTGAGTTCAACGGGCCTCGCCCTAACTCACATAATGAACCCCGCCCACTGAGTATAACGGGCCTCTCCCTAACTCTCACAACGGGACCCGCCTCAGCATACAAACATACAGGTATAACAAGTAATGGCATATAGATTACACATTGGGCCCCGTCCACTGAGCATACATACACATGCAAGAGTCACGCAAACGTATAGCACCCTAACATAACAAACCATGGGTCGGCATCCGTGTCTTCGACCCGCAAAACACAGTGAGGAAGACTCACCTCAGACTGTTGAATCTCACAGATAAATTTCTAATTGTTGGTTCGAAAATCCCCGCGCTATCATCATAAAATAACATTCAATTTATAATTAGGTCCCGACTCATACTAAGAGTCCAAAATAGGGTAAACGACCATTTAACCCTTTACCTAATTTAGCCCAAGGACAAAGCCCAAACCATTTATTCAAAAATGCCCTATTCCAAAAATAGCCATTCAAGGCCCAAATATAGCCCAATCTTCCAAATTGGGCCCAAACCCCTTCGTGGGCATTCATCCAAAAATCCAAACTAGAAATTTGATGGCCCAACAAATACCTAACCTCCTAAGGTCCACATATGGCCCAAAATCGAGAAGCCCAAAACCGAAGCCCACCAGCTGAGTACGTTGGTCATACTCAGCTCGTACGCTTAGCGTACACGCTATAGGACTAGTATGTGTAGCGTACCAGCTTATACGCACAACGTACTCCCCAGTTGGCCAACCCACATCAAAAAGCACTTAATCCATTCAACCCCTACTCCATACTCTTAGATATTGTCCCAAAAGATGATTTATCAGATAAAGTTAGCAACTTTACGTGCATGCATGGCTAAATGGGGCTCTAGAGCTCAAAAGAGTTTAACCAAGGGTCTTAACACATGCATGAGTCCATATACACAAAAAAAATTGAATTTTTATGCTTAAGGGACCCCTAAAATGTCCAGATCTAAAAAGTTAAGCTTCTTAAATGACTTAGCTCACAAGAACCATCCAAAAGGGACCAAAATAGCCATAAACAAGCCCAAATGAATATCTATACAGTGAGTTAACAAGTTACGGACTTTATACCTCAAAAGTCATGAAATGGAGAAGCTAAATTTGAATCTCTAAGCTCTTCTCCAAAGGATGAGTCTTCAATCTTCTCCTTTTACCACTTCAAGATGCATAAAACACACCAAAGATCTTTCAAAGAGCTCAAAAGCACGACACAAAGGCTAAGGGATGAAATTAGGGTTCTGAAGATATAGAGGTTGGGTAAAAACGACTAAATGAGGCTATCTTAAGGTTTATATAGGGTAAAATCCCTAAAATTAGGGTTTCATAATTGCTTACATACTCCCCATGCGTACTCCACGTACGCCCAACGTACATGGATGAGCTTCGCGATCATAATAGGCTAGTACACTAAGCATACTACCCAGTACAAACTGCGTACTAGCTTAAGGACTAATTTTGCAAACTTTATAGAATACTTACCAAATTTAAGTGTTACAATTCTCCTCTACTTTAATCAAACTTCGTCCTCGAAGTCCGCTGCTCCAAATAACTCCGGATAGTGCTCCCTCATATCATCTTCCGGCTCCTACGCCCATTCAGAACCCCTGCGATGTTGCCACTAAACTTTCACCAACTCAACAACCTTGTTCCTCAAGGTTTTCATCTTCCGGTCAAGAATTGTCAACGGTCTCTCAATATAATTCAAGCGGTCATCCACCTAAATATCCTCCAACGGCACCGCTGCGGGATCATCCACTAAGCACTTTGTCACACCCTCGAACCGGACGGCGGAAACGTCTGAAGGCTTGCGTGACTAACAATTGAATACCATTACAATGAATATACATGAAACAAACACATACATCACCAACATTACATAGTACAACTTACATAGCTCACATCAAGTACATTGAACAAATATTTCATAATTAAAACATATATCGTTTGAAAGTCACAAAACATGAAATCCTAATACACTTGGCAATTATCTTCTGCTTATCTGTAACCTAAGAATACAAGTTATTTGAAAACGGGTCAACATATATAATGTTGGTGGGTTCATAAGCATGTTTGATATAAAAATGATTTGTATTGTTGTATAACCCAAAAAATCCGATATTTTCTGAAATATAAATTGTTTACGACGTGTTGTGATGATCCAATATATGTAAATGTATACGTGGTTTCAAAACATGTCTGATTGTATGAATTTCCCAAAAGTGCTCATTTTATTATATTTAATGAGTTAAAATAAATGATATAAATTTCCCATGATCGATAAAATGGTAATGGATCTCTTTGTGAGACGTTATAACCATGCATGATAATGACTATTTCACCTGTCTTGGCATTTTTACAAATGTCGATTTTGATTAAGATTTTTTGTCACCCTAGACTGGCCGAGTCTAACTGTAGCAAACAGCTCGGGTATGGGGGAGTCACCCACGTATAGATCTATACAAAAACTCTTGTTCTCCCTCCAGGACACTCTGGTTACAACTTACAGACTACGGCCGACACTTATTGGTGTAGACCGATATTTTCTCACTAAGTCCCCAAATATTACCCCATGACTTTGAATGAAATTGATTACAACCCGTTTGATGTTCACATAGTATAGAGTAAAGCCTAGCAAACATGAAAAAGGACATTGTGGCCAACTAATCATGTGTGTCATTTATAGGTTGTCGAGTATGCTTATGGACACGTTAGCCCATCAAGCATATGATTGATCTAGACCATACTAGCAATGCAAATGGGCCACTAAGGCCCAATAGCATGTAAAAGTGAGGGTCTCGTGGGCATGTAATTGGATCACCGGAAGCCCAATAAACATGTTTTGATTATATTGGGCCTAATAATCGTGAAATTGGGCCATGAAGGCCCAATGGACACAATAAGTAACATTAGGCCCAATCATTGTTTCACTTCTCCGTTGTTCAATATGTTTGTAATATAAAATTCGTTTAGTCTTAGTATTTATTTTCAATAGTAAATTACTTGACGTTGGACTGTAACGACACTTTGGTTAATATATATATATATATATATATATATATATATATATATATATATATATATATATATATATATATATATTTGAATCCATGTGTTATAAACTTAATATCTTTGGCCCAATTGTTTTAATATTAACATATTTGACCTCAAAATATTTATTTGACCATTTCAGCCCATTTTCATATAAAGTTACATTTTTAGGCGTATCTTAATAAAAATGACATTTTTAGTCCCTTTTGATGAAAAATAACATTTTTGGTCCTTAAATCACTTTTCTTGGCATTTTCGGCCCAAACATAATTTATATTACAATTTCAGCCCAAAAATATATTATTTGATATTTCCAGCCCTTATTTGTAACAAGTTTATGCTTTTGGCCTAGATTTTCGTAAGTTTTACATTTTTTATCCAAATTCCAAAAACTTTGCATTTTAGTCCAACTCTTGCAATAAAGATCATTTTCAGCCCCCGAAATAGTTTGTTTGTGTTTTTAGACTCATACTTTAAGTGAATTTACAATTTCAACTCCAAAACTTTTCTTTTTTACAATTTTGGGCCCAAAAACCCGTGAGGCCCAAATGTAAGCCCAAAAAGCTATATTCTATGTTTTTGGCCCCTTGAGAAGTGTTATTTTCATAAAAGCCAATTTTTTATGTAAATAATACTATTTTATCCTTATAAAACCGAAAATATCTAATTTTACCCAAATCTTTATTATTTTTGCAAAATGACACTTATAAAGATTTTTGGCTTTGTTTTCACTTCTTAAGCATAAAGACTCTTAGATCTTTGAAGTATGTTGTCTTATTATGTTTTTTTTATGAATCTTTCACACTTTGGCTATAGATCTCGTGATATAACATGTACTAACACAATTTTTCACAACATAAATCAAAGAAATCACATGTAACATGCAAGCACACATAGATCAGCACATAACACTTGTATTCTCCCCCCAAAAACAAGTAAAAACCGAAAACAAGGGGGTATGAACTCACCTTGGGTTTGTGGTTTCAGTTTTGAAGATGAAATAGAAGAAGTCTTGACCTTTAGCAAGCTTTCTTGAGTGATTTTCGGACTTAGATGGTTTCTAAGAGTTAGATCATGGAGTAAAGTTATGTAAGAAGGAGTTCTTAACATTAAGATGAAAATAGATGTTTATGTTTAATAACAACTTACCAAAGGTTGGAGAACTTGTAAAGATCCTTGAGAACAAGCAAATTTCAAGATTTTGATGGAAGGAAGAAGGTGTTCTTGAGAGAATTTGGAAGTGTTTGAAAATGAATTGTGTGTGTGTGGGTGTGTTGATGCTCTCGGTCGAAGGTAGAAGAAGAGAGGGAAGAGAAGGCTTGAGGTGATAGTTACATGGAGATATGAGAAGTTGCGTGGATATATATTGAGTCGTTTCCTAATTATCCCCCAAACAAAAATGAGGTGTCAAGGCATTAGTTAATCATCCATTTCTTTTTTTTAACACACACATGGGCTGAGTTTGGGCTAAAGGAAGAAGAAATGGGTTAACTTGGCCCACTTCAAATCTTGGTTCGAGATTTTTTAAGCCCCATAGAGAAAGTTTTCGGCTCATTAGGCCTCTAGAGTAGTTCACAACCCAAATTGTATAAAGGAATGGATTTATGGACCATTAAGGCTAATTAGGTTAGTTATGGCCCAATAAGGCTTATTAAGATAAACCAATTCATTTTGGATCCATTATGGCCCAAAATGTTAAGTTTCATGAAAGTGGGTCCAATTAGGGCCCATTTGAGGGATCTAAGCCCAAATTAGTCAAATTGGAAACTTATTGGTCCATTAGGCCCAATAAGGAAATCCTAGTCCAAAATGGGCTTATGCTGGGATTCTTAGTGTTTTCAATCTTTCGTTGACCATTTGAAGTGTTTGTATAGAGTTTTTGATGGAATTTTGTTTTCACTGAATAAACATCAAGCATGTTTTCAAAATTTTGGTTACAATGGCTATCATTGTTATAGTTACAAGGATATAGAATTTCCTAGTTGTGACACACTTCCATAGCTGAGAAACAGGGAATGTGTTGTGAATCCGACTGAGCTCATCTGGAAGATCCAAGAGATATGTAACCCGGCCCACTCGGGCCAAAGCCCTTAAAGGACCGATATATACATGGGGCCCAGCTTGCACCTCTTCCTGAATCGGATGACACCATTCCAAGGTGACACCTTCAAGAGAACCATACCCCCCACCTGGAACTCTAGATCTGATCGGCGTCTGTCGGCATAACTCTTTTTCTGAATCTGAGTTGTCTGCAGTCTACTCCGAACCTGCTGAATTAACTCGGTGGTCATGAGTACCACCTCGATACTCCCCATAACTCGTTGACCGACCTCACCCCAACAAATCGGGGTCCTACATTTCCTCCTTAGAGCATCTCAAAAAGAGGTAGGTCGATGTTGGTGTGACAGTTTTTGTTATAAAAAATTCCGCTAATGGAAGATATGTATCCCAACTCCCACAAAAGTCCTAAACACATGCCCACAACATATCCTCTAGGGTTTGAATTGTTTGATTGATCTGACCATCGGTTTGCGGATGGAAAGTTGTGTTGAAATGGAGATGAGTACTCAACTTGTGATGAAACCTCTTCCAAAACCTTGAAGTAAACCTAACATCCCCGTATGAAATCATGGAAACCGGCACTCCATGTCGTACCACAACCTCCTTGATATATACCTCAACCAATTTCTCTGCATAAATACTCTCCTGAATCGGGATGAAAGGTGCGTTATGATGGGTTTGAGCACTACATCAATCATATGGTGTACATGCAAACCCTAAGGATTTGGATCTAGTTTGTCTAATGAACATGCAATAATCATCCAAAGCTCATAAACCCTAGATCTAGCATATGGAAATCGATATTATCATAATAAAAGGGTTTAGATATTACCTTGATTGTTATGTAGTAATAACAATCTCAATTCCTCTTGATATTGACCTTTGAAAGCTTAGTGCCTCGAATGTTGCACCTCTAATGGAGTCACAAACACCATGAGCAACAAGATGAACTTAGAAGAAGAAGGAAGAGCCACAAAAACATTCTAGGGTTCTCTCAAAGAGTTAGTCACGTTTTTGGGGGCATAGGGGTTCCTTATATAGGTAGGCTGTTAGGGTTTTCAACTAGGACAATTGACAATTCTAGTCCCCTTTATTTAATTAATGTCTTTTAGCCACAAAATTAATTCTTATTAATTATTGACTAATATTAATTAAACTATATGATTTCTCTTTTAATATATTATTCATATAGTATATTAATAAACCATAATTAATCCTCTTTCTCCTTAAATCATCCTATAATTTGACTGATTGTTGTGTTGTAATAACAATGAAAATCCAAGTCTTCGTCAACCTTGAGAGCAAGCGTCACAAGTGTCACGCCTCTGATAGTTCACACCTAAACTAAGCAAGAGGATGAGAGAGGAGAGAGGGGATGAGGCTTGAGATTTTCGGCTATCCTTCTAGGGTTTAGAGTAGCCGAACATGTGAAGCCCTATGGGTCTATTTATAATGCAGATAGGATACAATGGATAACCCTAATTTGAAAAAAAATATTATTAATTCAAATTGGTAATTATCCACATGGGATAATCTAGAAACCCTAATTATCCTTAGGAATTTCGTTCACCACCTTCCTAGTAAGGTTCTGGAACCTCTTGTTCAACTATTGAACAATTGTACTTTAGTCTTTGCACTTTCAATTAATTATTTTAATCCCAAAATTAATTCTAATTAATTTCTGATTAAATATTAATTAAATAACATGATTTCTAATTAATATATTATTTTCATAATACATTATTAAATCATTTGTTCCAATTTAGTATTCAAATAATAAATTCAACCTCTCTCCAAAAGTCATCCTGTATGGTTGCTAGTTATGGGGGCAATCCAAAAGGACTGTGCTGCTATCAATTCAAGTATATACCAATTATAGTTATGTGCTTAGACACCTAATCCAACACTTTTGTGTTAGATCTAGTTTGTGGTGTCATTTATGCACTTTTGAGTCTTTGGGCTTAAAGATGAGCTTTTGATCTACTCTAGAAGCAATGGATGTTAGATCTTAGCTCTATTTAGGCCCCTTGTTCATAAAAATGCAAAATTTAGGAAGGATATTGGTCAATGCATGTATTAAGATATCTATTAAGCTTATTTTTGAACATTGGGTTCCATTAAGCCATACATGTGTTTAAAGTTGCCAACTTTACGTGATAAGACACCCTTAGGAACCAGATCTCAAGGTATAGAAAAAGGTCTTAATTGTTTTAAGTGCTTAATGAAGAAGAATAGTGGTTAGGGGAGTACGTTGGGCGTACGAGCTGAGTACGCCCCGCGTACTCAATAGTTGGGCATTTTGGGCTTGGCCTTATCGGTTTGGGCCATAGTTTGGGATTTCTAAGTTTGGGCCTTGTTAGGCCATTAGAATTCTAATTTGGGGCTTTTGGATAGTATTTGGGCTTCCTTGGATTTAGGCCCATGATGAGTTTTGGGCCTAATTTGGAAGATTGGGCCATAATTGGCCGTTGGGTTGCCATTTAGGATTTGGGCCTTTTGAGTAGTTGGGTTGGGCCTTGGTTTTGGGCCATGTAAGAAAAGGGGTAAAATGGTATTTTACCCTGGTTATGGGCTAAGTAGCTTAGATTCTTGGGTGGGTTGAGATCCAATTAATAATTGGATATTATTTTGATGATGATAGCGCGGAGATTTTCCGGACCAACAGATAGAGATTCTTTTGTGTATTTCATAAGCTAGAGGTGAGTTTCCTCACTGTGTTTGGCGGGTCAAAGGCACCAATGTCGTCCCATGATTTGTTATGTTTAGGATGTTATATGTCTACGTGACTCTTGCATGTGTTATGTGCTGGTATGCTTATCGGGTGTGGCCCGATGACCATTTTGTATGTTATGTATCTTTATGGTTATTGCTTGTGTTACGTTTTTATGAGTTTATATGTCTATATGTATAGTGGGCGAGGCCCGATGACTAACAGATCAGTATACCGAGCGGGGCTCGACGCCAGGCGGGGCCCATTATGTGTTTATTATGTGTGTTATGTGGTATTTCGGGGAACTCACTAAGCTTTGTGCTTACATTTTAAGTTTATGTTTCAGGTACTTCTGGTACGAAGGGGAAGAGTCTGAGATTAAAAATAATCCAGGTACTTCTGTTTACTCACTAAGCTTTGTGCTTACATTGAATTAAAAATAATTGAAAAGTACCATCTAATTTCATTATAAGGGTATTTTAATCAATTAACATATATTTAAAAAAAAATTACAAACATTAGGAAATAATTAATTTGCTTAACTTTAAAAATCTAGTTCTTTTATAATAACTATATTAATTCAGACATTTTTAAAGAATGTGTTCATGATTATCTTGAAGAAAAACATTATATTTTGACACAATACTTTAAACATATATTATCAAGATATACTGTTTTAATAAATACAAATTTTATATGAGACAAATTTTAATAGTTTATAATAAGTAATTACATTAAATAATATGACTATGCATGAATATAAATATCTATTTAAAAAAAGAATATGAACATAAATTACATTCATTCTAAAAGAATATGACTAATTTGGTACATTCTGAAAGAATATGTTGTTGATACGTTTTTAAAGAAAAAGACGATAAACATTGCTTTCTTTTTGGAAGGTCGGTAAATATTGTTCATTTTCATCCCACACATCATCATGCAGACGTAAGGACCTTGATTATCAATTTCCCCTTCACACACCATTTATCTTTATTACCTCCATACCCTTGATCATAACATTCTTCGAGAATAACTATACCATGAAATGGAATTTTGTAAGAATGACTGTTGTGAGAATAACAAGATCTAGGCAAGAAAATGCTAACATGGGTTGACATAGTACAAATATCTAAGTTCTATAAGTGGGAGTGCATACAGAATGTCACTCATGACAACCAGAGATGATGATATTTATACCAGGCAAAAAGTGGATGATTTTTCTATTGTTATGCCACATGTAATTAACTCTATGTATATGCCATATGTAATTGGTGAAACAATAACATAATTTACTACTAAACCATACCTTTCATCCCAATTGGGACTTGCTGAAAGGTAATTTTCCACCATCACATGCTACCGTTAATCTAGAAGTTGTTTGGTGGTAATGATTAAATAGTAACAAGTACAATTAACAATTCAACTTTAAACAAACAATAATTTTTAAGTTAAAATTCTTTCAAATAACGTACACATGCTAACCATTTTAGTTTTCTATAAACCAAAAATACGCTATAACTACCAACAAATCAATCTCCAACAAACTACGACTCAACTAACAATCTCACAAGCAGCAAACTAGCAACGACCAAAATTCGATTTTCAAATAATGAATAGTAGAAAATATCAATTAATATCTCATTTTTAATAATTGGTGGTGTCGCGGTGAACTGTAGTTAGAGCCGATAGCAAGACGGCCAACATGATGGACATGGCCGGATGATAAGACTGCAGGGAGTGGCATGCGCCATCTCTCTCGCCAACTTCCTTGGCATGAGCCAACACCACCCTTTATCATGTGCTAAGGGTCTGCGCCAAGAAGAAGACGTTGGTAGCTTAGCAAGATGACAGAGAAGAGAGAGATACTTTTTTTGTGACCGGTTTTTTTTTTCAAAAGCATGCTAAGGCACACTACCGCTCTATACAGGGCCGATCCATTGTTTTTTACTACCTGGGGCGAGATAAAAAAAAGTATGCCCTTATATGTGTACCGTACAATAACAAAAACGTATATATAAAAATTTATAATAAAAAAATGCAGTAATTTTATTTGAAATAAGGCTTATGCTGCTTCTAGTCTTTAGACAACAAAGTTAAAAATATAGCTCCTACTTCACATTACATAAATAAAAACAAAAAAAAGTTTAGACAACAATTATTGAACAATAAACACAAAACAAATATCAAAATTAAACTCACCAAATTTGATTGTTGAATGTTGAAACAATGGAGAAATTTGGATTGTATTTGATTTTGTAGCTCAAACTTGGAGAACACAGTAATATTAAATGTAATTTAGAATCGATTTCTGAAAACTGAAACTGAAATATCAAATATAAACTCTTAGAGAAGGAATAAACCAAATTTTTTTAACCCTAAACAAACTTAAATAAACATAGATTTCAAGTTTTAACTTACCCAAATATAATTTGATGATTTCTACAACAGCAATATCAAATATAAACACAAACATAAGAGAAATCTGATTTCCTGTAATGAAATAGAAACGAAATCAGGTGAACATATTTTTAAATAACCAACAAACAAATCAGATGAATAAGAAATTAAGCATATTTTAGAAACAAACTTAAAAAAAAATATGAACTCTTGGAGAATAAATCAAATATATGCAACATAAATCACTAAATCAGATTTCTAAAACAATCAAACGAACCTAAACAAACACAAATTTCAAGTTAAAACTTACCCAAATGCGAATTGATAATTCATGAAACAACAATATAGCGTACAAATACAAAGAGAGGGGAAATTTGATTTCCATTAATGAAATAAATAAGAAATTAGGTCATCCGATTTTAAAATAAACAACTAGAAACGAAGCAGATGACTAAGAAATCAAGCAGATGAATAAACTAACCCAAATCGATGCTGTCTAACTTTTAAAATAACCAAATCGATGATAAATCAGACTAAATCTCAGCTATCAGATTACATCGGTTCCGTTTAAAGACTAAATTGAGAATCAGGTATGTAAAATCAACTATTTTCGACTGGAAAGAAACAAAAGAAAAACCTGTTCTTCCTTTTTATATGGGAGACGCATCGATTTCTCCCATCAAAACCGATGCCAACGGGATTCTAGGCGGTAGGCACGAAATTTTTGGATTTTCTATGAGCAATCGATTGTTTGGCAATTGGCGTGCTTGCTTTCTTTCTCCCATCGTCCGCTCACTTTCTTTCTCTCATCATCGTCCGTAATGAACGATTTCATTATGGGCTAAGTTTTTGCGCAATTTTTATATATATTATATATATGTAGCTGGACTTCTTTGTTGCCCCCAATAATTTGCTGCCCTGGGCCTAAGTCCAAGTCGCCCATGTATTGGGCCGGGTCTGGCTCTATAGCACCATGATATGCTTACATGTAAGGTAAAAAAAATGGCGTGGCTCCTTAGCATACACACCATCACTCTCTCCACAAAACAAAATTGTTTGTATGGCGGGTGGCATGTGTCACTATGTCTGTGTTAGAGTTACACTACGACGATAATGATATGACTAGGTGGTTAGACTAAACTAAATGCATCATAATGTATTTATGTGTGAAGGTATGTCACACCATGCTAGTAGTGGAAAATGGTGTTAGGGAGTAAGAAAGTGATTGGAAGATAAAAAAAAAAACGGAGGGAAGAAAAGAGATAGCAAGTGATGAATAAAAAGCCAAATTATAATTGTTCGTAGGTAGAGTCACGGGAACTCACACCACCACTCCATGCGTGGGTGGTGTTCCCCTCCAAACTCATGCTTAAATAGTGGCCACATCAGCATCAGCATACACGTAGCAATCTCAACCCAGTCCTTTTAGCCTTAGTGATGCCGTTGTCAATCAAGTTTGTCCTCACTCCTCAAGTTCTTGTTTGATCAAATAAAACACAAAAAAATGGGCTATGTATTATCAGGACCACTGGATAGTGGATACCATTATACCAACTTACTAGATCCGGCCCATGTGGCATATAAAGACAAACGTGTATTCGCGTTATCCATATACTGTCTATTATGTGTTATGTATTATTTAACTGTTGAATGAATAATGTATATAGACAGATCTAATCTGATGAATATTCATCTGGAATGTGTGGGGCTGCATTGTGGGGCGCGAGGGGTTTGTGTCCAATACAATAATGCGATCTCTTGTTATTTATTGAATATAGGACAAAGTAACATAATTTAAAATGTGTATTGGACATTTGTTAGTAAAGGCAATATTTCATTATATTTTTATACACATTCAAATGTTTGGATTATATAAGTTGATTGTTGATTAAAATTAATTTGGTTTGGATTATATAAGTTGATCGTTACTAACAGGTTCCTTTTCTTTTTGGCCTTTCAATATTTAAAGAGTAAATTATTATTTTTTTCAATAAAAAAAATTAGTAAATACCTCTAAAATTTATAAAATTCATTTCATTTTTTATACAACACTCCGTATTTCATTCTATATTTTATATACATTCAAATGTTTAGAGAAATGAATTATTGATCATCCTCAAATGACAGATATTTTTCTCACTAACATTCGTTCAAGAAGTAGCACATATTGTCCAACAACAATAGCAAGAGCAAATTTCGGTCCACAAACGAGAATGATAGCAAAACAAATGGAAACGGTAAGCTCCGCACAATATTAAGTCCACAAATATCTTGTTAAAGATCGTGTATACGATGCTAACGATTTCAACCAACGATTTCGTTTGAGTATGAAACTATTCATGCACATAGCTAACAACTTGGAATGTGAGTACGATTGAAATGCGATGCTAGAGGTTGATGGAGTTACTACAAAAATATATAAACGCAATTCGGCTTATGGCATACTGCGACGAAACTGATTATGTGGATAAATACTTGAAGATGTTCGATAGAACCACACGGGAATTATATATATATATATATATATATATATATATATATATATATATATATATATTCAGAAAGTTTTAAGACAAGGGAGAGTTGATAGAAGTGTAGAGCTTCTGATCACCTTTCTGTGGATATAAGGATCATTGAAAACGGACTTAGAACGAAGAATTTAGGGTTTTTGGAAGTTTGGAGCTTTAAGGCCTAAGCCTAGTATGCTGGGCATACATAAGAGTACGTTGGGCGTACTAGGCAAGATGATCGTGGGTGCCTTATGGAGTATGTTGAGCGTACTCCAGCCAGATGCAAACCCTAATTTAGGGTCTTAGACCTTATTTAATGGCCTTAACTCAACTCTAAATCTTGTTATCCTCAACCTCCATCACTTTTAACCCTAGATACAAAACCATAACCTTCATTTGAGCATTTTTTAGGTTTTTGGTGTTCTTTGTAGAAGAAGGAGATCTTGTTGGAAGCATTGCTTGGCTTGGAGCTTGAAGATCCAAGCTCTAATCATCTTCATCAACTTCTAGGAGGTATAAAGTTTCTAACTTGATGAATTTATGTGCTAGATCTAGTCTAGGGTATGTTTTGGGTTCATTTTGGTCCTTAGAGTCATCCTTGTGAGTATAAGCTACTCCGAGAGCTTATAATGTTGGATCTTAGCATTTATGAGGTTGTGGGTGCATAAAAATGTCATCTTGTGGGGTTTTACTCCTTTGTGCGATTATTAGTGGCTTTTTATGAAGATTAGGAAGCTTAGATTATGGTTTTGTCTCCATTTAGCCATGCAAAGTCATAAAGTCAGGAACTTTATGATTTAAGACACTCCTTAAGGGTCAGATCTATGTTAGGACATGTAACGCCCTGTTTTAAAATATTCATTTATGGAATTTCAGAGGCCAAGGCCAGGGGCGTTTTAGTCCTTTATTAAATTTATAGGTATTATTCGAGAAGTTTTTGGGCCGGAGTGTGTTGTTAGAAGCGTAGGATTTCTTGTCACCTTTCCGTGGATATAAAGTTCATCAGAAACGAATCTAGAATGAAGGAGTTATGACACTTTGAAGATTTGGCAAGAATGGCCCTTATAGAGAAAAGTTTGCATGGAAGACCATGCATGCATGTTGGGGCGCGCGTGGGTACGCCCAACATAATGGGGCAATTTGGTCGCGGGTGTTCAAGGCGTATGCCCAGCGTACGTGGAGGTACGCCTAGCGTACGCTAAAGTTCATAAAACCCTATTTTTGGGTTAAGCACTATATAAAGGAGGACATTATGGTTCCAACCCTAGCCCCCATATCAGCCTCTCCAACCTCAAAAGAAACCCTAGAACGTCCCTACCTTCATTTTATGAGATATTGACCTTGGAGAACCCATTTTGGTGGATTAAAGCTTGGAAGCAAAGAGAAGAAGGTTGGCAAGGAGGAACATTTGAAGCTAGAGCTTGTAGATCTGGGATAAGTGCTTCATTTCGGACCTCTGCAAGGTAAAAAGTCTTGAGCTTGATGATTAACCTCTTAGATCTCCTTAGTACAAGTTTATGGACCTTTTTGGTCCCAAGATTGGGACTTTATGACTTAAGCTCGTTTCTAAGACCAGGGTTGCCTCCCTTAGAGTCATATGAGTCCCATAAGCAGTAAAGTTCCGATCTTTATGGTCCCAATGAGCTCATGCATGAGATCTAGCCTTGGTTTTAGAAGTGTATGGTCACCTTTTTGAGTTTGAGTGTATTTGGTGGATTGCAAGTCACCAAGTTAGTGACTTTATGGACTAAGACATCAGTAAGGACCTGGATCTGAGTTAGTAGCCTCTGGAGTAGGGTATTACGCATTTAATGGGAAAGTGCCTTAACAGGATGGTTACGACGAGCGTAAGTGAAGGTATGCCCCGCGTACTCGCTAGCAGGCCAGTACGCTTAGCGTACAATGGAGTACGCCCAGCGTACTCAACAAAGTTGGGTTTTGAGCATTTGGGCCTCGGTGTGGGCTGTGTTTTGGACTATAGGTCCTTGGGTCATAGTGGGCCAGCAGAAGTCAGATTATGGGCCAAGGGCAGTTTGGGCTAAGGGAGGGCCATATGTGAAGTAGACCCAATTTAGTATAATTGGGCCATTGGTGGGCCTTTAATGGGCCAGTGGAGCATTTAGAAAGAATTAAAGGGTTTGGGCCATGATTATGACCCACACCATAGTAGGGGTAAAATAGTCATTTTACCCATCGAAAGATTCCCCTTTGATTTAGTGTTTAACTTGTCATGATAGGCGGAGAGCAGCCGGGACAGCAGTCAAGGATCTTTCACTCAAGTTTTCAGCAGTCAGCATTCCGAGGTGAGTTTCCTTCCAACAGGAACGGGTCTAAGGCCACAATGCCGACCCGTTTAGCTAGCAGTAGTTTTCAGACTTTGATCTGATGCAGTAGTTAGTATGTTTGATGCCTTCGTGGCTCAGACAGGATTTATGTGTTATGTGTTCCGGGCTACAGCCCGATGCAGTATGCAGTATATGTGTGTTCATGCTAGTTGATATGTTTATGTTATGCTTTGTTCATGTAGTTTCGGATTTCGGTCCGATGCAGTTAGTTCCGGAATTCGGTCCAATGCAGGGGACAAGGTCCCAGTCAGTTCCGGATTTCGGCTCGATGCAGTTTGTTCCGGACTTCGGTCCGATGCAGGGGACAAGGTCCCAGTAAGTTTCGGATTTCGGTCCGATACAGTTAGTTCCGGACTTCGTTCCGATGCAGGGGACAAGGTCCCAGTCAGTTCCAGACTTCGGTCCGATGCAGTTTCCGAACTTCGGTCCGATGCAGAGGGCAAGGCCCTCGTTAGTTCCGGACTTCGGTTCGTTGCAGAGGGCAAGGCCCTGGTTAGTTCTGGACTTCGGTCCGATGCAGTTTCTGGACTTCGGTCCGATGCAGTGGGCAAGGCCTAGTATGTGGTTATATGTTATTGTATGGTATGTGGTAGTTTGGGGGAGCTCACTAAGCTTTTTGCTTACGGTTTTCAGTTTTTGGTTTCAGGCACTCGGTTTTCAAAAGAGGAGCTCGGAGAGGTTGCACTGCACACACCGTAGTCAGTTAGCCTGGGAATGTTTTACTTTGATAATGAGATGATGTTTTGAATTAATACTCGAAAATTATGTTATGACTTATGATACTGTTTTGATAAATATGGTTTAGTAATGTTTTAAAAGAAATTTTTAGTCATGATTTTTGGGTCGTTACAGGACATTCTAGACTTAACCCAATAAGAGCTTATTATGGATTTTGGGCCTCTGAAGAGTACGATGGGCGTACATAGGAGTACGCTCAGCATAAGGTGTGGTTCATACATTGCCAGCTTGTACGTTATGCTTCGGGGTGAGTATACAGGGCGTAGGTTTCTGGTACGCGGGGCATACTCCCCAGGATGTTCATTTTGGGCTTTTTGGGCCTTGAGCATTTTGGGATGTGGACTATGAGATGTTGGGCGAGTTATGGGAATGGTAAAATAGTCTTTTTCCCTTTAGGGAGATGGATTATTGTTTGGGCCTTAGGACTCTCTAGTTCGATTGGGCAATTAGTGGACCTAGTTTGGGCTTGGGTCGTTATTAGGTCTCATGTCTTATGAGTTTGACCTTAAGAATGTAATAAGGATTGGTATTGATTGTGTTCAGTGTGCGGAGCCGTTGTACAACAGGTTTGGGCGCGGGATTTGCTATTTTCTGATTGAGGCGAGTCTCCTCATTGTACCCATGGATTGAAGGCACCAATGCCGGCCCACTAGGATATGTTATGCTAGTTGTCATTGTGACTCTTGCATGGTATGTTGGGTTAGGCCCATTGATATGTTTGGCTAGGCCCATTATATGGCGAGCTAGGCACATTTGTATGTTGGGCTAGGGCCATTGTATGTTATGTAGGGTGCTAGTTGTCTCTATGACTCTTGCATTTATAAGTTGGGTTGGGCCCATTAGTTTGGTAGGTCTAGGCCCATTATAGTGGGTTGGCCCAATATGTGGGCTAGGCCCAATGGTATGTATGGTATGTGGTATTTTGGGGAAATCGCTAAGCTTTGTGCTTACGGTTTTTATGGTTATGATTTCAGGTACTTCCAGTTCGAAAGGGAAGGGCTCGGCTTTATCGCAGCGCATCCACCCATGTTTCCGCAATATGATGATTTTGGGATTGTACTCTGATAACTTTTATATTATAAAATATTCTGAATGTCTTATTAAAATAGAATTGGTGCCTTGTTTGAATTAAAAATGAAAATTTTACCTTATAATTTTTGAGATGTTACATTTTGACCTTTTGGTTGGTCTTGATGGGTAAAGTTAGAAGCTTTATCCTTCTATACCATGTTTCGGACCAAATCTAAGCTTTGGAGCTCTTAGGATCGAATAAAACAACTTAACCCATTAAGCTATTGGAAACCTAGCACCCACGACGTGGCCTCCGGTCACCACGGAGTGGTGACTGGGAAAATGGCAACTATCTCAATGTATGAGGGCCACAGTGTGGCGGTGGAATAAAGTCAACATTAACTATTGACTAAATCAAAAGTTCTTTGCTCATGTATCTGGTGTTTTGTTGGATGGGGGTACACCTGAATTGTTAATGATTGGGGGTAAATGAAGAATTTCGGAATTCTCATCGTTGTTCATAGGATAAGTGGTAGGAATGACATGTCAAGGAGTCACGGGTAGGGATGGAAAAAAGCCCCATACCCAATGGGGAACCCGAAACCCGCACCCGTTTTGACTGGGGAATCCCCATGTTGACCGGGGATGGGGACGGGGATGGGGAATACCCGAATAAAAAAAGTGGGGATGGGGATGGGGATGGGGATACCCTTAATCCCCGACCCTGGACCCGCCCCCGACATATATCAATCTGATAATTTTTTTCTACTTGATTTTTCATGTATGTATTTAAATTTGGTAGAAAATTTATTTATATTTTTTATGCAATTTATGGGTACTTATATATTTTATAAAATCTTTAAACTTATGCTGGTAAAATTGAAATATAGAGTTTTTTCTTACGTAAAAGTTTGCATGTTAAAAGAGAAAAAGAAATCCCCATTTCCCCGTTGGGGATCCCCAGTCCCCGTTGGGGGTGGGGATGGGGGTTTATTTATATTCCCCGGTGGGGATGGGGCTGGGGCTGGGGATTGGAATTACGATTTGGGGATGGGGATGGGGATTGGGGTCCCCTGTGTTCCCCGCCCCCGTTGTCATCTCTAGTCACGGGTTAGTTAAAGGCTTTTGATGCATCTTATGGGTTTAGCTCTAGTGGGGAGTTCACAATGGATGTGTTTGGGTTCTTTTCAGATAAGGTGTTGGATTCATGGTTTTGAGTTGAGTAGTGATGATTGTCCCTTATCAGTTATCGTTAGCAGGATCAAGGATTCGTCTGTCGTTGGTAGAAGGTTCCTGTTTTGAATGGGTTCGATTAAGGGAAGGCCATCATATGGCAGGTCGACTTTTATCTAGGATATGGTAGGTGGTCGGAGGTATATGTTTACGGGTATCTGTAGATTTGTTCAGGTCGGATAGGTTGTTCGGTTCAGGTTGTGAACTTGAGTCTGTGTGAGAGAAATTTTGATTGGTTCTGTCTGTCTTGGAATCAAACATTGTTCAAGGTTTTCAATTTCAAGTATATCGGTTGGATAGTCGTTGGCCTAAGGAGAAGTTGAGGTATATTCTTCGTTAGGGCTTGTGATATCTTCTATTTTGGGTTCGACATCAGTAGGGGTGGGTGGTCATCTGAGAGAGGTGATTTCCCCAATCTTTTTAGGATTCAGGGAGTTCATTCAGGATTGTTTAATCCGATAAAGGAGATAATGAGAAATGATTTCGAGGACAAAATCTAATTTAAGTGGGAGATTTGTAACACCTAGAATTTGAGTATCAAATTTGGGTATAAATCACCTTTTGGGGATTGGACACGACATGTTGGAGGCACCAACACGGTGTATCAAGATAAGAAAAGACACGGGTCTCATTAAGAGCAACACGACATGTTGCCTCCTGGAAAACGACGTGTTGGTTGCTGGAAATGAAACCTAATCTTCTGGGTGTTTGCCCCTATTTAAAGGAATAATGAGGCTAGGGTTTGTTCACCCTCGGCCCCCATCAGCCCTCAAGCCCTGAAGGAAATCCTAATCATCTTTCCTCTCAACTGTGAGCTATTGTGGTGTTTTTAGAGCCAAAGAAGGAAGAAATTGGAAGAAGGAAGAAATATCCAACAAGCAATTCCCTCATCTATCAACTTGACACTCTTCTAGACCTTTTTAAGTGTCCAAGATCTGATTTTTATCATTCCATGTTGCTAGATCTTGGGTTTTGTCCCTTTAGCTTCATATTCTTGAGAGTTGGAAGGGGTAAATCTCATAAAGTTTGCAACTTTATGAATCCCCATGTCAAGGTGACCTTATAGAGTATTGGATTTGGCTTATACTTGAGTTTTGATGTCATGAATTGATATTAGTTCATAATCCTCATTATTGACCTAATATGGGTTCAAGACATGCATTGGACATGCATGTATATAAATCGCCAACCTTTGGGATGGTTTTAGTGCTAGAACCTCTTCTGGAAAGTATTGGGCATCAACTTCAAGGATTAAGGGCTTATTGGTTAAGTCCTTGCATCTTCTACCCTTATAGATGGGTTTGGACCCTTTGGAGTAGTCCCAAAGGATAAAGTTAGAAACTTTATCCTCCTTCATATCATTTTGGTCTAGATCTGAGCTTTGGAGCTATGTGAATGGAAGGAAACAACTTAATGGATTAAGATGTTGGAAGCTTGGCAAACACGACGTGTTTGCAAGTCAACATGGTGTGTTGGCTAGGGTTTACCCCGACTGTTTGGATGTAGGAGGAACACGACGTGTTTGCAAGTCAACACGGCGTGTTGGAGTCAACGTGGACTGTTGACTTTGACTTTTGACTTTGACCAAGTTGACCTAAAGGGTATTTTAGGTATTTTGGTATTTTGGTATTTTGATGGTTATTGGTCACTTAGATGGATATGTATTGGTTGGAGCTAAGATTCGGATTCGGGACCTTATCAACTAGGGATCAGATCGAGAGGTGAGTTTTCCTCACTTTACTTTCGGGTCGAAGGCACCAAGGCCAATCCATTGGTTTGATAACCTAATATTCGTTAATATGTTGGGTATGGAATAGATATGCATGCTAGTTTGATATGCTGGTCAGGTAGATCTGTAGGACTACCTGCGACACTGTTTGTATGATTATCAATATATGTTATTATATGTTACATGTCGGCGTATCGGGTTGGGTTGAGGTTGTACCGCTTTGTACGGTAGCCAATAAACCCTGGAGCAATCCAGATATGAGCTGAGGGTCGGGTAGGTCTTTCCAGACTTCTACAGAGGGCTCATTAGCATTCCAGATATGAGCTGAGGGCCGGGTAGTGCATGGCAGACTCATATTGAGGGCTTAGTAGCATTCCAGATATGAGATGGGGACCCGTTGGTATGCTAGACTCGTACTGAGGGCCAAAAATTTGTGTGTCAGTCTAATGATTGATTAGGCTAGGGAGAAAGCCAGACATAAGCTGTGGAACCGTGGGCAAGACAAACTTATGTTGTAGGCTCAGGAGCAAGCCAAATATGAGTTGTGGGCCCAATAGGCAAGTCGGACTCATATTGTGGGCTCAAGGGTAATCCAGTCTTTTAGGTGTGGAACCCATTGCATGCTGTTATTGTATATGTGTTAGTTTTTTGTATGGGTACTTTAGGCGAACTCACTAAGCTTTTTTCTTACAGTTTTGGTTTATGGTTTCAGGTAATTCAGTGGATCGTAGCAAGGCGAAGACGTGACCGTACACATCCTCGTGTTGTTGGAACTTATGATTTTTGGGAGACTCTGATAATGAAAATGTTTTGAAAATTATGTTGCAAATGATTCCGGTTTTAAATAATGTTTTAGAAACAATGGTTTTTGTAAATACCTCTTTAGTGAATTGGTTGTTTTGTAACAACGTAAATTTTCAAACAAATTTTTTTCATTTAAAAATTCACATAATTCTCATATCAAGTTTCACAAAAATCCCATTTAATTTATTTACAAAACACAACTCTATATTTATTTAATAATAATCCAGGATCCTCAAATCATAACTCCTTATCTGGTGTGTACAATTGAGCCGGTGCCTTCCCGCGATCCTGAGAAAAACCTGAAACACATAACACATAACACAGTAAGCACGACGCTTAGTGAGTTTCCCAAAATACCACATACAACACATTAGCCAATTGAGGCTATAACTTTGTAGGATCCTCCGATCGATGTGTCTCAGTGGGACCCTCCGGTCCCACAACTCAGGTGGACCCTCTGGTCCCTCAACTCAGCAACTCAATATAATGTACAATAAGAATATCACAAAACAAATAGCAGGATATCTCAATACATAACACATACACATAAGACCCTCTGGTCACACATAAGTTACCACTCAAGGTAAGTATAGTGAGAAGACTCACCTAGTACGCTAGCAAGTGAAAACCTCGTACTCGAAAATCTTGAACTCTACCCACCGGTATAGCCTCTGCCTAACACATAATAATTATCCCTAATTAATATTGGCCATCAAGAAGCTAGATTCACCCTTCTGCACTCACAGAAGGGTAAAAGACCATTTTACCCCTCCATAGGCTTAATAGTCCACAATTTGACCAAACCATAAAAGTCAACAAAAGTCAACGGTAGGGAGTACGCTGTGCGTACTCGATCTCTATGCTGCACGTACTTGACTGCCATGCAGGCATTGGGGATGCGCAACCCCTACGCCGCGCATACTGGATTTACACCCAAAGTACTCTCCATTTTCCTTATTCTCACTCATTTGGTCTTAAACAGTTTAGACCTTGGCTCATCTCATAGATCCAGACTCTCTAATAGCCCCTAACCCATAAAGTCAGTGACTTTAAGCCTTTTATGGCTGAAAAGGTCACCAACCTCAAAATATACACTCTTTTGCCTCAAGGGAGCTCATAACTCATGCATGGAGTGATTTCAATGTCCAAGATTGGATTTTTATGACATTACACTACTCATATGATCAAAAGCGGTTGTGTAAAACCGTAAATTTTCAAAACAATTTTTCATTTTCAAAACATTCATTTACTCACAAAGTAACACCAAACATATTGTATCAAATGTATTTTTCACAAAAACATCTCCCCATAATCCAAAACATAAACTCCTCAAGTGTGTACGGATCATGCCGACGCCTTCCCGCGCTCATCACTGGTACCTGAAACACATCACACAACAACTGTAAGCATAATGCTTAGTGAGTTCCCCAAAATACCGCATACAACACATACGCCACTCAAGGCTATAATACGACCCTCCGACCGATGTGTCTCAGCAGGACCCTCCAGTCCCGTAGCTCGTTGGACCCTCTGGTCCGGTCATAGCTCGTTGGGCCCTCCGGCCCAGTCTGTATCGTTGGACCCTTCGGTCCAGTCTATAACAACATACAAATAACACATAGCACATAATCTCATACATAACACATAAGACCCTCTGGTCTACACAATATACCACTCGAGGTAATGTATAGTGAGAAGACTCACCTCGATGTCTCAGTAAATATCTGAATCGGAATAAATGTGATCTAGCTTCCGCCTAATCACACAAAGTAATACACTCATAAATACAACTGTACTCAACCCTAAAAGTCAATAAGGTCAACGGTCAACTTCGACCGGACTCGGCGAGTGCACTAGGGCGACTCGGCGAGTCTACACGTGTCCACTGACTCTCTTAGATCCTCTCTTGACACGCCGAGTACCTCCCTGACTCGACGAGTTCCACCTGGCATGAATCGCGGGGCCACCACGACTAAACTCGCCGAGTCTCAAGAACAACTCGGCGAGTTCCGACTTGAACTCAGTCGCCCTGACTCACCCTGACTCACTGAGTCGTTCCCTCAACTCGACAAGTCCACTCACTGAGTGATTACGGGCAAACTTCATACTACTCGCCGAGTCTGTTCTTCAGACTCGGCGAGTTCATGCCATGCATAAACTTAAAACCACTTCTGAGGTTAGATCTGTTCCATTCAATCATAGATCTGGCCTCCCCAAGCATGATAATCACGTAAAGTCCAAACCTTGATGCTCAAACAACATCTATTTGCTCCAATATGATGTTTTAGCCCCATATCTCATAATCCATGGTCAAAACTCCCATGAATCCTCAAAAAGCTTGTGGAATAAAGCTTCTCTGGACCTCTATGGATCCCATTCCAAGCCTCATCACAATAGGGACGAAATGGACATCAAATCTAACCAACAAAGAGGTCAAGAAACCCTAAACCTCCATGTTCATCATAACAACAGAAAGGGAGCCAAAATATTACCTCCAAAGTGATTCTCTGAGCTCCAAATTCGAAGAATGTCCACCTCCCTTGCTTCCTCTTAGCTAGAACCTCCTTTGCCTTGCCAAACAATGCTTCAAAGGTTAGCAATGGCCTCCTCTCTCTCCCAAAACGCTCAAGATCTCTTTAGGGTTTCTCTCTAGGGTTGGTGGCCGCAAATGACGGCCATAAGCCCCTTTAAATAGGTCTCAAACCCTGGAAATTAGGGTTTCATTAAATAGCGTGGACTCACCGAGTCCAGACACGAACCCGCATGCAAAAACCGCGATCCTACTCGGCGAGTTTAGACTCCAACTCGCTGAGTCTCCTCACAACACCCAAAAATAAAAGAATAAAAAATTATACTTGGGAATCCGGATGTTACAATTCTCCCCCACTAGAATCAGACTTCGCCCTCGAAGTCTCACTCTGCAAATAACTCCGGATGCTGCTCACGCATCTCACGCTCCGGTTCCCAAGTTAACTCTGACCCTTTCTGATGCTGCCACTGGACCTGCACCAGTGGCACCTCTTTATTCCTCAGGACCTTGATCTTCCGATCTCTGATCGCCACTGGTCTCTCAGCATAATTCAGGCTCGCATCCACCTGAATATCTTCTAGTGGCACTACTGCCGACTCGTCGGCTATGCACTTTCGTAACTGCGACACGTGGAAAGTGTCGTGAATCTGACCCAACTCTGCTGGCAACTCCAAACGATAGGCTACCCTTCCTACCCTCACGATCACCCTGAAAAGGACCAATATATCGGGGCCCCAACTTGCCCCTCTTCCTAAATCGAATCACTCCTTTCCAAGGAGAGACCTTCAGGAGCACAAAGTCGCCGACCTGAAACTCAAGCTCGGACCGGCGTCTGTCCGCATAACTCTTCTGACGACTCTGAGCGGTCAACAACCTCTGTCTGACCTGCTAGATCTGCTCTGTCGTCTGAAGTACAATCTCGGTACTACCCATCACACGCTGCCCTACCTCTCCCCAGCAAATAGGGGTCCGACACCTCCTCCCATACAACAGCTTAAAGGGAGGCATGCCAATGCTCGAATGATGGCTGTTGTTGTAAGATAACTCTGCCAAGGGCAAATATGTGTCCCAACTTCCGCCGAAATCCAACACACATGCTGGGAGCATGTCCTCGAGCGTCTGAATCGTCCGCTCACTCTGCCTGTCGGTCTGAGGGTGGTATGCAGTACTGAAATGCAGTTTCGTACCCAATTCTTCATGAAACTTCTTCCAGAATCTGGAAGTGAAACGTACATCTGGATCTGAGACAATTGAAATTGGTACTCCATGCCGCGATACCACCTCTCTCACGTACATCTCCGCCAACTTCTCCGCGGAAGAGTTCTCAATGATGGCCAGGAAGTGAGCACTCTTTGTCAACCTATCCACAATCACCCAAATTGCATCGACATCCCTCGCGGTTCTTGGCAATTTGGTGATGAAGTCCATGGCATTCTGTTCCCATTTCCACTCGGGAATCTCCAATGGCTGCAACTTACCATGTGGACGCTGATGCTCGACCTTAACCCTGCGACAGGTCAAGCATCTCTCTACAAACCATGCGACATCCCTCTTCATACAGGGCCACCAATAATCCTTTTTTGGGTCCAAAAACATCTTAGTGGCCCTGGGATGGATCGAGAATTTCGATCGATGAGCCTCCTCCATCAAAATGGTATGCATCCCGCCCACGGACGGTACCCAAATCCGACCCTGAAATGTCATAAGCCCCGGCTATCGGTAACGAACTCCAATACCAGCCCGACAACTCGTTCCCTCTTCTGACTCTCAGGCTGCAGAACTTTAGCCTGGGCCCCACGAATAGCATCCAAAACCGGGGTCATCACCGTCAATCTCAACATACATCTCGCAATGGGGCACTCTCCGCCCTACGGCTCAGTGCATCGGCTGCAACATTAGCCTTGCCTGGGTGGTACATGATCTCACAATCATAATCCTTGACCACGTCCAACCACCTCCTCTGACGCATATTTAGGTTGGGTTGATCCATCAAATGCTTCAAGCTCTTGTGGTCTGTGTATATCGTACACCGAACCCCGTATAGGTAGTGTCGCCAGATCTTGAGAGCGAACACTACCGCTCCCAGCTCCAAATCGTGAGTGGGATACCTCGACTCATGAGGCTTAAGCTGCCTCGATGCATATGCTATCACATGCCCCCTCTGCATAAGCACCACTCCCAAACTGGATATCGATGCGTCACAAAAAACCACAAAGTCCTCCATCCCCTCCGGAAGGGCTAACACTGGGGCTTCGCATAACTTCCTGCGAAGTGTCTCGAACGAGGTCTGCTGCTCCGGACCCCAAGAAAACGCAACACCCTTCCGGGTCAACTTGGTGAGTGGCACAACGATCTTGGAGAAATCCTTAATAAATCTACGATAATAGCCGTCCAATCCCACAAAACTCTTGATCTTGGTGGGTGATCTCGGCACCTCCCACCTCATAACCGCCTCAATCTTGGCCGGGTCAACCAATATCCCCTTCTGGTTAACGAGATGCCCCAAAAGCTGGACCTCTCGTAACCAGAACTCACATTTGGAGAACTTGGCATAAAGCCACTTCGATCTCAGAACTCCGAGGATCTCCCTCAAATGCTCCTAATGCTTCTCTCTGGATCTCGAATACACCAGAATGTCGTCGATGAACACGATCACCGAGCGGTCCAACATTGGTCTGCACACCCTGTTCATCAGATCCATGAACACCGCTAGTGCGTTGGTGAGTCCGAAAAGCATCACCACGAATCCGTAATGCCCATAACGAGTCCGGAAGGCTGTCTTCTGGACGTCCTCCTCCCGCACCCTCACCTGATGATACCCAGACCTCAAATCGATCTTGGAGAACCAAGATGCTCCCTGCAACTGATCAAACAAATCATCGATCCTTGGCAATGGGTAACGGTTCTTAACCGTTAGCTTATTCAGCTCACGATAATCGATGCACATCCGGAGCGAGCCATCCTTCTTCTAGACAAAAAGGATGGGCGCTCCCCAAGGCGAACTGATCGGCCTGATAAACCCCTTCCCCAACAGCTCTTGAAGTTGCGAGGATAACTCCTGCATTTCCGGAGGCGCAAGGTAATGCGGCGCCTTAGCGATATGCACAGCTCCTGGAACCAACTCAATACCGAACTCTACCTGCCTCTTCGGAGGCACACCCGACAAGTCCTCTGGAAACACATCCGGAAACTCACGCACTATCGGGACCTCATCAACTGACTTCGGTCTCTCAGTATCAACCCTCGCATCCATCACATATGCCACAAAACCCCTACAGCCCTGTTGTAGACTCTGTCTCGCTCTGGCGGCCGAACAAAATGCTGACCCCGTACGTGTACCCTCGCCGTACACCGTAAGAACTCCCCCCACTAGGGTCTCGAATCGTCACCAATTGACGCTCGCAGTCTATCACAGCTCCATATCGGCTCAACCAATCCATACCCACTATGACATACACATCCCCCATCGCAAACGGAATCAAATCTATCAGAAAATCCACCCCGAAGATCTCAAGGACACATCCTCGAATCACATCCAGAGCATACACTTCTCGCTCATCAGCTATGGAAACTCGCAGAGGCCGATCCAATGCCTCTCGGCGGACACTCATATGTCGACTAAAAGCTACGAAATCAAATGACTGACTCGCACCTGAGTCAAATAATACCAACGTAGGCACATAACTCACAAGAAAAGTACCTACGTATATCATCATCTAAGCATAAAATCTCAACTCAAATAAAAGATAAAAAGAAAATACATACCAACCACAACATCGGGCGCCGCGGGGACCTCCTCCGCGGTCAACTTAAATGCTCTCCCACGAGCCCTTGGGGCCTCGACCTTCATCGGCCGAACCTCGGTAACCCTAGCAACAGGCGCAGATCCCTGCGCTGATCCCTGAAGAAGCTGTGGGCACTCGGCCTTCCGATGGCCGGTCTGGTTGTAATGAAAGCAAACCGAGAATCCCTTGGGGCAATCCCTCGCGATATGCCCCTCCTTACCACACTTGTATCATACCCCAGCCCTTCACGACCCCTCATGGCTCTTACCACACTTCCCACAAGTGCGGCCCTTCGCGCCCCCAGATCTCGAATCAGCGGGTCTAGCCCGCTTGGCTGCCGGCTGAGACTGAGCCGGACGCTGATCCATCCTCTGAGACTCGGCCTCCTCCCTGGCCTGAGTCTCCAACTCGATCTCCCTCTTCCGGGAATTTGCTTGGAGCTCAAAAAATGTCCGGTAAGTCGAGTTCGCCACGAACTCCCGAATATTTCTCCTCAGAACACCCAGATAACGGCTCATACGAGCCTGCTCAGTCGACACCTGCTCAGGGCAAAACATCGCCCTCTCATGGAACTTCCTGGTGATGACTGCCACCGAATCAGTACCCTACTTGAGGGTCAAGAACTCCTGGATCAACCGTTCCCTCTCTACCGGGGGAACATACTTCTCTCGGAACATAGCGGTGAACCTCTCCCAAGTCACCTCAGAAATCTCATCCAACGTAAAGTTCGCCGTCACGAACTTCCACCAATCCTTCGCTCCCAGGCGGAGCTGGTTCAAGGAGAACCGAACCCTCAAGTGCTCTGGACAAGAGCACGTATAGAAACATCCCTCGATGTCAGAGATCCATCTCATAGCGGCAATCGGGTCTTGCGTCCCGTCGAACTCTGGTGGCTTCGTGTTTTTGAACTCTCGAAACAACAATGAGTCACCTCCTTGAGGCCTGGCAGTAGCAACAGCAGCAGTAGTTGCAGCTGCAGCAGCCTCAGTTAACGTTGCGTACCGCTCATCAAAATTCTCAATCAATATGGTCTTAATGTCCCCAAACATCTCAGGAATCTCAGCCCGGATGGCAGCAGCCACCTCCTCATGAATCAACCGACGGATCTCCTCGTCGATGACACCACTGATCTCAGGTGTGTGTCGAGTCCCAACCATGATGCCTCTGAAATACAACAAAAATTATCAGAGATTCAATCGAACATGCTCATAATCGATGACGCAACCCTACTTGTCCTCCGTCGTCCAAAAGATTCTTACTTGAAATGCCCACTGATCCGGTGTCTTCAGTAGTACGGCCCCAATACTACTGACCACACCGCATCAACAGTCACTTCAAGTCCTCCTCCTTGGATCTTGGATTACAAGTACTCTATTCTCATGAGCTCCTAACTGCTATCACTCGCCCTCAAAGCATCCCAGCAGCAGAAAACTCCTAGGCTAAGGCATCACAAATCAGGCCACTCTAGTCCTAATATGTATACTTAGCCTACTCTAGCATACATAATATAACATATCTCGTAACACATAAAGTAAGGGTACTTTTGGGGAATTCGTCGTTCGGGCGTTGGCTGATCGTACACACGGCTCTGCTCTGTTTGTCTCAAAAATCTTTTACCCTTTTCAAAAAAAAAATCTTCATTATAAAAATTTTCCTCAATTCCTCAGTTTGAGTTCAGATACGCCCGAAGATGCATCCGAATCCTACAAACCAAGGCTATGATACCAACTTGTAACAACGTAAATTTTCAAAACAATTTTTCATTTTCAAAACATTCATTTACTCACAAAATAACACCAAACATATTGTATCAAATGTATTTTTCACAAAAACATCTCCCCATAATCCAAAACATAAACTCCTCAAGTGTGTACGGATCATGCCGACGCCTTCCCGCGCTCATCACTGGTACCTAAAACACATCACACAACAACTGTAAGCATAATGCTTAGTGAGTTCCCCAAAATACCGCATACAACACATACGCCACTCAAGGCTATAATACGACCCTCCGACCGATGTGTCTCAGCAGGACCCTCCAGTCCCGTAGCTCGTTGGACCCTCTGGTCCGGTCATAGCTCGTTGGGCCCTCCGGCCCAGTCTGTATCGTTGGACCCTTCGGTCCAGTCTATAACAACATACAAATAACACATAGCACATAATCTCATACATAACACATAAGACCCTCTGGTCTACACAATATACCACTCTAGGTAATGTATAGTGAGAAGACTCACCTCGATGTATCGGTAAATATCTGACTCGGAATAAATGTGATCTAGCCTCCGCCTAATCACACAAAGTAATACACTCATAAATACAACTGTACTCAACCCTAAAAGTCAACAAGGTCAACGGTCAACTTCGACCGGACTCGGCGAGTGCACTAGGGCGACTCGGCGAGTCTACACGTGTCCACTGACTCTCTTAGATCCTCTCTTGACACGCCGAGTACCTCCCTGGCTCGACGAGTTCCACATGGCATGAATCGCGGGCCCACCACGACTCAACTCGCTGAGTCTCAAGAACAACTCGGCGAGTTCCGGCTTGAACTCAGTCCCCCTGACTCACTGAGTTGTTGCCTCAACTCGACAAGTCCACTCACTGAGTGATTACGGGCAAACTTCATACTATTCGCCGAGTCTGTTCTTCAGACTCGGCAAACCACTTCTGAGGTCAGATCTGTTCCATTCAATCATAGATCTGGCCTCCCCAAGCATGATAATCACGTAAAGTCCAAACCATGATGCTCAAACAACATCTATTTGCTCCAATATGGTGTTTTAGCCCCATATCTCATAACCCATGGTAAAAACTCCCATGAATCCTCAAAAAGCTTGAGGAATAAAGCTTCTCTGGACCTCTATGGATCCCATTCCAAGCCTCATCACAATAGGGACGAAATGGACCTCAAATCTAACCAACAAAGAGGTCAAGAAACCCTAAACCTCCATGTTCATCATAACAACAGAAAGGGAGCCAAAATATTACCTCCAAAGTGATGCTCTGAGCTCTAAATTCGAACAATGTCCACCTGCCTTGCTTCCTCTTAGCTAGAACCTCATTTTCCTTGCCAAACAATGCTTCAAAGGTTAGCAATGGCCTCCTCTCTCTCCCAAAACACTCAAGATCTCTTTAGGGTTTCTCTCTGGGGTTGGTGGCTGTAAATGACGGCCATAAGCCCCTTTAAATAGGTCTCAAACCCTGGAAATTAGGGTTTCATTAAACAGCGTGGACTCGCTGAGTCCACCTTGGACTCGCCATGTCCAGACCCGAACCCGCGTGCAAAAACAGCGATCCTACTCGGCGAGTGTTGGGCTGAAAAGAGTTTTGATGTTGCGTCTTTTGGGCTCGTTAGATTAGCCTTTTATTCTCCGGTTTGGGCCTGTCCAACCGAGAGCCTTTTATGTATTGTATTTAAGTTAATGCTTGCATGCATATTAGGTTAAGATTCTAGAGATTATCGATATAGCGATTAATCAAGAGTACAATATTTTCCAGTAATCGTTCTTTTAATCTTCCAATCCTTTACAGTTGATGTTCTTAATCGAGCTCTTCTAAGGATTTTATTTAATCATTCGACACGATTGATTCAAGCTCTTTTGTTCTTTTTTTATTGCGTTCTGCTTAGTTATTAATATTGTGTTCTTGCTGTTTCATATTCATATACTTGTTCAAGATCTAATCGATCTTCATAGATTAAAAGTTGTTTTAATCCCATCAATTGGTATCAGAGCAGGAGGCTGTGTAATCGATACACATCTTTTCTGTGAAAAAGATTCCCATTAGGGTTTTCCGCAATCATCGATATTTATTGAGCCGTCATCTTAATTGACTTATCTTAGTATTTATTGTTTTGCCCTAATCTGCTTTATTACAAGTCTGATCTTTGAACAGGTTATTACGATCATAATGGACGCGACGCAATCAAACCCTATTAATATTTCCAACAGCATCAGTTCGACGACAAAGATTCCAATCTTGTACACCCATGACTATGAAGTATGGGCGCATCATTTCGAAGATTATGTGATTGGATCGGAGGACAATGGTTATCTCATATGGGAAGCCATCATCAGTGGACCGTTTTCTCATTCTACGACGTCCAGAATCATTAAGACGCAAAAAGAGTACAATGATCTGCTCAAGGACGTGACGAATATCGCGCAAGATGAAAAAGACAAACTCCAGTGCAATATTAAGGCACTTAGGTTGATCAGATTCGCCCTTCAGTCCGACACATTCAGGCTGGTCAGCTCATGCACTACGGCGAAGGAAGTGTGGGATAGACTTCGCGAACTGTATTCCACAGATGAAGATCTTGAACATTCCATCCAAACCTTGCTTCTATCTGAATTTGGTGAATTCAGGCAAGGGGCTGAAGAAACTGTGACCCAGACGTTTGATCGCTTCAATCATCTTCTCAGCAAGATGATCAAACACGACATTGAAAGGAAGCTCATCGAACAAAAGGTTACTTTCTTGAACGGACTGCGATCTGAATGGAGAGCAGTTGTTTCCACAGTCAAAGCCCATGAACAGTTTAAATCATATTCTTTGGCGAAACTGGTGGGTATTCTAAAGTCCCAAGAGAAGATTGTGGTTCAAGAGAAGAATGTTGTCTCTAGTCTTGGTTCGTTGGCCCTCTTATCTAAAAGTAAAGCTGTGGTGGAGGATGAAGAGCTCAACTTGGAAGAATATGACCTCTCAACTGAGGATTATGCCATGATGGTATCCAATCCTAAGAGGTTCATAAAGAAGAGATTCCCCAGCAACAAAAACCGAAACTGGCAGGGGAGTTACAGCTCAGAAAAAGCAAACAATGAACCGAAAGCTGAGGAGCCCAAAAAGGAACCGAAAGCAGATGGCGATTCCGGAGTAAGCTGTTTCTATTGTGGTGGCAAGAACCACTAAGCTAAGGACTGTGTTCTTAAGAAGATGGCTGAAAAAGGACAATGGAAATGATGAGGAAGCTGTGCTGCAGAAGAGATTGGATGAGTTGAGAAAGAAGAAGTCTACCGCTAACTCTTCTATTAATGCTCTTATTGTGCAAGGTTCGGTCAATGACGATGAGTTCGGTAGCACTGAAGTTTGGTCTACTGACTCAGAAGACGAAGAAGTGAGGAAGCCTACTCATGGAAAGGCATATGTGGCTAAGGAGGAAAGCAGTGGTGGAAAATGCTTCATGGTGACTGAAGTGTCTCAAATGAGGGGATACAACACCGATGGAGGAACCAATGGACCGAAGGTGCAGGAGGATATGTGCTTTACGGCCAAACCACTCAGCCAGCAGTTCAATGAACTCGATGAACTGATAAAGAAGGTACAATCTGCTTTTATTTCATCCAAAGTACCACCATCCTCTTACGAGAAAGAACTAAAAAATATTAATACAAGAATTTCTCATTTAGATAGTAGCCTAACTCAAACTCGAGTCACCAATTCTAACCTGACTGATCAATTAAGCAGGGCGGCGTCGAAGAGTGAGGAGCGGCGAATGTGGATTGAGTTAAAAGAGTCGGAATTAATTAAAGTTAAAGACGAAAACATTTATTTGCAGAGAGACAATTTGAAATTGTTAAAACAACGAAATGTTTTTTGTTTAATAGCTAAACGTTTATATTCCAATATTACTCAACTTCACTTGGATTGTGAGATAGGCCAAAAGATCCATCGCATGATTTTGCCCTTTCTAGAATTTAAGGAGGATGAAATCGATGCCGAAGCATACAACTGTGAGAGTGTGATATCGTCTGATGATGTCAACCCAACTTATAAAATTGGACTGGACAAAATTGAGTCCTTCATTAAATCCAAAGACCACAAGGACATGCTCAAAAATCTTTTGGATGAAAATGACAGACTTAAACTGAGAACCGAAACCATACAAAAGTTTGACTCTCTAAACGCCAAAGTAAGCTCAGAAAATAAAATCGATGTTGAAAATGCATCTGAGCTTAACGAGGACGAAAACATGAGTGAAATTTCTGTAGAGGATACGGTTGACTGCTCAGAATTTGTTAAAAGCGAAACTGAAAACCACAAAAATCTTATTTCTGAAAATTCTGTGGAATTCGCTAAATTGTCCCAACAAAAGTCCCCGAAATTAGTAGAAAAAGCTGTTGTGTATCAAAAAGTCAGGACCACTCCAAATCAGGTATACAAGGTAACTGGAGTAACCGAACATCAAACAGCTGAACTCACAGCTATTGTTAACGAAGACAATGCTGATGACTGTGATGAGTATTTCTGGGAAGCTCCTATTGATAATGGAAACGAAACCGTCGGCCTGTCTGAAAGAACCTCCTGGATGAAGAAAGGGAGGTACATACCTGAACCCTTGAACAAGCCTGATAATTTCAGTGAACCAAGTACAAGTGGTACCAAAGAAATTCCTCAAGAGGATGATCGTTTAGTAAAAGAAGACATTCCTTCAACACCTACAGCTCGAAGCGAAACTTCATCAGATACTCCTTCCACTACCTCAGGGCAATCTGAATCTTCTTCAGATATTCCATCTGTTCCCTCTCCTCAAAGAAAAACTCCTAAAGTTCAAAAGGAATCAGTCAAAGTGACAGCAAAAACACAAGCAAACGTTCATCATCAACCTAAGCAGATGAGGGATAAGAAGATAGAGAGGAACCAAAGATACAGGAAAAATCTTTCTGAAAGGAAACAATTCTGGCACTCCCAGAACGCATACTATACACACAAGGACAAGAATCTGAAGTATGAAAACAATCCTGTACGAAAGCCTGAAAATTCCTCCAACCGAAAGTCAAGGTTCGGTTCGCAAGAAGATACCAATCGAAAGCCAAGGTTCGGTTCACAAGAAAATACCAACCGAAAGCCAAGGTTCGGTTCGTAAGAAGATACCAACCAAAAGTCAAGGTTCGGTTCTGAAAAGGATTTCAACCGAAACCAAAGGTTCGGTTCCAAGAACAACTCCAACCGAACGCAGAGGTTCGGCTCTGAAGTCAAAAGAGAACAAGACTCAAAGGTTAACCCCACCAACGATCAAAAGCAAAAGGGTCACCTAGAGTCATCAGCAAGGAAGACATCTCCATCCAAATCCAAAACCTCTCTTCCTAATTCTTCTCGTTCTTCTACTTCCAACCATTCATCTCCATCTTGCTCTAACGCAAATTCCGTTGGCCCTCAAAAACCTCAATCTTTAGCTGAACAGAAGGGAAAGCAGAAGGTCGATGAATCCAAACCTGAGTCCAAAACGAACATCCCTAATGTCAATAAAATAAAAGTCTTTACCATTAAAAAGAAAGATGAAACAACTCTAATTAAAAAAACATATCTAGTTGACATCTCTCTTACTATTCCTGTTCCCATGAAAAGCTCACATGGACCCAAGAAACTTTGGGTTCCTAAATCTGCTTAATTTTTACAGGTTATAAGTGACGAGCAGTTTGACGAAGAATGGTACATCGACAGTGACTGCTCGCGTCACATGACAGGGAGGAAAGAGGAGCTCAGGGAATACAGATCTCTTGCAAATGGTGGCAATGTTAAGTTTGGAAATAACTCTTTCGGCACCATAAAGGGATATGGGATGATAACGAATGGTGATTTTACCATAAGGAAGGTGGCCTATGTGGAAGGACTTCAACACAACCTCATCAGTGTATCTCAGCTTGTCGGAGGTACAGGTCTCAAAATTTCATTCGATGATGAAGGTTCTGAAATCATAGAGAAAAAGACAAAGAAAGTGATTCTGAAGTCAGAGCGAAAGGGTGAAATGTTTCCTCTGAACATGAAACCCATCAAAGGAAATCCAGCCATATGTCTGCTATCAAAAGCTCAATCCGACGAAAGCTGGTTGTTGCACAGAAGACTCTCTCATCTCAATTTCAAAGATATCAACCGACTTGTCACTGGAGGTCATGTTAGGGGTCTTCCATTGCTCAAGTTTGACAGAGAGCATTTATGTGCTGCATGCGAAATGGGAAAGCAGAGTCGTCAAAGTCACCCATCCGTAATTAACACAAAAGTTGTTGAACCACTCGAATTGCTTCATATCGATTTGTGTGGTCCTTCATCTATTGAAAGCATCGGTGGTAGCAAGTACATTCTTGTTATCGTTGATGACTTCTCTCGATTTACATGGGTGTTCTTTCTAAAGCTCAAATCTGAAGCGACTCAAAAGCTGAAAGTGTTTATCAAGCAAATTGAAGTCCAGCTCAAGAAGGTCGTTCGCAACATCAGGAGCGACAATGGTCTCGAATTCAAGAACAGAGAGTTTGAAGAGTTTCTTGCAGAAAAGGGAATTAGCCATAATTTCTCAGCTCCCTACACACCACAGCAGAACGGGATAGTCGAAAGACGAAACCGATCTCTGTGTGAAGCTGCCCGAACTATGTTAAGTTTCGCTTCCTTACCTCTTTATTTTTGGGCTGACGCTATTTCTGCTGCTTGTTATACACAAAACAGGTCCTATCTCAACAAGCGATTCACGCTCACACCATATGAGATATTAAACAACAGGAAGCCCAATGTGAAATTTTTCCACGTTTTTGGCTCAAGGTGTTTCATCTTTAACTCTAAAGAACACCGCAACAAGTTTGATGTCAAAGCCGACGAGGGAATTTTTCTGGGGTACTCACTCACATCCAAGGCGTACAGGGTCCTAAACAAACGATCAAGAAGGATTGAAGAGACATACTATGTGACCTTCGACGATAACTACGTCAAGAAGCTACAGGCCATAGATGACACTGCCGGGGAAATATTTCCTCAAACTGGCCAAGTCACAGTCTCAATCGCCAATTTGTACGAGAAATTTCTGGAACTCTTTGACGAACCGGAAAAAGCTTCTCTCTCCGAAGCAGGTGCAGCTGACAACAAAATAGATCATATGAAGCAGATTGTCGAAGATGCTGCAAGAAGAATGCATGAAGGAGAATCGCCCACTGATGACTCTCCAACCAACAATGCTTCAGTCGAGGGGGAGCCAAGTTCTCATGTCGAGGGGGAGCAAAGCTCTACCACTTCACCCGAAGGTCCTTCACCAACCGAAGGTACCTCTCCAACCGAAGGTGCCCCTCCAAACGAAGGTGCTTCAATGCCTGAAACTTCAGCACCGCAAGAAACCCCTGAACCTCATGTTTCTCAAGACTCATCAATTGAGGGGGAGCATGATGATATGATGCTTGATTTTGATAGCCAATCTGAGCCCGAAGAGATGATCAATGCTGAACTAGATCCAACCTTCGACCCGAATTACCCTCCTCTTACAAAATGGACCAGAGATCATCCTATCTCTCAAGTAGTTGGTGATGTATCTGAAAAGGTTCTGACCCGATCTCAACTGAAGGCAAAACAGACATCCTTATTCTCAAAGGTAGAGTTTTGTATGTTTAACTCATTCGTATCCAAAGTTGAACCGAAGACAGTGAACACTGCCCTCGATCACTCTGATTGGGTTCAAGCTATGCAAGACGAACTGAACGAGTTCGAAAGGAACAAAGTCTGGCGCCTCATTCCAACTCCTCCAGATGCTTCGGTTGTTGGTCTTAAATGGGTTTTTAGAAATAAAATGGACAAGGAAGGTAATGTCATAAGGAACAAGGCTCGTCTGGTTGTCAAGGGATACTGTCAGGAGGAAGGGATAGATTACGAAGAGACGTTCGCTCCAGTAGCTAGGCTAGAATCGGTTAGAATATTTCTGGCCTATGCTGCTCACAAAAACTTTGAGGTCTTCCAAATGGACGTCAAGTGTGCGTTTCTCAATGGAGAACTTGAAGAAACTGTGTATGTGGAGCAACCTCCTGGGTTCGTAAACGAAAAGTATCCAAATCATTGCTATATTCTGGATAAAGTTGTGTACGGCCTCAAACAAGCTCCGAGAGCCTGGTATGAAACGCTTACAAAATTTTTAAAGATGTCCAAATTCAAACAAGGTTCGGTTGACCCAACCTTCTTTCGCAAAAAGGAAGGTAACCACCTTATGATAGTTCAAATTTATGTCGATGACATCATCTTTGGCTCTACGAATCCTAGCTTAACAGCTGAATTCAGAAAGTTGATGGAGACTAAGTTTGAAATGAGCTCAATGGGTCCTATTAATTTTTTCCTTGGTTTAAATATAAGACAGGGACCCGAAGGCATCTTTATCAATCAGGAAGCTTACACAAAGACTCTCCTAGCAAAGTTTGGCATGATGGGAGACTCAAAAGTCAAAGTCCCAATGGCATTCGGCACCAAGCTTACCCCTTCTCTAGACAAACCGGCTGTCGACATCACGCTCTATCGTCAAATGATAGGCTCACTGATGTATCTAACTGCTAGCAGGCCTGATATCATGTTTTCTGTGTGTTATTGTGCTCGATTTCAGGCTAACCCACGCGAACCTCACATGTTGGCAGTGAAGAACATCCTTCGCTATCTCAAGCGAACCGCCTCCTTAGGTCTATGGTATCCATCCAATTCAGGCTTCTTCGTTCAAGCCTATTCTGATGCTGACCTTGGAGGATGTGGACTCGACCGCAAAAGCACAACTGGTGGCTGTCAATTTCTTGATGGGAAGTTGGTCAGCTGGCAATCCAAGAAGCAAACATGTGTGTCGCTGTCTACTGCTGAAGCGGAATACATTGCCGCTGCATCCTGCACATCACAAGTGATTTGGATCCAGAGTCAACTTCGAGACTATGGACTCAATATGAAGAAGATCCCTCTATATTGTGACTCTGAAAGTGCAATTAGTATCTGTCATAACCCGGTGCAACACTCTAAAACCAAACACATAGCACTGAGGTATCACTTCATCAAAGATCATGTGGAAGATGGAAATGTCGAAGTTCACTTCGTAAGAACCACTGATCAACTGGCTGACGTCTTTACCAAAGCTCTTCCAGAAGCATCGTTCAATAAAATATTGCAAGGGCTAGGAATGATGGAATCAGAGTCAGTCCCTCACACTACCTCTCAATCTCAAACGTAAGAAGCGAAACCAGCCGAACGTTCGGGTTCGGTTCAACCATTTCACTCGCTCATTACTTCAAAGGTAGTTTTTCTGTGTTGTATATTTCTTGTGCAAAACTTGTTTTTCTTTATGTGAAAAGTTTTTTTAATTGCATATCTAAACTCCTTGGTTTCTTAAAAATTTTCCAAAACCGAAACCTCCCGAAGGTTCGGGTTCGATTTTTCAAAATTTTCCTGAACCGAAACCAACCGAAGGTTCGGGTTCGGTTTTTCAACTTTTTCCAACCGAAACCAACCGAACGTTCGGGTTCGGTTTTTCAATTTTTTTTGAAAGTTTTTTTTTATCATTTTATTTTTTTCTTCAATATTTTATATTTTTTTAATAATATCAAAAATCCAAAAAAATTTTGTGTGTGCTCATTTGTTTATGGGAATATATTCGATGCCTTACTTAAGTGTCCCTAGAAGCATGCTGCTGTATGTGTCCCAAGCCTCATAAGATTTTGAATAATAGCCTTCATGACCTGGTATACACACACCTTGTCTTCCCAATAAGGCTAACTCATTTATTCTAATCGTGAGCTACCTCACTCTTTTCTCACATGAGTTCAGAGTCTCCTGCTTGGTCCATTTGTTCGCAGCAGAGGTACTATGTCTTCTTTCACCATCCCCATTACACTTCTCCATAACATTCGTTTCATCACTGTAACCCTTGAGACTCTCAGAAACTACCACTGAGGTTTATGGTTACACAACATCTGTGTTTATGATCTTAGCTTCGTGCCACTACGAGCTGAGTGAAACCCAAAATTCAACACCAACGAATTGACGGTGACCAATTAACTTGATCAAGTTTTCACCAATGAATTAACGAATGTACCTTCATAAAATCTCAATTTCTTTTCTTTTTGCGTGGTTCCAATGAAATTGTTACACACCATGACATTTCTTCCCAAAGGATCCAGTTTTAAATTTTTTACTTTGAGATTTCATATTAATCCAAGCCACTACAAAATCAACTCAAACCTACTTGTTCAACAGACTACACCGGTCTCACAAGTACTTTGTTCACATTCGTTCTTATATCAAGAATTGCACTGTTGAATCAAAGCGAAACCACCATTAATTAGCCTAATCAAAAGAAGCCTTTCAGCATTTCTTAATAAATGTTTGATCGTAATTCAACGGGATTCCACATTAACACTTTGAGGTTCTTCTGGACCTTGAAGGAAGAGATTCGTGCCCGGGATCATCAGTTTCGTGTCCTTATGGACATTACATATTATCCTAAAAAGAGTTGCTTTATTTCTTTTTCTTTTACACTCTTTGCACGAAAATCCAAGATTTTCAAAAATTCCGTTACTAATTATTTTTACAGGCTGGATATTTACTGGATGGTTACAAATGAAGTTGTGGTCAAAAATTAGCCACGTGGATCATTAATTGGAAACAGCCGCTTAAAAGGGGATAAGACAAAAGGTTGCTGACGCGGCGGGAGTTCAAAGGATAGAAATTCAAACGACGGTAAAAAGGAGGGCGCGTGAATTTGAAACGGCCGCGCTTTTTCTGACACTTGAGGACGCGTGTGCAATGTCGAAGCGTCATATCTCTGAAGTTACAGGCGCGTGTGGAAATGGAAACGATTTCTTTCTCTGAACCGACGCTTATTGGGCGGCGTGATCCTAGGAATCTGACACTCTCTCTCCTACGTGATCATCGCACGTCCCAACTGTCACCAATCAGTCACTACCAAAAATCCGTTTCGTATTTCCATAAAAGATTTGCAACGATCTTTCTCTCTCCTATCACCCACTATAAAAACCCATCAACACCACCTTTTACCTCTTTACTGCCCCCATAATTCCCAAAGCTAAATTACTCCCAAAACACTCTCCCGTTCTTCTTCTTCTCCACACCTGCATCAATGGCTGAATCTTCATCTGTTCATGCCACTTCTCAGATTCTTCCCATCAGACCTCAACAATGCCTTGTCATTGATCTGAACCCACTGGCCTATGATCCCTACATGTCGCCGGTTATCGAATGCCTCAAGTACTCCCAGCTTGCTCCGGCATTGTCCAGAATTGAAACGGTGCCACTGGTGGCTCTTTCTCAGGTCTATGAGACGGCCTACTACGACAAGGGCGTCGACCGGGTATTCTTTGAAGTGGGAGATCACAAGACTTCCATTTCTCGCCCCCGTTTCTGCACGTTGTTAGGGTTTGCTGCTGACCCATCGCGTGTTAACCCGGAGACGATTCCGGTTGGTATGCTCTACAGCATGTTCTACAACATGGGCTACACGGAAGTTCTCACCTCCGTCGCCAGGTTCAAGAAGTCATGCCTACCGCCCCAGTGGAATGAGTTATTTACAGTTCTCTTCAAGGGACTGTCAGAGAGGAGCTCAGGATCTGACGGTGCAAGTCGTCTTTTTCTTTCTATCATGTACGGAGTGTACAATGGGATAAACCTGAATTATGGGTTTGTCCTCTGGCAACAGCTGCTTCAGAGCCTCTCTTTTACTTCTCGACACTCCGAGGTGTCGCTGGCCCGGTTCTGGATCTTGATCACAAGATGGGCTATGGACAGGTTTGATGTCCCAACTGCTGATGGTGCATCGATGTCTTCTATTGGTACGTTCCATACCAAGAAGATCATCGTCTCGGATGCATCCAAATTCTCCTTCATTGGCTCCATCCCGGAGACTATGTATGGCAGTGTGCCTTCAGACAGCAGTTTGATCAAGGCGATCAAGGAGTTAGGGCCATCTGGTCCGAGGGAACTGACACCGGACATGCTGCGCTCGATTCATGATGCCGACAAACCGGTGGCCAGGGGTAAGAAGGCAGACAAGGGGAAGAAACCATCCAAAGCCCCAAAACCTTCTCCCAAGAAGCGCAAACAACAGAAACCTGCTTCATCCCCACAACCGAAAAGGAGGAAGACCCAACCGAAGCGAAAGCTCCTCATACCCTCCTCTTCAAGCGAATCCGAAGGTGGGAGTTCGGACTCTGAGGGCTCACAAGGAGACGAATCTCCTCAGCGAGGTAACACACCCCCTCGGTCCCCAACCCCGGAGATGAAACTTCACCAATCCCCAGTTCCTTCCCCTCCACCCACAATACCTATTTCCATTCCCACCATAACCCCTACTATACCACCAACCTCATTCCCTATACCCCCACCCATATTCACCACATCAACCGAAACACCACCTGTAACCGAAACCCCTCCAGTAACCGAACCTCCACAAACCGAAACCCATACACCACCACCACCCGAAACTAACCCCCCACCCACTCAACCTGAACCAACCAAACCCATAACACCCCCAGCTTCACCACCACCTCAATCTCCAGAAGCCGCCTCCGATGGCGATGATCAATACCTTGGTGGTGATCACATGAACTTTGATTCGGTCTATTATAGTCCGTTTCAAGTTCAAAGTGATGAGGAGGATGATGCTCCAGTGACAAAGAAGCATCTTCGGGAGCTTAACGAGAAAGTTGATCAACTTCTCGCCTCCTCTTCCAACCAGCAGTCATCCTTGTCTGAAGTTGCCCTTTAGAAGATAGTTGATGCCTTCTCCAGGGCTCAACAAGACTCAGTGGCCTCAGCAACTGCTGTGATAGACGCCTCCACCCGAGCCTGTGAGGTAGCGACCGAAAAAGTCGATAAACTATTTTCCGACGCTTCTGACCTGCTCAAGTCTATGCAGGAAAGCGCCGATGCCACCAAGACGACTCTTGAACCGATTGTTCAGCAATTGGCCAAGTTCGTCTCAACGGAGTTGACTTCGTTCGCTACTCTACGCCAAAATCTCAGCGACGACAACTCGGCACTCCGTGCCTCCATCGATGCCCGTCTGGCAAAGCTACAAGAGGATCTTGCGGCAGAGAACTCTCTGATGGACGTTCTGGCGAGTAAAACAACTGCCCTAAAGGTCAAGAGCACGCAGCTTTCCAACTCTCAAGAACAATTGGAAGCTCTTCGATCCGAGAGGGAAGTCATCAAGACGTGTGTTTCGGATGTCCACGCAGCTCTATCCAACATCCTGGAAGCACACGACCCCATCCTTAATCATTCGGTGAGGCGCACCCTCGCTGAAAAGCTCTCCCCAGCCATGGACCTCTTAAGCAAAATCGAAGGCCTGCCGAATTTCGTGTCCATTCCGAAAAAAGGGGGAGATGAGAAGAAAGGATCGAAACCACCTCCGTCCTCCAAAGCTACTCACACAACCGAACCACCCCCAACTGGTCATGCCTCGGGTTCGGGTGTGAAGAACAAGGGAAAACACATAGCAGAGGATGAAGATGAAGATGAAGATGAAGACAAGGAGACCATTGCGGACATGTTAAAAAGAAAGAACATTCGCAATGCTGAAGGTGATGCCAGTCGTGTGGCGCGTGAGGCTGAAGAAGCCGAACGAAAGCAAAAAGAAGCCCACGATCTCCTTGAGAGCCGAAAGTTGCTCTTCCCTGCCTGGACCAGGGATCGTTTGATAAAAGAGGCCATAGAGACTCCAAGCATACTATGGCTCGAGCCGGTGATATCGTTCGACTGCAACAACACCATCGATTCGCAGTTCGATATGCCACTGACTCGAAAGGCGTTCATCTTCCACGCCTTCTCCAACATTTCTGAAGTCCCGCATCCGAACGATGAGCTTGACAGGGAGCTCATTGACTTCTACCTGGAAGCCGCCCGCCCTCAGTACCTTACATGGAGCGCCCAGAAGATCGTCAATGTTCGGGTGATGAAGCCTTTTGCCGTGGGGAGATTCACTAACGTCAAGTTCAAGCTTATCCGAGGATCTGCAAGAACTGCTCACATGATCTCTCTGGCGGATCTGCCCAATCTGAACCCTCATGATTGGATAGTCTTGTACAACATCCTGCTGACAAACGAAGCCGAATATGGTCCCATCTTAGACCATGTCAAAAGGATGCTGGCATGCTATATCATGGAGGTGGCCCTAATGGATCAGGAGGTTGCCACAGTTTTTAAGAAGAAACCGAAAGTCAAGCCTGTGGGATCGGCCAGTGATCTGAATCAAATGCAAATGGGCAAGATAGATTCGAGGCGAAACTCTGTGATGTTCACTAGAGCCGAAGGACAGAAATGTCTCTTCGCTTTAGCTGACAAACATCTTTACACTACAACTTGCTTGGAGCACATTTTATTCATCATCAAGCAGTGTAAAGATAATTCGGCTGATGATATCAAGTACTTCAATGATATGATCAATTGGTACATCCGGTTTAGACAGACCATCCTTTCCATAACCAAGTGTCTGTTTAGTACCGTGAAGAAGAAGGTACCAGCTTCAGCCGCCGGCCCAAGTAGGAAGTGAAGGTCTCGCTCCAAATTGACGCAAAGGGGGAGATTGTTGGGCTGAAAAGAGTTTTGATGTTGCGTCTTTTGGGCTCGTTAGATTAGCCTTTTATTCTCCGGTTTGGGCCTGTCCAACCGAGAGCCTTTTATGTATTGTATTTAAGTTAATGCTTGCATGCATATTAGGTTAAGATTCTAGAGATTATCGATATAGCGATTAATCTAGAGTACAATATTTTCCAGTAATCGTTCTTGTAATCTTCCAATCCTTTACAGTTGATGTTCTTAATCGAGCTCTTCTAAGGATTTTATTTAATCATTCGACACGATTGATTCAAGCTCTTTTGTTCTTTTTTTATTGCGTTCTGCTTAGTTATTAATATTGTGTTCTTGCTGTTTCATATTCATATACTTGTTCAAGATCTAATCGATCTTCATAGATTAAAAGTTGTTTTAATCCCATCAGCGAGTTTGGACTCCAACTCGCCGAGTCTCCTCACAACACCCAAAAATAAAAGAATAAAAAATTATACCTGGGAATCCGGATGTTACAGGTTGGTCCTAGTCTTTGGAGTTCAAGATCTCATCAAGTCTTCATCTTTTTGGGACAAAACCCTAAAATACTCAAATAAGATGCTCATAACAAAAGAGAGGCAAAGTTTGAAGCTTTATACCTCAACAAGAAGCTCCCCACTTAGATTTTCTCGGATCTAGAAGCTTGGAATCCAACTCCTTCTTCTTCAATACCTCCTATTCTCTTCAAAACCACACAAAAACTCTCAAAGCTCAAACACACACATACAAGCTTTAGAACGAGGGTTAGGGAACTCTTAGGGTTTTCTCTCTGGGAATGGTGGCCAGGAATTAGGCCATCATATCCCATATATAGGGGACTCGCCCTAAATTAGGGTTTGCACTCTGGGCCTAGTACGCCCAACGTACCCTCTGGTACGTCCAGCGTACTAGGTGGCTCCGCTTAAAAGTCACGTGCTTGAGTATGCCTAGCGTACACATACGTACGCCCAACGTACTCCGCTGCCACCAATTTCAATTAAAGGACTTATCTTGCCCAAACTTCAAACTGACATCACTTCCTCGATATAACCCCGATTCCCATGAACCCTGATCTCAGACGATCCGAAACAGGATGTTACAATTCTCCCCCACTTGAATTAGATTTCGCCCTCGAAGTCGCTCGTTATCAAAGATCGAACTCAAACCCGAAAAGCAATACCGAAAAGACTGCATATATTACAACAATCTTCACCAAAAGCATCTGAACCTGACGGGGACTCTCAACCCCGAAGGAGGACAGACCCAACTGCCGCCACGACTCTCTATCTGACTCTCCAGAACTTGAAACTCTAGTGGTCTATCTCCCTGGCAGACCACCCTCACAAAACATCATCCTGCTAATCGCCCATCGACTAACAAACTCTAAGAACCCTCTTCCAACTCTGATCCTTTAATCGATCCCAATCGCAACTTGAAAGGAACGGAAAGGTCATAATCCCCTAAAGACCCACCGCCTGAACAGCTATCAGAACTCATCGAAAGTAGAGAACCCCAAAACTCAAACACAAGAAAATATCGTGATCTATTGATTGCATCCTCTGATATCTATAGACATAAGCCCCAGCTTCCTCTCATTTATCCCCTTCAACACTGAGCATCAGGTCAACTTTTGACCGGAAAGATGAACCTCCAAAGGTTACTCAAACCAAAACGTCTCACCGACTTCCTTCTCACGATAAATATCTCAACTCATCGCGACATACAAGTCACGAAGTTCGCTTTACCCCAAGTGAATGCTACAAATCATCTGAAATCGTTTCACCTCCGACCCCTGTCGACTACCACCCACTGGTTTCCTGCATCTTGCGGTACTCCTCATATCAACGAAACTGACCCACTCCGACCCAAGATATCAGATGGAGGTTAATATCCCCCCCCCCCTCAAAATGATCCCATCTACAGATCTGAAACCTCATCATGCCTATTCGACACACAAATGGATCCAAACTCGAGCTCAAGAGTATGGCTCAACAACAGAATTGGAGGCACTCATTTCCAATCGGGTACTCAACTCATGACCCAAAATTCACGGATTATACTCACACCATCTCTGCAATTCCTTCCGATTATGATAATCCCCACTCAACCTGGGATATAACAATTCCCTACTAACACGGAGACCCCCGTCTCATCCCTGGTTTGGCAACCAGGCTCCCGAATACTCAAGCAGTAACGCTACCCAAGCCTAAGAACTCCTCTGCGCCATACTCTGACTAGTGAATACTACAACTCCCCGCAGAACAATATTCACCCTTATCAACTACCGAGTGCTATGGCCTCCCCCGTAGTCTTGCGATACTCTCTCACTAACTCGTGAATGCTACGGCTCCTTGTAGTATCACAACACACTCTCTCTATAACCGGTGAATACTATGGCTCCCCGCAGTATCACGACGCTCACTTGCTCACTGACTCACCATGGGCTTACTCCACGGTTTCTCCTGATAATCCCAAGCGAATACTCCCACCCTGATCCACTTGCTTTCTTATCACCCCATAGCCTCATCATCACACATCACCACACTTATCTCACCAACTCATGCTCCGCAGCTCAACATAGATAGGTGCTTACACCCACCCAAATTATGCACCACCACCCCTGATGTAAGTTCTCGCAGACAAGGCACTAATCTCAGCACGGATACACCCTTAGCTAGTCTCATTCCGCCGACAGTTAACTGAAGGGTTCCCACAGGAACAAAATCACTCGGTACTCTACTCGCCATCTCACAACTTGAGTCCTATAATGACCAAAATTAGGACATCATACTCGGATACCTCGGTACACCATCACAACGTCTCATGCGGACTTGCCTTTACCATTGATCTTTCGCTTACATAACTCGAAACCTCGAAATACTCCCATCTCCCAAATTGAAACACGGAGGAATCATCAACGACCGAATGATGAAAATCCGAGGCTCCACTCTCTACTGATCACCGCCCAAAGTAACTACTTATACCGACTCTAAAATTGGTCGACAAACCAAATGTTGCCCTCTTCTGGGGGATAGATTACAATCTATACCCATACCTGCAAATCTCAATTATTGCACATTGAACTCAGTGACTCATCCGCCTCGAACTCAGCATTTGAAATTCCGAAAATTTTAGCCATAATAAATCCTCTGACCAATGGCCACCTGCCATGGATCCACCCCTCCTCCCTTAAGCACGTACTCATACATCATCCCACCTCGCACCTTGCTACATCCACCAATATCCCAGATTTCATGTGTCCGCACTGCGGTCCTCCATAACCAGCTCTTTAACCGCACTTGAACGAATTCCCGATATTCTAAATTGAATATCCAGTTCTCCCCAACTCAGGGTTCGAACCACCACCAATCGACATACCAAAACTTTACTCCATGGACTGTTTTAACAGGTACACCACACTTGACTCTTGGAACGTACCACATAAATACTCAATTATCTTCCCGAAGGAAACCAAGCAACTCCAAATATCCCGAAACTCCGACAAAATCTCAAATCCTCCCAATGCGACTGCCTCTAGTCATCTCAAAATCTCAGACCGATATTCCGCCGGACACCTCAACTGTTCCGAAAACCTTGACCCTCAGTCCGAAAATAATGCCCTATCGCGCACCACGTCTCTAACTCCTCGTCCAGCCTCCCAACACGAGAATCATCATCAAAGCACGGATCCTCATTCTCATAACCGATACACAACATAACAACGAGGTCCACCGCCATGATATATTCCTCTTACCCACCTGAAACTGCTGCTAAAAAGCATGCTACACTCATAAAGGCACCTTATTGGGTCTCTTCCATCTCAGCCTCCACTAACGGCTCCTTGGTACTAGAAATATCTCACAGCAGACAAACTGCCCACATACTCTGATGAAAAGGTCACCACCAATGCTACCCCACGGGGTTTTTCCTACAAACTCTAAAACCGAAAACTCGATATCTCATTCGCTTCTCATGGAAAATGTGTCACACCCCCGAACCAGGCGGCGGAAACGTTCGGGGGCTGTCGTGACTCAATTGAATACCATAACATTGAATATATATGAAACGTAACAACATTCGTCACCATGCATTAATATAGTACAACCAGTAGAGTTTACATGAAGTACATTGTTTAAACATTACATTCCCAAAAATAAATTGTTCGATTCGTACATAATTAAACTGCAAGCCATCACTGAATATGATTTCCTTTGTTTCACTGGTTCCCTGAGAATACAAGTATTTTGAAAAACGTCAACATGTGAAATGTTGGTGAGTTCATAAACGGTATTTGAAGAAAAACAATGTTTCGTATCGTTTGAAAACCACCAGAAAATCTGATATTTTCTGAAAAGAAATGCTTTTGAAAACGTTTGTGAAGATCCATAGGTATGCTTGTTTGTTTCTATACTTGTAAAAATTGTTCATTAAAGTTGTATGCATTTCGAATCTGTATGTATTGAAAAACCCTAGGAAAACCCGATGTTTTCCTAATTCCTTGAATTCCATGAAGTTACGTTGAAACCATTACATAGCGTGTAGTGTCAGTCCCAGGCGACGTTGGATTATTTTTGAGCATGATTAATTGCTACAAACACGCATTACACAAACGACCAGTTTATAGCTATACTAACGATCCCGTAGGCGTCGTCCGTACTAATCACGTTATCCAACCGCCGTGACTATGTGTAGTCCCACATCCGAAGAGAAAGAGGACACAAAGACCTCGATGACTCCATTAACCGGTTGGGGATAAAAAAATGTACGAGGGGTCCCAGACCCGCCTCGCATGAAATGTCGACTTTACTAGCAATACCAAAGGACCCTTGGGGACCAGTAGTATACAAGCCATTGAAAGTCCTTTTACGTTGTGTTAGATCGGTAAAACCCAACACTTCGTAAGATAGAGGTCTTCGGGCCTTAAGATCAGGTCATTGGGCTAGCTAGGCCCAACAAACAAGATTTTACACTTTTGGGGCCCAAAGATGGTGCGTAGACGTCTGTGCACACTCGCATGTATATTGAATTCCCAAACGTTACTTGTATGAATCGTAGTGTCGTACTGTCGTCGTGTTAGTAGTTTCGGATTTTATTGGTTCGAGACCGAACCAATTCGTTTAACGACTTTTGGTATTGTAGTGTATTGTATTTCGTCGATAGTCGCGGTGCCATTATTTGATCAATTCGCGTGTATTGAATTAGCCTTGAAAGTTTTCTATTTTCAACCCCTCATTGTTTGTAAAATTTACTTTTTCAACCCTTTAATTAAATAACTTTCCGGTTTGATCCTTAAATCATTTTTCTTGACATTTTAACACCAAAAATTATTGAAATTGATATTTTTCAGCATACTTTTCAATGAAAACAGTTTTAGTCCCTGAAATTGCAATTTTCTCGGTAATAGCCCTTCTTTTTCGCAACTTTGACAATTTTGGCCCAAATTGTAAAATTTTTGCAACTTTGGTCCTTTTTAAATTTAAAAAGCACTTTAAACCTTTGAAAAGGACTTGGAACACTAATAGTCCACTGTTTTACAGAAAAACACAGTTTTGGCCCTCCAAAACAGAAAATCTCGCATAATGGGCCTCATTGGGCCGAAAATGTCATTTTTAGTCCATTAAGCTTGAAATTTATGTTTTTAATCCTCCAAATGAGTATATTTCCAGAAATTGATTTATTGAAACTGTTTTGACACACCTCATCCATCAGAATTCATGATATGTCAATTTGGGCCCTTAACTTTGTATTTTTCACATTTTAGATCCAAAAATTGTGTTTTTAGCCCAAGGAAATTGTTACTAAGCCTTTTAGCTATTTTTCTAGAAGCACTTTGTATGTAGAAATATATTTGATGCTACAATCATTTAACATAAAGTATATCTCGGTTTTGAGGGGTTTTATGGCTAGATCCAACATTATAACACACAAAAGCACACATATAAGCATGGAAATCATACAAAGCATACAAAACACATATAGATCTACACTTTCACTTGTATTCCCCCCCCCCCACAAAACTCATAAAAACAGAAAATAGGGTGTATGAAGCTCACCTTGGGTGTGGTTTCGGTTTTGAAGAGAAAATGGAAGAAAAATGAAGTGATTTTCGGCCCTAGCACCTTTCCTTGGTAGATCTCGAGTTTGGTGACTTCTAAAGTGCATGATCACAAGTTGGAATAGATTTAGAAGAGGTTTTTGATGGAATGAAGTAGCTAGATCATGGATATAAGTAGAAACTTACCTAAGATGGTGATTAACTTGAAAGATCCTCTTGAAAGCTTCTTGATTCACAAAATTTTTGAAGAAGGAGGGAGGATTGTTCTTCAAGACTTAGAGAGTTTGGAAGAGATTTTTGTGGTGTGTGTGTGTTTGCATGTGGCCGAGAGTGAGAGAGAGGAAGGAAGAAGTGATCTTTGAGATGATGTATGCATGGGTATATGTGATATGTTGCATGGATATCCAAAAGATAATAATGAGGTGGCAATGGCAAGTCAACTCTTCATCTTTCCTTGGGTTTGGGCCTTGGGCCGAGAGCATGGAAGGGAAAAGGAAAAATTTGGGCTTTTTCCCTTAAGCCCAAAATTAGAGTTAGTTAGGGTGTGTTTTATACCTAAAAGAATGTAGTATGATTTTTCCATTTTCTTGTTGGACTAGTTTAGGGTATTCATGGATCAAAGCTTTAATTCATTTCATTCTAGGCCCAACATGGCCCAAAATGTTGAAATAAATTAGTGTGGGTCCAATTAGAGCCCAATTAGGGTTCTAAGCCCATGATAGTCTAATTGGGAGCTTATTGGTCCATTTGGATCCAATAAGGAAGTCCTAGTCCAAAATGGACTTAAACAAGGACTTCTAGGGTTTCCAATTGTTTGATGACTATTTGTAGTACTTGTATGATGTATTTGATTGAAGTTTTTGATGTCATAATCATAGGTGTTACACATGTTCTTAAGTTTTTGATTCACATTAGCTTGAGTGTATAGATTACATGACACAAAATTTCCAGCTGTGACAAAATGGGACAACGCAACTCTTACCACAGAAGGTGACATCTCATCCATCAGCCGATGGCTCGAATCAGACCTCAATCCTCCAATAAGCATCATCTCTACTCATCCCTGAGCCTTGCGACTCCAACTAACATCTCACTAATAAAATTACTCGGAAATGAACTCGATTTCCCTTTTTAGGTATACTCTATTAAAACTTGCTCGACATGGACCTCTGGCCCCACGCTCTGTCACCTGATCTCAGACTAGACAACCACCATGGGACAACTAGTAAAACCAGAAGCACTAACCGCCACGAATCATGGTACTCGAACCATGTGATCACCTCTCAATCTTCTACTTAGGACCTCTAGTATTCTCCCTGTCTCGAGTACGGGTCCTCTGCTTTCAGTAGTACGGGCCCATACTACCTGCCACATCTACCCGTACTTTCCACCCGAATCGTCCCAGAATTCCTAAGCAGCTCCTTAACCCTCTCGATCACCAATCCCATTAAACCTGGTCGCTTCGCAGCGAATACTCTCCTCTATCAGCGTACTCATCTGACTAAGGCCACTCCCTAGGCTCTTCCTAGGTCCCTTCACTTCTCCGCCATCAGCTGCTGAAGATCTCCTTATGATGCCAGCCATCTACCTCCTGAATATCGTCATATTCACTTAGTAGCTGACTCCCATCATGAAGAGTTCCACAAAGCACAAAGCAAGCAACATTCGGGCATCGAATAATCTCTAGTAACACGTAAAACCACTCTAGGTTACAACTCTAGTGCTCTAATCGCTCTCGAAAAGTATCACCGAACCCAAGCAACTCTACCCCTCGCGGGTATCTAACTACCCTCTCAATAGGCTCCTCCGATGCTCATCTAGGTATCTCTCCTAGATTACTCCTCAAATCTCTCTCTCTAAAAGATTCCTGCGGATTACTCTTACTCCGCAGATTACTCAGGCACATCACAGATAGCAACATTCCTAGGCTAAGGTATCATAAATCAGGCAACTCTAGCCCTAAAGTATGAAACACCTAGCCTATCTTCTAGCACGCGTCACTAATATCTCAATAAGAACTCATAACACAAACAAATAAGGGTATTTTGGGAATTCACCGTTTGGGTTCTGGCTGATTGTACACACTGCTCCTTCTCGTTTTTCTCTTAGAAACTCTTGCTCATTTCAGAAAAATCATTTCCTTTGAATTTTTTTCTCAAATCCTCAGTTTGAGTCCAGATATACCTGAAGGTGCATCCGAATCCCTCAAACAAAGGCTCTGATACCAACTTGTAACGACGTAAATTTTCAAACAAATTTTTTTCATTTAAAAATTCACATTATTCTCATATCATGTTTCACAAAATCCCATTTAATTTATTTACAAAACACAACTCTATATTTATTTAATAATAATCCAGGATCCTCAAATCATAACTCCTTTTCTGGTGTGTACAATCGAGCACGTGCCTTCCTGCGATCCTGAGAAAAACCTGAAACACATAACACATAACACGGTAAGCACGAAGCTTAGTGAGTTCCCCAAAATACCACATACAAACAGATTAGCCACTCGAGGATATAACTCTATAGGACCCTCCGGTCGATGTGTCTCGGTGGGACCCTCCGGTCCCACAACTCAAGTGGACCCTCTGGTCCCACAACTCAAGTGGACCCTCTGGTCCCTTAACTCAACAACTCAATATAATGAACAGTAAGCATATGACAAAACAAATAGCAGGATATCTCAATACACAACACATACATAAAAGACCCTCTGGTCACACATAAGTTACCACTTAAGACATCCCCAAAATCACAGCCAGAAAAGACCAATTTAATTTATGCTTTTAAAATAATTTTTAGAGTAATCCTTTGATTTAAAAGAGTTGCGGAATTTGTTCCCAAAACAAAATATGATAAATAAAATTTATCAAATCATTCCTTAAAGAAATGTATTTTCATATATAACAAAACTTGGGATGTCATGTTCCGATACAGACCAAAAGCATAAATGGCACGTTACAAGCCTTACAACAGTTATATACAACTACTGGCCTATAAACAAAATAACTTGATGATTCATCCATCTTATGCTCTCGCGCAACTACCTGTAATACAAATAAAACTGAGTGGGTCAGGCTTGGGAGCCTGGTGAGCATATAGGGTTTTCAACCCACAATAAATAATTATATTTAATTTCACCAACCAACAATAACCCGATTATCCATTCCCGTTATCCTCACTTTACATCCCTAAAACAACATCTATTACCAGGGACCTAATCTAGGATTTTCATCGGGATGGACATTACTGCAAAAGGGTTTCCTCAACAATAGATGTCCTAAAGGAAACCATGAGGGGGATAGAGTACACCGGTGAACACATCGTTCACAACACCTACAGGTTATGAACCTGCCAGCGTTCCCACTGGAAAGTCTAGAAAGAGTTTGTGGTCGTAATCCATACTCCGCTAGATGACTAGATTAACAACAACATCGAGGCCTCTCATCATTTTTATTTCATCACACACCAACTATCTACCCATGTTCTACTTAACATATTAGTAGATAAAATATACATATTTTATACATAGATTAAAACCTGTACAACATGTTAATTCAATACTCATTCCAAATAACAGATGATACATATACACATAACACGTATTCCATAGAGTATAATTCATATATGTGTATTAGCAGGAAGCGACTGCACACTTTACTCATATCATATATCAAATACATTCGTCAATACTTGTATTAAAATCGTGTATATGAAAGGGACTATGCATTCACTTGATAAGAAGATGCTCGGACAACACTACGAATCTTTAAAACAGTATTCTTTGGCGAAACCGGGATGCTTCACAAAAAACGAACTTCTCGCGGGCAGAGCTTCGGCTCGAAACTCTTTTCTTCTCGGGATCTTTGGAGCTTCGGGACTCACTTAGAGTGTTGGGATGATACCGGGGCTTCGGGGGTATAACTTGCACATAAATCGAGGTAATATGGAGTGAAAGGAGAGAAATTGAGCAACCAATTCGACTGGACTCGACTTCTATTTATATGGAGCTGAATCTCTATGCTCACGTCGTGAGCTCGATATGTCATGGCATTCGTGATCAGGCTACTTGCCCTGGAAGACGTTCATCACCTGCTCACGTCGTGAGCTCTAACACAAGGGTTGAAGTTCGTGCCCCGAACTTCAGAAATTCATATCTTTCGCATATGAGCTCCGTTTTTGTCGTTATTTATATCCACACATAGGTGAGATTATGCTTTACAACTCTCGTTTAGACTCTGTCGGCTAATTTTGACTTTAACTTTTATTATATTGTTTTTAGTAGGACGAAACAGGAAAACTCCGTTAGAAATTCATAACTTCTTCATTTGACGTCCGTTTTCGTCTGTCTTTTTTACCGTTGGACTACTATCGATGAGATATTTGATTCTTGTTAGATTGTTTCGGATAAAACTCACTCGATCTCAAATTCGAACTTTGGGCTGCATACCGCTAAGTCGAAACTTAGAAAAATCATAACCTCCTCATACGAAGTCCGATTTAGACGTTCTTCTTATGCACGCTCTCGGTTTAATGTATTCTATGAATTTCGTTTAGATCACTATGGCTAAATATCGCTCTATCGTAAACTCACTATTTACGTAATGCAATGTCATATCGGTTCTGTCGCGAAACTTCAACAGGTCATAACTTCTTCGTTATAACTCGGATTTCGACATTCTTTATATATTCAGAATCCTTGTCACGACTACTACGTCTTCATGTATCGATATGGGTTTTATCTAACATTTTGTTATTACATTTATTTTTGTTCTTAATTCATTTAAGTCACACAATTAAGCATAAAACACATAATACTCAGATAATACATTCTTATTATTTCAAAATGAGTTACAAAGGTTAACCTAGACTATTACATCAACATTAATGCCTAGCCCAGAAACACGGGCGTTACACCACTCAAGGTAAGTATAGTGAGAAGACTGACCTCGTAAGCTAGCAAGTGAAAACCTCGTTCTCGGAAATCTCGAACTCTACCCACCGGTCTAGCCTCCGTCTAACACATAATAATTATCCCTAATTAATATTGGCCATCATGAAGCTAGACTCACCCTTCTACACTCACAGAAGGGTAAAAGACCATTTTACCCCTCCATAGGCTTAATAGTCCACAATTTGACCAAACCCTAAAAGTCAACAAAAGTCAACGACAGGGAGTACGCTGTGCGTACTCGATCTCTACGCTGCACGTACTCAGATGCCATGCAGACATCGAGGATACGCAACCCCTACGCCGCGCGTACTGGATTTACGCCCAACGTACTCTCCAGTTTCCTCATTCTCACTCATTTGGTCTTAAACAGTTAAGACCTTGGCTCATCTCATAGATCCAGACTCTTTAGTAGCTCCTAACCCATAAAGTCAGTGACTTTTAAGCCTTTGCATGGCTGAAAAGGTCACCAACCTCAAAATATACACTCTTTTGCCTCAAGGAAGCTCATAACTCATGCATGGAGTGATTTCAACGTCCAAGATTGGATTTTTATGACATTACACTACTCATATGCTCAAAAGGGGCTGGTCCTAGTCTCTGGAGTTCAAGATCTCATCAAGTCTCCACCTTTTTGGGACAAAACCCTAAAATACTCAAATAAGATGCTCATAACAAAAGAGAGGCAAAGTCTGAAGCTTTATACCTCAACAAGAAGTTCCCCACTCAGATTTGATCGGATCTAGAAGCTTGGACTCCAACTCCTTCTTCTTCAAGACCTCCTATTCTCTTCAAAACCACACAAAAACTCTCAAGGCTGAAACACACACACACACACAAGCTTTAGAACGAGGGTTAGGGCACTCTTAGGGTTTTCTCTCTGGGAATGGTGGCCAGGAATGAGGCCACCATATCCCTTATATAGGGGACTCTCCCTAAATTAGGGTTTGCACTTTGGGCCTAGTACGTCCAGCTTACCCTCTGGTACGTCCAACGTACTAGGTGGCTCCGCTTAAAAGTCACGCGCATGAGTATGTCAAGCGTGTACACACGTACGCCCAACGTACTCCAAAACAGGATGTTGCATGTTTTGAAAAGTTAAAATTTGTTGAAATTTTTGGGATGTTGCATTCTTCGAACCGTGGGAAGTCAAAGGCGTGACTGTATACACACATCACCAATTTTATGATTTGAGATTCCATAATGTTTTCCTTATTACTTAGATTTGGATTATTGTTTATGAACAAAATGGTTTTATCTTAATTATAACTTTATGGAAATGAGTGTTTGTATTAAATTAAAAATAAAAATTTTATTGTGAAAATTGGGACGTTACACTTTATCAATAATGTTGTATTGACATCTAACTAGACTTATTGTTCTAAACTCAATAAAAAAATATTGGATCTTCGTTAGATGTATTTTATTTGTTTCATGCATTTGTATTGCATGCAAGTGTTACAATTCATGCATTTTGACATTTTTCAGGACTTTATTTATAGATTGGTTGAATCTTTTTATTTTCATACTACTTAGTTGATTTTCAAGACAGTTGAAGACTAGATCATGTTTAGGATGATGTTGACGTGTTGTTACATATCAAATTTCTTGAAATTTGAAGAAGAATTAAAAAAGTAATTTTTTTTGAAGAAATGACTTACTCATCCCTGTGGGCTTTCCGCTTGACTTCCACCCGGTTGAGTCAATGAAGAATAAGCAAATTACATGTTTTTGAAGGTCACTCGGTTGAGTGGAATTACATGCAAAAAATTACTCAGTCGAGTGGATGTGAAATATCGGTTTTGAGCCTATAAAATACCTACTTAGGTCACAACTATTATTAATCCTGACTTCTCAAGCAAAAAAATCACAATTTGGAGACAAATAAGCTTGGAGAACTCATTTGAAACATCATTTTGGTAAACTTTAGTTTAACGAGCTTGATATGGTTGTTAAATTACATTTTTGATTGTTCGATTTTCTCCATGAATGACTAAAAACCTTTTTTTTTGTTTCTTGTTCGACACTCATCTACGTATGAGTGATTTCATTAAATTCACGTGTTAGAATAGTTTTTTGTTTACAATAAAAATAAATTCAATCAGTTGTTACAACACACACCATCATATTAAGATAGAGAATAAATTTCATTTGAATTTCATACTTCAAAAACCATCAATTTGTAACAAGATGTTACCAAAAGGCTTCTAATCCAACGCTATCCGGTGTTGTCATCTATCATTGAGGTTGAAGGTTCAAGTCCCGCAATAGACATAAATTGAATTAAGAAATAGTTTAAGAATAAAGGCAAATAACGATGAGTTAAACATTTTTTCCCGAACGGCTAAACATTTTAAATGTTAATAAAACAACTAACATGGTTTTTTCTTTATTTGTCTCATTTATGTTGTTGAAATGTTTCTCTAGCATATTAATTCTTTGTTTCTGCAAAAAGTGTCTCGCTTATGTCATTGGATAAACAGATTAGGCAAGTTAAATGTGATGATGTACATGACAATGATTTCTTGCTTATATCATTATCTCATGTATTAATCGATTTCATTATAATATTTCGATTTTTTGTCTTTACTTATATGATTATATCACCAAATTAAGTATAATTTAAATTTATATTAATTCTTAAATAGCACAAATCTCATGAGGAATCTTTTCATATCCACTAATCCACTTCATCGATCAAGGCTTTTTTCCATTATCCGTAGTTTATATTATTTGTTATTATGGATAAATATTATAAGTAAATAAAATATGCTTTTAATACGAGCCAAAAATAGAGTGTATTTATAAAACTTACAGGTTATATTAAATATATTATCGGATCATGGTAAGAAAATATAGATATGTTATATTATAATTTATAAATAATAATAATTATTATAATAATAATAATAAATAGGAAAGATCGCAAGAAATCAAGAATGAATTTGGTTCCTATTTTCGCGCAACTGAATAAAAAATTGTTCAAAAATATCTCGTTCATCGTCATCGGTGCTCAATAATTTGGTGTTGCAAGACTCTATATCACCCTCCAATCATAGGCGTCGACACCACAAGCAAGCATAACATAAGGTCAAATGTTTGAGCTTTTTCTCTTTCTCTATCTCTTTCTTTTCATTTTCATCCGGCGGGAGGGAAGGAAGTAGATGAGTATACGAAACACATTTTCTCTGCTTCTACGGAACTGTTCTCTTAATCTTAATCCAATACAAGATTCCCCTTCAACTCAATTGCATTTATTATTTGCGAGCTTCGTGTGTTCTTGGTGCAAGTAATTTGTCTTATAGCCTGAGCCTGAGGTGAGTTCGCTTTTTCCTCTTCTTTGTTTGATTGATTATGAAGTATGGATGGATGATCGCAGTCGAATATTTTGTTTTTTCGTTTTCAGTTTTAGTTGTTTGTGGTTGTTAGCAGAAGAGTCAAGTGATTGTGTAAGTTTCATGGACTTTTTCACTTATTTGTTGTTTTCTGGAGTATATATGGTTTATCCGATCATCGAATGTTGTTGACCTGAGTGTTTCTCTGTAAAAATTTCCGATTCCTTCCATATAAGTCCATAATCTACGACTAAATCTATCTAATAGACTGTATATACAACTGTTCTTAAAGATATCTGCGTGATTTTGATTGAGGTTTTTTTTTTTCCTACTAATGTTCGTCATCGTATTTTCCATGGTGGAGGGTTAAGTATCATATGAACCTTCAATATGTTTTGATGTTGATTTGTAGTTGAAGTTGAAGTTATGATGTAGTGATTGGTGAATTTACTATAACGGGTTGTTGATTCTGATCCCCAAAAGTAGTCCATATTTGACCCCAAACCATTTCTATTTCAAGATATCCTTTGAATTCCTCTCTTTTTTGCCAAAATTTGAACTTAGATCCTCTTTGACAGATGACATAATTACGTAATTTGAAGTTATAACCTATTTGACAAACATATTTGTTGAATCCATTTTTATGCAGTCAAATGGAGTACTTTTTAGTTGAAATTTGGTCAAAACTTATTTAGAAAAAAACATTAGTAGTTACTTTCAACTACAAACATTAGTAGAATAGAAACATTTCAGAGTCAGAAAACTAAAATCTTTATGTTGATTATGACATTGAAAATGATACAACATCTTTTTGCAAATAGGTGTCAGAAAGTAACTCAATGGAGCATCATCTACAAAATTCTGTTTCAGGTGAGTGGTTATATACTTATATGATATATCTCTTCTTATCATATACTGATATAACAAACAAATGAACAATAATATATATTATCTTTTCCATACAGGTCACCTAGAAGCTCAATTTGCCTCAACAATATTTCAAGAAATGGAAAACGAATGGGGGATTCGACACAAAAAGGATAAATATCAAGCAACAAGTGACATAAGCTTGTTTTCAAGCTCATTACCTGTCATTCCACATGAAAAATGTATAATGGTTAATTGATTATTGATTATGTTAATCAGTTTTATCATATTACTTTAAAACAACATTTGGTTCAAATCTTGTTGATTCACAATCCAATAAACAATCTGTTGAAGGTGGAAGTGAAGATACACATACAGTTGGTGATATCACAAACAGTTTAACAGGAAGCATGCTTCCTGGTGATGAAGATGAGCTATTAGCAGGCATAACGGACGATTTTGACCTTGGTGACTTACCTACTCAATTGGAGGATTTGGAAGATGACTTATTTGAAAGTGGAGGTGGAATGGAAATGGATTTTGATTCCCATGATGGAATTCGATTTGGTCTCTCAAATTTAACCATGTCTGATGGTGTCCCTTTAATTAGTATTAATCGACATGAGCTCCTCAATAGTGGGAACACAGTTGTTGTTGGAGAACACCCTTATGGTGAACATCCTTCTAGAACATTATTCGTTAGGAATATCAATAGCAATGTTGAAGACTCTGAATTGAAATCCCTCTTTGAGGTACTTCTTCAAGATTCTTTCACTTTTCTCTTAACATTTTAATGGAAAAAGAGATTGTTTTTTCTAGGAATATGGAGAAATCAGAAATCTTTACACTTCATGTAAGCACAGGGGTTTTGTGATGATATCTTATTATGACATTCGACATGCAAGAATTGCAATGAGGGAGCTTCAGAATAAGCCTCTGAGAAGAAGAAAGCTAGACATTCATTTTTCTATCCCTAAGGTTTGTTTTTTTGTAATTGTGGCATAAATGTAATATTATTGTTGTTGTTTACTTATTTATATTTGTTTTTTATATGCATACAGGACAACCCATCAGAAAAAGATATAAACCAAGGGACTCTTGTTGTTTTCAACTTGGATTCATCAATTTCCAGTGATGATCTTCGTCACATATTTTCAGTTTATGGGGAAGTCAAAGAGGTGATATTTGTCATTTGACTTTCTTTTCCAAAGACTTCAATTACTTTCTTCAGTTCTGTGAATACATTTTGACTTTTTTTTAAGCAGATTAGGGAAACACCAAACAAGAGACACCATAAGTTTATTGAATTTTACGATGTTAGAGCTGCTGAGGTGGCACTGAAAGCTCTAAACGGGAGTGAAATTGCTGGCAAAAGGATAAAGCTTGAACACAGCAGGCCTGGTGGTGCTCGTAGAAGGTATGTATATGTATATATAAGTGGAGGGACTTCAACAGTTAGAAAGGAATTTACAAGGGACTAAAGTCGACATTTTACATTTATGTAGCATGATGCAACAGCTGAGTCAAGAATTAGAACAAGATGAAGCTCGAGCCTTATGGCACCATGTTGGTTCACCTGTCATCAACTCTCCACCTGGTTGGTATTTTTTTTTTTTTAAATTATACTTTTTATCATTAATTAAGAACTTAATTTTTATTAATTTTATTTTTGCAAAATGCCACCTGGCAGGTAGTTGGTCATCAGGTTTTGGAACCCTTAGCCCTGTGAACACCACCCCTTTACATGGGCTTGCATCCATACTTCCACCACATATATCAAACCCCATGAAAATTTCACCAATTGGAAAAGATCAACAATCAAGTTCAAGATCTTTCCCTGATCATCATAACACATCATCATCTTTTCTTGATTCCAAATTTGACCCTTCTTCTAGTATTGGTACCCTGTCTGGCACTGAGTTTCTGTGGGGTAGTCCAACTACTTATTCTGACCACCAAAGTAATTCTTGGCGGGCATCTCCGGTGGGCCCATTTAGTCCTAGTCAGCATGGTACATTCCTGGGACCACCACATCATCATGTAGGCTCTGCGCCACCTGGCATACCTCTTGACAGGTCAGAGAGATCATTCATGTATAACGGAAACCAGATGGGTTCTTTTGGTAAAGGACAGATGTTGTTTGGTAATGTTACTTCATATCAAGGAAGGGGAGGAGGATTGAATGATGGATTAATGGTGGGGAATCGAACTCGGCGAGTTGACTCCAGTGTGACTCAATTAGGGAACAACAACAACAATAACAAGCAGTATCAACTTGATTTGGATAAGATTATTACTGGGGAAGACATGAGGACAACTTTGATGATAAAGAATATTCCCAATAAGTAAGAAAGTAACCATCTTTTATTTTATTTTATGTGAAAGTAAATTTATTTTAAATTTTTTCTTTTTCTTGATATAAGGTACACTTCAAAGATGTTGCTTGCAGCCATTGATGAAACCCATTCGGGTACCTATGACTTTGTGTATTTGCCGATTGATTTTAAGGTAATTTATATAGCCAAGAAAATTTCACCTTTATTGACAAAAAAAATGGTAATTTGATTTATCGTTGATGTTCACAGAATAAATGCAACGTGGGTTATGCTTTTATCAACATGGTGTCTCCTTCACACATTATCTCTTTTTATGAGGTACCATTTTTCTACCCTTACACATTTTCAAAATTCAAGTTTAATTTTGTTGACTTGTTGTCCAGGCATTTAATGGAAAAAAGTGGGAGAAGTTTAACAGTGAAAAGGTTGCGACTTTGGCATATGCACGGATTCAAGGGAAAGTGGCACTCATAACACATTTTCAAAATTCAAGTTTAATGAATGAGGACAAATGGTGCAGGCCCATTCTATTCCAGTCAGAGGCCCAAGGGAATGATTATCTGGTACTATGTTCTTTTTTCTTTTTCCCATAAAATGATGTCTGATACTATTCCAAACTCCATTCATAATCGGTTTTGAATCTTGCAGGATTCTATTCCATGCCATAACATGAACATATGTATTCGTCAACCAGATGGATCTTACTCGGTGGATTCATTCGACAGTTCCAACAGTAGTCTGGAAGAAAACCAGAGTTGACCAAAAATTACTTTTGAAGGAGTTGGTTGCATTTTTTCACTAATGAGAATTCGGTTTGTTGTATTGAGAGCAAGAAGTGGTTGTGTCCAAAATTGTGGCTTTGTGTAAATTAAAAATAATTGAAACTTATTTATATATGTGAATTAGAAGTATAGTGGTTAGGGTCTGTTTTCAAGTGTATAGAAGTGAGGCAACAGATCCCGGATGTAACTGTTATTGTAGGACATGAAGTTATGGTACAAAGACATGATCATAATTTCAAAATAATCATCTCGTTGATGTTATATGTAATATATATGTTATGGAGGTATTTTATAACATCTAGCAAGTTTGAAATTTGGATCTTTTGTGATAATGCTTAAAAACTTGATGTTGTAAGCTAACAAAAATAAGGAAAATACATGGTTATTCTAAGTTATTGTTGATTCCAAGTCTCCCATGTAAAGATGCATGATTACATGATAATCACAAGTCAACAGTCAGATAAATACTCTGTTTAATCATTAAACACTCCATAACATCATCATCATCATCAGAATTCATAAACAATCCAACCAATGCACATCATATTTGAAGTGCATCTGCAATCGATCCTGCAAGACTCAAGACTTCAAAAGGAGCTTTCTTTTCAATGCTTTTCACAGTAGGACAACATGAGTCAGTGATCCAAAAGTAGGCAAATCCCTTGCTCGAGTTTTCTGCACATAGTAACAATCCATACTTATGCTACACACAGTAAACACACACACACACATGAGAGAGAGAATGAGATATACTTACCACCATTTTTGTGTGTAAATTTCTCCCAAGAGTTTTTAGGAAACACTGCATGAGTGACATAAGCACTCACCTTGGTTGCACCATGAGCTGCCAAAACTTTCTGCAACACAAGAATCATTATTATATCTGTATATATGAAACTCATTGGAATATTATTATAAGTATATATGTATAATAGCATAGCACTAAAGAAAAACATATAAAAAAGTAGTACCTGACATTCAATTAAAGTGCCTCCAGATTGCACCAAATCATCAACAATCACCACATGACATCCCTCAGGATTACCTTCTTTCAGCCTTACTATTCTTTTATCACCCTCACGAACTTTTGCACAAACCACCTGTCATTCCCAATATCATCACCACAATTTGTACATAAAAATCAACCAACTTCCATTTTTACCCTTTTTCTAAATCAAAAATTTATCTCACCATGGGAAAGTGATCCAAGAGCTTGTGAAATCTTTTCCAAGCTCCGTCATCTGGAAAGGCAATTACAACCTGAAATACCATAAAAAGAAACACGTTACTATGCAAAAAAATACAAAATTTTAGAATTTTTTATATTAAATTCAAGTGCTAACTTTATCAGCATCAGGAAGCTGGTGAAGTCGTTGCTTCAAGAGAGGAATCCCGGTTTCAAAATAAGGCAAAACATTGTCACTAAAGTAGAACCTTTCCTGCATAGAATACGTGAACATTAGCTTAATAGTATGTAAATATCATAATATGATTCTTTTAAGTATTATATGTATTAAGAAACTTACCTGTAAAGCATGTATGTCATATATGACTAAGCTTGTTGGACCACCTCTTGATATTGGAATGTTTGATAAGATTCTTGCCATGGTGAATGCAGTAGCTACATCTCCTTCTTCTTCCATTCTTTCAAAGGATCCAGTTGGAAAGAAAGGTAACACCAAAGTGAAAGAAGCAACAAAGAGCCTTGGAAGTGCAAATATCACAGAGAGTTGCTCAAATATTACAGATGGGGAGCTGAAAGATGCGAGAAAAGAAACATGCTGCCCTCTGATATCTTGTGCATTGTTTATGAATAGGTTAGGAAATCCATCATCAAAACTCCTGTAACATGGTATAGTATACAGATATAATCATCAATTTATAAAGACAAAACCATAGCAATGAAAGGAATAAGAAAGAAAATGAATCAAGAGAATGAGATTTGGAACATCTGTTTGTTGATATCTAGTAATTGCAAAGTACATTGCCCTAAATTTCTGGATAAATTCATTTTTCTGTGCCTCTCTGCTACTAATCAGTAGGAACTTTCAGCTATTGAACATTACATTATTAGATCCTTCAACATCCATCTGCATGCATTTTAGGGGTTCATCTTTTACAGCACAGGAAGTACTGGAATCGGAATTTATAGAGAAGAAAAATGTAACAAACAGCCTCTATGTTTAATTTTTGTATTTTAATAGCACTATTTTACAAAACCTAAGTCAAAATTGGGGTTTTTGGAGGACGGATGAAGTACGGCACAAATTGACACAGTAACTACGAAAAGAACATCACCATTCACCTCATCGAGCAATCGAATCTACTTGATATCAAAATCAGAGCTCCAATAACAAAACCGTAAGGTGAAAGGAGAGTGAAACGAAGATTTTGAAAGGCTAATTCGCATAGATAAACGGAATGAAGAAGAGTTTAGTTTAGTTTATATAAAAGTGGTGAAAGAAGAAAGAAAGACCTCCAGTTGATGGATTGGAGCTGAATGTGGTCGGATTGAGCGGCGATTTTGCGAGCAAGTTCTTCGGCTTCGACGCAGTAGAAGAGAAGCACTTGCTTTTTGTTTGGCTTCGCCATCGTCTTCACTGTCGCCATGCAAACACAGAGAGAAATTAACGCAACTGTTACCTAATTCCAAAGGGGGAATAGACTACTAGACTTTGCGTTTAGAAAATGCGACATTGTGCTTAAAAAGCATGATTCCAGCCAATATGCTACCACAATTGACAACCGAATATTTTTGGAAAATAAAAAACTTTTCTCAAGAAATCAAACTTTTGACCATTGCATTAAAAGTGAGCATTTTATCCATTTATTTTTAGATATTATATTTATGATTTACCCTCGTTATTAACAATATATGAGATTTCTTATAGAAAAAAGAAATTAAATATCCTTCTATCTTATTTTCCTACCAATCTATTTAATTTCTCTTTCTAATTTATGTCTTAAGGACATATAAGATATAAGAAGCATTAATTGAAATGTTAATTATTAAAAAATATTACTACAATTAAATATGATAAATAATAATTATAAATAGTATTGTTTATAATTAATATATTTTACATTTAATTATGGTAAGATTACATATAATTAATGTTTATCACATTTATTTACGTTAACATTTTTTATAATTAAGAATTCAATTAACGTTTTTAATATATGTCCTTAGACATATATTATAAAATTTCAACTTTAAAAATATAATGTGATGCTGCAAAATTACCATTAAAATTTTGACTTAAGCTTAATATTTGTGGCCATACTTTGATATCTACTTCATATTTTAGTATGGACAACTCATTTACGAAATGAAATAGTGACATGTGTAAAATTTAATGTTCATTTATTGAAATTTAAATATAGTCATATTTTTTGTTTTTACATATCTTCCTATCCAATTAAATAGTGACATGTGTAACATTTAATGCTCATTTATTGAAATTTAATGATATTTTAGGATACTAACATGACACACGTCATCATTTAAATGAGTAGAATGATTGGTAGGAAAATAAGATAGGAGGATATTTAATTTCTCTATTAGAAAATCTCAAAGCACACAATGGATGCAGAGTTAGAGTATCAATTAAAGGTAATCTTCAACCTTAAATCCTCCGATGTTTATGTTTATTTTTTTTAATATTATAGGTTATAACAATTATCATAGTATTAATGGATTTTGATTATATATAATTTTTTTTTTGCATTTATAGGCTTAGTTTTTATTTTTATATAGACCCTTTAAAATCTTGAGTAATATATAAATTAATGCAAATGATTTCTAGCTCAGCTAGGTGATGCATCCAGGTTTTTCCCATTGTGGGGTTTACTCTTGGAGGTGGTGGGTTTGAGCCTTGCTCAGACTAAAGTGGTGAAATTATGTATGGGGGAAAGGGCGGCGATTTCGAGCAGCCCGACTTATGACCAGAGCCATGTCTAATGTTTCCGTGTACTCCCGTTTAGATATAAACTCCGCCGTTTTCAAAAAAATATAAAAAATAATACATGTTTTCGAGCAAAATATTATATTTCTAATACTTTTTAAACGTAAAAAGGGTCTTTGAGAAGTAGCTCGAACCTTGCAGCTGATCGAATAGGTCGTCAATCCTCGGCAATGGATACTTGTTCTTCACTGTTGCCTTATTCAGCTCTCGGTAGTCTATGCACATCCTCATGCTTCCGTCCTTCTTCTTCACGAATAACACCGGAGCTCCCCAGGGTGATGAACTAGGTCGGATGAAACCGTTGTCCAACAGCTCCTGAAGTTGTGTCATAAGCTCCTTTATCTCCGTCGGTGCTAATCGGTAAGGTGTCTTTGCTATCGGTGTTGTACCTGGTAACAAGTCTATCTAAAACTCCACTTGTTTATCAGGTGGTAATCCGGGTAGATCTTCGGGAAAGACTTCCGGATAATCACACACAACCGATATATTCTGCACCTCTTTCTTTTCCTTCTTAGCATCGATTACGAATGCCAAGTATGATGCACATCCTTTGGACAAACATTTTCTGGCTTTCATTAGGGAGATGATTCCAGAATTCACTATGTGTTTGTCCCCGTACACCATAAGTGATTCCTTTTTGGGTGGGTTTACCCTTACTATTTCTTTCGGCATTGAATCTCAGCATCGTTGGAGCTAAGCCAATCCATACCCAATAACGATGGCCAGAGTGCAAGCGATGATCCAGATGATGTTGGATCGCCAAATGGAGGAAACAAGGCGTTTACTTCAACAGAACCGAGAAGAACTCACGGTACCAATTGAACAGCCCGAACTGAATGATGGGCAGTCAGAAGGAGGAAACTACAGTGGGACTGTTGGTCAAGCCAACCCACCGATAGTTAGGCAAAACCACTAGGATGGAGGAAATAACGGATGTAGATGCAAATACAAGGATTTCATGGAGGAAATGACGGACGTGGATGCAAATACAAAGATGACGGACTTGTGGCAAGTACGAAAAGGTATATGAGGGTGCATTTTGATCAACTATTGGGTGTTACGATTTTCCATCACTAAAGAACACAAGGTTTTTGCTTCGAGTTTTTTTCTTGATTGCGTTTTGGAGATATTCGGGGTGCCGTACCCGATTGACCTGATTCTCATCCCTATGGGGGATGTATGCATGATAATAAGGATGTATTAGCTTAGCAGATTTGGTGCTTTGATTGATTTTGAGGGGCAACAGGTGGTGGTTCGTACCCCAAGTGGGGGAGAGCTCACAATTTATGGTGATGGTATGTGACATCCCCATTTCCATGGCCAAAAAAATACCGATTTTGTTTATGCTTTGTTTAAAAATCAGAGTAACATTTTAAATAAAAGTGATGCGGAATTTGTCCCAAAACAATTTATGATAACGATTTATCAAAAGCATTTACAAAGAAATGTATTTCATTAAAAGACTTGGGATGTCATGTTTGATACAGATCAAAAGCATAAACAGTGCAATATAAGCCTTACTACATTATTTCATATCTACAAGCCTATATCCGTAATCCCTCATCCAAAACATCACATCTATGCTCGAGCGCCACTACCTGTAATACATGAAACTGAGTGGGTCAGGCTTGGGAGCCTGGTGAGCACATATGATTTTTAACCCACAATAAATAAGTTTATTAATTTCATCAACCAACAACAACCCGATGACCTATTCCCGTTATCCTCACATTACGTCCCTAAACACCTATCATAAGGGACCTAGCCTAAGGATCATCATCGGGATGGACACTACTACTAAGGGGGTTCCTCAGCAATAAATGTCCTTAAGGCAACCATGTGGGGGATGGAGTACACTGGTGAACACATCGTTCACAAACACCTACAGGTTGCGAACCTGCTAGCGTTCCACTGGACTGTCTAGAAGAGTCCATGGTCGTCATCCATACTCCGCTAGATGACAGAATCAACAACATCAACACCGAGTCCTCTCATCATTTTATCACACATCACCTATTACATCTACCCATGTTTTACCCCAACATTTTCATAGATATAAAATACATATACAGTTTAAATCATTGAAAACATGTATAAAAACGTTCATCCAGCATAGATAGCAAGTATTCAGATAATATGCACACATAGCACGTAATTTATATAAAATACTTCATATCTATGTGTAAGCTGAAAGTAACTGTGCACTCACCTGAAAGGTGGTGACTCAGCACTCGGACAACGCTTCGATACTCTCAAAACAATTTTCCTTTGATAAAACCTAGTATCAATACCACTATGGTTTAGTCTAATGTCAACCCGCGACTAATTAATAGTCTAGCTATTATTATTATTATATAAGCGTTAAATAACACTCAATATAACTCATAATAATAGCCTAAATAATTATTTTAAGGACCTAATAACATTACTATAATTATTTGAAAGATATATTAAAAATTGCATAAGCGTAGCTCACTTACAGTGGATTTTAAAGAAAACCGGACTTTGCTCGGAGCAGCGTTTCGAAACCGAAAGACCCTTTTTCTCGGGACTCCAGGAGCCTCGGGGCTTCCCTCGGGAGCTAGGGGGTTTACCTAGGGTTTTGGGAGGCTTAGGGCACTTAGAGAGAAAAAGTTTAGAGAGAAGAAATGAGGGAAGGTGTGAAATTTTTGGAAGAGTTCGCATGCTATTTATAACCTCAGCAGCCTCGGACTACGATGCGCGTCCAGCAGCTACGCTGGGCGTAGTCTCGGATAAGATCGCCACCTCGGACCAGCTGTCTCGCACACCGGATGGATAGACCCGAAGGTACGCTGGGCGTATCGGATCTCGTATACGGGGTGTAGCGAAGGGAGGCATGTCCGAATTCAAAGCGTTCACTGATCAGCGATGGACGACCCACAACGCGCCACGTCACCAAGTTCTTATCAGCCTTCGCAAATTTGACCATAAACTTTAAAAATTTGTAACTTTCACGTACGAGCTCCGTTTTCGACGTTCTTTATATCCACGCATAGGCGGGAACATACCCTACAACTTTCTTTTAGACTCTGTTGGCTAATTTTGACTTTATTTTAAAAGTTATATTATGTGCTAAATACTTGTGCCTGATATGCTGTTAGTTGTTCGGATCTATGGTCTGTTGCCGACCGGATCTGGAAACCTTATGTGTTTAGGATTCTAAACGTACGACTACGATATTAGAACTAGCATATAAACGTTTCGGAGTGATAAGGATGATTTAACCGTCAATCCTAAGTAAAGATCTGGATTCACCTTATTCGGTGTATAGATCAAGATGGCAAGAACCCGTAGTGGAAACATGAATGCAAATGGGAACGGACACCAACCCCCCGTGATCGAGCAAATACCAGTTGTGGAAGCCGCTGCCGGACCAATAACGATGGCCGGAGTGCAAGCGATGATCCAGGCAATGTTGGATCGTCAAATGGAGGAAACTAGACGTTTGCTCCAGCAAAATCGTGAGGAAGCCACTATTCAGATCGAACAGCCCGAGTTGAACGAAGGGCAGACTGAGGAAGGAAACTACAGTGGGACTGTTGGTCAAGTCAACCCACCAATAGTTCGACAAAACAACCAAGATGACAAAGTCGAGAGGAATGGATGCAAGTACAAGGATTTTCCCGACTTGCAAGCCATCGACTTTCACTGGAAAGGAGGATCCGATCGGGGTCATGGATTGGATCTCGGAGATGGAGTTAGCCTTCATGACATGCGGATGCAGAGGGAAGCTATAGACCACATTTGCAGTGCGTCAGTTTCGAGGAAGTGTTGTACGTTGGTGGAATACCTTGGGGAAGACTCTGAGCCCTAATGAGCCCCTGCAACTGACATGGGCAGAATTTTTGGTGCAATTCAAACGAAAGTACTGCTCAGCTCAAAACCTGCTTGAGCTAGAGAACCAGTTTCTAACCCTGAAGAAGGGAAGCATGTCAATCGATGAATACACGAACAACTTCACAGAAAAGATGGAGTTTGCCTTGCGTCTTGTTCCGGATGAGCTGACGAAAATTGACAAGTACGCAAAGGGACTTCCATGGGAGTACGCGGTGCCAGTGCGTCAGGCTCCTACTCTGGAGGCAACTATCTGGGCTGCCAAGTCTGTGGAAGATATGATTAAGGGAAGAGCTGCCAACAAGATTGAGGTTGGCGAAAAGAGGAAGTTTGAGGAATCTACGAGGCCCAATAAGAAGATCAAGTCTGATTCAAAGGAGTCTAGCGGAGGAGGAAACAAAGTGAAATGGTGCGAGAAGTGCAAAAAGAATCACTTTGGGAAATGTAGCGAAGAAGTGACTTGCTACAAGTGTGGGAAGACCGGACATTACGCCAACGAGTGCAAAAGGGTGTGTTATGAATGCCGTGAAGAAGGGCATGTTGCTAAGGATTGCCCGAAAAAGAAAGAGGCGGAAAAACCAAACATTCCGCCAAAACCGAAGGCAAGAGCATTCCATATGATCCTAGACGAAGCAGATGACAATGCGAGGATTCAGGAATGACGGCTTGACATCCAAGGATCGAGTTATAATGTAGCCATAGAATCATATGATGTAGCCTGTTAGAGGCATAGTCTAGGGTGAACTTGAACACCTATGTAATCGTTTCAAGAAATAATATGAAACCTTTGTTTTGTTATCTGATGTGTTAAGTTGTTTTTTTTCGTGAATGGTGACTTGGAGAGACTGCGGGACAATACTTGGGACGAGTATGAGTAGGTGTGAATGGTAGTAGAGGCCTATACTACCGGAAGCACAGGACTCACACTTGGATCAGGGAAAGTCACAAGGTTACCAAGAAGCTAGTAACTGATTCTGTTTTTTTTTTCAAGTATGTCATTACCATCGTTTCGATAATGACTAAAAAGATTGTTGATTTCCGACCCTAGTGGTCATACCGAATTGAGTCTGACTACGATGAGTATGTTGCGTGGTTCATAGAACCAAGTTTGATGTAGCGTCCGACTTAAACCAAACGATTGAAATCAAAGCAATCAATAGAAGTATCGCGTTCGTTGTTAAAGAAGTTGGTAGCCAGAAACGCTACATGTTAAAGTGTGATTATATCACATTAGAACATGAAGGAAGGCATAGTCTATTTTAGAATTTAACTCTAAGAGACCTAAGTCTAAATGTGCATCACATGATGATAGGTCATAATTTGAAGTCTAGCCCGAGGTAGAGAGCAGGTGCACGATCGAGTACTGCTTACAGTCAATGAGTCTAAGAGATAGACTTGAAGGAATATAGAAGTTATAATTATTAACTAGGATGAAAAGATGACGTATGGAGTCATTATACGAGCCCTGTTTCGTTGATGATTCCGGGACGTAATCATCCTAAGGGGGAGATAATTGTAACGCCCGCAGATCCGGGCTAGTCAATTTAGAGGCAATAGGGGTCGAAAACGACTTTTTGACAAAAAGATTATTTTGAATAAATAATCTTAACCAATTTGTAGAATATGTCACAAGGTTTCCGTACATATAAAGAACGCTGAAATCCGAGTTATAACGAAGAAGTTATGACCCGTCGAAGTTTCGCGTCGGAACCGGCACGGCGCCGGGAAGCGTAAATAGTAAATTTATGATATATAGAGATTTAGCCTTAGCGCTCTAAACAAAAGTCGTAGAATATGTTAAACTAAGAACATCGATAAAAAGAACGCCCAAATCTGACTTCGTATGAAGAAGTTATGATTTTTCGAAGTTTCGGATTAGCGGTGTACAGCCCGAAATTCGAATTTTAGATCGATTGATTTTTAGCCGACATCCCTCTAGTATAATCACTAGAGACTTCAACTAGAGGAGCGACCTGTTGGTTCACCAAACCCCGACTCAGCGTCACACGTTCTCCCATAAATCGTAGACCGGAACTGCCCTCGCCTACCTGCACTGACTTCCTTGCCTTACGAAAAGCATTTCAGCGCCGGGCAGCTAAGTTGGTATGGAAGAACTGCTGCGCCGCGGGAAATCCTTCTCTATACAAGTTCTCGGACGAGGTTTTTGAACAGAACTTCGCTCGTGATCGCTTAGAGCCCCTCTTCCATCAATAGGTACTCCCCGACCTATTTGACTCTCTGGCCGCAGTTATAGTTATTTAGGTGGTATCCAACCTAAACAAGAGTCGAAGATCTTGTTATTAGTAGCGTAACGATAAAAATACAGACGAAAATGGACATCGAATAAAGAAGTTATGAGATTTTAACGGACCAATCCTGTCCTGGCCTGTTAAAAATATAACTTTAAAAATAAAGTCAAAATTAACCAACGGAGTCTAAACGAAAGTTGTAGAGTATGTCTCCACCTACGCGTGGATATAAATAACGTCAAAAACGGAGTTCGTATGAGCGGGTTACAAATTATAGTAGTATATTTACGTATTAAAATAAAGTATAAATCATGTATACGTACACATATATATACATATGTATATATCATTAGAAAGGTATCGACGATGCGGTTATTATAAAACTAATGTTGAGTTCTTTTGACATTAGTTTAGTACAAAGATCATTAAATCCATTTAAAATAGTATTATAGAGGGGTGTTTAGTTATTTATATAACTAAAAGGTCATTAAGTAATTATGGAGGGTAGTTTTTGAAAATTCAATTAGTATAAATAAGAGCCTTGGGCTCTCATATTTCTTGCACCATTCTCTTGATTCAAGAGTCTTTCTCTCCTTATCCCCCGAGCATTTCGGTCCCTCGTGATTCGACTTCTCTTTCTGTAGTTTTAGTATAGTAAGGTGAGCGCTGAAGCGCTGCACGAATCTTTCTTAGAAAGATTCAGCGACGAAGTTCTGCCCCTGCAGAGCCCGACTCCTAGCTAAAATCCCCTTGAAAGTAAGTTATGTTTACCCTATTTTAAATATAGTTTATATTTAAAATTAGTATTGTTATTATAAATTTATAATAAATATTTGGGCTATTATTATGACTTATATAAGTGTCGTTATAATATCTTTTAACTACTCGCGGTACGGGGAATCTGGTTTAAAGGGCCGCATAGGGTTGTTGGATTTCAGAAGTGCTATACGCCAAAATGGTCCTGCCCTCCGGTGTTTTATGTCTGGCCCCTGTCTGTACATAGTAGTTGGAAAGTATTGTTTAAACGCTTATATAATAATAATAATAATAATAATAATAATAATAATAATAATAAGACTAATAATTAGTCACGGTAATATTAGACTAAAATCTAGTGGTGATAATACTAGGTTTCGTCAAAGGAAATTATTTTAAAGTAAACGAAGCGCTGTCCGAGTACCGAGTCACCACCTTCTCAAGTGAGTGCATAGTTACTTTCAGCTTACACATAGATATGAAGTATTTTATATAAATTACGTGCTGTGTGTGTATATTATCTGTATACTTGCTATCTATGCTGGATGAACGTTTTATACATGTTTTCAATGATTTAAACTGTATATGTATTTTATATCTACAAAATGTGTTGGGTAAAACATGGGTAGATGTATTAGTTGCTGTGTGATAAAATGAAATAATGAGATGCCTCGTTATAGATGTTCTTGATGATCTAGTCATCTAGCGGAGTATAGATGACGACCACGGACTATTCTAGACAGTCCAGTGGAACACTAACAGGCTCGCAACCTGTAGGTGTTTATTCGAACTTTGTGTTTAACCGAACTGTGTGTTTATTCAAACTGTGTGTTTATTCGAACTGTGTGAACTGTGTGCTCACCAAATATACTCCATCCCAATGATAGTCCTTTGACTAGGTCCCTTGTGTTAGATGTTTTAGGGACGTAATGTGAGGATAACGGGAATGGGTAATTGGGTTGATTGTTTGATGTTTAAAAATAATAATTATATTATTGTGGGTTGAAAACCCTATGTGCTCACCAGGTTTCCCAACCTGACCCACTCGGTTTATTTTTATCACAGGTGTTGATATGAAGTCACAATACACTGAGAGATTTAAAGAGATGTAGATCACTAGTGTAAATAATTGTAAGTTCTGTTTATGCTTATGTTTCTGTATTAACGATGACATCCCAAACGTTTTAAAATGAAATAAATACGTTTCATCGAAAATGTTTTAATAACGTATTTACCATGTTTTTCTGGGAACAAATTCCGCAACATTTTTATAAAATGAAGTACTCTGATTTTTATAAAGCATAAACAAAATCGGTCTTTTCTGGCCGTGAAAATGGGGATGTCACAACTAGACTATTACATCGTCTAAAATGCTTAGCCCCGAAACCCGGGTGTTACATGGTACCAGGGGTGGTTCAGCGTTTTGTTTAGCCGTTAGGGATAGGCAGTATATCCAGCATGGGTGTTCAAGTTATCTTGCTTATTTGGTTGATACAAGATGATGGGAAGAAGTCAGTTTTTGATATGCCAGTGGTTAGGGAGTTTCCCGATATCTTCCCAGAGGATCTACCCGGTGTGCCTCATGTGAGGCAAGTGGAGTTTCAGATCAATTTGGTTCCAAGTGCGACCCCAATCGCTAAGGCGGCGTATTGCCTTGCACCGCCTGAGATGCATGAGTTTTCTTCTCTGCTTCAGGAGTTGTTGGGCAAGCAGTTCATTCGCCCAAGTATTTCCCCTTGGAGAGCGCCAATATTATTTGTAAACAAGAAAGATGGTTCTCATCACAAGTGTATCGATTACCAGGAGTTGAACAAGTTGATAGTAAAGAAATGATACCTTCTCCCGAGGATTGATAGCCTCTTTGATCAACTTCAGGGTGCATCTTAGTTCTCCAAGATAGATTTGAGATTGTGTTACCATCTAATGAGGGGCAGAGAGGACGACATTGGGAAGACAACCTTCCGAACTCGTTATGGTCATTACGGGTTCGTGGTGATGCCATTTGGGTTCATACGCTTCCCAACAATGCTCATTTTTTCTCATATGCTTGGAAGTGTGAAAACAAGTGATGTATGTTTTACAATAAGAAAACTTATTGTTTGTTACCAATTACTCCCTCTGTCCCAAATTGATAGTCCACTTTTGACTTTTTAAGTCTTTTTTCTTTATCTTTGACCTTAAATATTTTTATTTGTGTTATATATTATTTGATAAAACTTATAACAATGAAAAACCATTTAAAATACAATTCATTCATATATTTTGCATCAAATATTATCTATCAAAAACAAAAATATTTAAGGTCAAAGTTGAAGGAAAAAGACTTCAAAACTCAAAAGTGGACTATCAATTTGGGACGGAGGTAGTATTAATTTAAATGAACGATTAGGTGCCCTAAAAGTTAATTAACTACACAAAAATTCAATTCATGAAAGTGACCAATAAGACACAAATCAAATTCAAGGATTCTAGTTTAAACAAAAACATAATCACAATAATAGAATCACAAATCAAACATCAAATCATATGTTTCAAGTCAAGCAATCAACATGTTTTGAACAAAAACTAGAAATTAGGGTTTCTTAGCCATTGTTAGGTGCAATTTGTGCACCTTTTTGCACACCTTTTAGTCCCATTTCATACATCTATTTAGCGTAATTGTCCTTCATTTGTCTTGTATTCCATCATATTTCATGTTAGTCTCTAGAACAACCTTATTTGCACATTTTCATGTCTTTTTCAGGTAAACCGGAGGTTGGAACGCACTTTGGAAGGTTCCAGGAAGCATTGGTGAAAATTTCGGGATGATCGAGCGAGGAGCGAAAAAGTTGGAAAAAATCAAGTTTGGATTCGGAGTCAGAGGGGTATACGGGTCGTGTTAGATTTAAAACACTGCAAAATTAACACGGGGCATGTTGACCAAAAAGAGGAGTTGTTGACCCTGCTGAACACGGGCCGTGTCAGCTTTACTTTATGTCCAACACGGGCCGTGTTCGACCCAGAAACCAACTTTTGGCAGTTTTTCCTATCTTTCATATTACGGGTTGAGGGCCTTTTCTACACACACATAAGATAACAGAGCACATTTTGAGAAGGATTTTTGAAGGTTTTTGCAAGGGTTTGATTAGCAATCATTTGGAAACATTATTTCTAGTATTTGTAAGTTGTAATTGCATACATTTCCATCTTTTTAACTTGTGATCTTGTTCTAGACATGTGTGGCTAGAACCCTAGTTTCTCCAATTTCATGTTTTGACTTCTTGGTAGTGAATTCAATCATATGACATTATGTTTGTTCTTAATTTCTATCTAGTGAATTTGATTTAGCTTTAATCGAATGTTTGATTCTAATTGTGATTCTTATTGGCCATTTGAATTAGGGTTAGGTCATTCAAGTTATCTCTTTTACAAAATCCGTAATTGTTTTGTGAAATTGAACAAGTAACAAGCATTAAATTGATCTCTATATTGAATAAATTTAGTGTAAATCTTATTCATACACTTTTACACTCCTGAGCTTGTGAGGAGCATTGGGTGTTGTTGGGAACATTCACATAAAGCTTCATGCAATCTTTTAATCTAACTCTAAGAGCTTGTTTAGATTAGGTTAGTAAGGTTAGGGTTAATCAAAGAGCTTGTTTTGGTTAATTAATGTGGTGAATGAGAAGTGTTAAAGCTTGTTAACACTTTCAAGTACCAACTTAAATAGAACTGAACAAATATTATGTCATCTTTGAATCACATTGCTAAGTTGTCATACATGAAGTTGGAGTCCTTACAAAATCTGAATTTTCTTACATATCTATTCAACAGACAAGCTTAATATAATAAGAATTACTTTTATTAGAACATTGAATTAAATGTAAGAAAAAAAACACCTTGTATTTAAATAAAAATGTGGTTTTTAAACGAAAAAAATATGTTTATACGGTTTAAAATGTAATAAAAAAATATATTTATACGGTTTCAAATGGAAAATAGACAAAATTGAACAAAATTTGATAAATGATGTTCGATTGGAACAAGAAACACATAGTGTCAAAATTGAAATAAAAAATTAAACTTAGTGTCAAAATCGAAAAAAGGTGAAAACTTAGTGTTTTTTTGTGGAAAACAAAATCAATTTTGACACGTCAACATATCTTATCAGCATGTCACGTCATCAAAACTGACACGTCATCATGCCACGTCAGCAAGTAACCTGGTTAACCGGTCAAGTAGTCAGAATTGTAACAAACTGGAAAACACAGTGTCAAAATTGACACAAGAAAAACAAGGTGTCAAAATCGAATTTCTGTGTAAAAAAAAATATTTTTTATGTCATTTACCCGTAATTTTGCAACATCACATTATATTTTTGAACTTAGAGATTTTCTAATATATGCCTATAAGAAAAGATTAATTGAACTATTAATTATAAGAAATGTCATCGTAATTAAATGTGATAAAGATTAATTATGTGTAATATTACCATAATTATATATAAAATACATTAATTATAAACAATACTATTTATAATTAATATTTATCATATTTAATTATAGTAATTTTTCTTATAATTAACACTTCAATTAATGCTTTTTATATATTAGGAAATTCCAAATCACACAATGCAGAGTTTTTAGTATCAATTGCATGGAATTTTTAACTTTAAATTAGTGGTGGCAATCGTGTCGTGTCGAAACACTAAACGAGTTGAAAGTGTTTGACCCTAACCCGACCCATTTAATTAACGTGTCGTATGGTGTCAACCCGTTTATTTTCGTGTCGAGTTCGTGTCGGGTTTTGGGTTAGGGCTATACCTCGAAATATGTCGTGTCATGTGAGGTTAAAAGATTGAGCATGTTGAAAGAGTATGAGTTAGGTAGGCAGAAAGGAAAAGCTAATAGTTTGGAGGCAAAATAGATGAAGTCATAGCAAGTTCAGATGACAAAATTAAAAGAGTGGGAGTTTGGAGGCGGATGACAAATGTCATGAGGATGCGAGAGACTGGGTAGTTTGGGAGAGAATGAAAAAATTAAAATGAAGTCTTGATCTAGATGGCTAAGTCATTTCAACATTACAAAACAATTTAATTCGAAAGCTTTCTTTTAGTTATGGTTTTGATTTTGTATCTCTCTAATTTATTTAAATAATTCAAAATACTTGCATATAAATAAATGAATCATATTCAAGTTGAAATTTTCAACCCTAACCTTATCCATTTAATTTTCATGTCATGTCAACCCGTTTATTTAAATGAGTTGAAATATCTTACCCAAACTCGTTTATTTCGTGTCGTGTCAATTTTTGTTACCTCTGCTTTCAATCCTTCGGTGTTTATGTTTTTTTTTTCTTTTTAATATTATAGGTTATAATAATTATCATAGTATTACTGGATTTTGATTATATATAAAAAAATTGTATTTATAGGCCTGTTTTTTTATTTTTATACACCCTCTAAAATCCTGAATAATATAAAAATTAATACATGTTTTCGAGCAAACTATTATATTTCTAATACTTTTAAGCATAAAAAGGGTCTATAGGACGATATTATTTTCAGTAGATACAATAAAGAGATTTAAATCCTAAATTGAACATAAATCAAGTGATATTTTCTTAACTTACTCGAAGGTAAGTTTCCTGCTATTAGATGATTTTTTTTATTTATGCGAAACAGTTAAATAGAACAATAATAACCGTCAAAAGGGGAAATCAGATGCAAAGCCCAATGTGAAGAAATTTCGGCTAGATATTGGGCCATACCGTTGGAGACTTTGATATCATTTTCCATTTGTGAAATTGCATTTGATATCTCATATGTGTTTTCCGGGCTTTCCAAAATCAAAAGAATACACAAAATATTATGTTGAGGATTGAACTTTAAAGTTTATATAATATTTAATAGTTGTAAGACTCATGTATATGAGTTTATTTTAAAAAAAAATAACTATGAAATTCTTAATATTTTGAGAAATTTGAATTTATAAGAAAAAATAGAAAAATAATGAATTATTAAAACTAAAATGTTTTTTTCTTTTTTAAATTTAAACTAATAATCCATATTCTAATAAAAAAATAGCTTTTAATCTCCTTTTGATATGTGTCATCATATTATGCCTCCTAATTAATACACAATTAATTCTTTTTTTGCCATGTGTCACCCTATTAAACTTCTTAATTAATGCATGTCACTTGTCAACCTATTAATTTTCTATTTCAAATTTTAATATTTTCACTTTAATTACAATAAATTAATAGTGGAATAAAAATTAAAATAAAATTAATACAAATTATAAGGTGATATAATTTCACATATTTATTTAAGTTGACGATTATAATTGATTAATAATATTGTGTTCTAACTATTAAAAGAATAAGTTTATTCTTCTTTTGACATGTGTCATCCTATTAGGTCTCCTAATTAATATCATGCCACTTGTCAACTTATTTATTCCCCATTTCAAATTTCAAAATTTAAAATTTTTCATTCTAATTACATTAAATTAATAACATTAATACAAATTTAAAGGTCATGTATTTATTTAAATCAACATTTATAATTTTATATACCTAAAAAAATTCTTAATTAACAATTTAATTAAAATAATTGATTAATAATTTTGATTTTTTTTACTATGAAAATTTAATTAGTTTTAAAACCGTGGTTCCCACGGGTTATAAACTAGTTTAGATAAATAAACATAAGAAACTAACAAGACTTTAATTTAAAAGTTCTGAAATTATAATAAATATCAATTAATGATATTGATATGCATTTATTATTATATTTATTGTAATTATTATATTTAAATATTAAGTGAAATTTAATAAAATAAAAAAACACAAAATGCCATATGGAAAAACTTTAATTGAAAAAAATCTCAAAATGAAATGTGACCAAATCAATAAAAGTGTGACATGTGGTAAAAAAATTTCATTTATTAGTTTAGATTAGAGTAAATTATCAAAAAAAAATTCATGCTCTGCTTTATCTTTTTCCCCCACTTGGACGGTTTCTTTGATATATTTTTTTATTTTAGGCTATGACCAATGTTTTAAAACCAATATTTTAGTTTATGGAGTCCTAGGAGGAGCTAGGAGTTAATGGTGACTCTTAAGAGTGGATAAGGAGTGTCACACTCCGAGTGTGTGCACACCAATTCGTGGTGGGCCGGGTGGTCTGAGAATCTCGTGCGCTCTTAAGGCAAAATATGGGTAGGTGTGGAAGGTAATATTAACTCGTATTACTGAAAGCACATGACCCGTAGCGTGTCAAGGAAGTCATGAGTTTTGTATAGAGTATGATTGAGTGTTTTTGAGTTACGTTGTCTATGATTCTGACTCATCCCTTATTTATTTTCAGTATGGCGATGACGAGAGGTTCTAGTTTAGGCGTTGGGGTTCTCGAGAGATTCAGATTGAGCGATGATGAGATTCAGGGATTGATCTTCGCTCAGGTGACTGCGACAGTCAGGGAGGCGATTCCATAGTTGTTCGGGTCTATTAAGATCGCCAAGATCGAGCTGTTTAATGAGTGTTATACCGTCATCGTTGATACTGTTGCAGCTGGACATCAGGATGGAGGGTTGATGCAGTACTGAGAGTTCAATAACACGAAGCCCCTGAATTTGATGGGGTCAAGGACCCGATTGTGGCTATGAGGTGGATCTTTGATGTTGAGGGTTGTTTCTTTACTTGTTCATACCATGAGAATCTGAAGGTTAAGTTTGCATTGAACCTTTTTCGCTGGGGAGAGAAAGATTGATGGCAGTTAGTGACTCATGCTTATTCTCCAACGGAGAAAGCCGTTGTGACATGGGAGCAGTTTTAGAGATGTTTCGAGCTGAGTATGTTCCATTGGTGGAGAGGGAAAGGTTAGCCCAAGAGTATCTATCGCTGAAGCAGACGATATAATCGGTGACAGAGATCACCAAGATGTTTACTGAGAGAGCCCTTTTTCTGCCCCGAGTATGCTACTTCGGAGCAGGTGTAGATGTCACTCTACTTGAGCATGCTCAAGATTGGGATTCGAGAGTTTGTGTTGACCCAACAGTATTGTACCCTCTCCGAGCTTCAATACACGACAGAGAAAGGTTGAGATTAATACCCAAATGAGAGCAAACTCATGCCCCAATTCAGACCTAGCCGGCAGCTAAGCGGTTCAAACCCGCTGATTCCCGATCTAGAGGACATAGATAACGTACTTGTGGCAAGTACGAAAATGTATATTAGGTTGCATTTTGATTAGCTATTGGGTGCCACAAATGTGGCAAGGATGGTCATTATGTGTAAGACCTTGTTTATTTATTAAATAAATAAATTAATTAATGAATGGCTGGTAGCCCTGAAATAGATAATTATATGTCAAAGGATGGTCTCGAAGGGCTAATTGTCATAGTTCTTGAAGTTGGGGGTTAAAAGTGTAAGTTCCAGACTCAGTTCATAATTATTTATGAAGTCAGGGGCTCCGTGGTAATTATTTGGATTTAATTTAAAAGGGAATGAGGTGGAAGGGCTGATTATGTCATAATTAAGATATTGGGGGTTGTTTAGTAAATTTTGTGCCTAAGGTGTAAAGGATTTTAATGTTGAGGGTTTAAATGGTAATTTCTGGTTTTAATTTGAAGTGATTTTGGAAAGTAGGGTGCAAATGGTAAATTTTGGACTTAAGTTGAAGGGAATTTAGATAACAGGGGTTAAAAAGGTAAATTAGGTATCAGTTTTGCAAGAAATATGGCAATGAAGGACCATTTGTGTAATTATGGGAAAATTGGTGATAACCGGGTATAAAGCTTCGCTATTGTTTAAACCCTAAACCTAACACTTCTTTCACCAGCCGCAACCATCCTTATGCCCCCTCCATTCGGCCGTCACCGTCTCAATGACCACCTCCGGTCGCGGTTGCCTTGCCAGACCCGACCACCACCATAACTTGTTGTCGCGCATCATGAACGGAATAGGAGAGCCACCAAAGATCGTTAGAACCGTGCCCGCCGACGTCAACTTAGGCCGTCGGGACCATTGCGGTGGCAATGACGCTGTGAATGGGTCCGCTCGATTGCGCCGATGCCACCCTCCGTGTTCTTCTCTCTCTTTTCTGTTCCTTTGCTGTCGTGGCCGTCGATTCGAAGCAACCATCGATGCTGGGGAAGGTTTTGTCACCAATGGTCGTCGCAGCTGCCATCGTTGCACGCCACCATCGTCGTTTGCGTCACCAGATGGGGCCGTTGGGCTCGTCTTTAGTCAAGAAGAGTGTGTGTGTGTGTGTGCGTTTGGGTGGCTGGTGTGGGTAGCTATGAGCTAGGAAACCAAAAGAGACCTCCTGCCACCACCTTACGGTGGTGGCTACCACCACCTTACGGTGGTGGCTACCACCGTTAATGAAGCTGCTGCCGCCGTTTCTTGTGTTGTTGTCGTCGATGCCCACCATAGGTGGGCGTTGGGTTTAGTTTCATGTCATTTTGGGTGTGTGTGTGTTGTTGCTGCGTGTTAGAAGCTAAAGGAATCGCTGCCACCACCGTGAGGTGGTGGCTGCCGTCTCATGCCACCGCGGGTGGGTGTACTTTTGGTGTGTATATGTTTTGTAAATAAATTAGGGTGTGCGTGTGTTCTTTGGGGTTTCGTATTATACATTGTAACAAAAAAAGAGGAATAATGAGAAAAGAATTCGAAACCACCACCGGCCGCCGTGTCGGGTGGCGGTGTGCTTTGATGGTGTTTGGATTCGTTTGGAGGGTTTGAAACCCTAATGGGCCCAAGGAAGCCCTAATGGGCCTAATAAGACTTAATGGGCTTAATAAAACCTTAATGGACCCTAATAAAACCCTAATGGGCTTAATGACATTCTAGTGGGCCTAATAGGCCCGATAAAGCCCTAATTGATCTAGAAGCCCAACAAGTTAATAAATGGGTTAGTCTTTGGGTTGGAAAACACTAATGCCAATTAAACTCTAATTTTTGAGAATTAATCAGGAAGCACACGAGAATTATTTAATAACTTGAGATATTAAATAATAAACTTTGGCAAAGATTAATCTAAGCGATAATGGACTTAATGGATTAAGTCCTTAATGAGTTAAGTAGGAAACTTAACCCTAATCATCATTTTATGTGCAACCCTAATTTCACTTGGGTTTATTGTTGGGCCTTTCTATTGGGCCTTGATGATCGGGTTATTAATGGGCCATCCAAAGTCAAGCAATTAGACTAGAATAATTTAATGGGCCTAGGGTAAGGCCCATGTAAGGGGCTTGGGCCCAATTTGGAAGATTGGGCCATAGATGGGCCATAGTTTGGGCCTTAATGATTATATGATGTTGGGCCTCAGAATGAGACCATGTATAGGCCTAGGCCCAATTTGGAAAATTGGGCCATGTGTTGGGCTTTGATTTCCTAGTTGACTTTGGGCCTACGGATTGGGCCTTGGGCTTGAATAAGCCAAGCTTGGGGTAATGTTATTATCCAAAGTACTTGTTTATGGTTATGTAGTGGGACCCAATTATTAATTGGGTGATGTTTTGATATTGACAGATCGGGAATCTGTCATCTAGCAGCTGGGGTTGAGACTGCGGGACTTCAGCAGTGTGGGATTGTGTCTACGGGACTTCAGCAGTGTGAGGTGAGTTACCTTCCAGTAGCGGTGGCTCTAAGGCCACAATGCCGGCCCACCAGTAGGAGACGTATGATAGATGATTGTCTTTGTGATATCATCTAGGTTTGCTACTACTTGATACATTATATGCTAGCATGATATGTTGTGTGTGATAGTAGTCGAGTTCGGTTGTTAGGACCGAAGGGTAGTCAGACACCCCAGATACGTCTGACAGTATGTGATGATATGTTTGCATGCTGGCTTGTTATGTTATATGCGATAGAGGTAGTATGAGGGGACCAGTCCCCGTGTTCGGTTGTTAGGACCGAAGGGTAGTTCAGGCACCCCAGATATGTCTGATAGTATGTTTATGTTATGATATATGTGATAGTAGCAGTAGGGGGTGGAATAGTCCCCGAGGGTCGGTTGTTAGGACCGACGAGTAGGTCAACACCCCATAATGGCTTGACATGGGTAGGTCAGCACCCCAGAATGGCTTGACACGGGTAGGTCAGCACCCCAGAATGACTTGACACGGGTAGGTCGGGCACCTCAGAATTGTCCGGCAATATGTATGCTATGTGATTGTATGGTATGTGGTATGATGGGGGAACTCACTAAGCTTTGTGCTTACGGTTTTCAGTTTTGGTTTCAGGTACTTCGTGTTAAAGGAAAGGAGCCGGCTTGATCGCAGCGCATCACACTACGGTTTTCCGCACACGAGATCTTTGGGATTACACTCTGATATTGCTTAATGATAACACGTTTGATTATTTCTACTTTGGTTTTGACATGACATTATGTTACAGATGTTTTATTACATTGTTGGTTTTATAATGGCGTATTTAAAAATGAAATTTTTGGCCTATATTTTTGGGATGTTACATTATGCGAGAGTGTCGTCAGCAGCAGGCCCTGCCGTCGAGCACTCGTATATGTTATCATTATGAGTAGATGGTCCATGTGAAGACCCATTGTCCATTTTTTTTTGCTAGGCCCATGTAGACACCAGCCCCGATAACTCTTCAGATCACAGATGGATGTCAGGGAAGGTCTGATTCCTTAAAGGCTAAAGGACATGCTTTTCAGCTGATTGCAGTGGAAGTCAGGGTGGTGCCTGACGTCGTTACTAGTATGTATTCCTTTATTTTTTGTTTGATTATATTTTCTACATGTTTATATTTTGTTTTTGTTTAGCTACCTTCTTAGTGAATTCGATGTGTGCTCTCGTGCTTTTCGACTCGGGTGTGAGTCGGTCCTTTGTTTCTCAGTCTTTCAGTAGGGGTTTCGATATGACCCTTAGAGAGTTGGAGTGTCCATTACAAGTTTCCATCGCTAATGAACACAATGTTTTTGCTTCGAGTTTTTTTTCGTGATTGTGTTTTGGAGATATTCGGGGTGCCCGTACCCGATCAACCTGATTCCCATCCTTATGGGGGATGTGTGAGTGATAATAGGGATGTACTGGTGTAACACTTGAATTGGGGTATGTTTCCTTTTAGCCCTTTTTATTTCAAGATATTGTAATTTGGTCCTTGGGGTAGTACGTGAGCCATACCATTGGGTACACTTAGCGTACTGGCTGAGAAGCTAGTACGTGGGGCGTAATGGCTGAGAAGCTAGTACGCGGGGCGTACCACATGGTACGCTTAGCGTACTAAGGTATAACGCCCGTAGATCAGGGCTAGTCGATTTAGAGACGTTAAGCGTCAAAAATGACTTTTTGATGGAAGATTATTTTGAAGGAATAATATTAACTAAGTTGTAGTATATGTTACAAGGATTCCGTACATATAAAGAACGCCAAAATCCGAGTTATAACGAAGAAGTTATGACCTGTCGAATTTTCGCAACAGAATCGGCACGACGCTGAATGACATAAAAAAGTGAATTTATGTTAGAGTGATATTTAGCCTTAGCAATCTAAACGAAATTCGTAGAGTTCGTTAAAACATGAGCGTGCATAAAAAGAATGCCCGAATCTGACTTCGTATGAGAAAGTTATGATTTTTCTAAGTTTCGACTTAGTGGTATGCAGCCCGAATACTCGATTTGAGATCGAGCGGTTTTTAGCCAAAACAATCTAAACGAGAATCGAAGATCTTTTTGATTGTAGTGCAACGATAAAAAGACAGACAAAAACGGACGTCGGATGAAGAAGTTATGAATTTATAACGGAGTTTTCCTGTCCCGGCCTACTAAAATAATATAATAAAAATAAATCAAAATTAGCCGACAGAGTATAAAAGAAAGTTGTAGATCGTAGTCTTACCTACGCGGGGATATAAAGAACGTCGAAAACGGAGCTCGTATGAGGAAGATATGAATTTTTGAAGTTTATTAAATAATTAAAGTATTTAATTTAAATATAAATTCAAATATTATTCAAAGGAGGGGGGGAGTCAGCGGCCTTATCCAAGTTACGCCCAGCATAACTCTATTTACGCCCAACGTAAATCGTGAATCCAGCCCCTATATAAAGGGTGCGAAGCTTCCTTATTCCTTTGCTCATTTTCTCTCATCTCTCTCCCGTTTTACCTCGTTTTTCGTGCAACAAATATCCCGCAGCCTCGGTATCATTCCCGAGACCCGAAGCCCGAAGATCTCGAGAAAAATAGTTTTCGAGCCGAAGCTCTGCCCGCGTGAAGCGTAGGTTTGAAGGAAACATCCCAGTTTCGTCGCAGAAGATTATTTCAAGAGCCGTAGTGCTGTCCGATCATCTTCTAATCAAGTGAGTGTGTGGTTACTTTCTTTTAACACATAAATATGAAGTATTTGCTTTGAAATACGTGTTATGTCTTCTCGATATCCTGATCTCTCACTTTCAGCTAATGATATCCCGACCTAAGATCGATTTTTGAGAAGTAGCTCGAACCTTGCAGCTGATCGAATAGGTCATCAATCCTCGGAAATGGATACTTGTTCTTCACCGTTGCCTTGTTCAGCTCTCGGTAGTCTATACACATTCTCATGCTTCCGTCCTTCTTCTTCACGAATAACACCGGAGCTCCCCAGGGTGATGAACTAGGTCGAATAAAACCGTTGTCCAACAGCTCCTGAAGTTGCGTCATAAGCTCCTTCATCTCCGTCGGTGCTAATCGGTAAGGTGCTTTCGCTATTGGTGTCGTCCCTGGTAACAAGTCTATTCGGAACTCTACTTGTCTATCAGGTGGTAATCCGGGAAGATCTTCGGGAAAGACTTCCGGATAATCACACACAACCGGTATATTCTGCACCTCTTTCTTCTCCTTCTTAGCATCGATTACGAATGCCAAGTATGATGCACATCCCTTGGACAAACATTTCCTGGCTTTCATCAGGGATATGATTCCAGAATTTACTCTGCGTTTGTCCCCATACACCATAAATGATTCCTTTCCAGTGAAAGTCGATGGCTTGCAAGTCAGAAAATCCTTGTACTTGCATCCATTCCTCTCGACTTCGTCATATTGGTTGTTTTGTCGAACTATTGGTGGGTTGACTTGACCAACAGTCCCACTGTAGTTCCCCTCCTCAGTCTGCCCTTCATTTAACTTGGGCCGTTCGATCTGAATAGTCGCTTCCTCTCGATTTTGCTGGATCAAACGTCTGGTTTCCTCCATTTGACGATCCAACATTGCCTGGATCATCGCTTGCACTCCGGCCATCGTTATTGGTCCGGCAGCGGCTTCCACAACTGGTATTTGCTCGATCACGGGGGGTTGGTGTCTGTTCCCATTTGCGTTTACGTTTCCGCTACGGGTCCTTGCCATCTTGATCTATACACCGAATAAGGTGAATTTAGATCTTTATTTAGGAGAGACGTTTTAAATTGTCCTTATCACTCCGAAACATTTACATGCTAGTTCTAATAGCGTAGTCGTACGTTTAGAATCCTAAACACATAAGGTTTCCAGATCCGGTCGGCAACAGACCATAGATCCGAACAAAATAACAGCATAACATGCATAAAGCATTTAGCACATAAAAGCATTTTAGGCACAATTCCTAAAATAAGCTAGTGCTCACACCTCACAGTCATCGCTTATCATTCTAAGTTTAAGTCTAGAAATCCTATAAATTCCTAGTTCGCTTAAACTAATGCTCTGATACCAACTGTGACATCCCCAAAATCACGGCCAGAAAAGACCGGTTTGTTTATGCTTTGTTTAAAAATCAGAGTAACATTTTAAATAAAAGTGTTGCGGAATTTGTCCCAAAACAATAATATGATAAAGATTTATCAAAAGCATTTCCATAGAAATGTATTTCATTAAAAGACTCGGGATGTCATGTTCGTACAGATCAAAAGCATAAACAGTACAATACAAGCCTTACTACATTATTTCATATCTACATGCCTATATCCGTAATCCCTCGTCCAAACATCATATATATGCTCAAGCGCCACTACCTGTAATACATAAAACTGAGTGGGTCAGGCTTGGGAGACTGGTGAGCACATAGGGTTTTCAACCCACAATAAATAGTTTATTAATTTCATCAATCAACAATAACCCGATTACCCGTTCCCGTTATCCTCACTTTACGTCCCTAAACACCTATCATAAGGGACCTAGCCTAAGGATCATCATCGGGACAAACACTACTACTAAGGGGATTCCTCAGCAATAAATGTCCTAATAGGCAACCATGTGGGGGATGGAGTACATCTGGTGAGCACACAATTCAAATAAACACACAGTTCAAATAAACACCTACAGGTTGCGAGCCTGCTAGTGTTCCACTGGACTGTCTAGAATAGTCCGTGGTCGTCATCTATACTCCGCTAGATGACTGGATCATCAATAACATCTATAACGAGGCCTCTCATTATTTTATTTTGTCACACAGCAACTATTACATCTACCCATGTTTTACCCAACACATTTTGTAGATATAAAATACATATACAGTTTAAATCTTTGAAAACATGTATAAAACGTTCATCCAGCATAGATAGCAAGTATTCAGATAATATGCACAAATAGCACGTAATTTATATTAAATACTTCATATCTATGTGTAAGTTGAAAGTAAATATGCACTCACCTGAAAAGGTGGTGATTCCGAACTCAGACAGCGCTTCGCTTCTTAAAAAGAATTTTCTTCGACGAAACCTAGTATTATTACCACTAGAGTTTAGTTTATTATTCGTCGAGACTAATTAATAGTCTAGCTATTATTATTATTATTATATAAGCGTCAAAAAAATACTTATATAACCCATAATAATAGCCCAAGTATTTATTATAAGTTCCTAATAACGCTACTATAATTAAATAAAAGCTATATTAAAAATAGCGTAGGCGTAGCTCACTTACAGCGGGTTTTATAGAAAACCGGGCTTTGCTTGGAGCAGCGTTCCCGAGCCGAAAAGCTCTTCTTCTCGGAGCCTTCGAGCACTCCGGGGCTTCCGCCTCGTGCTAGGGAGGTTCCCTAGGCTTTTCGGGGGATTTCGGGGCTAGAGAGAGAGGTTCTAGAGAGAGAGAGAGAGAGTAAAGAGAAGAAAGAATGAGAAAGGTGTGAAGAAAATGAGGGTGGGAGAGGTGGTATTTATAGGGTGAAATGTGGCTGAACTTGGTGCCACATGTCACCATCTGGTGGCAAGCCTTGGGGAGAAAGCAATGGCCAAGATTGTGCCACATCACCCATTTTCGCACAGCACACTTCCGATTTATAAAATCCGTAACTTTCACATACGACCTCCGTTTTTGACGTTCTTTATATCCACGCGTAGGTAATAATAAGATCTACAACTTTCATTTTGACACCGTCAGCTAATTCTCGACCGATCTTAAATTTAACAGTACAAGGAGATTATACTGTTAAACGTCTGCGTAAAATTAATAACTTCTACATACGGACTCTGTTTTTGTCTGTCTTTTTACCGTTGATTTCCTATTAATGAGATCTTCAACTCTCATTTACGTTGCGTAAGCCAAAAACCGCTCGAACTAAAATTTGAGTTTCAGGCCGTGCACTGCTAAGCCGAATCTTAGAAAAATCATAACTTCTTCATACGAAGTCAGATTTGGGCGTTCTTTTTATCAATGTTCCTAGTTTAACATATTCTACGGGTTTTGTTTAGATTGATAAGGCTAAAAAGTCTTCTATCGTAAATTCACTATTTACGACTCCCGGTGCCGTGCCGGTTTTGCCGTAAAACTTCGGCGGGCCATAACTTCTTCGTTATAGCTCGGATTTCGGCATTCTTTATATGTACGGAAACCTTGAGACGTATTCTACAACTTTATGTAGAGATATCGGGATTATCTCACACTTTAATTTTGGCGCTCATTTTTATTCTTTATTAATTATACATTTATAATTAAATAATAAACACATAAACACACATAATTCACATAATACTCAAATATTTTATATTTATTACTTCAAAAAGAGTTACAATAGTTGACCTAGACTATTACATTGACAAAAATGCTTAGCCCTGAAAACCCGGGCGTTACACTATTCCGGGAGTATGGGTTGGGTACAATTATTGATCCGGGAGTATGGATCAGATCAGGATGTTAGTTTTAGATCCGTGAGTATGGATTAGGGGAAAAGGTTAGTTTTAGATCCGTGAGTATGGATCAGGTGAAAAGGTTAGTTTTAGATCTGTGAGTATGGATCGGGTGAAGAGGATAGTTTTAGATCCGTGAGTAGGGATCAGGTAAAGAGGAAAATTTTAGATACGAGAGTTTAGATCGTGTTGCTGTGAGGATCGATGGGGTGGGATAAGAGTGGCCTTTATATGGTGAAATCGTACAAGTTTGACTGTTCTATTTATATAAATATATGATATAACATTGTGGGATGAAAACCCTATATGCTCACTATACTCCCAAGCCTGACCCACTCAGTTTTCTTTGTATCACAAGTATTAATACGAAGACATATTTCACAGAGAGATTTAAAGGAGATATAAATCATTAGTGTAACTGAATGTAAGTTTTGTTTATGCTTATATGTCTGTATCGGAACATGAGATCCTGAGGTTTTATTATTAAATGAAAATACATTCTATTTGAGAAATGTTTTGATAAGTTATTATCATAGCTTGTTTTGGGAACAAATTCTGCAACCGTTTTCTTTAAAAGATTGCTCTGATTTTAAAAACAAGGCATAAACAAATTGGTCTTTTCTGGCCGTAAAATTGGGGATGTCACATAAGGAGAGGTGATCGTGGATTCGAGGCCTCATACGTTGGGCGTACGAGGGATTTAATGAAACCCTAGATTTGGGGTGTTTCACCCTATTTAAGCTCCTTAAGTTCTTAGGGTTGGTCTCTTTATCAGCCTCCATTGTCCTAAAACCCTAATCTCGAACCCTAATTGCCTCTTTGAGTGTTCTTGAGCCTTGGTCTTGATTCTGGTGGTTTATACTCCTTAAAGTGAAAGAAGAAGAAGTGGGTGGACTCATTCTTTGGAAGGAAGCTTAAAGATCTAGATTTAGATCCATCTCTTGGTGATTTTTAAGGTATAAAGTCCCAAACTTGATCCTTGTACGATTAGATCTATTCATGTCATGGTTTTTATGCTTTTGGTACCTTTTTGGGTTAGTTTGATGAGTTAAGTCGTTTATGGGGATTATCCTTTTAGATCTGGGCATATTATGAGTTTCTTAAGCTTAAAGGTGCAAACTTTATGGTGTTTATGGTCTCATGCATGCATTAAGTCCTCTTGAGCTTTAAGAGCTTCATTAAGGCATGCATGCATGTAAAGTTAGCAACTTTACGTGATAAATCACCCCAAGGAAGTCATATTTAAGTTTTGGAGTGATGTCTTAATCAATCAAGAGTTGGAAATGAAAGTTGGCTGAATGAGGGAGTATGTTGGGTGTACAAGCAAGTACGCTTATACAAGTGGTACACAGTGAATTGGAAAGAGCTTTCAAGAGTTATGCAAAGTAGGATGTCATTTTGAGAAAAAATGCATAAAGTATGGTGCATATAAAAAACACCAACGCAGATTTTTCATGCCTTAATATCCAAAGTTGTGGAAGTTTCTGTTAAGGATCCAAACATTTTTTGCTTCTAACTTGAGTTTGGCGTATCCGATTGACCTTATTCCAGTTGCACTAGTTAGGGATGGATGAAAATGATATTTAGAAGAGTGTATTTTTTTATGACCCTCAAGGGTATTTTGGTTATTTTTTGACCTTCATATACATTATATAGGTTGTATCTAAGGGATGATTGTTTGTGAAGTTGAGCTAGAAGAGTGTGACAATCTACATTTGAGAACTAGGTGAGTACGTGTGGACTTTCTCACTTTGGGGTATATGGCTAAGTAAATAACTATCTTATGAAAATGTTTTGAAAAGTAAAGTATGTCTTTGAAATGTATATGTTTCTAAAATGTCTAGTTACTTATGATGCAAGTGATGAAGGTGTTTAAAGTTATATGTTAATGATAAAAGGAAAAAGATGAAATGAAAACTGTCTGAACCATGATGCCTCATAAGAGGTTTAGAGGAATCTCCTGGGGTGGTACCTTCCCTTCGTGAAGTAGATGTCCTGGAAGCATGATGCCTTGGTGGTTTGATTTATTCATTCCACCTTGGTCTTGAAAATGGAAAAGAAGTTAATGAAATGATAAGATATGAATTAATACTTATGATATGTATAAAAGGGATTTCCCTTGAAAATGATTGAAAATGTTTTATGGTCTAAAACTCATGTAGCTCACGATACATTTTGTCTTATGTATTATTTTATTTATTTATTTCATGTATCTCAGGTGATAACTAAAGATGTGAATTGTTTTAGAAGGAATGGTGTCCATAGGAGACTTAGTGGAACATAAGTAACATTTGCTTTTGATATTATAAATCTTGGTTTGCTTGCTATGGTTTATGTGATACAATGTTAGTAACACATATGAGAATGTTTTAAAACTATTTGTCTAAACTCTTATATTTTGTTAAAATTTTATTTTGTAATAAACAATAATGTTAAAATTTGTTTGAAAAATATAAGGTGTTACAGTTACAAACTTTATGAATCAACAATCAAGTATGTAAAAATGTAACGGACTAGTATGTTGTTTCTATATTTGTTTTGAGACACACGTTTGACCAATGTTTTAAAAACCGGTTTGAACCGTCTGGTCAAACCGGTTGGACCGGAATCCGGGGAAAGAAGCGGTTCAATTATCACCAGTTTTATGTTTACTTCTGAACCGGATCGAACCGGCCGGTTTTTACAAAAATCCGGTTGAATCGGTTCAATTAAACCGGTTGAACCGGTTCAATTGAATAAAAACACATGGATATGAAACGGTTTGCATAATAAACTTTAGTATTTTTTCACATTTATTAAAAAAATTCTTAATAAAAACACATGATAAATGTTATGAAGTTTTTTGATGCGTTTATATTCATCTAGATCTTTATTTTCTTTTTAATGCATGTGAATTGATGTAAAACTTACGATTATGAGTTATTTTAATGTATTTGGATTGATCTATAACTTGTTTTCATGTGTATTTTAATGTTTGCACCTGTGAACATCAAATTATTTATTTGTGTATGTATTTATGTATAGGAAAATATGAAAAAATATGAAAATTATAAAAACCGGTTTATTCAGCGATCAAACCGGTTAAACCGAAAACCGTTCACCATACCGGTTTTTTGCTTCACCCCTATTAATATGATTGATGTTTTTCCTCGTGAGGCATCGAGCTTTTCTTGTTTTTTATTAAACATCAAATTCACATTAAATTCATTTTATGATAAAGCTCCTTATGTTAGTCATGTATTTCGAATACAACATGATTTTTTTCAAGAAGATAAACAATTGCTTTTCAATATTTAACTTTTATTAGTTGACAATAATCTTCTAAATCTCCATTTTATTTCTTTAGATCTCTCTTTTAATAAGTTTTATATCATAATTGTTTAGCTGTCAATCCAATTAATTATCTTTTTATGTTGTACTTCTTCGTTATATTATATATGGTGATATTGTCGACTTTTGACAATTCGTTATTTGCATTTTCAATGACGTGATTAGATATTATTATGTCCACATCAACATGCTATGTCAAATACTCTTTTATTTTAAATAAAGTTTGACATGTTTTGTTGTTTAGAGTTTCTTTAACAACAATTATGAAACAATATCTTCTACCCAACAACAATATTTGAGGGTTTTATCATTTACATTCACATCCAATATACATAAATCAACATTAATTTTCATCTAAATGTATTCAGGAGAGTTTCTTCGATAAGTTTCTTAACCAGAAATTATCATCACATCAACAAACCATAAACATTAACATAAAGTTGTTTCATAAAACTTATTTACGCATCCTACCAATAGTTTTTTATTTTGTGATTAATATGATAAAATAATTAACATTCTTAAATTATAAAAAACATTTCCATGAAGGCATGAACCTTGCAATCTTTCAAGCACTTTAGAAAAGTTTTGAAATAAAAAACTTTCACAAATCACAATATATATTTTTTTACGAGGTGTGACGTCCATTTATTATATAAGTTTATTTAAAAAAATTAAATATAAAATTTTAATAATTTGAAAAGTTTGAATGTATAAGAAAAATAGAAAAATTTTGAATTATTAAAATTAAGGAGGATTTAATACATTGAAATGAAAAATGAGAAAAATTTACCTTACATATTAAATATTGAATTTTAATTTAATAAAATAAAAAATACAATAAAATGACAAATAAAAAATTCAAAATTTTTAAAAAGTATAATGTGTACAAATGAAAAAGAGATGAGATATGACAATTTTTTTTTATTTATTAGGAAGGATTTTACAAATTTATTAATTAAAAAACTTTTAATTGACTATCATTGTTCATTCACACTGACATATTGTTTTTCTGAGGGGATTTAAATGTTTTATTAAAAAATAATTGATTTGAACGGCAGTTTTTTTTCGTAAAGCAGAATTCGGGTTGGACACCAAGAATATGGCGGGGAGTAATAGCAGGAGTGGCGGCAAATCAATCGACGTGCAGATCGGTTTGTCAACGGCGTCACGACAGAAACCAGGTTAAGCATGGAAAAGCCTGCATCCGTCGTCTCTCGTCATATTCCTTGGATTTTCTCTCTTTCTCTCTCGGAATCACCTCTAGGGTTTAAGATTCTCGCTTTTTTCTCATTCATATTTCGGAAATTCGCCCCAGCTTTCTTCCTATTCATCGTATTCGATTTCGATCACCTTTCGTAGAGAAAAAGAAAGCGTTTGTGGAGAATTTTCGGAGTTGAATGGAGAAATATAATTTTGTTGGATTCAATTCAACATTTGTTGTGCTCCGGGATCCGTTCATTGTTGCGCAGAATTAACATCAGGTTGTTTTTGAATTTTGATCGCGTGTACTGAAAGCGAAAATCGCGTCAGAATCCTTTTCAGATCTGCAAAATATCAGGTTATTTTCTACAGAATCCATTCGAGGGAATCATTTTCGTGAAAGAGGGTTGCTATTTGTGTAATTTTTGATACACGATCTAGGTTTGGTGCTGGATTCATCTGGTTATATGATCGATCAAGGGGCACGAAAGAAGAGCATTAACAATATTGTTTATCTTATTTATGGTCCCCTCGATATCTCAGTTATAGTGGGACCTTGGGTTAGAGAATTAAGATTATTAACTTTTGGACAGACAAATCGTTAACTCCTCCGTGTGATCGTTTTGGGTATTTAAGAGTTGATTAGCTCTCTCTACGCACTTAAATTCGAATTAACATTTCGTACCAATAACGGTAGACAAATTAATTCCTCTCTTCAAGTCCATCAAATCGCTGTCTGTGGATTAATTATAGGGTTTATGGATTCAGCGGAAACGTCTACAAGCAGTAATTATAGTATGAGACCTGATAACATGCGTGGTGGTGCATTTCGTAATGGCAACATTGATCAGCTCGACGATGATTCACCATATGGTCAAAGCTCTCCTTCATTAATGGATCCATCTGTTTCTCCTCAAAATTCGATTCTACCTTCACGAGGCTGGGATGACATCTCTGTGTACAATGCAAAGAAGGTAACCCTCGTCACAGCTCTTTCACATGTTTTCTCTCCTATGCACAATGAAACAAGTCGTCCTAAATCATCTCTACTGTTTCATTACATCCCTACTGCAAAACAGCAATCATTTTATTTTTCATGCATTTAATGTTTCTTGTTCTAATAATACAGAAGCAGCATGCTTGGTTTCAAGCCCCTGATGGGAACTGGGAACTTGCGAGGATTATATCAGTTACAGGGGATGAATCACTCATATCTTTTGCTGAAGGAAAAGTAAGTGACCTTATGGATTTTTAAGTACTTTCTTGTATGTGTAAAGATGAAGCAATAAGCTTTGATGTCTTTCTTCTCAATCTAGGTATGTAAGGTGCCATCTGATGTTCTATTACCTGCAAATCCAGAAATCCTTGATGGGGTAGCTGATCTCATGCAACTAAGTTATTTGAGCGAACCATCCGTCTTGTATAATCTTCAATATAGATATGACAGAGACATGATCTATGTAAGAATCAGTAACTCTTTAATAGTTTGAACTTTGAATGTTACTTTAGGAATGAAGCTTCTGATGATGTATTTTTCAACATTCTAGTCAAAAGCGGGACCCGTTTTAGTTGCCATCAATCCCTTCAAGAATATTCCTTTGTATGGAAGAGATTATATTGATGGCTATAAGAGGAAAAAAATAGGTCACCCTCATGTATATGCCATTGCTGATACAGCAATCCGGGAAATGATCAGAGGTTGTTTCTTATATTCCTTGTAAAGTTCTTTATCCAGTCTTTCAATCGACTTTTGACCATGTTTTTCTTGACCCTTTTTTTCAATTTTACAGATGAAGTAAACCAAGCTATTGTCATAAGGTTAGTCCAACTATCCTAATTGAACTCATTGTTTGGTACCCTTTTAATTCTGCCTAATTTGTACCTTTTTTTTTTCTTCTGCTTAGTGGAGAAAGTGGAGCAGGGAAAACTGAAACTGCAAAAATAGCAATGCAGTATCTAGCAACAGTTAGAGGGGGTAGTGGAATAGAATATGAGATATTGAAAACTAATCCAATTTTGGAGGGTTTTGGTAATGCAAAAACATCAAGAAATGACAACTCAAGTCGTTTTGTAAGTGTACACTTTTTTCTGTATTTTTCTCTAGGCTTTATAATATTTCCTTAATTTCTCATATGTATATTCCAGGGGAAACTAATCGACATCCACTTCAGTGAAAACGGAAAAATATCGGGTGCAAGTATCCAAACATGTAAGATGTCAACATTTCTCTAAAATCATTTAATAATAAAAAAAAATAAGTTCGTATTGAAGTAGTAATACTAATTGCTTTCAAATTTTTAATTTGTTGCAGTTCTTCTTGAAAAGGTACTATTATGATCTTCAATTATTTTATATCTATCCCTTTGATTTTCAAATTAGAAGCTGCTTCCCTAATCTGTATATAATCAGTCAAGAGTTGTTCAATGCGGGGAAGGCGAAAGGTCATATCATTCATTTTATCAGCTTTGTGCAGGAGCTCCACCTTCTCTTAGAGGTAACAATTTCATAATTGTATCCTCTTTTGTTATCTATGAGTCAAGAGTTGCGATTGTTTTCAGTTAATTTGTCATTTATGTTTTGTACAGAGAAAATAAACTTGAAGAATGCTCATGAGTACAAATATTTGCAGCAAAGCAATTGCTACACGATTCCTGGTGTTAATGATGCTGAACAATTTCGTATTGCAATGGTAGTATACCCAAAAATCTGAATAATCAACAATCTTACACTTCTTTACGTTTTCATTTTCACAATTTTTCTTTACTTCAGGATGCTTTGGATGTTGTTCATGTCAGCAAAGAGAACCAAGAAAACGTTTGTGAAATGCTTGCAGCAGTTTTATGGCTGGGAAATGTAACATTTTCACTTGTTGATGATGAAAACCATGTGGAACCTGTGGTTGATGAAGGTAATGCATACTATTTGGGGATCATACTTCAGATCTTTTATCCATTAAGGCATATTTCTACTTTCATTTAGTAACATATAATGTCAATGGCAGCTCTTCAAACTGTTGCTAAATTGCTTGGGTGTCGGATTGAGCAGCTACAGCTTGCTTTATCCTCTAGAGAAATGAAAGTTCGTGGTGAAAACTTTATTAAAAAGCTAACCCTAGCTCAGGTAAGAAAATTAATAGATACAAACAGTTGTAAGTATAATAATAAGAATCAAAAAAATATTATGATTTTTTTTCAGGCAATTGATGCAAGGGATGCTTTGGCAAAATCGATATATTCTTCTTTGTTTGATTGGTTAGTGGAACAAATCAACAAGTCACTTTCTACAGGGAAACACATGACAGGAAGATCAATCAGTATTCTTGACATCTATGGATTCGAGTCATTTGATGTAGGTTTATTTTCATTTCTCCTTTTTGTATATATATAGTTAAACAATTAACCTTTCTTCTGTTGACATTTCTAGGTAAATAGTATCGAACAGTTCTGCATTAATTATGCAAATGAGAGATTACAGCAACACTTCAATCGTCATTTATTCAAGTTACAACAAGAGGTAATTAATCTAATATCAATCTATATGCATGCTCTCACAATCTACATATCTAATTATTCTATCTATCTGGTGTCTGTTTATTAGGAATACATCCAAGATGGAATCAACTGGGCAAAGGTGGATTTTGAGGACAACCAAGCTTGTCTGAATCTTTTTGAACAGGTATCCAATCCAGACTTCTTGTTTTCTATCTTAGGGGATGTTTTTGCTTTTTGACTTAATGGGCTTAATGGGTTATTGTACTTAATCTAGATAGCTATACATGATTGTTTCTTTTTCACTTGATTGAAATTTCCTTTTGGTGTATTTACAGAAACCATTGGGATTGCTAAGTCTGTTAGATGAAGAAACCACATTCCCAAAAGCAACAGACTTGTCACTTGCCAACAAATTAAAGCAGCACTTGAGTTCTAATCCATGTTTTAGAGGAGAACGAGGCAAAGCATTCACAGTTCATCATTATGCTGGAGAAGTATGTTATGATTTATGAATATAATACTTAGTATTGTTTTGCTATCTAATATCTAATACTTATGTTGTTTAAAAATTGGTTGTTTCATAGGTTAAATATGACACAACAGGGTTTCTGGAAAAAAACCGTGATTTATTGCGAATTGATTCCATTCAACTTCTATCTTCTTGCACAAGTGAACTTCCTCAGATATTTGCTTCGAATATGCTTTCTCTTCAATCTGAAAGTCCTTCGATTGGTTCAGTAAAGAAAGCAGGTGGAGTTGATTCCCAGAAGCTTAGTGTCATGTCAAAGTTTAAAGGCCAATTGTTCCAGTTAATACAATGTTTAGGGAACACAAGATCTCATTTCATACGTTGCATTAAGCCTAACAACTTACATTCTCCTGGAATCTATGATCAGCAACTTGTTCTCCAACAGCTAAAATGCTGTGGTGTTCTAGAAGTTGTTAGAATATCAAGATCTGGATTCCCAACAAGAATGACGCATCAAAAATTCGCAAGAAGGTAAACTTCTAATCACATTCAATTCTTCCATTTTTTTTATTATTCAAATACAACCTTTTCCTTTTGTTTATCTTTACTAGGTATGGCTTTCTTCTACTCGATAATGTTGCATCACAAGATCCACTAAGTGTATCAGTTGCCATTTTAAATCAATTCGGCATTCTTCCTGAAATGTTTCAAGTTGGCTACACAAAACTCTTCTTTCGAACTGGACAGGTAACAGGTTTCACTCCTTCCTTCAATTATCTATTACTTAAACTGTATGCCTATTTTTTCTTGCCAGATTGGAAAGCTTGAGGATACAAGAAATCGTACTTTGAATGGCATATTACGAGTTCAAAGCTGTTTCAGAGGTCACAAAGCTCGTCATTTGCTCAGGGAGATGAAACGAGGAATTCACACTCTTCAGTCATGTATGTATACCTTTGACTCTCATTCCGAAAACAAATTATTGATTGCAATCAGGTGATTACATTTTAGTTGATGCATCGTTCTTCTACAGTTATTCGTGGTAGAGAAGATAGAAAAAGGTACGCTATCTTACTACACAGACAACGAGCAGCTGTGACTATACAAAAATGGATCAAAGGAGGAATAGTCAGAAAAGAATTCAAAGAATTTAGTGATGCAGCAGCTGTGGTACAAGGAGGTAATATAATTGTACCAATTCGTTTTAACTTTTATAAATTGACGCATGAAGAATTTGAAGAACATCAAGCCTGTACTTTTCAGTGATCCGCGGATGGCTAGTTCGGAGATGCACAGCAGACATTTCGCTGGTTCAGTTTGGATCTGGAAAGGTATGAACAGAACGACGAATTTAGGGTTTTACGATTTTTGTATCCAGACGATTTTAGGGTTACGAATTTTGTTTGAACAGAACGACGACGATGTGGTGGTGAGCAGAATGTATCTTGCAGAGCTACAACGACGAGTTCTTAAAGCGGAGGTCGGTGTACGAGAGAAAGACGAAGAACGGGAAATCCTATTGCAACGGATCCAACAATACGAGAACCGTTGGTCGGATTACGAGCAAAAAATGACATCCATGGAGGAATTATGGCAGAAACAAATGAACTCATTACAATCAAGCCTCTCCCTCGCAAAGCAGAGCCTCAGCAACGACGACGACACTGCTCCGCCACCCGTGAGAAACAACGAGATCCAAAACGGCGGCGGAGCGAGCGAGATGACGGCGGGGCTGAGTTTGATAAGTCGGTTAGCAGAAGAGTTTGAGCAGAGAAGCCAAGTGTTTGGGGACGATGCGAGGTTTTTGGTGGAGGTGAAGTCGGGTCAAGCTGAGGCCGATTTGGACCCGGAACAAGAACTGAGAAGATTGAAACAGGTGTTTGAAGGGTGGAAGAAGGATTATGCGGCGAGGTTGAGGGAGACGAAAGTGATTTTGAACAGGTTGAGCAGTGAAGAAGCTAGTGGTGGCGATAAGGTTAAAAAGAATTGGTGGGGAAGACTCAACAGCTCACGGGTTAATTAACTTTTCTCTTTATAGCATCTTACTTTCAGATCATATTTTGGTTTTGATTGAATTTTGGTTGCAATGGGTTTCATGGTGTTATGTTTTGCATGGAAATTAGCAGTTTTTTTTTGAAGCCAAAAGAAGTAAAAGTCTAAAATTAAATAAAAATCTTTTCAAAATTTTGAATTTTGAATTCTTTAGAATATGCTTGTGACATGTCAATATGTCATTATTTATAAATTATACTCCATGTTAAAGAGAATTTGTACGTGTTTTTTTAGTCTTTATTTGATGTTTCTTTCATTTTTTTGTAATGAATTTATAATCTTTTGTCTTATCCTGAAACATTTTTTATTTTATTTTGCAGGGTAGTTTTAGTCTCTATGATTGAGGAATATGATAAGCAAATTGGTGACCGAATCTTCTTCTACTTGTAAATTTTCTTGTTTCTTTAATTACTAGCCGACTCAAATCATTGTAAAAGGTTAAACATTTGATTGTAGTGTACCCTGGGCCTTTGTTTATCTAACAAATCATTCTCCCTCCCGGTAGTAGAGTGCTTGGTTTGAACCATATATGGCTCAATGCTCGTGTGATGTGGCAATCATTCTCAAACTTGACATGCTTTCCCTTTCTTGCCTCATCATGTCTACCCTTACCATTATGCTGATAGGGTTAGCTTCAGTGTCATGGGTAGGAATGTAGGATTGATGTTGCCCATGAGGTCCAAGTTGTATACAAGAAAAATATTGTTTCTAGGTCGTAAACATGACTAGTGTTGTAGACGAGATTAACATGAATAGACTCAATATCTTCTTCTTCAAGGTTCTTACCTGTTTGTTGCTTGTATAGTTGGCAATCCGAACCTGTTAACACAATCTGAACCCAACCTAGTATTTAACATGCTGGGTTGAGATTTTTCACCTATTTAATTAAACGGGTCAGTTTGTCTAACCCATTTAATTAAATGTGTTGAGTTACGCTTGAAATTCTCAGTTTGTTTACAACGTGCCAATTTTGTTTAAAATTTTAAGTGTTGTTTTTTTAATTTATATTTATTTAGTATTATTTAACTGATTGATTATTATATCTTGATTGGAAGTCTAGTAGCGTAAATTTTAGAAATTAAAAAAATTATAATGTTTTATGTTGTAAATATGTGATTTGTGTTTGTGTTATAGACTTGTAAACTTATGGTAATATTATTTTCAAACTTTAACTATTATTTGAGTTTTTAAGTTTTATATAATTTCATTTGAAAGATTAATTGATTTTAAGGTTACTTTTGAAAATTTAAATGAGTCTTGTTTATTAAACATGCTATGATGGGAAAACATTAAATGGGTCAACTAGATTTCAACCCATTCACTAGAAAGATTAGGTTAGGTTGGAAAATTTCAACATGTTTACTTAGAAGGTTTTTAAGACATTTATATTATGTTTTTTTAGACAGACATCTTTTGAAACCACAACCTAATATGTGTTTATGATGTTTTTATTTGTTTTTTTTTGGTTAGAGTAAATTACACGAATAGTCCCTATGGTTTAGGGTAATTTGTACGTTTGGTCCCTAACTTATTTTTTTAACTTGGAAGGTCCCTATTGTTTTTTTTTGTTATGCGTTTGGTCCATGTCTTGCCTAAAAAGATTATTTTGTCCTTGATTTTTTAATTTATTTAAATAAACACACCCATAACCTTACCCACTCATATTACTTTACCTACCCCACAATTTTTTCCTATTTAAATAATAATCTTTTTAGATAAGACATAGACCAAACGCATAACAAAAACAAACAGTAATGACCAATCGCATAGCAAAAATAAACAATAAAGACCTTTCAAGTTAAAAAAAATAAGTTAGGGACCAAACGTGCAAATTACCCCAAACCATAGGGACAATTCGTGTAATTTACTCTTTTTGTTATCTTTTACAATATGTCAAAACTCAACGTGAATGAAAGACTTTTTGTTTTCTTTTTCGAACACTTTTAGTGATTTCTTGAAAATTGTCGCATCGTTTTCTTCATTTTTCTATTGGCGTTTCATGTTGTTAAATAAATGGAAATCTCCAATAAAGTCTTAATATTTTGGGTCAATTTACAGTTTAATCTCAACAATTATTTTTTAAACAGAAAAGTCATGATTATTTAATTTTATATGATAATCTGTTATTTTCTGTTGAAAAACAAATAATGAGTATTTCGATAATTTGGGCAAAATATAAATAATCAGGATTTTTTTGTTCAAAAAAAAAAGTTGAGACTAAACCGTAAACTAACCAAAAATATTAGGACTTGAACGAAGATTTCTCTTAAATAAATCATTAAACAACATCTCTTTTTTGTTTGTTTTCCCACATTCCGAGTATATTTGATTTTTCTTTCAATATTCTCCTTAATTCATTTGTTTGTGGAAATGTTTAAGAACTCGCCTCTAAAAAATTGGACTTTTTGGTCGTTTTCCACTTTCGGATCCTCAGAACTCGACCCTTGCACATGCCAATACTTTCACTTCTTTTGGAAAAATTGGATGATGAAGGGTATTATTTATAATAGGAAAACATTTTTTTAATTTAGAAAAAAAAACAGGAGAGAGAGAGAGAGAGAGAGAGAGAGAGAGAGAGAGAGAGAGAGAGAGAGAGAGAGCCATGTCATCTAATTGTCACGCTCGACTGAAGCCACATACCCGAGCGGGTGTACGCCATGGCTACCATGGAATATTGTGGTTTATGTCAGGACCACTCCGCTAGCTTTAGCTTCTTGTAAGAGAAGCAGGAAGTATTGGGTAAATGTTAACTTTACCATCACGACCCTACACCAACACAAAGGTTGGGTTTAACGATAATCAAATGTTAATCCAAATGCAAAAAAATTGTATCAGAAAAATTAAATTAAATTCAACCAAGTTGTAGAGAGCAAGGTTTTATCACCTATTGTAAGTTTTGTAAAGAACAAGCTTCGGTCCACCTTGTTGGATCGAGATCTTCAAGCCTAACTATGGTTCCATTAGAACTACAAGATTAAACTAACTGTCATTAAAAAGAACAAAAATGAGAAAAACATTTTTCCTTGTACCTTTGCGCTGAGGTTTCTTCACCTTCAAAATAAGAGTGAATGATGGTGAGTTGAAATTCTGCTTATGAGCTATATGGTTATCGTGTGTTGCTTAATTTGTCAATTATTATATAACAGGTTTGTACTTGGTCTTTTAAGAGTTTTTTGCACATCTTAAATTTCAGATCTTTTGCGTTGAAATTTTGAATATTCAAGTTGAATACTTAAACGGTAAAATAGATTTAATAATAAATTGGGGGTTTAGACTCAAGTTCTCGAATAAGATTACTAAGTCTTAGCATTGCCAGGTTGTACCTAAAGTTCAGCATATTGTAGTTCTTATAAATTCAAGATTTTTTTGTTCTAACGCTTTAAATGAGTTATTATATAGTAAAGATTATATATAATATTAGACTGTTGCCCTTTAATGATTTTAACTCTTATGAGACTATGATAATATCCGATTACTTAATAATAATAAACAATTGATTTAGAGACAATAGCTTCCTATGTTTGCATGAAACATGCCAATATATATATATATATATATATATATATATATATATATATATATATATATATATATATATATATATATATATATATATATATACTTTAAAATATTTATTTGATTACCAAAAGCCATGTAACATGACATAAGTTGTAAGTTGTACCCATAATACTAACGGATTGCATAAATAGAAAACATAATTTAATTTAAAAAAGAAAAACCTTCCAAATTCTAATAAGTAGTTGGGTATAAAAGCTCAGACTGCGTACCATTTCCATAGTCCATTGAGAAAGGAAATCCTTGGTAAGACAAAATCTCGACTTAAACTCCAATGGCGTCCTCTGCTACAACTTGTTCATCTGTTCTTCATCTTCTTCACAATGATACCTCAACCTCATCGTTATTATCTTCAAAGGGAATGCATCTTCGTTCCTCATCACTTTCCCTTCTATCTCCACGTAGAACTTCATCTCCATCTCCCATGATCCAATTTTCCCCAAAAGGTTTCGGTAAGATTTATAGCTCTTTCAACAACAACATTCCACATTCAATTTCTTCATTTTTTTTATTCATTCATGTATACATAAGCAAATAAGCAAGCGTCTGTCATGTCATGTCATCCTTATGTAAGGTTCAGGTTCAGCAAATCCACTGTTTGTTGCGACAGCAGAGAAGAAGAAATCGCCATTTCAAACAGAAGCTGTTCGTCAATTAACCGGTTCTGTGACAAAAACCGAGGGTTTCCGTTTTGCTATTGTTAGTCTCTGTTTTGCTTTCTTTCTCCATTTTCCCTCTCATCCTTGTGAAATTTGTGACTTTTTCATGACATGACATAGGTCATAGCAAAGTTTAATGAAATCGTTACAAGGCCTTTGATGGAGGGTGCTTTGGACACATTCCAGAAATATTCAGTCAGGGAAGAAGATGTTGATGTATGAATCTATATTCCTTTTCTTTTCTTACTAAATCACATCATGTTAAACATCTTCTTAATGTCATTTGATTACCCTTTTTCATGCTACTAACGTTGTTGTGTTCATATTTTTTATTAGGTGGTGTGGGTTCCTGGTTGTTTTGAGATTGGTTTAGTTGCTGAAAAGCTTGGAAAGTCAGGGAAATACAATGGAATCGTGTGTATAGGAGCTGTGGTATGCAATAATATCTTAATTCTCACATGAAATTAAAAAATCATCACATTGATATATGTAAATTACATATTTATGTGATTTCATAGGTAAGAGGTGACACTACCCACTATGAGGAAGTTGCTAATTCAACTGCATCTGGAGTCCTTTCTGCTGGATTTAATTCAGGTTGGTTTTAAGTAAATATTTAAATCCAAATACCAAAAATCAAGGGAGGTTGATATGTAAAAATGTAATGACTAATGAATTATGATACTTACGTATTGTTTGTTACAGGTGTTCCCTGTATATTTGGAGTCTTGACATGTGAAAACATGGATCAGGTATATTTATAATTTTGGTAACTACCATGTTTAATTTATTTTTATAGTATTAATTTAAGATTTTGAGATATTATAATATTAGCTTAACAAATGATCAGTTTCTAAAGTTGTATAAACATTGTATTGTACAGGCCTTGAATCGTGCTGGTGGTAAAGTAGGGAATAAGGGTTCTGAGGCAGCTTTGACTGCTGTAAGTTTCTTTGACTGATGATTTTTTGTCAAGTAAAAAAAATGAATTTTGTTAACTTAAATCATATAAATGTATTGCAGATTGAGATGGCATCTTTGTTTGGGCATCATTTGAAGGAGTAATAGTTTAATGTAATGCAATACTATTTCATCTTGTGAGGATCATGAGAATGCAAAGGCAATTATTGCTGAGAAAAAAACCTTGTATTGAAGCAAATCATGTTGTTTGAATAACTGGAAGAGTTGAATTTTTTTTTTTGGGTTTTCTTTTTGTGTAATTTGCTGGAAAGTTTTGTGATAAGGTATATGATGTATGTGAGCATGATAATGGAGATTGTGCCAAGTGGAAAAATAAAAGCTGAGAATGGACTTGATTTAACAATTTTCTAGATTTTTATGCAATCCGATTACATTAAAAAACTTTGGTAATTAAATGACAATCATTAATGAATTACCGATAACTACAATCATAAAAATCACACAAAGACATCTCAAGTTGTAGTTAGTAGTACATAGGTAGGTATCAACCATGGTAGAGGTGGCAAATCGGGCCATCGTGCCGTGTATCGTGTCGTGTTTTTGTCTGACACGGCACGACACAACACGATCTCAAGTTTTTTTTTAACTAACATGAAAACAAACCAATTAAAAAATAACAAACACGAAATTTTAAACACGAACACGACATCATGTTTTTTACACTTGACACGAACACGACACAAACACGAATTTGAATTTCAGTTTTGTCTCAATTTCGTTTCGTATCATGTATTTTTGTCGTGTCGTGTCATCAATTGTCACCCCTATCAACCGTGGATTTAACTTGAAAGTATTTGATTAATAATCCAAAAACTAAAAATCAATAAGATCATCATCGGACTTTTTTTAGCCGAATTCTCTTTTCTTTTACTTGATGTGGATGCCATTTCAAAACAATTTTGTTCGTCAATACTCAAACCGTACTAAATTAAAAGATGGAAATGATCATTACAACACATTATCTTGCAATATAGCGGATTCAATCTTCAAATCCTCCTGTTGAAATATTCTTGCATGCAACAATGAGGTTTTGAACTTGAGACTAGGGATGTGAATTTGACCCGAAAACCCGAATCGAACCGAACCGAATTAGGCCTGAATAAGCAATTCGATTCGGTTTTTAGGTATCTATATTATGCTTATTTGGTTCTCGGGTTATTTGGTTCGGGTTACCCAAATAAGAGCTTATTCGGTTCTAAATACCCAACCCGAATAAGCATTTCTCCTCCCCTCTCTCTGATCGACAGAAATCAAAATCATGATTCACACTTCTATCCTATTCGTCAGAAAAAACCTACCCTCGTTCTCGTCGTTTCAAAATCGACCAATCTTCTCGTCTACTTCCAAACTCGAAATCACTTTTTTCGATCATTCCTCTTGTTTCAAACTTTCAAAAATCAACCATTCCTATTGTCTCTAAGGATTCACGAATTCCTACTTTGTCAAGTCATGGAAACTTAGGCTCCAACTCAAGAAACTCGAGTAAGAAATTAATTCTTATTATGTTAATCTACTATGTAAATGTTATTCTTTCAATGTGTTATTGTGTTATATTAGTCTTTGAATGTTTTATGTTGATGTATTAAAGTACATTGGTTTTCTATTATTCGGGTTAATGGGGTTATAAAATCCTAATACGGTTTATTCGGTTTTTTCGTTTATATTAGGTCCTTAATCATCCGGTACATGTTATTCGAGTAATAACCGAACCGAACCGATTAATACCGTAACCGAACTGAACCCGTATTGGTTATTCGGATCGGTTTTCAGTTCATGCAATTACCCTTATTCGATTTTCAGGTTCGGGTCGGTTCGATCCGGTTCCGACCCGAATAACATCCCTACTTGAGAGTATGAAAATCATTGTGTTCCTTTCTTAATCACTCCGAAAACCTGACGTTTTGCAAAAGATGATGCTTGTCTAAGGCATTTGTAGGTTTCCAAACTACCATGTGTCATGCCGCAATGGTAACTAGTTACCTCTTCCAAACTTCGGATTGCAAAAATGATTTTTAAAGTCAAATAGTTTGTTGGCAAAGGATTCAATTATCCATAAATTGAAATGCCATTTTAAATTTTGTATAAAAGTCCTTTTTTACTTATTAAAAATATGGAAAATCTATAGAAAAGTCCTAAACTTTTGGAAAAAGTTTCAATAAAGTCATAAAAGTTTTTTTTTTTTTTAACAGAAAAGTCCCGATTATTTAACATTTGAAAAATTAAATTGCTTCCTACTTTTTATGCCTACAAAAAGTGTCATCATTTCATATTTTTTTTAACTAACTCTTTAAGACTATATTAGGATATATCAAATAAAATAAAATTGAATGATGATTTATCATAAATTTAGTGGTAGGAATAATTATAGACATAAAATGTAGAAGGTAGTTTAATTTCTCTTAACATTTTGCCCAAATTAACGAAAAAAATATTTTTTTATATTTGAATAACAAATGATAAATTATACGATTTTTCAAAATAATGAGACTATTCTGTTAAAAGAAAACTTTTTAAATTTTATTGAAAATTTTCTTAAAAGTTTGTAATTTTTTTTTTTATATTTTCCAAAAATGATAATATATTATTGAGTACTTTATAAGTTTAATTTTTGGGCTTGCATAAATATTGTGAACAGAAATTGGGATTTTCTACTCTGGAAATCTTTTATGCATCGGATACTCAGGGCGAGTCTACGAGAGTCCCAGAGACCCAAAATGTGTACTTTTAGTTAAAATCGCATTTGAAATCGAAGCTGTCACCTGTCAGCGGTCTGAAACTTTGGATATATGCAGTTGATTGGTAGATTTCGTCCCCTAAACCAGCCATGACTCTCGCCCATGTGGTTTTCAAGCCCCAAAACCCCTTCTTGATTCATCTCATTCAAATCTTTCCTCTTTCTCACACACTCCCTCATTTTCTACTTCCTCTCTACACTATAACCCGCCAAACGAATCGTTCTCACTACTCCTCTCTTCCTTCAGATAATCTTGAAACAGTAAACAAATTGATATCCATCTTCACGCAGAAACAGCCCTTATCTTTGGTATCCACAACAGAGCTAACCACCTTTGGATCGAAGCTGACGACTGATGTTGTTGAAACTGCACTAAAAAGCTTCAAGAACTGGAAAACGGCGCTTAGATTCTTCAACTGGGCATCAACTCAAAATGGGTATCACCACAGCTGTTATACTTATAATGCCATGGCTTCTATCCTATCAGGTGCTCGACAAAATGCCGCAATGAAGGAACTGTCTATCAACTTGATAAAATCAAAGTGCTACATGAGCGCAGGTGCGCTAGGGTTTTTTGTTAGGTGTTTAGGAGGCCTAGGGATGGTTAACGAGGCTAATGAGTTGTTCGATCAAGTTAAGGAATTGGGTTGTGTTCCAAATAGTTATAGCTATAATTCACTACTGGAAGCTATTTCCAAATCAGGGTCTGTAGATTTAATGGCTATGAGAATGAATGAGATGAAGGATAATGGATGGAAGCCTGATAAGTATACCTTGACATCTGTGATTCAGTGTTATTGTAAAGCAGGCAAGTTTGAACAAGCTTTTGAAGTGTTTCAGCAGATTGATGAACTTAATTGGGTAGATTCTTACATTTTCACAATCTTGATAATCTCATTGAGCAAAGGGGGTGAGGTGGATAAAGCAATCTACTTGATTAACAAGATGGATGATTTCAAGATAATCTTGAACGAGAAAACCTTTTATGTTTTGATTCATGGGTTTGTAAAAGAAGGCAAAGTAGATTATGCTCTAACCCTGTTCAAAAAGATGCAAACTTTAGGTTTTGTCCCTGAAATTTCACTCTATGCTATACTCATTGAAGGACTTTGCAAAAGGAAAGAGCTTACAAAAGCTTTACAATTGTATTCTCAGTTGAGTAAAATGGGTATTCATCCTGATGTTAATCTACTCAAAGCTTTAGTATCTTCTTTATCTGATGAGAAAGAAATGATGTCCTTACTCAAAGAGGCAAAAGACTATCTCAACAAGACATCCATGACTACATTATGTAATGCTGCCTTTATTACTCTGGTTAAAAGTGGCTCAATTGATAAAGCATATCATCTCATTCGATCTATAATGAGGGATTATGATCATGTTCCCTTAGATGCCTCTTCTTTTGAAATTGTTATTGATGGTTTGATCCATAAAGGTAACTTGGATGTTGCCCTAGATCTCTTCAATGAAATGGATCAAATTGAGTGTAAACGAAGTTTGCTACTTTACAATAACATGATTGATGCTTTAAGCAATGAAAAGAAAGTGGAAAAATGTCATGAGCTTCTGAAAGAGATGAAGGATTCTGGATTCCCACCATCACAATTCACACACAACTCTATATTTGGATACTACTGTAAAGTTGCTGATGTGGCAGGTGCCATAGACATGTTACATGAGATGCATACTCATGGGCACCAACCATGGATTAAACATTACACCTTGCTTGTGAAACAACTCTCAAGAATTTCCAAAGTGGCTGAAGCATCTAACTTTTTAACAATCATGGTGGATAAAGGTTTTTTACCTGACATGATTGTGTATTCTGCTGTGATTGATGGTTGGTTAAAGATTGGAGAAGTGGATTATGCTTTGAAGATGTTCAAGGGTATTTCGGGTAATAAACATTGTCCTGATGTAGTTACATATAACACCATCATAAACGGTCTTTGCAAGGCCAAAAAGGTATCAGAAGCTAATGATATATATCAAGAAATGATACAAAAGTGTCTTATTCCATCTGTTGTGACATACAATCTACTGATAGATGCTTACTTTAAAAATGGTGACATTGATCAGGCGATTGGGTTCTTTAAAATGATGAGTCAAAAAGGAAGGAACCCTAATGTTGTTACTTACACTTGTTTAATTGATGGATTGTGTAATGTTGGAAGATCAGATGAAGCTTTGGTGATTTGGAATGAAATGTGTAGTTGTACTTCACCAAACAAGATTGCTTATATGGCTCTTGTTAATGGACTGTGTAAATGCAGGAAGCCAGATGAAGGTTTGATTTATTTTGAGGAGATGAAGGAAAAGGATATGAATGTGGATAGTTATGTGTATGTTGCATTGATTGAAGCTTTTGTTTCTGTATCAAATGCAGCCATGGGTGTTTGTGTTTTGAGAAAGATGATTGGGGATGAAAGGGTTCCTGATTTGTTTGATAAAAACTGTGGAATTTTGAGGGAGGTTGTTGTGAAATTGTTGGATGATGAATTGGTTTGTGAAGAAATTAGAAGATTAATTGAAGATGGTAGTGTTCCAATTCATTTGGTACAAACATGAGAGGTGTAGTTTTAGGGTACTATAGCATATGCATATATATACACTGGTTGTAACATTCCGATTTTAAAGATTTTTGTAAAAGGGGAATTATTAGGTGGAATCATATTTCTTTATGTGAAATATAATTTGGGAGTTGAACATTATATGAAAATTATGTGTTTAGATGAAAATAGAGATTCATAGTTGAAATTTGCTGTCAAGAAGCAAAGTTGTGGAGCTCGCTAAATACACCAACTTTTGTGAAGAAGCACATCGTTTAAACATAAAATCGATTAGGATCAAGTAATATGAAGTTTTTAGATTATTGTATTTCTATTAATTTGTTTTATAATATAAAAAATAGTTATTTTTTTCATAAAACTCAAATGATTTTTAATATATAACTATATACTATACCTATAATAATCTACTATAATAAATGAAGATAATTTTGCCACATGTCTATTTATGGTTTTTTCTATTTTTTAAAATTAAAAAGCCACATAATATATATATATATATATATATATATATATATATATATATATATATATATATATATATAAGTATCAAATGTAATAAATATTATACTAAATTGCAATTAATATGTTATTTCATTCCTTATTTCAAAATTTTATTTTAAAAAATACTTATTTATTTACATTTAATATTTTATTTTTTTTAATCAACCCGTGTATTACACAAGTTTTACACCTAGTAAATTAATAAGCTAAGTGAACTATACATACACACACGCACACTAAATGTGTGCCCGCGCAAAGAGGCGACAATAAATAACTCGAATATGTTTTTACGATGGAATAATTATTAGATTTTATTATTAGTTATAATGGTAATAAAAAAATGACAACTTTTATATAAAATATTTATGTTTATACCTTATATTTATATTGACTATTTATATCTTATATTGGTGTCTAGTTTAAAAAATGTAAATTAACTTATATATATGAATTTAATATTTTAAAATATTCATTTTGTTCTAAATGGAATTTTTTTAATTATTTTCCTTAATTCAACTCTTCAAATTTTTTGTAAGTATTAATGAATTATTTATAATTGATTTGCACAAAAAAGTTTTATAACTAATATGTTTTAATCTCCTTTTGGACATGTGTCACTCTAACACAACTTCACATTAATATTATACCATGTGCCAAAAGATATATTAGGCAAATCACTATCACAATTAATGAGGTTAAGGTTTTAAATAAGAGATTTAAAGCTTTTTATAGAAACATTTAATTTTTTTAATTATATGTTAAATTTGAAGTTATAACTTTAAAAAGTTATAACTAACTTTTTATAGAAACATTTATATGTTAAAACGGAACAAAAGTTAACATAGAATTTGTTAAATTCATATGCATTCGAACGTCCATAAAACATTATATTCCAATAGTATAATGTTGTAAAGGAAAATGAATTTTCAAACGGAGAATATGAAATGTGTAACAACGTAATTTTTCAACCAAAATTTTCATTTTTAACACAATAAAACTTGTATCATAACTATCAAAACACGTATTTCTCGAATGTCAACAAAAGGAAAACACAATCTCAGAATCATAAAAAAAAAAAAAAAAAAAACAATCTTCTGTCGGTGTGTACAAGCCGATGTCTTGCCGTGATCCTCGGAACTACCTAAAACACATAACACATAACATATAACACGGTAAACATAAAAGCTTAGTGAGTTCCCCAAATACCACACACATCACAATAGCCACTCAAGACTCTAGCTCAGTTAGACCCTCTGGTCGATGTGTCTCAGTAGGACCCTCTGGTCCTATAACTCATATGGACCCTCCGGTCCCTCAACTCAGCATCACAATATAATACTCATAAATCATAACACAAGTAAATAGCAGGATATCTCATTCCACAGTTCATGCACATAAGACCCTCTGGTCACACATAAGGTTTACCACACAAGGTAAGCATAGTGAAAAAACTCACCTCGTAAGCTAATGAATGAAAATCTCGTAATCGGGATCATGATCTCTACTGGGTCTAGCTCCTGCCTAACACATAATAATTATCCCTAATTAATCTTAGGCCTCAAGAAGCTGGACTAATCCCTTCCTATAATCTTACAGAAGGGGAAAAGACCATTTTACCCCTCCAATGGTCCAAATGTCCAAATGTTGGCCAAACCCTAAAAGTCAACGAAAGTCAACGGCCCAACTTTGACCAGACTCGTCGAGTGCACTCGGGTGACTCAACGAGTCCATGCGTGTCCTCTGAATCTGTAACGCCCGTAGATCTGAGCTAGTCAATTTAGAGATAATAGGAGTCGAAAACGACTTTTTGACAAAAGATTATTTAGAATGAATAATATTAACCAAGTTGTAGTATATGTTACAAAATTTCCGTACATATAAAGAACGCCGAAATCTGAGTTATAACGAAGAAGTTATGACCCGTCGAAGTTTCGCGACGGAACCGGCACGATACCGGGAAGCGTAAATAGTGAATTTACGATAGAGAGAGATTTAGCCTTAACGATATAATCAAAAGTAATAGAAAATGTTAAACCGAGAGTTTCCATATAAAGAACGCCCAAATCTGACTTTGTATGAGGAAGTTATGATTTTTCTAAGATTTAGCATAGCAGTGCACAGCCCGAAAATTCGAATTTTAGATCGGTCGATTTTCAGCCAAAATAATCTAAACGAGAAATGAAGATATCATTAATAGGAGTTAAACGATAAAAAGACAGTAAAAAACGGAGCTCATATGCGAAAGTTATGGACGAAGCTTAGTCTCTATTTTTCGAGCGCGGCAAATTCGATACAGTTTTGTAAATCCGAGATAGATTGAGAATTAGCCAACGAGGTCTAAATGAAAGTTGTAGTACTCATAAATACCAACGCATGGATATAAATAACGTCGGAAACGGAGCTCGTATGCGAAAGATATGGACGAAGCTTAGTCGCTACTCTTCGAGCGCGATAAATACGATACAATTTTTGTAAATCTGAGATAGAAGGAGAATTAGCCAACGAGGTCTAAATGAAAGTTGTAGTCCTCGTAAATACCAACGCGTGGATATAAAGAACGTAGAAAACGTAGCTCGTACGCGAAAGATACGGACGAAACTTAGCGGCTACTTTACTATAAAATCCCTATAAATAAAGGATGAACCCTTCATTATTTCTTCACACCATAAACATTTCTTTCTCTCTTTAACTTCTCTCTAACCTCCCTAAACCCCTCCCAAGTCTAGGGAACCTACCTACCACGAGAAGAGAGCCCCGGAGCGCCCGACGGCTCCGAGAAGAAAAGCTTTCGACTCGGAAACGCTTCTCCAGCGAAGCCCGGTTTTTAATAAAAACCCGTTGTAAGTGAGCTACGCCTATACTATATTTAATATAGCTTTTATTTAATTATAATAACATTTTTAGGACCTTAAAAATAATTATTTGGGCTATTATTATGAGTTATATTGAGTGTTATTTAACGCTTATATAATAGTAATAATAGCTAGACTATTAATTAGTCTCGACGAATAATAGACTAAACTCGACTTGTAATAATACTAGGTTTCGTCGAAGGAAATTATTTTTTTAAGAAGCGAAACGTTGTCTGAGTTCGGAATCACCACCTTTTCAAGTGAGTGCATGGTGCCTTTCATCTTACACATAGATATGAAGTATTCTATATAAATTATGTGTTATGTGTGCGTATTATCTGAGTACTTGTTATCTATGCTAGTTGAATGATTTTATACACGTTTTAAAGGATTTAAACTATATATGTATTTTATATCTACAAAAATGTTGGGGTAAAACATAGGTAGATGTAATAGATGAAATATAAGTTGGACGATGAGTTGAGAGGCGTTATAGACCACGAGGTGAGGGTGAGAGGTGAACGATGTGAGAAGCCTTTTCCCAAACGATGGCCCCTTCATTCAGCAGAGTATGGATGACAACCACAGACTATTCTAGAGAGTCCAGTGGAGCACTAGCAGGCTCGCAAACTGTAAGTGTTGTGAACGATGTGTTCGCTCGGTGTACTCTAAACCCTGGCGATCATGCAGACTTGATGCCTAAACCCTGGTGATCATGCAGACTTGGTGCCAAAACCCTGGCAACTATGCAGACTTAGTGCCTGTTGTATAAATTCTGGCGACTATGCAGACTTAGTGCCTAAACCCCGGCGACGATGGACTTCGTGCCGATTCCTTAGGATGATCCTTAGGAATGTATGAACGGGGAATGGTTGATTCTTAGGGTAAATCCTTAAGAGTAAAGAAGATAATGGGGATGGGTAATTGGGTTGATTGTTTGATTGTTTGAACATAATAAATACATTATTGTGGGTTGAAAACCCTATGTACTCACCAGGTTTCCCAACCTGACCCACTCAATTTATTTATGTCACAGGTGTTGTCATGAAGTCACATTACACTGAGAGATTAAAGAGATGTAGATCACTAGTAAGTTCTGTTTATGCTTATGTTTCTGTATTGACAATGACATCCCAAACGTTTTAAAATAAATAAAATACGTTTCTTCGAAAATGTTTTGATAACGTATTTATCATGTTTTTCTGGGAACAAATTCCGCAACATTTTTATGAAAAGAAGTACTCTGATTTTTATAAAGCATAAACAAAATCGGTCTTTTTCTGGCCGTAAAAATGGGGATGTCACAGAATCCTTCTAAGGCCTCACTCGACTTGTCGAGTTGACCTTTCAATCGACAGGTTACCACTGATCACAGAACACGGAGCAACCCGATCTGACTCGTCGATTCCTTCCATGGACTCGACGAGTTTCCTCCAATGGAAATGCTCAAACGAATTTCTGAGGTCAGATCTGTTTCTCTAACTTATAGATCTGACCTTCTAACACCGAAAAGTCACGTAAAGGTCTGAACTTGGCGTTCATGCATGGTGTATTTTGCATAATATACCATAAAAACCCCATAAATGCCTCTTAGCTTCAAACCCAAAGGTTTACTCAACTAAAGCTTCATATTCTCGGCTCTCTGGACCTAGAAGGGTCCAGATCTATAACACAAACTAGCAAGAGGGGTTTGAGGCATTCAAAACCCCAGAGATGAAGTGATTCAAGCCCTAACCCCAAAATGGAATCTACACAATAAGGAAGGAAAGGGGGTCGATTTTGTACCTCAGAATGAAACTCCTTGCTTGAATGACTAAGAACAACAACCCTCCTTGATCCCTCTTGGTGGAACTCTCATCCTTCCTTGCAAAATCACACCAAAAAGCTCAAGATAGCTCTTCCTCTCACTCAACACACTCAAGCTCGCTAGGGTTCTCTCTTCTGGGAAGGTAGCCGCTAATGAAGGCCATAAATGCCTTTAAATAGGGCTGATCAAGCCCAAAGATTTAGGGTTTCTGCCAACAACGCAGACTCGTGAGTCGCCTCACCGGCTCGTCGAGTCCATTCATTAATCCGAGTCATTAGTCGCGATCATACTCGACGAGTTTAGGCGCCAACTCGTTGAGTCCTTCTTCTTAACTCAAAAGAAATATTTGAATTATGATACCTGAAAATCCGGATGTTACAAAATGTCTAATTTATGTCATATCGATACAAATTTATATATTATATAGATACAAATCACATGATTTTAATGATATATTTTGATATTCCAATTTATACCGAATATTACGTAATAAAATTTGTTATAAGAAAATAAAAGAAGCTATTTAATTTAATTATAAAGAAAAAGATAAAAAGTTATTTACATTAAATCTTAATGAGTATGAATGTTTAAGGTGGTGATTATGAGAAAATGGATGAAGCATGGAGCTTTGAGACGTGGCTTTAGAAAAGGGCTGATAAGAAAGAAGTAAGAATCAAAATAAATAATACAAGTACTATCCACATTTGCTAAAATGTTATAATAATAATAATAATAATAATAATAATAATGTTGTGTCAAAAATGTTTTAGGGTTTCTTTTTATTACTCCAGTATTGTAGCCTTCCTTACGACTCACGACCACTTAGACATTCACTCTGACGTCTGCACTCCACGAGACTTTACGACTCACGACCAGCTAGACATCGACTCTGACGTCTGCACTCCACGAGACTTCATTGCATTCAAGGTTTGTAATTATAACTCAATAAACTCGATATGAAATTTTCTTTTGCAGCTTAATAGACAGCATTTGTGATTTTGAATTTCTGGTATTTGAATTAATCTTTGTTTCGGATATAAAATGTATTATATGTTTTTTTTTTTGTTATGAATACATTTTACTCTAAAATATATGTGCAAAATTATAAAAATAAATAAATAGTTATCTTATTTTTAAATAATGAATATGTGAGTTATTTTTATTATTTCATTTCTGATTTATTAATCTAACTGGTGTTTAGGGAAAAATATTTGGGTGCAAAAAAATTCAGACGGCGAACCATAGAGAGAAAGTGTGAAATCCTTGGCAAGTCAAAATCTCGACCCAAATTCCAGGTAGCAGACGAAAATGGCGGCCACTACCACAGCTTCTTCAACATTTATCCATCTTCTTCACGATGATACCTCATCGTTATTATCTTCAAGGGGAACACGTCTTCGCTCTTCATCACTTGCCCTTCTCCCTACACGTAGAACTTCCTCTACATCTCACCTGATCCAGTTTTCCCCAAAATGTAAGATTTATACATGTTCAACATTCCACTCTCAATTTGTTCATTTGGCATTCATACATATACGTCTGTGATACTGTAAGGTTTGGCAAACCCGCTATTTGTAACGGCAACCACGGCAGAGAAGAAGAAATCACCCTTTCAAACAGAAGCTGTTCGTCAATTGACCGGTTTCCTGACCAAGGCTGAGGGTTTTCGCTTTGCTATCGTTAGTACACTCACTATCTTTTCTCTGTTTTTCTTTCTTTCTCCAATTTCTTCCCTCTAATTATTAGTATGGGAATTTTCAGGGTCCTGGATTCATGATGTCGATTGTCTAGTTAACGAAACCATATTAACCGACATTTTCAAGTTTAATATCATAGAATTCAATCTTTTAGATTAACTCTTTCAACTTTCTTGAAATTTTATCAATTCTGAAATCAAATTTGAACAGTTGAACATATTTATATACACATTGCCAAGTGTCTTTTCTTTGGTAATCAACATTCATGATTCAAATGTATCATGTATAACAGAGAGAGCTTGATCTGTTTTACATTTTCAGTATGCCAACTCTTGGGTGATAATAATTTTGGGATTCTGTAGACTATTCACCATTTACTACATGTTAAATACACAAAAATTCCTTGATAATTCAGATATTGTTTACCTTTTGTAATATGTCTACTGCTTTTCTTGACATAGGTAGTTGCAAGGTTTAATGAAATTGTCACAAGGCCTTTGATGGATGGTGCTTTGGACACATTCAAGAAGTATTCAGTGAAGGAAGAAGATATTGATGTGTGTAATTATGTATTATCTCCATTTGTATAATTTATTGGGCCATTTTATGCTACTGTAACTAACATTATTGTGTTCGTATTATTAGGTCGTTTGGGTTCCTGGTAGTTTTGAGATTGGTTTGGTTGCTGAAAAGCTTGGAAAATCAGGAAAATATCATGCAATCTTGTGTATAGGAGCTGTGGTGATATATTTATTCCCAACTTTTTATATCATGTTCAATAACTCTAGCAAACAATATATAATATCTTACATGAAAATGGTGATTTGTGGTTTTGTAGGTTAGAGGTGATACTACCCACTATGATGCTGTTGCTAATTCAGCTGCATCTGGAGTCCTTTCTGCTGGACTTAATTCAGGTTGTTTTTAAGTTTATATTTAAAGCCATGATATGAATTATGATACTTACATATTGTTTATTACAGGTGTTCCTTGCATATTTGGAGTCTTGACATGTGAAGACATGGATCAGGTATATTTTAATAATTAATTTAAGATTTTGAGAATTGAGATATTGTGATATTTTACCTTTATATCAAAATGATCATTATTTTTGTATTGTTACAGGCCTTGAATCGTGCAGGTGGTAAAGCAGGGAATAAGGGATCTGAGGCAGCTTTGACTGCTGTAAGTTGGTTTGACTGATGACTTTTTTTTGTGAAATAAAAATTGCAAAATTTTGTTGACTGAAATCTTAAAAATGTATTGCAGATTGAGATGGCATCTCTTTTTGAGCATCATCTCAAGGATTAATGGTGTTTCTTCTGTTGAGGTTACATTGCTAGGAGCATATCATGAGAATGCAAAGGCTATAATATAGGCAATCATTGAAGCGAAAATATTGTCTTAAGGAGATCATGTTGTTTGAATAACTAGAAGAGTCTGAATCTTTTTTCTTTTTTCTTTTTTGGTTTTCTTTTTGTGTAATTTGCAGGAAAGATTGGTGTTTTTTTTTTTGAGCACATGATAATGGTGAGCGTACCAAGTTGAAAAAATAAGCTAAAATTGGAACTTGATTTAGGTTGTGTTGACACGCAAGCTTATATTATTTTTTGAGTTAATTACTATGTAGTATTTTTTGATACCACTAAAGTAATTAAAAAGCCAGCTATATTAGCAAATGTAATAGATCGTAAAAGCTTTCAAAAGCTCGTTCAAAAACGCACCCTAATATAATACAAAGGGATTCAATACTTATACAGAGATGTAAATGATAATATTCCAAAACAATATTTTAAAATTAAAAAAGATGATGTTTAAAGGGGTGTTTGGAATTGACTTAGAAAACGAATTACTGACTTATTAGTTTTAATGCTATAATCTAAAATAGTATTTCACATACAAAAACAACTTTTTAAAATTCATTTTACCACCACTAATAAGTTGTTTTTAGAAGCCATTTCAACCTGACTTCTTGAGAATGACTTATAGCTTTTTGAGATTAAATCACAATAACGTCCCTCGTTTTTAACCCGAAAAACAATATCCTTATGTATGCATGCACATCACGCTTTCTGGTTTTTTCCTTTGTGCTATATTGCTCTCCGTTCAGTATCATCATCGCCTTTGGTTGCCCTTCGTTCGTCACTGCCACTATTTTTTGTCTCTCTCTATTCAACACCACACCGTGGCTATGGTTTTCTATCAAAAACCATATTCTTAAATTCACCATTATAGTGTTTTCACATCTTTGAAGCATCAATAATACATGATAACCATTCTCTAATCTAATTGTATTAATGTGGTTGTTGTTGTTGTGTTGTTTGATCATCTCAATTTTGTGTAACATTCCAACTTACAGACAATTTTTTTCATTTTTAAAACAATATAAACACCCATTTTTAATAAAAATTGCATTCAGATCAAACCATATGTTCATAAACTGTTATTCAAAAATTAGAGTTATAAAGAAGACAATGATGAATCTTGAATCATAAAATTGTTGATGTGTGTGTACAGTCTCGTCTTCGCAATCCGATAAGTATCTGCATAATATTTAATCCACAATTGTAAACACAAAGTTTAATGAGTTCCCTAAAATATCACATACAACACCTCATAATAATCAACTAAGGGTTATCAGCGGCTTTAGGACTATCAACAGTCCTGAATATCACATACAACACACGCACACACACTATACACAACTATTGGACTATCGTTAACTTTGGGGACTATCAGCGGTCCCAGTAGTCTAACAAATGCCCTGTGGATTAACAACACACCTCACTGGTTATCATCAACCCTAGGGACTATCAGCAATCTAGGAGTTATCAACAACTCAGTTCACATGTAACATCAATCTATAATTAAGACCCACCTTGTCAACATATGTATACTACCACACAAACAAGTATATTGAGAAGACTCACATGAACGAAACAATAGAAGCTCAACTACATTCCAAGCAATATAACAGCTAACCTGAGCTACGTAAATCCAAACCAAGACTATCCCCTTAGCTAAATACTCACTTCTACCCAAGTTTGACCAAAAGTCAAACTGGTCAAAAAGTCAACAGTCAAACTCTACGCTCGACATAACACATACCTACTCTCAGCATAGGCCTACTGTCACGAACCAAGTTTCTGGAAAATTCCACAATCGTCTAGAGAACTCCGAAACGATCCAGTATACTCGAGAAGTCTCCAGAGAGATCAAGAATGCTCTACGGGACCCTGGAAGAAGCTGTAATATTGTAGATGTCCGTGGAACAAAGAAGAACGATCCGGAATAATCAAGAAAGCACTAGACGAAGCTAGAACGAGCCGAAAGACTTTGGAACGATCTAGAGCACACCAGATCATACAAGAGAAATTTGGATAATGTCGGGACGACTAGAGATTTCTAGAGCATTGTAGACAAGTATACCATATTCTAAAGTCTTGTAAAATCCATGTATATAATAGAAAGAGTCTAGATTAGTCAAGAATGATCGGAACCTAGAAACTTCCATTTGAGGAGGTGTAAGGTACCTATAAATAGGAAGGATGTCTCATTTGTAGGACTCGTTGAGAAGTTCTTGTGTAAGAAGTTGAGTTATATAACAAAAGCTTTATTTCTTACTTCGTAACATTCCTTATCGCATCTTTTGCCATCCTAGTCGTTAGTACATCGTAAGGAAGTGTTCCAAAAGCCTGACTTAGTCGAAGAAGCACTAAGTGGCACACGGTGAAGGAGTCATCCTGTGACACGTGGTATCAGAGCCAGAGTTCATACAAGCCAGAGATCATAGCTATGGAAGGAGGAAGTAGTGAAGTAGCAAACGTGCCCCCTGTCATCGAGGAGAAAGGAAGAAAGTGAAAGAAGAGGGACCAATCGATAGATGTCTTGGCAAGATTAAATAACAAGCTTACAAGGACGGAGATTAACGTCGGCGAGATCCTTGAATGGAAGGATACTGTCGATCAGTTCGTTGTAGAGATAAGTGACACGAGCGATGGATTGAAGGAGACCAACGGTGTCATCAAGGAAGAAGTCCTTGGAATTATCAACACCTTGCGAAATGAGTTCTGTGAGAAGGTAGCTACGCTAGAAGCCGAAGTAAACTTGTGCAAGGCAGCAAATCGCCGGAGGAGCCGTTACGAATAAGTTGCCACACACGGAAGCACCGAAACCATTAAATTATGGAGGAAAACGCGACCCTAAAGAACTTGACGAATTCTTTTGGTCGATGGAATGTTACTTCAATGCTAGTCAAGTAAAGTAAGACAAGACGAAGGTCGATACAACAGTCCTTTACCTATGTACAAGTACATCCCTATGGTGGAGAAGGAAGCATGAAGACATTGAAAAAGGCTTATACACCATAGACACCTGGGAAGAGTTCAAGAGGCAACTTAAGAGACAATTTTGTCCACATAATGTTGAAGACATAGCGATGAAGAAACTTTGTGGGCTAAAGCATACTGGATCCATCCAAGACTATATAGCTGAATTCACGAGCTTGATGCTCGAGTTACCCGACATGCAGGAGAAGGGCAAACTTTTCTATTTCATGGATAGACTACAATATAGGGCCTACAACGAGCTCAAGAGGAGAAAATGTCAGAGACATCAACGAAGCTATTGTCGTGGCAGAAGAACTAATGGAATTTCGAAAAGAAAGCATGGTTAAGAAGAATAGTGGGGGATAGCAAACTATGTCAGAACCGGAACCAATACAAAACACACCCCAACCTTTGAATATAAAAGGAAAAGTAATTGAATGAAGAAGCTGAAGAGAAGAACAGAAGGAGATCAAATGCTACTTGTGTGATGGGCCTCACCTGATCCGAGATTGCCCGAAGAAAAAGACCTTCTATGTGATGGTGTTGCAAGAAGAAGAAGACGAAGCACAAATAAGCTCAATGCATTTTCTAAACTCAATATCGAAGGATGAGATAAAATAATCTAAAAGGGAAGAAAATAAAGGAGGGAGTCTCATGTTCGTCGAAGCCAAAGTGAATGAAAGGAAGATTAAGGCGCTCCGATCTCCACTTGGTGCGACGTCACCCAGTTTCCTGACTGTGTTCGTTATCACCGACAACAAGAGCTGTTAGTGGACGTTCGGTGGTGCTAGGTGGTCAGAGTTGATAGCGGCGGCTGGAGGTAGGGGGAATAAGGTGGCAGCTGCATGAAGGTTTTAGGGTTAGGGTTTGAATGAAGGGAATTGACGGGCATATGCCCGTCTATATACAAACTTAACTCACAATTACACTTCCAGTCCCTCCCTCTCAATTCTTTTCAACTTAAATCCATAATTTACCAAAAAACCCTCAACCTCCAGAATTCTTTTCAAAACCAATCTGTAAATTACACCTTTAACCCCCAAAATCCAAATTATGACATTTAACTCTCCGAAACCAACACCCTGCTAATTTATTAAGGATTTAGGGTTACAAAATAATATGATTTACATCTTGGGGTTAAAGGTTTATTATTTATTTACTTATTTAATTAAATTTCAAACGGAATGTTACATTTAATCTCATATTATCATCTAACTTTTATGACTGGGATGACGAGGATCACAAACAAGATCTGAATAACCATGCAAACCCGCTCGACAACCTTGATGTCATTTATTATCTCACATTGATGTGCCGGTAAACCACACACGCTCCATAAACAATGATAATTTTCAAGATGTCCATCATATCTCTTTATAGTCTCTATCAGTGTCTCGGTTAACCACATCCGCTCCACTAACGACATATAAAGCATAATGTGTGTTTTCATGGATTAGCATGCTTTTTCACATTTTCCTAAAGCAACTAGAGTGGGATTTTATAAATGAGTTTTAGTACTTTAATAGCATTATACTTTTAATGAAGTTAATATCCTATCAGATCCGTTATGCTAACGACCCTCCACCAAACAAGGAAGCGGTGGGTGAGAGTGGACACTCATTCAACTACCATTTTACAGGTAGTTTCTTTATACCCCTTTAGAGTATGACTTCGTTTATGAGGCATACTAGCGATCTGACTGACTTGTCTTATACATATATTATATTAATATTTTAATGATATATAGTATAAAGTGTATTTTAAAACTTTTCTAAAATACTAGGTTTAAGTTTAAATTTTCAAAATTAATATAAAATTAATTTAATTTAAAAATAAACCAATTTTGATTTAATCTTTATCTTTTAATTAAACAATTAATTAATTTAATTAAATCAATATGGAAATCCACGGATTGGATTTCGGAATTACCCAGATGGATTAGATCTGGTTGAGCTAGTGATAAGACTGTAGGAGCGTCACTACAATTATAAGATCAGGGAAGTAATGTATTGCTTAAGGTTGTTTGTGATATAAGACTACCATTGGTCATGTAGCAATCACTTTTAGCTGTGGAGTTGGTGACGTCAGGATTCGACGCATGGACCCGACCAGTTGGATCAAGAGGTTGTTAGAGCCATAGTGGTAAGATAACTAATGGCAACTATTGATAGACAAGGATTTGGTTCAGAAGTTGCATGGAGCGACTGCGTGTGGGTCTTTTGGCTCCACAAGCGGGCCGAGGCCCGGTATTTCAGATGATTGGCGAGCGAATTGAGACCCAAGAGGTTACAGTGGCTTTTGGAAAGCGGCCATGTGTTAGTATTTGTGTATTAGGTTGCAAGTACGGATGTAATAACTGGTTGATTGGGAAGTGACAAGCCACTCACAGCGGGATCAGCTGAGCCTTGGCCAAGTATAAGTGATTTGCATGGATAATTAGGTTTGTGATCCTGTTTTATAGTGGGAAACTCGAGCTATTAGAAGTTGAGTAGTCAGTTGAGGGATAAACATACTGGATTCAAAGATAATGATTCAATATGAGTGGGCTGTCAGGGAATCAGGCCATCTCGAGACAACAAATTTCAGACGAAGTAGATGTGATCTTGTTGCGAGGAATTTGTTCACCTGCGGATTTTAGGGATTTACGAAGATTGGCCATGGCTACCCTGGGAAGGCTAGGGTGTGGGATGGTGACCATGTTACTAGAGTGGTTGGGCGTGTAAGGAATGGTAATGAACAATTTCTAGGACGAAATCTAATTTAAGTGGGGGTGAGTTGTAACACCCCATTTATTAAATAAATAAATAAATGAATTAATGAATGTATAGTAGCCCTAAAATCAATAATTATATAGCAAGGTGTTGGTCTCGAGGAGCTAATTGTTACAATTTTAGAAGTCGGGGGTTAAAGTGTAAGTTTCAGATTAGATTCGTAAATATTTAAGAAGCCAGGAACTAATTGGCGAATTATTAGGACTCAAATTGAAGAGATTTTGGAAGCTTAGGGGTTGAATGGTAACATATGGGCTTCATTTGAGAACAATTTGTAGAAGAGGGGCTGTTTGGTAAAATTTGGACTTAATTTGCAAAGGATTTATGGGGCAGGGTTTAAATGGTAAATTATAGACTTCTTTTGGAAAGATTTTATGGAAGAGGGAATGGAAGCGTCATTATGGCAAAGATGTGTTAAGGGATGGGGTATTTAATCGATACCATCTTAAGTCCAAACCCTAACCCTAAAAATATGAGCAGCCATCACCTCCCCCCTTATGCCTCACTCTTCCAGCCTCCGCACCGCCCTTACGCCACCCTTCACCATCGACGTTGCCACAACTGTTGGGATCGGAAAAACCGCCGCCACCATGCAATTCCGATCAACTAGCGGTCGCATCTTCTATCTCCGCTGCCACCCTCCTTCTCCTCCAAGCCGCCGCTTCTATCTTTCTCGTCGTCGCCGTTCGTGACTCCAGCCGCCACCATCGATGCCAAGCCGGAAAAATCACCGAGATATGTTGTGTCGCCATTCCTACCGTGGCTGCTTTACTGGAAATCAAGATGAAATGCCGCCACCACCGTGTGGTGGTGGCTGACAGTGCAACAACTGCCAACCACCACGTTAGGCGGTTGTGTTCATATATGTATGTGTGTTTTGGCATGGATTGTTTATGTAGGGTCTGGTGTGTGAAATTCTTGGTAAAAATCGCCACCACCATGTGCCACCGCCGGCCACCGCTAGGGTGGTTGTGTGTGTGTTTAGCTTAGCTTAGCTTAGTGTGTGTGTTAATGGGATTTTGCTTTGTATGCTGTACTCTGTAACGAAATAATCAAGGAATACTCAAAACCACCACCGTGAGGTGGTGGTTGCCGCCTCCTGCCGCCACCAACTGCCGTTTTGGGTGGCGGTGTGCTTTTGCTTGTGTGTAGTTGATTTTTGGATGTGTGGACAAAATGGACTAAAAACCATAACCACCACTGTGAGGTCGTGGCCGTCGCCGCGATCCGCCGTTGACCACTAGTAATGGTGGTGCCCAACTAACGAAACCCTGATGGGCCTTATGAAACCCTAATGGGCCCAATGAAGCCCAAAGTGATCTAAAAGATTAACCATGTGACTAATGGACTAGTATTTGGGTTGAAAACCCTAATTAGGGTTTGGAAAACCTTGATGTCATGAAACCCTTATTTTGGGGATTGATCGGGACCCGCACTGGAATTGTTTGCTAAACTTAAAATAATTAATTACTAATCATTTGCAATTAATCTAAGGCAATATTGGACTTAATGGATCAAGTCCTTAATGGGTTAAGTGAGAAACACTTAACCTTAATCGTCATTTTATGTGAAAACCCTAATTGCACTTGGGCCTTGAGTTGGGTCTTTCTATTGGGCTTTGGTGATTGGGATATTGATGGGCCATCCAAGAATAATCATATGGACTAGACTAATTTAATGGGCTTTAGGGTAAGGCTAATGTGAGGGTTTGGGCCCAATTTGGAAAATTAGGCCATAGATGGGCCATAGTTGGGGCCTTTATGATTATGAGATATTGGGCCATTAGAAATGCCAAATGTTTGGACTGGACTAAATGATTGGGCCTTAGAATAAGACCAGGTGAGAGGTTGGGCCCAATTTGTAAAATTAGGCAATATGTTGGGCTTTGATTCCTAATTTGAATTTTGGGCCTTTGGATTGGGCCTTGGGCTTATATCAAGCCAAGATGGGGGTAATGTATCCTGTTACTCCAAGAACTTATGGTTATGTGTTGGGACCCGATTATTAATTGGGTGATGTTTTGATATTGACAGTTCGGGAATCTGTCATCCAGTAGTTGGGGTTGTGTCTGCAGGACTTCAGCAGTGTGAGGTGAGTTACCTTCCAGTAGAAGTGGGTCTAAGGCCACAATGTCGATCCACTAGTAGGAGTTGTTTGTTAGATGATTGTCTTTGTGATAATTATCTGGTATGTCATTATCTGTTATGTTTGTGTACTAGGATGCTCTGTGATACATTTTATTAGTAGTAGGGGTGAAATAGTCCTCGGATACCGGTTGAAAGATACCGAAGGGGGCGTCAGAACCCATGCATGCCTAGTAGTAAGTTGTGTTACGTTATTATGTGGGAGTGGTAGGGGTGAAATAGTCCCCGACAAGGTTGTCAAGATCGGGATCCTACCTAGGATCGTTTTTAGGTTTGCAAGATCGGGATCGAGATCCTACGATCCCACAAAATAAATTTTAATTTTAATTTATAATATTTAATCATGAAAAATATTTCAAACATTTAATTTTTCGTTCAAAAGTTATAAAAACTTCAAAATATTAGTCATTAGTCACAATAAAAAATTATAAATGGTAGATTGGTAAAGAGTAAAAGACATAAAGTGGTAAAAAAAATTCATTTGCAAAAAAAAAAAAAAAAAAAAAAAAAAAAAAAAAAAAAAAAAAACTCAAAGGAAGGTAGGATCGGATCGGATCTCGATCCTACGTTCCTACCTACGATCTTGCGATCCTACGTGCGATCCTACCAAAAATACGATCATTTTACGATCCGGATCGTTGTTTATACCCAGGATCGTAGGATCGTACAATCCTACGATCAGGATCGCGATTTTGACAATCATGGTCCCCGGTTACCGGTTGAAAGATACCGAATGGGAGGTCAACTCCCGGATACCGGTTGATCGATACCGAAGGGGTAGGTCGGGCACCCAGATATGCCTGACAATATATTTATGTATGTTATGCTATGTTATTATGAGGTAGTGGTAGGGGTGAAATAATCCTCGTTATCCTGTTGAAAGAGACCGAAGGGGAGACCACCACCCAGATATGCTAGGCAGTTATCCGGTAGAAATAGACCGAAGGGGAGGCCGACACCCAAATATGCTTGGCTATGTTATTATGAGGTAGTGGTAGGGGTGAAATAGTCCCCGTTATCCTGTTGAAAGAGACCGAAGGGGAGACCACCACCCAGATATGCTAGGCAGTTATCCGGTTGAAATAGACCGAAGGGGAGGTCGACACCCAAATATGCTTGGCTACGTATGTTACTGTATGGTATGTGGTATGATGGGGGAACTCACTAAGCTTTGTGCTTACGGTTTTCAGTTTTGGTTTCAGGTACTTCGTTTTCAAAGGAAAGGAGTCGGCTCGATTGCAGCGCATCACACTATATTTCCGCACATGAGATCTTGGGGATTAGACTCTGATATTGTTTTATGATAACATGTTTTGATTATTTCTACTTTGGTTTTTGACATGAGATGTTATTATGGATGTTTTATTACTTATGGTTTTATAATAACTTATTCAAAAATGAAATTTTCAGCCTTGAATTTTGGGATGTTACAATGCACTATTGAGTTGTTAGACAGGTAGACTAGTGTAAATAGTGACATGTGTTTATATGTTTACTTGATTGCTTGTTTGTTACATATATCTACATATTGAGTGGTGGGTTGAGGCAGTCCTACTTTGTGGTGTAGGCCATGACACTTGGGCGGGCCAACAGTGTGCTATAGGCCAAGTGTGGATCAGTTGTATGTTGAGAGAGAGTGGTCCAGGTGTACTATATGCCTTGCAAGACGGGCCAATCAGACTGTAGGGTTCGGAACGGTCCAAGCATGTTGTAGGACTTGCAAGGCAGGCCAAACAAATTGAAGGCTCGTATGTGCATGCATTGTATGTATATTGTGGTGTGTGGTATGTTAGGGAAACTCGTTAATTTTTGACTTACAGTTGTGGATTTCATGTTTTTCAGGTACCACTGGTGATCGTGGAAAGACAAAGGCGTGACTGTACATACTCATCAATAGCTATGAAGATTTTACATCATTTATATTACTCTGATTTTCAAACAACCATAACTTAGAGCAAATGGGTTTTCATAACATGAGTTTTATGTAAATGATAATTTTACCTTATTTAAAAATGAAAAACATGCTTTTAACAATGGGACGTTTCATGGACTTTGATCACCAAACTTACATCCAAATCACATCATTAAAATAATTCAATGATTAAAATCAAATTCAAATGCATCCATGGTTGAATTCATGTAACTATCATTTCAAAATCACCATAAAAAGTTCACAACTCATTGTTTGACCATAGAGACGAATGTAAATGATTATATTAGTGTTATGTAGCTTATAATTCAACGCTAAGCATGACCTAGTCATGAAGTTTATCAATGGATTCATATTTGATAATGATTTTATAATATTAGAAGCTTAATATATATACTAAGAATTGATGAATCAACTACCATACAAGCTTCAACTGATGGATTTACTATAATTCCTCATTAAAACATCAATCTCTACTTCCGATCTTCATTTTCACTCCTTCAATTGATTCCACATCTCTCAAATCTCTCAAAATATATGAATGAAATGAGGAATAAGATTTAGGGTTTTAGATATAACTTTCTTTTATAATTCATAATTAAGCTCTTAACTTTCGAATTTTAGACTTGGCTCCAATACAGCCCCAATTGACATTTTTAACTTAGTAATTCTCATTTAAACACTAGAAAGTTAATATATTTTCAATTTAGGTCTAAAAGCTAATTAGATTGGCTAAGTTAAAAATCATATATTAACTTTTATGATTGAAAAGTCAAACTACCAATGTCAAAGATTTTGGGTTATATTATCTCTTAAAAAATAACTAAAATTTTAATTTAATTATTCTATATTAACTAAATATGAGTTTTTAAGTCTATTCTTTTTGTTTAAATTAATTTTAAAAGTTATTCATATTACAAAGAATTTCATTTAAGAATTTAAAAAATTTATGTTAAATTCCGGATGTAACCATATAAATGTTGGTTATTATTATTAGGCAGAGACAAAAGATTTCATTGATCAAACTCATTAAATTTTGGCATTGTGCAAATGCCATAAAAAAGCAAGAAGATATTGAAAGAAAAAACTATTTACAGAGTCATTAACAACATACTAGCCCTTTTCAAAAATTTGATGATATATTCAAAGTAACGATAAAATAGGAAATTAATGTAATTTATATAATCTTTTATCAAATATATTATTACAAATGATTAAAGATAAGATATTACATATAAACAACAAATATGCTTAAATATACAAACATGTTTTTTTTATTGTTTTACTTATATAAATAGTTTTTACCAAACACCTTAGGCTGGCGGGAGTGGTGCCACCGAAACCGCACTCCCTCCCTCGCCACGTAAGCGCCACGTCACATTTTACCACTTAAGTGTGGTTTCTTGCCACACCAAGGGTGTGGTGCCACACTTTGCATTTCTTTTATTTTTTTGTTTTTTTTAAGTATTTTAATTTAATAAAACTTCTTTTTTTTTAACTAATTTAATTTAATATACCTTCTATTTTAATAAAAAAAAAACATAATTCTTCATTACTTGAAAATAAAAAAAAACAGTACATTGCGTTACTAAAAAAAAAAAACCACACACATGGCATTTAAATAACCCTATAAACTTAAAAAACATAAATAAAATAACTAAAGGAAACTACATAAAGTCGTTCTCCGAGAACTCGTCTTCGGGGTCATCCGGTGGATCCAAATTAAGATTAATGTTTTGAACCCCGTAAATGTGTTCCACCAAGTCATTGCGAAGATTATGAAATGTTTCATTGCAACGTATCTCTGCTCTTCTGTTTATATACTCTTCGCCACCAATTTCTATTGGCTGTGTCTCTGGTATTATTTCTTCCTCGTCAAACGCACATATCGCTCTTCCTTCGTCTTCAATAATCATGTTATGCAATATAATACACGTATACATGATTTCTTGAAGTTTTTCCTCGCCCAAATAAGCTGCTGGTTTTTTCAGTATGAACCACCGTTTCTTCAGAGCTCCAAAAGCACGCTCAACATAACAACATACTCAGGATAGATTCCATCGACCAGATAATAACCATACTTATATGGCGTTCCATGCACTTGAAAAGAAGAATCTGGTGCGGATCCATCGTATATGTTGTTAAATATTGGTGAACGGTTAAGAACGTTGATGTCGTTAATCGAACCAGGAGAACCAAAAAAAGCATGCCAAATCCACATATCTTGTGATGCAACTGCTTCAAGTACCACCGTTGGGTGACCATGATCACCTCGTGTAAATTGCCCATGATATGCTGTAGGGCAATTTTCCCATGCCCAATGGAGACAATCTAAGCTTCCTAGCATTCCAGGAAACCCATGCACACTAGCATGATGAGCTTGCAATTGCAAGATGTCATTACGTGTAGGCTTACGTAAATATTTTGGACCATAAAACTGAATGACAGTTTTGCAGAAAAAATGGAGACTGTCTCGTGCTGTCCTAGCAGACATCCTAAAACTTTCGTCTAACGCATCAGGCGGAATGCCATATGCTAACTGACGAAGTGCGGCCGTGCATTTTTGTAACGGAGTGAAACCGGGTGTACCTCTAGCATCGTAGCGTTGTTGGAAAAAACTGCACTCCCTCGTTACATCTTCAACTATACGTTCGAATAAACCTTTGAGCATTCTGAAGCGCCTACGAAAATAATACCCTTGGTAAGTGGCATTCTCTGCAAAATAGTCTTGCACCAAACGTTGGTTGGCTTCTTCACGATTTCTGTAAATGTATCTTCGTGTTCTCTGTTGAGAACTTGCAGCTGCGTTGTTACATACAACGTTGTATGTTTGTTCCGCCATTTGAACACACGCAATAGCGGTATCAAAAATAGTCTGAAATTCTTCAGAAGATGAAGAAGATGACATTTTTTAGAGAGTGGTGATTTAAAATTTTTTTTTTTTTTTGAGAGAGAGAAGATTGTATTGTGAAAAAAATTAAGTTTGATATGTGTATATATATAGGAAGGAAAGAAAAAAAAAACAAAAAAAAAAAGAAAAAAAAAAGACGAAATTGCGTTCAACGGTCAAGAATATGACCAACCAATCAAATATTGCGGTCTTCAAAGGCCGCACTGTGGTTTCAATGGCAGGAAACCGCACCCTGAGGGCGGTGTTCCCTGCTGAGGTGGCACCAAGGTGCGGTCCCAAACCGCACCATACCCTCTAGTCTTAGAAAATAACTTAACTATCAATTAATAAACTAAGTCAAACATATTTTTCATTTTATCATTTTTTTTGACAACTCAATCCGAAGACCCTAACTTTGAACAAGTACAACAGCAACTGAACTATTTTCGATCTTCATACGACGGAAAAGGGCAAGAGTAGTGTGGATACGCCGCGCAATTAAGTACGCCCGTGCTCCAAAATAGACAACATACTAATAACAGCTTAGAGCGTCTTGTCGGGGAAGAGTTAAGAGGAAATTGATTTGGTTTGAAAGCAAGGGCTAGGGCTTTTGATAGTAGTCGGATGTCGAAGAACTACAACCATACTAAACCCTGCTTTTCTTGAATCTTGATGTCAGCGAGAATTACGAGGTGAGCGGCAAAAAGTTCGCATTTTTTTTCTTCCCCTTCTTCTCCAGTCTCTCCTTCACACGTAACTGTAAATGTATGTATGCATGGTTGAAAAATTAAACATTTCTGTTGTTAATCGTTAGAGTTGATCGGTTTTACCAGAAATCGACACTGACTCTCTGTTGTTTTGGTGAAATTGTGTCAAGTTTTTTACCCAATTCAAGAAATTTCGGTTACATTCTTGAAAATTTCTGTTCTTGCTACGTAACTTTGTGAATCGCAAGGTACCCTTTACGAATACATGTCTGATCACGCTAACCCTCTTTATGGGATTTCTGGAAACTCAATTCTTGCTATTTAAATCCAGGCTGTGTCAGAATTTGGGACTTGTCACGTGTTGATATCGGAAAGGAAAACTTATCATTCAACTGTAGTGTCTCAAATGGAACCTATAGCTATCAGTTCGACAGACAGCGAGTCTAGTGATTGGGATCTAGATCTGTATAAAGCACTTAATGCATCACAGTTAGAGGATTCAGCTTCTTCATTTCCTAATTCCAGGGGTGATCGTTTTCTTTCACTGCCATCTTCATCCGGGATAAATAGTACAGGTAAAGAAAATACATCATCTTGATTAGGACTTAGGAGACCTATATATATATATATATATATATATATATATATATATATATATATATATATATATATATATATATATATATATAGTTATTTAACTTATTAAGTCTTTATCTATATATTCTAGGTCTGCAAGGATCAATTCAACCTGAAAGAAAACCTTCTCAGAATGGACACTCATCTCATTCTAATCATGATATGGAGGATGACCAGCTTCAGATTCTATCCAGTTTTGGGGGTAATAATTGATATTATCTCCTTAACATCATCTTGATTTCTGAATCCACTTCCATTTTTAGCACAAGATTTGATAAACAGTTATTTGTAACAGATTCCAAAAGAATACTTCCACCATCCTTTCCACAATCTTCATCAAGTGCCAGGCAAATTGTTCCTCCAAGAGGTGTAGGCAGCAGTCAAACTCGTGAAACATATGGAAAGACTTATCCACATCAATGGCCAAATCATGTAAAGGCTCACATGGAAGAAACTTTCAATAGGGCTAGTAATGATGTGATGAAGGACAACCATGTGAGTAGGGTTCTACCTTCATACATGAATCCTATCTCTGTTCCAACTTCACAATATGGAGCTCAATCTGATCTTTATCGCCCTGGTGTGGTTAATGAACAAGCAGCTGTTGATGAAAGGCTTATTTATCAAGTAGCATTACAGGTATGAGTTTCTCATTTTATCAAATATATTATACAAGTCATCATCTTTCTAGTGATACACTATATTATTGATATATTGCTTAAAACTGAAAAAGATATGTTTTCTTTTATTTCAGGATCTTAATCAAAAGTTGCCTGAAGTAGATTTACCCGAAGGTCTTCTGTCTGTATCTCTTTTAAGGCACCAGGTTTTCTACTCACTCGATCACAATAAAAGTTCTTTACTTTATTGTGTGTATATATAATATATATTTAGTTATTTATGCCTCTATATATGTTTTAATTATGTGTTTCTAGAAAATTGCATTGGCATGGATGATTCAAAAGGAAAAGAGTGTGGCTTGTTCTGGTGGAATTTTAGCTGATGATCAGGTCTTACTATTTGCTTCCTGCTTTGTTGTTGTTGTTGATTGATTAAAAATTTAGAATCACACATTGACATACTTTTTTTTTTGTATCTTTCTTCATAGGGTCTTGGTAAGACCATTTCGATGATTGCACTCATACAGAATCAGAAATTTTTATCAAAACCAAAATCAGATGAATCTTTAAAAGCTGAAGCTTTGAATTTAGATGATGATGATGGAAAAGATACAGTAGTTGTAGATGAAGAGAATCATGAAGTAAAGTTAATAACCGAAGCCAGCACCTCAACACAAAAATTTCACAACCGAAAACCTGCAGCAGGATCACTGGTTGTGTGTCCTGCAAGTGTTCTAAGACAGTGGGCCCGTGAACTTGATGAAAAAGTTCCAGATGAATCTAAACTTGATGTTCTAATCTACCATGGTGGAAATAGAACCAAAGATCCTGTTGAATTAGCAAAGTATGATGTGGTTCTTACTACATATGCCATTGTAGCAAAAGAAGTCCCAACTAAAGTGACTGATGAAGAAGATGATGATGATCAAAGAACCGGGGACAGATTTGGAATATCTTCATCTTTTGCTAATAGGAAAAGAAAAGGGGTTAATGGTGGTAAGAAAAAGAAGGGTAGAAAAGGAATTGATGGTTCTATTATTGATTGTAGTGGAACTCTTGCTAAAGTGAATTGGTTTAGAGTGATATTGGATGAAGCTCAAACCATAAAGAATGCTAGAACACAAATGTCTAAATCTTGTTGTGGACTTAGGGCTAAAAAAAGATGGTGTTTATCAGGGACACCTATACAGAACTCCATTGATGAAGTTTTTAGTTATTTTAGGTTTCTGAAATGTGATCCGTATGCAAACTATCAATCTTTTTGCAATCAGATTAAGATCCCAATATCCAGAAGCTCTGAAACAGGTTATAGGAAACTTCGAGCTGTTTTCAAGGCTATAATGCTTCGTCGAACAAAAGGTAAACTTTTTTTTTTTGAATTTTGGTTATCTTTTGTTATCATTAATTCTTGTTTATAAGTGTCTGAATACATTAAGTCCATTTTTTTGGCTTAAATCAGGCACTTTGATCGATGGTCAACCTATTATCAACTTACCTCCAAAAACAATAAACTTGAAAGCAGTTGACTTTTCAACTGAAGAACGAGCTTTCTATCAAAAACTTGAAGCAGAATCACGTTCAAGATTCAAGGTACTTTTTTGCTTTTTCTCTTAACATCTAAAAAATTTGACCTAAACAAATCAATTTCAAATCTTTTTTTTTTCAGGCATATGCAGCTGCAGGAACTGTAAGTCAAAATTACGCAAATATCCTTCTGATGCTTCTACGCCTTCGACAAGCATGCGATCACCCTTTACTTGTGAAAGGATTCAGCTCAGAATCTGTTAGCAGAGTCTCCACAAGAATGGCAAAAAATCTCCCAAAAGACATGCAATCCAATTTGTTAAACCTCCTAGAAACCCTAACCATATGTCACTTATGTAAAGTAAGTTAAAATTAACTACCCTTATCATTATCATTCTTCCAAAAGTAGAATACCATTCTTGACATATTTTTACCCTACAGGATCCACCTGAGGATGCTGTGGTTACCCTATGTGGACACGTGTTTTGTTATCAATGTGTGTCAGAATACTTAACAGGAGATGACAACACGTGTCCAGCTCCCAAATGCAAAAGCCAAATTGGTGCAGATGTTGTTTTTAATAAAGCTACTTTAAGGAATTCAGTCCATAATGATGATGATAATCATGGTGCGAGTTCATCAAGAATCGATGCAAAATCGATTGTTTTACAACAAGATTATAGTTCTTCAAAAATCAGAGCTGTTTTGGAGATTATTCAGTCATTTACAGGAGCATGTTCTAGTTCTAGTTCTAGTTCTAATGTTGGTGAAGGACCAATTAAAGCTATTATTTTTTCACAATGGACACGAATGTTGGACCTTGTTGAAATGTCACTTAATCAGTATTGTATAGTGCACAGAAGACTTGATGGATCAATGTCTTTGGCTTCTAGAGATAGGGCTGTTAAAGAATTCAACACTGATCCTGAGGTTCACTTTTTCACATCCTACTTCATACTTTTATAGTTTATACTTAAGAGTAAATTACAGTTATGGTCCCTAAGTATAGCTGATTTTTGCAATTTCAGTCTTTATTTGAGGTTTTGGTGCACATTCTAAGTAAAATGACTATTTTTGGTCCTTGAGTGTAGCTGATTTTGACAAATTTGGTCCCAAAAACGTTAAGTAAGAACCAAAATTGCAAAAATCACCTTTTCTTGGGGCCTAAAACGTTATAAAAACCTCAAATAAGGACCAAATCTGCCAAAAAAAAACTTTTTTGGACAAAAGTTGCAAAATTCAGCTATACTCAAGGACCAAAAACCTCAAATAAGGAACAAAATTGCATGAGAATTTGTTTGGACCAAAATTAGTAAAATCAGCAGTTCTCAGGAACCAAAAATGTTACATAAACCTCACTCACATAAGGAGTAAAGTTGCAAGAGAAAACTTTTTTGGACCAAAATTGCAAAAATCATCTATACTGAGGGACCAAAAGTATAATCTAGTGTTATATTTATTAAAGTGAGAAATGTTGCATTTGCATGCAGGTGATTATTATGTTGATGTCACTGAAAGCAGGGAATCTTGGTTTAAACATGGTGGCAGCATCACATGTTATTCTTTTGGATCTTTGGTGGAATCCAACTACTGAAGATCAAGCCATTGACCGAGCTCATAGGATCGGTCAAACCCGTCCTGTGACAGTTTCAAGACTCACCATTAAAGATACGGTCGAGGACAGAATTCTTGCTCTCCAGGTTCGTTTCAACGGAATCAACCATTCCATTCCTTTTCCATGCTTCCATTCCATCGAATCTGTCTCTGTGTGTGTGTGAGTTGAATTGAATTGATGAAAATTTTGTGAATGTAGGATGAGAAGAGGAAAATGGTGGCTTCGGCTTTTGGTGAAGATCAAAGTGGAAGGTCAGGCCCTCATTTGACTGCAGAAGATCTGAGATATTTGTTCATGGGGGCGAATCAACCTGTTTAGATTTAAGTGGTGGAAAGCTATGTAAATAGTAGTATTGGTAGTTGTAGTAATTGGTATTGATGTAGAGAAGGAAAAGGTTATATGTTTCTATACCTAACTTTGAATGTGCTTTTATTCGGTTAACTTTATGTTTCGGATTTATTGATGAGGCACATTGGGCAGTTATTCGGTCCGATTTTGGTTACAAAAATATAAAGTTATATAGTTGTAAAAAGTAAATATATAATTGAAATACATAAACATATCATCCAAATTGTTTCTAACCTAATATAACTTTTGTAAAACCTAAATATATCATTGAAACAACATAGGGAAATTCCAATAATTGTATATCTTGCATATTTTGTATTTCCTTCTTGAATGTTGGTAATAAAGTTTTAGCCAGTTTCTTCGATATTGATATCAGTATATGACAACACTTTCGCTATTTTTTTTTTCCTTCTGTCATCCAAAATCTTGTGTTCCATCTCGGTTAACCCTTCTTCAAGTTCCACATAGTTTTTTGCTCTCTACATGGAACCGTAGTTACACCTTCTTTTAATATCCTGCCACTAACACAAAGACAACGTATAGGAGCTAAGATTTTATATTGACTAATTTATGTTCTTTCTTGCCACCATGTTAATGATGAATTTCAAACTTGAGATATTAAACAATCCGATAATTAGTATGGATTTCATACTTTGACTAATCATGAATTATTTAGAATGGATAATTTAAAAACAAATGGACGGAAATCACAAACGTTTTCACAAACAGCCAACGATTAATATAGATGATTAAACGTTGATATGTCGCAAAAATAATAAATCCAATTATATTATTATTGTTACCAAGTTTCGTCAAGGAGTAAAAGGCGTAAATAATAAATCCAGTTATATTATTATTGTTACCAAGTTTCGTCAAGAAATCAGATCGATCATTCGCGACTATATCTAATTATAAAAAAAGAGTAGAAGCAGACTGTCAAGATCGTAGAAAATTGCACCAATTGGACTACTGTCCTTAAAGGGTTTTTACTTCGTTTCTAGGCTCAGAAACCAAACCCAATATTTAATGCAGATTTATCGGAATGAAAAACCAAGTAGAAATCGCCAAGAGAGATATACTCAGAATCCAAGAAGAAATCGCCAAAAGAGAGATTAAGAAAAGATCGTAGAAAACTGCACGGAAGAGAGAGAGAGAGAGAGAGAGAGAGAGAGAGAGAGAGAGGCGTGCGTGTGGGCTTGGTCCATCTCTTGATCCACTAAAGCCTTTGTAGGCCTATAAACTCACTAAATGTTTCTTCCCCCACCAATATTGGATAATGAAAACTAGCCAACTTGTTTATTCCATTAAATTTCCAACAATTAAAATATCAAAGCTTATGAATTATTTGACAGCTATATTAAAATATCATTGTTGCTAAGACAAAAACAACATTCCAAAGTTCCTACCAAAAAACGATTAAATTCTTGAAAGTTTTGATTGAGAAACTTTAGTAGCCATGACGTGCCGATACTCGTTAAATTCTCTTGAAAGTAGACAACATATAATAAAACTCTACATATCCAATACAATCTTTTAGTGAAACATTAATCAATCGTCCAGGAAAGATACATAGTAATTGAAAATGACATTACTGTAACTGTACATAACAACCTATATAAACATAACAACTTCCATTTGATAAAACACCAAGTAAACATTAACCATATCCATATGATTGATTCCATTTTGTATAAGGCCCAAGTCCAATGAGAAAAAGAGTTAATAGGCCGTTTGATAGTTGCGGACTAAGAAAATGCTGATTGACAAATGTCTGAGTAATAAATTATAGCTGAGTAACAAACTATGTTGTTTGATTGTACATCTGACTGAATGTGCTGATTGATGCAAAATGACCATTCTACCCTTATGCTCTTTATAATAATAATAATAATAATAATAATAATAATAATAATAGCAGCAACAGCATAATAATAATAATAATAATAATAATAATAATAATAATAATGTATACAAAAGCTTCCAACACAATAGACATTAAATATACTATTTTAGAGATTAAAACACAAAAAACTCTCTAGCTTGCTAGTAAACACCATCGTTTGTATAGGGGAAACATGAGTTAGTTCTCGTAACCTCCCATTTCACTTTCTTGAGCTACAAATTTTTATCCAAGGCAAGGGTATTAGTGGAAAGCCTTTTTCCTTTCTCAATCAACCATTTTCCAACTCTTTTCTCGTCAAACATTTCTTACCAAAAACGTCTGGCTTGACTCAGTCAGACCCATATCAAACGGTGCCTATGCGTTGTTGTACTTTCGGTTCTAGTTAACCAACTCATTTTTTCTATGTTTACATGTTATCTAAAGTTGAACAAGTTAGCATTTTTTAATTTTACACTTTTGGGCTATATTTTAAATTTTTTTACAAATTTATTTGAAAATTAAATTTTATTAAAAATTCATCCCAAATTTATTTTAATTCACATAATTGGTTTTTCTAAAATTGTTTTAATAAGTTTTACAACTTTTTTCTAAGTTATTTATTGGTTTTTTAAATACAACGTTTTAATTTGGGTTATAGTATTTTAAACTTTTTCTTGCACTTTCATATGATTTCATACAACTTCTTCTAAACCAAGTATCTTACAAAGATTTTAAACTTTTTAAATTTTTTTTTATGTTTACATTAAACTTCTTTTTATTACTTTCATGTAACCCTTTCCTTTTTTTGCAACATTTTTTTAAAAAGATTTATAAAATTTTTATAATATTTAAAAAAAATTGTAAAAACAAATTTAAAAATATAATCCAAGCTTAAAATGTTGTATTAAAATGTAATTTTTTATAAACTTTTAATTAAAACGTAAAAAAAGTTGTGTTTTTCAAAAATATTTAAAAATATTTTCGTTTAAATGTTGTATTAAAATGTAATTTTAATATAAACTTTTAATTAAAACGTAAAAAAAGTTGTATTTTTCAAAAATATTTAAAAATATTTTCGTTTAAATGCAGGTGTATTAAATTTGTACGAAAATGTAGAAAAAATTAAAAACTTATAACCCAGTTTAAGATATTATATAAAAAAAATGAAACAAGTAGTAATATATGGATTAATTATAAATGTCTTAAAAAAGGAAAAAAAAAAGTAAAAAGTAAAAACTAAGTATACAATAATACAAAATTGTGATATGTGATTTTTTATTGTAATTGTATTTATTAATTATTTGTATTGATAATATGATTTAAATGATACTTTTTTAATTAATTAGCAAAGATTGGGCCTACCATTCACCTTGATGCAGTCAATTCTCACATCACTCCGTCTTTTGGGCCTACATAGTTGAATCCCTATTGTAAATCCCTCTCCTAGGCTCCTAGCAACTTGCTAAGGGTGGCTTTTTCTCGTTCGCCGGTTAAAAAAAAAAAAAATTAAAATCGTTGTTATTAATTTAATCTTTAATTAAATCAGACAAAAACTTATCAAATATTAAAAGCAACCCTTAACCATACGCTAGAAAAAGTTGAACCGCAACTATTCGAAGTTTACTGAATTATGAACACCATTCAATTAATAAATTCCACCAAGCTGTCTATATTAGTCTATTTCCGTAGATGCCAAAACAATGGTCAACATTTTATTTAAATGGACATTATTCAATTTGCACCGGCAAAAAAAAAAAAAATCAAAAAATAAGCAATGAACTAGGGTTTGGACCGTCGCCGCCAAATGTAGCTCGATACCATATTTATCATAGAGACGATTAAACCATATAAAATGGAGCACAAAAATATCAAAATAAAATTTAGATATAAACAATTATGTACCAAGGAGGCAGAGGAAAATTGACTTGAAAGTGTATATTAAAAAACATAATAAAAAATATTATTAAAAAATTATGTTAGGGGTCAAAATGTACCTTTAAAATATAATAAGAGACTAAATTATAATGTGTAAAATATAAACAATTTAACTTTAAAATTATGAGAGATGAAAACTATTAAATAAACATTAATTGAAGGGAAAAAAATTAAAATATGAAAATTTTCTATCACCGGAATCTAAATGGTTATTTTCAGAAAAACTGTTGTGTTATATTTTATACCACATGTTTAATAATATATAACATGATTTGTTTTTAATAAATTTTGATTCGGAAATAGAAAGAACAAATGAAGAGTGAAACCACCTCAAAAACCATATTTGGTATTTAATATACATAAGTATTCCGTCACTCCTTGCATTGCGCGGTTGCGGTGGATAACTCATTTACAAAGTAAATCATAAAAACATAAAATAAGGGTTTGAACCAAACAATTATGTATGGAGAAGTCATACGAAATAAAGTTTAAAAGTGAATCTTGAACATATTAATTAATGTTTAAATATAAAAGTAATATTAATAAAAATAAAAACTCTAAAAATAATTATGTAAATGACCAAAAACATAACTTAAAAATATAAATAGGACAAAATCAAATCTTAAAAATACCAATAACTTAAGTTTAAAATTATGAAGTTGATTTAATCAAAATTATTTTAGGATAGAAAATGTAAATATGAGAATTTTTTATTATCATAATCAAATTTGTTATTTTCAAGGAAAAGCTTACTTTAAAACTTATATTATATTCTATAAAACTTGTATTTTGATATGTGTTTTTTATTTGAGAAAATTACTAATCTAACCAAATTTATTAATGATTTCTCATTTTTAGCCAAAATTTAGGATTTATTTCAAAATAGTCATCAAAATCGTAGGTGGTTAAAATGGCTTACTTTTTCGCCCATTTACCTACGGTTTTGATTTTAGTATATAAGGAGTTTTTTTTTCACTACGAAACCGTAGATGAAAAAATGGTCTACGGTTTCCTCTGAAAAGTCTACTGTTTCGTAAATAGTAGATTCAAAATGGTCTACTATTTTGTCCAAAAACCTAAGGTTTTAGGGTTTTTTTTTACTATTATTTGCTAGAAGTTGACAACTACTTCATGCATTTTGACTATCATCTTCCATTGATAAACAATATGAAATACTCATTTGAACTCGTACTATGATTTTTAAGAGAAAACAAGATGAAAAAAAAACACTAACTTTTACTCTAAATGAGATTTTTCTTTTAATATATACTAGGGACGATATAGTAGTCAAAATACATAAATTAGTAGTTAAATAGCCAAAAGAAAACCCAAAATCATCGGTTTTTAGACGAAATAATAAACCATTATTAATCTACTCTTTGGGAAACAGTAGACTTTTCCGAGGAAGCAATAGATCATTTTTTCGTTTACGGTTTGGTAGTGAAAAAAAAATCTTATATACTAAAGCCGAACCCATAGGTAAATGAACGAAATAGTAAACAATTTTAACCACTTACAATTTCGACGGCTATTTTGAGCAAAATCCTAAATTTTAGATAAAAAGTGAAATCATTAAAAATTTGACTAAATTAATAATTTTCTCTTTTTATCTGTCATTGGTTTAAAAGCATAGCCTACAAAAAAGTGAGAACATAGTAAAACTACCTCACAAGCCACATTATTTGCAAATTAAAATGTATTAAATATGATTTGGTCTATTCTTAATTTTTCTATTCATTTTAGCTTTCATATTGTTGTTTTCTGTGTTGCTTTTAGTTATTAATAAAAGAGAGAATGTAGTAACTTTTCTTTAACTATCTATCTAAAAATAGTCAAAAATAAATAATTATTCAAAAATAATCCACAAAACCGTAGATAATTAGAGTGAGTTACCGTTTCGCCAAATAGTCTACAGTTTCAGATTAACTATAAAAAATAAAAATAAAAAAATAAAAAATCAGTTCGAAAATCTAAAACTGTATGTTATTTCATAACTTACGGTTTTCTCTCCACGATCTACGGTTTCCAAAACCGTAGTCTACGGTTTCAGTAATTTTTTTTTTGTTTTTCGAAAAAAAAATCAAGGATTCATACCATATATATATATATATATATATATATATATATATATATATATATATATATAGGTTACAACCATTTAAAAAAAACGAAAAAATAAAATAAAATCTGTAGGCTTTATACGAAACCTACGGTGTAAAAATCTACAATGCACAAACTATGCATTGTGAACTTGTATACCGTAAGTTTCTTATGAAGTCTCCGATTTACTACTTTTTTTTTCGTTTTTTTTTAAATATTATTTCTATGTACAAAAACTATTCCTAATCAAGAATACAACAAAATTTCGGTAAAAAATAGACGTATCTCTTTTTCTTCGGGTGATCCATTGAGAAAAGACATTAAAAAACCAAAGAAAAAGTAGTAAAAATGACCTAATCTGGAAATTAATATACTATATATTATGAGCCAATGGGCCCCGAAAGAGTAGATCAGCCGGAAAACAGTAACTCGTTGCCTTAAAACTGTAGACTTCACCCCATTGACCGTTGACTATGCTAGCCATCTACTCTATTGGGGGCTTTTTGGCTAAAGTCTTTTTTTTTGCTATTTTTGGATAAGTAGTTGGCAAAATGACTAGATTAGTAATTCTCTCTTAATAAAATGAATTTGCTTAAAAAGAAAAAAGAAAAAAAAAGTAGATAATAAAATTTGGTACGTATAATGTATAATAAATATTTGATTAAGGGATTTCCCTAACGTTTTCGTTACAATGACGTTACAAAAACCACTATCAACACACGGCACTCCAATTTCACACCTACCATGTACCCTTCCTCACGCCGTCTAATACACCGTTACGCGTTTTCAACACACTACTAAATAAATCGTCAATTCCGTTAGTCAACACATTTACAACGTCGGAGAATTTCGCCGCAGCGTTTCCCATCTCTTTAACGTCATTCTCCAATCGACCACGGTGTTTCTCGTCGCCGTCGGAGACAACTTCGTCGAGGACATCGCATACAGCTACCACTTGCTTTGCCGTATCTTCAAGCTCCAACAACCACTCTTTTTTCTCTGCTCCAATGGAGACTTGCTTTGGCTTTATCAGTTCGTAGATTTGCGTCTGCACGCCGTTGACCAATTCCGCCCATAGGAACTCCGCCGGAACTCGGACTTCAACCGCATCGGACTCTCCGTACAGAACGGAAACCAAAACGCCGGCTACAAAGACGGTTAAGACTCCAAGTCCGTGTAACGTTCGCCGGATCAGATCTTTTGCGTTACTTGTCTTACCAAGCGGCAAGCTGTTAATGGCGAAAGTCAGTTCTTCTATCAAGGTCTTCGCGCGTTGGCCTTTCTCCTTTGAAATTTCTTGTGTGTGGCTAACGGATCTGATCAGAGCATCCTTCGCCTTTTTCAGTTTTTCAGGGGACAGGATCTGACCCGAGGAGTTTATTATCCTAAGACCGAGATTCATCAGAAGTCGTCGCTCAGTTAATTGCTGAATCGCTGACGAAATCAAATTACACAGATCCAGTACCTTTAGACTGTAATCCATATACAAAGCTTGATAATAATCCGATTCAGATCTCAAATTCGAAATCTGATCTTGCGCTTCGAAATGAACAATCGACAGAAATGAAACGGCCTTCGACATCCAAGATAAGCTGATAATGGATGAATCAGTGGCCGGGGTTAGTGTTTTCAGATGGAGAATTACCTTTTCATCGAAGGATCGAGCAGCTAATTGGTAGCTTTTGTGGTTAGGCGAGGATTTCTTGGTGAATGATTTAAAATGGGAAGTTAAATGAGTTTTCTCGACGAGAAACATGGCTGACAGATAGGAAACGATCGGATAGAGTCGCCGGAGACGAGAAGTTTTATTCGCCGGGATTTAGCAGTCTGTTTTTGATTTTCGGGTTTTTAATGTGAATTCAATTTCGATCTCAATATATATAATTCAGAAGGGACGTGTGAATAAATATACGGCAAAGAATCTTCTAGGAAAACCCTGAATTGCCCTCCCACTGACCGTTTGATATATAGTAGAAGTCGTAGGGACCACCGGGTATACGTACATTTGACGGGTTATTTTTTGTTTTGTTTTGTTTGTGCTTTTTTAAATCGAAAAGTGTCAAATTAAAAATAAAAATAAAAGAAAAAATTAATAATTAAGGATATGAGAAATCTGCGAAAAAGTTCCAATATTTTAGGCTAGTTTACGATTTAGTCCCAAATTAAATTTTGTTTACAAAAAATGACAGATTACCGGCTAAAACTTCGGATTAACCCTTCGTGGCCGGTTTTACAGATTTAGCCGGTTTCTCGTCTTTTTTCGTTAATTAATCCAAATTTTGGGGTTTTTTCATTAATTAATCAAAATTTTAGGGCTTTTTCATTATTTATTACCAATAAACCAAAATATTTAGATTTTTCTGAAGATTACCTTTAAACTAATATATATTATATGATCTAATTTAATATGTACTATTCTATATCTTCTTTCTTATGCTCTTCTAGGCTCATCGTGTGTTTTTATCGGTGTCGTCAAATCCAACAACAAAAATCTCACTCACAGCCTCGTTAACTCCATCAATTTTCCAAAATTATCCATTCACAACTCTATGATCATCTTTCAATCTTCAAATAAAGAACGGAGAAAATCCTTGTTGATTACGTGGATGTCCCTATTACCTAACCATGACTTAAACCGTGGTTCCAACACTTGGATGTTCCTATTACCTAACCATGACTTGAACCCATACACTAATGGCGTTGTCCATAGTGTTGTTAACAATAGAAGACGAATCTCACATGTTCAACCACTGATACATTGGCTCAAGTCTTACTTGACCCTTGTTTCCTTACAACACTATAGAAGCCCCAACATAAGATGAATCCCACATGGTTCATCATTTATTGGTTTTTTTTGACAAAAAGTAAAGCATTTTGGAAGCCCCAAATAGACTAAAACATAATAATGACAATTATTGTAATATCACACCAATTGTCATTATGACTTAAACGTAACATCACAACAATTGTCATTATTACATTTTAGTCTATTTGGGGCTTCCAGAATGCATTAGTTTTTGGCAAGACAAAAACCAATAAACGATGAAGCTTTTGATAAAGATCGGAACACAATCTTATTGATGGATCCAAGAGCTCCTTCTCGTCCCAAGCCTTTTTCTCCTCAATCTTCTTCCAAAAAATGCACTACAATGTGTAATATTAGCCCCTCTTTCTCTCCTACAAGCATATAGCTCAATTAGGGTTTCTCTCATAGTGTTAAGATGACAAGGGAAGTGAAAATGAAGGCTTAAGGTCCTTTAAATAGGACACAAACCCTGAAAATTAGGGTTTTCACACTCAGCTCCTACTCGTCGAGTAGACTCTAAAAATTACGCGACCATTAACACTCTCTACTCGGCGAGTTGGGGCCTCCAACTCATCAAGTTGATAAGACAAAAAGAATACAAATTAATTAAATATTATACTTGGGAGTCGGGATGTTACACCTATTGTAAGGAAACAAGGGTCAAGTAAGACTTGAGCCAAGGTATCAGTGGTTAAACCATGTGGGATTCGTATTTTGTTGTTATCAAAACTATGAACAATGCCATTAGTGTATGGCTTCGAAATACGGTTCGAGTCATGGTTAGGTAATAGGAACATCCGAGTGTTAAAACCGTAGCTCGTAGGTATACTAAATCAATATTTTAATAGTTTATGATGGATAGCTTGTTGACATTTTTTTACAATTAGAGTTAACATTCTTCATGGTTTCAGTACATAATATCGAGTTGGATTTTTTACCTATGTTGAGTTTTTTAAGCTTAATGGTTCATTCTTCATGTTTTTCAAGCCCTGTTGTAAGGAAACAAGGGTCATGTAAGACTTGAGCCAAGGTATTAGTGGTTAAACCATGTGGGATTCGTATTTTGTTATGAACAACACTATGGACAATGCGAATAGTGTATGGGTTCGAAATAGGATTCAAGTCATGGTTAGGTAATAGGAACATCCAAGTGTTGGAACCACGGTTTAAGTCATGGTTAGGTAATAGGGACATCCACGTAATCAACAAGGATTTTCTCCGTTCTTTATTTGAAGATTGAAAGATGATCATAGAGTTGTGAATGGATAATTTTGAAATTTTGATGGAGTTAACGAGGCTTGTGAGTGAAATTTTTGTTGTTGGGTTTGACGACACCGATAAAAACACACGGTGAGCCTAGAAAAGCATAAGAAAGAAGATATGGAATTCTACATATTAAATTAGATCATATAATATATATTAGTTTAAAGGTAATATTTAGAAAATTCCAAATATTTTGGTTTATTGGTAATAAATAATGAAAATGCCCTAAAATTTTGATTAATTAATGAAAAAGCCCCAAAATTTAGATAAATTAACGAAAAAGACGACATACCGGCTAAATCTATGAAACCGGCCACGAAGGGTTAATCCGAAGTTTTAGCCGGTAATTTGTCCTTTTTTGTAAACAAAATTTAATTTGGGACTAAATCATAAACTGACCTAAAATATTGAGACTTTTTCACAGATTTCTAGGATATTAGAATTCAAAAGGGTTAATGTCATAAAAACCCTCAAGTTTTCAGGGTTTTGTCGATTTTGCCCAAAGTTGAATTTTATGTCCGTTTTTACCCTAACATTTTCCAAAAAATGTTTGGTTTTACCTTTTTACCGGTGATAACAGGTTACCATTATATTAACTTCGCAAAAAACCCTTAAGTTTACAGGTTTTTTTTTTTTTTTTTTTTTTTTTTAATGTTTTTATCATTAAGTTTATAATTTTTTTACACTTTTACCCTATGTATTTTTTTCTTTATATTATACGTATTCAAGCAGAAAAATCATATGAATATGTATATTATGAAAAAAATATACTCAGGGTAAAAGTGTAAAAAAAATTATAAACTTAAGGGTAAAAACATAAAAAAATGGTAAACTCAAGGTTTTTTTTTGTGAATTTAATATAAAGGTAACGTGGAAAACCTGTTATCACCGGTAAAAGGGTAAACCGAACATTTTTTCGAAAATGTTTGGGTAAAAACGGATATAAATTTCAACTTTGGCAAAACCAACAAAACCCTGAAAACTTGATGGTTTTTTATGACATTAACCCAATTCAAAACTATTTTAACTTTTATAACCAGAAATCATAGCCTTCACCATTAAGAAAAAATTAATGATATTTCAAGTTTGGATCCAGCAAAGACACCATATTTCTGGACTATTGTAAGTATAAAGTTTCAATCTTGCTGTCTAGTTCTTTAGATCTTGTCATTTGGGGTTTTCGATATTTTTGGTCCATTTTATAAATGATCTTGGAGTTGAGTGAACTCTAACATCTTTTGATCAGTTTGGAATGTTTCTTGTACCTCATGGACTAGGAAAGTTGTAATTTTTTGCCTTCCCCTTTTGCCATGCAAGTTATCTTGGTCCATTAGACCATTTTGGTGTATTAAAGCTTAGATCTTTGAAGCTTGAGAGTTGGTGAATATGATGGTTGGAGACTTGGACTTAGTGGATTAAGTCAAGAAAGATGCATTTTTGGATCCCCTTGAGATTTAAAGTCTACGTCTTGATGGTTTGGACCTTCCTAATGGATAAATGATCAGATCTAAGCTTTGGAGCTCCTGAAATCTGAAGAAAATGGAATAAGCTCGTTTGAGCTGTTCAGACGAGTCCTCACAGCGTTACCTTAGGTTGCCACGACGTGGCGACTGGGGAATCATCGACTGTTTTGGTATTTTGTGCCCATAACGTGGCCAAGGAAAGCCACATCGTGGAGGGTTGCTGTTGGCAATTTTGACCTTAGCCTTGACCGTTGACTTTTTGACTAGTTTGCCCAATGGATAGAATTGAGTATTAACAAATGATTGATTTCGGTTTGGTTTTAGGAAGCTTGTGTTGGTTGTTTTGTTGCTGAGATAGTTGTTAAGCTTTTGATAAGTAGTTCAGGTGAGTTATTCCCTACTGTACTCGGGGGTTGAAGGCACCAATATCGGCCCTCTGGACTTTGTATGTATCTTGGTATATATAATGTGGTATGTTGTAGTGATTGGATAGTCGGTAAATCTGTATGATTACCTGTTTTGCTGGTTATTATTTTTATAAGATTATATGCATATGTCGACATATTGTAATGAGTTGGGTTGAGGTGGTCCTACTTTGTACTGAAGGCCAAGATACTCGGGGTGGTCCGGATAGACTGTAGGCCTTACAAGGAGGTCCAGTCAGGTCGTAGGCCCACAAAGCGGTCCAAATAGACTATAGGCATTGCAAGGCAGTCCAATTAGGTTGTAGGCTCGCAAAGCGGTCCATACATATTGTAGGCTTTGCGAGGTGCTCCAGGAAGGCTAAAGGCTCGTATATGCATGTTGTTATCTGTTTGCCTGTATGTGGTATATTGGGGGAAACTCACTAAGCTTTGACTTACAGTTTGATTTCATGGTTTCAGATACATCATATGGTCGGGGCAAGGCGAATGCGTGATTGTGCACATCATCCTTAGATATTTTATTGATAGATGATTTTGAGATACTCTGATTTATGAATATGGTTTTTTGGAAACAATGTTTTGCACGACTTTTGGGTTATTAAATTGTTTTGAAAATGACATTTTTTATCATGATTTTTGGGATGTTACAAAAAGATAGTATCTAAATTTGTATTCCGTTCCTCGGAGTACAAATGACGAATCTAGGACAGTACCATCATACACTTTGTTGAATATTGATGAATTATTGAGAATATAAATGTCATAAAACCATAATATTTGTTTTAAGCTCATAGTAAAAACTGGTCACCACAGAGGCTAAATCTACACATCCCACCAAAGCCCAATTTCTTTAATTTTTTATTGGACGATTGCATTTTACACACATAATAACTCAAAAAAAAATGTGAATACATCAACACGGCAAGTCAGAAACGACAATTACAATTATCAACATTCATGATTCTTTTTCAAGAAAAGATAACTTTAAATTCGTATTAGTTATGGTTAATATTATTTTTTTTGTACTTTATGGTTAATAATTATCATGATTAGTTTCTTAGTATCTTATAGTCATTATGGTAATAAGCAAAAAAAACCGTTATTTTTTTTCAAACGAAAAAAATATTTTGATGACCGAAACCACGTCTTGTTAGTGACAATATTATTGAAGATGTCTATAATATAGAGTTTAGGTCATTTTTGGTCACTTAACTTTTGGTTTTGTGCTCATTTGGTCACTTAACTCTTTTTAAGTTTTAAAAGGTCATCAAACTTTTGGCTTTGTGCTCATTTAGTCACTTAACTTTTGGTTTGGTCATATTTAGTCACTTAACTTTTAAAATTGTGCTCATTTAGTCACTAAACTTTTAAATTTTTTTAAAAGTTTAGTGACTAAATGAGCACAATTTTAAAAGTTAGGTGACTAAATGAGCACAAATCTAAAAGTTAAGTGATTAAATGTGACCAAACCAAAAGTTAAGTGACTAAATGAGCACAAAGTCAAAAGTTTGATGACCTTTTAAAACTTAAAAATAGTTAAGTGACCAAATGAGCACAAAACCAAAAGTTAAGTGACCAAAAATGACCTAAACCCTATAATATATGCTCATAGCGTGAAAATAATATTAATATGGAAGGCTCGGTTAACATTGAACCTGAAAAAAAACAAAATATAATATTGATTCTTGTAAAGTTCGATGTTACTCCTATTTAGAGGACTTTTTTTTAATCAATTTCTCTTTCAATTTTACAAACTATATTATGTTAATCGAATATATATATATATATATATATATATATATATATATATATATATATATATATATAATTAAGCCCCTTTTATTGAAAAATCTTGGCTTCGCCCCCGGCCATAACCACAAATCCAGTGAGGCTACAACTTCAAGAACTATTGTATGATAATGATAGTTGTCCATTCTGTATTGTCCATGATATGTGTTAGGACACAAATTTCATCTCCGATGCGTGCAATCTAAACTCCCTAACATCTCAAGTAAACCATGCACATTTGCATGATGAGCATACAATTTTGTATGTCACTAGAAGTAGGATGACACAAATAATGTAGACCATACAAAGACATGATCGATCTGCAAAATCCGTGAAGACTTTCTCGTGCAGTACATGTAGACATCCTAAAACCCTCGTCTAGTGCATCAGGGGGTGCCATATGCTAACATACGAAATACAACAATACATTTTTGAATTGGATCAAAATCTACATACCTCTTGCGTCCGAGCGTTTCCGCATATACTTAGACACTGAAGTCACATTCGACAATACGCATAAACAAATCTTAATGCATCCGGAACCGTCGACGAAAAATATATCCTTGAAGAAGATCATGCTCGTCAAAATAATCATGCATGAGACATTGGTGGGCTTTTGCACGCTGTTTGTGGATATATCTTATTCGTTTATGTTGCGCATTGCTCGATTCATCGTTGTTAAGATGTTCTAGCCTGTTACGTATGGAGATGACTGACCGTATTATGCTATAAAAAACATCGCCCGACAAAGAGGATGAAGACAACATTTTTTTATAAATAAAGACCCAATTTGTGAGAGAAAGAATGATACTTTGTGTGTGTGAAATGTTGAGAGAGTAGTGTTAATTTATAGGGGTTGGATTGAAATTTGAAATTGAGTAAAAAAAGATTTTTTAATATAAATGTGAAATTTTTTTTTGGAAAAATGATGGATCCAATTAAAGTTCTTGCAACCAATGAGTTTCAAGTAATTCATTCATTCTCATCTCACCAAGCCCATAGGGAGCCTTTTATAGCGGGCCCCTCTTTCACTCGGGGGGGGGGGGGGGGGGGGGGCAGTGCTCTAAATGCCTAGCGAACTTTGCGAGGGTGGTTTAGCGACAGCACTCCTCCAAGTAGGGATGAGCAAAATGACCGAACCGGCTGGAACCAGACCTGACCCGGGAACCGGCTTCGGCCAAAATAAAAAACCGAACCGGCCCGGCGGTTCTATCGGTTTCCGGTTCCTACCGGTTCTTGTCGTGTCTTCAAATGTTGGAACCGGTCTTTGAAAAATAGCATAATATGGTTCCGGTTATATCGGTTCCGGTTCCTACCGGTTCCCGGTTCCAAAAATCCACAAAAATAACGTCCCGGTCCCAGCCCGACCGGTTCCATCGGGTTCCGATTCCGGTAGGTTCCTCGGTCCATATGCTCATCCCTACCTCCAAGCCTTATGAATTATGATTATGATTTTTGTTTTGTAGTTGTAGAACCACTTGTTATACGGTCCCGTATCTTTTGTTTGATTTGACACGTTTTATTCTCTTTTTTGTATTTTTTTTGGTTTGACACTAGCTCTTTTTCTTTATGGGTCAACGTCAAACATAAAACATTGCAAATTGCAATGCTTGCTTTCACGCCTCCATTTATCTTTTCAATATTCATGCACCACCCCCCCGTCATTTCTTATAACTTATAACTTATAACTTTTACCTTCGTATTTTCAAGAAAAATAATACAAAATATATATTGCATACATACATGACAAAAATATTAAAACTGTTAATAACATACTTCTGAAAGAGTTTATGCTACTTTAGGCAATAAACCATGAGCAATTTGCTCTCTAGGTCATGTCATACAAGTAAACGTATCCTCAAACTATAATTTATTTTATCACTTAACTTAACGGTTAACTGTCCTATGTGGCATCCATATGGGCAATTGAACATATCACATCCACATGCTGACATGCCCCATCACAATTCACAACTGCAATTCAAGTGTACATCATTGTATATATGATATGATATTTTAATCATTTGATCATTTTATGGTCACTTATCCCATGCATGATCAAAGAAGCAAATTAATTATTAATGCATAAATTCTGAAAATTTCACATCATATCTTAGTTATTAGCACAAAAACATCTCATAAGCTACTAACATTTTTTTGTTTTACATGGCTTGTGAGCTCCTACAGTGCCAAAAACTAACATGGCATGTAAGCCTAAAATTGCATGCTACAATTTTATGATAACACTAGCATAAAAGCAAAATCAATATTTGAAAAAGGTGTAAACCTTTATAATCAACCAAAAACTAATCGCATACCTTTTAGTTTCCCATAATAAACTATGAAATTTGTCTTTCTTCCTGAAAACAACATGAGTTTGTTTATATAGGAAGGGTAGCTTCAATCTTTCCCCATGATTGTAAAGCAGGCCCATTGAGCCGATTCTTGAACTTCATTACAATTTCCTTTGCCTCATCAGCTTTTGAATTCTTGACCAATCCATTGACCAAAAGCCCAGTGGCTTCAAATGGAGGAACCCATTTCTTCTGTATGATATCTTTGCATATTTCCAATCCCCCATCAAATTCTCCCTCATCAACCATATGCTTCATTAATGTGTAATAGCCAAACGATGGTGCCTTTACATATCCATCACTAACCATTTTTTCAAGAAGCTTTTTAGCAGATTCCAAATCTCCTACCTTACAAAACCCAAAGATAATAGTATTATAGCTACAAGAATTAGGTTCAACTCCTTTTGATATCATTTCATCCAACAGCTTCTTTGCCCTAACACACTCTTTGTTCTTGCAATACCTCAAGATTCTGTGATTGTAAGTGGTCAAGTTATGTTCCAAACCTTTCCCGTTGATCTGTTTCACCACCATATCAAACGCACTCTTTTTCTTGCTATCCAAGTAACCTCCCAGCAATATGTTGTAGGAATCAATGTTTGGATGCACATTGTTTTCGGTTTCCATCTTCTCAATCAATGCCTGAGCCTCATCCACATGACCTCCTTTACAATGGGCTTTTAAAATCAAATTATAGGATTTTACACCAGGGGAAATACCTGTTTTGGTTACAAAAGCCTCGAACGTCTGTTGCAATTTATCATCGTAAATTTTGTTATCTATCATCACAGACAGAATCCCACAAAGTGATTTTTCAGTGAGGGTGCAGTTCTGTTGTTGAAGCATTTTGTCGAACAGTTGGAGTGCATTGTCAACCATTCCTACCTGGGAGTATAACATCGCGATCCGGAGCCAGTAGCCTTCGGAAGCAAGCTGAGGAGGAGGGGAACTGGTGATGGAGTTGGTGAGTATGCGGTCGATAAGGTCGAAGCGTTTGGATCGAGAGAGCTTGTGAACGGATAGGGTAAAGAGAGGCCGAAAGCGTCTAAATGTGGGTATCGAAATGGATAATTCGAAGAGTTTGGCGATCTTAAGTGGGTCTTCTTCTGTTTTGATAGCAGATTTCAAAGCGCGAAATGATGAAAAAGGGGTTATGGATGAGGAGAAGGTTCGTACTGGGTTTTGATGGGAGGCAGAGAGCCTAGCGATTCTAGAAAGGTATGCCGCCATTGCCATTTCCTGAGACCGAAGAGGAGGATACAGATGGAAGTTCTCTGTTCTAGAGCTTTTCAATGTTCGGAACCCTAATGCCGGCGGTGTTGTACTTAGGGGTGACGATTTGATTTTGATTTTTTCCGAGTCAAAATAGAAAAGGATAAAATTAACACAATAATCTCAAAAAACACATTGTTTATTGTTAATTTTGATCTAACTAACTTTTCAAAAAATAACCAAATGAGCTCATTTTTTTTTTTTTTCAAAAATAACTAACAAGTATGTAGTAGTGGTGTTATGAGGACTTAAAAATAATCAACAAGTTCCTGAGATGCTTATGTAGACTCGACATTAACTCAAATATGAAGATATTTTGGTAATTTTTAGGCTAAAGGGAATGGAGGTGTCAATGAAAATGCTAAAGATGCTACATCATTCCCTACCTTATGCCAAGGATGGTGCTAAGAAGAGATGTCATGGGTGTAGCGAGAAGAGAGAGGAGAGATAAAGTATGAAGGTGTGTTATGATTGGTTGATTTGTATTTCTTTATATATTTTAATTTTTTTTTCTCCACAATTAAACCTATTAAATTCTCACACTTCCATTCCCTACATTTTTTGTGCTAGACATGTTAAGCCTAGGTGTCATGAAAAAAATTTAAAAATCCTATGCAACAACATGCTAAGAGTGTTACCACTCTTTTTAGCCTTATAAGTTTGTAGTACCAACTTTAGTGACTAAGGTACCCTCTATGAAGCCATCCAGTTTAAAATGATATGAAGGAACATCTAACAATAAGATCAAGGTGATCTAGTGTATGGGTGAGTAAGACTATCGAAAATTTTGACTCAAACTAGTACCGACACCACAATGTTGATGTTAATATATACCGGTAATTAGTACTCTAAAATCATGAAACTTGGGATTTGTTACCGTAGTATCGGTGCTAGTATTGAAAATCGATACCATACCAATACCAATAATGTTAGTTTGGTTCGATGCTCGGTAAGTTGGTATCATTTTTTCATCCATTTTGGTATTTGATATTCTCGGGTTGGTACCATATTCTTCCTTAATGTAGTGCTAAGAATCATCTCCTTACGAAGGTCGTGAGTTCGAGCTTGCTAGAGTTTTTTTTTTTTTTTTCTTCCTCAAACTCAATTTCATTACAAAACCATTATATGAAAAAGGATAGGCAATGAAGGACGAAGAAAGAAGAAAGGGTTTCGAACCCACAACATATAGTGTAACACCTGGGTCTTGGAGGTACTTATTTATTGATTTTCTAGCTTTTGGGATGAGGGTCACAATGTGAGACATGGCTGTCACGTCGTGAGTGACATCGACTTTTTGACCCGAGTTTTTTTAGTCTCACGACATGAGCCTTTGGGTGCTCATGACATGAGAATGGTCTGATGGCCAAAACCCTAATAATTCGGGTATTTAATGGAATGAGAGGGCTAGGGTTGCCCATCCTTAGCCTCCCTTACTCTCTTGCCTCCCGAAAACCCTAATCTCGACCTACTTGAAGCCCTTAGCCATTTTTGTAAAATTAAAGCATTCTTTGGTGGTTTTTAGACTCATTGAAGTGGAAGAAGACCTTGGTGGAGTAACTAGGATTGGTATTGATTGTGTTCAATGTGAGGAGTCGTTAGGCAGCAGACTTGGGTGTGAGATTTGCTATCTTCTGATTGAGGTGAGTTTACTCATTGTTCTTGCTATAAGGGTTTTAGGGTTTATTCTTTATTGATTTATTAATTAATTAATTTTATTTTATTTAAACATGATGTTACAATTATAACAAATAATCCTTTTTACTACGATAATACACTTTTATACGAATAAAAAATAAATGATTGGGTCGTTTTAGTGGAAAGATAATAAATTGACCTGATTTGAAAATATTATATTAAAAAATAATATATACAAAAAATCATTTAATTTTAGAATAAGATATTACAATTGGTAGAATTATCAAAGCCATATCAAAATTATAATAATAAACTAAAAAATTCATATGCAAATGATGCTTGAGGTGTCATATTATGATGTTGTGGTGAATTGCAGTGACTTGTGGTGGTTGCACTTAAGGTGTTGTTGGTGAGGTTGTGGACTAGAGATGACTCGAGTTGGGGTTTTTGAAGATATATGCATAACATATTTGAATTATTGACTTGCCATTGCATTTTGTGTTAATATTATATTAAGTTACTTCTTCTTACGCTTGGTAATTTTTATGAACATATTGAAATCTTGATTTCCCTTGGAAATGATTCTACCCTAAAATGGGAAATTTTAGTTTTGAAATGTTTTTTGAACTTGGATTCTTGACCTATATCCTTTTCCTCCAAGAGTTGACTCTAGGGTTAACTTACCAAACTTTCCAAACCTAACTTATTGTTTTTACATGTATCTATATTTAAGTAAGATATGAAGATTAAAGTCTTAGAACTTACACTTTAAAGATACTTTTCATTGTATGTATTGCTTAAACATCACATATTTTAAAATCTTATGATTTATATAACTTTGGAGCATTTTTCCGCAACTAAAAATGTTTTGAATGTTTTGAACTTAAAATTTAGATTTTATAAGTTATTTTCAAATACTAGTGCGAACGGTGTTTCCGAATGTAGCTTCACAATAATTTCCAGACCAATGTTAAGTATGAAGAAACACACATTTGTGCTAAAATATTGGATTAGTAAACCAAGTTAATATTAGCTCATCATGTTCCGGAGTAACGCTTAGCGTTTTGGATAAATTCATCATGTTCCATACTAACACTTAGCATTTTGGACACACTATCATACCAAACTAATACTTAATAACACACATTATAATGCATATATACCTAACTAATGAGGCACGCTACATAAATAAAACAAAAATGTTTTATTTACTATCGTACGTAAATAAAACAAAAATAATACATGTTTTGAATTAGTTCATCATATTTCGGACAAGGGCTTCATTCTTTCAGGAAGATTTTCATTTTATTATTTTTTATATTATAATAAATAACGAGAAAATATAAATAAAATATTAAAACAAAGCAGAACAGTAAATCTGAATCTCTCTCCCCCAATCAAATTTCATGTTTGTATTTGGAAAACATCTTAAAAGTTATATCATGATGTAATAGGTACCATATTTCAGATTTCTTTTAGATAGAGTGACCCTTACACAAATAAATAAGACATAAAATATGAAATAATCGGTTTTAGAATTATTGGCATGTAAAATGCACAAATATAAGTTATTTTCTTTAATTCTCAATAAAAATAATCATTTTTGTAAATATCCAACGTAGAGCTATCGGTAAATCACATAGGGTTTAAGAAAATAAACGGTAGTTTTAGTTTTGACTCGGTGCCGACGCGACCAAAACATCCCCATCGTCATCGAAGTCTCTCTTCCCTCTCCCTCCCATGTCAGCGCCCCTCTCTTTGTAACATCCCGCAGAACAGAGACTATGCCAGTTAACCCTTACTCCAGTTCCATGGTGGATTGAGACGCAGTGGAGGTTTGTACTTAAATAGTCTATGGAGGTTTAGAGTATATAAGATCCTAGAGTAATTCATTCTGTTTTCTTCCCACAAAAGGACGCTGCCATTGAAGTAAAATCCAGAAAAAAGAACATAATAGCAAGTTTGCTATTAGGAAGCCGAAGGAAGGCGTATGTTTGTTCTGCAAACGCTTAAAGAACGGTCATTTCCATGTTCTTCTCAGATACTTAACCTTAAATCTTATGTTGCCTCCTCTTATCAGGTTAGCTTCTTGCCGTAATCTGGTAAGAAATTCCATGACTCTCCGCTTTAAATTCGTTTCATCCCTTGCCCAATTAAGTAGTTACGACGTGTCAGACTCATCTTCTGACGAAAACAATACCAGTTTGGTCTGTCGACCGCTTGATAAACTCGATAAGTTTGAAGTTATTGAAACCTTGCACAAGTTAAACAGAGAACCCAACATTGGGTTGTCATTTATAACTCAACTTAAAGAATTTGGTTTTAAGCATGATGTAGTAAGTTATATGGCAATTGTTCGATTTTTGTGTCATTGGGGTATGGATATTAGGTTATATTCTTTGTTTATGGATGTTATTGATAATAACAACGGGGAACTTCTTAGTTTTGAAATTTCGGATCTGTGTGATGCATTGATAGAAGAGATTGAGATGGAGGGGCTGGAAAAACTGATAAAAGCCATTGATGTGTTGGTTAAGGTGTATGCAAGTGTTGGAAGATTTGAGGACGCCATAGATACCTTGTACAAGATAAAAAGGGGTCGACTTGTGCTTTCAACAAGAACATGTAATTATCTAATGAACCAGTTGATTGAGTGGGACAAACTGGACATGGTAGAATCTGTTTACAGACAATTGAAGATGAAAGGGTTAGTTCCAAATGTGTATACTTATGGGATTCTGATTAAAGGACTTTGCAGAAAGGGTTGTTTGGAAGAAGCCAATGATGTGTTCAGACAAATGGGAGAGGCTGGAGTGGAGCCTAATGCTTTCACTTTTGGTACCTACATTGATGGACTTTGCTCAAAAGGAAAAACTGATCACGCCTTTCAAAAACTAAAAAGTTTTAGGGACTCAAATCTGCCAGTTAATCTTTTTGCTTATACTTCTGTCATTCGAGGTTTTATAAAAGAGTCAAAGCTAGAAGATGTAGAAAATGTCTTGCTTGACATGTTACATACAGAAGTTTTCCCTGATGCAGATTGTTATTGTGTGTTAATTCAAGGGTATTGTCAGAAAGGTGACATTCTTAGGGCATTGGATCTTTATGAAGAAATGGAATCAAGAGGTATTAAAACCAATTGTGTGATTGTAAGCTCGATAATGCAATGCTTGTGTGGTTTGGGCAAACTGGTTGAATCAGTAGCGTGGTTCTTTGATATTATGAAATCAGGAGTTTTCCTTGATGAAATCTCGTATAATATCGCGATTGATGCTTTATGTAAACTTAAGAAAATGGATGAAGCCATGAAGTTGTTTAATGACATGAAAGGTAAGAACATGAAACCAGATGTTGTGCATTACACCACTCTAATCAAAGGTTACTACCTCAATGAAGAACCTTGGAATGCATATGAAATCTTTGAGGAGATGAAATCGAATGGATTGAAACCAGATTTTATCACTTTCGATGTTCTTGCTAGTGGGTTATCAAGATTCGGTAGTTTTGAAGACACAATTGATCTTTTACATGATATGCAAACACAAGGTTTAGAACCTTCCAGTATTACACATAATGTGATCATTGAGGGGTTATGTAAAGGAGAAAAGACAAAAGAAGCTGAAGTTTATTTCAATAGTTTACACCCCAAAAACCTGGATAACTATGCTGCAATGATGAACGGATACTGTGAAGCAAACAATACTACAGATGCCTTTGAGATTTTATTCTCTGAGAAACGACTTTTTGCAAAAAGGGCTTCTTGTTTGAAACTTCTAAGTTGTCTTTGTGCAGAAGGTGAAACTAAAAAAGCTATGAAACTATATAAAGAATTTGAAGCTTCAGATAATGGTCCATGTAAGACAATGTATAGTGAAATTATATATTTGTTATGTCGTGTTGAAGATATGCGAACAGCTAGGGTCATTTTCGACAAAATGATTCAGAAAGGATTTACACCAGATGTTGTTACATACACCATGATGTTATATGGTTACTGCAGGGTGAAATGGTTAAATGAAGCCCATAATCTTTTTCTTGACATGAAAAACAGGGGAATCAAACCTGATATATACACATATACAGTTTTGCTTCATGGAGCTAGAACAAAAGAGGATGTGAAGGATCTTACAGATGAGTTGAAGAAGAATGGTTTATCTTTTGATGTTAATTGCTACACTGTTGTGATCAACAAGCATTGTCAGTTGAACAACTTACATGAAGCTGTTTTGCTGTTTAAAGAAATGAAAGATAAAGGTGTTGAACCAAATACTGTGACATACACTGTGTTTGCACGTGGTTTATGTCATCAGGGGTATAGGAATCATGCTGTAGCACTTGTTGATGAGATGATATCAAAGGGTATCCAGCTGAATAAAAGTACAATTAGAGCACTTGAAGTGGTGATCAAGAAAGTGTAATTTGATCATTAGAGTACGTCTTTACAGGTTTGAAACTTTTGTATTAAGTTTTCATGCAAAGTATGGTGATTTACTCTGTTTTATTTATGTCGTCTTAAATATGTTCTGAACAGGTTGAGACATTTGATAGACACGTGTGTGAGGAGGTCTACATAGTCTTAAAAGGGAGTGGAAAGCTGGAAGAGTTTAATATCTGTTCAAGTTGTACATTTTACATCCTTAAACCTCACCAGGTATATGATTTTGGTGTTTCCCCCTTTTGATCAAGTCTGAATCAGAATGCCATATTTACATGATTTGATTCTAATTCTTTTTGCAGATCTGTGAAAACTTCAAAAGCATTGGGTGTTCAAAATATTGTATATCATAGAAAGTTGCTGATTTTCAATCTATATCTGTATATCATAATTTGATTAAATCCGCATCTGCATTTTAAAGAAGAGGTTCAAATCCAAACATCAAAGGGAAGCTCTGGTTTTCTTAATAAAGCCATAGAGGGGTGATTTCAATGGGCACTTTATATCTCCAGCTCAAAATATTGCCTAAGATCTGAATATGTATATGATATATAATATAGATGATTTGTGCATTGAATACTCCCAATGCATGTCATGTAGGCATCTGAGGTTTTTTAGTAAAGTTGCTTCTAAAGAAAGGTTGATGCCATGTAACTATAACATCTCCTAGGCATTTCTGGAGCTACATATATCTCCAAGAGTGTTATTATATATTCTTTTCAATTTCTTGATCATTTAAACTGTAATTTACAATGTATAACATTTAACCTCTTTGAAACTTGTTATTACTTGTGAGAGTATTCAAGTCTTACATAAAATAACTCTGATTTATTCATAATAGACTACATCTTTATTTATACATAGAGAAGACTCTTTGAGAGTCTAGTACAACACATATGAATACAAATAATAGAATGACTAGACATTATTGCTCACATACGTTATATTGTCTCATATAATTATAATCGACAAAAACACTCACATCACTCACATTATTACAAACGATAATAACACTCACATTATTATAAATGATAATATGTTTTGTATAATAATATGTATTGTGTAATTGTCTTCAAACGTCATTGCTTATGACTTCTTGTTTATTATTATTCATCCATCACTTCCTTGAAATGTGTTTTCAATATGGATACATTTTTGATGCTTTACTAAATAAAAATAATATTAATAAAGATGTTATACGAAAAATAAATTTTACATTATCAGAAAAACATAATTTTAAGTATCACATGTTAAAAAACTTATTTTCTAGAAAAAAAATATTATATATTATGGAAAAATTATAGGAGAAAAACCTATAACTATAGAATCAACTCAAGAAAATATTATTATACCCATAATAAATAAACAACATATAAGAAATATATTATATAATATTAAAGAAGTGGATAGAATAAAAATTGCTTAAGACACGTTTCCGTGTGGAAGAAATTGTAATTATTTGTAATGTAATAAAGTGTCGGTAGGTTACGATTTATATTCGTAACAATGTGATGTAACATAAAATTAGTAGAATGTGTAAGACCCTCCATCGTCTAGGAGTCTAAAATGTAAATTAGGTTTGTCATATTACAATCATACGATTGCAATAATGTTATTGATAATTGTAACCGACTATTTAAGGGCCTATAAATAGGGCTTTGCCCATACGAAATAAAGCAGAAGTTATTTGTGTGTTTAAAACTTGAGTTAACTCTCAACTCTCTCTTATGAAATATATTTCTATTTCTGAATAGCAGAACATTCTATCCAGAACCATCCACATAATAAAAGCAGTCTATCATCAAGATTATCCCGACGTATCATTCGGGTATAACCATCCAATCCATCCTAAAATTTATTAGGTTTATACTGTTTGGAAAATTTTGGTATTAGAGAAAATCATTATGACAAATTATTATTTAATTTTGCAAATCATTATTAAGTCTTATCACTTATAATTTTTAATATCAATAATTTTGCTAATTAATAATTAATCACTTTATACTGTTCGTTATGGAGATTTTTTTTTGATTATATGGATGATTTGGATAGAATACTCTGCTATCCAGAAATAAAAATCTATTTCAACAGATAGAAAACGTTGAGGGCTAACTCATGTTTTAAACATACAAATAATTGCTACTTTATTTCGTATGAGCAAAGCCCTATTTATAGGCCCTTAAAGAGCCAGTTACAATTATCAATTGGAATTGTATGATTGCAATACGACAAACCTAATTTGCATTTTAGACCGCTAGACTATGGAGGGTCTTACACACTTTACTAACTTTATGTTACATCACATTGTTACGAATATAATTCGTAACCTACCGACACCTTTAATAATTACAAACCTATCGACACTTTATTACATTACAGATAATTACAATTCCTTCCACACAGAAAGGACAAATATCTTTAATAATGTCTTCCATAATTCGTTTAGGGATTTTCTAATATGTGCCCTAAGGACACATATAAGAAGTATTAATTATGAAAAATATTACCATAATTAAATTCAAAATATATTTATTATGGAGATTATTAATGCATGTCACATTTAATTAAGGTAATATTCATTATAATTAATGTATTTTACATTTAATTATAGTAATATTTGTCATTAGTTAATGCTTCTTATATGTGCCCTTAGAACACATATTAGAAAATCCCATTTGTTTATAGTGGCTACCAAGGGGGACTCTGTATTTGTACCAAAAGTCTTGCAATAATATAAAGTATCTATCAAATTAAGATTAAGATATCATAACATAATTAGACTTTAAAAGAACCGTTTCAGAATCATTAGTATTGGTAAGTTATGTAAAATGCATAAAATTGAGTTGCTTTCTTAATTCTCAGTAAACAAATATTTTTTTTGTAAATATCCCACATAGAACTCTTGTTAAATCGTAGGGTTTAAGAAAATAAATGGTAGTTTTAGTATTGACCAGATGTCGATGCGACCAAAAGATCCCCATCGTCATCGAAGTCTGTCTTCCCTCTCCCTCCCATGTCAGCGCCCCTCTCCTTGTAACATACCGCGAAATTGATATTCAAAACTGAATGCAGCCAGATTCCGTGCTGGATTGAGACGCAGGTTTAGACTATATAAGATACTAGAGAAATTCATTTTATTTTCTTCCCTCAAAAGGACGATGCAATTGAAGTAGAATCCGAAAAAAGGAACATAATTGCAAGTTTGCTGTTAGGAAGCCGAAGGAAGGTGTATGGTTGGTCTACAAATGCTTAGAGAACGGTCATGTCCATGGTCTTCTCAGAGGCTAAACCTTAATTCCTATGTTGCCTCCTCTTATCAGGTTAGCTTCTTGCCATAATTTGGTAAGAAATTCCATGACTCTCCGCATTAATTTCGTTTCATCGCTTGCCCAATTAACTTGTTCCGATGTGTCAGAATCATCTTCTGATGAAAATGATACCAATTTTCTCTGTCGGACGCTTGATAAACTCGATAACTTTGAAGTTATTGAAACCTTGCACAAGTTAAACAAAGAACCCAACATTGCATTGTCATTTATTACTCAACTAAAAGAATTTGGTTTTAAACATGATGTAGCAACTTACATGGCAATTGTTCGATATTTATGTCATTGGGGTAAGTATACGAGGTTATATTCTTTGTTTTTGGATGTTATTGATAATAACAATGGGGAGCTTCTTACTTTTGAAATTTCGGATCTGTGTGATGCATTGATAGAAGAGATTGAGATCGAGGGGCTGGAAAAACTGATAAAAGCCATTGATGTGTTGGTTAAGGTGTATGCAAGTGTTGGGAGGTTTGAAGAGGCCATAGAAATCTTGTACAATATTAAAAGGGGTCGATTTATGCTGTCAACAAGAACATGTAATTATCTAATGAATCAGTTGATTGAGTGGGACAAACTGGATATGGTAGAATCAATTTATATACAATTATAGGTGAAAGGGTATTGTGAAGCAAACAATACTCGAGATGCATTTAAGCTTTTTTTGTCTGAGAAAGGACTTATTACAAAAAGAGCTTCTTGTTTGAAACTTGTACGTTTACTTTGTGTAGAAATTGAAACTAAAAAAGCTATGCATATATTTCACAAGTTTGAAGCTTTAGATAATGGTCCATGTAAGATGATGTATAATAAAATTATATATTTATTATGTCGTACTGAAGACATGCAAATGGCTAAATGGGTTTTTGATGAAATGATTCAGAAAGGATCTATACCTAATGTTGTTACATACACAATGATGTTAAACGGTTATTGTAGGGTTAATAGGTTGAATGAAGCCTATAATCTTTTTGATGACATGAACAATAAGGGTTTTAAACCTGATATGTGTTGGGAATATTAGGGTTTGTGGTGGAGATCTGGATACCAACTTGGATCGTGATATCACTTTCCGAACTGATATTTCTACATTATGCCTGGGTTACAAGAAATTCAGCCTAGGATAATCCAAGCAGACACTTACGTTTCTAGGCACAGAAAAAGTAAGCCAATATGCTTAAGGGTTCTGTGAATGTGTGATGAAAAAACGAGAGCTGAAAAAAGGACCCCCTTCTGGAAAGAAAGAGTTGTTTATATACTAAACACGATTAGGGTTTCATTAGGGTTGGGCCATCATTAGTTGCTTTGGAAGCAAGTAATATTAATCCGGATTAGGGTTACCAAAAACTAACGAGTTTCGTTAGTTTTACCATAATCACCCCAGCCAGGGGCTCTGCCCCTTGGACCCCGCTAGGGGCGCTGCCCCTTTGGAAACCCCGGACCCAGGGGCGCTGCCCTCGGACCCCCGACTAGTCGTCGAACCGGCTTTTGACTCGATCTTATACATGCGTGCACTCCGCACAACCCCCGTACATGTATTAGAGTACAAATCATGAAGCCCCTTAGCTCACATGTTAGTTCTAATTACTTAAATTGACATGGTGACACTAAAATCACCAACAATCCTACCCCATTTTAGTGTAACCCTTGAACCAACATAACCTTATCAACAACAAACCAAACTAGTACATAATGAAAATATTGAAACGATTGAATTTCCACTTAGTATCATACACTTGCAAATACTCGAGAATCAGGGTGTTCTAAGAATTGAACCCATCAGCCCATTTGAATACCAGAAAGTAAAATACATACTAGTTTATTGAATTTCTAGCACAATACAACTTGACACTATTATAAAGCCATCTCTCCATCACTCTCTCACTCTGGTCCTTGTCTTCTAACCATCATCTCTGCACCGCCTTGCTCTCTACCGCCACAGCTCCAAGCTTTTCTGTTCACCAGCCTCTTTCTACCTACCGTCGGCGAAGCTTTGTAAGACTTGTTTTCTTCGAAACGTGTTGGTGCTCTGTACATTAGCATATCATAATCTGTTCTTCTTATTTTTTGAGTTCTTCTTACTGATTCAAATTTGAATCCACAAGGCTCTCTTAAAATAGATTGATAATCTGATCGATTTCTTTTGGTTTTCATCGATCTATCAATAGTATGATCGATTTATATTGATTTTCTTAATGGAATCTATCGCTTTTGTTCCTCAAATCACAGTTCCTCTTTACAATCCACTGAATCTATGTAAAACTTATTTACCTGTTTATCATTTAATTTTCATTTGTTTCATTTTTAAGGTGATTTAAGCATAAATGTTTTTAACTTCATCTCTGACATTTTATTTGCTATTGGTATTAGTGCTATTTGTCCGATTATGGAGTTTACTGGAATTAGGTTACTTATCTATCGTATGAACTTGGTATCTACTTTTATTAGGATATTGCCATCATAAATCCAGTTATCATTTAGCATCAATGGCAATTTCCCATTTGAGTGTGCTTATGTTTTTAGTTTTAATCTATGTTTCATCTATTCGTATATCTATCCGTATAGTTAACTATTTGTTATTAGTTGTTATAAATGTAGTCTCTCTCTCTCTCTCTCTCTGCATTTGTCATTTCTTTTTATTAAATGTAGTTTTGGACTGATTACATGTTTTATAATGACATTTGTAGCTAAAACAACATGGACAAAAACATGAACTACTCTGTGAGATTTGAAGTGTCTGGATTACCCAACCATTTATCTGCAAACATAATGAAGGATCTCATGCGGTCTTATTTTAGAAATATGACGGTTGAAGTTCTAAGTATTGAAGAGAATACCGTTTCACAGAGATTAAGCGTAAAAGTAAAATTGAGAACTAACGAATCAAAAATCGAAAACATTTTGACTGCATTTGGTAATGGTAATTCTACCTATGGTAGATTCCGGTTATCTGTTCGTGCACTAGACGACCGGGTATATGAGTTTAATGAGGACGCGACAATTCATTTTGGTTGTCAAGTGTCGGCAACGAGTTTGAACTAACTATGTACATTTAAAAATGCATCGATGAAATTTGGATTCGGATTAGAGAAGCTTTACTTCATCGTGTCACATCTTGAAACTAATTACAAGCTCGAGCTTTATCGTGAGAATATCAGACGAGTTCATATAACCTTTTCACATGATGGGTGGGGAAGATTTATAACTTTTCAGGTTGGTTTAATTGAGAAACCATGTCCTAGAGAGTATTTTATGTTGAACACGACTCTTTGTGTGGGAAACAACAAGACTTTTATTAAGACACGTAAGAAGATTTTACACTTTGAGAGACTACTACACTTTTCTTACTTGGAGGCTTTTCTTGGATGGTTTGGAGCAAATAAGCTCCATACCTATTTATAGGCCTCTTAGGAAGGTTCTAGATACTAGCATACACTTACTACATACTAGATAACTCTAGAACTATCTAACATACTCTACTTGCTTCCATATGTTTCTAAAACATTTTACCATGTTCTGGAGAGGTCTAGGTTGCTCCAGTGTCTTCTAGAATGATCCATAACCTTCCAGGGTCTTCCATGTCGTTCTAGAGTATTCTAGACTCTTCTGGTATATTCCAGAGTCTTCCATAGTCTTCCATAATGTTTTAGAATCTTCTAGAGCATTCTAGAACAAGCTAAACTCTTCTAGATAATATTTGTTCTTATTGGGATAGTGATGATCTTTAACATTTTATATTTAGTTTTTGGATAAAAGAACCGTTCATATCAACGTACTTTGCTTTTTTTTACCCATAATAGAAACTTATTCAAATTATTTTACTAAAATAGAAATATGTAAATCAATAATAGCACTCACACTAGGTTATGTGCACATCGACTATAATCCCCAAGTTTTCCATTTAGCTTTTACTGACTATATCATTCTTTGTAGCTATCCGGTGCTCCTCGCATATATGAGCAAGTTACACACAACATCGATAGCTACCAGCAGTGGTGTAGAACAACAGATTTTACACACGGACTTTCAACCGGACAATCGTCAGATATATGTTTGGAATTTCAAAAAGATGTTGACTTGAGGAAGCTTAGTAACTACTTCAAAGATCGTAAAGGAGACAATCCTCAATTACAAATTGAGCAAGGTCATGGTTTCTCTAAGTGCATGGAGTTGAAGTTAGTCCCAATAGTCGGACCTAGTTTCAACATTCCATATAATATAATTTTTAAAATAAATGAGTTGGTTCAACATGGTTTCATCCCTGGTCCTCTAATAACTGATCAATTTTTTGAGTTATGTGACCCACGAAGGCAAAACGTCACCTCCATTGAGTCTACTCTAGAAACGTTTAAGATTGATAAACAACGCTCTTATGATCCTGTGAGGACGATAAAAGAATACAAACAGAAAATACAAGAATTACCCAGTCCCAGTGTATCATTAGCTGAAAATCTCATATACCTACGAAAGGTATATGTTACACCAACAAAAGTGTACTTCAAAGGGCACATCAATGTATCTAATGCCGTACTACACAAGTATTCCCAGTATGCAGAAAATTTCATACGTGTGTCATTCGTTGACGAGGAGCTGAAGAAAATACAAAAACTAAATAATGCAACCAAAATTCAAGAAAGGATTTCATCAACTCTCGAGAGAGGAATACAAATTGGTTGGAAAATTAGGGTTTGCGGTGGAGATCTGGATACCAGCTTGGATCGTGATATCACTTTCCGAACTGATATTTCTACCCTATGCCTGGGTTACAAGAAATTCTGTCTAGGATAATCCAAGAGGACACCTACGTTTCTAGGCACAGAAAACGTAAGCTATTATGCTAAAGGGTTCTGTGAATGTGTGATGAAAAACGAGAGCTAAAGAACAACCGTCTTCTGGAAAGGAAGAGTTGTTTAAATACTAAACACGATTAGGGTTTCATTAGGGTTGGGCAGTCATTAGTTGCTTTGGAAGCAAGTAATATTAATCCGGATTAGGGTTACCAAAAACTAACGAGTTTCGTTAGTTTTACCATAATCACTCTCAAGAAATTGAATTTTTAATTATGTTCCCAAAAACTAAACACAATTAGGGTTGGGTCCCCTCGAACCCGCCCGCTGACCTGGCAGCGGAACCCCAGCCAGGGGCTCTGCCCCTTGGACCCCGCTAGGGGCGCTGCCCCTTTGGAAACCCCGGACCCGGGGGCGTTGCCCCCAGACCCCCGACTAGTCGTCGAACCGGCTTCTAACTCGATCTTATACATGCGTGCACTCCGCACAACCCCATACATGTATTAGAATACAAATCATGAAACCCTTTAGCTCACATGTTAGTTCCAGTTACTTAAAATGACATGGTGACACTAAAATCACCAACAATCCTCCCCCATTTTAGTGTAACCCTTGAACAAACATAAACTTATAAACAACAAACCAAACTAGTACATAATGAAAATATCTTAACGACTGAATTTCCATTTAGTATCATACAATTGCAAATACTCGAGAATCAAGATGTTCTAAGAATTGAACCCGTCAACCTATTTGAATACTAGAAAGTAAAATACATACTAGTTTATTGAATTTCTAGCATAATACAACTTGACACTATTATTGATGGGTTTTTGGCCATATGAACATTCCTGTGTGCACATACAAACCCTAATGCTTGGATCTAGGTTTCTCTAATTAAACATGCATTAGATCCAAGACTTCTAATAACTAATAGAGTATAAGAACAATACAAAATCAGAGTTAGAAGCATACCTTGAAACACTTGTTTGATCTTCTAGTTCTTGGAGCTTTAGAGTCACAAATGTCACCTCTATAATGGCTTACAAACACCAACTAGCAAGAGGATGATTTGAGAGAGAGGAGAGGGAAGAAACCGGACAGGGTTTCTTTGCTTTAGCAGAGGTGCCGATTTCCCTTGCCCCAAGGGTCTATTTATACTTGTAAGGCTCCTAGGGTTTCACCCTTAAACCCTAGTTGGATAATCTTTTACTCAAAGCAATCCAAATCCTTTCCAAGATAAGCCCTTGGATGATTTGTGGCTTATCCCAAGCCCTAGAAATCGTCCAACCCTATCCATAAAGGATTTACAGCCCAAAGTGTAACTATCAAACAATTGACAGTTTATACCCTCTTATTTAATTAATCTCTTTAAGTCACCAAATTAATTCTAATTAATTTATGACTTATATTAATCAAATAACAATATTATTATTCCTTATATTATTCTCATAATATATTAATAATATTTATTCTCTCATAATAAATCATCCTGTCAAGTTGCTATGGTGAAGGAAACCCAAAAGGACCATGCACAATCGGGTCAAATACTTGCCTAATATAGTTGCAGCCTTAGACACTATTCCAACAGTCTCCCACTTGGATAAGTCTAGTAACTATATGCACAAGTACAATTCGATTTGCAATCGTAGCTCTCAAAGACGCTGTCAAACTCTGATCTAATCAATCTTGTCCTTTAGATAAGGGATCGTACAGTCCTCTGTTAGATATCATGCTGACAATTCTATGGAATAATTTGTCTAGCATTTTGGTTTCTCGATCTCCGATTCATTTGACATAGAACTTAATCGAACACATCAATTCAGTTCTGACCGGGCCCGACACATAAGTCAAATCAAATCATCGAGCGACCGAGATATCGCTTTTACCCTCTTGGGATAAAAGTAACAGATAAACTTCGACTTATATGCATTTACTTATTCATTAATCAACTATACACAACAATGCGTTTTATAACACTGAGTTACTGATGTGTTTTCGCATTATCAATGTACAACCAATTAACAAATAACAAACCATATATCTAGGTTTTAAGACTATATGATATTATCGTCTTGCGATCACCCTTTTATATCATATTCCATAAGGTGATTCCAGCAAGCGCGGGTAGTTTCCAATGCTCAAAACCAGTTCATAAGCACTCATGAACGTTGCAACAACCCTTTGCTATGTCTAAAACCATTTAGACAATCTACACACCGATTCATGACAATCTTCATTCATATCTACTTCCAACATATGAATGATTGTGGACAATTTGAATAATTCGATTATTCTTAATAAACTCAATTATTCTGGAAGTCAAAACATGCAAAAAATGAAACAATAGTTAAACAATTAACATAAGACAGTAATATTACTCATAAATAATACTCCTTTATTTAATCATCAAATGTTAATTACATTTATCTATTACATGTTTCTACTACTATCTAATCTATGCTAATATCATCCTTCAGCCCAATACTCCTAGCATGCTGAAAGTGCTTAACCCTACCTAGTCCCTTCGTAAGCGGATCTGCTGGGTTATCTTCTGATGATATCCTTTTCACTACGAGTTGTCCTTCTTCTACACGATGTCTAATAAAGTGATATTTTCTGTCGATATGTCGAGATCTACCATGATCCGTCGGTTCCTTGGTCAAGGCAACCGCTCCTTCATTATCACAGAAAATTTCCATGGGCTCCTTTATGGCAGGTACAACTCCAAGATCACCGATGAAGTTCTTCAACCATATTGCCTCATTCGACGCTTCGCTCGCTGCAATGTACTCTGATTCGCACGTTGAATCAGCTACGGTTTCCTGCTTGGAACTTTTCCAAGTTACTGCTCCTCCATTTAGGGTAAAGACCCAGCCCGACTGCGAACGGTAGTTGTCCCTGTCGGTCTGAAAGCTGGCATCACTATACCCTCGCACCTTCAAGTCATCACTCCCTCCGAGGACTAAGAACCATTCCTTTGTCCTCCGAAGGTACTTAAGGATATTCTTAACCGCAATCCAATGGGCTCTGCCAGGATTCCCTTGATATCTGCTAACCATGCTCAAAGCAAAGGCTACATCAGGGCGAGTACAAGTCATAGCGTACATGATTGAGCCAACTGCGGAAGTGTATGGTACTCGGCTCATTTCTGCTATTTCAGCTTCGGTACTCGGACTTTGAGTCTTACTCAACTTGGCATTACTTTGTATCGGTAGTTCTCCCTTCTTCGAGTTTTCCATACTAAAACGTTTTAGTACCTTATCTAAGTAAGTGTTCTGACTAATTCCTATTAGTCTCTTACTTCTTTCTGTCTCACTATCCTTATTCCCTTTTCATAGTGAAGCACTTCCCGAGCTAGGACTTAACCTCCTGCAGAGTCGTGACGTCGTTTCCTATGAGTAATATGTCATCGACATATAGAACGAGGAAGCTTACTATACTCCCACTGGCTTTGACATATACACACGATTCATCTTCACTTCGTATAAATCCAAACTCTTTGACTTTCTCATCGAAGCAAAGATTCCATCTGCGAGATGCTTGCTTAAGTCCATAAATGGACTTCTCAAGCTTACACACTCTATTCGGATGCTTCGGATCCACAAACCCCTCTGGCTGAGCCATGTAAACATCCTCAACCAACTTCCCATTAAGGAAAGCGGTCTTGACATCCATTTGCCAAATATCATAATCATGAAATGCGGCAATTGTTAGCATCACTCTAATAGATTTTATCTTCGCAACTGGTGAGAAAGTCTCATCATAGTCAACTCCGGGAGTTTGAGTAAAGGCCTTCACGACCAATCGCGCTTTATATGTGTGTACGTTTCCATCCACGTCGGTCTTCTTCTTGAAGATCCATTTGCACCCAACAGTCTTACGTCTGGGCACATTATCAACCAAATTCCAAACTTGGTTATCGTACATGGATTGGATCTCGCTATCCATTGCCTCTTTCCATTTCGCAGATTCCGGGCCTGCCATGGCTTCCTTATAGCTATTAGGTTCATCAAGGTTTATTAGTGTACTATCACTAATATACGTGTCCCCTTCGGTTGTAATATGAAAACCATATAACTGGGGTTGAACTCTAACTCTTTCGGAACGTTTATGAGGTAATGATACGTCAATCGGTTCAACCGGAGTTTCCTCCTCGGGTTGAGTGCCAGCGGTAGAGGTTCCTTCATCTATCGATTCTTGAATCTCTTCAAGCTCGATTTGCCTCCCACTCTCTCCTTGGCTTATGAGTTCTCGCTCTCGGAAAACTCCTCTCCTCGCAACAAAGACAACATTGTCCTTTCGGTCTATAGAAGAGATATCCAAAGGATTTCTGCGGGTAGCCAATGAAAATACATCGCTCACTACGAGGTTCGAGCTTGTCGTGAGTATCTCGTCTTACAAAAGCCTCGCAACCCCAAACCATGATATGTGCCAACGAGGGAGCTTTCCCTGTCCACATCTCGTGAGGTGTTTTGGCAACCTTCTTAGTAGGGACTCTGTTAAGGATATGGGCGGCAGTCTCTAAGGCATACCCCCAAAAAGAGATAGGTAGTGAAACACGACTCATCATAGAGCGAACCATGTCCAACAAGGTTCGATTACGCTTTTCTGCCACACCATTCAATTGTGGTGTCCTAGGTGGCGTCAATTGTGAAACTATTCCACACTCCTTGAGATAATCGTGGAATTCAAGACTTAGGTACTCTCCTCCGTGATCGGATTGAAGCATCTTGATTTTCCTGCCCAATTGATTCTCCACTTCATTCTTGAACTCTTTGAATTTTTCAAAAGTTTCTGACTTTTGCTTGATTAAGTAGATATACCCATATCTACTATAGTCATCGGTAAAAGTCACATAGAAGCGGTTCCCATCCTTCATGGTTGATCTAAACGGTCCACATAGATCGGTATGTATAAGGTCCAATAGACCCTCACCCCTTTCACACGTACTTGTGAAGGGTGACTTAGTCATCTTTCCAAGCAAACAAGATTCGCATGTGTCATCTTCCCTAAGGTCGAATGACTCCAACACTCCATCCTTTTGGAGTTGGGCTATGCGTTTCTTGTTGACATATCCAAGACAACAATGCCATAAGGATGCTTTATCCATACTATTAGAAGAATCCATGCATAAAACATCATTTCCTAAGTTATCTACAATCATAACGGTTTCATAAATTCCATTACATGGTATAGCTTCAAAATAAAAGACACCATTTAGATAAGACAAAATAGAACCATTCTCATTATTAAAAGAAAATCTAAAACCTTGTCTAAACAAACCATGAAATGAAATGATGTTTCTAGCCATTTCTGGCGAATAGCAACAATTGTTCAAATCTGAAGATAAACCATTCCTAAGCACTAAAGAATACACTCCAATCTTGGTCATAGGCGACGATCTTCTGTTCCCCATGATTAGATTTATCCTTCCAAGCTCCACATCCTTATTTCTTCTTAGTCCCTGCACATTAGAACAAATGTGGTAACCACAACCGGTATCAAGAACCCAAGAAATAGCATGAGATGAATCGTTAGATTTAATTGTGTATATACCTGCGAAAGACGGCTTGATCTTTCCTTCCTTGATGGCTTGCAGGTACTCTGGGCAACTTCTCTTCCAATGTCCTATCTTGTGGCAGTGGTGGCACTCTGCCTCCTTTGGGTTAGGGCAGGGTTTAGCAGGATCAACTTTGGTCCCACTAAAAGAGGCACCATCTCGGGACTTAACCTTGCGATGGTTCTTAGATGAAGCCTTCCTCTTCTTTCCCCTTCCTTGTCCAATAGCCAAAACAGGAGCAGCGGGTGGATTGGGAGTTGGTGCAACAGACTTGTCCTTGAAGTTGCTCTCAGCGACCCTCAAGAGACCTTGGAGCTTGCTTAGGGTGACCTCTTCTTTGTTCATGTGGTAGGTCATCCTAAATTGATTGTAACTTGGAGGCAAAGAGTGAAGCACCATGTCAATCGCCAAGTCTTCCCCAAAGTCAACATTCAACTTGCGAAGACGGTTGACATACCTTTGCATCTTTTGCAGGTGCACGGTAAGAGACTCTCCATGATCCATTTTAGCGGAAATCATGTTAGTGAAAATCTCATAACGCTCTTGTCTCGCGTTTTGGTGGTATCTCTCCAACAAGTCTTGGTGCATCTCGTACGGGTACATGTCCTCATAGGACTTTTGGATTTCGGAGTTTATAGTGGCTATCATGATGCAATGTACCTTTGTTGCATCACGCTCGTGAGTTTCAAAAGCGGTCATTTCAGCCGGAGTAGCGATTTCAGGTTTGATTTTCTCGAGCTTCTCATCGAGGACATACTCCTTGTCCTCATAGCGAGCAATCGTGCGAATGTATCTTATCCATTCGCTAAAGTTCGTCCCATCGAAAGTCACCTTTTGACAAAGGCTCATCAATGTGAATGAACTAGCAGCAGCGTTGTTTGCGTTCGACATCTACTGATAGAAAGGACAAAGATAGATTAGAATATGAATCCCTAATTATCACCCAATAAGAAAATTAGGGCTAGGATCCAACAACAATATTTACATATTAGAAAAGGGATGCCGTAATCTAACATGCAAACAATTTGAAGGTAAGTGAATGACGATTCACTAATTCTCCACCACAAAACACAACTTTAAGTTCTAAATGTATTGAGAATTCCTAGGTTTAGATGAGATTCATTGAAACTTTTCAATGACATGTTTAAATCTCGATATGCCCCTCTTGTTTGTGACTGGGATACTGAGGATCACAAAGCGGGTGTGAATTACCATGCAAATTTACATGGTGCCTTCATTGTGACGATCACCTATTCGATGTGCCGGTAAACCACACACGCTCTATCGAACTATGATAAACAATGAATCACCCTTTGCCACCTTTTCTTAGAACCAATTAGTGTGCCGGTAAACCACACACGCTCCACTAACTTCTTAGCAAGGGTGCAAAGTGTAATTTCATGGGATTGCATCAATTCACTTTTCCTAAAGTAACTAAGATTGAGAAATTTTGAAAAAACATGCAGTTACTTTGTATTTCATATTATACTTTTAATGAGAGATGAGGTTACCCTATCCTACCCGTTCGGCTAACGACCCTCCACCGATCAAGCAAGTGGTGGGTGTGATTGTACACCCATTAAGTGCCATTTTATAGGCCACAACCTTATACCCACCTTATAGATCGACTTCGTGAATGAGGCCTACTAACGGTAAGACTAGCATTTTAGTTCTACATATATATATATATATATATATATATATATATATATATATATATATATATATATTAATCTTATAATATTATATTAGTATAGGGTTGGATTTTAAACTTGTAAAATTCTAGGGTTTGAAAATTAAATTGTCTAAATTAAACTTTTAATCACAAAACATAAATTTCAAAACTTGAGGGCAAGTTTTAAACATTTAAAACATGGAGGATCAAATAACAAATAATCTTAATTAACAATTAATTCCATAATTATCCATATTTGATTTATTTAATGATTTCTTGCAAAATAATTTACCAATTTAATCAAAATAATTAATTAATTATCACATAAGGAAATTAAATATTTTATTAACTGATAAATATCTTTAATTAGATCAAGATTATAGTCATATATATCAAAAAATCGGATTAGGGTTGATCTAATATGATAAAGGCAAGTTTCCATAAGATAAATATCAAAAAATCCCGATTTTGGCCCTTCCTGACGCTCGGACTCGCCGAGTGCCCAACTGGACTCGCCGAGTCAGGCCAACTCGCCGAGTCCACCATGGGACTCACCGAGTTCATGACTCAGAACCACAAAATTCGAATTTTGCAAGCAAGAAACAAACAATCATGCATCAATTTAATAGAAACCAATCTAGTCTCTGATACCACTGATGGGTTTTTGGCCATATGAACATTACTATGTGCACATGCAAACCCTAATGCTTGGATCTAGGTTTCTCTAATTAAACATGCATTGGATCCAAGACTTCTAATAACTAATAGAGTATAAGAATAATACAAAATCAGAGTTAGAAGCATACCTTGAAACACTTGTTTGATCTTCTAGTTCTTAGAGCTTTAGAGTCACAAATGTCACCCCTCTAATGGCTTACAAACACCAACTAGCAAGAGGATGATTTGAGAGAGAGGAGAGGGAAGAAATCGGCCAGGGTTTCTTTGGTTTAGCAGAGGTGCCGATTTCCCTTGCCCCAAGGGTCTATTTATACTTGTAAGGCTCCTAGGGTTTCACCCTTAAACCCTAGTTGGATAATCTTTTACTCAAAGCAATCCAAATCCTTTCCAAGATAAGCCCTTGGACGATTTGTGGCTTATCCCAAGCCCTAGAAATCATCCAACCCTATCCATAAAGGATTTATAGCCCAAAGTGTAACTATCAAACCATTGACAGTTTATACCCTGTTATTTAATTAATCTCTTTAAGTCACCAAATTAATTCTAATTAATTTATGACTTATATTAATCAAATAACAATATTATTATTCCTTATATTATTCTCATAATATATTAATAATATTTATTCTCTCATAATAAATCATCCTATCAAGTTGTTATGGTGAAGGCAACCCAAAAGGACCATGCACAATCGGGTCAAATACTTGCCTAATATAGTTGCAACCTTAGACACTATTCTAACAATTATAAAGCCGTGTGTCTCAATCCTCTCATGATCGTATCAAGGTCAAGTCCACAACCTCTTGAAATGCGGTTACACTTCACAATCACGTAGGTAACTCCTTTCCATGTATCTGCACATACATTTATTAAAGAAATTATTAAGAAGTTAAACTTCAACCTGGCTAACTTGCAGAACCGAACACATACCTGGGATGAATACTTCATGTGTTCCAATCTATAAGTATGAGCTTTCCATATTGAATTCAACTCCTAAAATTATATTAGGAGGGAATTGGGTGTCTCATCGTTATAGAATTAAATGGACTTTAATCCCACCCCGATCACAGACTTGTACACTAAGTCTCTTGTCAGACCTTTAGTCAAGTGATCTGCCAAATTATGTTGCGATTTCACAAACTCAACCGAAATCACACCATTCATGATTAGTTCTCTAATCATACTATGTCTAACACCTAGGTGTCTAGATTTGCCATTATAAACCTGGCTATATGCCTTAGCCAAAGCGGTAACACTATCACAAAGGATAGAAATAGGTGCTATCGGTTTAGACCACAAAGGAATCTCATAGACTAAATTACTTAGCCACTCTGCTTCTTTACCAACAGCTGCTAACGCAAAAAACTCAGATTCCATTGTCAAGTTTGTAATGCAAGATTGCTTCTTGGAAGCCCAAGAAATGGCACCTCCCCCAAGCAAGAATACCCAACCAGAAGTTGAGGAATGATCCTCCATGTTGGTAATCCAACTTGCATCTGAATGACCTTCTAAAACCGAAGGACTCCCCAAGTAACTCAAACCATAATTCATGGTTCCCTTGAGATACTTAAACACTCTATTCACTGCTTGCCAATGTTGAGCACTAGGATTGCTAGTGTACCTGCTCAACTTACCCACAACAAACGCAATATCAGGTCTGGTACTTGTCATGGCATACATCAAGCTACCAATAGCCTTAGAGTATTCAAACTGTGAAATGGGAATACCATTATTTGGCATTAATTTCACACTTGGGTCCATAGGAGTACTCACAGGAGAACAATCGGTAAAATTAAACCGCTTGAGAATTTTCTCAATATAATGACTTTGAGTCATTACCAATCCTTTGTTCATCCTCTTAATGCTTATTCCAAGAATTACATCAGCCTCTCCTAAATCTTTCATGGAAAACTTGGATGACAACAATTTATTTGTTTCATCCACTTGATTTTGGTCGGTACCAAAAATCAACATGTCATCTACATATAAGCAAATGATCACTCCAGCTCTAGTAGCATCATCAAATCTACTATAAGCACATTTGTCACATTGGTTTGTTTTAAAACCAAAAGACAAAATCACCTCATCAAATTTTTGATGCCATTTTTTAGGCGCTTGTTTCAGCCCATACAAAGATTTGACAAGTTTACAAACCATATGCTCTTTACCGGGCATAATGAAACCTTCTGGTTGTTTCATGTAAACTTCCTCGTCAAGATCACCATTTAAAAAGGCTGTTTTCACATCCATTTGGTGAATAACCAGATTGTGGATACTTGCCAAGGAAACCAACAACCTAATAGTAGAAATACGTGCAACTGGAGCATACGTATCAAAATAATCGATACCGACTTTTTGTCTAAAACCTTGAATGAATAATCGGGCTTTGAATTTGTCAATAGTCCCATTAACATTCATTTTCTTTTTGAAAATCCATTTGCAACCAAAAGGTTTAGAACTCGGAGGCAAATCAGACAACACCCATACATCTCATCATCAATTGCTTCCTTCCAAAAGGCACTATCACGAGACTCCATGGCCTCTTGATAAGTGTGACAACCCGAAATTTATCCCGTCATTTTAACCTCTTCTTCCGTTAATAAAACTTGCTTTATTAAATTGTCTGTTAACCTTTTTGGCTTAGGTTAATTAAATTGGGACTTTTTATGACTTCATAAGGGTTGGAACAAATTAGAAACACCCTCAATATTCCCTTGAAATTTTTTAGTTACAACCAAGTCAAATTACGACCATTTAATCGGGTGCGACCAAAAGCCGCGTTTAACATCAGTGTCGGATAGATTTCCTCCGAGCCACAAACTCAAACCCTATATAAGGGTGAGTGGACTCCATTTGAAACTTTTAACCCTCTCTCTACTCTCTCTCTCTCTACAAGTTGCCTTCGATCCAAAAACGCCTCTTTCAAGCCCCAAAATATTAAGTGATCTATCCTAACTTGTTGTTTAGCTCATTTAACATGCAAATTCGTGTTTAAGACATCCAAAAGTGGCAAAATCATGTGTTTACGGCCCAAGAACACTCTTGGACCGCAAACACCCATAAGTGGGGTTTTGAAGCCCCAAAACCCTACTAAATCACTCCTAGGGCTTAGATATGACTTGTGGGCTTGCACATATGAGCTTAGAACACCAAAACCTTATCATATGGAGAGTAAACATGAGTTTATGGCCCAAGAACACTCTTGGACCGTAAACCCCTCTTCATGAGCCGTGAACACCTTTTAAGGTGTTAAATTTGCCCTAAACACCTCTTAAGGCTTGGGTAAATGTCTAGAATCAACCACAAATAAAGTAGGGCCTTTAAACATCAAATAAACTAAGGAACTAGGAGTTTACGGCCGTAAACCCCCCAAGGATTGGTCCATGGGCCGTAAACTCCCCTAATGAAGCCAAATGATGCCCTAACTTCCCCATTTGACTTGGAAAAATGCATAGAACCTTATATTCTTTCATTTAAGACCTTAATTCATGAAAGGAATGACCAAGTGAGAGTTTACGGCCGTAAACTCTAGGTTTACAGCCGTGAACTCCCTTAAATAGTCCATTTGGAGCCTTAAACCCTTTATATGCCCTAGATTTGAACCTAGCCTAATTCTACGAGTGATATAAGACCTTAAAACATCCAAGAACACACCACCCATGAGTTTACGGCCGTAAACTCATGGGGATATGGTCTTAGGGCCGGAATCTCCATAAAGAGTTTACTCTTGAAGAGTAAACTCCCAAACTAGGCCATACACTCCCTTATTGCAACCCAATAGCCTTCTAGCACTTGACCAAAGTGTTTTTCCGCACATTAGGATGCTTCTACGTGTTTAATTAGTATTATAATCACTAATTGTATGTAAACATATGTCTTCATATGTTACTAGGTCATTAAGTGTGTTCAAGTCTTCACTTGACACCGAACACTCGACCGACACTTCCATCCGATCCACTCGCCACATGTGAGTTCATACCCCTGAATTAACCTTTTAAATGGTTTTAACTGCTTTTATAGGGGGGGGGGGATACAAGTTGAACTGTACAGTTATTAGATAAATCACATGTGATTAATAACTGTATAGCAAAATAGATTTTTGTATGTTAACTGTTTTATCCAGCTGAAGATGTTCCAATCTCTCTTTCAACTCTTGTTAAAGTATAAATTTATCTTCTAGATTATCATAAGTATTCGAAAGGTTTTCCGAAGGTTTTTCAAAGGTTTTCCAAAGGTTTTTCAAGCTTGGTTACTAAAGAGACATGAAGTCGTAATTTCTTGTTAAAGGTTTTCCAAAGTATTTCTTCGCTTAAACTGTTTTATCAAATCGTTTTCAAAGCTTGTTTTACAAAAAATGACATCAAGTCGTAAATTCTTATTTGTAAAGGTTTTCCAAAGGTTTTACCAAAGTTCTCTTCTATGCTTCTATTTTGTTAAATGAATGCCTATATTTGTATAATTATATAAATAATGTTTAAAGGACTTAGGAAGGCTAGTTCGTCCTATTTCCTTTTCCTCGTTGCAACCCAATAGCCTTCTAGCACTTGACCAAAGTGTTTTTCTGCACATTAGGATGCTTCTACGTGTTTAATTAGTATTATAATCACTAATTGTATGTAAACATATGTCTTCATATGTTACTAGGTCATTAAGTGTGTTCAAGTCTTCACTTGACACCGAACACTCGACCGACACTTCCATCCGATCCACTCGCCACAGGTGAGTTCATACCCCTGAATTAACCTTTTAAATGATTTTAACTGCTTTTATAGGGGGGGATACAAGTTGAACTGTACAGTTATTAGATAAATCACATGTGATTAATAACTGTATAGCAAAATAGATTTTTGTATGTTAACTGTTTTATCCAACTGAAGATGTTCTAATCTCTCTTTCAACTCTTGTTAAAGTATAAATTTATCTTCTAGATTATCATTGAAGGGTTTTGAGCATTCTAACACTTCCTAAGTGTACATGCAACCCTAATAACCTTGGATCTATGTTTGTCTAATTATCATGCAAAGTTGAATTCCAAGGTTATATTCCTATCTAGCATACATGGGGAACAATTTTAACTTGAATCATAGATAGAATAACTTACCTTGTTGTTGCTTGTGTTCCTTGAAACCTTGTGAGCCTAGCACCCCAAGTGTGATGCCTCAAATGCTTCACACAACACCAAATGCTCTTGGAAAGACTCTTGAGATAACACACACTTCTCAAAATCGGCCAAGCCCTCTAGTTTTTTAGTAGTGCCGATTTTTGGTGGAGAATATGCTTCTTATATAGTGTTGACACATCTAGGGTTACACCATGTAAACCCTAATGTGTCATGACTCTTCATTTCCATGACCCATGGGTTTGTAACTCCCATGGAGCATCCATGGAGTATCCTATGGGTAGAGCCCAACTTGATAATCCATGGAGCCTCTTAGCCCACTATACAAGATATGGATGATTTACATAATCAACCCATATATTTAATTAGTTATCCTTTGATCACTTAATTAATTCCAAATTAATTCTTTGATCAACTAATCAAATAATATTATTAATATATTAGAACTTATAATATATTAATAATCTCCAAGTGTTATTTCTCTCATTTAGTCTATCCAATTGCATGGTGCCATGCAACCCAAATGGACCATGCCGGGTCGGGTCAAGTACAAGCCCGAAATAGTTATGGACTTAGACACCTTATCCAACAGTCTCCCACTTGGATAAGTCTAATAACTATATCTCTAGTACTTCAGGAACCGACCGGCAATCGTAGCTCTTTCAAGGTTTCTCGGAACTGAGAAGATGATAGTACGCCATTTAAGATAAGTGATCATATAATCCTCCGTTCTAGATATCAGCCGGACAAATACATGGAACATTGTCTTGCTTATTGTCCAACATTTGTTTCCCGATTTCCGATTTGTTTGACATAGAACTTAATTGAACACATCAACTTAGTTCTGACCGGGCCCGGTACATGGGTCAAAACAAAATCATCGAGGGGCCCAGATATCAGCTTCTAATCCAAGAAGGAACAGATAAACTTCGACTCATATGTTTGTTCTACCACTCATTGAATTACACACAAAAGTATGTTTTATAACATCGAGTTACCAATGCGGTTTCGTACAGTCAATGCATAACCAACTCGTAAGTAACAAATCATATCTCTAGGTTTGAAGACTTATATGATATTACCGTCTCACGATCACTCGAGATAGAATTCCATGAAGTGATTCCAGTGAGCGTGGGTTGAGTCCAATGCTCAGAACTTATGAGCACTCATGATTGTTGTAGCCTTGTCCAAGACCTCTACAACCAAACATGACAGTCTTGATTCATATCTACTTCCAACATATGACCGACTGTGGAGGTTTGAATAATATGTTATACCAAACAGAATTATTCTGGAAGTCAAAACATGCAAAAGAAATATAGTAAACGATCGACAAGAGATAGCAACACTTTACTCATAAATAAAACTCCTTTTATTCATCATCAAATGTCAATTACACTTTACAAATTTCTGGGTTATCTAACTACTAAAACTTATATCATCCTTCAGCCCTATGCTCCGAGCATGCTGAAGATGCTTAACCCTACTCAGTCCCTTCGTGAGGGGATCTGCTGGGTTCTCATCCGATGATACCCTCTTTGCCACGAGGAGTCCTTCTTCGATCCGATGTCTGATGAAATGGTATTTTCTGTCGATGTGTCTGGATCTCCCGTGATCCCTTGGTTCCTTAGCTAAGGCAACAGCACTTTCACTATCACAGAAAATTTCCATTGGCTCTTTAATAGCTGGTACAACTCCAAGGTCTCCAATGAAGTTCTTCAGCCATATCGCTTCCTTTGCTGCTTCGCTAGCTGCAATATACTCTGATTCACAAGTAGAATCTGCCACTGTCTCTTGCTTGGAACTCTTCCAAGAAATTGCTCCTCCGTTTAGGGTAAAGACCCAGCCCGACTGAGAGCGGAAATTATCCCTATCAGTCTGAAAGCTAGCATCACTATACCCTAAAACTCTCAAGTCATCACTCCCACCAAGAGTAAGGACCCAGTCCTTAGTCCTCCGTAGGTACTTGAGGATATTCTTTACCGCAGTCCAGTGTGCCTTGCCAGGGTTCGCCTGATACCTGCTAACCATGCTCAAGGAAAAAGCTACATCGGGTCGAGTACACGTCATAGCATACATGATCGATCCTACAGCCGAAGCGTAAGGTGTTCGACTCATTTCTGCTATCTCAGCCTCAGTGCTAGGGCTTTGTGTCTTACTCAATCTGGTGTTACTCTGGATGGGTAACTCTCCTTTCTTGGAATCCTGCATGCTGAATCGCTTCAGCACTTTATCCAAGTAGGTACTCTGACTAAGTCCAATTAGTCTTTTACTCCGATCTCTCAAGATCCTTATCCCTAAAATATAGGCAGCTTCACCAAGGTCCTTCATAGCGAAACACTTCCCAAGCCAGGACTTTACTTCCTGCAGAGTTGGAATGTCGTTTCCTATGAGTAGTATGTCATCCACATACAATACCAAAAAGCTAACTATACTCCCACTAGCCTTGACATACACACAAGATTCATCTTCACTCCTAGAAAAGCCAAATTCCTTGACCTTTTCATCAAAGCAAAGATTCCATCTGCGAGGTGCTTGCTTCAATCCATAAATGGATTTCTCAAGCTTACACACTCTATTAGGGTACTCGTTGCTGACAAAACCCTCTGGCTGACTCATGTAAACATCTTCAGCCAACTTTCCATTAAGGAAAGCGGTTTTGACATCCATCTGCCATATTTCATAGTCATGAAATGCAGCTATGGCTAACAGAACCCGAATAGACTTAATCTTGGCTATCGGAGAAAAGGTCTCATCATAATCCACTCCAGGAATTTGAGAGAAGCCCTTTGCAACCAGTCTAGCCTTATAAGTGTGTACTTTACCATCCATGTCAGTCTTCTTCTTGAAGACCCATTTGCACCCTACTGTCTTACGACCTGGTACGTTTTCAACCAAGTTCCAAACTTGATTGTCATACATGGATTGTATCTCGCTATCCATAGCCTCTTTCCATTTAGCAGACTCGGGGCCTGCCATGGCTTCCTCGTAGCTGTTAGGGTCATCTTGACTTACTAGTGTTTCATCACTAATAAGTGTCTCACCTTCTGCAGTAATATGGAATCCATAGTAATGCTCAGGTGCACTCCTAACTCTCGTGGAACGTCTCAGAGGTACAGATTTGTCAATTGGCTCAACAGGAGTTTCCTCCTCAAGTTGAGGGCTAGAGTTTGAAGTTCCTTCACCGCTTGATTCTTGAATTTCTTCAAGATCAATTTGCCTCCCACTGTCTCCTTGGCTTATAAACTCTCTTTCTCGAAAGACTCCTCTTCTTGCTACAAAGACCACATTGTCACTAGGTCTGTAGAAGAGGTAACCAAAGGATCGCTGTGGGTAACCGATGAAAATACACCTCTCACTTCGAGGTTCGAGCTTATCATGAGTCTCGCGTCTCACGAAAGCCTCGCAACCCCAAATCTTGATGTGGTCTAGTTTAGGTACTTTACCAGTCCACATCTCGTGAGGAGTTTTGGCAACTTTCTTTGTAGGGACTAGATTAAGAATATGGGCGGCAGTCTCTAAGGCATACCCCCAGAATGAGATTGGTAGCGAAGCTCGACTCATCATGGAACGAACCATATCCAACAAGGTTCGATTACGCCTCTCAGCCACACCATTCAACTGTGGTGTCCTGGGAGGTGTCAATTGTGAGACTATCCCACATTCCCTTAGATAGTCGAGGAACTCTGAACTAAGATACTCACCACCACGATCGGATCGAAGCATCTTAATATTCCTGCCCAATTGATTCTCGACTTCCTGTTTAAATTCCTTAAACCTCTCGAAAGTCTCTGACTTATGCTTGATCAAGTAGACATATCCATATCTACTATAATCATCAGTAAAAGTCAAATAATAACGATTAGCATCCCTTGTGGCATGTTTGAATGGTCCACACACATCCGTGTGTATAAGGTCCAACAAACCTTCACCCCTCTCACACGAACCTGTGAAGGGTGACTTTGTCATTTTTCCAAGTAAGCATGATTCGCAACTATCATCTGACTTTAGGTCAAACGACTCCAAGACTCCATCTTTTTGGAGTTGGCCTATGCGTTTCTTGCTTATATGTCCAAGACGACAATGCCATAAAGATGCTTTATCCAAGTTATTATTAGTAGAATCAATACACAAAACATTATTTCCCAAGTTATCTACAACAGATACAGCTTCATACACACCATCACAAGGTAATGCTTTAAAATAAAAGACATTATTATAGAAAACATCTATAGAACCAACTTCATTATTAAATGAAAAGGTAAACCCTTGTTTGTACAAAGCATGAAAGGAAATAATATTTCTTGCCATTCCTGGCGAATAACAACACTTATTCAAATCTAAACTAAACCCACTACTTAGCGATAAAGTATAAACTCCAATCTTGGTAACAGGTATAGCTTTCCTATTCCCCATGATCAAGTTTATTCTTCCTTGCTCCACATCCTCACTTCTTCTTAGTCCCTGCAAGTCACAACAAATGTGAATACCACACCCGGTATCAAGGACCCAAGATTTAGAATGGGGTGAGTTATTAGAAATGATAGTGTAAATACCTGCATGGTTGGGTTTAACTTTCCCATCCTTCACATCTTGCTGGTATTTTGGGCAGTTCCGCTTCCAATGAGCTTTTTCATGGCAATAGAAGCATTCAGCCTCTTTTGGGTCAGAAGAAGGAGTAATGAAACCTTTCTTGGTTCCACTTGAAGAAGAGCCATCAAGGGTCCGAACCTTGGTACCCTTAGAAGAGCTCTTTCTCTTCCTCCCTAGACTTTTCCCGATTACCAAAACCGGAGTAGAGTTTTGAGTAGGAGTGATAGCAACCGACTTCCCCTTAAGACCTGTTTCTGCGGTCTTGAGAAGTCCCTGAAGTTTGCTGAGGGTGACTTCTTCCTTGTTCATGTGATATGTCATGCGGAATTGATCATAGCACGATGGTAAGGAATGCAAAATAATATCTATTGCAAGATCCTCCGGGAAGTTCACATTAAGCTTCAGCAAACGATCCACATACCTTTGCATTTTCTGCATGTGGCTCGTGACGGATTCCCCGTCCTTCATCATGGTTGTTATCATGGAGCAGATGATTTCATACCTCTCTTGTCTTGCACTTTGATGGTATCTTTCCATCAAATCTTGGTGCATTTCATAAGGGTAGAAATCCTCATAAGACTTTTGGATTTCCGCTGTCATCGTGGCCATCATGATGCAAGCCACTTTCGTAGCATCCCTTTCATGTGCCCGAAATTCAGCGATCTCCTGAGGAGTTGCAGTGGTCTCATCAATCTCCTTAAGCTCTTTGTCAAGGACATATTCTTTGTCCTCGTAGCGGGTAATCATCCTGATGTTTCTGATCCACTCATTGAAGTTGGATCCATCAAAGGTGACTTTCCCACACAAGTTCATAAGGGTAAAGGAGCCATTAGGATTAGAGCCAGAAACATTGTTGGAAGACATCTGAAGAGAAGAGGACAAGATTAGTTTAGATATAAGAGAGTCCTTAATAAAACACCCAAATGTAATATTAAGGCTAGGATCCAATCACAATATAATATAACTTAGAAGAGGTATGCCGTAATCTAAGCTATATCATATTTGAAAGGTAGGTGAATGACGATTCACCAATTTCCACCACGAAAACCGCAATATTTTAGTATTAGGTTTTTTTTTTTGAATGGTTCTTAGAAATTCCTAGATTCTTTGAGATTCAATGAACTTTTCAAAGGCATGTTTCAATCTCGAGTGTGCCCTCCAAGTTTTGTGACTGGGATACCGAGGATCACAAAACGAGGTGTGAAGTAACCATGCAAATCACTTGGTACCCTTAAAGTTTATCACTCAATCGATGTGCCGGTTAACCACACACGCTCCATCGATACTATAATAAACCCTAAGTCACCCTTTACCTACCTTGTTAAGTCCAAGTTAGTGTGCCGGTTAACCACACACGCTCCACCAACGACTTAATCAAAGTGTAAAGTGTAATTTCATGGAATAGCACCTTATTCACATTTTTCCTAAAGTAACTAAGATTGGGAATTTAATAAAACATTTAGTTACTTTATAATATTCATCATACTTTGAATGAGAATTAATAAGTCCTTGTTTTACCCGTTCGGCTAACGACCCTCCACCGATCAAGCAAGCGGTGGGTGAGAGTGGACACCCATTAAGTCACCATTTTATAGGCAACAACCTTATACCCACCTTATAGACCGGCTTCGTGAATGAGGCGTACTAGCGGTAAGACGACTTTGTTCTTATACATATATATAATTATTAAATCATAATAATATAAGTATAAGGGTTGAATTTTAACTTTTAAAATTCTAGGGGTTGGAACTAAAGTTTTAACTTAACTTTACTTGTTCCAAAACTTGAGGGCAAGTTTTGTAAACTTTCAAAACTTTTCATTTCTTGTAACTTATGAGTTTAATAGAGTAATAAAATGAAGACTCTTCATTTTTCTAACTCTTATGTTCTTTTAATGGTTTTTAATCCAAGAGACTTTTGGTTTTCCATAACTTGAGGACAAGTTATGGACTCCATTAAAACACATTATGATCAAGAATTAAATTACCACATAGGTTACAAATAATTCCTATGATCATCTAAACATCATAAGAACAAGAATATGAATATGAACACTTTCAAGAATCAAAATCACATAAAACTTTGTAATTTTGATAACTAGTTGTTGTAAATGAATTAGCAAAAACATTACTCCATCTAAAACAAGTTTTCAAGTACCAAAACAGTTTAGAATAATGTTTCCAATCCATTTTCCAGCAACGAAAGTCGAAATTCCGTTTTTTTTTTTTTTTTTTTTTTTTTTTTTTTTTTTTAAACTTTCGACTTTCTTCAACTTTTAAGCACAAATAACAAACAAACAAGCCTATGCTCAGATACCACTGAAGGGTTTTGAGCATTCTAACACTTCCTAAGTGTACATGCAACCCTAATAACCTTGGATCTATGTTTGTCTAATTATCATGCAAAGTTGAATTCCAAGGTTATATTCCTATCTAGCATACATGGGGAACAATTTTAACTTGAATCATAGATAGAATAACTTACCTTGTTGTTGCTTGTGTTCCTTGAAACCTTGTGAGCCTAGCACCCCAAGTGTGATGCCTCAAATGCTTCACACAACACCAAATGCTCTTGGAAAGACTCTTGAGATAACACACACTTCTCAAAATCGGCCAAGCCCTCTAGTTTTTTAGTAGTGCCGATTTTTGGTGGAGAATATGCTTCTTATATAGTGTTGACACATCTAGGGTTACACCATGTAAACCCTAATGTGTCATGACTCTTCATTTCCATGACCCATGGGTTTGTAACTCCCATGGAGCATCCATGGAGTATCCTATGGGTAGAGCCCAACTTGATAATCCATGGAGCCTCTTAGCCCACTATACAAGATATGGATGATTTACATAATCAACCCATATATTTAATTAGTTATCCTTTGATCACTTAATTAATTCCAAATTAATTCTTTGATCAACTAATCAAATAATATTATTAATATATTAGAACTTATAATATATTAATAATCTCCAAGTGTTATTTCTCTCATTTAGTCTATCCAATTGCATGGTGCCATGCAACCCAAATGGACCATGCCGGGTCGGGTCAAGTACAAGCCCGAAATAGTTATGGACTTAGACACCTTATCCAACAGTCTCCCACTTGGATAAGTCTAATAACTATATCTCTAGTACTTCAGGAACCGACCGGCAATCGTAGCTCTTTCAAGGTTTCTCGGAACTGAGAAGATGATAGTACGCCATTTAAGATAAGTGATCATATAATCCTCCGTTCTAGATATCAGCCGGACAAATACATGGAACATTGTCTTGCTTATTGTCCAACATTTGTTTCCCGATTTCCGATTTGTTTGACATAGAACTTAATTGAACACATCAACTTAGTTCTGACCGGGCCCGGTACATGGGTCAAAACAAAATCATCGAGGGGCCCAGATATCAGCTTCTAATCCAAGAAGGAACAGATAAACTTCGACTCATATGTTTGTTCTACCACTCATTGAATTACACACAAAAGTATGTTTTATAACATCGAGTTACCAATGCGGTTTCGTACAGTCAATGCATAACCAACTCGTAAGTAACAAATCATATCTCTAGGTTTGAAGACTTATATGATATTACCGTCTCACGATCACTCGAGATAGAATTCCATGAAGTGATTCCAGTGAGCGTGGGTTGAGTCCAATGCTCAGAACTTATGAGCACTCATGATTGTTGTAGCCTTGTCCAAGACCTCTACAACCAAACATGACAGTCTTGATTCATATCTACTTCCAACATATGACCGACTGTGGAGGTTTGAATAATATGTTATACCAAACAGAATTATTCTGGAAGTCAAAACATGCAAAAGAAATATAGTAAACGATCGACAAGAGATAGCAACACTTTACTCATAAATAAAACTCCTTTTATTCATCATCAAATGTCAATTACACTTTACAAATTTCTGGGTTATCTAACTACTAAAACTTATATCATCCTTCAGCCCTATGCTCCGAGCATGCTGAAGATGCTTAACCCTACTCAGTCCCTTCGTGAGGGGATCTGCTGGGTTCTCATCCGATGATACCCTCTTTGCCACGAGGAGTCCTTCTTCGATCCGATGTCTGATGAAATGGTATTTTCTGTCGATGTGTCTGGATCTCCCGTGATCCCTTGGTTCCTTAGCTAAGGCAACAGCACTTTCACTATCACAGAAAATTTCCATTGGCTCTTTAATAGCTGGTACAACTCCAAGGTCTCCAATGAAGTTCTTCAGCCATATCGCTTCCTTTGCTGCTTCGCTAGCTGCAATATACTCTGATTCACAAGTAGAATCTGCCACTGTCTCTTGCTTGGAACTCTTCCAAGAAATTGCTCCTCCGTTTAGGGTAAAGACCCAGCCCGACTGAGAGCGGAAATTATCCCTATCAGTCTGAAAGCTAGCATCACTATACCCTACAACTCTCAAGTCATCACTCCCACCAAGAGTAAGGACCCAGTCCTTAGTCCTCCGTAGGTACTTGAGGATATTCTTTACCGCAGTCCAGTGTGCCTTGCCAGGGTTCGCCTGATACCTGCTAACCATGCTCAAGGAAAAAGCTACATCGGGTCGAGTACACGTCATAGCATACATGATCGATCCTACAGCCAAAGCGTAAGGTGTTCGACTCATTTCTGCTATCTCAGCCTCAGTGCTAGGGCTTTGTGTCTTACTCAATCTGGTGTTACTCTGGATGGGTAACTCTCCTTTCTTGGAATCCTGCATGCTGAATCGCTTCAGCACTTTATCCAAGTAGGTACTCTGACTAAGTCCAATTAGTCTTTTACTCCGATCTCTCAAGATCCTTATCCCTAAAATATAGGCAGCTTCACCAAGGTCCTTCATAGCGAAACACTTCCCAAGCCAGGACTTTACTTCCTGCAGAGTTGGAATGTCGTTTCCTATGAGTAGTATGTCATCCACATACAATACCAAAAAGCTAACTATACTCCCACTAGCCTTGACATACACACAAGATTCATCTTCACTCCTAGAAAAGCCAAATTCCTTGACCTTTTCATCAAAGCAAAGATTCCATCTGCGAGGTGCTTGCTTCAATCCATAAATGGATTTCTCAAGCTTACACACTCTATTAGGGTACTCGTTGCTGACAAAACCCTCTGGCTGACTCATGTAAACATCTTCAGCCAACTTTCCATTAAGGAAAGCGGTTTTGACATCCATCTGCCATATTTCATAGTCATGAAATGCAGCTATGGCTAACAGAACCCGAATAGACTTAATCTTGGCTATCGGAGAAAAGGTCTCATCATAATCCACTCCAGGAATTTGAGAGAAGCCCTTTGCAACCAGTCTAGCCTTATAAGTGTGTACTTTACCATCCATGTCAGTCTTCTTCTTGAAGACCCATTTGCACCCTACTGTCTTACGACCTGGTACGTTTTCAACCAAGTTCCAAACTTGATTGTCATACATGGATTGTATCTCGCTATCCATAGCCTCTTTCCATTTAGCAGACTCGGGGCCTGCCATGGCTTCCTCGTAGCTGTTAGGGTCATCTTGACTTACTAGTGTTTCATCACTAATAAGTGTCTCACCTTCTGCAGTAATATGGAATCCATAGTAATGCTCAGGTGCACTCCTAACTCTCGTGGAACGTCTCAGAGGTACAGATTTGTCAATTGGCTCAACAGGAGTTTCCTCCTCAAGTTGAGGGCTAGAGTTTGAAGTTCCTTCACCGCTTGATTCTTGAATTTCTTCAAGATCAATTTGCCTCCCACTGTCTCCTTGGCTTATAAACTCTCTTTCTCGAAAGACTCCTCTTCTTGCTACAAAGACCACATTGTCACTAGGTCTGTAGAAGAGGTAACCAAAGGATCGCTGTGGGTAACCGATGAAAATACACCTCTCACTTCGAGGTTCGAGCTTATCATGAGTCTCGCGTCTCACGAAAGCCTCGCAACCCCAAATCTTGATGTGGTCTAGTTTAGGTACTTTACCAGTCCACATCTCGTGAGGAGTTTTGGCAACTTTCTTTGTAGGGACTAGATTAAGAATATGGGCGGCAGTCTCTAAGGCATACCCCCAGAATGAGATTGGTAGCGAAGCTCGACTCATCATGGAACGAACCATATCCAACAAGGTTCGATTACGCCTCTCAGCCACACCATTCAACTGTGGTGTCCTGGGAGGTGTCAATTGTGAGACTATCCCACATTCCCTTAGATAGTCGAGGAACTCTGAACTAAGATACTCACCACCACGATCGGATCGAAGCATCTTAATATTCCTGCCCAATTGATTCTCGACTTCCTGTTTAAATTCCTTAAACCTCTCGAAAGTCTCTGACTTATGCTTGATCAAGTAGACATATCCATATCTACTATAATCATCAGTAAAAGTCAAATAATAACGATTAGCATCCCTTGTGGCATGTTTGAATGGTCCACACACATCCGTGTGTATAAGGTCCAACAAACCTTCACCCCTCTCACACGAACCTGTGAAGGGTGACTTTGTCATTTTTCCAAGTAAGCATGATTCGCAACTATCATCTGACTTTAGGTCAAACGACTCCAAGACTCCATCTTTTTGGAGTTGGCCTATGCGTTTCTTGCTTATATGTCCAAGACGACAATGCCATAAAGATGCTTTATCCAAGTTATTATTAGTAGAATCAATACACAAAACATTATTTCCCAAGTTATCTACAACAGATACAGCTTCATACACACCATCACAAGGTAATGCTTTAAAATAAAAGACATTATTATAGAAAACATCTATAGAACCAACTTCATTATTAAATGAAAAGGTAAACCCTTGTTTGTACAAAGCATGAAAGGAAATAATATTTCTTGCCATTCCTGGCGAATAACAACACTTATTCAAATCTAAACTAAACCCACTACTTAGCGATAAAGTATAAACTCCAATCTTGGTAACAGGTATAGCTTTCCTATTCCCCATGATCAAGTTTATTCTTCCTTGCTCCACATCCTCACTTCTTCTTAGTCCCTGCAAGTCACAACAAATGTGAATACCACACCCGGTATCAAGGACCCAAGATTTAGAATGGGGTGAGTTATTAGAAATGATAGTGTAAATACCTGCATGGTTGGGTTTAACTTTCCCATCCTTCACATCTTGCTGGTATTTTGGGCAGTTCCGCTTCCAATGAGCTTTTTCATGGCAATAGAAGCATTCAGCCTCTTTTGGGTCAGAAGAAGGAGTAATGAAACCTTTCTTGGTTCCACTTGAAGAAGAGCCATCAAGGGTCCGAACCTTGGTACCCTTAGAAGAGCTCTTTCTCTTCCTCCCTAGACTTTTCCCGATTACCAAAACCGGAGTAGAGTTTTGAGTAGGAGTGATAGCAACCGACTTCCCCTTAAGACCTGTTTCTGCGGTCTTGAGAAGTCCCTGAAGTTTGCTGAGGGTGACTTCTTCCTTGTTCATGTGATATGTCATGCGGAATTGATCATAGCACGATGGTAAGGAATGCAAAATAATATCTATTGCAAGATCCTCCGGGAAGTTCACATTAAGCTTCAGCAAACGATCCACATACCTTTGCATTTTCTGCATGTGGCTCGTGACGGATTCCCCGTCCTTCATCATGGTTGTTATCATGGAGCAGATGATTTCATACCTCTCTTGTCTTGCACTTTGATGGTATCTTTCCATCAAATCTTGGTGCATTTCATAAGGGTAGAAATCCTCATAAGACTTTTGGATTTCCGCTGTCATCGTGGCCATCATGATGCAAGCCACTTTCGTAGCATCCCTTTCATGTGCCCGAAATTCAGCGATCTCCTGAGGAGTTGCAGTGGTCTCATCAATCTCCTTAAGCTCCTTGTCAAGGACATATTCTTTGTCCTCGTAGCGGGTAATCATCCTGATGTTTCTGATCCACTCATTGAAGTTGGATCCATCAAAGGTGACTTTCCCACACAAGTTCATAAGGGTAAAGGAGCCATTAGGATTAGAGCCAGAAACATTGTTGGAAGACATCTGAAGAGAAGAGGACAAGATTAGTTTAGATATAAGAGAGTCCTTAATAAAACACCCAAATGTAATATTAAGGCTAGGATCCAATCACAATATAATATAACTTAGAAGAGGTATGCCGTAATCTAAGCTATATCATATTTGAAAGGTAGGTGAATGACGATTCACCAATTTCCACCACGAAAACCGCAATATTTTAGTATTAGGTTTTTTTTTTTGAATGGTTCTTAGAAATTCCTAGATTCTTTGAGATTCAATGAACTTTTCAAAGGCATGTTTCAATCTCGAGTGTGCCCTCCAAGTTTTGTGACTGGGATACCGAGGATCACAAAACGAGGTGTGAAGTAACCATGCAAATCACTTGGTACCCTTAAAGTTTATCACTCAATCGATGTGCCGGTTAACCACACACGCTCCATCGATACTATAATAAACCCTAAGTCACCCTTTACCTACCTTGTTAAGTCCAAGTTAGTGTGCCGGTTAACCACACACGCTCCACCAACGACTTAATCAAAGTGTAAAGTGTAATTTCATGGAATAGCACCTTATTCACATTTTTCCTAAAGTAACTAAGATTGGGAATTTAATAAAACATTTAGTTACTTTATAATATTCATCATACTTTGAATGAGAATTAATAAGTCCTTGTTTTACCCGTTCGGCTAACGACCCTCCACCGATCAAGCAAGCGGTGGGTGAGAGTGGACACCCATTAAGTCACCATTTTATAGGCAACAACCTTATACCCACCTTATAGACCGGCTTCGTGAATGAGGCGTACTAGCGGTAAGACGACTTTGTTCTTATACATATATATAATTATTAAATCATAATAATATAAGTATAAGGGTTGAATTTTAACTTTTAAAATTCTAGGGGTTGGAACTAAAGTTTTAACTTAACTTTACTTGTTCCAAAACTTGAGGGCAAGTTTTGTAAACTTTCAAAACTTTTCATTTCTTGTAACTTATGAGTTTAATAGAGTAATAAAATGAAGACTCTTCATTTTTCTAACTCTTATGTTCTTTTAATGGTTTTTAATCCAAGAGACTTTTGGTTTTCCATAACTTGAGGACAAGTTATGGACTCCATTAAAACACATTATGATCAAGAATTAAATTACCACATAGGTTACAAATAATTCCTATGATCATCTAAACATCATAAGAACAAGAATATGAATATGAACACTTTCAAGAATCAAAATCACATAAAACTTTGTAATTTTGATAACTAGTTGTTGTAAATGAATTAGCAAAAACATTACTCCATCTAAAACAAGTTTTCAAGTACCAAAACAGTTTAGAATAATGTTTCCAATCCATTTTCCAGCAACGAAAGTCGAAATTCCGTTTTTTTTTTTTTTTTTTTTTTTTTTTTTTTTTTTTTTTAAACTTTCGACTTTCTTCAACTTTTAAGCACAAATAACAAACAAACAAGCCTATGCTCTGATACCACTGAAGGGTTTTGAGCATTCTAACACTTCCTAAGTGTACATGCAACCCTAATAACCTTGGATCTATGTTTGTCTAATTATCATGCAAAGTTGAATTCCAAGGTTATATTCCTATCTAGCATACATGGGGAACAATTTTAACTTGAATCATAGATAGAATAACTTACCTTGTTGTTGCTTGTGTTCCTTGAAACCTTGTGAGCCTAGCACCCCAAGTGTGATGCCTCAAATGCTTCACACAACACCAAATGCTCTTGGAAAGACTCTTGAGATAACACACACTTCTCAAAATCGGCCAAGCCCTCTAGTTTTTTAGTAGTGCCGATTTTTGGTGGAGAATATGCTTCTTATATAGTGTTGACACATCTAGGGTTACACCATGTAAACCCTAATGTGTCATGACTCTTCATTTCCATGACCCATGGGTTTGTAACTCCCATGGAGCATCCATGGAGTATCCTATGGGTAGAGCCCAACTTGATAATCCATGGAGCCTCTTAGCCCACTATACAAGATATGGATGATTTACATAATCAACCCATATATTTAATTAGTTATCCTTTGATCACTTAATTAATTCCAAATTAATTCTTTGATCAACTAATCAAATAATATTATTAATATATTAGAACTTATAATATATTAATAATCTCCAAGTGTTATTTCTCTCATTTAGTCTATCCAATTGCATGGTGCCATGCAACCCAAATGGACCATGCCGGGTCGGGTCAAGTACAAGCCCGAAATAGTTATGGACTTAGACACCTTATCCAACAATCATATGTATTCGAAAGGTTTTCCAAAGGTTTTTCAAAGGTTTTCCAAAGGTTTTTCAAGCTTGGTTACTAAAGAGACATCAAGTCGTAATTTCTTGTTAAAGGTTTTCCAAAGTATTTCTTCGCTTAAACTGTTTTATCAAATCGTTTTCAAAGCTTGTTTTACAAAAAATGACATCAAGTCGTAAATTCTTATTTGTAAAGGTTTTCCAAAGGTTTTACGAAAGTTTTCTTCTATGCTTCTATTTCGTTAAATGCATGCCTATATTTGTATAATTATATAAATAATGTTTAAAGGACTTAGGAAGGCTAGTTCGTCCTATTTCCTTTTCCTCGTTGGGATGTGGTCTGGTGGGTATCGGTTATCCATCCGAAGGTCGTTTAAACATTAATTATATATCATGTATACATGTATGGACATAAAACCTCTCTCTCTCTCTCTCAGCGAATTCATCGCCTTGAGTAGTACAGGCATCCTTCTATTATTCATGTTTCTGGAACCCTAGTAACTATTATAGGAATAGTTAGGAGACTCTATCTCTATCTCTATCTCTATCTTTATCTCTCTCTCTCTCTCTCTCTCTCTCTCTCTCTCTCTCTTTTTTACTTTAGAATGTGACACACTATTTCCCTCTACGACGCTTTATTGCGCCAACGCCGTGTAACCAGAGTCTCCGAGAAGGAGAGCGAACATCATGTGTATAGATCTATACGGGACTGACACTCCCACACCTAGACTACTAGCTACAGTCCGCGCCGGTAAGGCCCATGGGTGACATAAAGCCACTACCTCTACGCGTGACCTGGAGGGTCATCGGATACTCTATCGTCGATTAGCATGGTTACATACGGGTTCACATTCACCCTTTGTTTTAGACTTTGCTAGCTGTGTCGTCCATTCGATACTGTCTGGAGTCTGTGCTTCCTTTTGTTAGACTGAGCCAGGCGTATCATTCATTTGATACTTTCCTGGAGTCTATGATTTCTTTTGCCTTAGTCAGCAGTATTACTGCTGAGGCATATGTTATTTTTCCCTTAGTATTTTCACTTTTGATTTTCTCATTACTCTTTTAAAGTCAATTATGTATTTGGTAATGATAGTAATTTGGGGAAAATTACTCCTTAAAAATATAAGTTTGTCGGGTCTTGCTAGAAGACTGCTTTTATTTAGAAAATATAGGATTTTCTGGAAAGAACACTAATACACCGTAGATTCTAAACCACTATCTTTCATAAAGTTAATTTGAATAAAAATGCGTATTTATACATGACACTAAATACTTATGGACTCACCAGCATTATAAAATGCTGATACTCGCTTTCAAAATAACTTGTATTCCCAGGTCAGCGATAGACAGTTACATCTCGGGAGCTTTTGTGAAGACAGCCCAGTACCGAGCTGCATCTATATTATTACTTGTATTACTTTGATGTTGTTATGAAATGTAAACTATGTAAAATTATTACTATTAATGCAATGATTGTTGTACTTTGATTACTATACTGCATATGTTGTGATACTTGACATGACGTTATCCACCCCAAAACGTTTCCGCCGTTCCGGTTTTGGGGTGTGACAATAAGTCTTAGGATCATCTTCAATACTATAGCAATATGAGTATTCAAGATTAATTTCATCCCTTGAACCTTCCACCAAGTACAATTGGAAGTCGGATCCGAAATTTTTCGCAACTTGACCTCTTTTGCTTCTACGAATATCTTGTGGTTTTTGCACGATACCACCATCTTGAATTTCTGAATTTTGCTCTTTATTAGCATCAAAATTCAGATCCTTAGGCCTTTGAATCGATGAAAACCTCATCTCATCAAAAATTGTGTCCCGCGATTCGATAACAGTGTTAATGGAAACCGAATCATTAGGTTCTATTACATAAAACCTATATGCCTTGGAGTAGTCAGCACACGTATGCTGCTTTCAGAGTGGTCAGCATGAAGTGCATCTTTTTCTTCCAGCGCCTGAAATCGACGCCTTCAAACTTCTCCAACTTGGCAAACTTAGTGGTCATCTCGCGGATTGAGTCACCCATCTCCAGAAACAGAAAGTATCAGTTTGAATCTTGGGAATATTAGGGTTTGTGGTGGAGATTTGGATACCAACTTGGATCCTGATATCACTTTCCGAACTGATAACTACCTTATGCCTGAGTTACAAGAAATTCAGCCTAGGATAATCCAAGCGAACACTTACGTTTCTAGGCACAGAAAACGTAAGCCAATATGCTAAAGGGTTCTGTGAATGTGTGATGAAAAAACGAGAGCTGAAAAAAGGACCCCCTTCTGGAAAGAAAGAGTTGTTTATATACTAAAAACGATTAGGGTTGGGCCATCATTAGTTGCTTTGGAAGCAAGTAATATTAATCCAGATTAGGGTTACCAAAAACTAACGCGTTTCGTTAGTTTTACCATAATCACCCCAGCTAGGGGCTCTGCCCCTTGGACCCCGCTAGAGGCGCTGCCCCTAGACCCCGCCAAAGGGGCGTTGCCCCTTTGGAAACCCCGGACCTGGGGGCGTTGCCCCTGGACCCCCGATTAGTCGTCGAACCGGCTTCTGACTTGATCTTATACATGCGTGCACTCCACACAACCCCCATACATGTATTTAAGTACAAATCATGAAGCCCCTTAGCTCACATGTTAGTTCCGGTTACTTAAAATAACACGACGACACTAAAATCACCAACAATATATACACATATACAGTTTTGCTTCATGGGGCGAGAAGAAGGGAGGATGTGATGAGTAGCACACAAGAAATGAAGAAGAGTCGTTTATCTTTTAATGTTAATTGCTACAATGTAATGATAGATAAGCATTGTCATTTGAACAACTTACATGAAGCTGTTTGTTTGTTTAAAGAAATGAAAGATAAAGGTGTTGAAAGGAATACTGTGACATACATTGTTATTATACGTGATTTATGTCATCATGGGTATAAGGAGAAGGCTGTAGAGGTTTTTTGAGAGCACCGGAAGTTAAGGTCAAAAAAGTTTAATTTAAACTCTTTAAAGGGTTCATTTCCCATCATTCCCATCCCCAACATCATTTCTCTTCCACATCAGCGCCACATCAGGTCAACTACCTTTCTTATTCCTCCCGTTCTAGCAAAATGTACAAGTACTAAAGCAAGTTGTATAAGTAATTTAAAGCAGAGAGCTGAAGGAAGGAAATGATGATGGGCTTCAACCCTCTGTTTAAACTGAAAGTTGAAAATGATAGTGATCTCAAGTAGCTGAAAGATTCACATGTTGAGTTATTACATTTCAAAGTATGGTTCAAAGTATAACAAAAAGAGAAAACATATGTAACGTTTTTATATCTGAAAATCAATGTTAAAGATTAACATTTCAAAGTATGAACCCGGTAGAAATTAATAATCTCCACCCTTGAATGGGATAGAGGAATATCCTTTATTATATAGATGATTACAAGCAAAAATAAAGGAGAAAATATCCACTGCTTCCAAGGAAAGAGATAAATAAGAATCTTGTGAAATATTATCTTCTAATATTCTAATATTTTCCATTAATAAACCCGAATAATATTTTCGGTATTTTAAAATCTAAAATGTTACTCAACTAAAATCTTGTAAGATTTAAAGAACCTTAAGGGCACAAAAAATGCAACTTAGTTGAAAAACCAATGATTCTAAATATTTTGGAGGTAGAGATCGAAAGAATCTTTTTTCCCCAATGTTGGACACAAATGAACAAATATTATTTCGGATCTATACTGAAAATTTCGATTTATAATTTTATTTATTTATTTCCAATAATCATCCTGATTACTTTTGTCTAATACTTAAAAATTCGATTATTTCTGTACAAATATTCCCCAAAATCCACGATTTGAAACGCAAATATTGGCCAACAGTCAACAGCGAACTCAACAAGAATATGGGGCGGAAGAATCACCATGGAATCGGGTCAAACTTCGGTACCAATGTAGCCCGCGTCATTTCGCACCACGTGTATATTGTGCACCTCCTTCCCACTTCCCCCATCTTCCTATTTTGCCACGATTTTCTTGAGTGGTTCATGATTTGTGAAACTATTAAGTAAATCACACAATTTGTCAACTTCTTGAATATCTGTGGACCGACTTCGCGTTTTCTCTTTCTTTCCTCCAGCTTTCTTGGCAACAAAATCAGATCAATTTACAATGGAAATTGCTACTGCTCACAAGTTCAATCCCATTCGTTTGCTCCCACAACTATCCAATCCAGGTTATGTGTTCCTCAACTTTCTGCAATACCCACATCGGAATTCGAAACTTGATTGACCAAATCAACTATTGTTCTTCACTTAGGGTTCCTAAATCCGTTTGATTTTATTGATTCTATTTCGATTTCGATTTCTATGTGTGTCAAGTTTCCTATCACATTCAAATGATTTCTCAATCATCATCTGCAAGCTTTGATTTTTCCAAGATTTTATGGATGTCATCATCACCCATTTGCCCATGTCAGAATACAATCCAATTGAGTTCGAGTACGAGAACAAGAACAAAAATCAAGACCTCCATTTGTAGAACAAAAGTTTCAAGGAGAAGAAAAACGGGACTGGTTTGGGCTTGTATGGTTCCCATCGATGGAAAGAATCAAACTTTGAAAAGTTTCGCAGAAAATCAAATTTCAAATGAATTAAATAAAGCTGGTGAATCTTCGTCTCACGATTCCGTTCAGTCGAGTTATTCCAACGACTTCACTGGATTTACAGAAGACCCCATTGTAGGTAAACTAAGATCTCAACTGGGACTCATACACCCTCTCCCTTTTCCTCCTCTCAATCGAAACATCGGTGGACTATTTCTCTTCTTTTTTGTTTTTGGGATTCTCTTCGATAAGCTTTGGACATCAAGAAAACGAAAGAACAACGATGAAGTCGGGAATCCGGCGACATGGCCACAAGTTCCTACAAGTTTTTCACTGTTTCTCGAGAAGGATTTACAGAGGAAGGAATCAGTCGAGTGGGTAAACATGGTGTTAAGCAAGCTATGGAAGGTTTACAGAGGTGGACTCGAAAATTGGGTAATCGGTTTACTTCAACCCGTTATTGACGACCTAAAAAAACCCGATTATGTGAAAAGAGTTGAAATCAAACAGTTTTCTCTTGGGAACGAGCCTTTTGTAGTTAGAAACGTTGAACGCAGAACTTCACGCAGCAACAATGATCTACAGTAAGTTATTCTATTCTCACTTCCATGGTTGCCCCTAATAAAGCTAAAGTTTTTATATTCAAAACCTTGTTTTACTTTTTGAAGGTATCAAATAGGTCTTCGTTACACTGGTGGTGCTCGAATGCTTCTAATGTTGACACTAAAATTTGGGATTATTCCAATTAAAGTTCCTGTTGGCATAAGAGATTTTGACATTGATGGTGAACTTTGGGTTAAATTGCGATTAATTCCAACTGAGCCTTGGGTTGGAGCTGTTTCATGGGCTTTTGTGTCACTTCCCAAAATAAAGTTTGAATTGTCACCATTTCGGCTGTTTAATCTTATGGGTATGCCATTTTTATTACTTCTTAATCACACCTATGTTTGTTTTAAGATATATTACTAACATATTTTTTGTACTTTTTTCTATTCTTGCATGTATTGATGTAACACCAGCTATCCCTGTACTTTCAATGTAAGTGTCCTTCTGCTTACAATCATTATTTTGTATAACATTTTATAATAAGGCTATGTCGATATCTAATTTGGATGTATCTTGGAAAAATTTTTAGGTTTTTGAAAAAGCTATTAACAGAAGATTTGCCTCTACTATTTGTGCGTCCTAAGAAGATTGTGTTAGACTTTCAAAAGGGGAAAGCAGTGGGCCCATTACAAAACGATTTCAAGTCGGGTGAAATGCAAGAAGGAAACAAAGATTTTTCAGGTGAACTTTCAGTCACTCTTGTTGATGCCCGGAAGCTCTCTTACGTCTTTTATGGTGAGTATTTTATGTTATGTGAATTTCCGACTTTACCCTTTATTATAATTTTACATTCTGACCCATACTTTCTTATTTAGGAAAAACGGATCCGTATGTTGAGTTAAGACTTGGAGATCAAGTGATACACAGTAAAAAGAATAGTAGGACAACTGTGATTGGCCCCCCTGGCCAGCCTATATGGAACCAGGTGAGCTTGATATGACATGACATGACAGAACAGGTTGCACTGTACTGACAACTGCATGCATTGAATTGGGACCAAGACAAAGACAGATGTCAATGAGACAAAAGTTAATTCTTTCTTTTTTATGACAGGATTTCAGTATGCTAGTTACAAATCCAAGAAAAGAGAAACTAACAATTCAAGTGAAGGATTCTTTTGGATTTATACATTTGACAGTTGGTTCAGGCGAGGTAAATCTTTAAATCTTTTACTCAAACAATCACATGTTTCTTTTATTTTTACCTAAAAATGGAATCATTTTTTCAGGTTGACTTGGGATTGTTAAAAGATACAGTTCCAACAGACAGAATTGTGACTCTCCAAGGAGGCTGGGGGCTGTTGAACAAGGGATCTGCTGGTGAGATTCTACTGAGACTCACGTATAAAGCTTATGTTGAAGATGAAGAAGATGAAAAGATCAATGGATCAGACGATGAGTTCCAGGAATTAGAGTCAACTGGCACTACATACAATCCTTCCCCTCGTGGGACAGAAAGAGAATCACTCATTGATGTTTTAGCAGCCTTGATTGTGAGTGAAGAGTTTCAAGGAATCGTGGCTTCCGAAACAGCAATGAGTAAATCTTCCATTGATACGTCGGATTCGGTGATTCCTGACTTAGTTTCTTCACCCAATTCCGACACTGATTCCGGAGGTATTGATTACATTTCACTTGCTCTAATTTATTGACACGTGTTTCGGTTTGACTAACTATAGAATTGCTAGCAGGATCAGCCTTATTATGGCTTGGTGTGATCACAATCATGACAATAGTAACAGCTATTAACATGGGTGGCTCAAATATCTTCAATCCTTGATGTAATCAAGTAATCCTTGGGGGGAATGGAATCTCATTGAGCAAAGAAATGTTCATTCAGGGAATGGAATGTGTTTGGACATGATGAGTTTTTTATAAGGAACAACCATAGAAGATTGTTTTGTAGAAAGTAGAGTGGGAAGGTGGAGTAGATAAACCGGTGGATGGTGCTTCTGTCTGATGTCATCTTCAACCAAACACCAAAACTCAATTTTTATACCTTTTTGGTGTTGGATCATTTTCGATAAAACACTAAATTTGGTGTTTTACTATTCATTTACATTGTATTGATGTTATTTTTTCTTTATAATTTGGTTTTGTAAGTTTAAATGTTTATTTAATTGTATATGATATTCAAAGTAGCCCTCCTCTAATTTTTCAAGACACACGGTCAAGATCCGAGTGTTATATAGAATGCTAGTTTGTAGATGTAATTGACCTCAAAGTTTGATGGAAAAGGGACATTATTTGTGGTTGTTGAATCTGGCTCATCAAGAGCATCTTTTGGCTACTGCTTTTGCCCACAATTCCTCTCCCAAACTATACTCTTCCATATACCTTTAGTCAACTCCGTACACTACTCCTGTGGCTTCTGCTACTCGCTTCATTCCTCCCTCTCATGCTTCCCAAGTCCCAACACCGCCGACAGATTCCATGTTGGTTTTCTCCATCTCGCCGTTGCTGCCCACCTTCATCCTGGCAGCCCTACCCTCTTCCGCCACAACGCCGTCTTCACCAACTACCTCTACCTCTCAAAACTAGCCTCATGTTACCACATCTACTCACTCTATATTGACTAGATCTCTTTATGGAATGTCAATCCAAAGGCTAATCTTCACACATATTCCTCCTCTCCGGTTCCTCGTTCTTAGACTTAAGCTTTATGTGAGAAGAATACTAAGCAATTATTTCTAATGGTTTTTTAACAACTATATATTTATATACTAGGTGTGAGACCCATGTATTACATGAGTTTATTTAAAAAAAAAATATATGAAATTTTAACAATTTGAAAAGTTTGAATTTATATAAAAAATGAGAAAATTTTTGAATTATTAAAATTAATGAGGCTTTAATGTATTGAATAATTACATATATAAATCATTTTTAATAAATACCTTACATATATATTACCTAACATATTAAATGTGGAATTTTAATTTAATAAAATGAAAAATACAATAAAAAATGACAAGTGGAAAATAGAAAATTTAAAAATTTTAGAAAATGCCATGTGTTCAAATGAAAGAAAAAATGACACTTGGCAAAAAAAAAACCTTCATTTATTAGAGTAGATTCACAAGTTCTAACAATTTGTTAGAACTAAACATCAAATCAATTACAATGGGCACATAAGCAAGGCCTTCCAAACTACACTAGAGTTGGAAGCATGATTATTCAACCAAGAAAAAGATTGTAAAACAATATTATCAAAAAGAGTATTCTTTCTAATCCGTGCACCATCAAACACCAATGAATTTCAGTATATCTAAATAAACCACAAGGAGGTTATGACTATAATTTCCAATCTTAAATTGTTTGTATAACATACATGGCTATTGTCAATCCATGATAGCCATTCCTTAGTCGTAAACGCCGAAGGCAGCCACACGTCACACCACCGAGAAACCAAATCCCATACTTCAACTGCAACTTTACACCGAAATAAAAGATGTTGATTCAATTCAAGACCTTTTCCACACAATGGACACAAAATCGAATTTAACTCCATACCCTTGTTTGACAAGTTGAATCTAGTAGGTAGTCTATCTAAATACAACTGCTAGCCAAGGATAGGTGACACTTTGCACCGACTTGTGGCTTGGTCCCTCTTGTGAACGAAACCTCATCAATGTGATGTACAGTAACATTCACCGAACTACCCTCCGCATCAAGAGCCCAACAATAATGATCATGTGATTTTGAAATCACCAAATCTTTAACTTCTTCCATTAGTAATGGTAATTTTTCCTCTTTATAATCTCCACATATATGTATCCTCCAACTTCAAACCTAAGAGCCTTCGGCCCATCTATGACTAAATAAATTCAAGATCAGAATCTAGCTGAAAAAGCCTGGGAAAATGGAACTGAAATGCATGCTTACCCCACCAAATATCTTGCCAAAATCTAATGGAATCTCCTCCCCCTAATCTCTTCTTCAATGTGGATAGTGGAACAACACTAGATTCATCCATATTATTAATAGCTCCCACAATTTTTGACCACACACCCTGATTACCACCACCACAAACCACCCTATCAAAACCAACATCAACCCCATGTATAACTTTGATAAGATAGAACCAATATGATTCTTCTTCTGACATGAACCTCCATCTCCATTTTTGCAATAAAGCTTTGTTGAAGGCTGCTAAAGTACCCAACCCAATACCTCCATTCTCAAAGCTAGCTGTCACTCAACCCCACTTAACCTAAGCTAGCTTACGATATCCAATCTCACCACCCCAAAAATTTCTTTTCAAGGAATCCAATTACTTTAGAATCCTAGAAGGAACCTTGAAAACTGAAATAAAATATATGCCAATGCGAACACTACATCATCTGTGTAAAGGAGATGCGACGAACGAAACTCCTTTCTCCCTACCATAACCCCACGAATAAAACCATTCTCTATTGCTTCTTGAACCATCACATGAAGTCTATTCATTGCTAGAATAAATTAAAATGGAGAGATCGGATCTCTTTGCCAAAGACCTCGGTATATCGAAAAATCTGAAGAAGGATTCTCGTTTACTAAAACCGACGCTCTAGCAGAAGATAAACATGCATGGATCCAACCTCTCCATTTATCAACAAAACCTAAAGCATCCATAACATGATTTGGGTATTCCCAACTTAAGGAATCATATGTGTTCTCGAACTCTATCTTGAAAATTTTCAATTGTTTTTTTACCAATGGACAATCTCACTAAGTATAAGTGGACCATCAAGGATTTGCCTTCCTTTGATAAAAGCTGTTCAGTTCCTCTGAAATCAGGTTCCCAACAACTCTAGTAAGCCATATAGCCAAAATCTCCGCGATTATAATATACTGTACCCCTCAGAAAGATTGGTCTAAAAGCTTTCATAAAAATCAGGTTCTTTACCTTGGGGATTAATGTTATGAAAGAAGCGTTACACCCATTCGATATATTCCATGTTTAAAACTCCTGAACATAGGCTACGATATCATTGTTTTGGTAAAAAATTACACAAGTATAAATCAACCAAATTGAATGAGAGGTTGTGATGTACGAATTATGCAATAGAGAAAGGTAAAGAGAATGACACAATTGTTTACAAGGAAAGCCCTTGATCCTTGCTAGGATCTTCGACACAAAACCTTGGGAGGTTGTAAGAACAAATGAAAAAGTTCGTAGAGTAACCTAAGAGTAAGCAATGTATATCGTGTGCGAGATACATGTGTCAATTTATAGTCTAAACTAGCTAACAAGATGTCCGATATTCCCGGGATCCTCTATAACCAACTTTGTGAATGTTGATTGACTAGGTAATTCGGGTCTTTAGCACAGTTGAGATGAAACTCTGTTGAGAACAAGTCTTCTCTTGACTATTTCTGCACATGTGTTAGTTAAGAACGAAATATAACCATTATAAATGTTAGTAGATAATAATAACGGTAATAGTCGGGATCTTGAGATAGTTGAGGATCTTGAATATCTGATGAGGTTTGAGGATCCTGAATGCTTTGAGGATCGTGACCCTAACAATATTCTTTCAAAATCGACCAATATTTCTTGACAAATTTGAAAGAGAAACCATCTGGTCTTGGAGCTCTATCACCACCACAACTCGAAAATTCATCTCTAATTTTATCCTCCAACACCCTACCCTTAAACATCACTTGATCTTCCTCACATAGAGAAGCAAACCCATCCAAAATAGCCAAAAAACAGAAGCATACTTATGTTTGAATTTTTTAGGAATACATCTTTAACCTTCACCGGATCCTTACACCATACACCGTCCTCCATCACCCCTTGAATTGCTTGTTTCTTTTTTCGCTGCTTCAACATGTTGCGAAAAAGGTGTTGGATTAAGGTGTTTAAGGTTCTAACTAAATTGTTATAATGTTGAAGAATAGTAGTAAAATCCTTTTTGGGTTGCCCTCATATCCAAGAAATGGCTTGGATTGATTATAAGAGAGAGATAAATGATTTGTTAATATATTATATGATTTATATATTAATTAGAAATACTAATAATTAATTAAGAGTTAATACGAAATAATTTTGGGTTAACTAGAACTAATTACAGGTACAAGGGTTGAACTGCAATTGTTTAATAGTTGAGCAAAAGAGACAATCCAGAACGTTCCATGAGGTGAACGCTTTTGGAGCCCCATTTTAGGTGTAACATCCTATTTTCATAACAAAAATTTTCATTTATAACTAAGGTAAAACTTCACAATTATAGAATTTAAGTTAAGAAAACCACTGGTTAAAAAAAGAAGTACATTTGTCTAAAAATTAGAGTAATATAATAAACACGGAGTCTCCATTGCTGCTGATGAATGTGTACAGTCACGCCTTCACCTTCCCTCGATCATCACAGGTACCTGAAAAAAATTTAATCCACAAATGTAAGCCAAAGCTTAGTAAGTTCCCCAAAAATACCACACACCACAATACACATACAATGTATGCATACGGGCCTATAGTCACAAAGACTAGATTGCCCCTGGGTATGTTGGCTAACCACCTCAATCCAACCGTTCCCCCGAGCCTTCACCCCATGAATGGTTCCTCTCCAATGCCTACGGATTAGAGTCGACCCGCACCTGGTATCTTGTCCTACAACATGAAGCAGGCCCACACCTGATATCTTGACCCATCACAATATGTCGAAATATATGATCAAACAAGCAATCAAGTAAACACATAAGTACATAAAACTATCTACACAAATCTACCTATCTAATAGCTCACTACCGCATATTAGGCCTCTCCCAGCACACTACGCCACTACCGATAAATCTCCAAGGAATGCATAACTATATGTAACCAGAGGTGAGATAGACATCCGAACAGATGTGTAACACCCGGTTTCTGGTCATTTCTTAATTTAGGGTCATGGGCCGAAAGTTAACTATGTTAAGACTTTAGGCCTTAAGGAAGTAAAGTTTAAACCTCTCGGGAGGTGATAATGATGGTTGAGAGATCTGACCCTTGGATTGTGTATTGGGCTAAAGGGTGGAAAGAGAAAAGTTACGGACCGGGTTTCTTGCATGAATTAAGGGTTTTAGTTCAAGAGGTTTTTAGTAAAAAATAATTAGATAGGATTGTGGAGCTCTTCAATACCTTTTCGTGCAATGCATATAAATAACGTCAAAATCAAAGTTGAAATGAAGAAGTTGCAGCTGGTTGAATCTTGAGTTGGATTTGAAATGTGGTAGTACGTTGGGCGTATTGTAGGTATGCTTGGTGTACTAGCCGCCAAAGTTGCTTCTTTAAAGGAGTACGCTAGGCATACGCGGCCAAATCCCAAACCTTAAATTTGGGGGGTTTGAGCCATATTTAAGCACCTTAATTTCTCTAAACCTCTTCCATTCTCACCCTCCATCTCTCCAAACGTTTTCCTTTGAAACCCTAACTCTAGTTTGAGCCTTGCGAGCTAAAAAGTGTGTTTTTGGGTGCTTTTGAAGGAAGAAGAAGGTGGTGATAGTCTTTGGAAGCTTGAAACAACTTTGGATCTGGAAGTTCTCCTCCCTCATTAATCTCCAGAAGTTATAAAGTTTGTACCTTTATGCCTCCATTGACAGATCTATATTAGATGTTAAATTTATGTTATTTTTGTCCCATAAATTGGTCCATTTGAGTGTGGGTTGTTCCAGATCTTGTGAGGTGCATTTCCAGGTGTATTTGAGGGTGTTATTTCATAAAAATGCAATCTTGATATTCTTTTACCATTCATGCATGAGTTATGAAGCTTAGAATCTTATGACAAGTTAGGGTTTTGGATTGGAACTCTTTCTAGCCATGTAAAATCATAAATTTAGAAACTTTATGATTTAGAATGTCTTTTGGATTCAGATCTGAGCTTTGGAGGAAAGATCCTAAGAGAATAAGTGCTTAATGGAAAGTGTTAGATCAATCTTGCGCACGTTGGACGTGCTTGAGGAGTATGCCGAGCGTATTAGGCCTGAGTCCCGTACGCTGAGTGTAGGGATGGAGTACGCTAGGTGTACCCAGCTTGTTTTGGGACCTTGACTTCCCTTTGACCGTTGAACGTTGACTTTTTGACCAAGTTTGACTTTGGGTCAAACTTGAGGGTTTTTGGATTGTTAATTACAATTTTACCTGATTTTGGTGATTAGTGGATTTGCAGGAGCAAACAATATAGAAAGGGAAACAGGTCTTAATGTTTCGGGGTTCTTCATTTCAGGTGATTTTTCCTCATTGTACTTATGGGTCGAAGGCACTAATGGTGGCCCACTAGATTATGTATCTTGGTATATTGGATAATGTTATGCTAGTAGATTTGTATGATTACCCGCGTTTACTGGATATGTGCTAGATTGGAAGATCTGTATGATTGTGTGTATTTGTTGGCTATTGAATGTTACTGTATATGTCGACATCTTATTGTTATTGTCGGGTTGAGGCGGTCCTGCTTTGTGCTGAAGGCCAAGATATCCAGGAAGGTTTGGATAGATTATAGGCCCTGTGAGGCAGTCCAGTCAGGCCGAAGGCCAAGAGAGTGGTCCGGATAGGCTATAGGCCCTGCGAGGAGGTCTAGTCAGAATGAAGGCTCAGAGAGCGATGCAGACAAGCTGTAGGCCCTATGAGGCGGTCCAGTCATGCTGAAGGCTCCTATATGCATGCTATTATCTGTTTGGTTGTGTGTGGTATTTTGGGGGAACTCACTAAGCTTTGGATTGTAGTTTGATTGTTATGATTTAAGGTATTTCAGAGGTCTGGGGCAAGGTAAAGGATTGATCATGCACATCATCCTATATTTCATATGTTTTACGATTCAGAGTACTTTGATTCATGATAACGACTTTTGGAGAACTTTGTTGTAAAACTTATGGATTTTTGGAATGGTTTTAAAAATTAAAATTTTGGCCTCGATTTTGGGATGTTATAAGTTGGTATCAGAGCCTTAGTTTGATAGAATTGGATGAACATTCGTGTGAATCCTGACTCAAACTAAGGATCTGCAAAAGTTTTCAAGTTATTTTCAAAACTAATTTCAAAAGTAACCAAGGAGGGATGAGATGTGTACTATCAGCCGGAGCAAGAAAGTATTTCCCCAATTACCCACACTGCTATTTGTGTTTTGGTCAAAAATTGATCAAATATTGTTCAATCTAGTTGTATGAGAGGCCGTGGTGTTTGGGAGGTGATAATGATCACATACCTTGTTTTTATTGATTTAAATGTAAGATTACAGAAATGGTGATGGCTATACGAATACAAATGTAGTAGTAAAGCTAATTGTGTCTGTAGTGTGTGAATTATATGTGTATTTATAGTCTAGACTAAACAACAATAAGTCCGATATTTTCGGGATCCTCTAGAATGAGTATATGCACGCTGTTTGACTTGGTATTCCTGGGTCTTAAGCCTGTTTGAAGCAATTCTTCGTTGAGAATGAGTCTTATGTTAACCATTTCTACACATGTGAGAAAAAGAAATAGAAATATATCCGTTAGAAGTGTTAGGAAATAATAACAATAATAATCAGGATCTAAAGGTATGTTTAAGGATCACGAGGCTTCGTTAACATCAAGGATCCTGAATATTGTTCTAGGATCCTAACCCTAACAATTTCCCCCAAATTATAGATGCAGGATATTTAGGTTAATTTTAAATACTAAAGGTATAATTTTAAGTAAATAAAGATAAGAAATTTGAATTTCAAACCTTAACAAATAGAATTTATCTGTTCTGTGAGCGTCATTATGCAGTCAAATCATCTTCTCTCTCATATGTCACTAGGATAAATAAGGGTAATCGGTTCTAGATTTTCTTTACCTTCCCCAGTTTTTCTCTCGATCATTGCTGGTCACCTTCAAAGGTAATTTTTTTTTCCTCTTTTCCTTTCAATTTCCTCATTTTCGACGGGAAAGAAGGAAACTCACACCCGTTCCAGCATTATCGTCCCTTTAGAGAACGACTTCACCGATCAGGGGATCCTGACCTATGATGAGGTTTGTTCCTGAAACATCCAAAAATTATGACCCAAAATTTTTATTTTTAATTTAAGTAAAAATGGTATTCCAAAACGCTGTTCATACAACCCAATAGAATAAGTATGCCAAACATTATAAAAATCAAAGTAAGTCCCATAAACAAAATCCATATGGTGTGTGCGATGCAATCCTGAGCCCTTCCCCTTGGAACCGGAAGTACCTGAAACAAAACTAAAAACCGTAAGCACAAAGCTTAGTGAGTTCCCCAAAATACCACATACAATACTACAATAAACATATAATGGGCCCCACCCTGTCTTCAGGCCCCGCCCGACGTTGATCCCCGATCGGTAATAGATCAGGCCCTGCCTAGAATACATATAACATATATATATATATATATAGTAATCACATATACATGAAATAATCATAAAGATACATAACATACAAATCGTCATCGGGCCCCGCCCGACATTTGGCCCTAGCGCGGTAAGCATATAAATACATAACACATGCAAGCGTCACACAGAAAGCTAAAATACTAACATAGCATAACATAGGCTGATGTTAGTGCCTTCGACCCGCTAACCCAATGAGGAAAACTCACCTCCAAAAGCCGAATGAAACGAATGATCCCTGACTGCTGGTCCTACAGCTCCCTGAGTTATCAATTGCCAAATACAACCAATTAACAATTGGGATCTAAATTATAACCAAAAATCCCTACTTGGGGTAAAAGACCATTTTACCCCTAACATAGCTTGGTCCAAGAATGAAGCCCATAACCACAATCCAATGGGCCAAAAAGTCAGACAATCCATGAAGACCCAAATATAGCCCAATCTCCAATTAGGCCCAACTACCTTCTCATGGGCCCTAGCTCAAGGCCCAATAATGCTCCTGGCTCGGTCAGCGTGTTATAGGGAGTACCGAGGTGGTACTCAAGACCACATATATGATTCAGCAGGTTCGGAGCAGGCTCCAGACAACCCATGGTTTGCAGAAAAGCTATGCCAACAGGCGTCAGTCAGACTTGGAGTTCCAGGTGGGAGATATGGTTCTCCTGAAGGTGTCATCGTAGAAAGGTGTCATCCGGTTCAGGAAGTGGGGCCCCAAGTATATTGGTACCTTCAAGGTTTTGGCTCGGGTGGGCTTGGAATCTTATTATCTTGACCTTCCAGCCGAGCTCAGTCAGATTCATAGCAATTTTCATGTCTCTTAGCTGCGGAAGTGTTTACTGGATGATTCCGCAGTGATACCTTTGGAGGATATTTAGGTAGGGCTGACAATTCTCGACATGACATGCGACACGACCCGCGACACGACATGAAATAAATGGGTTTGGGTTGAGTTTTTCAACCTGCCAACCCGCTAACCCACTAACCCGCCAACCCGTTTATTAAACGGGTCATATATGGGTTATTCAAAAAATAAACGGGTTGACCCGCCAACCCGTTTATATTCTTAATAAAAAAAATTATTTTATTTTTAAATGTATTTATGTATCAAGTATTAATATTTAATAAGTATTATATAATATATACCATTGATTGATAGACCATTTGACTGTTTTGACATTTTGACTCGTAGTGGATGGTCTAAGGTCGTGAGTCGTAACCTAAAAGGCTAAGTCTGTAACATGTTTCTATGAGTGTTTTTAATTTTCATTTGGATATTTAAGACTTAAATGTCTAAAATTCGGACCCACAAACCCAAATCTAACCCACGAACCCGCCAACCTATGAACCCGTATAAATAAATGGGTTGGCGGGTCATATATGGGTTTATGTTCCAAACCCGCCAACCCGTAACCCGCCAACCCGTAACCCGCCAACCCGTGACCTGTATATTTAAATGGGTCGTGTTTGGGTTGGCATATTTTGACCCGCCAACCCGTCAACCCGCGACATGCCAACCCGAACACGACACGATTGACAGGCCTATATTTAGGTGGATGACTGCCTGAATAACATTGAGAGACCGGTGGAAATTTTAGATTGGAAGACGGAAACCTTGATGAACAAGGTTGTGGAGCTAGTAAAGGTGAAGTGGCTTCACCGAAAAGGGTCTAAGTGGAGGTGGGAGCTTGAGGAGGATATGAGGGAGCATTATCCTGAGTTGTTCGAGACAACGAACTTCAAGGAAGAAGTCTGATCCAAGTAGGGGAGAATTATAATGCCCGATGGTTCCAAGGAGTTGAGGAAGCTAGAAGTTGCATAGCCTGAAGAGGAGGTCTTGGATCCAGAAACTCTACCTTAGTTGCCAAGCTTTTGAGGTATCAAGTTTTCATCTTGCTTGCTAGATGCTTAGATCTCTTTTTGGGTTAGATTTTATGTTTTTAGCCATGTTTTGGATGGATGTTGGGATTAGGATGTCCCAAATGCTTATTCCTTCAGATTTAAGGTCTTCATGGACTCCTTTGGCATAAAGGTGCCAACTTTATGGAGTTTAAGGGCTTCATGCATCCATTAAGTCCTTCATTAAGTCCATTTTGAGATTTAGAGCTTATTATGGTCATGCATGGACATAAAGTTAGCAACTTTACATGGTATTTCAGCTTAAATGGGTCAGATCTGCATTCTAGAGCAAGTCTTAACGGATTAAGAGCTTAATCTCGAAGTTGGCTGAATTGGTTTGGTATGCTGGGCGTATGTGACAACCGTCAATTTCCAGTTAAGTCAAAGTCAACTAAAGTCAACTAAAGTCAACAAGTCAAACCGGTCAACTCATCTAACCCTTGTATGCTAGGGTTTTCATTATGTTTCTTATTGAGCAACTCGCACTCTTAATACAAAGTATCACTTAGAGTTTCACGTGTTCAGAAACTCTAAACCCTAATCAGGACAGGTGATGAAACTACTCGATAAAACATTATTCCTTAACCCTCGGGGGCATATGACAGTCATAACAAGAATTAACGAGGTTTACGAACCTTGAACTACAGAGCCAAACACTCAAAAAGGTCTCAAAAGAAGCCTCTCTCAACCTCTTTCATTCTATCTCTCCCAAATCTCTCTAAGAATGTGAAATCTCTCCCAAATCTCTCCAAGAATGTGAAATCTCTCCCAAATCTCTCTCTGTATGAGAAATCTCTTCAAGTATGTCAAATCTCTCCCAAATCTCTCCAAGAATGTGAAATCTCTCCCAAATCTCGCTCTGTATGAGAAATCTCTCCAAGTATGTCAAATTTCTCCGGTTCTAAGGCTGCTAAGATCCGAAACCAGGCCCTGACTTTGGATTTCCGCATTTTCACCTGGTTTTCGACCACGACTCCGCTTTAAGCCCGTTTTTAATTATTTTAACGAGGGATTTTCACCCAAACTTATATTTTGACATATAAGACCCCATAAATTCATAAATTGTTCATATTTTTAGAGAAATCCTTATTTAAGGATAAAATCTATTAAGTAAGATCTTGAGGTGGAGTGTTGATTTCACTTTAGTTTATGACACAAACAACCACCCACACCCACTCCATGACCAGCCCACACCCATCCCCACCACACCTGGTCATTCAAGAGTACTTTCCCCACCATTTGACCAGCCAAACTCTTGGTCAAAGGCTGAAAACTCTTATCTCTCTTCACCTTTCTCTCATTTCTCTTATTTCCACCCAAAGAACAAACACCTTTCTCTCTCACTTCTCCCTCCCTCAAATTCGAGATTCAAGGGCTGATCATCAAGTTTCCTCTCGTTTGTGGTAAGTGAAATTATCCTCCTTATGATTATTACACTTCCTTTTACTTAAATCATAGATTCCTTACACAAACTCCATCAGATTTGTGTTAAGATTCTCGAATCCTCAAGCAATCCTCCAAGTGTTCTTGAGTTGAACACTTCTTCCCTTCTACATTCATCCACTGAAATCACACAAGGTGAGTTCATAACCCTATCTTTTCATGTTTTCTTAAGTTTTAAGGGGGGAATACAAGTTAAAACAACAAGAACAGAACTAAACTCTTCCAACAGCTTTCATCAGAAAAGTTGGACTCCATTCACGGACTGTTTTGGACAACTTAAACATTTTAGTTTTCAAAACTGTACTATATGAAAATATTTCAAGTCCTTATCTTTAAAATGACTACTTGCACATCTCGATACGAGTTTTCTACGATTTATGGTGATTTTTACAAAACTGCCTATCATTTTAGAAACGAACTCGGACCAGTATGTGAATATGAACATTTTAACACCAGTTAAAGATTTACAAAAATCATAATAAAAATTATGAATAAACTAGACACATTTTATGAACTCTCAGAATTTACGGATTCAGTTTTCGACTTCGTATGATATTTCTATGATTTTTCTAAAACAATGCTGAAATGTTAAAAACTAGTTAACAGCTTACAACTTGCATAACACTTTGTAAAATGTTGAGCAAAGTGTATAACCATAAGTTCTAAATATTGAATGTATTATCTTGTTAGTTTAACATCATAAACTGAAATTTAGTCATTCATGATAAGGTTTACTCATTCATTTCGAACACATATAATAAGCTTTAATAAGCATAGTTTATGGATTTTCCTACATGAAAAAGGTTTTACTCTCAAAACAAATGGGTTTTCATATCCTACGTGATAAATTATATAATAGTAATAGCTTAAGGATTTCATATCACTAATTTATTCAGAAAAGGTGATTTTACTTCCTCCACGGAAGATGTTTAATATCAAACTATGTGTAAACTAGTTAACTTAGGTTGTGAGGCAATTCTCTCCCCGTACGTTCGAGTACGGGATCCCAATTCCTGTAAGTTATAACCAGAGTCTCTTGTAGGGAGAGCGTGATAATTGTGTATAAATCTATATTGGGTTTGACATCCCACACCTTGCTGCTAGCTACAGTGGGAACGACAGGTCTACGGGTGACAAGAGTCATAGTAAACTTTTCTAACAGCTTTCATCAGAAAAGTTGGACTCCATTCACGGACTATTTTGGACAACTTAAACATTTTAGTTTTCAAAACTGTTTTATGTGCAAGTAGTTCCACTTCTTAGCTTTAAAATGACTACTTGCACATCTCCACACGATTTTTCTACAATTTATGGTGATTTTTACAAAACAGCCTGTCTATTCAAACACAAATCCAGACCAGTCTGTGAATATGAGCATTTTAATACATGTTAAAGGCTTCAAAAAATCATGATAAAAATTATGAGTAAACTAGACACATTTTAGGAACTCTCATAATTTACGGATCTAGTTTTCGACTTCGTATGATTTTTCTAAAACAATGCAGAAAGTTTAAGAGTTAGTTAACAACTTATAACTTTCAAAACACTTTGTAACATGTTGAGCAAAGTGTTAAATCTTTGATGACTTCATATATTACATGTATTTCTTGTAGTGGTATATTTATATAATAGGAAATTACTTACTGAATTTATAAGAATCCTCCATCATAACCATTGGTACAAAACAAAGCAAGATAAACATAGCTATATTGTACTACACATTTGACTTACATAGAAAGGGTTCTTAAACACCACAAATAAACATACTAAACTATAATAAGTATAGTAAGGTTGCATATACATTTCAAAATTTTTGATAAACTATAATAGGTATAGTTTATGATCATTTACATTACAAAAGGTTTTTCACACAAATGGGGTACATTCCAAAGTACCGGGTTTTCATATAAAGGGGGTACATTCCAAAGTACCGGGTTTTCATATAAATGTGGTACATTCCAAAGTACCGGGTTTTCATATAAATGGGGTACATTCCAAAGTACCGGGTTTTCATATAAATGGGGTACATTCCAAAGTACCGGGTTTTCATATAAAGGGGGTACATTCCAAAGTACCGGATTTTCATATGAATGGGGTACATTCCAAAGTACCGGGTTCTCACAAAATAGTTATTATGATATTAAAACTATATTTCATCTAGAATTGTTAGACTTCAACTATAATCGTTGAGCGTATATGCTAGAGTCGTATAAGAATTTAGTCTCGATTGGCTTAGAATTGGTGGGGCCCGCCTCATCTCATGTTCCTCGTTGGGTTGTGGACCTAGGGCAGACCCATTATATTCAACGTTTTATCTAACTTAAATCTTATATAACTTATATACGCTGGATGATTATAGGAGAAATCTATGGGTCATTCTAGGGTTCATTAACACATCATATAGGAATATTCTGTTCACACTTAACTAAGAAAATATTGGATTTTCTGGAAATCAAAATCTATCGATTTTACAAGGAAAATGGTTTCTACTTCAAACAAAACTCTTATGAACTCACCAACTTAATTGTTGACACTTTTTCAAAACTACTTGTATTCTAAGGAAATCAGTGAAACAGGAAAACTTCAACGCTTTGAGGATGGGACGTTAAACTGTCAACAATTTATTTTTGTCATCATAATGTAATTGATTTTGAAACATGTAAACATGTACTTTGGTGTAACATTTTCAATTATATTTATGATGGTTGTATTTACTTTGAACACTATTATACACGTTGTTGTGATACTGTACATGAAGTCCTCCACCCCCGGACGTTTCCGCCATCCTTGGTTTGGGGGTGTGACAATGAAGAAGTCTCATTCTAACACTGTTGCAACTGCCCCATTCATGGCTATTTAACAAGGCAAGGGAAAGAAGAGAAAGGCCCATTTCAACCAAAGTAGAAAGGGAAATCCCACATTGGAGAGTCTAGTGGGTCAAAGGGAAATGTCAACTTCGATGCTCCTCCTGTTGGTGACCTGAAAGAAGCCGTGTGCTTTCATTGTGGCCAGAAAATTCATTGGAAGAGAAGTTTCCCCAAGTACCTAGAATAGTGAGAGAGGCTAAGGGAAACATGTTTGTCTCTTCATCTGGTATGTACTCTATCACAATTCAAAACATATCATAAACATGTATGGGTATTTTGGGATAACTTACTTGAGCTCGGATGATTGCATGCACCACACCCTTTCTTATTTTAGAAAACTTTTTTTTAAATATGTTTCTTTTTGAAGACTTAACCAAATCCTCGGTATGAGTTTAGACACACCTGAGAGTCTGCCCGAATCCCTCAAACCAAGGCTTTGATACCAACTTGAAACATCCAAAAATTATGACCCCAATCTTTTTTAAAGTAAAAACGGTATTCCAAAATGTTGTTCATACAACCCAATAGAATAAGTATGCCAAACATTATAAAAATCAGAGTATGTCACATAAACAGAATCCATGTGGTGTGTGCAATGCAGTCATCCCAAGCCCTTCCCCTTGGAACCAGAAGTACCTAAAACACAAACTAAAAACTTTTAGCACAAGCATATAATGGGCCACGTACTGTCTTCGGTCCCCGCTCGACATTGGACCCCGTCCGACATCGGGCCCCGCCCGACATCGAGCCCCAATCGGTAATAGATCAGACCCTGCCGAACATACATATAAATATATATAATAATCACATATGCATGCAATAATCACAACGATACATAGCATACAAATGGTCATCGAGCCCTAGCTCGGTAAGCATATAAACACATAACACATGTAAGAGTCACGCAGACAACTAGCATACTAGCATACAAACTATGGGCCGACATTGGTGACTTCGACCTCTAAACACAGTGAGGAAACTCACCTCTAGCTGTTGAAACACTCAAATGAATCTCGATCTGCTAGTTTGGAAGATCCCCGTGCTATATATCATCATCAAAATAATATCCAATTAATAGTTGGATCTCAACCCAACCAAGATTCTAAGCTCCTTAACCCAAAAACAGGGTAAAAGACCATTTTATCCTTTTTCTCAATTAGCCCAAAACCAAGGCCCAACCCAACTAATCAAAGGCCCAAATCCTAAATAGCAACCCAAAGCCCAATATGGCCCAATATTCCAAATTGCACCCAATACCCATGTGACTTAATGAGATTATATAGTGGTAAAACACTAAAAATTAGGGTTTCAAGTTAGCCAAAGTAAGCCCGACATCGAGCCCCGTTCGGTAATAGATCGGGCCACGCCCAACATACATATAACATATATATAATAATCACATACACATGTAATAATCACAAAGATACATAGCATCGAATGGTCATCATGCCCTAGCCCGGTAAACATATAAACACATAACACATGCAAGAGTCATGCAGACAACTAGCATACCAACATAGCATAACATGGGCTGCCATGCCTTTCCTCTACTCAACCTAGGTCAAAAGGCAAGAAAATGACCTAAAACTTATGTAAGGTTTACAATCTACATCCAATCCTTAGATCCATAAGATATGATGCTTTAGGGACTCTGGAGAACCATAAAGTTGCCAACTTTATTCCATCCATTCATTTAAGTAAAAACCATGGACCAAAAGGGACTAAAACAACTTAGATATAAGAGAATAAACCATAAAGGTAGAAGCTTGAATCCTTACAAATGGTCAAGAAGGTGATATCAAATATGAGATGGTGTTTCTTGCTTGATCCTTGCACCAAATCTCCTTCAACTTCCTTCAAATAGCACCAAAACCACCAAAATGATCCAAAACCACCAAAAGGGATTATGGTAAGAGTTTCTGAGGTTTAAGAGTGATGGAGGCTGAAAAATGAACCATAAATCCGAGTTTAAGGTGTTTAAATATGAAGGAAACCCTAAAAGATCATGGGCTTAGGCTGCAACCCTTGTCACGTAGTGACCATATACATGTCACGTCATGACTATCCTCTAGATACACATTTTTCATTTAGCTGGTCACATTGTGACACCTAATTTTTCCTTAAAACCATGCTTTTGAATTCTTAATGTCATTAACTGATCCATTCTGGAAAACGGGTGTTAAATTAGGGTTTTTGGAAGCCTCCAACTCAAATAAGGAAACATAATTCGAATAGGGATAAACACTATTATTTTATTATTCAAATTTAGGGTTTCGAGGGTATTTGACAAGTATAAATAGGGTTGTCCCCTAGCCAATTTTGTTCATACCCTCTCATACCTTAAGAAAGCATATTTCTCATTCTCCCCTCTCCTCTATTCGATCTTAGGGTTTCCTCGAGTTTTGGGTGTGACGCGATAGAGACTACCATACTTTTGGAGCTAGTTTTCAAAGGAGACTTCAAATTGTTTTGATTGGCTTTATTCTATTTAAGCAAAGGTATGTGGTTCTACTCATAATTTCGATGTCATAGGGTTTCTAGTTTTTGTTTCATAAGTACGTTGCTATTAATAGTGAAAAGGCATAGATCCATTTTAGGTTGTATGTACCCTTAAAAGTCAAGTGAAATTCCGCATGCACAAAGTAATTATAACCTAAAAAACTCAGTAGTGGTATCAGAGCCATGCCTTTTCAATTACTAGTGCATAAATGATAAAACTTGAAAAACAAAAAATAAATTATCGAAAGGCGTGATGCTTCTTTTAAAAATTCGTTTTTTTTTTCTGGATTTGCTTTCCTAATTTGATTAATAAGTTAATTATTTGTCACTCTCTGTTATTTTATCTGAAAAAAATCCGAACCCTGAATGACAAATAATTTTAAAACCCTAATTCGAATTTTAAAGAAGTAGATAAGGAAGCAAAATATTTAATTAGAAGATAATTAAATGGAATTATCCTTAATGGAATTTAATATATATTTAATTAATGGCCTAATTAAAAGATAAATATTCAATCCATAATTGGTTTAAAATATCAATTAATTAATTGTTAATTCAGATAATTAAATTTAAAACTTGTGTTTTGAAAAAGTTTTAAAATGCACCCTATATATATGTATAATAACATATTACTATATGTGTCACTAGTAGGCCTTATTCACAAAGCCACACTATGTGAGATGTATAAGGAAACAACCTATAGAATGACAGTTGAATGAGTGTCATTTTTACCCACCGCTTCTTTTTGTGCTGGAGGGCCGTCAGCTGATCGAGTTTGATAGGACACTAATCACATTAAAAGTATAATGTATGAAGTACTAGAACATTCTATAAAATCTCATTCTATTTAATTTAGAAAAAAATGTGAAATTGTATGATAGTCCATGAAAACGCACATCATTTATTTGCAAGTCGTTAGTAGAGCGTGCATGGTTAATCGGCACACTAATGTGGGACTATAAATATGAAATGGTGGCACATACTCGAATTTATGATTATTGATGGAGCGTGTGTGGTTAACCAACACATCAATGTGAGATCATAAATGACCTCGAACATGTCACACGAGTTTGCATGGTTATTCACACCTTGTTTGTGATTCTCTACATCCCGGTCACAAATTGAAGAGCATATTATTAGATTAAACATGTCATTGAATAATTCACTAAATCTAAAAAGATCTAGGAATTTCATATTAGATTTAAATTGGTAAAGTTCTTTACCTACCTAAAATAAATTCGTAATTAGATTACGACATCCCTCTTCTTAATGTCGATTTGTATTTATGGATCCTAGCTTTGAATATTAGTTTGGGTAAAAATATTAAGGATTAAATCAACTAACTAAATCATTATCTTTAGATATAGTGATCTTTCTCCTCCTACTCCAACCACTTACAACTTCACTCTCTTGTCAATTCTTTCAAAGGACAAACTCACTGGTCCAAACTACAGGGATTGGTCGCGTAATTTGAAGATGATGTTGAGATATGAGAATAAAGAGTATGTTCTCGACACCCCAGTCCTAGAAATTGATAAAGAATATGCTACTTATGAAGACTTTGGCTAAATATAACCAACATGTTGACAACGCTACCACTGTCGCTTGCATTATTATTGCAACCATGACACCTGAGCTCTAAAAAACCTATGAGGACTACTGACCTTATGAAATGAACCAGACTTTTTCTAAAATATTTATCAAGAAAGCTAGACAAGAGCATGATGAATTCATCAAATCCCTTATCGTGTGCAAATTGAAAGAAGAGGAATCTGTGTGTCTTCATGTGTAGAAAATGCAGAGACATGTGGAGAGATTGGAGAAGCTCAATGGGAGCTTACCATTGACATGGTGGTTAACTCCTTGCACAATAGTTATGATCAGTTCATCTTGACCTATCATTTGAACAATACTGAGACCACATTGATTGAGCTTCACAATCTATTGCAAACAGATGAAGCAAGAATGAATGTGACAACCGTCAAATTCTGGTCAATTCAAAGTCAAATAAAGTCAACAAGTCAAACCGGTCAACCCAACTAACCCTTGTGTACTAGGGCTTACGTTATGTAATTACTAAACAACTCGCTATTCTAATGAGAGATCATAAATCGAAAAGTGCGTACATCTAGATCTCCTTAACCTAAAACTGTGGTACGTGGCGAGCCAAACCGATAAAACAATGTTGCATACTCATCGGGAGTGTGTAAGATCCTTAAACAAGGCTTAACGGGGTTTACGGACCTTGCTTTGCGAAGCCGAACACTCAAAAAGGTCACAAATGAAACCTCTCTCAATCGTTTTCACTCTATCTCTCTTTATCGAGAATCTCTCCCAAATCTCCCCACATATGTCAAATCTCTCCCAAATCTCTATAAGTATGTGAAATCTCTCCCAAAACTCTCTTTGTATGAGAAATCTCTCCAAGAATATGAAATCTCTCCCAAATCTCTCTAAGTATGTGAAATCTCTCCCAAAACTCTCTTTGTATGAGAAATCTCTCTAAGTATGTGAAATCTCTCCCAAAACTCTCTTTGTATGAGAAATCTCTCCAAGAATATGAAATCTCTCCCAAATCTCTCTAAGTATGTGAAATCTCTCCCAAAACTCTCTTTGTATGAGAAATCTCTCCAAGAATATGAAATCTCTCCCAAATCTCTCTAAGTATGTGAAATCTCTCCCAAAACTCTCTTTGTATGAGAAATCTCTCTAAGTATGAGAAATCTCTCCCAAAACTCTCTTTGTATGAGAAATCTCTCCAAGAATGTGAAATCTCTCCCAAATCTCTCTCAAAAGTTCCCGTAACAGTGCAGAAAGGTTAAGAGTTAGTTAACAACTTATAACTTTCAAAACACTTTGTAACATGTTGAGCAAAGTGTTAAATCTTTGATGACTTCATATATTACATGTATTTCTTATAGTGGTATATTTATATAATAGGAAATTACTTACTGAATTTATAAGAATCCTCCATCATAACCATTGGTACAAAACAAAGCAAGATAAACGTAGCTATATTGTACTACACATTTGACTTACATAGAAAGGGTTCTTAAACACCACAAATAAACATACTAAACTATAATAAGTATAGTTAGGTTACATATACATTTCAAAAATTTTGATAAACTATAATAGGTATAGTTTATGCCCATTTACATTACAAAAGGTTTTTCACACAAATGGGGTACATTCCAAAGTACCGGGTTTTCATATAAAGGGGGTAAATTCCAAAGTATCGGGTTTTCATATAAATGCGGTACATTCCAAAGTACCGGGTTTTCATATAAATGGGGTACATTCCAAAGTACCGGGTTTTCATATAAATGGGGTACATTCCAAAGTACCGGGTTTTCATATGAATGGGGTACATTCCAAAGTACTGGGTTTTCATATAAAGGGGTACATTCCAAAGTACCGGGTTTTCATATGAATGGGGTACATTCCAAAGTACCGGGTTCTCACAAAATAGTTATTATGATATTAAAACTATATTTCATCTAGAATTGTTAGACTTCAACTATAATCGTTGAGCGTATATGCTAGAGTCGTATAAGAATTTAGTCTCGATTGGCTTAGAATTGGTGGGGCCCGCCTCATCTCATGTTCCTCGTTGGGTTGTGGACCTAGGGCAGACCCACTATATTCAACGTTTTATCTAACTTAAATCTTATATAACTTATATACGCTGGACGATTATAGGAGAAATCTATGGGTCATTCTAGGGTTCATTAACACATCATATATGAATATTCTGTTCGCACTTAACTAAGAAAATATTGGATTTTCTGGAAATCAAACTCTATCGATTTTACAAGGAAAACGGTTTCTACTTCAAACAAAACTCTTATGAGCTCACCAACTTAATTGTTGACACTTTTTCAAAACTACTTGTATTCTCAGGAAATCAGTGAAACAGGAAAACTTCAACGCTTTGAGGATGGGACGTTAAACCGTCAACAATTTATTTTTGTCATCATAATGTAATTGATTTTGAAACATGTAAACATGTACTTTGGTGTAACTTTTTCAGTTATATTTATGATGGTTGTATTTACTTTGAACACTATTATACACGTTGTTGTGATACTGTACATGAAGTCCTTCACCCCCGGACGTTTCCGCCATCCTTGGTTTGGGGGTGTGACAATGAAGAAGTCTCATTCTAACACTGTTGCAACTGCCCCATTCATGGCTATTTAACAAGGCAAGGGAAAGAAGAGAAAGGCCCATTTCAACCAAAGTAGAAAGGGAAATCCCACATTGGAGAGTCTAGTGGGTCAAAGGGAAATGTCAACTTCGATGCTCCTCCTGTTGGTGACCCGAAAGAAGCCGTGTGCTTTCATTGTGGCCAGAAAGTTCATTGGAAGAGAAGTTTCCCTAAGTACCTAGAATGGTGAGAGAGGCTAAGGGAAACGTGTTTGTCTCTTCATCTGGTATGTACTCTATCAAAATCAATAACACTGATATTTCAAATTCTTAGGTCCTTGATACGATATGTGGTTTCCATATTTGTTCTATTATGCAGGGACTAAAGGAAAGTAAAGAGGGCAACCATGGGAAGCTGAACCTAATTATGGGTAATAGGAAAAAGTCGACTGTTACCACGATTGGGACTTATAAGCTTATGTTTGATAGTGTTAGGATAGATTTACACAATTACTATTATTTGTCAGAAATGACAAGGAACAAAATGTAATTTCATGCTTTATTAGGATATCGTTATGGTTTTGATAATAATGATGGTACAATTTCATTTTATCATAATGGTGCATTTATTTTGAAAGCTTATCCTTGTGATGGTGTGTATGAAAATATTGTGTGTATGAATGAACTTGCCAATAGTGTTTATAGTATTGATTCTTCTAATATTATAGACAATGGGTGCTTATGGCATTGTCATCTTGGGCACATCAACAAGAAACACATCGCCCAACTCTAAAAGGACGGAGTGTTGGAATCGTTTGACCTAAAAACAGACGGTGAATGTGAATCTTGTTTATTGGGCAAGATGACTAAGTCACCTTTACATGAACTTATGAAAAAGGTGAAGATTTATTAGAACCCTCTCTCTTATTCGTGTTGGAATAGTGTCTAAGGCTACAACTATATTAGGCAAGTATTTGACCCGGTTGAGCATGGTTCTTTTGGGTTGCCTTCACCATAGTAACTTGACATGATGATTTATAATGAGAGAAGGAATATTATTAATATATTATAAGAATAATATAAGGAATAATAATATTGTTATTTGATTAATATAAGTCATAAATTAATTTGGAATTAATTTGGTGACTTAAAGAGATTAATTAAATAAAGGGGTATAAACTGTCAATTGTTTGATAGTTGCACTTTGGGCTATATATCCTTTAAGGGTAAGGGGTGGACGATTTCTATGGCTAAGGATAGCCATAAAATCGTCCAAGGCTTTTCATGAAAAGGATTTGGATTGCTTAGGTCTTAAGTTATCCAATTAGGGTTTAAGGGTGAAACCCTAGGAGCCTTACTAGTATAAATAGACCCTATGGGTTGAGGGAATTCGACACACTTGTCTCTAAGGAAACCCTGGCCGAATTCTTCCTCCCCTCTCCTCTCTCCTAAATCATCTTCTTGCTAGTTGGTATTTGTAAGCCATTAGAGGAGTGACAATTGTGACTCTAAAGCCTCAAGGATAACAAGATCAAGCAAGTGATTCAAGGTAAACTTCTAATCTTTGATTTCATATTGTTATTATTGTATATTAGCCATTAGAAGTCTTGTATTCAATGTATGATCAATTAGAGAAACCTAGATCCAAGCATTAGGGTTGCATGTGCACATAGGGATGTTCATATGGCTAAAACCCATCAGTGGTATCAGAGCCTAGATTGGTTTCTATTGAATTCATACTTTGATTGCTTGTTTGTTGCTGAAAAAAATCGTTTTTTTGTCCTCTGGCTGAAGAACTCGGCGAGTCCCATGGTGGTACTCGGCGAGTTCGAGCGTCAGAGGGAGGAAACTTCGGGATTTATTGTTGTTTATCTTTGAGATACTTGCCTTAATCATATTAGATCAATATAAATCCGATTTTATGATATATATGAGTATATTCTTGACCTAATTGAAGATATTTATCAATTAATTAAATATTTGTTTCCTTATGTGATAATTGATTAATTATTTTAATTAAATTGGTAAATTGTTTTGCAAGATATCATTAAATAAATCAAATATGGATAATTATGGAATTAATTGTTAATTAAGATTATTTGTTATTTGAGCCTCTATGTTTTAAAAGTTTAAAACTTGCCCTCAAGTTTTGAAATTTATGTTTTGTGATTAAAAGTTTAATTTAGACAATTTAAATTTCAAACCCTATAATTTTACAAGTTTAAAATCCAACCCTATACTAATATAATATTACAAGATTAATATATATATATATATATATATATATATATATATATATATATATGTATAATTAAAATGCTAGTCTTACCGTTAGTAGGCCTCATTCACGAAGCCGGTCTATAAGGTGGGTATAAGGTTGCTGCCTATAAAATGGCGCTTAATGGGTGTACACTCACACCCACCGCTTGCTTGATCGGTGGAGGGTCGTTAGCCGAACGGGTAAGATAGGGCAACCTCATCTCTTCATTAAAAGTATAATATGAAATACAAAGTAACTACATGTTTTTCAAAATTTCTCAATCTTAGTTACTTTAGGAAAAGTGAATTGATGCAATCCCATGAAATTACACTTTGCACCCTTGCTAAGAAGTTAGTGGAGCGCGTGTGGTTTACCGGCACACTAATTGGTTCTAAGCAAATGTGGCAAAAGGTGATTCATTGTTTATCATAGTTCGATGGAGCGTGTGTGGTTTACCGGCACATCGAATAGGTGATCGTTACAATGAAGGCACCATGTAAATTTGCATGGTAATTCACACCCACTTTGTGATCCTCGGTATCCAATCACAAACGAGAGGGCATATCGAGATTTAAACATTCCATTGAAAAGTTTCAATGAATCTCATCTAAACCTAGGAATTCTCAATACATTTAGAACTTAAAGTTATGTTTTGTGGTGGAGAATTAGTGAATCGTCATTCACTTACCTTCAAATTGTTTGCATGTTAGATTACATCATCCCTTTTCTAATATGTAAATATTGTTGTTGGATCCTAGCCCTAATTTTCTTATTGGGTGATTATTAGGGATTCATATTCTAATATATCTTTGTCCATTCTATTTGTAGATGTCGAACGCAAACAACGCTGCTGCTAGTTCATTCACATTGATGAGCCTTTGTCAAAAGGTCACTTTTGATGGGACGAACTTTAGCAAATGGATAAGATACATTCACACAATTGCTTGCTATGAGGACAAGGAGTATGTACTCGATGAGAAGCTCTAGAAAATCAACCCTGAAATCGCTACTCCGGCTGAAATGACCGCTTTTGAAACTCGCGAGCGTGATGCAACGAAGGTACATTGCATTATGATAGCCACCATGAATGCCGAATTCCAAAAGTCCTATGAGGACATGTATCCGTATGAAATGCACCAAGACTTGTTGGAGAGATACCACTAGAACGCGAGGCAAGAGCATTATGAGATTTTCACTAACTAACATGATTTCCCCTAAAATGGGTCATGGAGAATCTCTTACCGTGCACCTGAAAAAGATGCAAAGGTATGTCGATCGTCTTCGCAAGTTGAATGTTGACTTTGGGGAAGACTTGGCGATTGACATGGTGCTTCACTCTTTGCCTCCGTGTTACAATCAATTTAGGATGACCTACCACATGAACAAGGAATAGGTCACCCTAAGCAAGCTCCAAGGTCTCCTTAGGGTTGCTGAAAGCAAACTAAAGGACAAGTCTGTTGCACCCACTCCCAATCCACCCGCTGCTCCTGTTTTGGCCATTGGGCAAGGAAGAGGCAAGAAGAGGAAGGCTCCGTCTAAGGGCCTCCGCAAGGGAAAGTCCCGAGATGGTTCCTCTTCTAGTGGGACCCAAGTTGATCCTGCTAAACCCTGTCCTAACCCTAAGGAGGCAGAGTGCCATCATTGCCATAAAATAGGGCATTGGAAGAGAAACTGCCCAGACTACCTGCAAGCCATAAGGGAAGGAAAGATCAAGCCATCTTTCGCAGATATTTATACAATTAAATCTAACGATTCATCTCATGCTATTTCTTGGGTCCTTGATACCGATTGTGGTTACCATATTTGTTCTGAACTACAGGGACTAAGAAGAAATAGGGATGTGGAGCATGGAAGAATAAATGTAATCATGGGGAACAAAAGATCGTCGCGTGTGACCAAGATTGGAGTGTATTCTTTAGTGCTTAGGAATGGTTTATCTTTAGATTTGAACAATTATTGCTATTCGCCAGAAATGGCTAGAAACATCATTTCATTTCATGGTTTGTTTAGACAAGGTTTTAGATTTTCTTTTAATAATGAGAATGGTTCTATTCTTGCTTATCTAAATGGTGTCTTATATTTTGAAGCTATACCATGTAATGAAATTTATGAAACTGTTATGATTGTAGATAACTTAGGAAATGATGTTTTATGCATGGATTCTTCCAATGGTTTGGATAGAGCATCCTTGTGGCATTGTCGTCTTGGACATGTCAACAAGAAGCGCATAGCCCAACTCCAAAAGGATGGAGTGTTGGAGTCATTCGACCTTAGGGAAGATAACACATGCGAGTCTTGCTTGCTTGGAAATATGACTAAGTCACCCTTCACAAGTACGTGTGAAAGGGGTGAAGGTCTATTGGACCTAATACATACCGATGTATGTGGACCGTTTAGATCAACCACAAAGGATGGGAATCGCTTCTATGTGACTTTTACCGATGACTATAGTAGATATGGGTATATCTACTTAATCAAGCAAAAGTCAGAAACATTTGAAAAGTTCAAAGAGTTCAAGAATGAAGTGGAGAATCAATTGGGCAGGAAAATCAAGATGCTTCGATCCGATCGAGGAGGAGAGTACCTAAGTCTTGAATTCCACGATTATCTCAAGGAGTGTGGAATAGTTTCACAATTGACGCCACCTAGGACACCGCAGTTGAATGGTGTGGCAGAAAGGCGTAATCGAACCTTGTTAGACATGGTTCGCTCAATGATGATTCGTGCTTCACTACCTATCTCTTTTTGGGGGTATGCCTTAAAGACTGCCACCCATATCCTTAACCGAGTCCCTACTAAGAAGGTTGCCAAAACACCTCACGAGATGTGGACAGGGAAAGCTCCCTCGTTGGCACATATCAAGGTTTGGGGTTGCGAGGCTTTCGTAAGATGAGATACTCACGACAAGCTCGAACCTCGTAATGAGCGATGTATTTTCATCGGCTACCCGCAGAAATCCTTTGGATATCTCTTCTATAGACCGAAGGACAATGTTGTCTTCGTTGCGAGGAGAGGAGTTTTCCGAGAGCGAGAACTCATAAGCCAAGGAGATAGTGGGAGGCAAATTGAGCTTGAAGAAATTCAAGAGTCGATAGATGAAGGAACCTCTACCGCTGACACTCAACCCGAGGAGGAAACTCCGGTTGAACTGATTGACGAGTCCTTACCTCTTAGACGTTCCGAAAGAGTCAGAGTTCAACCCCAGTTTTATGGTTTTCATATTACAACCGAAGGGGACACGTATATTAGTGATGGTACAGTAATAAGTCTAGATGAACCTAATAGCTATAAGGAAGCCATGGCAGGCCCGGAGTCTGTAAAATGGAAAGAGGCGATGGACAGCGAGATCCAGTCCATGTATGGCAACCAAGTTTGGAATTTGGTTGATTATGTGCCCGGACATAAGACCGTTGGGTGCAAATGGATCTTCAAGAAAAAGACCGACGTGGATGGAAACGTACACACATATAAAGCGCAATTGGTTGCGAAGGGCTTTACTCAAACTCCCGGAGTTGACTATGATGAGACCTTCTCACCAGTTGCGAAGATAAAATCTATTAGAGTGATGCTAGCTATTGCTGCATTTCATGATTATGAGATTTGGCAAATGGATGTAAAAACCGCTTTCCTTAATGGAAAGTTGGCCGAGGATGTTTACATGGCTGAGGCAGAGGGTTTTGTCGATCCAAAGCATCCGAATAGAGTGTGTAAGCTTGAGAAGTCCATTTATGGACTTAAGCAAGCGTCTCGGAGATGGAATCTTTGCTTCGATGAGAAAGTCAAAGAGTTTGGATTTGTACGAAGCGAAGATGAATCGTGTGTATATGTCAAATCCAGTGGGAGTATAGTAAGCTTCCTCGTTCTGTATGTCGATGGCATACTACTCATAGGAAACAACGTCCCTACTCTGTAGGAGGTTAAGTCCTGGCTCAGGAAGTGCTTCACTATGAAGGACCTCGGAGAGGCTTCCTATATTTTGGGAATAAGGATAGTAAGAGAGAGAAGTAACAGACTAATAGGACTTAGTCAGAACACTTACTTAGATAAGGTACTAAAATGTTTTAGTATGGAAAACTCGAAGAAGGGAGAATTGCCGATACAAAGTAATGCCAAGTTGAGTAAGACTCAAAGTCCGAGTACCAAAGCTGAAATAGCAGAAATGAGCCGAGTACCATACGCTTCCACAGTTGGCTCAATCATGTATGCTATGACTTGTACTCGCCCTGATGTAGCCTTTGCTTTGAGCATGGTTAGCAGATATCAAGGGAATCCTGGCAGAGCCCATTGGATTGCGGTTAAGAATATCCTTAAGTACCTTCGGAGGACGAAGGAATGGTTCTTAGTTCTCGGAGGGAGTGATGAATTGAAGGTGCGAGGGTATAGTGACGCCAGCTTTCAGACCGATAGGGACAACTACCGTTCGCAGTCGGGCTGGGTCTTTACCCTGAATGGAGGAGCAGTGACTTGGAAAAGTTCCAAGCAGGAAACCGTAGCTAATTCAACGTGCGAATCAGAGTACATTGCAGCGAGCGAAGCGTCGAAGGAGGAAATATGGTTAAAGAACTTCATCGGTGATCTTGGAGTTGTGCTTGCCATAAAGGAGCCCATGGAGATTTTCTGTGATAATGAAGGAGCGGTTGCCTTAACCAAGGAACCGAGGTATCATGGTAGATCTCGGCATATCGACAGAAAATATCACTTTATTAGACATCGTGTAGAAGAAGGACAACTCGTAGAGAAGAGGATATCATCAGAAGATAACCCAGCAGATCCGCTTACGAAGGGACTAAGCAGGGTTAAGCACTTGCAGCATGCTAGGAGTATTGGACTGAAGGATGATATTAGTATAGATTAGATAATAGTAGAAACGTGTAATAGATAAATGTAATTAACATTTGATGATTAAATAAAAGAGTATTATTTATGAGTAATGTTACTGTCTTATGTTAATTGTTTAACTATTGTTTCATTTTGCATGTTTTGACTTCCAGAATAATTGAGTTTATTAAGAATAATCGAATTGTTCAAATTGTCCACAATCGTTCATATGTTGGAAGTAGATATGAATGAAGATTGTCATGAATTGGTGTGTAGATTGTCTAAATGGTATTAGACATAGCAAAAGTTTGCTGCAACATTCATGAGTGCTTATGAACTAGTTTTGAGCATTGGAACAAACCCGCGCTTGCTGGAATCACCTTATGGAATATGATAAAAAGGGTGATCACAAGACGATAATATCATATAGTCTTAAAACCTAGATATATGATTTTTTATTTGTTAATTGGTTGTACATTGATAATGCGAAACCGCATCAGTAACTTGATGTTATAAAACGCATTATTGTGTATAGTTGATTAATGAATAAGTAAATGCATATAAGTCGAAGTTTATCTGTTACTTTTATCCCAAGAGGGTAAAAGCGATATCTCAGCCGCTCGATGATTTGATTTGACTTATGTGTCGGGCCCGGTCAGAACTGAATTGATGTGTTCGATCAAGTTCTATGTCGAATAAATCGGAGATCGAGAAACCAAATGCTAGACAAATTGTTCCATTGAATTGTCAGCATGATATCTAAATAAAGGACTATACGATCCCTTATCTGAAGGACAAGATTGATTAGATCAGAGTTTGACAGCGTCTTTAAGAGCTACGATTGCTAATCGGAATATACTTGTATATATAGTTACTAGACTTATCCAAGTGGGAGACTGTTGGAATAGTGTCTAAGGCTACAACTATATTAGACAAGTATTTGACCCGGTTGAGCATGGTTCTTTTGGGTTGACTTCACCATAGCAACTTGACAGGATGATTTATAATGAGAGAAGGAATATTATTAATATATTATGAGAATAATATAAGGAATAATAATATTGTTATTTGATTAATATAAGTCATAAATTAATTTGGAATTAATTTGGTGACTTAAAGAGATTAATTAAATAAAGGGGTATAAACTGTCAATTGTTTGATAGTTGCACTTTGGGCTATATATCCTTTAAGAGTAAGGGGTGGACGATTTCTAGGGCTAAGGATAGCCATAAAATCGTCCAAGGCTTATCATGGAAAGGATTTGGATTGCTTAGGGCTTAAGTTATCTAATTAGGGTTTAAGGGTGAAACTCTAGGAGTCTTACTAGTATAAATAGACCCTATGGGTTGAGGGAATTCGACACACTTGTCTCTAAGGAAACCCTGGCCGAATTCTTCCTCCCCTCTCCTCTCTCCTAAATCATCTTCTTGCTAGTTGGTGTTTGTAAGCCATTAGAGGAGTAACAATTGTGACTCTAAAGCCTCAAGGACAACAAGATAAAGCAAGTGATTCAAGGTAAACTTCTAATCTTTGATTTCATATTGTTATTATTGTATATTAGCCATTAGAAGTCTTGTATTCAATGTATGATCAATTAGAGAAACCTAGATCCAAGCATTAGGGTTGCATGTGCACATAGGGATGTTCATATGGCTAAAACCCATAAATTCGATCCTAGGGTTGCCTCGAGTTTTGGGTGTGACACATTAGATGCTACCATACTTTTAGAGCTAATTTTCCAAGGATACTTCAAGTGTTTTGATTCTCTTCATTCGATTTAAGCAAACGTATGTTGTTATACTCATGATTTCAACATCATAGGGTTTCTAGTTTTTGTTTTATAAGTATGTTGCTATTAATAGTGAAAAGACATAGATCCATTTTAGGTTGGATGTACCCTTAAGAGTTAAGTGAAATTCCGCATGTATAATGTAATTGTAACCTAAAAAGCCCAATAAAAAGGAAGTATTCTCATCCTAATCGACTCCCATATAAATCTTGATTTTTTAGTGTGACATCCAATTTTTGCGACTAAATAAAACTTTTTCTTTATGATTATTTAAAATAGTGTATCCTTTTGCAGAATATATCAGTGTTGAATTTGTCCCAAAACATTTTTCTCTTAAGGTAAGTAATAGTCAAAACATTTCTAAAGAAACGTTTTAATATTAAACACTTTAGATGTCAACACTGATACAAAAAACATAAGCATTAACTAGTTACTACTGGCCTCATAACTGTTTATTATACTAATGGCCTTAAACTCCGTAAATCTCTCAGCAGATTTAAATATCACTATCCTTGTGTCTTCATACCGGTACATGTGATACAAAGAAACCGAGTGGGTCAGGCTTGAGAGCCTGGTGAGCACATAGGTTTTTAACCCATAATAATATAATTAAAATCTTTTAGATATATTTCACACCAAACAATTAACCCAATTACTCATTCCCGTTATTCTCACTCCTTGATCCTAAAATGATGATCGCAAGGGAGCAATCCTAAAGGATCACTGTAAGCAACGAGTACACAATATTGCCTTGGGGATTCCGTAGCAATTTATCCATGGGGATAGAGGACATGAATGAACACACAGTTCATTAACACCTACAGATTGTGAGTCAGCTAATCTTCCATTAGACAACCTAGAATAGTTTGTGGTCGTCTTCTATACTCTGCTTGATGACTAGTCATAACGGTACAATAGTATCATAAGGGTCATGGCCTCACACTATTATTCTACACAACCCTTCACTAATCTATTAAAGTTCAATGCAATATTTAAAATAATTATTTAATCCAATATATAAATTAGGCAAGCAAAAATCCTATCCTGCTATTGTATCTAAAATATTTATTGAAAATACAGATCAATAGTGCATGTAACATTTAAGCATTTAACATACTTTGTATTTATGTTTAAGATGAAAGTAACTATGCACTCACTTGTTAAAAGTGGATGATTTTTGGTTAGGTCAATGCTTTGAACACCTTAGCTTTTCCTTTCAAAAGATCTAAATGTAAATATCACTAAGTCTTAATCATTGTTTTATATTTCTCGAAACTATAATAACAATAATTTAGATTCCTTAATAATCCCAATGAATACTTCAAGTTCTAGCTCATAAGGAATAACCAAGTAAGATCATATCAGAGGTAGGATCCGTTGGTATATAAAGTATACTGTTTGGAAAATCCACTTTAAACACCTCACTAGATCTAGCCTAGAAATCACTCTCACAAATAGATCAATCACTATTATTAAATGTAATCACTGATAAATCTTATTTATAGATTCATAATGACGACTATGAATATAAATATAACTTACACTTAAAGCATAGTAAATGCAGCTTAACTTACAGATTTTCCTGAAAAATGTTGGAAAGTTTGCAGACAAAACTTTGACTCTGAAAACTTATTTTCGTTGGGCTCTATGATGCCTCAGAGCTCCGCTAAAGTAGCTAGAAACGTGGGAAGGATTGGGGTTTGGAGTGGGGAAGGGTTCAAAGGAAATGGGAGCAAGTTTGGGTGGAAATAAGGAAGAGTTCGAGTGCCATTTTATACGTTGAAATATAGAAGGGCCACGTCATGGTGAATATGCGCTACACTGTGGTCGGGCCTAGGCGGCACGGGTTCATTTCCTGTGCTGAAATGTGTGGGGCGATGAATGGGTCAACATCGCACACATCCGGTTAAATATCAAATCTTCTAAAAATCGTATCTTCTGCATACAAGCTCTATTTTTGATGTTCTTTATTTCCCCAATTTTGTATCGAAGAGTACTGCAACTTTCATTTAGACATCGTCAGCTAATTTTCAATCTATTTCTAATTTTATAGTCAATGGAGATTACACAAAGACCTTGTAAAATGCATAACTTCTTCATACGAACTTCGTTCTTGATGTTCCCTATATCGACTGTTTCGTATTTACGAGAAACACGGACGTTACATTGAGCAATATCAAGAGCCTAACGATGATCAATTTCTTCCAATTTTTAAATAAATTTACCCATTCTAGAATTTCCTCCTCGGAAGCCATCACATCATGAATCTTTAAAGCAATATCATTAATATCTTTTGCAATAATTCTTTATGATTCTTGTCTTTTTGTCGTATATCTTTGTTCCAACCTTTCAACCCAACTTCATATCTTTTAATTTATTTTTAAAACCTATTGGTTTTAATGTACCTTGTGTATCCTCAATATTGTTCGAAGTGGTAATTACCAACTCATCAAAACCTTCTACCCAGCTCCAAGAATTGAACACACATAATGGAATGGGACCATAATATGATTTCACATTAGACAATATGATAGGATTGTGATCAGACCATTTTTTTCCAGCACGAATGCCGCCAACGCCAAATATGGAAACATATTAAGAAGTTCAGATGAAGAAAAAAATCTATCAAAATTTGACATTTTTGTTGCCATCTTATTCATCCATGTAAATTTCTTTTCTCCAAGCTGAATTTCAATCAATCCCACATCTTTAATGAAACGATTAAACATACCAGCCTCTTGAGTAGAAAAAAACTGAACCAAATCTATTCCCTTCCTCCCTTACTGCATTGAAATCACAAAACAAAAGATAACTAACCTCATGCCCATTTACAAAATCTATGAGTTCCATCCATAACCCAATCCTCTCCGTTAGCTCCTGAGAAGCATATATGTTTACCATAAAACATCTTGTATTGTTATTAAACCAATATTCCTCAACCAAAATTAAACCAATATTCCTCAACAATTTCATAATTGGCACCAAAAAATATATTACTTTTGACAAACACAATTATTATGTCTAATGGTACATGGGTTTTTGTTCCATGTCAAACTATAATGGTTAATTTTATTTTGTTGTTCAAAAAGAAGCATAATGAAGATGGTTCCCTAGCTCGACAAAAGGATAGACTGGTAGCAATTGACAAAAGCCAGCGTCCCGACATCGGTTGTGATCATAATTTTAGTTTCGTGGTCAAATCGGCCACCATTTGTAAGGTACCTAAAATTTTCGTTTCTCAAAATCGGCCGATACATCAATTGATGACAAGACTGCTTTTCTTCATGGACATATTCAGGAGACTGTATACATGAAACAACCCTTAGGTTTTCGAGATCCTAGTAATCCTAATCACGTGTGCTTGCTTCATGGCTCTCTTTACGATCTCAAACAAGCCCTAGAGGTTGGCCTCACCACTTTGCTTACTTTATCATACGTCTCTTCTCGTACAACATATGCATCTTGTCCTTATTCATATACCAACAAGGTACTCATATGGCTATTTTGTTACTATGTGTTGATGGTATCATCCTCACCACTTCATCAAATGAGTTACTCTGCCAAATCATGTATATCTTGGCCATTACGGTCTCTATGACTAATCTGATAACCATCATTTTTTGGGTATTGTTTTGTCTCTAGAGATTGGCACAACATGTTTTTGTCTCAACAAAATATGGTTAATATATTTTGTAGCGTGCTAATATGCTTAATATAAAATGACCCAAACCCATGCTGACACTTCGACCAAGCTTGATGGCTTCGGGCCACCTGTCTCTAAACCCACTTTTTTCATAATAATGCAAGTGCCCTTTAGTATCCAACGTTCACATATATAGTACATCATCTTTGTCTATATATGCATGACCTATGGGAGCCCTACTATACCACTCTCAAATGGATCCTTTTTTATATTCATGACACCAACTCTCATGGGCTTCAACTCTATTCTAACACATCACACAACCTTATTGCATAATCTAATGCCAATTGGGCTCCTTGCCTTAATACCAGACAATCCATATGTGGCTAATGTGTCTTTTTTGGACACAATCTTTTACCCTAGTGTTCTAAATGTTAGGGCACCATATCTTGGTCGAGTGTCGAAGCCAAGTATTGCATATTTGCTAATGTAATTGTTGAAGCAAAGTATCTCAGTCTTCTCTAAACCCGTATCGACACCCTTATCCACTACTGAGCTACTCACATCACATGGGTCTCCCTTAATTGATTCCACATTATATTGGTCATTAGGCGGATCTCTTCCATATCTATCGATTACTCGCTTCGACCTTTCTTATGTGGTTAACCAAGTCAATGAATTTCTTCATGCTCCTATTGTTGATCATTTTCAAGTAGTCAAATGGATCCTCCGGTATGTTAAAAGGTACTATTTCTTACAACCTGTATTTTCATTATCCCAACTCTTCTCATTAATAAGATACTATGATGTTGATTGGGCCCGTTGCATAACCAAAAGATCCACATATGGTTATTCCATTTTTCATAGTGGAAATCTTGTATTTTGGATTGCTTAGAAATAACCCACTGTTTCATGCTCTAATTGCGAGTCTGAGTATCGTGCTATGGAAAACACTGTTGTAGAAATTGTCTAGGTCACTCACCTGCTTTGTGAACTACATGCTCTACATGCTTTACCACCAGATGTACCAATCTTGCTATGTGATAACAAGAGTGCTTTATTTCTTAGTCACAATCCCATCTCTTACAAGCAGACCAAACACAATGACATTGATTACTATTTCATAAGACAACTCGATGCTTCAGTCCGGTTGCATTCTTGGTTTATTCCTACTCATCTTCAACTTGCTACTATCTTCATCAAGAGTCTTCCTCGACCCTTGTTTGAACATTTCTGTGCCAAGTTTCGTGTTGGTATTAACGATAATATTTGATTTGATTTTTAAATCCCTATATATGTAAGACTTGTTTGTTATTTCCTCATCTTATTGTTGTATAAACAGCATTATAAACACCATTCAATATTACATAATATATATCAAGGTAAAACATCTCTTATAGTTTTCAAGCGTAAAATATTATTTTTAACATGTGCCTTAGGTTACGTGACGGTGATAACATTTATTTCTTTTATAGATCAATTAGAACATTTGATAAGTTTGGAGACAATTTGAAAGAGTATCCGCCTTAAAGATAGCAAGACTGTTCATGTGTTTGTTTGGTTGGACATCCTTATGAGTTTTCATAAATAGTTTGGAGTTTCAAAAAATGTTTTAGAATCACGGAATTTTTCATTGCATTTCTGTTGCCAAAACACACTATACGAGGATGTTAAACAAATGCTAAATACATCGATCGATTATGGGATTTAAGAACTAAGAACAAAAAGAAGGAAGAATAGCCGTCCATAAACATAATGTATGACCAATATTCAAATCAAATTGCCGTCCAAAGATTTGAAAAAATGGCACGAGGAATTCAAACACGTCCGAAAAGGAAAGTTACAGGCTTGTACTTTTCGATATAGGCCATACATTCGTGAGGCTGGGAAAACGAAAGTAAAAAAAAAACAAAAGATTTTGACTTTTCTCATAGACAAATACAGTTATGGACATGTTAGCTGCCTTCAAACTCATTAAAATATAACCACATTTTGAGCAAAGTTGATTAATTGGTAACATTTCACATAAACCTGCTTGGAGCACGTGATGGATAATTAAAGTTACGAATATTTTTATATTTAAGTTTGAATAATGGGTTGACTTTCATCCAAAAATACTGGGTCATATAATGGTATTCTAATGAATTTAAAAGAACGATGTGGTGATAAATATATCTACTTTAGGTAATTAGTTTTAGGCAGATTTTCATGCTATTGGGTGTGTATGGGGCAGTTTCGTTCGGTTATTGGTTAAAATCGAATCATAACCATTATGATTGGTTAATGCATTTTGATACCCATTGGGTACGGTTAATATTAGTTATGGTTAATGGTTTTTATCGGTTAACAGTCTTGGTTAATGGTTAACCATAATTTTCAAAATAATATAAATGACAAAGTATATTGGCATAAAAAATGAATTAAAATAGAATACCAAAAAGTCATCGATGCCAATGTTTGTAACCTAGCTTATAGTAATAGAATAAAATGTATACATTTAATATTTAGAGTGAGATAACACATAGTCACATTCAAAATAAAAAACATTCAACAAAAATATAAAACATTAAAAAAAATTAACATTAATAATTTCATATATTGATAATTGATATTAATATTAAAATAAAGCCAAACATTCATACTATGTGTTATTGAATAAAAAAAGACAATCACTCATATACATTCAATATGATTAAGTCAAAAACAGTAAATAAAAAAAAAGCCAAAAATTAAAAAAAAAAATACATTCTTAATATACCACAAAGTAAAGAAGAACCAAAAACTAAACTTACCTAGAAGTCTTGATTATAAAGTAAAAAAATCTTTCGAATAAGACTATAAAGTCAAAACAATCTTTGATTATGATTAATGGTGTGAGAAGCCTTCGATTACGATTATGAGTGTGAAGATTAAACTAATTGTGAATAATGTTTACAAATTGTATAATTAGCCGATTATAAATTACAACATCAATCAATAATCTAACTCAATGCATGATTGGAAGATTGTTTGTGTCTATATGATCAGTCTTTGATGGTTTGATTGTTCGTTCGTCTCCTGATAAGTGAGGATTGATGGATTATATTTTCTATGTTTTATTGGATCTTAAATAATCTTGACTATATTATTTCATATATAATCTATAATTTTTATATATTAAAATATAAGTTAACGGTTCAGTTAATAATGGTTCGATTAACCTATAAAACCATAACCGAACAGTTACTTATCGGTTAACAAAAATTAGAAACCGAACCAACGGTTTTTAAAATGGTTCGGTTATATCGGTTAATTTGGTTTTGGTTCGGTTTTTCGGTTATTATGCTCACCCCTAGCTATTGTATAATAATTTGATCAAAGGTTTGTTTTAGTTATAAAACTATTGGAACTTTGTTTCATAATTATGCATTGTGGACATTAAAAGCAAGAAAGAAAAATCTTATCAAGTCCAAGCCTCACTAGTTAACACACACACACACACACACACACACACACACATATATATATATATATATATATATATATATGTATATATATCAACCAAACATTCACGTATCGATAAAGGTTGTCCTCTACTTATCATTAGTTACTCTCTATCTCTACATTTTATTCTTGACCTCTTTTGTGTTGGTTTGATATCTAAGTAATAGTCATCTAGATATCATCATCAAGCAAACATACACATCATTGATGATCTCTCTTGTGTTAGTTTGATATCTAAGTAATAGTTATCTAGATATCATCATCAACCAAACATACACATCATCGATGATCTCTCTTGTCTTGGTTTGATATCTAAGTAATAGTCATCTGGATATCATCATCAACCAAACATACACATCATCGATATAGGTTGTCCTCTACTCATCATTAGCCACTCTTTCCTCGATTAACTTCCGACTATTCTCTCTATCTCTACTTTTTATTCTTGATCTCTCTTGTGTTGGTTTGATATCTAAGTAATAGTCACATGGAAGTGGGACATCGTTTTTAGGCTACATCAATCATAACGTGAGTATATATATATATATATATATATATATATATATATATATATATATATATATATATATATATATATATATATATATATATATATATATATGCACAAATCATGTGGAATTTGGTTGTTTTAATTCAATTTTGCTCTTGTGGAATAGTTAATTAACAATGTAGACCAATCTTACATGTTACCAACCTTTATATACTTATGACAAAATTGCAAAAATGGTTCGAGTATTTGGCAAAATTACATGGTTTTGGTCAAAAAAGTTTTAGTGGTGCAACAGTAATCCAAAATTGGATTTTTATATTGGTTTTGGTCCCTTTCCGGTTAAAAAGATGATTATACCCATCATATTTGTTTTTTTTTATTCATTTTTATAATTTGAAGTAATTAAAAACTAAACAAATGTCCTCTTCTCTCTCTCTCTCTCTCTCTCTCTCTCTCTCTCTCTCTCTCTCTCTCTCTCTCTCTCTCTCTTCTTCGCTTTTAACATGCAATCAAATGAAAAAAGAAAACCCAATTCAAAGAGGATCATTGTCTTCCCCTGTTAATCAAACACATACATCGACACAATTAAATTTTATCGATTAGTATAAAGAAAGTATCTTCAGCTACCTTACACATATCCAATACCTTACAAAAGAACCCAAATCAGAGAACAAAAAAAAAACCCATATCAGAGAGGATCATCTTATGGGTTTTCGATTTGCACCAAGACGGGTATGATCATATACATCTTGGCAAAACAAAATCGTCTGACCCTCATCAAGGAGCATAAATTATGGAATTCAAATGTATGTAAAGAAAGCTATGAAATCGAACCTGTATATTACCAAAACCTAGAATATAATAAAAACAAGTTAGTGTTTTTCTCTCTAAAACTCTTGCAGTCGACAAGCCTTTAAAGTTCTTATATGAGGTTCGATTTCTGCTCTATCTAGCTAACTGGAAGATCTTTCATTTCTCTGTACTTTTGATGAAACATTTCAGGTTCTTTTCAACCCCTTCCGAATCGATCACGCCTCTCATCTCAAGCATGTATCAAACAAAACAAGATATTCCATCGCGAAGACAAACATGTATGATCTTGAAATTTGATTCATAATAGGTATGGGGGGATAACTGATGTGGTTCTGCAAACCCTACCTCTGATGGAGGCTTCGAATTACGACAACTACGATGATGATAGAGGACAATAACAGCGAGTGGTGTAGTGGCGGTTTGTCGCGTAATAGAGTACATCGGAGAAGACATGTGAGGGAGATGAAGGTTTTGTGTTCATTCCCAGAATCTGAGTTTTTAAAATAAAAGACAAAAGGAAAAGGAGAAGAGAAAGAAGACGAAGAAATATAGATGAGGACAATCATAGGGGTGAGTTTCTGGATTCTTAGTTTTTTATACATTTATCTTCTTAATTTTGTATGGATGTGTGTGTTAAGAAGAAAAAGTTAGAGAACCCAGATGAAGATTTAGTTCAAGATGAGAGAGAGAGAGAGAGAGAGAGAGAGAGAGAGAGAGAGAGAGAGAGAGAGAGAGAGAGAGAGAGAGAGAGAGAGAGAGAGAGAGAGAGAGAGAGAGAGAGAGAGAGAGAGAGAGAGAGAGAGAGAGAGAGAGAGATGTAGATTTTCTTTTTGATTTTTTAAGTAAAAAAAAAATAAAAAACATAAAAAAGAATTACTTACTGGGTATATTCATCATTTCAGGTTAGGTATGGACCAAAACCCACTAAAATGACACCCATGGGGACCAAAATCGTACAAGATATCCGAAATTGGACCATCAATGCACCACCAAAACTATTTGGACCAAAACCACATAATTTTGCCAACCACAGGGATCATTTTTGCATTTCTCTCTATACATTAGGGTATTACCCATAAGAACACTTACATACTTTCTTTCCATTTTCTTTTTTTTATTCCATGATTACACATATACATACATTATGGATTCGTTGTACAGTTATGATGGGTAATACCAATCCAAAACTTTGTTCTAATGAGAATATAGCCACAAATAATGTGAATATAGCCACAAATATCTAATACCAAATCTATAATCTTTAAATTCTTGGCCATGTATCCCATATATACAAGGGAAGCTCAACTTTGAATCTCTTTTATCCATGGTGGTCTACCACCATAAAACCCTCCTTATGTAAGCATCTTTTCCTTTTAACGGACTTAAAAACCATCTTTTCCTTTTAACGGACTTAAAAATCAAAATATACTAATATAAACAATTATATATATATATATATATATATATATATATATATATATATATATATATATATATATATATATATATATAAAAGTTCAATAGAGAACCATTATAAATGTTTCTCCAATGAATCCAATATTTTTTATCAAGTTTTAGATCTTATTTTTTATCGAAAAAAAACTAAAAATATCTAAATTCATAACTTCACATTATGAATGTTAATATATTTTATGGATTCATTGTATGAATTCAAATTCACATTGTAAATCTGTACCGATTCAAACAGTGAATTTGATGAAAAAAAGTATTTTTTTTTCGAATTTGATATCATTGGAAAAAAGGTTAAAAGTTATGAATTTCTGCATTTTTATATTTTTATTATTGATAAAAAATAAGTTCTAAAAGTTAAAAAAAAGATTCGTTTCTTGGTTCCATTAATAATAATATGTAATTCCATTATTATTATTATTATTATTATTATTATGTAATATAAACTCAAAAATAATCGCACAAAAACAAAAACAATAAGTTGTATTTTCATATTATGTAACTTTAAAGTGGTAATATTTTATTTTCTATGAATTTTGTATACTTAATTTTCATTACAATTTTGTATATTTAGTTTTAATTATAAATCAGAATAACTAATTTTAGAAACAAAGAAATATGTATCATCAATGATATAACACTTAGTTAACACTATGTGATATTTGTGATATCTATGTGTTTTATATGACGTAATGTCATATATATATATATATATATATATATATATATATATATATATATATATATATATATATATATATATATATATATATATATATATATATATATATATATATATATATAAATATAAAGTACGTTCATGCGAAAACATAAATATATTACGAAAACGCTAAAATAGATTTTATCTTATAAAACTCAAACACATGTACTCTAAAAAAATAAATTTATTAGCAATAAATTAAAGACAGTAAGTCTACATTGGATGGTGTTATGACAATATAGATTTAAAGACAGTTTTAATAATTTTTTTTCACGTCGTTAATCATTTTTAAATTCGTGTTTTCATAATAAAAATGTTAAAAATCGTACTTTGCTAATATGAAATAATTTCTTATTTATCATCGATTATCATCCTGTATTTCAAAGTTTGGATGAATTATTTTCCAATATATAATGTTGAGGTGACACAATATCATATGTTTTTTTTTTGTTTTCGTGTTTTCACAAATTATTTGCATTTTCGCATGAACCCTCCCCTATATATATATATATATATATATATATATATATATATATATATATATATATATATATATATATATATATATATATATAACTTAGATTATACATGCTTGTATATGAGATTTCATGGTTATTTGCATGTTTCAAAACCATATTATTTTTGTTTGCGGAAAATCCCAGTATAATAAAACATTTTCTGAAACTGTCTCGTTTTATTAAAATATCTCGAGTAAAGATGTTATTTCTAAATACAAACCCTAAGGATGTAATAATCAATGTAGTACATAAGTTTAACGCCTTTAAATTATGGGCTAGACGTTTAGAGTGTAATCATATTCATAATAATTATACATTTTATCGAACAATTAAAATCTTTGATTAGAATACTTGTTCTTCATATGTATAATGAATATTTATCATATACACATTATGTGGACAAACATTAGGATTATATAAAATTTGTAAGAAAACTTTAATATAAATTTTATCGTCAATATGGTAAAATAAATATTAAAAATGAAAGATTATGTAGGATAAATAATCTTAACAAAAGTTGTAGTTGACATAATGAAAATTCCATAGATATAAAGAACGCCCAAATATGAATTCATATGAGGATGTTACGATTTGTCTTAGTTTTGTGTTCAAGTTGATACGACATGGTGCGACATAAAACGTGAGCCGAAGATAGGTTGTTTTTTTAACCAAAGTGATGTAAACGAAAGTCGAAGTGTTCGTCAATAGGAACGCGTCAATATAAAAAAGGCCAAAATCTGACTTCGTATGAAAAAGTTATAATTTTTCAAAGTTTCTGTAACGATGTGAAAATTTAAAACAATTTTTCATTTTTAAAATGCATACTCTTCATAACATAACTTATAAAAATCTCTTTTATTTAGTTACAAAGCACAACTCCATTATTAATCCAGGATCCTCTTAACTCTTTCTCTGGTGTGTACAATCATACCGGTGCCGTCCCACGATCCAGATAAGAAAACCTGAAACACATAACACATAACACGGTAAGCACAAAGCTCAGTGAGTTCCCCAAAATACCACATACAACACATATTAGCCACTCGAGGCTATAACTCTGTTTGACCCTCCAGTCCCATAACTCTGTGGACCCTCTGGTCCTAACTCTGTGCACCTTCCGGTCCTAACTCTATAAACTCTGAAACATACATAACATAAATCACATAGAAATAATGCAGTGTATCACATCATATAAGTAGCATACAAAATACTCTGTCACATAACTCTAATTACCACTTTAATTACCCCTCTATTACATGAGGTCCAAACTCCTGGCTCAACACTTAATGCCCAACACAATGCTTAGCCCAAAAAAACCCCAGAAGGAGTTACACGGGGCGTACCCCCTGGTACGCTCAGCGTACCCAAACACTCAAGAAATGGATCGGGGACCTCAACCCAGTACACGGGGCGTACTAGAATTACGCGGCGCGTACCTTCAGACTTGCTTAATCCATTTTCTAGGTCTTAACCCTTTAAGACCTTAGCTCAACTCTTGGATCTGGTCTTCCTAACATCTCTTACTCCATAAAGTTAACAACTTTAAGCCTTTGCATGGCTGATAAGGTCACAACACATAAAAACTCTTACTTTCTTAACCCAAAATGCTCATAACTCATGCATGGGTGGATTCACACGATCAAGGCCTTATTTTTATGGTTCTCAACCACTAGAAACACTTAAAAGGACAGGCTATAAAGCTCTAGAGTGCATCAACTCATAAAGCCTCAAGCTTGGGACCAAAAACCCTAAAATGGACCCTAAAATGCACAAAACAAAAAGAGAGGAAAATCTTGGAGCTTTATACCTTCAAATGGTACCCTAGCCCCAAGAAAGCTCATATCCATAGCCTGATCTTCAACTTCACTCCCTTCCATGCTCCTTCTTAACTCCCAAAAGCCCACAAGAACACAAAAAAGCTCATCATGGCCACTCACAAGCTCAAGAACGGATATTAGGGTTTGAGAGGGTTTAATAACTGAGGAAGGTGGCTAGAAATGAGACCATCTCTTTTTTTATATAGGGGCACTTCACTTAATTAAGGCTTCCTTCTGTGCCTAGTACGCCCAATGTACCTCCCCTGGCACGCCCAGTGTACTAGGTGGCTCTTGCTTAAGAAACACGCGTATCGGTACGCTAAGCGTACGCACACGTACGCCCAACGTACTTCGCTGCCAAAATCCTCACTTAGGGACTTATCTTGCCAACTCTCCCAAACTTCCATAGCATCTTCGAAATGACTCGAATTCCAAAAATCCTCATACCTACGGAAAGGTAATGAGATGCCCTACGCTTCAAGCAACTCGCCTCAACCCGAGACTTCCTAGCCCCCGACTCGTGGCCCATGAACCTTAATCATGGATAATCCGAAACCGGATGTTACAGTTTTGAGTGCGACACAATACAACAATGTGCGACACAAAAATCGAAATAAAAATTGGTTGTAGATTGATTACTTGAAACATTATACATCAAATAAATTCGTAAGTTTTATGGTGATTAAGTAGGAATTTGTTTATATCCAATGGGTATGATACCATAGTTAACTAATTCATTATTATGTTTCACTTTGCATGTTTTACTTCCTGAATAATTTTATCATTCAAAATTCCATAGTTGCTCATGCTTTTGGAAGTAAGTAGTGAATCAAGACTATCGTGAATCGATTGTAGATTGTCCATAGAGATTGGACACTGGATGGGATTGCTACAATATTCACGAGTACTTAGAAAATGGAGACTTTGAGTATCAGATAAACCCATGCTTAGAGATTACTTCATAGACTTTATCACAAGTAATTCTAAGACGATAATATCTTCTATTCTTCAAATAGAGATATATAAGTTATAGTTTGCAAGTCAGTTGGACATTGGTGTTGCGTAAACACATCAGTAACAAGCTGTTATAAAACATGGTATCATGTATGATTTGATAAGTAAAGGTTACAATGATGTAGTCGTGAGTACTAGATGATCTGATGCGCAGGGACACGGTTTGAAAACTCAAACCTTGAGTTAGTGCTTAAGATCAATGTCTGCAACTAAAGAATGTTCCGGTTAAGTATGGCAAGACCAGTCAAGTCTGAGTTAATGCATTCAACAAAGTATTCTAGACATAAATGAAGAGTGAAGATAATGATCAAGGTAAAAATAAATGAAGAAAAATGTTTGAGTAAATGATTTGAGAGTTAATAGAAAGTGAAGTAAACTAGAATAATGCTATCTTTGGTTGAACAATCCGTCACTTGAATTTGACATTGAATGCTCCTATAAATAAGAGAACAAGATACATCGTACTAATCCAAAAACATACATAGGACCGGATAATAGAGTTACTCCTAACACTCCGATTATCTAAGTAAACAAAAGAGACCAAGTTATATGACATGTTACATCAAGCTAGATGACAAAATAAATTAATATAGACGGATAGACACAAACTTCATTTCGGATGCAAACTCCATTCCGGAATGTCTTCACTTCTTTCGGAATATCTTCTATGATCTTCTACTCCGAACAAAGTCTTCACATCGAACCAGATACCTACTCCGGAACAATTACACTTTGGAACTGAAACTGACTTCGGAATTTATTGGATGATTGCTAGAGGTTCACGTTCAGGTTCCAAGAATCTCCCCCTAAGTGAACTTAGCAATCAATTCAGCTCAGTTTTCTTATTCCTTGATAAAAAAACATAAGATCTGTATAACCAATATCTAACTTCATTATACCACTACAGCTGACTCACAAACTTTGCCTTAACATTTTCCGGAGGTTCTGACTTGGATGCACGACTGATGAATTTCTGAAGAGCTTTAGTTGGAACTAGGTGTTTGTCAAGGACTCGGAAGAAGTCCTTCTTGTTTGTCTTTCTTTGCTTGTAGACAAACCCCAACATCGTCTCATCAATGGGCCCTTCAGTTAGCAGATCAACTTCCGGTAGAACATAATCAATCTTGGCAAGGAAGTTTTTAGTTCCAAATAGATGTGCCAATTCATATTCGCATCATAATTCAGCTACATAGTCTTTGAGGAAGCTTAAGGCAGTGTGGTAAGCTCCCATGCTGACATTGTCATTTTGATGACTTTGGAAATGTGTTGCGATAGTCAATATGTCGTTCAGATTGATTGCAGGGAAGTCAACATCAGTGATGGTGTATTGAGTTGGTTTATTCCGGAAGATGTAGTATCGGAACAACACACAGTTGAGTTCAAACTTGGTTAGAATCTTCCTTCCACACCCTGCGATTTTTGTAATCCTCTTCTTAGACCACACTTCTTTTTGAGGAAGTGCGTTTTTCGAATAGAAGATCTTTAGTCTTTCACGCTCAGTTTAGATGATCAATTGCAGATCATCTTCAGGATGTAGTGGGGCAAACTTGGTGTAATACTTGATGTATGGAGAGAGAGAGAGATATCGAGTTGTTCTGAATCATTACTGGGAATTTCATAGTACATAAACGGTACTATATCCAGATCATGGATAATCCCTTCTCATAATAGAGGAGAGAGCCCCATCATCAGATTAGGATTGTCTTTGAGCACTTGAATCCGGATGCTTTCCTCTAAAGCTTGATTAATTTCTTCTTGGGACCAACCTGATTTTGGATTTGGTGGTGGTCCAGAGTAATGAGCTTGATAACTTTCCGAGATGGACTTCTTACCCTTGTCTTTATTGATCACTAAGATGATGTGTTTCATGTTTTCATCGATGGTAAATTTTGGAGGAGAGGAAGGAAGAGGCTCTCCCGGAATGTCATCAGGCTTCCGAAGTGGAGAACCTTCATCAATATGTGTAATTCATGGAGCAGGAATTGGTGGCAGCATGGATAAGGTGGCTCGGATGGTGTCAACTGTTAGTTTGGTTTTAGCCTTAGCCATTTTAATACTTCTCCGGAGCACATCAGGCAGTGTAGATGGCCATGAGACTGCTGACCAAATCCTTTGTTCTTCCTCTGTCATTACTTTAGTAGGGAGCTTCTATAGAGACTAAAGTCCTACTACAACATTTGTAACATACTTCACTTCTTCATCACTTTCATCATCATCATCATCAGATGCATACTGAGACCAGTGAAAACCTGCACATCATCTGAACTTTCATCTCAGAGTGAAAACTTCGAGGCAGGTTTCCATGATTTACTTGGTCCTTCTCCCCCTCTTACAACGGAAGAGCCAGCGATCGGTGCAAGCAAAGACGACTCCTTGAGATCGAAAATTTTGTCAAACACCTTTTGCAAGCTGGTGTTGAGTTGGAGTGTTAGGGCATCATAAGCTTCAGCTGTGGGAGCCTGAGCTTTCAGATGATCAAATAACTTCCTAAGAATGGAGAGCATTTCTTCGAACTTATGATTTGGAACATCAACGATGTTCCAACATGCTTTGAGGAGTTTGAGGAGGACCTGCTGCATAATGAGATTCATCTCATCCTTCTTCCGGATCTCTTTCTCTAGCATTTGAATTTGTTTCTCATGTCGAACATGAGTTTGCTTTATGAGCTCTTTGGTGGCAGAAACCAAATCATCGTGAACCTTGAGCATTTGAGTGATGGTGTCAAGATAGTGATCAACGGAGGCATCATACTTCTTTTCAACTTGTTCCATAGCATGTTTGATTCGGAGAGAAACAAGCAGATCCAATTGGGCTTCCCTTTCAGCAGTGGTGGGTCAGGATTTGTTGACTTCGCACAAGGATTGGAGGATAGCATCAAGTTTGAATTCTAATCCGAAAGTCTTTTCGTCGATCTTTGAGTTGAGTCCGGGCATCGTGGTTTCAATTGTATCCACCTTTTTCATCGTGTCAAAAACATTTGACTGGATTTCAAGAAGGGCAAACGAATCGATGTTGTTGCCTGTGGAAGATCCGGTGTCCGAAGTGGAATCCTAAGGCTTGTTTTTGGTGGGTTTCAGATTGACAGGAGGTTCTGAAGGACCAGGCTTGTTGGTGGCAACATCATCATGAAGTTTGGGAGTTGATTCTGTTTCTGCATCAGGCGTGGAGGATGAGGATCCGAAATCAAAAGTTGAATTGGATGAGGATGGCTTGGACTGAAATCAAACGAAAGGAAACACAAGAGTGCCAGCAACAGTAGTACCATCTTCATTAAACATGACATCTTCGGAAAGTTCTTTATACGGATCAGAATGAAAAGTTTCATAATGTGGAGACTTTGGAGTTGCTCTGGAATCAAATTCCAAATATGTTTCATCATTGTTAGGAATAAAAAAGGGCATGTTGCTTTGGATAGCTCTGTTCCTCATGGAGATGAGGGTTGCTTCGATATGAGATCTTGTGAGTTCTGGATGTCGAGTTTGAGCCATGTCAACATAATCTTCCCAAGCAGGATCATTAACACATGGTTGTCCTATACCTTTACTAGGTATCAGACCAGTTAAGGCATCCAAAGTAGGAGAGATTGCTCCTGCTTCAGAATGCTTGGGGTCCGGAACAGGGGTTTCGGACGGTGCGTGTGTGGAAGAAATTAGGATATCAAATTTGACATGTTTGTTTGTTCCAGAGGGGGGGGGGGGCAAGGAACTTTGTTTAACACCTGCATCACCTTTTTGGGAAGGTGAGGGTGGATCATGTGCGGACTCCCCGTGGCTGTGTGCATGTGATTTTGAAACATCGAGGTGTACCTCGGATAAGTGGGTAGGTGGGGTAGACTGATGGCCAGAGTCAACTAGAATGTCATGGACTCCTTCCTTTTGAGAGTAGGAACCAAATTTGGTTCTCTTTATAGCTTTTGGCTTTGAGGGATAAGTCTTCTTTTTAGCTGACTTATTTTTCTTTCCTCCGGACGAAGTAGGTTTGGCCACTTCCGGAATGGGCTCAATGGAGACTGGGACAGATTGCGTTGGGTTATACATAACCGAAGCCTCCAAGTGGCGTTTCAAATGAATAGATCTGGAAGGTATAAGGGCAAACATGTGTTCCGAAAAACGTCGAATAGGTCTAAATGAAGATTGGTTTGGAATACGATAATGTTTAACAATCTTGAAAGAAACATATACCTCTTTTGAAATTGTAGCCATCGGAATTGGATCAAACCTTTCTTTGTAGAGTTATTGAATCGTCAGTGCTCAAAACCTAGGGCTCGAAATTTCGTTGGGCTTCTTCTTGATGGCGAATTTCCGGAAATCTTGCCATAGGACGTCAGGAAGATCAACAACATTGTCCTTTCCGGAGAAGATGCTATATATTACGTACAGCCAGTCCTTGCTGAGGGTGTCCGTACCTCTATGCTTTCCAGATAGCCTGCGGATGATAAAGTGCATCAGAATAGTCCAAAGACCAGAACCGAATGATATCTTGAACTCTTTCACCTTGTACCCCTGATAGTAACCGATGTGGTTCAAGAATTGTTGAAATTCCTCAGTAGTTGGTTCTTGAACTTTAAAGCCCTTGGGATTTTCCTTAACTACGATTTCCTTGAGAAAGGTACACTTGTGGATTGGCACGATGCGATCACCGGTAATCTTTGTTTACATAACATCATTGTAGATTCTAACCCTCTCGAAGGCTGTGAAAAGAAGAGTGAGTGGAAGTGGTGGTTCTGGGATTTTAGTGAGGGGGAGGGAGATAGGATGATGAACAATGAACTCAATCATCACTATGATGGGTTCATTGAAGTCCATGGGATTGAGTGAGAATAGTTGTATATTATCTCTGAGGAATGGTTCAGGTGATTGTGAAGACGATGATCCCTTTGAGGACTTCTTGACAACAGTTTTCGTGATTTTGGGGGCTGATTTGGAGGTTTTGGAGGGCGACGAGGAGGCCATTGTTGCAGGTAGATGAGAGCTTGAAGAACACAAGAACATGAAAAGAAGATAAGAGCAGATTGAGGGTTTTATACACGTAAAGAGGGAAAATAGGGTTTAAAGGAGTTTATATAGGTGATGGAAACGAGGCGGGTTAAAAATGGTAATTATGAAGTTCGGATTGGGAAATGGGTCGCATTTAATGTTTAGCTATTTTTGGGGTGAATTGACTTGGTATGACAAAAGGTTTTGATGGAATATAGTGTAGAATGGAAACCGTTATATGGCGATGAGATGGTTGCTATATTGAGATGTGTAAAAGTGGAGCGGATTACGAGGGTGAAAAGATAAGCATCTTTGAAAAGTAACCGTTAGAAAGACGGTTCACCTTAAAAACTTTTGGTCTTCACGTTGCTTGTTTTCGGAACCTTTGAGATATCGGACTATTTGTTTTACAACCAAAAGATGTGACATTTTTGGATTGACTTGAAATCTGGCACAAAGAAAAGTAGCAAACATGATGTCCGGACGACGTGCTGTAAGATAGAGTAAAGATCCAATCATTCCTTTGTACTTCTTTTCATCAACCGCGGCACCAGATGGGTTCGAAAATAATTGTGTTCGAAAACCATGGGTACCTTAGTTGAGGCACAGGTGTCCATTTAATATTTTTTAAGAAGTTCCGAGATGTACTTTTCTTTATGAATAAAGATTCCACGGTTGGTCTGTTTAACTTGAAGATCAGGAAGAAGCTTAGTTCACGATTCATACTCATTTGGAATCGATTGATCATCAGTTTGGCAAAGTCAGCAACCATTGGTGAATCGGTGGATCCAAAAATGATGTCATCCACATAAATTTGGACAAGCATGAGATGTTTTCCATTTGATCTTCGGAACAGGGTAGGGTCGAGAATTCCTCTTTGAAAACCAGAACGCGTAAGAAAGTTAGTGAGCGTTTCATACCAGGTGCGAGCAGCTTGTTTGAGGCCATAGACTGCCTTTCGGAGTTTGTAAAAATAATTCAGAAATGAGAGGTTAATAAAATCAGGAGGCTGTTGAAGGTACACTTCAGGGTCGAGTTTACCATTTAGAAAAGTACTCTTTACGTCCATCTGGTAAACCTTAAAGCCTTTGTGAGCAACATAAGCAAGAAAGATTATGATAGCTTCAAGACGGGCAATAGGAGCAAAGGTCTCCTCGTAGTCAAGCCCTTCGATCTGTGTGAATCCTTTGGCCACCAATATTTCTTTATTCCGAATAATGACTCCAACATCATCTAGTTTGTTTCAGAACACCCATCTTGTACCAACAATTGGGTGATCCGGAGGATGAGGGACGAGAGTCCACACTTCATTTCTATCAAACTCTGCTAATTCTTCCTGTATGGATGTAATCCAATCAACATGTTCTAATGCTTCTTTGATGGATTTGGATTCAACCATTGAGATAAATGCCGAAAAATGACATTCATTTTGTGTACTTATAGCAGATCGTGTTTGAATACCAACGTTTGGATTTCCGATTACTTTATTTGGAGGATGATCTTAAGTCCAGATATGAAGTCTAGGTAGCTCTTGAGCAGCAGATGATCCAATATCAACAATGGGGTTGTGTTGCTCCCCCTGAATAGTTTGAACTTGTGGATGATGCTCCCCCTGAACTTCTGAACCGAAAAGGTTGACATCATCATTAGGTGGGAAGTCAAAGAAATTTACAACATCATCGTTATTGATCGGATTGGAATCAAATTTAGCAGCTGCATCAAGGAATCCTTCCACATTTGATTCAAAGGAGGGTTGACCATTCTCCCCCTCAACTTGAGAACGTTGAAATGGTTCATAATCAAATGGAGGATAAGTGGGTGTTGGACCGGAAACATTTTGGGAAACTGGGGAATCGGTTGATGAGGTTTGCCTTGTTCGAGATTCTGAATCAAGAGCTGTTTCTAAGGGTCCAAAGTGAGTTTCAAAGTCAACTTCATGGATTACTTGAATGTTCGGACATTCCGGTGGAGGAGCATCGGACTCCATGATGTGAATGGCAACATGAGTAGGACTAGAATTCTGAACGAAATTATCATCAAAGGTTACATCAAAGCTTTCCTAAATGACTCGAGTATGACCATTAAGTACTCGATAAGCCTTTGATTTTGCAGAATAACCAAGAAAGATGGCTTCATCAGCTTTGGGTTGAAACTTAGTAAGCTAATAACGATTGTTTTTGATGAGCCATCGACATCCAAAAACATGAAGAAAAGAAATGCTTGGCATCCGACCATTCATGGATTCATACGACGTCATGTTGAGGTGTCGATTAATGATACTTCAGTTCTGAGTGAAACATGTTGTTGACACGGCTTCGGCCCAGAGGTAGAGTGGTAGATTTGCAAAATTTAGCATTGACCGAGAAGCTTCGACTAGCGCTCTGTTTCGTCTTTCGACTACACCGTTATGTTGTGGAGTGTAAGGAGCAGAGAATTTGTGATCAATTCCTTTCTCGGTGAGGAATTTTTCAATGGTGTCATTGTTGAATTCCGAGCCATTATCACTTCGGATTCGTCTTATAGGAAGTTTGATGAGAACTTCTATTCCTTTGATGAATGTGATGAGTTCGGAGACTGTTTCAGACTTTAACCTAAGGAAGAAGACCCAATTGAACCTTGTAAAATCATCAACAGTCACAAGAATGTATTTCTTGTGATGAAGACTCTCTACAATTAAGGGTCCACATAGATCAATATATTGAAGTTCCAGTGGTTCCGAGATTGATTTTTTAATGATGACAGGATGACCCTTCTTTGATTGCTTTCCACACTCACACGCAGCACACAAATGATCATTTTCGAACTTGAGGAGTGGCAGTCCTCTTACCATTTCACCGGATACAAGATCATTCATGTATCGCAAGTTCAGATCAGCATGCCTTCGATGCCATATCCAACTAACGTCAGGAACAACTTTGGAGAGAAGGCAGAGCTGAGGTTTGCCAATGATCATGTTGATGTCAAGTGGATACATGTTTTTGTTGCAATTTGACTTGATTAAGCATTCTTTCCGGTCTTCGGTCATCACATAACTATGTTTTTTGTAGAATTCTACTCGTCGATTTGAGTCAGTGAGTTGAGCTACACTTATTAAGTTATGCTTCAAGTTAGCTACGTAATCGATGTTCGAAATAGAGAAATTTCCATTTGTAAGGATGCCATAACCATGAATCTGAGAGTTGGAGTTGTTGCCATATGTCACGTAACCAACATTTGGAGAGAGTTCGAGATATCGTAGAAAGTTCTTCTTCCCCATCATGTGCATGGATCAAGTACTATCAATATACCATATTGTATCTTGCTCCAAAGCACAATGTGCCTGTAAAATTAGTGAGTGATGGAGTTTTTAGGTTCCGAGTTAGGTTTTGGAACAAGAGTATGGGCTTTGGACTTGGGTTGAGACTTTCAGACAATATTGTGTTTCTTTAAGTTATTTCGAGAGTCCTTTGGAAACAGACAAAAGGTCATGGTTTTCTTATCTATCCAGTAATCATACTTAATGACATGGTGGTTTAGAATGACCTTTTTCGGACATGTGGTCTCTGGAGCAGTGGGTATCACTGTCTCGTGCAGAGTCACGAGATTTTTCACTTTCCAAACAATTTTTTGTTTTGAAGATTTTTGTGAAATTGGTCTCTTTGAAAATCTTTCTTTTTTTGATAGTGCATTTGATTTTGAAATGGATTGGGGTTTGAAAATTTTACCATCTGCTTTGGCTATAAAACTAATGAAATATTCTGAGAAAATTCATTTCGGATTGATTGAGTACTTGAACCTAGTAGCATTTCAGGAGTGTGATTGACAACTTTCTTAAGTTCTGACTGACTAGGAATATTGGATTATCTTTTGAGAATCTTAACAGGAGAAAATGTGTTATGATTCTGAGAAGAAGGATTGCTACTACTTGTATGTGCTTTCCTCTCAAGAAACCTAGAACTTTGTCTTGACCTAACTTCCTTTTAAGGGTATTTTTGGCTTCATGCTTAGGACTTGTGACATCATTTCTGTTCAAAGAGGGTTTCTTCCTTTGGTTAGATGTTGATTTTGATGATTGACCACTTGAGGGATTACTAAACTTGGGCTTGATGGGTACTACGAATGGTTTGGAATTTACTAAGGAATTTGATTCACACGAATCAGTAGAGACATTGCTTGAGATTTCAATGTTATCATCTAAAGATGCGCATGCAAACTCAGAAGTAATCCTTTTTGTTGTCATTGGAATTATTTCCTCAACAACACAGTTGTTAGGAGGATTGTGTTTCGGAACATGATCGATGCGATTAGAAACACTATAGTGGAATTTCGTGGTCTGATTCAGGTCCAGGTTTGTCAAAGGCGGAAGAGGTGTGGAATGAGGACACTTGACAACAATTGGTTTAAATTCTGGAATCAAGGATGAAAATCTGTCAAACATCTCAAGAAGGGGTGACAAGGGAGAGACAGGTGTATCCAAATGTTGATAGTTCGGAACATCTCCCATAAAGTTCAGGTTTTGTAACTCCTTCAAAGGACTAGCTATAGCTTTCGGAAATTCGCTTCCAAGATCAGGAGCTTTTGACCAAGGATGACGAAGGTTATGAGTCATCCGTTGATTTGCTTCAAGCAAGTCAATAGAATTATGCAAAGCATCTATTTTAGCATTGAGACGTTTGTTATAAAAAATCAAAACATTTTTTTTTCAGAATAAGTGATTTCACATTTGTCTTTAAGAATGATACATTCATCTTTTGACATTACAAGCTCATGTTCTAAAGACTCATTTTTAACTTCTTATCCTCGAAACGTAACCTAAGACAACTCAATTCACTGTCCTTCTTCTCATTGGTTTCTATGGCAGACTCATAGGCTATATAGATGGTGTTTATATCTGTTTGGATCTGGGTTAAATAAGATTCACAAAGAGACATATCAAAATTATTATCAATAATCATGGATTTTACCTGCTGAAGATGCTTCGACCCGGTGGGTCGTTAGAGGCCATGTAGCAGTAGTTTGGTTCAGCAACCTCATTTTCATCTTCTGACCCAGAGGACCAATAGCCTTCATCACATTCAACTATTTGTCTTGCCATTAGACACATGTTTCTTCCAGTAACCAAATCATCATCATCTCCGGATGACCAATATTCTTCCACATCTCTTGAGACAGTTGTAACAAATGCCTTTTCACTTGCATCCAACTCTTGAGCTCTTTGTGCATAGTACGCAGAATCCTTGACTTTGGGTTTTAGTGGAGCTTCAGCCAGACAATCTTTGGCAAAATGATTTGAACGACCACATTTATGACACACGATTTTTGGTTTGTCTGATTTCGGAATCTGTTGAGGTTCCGGGTTGAAATAGGTGGTTCAAAGGAACTGACGAGACCAAGAGGACCTCTAGAGAGTTCTCTTAAGGTCTGGGCAATGTTTGATTCATGATCTTGAAGTTCATCAAATAGTTGGTAAAGCTTCAACTTCTTCAAAGATCCATTGCTTTGAAGACAAGATTTCACGTTTCCCCATCCGTTACCTAGGCTATTTATGAATTTGAGATTGTACTCCAAGGGAGTTTAGATGATCCCATGAGCAGTCATGTTGTTGACCACGATTCGGTACCGGTTGGAGGCTGAGGCAACTGATTTACCAGGAGTTGTTGTAAAAGTGTCAAACTCGTTGACAACAGAGGTTAGACGCTTGTATTTCATGTTTTTTGAACCTTCGAACAGATCTTGAAGAGTATCCCAAATCTCTTTGACAAATTTGCACAACTTAATGTGTTCAAAGAGAGATGGTGGAACACCAAACACCATTTCAGAAAAAGCAACTTGATCAGCATGTAGTTTTTCAATATCATCAGTAGTAAGAGGTGTTGGACGATTTTCATCTTGACCCATGAGTTAAGCAGTAGCATCTCTAACTGTTGTTCTAACTGGAACATGAGGACCTTCTTTGAAGGATCTCCAGATAGCTTCACCTTTCTCTTTACCTAGTAAAAACCTTTCCATTCTGACTTTCCAATCATCATATTCTTCAACAACTAGTAGTGGGGCTCGTGTAGGGCAACCCACGCTATTTGCTATTTGCATTGAATACATTTGTTGAGTATTCAAAGCAGCCATTGAAGTTACGATATCTTCAAGCGAAAGTGGTATATAGAAGAACTTTTATCCTGAACACAGAAAGGGTTGAAATACCAAGGTAATTTCACACCAACTATAATATGATCTTATGGATTCAAAGGACAACCACTCAAACTCTGATACCAATTGTGAGTACCAAATGATCTGATGCGCAAGGACAAGGTTTGAAAACTCAAAATTTGAGTTAATGCTTAAGATAAATGTCTGCAACTAAAGAATGTTCCAGTCAAGTTTGAGTTAATGCATTCAACAAAGTATTCAAGACATAAATGAAGAGTGAAGATAATGAAAAAGGTAAAAATAAATGAAGAAAAATGTTTGAGTAAATGATTTGAGAGTTAATAGAAAGTGAAGTAAACTAGAATAATCCTATCTTTGGTTGAACCATCTGTCACTTGAATTTAACATTGAATGCTCCTATAAATAAGAGAACAAGATACATCGTACAAATCCAAAAACATATATAGGACCAGATAATAGAGTTACTCCTGACACTCTGATTATCTAAGTAAACAAAAGAGACTAAGTCCTATGACATGTTACATCAAGCTAAATGACAAAATAAATTAATATAGAGGGATAGACACAAACTTCATTCCGGACACAAACTCCATTCCAAAATTTCTTCACTTCTTTCGGAACCTCTTCTCTGATCTTCTACTCCGAACAAAGTCTTCACATCGAACTACATATCGACTCTGGAACAATTATACTTCGGAACTGAAACTGACTTCGGAATTTATTGGATGATTGCTAGAGGTTCACTTTCAGGTTCCAATAGTAGTCAAAGTTTATTCGTTCCTGTTTCCTTAACAGGATAAGTGATATCTTTGGCCCCCTTGATGATTTGTTGCCAATATCTGAAGTGCTTGGCCAAGCATGGACTCAATTGATGTGTTCAATTAGTATTCTGAATTCAGTTGTCATAAATATGGAAATCGAGTAACAACATCTTGGATTATGAGATTGATTTTAATCCATGTCTCATATCCATACGATATCTTGCAGAATGAAGGAGTAACAAATCACTTATCTTAGGGCCAACATTTGATTTAAATCAGAGTTCGACAATGGCTTTGGAAAGCACACTTTGTTGTTTAGTTCAAGGTCGTACTTGCAATTGTAATTATAGACTTATCTGTGACATCTTACAAATCACAACAAATTTGATTTTTCAAAACAACCCAAAATCATTAAATGTTTACAAAATCATTTTTTCCAAAGTGTTTATCTATCTTAGAGTATCCCAATATCATAAGGCCATAAATCAAGAGGATGTGTATGATCCCGCCTTCGCCTTTCCGTGATGATTAGAAGTACCTGAAACAATAAACTAAAACCATAAACAAAATTTTAGTGAGTTCCCCCAAAGTACCACCACATAAACATAACAAACAACAAAATGCATAAACGAGCCTTCAGCCTGATTGGACCGCCTTGTAGGGCCTACAGCCTATCTGGACCACTCTCCGAGCCTTTGGCATGTATGGACCGCCTCGCAGGGCGTACATCCTATTCGGACCACATACCAGGCCTTTAGCCTAACTAGGCCGCCTCGTAGGGCCTACAGTCTATCCAGACTGCCCTGGGTATCTTGTCCTTCAGCATAAAGCATAACCGCTTTAACCCAACCAAACATAATATGTCGACATATAAATAACAGATAAACATATAACCATTCAACAAACAAACAAGCAGATCTACAGATTACCACCGTATGCTAACATCCTGTATACCAGGATACCAATCTAACATATCTCTACAACATAATAACATATTATCATATAACAGGATATCCAATCCAATGGCCTCACCTTGGTGCCTTCGACCCACAAGTACAGTGAGGATGACTCATCTCTTAATCTAAACAATAGCTGATGAGGTCTCGACTCTGAATCTCAGCTCTAACCGTTACCTATCCATCCAAATGACCAATTCTCAAACACAATCCAAAATACCTAAAATACCCCTAGGTTAAACCTGGTCAATACCTAGCTGATTCAACCCAGCCGAGCAAACCCGACCGAGTCGACCCAACCGAGTACGCTGGGCATACTCTTCTGTAAGCGGAGCGTACTTGGTGTTTGACCAACATACGAGATGAAGACTGCATACGCGTAACATACCACTTTTACACCCAACGTACGCGCCCTGTTTATCCCTTTTTCCATTAAGAGCTTAATACTTTGAATCTTCATGTCCGAAGTCAGATCCAAGGCTAAAATACCATTACGAGTCATAAAGTTTCCAAATTTATGACTTTGCATGTCCATTAGGTGCTTAAAACACAAACCATCAACATCTTAATACACTAAGACCCTCTATAGCATGCATGGAGTGAAACTAACCCTCTAGACCACATTTTTATGACTCAAGAGTCCTCATAAGGTCTGAAAGGACGAATAATTGGGTCGAGAACATGCCATGCTCCAGAATCACCATTTTTGAGACAAGAAGATGATCTCAAGATGCCTCCAAGCTCCACGCTCTTCTTATCACTCTCTTATTCTTCAAGAACACCTCCAAAACACTCTAATGGCCTCAGAATGCACACTTCTCACTTAGGGTTTTCTTGGGATCGTTTTTTACATAGGGAGGCCGATGAAGAAATGAGACATTAGGCTATAAAGGGGTTTATATATGGACTGAACCCTAAAAATTAGGGTTTGGATATTGTTCACGTACGCCCCACGTACTAGGGTGTGCCCTAGTACGCCTAACATACACAATGTATGTTCATCATACTACACTTGGACAAAATTACCATATTGCAACTATAGGTCATTTTTCAATCCTTTCCAATCCTAAGGGCTAAAATACAATATCATTCAAACATAGGGTTGAAACTGAAATTACCTTGACATCGGGATGTTACATTACCTTAGTGGGAGACTGTTGGATTAAGTTGTCTAAATTTATAAATAAATTGGTATATTCTTGTAATTAGAAGCAAAATACTTTTTGGGTTGCCCTCATAACTAGAACTTGGTTAGAACAACATTTGTAGAGAGAGGATAAATTTATTAGTTTATTATATGATTAATGATTTGCAATAAATGATTTGTTAATATATTAAATGATGATCTATTCTAAAAAGTTAATTTGTTAATTTATTATATGATTAATAAATTAATATGAGATCAATAGTTATGTAATTGATTTGTTAATTTATATGATTAGTAAATTAATGTGAGATCAATAAGAATTGATTGATTGTTAATCATAATTAATCTGGAATTATTTTGAGATTAATTGGAGTTTATTAAAGGTGCAACGGGTGAATTGTAATAGTTCAATAGTTGAACAAAAGAAGCAATTCTAGATTACTCTTAGGGTTAGATAGTTTCATGAAGCCTTTAAGGTTTCTGGAATGTTCCTTATAGCTGATAAGGATAACTTCCTTGAATATATTAAATATAATATTTAATTATTCAAGTAAGGGTTTATCATTGTGATGCCTAACTTTAAATATGATTCCTTGACTCATTATTTTTATGGTTCTCACATCCTAAAAGGTTATGAACGAAATTTTACACTCCTCTTCTCTCGTCTCATGTCTTCTACTTATAGGGTTTGGGTGTGGGTCATTAGAGGCATCATCCTTTTGGTGCTAAGCTTTTCGAGACCAACAATTATAACGGATTGAAGTGATTTCTTTGCTATAACAAATCAAAGGTATAGAACCCTAATTCCATGATTTCGATTACATTAGGTTTCATCTAGTTTTGCTGTTCATAGTATGTTGCCGTCAAAGTGTTTTGACATATATCCTTATAGGTTTCATGTGCCCTCTTAGTTGTTTAGCGCTTTTCTGCATTGTACTTTACCTTTAATATCCATAATAGCAATATACGTTATTTTACATCCGGACCGCCCCGGGTATCTAGGCCTTTAGCACAAAGCAAGACTGATTCAACCTAACCAAACATAATACGTCGACATATACAAAATAGATAAATATATAACCAATGAGCAGACAAATAGACAAATTTGCAGATCACTATCGCATGATAACATCGTATATACCAGGATACCAATTTAACATATCTCTACAACATAATAACATATTATCTTATAACAGGATATCCAGTCCAATGGGCCGACCTTGATGCCTTCGGCCCACAAGTATAGTGAGGAAAACTCACCTCTCAATTTGAACAATAACTAATGAGGTCCCGATTTCGAATCTCAACTCTAACCGTCACCTATCCATCCAAATGACCAATTCTCAAACACAATCTAAAATACCTAAAATACCCTTAGGTCAAACTTGGTCAACGTTGGTCAAAGTCAAAGTCAAAGTCAAAGTCAACACCTAGACGAGTCAACCCAGCCGAGCCAACCCAACCGAGTCGACCCAGCCGAGTATGCTGGGCGTACTGTTCTGTACGCGGAGCGTACTCGGTGTTTGACCATCCTATGAGACGATGACCGCGTACGTGCAACGTACCACTTTGTACGCACAACGTATGCGCCATGTTTAGCCCTTTCTTCATTAAGAGCTTAATAATCTGAATCTTCATGTCCAAAGTCAGGTCTAAGGCTAAAATACCATCACGAGTCATAAAGTTTCCAAATTTATGACTTTGCAATTCAATTAATTGCTTAAAACATAAACCCTCAACATCTTAGTGTACTAAGACCCTCTATAACATGCATGGAGTGAAACTAACCCTCAAGACCATATTTTTATGACTCAAGACCCCTCATAAGGTCTGAAAGGACGAATTATTGGGTCAAGAACATGCCATGCTCCAGAATTACCATTTTTAGGACAAAAAGTGTCTTAAAGGAAGAAATGTCTAGATCTACAAGACGTAGTAATCAATATGTGAACTTTATACTCCTAGAGGTTACTAACAAGAAGGTGATCTTAGATCCAAGATGTATCCAAGATCCAAGCTCTTCTCACTACTCTCTTCTTCTTCAAGAACACCTCCAAAACACTCCAATGGCCTCAGAATGCACTCTTCTCACTTAGGGTTTGCTTGGGATCGTTTTTTACGGAGGGAGGCTGATGAAGAAATGAGACATGAGGCTATAATGGGGTTTATATATGGACCAAACCCTAAAAAATAGGGTTTGCACATTCTTCACGTACGCCTCGTGTACATGGTGTACGCCCAGCGTACTACGCATTCCCTAGTACGCCTAACGTACACAATGTATGCTCATCGTATTACACTTAGACAAAATTACCATATTGCCACTATGGGTCATTTTTCAATCCTTTCCAATCCCAAAGGCTAAAATACAATATCATTCAAACATAGGGTTGAAATTGAAATTACCTTGACATTGGGATGTTACATTACCCAAGTGGGAGACTGTTAGATTAAGGTGTCTAAGTTTATGTAACATTCCGTTTAATAAAAATAAATAAATAAATAAAATGAATAAATAAGTAAATAAATAAATAATAAGCCCGAAGACCCCGAGATGTATTTTGATATTTTTAAATATATTTATGTTTTATATTGGCCCTAATCTACAATAAATTATTAGAGTATTAGCGCAAGGAGTTAAATGTTAAATTCTGGAAATCGGTGATTAAAGTGTAATTGTTGGACTAGTTATGAATAGATTTCTGGATGCTGGGGGCTGTTTGGTAATTTTTGGACTTGAATTGAAAAGGAATGAGGATGGAGGGAATGGAAGTGGAAAATGTAAATTTTAGTTGAAGAGTAGAGACGGGACTTAAACCCGTCAGTCCCCTCCTCCCTTGGGTCATTTTGAAACAAAAATCATAAGCCTAATATACCAGCCGCCACCCTTATACCTCCTCGCCTCCATCTGTCGCCACCTCTACTGTTGAAGTCGGAACTGGCGAAGCTAACCACTGTCGATGTGGTTATCGGAGATAGCAAGGATCGAAGAGAATATGGTCACTGTTACCTCTCCTTATCTGGTAATGGTGCAGTTCCTTCCACTCCTCCCTGTCGTTCATTGCGTTATATCGTCGTTGCTGCTCTGGCGGCTGTCCCGCTGCCAAGACTCTTCAGTCAATCGCATGCATCATGAGCGGGTGGTTGTGTGGCGTTCATGTTTTTGTATGTGTGTACGTTACTGCTGTACACCCCTCTCTTCTCTACTTCTTTCTGAGATGCAACCGATCGTCCATCGTCGATGTTCCTCATGCTAGTGATGTGATTGCCTCTGGCTATCGTTTGTCCCCGAAAAGGTGGGGGCAGTCGTGATGTATTATGTGTGTGTGTGCTGTGGTTACGACCTTGTAAGGTGTTTGTGTGTGCTTTGGTTGGCCGGAAAATCAAGTAGAAAGACCACCATGGCAGCCAACCATGGTGGCGACTGCCGGTCTGCCACCATTTCCGTTTTTCTGCCACCATCAACCACCATATGTGGGTGGGTGTGTGCGTTTATTAGTGTGTGTGTGTGTGTGTCACGTGTATGGGAGTGTTGTGTTGTTGTTCATGTATTGGTGTGTTTGCTTGACCAGAAACTGAAGAAAAACCACCACCACCACCGTGAGGTGGTGGCTGCTACCTCCTGCCGCCGCCGACCACCGTTTTTGTTGGTTGTGTTGGGCATTTTCTTATTCTCTTGGTGCTAGTGTGTGTGTGTATGTGTGTGTGTGTTGTAATAAATTGTATGTGTGTTAGATTGTTGGAACTATTACTCAAACCGTTGCCGTATGTGGGTGGCTGCCGCCTCCTGCCGCCATGGACCGCCGCCGACCACCACTGCCCGAGGTGGAAATGGGTGGTGCCCAATTTATTAATTAAATATTTATTTAATTAGATAATAATTTAACTTTAGGGGTTGGATACCCTAACCTAATATCAAGAAAACCCGAATTTGGAGTTGGTTGGGACTCGCATTAAACTTTTAATTAAATCTAAATAATATTTAATAATTCTCCACAATTAACTTGATGTGATAACCCACTTAATGGATTATGTCCTTAATGGGTTAAGTGAGGAACACTAACCCTAGTTATCATTTTATGTAAAAACCCTAGAATCGAGGAGCTCTATTTTGGGCAATAATCGGGTGCGTATTTGGGTTGTTGTCTGGACTATTATTTCACCCAAAAACGACTAATTCAAACCTTAATCAATCATACCCTTAAGTGATTAAGTCCTTAAGAGGTTAAGTGTTCTTACTTAACCCTAATCGTCATTTCGTATGAAACCCTAATCGTCATTTCATATGAAAACCCTAATCGTCATTTCATGTGAAACCCTAATCATCATTTCATGTGAGGTGGTCACTGTTGCAAGTGACTATGACCTGTGATTTGGTATTGATTCAATTATCTTAATGTAGGTGATTGGAAGTGAGTTGAATCTGGTAGAGTCCTTCATTGCTACAGTGATTTCTGCACGCACATCGAGGTCAGTTTCCCCTCACTGTACTCGTGGGTCGAAGGCACCAATGCCGGCCCACTAGTATTGATTATATGCTAGTATAGGGATGCTCTAGGGACTGTATATAGTCATGTAGGATAGACTGAGGACTCTTGATCTAAGCTCTCTTACCTGTTCCTTGTTTGGTTGTGGTTTTAGAGTAGGATCACCTGTCCGGGTGACTATCTCACCTCTGAGTATATATGGTTATGCATTCTTTGGATTGTTGATATTTAGTATGCTGTTATGTTATAGTGATCTATTAGATTTGTGTTCCGGTGAGTATGTTGTTACGCTGTAGTAATCTGCTAGATCTGTGTTTTGGTATTGAGTATGCTGATATGTTGTAGTGATCAGTTAGATCTATCTCCTGGTATGGAGTCTGTTGCTTTGTGGTAATAACCTGTAGAACTGTATGTTACTTGTGGTTGATGGCTATCATCTATGGAGTTCCCTTAGGGACTATCGGTGGTCATGTAGGATAGCTTGAGAACTCTTGGTCTAGGCTCTCTTGCCTGTTCCTTGTTTGGTTGTGGCTCTAGAGTAGGACTATCTGTTCGGGTGACTATCTCACCTCTGGTTACTTGTGGTTACGCATTCTATGAGGGTTAGCTGGTAGCGGGACTATATGTGGTGAGAGGATTAGTAAGCAATAGTGAGCTGTATGATTGTTGTTATGTGTATTATATGCCTAGTTGATCATGTTTGTTTATATGTCGACATATTGTGTTTGGTTGGGTTAAGGCGGTCCTGTTTTATGCTGAATGCCAACAGACCGATGGCAGACCGGATAGAATGCAGACCCGTTAGGTCATATCAATTAGGCCGAAGGACCGAAGAACGGTCAAGACAGGCTTAAGTCCTGGGAGGGCGGACCAGACATGTTGAAGGTTCAGAGAGTGGGCCAGATAGACTGCAGGCCCGGTGAGGGCGGTTCAGTCATACTGTAGACTCTATATGCATGCTATTTGTTTGTTGGTATATGTTATCTGTTGTGTGGTGGTATTTTAGGAGAAACTCACTAAGCTTTATGCTTACGGTTTTAATTTATTGTTTCAGGTGCTTCTGATGATTTTGGCAAGGCGAAGGCATGAACGTACACATCCTTGGTTTTACAACAGATTGGATCTTGGGAAACTCTGATTTTCAAATAATGTTTGAGAACACTATTTTTTGAAACATTTTATTATAAAAAGGATCGTTTTGAAAAGTTTAAATTTGTTGAAATTTTCTGGACGCTACAGTTTATAACTAAATTGGTGTATTCTTGTTATTAGAAGCAAAATCCTTTTTGGCTGCCCTCATACCTAGACCTTGGTTAGAATAACAATTATATAGAGAGGATAAATTTATTAGTTTATTATATGATTAATGATTTGCAATAAATGATTTGTTAATATACTAATGATTAATATATTCTAAAAGTTAGTTTGTTAATTTATTATATGATTAATAAATTAATATGAGATCAATTGTTATGTAATTGATTTGTTAATTTATATGATTAGTAAATTAATGTGAGATCAATAAGAATTGACTAATTGTTAATCAAAATTAATCTGACATTATTTCGAGATTAACTGGAGTTAATTAAAGGTTCAACAGATGAATTGTAATTGTTCAATAGTTCAACAAAAGAAGCAATTCTAGATTATTCCTAGGGTTGGACATTTTCATGAAGCCTTTAGGGTTTCTGGAATGTTCCTTATAACTGATAAGGATAATTGCCTTGAATAGATTAAATATAATATTTAATTATTCAAGTGAGGGTTTATCATTATCATGCCTAACTTTAAATATGACTCATTGACTCATTATTTTTGTGGTTCTCACTTCCTAAAAGGTTATGAATGAAATTTTGCACTTATCCTCTCTCGTCTCATGTCTTCTACTTCTAGGGTTTGAGTGTGAGCCATTAGAGGCATCATCCTTTTGGTGGTAAGTTTTCCGAGACCAACAATTATAACGGATTGAAGTGATTTGTTTGCTATAACAAATCAAAGGTATATAACCCTAATTAGATGATTTTGATTAGATTAGGTTTCGTCTAGTTTTGTTGTTCATAGTATGTTGTCGTCAAAGTGTTATGACATATATCCTTATAGGTTTCATGGGCCCTCTTAGTTGATTAGTGTTTTTCTACATTGTATATAGCCGTGGGAGCTTGAGGCAGAGATGCACGGACATTACCCAGATCTATTTTCGGTTGAGGATTTTGAAGTTGAAATCTAGCTCAAGTGGGGGAGAATTGTAACATCTATTCTAGGTAAACGATCCATTTATGTTTTTGGAAATTAAAGAAGTAAAATGTGGGGTTTTTTTATGACCACTACAAGGCGGAGGATACACCACGACATGGTCTTGGCCTTATTAAACGTGCATCATTCTTACACACCATGACTTGACAAGGTTATCGTCACGACGTGGTGGCCGCTAGGGTGTAAACCCTAATTTTCTAGGTTTTAGGCCATATTTAAGGGATGTGATGGCTATGGTTTTCACATCCTCAACCTCCAGCACCTCCATTTCAGCCTAGAAGAAACTTTAACCTCAACTTTTGACCTTGTGAGCTCTTTGTGGTGATTTTAGTCTCTTGAAGAAGAAAAAAGGTGTATTGGTGCATTGTTCTAGCAAGCAAACCTCTCATTCATCATCTTGTGTAGCTTTTGGACCCTTGTATGTCCTCAAGCTTCTATCTTTTGTGTCCAAGCATGCGAAATCCATATTTTTGTCCATTTTCCTCCATGTTTGAGGTGGTTTGAGTGTTAGGATTTCATTAATTTAGCAACTTTATGAGTCCTTGAGGTTCCTTTGTGGCCTTTTGTCCCATATCTAGAGAGTTATTGAGTTATTAGTTATGAGTTCCATGCAGGAGATCTTAATCTCATTTTCACCATTTTGGCCTAATTTGAGCTCAAGACATGCATGTCTATAAATCAACGATTTTATGGAGTATTGGGAGTAAAAAGCCCTTTAGAAAGTACTAATAAGTGGATTGAAAGATTAAGATCGTAATGTATTAAGCTAATCTGAGCAGCGCCCACAACATGGTGGGTTGATCACCACGACGTGGCGATAGACGGTCTTTACGGCTGTTTTGTCTCAACATTGCCACAACATGGCCAATGGGTGTCCACGACATGGGGGTCAACTAGGGCTGATTTTCACAGTTGACTTTTTGACCATTGTTAACTTTGGTTAACTTATGGGTTTTAGTGTGTAGACTGAGAGGGTACTTATATATACCGTGTTTAGGTGTCTCGTAGTACAACCTCCTTTATCAGAGAGCTGTTGTGTTAGCCTGCTATTTGCAAGGTGAGTATTCTCACTATATTACCTATATCATAACAAGGTGCATGCTTGACTAGCTAAATCTTATTTGTTGATTGTTGTTATGCATGTTTATTGAGTTGTTGATAACTTTCGTACTGCTGATAGTCCCCCGAGTTGCTTATAACCCATAGGGCTACTGTGAGCCAATAGGACTGCTGATAGTCCTAAGGTTGCTGATAACATATAACTGTTTATTATGTTGTGCTGTATGTGATATTTCGGGGAACTCATTAAGCTTCGAGCTTACAGTTGTGGATTTAAACGTGTTTCAGGTACTTCAGATGATCGTAGGAAAACGATGGATTAACTGTACACTCTCATCGGCAGTTTTCGTGATTCTGCATTTTCGTGATACTCTAATTTTCGGATGACTATATTTTGACACTTATGGTTTCTTTACTTGGGTTTTCCCTTGAAACTATGTTTTACTTAATTTAAAAATGAACCAATGTTTTACTTAATTTAAAAATGAAAATTTTGATCGTGATTTTGGGATGTTAAAGAAGTGTGGTAGGTTGTATGAGTACTGTTAGGGTACGACTATGTGTTAGGTTGGTTAGTCTGTTGCTTAGTGTGTGGTGATCCTAAGGGAAGTTGACTGTAAGCCTTTAGGCCCACTTGCCTACTAGGATGGTAGTTGGAGGTTCAACATGTCTTTAGAATAATATTCTTGTGCCTATAGGCCTACTGAGGTGTTGGGTATGAGCTGATGACGAGTGGAAGTTTAACAAGTCTTTGTGATGATGGATGCATGCCTATAGGCCCACCGATGTGTTGACTATGAGCCTTGTATATATGCATTGTATATGTAATGTGATATATGGTATTTTGGAGAACTCTATAAGCTTTTTGCCAACAGTTATGGATTAAATATTTTTTAGGTTGTGCTCATGACAATGGGAATGCTCCAGCTTGACTGTATCGCATGTACATGCCCATCGCAGATGATTATGTTTTTAAACTTCCGCTTCTTATGATGTTTTAAATACATTGATTTCACATGTTATGGTTTTGTGATTTTAAACCTATTTGATATTCTATCTTTATGGAAAATTGATGTTTTACATATATTTTTTTTTTTAAAAAATTGGTTTGACATTTAGAACGTAACAATATTTTTTAATACATAACAAAACATATTTTTCTATATGACTATGTTGGATATTATGTGTTTTAATTAGCACTTAAATCTATATGATAGCAAGTTTTTCCTATCAATAAAATTTCTATTTGAAGGCATGCCTTTTTATGGAAAGAGTGTTAAAAAGGGCAAGATTAATACTCCTTTCGTTCCAAAATTATAGTCCATCTTTCCTTTTTGGTTTGTCCCAAAAAAATAATCCATTTCTAAAAATAAATAACATTTTTACCAAAATACCCCCTCATTACTTAACCAACTAAACATTTAATGGAACATTAAATGCAAAGTAAAGACAAAACTGTCATTTTATTATATAAAGTTAGTGGTAATTAATGTTTTTCTTAATCTGTGTGTTTTTTGTCTGTGGACAATAATATTGAGACGGAGAAAGTAGTATAGTTTTAAAAATTTAGCATGCCACGTTTTTATATGCAAAGTTAGTTTTATTCATGTTTTGAATAAAACACATGCTTTATGAAAATGTCTATATCTGCCCATTGTCTTGACATGCCATATGATTGATGAGATTTCAAGTGACATGCCATATGATTAATGAAATTTCAAGTGATGTTTATTCCATGTAATATGTATGTTATGAATTCCACTGTTTAAAAAAAAGTTATATATCTATTGAAATAAGATTAGAACCAACCGAAATTACCAAGCCTATAGATTTGTGAACATGGTTATGTTGTGGCAATGATTTATTAGTCCATGATAATTCTTTTACAGTTAAAAAAAAAACAAATTATTACTACCTAGTGAAGTTACTTCATGGTAGTCAAAGACAATGCACACTTTGTTATTTGGCATGTTCTTAAGGATCTTAGATGGCTCATTTTTAATCGTACTATGCAGATTTCACCATGTGACTGAGACCCTTTTTCTTCTTTCATTGATAGTCGTAGCTTGGATCTATCGACCTATTCCAGTTTCCTTTATGGCTTTATGCGCCCATTCCCACCAGAAAACATATTCTTTAACATTATTCGGTGCTAAATATTTGATCTTCTGTAACCCTGTTAGACTTGGTCCTTTTTGGCCCAATATAATTCCAAGACTGCAGCAGTTTGACATTTGTCACGTTTAGGATGCTTTCCCTGTTTGTCGCTTCTGCATTTTTCCGATCTTTATAAATTATTGGAAAAGCATTTTACATACACCCTTTTGTTGTTTTCTTCTTGGAGTTTCTCGGAAACTATAACTATAAAACCCCTCTTTCTGGTCCTATACTTGTATAAGTCCTCTTTGTTTATTAAACTTACAAAAACATTCGTGCACCTGAGATTTTGTGTGAAAATGATAGAGTCCAATCATAATCCACCTCTCCTCCATGACTATACTCAACTTCTACAACGGTCTCGTGATTCAGTTGAAACAAAGCAACGCATTAATTACGAACAGGAGATGGAAGAATGTGGCCTTCCCCTTGTGGATCTTGGTGGGTTGTGGAGCATGAATGAGGAAGAGAGCGTTTCTTGTGCATCTGAAATATGTAAAGCTTCCGCTGAATGGGGTTTCTTTCAGATTGTTAACCATGGAATAAGCCTGGAACTTCTTAGGAGGATGAGAAAGGTACAGGTTGAGTTGTTTAAAGCACCATTTGAACAGAAAATGGCTTCCGGGCTTCTTGATAATTCGTATAGGTGGGGAAACCGAACTGCTACGTGTCCAAAACAACTATCATGGTGTGAAGCTTTTCATGTTCCACTTTCGAAGATTTCTGATGAAACTTGCTATGGAGAGTTCAGCTCATTGAGGTAGCAATAGCATTGCTTTGTCTTTCATTTATTAATCCCTTCTTTTATCATCATCGTTCTTCCTCTTTCCCCCCACTGTTTTCACCTAAACACAGTTTAACAACATTGTGTATAAAACGATTTAAGATAGATTTCCAGGTTTCAAGTCAAATTTTACACTTCTATATTCTCTGGAAATGCAACTGAAAAACCAGAATTAGAACACTAGGTGCGGTTAAACATGATTTAATTAAAAATGTTTAAGCAACTACCACTTGCGGTTTTTTTTATACCTGTAAAGAAAAATTTGAAGAATAAAATAATATTTTTCCTGAAATAGATAATCGCATTACCCGAAAATGGGAAAAAATAATTCTCCTGTCGGTTTTAATATATAATTTTCATTTAAATTGGATTTATATAAGTTAAGAACTAATATTCTTCTAACTTTTCGTTGTTATGATGAATTAGAATTATAGTACTAATACTTATTTAAACCAACTGTTTTTAGAATAACATTTTTTTTAGAGAATCGAAGTTGGGAAAGAAAAGTAATATTTTATAAACGGCTAAAATTAATGGAATAAAAGAATATATTATTCCTTTACACATAAAGTGAAACCACTTGACAAGATGTTTCCATTAGAGACAAAGCCACATTGGAATATCATTATACTTTAGTTGTTTTGAATACAATTTACAAAAGAATAAAAGTAATATATAGTTAGCTAAGAACTTAGCATTTTTAATACACAGGGAAGTGATGCAAGAATATGCTGATGCAATGCAAGAACTTGCAAAGTCAATAGCCCGAGTGCTTGTGATGAATATGGGTGGAGGACGAAGTTTGTGGGAAGACAACTGTAATGAGAGCACCTGTTTCATGCGGCTGAACCGATACCCTTCATGCCCCATATCTCCAGAGGTTTTTGGACTTGTCCCCCACACAGACAGCGATTTCCTTACAATTTTGCATCAAGATGAACATGTTGGTGGGCTTCAACTAATGAAAGATTCCAAATGGGTGGCAGTAAAACCCAACCCCGATGCCCTTGTTGTTAACATTGGTGACCTTTTTCAGGTATATTTCTTTTACCTTTTGCATGTGGTGAACCCTTTTTTTTGGCCCTTGAATATTGCAATAATAAGAACAAGTTTTATTCAGATTCTAGCATATAAACCTTTTCAAACTAATGGGCATAATAATATGTGGCAAAGATGTTATCTTGGTGAGGCCTATCTTTCTATCTATAAATATTATTAATTCCATTCGAACAATAGATAGTCATCTAGGAAATGTGAATCAAATCGAGAGGCAAATTGCCTAGAGATATAACTTTCAGCATCTTAATTCGTTGCATCAAAATATTTGTATTTGTATTTGTATATACCGGTATCCTTATAACATCGATGATAATATTATTCCTTCTACTATATTTTTTTTGACTTTTTTCATGTATAATATATCTATGAATAATGCCTATTATATTTGATTCGACATGGAACTTTTAGAGTTGTCGATTCTTTTAGCCCTTGACATGCAACGTAAGTCAACTAATGTCAGGTATAATAATATTGGAGAGAGAAAGAAAGGGGAATATGTGATTTTTTTATTCAACCAAAAAGCGTAGTTGTTGGTAATAGAATAATCACTGTACAACATGAATATTTTTACGGAATACACAGCTGTGCAATAATTTTTAATTCAATGAAGCATATGACATTAAGCACTAAAATATATGAAATTTGCAGGCATGGAGCAATGACGTTTACAAAAGCGTGGAGCACAAAGTAACGGTGAATCAGGAAGCGGAGAGGCACTCCATAGCCTACTTCTTGTGTCCTTCTTATGAATCGTTCATTGGTTGTTGTGATAAAGAAAGTTCGATTTACAGAAGGTTCACATTTGGAGAGTACCGAAGGCAGATTCAAGAAGATGTTAAAGACTATGGTCACAAGGTTGGCCTACCAAGATTTCTTGTATCTACCTGAGACACATGCATCAACCAGAGTGTGTTGGCATGCATCATGGATCTAACTTCCTGAAGTGCACTCCATGCTCAATATTCTTTGAATACTTTTACATAATTATTGCAATCATGTCTTCAAGATCATTCCTGAAAAGGAAGGGGAGGGGGGATTAAATATTTTTTTTGGTCATATATATATAACAATTAATTATCTCCTATACCATGATATATAATGTAAACGAATATATGTACAAGTTAATACAGCGTCATTAGTAGTTATGAGTTATACAATTTAATACTGCTTCATTTTCTTCCATGAGAATTAATTAATTATATAAACACCATTAATTTGTGAACCTAAATTTATTTTTTCCTGCCATCCATTCTCCTAGCTCAGTTTTCTCCCTTGAGGATCCTTCATTTCTTGTGAGGCATACAACATATAAAGAGATGAACACTACTAGAAAAAGCAGTTGTTCCAACGGAATTTTCTGTCCCAAATCCGTTAGTAATCCGTCAGTAATGTGATGGATTTCCATCAGAAACTATTTCCTACAGATTTCCGACGGGCTCTAGGCTTACCAGATTTGACTTATTCCTACGGATTTTTTCTGTTATAGTAATACAGAAGAAAGAAAAAAAAAAAAAAAAAAAAAAAAAAAAAAACTGAATACATTAAACATATAATAATATACATATTCAACCACCAACTAATAAACATTACAATAAAAAAAATTCTAATACATAAAAAGTGTCGCATACAGTTACAAATATTTAACTAATTAAGTGTTTAAAAACACGAAACTAAGAACTATTTTGTAGATTACCGGCGGTAAGTTGAATTGTCTCATAAAGGCCGCTTAGGTAATTGTTCTTGAATTTGAGTTATATCTAGTTGGGCTTGCCTTTGTTGCATCGGCAAAATCTATTTGGCTTTGTCTTTGTTTCATCTCAATTTGCATATCAACACTACTGCAAAAAAGAGCATTACCAACAGCCAAACCGTCGGTAATCCGTCGCTAATAGGCTTTACCGAGGGAATTGCAACAGACCAAAATATGTCGGTATATTCTTGTCGCTAATTGTTTGTAATGGATTTCCGACGGCTACGATAAATTTAACGACGGTTTTTTCTGTCGGTAATTATTATCCGATCACCTACGGAGATATTTTTGCAACACATTACCGACAGAATAATTCACTAACGGATTACCGATAGAATAATTCACTAACAGATTACCGATGGAATAACTCACTAATATAGATTACCAACAGATTTTATGTAACAGATTACCAACAGATTTTGACATTATAAAAATATTTTTTATAAATTCACGAGAAATAGTTATATATTCAACACAAAAAGAATCTTAAAACATGCATAAAATCCATATTTTAAAACCAACAATCATAAAAGTAAAAAACTTACAATATTTGACATACATTAAATCCATAAATTAAATTTCATATCCATATTCGACATTGAATACATGATGCTAAAAAATTCAAATCCATATTTGACATTTAAAAAGTTAGAAAAATAAAAAAGAGACAGATTGAAATTTGTGGAACTCATTGGAAGCACATCTGGGAACACAACATTATTGATGGCGCCTCTATGTCCTCTGAGAGACTGAGAGACTGGAAAGGGAATAAAAGTTTAACGAAGAGAATTGAATGGAATAAGCAAGATAATAATAAAATGGAATAAGCAACTTTCATATGATATTTTTGTATCACGTGTAAAAGACCAAAACATAGAAAAACACAAAGTTTCACCATTTTTTCCATTAATTGTGATTAATGGGACTTTATTTAGGGAAATAAAATAAATTAAACGTAATATAAGCTCTTTAAATCTCAAAGTAAGATTATAATAGATAATATATTTATAGTTATTTATAGACAATAAATTGAAACTTAATTGCAATTGTGGTTTTTTATTTAAAATGTGTCATTAAAAATCATAAATAAAAATAAGTTATACTGTAATTTTCCATCACATTCCATGATGGAATAACAAAAGAAAATCCCATGAGTAAAGAATGAAAATCAAGAAATTGGAAGGCATCAAGTACAGGATAAACCACTCCATTTCCCTGATTTCTATCATCACCTAAATGCAAGAAATAGCAACTTACTTCTACTTATTGTGGTAAATGAACCTTAAATGCAAGAAATAACAAAGTATAATGCTATTTATTTATATCACATTCTTTTGCAAAGTCATGCATTGCATACCCTACAAAAGCATTCATCAAAACCTTCTAATGCTATTAAAACAATTCCAATAAAAACTACTTACTCGCTCAGATTCCTATCGTCAATAAGTCAAGATCAACTTGAATCTAAGGCTACCCATGTTAGTAAAAAACACATATATCAATACATAACTTGAAGGGTAGAAATTGGAAAGAAAAATGCAATCAACTTGTGGATCCAGACAATGATTTTTTTTAACTTTGAGAAGCAACGTAAAATATCATAAAATTACCACATAAATCCAAATAAAATTGATTGTCATTCGGCTGTAAAAACATACTTTTGGATGGGTATATTCATAGGTTTAGGAACAACTTTCCCCAAAACATTGATGTCACCCTTTGTGTAGAGACACGCCTAAAACACGGAAAAATAGAATATTAATTAATAGCATAAGCAGTATGATCACTTGACAGTTTGGTGTAAGAAAAAATTTCTACAAAATTATAAGAGAAATAAGCCTAAAATCCAATCGATATTGTGATGTCTTTCCTGCTGAAATGCAATTGACCATTCTTGAAGAAATATGATTCCTTTCATTTTTGTTAAATTACATTCCATATCTAGGGCTTGTTTCTTTACATTCCAGTGTAGAATAAGAATGAAACATTGCAAAAAGACCTATATAATAATGAACAAAATAAACAAAGTGTATTTTTTTTCATAGTAGATTCCTGTTATAATCATCATACTTTTATTTTCATATTCACAAAAAGTGTCTCACTTAGGTAATTAGGTAACTTGTTGACTTAGACTTAGTCAAGTATTATGATGCCGGAATGACATGTAACTATTTTCGTTGCATGTTTTTATGAAAAAAAAAATAATGTATAACATAAGTAGTTACCTCTGTGCATAGTTGAAATTTGATAGGATGTAAATTCCAAGTTCAATCGTTATAAATTAAGAATCCTCTACAAGGTTTGTCAACCTACACAACATCATATAATTATAAATTAGAAACCCAACATATTACCTCAAAGATGTTGACATAGTTTAGGACCATAAATTTAGGCACACATAATTTATACCGATTAGTTGTGTCCCCTTAAATTTCCATCAAACACATTACCTTCTGAAGAAACGGTGAACTTTTTTTTTTCAAAGAAACGACAAGGTGGATAGGGAATTATCATTTGTCACTCCATCCACACTCTTTGTTGATTAGTAAAGGGACCAAGATCCATGAAATGAGGTCGATGCTTTAACCTTTTAAAGTAAGCAAGATAAAGAATCAAAATTGATATAAGAATCAACAAAAGGATTTATATATACTTATAAATATTAACAACTCTCATAAGAGGAAGGCACAAGTATGGAGAAAGAGAACTTAGTTCATGGTCTTGTGGTTGTAGTTATGCGGTCAGGGCTTCCTCCATCCAGTCTCTTCCATGACTGGTCAATCTTTTAACAATTAAAAAGGCAAAATATTAATAAAAGGAACCAAAATTTATAACTTAATGCGTATGAGATTTACTTGAATAAAAGAAACAAGACTATTTGAAAGTATCCCACATGCAATAACAGAAACAAGCCAACTGTTAACTTTGTGTACGACAGTGCACTTAGTTAGAACCAAGTAACCAACTAATCTACAATTTGCTCACTTCATGATATGTATTGTATGTTATACCCTTGAAAAGGATCCATGTTTGTTACATGGGAATGGAAATAAAAACTTTCTTCGGCTATATTTGATGATGAGGATGAGAAGGATGAGAGAACGGGAGCAATTCCCAGTCCCAGCTTTTTCGGTTACCAAAAGTGAAAAGTTTAGTTACATGTCGAAGAAAGGGTACTTAGAGCTAAAAGTTTTATGTGAATTGGAATCAATGTGAGTGTTACAAAATGAGTAATGGATAAAATGTTTTTGGGGATATTAGACATAGATACTAAAAAATGGATGGAATCATGGAATTATGCAATTCGGTAAGCAATAGTTATTGTGATGAAGGAAATTGTGCACATGCTCATTATATATATTCATGATAAGATGTGTATAGTTTCACTTTCAGATGAAACAACACACAAACTAGGTAATGAAATAAAGAAAATCAACAATTATTCAATTTATAATCTTCTATGATAAGTATACTACCCAACAGAACCTATGAACTATAGAGTATAACTATAAAAAGACAGTGAAATTCAAGAAAACAGATGGAATATAGGATAGAAAAAGGAATATGTGTTTTTACTTAACATACCATCGAGGAAAGGTATGCAACATAGCTCAATCGATCAATAAGTTTGTGAAATGAAGTGACTAAAACGAACAAGACACTTACTGCAAACCCTTTCATCATGTTGCTACTTAAGATTGAAGATACTTATGGCACAATGAACCTTACTACAAAAATAATCTCCTATTAAACTATTTCCATTCATCATACATAGAAGATTAAAATTCCTCATAATTGAAGCAAGTAACTGAAATCAAGCATTAATTAGAACTTGAAAAATAGATATGGATGCATATAGCAATGGTAATTGAAGATAGCGATGATATATGGTATGACGAGAATAGAAGAAAAACAGACGATCGTCAATTGTAGAAAGGTTATAGAATAAAGAGCAAGCGTCAGAAGTGGTTTACGTTTTGGAATATTTGCAAAAACTAAATTAGGGTTTTTTTAGCAAAAGATGGAGAAGTAAGCTCCAATCCGCTCCAAGGGTAAGGTCGAGCACCTACATCAGCGACGCCTTTAGGTGCGACATGCATTTCGGTATTTACAAAATTGCCCCAAATATTTTTAAAGAAAATTAATATTTTACTAACAGATTACTGACATGCATACAAATTTATAGATTTCCGTCGGTAAACTACCAGTACATTGTAATGGATTACCGACGATATTTATTTTGTTGCTAAATTGTGACATCCCCAAATTCACTGTCATTTGAAAAGTTTTATTTATGCTTATCAGAGTATCAATTTTAAAGAATAATAGTGCGGCATTTATTCCCGGAAAACATGGTAAAGATATTATCAAAGCATTTCCGAAGAAATGTATTTTGTTTATATTAAAACATTGGGATGTCACCGTCAATATAGAAACATAAGCATAAACAGACCTTAAATTCATTTACACTAATTATTTACATCTCCTTTAATTTCTCAGTGTAGTGTATCTTCGTATCGACAGTTGTGATACAAATAAACTAAGTGGGTTAGGTTGGGAAACTTGGTGAGTAGATAGGGTTTTCAATCCACAATAATATAATTATTATGTTTAATCATCAAATAATTAACCCAACTTTGCATCCCCATTATATTCTTTATTCTTAAGGATGTACCCTAAGAATCATTTATTCTTCATTCATTCATTCCTGTAACGAACCAATTTTCAAAAGAAATTTTGCATTTTTAAATAATCAAAACAATGTCACTAAACCACAAAATCTTAAGAACATTTGTTTTCAAATTCATAACATTAACCATTATATTTCAAATATCAGAGTGTCCCATAAAAACATCTGAGCGTGTGCATACCGCGCCATCAAGCCTTGCCATTGCCCTTAGGCTCAGAAGTACCTGAAACAAACCAACAAACTGTAAGCTAATGCATAGTGAGTTCCCCGGCGCATACCCCACAAAATCCACATAGTCACATAATCCATATTAGCTATAAAAGCTACATAAACCATATAAGCCATGCATACATCATATAGGATGCCATGGGCTCCCCCAGGGCCTTACTCCAAGATGTTATGGGCTCCCCACATGGTCTTACACCTAAGTTCCATGGGCTCCCCCATGGTATTTAATATGAAAGACATAGGCTCCCTCATGGTCTTACATACAGGTGTTATGGGCTCCCCCATGGTCTTTAATAGGAAAGCCATGGGCTCTCCACATGGTCTTACATCCAAGTACCATGGGCTCCCCCATGGTCTTCCTTACAAGTGTACCACATATACAACTAGCATACCTCCTAGCATATAAACAACAATCATACTACATAACACTTCATCAACTAGTGTACCACATATCATAGAATGGGTAGGCCTTGGTGCCTTCGACCCATTGGTATGGTGAGGAGACTCACCTTCTCAAAATGCTGAACCGATAAGACAAGATCGGATAAGTCCCAACGGTCAGCTCCAACTCAACAACCTACAATCATCATGTGACTAGTTTTGTCAAAATTCCGAAATACCAAAAATACCCTCAAGGTCAAACTTGTTCAATCCTGGTCAAAGTCCAAGTCAACAGTTGAGGTCAACAACCCAAGTTGACCCCAACTCGTCGATTACATCTAGCAACTCGTCGAGTTCCTTCAGAGTCCAGAAAACCGAGACAAACCCTAGCCAACTCGCTGAGTTGTCCCATAAACTCGATGAATGTAAAGAAGGGGGCATCTTTCAAAGAATTGCCCAAATAAAAATAAAGCAGCAAGACCAGAAACACCACCAAGGCCAAGGGCATTTCACATGATCCTCGACGAAGCGGAAAACCGTGCGAGGAATCAAGGATGAGGACTTCATATCCGAAGATCAAGTTATGCAGTAGCCATAGTGTCGTATGATGTAGCCTATTAGAGGCATAGTCTAGGGTGAACTTGAACACCTATATAATAGTTTCAAGAAATAATAAAACCTTTGTTTTGTTATCTGATACGTTAAACTGTTATGTGATTTTCTTGTATGGTGACTTGGAAAACTGCGAGACAATACTTGGGACGAGTATGAGTAGGTGTGAAAGGTAGTAGATACATATACTACCGGAAGCACAGGACTCACGCTTGGATCAGGGAAAGTCACAAGGTTACCAAGAAGCTAGTAATTGATTTCGTTTTATTCAAGTATGTCATTACCATTGTTTCGATAATGACTAAGAAAATTGTTGTTATCCCGACCCTAGTGGTCATATCAAATTGAGTCCGGCTACGATGAGTAGGTTACGTCGTTCAGAGAACCAAGTTTGATGTAGCGTTCGACATAAACCAAACAATTGAAATCAAAACGATCAATAGAAGTATCGCGCTCGCTGTTAAAAAAGTTGGTAGCTAGAAATGCTACATGTTGAAGTATGATTATATCACATTAAAACATGAAGGAAGGCATAGTCTATTTTAGAATTTAACTCTAAGAGACCTGAGTCTAAACGTGCATCACATGGTGATAGGTCATAATTTGGAGTCTAACCTAGGGTAGAGAGCAGGTGCACTATCAAAGTGCTGCTTACAGTCAATAAGTCTAAGAGATAGACTTGAAGGAATATAAAAGTTATAATCATTACCTAGGATGAAGAGATAAAGTATCGAGTCATTATACGAGCCCTATTTCGTTGATGATTCCGGGACGTAATCATCCTAAGGGGGAGATAATTATAACGCCCATAGATCCGGGCTAGTCAATTTAAAGGCAATAGGGGTCGAAAACGACTTTTTGACGAAAGACTATTTAGAATAAATAATCTTAACCAAGTTGTGGAATATGTCACAAGGTTTCCGTACATATAAAGAACGCCGAAATCTGAGTTATAACGAAGAAGTTATGGCCCGTCGAAGTTTTACGGCAAAACCGGCACGACACCGGGAAGCGTAAATAGTGAATTTACGATAGAGCGATATTTATCCTTAGCAATCTAAACGAAAGTCGTAGAATATGTTAAACTAAGAGCGTCGATAAAAAGAACGCCCAAATCTGACTTCGTATGAGGAAGTTATGATTTTTCTAAGATTCGGCTTAGCAGTGTACAGCCCGAAACTCGAATTTTAGTTCGAGCGGTTTTTGGCTTACGCGACCTAAATGAGAGTTGAAGATCTCATTAATAGGAACTCAACGGTGAAAATACAGACGAAAACGGAGTCCGTATGAAGGAGTTATGAATTCTTCGCGGTCATTTAACAGTCTAAACGCCTCCTACTGTTAAATTTGAGATCGGTCGAGAATTAGCCGACGGAGTCTAAACGAAAGTTGTAGATCTTGATTTTACCTACGCATGTATCTAAAGAACGTCGAAAATGGAGCTCATATGCGAAAGTTATGAATTTTTGAAAATCGGCTGATTTTCACCCGGTGTGCGAGGCCACGTGTCAGCACCAGGCTGCGCCTGGCTGTAGCCAGCCTGGCTCACGACGTGAATATTAAAAATTCACGACGTGAACCTTCCTCCAGCCCCTATAAATAAGTGGTGAGGCCTCCATTCATTCCTCACACCTCCCATAACTTCCCTCTCTCTTTAGAAATTCTCTCTAAGCCTCCTAACCCCCCAAAGCCTAGGGTAACTCCCTAGCACGAGGCGGAAGCCCCGGAGCGCCCGAAGGCTCCAAGAAAAGAGTCTTTCGGCTCGGAAACGCTGCTCTAGCGAAGCCCGGTTTTCAAGAAAACCCGCTGTAAGTGAGCTATGCCTACCCTATCTTTAGTATAGCTTATGTTTTAATATATTAACTTTATTAGGAACTTATAATAAGTATTTGGGCTATTATTATGAGTTATATTGAGTGTTACTTAACACTTATATAATAATAATAATAGCTAGACTATTAATTAGTCACGGTTATCGTTAGACTAAACCCTAGTGGTATTGATACTAGGTTTTATCAAAGGAAATTGCTTTGAGAGTATCGAAGCGTTGTCCGAGTGCTGAGTCACCACCTTTCAGGTGAGTGCATGGTCCCTTTCATCTTACACATAGATATATAATTTACGTGTTGTGAGTGCATAATCCCTTTCATCTTACACATAGATATGAAGTATTTTAATATAAATTACGTGTTATGTGTACATATTGTCTGAATACTTGCTGTCTATGCTGAGTGAAAGATTTTTATACATGTTTTAAATGATTTAAACTGTATACGTATTTTATATCTACAAAACGTGTTGGGAAAAACATGGGTAGATGAAATAGTTGTTTTGTGATAACACGATGGGAGACATCAGTGTTGTCAGTGATCCAGTCATCTAGTGGAGTATAGATGACGACTATGGACGATACTAGACAGTCCAGTGGAACGATAGCAGTTTCGTAACATGTAGGTATTTTTGAACTAGGTGTTCATTAGGTATTTTGAACTGAGTGTGTTCACTACGTATCTTTGAACTGAGTGTGTTCACTAGGTATTTTGAACTAAGTGTGTTCACTAGTTACTTTTGAACTAAGTGTTTACCAGATGTTTCGGACTACGTGTTCACCAGATATATTCTATAAGCCTTGGTAATGATGGACTTCGTGTCGATTCCTTAGGATGATCCTTAGGAATAAATAAACGAGGAATAGTTGATTCTTAGGGTAGATCCTTAAGACTAAATAAGATAATGGGGATGGGTAATTGGGTTGATTGTTTGATTGTTTAAACATAATAATATTGTGGGTTGAAAACCCTATGTACTCACCAGGTTTCCCAACCTGACCCACTCAGTTTATGTATATCATAGGTGACGAAGTGAAGTGACATTATACTGAGAGATTTAAAGAGATGTAGATCACTAGTGTAAATCATTGTAAGTTCTGTTTATGCTTATGTTTCGGTATTAACGATGACATCCCAAACGTTTTAAAATGAAATAAATACGTTTCCTCGAAAATGTTTTAATAACGTATTTACCATGTTTTTTTTTTTTCTGGGAACAAATTTCGCAACCTTTTTATAAAATGAAGTACTCTGATTTTCATAAAGCATAAACAAAAATCGGTCTTTTCTAGCCGTGATTTTGGGGATGTCACAGTTGGTATCAGAGCATTAGTTTAAGCGAACTAGGAATATGGATTTATTTCTTGACTTAAAATTAGAATGCTAAGCAATGATTGTGAGGTGTGAGCACTAGATTATTTTAGGAATTATGCCTAAAATGCTTTTATGTGCTAAATGCTTTATGCCTTATATGCTGTTATTTATTCGGATCTATGGTCTGTTGCCGACCGGATCTAGAAACCTTACGTGTTTAGGATTCTAAACGTACGACTACGATATTAGAACTAGCATGTAAACGTTTTGGAGTGACAAGGAAGATTTAAACGTCAATCCTAAGTAAAGGTCTAGATTCACCTTATTCGGTGTATAGATCAAGATGGAAAGGACCCGTAGCGGAAACGTGAACGCAAATGAGAATAGGAACCAACCCCCAGTGGTTCATCAAATACCTGTTGTAGAAGAAGTTGCACCTGAGCCAGTCACCATGGCTGGAGTTCAAGCTATGATTCGGGCTATGCTAGCTGAACAAAGGGAAGAAATGAGGCAGATGTTGAATAGGGACGAACCTACTATGCCCACTGAGCAACCCGAGCTGATTCCCGAGCAATCGGAGGAAGGGAACTACAGCCGCCAAGTGAGTCAAGTGGGGACTCAAGGTGATCAAAGGGATGGCCAGGAGAGGAGGAACAACAAGGATGGGAGAATGTACAAGAATTTCTTGGGTGCGAAACCACCAAGTCTCTCAGGAAGCCCAAAGCCTGTTGAGATTATGGATTGGATCTCCGAGATGGAGATGGTGTTTGAGAGCTGTGACTGTAGCGAGAAACAGAAAACCGTCTTCGCTGTAAGACAACTGAAAACTGGAGTTTTGAGCTGGTGGAAGCTATTGGCAGATACGATGCCACGTGGAGAAGCCTTAAGGATGTCATTCGAAGAGTTCTTGCAACAGTTGAAAATGCAGTACTGCTCAGAGATAGATCTGATAGACCTGAACAACGAGTTTCAGAACCTGAAGAAAGGGAAGATGAGTGTTGATGAGTATGCCACCGCATTCACCGAGAGGATGAAGCTATTCCCCTACTTGGTGCCTACCGAACTCTCCAAGATTGATAGGTTTGCTAACGGATTACCCACTAACTTTGGCCCAATGGTCAAAATGGCAACCACCTTGAAAACAGCTGTTAGGGCAGCTAAGAATGTAGAGGCCCAGATAAGAGAAAAGGGTCTAGAAAAAGATAAGGCTGGAGAGAAGCGGAAGTTTGAAGGATCTTCAAGGTCCAACAAGGAGAGCAAATTCTCAAAGCCTGGAGGAGGAGGTGAAGCAAGATGGTGTAATAAATGCAAGAAGAAACCCTTTGGAAAATGCGGCGAAGAGGTGACATGTTTCAAGTGTGGAAAGTCTGGGCATTACGCCAATGAGTGTACATCCAACAAGAGGTTGTGTTATGAATGTAAAGAAGGGGGGCATCTTTCAAAGAATTGCCCAAATAAAAATAAAGCAGCAAGACCAGAAACACCACCAAGACCAAGGGCATTTCACATGATCCTCGACGAAGCGGAAAACCGTGCGAGGAATCAAGGATGAGGACTTCATATCCGAAGATCAAGTTATGCAGTAGCCATAGTGTCGTATGATGTAGCCTATTAGAGGCATAGTCTAGGGTGAACTTGAACACCTATATAATAGTTTCAAGAAATAATAAAACCTTTTTTTTGTTATCTGATACGTTAAACTGTTATGTGATTTTCTTGTATGGTGACTTGGAAAACTGCGAGACAATACTTGGGACGAGTATGAGTAGGTGTGAAAGGTAGTAGATGCATATACTACCGGAAGCACAGGACTCACGCTTGGATCAGGGAAAGTCACAAGGTTACCAAGAAGCTAGTAATTGATTTCGTTTTATTCAAGTATGTCGTTACCATTGTTTCGATAATGACTAAGAAAATTGTTGTTATCCCGACCCTAGTGGTCATATCAAATTGAGTCCGGCTACGATGAGTAGGTTACGTCGTTCAGAGAACCAAGTTTGATGTAGCGTTCGACTTAAACCAAACAATTGAAATCAAAACGATCAATTGAAGTATCGCGCTCGCTGTTAAAGAAGTTGGTAGCTAGAAATGTTACATGTTGAAGTATGATTATATCACATTAAAACATGAAGGAAGGCATAGTCTATTTTAGAATTTAACTCTAAGAGACCTGAGTCTAAACGTGCATCACATGGTGATAGGTCATAATTTGGAGTCTAACCTAGGGTAGAGAGCAGGTGCACTATCAAAGTGCTGCTTACAGTCAATAAGTCTAAGAGATAGACTTGAAGGAATATAAAAGTTATAATCATTACCTAGGATGAAGAGATAACGTATCGAGTCATTATACGAGCCCTATTTTGTTGATGATTCCGGGACGTAATCATCCTAAGGGGGAGATAATTGTAACGCCCGTAGATCCGGGTTAGTCAATTTAAAGGCAATAGGGGTCGAAAATGACTTTTTGACCAAAGACTATTTAGAATAAATAATCTTAACCAAGTTGTGGAATATGTCACAAGGTTTCCATACATATAAAGAACGCCGAAATCTGAGTTATAACGAAGAAGTTATGGCCCGTCGAAGTTTTACGGCAAAACCGGCACGACACCGGGAAGCGTAAATAGTGAATTTATGATAGAGCGAGATTTATCCTTAGCAATCTAAACGAAAGTCGTAGAATATGTTAAACTAAGAGCGTCGATAAAAAGAACGCCCAAATCTGACTTCGTATGAGGAAGTTATGATTTTTCTAAGATTCGGCTTAGCAGTGTACAGCCCGAAACTCGAATTTTAGTTCGAGCGGTTTTTGGCTTACGCGACCTAAATGAGAGTTGAATATCTCATTAATAGGAACTCAACGGTAAAAATACAGACAAAAACGGAGTCCGTATGAAGGAGTTATGAATTCTTCGCGGTCATTTAACAGTCTAAACGCCTCCTACTGTTAAATTTGAGATCGGTCGAGAATTAGCCGACGGAGTCTAAACGAAAGTTGTAGATATTGATTTTACCTACGCGTGGATATAAAGAACGTCGAAAATAGAGCTCGTATGCGAAAGTTATGAATTTTTGAAAATCGGCTGATTATCACCCGGTGTGCGAGGCCACGTGTCAGCACCAGGCTGCGCCTGGCTGTAGCCAGCCTGGCTCACGATGTGAATATTAAAAATTCACGACGTGAACCTTCCTCCAGCCCCTATAAATAAGTGGTGAGGCCTCCATTCATTCCTCACACCTCCCATAACTTCCCTCTCTCTTTAGAAATTCTCTCTAAGCCTCCTAACCCCCCAAAGCCTAGGGTAACTCCCTAGCACGAGGCGGAAGCCCCGGAGCGCCCGAAGGCTCCAAGAAAAGAGTCTTTCGGCTCGGAAACGCTGCTCTAGCGAAGCCCGGTTTTCGAGAAAACCCGCTGTAAGTGAGCTATGCCTACCCTATCTTTAGTATAGCTTATGTTTTAATATATTAACTTTATTAGGAACTTATAATAAGTATTTGGGCTATTATTATGAGTTATATTGAGTGTTACTTAACACTTATATAATAATAATAATAGCTAGACTATTAATTAGTCACGGTTATCGTTAGACTAAACCCTAGTGGTATTGATACTAGGTTTTATCAAAGGAAATTGCTTTGAGAGTATCGAAGCGTTGTCCGAGTGCTGAGTCACCACCTTTCAGGTGAGTGCATGGTCCCTTTCATCTTACACATAGATATATAATTTACGTGTTGTGAGTGCATAATCCCTTTCATCTTACACATAGATATGAAGTATTTTAATATAAATTACGTGTTATGTGTACATATTGTCTAAATACTTGCTGTCTATGCTGAGTGAAAGATTTTTATACATGTTTTAAATGATTTAAACTGTATACGTATTTTATATCTACAAAACGTGTTGGGAAAAACATGGGTAGATGAAATAGTTGTTTTGTGATAACACGATGGGAGACATCAGTGTTGTCAGTGATCCAGTCATCTAGTGGAGTATAGATGACGACTATGGACGATACTAGACAGTCCAGTGGAACGATAGCAGTTTCGTAACATGTAGGTATTTTTGAACTAGGTGTTCATTAGGTATTTTGAACTGAGTGTGTTCACTACGTATCTTTGAACTGAGTGTGTTCACTAGGTATTTTGAACTAAGTGTGTTCACTAGTTACTTTTGAACTAAGTGTTTACCAGATGTTTCGGACTACGTGTTCACCAGATATATTCTATAAGCCTTGGTAATGATGGACTTCGTGTCGATTCCTTAGGATGATCCTTAGGAATAAATAAACGAGGAATAGTTGATTCTTAGGGTAGATCCTTAAGACTAAATAAGATAATGGGGATGGGTAATTGGGTTGATTGTTTGATTGTTTAAACATAATAATATTGTGGGTTGAAAACCCTATGTACTCACCAGGTTTCCCAACCTGACCCACTCAGTTTATGTATATCATAGGTGACGAAGTGAAGTGACATTATACTGAGAGATTTAAAGAGATGAAGATCACTAGTGTAAATCATTGTAAGTTTTGGTTATGCTTATGTTTCGGTATTAACGATGACATCCCAAACGTTTTAAAATGAAATAAATACGTTTCCTCGAAAATGTTTTAATAACGTATTTACCATGTTTTTTTTTTGGAACAAATTCCGCAACCTTTTTATAAAATGAAGTACTCTGATTTTCATAAAGCATAAAGAAAAATCGGTCTTTTCTGGCCGTGATTTTGGGGATGTCACAATCAACTAGTGTACCACATATCATAGAATGGGTTGGCCTTGGTGCCTTCGACCCATTGGTATGGTGAGGAGACTCACCTTCTCAAAATGCTGAACTGATAAGACAAGATCGGATAAGTCCCAACGGTCAACTCCAACTCAACAGCCTACAATCATCATGTGACTAGTTTTGTCAAAATTCCGAAATACCAAAAATACCCTCAAGGTCAAACTTGTTCAACCCTAGTCAAAGTCCAAGTCAACAGTTGAGGTCAACAGCCCAAGTTGACCCCAACTCGTCGATTGCATCTAGCAACTCGTCGAGTTCCTTCAGAGTCCAGAAAACCGAGACAAACCCTAGCCAACTCGCTGAGTTGTCCCATAAACTTGAAGAGTTCAGTCAATATCCAGTAGACACGGAAACCCGATCCAACTCGTTGATTTGCCAGGGAAACTCATCGAGCTCTCCTCCTGTTTGCTTATTCGGATGATACATTGATCGCAGGGACTCTATAGCTTAGATCTAAACCCTAAAGGTATCTAGAAGGATAAAGTTTCCAAATTTAACCACTAGAACCACTCAGAATGCTCTAAAGCCCTTAACAAAGGTTGGAAAGCTCAAAAGATTATCCATGCGATTCAAGACTCTAGGGATCTGGAATCCCTCCTTTCCATAAGAGGTTCTAATCCTCAAAACGTTCCAAAGATGGAGACTTTACAGACGTGCATGTCCAATGCATGTCTTGAAGTCAAAATGGCCAATGAGGGAAAATATACTCTAAAATCCATGCATGGCATCCATCTTGACCAAAAGCTAGATCTAGCCCACCATGGGACCATTTTGCCCTGGAGATTCATAAATTTGCAAACTTGATGAATCCCATGCATGCAATCGACAAGAATGATAGGAAATGAAGAGTAAAATCAAGATCTAGTCATACTCTAAGATAAAAATCGAATCTTGAGTGCTTACAATAGTCCACATGATGGTCAAGCTCAAGAGTGAGGTCTTTTTTTGCTGGATCTTCTCCTTGTTCTCACTATCTTCTTCTTCTTAAGCTCCAAAAGTCACTCTAGCTCACAATATGAGAGAAAATGGAGATTAGGGTTTATCATTGACGTTCTTAGGGTTTGGAGGCTGATGGGAGGTCAGCCTCAAGGTTTGAAGGAGATTATATATGGTGCAAACCCTAAAATTTAGGGTTTTCCTTTACAGAGCCTACTCATCGAGTTGGGCCTTCCAACTCGTCGAGTAGGTCATAAATCCTGTGTCCAAAATCAATCTCTACTCGTCGAGTTGGGCTCCCGAACTCGTTGAGTCCCAGTACAAAACCCTAAAAACTTAGAAAATCAAATGATACCTAGAACAAGCGTTACAAATCTCCCCCACTTGAACTAGACTTCATCCTCGAAGTCTGCTGATACAAACAAATCTGGGTAGTTGTGACATCCCCATTTTCACGGCCAAAAAAGACCGATTTTGTTTATGCTTTATAAAAATCAGAGTACCTCTTTTAATAAAAATGTTGTGGAATTTGTTCCCAGTAAAACATGATAAATACGTTATCAAAGCATTTATGAAGAAAATTATTTTTATTCATTTTAAAACATTTAGGATGTCATCATCAATATAGAAACATAAGCATAAACAGAACTTACATTCATTATCGCTAGTGATCTACATCTCTTTTAAATCTCTCAGTGTAATGTGACTTCATATCAACACCTGTGATATAAATAAACTGAGTGGGTCAGGTTGGGAAACCTGGTGAGTACATAGGGTTTTCAACCCACAATAAATAAGTTTATTAACTTTATCAAACAAAACAAACCCGATTACCCGTTCCCGTTATCCTCACTTAACGTCCCTAAAATATCTAACACAAGGGACCTAGTTTAAGGGACTTTCATTGGTGTGACAACACATGTTTCGGGGGTTCCTCAGCAATTCATGTCAAATAAGGCAACCATATGGGGGATGGAGTACTACTGGTGAGCACATAGTTCAAATAAACACGCAGTTCAAATAAACACCTACATGTTGCGAGCCTGCTAGCGTTCCACTAGACTGTCTAGAATAGGCCGTGGTCGTCATCTATACTCCGCTAGATGACTGGATCTTCAATAACATCTATAACGAGGCCTCTCATTATTTTATTTGGTCACGCAGCAACTATTACATCTACCCATGTTTTACCCAACACATTTTGTAGATATAAAATACCTATACAGTTTAAATCATTAAAACATGTATAAAATCGTTCATCCAGCATAGATAGGAAGTATACAGATAATACGCACACACAACATGTAATTTATATAAAATACTTCATATCTATGTGTAAGATGAAAGTGACTATGCACTCACTTGATAAGGTGGTGACTCGGTACTCGGACAGCGCTTCGTTCACTTTAAAATAATTTCCTTCGACGAAACCTAGTATTATTACCACTAGAGTTTAGTATATTATTTGCTGAGACTAATTAATAGTCTAGCTATTATTACTATTATATAAGAGTTAAACAAAACTTATATAACCCATAATAATTGCCCAAGTACTTATTATAAGTTCCTAATAACGTTACTATAATTAAATAAAAGCTATATTAAAAATAGCGTAGGCGTAGCTCACTTACAGCGGGTTTTATAGAAAACCGGGCTTTGCTTGGAGCAGTGTTCCCGAGCCAAAAAGCTCTTCTTCTCAGAGTCGTCGAGCACTCATGGGTTTCCGCCTCGTGCTAGGGAGGTTCCCTAGGGTTTTCGGGGGGTTTCAGGGCTAGAGAGAGAGAGAGTAAAGAGAAGAAAGAATGGGAAAGATGTGAAGAAAATGAGGGTGCGAGAGGTTCTATTTATAGGGTGAAAAATGGTTGAACTTGGTGCCACATGTCACCATCTAGTGGCAAGACTTGGGAAGAAAGCAATGGCCAAGATTGTGTCACATCACCCATTTTCACACAGCACACTTCCAACTTCTAAAATCCGTAACCTTCACATACGACCTCCGTTTTTGACGTTCTGTATATCCACGCGTAGGTAAAAATATTATCTACAACTTTTATTTTGACTCTGTCGGCTAATTCTCGACCAATCTTAAATTTAACAGTACGAGGAGATTATACTGTTAAATGTTCGCGTAAAATTCATAACTTCTACATACGGACTCCGTTTTCGCCTGTCTTTTTACCGCTGAGTTCCTATTAATGAGATCTTAAACTTTCATTTAGGTCGCGTAGGGCAAAAACCGCTCGAACTAAAATTTGAGTTTTGGGTCGTGCACTGCTATGCCAAATGTTAGAAAATTCATAACGTGTCCTCATACGAAGTCAGATTTCGGCATTCTTTTTATGGACGCTCTCAGTTTAACATATTCTATGACTTTTGTTTAGATTACTAAGGCTAAAAAGTCCTCTATCGTAAATTTACTATTTACGTCTCTCGGTGTCGTGTTGGTTTTGCCGAAAAACATCGATGGACCATAACTTCTTCGTTATAACTCGGATTTCAACGTTCTTTATATATACGGAACCCTTGAGACGTATTCTACAACTTAGTTAAGATTATTTATGTCAAAAAGTCATTTTTGACCCCTATTATCTCTAAATTGACTAGCCCGGATCTACGAGCGTTGCAGTAGTGATCTCGCATCTCTTCTTCCAGGTCCCACGTCCATTCGGAGCCTCTACGGTGCTGCCATTGCACATTCACCAACTTCACCTCCTTGTTCTGAAGGACCTTCGTCTTCCTATCCAAAATCGCAACGGGCCTCTCAATGTAGTTTAGGCTCTCATCCACCTGAATGTCATCCAAGGAAATAATCGCAACCTCGTCCGTGACACACTTCCAAAGTTGAGACACATGGAAGATTTTTTGTATCTGGCTGAGCTTGTTCAGTAGATCCAAACAGTAAGCCACCTTGCCTACCCGGGCTGAAATCCTGAACGGGCCAATATATCGGGGTCCTAAGTTTCCCCTCTTCCGAACCTGATGACTCCCTTCCATGGCAACAATTTTAGTATAACAAAGTCCCCCACCTGGAACTCGAGGTCCGTTCAATGCCAGTCAACATAGCTTTTTTGACGGTTCTGTGCGACTCGTAGCCCGTCGCGCACCTGCTGAATCATCTCGGTAATCTTAAGCACTACTTTGATGCTCCCCATGACTCGGTGTCCAACCTCACCCTAGCAAACATGGGTCCTACACCTCCGACCATACAACAACTCAAACGGAGGTCGGTCGATACTAGCATGATAACTATTCTTATATGAAAACTCCGCTCGTGGGAGGTATATATGCCAACTCCCACCAAAATCCAACATGCATTCCTGAAGCATGTCCTCGAGTGTCTGGATCGTCCTCTCGCTCTGGCCATATGTTTGGGGGTGGTACGTCGTGTTGAATGTAACTGAGTTCCCCAGTTCCTTGTGGAACTTCTACCAAAATCTAGATGTAAATCAAACATCCCTGTCAGAGACTCCTGACGCTGGCACCCCGTGCGTAGCCACCACCTCTCACACATAAATATCCACTAATTTCTCAGCGGAGATGCTCTCAGAAATCGGAATAAAGTGGGAAATCTTCATCAATCTATCCACAATCACTCATATGGCATCCACACCCCTCGTTGTCCTCGGTAACTTCGTGATAAAGTCCATGGGAATCTCTTCCCACTTCCACATAGGAATGGGTAGCGGTTGAACCTTGTCATGCGGTCGATGATGTTCAACTTTAACCTTCCTGCTGGTCAAGCACCACTCTACAAACCAAGCGATCTCCTGCTTCATGCAGGGCCACTAGTAACTTACTCTCATGTCTCTATACATCTTTGTATCCCTTGGGTGAATAGAGAATTTAGATTTGTGTGCCTCCTCCAGGATGTTTTGTCTCATACCCCCGGTTATCGGTACCCACACCCTGCCATACTGCGTCAGGAGACCTCGACTATCCCAAAAAAATAAGGGAAATTGCCCTCGAGTCCGCTCTATCTTCTAGTTCTCTTTCTTTAAACCCTCCACTTGAGCCTTCTTGATCATATCTAGCAGTGGAGAGACCACCTTCATCCTCAAATAAACGTTCACAATCTGGGAACTCGCCTTCTTGTGGCTCAAAGCATTGGCCATCATGTTGTCCTTCCCTGGATGGTATAAGATCTCACAGTCATAATATTTCAGCACATCCAACCACCTCCTCTCTCGCATGTTGAGGTTCTGCTGATCCATCAAATACTTCAAACTCTTGTGATCAGTATAAATAGTGCACCACACTCCATACAAGTAATGCCTCCAGATTTTGAGGGAAAACACCACTGCCCCCAATTCCAGGTTGTGAGTGGGGTAATTCGCCTCATGTGGCTTCAACGGCCTCGAGGCGTAAGAAATGACATGCCCCCTCTACATCAGTACCACCCTAACCTTGAGATGAATGCGTCACAATACACTACCAAATCATCCAGCCCCTCAGGTAGTACTAGAATCGGAGCCTCACATAACCTCTGTCTCAAGGTCTCGAAAGCTAACTGTTGATCCGGCCCCCATCAAAATGTCACATTCTTCTTGGTTAAGTGGGTCAAAGGCACCGCAATCTTGGAGAAATCCTGGACGAATCTCCGATAGTACCCTGCTAGACCCAAGAAGCTATGATTCTCAGATGCGTTATTCGGTACTTCCCACCGCATCACTGCGTCAACCATGGCTGAATCCACCAAAATACCCTCCTGATTGATGATGTGCCCTAAAAATAGCACCTCTACCAAACAGAAATCACACTTTGAGAACTTGGCATAAAGCCTTTCTGTTCTCAGTGTCTCATATACCTCCCTCAGTTGCTGCTCATGCTGCTCCTTGGTCTTAGAATAGACCAGGATATCATCAATAAAAATGATCACCGACCGATGCAGCATCAGTCCACACACCATGTTCATGAGATCCATGAGCACTGGTGGGGCATTGGTGAGCCCGAATGGCATCACCACAAACTCATATTGCCCGTACCGAGTCTGGAAGGTTGTCTTCGGTATATCCTCATCCCTAATCCTCATATGATGGTACCCCAACCGAAGATCAATCTTGGAAAAACAAGATGCACCCTGCAACTGATCGAACAAATCGCCTATCCTCGTGAGCGGATAACGGTTTTTCACCGTTAGCTTGTTCAACTCTCGATAATCAATACACATCCTGTGTAACCCATCCTTCTTTTTCACGAACAGGATCGGTGCTCCCCATAGGGAACTACTCGGACAAATAAACCCTCGGCCAGTAGCTCGTGCAGCTGCGTAGATAGCTCATGCATCTCGGGCGAAGCTAGCCGGTATGGTTCCTTGGCTATCGGAGCGGCACCTGACACCAAATCAATGCAAAGCTCCACCTACCTCTCCGGAGGCACTCCAGGTAACTCTTCGGGAAGTCTTCTCGAAATTCATGTACAACCGGTACACTGCCCAAATCCGTTGTCGTATCATCCCTCGTATCTGAGATATAAGCCAAAAATCACGAACAACCCTGATGAAGCCATCTCCTAGCCCTCGCAGCTGAACATAGGGTTGGCCCCTATGAGTCCTTCTCTCCAAGAATAACCAGTTGTCCCCAACTTGGGGCTTGAACCTTCACCAACTGACGCTCGCAATCTATCATGGCCTCATTGGCCCCCAACCAGTCCATCCCGACGATCACCTTCAACCCTCGCAACGATATCGGGACTAGATCAACACGAAACCGCTCCCCAAGCACATCTAGGACACAGTTTGTGACAACCCGAAACTTTTTCCTTTACCGTTAGCCAATTTCCGTTAATAAAATTTAAATTTTATTGAGTTCCTTCAAATTCCTTTGGTTTGGAAAATCATTTAGTTATATAATTAAATTCTAGATATATGAGTCGGAACCAAAATCACGCGAAAAACCTGAGTTTCTTTTTAAAAATCAAAGTTTTCGGCTGAGTGATGTTCACAGCCATAAACTCGTTTATGGGCGTACACTCGTTTATGGCAAATGACAGGTGGCCCCACCACCGACCATGAAAACCCCCTAGAAATATGAATCCATATCCCTCATTTACACTTTTCTGGCTGAAAACTCTCTCCTTCTCTCTCTAAACTCTCAACCGTAAACACCAAAAACACCCTCTTTCTTCCGAAAAACATCAAGAAACACCTTTATAGGTTGTTTTGGAACATCCAAAACGCATTTTTCATCGAATCCAACATAATTGGTCTTGAGTTTACGGCCATACACGCTTCAAATCTTCAAATCTTCAAATCTTCAAAGACCGCAAACTGTTTATGGCCGTAAACCCCTCAAGGGGCTGTTCACGGCCGAGAATAGTTCACGGCCGGAAACTCTTCATGGCTACAAACTCCTTGACACCGTGAATATTGGCCGCAAACCACTTTTCCACCTCGATCGAGTCTCGATAACATTCCTAATCCAATGACAAGTGTTTTTCCAGCACTATAATAAATGGTTTCGCTAATAAAATACAAATATGTATTAATTGTTATTAGGATTCTGTTGAGTGTCACGTACATCAACTCGAGTGTCTTCATTCCCAGTATCGTTGTCTGATGCTTTCACACAACTAACAGTGCGTTCATACCCCTACTCCTTTACTATTTTTATTTTTTTCAGCGGGGAGGGATACAAGTTAAGCGCAAATGATTTTGTGAATTTATACAAAAGGATTTCAATATCTTTAAAACTGAAGCAATTAATACAATCATATAGTTTCCACATGTTTATAAAATATTTAGATATTTTATCCCTTTTGTAACATGCTGAGCATAAGGGACGTTTTCAACATACAGCCACAAATTGCATAGTTTTCAGATCAATACACGGATTAAGTACACAACATACATGCAAACTATAATAGGTATAGTTTGGGATTACAATACACAAGTTTACAAATTCAAAGTCATACATTAACAAACATATAAACTATGACAGACTTAGTTTATGATATATGATATACATTCCTAATTTCGGGATTTGAAAGTACTACAATAAATAATTATTTAAGTATGATTATTGTTACGCTACAAGTATACAACAGATTCAAATACAAGAGAACAATGCAGAACCACACATAAACTAGTTAATAATGATTGTGAGACAATGCTTCAATTGTACCTTTTGGGGTACGAAATAAATCCTATCATTTACTATAACCAGAGTCTCCTGGAGGGAGAGCGTGAGATTTGTGAGTAGATCTATTTGGGATTGACAATCCCACACCTGAACTGCTAGCTACAGTTAGGCAGGCATGCCTGGGGTGACAAATATCATATAGTCCGACGCCTGAAGAACGTCATAGAGGTCATCAGTCATATCAAGTATGTTTATACGACTCACAATAGTATAAACTAACCTTATTGTTTACGGGATTTAATTATTCTCTGGTTTTATTTTCATTAATAAAACTAGTCCATCATATAAGTGGAGGATTCCAGGGATTTCAACTCATAGTTTTATTTTAAGTAATGAAACTACTATACATACTGGTGATAACCAGGGTTTTCATACAAGGGGTTTTTCATTCAAAAAAAAGATGTACAATACATTTGGTAGAAACCAGACATACAAACTAATACATTGTACACTACTACAGAACACAGTGTCAAACACATATGTTAGAGAATATTGGATTTTCTTGGAAAGCATACAAACATTTTACATATTCAATGAAAGGTTTTCATTACAAAAACATGCTTATGAAATCATCAGCTTTATGCTGACACTCTTTTCAAAATTGCTTGTATTCTCAGGAAATCAGTAGACAGGTACCACACACCGATTTTGAGAAGACGGAGCATATAGAGTCATGTCTTTTACTTTTTTTATACTTTTGATGTATATAAATACGAATCAAACAAATGTAAATGGTTTTCTTAGTCAATGTAATGGTTATGCTTACTTTGATTACAATGATGCAATTGTTGTGATACTACATATAACGTCCTCCACCCCCAAACGTTTCCACCGTTCCGGTTTGGGGGTGTAACACAGTCCCGATACACCCTCGCAGCACTCACAGTATGATCGTCCGCAATCTCAACCTCAAGAAGGGAATCCAAAATCCCTGATGCACCCTGAAACTTCTTGCTAAGTGGAAGAGATACAAACGATCGGGTAACATCCGAATCGAACAGAACATGAGCCAACATACCATTGACCAAAAAGGTCCCTATACATGAGCACATATATACAGATAAGCAATACAATTTAATATCAAACATGAAAGATAAAACACGTATCAGCCACGACGTCTAGCGCTGCACGAGCCTCCTCGGTAGTCAAATTAAATGCACGACTCTTCACCGCTGGAGCATCCGCCATAGCAAGGCGGCAATCATTAATCCTCATTGTGGAGGGTGCAGGTGCCATCATTGCTCCTCCTCCCTGCAACCTCGGACAATCGGCCCATTTGTGGGCGGTCTGGTTTCAGTGAAAACAAATCAAGCCCTTCTTGGGGCAAGCCTTGATCACGTGGCCCGACTGGCCATATGCATAACATCCTGAGCCTGTCGCTCGACAAGCCCCACTATGCAGTTTACCGCACTTGACACACCGGCCACGCCTAAATCCGAGGTATTAGGATTTATAGCCTGAACTATTGTTTTCTGTGCCTGCTGGGGCTTCTGCTTGGTGCGGAAGTCCAACTCCATCTCCTGCTCATGGGCCTTCGCCACCATCTCATTCAGGGTTTTGCACCCTGTAAATCGCACAAAATCTTGGATATCATCCCTCAGCATGGAATGATACCTCGTTCTACTCATATCCTTATCTGTAGCATACTGTGGGATCAACAGTGCTCGTTCCTGAAACTTTGCGGTGAACTCTGCCACAGTCTCGGTGGTCTGTTGGAGCTTATGAAACTCCCTGACTAGTTGTTATACCTGAATAGGTGGTGCAAACTCCAAATTGAATTCCTGACGAACTATGCCCATATCATCTCAGCCAAACCGACAGCTCCCACCTAGCTATTCTCCTCTCCCCACCAATCTCGGGCTCGATCCCGAAGCATACATGAAGCAAACCCCACCTTTGCCGCATCAGGACAGGAACTCGTGCGTTGGGCATTCTCTATGTCAGCCACCCAGCATCAACTAACAATGGGGTCCCTAAACCCGAAAACGCCGATACCCCACATGCCTTGAACTCCCGGAACAAGGGAGTTCGGGCCCCAACTTGTCCCTCATCAATCTCAGATCTGAATGACCTGAGCCTCTCCTTCAAAATCTCCATCATCCCTTCCTTTACCATCCCAAAAATCATTGGGGTAGTGTCAAGGTTTCCCCCCGTAACCTCGGTTGCAATGAGCTCACGCAGCCTCTCATCAATAGGCTCAATAGTGTCACCCGACCCAGATCCGGATCCTGATCCTGATCCCCTTGCTCGAAATCGTGTTACCACCATTTTGAAATACCACAAGATAAAATGATCAAAATTTCCAAAAAAAGGGATCTTCCCACACCGGTTCTCCTTGGAGCTTCCAGGTCTAACAATAGTTCAGGTACAGATATTGTGCTTTCAGTAGTAAAGGCCTAATAATACCTTCCACACCTACCTGTACCTTCCCCACAGCTTTACCTGATAACTCCAATTCATCCCAGAACAAAACACATATCATAGCTACTGCATAGCTCAAATCCTAGGCTATCCTAAGATTTGCTCCATCCATATTAAATCAGAAATCAATCATAACGGGTTACCGTATGCATGCAAAGTATACAAAGAACAAGATAAAATAGACTTTCGAAAAACAGACTCTACCCTAAGACCACAACTAGATAAGGAACAGGAAATAAGGCCAAATCAATCATTCTGAGGCTATAGGACCCTAACCGTATATAATTTTGAAAGCATACACGTAGCAAGATTCATACGATTATCATAACTCAAATATCAGTATAACATGACTAACATATTGGGGAACTAATTATTTGGCTTGGCCGATCACGCGCCTCTTTTCCATTTTTAAGAAGTTTTTAACTTTTATTTTCGAATACAATTTTACTATATCTTTAGTTTGAGTCCTGACACACCCGAGAGTGTGCCCGAATCCCTCAAACCAAGGCTCTGATACCAACTTATAACGACCCAATTTTCAAAAGAAAATTTTCATTTTTAAATAATTAAAACATTTCCAATAAACCACAAAATCTCAAGAACATTTGTTTTTGAAATTCATAAAATCAACAATTTTATTTCAAATATCAAAGTGTCCTAAAAAAACGCCTGAGATAGTGCATGTCACGCCACCAAGCCTTGCCCTTGCCCTTAGGCTCATAAGTATCAGAAACAAACAAACAAACTATAAGCTAATGCTTAGTGAGTTCCCCAGAGCATACCCCACACAATCCACATAGTCACATAATCTGAATTAGTTATAAAAGATACATAAACCATATAAGCCTTGAATACAACATATAAGGATGTCGTGGGCCCCCCCAGGGTCTTACTCCAGGATCTCATGGGCTCCCCACATGGACTTACACCTAAGTTCCATGGGCTCCCCCATGGTCTTTAATAGGAAAGTCATGGGCTCCCCATATGGTCTTACATCCACGTGTCATGGGCTCCCCCCAAGGTATTTAATAGGAAAGCCATGGGCTCTCCACATGGTCTTACATCCAAGTTCCATGGGTTCCCCCATGGTCTTCCATACAAGGGTACCATATATATAACTAGCATACCTCCTAGCATGTAAACAACAATCATACCACATAACACTATATCAACTAGTGTATCACATATCATAGAATGGGTCGGCCTTGATGCCTTGTACTCATTGGTATGGGGAGGAGACTCACCTTCTCAAAATGCTGAACTAATAACATAAAATCAGATAAGTCCCAACGCGTAGCTCCAACTCAAATGCCTACAATCATCATGTGACTAGGTTTGTCAAAATTCCAGAATACCAGAAATACCCTCAAGGTCAAACTTGGTCAACCGTAGTCAACAGTCAAGGTCAACAACCCATGTTGATCCCAACTCTTTGAGTGCATCTAGCAACTCATCGAGTTCCTTCATAGTCTAGAAAACCAGGAAAACCCCTAGCCAACTCGTCGAGTTGTCCCATCAACTCGGCGAGTTCACTCAATATCTAGTAGACAGGGAAACCCGATCTAACTCATCGAATTGCCAGGGCAACTCGTCGAGTTTTCCCCCTGTTTGCTTATTCAGATGATACATTGATCGCAGGGACTCTAGGGCTTAGATCTAAAACCTAAAGGTGTATAGAAGGATAAAGTTTCCCACTTTATCATCTAGAACCACTCTGAATGCTCTAAAGCGCTTAACAAAAGTTGGAAAGCTCAAAGACTCTGGGGATCTGGAATACCTCCTTTCCAGAAGAGGTTCTAATGCTCAAAATGTTCCAAAGATGGAGACTTTATAGGTGTGCATGTCCAATGCATGTCTTGAAGTCAAAATGGACAAAAAGGTAAAATATACTCTAAAATCGATGCATGGCATCCATAATTGACCAAAAGCTAGATCTAGCCTACCATGGGACCATTTTTCCCTAGAGATTCATAAAGTTCCAAACTTTATGAACCTCATGCTTGCAATCAACAAGAATGATCATAAATGAAGAGTAAACTCAGGATTTAGTCATACTCTAAGATAAAAATCGAATCTTGAGTGCTTAAAATAGTCCACAAGATTATCAAGATCAAGAGTGAGGGATTTTTTTGCTATATCTTCTCCTTGTTCTCACTATCTTCTTCTTCTTAAGCTCCAAAAGTCACTCTAGCTCACAGTATGAGAGAAATAGAGATTAGTGTTTAGCACTAACATTCTTAGGGTTTGGAGGCTGATGGAAGGTCAGCCTCAAGGTTTTGAGGAGACTATATAGGGTGCAAACCCTAAAATTTATGGTTTTCCTTTACAACGTCTACTCGCTGAGTTGGGCCTTCCAAATCATGGAGTAGGTCCTAAATCCCGCGTCCAAAATTGATCTCTACTCATCGAGTTGGGCTCCCCAACTCATCAAGTCCTATTACAAAACCCTAAAAACTTAGGAATTCCCATGATACCTGGAACATGCGTTACAATTCGTAAGGATTGTCATAAGGAATAGGCATGAAGTCCATCGTTGTTATGGTTTATCTAACAGACACTAAGTCTATAGCTGTCGATGTTATTTATTAGGCACTAATTTCATAGCTACCAATGTTCATCTATGTGGGCACTAAATCCATAGTTGCCAACGTTCACTTATAAATCACTAAGTCCATAGTTGTCAGTGTTTTAGAGTAAATATGGTGAACACGTAGTCCAAAAACACCTACATGTTGTGAGCTTGATAACGTTCCACTGAACTGTCTAGAATAGTCTGTGGTCGTCATCTATACTCTGCTAGATGACTGGATCACCATTTAAGTCAAGGCTTCTAATCATCTTTCACCTCTCATAATCTATATCATCTTTCATTTCTCATCATTCATCTACCCGTCTTTACCTAATATATTTATAGGTATGGAAATACATATATACTGTTTAAATCATGTAAAACGTGTATAAATTGTTCATCTAGCATAGATATCAGGAACACATATAATAAGCATGTATAGCATGTATTAATATTAAATATTGCGTATCTATGTGTAATATGAGAGTAATTAAGCACTCACTTGTTTAAGTGAGGACTCAAAATTCGGGCAACGCTTCACTTCTAACAATCTTCTTTTCCTTTGACGAAACCTACTATTATTATCACTAGATTTTAGTCTAATATTTATTGCGACTATTTATTAGTATAGACTTATCATTAACTCCAATTCTACTTTCATGATCTATCAAGTAAGGAACAACCAGGTAGGATCATATCAGAGGTAGGGGTCTGTTTGGTATACGAAGTATACTGTTTGAAAAGCCCATTTTAAACACCTCACTAAATCATAGCCTAGACATCATCATCGTAAGTAGATCAATCAGTGTAACGAATTGTAATCACTGATAAATCATGTTTATAGGTTCATAATAATGCTAATGAACTTAAACATAAGTTATAATCGAAGTATCGTAAGCATAACTCACTTACAAAGGGGTTTAGTGAGGAACCGAGCTCTATGCAGACAGAACTTCTAAGCAGAAATCTCTTCTTCTTGGAGCATTCTGGCACTCCAGGACTCGCCTCTATCACTTAGGAAGTGCTAGGGAAGGAAAAGGGGTTGTGGGGGTGTTTGTGTGTGTGTGTGTGAGAGAGAGAGAGAGAGAGAGAGTATGTGTGTGGGATAAGAATGGTGTGAGAAATGAGGTGATTTGTGCCTCTATTTATAGGCTGGGAAACTGACCAACATGACGTGTTCTAAGCCCTACACAGTGATGCAAGTAATTGGCGTATGCTTTGGTCCATTCTGGGTAGTCGAGACTATATTTACCTTATGGTTATCAATGCTTCTCTCTGGGAGCACTTCGACTTACACTTTCTTTGTTAGGCAGTCAAAGGAAGTTGAGGCTAGCTTGTTGAGAGCGTCCGCCCTCGCATTCTTTCCACGGGAGATTTGCTTTATTGAAAAGTTTTTAAACGTGCTTGTTAAGCTGCAGACTACATCTAGGTACTTCTGCATCATTGGATCTTTGGCTTCATATGTTCCTTTTATTTGGTTCGTGATGAGTAACGAATCACTGAGAGCTGCTAATCGCTTTGCACCAACCTCCCTTCCTAACCTCAGGCCTACTAGGAGTGCCTTATATTCTGCATCATTATTAGATACTTGGAAATAGAATCGCAATGCGTAAGTGATTTCTTTGCCTTTGGAGATTTGAAGGATCAGGTCTGTGCCTGAGCCTTCCTTACTTGTTGTGCCATCGGTGTATAATTTCCAAAGCTCTTTGTTGCCTTCAGGTTCCAATGGGTTGGCAAAGATTTTCGTTGGTGTTCCCTTGATAGTATATGGGATTTCGACTAGCAAAATTTGTGATTGCCTGGGTCATGATGCTAATACAGGGGTGGTAATTAATATTTTGTTCGCCTAATTGTATATCCTACTTGGCCAGGCGTCCAGACTTTTCCGGCCTTAGCAGAACTTGCTTTATCAGGTAGCTGGTTAGGACATCCACCTTGTGAGCTTGGAAATACCACCATAGCCACCTCACAGTGTATACTAGGGCGAGGACCAGTTTCTCTAAGGTTGGGTAATTAACCGCTGGTCCTTGTAAGACCCTACTTACAAAGTGGACGGGGATCTGTTTTCCTTCCCTTTCCACCGCCAACACGGAGGAGATAGCTTCTTCCGAAGCTGCTAGGTACATCTGTAGCGTTTCTCCTGGTAGCGGGCAAGCAAGGGCCGGTAGCTGGTGTAAGTCATCTTTTAGTCGTTGTAATGCTTCATTTGCTCTTTCTATCCATTTGAATTGCTTTTTATCTAAGCACCATTTGAGGGTTTGGTATAGGAGAAGCGCCTTTTCTGCTGATTTGGCAATAAATCTTCCTAATGCCTTTAGCTGACCATTGATCTCTTGTAAACCTTTGAGGTTGTGGGGAGTTTTCAACTCGAGGAACTCTTGGATTTTGATAGGGTTGGGCAGAATCCCTTCCTTGGATATCTGATACCCAAGGAATTGACCTTCTTCTACACCGAAAGTACACTTGGTTGGGTTTAACCTCATCTGTGCTTTAGCTAGCATTTTAAGACTCTCTTCCACATCATGGAGTAATGTTTTTTCATTACAGCTCTTGATTACCATGTCATCAACGTAGACCTCGATGTTCCTACCAATCTGATCAGTGAATATCTTGTCCATTAGTCTCTGATATGTAGCACCTATGTTTTTTAGTCCAATCGACATTTTCTGGTAGCAGAAAGTGCCCTTCTCGGTGTGAAAAGTTGCTTTCGCCTCTTCCTCTCGTTTCATCTGTACTTGATGATAACCCTTGTATGCGTCAAGGAAACATTTGAGCTGAAACCCTTCTAGCGATTGAACTTTCTGATCTATCTTCGGAAGGGGTAATGATCCTTTGGACAAGCGTTATTGAGGTCTAAGTAGTGAGTACACATTCACCATGACCCATTTGCTTTCTTTACCATAATGATATTAGTTATCCAAGTTGGGAACATTGCTTCCCTAAGTATGTCTATTCTCAGTAGGTCGGCTACTTCTTCATTTATAGCCATGTTCCAGTCTTCCGTCTGGCCCCTCTTCTTTTGTATGACATGATTGCTTTTGGGCGTGATGTTGAAACTTTGCTCTATAACCTGTAGGTCTACGCCTGTTCGATCTGTTGGCTTCCAGGCAAAAACAACGGAATCTGATTCAGAAGTGCTACCAGTCGTGCCTTGGTCTCGCCTGATTAGTGAGCATCGATTTGCATAAGATGCTCTGGGTATTTTGCGTTTATCTCGTGTTGTTCAATGCAACAATCCTCCTTCAACTTTTTTGGAGCTCGGACCAACTCATGAGCAGCTATGATCTGATGGTAATGTTGTGCCCTGGTGTTTGTGGCAATAATTGTTGTTGATCCCTGGTGTGTGCTAAATTTAAGTATGCCATGTATCGTTGATGACATGAACTATAGTAGGGAAATTGTTGATCTTCCGAGTAGAATATTGTGTTTTGTTGGAAACCAAATCACAGAAAATTTGATTGCTCTTGTGATTATGTTCCTTTCTTCATGATTGACCAACATTAAAAGTAGCCGAATAGTGCCTAATGGTAACAAGTTGTAACCGGTGAACCCCACCAATGGTCCTCCAGTTGGGGGCCTTAGCCCCTCCTTCCATGTCTCCGGTAGTTTCCTAAAACAATGTTCGTAAAGTATGTCGGAGCTACTACCATAGTTGATGTATATCCGATGGATTTTCATATGGAGAATGAATATAGATATGAAGAGTGGATCTTGTGGATCCCAGTTCGACGGCCTGGGATTGCTACTCAAAAAAGTGATATGGTGTAGATTTCTCGAGAGTACCTCTATCTCATCCTTCTTTTGGTGAGTTGCATTTCTCTTACGAGATTTAGAGATAGTGAGTACCTCATTGCCATCATACGGAGGTTCCTACAGCAAATTGAGATGTGTTATTGCCATTTGAGTCAGCGAACCTTCTGACGATAGTTTCCTCAAACTACTCTTAAGTACTGGCTCGTCTATTTCTGTCGTAATCGGCGGGACCCGCACCATTAGCACCTGGATTGGGGCCTATGTTCTACACTCGCGGTGATGTTCCTCGTTTACTATCACCGGTGTTCTGAACAGATCTTCTTCTACCGTCCCAGTTACTATAGGGTTTATATCCCCCTTTTGCAGACAACCAGGGTCATTTATTGGCTGTATCACTCTGAGGATACGTCCAGATGGCACCAAATGTTGTGACAGGTGCTTCAGGGAATTGGTCGTTTGTTAACGAATTGGCCTTGGAGTTTTACCTGAGAACACAACACCGAAGAATCGTTAAATGATGACTGGGGGTTCTCCCGGGACATCACTCTGACGATCAAATTAGCTTTATTTCTGAGAGAGATTAAGGTAAAATTGTAGAGGGAAGAAGAGGATCCCCCTTCCTTGGGCAAGAAGGGATCCTTTTATACCTATTGCTAACAGAATGGGGTGACTCCCCCCATATAGGAGTGAGGCGTGGCACTTTCCTACTGGGAGAAGTACGCGCACACCGACTAACAGTCAGGTGACGTCAGTTCTGGGCGTCTTCAGGCTCTTTGTTATGACCTGATTGGTCATAAGAGAATGAGAGGATCATGAGGAATATTCTTCCTCGTGGGGGAAAGTGAGTTGCCATCCTGACGCTGGCCTCTCAGGGCTAAGACTAAGGCACGTGCAAGGCCCTAGCAAGATAATGTCCCATCAGTCCTTTCTGTCAGATTCAACGTGGTCGCATAAGGTAATGTTAACAACCCTAGATTTCAGTTCTCCATAGATTAGTACTTTTCATGTAATCAATCATTAGACTTGGATTTTGATTTGTAATTCTATCTAGATATTTCATTTTTTATCTAAATGAATGTTTGATTTTAGTTCTTTTTAGTCTGATGAACTAATTTACGATTTAATCATTCTAGTTAATCAGTTGTTGAAATTCATAATTGTTTTGATAAACTGGTAATAAGTAACAATGAATAGATCGGTTATGTGTTGTTATTTGATTTTGTTTTAAATTGTAATTTCATATATTTACATTTCTAAGCTTGTGACAAGTATTAAATATTGCTAAGAAATTTACACCGATCAAAATGTTGCTTTTCTAACTTGATTAAGAGCTTGTTTAGTTAGGTTTGTAAAAAGTTAGGATTAACTGTAGAGCTTGTTTTGGTTAATTAACTAGGTGAAAGAGAGATTGCTAGAGCTTATTAGTAGTTTTCAGTACAAGCTTAGATACAACGCATCTTAAATAACGTGATTTGTGTTGATTGCATAATTACAAAAGTCGTAGTAGAACTAAATTTACTTTTTATTAGTAAATTTTATTTACTTTATTTACTTATATTTTAGTTTTAATTAATAATAAAATGTAACATCTATAAAATTTGAGCCAATTTAAAACTTTTTCAACCAATTAATAACCATTAATTATTACGAAGTGTTTTCAAAATATTTTCATGTCAGAGTATCCTAGAAATCAAAATCATAAAATATGAGGAGTTGTACGATCACGCCTTTGCCTTCCTGCAATTATCTGATGTACCTAAAACCAAAAGTGCAACTGTAAGCCTGAAGCTTAGCGAGTTTCCCCAAAATACCAATACATAACAAATAGCACATATTATAACAACATGTAATGGGTCCATAGCTCTACAGACTGGATTACCCTTGAGCCTACAGTATGAGTTTGGCTTTCCCTACAGACCCACGGCTCATATCTGGCTTGCTCCCTCAGTCGTTGGACCGTAACAAAATGACTATCCCTCAGTGCCAGTCTGGTATGCTCTCCTAGCACTCAGCTCGCATCGGGAATGCTTTGGAGTCCTCATTATGAGTCTGGCATGCTCTCCCTGGCTCTCAACTAATATCTGGCATACTACAGGGTTTGTTGGTCACCGCACGGAGCAGTGCAACCTCAACCCTACCAACATAACATATCGACATATAATACTAACTATGCATACAGATAATCAGGCCATATCACAGGTTGTCCTACAGATCTACCGAACTATTACAAGAACTAGTATACATAACCACTCTCAGACTATCATAACAACTAGCATGTAATACCAACTCATACCTGACATATCAAAAACTACTAGGATATAAAATCCAATGGGCTGACCATGGTGCCTTAGACCCCTCAGTATGGTGAGGAGAACTCACCTCACAACTATCGAACTGACGTGATAAGCTCAAACTCTTGAATCACAACCACGAACTCCACCACCTATACTTACCATAAGACCACTTCCATAAATTTCCAATTTACTAAAATACCCCCAAAAGTCAAACTGGTCAACCCTTGGTCAAAGTCAAAGTCAACAATCAAGGTCAACAGTCCATGTTGACCCAAATCGTCGAGTATAGCTTACTTACTCGTTGAGTCCTTCCATAACTCGATAAATCCAGAAAACCATAGTTGACTCGCTGAGTTTCCTAACTACTCATTGATTCCATGCGTGTCCAAAAGTCAGAAAAACCCTAACTAACTCGTCGAGTCATCTTACTGACTCGCCGAGTCCATGCAGAAACTATCCACGGTCATTGTAACATCCGAATTTCCAGGTATCATGATGTAAGTATTTCTTTTGAGTTGAGAAGAGGGACTCGACGAGTTGACGCCTAAACTCGTCGAGTATGATCGTGACTGATGACTCGGATTAATGAAGGGACTCGACAAGTCGTTGAGGCGACTCGACGAGTACGCAATGTTGGTAGAAACCCTAAATATTTGGGCGTATGCCCTATCTAAGGGTCCTTATGGCCTTCATTTGCGGCCACCCTTCCAGAGAAAAGAACCCTAGCATATATGAGCGTGTGAAGTGAGAGAGAGAGAGAGAGAGAGAGAGAGAGAGAGAGCCACTTTGAACCATTTATTGTGATTTTGCTAAAGGAAGAGAAGTGATCTAGCAAGAAGGACTAAAGGAGGTTGTTGTTCTGAGACTTTCAAGCAAGGAGGCTTCACTTTGAGCTAGCAATTCGGCCCTTTTCTTATTTATTGAGTAGGCTTATTGAGTCAAGGGTTTCTTCACCCTTTCTTGAGTTCAAATAAGAATCATGAGAAGTCCCAATGTGAAATAGACCTTAGATCTGGACCTTAAGAGGTCCAGAGAGTCCCAATCATTCAGATTTATGCAATCCCTTTGGAGTTTTGGATTTTGGTTGTCATATTAAGAGTTAATTCATCAAATAAAGCCATATGAGTGTTGCATGAGTATAAAGTTTAGACCATTACGTGACTTTTTGGTGTTAGAAGGTCAGATTTATAAGTTAAAGAAACAGATCTGACCTCAGAAGGTAGTTTGAGCATTTCCATGGAGGAAACTCGCCGAGTCCATGGAAGGACTCGATGAGTCGGATCGGGTTGCCCATCGATTCGTGATCAATGGTAATCCGTCGAGTAGAAGGTCAACTCGACGAGTCGAGTGAGGCCTTAGGAGGATTCAAAGGACACGCATGGACTTGTCGAGCCACCCGAATGCACTCGACGAGTCTGGTCAAAGTTGGACCGTTGACTAAGCTGACTTTCGTTGACTTTTAGGGTTTGGTCAACAATTGGACTTTTGAGTCTCAGAGGGGTAAAATGGTCTTTTACCCTTCTAAGGAATTATGAGGTGGATTAATCTAGTCTGTGAGAGCCATTGTTAATTAGACAAAAATTGTTTATGTGATTAGGCGGAGGCTAGATCAGGATTTGACTTCGAGATTTTCATTCATTAGCTTGCGAGGTGAGTCTTCTCACTATACTTACCATGTGTGGTAAACCTTATGTGTGACCAAAGGGTCTTATGTGCATGAAATTTGTGATGAGATATCCTTCTATTTACTTGTGTTATGCTTTATGAGTATTATGTTGTGATGCTGAGTTGAGGGACCGGAGGGTCCATATGAGTTGTGGGACCAGAGGGTCCCACTGAGACACATCGATCAGAGGGTCTAACTAAGTTATAGTCTTGAGTGGATATTATGTTGTGTGTGGTATTTTAGGGAACTCACTAAGCTTTTATGTTTACCGTGTTATATGTTATGTGTTTCAGTTAGTTCCGAGCATCGCGTCAAGGCACCGACATGATTGTACACACCAGCAGAAGATTGTTTTAATGATTCTGGGATTGTGTTTCCTTTTTTGACATTGAGAAATAAGTGTTTTGAGAATTATGAATCAAGTTTTATTGTGTTAAAAATGAAAAAAAAATTGGTTGAAAATTTTCGTTGTTACAAGTTGGTATCAGAGCCTTGGTTTGAGGGATTCGGATACACCCTCGAGCGTGTTTGGACTCAAATTGAGGATTTGAGAAGGATTTTCAAAAAAGAGACAATTTTTTCTAAAAATGAGTAGAAGTTTAAGAGAAGTCGAGCCGGAGCAATGTGTACAATCAACCAGAGCCGAGGAGTGATTTCCCAAAAATACCCTCAGTTTGTGTTATGAGATATTTTATGTGATATGATGCATGCTAGAGAGTAGGTTAGGTGATTCATATATTAGGACTAGGGTGGCTTGATTTGTGATGCCTTATCCTAGGGATTTCTGCTATTAGTGCTTAGTTTGAGTATGAGTGCCTAGCAGGAATGAGACAATGAGAGAACTTCTGTGAGGGTAGATTGTGAGGCATAGAGAACTTGTAAATTAGGATCCGAGGAGGAGGACTTGGGGTGAACACTGATGCGGTGTAGAGGGTAGTATTGAGCCCGTACTACTGGAAGCACCGGATCATTGAGCGTCTAGGTAAGAATCCTAGGGATGCTAAGGAACAAGTAGGGTTGGGTGATCGAGTGTGAGTATGCTCAAGCGAGTCTCTGATAATATTATGTTGTTTTTCAAAGATATCATGGTGGGGACATGACATAACCCTGGGAGCAGTGGGAGACGCGATGAGGAGATACGGAGGATGATCCACGAGGAGATGGCTGCAACTATCCGAGCAAAGATTCCAGAGATGTTTGGTTATATCAAGACCACCCTGATTCAGACATTTGACGAGCGTTATGCTGCTATCACTGAGGCTACTGCCGCCGGGCCCACTGCATCCGTCGCCGCTGCTAGGCCACAGGGAGGTGACTCGTTGCTGTTCCGAGAGTTCAACAACACGAAGCCACCAGAGTATGATGGTACGCAGGATTAGATTGTGGCTATGATGTGGATCTCCGATATCGAGGGGTGTTTTTACACGTGCTCCTGTCCCGACCATTTGAGAGTTCGGTTTACGCTGAACCATCTTCGCTTGGGAGCGAAGGACTAGTGGAAGTTCCTGACAGCTGGCTTTACCACTGTAGATCATGCCGCATTCACATGGGAGAGGTTTGTCCAGATGTTTCGAGACAAGTATTTCCTTCGGTGGAGAGGGAACGTTTTACACAAGAGTTTCTATCTCTCAGGAAGAAGACAGAGTCAGTGACTGAGATCTCGAGGATGTTCCATGAGAGGCGTTGTTTTTCCCTGAACACGTGTCCACTAAGCAGGCACATGTGAGCCGATATTTGAGCATTCGGAGGAGGCATATACGAGAGTTCATGGCGAACTCATCATACTGTACATTGGCCGAGCTTCAAGCCAATGCCAGGAGGAGGGAGATTGAGCTTGAGTTACAGACCAGGGAGGATGAGGAGGAGTCCTGGGGGAGGGACCGGAGGCCGGTGCAGTCGCAGCCGACAACGAAGCAGGCTAAGCCGCTGATTCTAGAGTTAGGGGCCAGAAGGGCCGCACTTATGGAAAGTGCGACAAGAGTCACGAGGGCTCTTGCCGAGCGGAGAACTGCTACAAATGCGGCAAGGAGGTGCACATGGCGAAGGATTTCCCCAAGGGATTCTCGGTTTGCTTTCATTGCAACCAGACCGACCACCGGAAGGTCGAGTGCCCCAGCTAGTGCAGGGACCGGCGCAGAGATCTGCACCCACCTCTGTGCGTGCTTCTGAGAGCCGACCAATAAAGGCCAAGACGCCGAGGGATCACGGGAGAGCCTTTCAGTTGACAGTGGCAAGGTCCACGCAGCGCCCAATGTCGTGGCTGGTATGTATCCTTTTATTTACTTATGTTGGGTTTGAGAAATTATGCTTATATTGTGATGAGTTTAGGTACTTTCCTTGTGAATTCTGTACCTGCTTTGGTGTAATTTGACTCTAGACGAGTCGATCTTTCATGTCATTAGTTTTTAGTCAGCACATCAGTATCCGACGAGAGGCGTTGAGACGACCTCTACAAGTTTCTATAGTTGACGAGCGAGTGGTTAATGCTGCTGAGGAGATTCGAGGATGTATACTCGAGATTTTCGATGTTGAGTTCCCAATAAATTTGGTACCTATTACGATGGGGGATGTCTGTGTCATCATGGGCATGGACTGGTTGAGCCAATTCGGAGCTATTATCGGCTACGACGTCAGTTATTGACCATATGAGACCCTAGTGGGGGAGTACTTACAGTATATGGCGAGGGTACCCGATCTGGGTCAGCATTTTGCTTGGCTACCAGCAGAGTCTACAAAAGGGCTGTAGATGTTTTGTAGCCTATGTGATGGATACATGAGTTTCCGTAGAGAGGCCGAGTTTTGCCAATAAGGTTCCGATAGTGCGAGAGTTTCTGAATGTTATCCCCGAGGAGTTATCAGGTGTGCCTACCGAGAGACAAGTGGAGTTTCACATCAATTTGGTTCTAGGGGCAGCACCTATTGCCAAGGCACCCTATCGCCTTGCGCCACCAGAGATGCATGAGTTATCCTCAAAGCTTCAGGAGTTACTGAGGAAGGGATTCATTCGACCGAGTAGCTCATCGTGGGGAGCACCGATCCTTTTGTTCAAGAAAAAGGATGGTTCACACCAGATGTGTATTGATTATCGGGATTTGAACAAGTTGACAGTCAAGAATCGTTATCCCCTATCGAGGATTGACGATCTGTTTGATCAGTTGCAAGGTGAATCTTGGTTCTCCAAGATTGACTTAAGGTCTGGATATCATCAGATGAGGGTGCGGGATGAGGATATACCGAAGAAGGTGTTTAGGACTTGTTATGGGCATTACGATTTCGTGGTGATGCCTTTTGGGCTCACAACCGCACTAGAAGCGTTCATGGATCTCATGAATCGAGTATGTAGGCCGATGTTGGATTGATCGGTGATCGTGTTCATCAACGATATTTTGGTGTATTCGAGGTACAGGGAGCAACATGAGGAGGATTTGAGGGAGATTCTTGGGGTATTGAGATCGGAGAGGCTTTATGCCAAATTCTCCAAGTGTGATTTCTGGTTACGAGAGGTCTAATTTTTGGGACATCTCGTTAATCAGAATGGGATATTACTCGATCCAGACAAGATTGAGGCTGTTATGAGTTAGGAGGTGCCAAGATCCCTCACGGAGATCAGGAGTTTTTTGGGGTTGGTCGGTTACTATCAGAGATTTATCAGGGATTTCTCCAAGATTGTCGTTCCCCTCACCAGATTGACCCGGAAGAGAGTTGCTTTTTCTTGGGGTCCCAAGCAGCAGACCTCGTTTGAGACTCTTCGCAAGAGATTATGCGAAGCCCCGATGTTATCCCTTCCGGAGGGAATGGTGGATTTATTGGTGTACTGTGACGCGTCCATATCATGGTTGGGTGAGGTGCTTATGCAGAGAGGGCATGTGATAGCATACACATCGACGCAGCTAAAGCCTCATGAGATGAGGTATCCTACTCATGATTTGGAGTTGGGGGCAGTAGTGTTCACCTTCAAGAGATGGTGCCATTATTTGTATGGGGTTTGGTGTACCATATACACATACCACAAGAGTTTGAAGTATCTGATGGATCAGCCCAACTTGAACATGCGTCAGAGGAGATGGTAGGATGTGGTAAAGTGTCACACCCCGAAACTGAAGGCGGAAACGTCTCAGGGTGGAGGTGACTTCATGTGAATATCATAACCAATGTACATAGTAAGCGAAGTAAAGCACAAAACATTACATTACATAGATTTCATTACATCAGTTGAAAAGTAAAGTAGTACAAGTTGCATAGATACATAAGATTAAACAAAAGAAAGACGTGACTTCCATTCGCTCCGTCTTCTGCAAAAGGACGTAGGATACCTGTCTAAGGAAAACCTGAGAATACAAGCAGTTTGAAAATCAGCATAAGCTGGTGAGTTCATAAGCGGTTTGTTTTTATGAAAATGTACAAGATTCCTTTTGTTTTCTGAAAATGTTACGACCCAAGAAAATCCCATATTTTCTTAAAAGTAAAGTTTAGTTGTTTTGTTATGTTACACGGTTCTGGTTATGAGTTGTGATTACCCCAGGAAAATCCTATATTTTCCAAATGTGAAGATGTGTACTGAAAACCTGATTAACCTTGTGAAGTGTGTGTTTGTTTACCAACCCAAAAATGTAATGTAAAAGATGCATACTGAAAACCTGATTATTATAGTAAACTAATTCTTATGGTTATTAATTTAGTATATCCATTATTACTAAAAAGTAAATTTCTGTTATCCAAATTGCGAGTTCTATAACCATACTAAAGACTAGATATGGCAAAGGAGGGCCAATATCACTATGACTTTTGTCACCCTTGAACCTTTCGGTTCGACTGTAGCTAGCAGCCAGGTGCGGGATAGTCAGTCCCGTATAGATCTAAACACTCAAGTCACGCTCCTTATCTAAGAGATTTTGGTTACAAGGGCGGTCCTCCACTCGCGTATCTCTGTGGAGTGTTCTCCGAGGACGTGTCTCCAATTATAGGATTAACAAATCTACAAGTAATAATGCGGAAAGTCCTGTTTAAGTTCTACCTACAAAAACGATCCTCCACTCGCGTATCTCTGTGGAGTGTTACCGAGGACAAAACGATATACTAAGTTTCTTATTCAAAGTCCAAAGATTATGTTTTTAACTATTAAGGTGGAAAACCATTTGTGAAAATATAAAGTACAACAATTTATAACATCTTTCACAAATACTATGGTAATGTGACCTGCAAGTTCAAACGGTTATCTGTTATGATTATCAGTGTTAAAAACATATGTAATAAGAAACACAACGCATATAAAATAAGTTTTGAGTAAAAGTATTACTTGTACTTTGCGTGTATTCCCCCCCCCCTGAAAACAGTGAAAAACATTGAAAAATGGTAGGGGTATGAACTCACCGGACGAGAAATGTGTCGATGGGGATGCTAAACGTCGGATCAAGGCTTGAAAACGAGCGAGGTTCCTATGTAATGTTAAATTATACACAAATGTATCTAATTAGACTTTAAAACACTAATCAGATACGATTATACACTCCAAGACGCGAAAACACTTCAAATTAAGTGTTTGAAGTGACCCAGGTGACGTTTATGGACATGAATGGCTTGGATATGGAGTTTACTCTTCAAGAGTAAACTCTAAGGAGTGTTCACGGCCCTATACACCACATCCCCATGAGTTTACGGCCGTAAAATCAGGGTGGGGTGTTCTTATGTGCTAAATGGCCTTAAATCAAATGAGGGGTATTGCTAAATTTGGTTCTAGGGCATTATCAAGGAATTAATTTAACCATATGGACCAATTGATGAGTTTACGGCAGTAAACTAAGTGTTTACGACCATAAACTCTCACCCACATCATTCTTAACTGTTTTGAAGGTCAATGATTTATCACAAGTGATCCTACTCAATTTTACAAGCCAAGGGGTGAGTTTAGGGCATCAAACAACCAATTTATAGGAGTTTACAGCCTAGGAACTGATTCTTGGAGGGTTTACGGCCGTGAACTCCTTATGGAGTTGTTTCCATCAAGTTTATGGTCCCTAACTTGTTTGTGGTTGCTTCTAGACTTTATTCCAGGGCTTATGAGGTGTGTAAGTTGCATTTTAACACCCAAAAAGGAGTTTACTCCCCATGAAATGGTGTTTATGGCCCAAGCTTGTTCTTGGGCAGTAAACTCATGTTTACTCCCCAAATGTTGAGTTTAAGGTGTCCTAAGTCCAATCCAATAAGTCCTTAAGCCATATCTAAGCTTCAATGGTGATTTGGAAGGGTTTTGAGGCTCAAAAACACCATTTATATGTGTTTTTCACGGCCCAAGAGTGTTCTAGGGCCGTAAACACATGTTTGAGGTCCTAAATCATGAATTTAACTCGAATTCGAAGGCTAAGTATGTTGTACAAGAAGCTAGGATGGTTACCGTGGTGTTTTGAAGCTTGAAATGGATGATTTTTGGATCAAATTCTTGAGTTGAGGAGAGAGGTTAGAGAGAGAGAGAGTGAAAAGGCTCCAAATGAGTCTTAATTCACTTTAAATATGGTTTGAATTTGATACACGGTGGAATTCTACCCGATACTGATGTTAACCGAGACTTTTGGTCGCACCTGATTAAGTTGTCGTCACCCGATATGGTCGAAACTAAAATTTTTCTAATTACTAGTTTAGGACGTTTTCACATGTTTCCAACATGTTTGGATACTTACAAGGTCAAATAAAAGTCTTAACTTAATTGTCTTAATCCAAAAACGGATTCGGAATATTTCGATTAAAAGGAGTTTTACGGACGAAACGGGTTGCGGCGATGGAATAACTTCGGGTTGTCACATAAAGGACTATGACTGTGAGATCATGTACCACCCGACAAGGCTAACGTGGTAGTCGATGCTCTGAGCTGTAGGGCGGAGAGGGCCCCGATTCGGGATATATGCATGAGGATGATGGTGATCACTCCGGTGTTGGATACCATCCGAGAGGCTCAAGCAGAGGCTGTGAGGCCGGAGAACCGCAAGAGAGAGCGGGTGATTGAGCAGATGTTCGAGTTTGTTACTAATAGCCGAGGGCTTATAACCTTTCAAGGTTGGGTTTGGGTGCCATTTATGGGCGGGGCACGTAGGATATTGATGGAGGAAGTGCACAGATCGAGATTTTCGATCCATCCCGGGGCCACTAAGATGTATTTGGATATGAAGAGAGGTTATTGGTGGCCCTGTATGAAGAGGGATGTGGCGTGGGTTGTAGAAAGGTGCTTAAATAGTCGTCGGGTCAAGGCCGAGCACCAGCGTCCACACGACAAGTTGCAGCCGTTAGAGGTTCCCCAGTGGAAGTGGGAACATATTTCTATGGATTTCGTCACCAATTTCCCTAGGACCGTGAGGGGTGTTGATGCAATTTGGGTGATTGTGGATCGGTTGATGAAGAGCACTCACTTCCTTGATATCAGTGAGAGCTCTTCTGCAGAGAGACTGGCAGAGGTATATGTGAGAGAGGTGGTGTCGCGATATGGAGTGTCGATCTCGATTGTGTCAGACCGAGATGTGCGTTTCACTTCCAGGTTCGTGAAGAAGTTCCATGAGGATTTGGGTACGAGGTTGCACTTCAACACTGCCTACCAACCCCAGACAGACGGACATAGTGAGAGGACGATTCAGATGCTCGAGGACATGCTTCGAGCATGTGTTATGGACTTCCGTGGAAGTTGGGACACATACCTACCTCTGGCTGAGTTTTCGTACAACAACAGTCACCATTCGAGTATTAGGATGCCTCCCTTTGAGCTTTTATATGGGAGGAGGTGTCGGACCCCCATCTTTTATAGAGAGGTAGGGAACCGAGTAATAGGAAGCACGAAGATAGTGCTTAAGATAACTGAGCAGATACAACAGGTTAGACAGAGGTTACTGGCAGCCCAGAACCGCCAGAAGAGTTACGCAAATAGGAGGCGATACGAGCTCGAGTTCCAGGTTGGAGACTTTGTTCTCCTGAAGGTATCTCCTTGAAAGGAGTGATCTGATTCAGGAAGAGGGGCAAGTTGGGGCACCAATACATTGGTCCTTTCAGGGTGACCGCGAGAGTGGGCAAGGTAGCATACCGTTTAGAGCTACCTGAGGAGTTGATTCAGATCCATAACACCTTCCATGTATCCCAGTTGAGGAAGTGTGTGGCCAATGAGACGGCAGTGGTACCACTAAAGGATATTCAGGTGGATGCAAGCCTGACTTACATTGAGAAGCCGATCACGATCTTGGATCGGAAGATCAAGGTTCTGAGGAACAAAGAGGTTCCCCTGGTTCAGGTCCAGTGGCAACATCGGAGAGGGTCCGAGCTGACTTGGGAGCCAGAGATAGAGATGCGGGAGCAGCATCCAGAGTTGTTTGTTGAGTAAGACTTCGAGGGCGAAGTCTGACTCTAGTGGGGGGAGTTGTAACATTCGGATTTTCAGGTATCACGATTTAAGTATTTCTTTTGAGTTGAGAAGAGGGACTCGACTAGTTGACGCTTAAACTCATCGAGTATGATCACGACTGATGAATCGGATTAATGAAGGGACTCGACGAGTCGTTGAGGCGACTTGACGAGTCCGCGATGTTGGCAGAAACCCTAAATCTTTGGGCATGTTCCCTATTTAAGGGTCCTTATGGCCTTCATTTGCAGCCACCCTTCCAGAGAAAAGAACCCTAACATATTTGAGGATGTGAAGTGAAAGAGAAAGCCACTTTGAACCATTTGTTGTGATTTTGCTAAAGGAGGAGAAGTGATCCAGCAAGAAGGACCAAAGGAGGTTGTTGTTCTGAGACTTTTAAGCAAGGAGGCTTCACTTTGAGGTAGCAATTCGGCCCTTTTCTTCTTTATTGAGTAGGCTTATTGAATCAAGGGTTTCTTCACCCTTTCTTGAGTTGGAATAAGAAGCATGAGAAGTCCCAATGTGAAATATACCTTAGATATGGACCTTGAGAGGTCCAGAGAGTCCCAATCATTCAGCTTTATGTAGTCCCTTTGGAGTTTTGGATCTTGGTTGTCATATTAAGAGCTAATTCATCAAATAAAGCCATATGAGTGTTGCATGAGCATAAAGTTCAGACCTTTACGTGACTTTTGGTTATTAGAAGGTCAGATCTATAAGTTAGAGAAACAAATCTGACCTCAGAAGGTCGTTTGAATATTTCCATGGAGGAAACTTGTCGAGTCCATGGAAGGACTCAACGAGTCGGATCTGGTTGCCCCACGATTCGTGATCAGTGGTACCCGTCGAGTGGAAGGTCAACTCGACGAGTTGAGTGAGGTGTGACATCCCCATTTTCATGGCAAAAAAAGACCGATTTTGTTTATGTTTTATAAAAATCAGAGTACCTCTTTTAATAAAAATGTTGCGGAATTTGTTCCCAGTAAAACATGATAAATACGTTATCAAAGCGTTTCCGAAGAAAAGTATTTTTATTCATCTTAAAACATTTGGGATGTCATCGTCAATATAGAAACATAAGCATAAACAGAACTTACATTCATTATCACTAGTGATCTACATCTCTTTTAAATCTCTCAGTGTAATGTGACTTCATATGAACACTTGTGATATAAATAAACTGAGTGGGTCAGGTTGGGAAACCTGGTGAGTACATAGGGATTTTAATCCCACAATGTTATACATATATATAAAAATTCACACAATATACGATTTCCCCATATATATAATCAACTCTTACCCCGTCAGTCCTCACAACGAGACTATCCATACTCACGAACCTTAAATTTTACCTCTTACTTCGGATCTAATCCATGCTCTCGAGTCCTTGATTATACCTATTCCATACTCTCGGATATGGGACAATTGGTCTGTGTCTAAATCCATACTCTCGGATTAATGACAGATGACTATGTCCTGTCCATACTCCCGGACTAAGGACAACTGACTATGTCTTAATCCATACTCCCGGATTAAGGACAACTGACTATGTCTTAATCCATACTCCCGGATTAACGACAGTTGACTGACTCTAATCCATACTCTCAGACTAGGGACAAATGACTATGTCTAATCCATGCTTCTGGATTAATGACATGTTTAAGGGTTCTATTCCCCGTATACATCTCACTCGTACTCATAAGGAGATACTACCCAATGACCCTCATAACAAATTTTAGGTTTACTCATTAACCTAAATCATTATAAATAACAAGGTATGTTCTTTAACATGTAATTCAGACAACATCAAATAATTTGCACATAAACATATATTTAATACGTTCAATCAATACTTGTATTAAAATCATGTTCATGAAAGGGATTATGCACTCACTTGATTAGGTGGTGACTTGGCACTCGGACAATACTTTGTTACTCTTAAAATAATTTTCCTCGACAAAACGTAGTATCGATATCACTAGGGTTTAGTCTAACGTTAACCGCGACTAATTAATAGTCTAGCTATTATTACTATTATATAAGCATTAAACAATACTTATATAGCCCATAATAATAGCCCAAGTATTTATTATAAGTTCCTAAGAATGTTATTATAATTAAATAAAAGCTATATTAAAAATAGCGTAGGCGTAGCTCACTTATAGTGGGTTATTCTCAAAACCAGGACCCCCTGGAGCAGCGTTCCTGAGCCGAAAGGCTCTTCTTCTCAAAGCCGTCGGGCGCTCCGGGGCTTCCGCCTCGTGCTAGGGAGGTTCCCTAGGCTTTTCGGGGGGGGGGGGGGGGGGGGGTTCGGGGCTAGAGAGAAGTTCTAGAGAGAGAGGGAAGTGAGGGGAGATGTGAGGAATGAATGGAGGCATCACCACTTAATTATAGGGTCTAGAGGAAGGTTCACATCGTGAATTTTTAATATTCACGTCGTGAGCCAGGCTGGCTACAGCCAGGCGCAACCTGATGCTGACACGTGGCATCGCACATAGGGTGGAAATCAGCTGATTTTCAAAAATTCATAACTTTCGCATACAAACTCCATTTTTGACGTTCTTTATATCCACGCGTAGGTAAAAACAAGATCTACAACTTTCATTTAGACTCCGTCGGCTAATTCTCGACCGATCTTAAATTTAACAGTACGAGGAGATTACACTACTAAATGACCACGAAGAATTCGTAACTCCTTCATATAGACTCCGTTTTCGTCTGTCTTTTTACTGTTGAGTTCCTATTAATGAGATATTCAACTCTCATTTAGGTCGCGTAAGCCAAAAACCGCTCAAATTAAAATTCGAGTTTCGGGCTGTGCACTGCTATGCAAAATCTTAGAAAATTCATAACTTCCTCATACGAAGTCAGATTTGGGCGTTCTTTTTATGGATGTTCTCGGTTTAACATATTCTACAACTTTCATTCAGATTGATAATGCTAAAAATCACTCTATCGTAAATTCACTATTTACATCTCTTGGTGCCGTGCTGGTTTTGCCGTAAAACTTCGACGAGCCATAACTTCTTTGTTATAACTCGGATTTCGGCGTTATTTATATGTACGGAACCCTTGAGATATATTCTACAACTAAGTTAAGATTATTTATTCTAAATAATATTTTGTCGAAAAGTCGTTTTCGACCCCTATTATCTTTAAATTGACTAGTCCGGATCTACGGGCGTTACATGAGGCCTTAGGAGGATTTAGAGGACACGCATGGACTCACCGAGTCACCCGAGTGCTCTCAACGAGTGTGGTCAAAGTTGGACCGTTGACTGAGTTGACTTTTGTTGACTTTTAGGGTTTGGTCAACAATTGGACTTTTGAGTCTTGGAGGGGTAAAATGGTCTTTTACCCTTCTAAGGAATTACTAGGGGGGATAATCTAGTCTGTAAGAGGCATTGTTAATTAGATGAAAATTGTTTATGTGATTAGGTGGAGGCTAGATCAGGATTCGACTTCGAGATTTTCATTCATTAGCTTGCGAGGTGAGTCTTCTCACTATACTTACCTTGTGTGGTAAACCTTATGTGTAACTAGAGGGTCTTATGTGCATAAACTGTGTAATGAGATATCCTTCTATTTACTTGTGTTATGCTTTGTGAGTATTATGTTGTGATGCTGAGTTGAGGGACCGGAGGGTCCATATGAGTTGTGGGATAAGAGGGTCCCACTGAGACACATCGACCAGATGGTCTAACTGAGTTACAGTCTTGAGTGGCTATTATGTTGTGTGTGGTATTTTAGGGAACTCACTAAGCTTTTATGTTTACCGTGTTATATGTTATGTGTTTCAGTTAGTTCCGAGGATCGCGGCAAGGCACCGACATGCTTGTACACACCGGCAGAAGATTGTTTTAATGATTCTGGGATTGTGTTTCCTTTTGTTGACATTGAGAAATAAGTGTTTTGAGAATTATTATACAAGTTTTATTGTGTTAAAAATGAAAAAAAAATTGGTTGAAAAAGTTCGTTGTTAAAGTCAATCTTCATCAAACTTGTCGACCCAAACATGCTAAATCAGATAACTTTATAGCTATAGGGACCAAGAGGAGTCCAGATCTGAAGTTACAACTTCAAATCATACAGAATACACGAAATGACTCCAAAAATGCTAAAGATGGCCCTAAACCTAAACATGAAAAGATCTAGCTAAAGATAAGTCAAGGTAACGACTTGTTACCTTCAAAATGATGCCAAGATGAAGTGGAGTCAGATCCACAAGCTCCTCTTTGCTCCAAGCTTTTTGTACTTCACACATTCTTCACAAAATGCACCAAAATCACTCTTTAAGCCTCACAAACACTCAAGAACAAGGTTAATAATGATTAGGGTTTCTTCTGGCTGTCAAGAGGTGGTAAGGGACTAGAGGTAAGGACTTAAGGTCCTTTAAATAGGGTGCAAATTCTAAAAATTAGGGTTTCATCTTTTAGCTCCTACTCGTCGAGTCCGGGTCCTCCGACTCGTCGAGTAGGTCCAATAATCCACGCGGGCTACCCCGCCTCTACACGACAAGTTGGGGCAACCAACTCATCGAGTAGGTCCATAAACGTGTACAAAATGCTTTAAAACTTATACCTGGGGATCGTGGTATTACATAAAAAATCCCCTTTTACATTTTTTGTTTTATGACTAGTATGTGTCTTACACAAATAGTAATTGATCATTAGGTTGTTTCCCTGAGGATTCGACTCTTCTTCCATGTACTATGCATTAGTGCAACAAAGCAATGAAAATAATATATGTTTGAGACGTCCAAGACAGCGTCTTAACATGGTTCATACTGATGGTACTTAGCTACCGGTGGGTAGTTTTCTGACTTGTTGGAATAGGTTTTTGCCTATTAAGGTGAATATTTTTATGTGGCATGTTTTTTTGGAATAGATTCCTATGCAGGATTACATTGTCCTCATGAATCTTGATATTCCTTTGGTTTGTGTGATCATGATTTGGGTGCTTTAGACGTATCAGAATGTTATAGTTTTTAAAGATCTGACTAACCAAAAGGGCCTTATTTTTTATAATATTGTAGCATTTTTCTTGTAATTGGTTTTATTGTAGAAACGTTAAGGCTTCTAAGAATTAGATTGAGTGACTTCATAATCCAATTGTTTTTTGATTGTATTTTTCTTTTTCTTTTGCTTGTTTCTAGCTAACTTTCTAATATATAGCTGTTGTGGAAAGAAAAAAGTTGATTAGTTTAGTAGTCTACTTATTTGAAGTATAAATTACAAAATGATTTAAAATCATTTAAAAGCAACGTGGGTTACTTATATAACTATCATAATATAATGTTTAGACTGTATTTGGCGTGCTACAGCTAATTGATATGCTAGCTTATTTTCCGAGTTTTTTTAAGTTGTCATGTTTGAAAAGTCAAAAACTAACTTATAAGCTAGTTTTTTTAAAATCTACTTAGATTAGTTTTTTATGAGCTTTTTAAAAATTTTCTAAATATATCCCTCAATTAATATAAAAACACATTCTTTTAAAATTTATGTTATATCATTTTATATCTTTCAACTAGTTTTATCAAATATTATTTTTTACCAGCTAGTTTTTTATTTAGTAACTGGTTTTTGAACTATCAACTATCTTTTCAGTTAAAAACTAGGTTTTCAGCTAGTACGTTATCGAATTGTATTTGTGTTTTGATATGACAACTTTAATCGGTATATATACTATTGGTTTGATTTACAAGAATTTCTTTAAGTATTTTTTTGGAGCTTATGTTTAGAAAATTACATTTTAATTCTATAGCTTTTAATTTAAAGAAATAGATTAATTACATTTTAGCCCTGGGTTTTTAAAGTTTTTAATTTAAAAGATTATATTTTGATCTATGTAGTTCTTAATTCTAAAATGAAATAGATCAGTTATAAATTTGGTATATATGGTTTTAGTTTAGAAAATTACATTTTTGATTCTTATAGTTTTTAATTCTAAATTTATATTAGAAAGAGTGAATAAATTACAATTTGGCCCTTATGATTTGTACTGTTATGAACTTTAAGTCAAAAAATTTCAAAAATATGACATTGATTATCACCGTGATTGGCAAAAATTGCATTTATATATCAATGTTGTCACCGATTCAAACCTTTTCTGTTAAATCTCTCTTAAATAACCATTTAAACCTCACTTTTATCTTTTTGTAATTTTAGTTTTTATTATATAACTATTTATTATTTATTTTTTATAATTATATCATCACTTTTATTATTTTATATGTATATATCTCAAATATATAAATTATAAACTCCATCAACACTTATTACAATAAAATTTTGATATAGTAATAGTCAGCTCATGGAAGATAGTTGGGCTTTTTATACATTACGAAGTTCCTGAAAGTGGAAGTGGGAGACCCAATTTCAGGTCAAGTAATTAAGTGTGCGGTTCAAAAGTTACTATCTCAAGGATCATTGACTATAAGTTGTTGACTATTCAACATCAATTGACTTTTTCTAATTTAAAGACTATAAGGACCATTCAATATAACTTGTTGACTATTCTGTATCAATTGGCATTTTCTAATAAAGATATTCATAAACGCTAATTATTAACATTGATATTGGTCTGGATTCAGAGGAAAGGTTCTTAGATAGAAGAGACAAATATGAGCAAGTTTTAAGATTGTATTGTTAAAGAGTCTTTGGGTTTATGCATCATCTCCTAAACATTTATAATAAGTTAACTAGTTAAGGTGACCAAAGATTATTAACTATAGCGGCTAGCCCAATTTGCTAACAAAGAGATTTCTAATCTAACGATTAACTTGGGTTCAAATTACGGATGAGATACTTAAAATATTTTTCATTAAAAAAAATCTATTTCTTATTAAATCAACTCCAAAAAACAACAGTAAAAAAATTAATATTAAAAAAAATTTACGTCAAATTTTTTTAATCATCCCAACCACATACTAAGAACATCACATCACAAAACATATATCTAATATTTATACACAAAAAAACATATTCTTTTAATTACTATGTTATTTTAATAAAGACGCAACAACTATAATACGTAGTTAATTTATTAATCAATCAATTTCTAATAATACGCTATGAAAATTAGATAAATAAAAGGGACAAATGTAAAACTGTTATTTAAAAAATATCATATTGAATATTAGACTTTTTTTTAAAGTCCTGGTGAATAATCAGTTTAGTTATAAATTTTACATATAATAATTGTAATATTAATAACAAACACTTCAAATTTTATATGAAAAAAAAAAGGTGCGGTGTTTTATTGTCGAGTCAATGATAACAATACGACTTCAGTCATCTCCACACGAAATTGATTTTGTCATTACTCATCTCCACTATAAACGTATTGTAAATGGGGTGTCATAGCTAGGAATGTGAATTACTCAAAATTTTGGAAGGATTCCGTCACATTGGAGGCTTGTTGGTTTAAAGAATTAATCAAAACATATTATATATTGCAGTTTACTTTTTGAGAAGGCTCGTCGTATGCTTCAAAAAACATAGTAAAACAGGGCAAACGTACAGAGACCTTTTCAACAATCAACTAGTTGTTAAACTACAGTTTAGATTCTCAAGATGGGACCAAGTCTTCATGTCGATGCCCATATAAGAAGTTTGATCATTTTCCCCAATCATTAATTATCCAAATCACAAACACACAGAAAGCAACAATGCATTTAAAGATACTACTACTAGTAGCAGCCATGGCAGCTTTGGGAGCAGCAAGTGCTCAAAAAGAGTTAAACTGTGAAAGGTCATGTGGCAATGTGAGTATTGTGTTCCCTTTTGGTTCAAGTGAGAGATGCTACCACACTCCTGATTTCCTTGTAACTTGTAACCGATCATCTGGGGAGCCAATACCTTTCTTGGGAAACAGCACAAGCAATATTGTTATTTCAAACATGTCAGCTGATACAAGTGAGATGGAGATTATGATGTTTGTAGCCAGTGACTGCTACAACATCTCTGGTCCAACTGATACGAGGCGTGCATATTTGAAATTGGCTGTAACAGACAGGGATATCCAGATCTCAACCAAGAACAAGTTTATTGCCATTGGTTGTGACACGCATGCATATTTTAATGGAACAAGAGGGGATGTTTCTGTTGGCACAGGTTGCATTTCTAGATGTGGTAGCAACAAGCTTGTTACAAATGGATCTTGCTCGGGTGTTGGGTGTTGTGAAGTAGCAGTGCCAGAAGGAATGAACTCTTTTCGCATGAGTCTAAGCAGCTATAATAACCATACAAATATAACTGACTTCAACCCTTGTAGCTATGGCTTTTTTGTACAAGAAGGGAAGTTCAATTTTTCTACCACTAATCTGCTTGATTTTCAAAGCCCAAAGATGCCTATGTTACTTGACTGGGGAATTGGAAACTCGACTTGTGACATAGCAATAAAGGACGTGGATAAATTCTTATGCAGGGAAAACAGCATATGTGATAAAACTTATAAAGGTCGTGGTTATCGTTGTATTTGTCGTGAAGGCTATGAAGGCAATCCTTATGTTCGCTGCAACAGTAAGTGATATTCCATATTTTTCTTGTTTCTTTCCGCTATATTCCAATCCTATCGCAGCATCAGTACTGTTTGACCCTAATGAAATGCTTGATCATATGTACTCTACAGATGTTGATGAGTGTCAAAAAGAAGATCATGATTGCGTACATATATGCATTGATAACCCAGGAAAGTATACATGTGAATGTCGAAAAGGTTATTCTGGAGATGGCTGGAAAGATGGAACAGGCTGCACTGCAGATCAATCAATGCTTATAAAGATTTCAGTAGGTAAGTAAAGTGACAATATTATCCTTTCATGTTCAGCTCCTACTACAACAACTTATAAATCATTGTGGTGTATAATTAAAGTTTCTTGTTGCAGGTTCCTCATTTGCTGCCATCGTTCTGATTGTGTTTGTTAATTGGTTGTATTTCGGACTCAAGAAACGTAAACTTATGATCCTTAGAGAAAAATTCTTCAAGCAAAATGGTGGAATCCTGTTGCAGCAAAGAATTTCTGGCGATGGTGGAGCTAATGATCAAGCAAAAGTGTTCACTATAGAGGAGCTTAAGAGGGCAACCAACAACTATCATGATAACAGGATTATTGGTAAGGGTGGCTATGGCACAGTTTATAAAGGAGTACTATCAGATAGCAGAACAGTTGCCATAAAGAAGTCCAAACTAGCCGATCAAAACGATACCCAGATAGAGCAATTTATCAACGAAGTGATCATCCTTTCTCAAATTAATCACAGAAATGTGGTGAAGCTGATTGGATGTTGCCTGGAATCAGAGGTCCCATTATTGGTTTATGAATTCATTTCAAATGGCACACTCTCTGATCATATCCACAACAAAGGCAAGTCGTCTGCTATTACATGGGACATCAGACTTAGAATAGCAACAGAAACAGCTGAAGCCCTTTCCTACTTGCACTCTGCTGCATCAGTCCCAGTCATCCATCGAGATGTCAAGCCAATGAATATACTCTTGGATGATAGTTTTGTAGCAAAAGTAGCTGATTTTGGAGCATCGAGGCTAGTTCCTATGGATCAGATAGAGCTGGAGACAATGGTGCAAGGAACACTAGGCTACTTAGATCCTGAATATATGCAGACGAATCAGCTGACAGATAAGAGTGATGTTTACAGTTTTGGGGTGGTGTTGGTGGAACTGATGACTGGAAAAAAAGCTCTTAGCTTTGATAGGCCAGAGGAAGAGAGGAACCTAGCCATGCATTTTCTATCTTCTTTGAAACAGGGACGACTCTTTCAGATTCTTGATGAACAGCTGCAGAAAGATGATGATCCTAACGAGATCATCAAAGTCGCAACACTTGCAGCAAGATGCTTACATGTTCAAGGAGATGAAAGGCCTTCCATGAAGGAAGTAGCTATGGAGCTGGAAGGAATATTGGCATCAGTGATACAAAAGCATCCGTGGGTGCAAAGTACTTTGAATGAAGAGGAAGTGGAGTATTTGCTTAAAGGACCAACTGATGACTACGAATGCACAGAGGGGGCAACTGGAAGTTCGAGTACATTTGATAGCATCAGCAAGCTTACAATATTACCTATTGCTAGTGGCAGGTAACAGTAGATACTTTGTATCTTCAAGATTGTACTCTATTTTTTTTTTTTGATTAATCTATATATGTATGTTTTATTATTATTTTCTTTTGAAAGAGCACCCAAAGGGAAATTGAACTATCATATGCATGAGTGGTTTGTGTATTCTCAATTTCTATACCATTCATAAACATTTTGACATAAGACCGGATGGTCTAGGTCCAACATGAAGGACCACAAAATCAATTGATTATATACATAAGCAACCAATTAAAGAGGGTACGTGCAGCAAGGACAATATTAGTTCACAGAACATTCTAACAACTGCACCAACTTATAACATGATGATGCTCTCTATTCTATATCGACAAAATAACATCTACTACTAGGAAACCAGGTGAATTCCTACGGAAATTCGTTATGGAATTTTTCGGTCGGAAATTCATGACAGAATGGTGGGATAGGTAAAGTAAGAAGAAGGGACCTTCCGAGTTAATAAAATAAGTTACGGATGAAACGTCTATTCAGATACTGTATGTGAGTACACGTACGTATATATTTGCTATAATTTGGTTAATATATAGCAATTGATGTATTACATGGTTGTGAGAAAAACAAAGCCGAAAAATTGACGTATGGTGCTCGAAAACTCAAAAGTTATTACTATTCCGTCGAAAATCCGTCGGTAATTGGTGACGGATTAGCGACAGAATATCATCAACCGTCGCTAATTACAGACAGATTTTCGACGAACCTTTTCTAATTTTCAAGTTTTCGAGCGCCATAAATCGGTTTTTTTTTTCTGATTTCTTTTTCTCACACCCATTATGAGATGAGTGTCTACCATATTTAAGACATGAGCAATAGTATATTTTAGGAAAGTTGCCTAAATGCTTTTATGAGCTAAATGCAATATGTTTACCATATATGCCATTATTTGTTCGGATCTATGGTCTGTTGCCGAGCGTATCTGGAAACCTTATGTGTGTAGGATTCTAAGCGTATGACTACGATATTAGAACTAGCATGTAACGTTTCGGACTCTATAGTGAATAAAGATCTAAATTCACCCTATTCGGTGTATAGATCAAGAATGACAAGAACCCGCAGTGGGGTTGGGAATAGAAATCAACCCCAGTACTTGAGCAAGTACTTATTGCTGCACCTGAGCCAATGACGATGGCTGGAATACATGCGATGATGCAAATGATGTTAGATCGCCAAATGGAGGAGACAAGGCGATTACTGCAACAGAATAGGGAAGAAACTACAATCCCTGTTGCACAGCCAGAATTGAATGAAGGGCAGTCGGAAGGAGGGAACTACAGTGGGACTGTTGGTCAAGCCAACCCACCGATAGTTAGACGAAACAACCAAGATGGAGGTGATGGACGTGGATGCAAATACAAATAGAAGTCCAATACCGATGGAAGTTATAAACTGGATCTCCGAAACAGAGACAATGTTTGAAAGTTGTGAGTGCAGCAACAAACAGAAGACCACACTTGCAATTCCTCTGTTAAAATCTGGTGTATTGAGCTAGTGGAAGTTACTAGCTGATTCGATGCCCAAGGGAGAAGCTAGCAAGATGTCTTGGGAAGACTTTATTGTAGAACTAAAATTGCAATACTGCTCTGAGTAGGATCTTCTGGAAATCAATAATGAGTTTCAGAATTTGAAGAAAGGAAAAATGAGCGTTACTGAATACGCTGCTAGTTTCACCGAAAAGATGAAACTTATTCCTTACTTAGTTCCAACTGAACTCTCTAAGGTCAATAAGTTTGCACATGGTTTACCAGTGTATTTTGGACCAATGGTTAAGCAAGCAACCACATTGAAAGTCGTCATCTGGGCTGCTAAGAATGTTGAGACCCAGATCAGGGAGAAGGGTCTGGAGAGGACAAATGTTGGTGAGAAAAGGAAGTTCGAGGGACCTTCGAGGTCCAACAAAAAAAGCAAATTCTCGAAGTCTGGTTCGAGAGGAGGAGGAGGAGAAGCAAAATGGTGCGACAAGTGTAAGAAGAAGCATGCTGGGAAATGTGGTGAGGAGGTCACATGCTTTAAATGTGGAAAGCCTGGGCACTATGCCAATGAATGCACCCTCATCAAGAAAGTTTGCTATGGGTGTGGTGAGGAAGGGCACATCTCAAGGGACTAACCAAAGAAGAAAGGGGAAGCAAGGCCCAATCTCCTACCAAAGCCAAAAGCCAGAGCCTTCCAAATGACACTTGAAGCTGCAAAGGAGGAAGTGGATGTCGCTTCAGGTACTTTTCTCGTAAACGAATTGCCTGCCCAAATTTTTTTTGATTCTGGAGCCAACTACTCCTTTATTTCGCATGAATTTGGTAGAAAACTAGCTTTGCCTGTTGATAGACTAGATAATACTTTAATAGTCGAGGTTGCTAGTGGCAAGTTTATAACTGTTAGCTATCGCATGTGAAATGTATTCATAGACTTGAATGGGAATAAGTTCCACGAGGAATTATTGCCTATTGAGTTAAATGGTTTCGACATCGTGCTAGGAATGGATTGGCTTAGCGCCAATGATGCCGAAATATTGTGTAGGAAGAAGATAGTAAAAGTAAACCCGCCAGGGAAAGAGTCATTTATGGTGTATGGGGACAAATGCAGAATGAGTTATGGAATCATCTCCACAATGAAATCCAGAAAGTGTTTGGCCAAGGGATGTACATCATATCTAGCATTTGTGATCGATGCTAAAAAGGAAAAGAAGGAGGTGCAGAAGATACCAGTGGTGTGTGACTTTCCAGAAGTCTTTCCCGAAGATCTTCCTGGATTACCCCCTGATAGACAAGTAGAGTTTCGAATAGACTTGTTACCAGGAACAACACCAATAGCAAAAGCACCATACCGATTAGCACCAACGAAGATGAAGGAGCTTATGACTCAACTTCAGGAGTTATTGGACAATGGTTTCATTAGACCTACTTCATCGCCCTGGGGAGCTCCGGTGTTATTCGTAAAGAAGAAAGATAGGAGTATGAGAATGTGCATTGATTATAGAGAGCTGAACAAGGCAACAATAAAGGACAAGTACCCGTTGCCAATGATTGATGACTTGTTCGATGAGTTGCAAGGTTCGAGCTATTTCTCGAAGATCGATCTTAGGTCAGGATATCATCAATTAAAGGTAAGAGAGCTGGATATTGAGAAGACTGCTTTCAAAACAAGATATGGACACTACGAGTTCTTGGTTATGTCGTTTGGACTAACCAATGCTCCAACAGGCATCATGGATTTGATGAATAGGGTTTGTAAACCATTCCTCGATAAATCTGTGATAGTGTTCATAGATGACATTCTGATTTACTCGAAAATCCAGGAGGAGCATGGTAAACACTTGCGAGAAGTGTTAGAAGTATTGAAAAAGGAGAAGTTGTATGCTAAGTTCTCCAAATGTGATTTTTGGATTCAGGAAGTCCAATTCTTGGGTCATTTGGTCAACCAAGATGGAATAATGGTTGATCCAGCAAAGATTGAATTTGTTATGAAGTGGGAACAACCGAAAAGTCCCACGGAGATCCGAAGCTTTTTGGGATTAGCTGGATATTACCCAAGGTTTATCCAAGGCTTTTCTTCGATAGCTGCTCCATTGACAGCTTTGACCCACAAAGGAGCTACTTATACTTGGAGTGAAAAGCATAAGGAAGCCTTTGAGAAGTTAAAGAATAAATTATGTGAAGCACCAATTCTTTCTTTGCTAGAAGGAGTTGAATACTTCGCAGTTTATAGTGATGCATCTGGAGTTGGGTTAGGTTGTGTTCTGACCTAGTGGGATAAGCTGATAGCATATGCATCAAGACAACTGAAAGAGCACGAAAAGAACTACCCCACTCATGATTTGGAGTTGGCAGCGGTAGTATTCGCCCTAAAGATATGGAGGCATTATCTTTATGCCACAAAGTGCAAAATGTTCACTGATCATAAGAGTCTCTAATATCTCTTTAATCAGAAGGAATTGAATATGTGGCAACAACGCTGACTGGAACTACTTAATGATTACGACTGTGAGATACTTTACCATCCCGGTCAATCCAATGTTGTCACTGATGCTCTCAGTCGGAAGGTAAACCTTGAAAAGAAAAATCCAGGAGCGTTAAGAATTGAAGTTGTCTCAACAATTGTGGAGAGTATAAAGAAATCTCAGGAAGAAGCTTCAGAGAAGAATGACCGAAAGGGAGAACGTTTAGGCAAAATGTTATTGTTCGGTATAAACAATCAAGGAATGAAGGTATTCCAAGATCAAATTTATGTACCTAATACAGGAGGAATAAGAGATCTTCTGATGGAAGAAGCTCAGAAGACCATGTACTCGATTCATCCCGGTAGCACGAAAATGTAGAGGGATCTGAAACCCTACTGTTGGTGGCCGATGATGAAGCTCGATGTTGCAAAGTATATGGCCGAGTGTGTGACATGTGTGAGAGTTAAAGCACAACATCAGAAATTGTATGCGAGTTTAGAACCTTTACATGTACCCATGGGTAAATGGGAAGACATCACTATGGATTTTGTGACTAAACTGCCCAGAACAAAGAGTTGTCACGACATGATTTGGGTGGTCGTTGATCGGTTTACGAAAAGTGCACACTTCATAGCAGCCAATGAGAAATGGTCTATGGATAAACTTGCTAATGCTTACGTGAAGGAGATAGTAAGACTTCATGGTGTACCTTTAACTATTGTATCGGATTGTGATAGTTGTTGCACGTCGAGGTTATGGAAAAGTCTACAAGAGGAATTGGGTACGAAATTGTGTTTGAGTACATCTTACCATCCGCAAACTGATGGTCAGAGCGAACGAACGATTCAAAAACTGGAGGATATGCTGAGAGCATGTACCCTGGAATTCCAAGTTAACTGGGATGATCATTTAACTTTGGTAGAATTTTCCTATAATAACATTTTCCACTCAAGCATCAAGATGGCACCTTGTCACGGTTTGTATGGACATAAGTGTCGATCGCCATCATGTTGGCTTAAAGCTGGAGAAAAGCAGATTATGGGACCTGAGATAGTCCATCAGACTACTGAAAAGTTGAAAGTGATTAGGAAAGGATGTTAGCAACTCAGGATTGTGAAAAGAGCTATGCTAACAAGAAAAGAAAATCGATAACATTCAAAATTTGGTGATTCGGTTTTTTTTAAAGTCTCGTCGTGGAAGGGACTTATAAGATTTGGTAAAAGGGGAAAGTTGAGTCCAAGGTTTATTGGACCGTTTAAAGTTCTTCATAGGATTGGGAATCAAGCTTACAAGCTAGAACTACCAGAAGAACTAGATGGTATTCATAACACTTTCCATGTGTGTTATTTGAGGAAGTTATGGGAGATGTTCCCGACATAATTCCAATTTATGAGTTAAGACTGGATGAAAGCAAGAGGTTAATCGGAGAACCAGAAGCAATCGTTGACCGTAAGACTAAAAAGTTGCGACGCAAGATGGTCGATTTAGTGTTGGTGCATTAGAAACATAAGAATGGGCCAAATCTCACCTGGGAAACGAAGAGTGACATGATGAGTCGCTACCCGCATTTGTTTACTAATATGTTCGGGGACGAAATCATCCTAAGGAGGAGAGAATTGTAACGTCCGGGTTTGAAGGCTAAGCATTTAAGACGATGTAATAGTCTAGGTCAACTATTGTAACACTTTTTGAGATAATAAAGATGAAATATTTGAGTATTATGTGAATTATGTGAATTTATATGCTTATTACTTATTTATAAATGTGTAATAAATAAATAATAAAAATAAGCGTCAAAATTAAAGTGTGAGATAAGCCGGATATCTTTACATAAAGTTGTAGTGGTCGAAACAAGGATTTCGGGGATATAAAGAATACCAAAATCCGAGTTATAACGAATAAGTTATGACCTGTCGAAGTTTCACGACAAAACCGGTACGGTGTCGAATGTCGTAAAAAGTGAGTTTTTGATAAACTACTTTTTAGCCTTAGTGATTTAACCGAAATTCGTAGTGCTCGTTAAACCGAGAGTATGTATAAAAAGAACGCCCAAATCTGACTTCGTATGAGGAAGTTATGATTTTTTGAAGTTCCAACTTAGCAGTAGAGAACTAAAAACTCGAATTTTAGATCGAGTGATTTTTAGCTGACGCGACCTAAACGAGATTCAAAGGTCTTGTCAATAGTAGCACAACGGTAAATAGACAGACGAAAACGGATGTCGAATGAAGAAGTTATGAATTTTTAACGCATTTCCTGTCCTGGTCTGTTAAAAATAATAATATGAAAATTAGAGTCAAAATTAGCTGATGAAGTCTAAACGAAAATTGTAGAGCGTAATTTTACCTACGCTTGCCTATAAAGAACGTCAACGGAGCTTGTATGCAAAAGTTATGCATTTTAGAAGTTTTTGCACAAACATCGAGAAAATTCGCATAGTCACATTTTTGCCACGTCACCTTCGCTTAGAACATGCCATGTCTCCGAAATTCTGCTGAGTCATCCGAGGCCACCTATCGATGCGTGTTACATTCTCCTCGGAATGAAGGCTCGGCCAATCAGGAGCTGCCTCGTACCCTCTTCTCATGTGTCCGACCCTCGCGTATGGTGCTACGTCCGATGCCTCGGACTAGACCTCGGTCCAATCAGAGGCTGGCAGCGAGGCCCTCGCATGCGCAAACCACGTGACCTCTTCTCGGATCTGCTGACGCGTGGAGACTTCTCAACCCTTGGATCAGAAGCCTCGCCCCTATAAATAGAAGGGTGCGAGACCTCCCTGGTATATTTTGCAAACTAGTCATTTTTAGCCCCTTTTTCAATATTTCTTTCATTCCAACTTCCCCCAAAGCCCCGGTATTATACCAAACACCCAAAATACACCTCGAAGTTCCCGAGAAGCCCGAAAAAATTATCTTTTCGGTTTCGAAGCCCGACCTTTACAGAGCCCGGTTTCTCAATAAAACTCTCGGTTTTATTAGAAATGAACGTTTTAGAAAACGAATTCCTACCCGATTATCATCAAATCATGTGAGTGTATAATCACTTTCATCTTAGACATAGATATGAAGTATTTTATATAAATACGTGCTATGTGTATATATATTGATTGTTTATTTGAGATGGTTGTTGAATGAAAATATTTTATACAAGTTTTAAAATGATTTAAATTATATATATATATTTTATCTACAAATATGTTGGGTATAACATGGGTAGATGAAATAGTTGGTGTGTGATAAAATGATGAGAGGCCTCGATGTTGTTGTTGTTCCAGTCATCTAGCGGAGTATGGATGACGACCACAGACTCTTCTAGACAGTCTAGTGGAATGCTAGCAGGCTCGCAACCTGTATGTGTTTGTGAACGATGTGTTCACTTGTGTACTCTATGCCCCTCATGGTTGCCTTACAGACATATATGGCTGAGGAATCCTCTTAGCAGTAAAGTCCATCTCGATGATAAAATCCTTAGACTAGGTCCCTTGTATATACAAAAACTAGAGAGAATGAAAGAAGAATGGCAAGGAAAATGGCTGATCTCGGTTTCTATTTATAGGGTGCTGGGTCTGGGATTACGTTGGTCGTAACTTCAAGTACGTTGGGTGTACCAAGCCTTACGCTAGGCGTATGCGACGTCATTGCATGCGTATATACTCGAGTGACGTCATTACATGCGTAGCTGAGGTGGTTCCGAGTACGTTGGGCGTACTCCAAAATTACGTTGGGCGTACTCGATTAAGCAGACTTCAAACTTGCGTAACTTTCATACGAGCTCCGTTTTTGACATTCTTTATATCCACGCGTAGGTGAGACTAAGGTCTACAACTTTCATTTAGACTCCGTCGGCTAATTTGACCTTATTTTTATTATTATATTTTTAACAGGCCGGGACAGGAAATGTCCGTTAAAAAATCATAACTTCTTCCTCCGACGTCCGTTTTTGTCTGTCTTTTCACCATTGCACTACTAATAACGAGATCTTCGATTCTCGTTTAGATTTCTAAGGCTAAATATCGCTCTAACGTAAATTCACTTTTTACGTTATTCAGCGTCGTTTCGGTTCTGTCGCGAAACTTCGACAGGTCATAACTTCTTCGTTATAACTCGGATTTCAACGTTCTTTATATGTACAGAATCCCTGTAACATATACAACAATTTAGTTAAGATTATTCATTCTAAATAATCTTTTATCAAAAAGTCATTTTTGACGCTTATCGTCTCTAAATTGACTAGCCCAAATCTACGGGCATTACATATAAAATGGGTCAGCCTTGGTGCCTTAGACCCATTGGTATGGTAAGAAGACTCACCTTTGTCCGAAGAATCCAAAACTGCCCTCCTAACTTTCCATAACCTCCCGTGCTGAATAATAATATTAACCAATGTTAGTTCTTCACATAATCAAAGGGAAACCCAAACTCCAAGTCCTTCTACAAAGAACCAAATATTCTTCCTTTGGTAATGGGCCTAAAGTCCATGTCCAAAAACCATTAATGGTTATCATGGCCCAATAAGGCCCAATCATAACATCTATAGCCCAAAACAGATAAATTCGCCCACCATCCCCAAAATACAACCTGGCCCAACGACCTATTGAGGCCCAATAGTTCAAAGGCCCAAAATAGATCCAAGCTCATCTGTGGTACGTACTCTTAGCGTACCACCCTGGTACGCGCAGCGTACTAAGTCTTTGGGACTTATACGTTGCGTACGCTAGGTTACGCCTAGTGTACTAACAGATTAAGTACTTTTCCATTAAGTGCTTAATACTCGATTCCCTCATGTCCAAAAGTCGGATCTAAGCTTATTTAGACGACCTAGGGCATAAAGTTGGAAACTTTATGCCTTTGCATGTTTCATATGTTCCCAACACTCCCATTTAGACCTTTTGAAGGTTCTTAACCCATCCATGAGGTCAAAACATCCACCAAGACTTCATTTTTATGTTATAAGAGGACCAAAGAACCTTAGATCTAACATTCCCATCCTCTGGAGTTGCTCAACTCACAAGAGAAGATCCAAATCAATAAAGGGGACAAAACTAGAAAACCCTAGCAAGATCTAGTGATTATGGTGGAAAGGTGCAAGCTTTATACCGCATGAAGCTCCTCAAGGTGATCTAGATGTAGATTCTTGAAGCTCAATGTCACTCCAAGCTTCCTTGACAACTTCTCCTTCTTGAATGTCACTAAAAATGGCCACCAACATCCCTTCTAAGCTCATTTGGTGACAAGTGATGTGTTATGTTTTTTATGCCTAAATTGCAATTCATTTGGTGACAAGTGATGTGTTATTTATATTGATTTTGATTTGGGTTATTATAATTTTAGATTTGGTTTTGATTGGTTAAGTTTACACTCTTTTGATTTAGTTCCAATTAATTGGTGTTTAAATGTTTACTTTTAGGGATTTAGTAGAGGCTTTTGAACAATGTCACTAATAGTTAGAAGTTAAGTTTTGATGTAAGCCCTTTGAACAATGTCACTAACAGTAAATTATTGGGTGGAAGCATGGATATATGGTCTTCATGTATGCAAATTCATATTATTTGATTACTAATGGACAAAGTAAGTTATAATGTTCAAATTAAAGGTTTATATAAAGAAAATAATCAAACTCTGTTTGGTAGAAAACTCAACAGAACAATCTAAAACAATCTTTATTGGTATGCACTTATAGAGCAAATAAAAATGAAAATGATTGTTATGACTTAGATCCAGTAAGTTTAAATATTTTCTTACAATTTCATGTTTTCAAGTTCTAAGTCAAGTTGCTCTTGAATTGTAATGTCCCATATTATGAGGATAAAATTTTCATTTTTAATATAATCAAACACTCATCTATCCTTTATTCAACATTTAAAAAGTACTTCAAAACAAAACAATTATCAGAGTACATTCCAAAAATCAAAACTTTGCTGAAAACATAGGTGTATGCGGTGCAATCAAGTCGGACCCTTACCTTTCGAACCAGAAAAACTTAAAACCATAAACAATAATTGTAAGCACAAAGCTTAATGAGTTACCCAAATACCACATACCATACATAACATACGAGCAAACATAACATGCATATCTAACATTCAATAGGAGGTGCTATGTGCCAACCATAGTCTTGCCATTATGCCATGAGCCATATCATGGTCTTTCCTTGCTAAGCTAGGGACCAAAACCCTGGGTCTTATAGACAAGTGCTAGGAGCCACCTCCTAGTCTTCCACTCAAGCATCACAAAGACAACTAACATATAATCTACATCTACTTATCTACTTAACTGCCAGAGTCCAAATTCTGGTCTTGCATACAGATCCACCAGGATCCACCTCCTGGTTTTCCTATAATACATAAACCAAATGGGCCAACATTGGTGCCTTCGACCATAGTACAACGAGGAGACTCACCTCAATTGACAGAAAAATCCCACAACTTCTGTAGGTACTACGAACCGGCCCTACGAACTGAATCAAACAACTAAAGCATACTTTAATAATTAACCAGGACTATACCCCAAGCACTGTAACACCCGTGTTTCTGGGCTTGCCATTTTTAGCAATGTAATAGTCTAGGTTAACCTTTGTAACCCCAAATTGAAATAATAAGAACGTATTATTTGAGTATTATGTGTTTTGTGCTTAATTGCTTAATTATGTGATATGATTAATTAAGAATGAAATGAGCATCAAAATTTAAGTGTAAAATAAACTTGATTTCTTTGGATAATGTTGTAGTAGTTGAAATGAGATTTCCGAATATATAAAGAATGCCGAAATCCGAGTTATAACGAAGAAGTTATGACCTATCGAAGTTTCGCGACAGAACCAGCAACGCTGAACGACGTAAAAAGTGAACTTTACATTAGAGCGATATTTAGCCTTAGTAATCTAAACGAAAGTCGTAGAGTTCGTTAAACCGAGAGCGTGCATAAAAAGAACGCCCAAATTGGACTTCGTATGAGGAAGTTATGATTTTTCGAAGTTTCGACGTGGCAGTATGCAACCCGAATACTCGATTTGAGATCGAGCGGTTTATAGCCGAAACAATCTAAACGAGAATTGAAGGTCTCGTTGTTAGTAGCGAAACGATGAAAAGTTAGGCGAGGAAGGACGTCGGACGAAGAAGTTATGAATTTATAACGAAGTTTTTCTGTCTCGGCCTCCTAAAAATAAATAATAAAAATAAAAGTCAAAATTAGCCGACGGAGTCTAAATGAAAGTTGTAGAGTATGGTCTGACCTACGCGTGGATATAAAGAACGTCGAAAACGGAGCTCGTATGGGAAAGTTACGTAATTTAGAAGTTCGACAAGTCCAATTACGCTGAGCGTAATTTGAGTACGCCCAGCGTACTCAGGAGGAGGCAACTTGTCTGACCAATACTCGAGTGCCACCGATCGACGCATGCAGTGACGTCAAAGTACACCTAGCGTAACCAATTTACGCTCAGCGTACTGAGTACACCCAGCGTAAATCGAGATTACGCCCAGCATAATCCCAGACCCCCAACTTATAAATAGAAACCAAGATCAGCCATTTTCTCTTGTTCAAACTCTTTCCTCTCTCTAGTTTTTTCTCGATTTGCGTGCCGTTTGTACCCCGAAGCCCCGGTAATATTCCCAAGCCGCGAAGTAAGATCCGAAGCCCCGACGATCCCGAAGAGCGTTATTCCCGAGCCGAAGCGCTGCCCGCGAGGAGCCGGTTTTTGTGAAGATCTTCCAGATCTACGAAGAAACACCTCTTCTGCAAGCCGTAGTGCTGCCCGATCATCTTCTGATCAAGTGAGTGTGTAGTTATTTTCATTCCAACGCAATATTATGAAGTATTTTATATAAAATACGTGTTCTGTGTATATATTTGGTTGTTATACGTGTGAGTGTATATTCACTCTCTTCTATCTTATAGATCTGATGTATTCTCTATGAAATACGTGTCATGTGTATATGCCTCATCTGTTATGTGGAATATGTATTGATTAAAGCATGTTATAAAGGTTTTTAAACAATGTATAAAAAAATGTATATTTTTATCTTCTAATATGTTGGGTAGAACATGGGTAGATAATTGGTGTGTAATAAACAGATGAGAGGCCTCGGTGTTATTGGTGTTATTCTAAGTCATTCAGCAGAGTATGGATGACGACCACGGACTATTCTAGACTGTCATGTGGAACACTAGCACGCTCATTACCTGTAGGTGTTGTGAACGATGTGTTCACCGGTGTACTCTATCCCCCACATGGTTGCCTTTAGGACACTTATTGTTGAGGAAGCCCCTCTACAGTAATGTCCGTCCCGATGAAAATTCTGAATTAGGTTCCTTGTAATAGATGTTATTTTTAGGGACGTAAAGTGAGGATAACGGGAATGGGTAATCGGGTTTATTTGTTGATTGTTGAAATTAAATATTTATTGCGGATTGAAAACCCTATATGCTCACCAGGCTCCCAAGCCTGACCCACTCAGTTTATTTGTATTACAAGAAGTGGCGCAAGAGATTAAGATGGACGAATCATCAAGTTGTTTTGTTTACAAGTCTGTATATGTATATATTTGTTGATGACTTGTAATGCTATCGTTTATGCTTTATGATCTGTATCGGAACATGACATCCCGACTTTTGATTATGAAATGAAATAATATTTCTTTATGAAATGTTTTGATAAATATCTATTTTATCATGTTTTGTTTTTGGGAAAAAATTCCGCATTTCTTTTAAAATTAAAAGGATTTACTCTGAAATTATTTTAAAAAGCATAAATGAAATCGGTCTTTTGTGGCCGTGATTTTGGGGATGTCACAATTGGTATCAGAGCATTAGCTTAAGCGATTAGGAATTTGTAGGATTTCTAAACTTAAACTTAGAATGCTAAGTGGAAATTTGAGTTGAGTGTCTATTCAATTTTAGACACAAGCACTAGTTTATTTTAGGAAAGTTGCCTAAAATGCTTTTATGTGCTAAATGTTATATGTTGCCATATATGATATTATTTGTTCGGATCTACGGTTTGTTGCCAACCAGATCTGAAGGTTTATGTGTTTAGGATTCTATGCGTATATCTACGATATTAGAACTAGCATGTAATCGTTTCGGAGTGGTAAGGATGATTTGAATATCTATCGTGAATGAAGATCTAAATTTCACCTTATTCGGTGTATAGATAAAAAATGGTGAGAACAAGAAGCGGTGTTGGAAACGCAAACGAGAACAGGAATCAACCGCCTGTAATTCAACAAGTAGTTGTTGAAGCTGCTGCACCAGAACAGATCACCATGGCTGGAGTGCAAGCCATGATTCGGGCTATGTTAGCCGAACAAAGGGAAGAAATGCAACATATGTTGCATGGAAATAGGGACGAACCTATCATACCTATCGTGGAACCCGAACCGATTCCCGAACGATCGGAGGAAGGGAACAATAGTCACATTGTGAGTCAAATTAGGACTCAAGAAGAACGAAGGAACGATCCAGAAAGGAGAAACAACAACGATGGGCGAATGTACAAGAATTTCTTAGGCGGCAAACCGCCAAGTCTTTCTGGGAGCCCAAATCCTGTTGAAATTATGGATTGGATCTCCGAAATGGAAATGGTATTTGAAAGTTGCGACTGTAGCAACAAAGAGAAGACTGTCTTTGCAGTTAGGCAACTGAATACTGGAGTCTTGAGCTGGTGGAAGTTGTTGGCAGATACTATGCCACGAGGAGAAGCTTTGAAAATGTCATGGGAGAAGTTCTTGGAACAACTAAGGGCGCAATATTGTTCAGAGATAGATCTGATTGATCAGAACAATGAGTTCCAAAACTTGAAGAAAGGGAAGATGAGTGTAGATGACTATGCTACGGCATTCACTGAGAAAAGGAAGTTATTTCCGTACCTAGTGCCAACAGAACTCTCCAAGATTGAGAGGTTCGCTAATGGACTGCCTACCGACTTTGGTCCGACAGTCAAGATGGCAACTACTCTGAAAACGGTTGTTCGAGCAGCTAAGAACGTAGAGGCCCAACAGAAGGAAAAGGGTCTGGAAAGGATAGATGTGATGGGTTTTAGCCATAAGAACTTTCCTATGTGCACATGCAAAACCCTAATGCTTGGATCTAGGCTTTCTAATAAACATGCTTTGAATCCAAGACTTCTAATTACTAATTAGGTTAAATAAGAACAATGAAACAGATCTAGAATCATACCTTTGAGTTCCTTGTTGATCTTGAGGTCTTGGAGCTTCTAGAGTCACAAATGTCACTCCTCTAATGGCTTACAAACACCAAAGCAATAAGAATGATTTAGGAGAGAGGAGAGGGGAGGAATTTCGACCAGAGGTTCCTTGCTTTAGGAGATGTGTCGAATTCCCTATGCCATGGGGTCTATTTATACTTGTAGACTCCTTAAGGGTTACAACCTAAACCCTAATTGGATAATCTTCTCTCAAGGCTATCCAAATCCATTCCTAGATAACCCTTTGGACGATTTGAGCTATCCAAAAGCTCTTAGAATTCGTCCAAGGCATATCCTAATGGATTTACAGTCTAAAGCTTAACTATCAAACAATTCACAGTTTATACCCCTTTATTTAATTAATTTCTTTAAGTCACCAAATTAATTCTAATTAATTCTATGACTTATATTAATCAAATAACAATATATTATTCATTATATTATTCCCATAATATATTAATAATATTTATTCTCTCTTAATAAATCATCCTATCAAGTTGCTATGGTGAAGGCAACCCAAAAGGACCATGCACAACCGGATATAGTTACAGCCTTAGACACTATTCCAACAGTCTCCCACTTGGATAAGTCTAGTAACTATACAAGTACAATTCGATTTGCAATCGTAGCTCTCAAAGACGCTGTCAACTCTGATCTAATCAATCTTGTCCTTTAGATAAGGGAACGTACAGTCCTCTGTTAGATATCATGCCGACATTCCTATGGAATGGTTAGTCAAGCATTTAGGTTTCTCGATCTCTGATTTATTTGACATAGAACTTAATCGAACACATCAATTTAGTTCTGACCGGGCCCGGCACATAAGTCAAATCAAATCATCGAGCGGCCGAGATATCGCTTTTACTCTCTTAGATAAAAGTTACAGATAAACTTCGACTTATATGCATTTACTTATTCATTAATCAACTATACACAACAATGCGTTTTATAACACCAAGTTACTGATGCGTTTTCGTATAATCAATGTACAATCAATTAACAAATAATAAACCATATATCTAGGTTTTAAGACTATATGATATTATCGTCTTGCGATCACCTTTTATATCTTATTCCATAAGGTGATTCCAGCAAGCGCGGGTTTATTCCAATGCTCAAAACTAGTTCATAAGCACTCATGAACATTGCAGCAATCCTTTGCTATGTCTAACACCATTTAGACATTCTACACACCAATTCATGACAATCTTCTTTCATATCTACTTCCAACATATGAACGATTGTGGACCATTTGAATAATTCGATTATTCCTAATAACCTCAATTATTCTGGAAGTCAAAACATGCAAAGTGAAACAATAGCTAAACAATTAACATAAGATAGTAACATTACTCATAAATAAAACTCCTTTATTTAATCATCAAATGTTAATTTCATTTATCTATTACACGTTTCTAATACTATCTAATCTATGCTAATATCATCCTTCAGCCCAATACTCCTAGCATTCTGTAAGTGCTTAACCCTACTCAGTCCCTTCGTAAGCGGATCTGCTGGGTTATCTTCTGATGATATCCTCTTCACTACGAGTTGTCCTTCTTCTACACGATGTCTAATGAAGTGATACTTTCTGTCGATATGTCTTGATCTACCATGATCCCTCGGTTCCTTGGTCAAGGCAACCGCACCTTCGTTATCACAGAAAATCTCCATTGGCTCCTTTATGGCAAGAACAACTCCAAGATCATCGATGAAGTTCTTTAGCCATATCGCCTCCTTCGACGCTTCGCTCGCTGCAATGTACTCTGATTCGCACGTTGAATCAGCTACGGTTTCCTGCTTGGAACTCTTCCATGTCACTGCTCCTCCATTTAGGGTAAAGACCCAGCCCGACTGCGAACGGTAATTGTCCCTGTTGGTCTGAAAACTGGCGTCACTATACCCTCGCACCTTCAAGTCATCACTCCCTCCGAGGACTAAGAACCATTCCTTCGTCCTCCGAAGGTACTTAAGGATATTCTTCACCGCAATCCAATGTGCTTTGCCAGGATTCCCTTGATATCTGCTAACCATGCTCAAAGCGAAGGCTACATCAGGGCGAGTACAAGTCATAGCGTACATGATTGAGCCAACTGTGGAAGCGTATGGTACTCGGCTCATTTCTGCTATCTCAGCTTCGGTACTCGGACTTTGAGTCTTACTCAACTTGGCATTACTTTGTATCGGTAGTTCTCCCTTCTTTGAGTTTTCCATACTAAAACGTTTTAGTACCTTCTCTAAGTAAGTATTCTGACTAAGTCCAATTAGTCTCTTACTTCTTTCTCTTACTATCCTTATTCCCAAAATGTAAGAAGCCTCTCCGAGGTCCTTCATAGCGAAGCACTTCCCGAGCCAGGACTTAACTTCCTGCAGAGTCGGGATGTCGTTTCCTATGAGCAATATGTCATCGACATATAGAACGAGAAAGCTTACTATACTCCCACTGGCTTTGACATATACACAAGACTCGTCTTCGCTTCGTACAAATCCAAACTCTTTGACTTTCTCATCGAAGCAAAGATTCCATCTGCGAGACGCTTGCTTAAGTCCATAAATGGACTTCTCAAGCTTACACACTCTATCCGGATGCTTCGGATCCACAAACCCCTCTGGCTGAGCCATGTAAACATCCTCAGCCAACTTCCCGTTAAGGAAAGCGGTCTTGACATCCATTTGCCAAATCTCATAATCATGAAATGCGGCAATAGCTAGCATCACTCTAATAGATTTAATCTTCGCAACTGGTGAGAAGGTCTCATCATAGTCAACTCCGGGAGTTTGAGTAAAGCCCTTCGCGACCAGTCGCGCTTTATATGTGTGTACGTTCCCATCCACGTCGATCTTCTTCTTGAAGATCCATTTGCACCCAACGGTCTTACGTCCGGGTACGTAATCAACCAAATTCCAAACTTGGTTATCATACATGGATTGGATCTCGCTATCCATTGCCTCTTTCCACTTTACAGACTTCGGGCCTGCCATGGCTTCCTTATAGCTATTAGGTTCATCAAGATTTACTAGTGTACCATCACTAATATACGTGTCCCCTTCTGTAGTAATATGAAAGCCATAAAACTGGGGATGAACTCTAACTCTATCGGAACGTCTAAGAGGTAAGGATTCGTCAATTGGTTCAACCGGAGTTTCCTCCTCGGGTTGAGTGCCAGCGGTAGAGGTTCCTTCATCCATCGACTCTTGAATCTCTTCAAGTTCGATTTGCCTCCCACTGTCTCCTTGGCTTATGAGTTCTCGCTCTCTGAAAACTCCTCTCCTCGCAACGAAGACAACATTGTCCTTTCGGTCTATAGAAGAGATATCCAAAGGATGTCTGCGGGTAGCCGATGAAAATACATCGCTCACTTCTAGGTTCAAGCTTGTCGTGAGTATCTCGTCTTACGAAAGCCTCGCAACCCCAAACCTTGATATGTGCCAACGAGGGAGCTTTCCCTGTCCACATCTCGTGAGGTGTTTTGGCAACCTTCTTAGTAGGGACTCGGTTAAGGATATGGGCGGCAGTCTCTAAGGCATACCCCCAGAAAGAAATTGGTAGTGAAGCACGACTCATCATAGAGCGAACCATATCCAATAAAGTTCGATTACGCCTTTCTGCCACACCATTCAACTGCGGTGTCCTAGGAGGCGTCAATTGCGAAACTATTCCACACTCCTTGAGATAATCGTGGAATTCAAGACTTATGTACTCTCCTCCTCGATCGGATCGAAGCATCTTGATTTTCCTGCCCAATTGATTCTCCACTTCATTCTTGAACTCTTTGAACTTTTCAAAGGTGTCTGACTTTTGCTTGATTAAGTAGATATACCCATATCTACTATAGTCATCGGTAAAAGTCACATAGAAGCGGTTCCCATCCTTCGTGGTTGATCTAAACGGTCCACATACATCGGTATGTATTAGGTCCAACAGACCCTCGCCCCTTTCACAAGTACTCGTGAAGGGCGACTTAGTCATCTTTCCAAGTAAACAAGACTCGCATGTGTCATCTTCCCTAAGGTCGAATGACTCCAACACTCCATCCTTTTGGAGTCGGGCTATGCGTTTCTTGTTGACATGTCCAAGACGACAATGCCACAAGGATGCTGTATCCATACTAGTGGAAGAATCAATATTCAAAACATCATTTCCTAAGTTATCAACAATCATAACGGTTTCATATATTCCATTACATGGTATAGCTTCAAAGTAAAAGACACCATTTAGATAAGCTAAAATAGAACCATTCTCATTATTAAAAGAAAAATCTAAATCCTTGTCTATACAAACCATGAAATGAAATGATGTTTCTTGCCATTTCTGGCGAATAGCAACAATTGTTCAAATCTAAAATTAAACTATTCCTAAGCACTAAGGAATACACTCCAATCTTGGTCACAGGCGACGATCTTCTGTTCCCCATGATTAGATTGATCCTTCCTTGCTCCACATCCCTACTTCTTCTTAGTCCCTGCACATTAGAACAAATGTGATAACCACAACCGGTATCAAGAACCCAAGAAATAGCATGATTAGAATCGTTAGATTTGATTGTATATATACCTGCGAAAGATGGCTTGATCTTTCCTTCTTTGATTGCTTGCAGGTAATCCGGGCAGCTTCTCTTCCAATGTCCTATCTTGTGGCAGTGGTGGCACTCTGCCTCCTTCGGGTTAGAGCAGGGCTTGGCGGGATCAACTTTGGTCCCACTAGAAGAGGCACCATCTCGGGCTTTCACCTTGCGATAGTTCTTCGATGAAGCTTTCCTCTTCTTTCCCTTCCCTTGTCCAATAGCCAAGACAGGAGCAGCGGGCGGATTTGGAGTAGGTGCAACAGACTTGTCTTTGAAGTTGCTCTCAGCAACCCTCAAGAGACCTTGGAGCTTGCTTAGGGTGACCTCTTCTTTGTTCATGTGGTAGGTCATCCTAAATTGATTGTACATCGGAGGCAAAGAGTGAAGCACCATGTCGATCGCCAAATCCTCACCGAAGTCAACATTTAACTTGCGAAGGCGGTCGACATACCTTTGCATCTTTTGCAAGTGCACGGTAAGAGATTCTCCATGACCCATCTTCGCGGAAATCATGTTAGTGAAAATCTCGTACCTCTCTTGTCTCGCGTTTTGGTGGTACCTCTCCAATAGGTCTTGGTGCATCTCGTACGGGTACATGTCCTCGTAGGACTTTTGGAATTCGGAGTTCATGGTGGCGATCATGATGCAATGTACCTTCGTTGCATCTCGCTCATGAGTTTCAAAGGCGGTGATTTCGGCTGGAGTAGCGATTTCGGTGTTGATTTTCTCGAGCTTCTCATCAAGGACATACTCTTTGTCCTCATAGCGAGCAATGGTGCGAATGTATCTTATCCATTCGCTAAAGTTCGTTCCATCGAAGGTGACCTTTTGGCAAAGGCTCATTAATGTGAAAGAACTAGCAGCAGCGTTGTTTGCGTTCGACATCTACAATTAGAAAAGGACAAAGATAGATTAGAATAAGAATCCCTAATTATCACCCAATAAGAAAATTAGGGCTAGGATCCAACAATAACATTTACATACTAGAAAAGGGATGCCGTAATCTAACATGCAAATAAATTGAAGGTAAGTGAATGACGATTCACTAATTCTCCATCACGAAACTTAAACTATTAGTCCTAAGTGTTTTTGAGAATTCCTAGGTTCGGATGAGATTCATTGAAACTATTCAATGGCATGTTTAAATCTCGATATGCCCCTCTTGTTTGTGACTGGGATGCCGAGGATCACAAAGCGGGTGTGAATTACCATGCAAATTCACATGGTGCCTTCATTGTAACGATCACCTATTCGATGTGCCGGTAAACCACACACGCTCCATCGAACTATGATAAACAATGAATCACCCTTTGCCACCTTCGCTTAGAACCAATTAGTGTGCCGGTAAACCACACACGCTCCACTAACATCTTAGCAAGGTGCAAAGTGTAATTTCATGGGATTGCATCAATTCACTTTTCCTAAAGTAACTAGGATTGGGAAATTTTAAAATATGTGTAGTTACTTTGTATTTCTTATTATACTTTTAATGAGAGGATGAGGTTGCCCTATCCTACCCGTTCGGCTAACGACCCTCCACCAATCAAGCAAGCGGTGGGTGTGAGTGTACACCCATTAAGCGTCATTTTATAGGCCGCAACCTTATACCCACCTTATAGATCGGCTTCGTGAATGAGGCCTACTAACGGTAAGACTAGCATTTAGTTATACATATATACATTATTCTAGTAATATCATATTAGTATAGGGTTGTATTTTTAAAACTTTTAAAATCTAGGGCTTGAAATTTAAGTTGTCTAAATTAAAGCTTTTAATCACAAAAGTAAATTTCAAAACATGAGGGTAGGTTTTAAACATTTAAAACATGGAGGATCAAATAACAAATAATTCCAATTAACAATTAATATCCTAATTATCTATATTTGATTTATTCAAGATTTCTTTTTAAGATAATTACCAAAATAATCAAAATAATTAATTAATTATCATATAAGGAAATTAAATATTTAATTAGTTGATAATTACCTTTAACTAGATCAAGATAATAGTTATATTTATCAGAAAAACGAATTAATATTGATCTAATTAGTTTATGGTAAGTTAAGATAAGATAAACACAAAGAAATCCCGAATCTGGCCATTCCTGACGCCTGGACTCGCCGAGTGCACAAAGGGACTCGCCGAGTCAGGCCTACTCGCCGAGTCCACTTTGAGACTCGCCGAGTCCATGACTCAGAAACCAAAAATCGAATTTTGCAGGTTTGTTTCAGTTAAGCAACAATTTACAGAAAACCAAGCTAGGCTCTGATACCACTGATGGGTTTTAGCCATAAGAACTTTCCTATGTGCGCATGCAAAACCCTAATGCTTGGATCTAGGCTTTCTAATAAACATGCTTTGAATCCAAGACTTCTAATTACTAATTAGGTTAAATAAGAACAATGAAACAGATCTAGAATCATACCTTTGAGTTCCTTGTTGATCTTGAGGTCTTGGAGCTTCTAGAGTCACAAATGTCACTCCTCTAATGGCTTACAAACACCAAAGCAATAAGAATGATTTAGGAGAGAGGAGAGGGGAGGAATTTCGACCAGAGGTTCCTTGCTTTAGGAGATGTGTCGAATTCCCTATGCCATGGGGTCTATTTATACTTGTAGACTCCTTAAGGGTTACAACCTAAACCCTAATTGGATAATCTTCTCTCAAGGCTATCCAAATCCATTCCTAGATAACCCTTTGGACGATTTGAGCTATCCAAAAGCTCTTAGAATTCGTCCAAGGCATATCCTAATGGATTTACAGTCTAAAGCTTAACTATCAAACAATTGACAGTTTATACCCCTTTATTTAATTAATTTCTTTAAGTCACCAAATTAATTCTAATTAATTTTATGACTTATATTAATCAAATAACAATATATTATTCATTATATTATTCCCATAATATATTAATAATATTTATTCTCTCTTAATAAATCATTCTATCAAGTTGCTATGGTGAAGGCAACCCAAAAGGACCATGCACAACCGGATATAGTTACAGCCTTAGACACTATTCCAACAAGATGTTGGTGAAAAGAGGAAGTTCGAGGGATCTTCAGGATCCAGCAAGAAATGTAAATTCTTGAAATCTGGTTCGAGAGGAAGTGGAGGAAAGGTAGAGGCGAAATGGTGCGACAAGTGCAAGAAAAAGCATCATGGGAAATGTGACGGGGAAGTGGTCACATGCTTTAAATGTGGAAAGCCACGGAATTATGCCAACGACTGCACCCTCACCAAAAAAGTTTGCCATGGTTGCGGTGAGGAGGGGCACATCTCAAAGGATTGTCCGAAAAAGAAGGAAGCAGCTAGACCCAACATTCCGCCAAAGCCGAAGGCGAGAGCATTCCAGATGACACTGGAAGCTGCTAAGGATGAAGTTAATGTTGCTTCAGGTACCTTTCTTGTTAAAAATTTGTCTGCCCAAATTTTATTTGATTCTGGAGCCAACTACTCCTTTATATCGCATGAATTTGGTAGAAAACTAGCTTTGCCTGTCGATAGACTAGATAATGCTTTATTAGTCGAAGTTGCTAGTGGCAAGTTTGTACCTATTAGCCATCGTATGAAAAACATCTTAATTGACTTAAATGGTAATAAGTTCCACGAGGAATTATTGCCTATAGAACTTAATGGTTTCAACATCGTATTGGGAATGGATTGGCTTAACGCCAATGATGCCGAGATATTGTGCAGAAAGAAGATGGTCAAAGTAAACCCGCCTGGGAAGGAATCATTTATGGTGTATGGAGATAAATGCAGAGTAAATTCTGGAATCATTTCTCTAATGAAAGCCAAAAAATGTTTGACCAAAGGATGTACATCATACTTGGCATTCGTGATCGATGCTAAGAAGGAAAAGAAGGTGATGCAGAATATTCCCGTTGTATGTGATTATCCGGAAGTATTTCCCGAAGATCTTCCTGGATTACCGCCTGATCGACAAGTCGGAAAGTCAATCTTGAAAGAAAAAGGCCAAGAGCATTGAGAATTGAAGTTGTCTCGACCATTGTGGAAAGTATAAGGAAAGCTCAAAAGGAAGCTTCTGATAAGAATGACCGAAAGGAGGAACGTTTGGGCAAAACGTTGGCGTTCGGTATAAACAGTCATGGACTGAAAGTGTTCCAAGATCGGATTTGGATACCTAAGACGGGAGGAGTCAGAGATCTTCTGATGGAAGAAGCTCACAAGATCATGTACTCGATTCATCCCGGTAGCACTAAAATATATAGGGACCTGAAACCCTACTACTGGTGGCCAACGATGAAGCTCGACATTGCGAAGTATGTGGTGGAGTGTGTGACTTGTGCGAGAGTCAAGACACAGCATCAGAAACCATACGGGATTTTAGAACCATTGCCTGTGCCTATGGGTAAGTGGGAAGACATTGCTATGGATTTTGTCACTAAACTACCCAGTTGAAAAAGTGGTCACGACATGATTTGGGTGGTCATTGATCGATTCACTAAGAGTGCGCATTTCATAGCAGCCAAGGAGAAATGGTCTATCGAAAAGCTTGCGAATTCTTATGTGAAGGAAATTGTGAGACTTCACGGTGTTCCGCTAACAATTGTGTCGGATCGTGATAGTCGTTTCACCTCAAGATTTTGGAAAAGTCTACAAGAGGAATTGGGTACCAAGTTGTGTTTAAGTACAGCTTACCATCCGCAGACTGATGGTCAGAGCGAACGAACAATACAAACACTTGAAGATATGCTGAGAGCATGTACCTTGGAATTTCTAGGTAATTGGGATGAAAATTTACCATTGGTATAATTTTCCTACGATAATAGTTTTCACTCGAGCGTAAAGATGGCACCTTATCAAGCCTTGTACGGACATAAGTGTCGTACGCCGTCTTGTTGGCTTGATGCTGGGGAAAAGCAGTTTATGGGACCAGAGATAGTCCATCAAACTGCTGAAAAGTTGAAAATAATTAGGGAGAGAATGTTAGCAGCTCAAGATCGTCAAAAGAGCTATGCTGACAAAAAGCGAAGACCGATGACTTTTGAAGTTGGAGATTCGGTTTTGCTTAACGTCTCGCCATGGAAGGGACTTATAAGATTTGGTAAAAGGGGAAAATTGAGTCCAAGGCTTATTGGACCGTTTAAAGTTCTTCAGAGGATTGGGAACCAAGTTTACAAGCTCGAACTACCAGAAGAACTGAATGGAATTCATAACACTTTCCATGTGTGTTATTTGAGGAAGTTCACGGGAGAAGTTCCCAACATGATTCCACTTTCGGAGTTGAGGATCGATGAGAACAAAAGGTTGATTAAAGAACCAGAGGCAATCGTTGACCGAAAGACTAAGAAGTTGCGACGTAAGATGGTTGAGTTAGTGCATGTTCGATGGAAACACACGAATGGGCCGGATCTCACCTGGGAGACGGAGAGTGACATGATGGGTCGCTATCCGCATTTGTTTGCTGATGTGTGATTCCGGGGACGGAATCATTCTAAGGTGGGGAGAATTGTAACGCCCGTGTTTCTGGGCTTGCCATTTTTAGCAATGTAATAGTCTAGGTTAACCTTTGTAACCCCAAATTGAAATAATAAGAACGTATTATTTGAGTATTATGTGTTTTGTGCTTAATTGCTTAATTATGTGATATGATTAATTAAGAATGAAATGAGCGTCAAAATTAAAGTGTAAAATAAACTTGATATCTTTGGATAATGTTGTACTAGTTGAAATGAGATTTCCGAATATATAAAGAATGCCGAAATTCGAGTTATAACGAAGAAGTTATGACCTGTCGAAGTTTCGCGACAGAACCGGCAACGCTGAACGACGTAAAAAGTGAACTTTACATTAGAGCGATATTTAGCCTTAGTAATCTAAACGAAAGTCGTGGAGTTCGTTAAACCGAGAGCGTGCATAAAAAGAACGCCCAAATTGGACTTCGTATGAGGAAGTTATGATTTTTCGAAGTTTCGACGTGGTAGTATGCAACCCGAATACTCGATTTGAGATCGAGCGGTTTTTAGCCAAAACAATCTAAATGAGAATTGAAGGTCTCGTTGTTAGTAGCGAAACGATGAAAAGTTAGGCGAGGACGGACGTCGGACGAAGAAGTTATGAATTTATAACGAAGTTTTTCTGTCCCGGCCTCCTAAAAATAAATAATAAAAATAAAAGTCCAAATTAGCCGACGGAGTCTAAATGAAAGTTGTAGAGTATGGCCTGACCTACGCGTGGATATAAAGTACGTTGAAAACGGAGCTCGTATGGGAAAGTTACGCAATTTAGAAGTTCGACAAGTCCAATTACGATGAGCGTAATTTGAGTACGCCCAACGTACTCAAGAGGAGGCAACTTGTCTGACCAATACTCGAGTGCCACCGATCGACACATGCAGTGATGTCAAAGTACTCCCAGCGTAACCAATTTACGCTCAGCGTACTGAGTACACCCAGCGTAAATCGAGATTACGCCCAGCATAATCCCAGACCCCCAGCTTATAAATAGAAACCAAGATCAACCATTTTATCTTGTTCAAACTCTTTCCTCTCTCTAGTTTTCCCTCGATTTGCGTGTTGTTTGTACCCCGAAGCCCCGGTAATATTCCCAAGCCGCGAAGTAAGATCCGAAGCCCCGACGATCCCGAAGAGCGTTATTCCCGAGCTGAAGCGCTGCCCGCGAGGAACCGGTTTTTGTGAAGATCTTCCAGATCTACGAAGAAACACCTCTTCTGCAAGCCGTAGTGCTGCCCGATCATCTTCTGATCAAGTGAGTGTGTAGTTATTTTCATTCCAACGCAATATTATGAAGTATTTTATATAAAATATGTGTTATGTGTATATATTTGGTTGTTATACGTGTGAGTGTATATTCACTCTCTTCTATCTTATAGATCTGATGTATTCTCTATGAAATACGTGTTATGTGTATATGCCTCATCTGTTATGTGGAATATGTATTGATTAAAGCATGTTGTAAAGCTTTTTAAACAATGTATAAAAAAATGTATATTTTTATCTTCTAATATGTTGGGTAGAACATGGGTAGATAATTGGTGTGTAATAAACAGATGAGAGGCCTCGGTGTTATTGGTGTTATTCTAAGTCATTCAGCAGAGTATGGATGACGACCACGGACTATTCTAGACTGTCATGTGGAACACTAGCAGGCTCATTACCTGTAGGTGTTGTGAACGACGTGTTCACCGGTGTACTCTATCCCCCACATGGTTGCCTTTAGGACACTTATTGTTGAGGAAGCCCCTCTACAGTAATGTCCGTCCCGATGAAATTTCTGAATTAGGTTCCTTGTAATAGATGTTATTTTTAGGGACGTAAAGTGAGGATAACAGGAATGGGTAATCGGGTTTATTTGTTGATTGTTGAAATTAAATATTTATTGTGGGTTGAAAACCCTATATGCTCACTAGGCTCCCAAGCCTGACCCACTAAGTTTATTTGTATTATAGGAAGTGGCGCAAGAGTTTAAGATGGACGAATCATCAAGTTGTTTTGTTTACAACTCTGTATATGTATATATTTGTTAAATGACTTGTAATGCTATCGTTTATGCTTTATGATCTGTATCGGAACATGACATCCCGACTTTTGATTATGAAATGAAATAATATTTCTTTATGAAATGTTTTGATAAATATCTATTTTATCATGTTTTGTTTTTGGGAACAAATTCTGCATCTCTTTTAAAATTAAAAGGATTTACTCTGAAATTATTTTAAAAAACATAAATGAAATCGGTCTTTTCTAGCTGCGATTTTGGGGATGTCACAAGCACTAGGTCCAAAAACGGTCCAACTAACTAGGCCCAACAATGGCCCAATCTTATTGGGCTCACTAAGGCCCAAAACCACAATTCTAGGCCCAAGATATCAAGCCCATTAAATAAAAACAGCCCTTGAATGAAAATCCCCACTTCAAAGAAATAATCCCAAAAACTCGATCCAAGCCTAAGAACAAAGTCCCAAAGTCCAAAAAGGTCTGAAACTATAAACTGCATGCTGTTCGCGTACGCTCGGTGTATGCTCAACGACTTGGGATGGAGGCAAAATCCAGTACACGGGGCGTACTATACATTACGTGCAACATAATGGCGTCCTACTAAAAATCTCATTTCTGACCTAACGCATTAAGCACTTAGCCCACAAACTTTAGCAACCTTTCAAATTAAGTCCTTAACTCGTAAAGTTGACAAATTTACTCATTTTTATGTCTTAATGGGACCCAAAATACGATTTTGTCCATCAAGTTTCACAACAAAGGCTAAAACTCATGCATGGTCCAATATCCACAATAAAGATAGCATGATTGTTCTATTATGTGTGTTATATAGGTGATTATATAGGAATTGATGTGCATGATTGTTCTAGGATCGCCTATAATTGTACCTTAAAGCATGGTGTTGTAAGTTCTTTTCTAATCTCATCATCTTTTTAGATCTACAGATGCTCTGTTTTTAATTACTGTTTTATAATCGAATTTGTTCTTGCCACAATACATAATTCTTTTTCTTTTTTTACCTTAACTTATTACCTTTATGAGCATGTGATAACGATTGAACATGGAATTTACATACCATCAAATTTCAACTATGCATAGAGGTAGCAACTTATGTTATACATTAATTTTTTTTTCATACATGCACATGTCATAAAAACATGCAAAGGAAAATAATTATGTTTCATTCTGACATCATAACACTTGACTAAGTTAAAAGGTTACCTAATTACCTAAGCGAGACACTTTTTGTAAATATGAAAATAAAAGTACGATGGTTATAACAGGAATCTACCTATTGTTGGTGATTTTAGTGTCACCATGTCATTTTAAGTAACTAGAACTAACATGTGAGTTCAGGGGCTTCATAATTTGTAGTATAATATATGTACGGGGTTGTGTGGAGTGTACGCATGTATAAGATCGAATTAGAAGTCGGTTCGACGACTAGTCGGGGGTCCAGGGGCAGCGCCCTTGGGTTAGGGGTTTCCAAAGGGGCAGCGCCCCATTGGCGGAGTCTAGGGGCAGCGCCCCTAGCAGGGTCCAAGGGGCAGAGCCCCTGGCTAGGGTCCCGTTTTTCATATGGGGCAGAGCCCCAAAACCTCACCGAATTTTACATATGGGAACATAATGGAAAATTCAATTTCTTGAGGGTGATTATGGTAAAACTAACGAAACTCGTTAGTTTTGGTAACCCTAAATCCTCATTAAATCCGGATTATCATGACTTGCTTCCAAAGCAACTAATGACGGCCCAACCCTAATGAAACCCTAATCTCGTTTAATATATAAACAGTTCTTCCTGTTCAGAAGTGGGTTACGAAACTTAAGCTCTCGTTTTTTATCATACTTTCACAGAATCCTCTAGCATATTGGCTTACGATTTTTGTGCTTAGAATCGTAAGTATCCACTTGGATTATCCTAGACTGAATTTTTTATAACCCAGATATATGGTAAAAATATCAGTTCGGAAAATTATATCACAATCCAAGTTGGTATCCAAATCTCTACCACAAACCCTATAATTTCCCAACACCTATTTGAAGTATAAATTACAAAAAGATATAAATGAATGTAAGGTTGTAGACGCCAACGGGGGTTATTTTGTATATAACTATCATAAATTAATGCTTAAAATGTAAAGGGTTTAGGTCATTTTTGGTCACTTAATTTTTGGTTTTGTGCTCATTTGGTCACTTAGCAATTTTTAAGTTTTAAAAGGTCATCAAACTTTTGACTTTGTGCTCATTTAGTCACTTAACTTTTAATTTGGTCACATTTAGTCACTTAACTTTTAGATTTGTGCTCATTTAGTCACCTAACTTTTAAAATTGTGCTCATTTAGTCACTAAACTTTTGAAAAAGTTTAAAAGTTTAGTGACTAAATGAACACAAGTTTAAAAGTTAGGTGACTAAATATGACCAAACCAAAAGTTAAGTGACTAAATGAGCACAAAGCCAAAAGTTTGATGACCTATTAAAACTTAAAAAGAGTTAAGTGACCAAATGAGCACAAAACCAAAAGTTAAGTGACCAAAAATGACCTAAACCCAAATGTAAATAACATGTTATCCGATTGTATTTGTGTTTTTATATGAGAAAACTTTAATAGTCTTATATAACAAGGGCCGACTCTACATTATGAAAAATTAAGCAAAGGCTTAAGGTCCCCAATTCTAAAGGGTCCTCAATTTCAAAGTTTATTATGTTATACATATGTATATATACGTATCTTTTGGGATATAAAGACAAATTAAAGCTTGACTTTGTGGTAAAAGAACTGGTTTATAAAACTAAAGGTCTCAAGTTTAAAACCTTTTGCTTATTTAAAAAGCCCCAATTTTAAACTAAATTAGTTGAACCACCCCTGTATATAATAAAAATATTTTAATTTACAGGAATTTGTTTATGTATGTTTTTGGGCCTTATGTTTAGTAAATTACATTTTGATTTCTATTGTTATTAATTTTAAAAACTAGATTAATTACATTTTAGCCCTGTAGTTTTTAAAATTTTTAATATTGTATTTTTTTAAAGTTCTTAATTCTAAAATGAAAGAGATTAATTACAGTTTTTGCATATATGGTTTTTAATTTAGAAAATAACATTTTTGATCATTGTAGTTTTTAATTCTAAAACTAGAAGGAATCCGGTTGCGCCGTTGGCGCTGATTTGAATAATGTTTGGAAAAAAAGAAGCTGGAAATAACTTTTTAGAAATGCATTAAAAGTTATATATCAATAGAATTTGTTTACGTTGCAATTATTGATTACATTCCATGATAAAATGAAAAAGAAAAAGAAAAAAAATTAATAAAATACGAAGATCGGAATGGCCCATTCCATTCCATCTGGTAACGGAATGAACAATGTCATTCCTTCCTTCACTTCATCATACCAAAAAAGATGTACTTACTTATGTATGTATCATGGTCTCTTATATGCAACTCACCACTATATGTGGACTCATAGTTTTCCTACAATGGGAAAAGCATAAAAATAGAGGTCAAGATCATTATTTCAGTTTAAAGTAGCATAAAGGGATGGCTTCCCCATGGGGTAATTTAAACATTTAACATAATTACCGATCCAATTCCTTTGACCAGGAAAATCAGGACATATTTACCTTAGATTCCGATATGTAACATCGGTTCCTAAGCATTCTTCATCCACAAAAACTTCAATACAAGGCAGGACAGGGGCAGCAGTTCTAGCAACAGGTCTCTATGGAATCTGAAATTTTAAGGAAATATAATTCACTGAATGATTATGAGATATAAATATAATCAAGAGTCATGAAAATTGAATAAAGAGAATAATAGTAATATTATTTTCGTTTTATGGAATATAATCTGTAAAATTTTCTATTAGTTAGGGATAATTTTTGTAAATATCTAAACATATGTATAATTTCTGTAAAAAAATTACATACTTACTTTTTCTGTAAATTATATATACAATTTTATAATTTATTTTTTACATAAGCATAAACCTACAAAGACATGAATATGTTATGTGACCAAAATGAACATTTCACACAAACAATGACCAAAGGTGGCAAAATTCTAAAGTCACGTGGCATTAATCAGCACATAAATAAAAGACAACAGGTGGAAATATCCTAATGATAAGTGACACTATTCAAAAACATATAAAATCAATTGTTCATTTTGTCCTACGACCGGTGTAAACTGTAAATTAATACCTTATGTGATGTCCACTTTGCAGGAATGACATTATTCTCTTTATTTCTCTCAACTCTTCCTCATAAACTATTCCAGTGTTTCAACTCCGGCTTTGATGATTCCGACTGCTGCTGCATTGAGCTCCCACCTGTAGTCTCTTTATAAACCTTGAATGATGCAGCCCTATCAAAATCATTATAAAAAAAATTATCACAATGTATATTTCTAACCGGTTTGAAATAATCAAAACCTGTTATGTCATTTGCTCACCCTTCTTGTTTTTGTTTTTTTTAGCTATTTCAGAACTTTCCATAGGGCGATTTCCTAGTAGTTTAAGAAAGTATATAAGTAAAAAAAAGATTTTTTTTTCGCATATTTTCAAAATATTAAGAAATTCTCACCATTGTCTGCTCGGGCCAAGATAGTTCCAAAGCTTCGGGTAGGTTGATGAGTGTCCATTGATTCCTCCTAGTGATTTTGGAACTTTAACATCAATACAACCAGATCATAGACTCATATCACAGTTTACCAAACAGGAAAAAATAAAAAGGCGTTGAGGAGGAAACCCAGTAATGATTAAAACAATGACAATCCTCAAAACGAAAATTGCAGAACATTTTTATAGCAGAATGGACTCTGTTCTTGTTCTTTTCATGAGAAAACAAAAAGGCCATCGACACCTTTTGTTTCTCCTTCTTCCTTCCCTTTTGAAAGCCGACAGAAAACCCACAAACACATGGCCATAGTGTGCCAGAGTCCTGAGGTAGAAAGCATATAGATAACATTAGATATAAACAACCACTAACACAAATGAAAATGAAATGAAATCTATATCCAAAGGTAATTTACATGGGTTAGGTCTGAGTTGATGAAATTATGGTACCTATCTGATTAGCTGCACATCCGAATTTATGTAGTTTAAAAACCCCCAAAAGATCCGAACATGACAAAATTAAATTTGATGAAACTTACAAATTAACGATAGTAATTAATATTGAAGATTATTTACCTTCTTCAACTTAGTAGGTCTTAGTGTCCCTTCCTCAAAAACTTTAACTTTCTACCTTGTTCAAATTCATTCATCTCACCAACGAATCAAAATCAACCGAAATCCAAAATTCAGGAAAAAAATTGTTAACTATGAACCAATACTTCAGTGAGGGTTAGGGAGAGGCAGATAGAAATTAATGAGGCAATGATGAGCTTCACTTCAAGTCAAGCTGGACACCAATGAGAGTTTTGACGTGATGGATCATGGATACAGTCCATATAGGTGACTGCAACTCAAAAGAAAGACCATTATCCGAATTTTATGGAATCAAATAGGTGACTGTTCCAAAAAGTGATTGTTCACCAAATCAAAATTAGCACTGACTGATATAGTTGTTGTAGTAAATCTTCAATTTTAGAATAAAAGACGAACATTAAGACATCTGATAGAAAGTGTGATGCAAATTAAAAAATTACACCAAAATTAATAGTGTGGAATCACAAGAAACGAACGTGTTGATTGTGTACCAGGTCCGAGAAATCGTGTTCATGTGTATGAAGGAGGGACGTCCACCAACAGGTCAACTGTGCATGACGAAGGTATCGGAAAATGAAAGAAATAAGAAGAGATCCAAGTAATTTTTTTACCTGATTCCAGCTAGCTACCCCGGAGTCCAACGATTCAGCTACCATACACCGCCGTCAGTTCTTGTGGTGATAGAAAAGAGAAGGCAAATCCTCCCTTCCATTATTGATATTGTTAAGAGAGGATGAAATAGACGGTGGCGATGGTGGTGTGCGGTGGTTTTCCTTAGTTAAAACAAATGGGTCAGGATTCTGATATGATAAGCATAACCCCTAAAGCTGTTGCTGATTTAGAACCCTAGCCTTACCCTTAAACCCTTAATCTGAATTTCAGACTCGAAATTCTGCTCCGTCACTAGCGATGCCCGTTACCACCGCAGCCTCTTCATGCCGATTCCAGGTGTGTACTTCGATTTCATAAACCCTCTTCAAGGAAACCACCACAAACCTGGCAGACCCACCTTCTTCATATGAACGGAGCGGCCAAGAGAGAACGAAATGTTTTGTGCAGGTCAAGCAAGATAAGGGAAGTGTTTAGGTCGGTGGCATAGAAGAAGCTGATTGGAGAACAATAGCGGTGGCGGCGTGGTGTAAAATAAGAAAAGAAAGGGAAGGGAGGTGAGTGTAAAAACCCAAAAAGGCGTGGCAATTGTGTTAAACCTGCATAAAGTTGTGGCCAAATCGAGAGTCAGAAAACATTCCTGTTCACCAACATTTTAAGGATTAATAGTATATATAATTGTAGTATTAGAAAGAATGAGTAAATTACAATTTGGCCCCTATGATTTGTACTTTTATGAACTTTAAGTCAATTTTTTTTTGAAATGGTTGGCAAAAAATGTATTCATGGTCCCTGAGGTTGTTGCAGACTCAAACCTCCTCTGTTAAATCTCTCCAAAAAAAAAACTATTTTAGCCTCACTTTTGTCTTTTTCTAATTTTAGTTTTTTATTATAAAAAAATTATTATTATTTTTTTATAATTAGGTTATCACTTTTATTTGCATTTACATATCTCAAATATATAAATTATACGGTCCATCAACATTTGTACAATAAAATTTGGATATAGTCAGCACATGAAAGCTAGTTGGGCTTTAGTACATTACGAATCTCAGGAAGCGGTAGACCCAATTTCAGGTCAAGTAATTACGTGTGCGGTTCAAAAGTTACTATCTCAATTCTCAAGGATCATTGACTATAAGTTTGTAGACTATTCAACATCAATTGACTTTTTCTAATTAAAAGACTTTAAGGACCATTCAATATATAACTTGTAGACTATTCTGCATCAATTGGCATTCATAAATGGTAATTATTACCATTGTTCTCGAATCAGAGGAAAGGTTCTTAGACAGAAGAGACAAATATGATCAAGTTTTAAGATTGTATAGCTAAAATGTCTTTGGGTTTATGCATATTCTATTCATCTTCTAAAGGTGTCTTTAAGGTGTCTTTCGTGCCGTATATCATTTGCATTATAATAAGTTAAGGTGACCCAAGACTTTAACTATAGTCTATTTGTTATTAGAAAAATCAAATATCCTCATAGTTTTCTTTCTATTACTTTTCTACATAGTTAATATTATGACATTAATCATATTTAATAAAATTAATAATTTTTTTATTACACTATTCATAATCTAAAAATGATAAGAGAATAGATAGGAAGAAAAAGTAGTATATTTAATTTTTGTTCTTATTAAACCAACTTCAAACAACAACAGTAAAAACAAAAAATATTAATACTGATAAAATTTATACATTAGAGTATCCATAATTGTGAGTTTAATGAGAGACTTGAATAAGGTTGTAAATTTATGTCTCATTCAATAGATGAAACTATATCATTGTGAGATGACACATTGACATTTAATGAATTTGGAATTCAATGATCATTGAACTCTTCAATAAAAAAAATGAAAGTTTTTAATTCTTAAATATTTATAATTAATAAAAAAAATGAAAGTTTTTAATTCTTAAATATATATTATAAATTATATTTTGTAACATTCTATTGAAATCTGTAGAGTTTAATGCATCATAAGAAAAAAATGATAAAGTTATATGGATTATATAAAGATGATGTAATAATCCATTGAATTTTATGGAGTTCAATGTATTTTGAATGCCCTTAATTTTTTTAATAATGACAACAACATAGTAAGAACATCCTATCACAAAACATATATCTATGTTTATATACAAAATAACACATATATTCTTTTAGTTACTATGTTATTTTCAAAACAAGACGTAACTATAATACTTAGTTAATTTATTCAATCAATTTCTAATAATATGGTATGAAAACTAGTTAAATAAATGGGACAAATGTAAAAGTGTATATTATTAATAAATATCATAGTTAATATTATATTTTTTTTAAAGTCCTGGTAGATGATACTTTAATTATAAATTTTAAATATACTAATTGTAATATTTATTGCAAACCTTTCAAAATTTATTTGAAAAAACAGGTCTGATCTATTACTCATCTTCACTATAAACGTTTTGTATTTGGAGGGATGCCGTCATATTGGAGGCTTGCAAGTTCAAAGATTTATTAAAACATATTATTACATTTTACTTTTTAAGAAGGCTCGTGGCAGGTTTCAGAAAACTTAGTAATACTAGGCAAACATACAGAGACCTTTTCAAGAAAATTCAACTAGTTGTTAGATGGGACTACGTCTTCATGTGAATGTACATATAAGAACTCTTGATCATTATCTCCAATCAATATCGAAATCACAAACACACAGAAAGCAACAATGCATTTAAAGATACTAATAGTAGTAGCAGCTATGGCAGCTTTGGGAGCAGCATATGCACAAGACGAGTCACATTGTGAAAAGTCGTGTGGCAATGTGACTATTATGTTCCCTTTTGGTTCGGGTGAGGGATGCTACTACAATTCTGATTTCCTTGTTACTTGTAACCAATCATCATCCGGTGAGCAAACACTTTTCCTTGGACTACCCAAAAATGATGTTGTCATAACAAATATGTCAACGGACACAAGTGAGATGGAGATTATGATGTTTGTAGCCAGTGACTGCTACAACATCTCTGGTCCAACTTATAGGAGGCGTGCATCTTTGATATTGGCAGTTACAGACAGGGATTTTCAGATCTCAACCAAGAACAAGTTTATTGCCATTGGTTGTGACACGCATGCATATTTTAATGGAACAAGAGGGGATGTTTCTGTTGGCACAGGTTGCATTTCTAGATGTGGTAGCAACAAGCTTGTTACAAATGGATCTTGCTCGGGTGTTGGGTGTTGTGAAGTAGCAGTGCCAGAAGGAATGAACTCTTTTCGCATGAGTCTAAGCAGCTATAATAACCATACAAATATAACTGACTTCAACCCTTGTAGCTATGGCTTTTTTGTACAAGAAGGGAAGTTCAGTTTTTCTACCACTAATTTGCTTAATTTTCAAAGCCGAAAGGTGCCTATGTTACTTGACTGGGGAATTGGAAACTCGACTTGTGACATAGCAAAAAAGGACGTGGATAAATTCTTATGCAGGGAAAACAGCATATGTGATAAAACTTATAAAGGTCGTGGTTATCGTTGTATTTGTCGTGAAGGCTATGAAGGCAATCCTTATGTTCGCTGCAACAGTAAGTGATATTCCATATTTTTCTGGTTTCTTTCCGCTATATTCCAATCCTTGCAGCATCAGTACTGTTTGACCCTAATGAAATGTACTCTACAGATGTTGATGAGTGTCAAAAAGAAGATCATGGTTGCGTACATATATGCAATGATGAACCAGGAAACTATACATGTAAATGCCGAAAAGGTTATTCTGGAGATGGAAGGAAAGATGGAACAGGCTGCACTGCAGATCAATCAATGCTTATAAAGATTTCAGTAGGTAAGTCAAGTGGCAATATTATCCTTTCATGTTGAGCTAGCTCCTACTACAACAACTTAAATCATTAATTGTGGTATATAAATTAAAGTTTTTCTTGTTGCAGGTTCCTCATTTGCTGCCATCGTTCTGATTGTGTTTGTTAATTGGTTGTATTTCGGACTCAAGAAACGTAAACTTATGATCCTTAGAGAAAAATTCTTCAAGAAAAATGGTGGAATCCTGTTGCAACAACGGATTTCTGGGGATGGTGGATCTAATGATCAAGCAAAAGTCTTTACTGTAGAAGAGCTTAAGAGGGCAACCAACAACTATCATGATAACAGGATTATTGGTAAGGGTGGCTATGGCACAGTTTATAAAGGAGTGCTATCAGATAGCAGAACAGTTGCCATAAAGAAGTCCAAACTAGCAGATCAAACCCAAACGCAGATAGAGCAATTTATTAATGAAGTAGTTATCCTTTCTCAAATCAATCATAGAAATGTGGTAAAGCTGATTGGATGTTGCTTGGAAACAGAAGTCCCATTATTGGTTTATGAATTCATTCCAAATGGCACACTCTCTGATCATATCCACAACAAAGGCAAGTCGTCTGCTATTACATGGGACATCAGACTTAGAATAGCAACAGAAACAGCTGAAGCCCTTTCCTACTTACACTCTGCTGCATCAGTCCCAGTCATCCATCGAGATGTCAAGCCAATGAATATTCTCTTGGATGATAGTTTTGTAGCAAAAGTAGCTGATTTTGGAGCTTCAAGGCTAGTTCCTATGGATCAGATAGAGCTGGAGACAATGGTGCAAGGAACACTAGGCTACTTAGATCCTGAATATATGCAGACGAATCAGCTGACAGATAAGAGTGATGTTTACAGTTTTGGGGTGGTGTTGGTGGAACTGATGACTGGAAAAAAAGCTCTTAGCTTTGATAGGCCAGAGGAAGAGAGGAATACAGCCATGCATTTTCTATCTTCTTTGAAACAAGGACGACTCTTTCAGATTCTTGATGAACAGCTGCAGAAAAATGATGATCATAACGAGATCATCAAAGTCTCAACTCTTGCAGCAAGATGCTTACATGTTCAAGGTGATGAAAGGCCTACCATGAAGGAAGTAGCTATGGAGCTGGAAGGAATATTGGCATCATTGATACAAAAGCATCCGTGGGTGCAAAGTACTTCGAATGAATACGAAGCTGAGTATTTGCTTAAAGGACCAACTGATGACTACGAATGCACAGAGGGGGCAACTGGAAGTTCGAGTACATTTGATAGCATGAGCAAGCTTACAATATTACCTATTGCTAGTGGCAGGTAAAAGTAGATACTTTGTATCTTCAAGATTGTAATCTAATTTTTTTTTGATTAATCTGTATATGTATATTTTATTATATTTTTCTTTTGAAAGAGTGGAAATTGAACTACCATATGCATGAGTGGATTGTGTATTCTCTATTTTTATACCATTCATAAACATTTTGACATAAGACCGGACGGTCTAGGTCCAACATGAAGGACCACAAAATCAACTGACAATATGTTAAAGGTTTAATCTTGACAGATTATTCAAGTTTATTTTAATACTTGTTTTATTTACTAAATTAAATAAATGGTAGTGGGTCTTGAGTCGAATGGATGTATATTTTATTATATTTTTCTTTTGAAAGAGTGGAAATTGAACTACCATATGCATGAGTGGATTGTGTATTCTCTATTTCTATACCATTCATAAACATTTTGACATAAGACCGGACGGTCTAGGTCCAACATGAAGGACCACAAAATCAACTGACAATATGTTAAAGGTTTAATCTTGACAGATTATTCAAGTTTATTTTAGTACTTGTTTTATTTACTAAATTAAATAAATGGTAGTGGGTCTTGAGTCGAATGGATGATGTAGACCAAGTAGTTTGTAGTTTGGGACATTTACAAGGTTTGGTGATCGAGAGCAAGAAAAAAGGACACGTGGTTTGTTCTTTTTTTATTGGGTTGAGCTCCATAAAAAGCTTTTTAGGTTGGACGGAGTGGTGTTACACTCCCTCTTTTTACTGCAGTTTTTTACAACACCCAACGGGTGGATAGCAGTGGAAGAGGGAGAGAAAGAAGAGATAGATAGAGAGATAAAGGAAGAGAGAGAAAGGGAGTGCTCCCAATTCTTACCGTACTCTTCAAACTGCACTTTGAAACCGCAGGGAAGGGACGGTGTTTCAGTGCCATATCAGCTGAGACCGCACCCTACACCCTCCAGCCTTAGGGGTGGGTTAAAAGAAGATCTTATTTGGCTAATTAGACAACCATAATGATTATCTACTTTATTAAAAAAAGTTAAATGATATTTTATAATAGCTATTAACAAATAAATAATATATATATATATATATATATATATATATATATATATATATATATTATACTCTCATTTTTTTTAACAAACATATATCTCATTTTTTATAGTATAATTTTTTGTTTTTTAACTTATTAATTTGATTTAAAAAGATAAAAGGTTATATAATTAAAATAATAAAGTATATTATTCATAAAATCATGAAAGTGCATGTTTATAATAATTAAATATTGTTTTGTTTACAACATAAATTAGTTTACACCTCATTTCAAAAAAAAACACCATCATTTTATCTTTTCGGCATGATAAATATTATGATTTAGTTTATACCCATTATATATATATATATATATATATATATATATATATATATATATATATATATATATATATATATATATATATATATATATATATACTAGTTGCGTACCCGCGCAAAGCAGCGGGTGGACATTAATTCTTTTCGGTTATTAGTTTCTTTGCGACTTTAATTTTTATTTCGAAATCACGTGATTGTTTCGGAGATTTGGATGGATAGTTTTCTTTTTGTGGATGGTGAATAATTTTTTTTCAAAATTTTTTTTCTTTCGAAAAACATGGCATATTACAAGCGTATTGTTGTTGAATCAAATACTTTCTGTTCAACGAATAGTTTCGGATAACAATAGAAATATAATTTATTTTTCTTTAGGAATATATTTATGTTGATATGTTGGGTGAAATAGACCTTTTAAATATGGTTTTACAATTACAATATTAGCTATAATATACGTTTTAATTTTCATTTATAACATCATTTGAGTACTCTTCAAAAAACATATGTAAATTTCATAATTTTTATCAAGATGTGCATAAACATAGTAACAAAGCACATACAATACATACAACACACACAACACAAAATGCATATACAGCACACACAACACAACTCACCTTTTGAATATAAAATGTTACCCGCATCAGTAAATACACCTATTTTTAGTTGCAATGCACTTAATAGCAACATACTTACAAATTCTTACTCATGATAGCACTACATATCGGTTTATTTACCAATAATAGAATTTTTTCAAAAGTAAAATACATTGCTCATATCGGGTAAAATGAAGTATATTGTCATTTTTGGTAGTCAATCAAAATTTGGTTGCCTATTTATATCCTCAAGCATTTCTATCACCAGACATAACTATTTAAATTGACAGATTTATTTTGTTCTTACATAATTTATTTATTTTCAGGACCAACACCATGACTTATCATTCGATCCCTACACTTTGATTCAATCATATCTTGGCATAGTTCGTGTCATCTTTTATCACATAAAGATGGAAATTATCACATTTTATTACATAAATTTGGAAAAAAAAAAAACATCTTTTATCACAAAAAGTTCAAAATTTTCATTTATTCATATAAAGACATGAAAAAATCATCTTTGATCACATAAAGACTAAAAAAATCATGGTTTACCACATTATTATGGAAAATTTTCATTTTCCACGATAAAATGGAAAATTTTCAGCTTTCATCACATGAAGATTAAAATATTCATCTTATTTGACATAAAATATGAACTAATTTCATCTTATAGCACATAAAGATGGAAAAAAATCATCTTTATCGTATAAACATGGAATAATTGTCTTTAATCAAATGTAAAGGTGACTCCGTGAAATACATATTTTAAATAATAATCCATGCTCCCTCGAAGCATGAACTATTATTATAAAGATGGAAAAAAAAAACTTTGTTATTGGTTTCCGATGCACCCGTACTTTCAAAATATACATGCTAATTAAGTCGTTATAACTAGAATAACATATGCACATACCCAAATCACCCGGTATTAATTCATATAAAAGATATAGAGTTCTATTATAGGTAAAACATAAAGTACATCGCTTCTTGTTAGCAAGATTAAGCTACTTGAAGACCAACGTTTAATTATTGATTATACATAAAAGCGATTAGTATTTTTATCTTTTCTCAAAATAGAATGAACAATATATTAAGAAAAATATGGAAATAGCAATACATTTTGGGTGAATCCTATAATTTTGTAGGCTGATTTGATGCTTTCATGTTATACCCAAGATTAACCCATAATGACACAAACTAAATATAATTATTATGAGAAAATAACTAAAATTGTGAGTTTAGAAAACAAACTTGATTTAACTTCAAATCAACATGGTTATGTTTTTCTTCTCCATGTAGTTCTCACGATTTCATAAAAAAGTGAACTATGAAAATAAATATAAAAAATAAAAAAGCACTGGTAACAAACTTTTCTATGAGTTTTACCTGGTGAGAAGATGTAGATAATCAAGCAACATAAAGGTCATTTTGATTCAACTGAAAGGTAAGGTATCCCAATTCTTACTAATTTTGCCTGCAATCTGCAATCATGTATGGACAGATAAATAGATAATAGATAAAGATATAATAATTTAAATTTGTAGACCTGAAGAACAATATAGGGGCCAAAATCAACTTTTGTACCTCTTTTTTAGAAGATGTATTGGGCACTTAATGCGGATATGTTGAAATACCTAAAACCAGTTTTATTAAATTAATATATAAAGGGTTTTTACACATGGAAGTGAATACAAGAAACATTAAGAAAACTATGAGTAAATATGAGCTGAGAAAAGAAAATGTCAACTTACTTGAGGCTACAAGCAACAATCTTTCATCAAGCTCATTCAAATGAAAACTGTAGCTTATAAATAAATTAGAGAACTTGTAGCAATTCATAAAAGATTGCAAGAATTTTACTACATAAGGTATTGTGACCTGTTAGGGTAAGAAAAACCATAACTATTACACACAATCTACTTCTTGAAGAGTAGCAATGAGTCAAAGAAAGGTATTAAGTACCAAATCTCCCTTTTAGTTGTATTTTTTATTACAATTAAAGTAAAAGATGAAAGATAACCATGACATATTACAAAAATACTAAGAAAGAAAACACTGTAGTCAAATTAGTTGAAAAAAATATATGTAATATAAATTAATTATTGCAACTCCAAACCAACAGATAACAAGAACTCCAAAGCTTACTTGCCTAACTAAAGTAGATATCAAACATCATTGATGTTTAAACTTTATCATGTGTTCTAATTTCTAAAATACTTTACAATAAAATAAAGAGTAAAACAAATAACTAAATTCTAGTAAATATTAAAATTTTGACAATACTCAAACATAATTGAAATTTTGAATTGTCAATTCCCAACAATTAAAAAGGGATATACTATAACATAAAAATAATTAAAGATGTATTGCTGATGTTGATAAATTAAGAACATTATCAGTTGGTTTACTACTCATAATAGCATAATATTGACCCAAATTTTGTCAATTATTTACAACATATATTTGGATTACTTGAAAGGGAACCAAGTCATACATTATCCGAGAGACAGAATAAATTATGTGTGTGACTTCTAAAAAGAGAGAGATAGAGGGGCAAAGAGATGAAAAACCTATATGTGTGATGCTTCAGGCCATCATGATATGATTCTATGACTGAGTAAAGAAAAAATGAACAGTTATGCACAAATAAAAACCGTAAATCGGTATACTCTAGTTGAATCAAGATGAACATTCTCAGAGGTGGTGAGGGTCAAGATTAGTAGAATTAGGGATTTCATAATTAAATCATAGCATGGACATAACCAAGATAAACGCAAAGGGGTAGAGATTATCGAAATTGATATTTTGAAAATTGAATCGACAACATATACATACCTGACGTAGGATTCCAAAGATTAATCATTAATAGGAGGCAACATATCAGACCAGGTGGTTGTACATTGAAGCCATAATCCCAATCATTCCGCCTCCACCTTTGTAGAATTCGCGTCAATGGAAACCACACCAAATCCCTAAAGGTTAAACAACAACATCTTGTTACCATATTATGATTTCAGGTAAAGAAATACAAAGTGAAGCTTTATGAACGATATATTTAGAGTAGAAGATGTTGTTAGGGTTTCTGGATGATGCTCGATGGTGGTGCGGTGGTTTTTAGACGGAGACCAAAAGGAAGAGTATAGATGTGTGGAGATGGCATTAGGGTTTCTGGTGTAGTGCTCGGGCTTTGCAATTTTACAATAGGTTACATTTGAGCAGGTGCAGGTTGTTGGGTAATGGATGGTGTGCTGACTTTAAGGATTGTTGATGGTGGTGATGCGAGTCATAGACTTGAAGTGGTTGTTGTGAAAGTTTGTGAGCATGGTGGACAATGGAAGTGGCTATTAAAGTTACAGTGAGGATGGCGATGATTTAAAAAAAACATCTGTAACACCGTAAATTTCAACACAAATTTTTTAAATTTTTATAAAACATGATTCATTTAATATTCAGAAAACAACCATTTTCAATCGTTCAATCCAAGTAATACAAAATCCCAAGATCTCAAAATCATAAATCCCGTGCGTGTGTACTGATCAAGCCGGCGCCTTCCCGCGGTCGTCACTAGTACCTGAAACAATTAACATCAAACACTGTAAGCACAAAGCTTAGTGAGTTCCCCAAAATACCACATAAAACACATATTAGCCACTCGAGGCTATAACTCTGTGGGTCCGTGCACCCAGACTCTGTGAACCCTCAGGTTCTAACTCTGTGAACCTTCCGATTCTAACTCTGTAAACATGCACAACATAAATCACCTAGAAATAATGCAGTACAACACATAACATACATAGCATACAAATACTCTATCACATAACTCTGGTTACCTACTCAAGGTAAAGTATAGTGAGAAGACTCACCTCGCGTATCTCGGAATCACTAGCACTCGATCTCCCGAGCTATCGTCCTCCTACAACACAAGCATATCTCTATTTAATACCACCTTGATCCTGGCTGACTAACACTACAAAGTCAAACTAGTCAACTCTAGACAACGGTCAAAGTCAACCCCTGACTGACTCTACTCACCGAGTCAACCCGATGACTCGCCGAGTCCCCATGCTTAGAACTTCCCTCAGTCGGCGACCTGACTCGCCGAGTCCAACAACTCTGAGTCCACTCGCACCCAACTCACCGAGTCATCCCTTGACTCACCGATTCTCGACTCAACCAGAAAATATTGGGATTCTTCGACAAGACTCGTCGAGTCCAAGAACAGACTCGCCGAGTCTAAGGCTATCTTCAACCTACTCGCCGAGTTGTTCATCCAACTCGTCGAGTTCCAACTCATCTTCAAGCAACTCGTCGAGTCTACCCATGTGACTCGCCGAGTACCACCGGTCTGAATCCATACAGAAGCATTCCAGGCCATGCAATTGATCCAAAACATAGATCTAGCCTCCTACAACCCATCCATCACGTAAAATGGCAAACTTTACGTGAATCCAAAGAGGTCTAGGCCTTATACACTTTAGGGCTAGGGTTTGGGACATGATGGCTTCACTAAGCAATCAAACACAAGGACTTTAATGCACTCTAGACCTTCCCCATTCCAGATCTGAGGTAGCAACCTCAGATCTAACCTCCAAACTCCAAAACATCCCAAGATAAGCTCTCCATAAACCCCAAAATGATGAATCCATATGAGTAACAGCCCAACAACGAGATATTACCTCAAAAGAACGTCCCAACTGCAATGAAACTCGAATCCAAGTAAAGCCCCTTGCTCCAAGCCTCCAAATTCCCAAGATTTCTTCAACAAATACCCTTCAAGCTCCCAAATGCACTTTGATCCACACACACACGAATGCTAAGGGTTTCTGGACTTGAGGAAGAGTAAAGAGGCTAGGGGAATGGATGTTAAGTTCTTTATATAGGGCTCAACCCCGAGAATTAGGGTTTTCTCCACTCAGCACCTACTCGCCGAGTCCATCTTTGGACTCACTGAGTTGCCCTTCAAGATTTACACTTTTAGCCCTTCAACTCTACTCTTGATATTTCGGGGTGTTACAACATCATCTTGGTCATGGTGGTTGATGGTTATGGAAGAAGGAGGCCAATCTCTTTTTTAATCAAACACAGAAAAGATGAGATATACAGGATTTCAAAATTTGAAAACCACGGTTTACGGGCTACATTTCTAAAAGCATGGAATTTGAATGAGTCGTTCACATAATAAGCTGAAAATCAAGATATGCAAAATTAACTATGAATAAATGATAATACTTAAAGCATCATAATTTAGACATTTTAAAAATCCAAATTTGAATAGTATATAAATAATATTATTTTATTCACAATTAGTTGTACTTTAGGTTTAGAAACTTGAACGTCTTAAAAAAATATTATTATTATATTGAATCTATTTATGGAAATAGTTAGATTTCTTTTATAAGGTAGTATATATATATATATATATATATATATATATATATATATATATATATATATATATATATAATCTTTGTACCTATATTTATTTATGTGCTTTGAAAAAAAAAAGTTTACGTAAGACCGTATTTTTAAAACGATCATAAACCAAATTAGGATAATATATGCATATATTAACGAAACTGAAAACTAAAGCAATTACAACGATTGTATTAAAATATACTATATAATTTTTAACTTTACTGACTATATTTTCTACTTTTCATAATTATTATAACATTTATTTATTTTCAGAAAAATATAACATTTAACTATTAAATACCTTTAAATAATATATATATATATATATATATATATATATATATATATATATATAATAATAATAATAATAATAATAATAACTAGATAGGGAGCCAGCGTTGGGATGGATTTAGGCAACATAGATCATTTTGTGTTTTCATGTCCATTTCATTGCTCTTGTGTTCAACTATAGTTCATTGCCTTAATTGGTATTCATCGTAAAGTATGTTGCTATTTTCTGCAATTCGCCCATTTATGTAAGGATGTAACAAAATAGAACAAAACTTTCTGAATTATGTCTGTGTCTGACAATATATAAATAGGTGAAAAAGATTTTGATTTCAATTATGAATCCCAAAAGTGTTACGTTGGAGAATATAAAGATTGTAATTTGGAGCGAATATAAAGAGTGTGACATAATAGTTTTTACTGACCACACATCAAAATCAAGTTAAATCCACTTACTCATCTAATATTACAAACACACAAAGCAAGCAAAATAGGTTAAATGTCATGTTTTTACATCTTTTTATAGGAGATCAAATATTGTATCCAAAAAGAGTAGAATAAGATGTATACAACTACCAAAAGAAAAAAGACAAATATACTCTCATTATTATCAAATTTTTGGCGAGTCTCAATAATCTTAACAACTCCATTTCTTAATCCACAAAAAACATTATAGCTTTCTCAGTTCTGTTCTGATCAAATGCTCTAGAAGGATGGGTTCAAAGCTGAAAAAAAATACACATTAAAATGAATTTAATACAACAATATGCAAACAAATTGAGTCAGAATAACATTGTTCTCTTACCAACAAATGTGCTATGAAAATTATTGGAATTTATGTGCTCCATTGTTGGATCATTCGCGTTGAGCAACATGAATATAAGTTCTCTTTCAGATGCAAGGGCCTGAACTTGACAGAAACAAAAAAAGTAGTAAATGACCATTTTAACATTATGTTTGTTTATATTGAAGACTATTATCATACCTGATGCACTTCAAAATATATTTTTTGTGTTAGGATTCAATAAAAATTCATCTATCATATTCTCAATTCAGATCATCGAGTACTTCCAAATGAACCAATTGGTATTCAAAAGTACATAATGTAATTTGTCCCATTGTGGTTCACGAAATTTGGTATTTCTCATTTTGTTCGTCCTTTGCATTCAAACATCCTCAATCTACTTCAATATTAATTCAAGCATTTGTCTTTGTTGATGTATAAACATGTTTATAGAGTTTTTATTTGACACAATTCGTATGGGTTACCTGTTAATAATGTATGAACCTGAAATATTATTACAAACTTCAGAGTAATAAAAAAAATATAGTTAACAACAATATATCAATAATATCACTTAAAGATATTAATATCGACTTCTGAACATATAATCCCGAAGTGTAAATTACATTTTGGGTCAATTAGGCCTGATTTTGGTCAGGTTCTGCAATATTGTTCCTTATTTCAGTTCCCTTAATGATTTTCATCCTCCTTCCATGAAAAATTATTATATTTACCTTTTTTATTTTTATTTTTTATAGAAATTTGTTATTTAGTATAACTTTGAATTCACAAAATTAGATTAAATCACAAATATTTATTTAAGAGTAAAAAAATACAACTATAGTCATTTATTTGGTACGGGGATCAAAATTGTTACGACACTTCAAAAAAATGACAAAAACTACAATTGAATTTTTGCAACAAAAATTATAAAAATCAGGTTTACAAAAGGACCAAATTAAGCACCAAAACGTTGTTGTCCTTCTTTTGTGCCCCAAAACTAAGTTTGAACTTTAAAACAAATTTAAATATGTTTAGTTTCAAAAAAGCATATTAATAAATACATAACACATGATCTCAAATTCTACAAACTGAAATATGTTGGTGTTTAATTCAGTAAAAAAATACATATGGTTAATCTCAAATGCAATAGGTTTAACCTCAAAAGGACGATTTACAAATCTTAGGCACATCAAAAACTTGCTTGAATCACCACCAATGTAAATACTAATTTATCATATGTCATATGCTAAAAATTGAATGACTTAATACAAAAATGTAATCAACAATTAGTGAAATAGAATCAATTGATCCCAAACTTTTAGAGAAAACAGACTCAATTAATCCCCTACTTTAAGAGCAAGTAACATATAGTTTCGTTACAAATTTTGACAGATATGTGCCAAAAGGGTTTAGGCTTTAAAAACCAAATAAATATATAAAGAAAGTTGACCATATTGTACCTTTATTATCTTCTAGCAGATTCATTAGTTTCTTAGCCAACTGCTACCTGCAAAATTGTAGAGCTACCATAACTGTTGTGTCATGACCATGTCGGCAGACAGATATCTGGTCAACAAAATGAAAGAAAAAACAAAAATAAATTCATTGACATTCTATTAATCAGATAATTGGCAAAAGAAAACCTATCTTTCCTCATTTACTCACCAAGAATGAACATTTTTTTTTTCAAATTTACTTATAAACTCCATAGTAAACATAAGGGTAATACGGTCATTTATTCCAAACAAACATTATTTATCCACTCAACAAAAAAAAAACATTTTCAGGAAAATAGTTGCGTACTTGGAGGCGACTTGCTAAATTTTCCCTAGTAATTCCATCCAAATATCATCAAATCAAGAATCCGTTTAGACAAAGCTTCTGCATTTAACAGAAGCAACAAACTTTCTATGAAAGATCAATTGACCAAAAAGCATGAGGCTTCTTGAGGGGATAAAATGTAATTAGAAATATAATCATAAATTTATAAACATGATTTATTACAAATGCATAGAACAGTTAAAAGAAAAGAAGCTCACATAAATCAACTCTTTGCGAGCACCCTGTAATTAATCATTGCTTGATCTTTCTTTGATTATCAATGCTTGATTAAGGCATTAAGCGCTTCCAAATCTTGAAGTTCCTCTTCTTTTTCTTTCAGATATTTTTCAGTGTACTAACCACGGTGGAAGTAAGTAACCCAAGCTACCCTGGTCAGGTACTGTAGCTAAGAATGAAGAAATTTAATATATATACTAGCGATGGTTCGGGAGGATTTTGGTGTTTTTTTTTGCAGTTTCAATGTTTTGTGTTTTTTTCACTATATACTTGTACTTTTAAATCCACACTACCAGCACAAATAAATAGAAAGAATTCCATCAGAAGGTTCAATATGTTGATTCTATTCATAACACTAATGACAAAATTACCCTTCCAAAACCTCAATGCTCTTTATTTTACCAGAATTTCCCATAGTACAAAAAATGTGAAGATTTAGAAAACTAATATTCCATCTTTGATGTTACCAAAATCATATAAATGGAAGTATGTTGCTATTTGTTTCCACTCATCTTTTTAATGTAGTTTGTAACCTTGTTGTTTTTATAATCTTTTTTGAACCTACAATTCAGAAACAATGATGATAAGGAAGAAGATAAGTTGCAAAAGAAAAGTATTTAGAGTGAATTCACACTAACGGTATTTTAGACATTTTACAAAGACTCCAACACTTATCCAGACAAAATCTGGAATGCGAACAAATTAAAGTACAATGATAAATACAATACAAATCCAAGATTTATAGAGCTTCACATGTGAACTACATTGTTAGTCATTGAGGAAAATCATTTAAAAGATGCAACGTTTTGGTCACAAACTGAAGACAAAATGGACACTTGTAAAAGCAATCATTCACTTTGTCATAGTATATTGTGAGTAAATCGAATCAAATTAATACAAATTAAAAGAATCTTCACGATTCATATGTATATATGTATAAAATACAAAAGGAAACAATTAGGCTTCGAAAGAATGTTGGCCATTCATATTAATAAACTAAAAAAAAAACAATTTGGCTCGAAATCTGAGACTAAATATTATGTTCCAAAAACATCAAATATTGATGTTTAATGTTTATTGCAAAAGAAGGTACACTGATATGAGCCGTTAAGATATATGTCAAAATTTAATAGATGGCTCAGATTTTTCACACATGGACCAGATTAACTTCCCATATGAACCCATATACTATATGTTAAAATCTTTGTTCCAATTGATCCATGCATGTTAAGTTTGCATTAAAGAATGTTACCAAATGTTCATGTAGTGTCACTAATCTTGAAAGATCTAGCTTAAATACTACCAACAGTTGCTGGCCAAATACCAACCTGCAAAATGTTGAAATTGAAAAATTAGATTGTGAGCTATCTATAGAAAAGTTGTGAATTAGAGCAATTGCAATTCACAATATTCCAACTCCATTGAACAATATTGTGTCCTGAAAAACCATCCATATCTTTCTACATAAACTGGTATGACACAATCATGCTTAAGTAAATAAAACATCAAACACGAATATGAAATTGTAAAGAATTCGTGAACTTAAAGTTAAAGTCAATACAATTTTAGACATGCTTTACCTAAGATGATTGTGAATAGTGAAGGAGATTGAAACCTTCACCTGGAAAACATCATTGATATGGAAATTATTCAATTACAAGAAACTAATTCAATTCAGCAAAAGGGGACAAAAGGGTAAGATTGGAATTGTTAAAATGTACATGACAACCTGTATAAGAATCACAACGTAGCTCCATTTTTTCACCACATATTAACCTATGAAAACTGTAACAAAAGTATATATGCAGGTTAGTTGCTTGATAAGGGTAAAAAGGGAAAAAGAGAGACAAATGATTGTGATTGTACCTTATTAATCCTTGTTTCCATAGCATCCAAGGAGGGCACTATGGAAATTTTCCCAAAGTAATGAAAAATTGTTACTGAATGGAAAACGATTGACTTACCAAAGCTCAATTTGATGTTTGTTGAACACCCAAACTCAATTCAACTGGTGAAATTGAAACAATTTTTTTGTGAAATTGAAAACGAAACGTGAAATCGGAGATGAATGGTTTCCCATCTAAATGCTTATTGCATTTAATACATCAGCAATAAGCAAGATGTCAGCAGAAACAAAAAACAAAAGACATACTTGCGGTGGAGATGGGCGGAGATGGAGATGGGGACGGTCGCCACTGGGGAAAAAATTAGTTGGTCCGCCGCCTTTCTTGCAAGACTGATGGTTTTCTCCTCCATCGGATCGTCGCGAGAAGGGTGAAGTGGAAGTAGTCGGTGGCACATCCATCATCAGGAAAGCTTCAGATACAATCGACAACAACTGCTGAAAGATCGGTGGAGACGTATATCTAAGCAAACATCGGTGGAGAAGGAGCAGATCGGGTGTTCATAAGGGTAAGGAAGCGGTGAAGGGAAAAGAACGAAAAAGAAAGCAGAGTCGGTGAGAGGGACGGTGAGAAGCGGTTGAGGTGTCGATGTTTCCCTCTAAAGGCGTGAATGGTGATTTTTAGGGCTAGAAGTCATTGCAGACACAATTTCGATCGGTTTTATCCGATCGGTCCAAATATGTAAGTGACCGGCGTTGGGTCCTTATTCTACACCTTCGACATCCTAATTCCTTGTACTATCGCCATCGATTCATCACACACACATAAAGAAACGTACGCACGTAGCCTGGTGGACCGTTGATGTTCTTTGTAGCCGGTCGGTTGTATGAAATCGACGGTGATTAGGTGGTGAGAAGCAAGAAGAAAGCGAAGCCCATGTGAATGAAAGGATATTTATCAAGAGACAGAGAAGATGAAGACGGGGAACAGACGGTGCTGGTATACAGGCGGTGCAGCGGAAGAGATGTTGTGGAGATGTTAGAAGAGGTTGATTGGAAGAAGTCGATGAAGCTAATGTGAGAAGATGATCAGTCTGTTTGAGTCGGTTATAAAGAGAAGAAAGCGAAATAAACAAATGGAGGAGGATCGGTGAAAGAACGAGAAAAGAAAACGGATAACGAAATAGAGTAATAGAAATCAAGTCCTTATTGATCGATAAAAACGGTGAAAGAAAGAGAAAACAACACGTGAAAAACAATATAGAAAATTACAAAATATACCTTCTAAAAAAACATACCATTATTTTAGAAACAGACAAAGACTGAGGACCAAATCTGCCAAAATCTTTGCAACTTTACTATAGCTAAGAAAGAGAATTTTAATCTATAATATATATATATATATATATATATATATATATATATATATATATATATATATATATATATAATAATTAGAAATGTTGATATGAATTAAATGATAGGTGGAAGTTTCAATATAAAAAGTTACCTTTTGATAATGATACAAATTAATTATAGATGTGTACGCATGGAATTTAATATAAAATATGGTTTGACTATTAAATAGGGGTGTCTAAAAGGTGTCGTATTAGTAGCATCTTTTGATTTCCAACACTATACATGTTAAGAAGATCGAATATTGTTTGCTTTTGAGCGTCTGATTTCCAACACTATATACATAAGTAACCAGTTAAAGAGGGTACATGCAGTCATAGAACTTTCTAAAATCTGCAACAACTTATATAACATGATGATGCCCTCATATCGATATCGACAAACATATCATCCAACATTGTTAATATATCTTCAATGTCTTGAAATAAAGTGTCACAAAATGCTATTTTTCAGGGGCTTGTCTATTCTCTGTGTTCATCCTAAACTGCAGAAGTAAAAACCCTAACCGTTTGTAAAACAATATCTAATATCACATATAACAAATTAGGTCTCTCTCTCTCTCTCTCTCTCTCTCTCTCTCTCTCTATATATATATATATATATATATATATATATATATATATATATATACACAATTAAACAAAAGCACATTGTTATTTCTCGTCGCGTTTAGCTCTAATCACAACAACCTTATTTCTCAATAGCACACAAACAAATTAAGTACATAGATCCCAAGGTTCTAAAAAGCTCGTCATGGCTCCGCCTCTTATATGTGCCGCCAAGCTTTACCAAAACGTCGTCTTGACTCATATATATGTATAAAAATAAATAACAGTTGAAAATACATATAAAAATATGAATTATATACAAATTTGCCGCCTTAAGTCACGCCTTACAAACGACGTGACTCGCCAAGGCTCAGAAAAGCTTGAGGCTTGACATTGCCGCCAAGTCACATCTTACATTATTTAGAACCTTGATAGATCCTTCTTGTCAGTATTATTTTCTGTAATTGTTATACGTACTGATGGGCCATCAGGTTCGTCTTCCATCTTTCACTCAAGGATTGATTCTCCACATGCTAGCAGATTGACCTGAAGACTACAAACAAACCATAAGTAATCGGCCGGGAGGGGATCCCGGACGACTCTCTGACGGTTAACTTAGCGAAAGGCTATGTATTCGATCCATTCCACACAAGAGGTAAGAGCGGGTGCTCTGGGTACTTACCTTCTGGACGAGTTGTAACGCCTCATTCCTAGTACACATTTATTTATAAAATTATTCATTTCTATAGAGCTACTCAACGAGTTGGAAGCGCCAGACTCGTCAAGTAGAAATGAGTTTTGGATGCGGGTTTTAAGCTATCTACTCGTCGAGTAGAAATGAGTTTTGGACGCGGGTTGTAAGTTATCTACTCGTCGAGTAGAAATGAGTTTTGGACGTAGGTTTGTCAGAGTGAAACCCTAATTTCGGGGTTTTGGACCCTATTTAAGCAACTTAATGAAGGGTTTTGAGCATCCTAACACCCCTAAGGTGTACATGCAACTCTAAATACCTTGAATCTATGTTTTCTCTATTATACATGCAAATTTGAAGTTTCCAAGATAATACCCTAACTAGCATACAAAACTTTGATACATAGGTAATAAAACAAGTTAGATAAAATACCTTTTGTTGCGGCTTGTTTCTTGGAGATTTAAGAGCTTAGCACCAATAGTATGAATGCCTCAAGTGGATTCACAAATCACCACTAACATTTGGAAACTTGGAAGAGGACTCTCTCTCAGCTCACAAAATCGGCCATTTTTTTTCAATATTCTAGGTGTTAATTTCTTGAACCAAAGGGCTTCTTATATAGTGTGGTTACATTAGGGTTACACCATGTAAAACCTAATGTGCATGACTTTCCACATTCCTCATGATCCATGGGTTTTAACCTACATGGAGTATCCATGGGTCACCACATGGGTTAAGCCCAATATAAGCAATCATGGATCATTAGCCCACATTATAAGAATAAATGATTTACACAATCAATCCCTATATATTTAATTAGTCTCTTTTGACCACAAAATTAATTCCAAATTAGTTCTTGATCAATACCAATTAAATAATATGATTTAATATTAATATATTATAACTTATAATATATTAATAAATCATACATATCCTCTTCTCAAAGTCCAAATATTTCCAGTGAAGTGCAACCCAAATGGACCATACTAAACCGGGTCAAGTACATACCAAATATAGTTATGGACTTAGACAGCTTATCCAACAATCTCCCATTTGGATAAGTCTAATAACTATAATTGCAAGTACGACTTCAGGAACCGACTAGCAATCGTAGCTCTTAAAACTTTGTTGAACTAAGATGAGCCATTTTAGGCAAGTAATCATATAATCCTCTGTTCTCAAGATATCGGCCAGACAAATACATGGAACGTCATACTTATTGTCCAACAGTGTGTTTCTCGATTTCCAAATTGTTTGACATAGAACTTATCGAACACATCAATTGAGTTCTGACCGGACCCGACACATAAGTCAAAACAAAATCATCGAGGGGCCCAAGATATTTTGATATGATATTAACTTCAGTTTTGAATCGATACATTTACTATGGCATTTTGAGATATATGATTCATGGTTTTATTATCTAATAGTTGATGTTGCGGTTTAGTAATATTAAAACAAAATTTTTGGGTCGTATTTTGGGTCGTTACATGAGATGAACCCATGGAACTTGTAGTATGTGAGATCCCTCAAGTTATGATGAGTATACAGATGTTTGTTGTGGTGTATTTTCAATATGGTGACGATACGAACTAGACCAGTTGGCAGTTCAGGTGCTGGCAAGGGATCAGGCTCGGGCTCTGGAGTTGTGCAGCTCGACGAGTAGATGAGAGAGTTCATTTCATTTGAGGTCGCGCGTAGTAATTTATACCAGACTCATGTGATCTTCGGTACTGTGACAATAGTCAATTTCGGGTCAAGTCAAAGTCAACAAGTCAAACCAAATGACCCATTTAGCCCTTGTATATTAGGGTTTACATTGTGTATTTACTAAACAACCCACTATTTTAATAAGAAAACATCATTTGGAAAAATATGCATGGTTGAATTTCCTAAACCTTAAATGCACTAAACATTGAACCAAAGCGATAAATCACTATTTCACACTCATCGGGAGCGTGTAAGACACTAAAACATGGCTTAATGGGGTTTACGGACCTTGCATTGCGAAGTCGGGCACTCAAAAAGGTCACATACAAAGCCTCTCTCAAAACGTTTTCACTATATCTCTCTGTATGAGGAATCTCTCCAAGTATGGAAAATCTCTCTCAAAAGTTCCTTAAACTTTTCATAGTCTTTCAGGCCATCACGACTCTTAATTGGGTCAAAAACGGCTTAAAACGGGGTAAAAACGCGAAAATCAGCCTCAAGGAGCCGAAACTCCTCTTAGAGGCCGAAACTGAAACCAAGCAGCCGAAATCGAAACCAAGCAGCCGAAACCGAAACCAAGTAGCCGAACCTGAGAACCGTGACCGAGAGCCAGAACCTGAGAACCGATATCGAGAGCCGAGACCGAGAGCCGAACCTGAGAGCCGAGCTTGCTGAAACTGAGACCTCACCTCGCCTCGCCTCTTCTTTTTCCCACTTTCGGTCCTTTCCTCCTTCCCTTTTCGGTCCTTCACTCACTTTCGGTTCTAATGAATTGGACCGAACCTCCGGCCCTAAACTTCGGATTTTTGACACTTTTCACCCATTTTCGATATTTTTAACATTTTAAGCCTGTTTTTCGTGATTTTAACGCGGGATTTTCACCCAAACTCATATATTAACATAATAAACCCTAAATATTCATAATTTAATAATATTTTCATGAAAATCTTTATTTAATGAATAAAATTTAGTGGGTGAAGTACAAGGAGGTGGAGTGTTGACTTATCTTTAACTTATGACACAAGCAACATCTCACACCCACTCCATGACCAGCCATACTCCTCCCATCATACCCAGGTCTTGTCAATGTACTTTTTCATCATTTCTAACCTTTTTTCCACAATACTAAAGTTGGACACTCATCCTCTCTCCTCATTCTCACTTACTTGCTTTCATTTCCACCAAAGATCAAACACATCTTTTCTCTCAAATTCTCTCATATAATTTCGAGATTTCCAAGTCATTTTTCAAGCTTTATTCTTCTCTTGGTAAGTATAAGTCATCCTCCTTGTGATTATTACACTTCATTCTACTCCAATCATCAATTGTTTACACAAATTCCATCACATTAATGTTAGATCTTCGAACCTTCAAGACATCTTCTTATTGTTCTTGAGTTGAATACTACATATCTCCAACATCCATCTTCTGAAATCACTCAAGGTGAGTTCATACCCCTATATTTTAATATTTTCTTAAGTTTTAAGGGGGGGGGGGGGAGGAATACAAGTTAAATCATCAAGAACACAACTAAATGTTTCTAACAGCTTACATCAGAAAAGTTGGACTCCATTCACGGGCTATTTTGGTCAACTAAAACATTTTTGTTTTCAAAAGTGTACAAGGTGCAAGTATTTCAAGTTCTTAGCTTTAAAATGGCTACTTGCACATCTCCATACGATTTTTCTACAATTTATGGTGATATTTGCAAAACTGCCTATCATTTCAAGTACCAAACCGGACCAGTCTGTGTTTATGGACGTTTTCAACTAAGTTGGAAGTCACTAAAAATCATGGAAAAATTTATGAACAAACTAGACTCATTAACCAAACTCCCAAATTTATGGATTCTGATTTGGATCTATTATGAAGTTTTTATAAATCTTCTAATAACAGTGATCGAAGCTGTTACTAACAGAAAAATGCTAACATATTATTATCACCTTGTAACATGTTGAGCAACGTGTATATCTTTATGTGAATGTAAGCTATTACAAATGAATGATATTTTATCTTGGTATATGAACATGCATCAGTTAATAAATGGATTTTGATATAGATATACATATGAAATATAAAGGATAACACGACTGTTATAATCAAAGTACATCCATTTTACTCAAACAATTGAATGAACTACGTTAAATATAGTTTACGTACGTTACCATTACTACCCTTGTTTGATAAACTATAATAGGTATGGTTTATGATACATTACAAAACACACTCATACAAAAAAGTGTACATTTATACAATAAGGGATTTTCATTACAATACACGTAAATTTGTTAAAGACTTTGTGAGACATTCGCTTCACATTTACCATTAAGTCCTGTATTGTAACCAGAGTCTCTTGGAGGGAGAGCGTGATAGTTGTATATAGATCTATATTGGGTTTGACAAACCCACAACTTAACTGCATGCAACAGTTAGACCGGCAGGTCTGGGGTGACAAATTTCATAAACATTTCCGACGCCTGAAGAACGTCGTTTCAGGCCAACTAGGTCATAGCATGGTTATAATGAACTCACAGAAAGTATTAACAAATATAAGAATTTACGGGAATTTCATTTAATTCAAACGCGTTTATGTCGATTTAAACACATATCATTTTCTATTGGTAAGAGAGGTTACTTATACATTTTGGTTTTCGGATATAAGACTACATTACACATTTTAAGGAAAATATCGGATTTTTCTGAAACAAACATGACATTTACAAGAGCAAGACTTTTATCAAGTTTGAAAACAAAAGCTTATGAACTCACCAACCTTTGTTGTAACGACCCAAAATTCAAGACCAAAAATTTCTTTTAATAAAACATTACTTTAAGCAAAGTCATCATTCCAAAACATGATCAAAGTATTAATTTTCAAAACACATGTTCGTTATCAGAGTAAACATTCCCAGGCTGCCTAATCTATGGTGTGTGCCATGCGATCACCCCGAGCTCTTCCCTCCGCTACCAGAAGTACCTGAAACCAAAACTGAAAAACATAAGCACGAAGCTTAGTGAGTTCCCCGCCCTACCACATACCATGCATAATCACATACTGCACATACTGGGCCACGCCCGCTATCCTGGGCCTCGCCCGCTATAATGGCCCCACCGCTCCAGGCCCCGCTTGGCTTCGAGCCCCGCTCGGATACATATCTGTTTCACTTAGGCCTCGCCTGTCACACGGTCTCGCCCGCCAACAAATAATAACACATAAACATATCATAGGGCCTCGCCCGCCGACAAATAATAACACATAAACATATCACAACACATAAGCTAAAATCATACGACTGATCCTGTCCTAAGGCCCTGCCTATCTTGGGCCTCGCCCTTGTCCTGCTACTGATGAGTCATGGAACCCCGTCCACGCCCTTACTGATAGTGAGATACGGGTCCAGCCCACACTCACTCTTTCCCTAACTTGGGCCTCGCCCATCGTTCTACTACTAATGAGATGTGGAACACCATCCACACTCTGCTATTGGTGAGATACGGGACCTCGCCCACATTCACCTCCCTACCAGGCACATACATGTATCACACAGACAACAAGTATAAACTATCATGTAAACAAACCCCTGGGCACCCGCCCGCTATTAATGGACCTCGTCCTGAATATCATACTAGCATACTATGCCTAGGGCTAACCCCCGGGCCTTCTACTCATAACTACATGGACCGTATTGTGGCCTTAGACCCATTCACACAAAGGGAAACTCACTTGCACTAGCTGAACTTGCTGATGATCTTACTAGCTGCTGCCCGGCAACTCTCTGAACTCCTGCTCCCCGAACTACCAACATCAGAGCAACACTGAGTCTAACTGACCCCCGAGAGACAACCAAGTCAACTCTGGCCAAAGTCAAAGTCCTGGTCAAGGTCAACCTCCCAGGTCAACCCTACTCGCCGATTTCAACCTACCGACTCGCCGATTGCATATATTCAGAGTCCTTCCTTTCGCGTCTCGACTCGCCGAGTGTACCGATTTCTGAGTCCTGACCTGTCCAAATCACTGATTCTCCACTCGACTCACTGATTCGAGTCTCAACTCGAAGGGTTTGGGGTTTCGTGACTTGACTCGCCGAGTACAAGGCAATCTTCATCTGACTCGACGAGCTGTTCATCCCACTCGTCGAGTTGCTCCTACTCTTCATGCTACTCGCCGAGTCCACTCAAAGGACTCGCCGAGTCCATTTAGATCCCCTTACATGCAGAGGACTTTTGAGTCATGCATGGACTCCAAACTGTAGATATACCCTTCCCAAGCCTATTCCTCACGTAAATTTGCAAACTTTACATGTAGAGAAGGAGATCTAGGAAAAATACACCATAAACTAGGGTTTAAGGCAAAGAGGCTCCATAATCAACTCAAGGGCAGATACTTTATGCTTCTCAAGACCATAATATGCTTAGATCCGAAGTAGCAACTTCAAATCTGGCTTCTAACTCAAATGGATATCATCATGGCTAAAAAGCCCCAACAACCACACATAGATCTAGGTGCAAAAGAGTCCAAGAACTAGTTTATTACCTCCAAATGCTCAGAAATATTCTCACAATCCCAGATCTATAGTCCTTTCTTGCACCTCCAAGTTCCTTCTTCCTTCTCCAAGCTTTAATGCACCCTTCAAGGCAAGAAATGGCTCAAACAACGGATATGGAGGCTAGGGTTTGGTGTTCTGGGTTAGAGAAGCAGTAAAGGAACCCTAAGGAGGAGAATGAGGTGCTTAAATAGGCTCCAAGTTCCGAATTTAGGGTTTTCCTCGCACAGACCAGACTCGCCGAGTCCCCTTGGCCGACTCGCCGAGTCGGTCACTTACTCCTCGACCCGGATCCCGCTCGGACTCGCCGAGTTCCTCCTTGGACTCGCCGAGTCGCCCTTTAAAATTAGGGTTTTCTTTCTTTTCTTGGCCTTCCAGACTTTGGGTGTTACATTTGTGTTGAAACTTTTTCAAAAAACTTGTATTCTCAGGAAATCACTAAACAGGTATCAAAGTGCATTTTGAGGATGGGACGTTAAGGCGTTAACATTTCATGTTTTGTTAACATATTGTAATTGATTTGGAAACATGTAACTCATATAATAATGTAACTCTTTCAATTATATATATATATATATATATATGTGTGTGTGTGTGTTGGTTGTGTTTGCATAAATTACTATTGCAACTGTGGTTATGATACTATACATGAAGTCCTCCACCCCCGGACGTTTCCGTCATCCTTGGTTTGGGGGTGTGACAGATTGGTATCAGAGCACGGTTTATAGTGAATTAAGTATATCAAACCACATAAGATATACAAACTATAAATACAGTTGGGACTGAAGTCTCTGATTTTAAAACATTTTAACGGGGGATACTTTTAGAAAAATAAATAGTTTTCTCGTTTAAAAGTATACCTACATGCATTATATACTCGAGTAGTGTCATAAATAGAAGAACGTAAATTAAAAGAAGAGGAGTTGTGCACCATGAGTATACCTTGGTATATGTGAATCAAGTCTGGGAGGGATATAGCCTGATCAACTATATCTGTCCGAGGAGTGATTTACGTATACTAGGGGATAGTCATGGTGGGCAACAAATCTAATAACCTAACTTCACCCTACAAGGAATGCATTAAGAACCAAACCTAAGCATTCAAAATATTATTGGAATATTTGTATGATTGCTATAGCACAATATTATTATTATAAACCGTTACATGCTACTTACACCCCTATTCTCGTACAAACGACATGGCAGCATTTCACCTACTCGGGGACCCATACTTTCCCAATCAGGGAAATGCTGGATGGATCGAGGAAGAGCGCGAGCAACAAATCGAAGAGGACCCTGAGGAGGATCCCGATGAGGAACCCGAGGAGGAATCCGAGGAAGAACAAGAAGAAGAGGAGGAGAATGAAGAAGAAGAAGAAGAAGAGGAAGACGACGATATAGTCATGGTTGAGAATGAAATTGAAGAAGAACCATAAGTATTCAAACCTCCTTACATCGCGAGGGTGCCCGCACATCGCTTTGGATACAACGGGCCTGAGCCCCGTTGGGTAACAACAATCGAAAGGTGGAGCCGACAACAACGCCAGCGGTCACCATATGGCGACCAATGAGGTTATTACGATCTCACCCACGGAGGACCGACTGATAGAGCCCTCCCTGTCATGACTCAACGGATAGCGAGTATGGATGATCGTGGTAGGATGACGACCGATTAGGTCCGGGAGCTGAGTGCCATCGTAGAATCTACCACTGCTCGCACCATAGACTTAGAATGAGACTCCCACCACCGAGACCAACTTATTTAGGACCTTCTCGCTGATCGAGCAGAAACAAGGGAGTATCGGGAAAGATACAGAGCACTCGAGGTGAGAATGGTTGCAACCGAGCGGAGACTGGCGGAACTACAAGGTGCATCGACATCATCCCAAGCTCCACCAGGGAAGGATCGTCATGAGTAGGACTCAATACTACTCACACATCTTCGTAGTATAGGTTTCTGAGCTTGCATTGGTGCAACTCTTTTGTACGTAGATCGACCATGCTACTAAGTGATTACACTACTCAAAGGGCATTTGTGCTTTCAAAAAAACTATCTTTTGCATTGATGTAATGTAGACCCTTGTAGGGTCAAATTTTCTCAAGACTATATGTACTAAAAACTTATCAATGAATTTGACATGCATTTTACTTCATTGAATGTTGACATGAGATTTACTATGTGGTATGACAAACAATTTACAACTGATAATTCTAAGATTTTAAGTGTACCTCGTTGTTATGTGTAATTAAAGCAGTAATCGACCTAGAAATGACGAGTCCGCCTTAGGACCTGTTTCTTGTTTGGTTGTGGACTTAGGGCAGACTCATTAGTATCGACAGTTTATTAAAATTTTAATCACACATAATTGAGGCACATCGAACGAATCTTAGGAATGAGTCAGACACGGAACCAAACACACGACTCCGTTTGAGTCATCACTATTTAATTCATAAGTTTAATTGCATAAACTTTTTCTATGAATTACTTGCTAATGCAAACATATGGAAGTTGGGAAACACTATACTTGAAAACCAATGAATTAATTTCACGACCCTCGACTTACATCCAATTGCTAAAAGACTGATGTGCCTTTTATCTTTGAAAATTATATGACAGAAAAATGCCACCTCGTAGATCTGCCAGACGCACTGAAAGAACACAAACAAATTCACCCCCGCCGCCTCCCCAGTTTGATCTCGTTATGTTCCAGGCTGCGGTTACAGCCACAGTTGCAGCTGCTATGTCCCAAATTAGCACTGACGGTGCCAGGAGGACAGGGAGCGGTATTAACATTTCTACTCAAGGGGATAGCCAAGGGCGTTCGAAAGAATGTTCCTATAAAGACTTCACAAATGGAAAACCCAATTCTTTCAATGGACGCGGGGGCGTCATCACTTTGATGCAGTGGTTCGAGAAGGCTAAATCCGTCTTCGAGATCTGCGCATGCCCCGAATCAGAAAAAGTCAAATTCGAAGCTTGCATATTCTTCGGTAGGGCCCTCACTTGGTGGAACAGCCACGTAAAATCGTTGACACTCCCCGTGGCTAACTCGTTAAGTTGGGAGGACTTGAAAACTATGATGACGAAGGAATATTGCCCAAGGGGTGAGGTGCAAAAGTTAGAACAAGAATTGTGGAACCTCAAGATGACGGGCTCTGACCTTGCAGCTTACACTGCCCGATTCAATGATCTAGCACTCCTCTGTCCTGAGATAGTTACCCCGGAAAACAAGAAGGTGGAACGATATCTCTGGGGCCTGTCACCCCAGATTCAAGATAGCGTGCTGGCCTCAAAGCCAACCACTTTTGACAGTGCCAAGGAGATGGCACAGCAACTCATAGATCATCGGGCCAGCCATGTCATGGTGTCAAACACCTCCGATCAAGCAAAGGGAGGGAACAACAAGAGGAAATTCTGGAGCAATAAAAAGAAGCAACCGGCACAGGACCCCACCGAGAAGCAACAGATTGTTGCTATCCGTGCTGCTACCACTCTAACACCACCAAAGCAATATGCAGGGAATCTCCCTAAGTGCAACTTCCACCACAATGGTGCTTGTTGGAAAATGCACTACAAAAACTGTGACAGGAAAGGGCACACTGCTCGTTCTTGTAAAGCGCCAGCGAGACTGATCAACCAAGTTTCCAATGCAGGGGCAAGCCAAACCTACTATGGATGTGGTGAAGCGGGGCACTTCACGAGGAACTGCCCCAAGGCACAAGCCCCTAATGTTGGAGGTGTAGGGAGAGTCCTGGCGATAGGACATGGGGAAGCAGTCGAGGATCCTACAGTGGTTACCGGTACGTTTCTCCTTAATAACTCTTATGCATGCGTACTATTTGATAGTGGAGAGGAGAGGAGTTTCGTGAGCCACCAATTCAAATCATTACTAAAACAAAACCCCCAGTCATTAAAAGATTCATACATCGTAGAAATAGCAAACGGAAAGGTTGAGCGCACTAATGATATATACGTAGGGTGTACCCTGACTCTAGATAACCATTCGTTCGAAATCGATCTAATGCCAGTCACCATAAAAATTTTCGACATCATCATTGGTATGGATTGGTTAAGCTCTCATTGTGCCGACATTCTATGTTACGAAAGGGTCGTTCGCCTTAATCTGCCAAACAGCGAAACCCTTCTCATCTATGGCGATAAACCCAGTGCAAATTTGCAAATCATCTCTTGCATCAAAGCCCAAAAGTACATCCGAAAGGAATACCACACATTCTTAGCCCACGTCGTAGACAAGAAACAAGAGGTGAAGGACATCAAAGACATTCCAGAAGTATGCAACTTCCCTGACGTATTCCCGGAAGACCTGCCAGGTGTGCCACTCGCACGACAAGTCGAATTCCGAATCGACTTAATTCCCGAAGCTACCCCCGTTGCCAAAGCTCCATACCGCCTAGCACCGATAGAGATGCAAGAACTGTCCAACCAGTTAAATGAACCATTTAACAAAGGTTTCATTAGATCGAGCTTTTTACCCTGGGGTGCACCAGTCCTTTTTGTAAAGAAGAAGGACAGATCATTTCGCATGTACATTGACTATCGAGAATTAAACAAACTTACCATAAAGAACCGATATCTCCTACCCCGAATCGACGACCTCTTCGATCAACTTCAGGGAGCAAGTTATTTTTCAAAAATCGACTTGAGGTCGGGTTATCATCAACTGCGAGTTCAAGAAGAAGATGTCCCCAAGACAGCATTCAGAACTCGCTATGGGCACTACGAGTTTGTAGTGATGCCATTCGGATTAACCAACGCGCCTGCGGTGTTCATGGATTTGATGAACCGAGTTTGTCGACCCTTCCTAGATAAATTCGTGATCATGTTCATCGACGATATCTTGGTCTATTCGAGTAGCGAAGAAGAGCACAGGGAACACATGTGACTAGTTCTGGAGACCCTAAGAGCCGAGAAGCTATATGCTAAATTTTCAAAATGCGAATTTTGGCTATGAGAAGTGGGATTGCTTGGCCATGTGGTTAGCAAGAAATAAATACACGTGGATCCCTCAAAAATCAAGGCAATCAAAAACTGGTCAACACCTACGACGCCAACAGAAATCCGACAATTTTTGGGACTCACAGGCTACTACCGAAGGTTCATACAGAACTTCTCTAAGATTGCTAAACCCCTTACCACTTTGACTCAGAAGGGTGTGATGTTCAAGTGGGAAGATAAACAAGAAGCTAAGCCCTATGCAGCGCGCCGATCTTGTCCCTTCCAGAAGGAACTGATGACTTCGTGGTGTATTGCGATGCTTCAAATCAAGGCCTTAGATGCGTTCTCATGCAGAGAGGGAAGGTTATCGCTTACGTGTCAAGACAACTTAAGACCCACGAAGTTAACTATACTACCCAAGACCTCGAATTGGGAGCAGTAGTGTTCGCCTTGAAGATCTGGAGACACTACCTCTACGACACAAAGTGCACCATCTTCACTGATCACAAAAGTCTTCAGCATATCCTCAATCAAAAGGAGCTCAACATGAGACAAAGAAGATGGGTAGAGCTACTAAATGATTATGAGTGTGAAATCCGTTATCATCCGGGCAAGGCTAATGTTGTAGTTGATGCCCTAAGAAGAAAAGAATACTCGGGTCGCCGGGTGAAGTCACTAACAATGAAGATCCATTCGCACCTGTTCACACAAATCAAGGAAGCTCAACGTGAAGCCTTGAAACCGGAAAACATGACAGGTGAGGCATTGAGAGGGATGGATAAAAACCTAGAAGTCAAGAAGGACGGAGCTTGCTACCTCATGAACCGGATCTGGACACCGAATTTCGGTGGGTTCCGAGATGTTGTCATGAATGAAGCACATAAGACATGATATTCCATCCATCCAAGTTCGGATAAGATGTATCTAGACCTTAAGAAGTTGTGCTGGTGGCCGAACATGAAAGCTGAGATTGTTACCTATGTGCGTAAGTGTCTGACTTGCACCAAGGTCAAGGTAGAATACCAGAAGCCATCAGGATTACTACAACAGCCGGATATACTTGAGTGGAAGTGGGAACCGATAACCATGGACTTCATAACCAAGCTGCCTAAGACATCGGGTGGGATTGACACCATATGGGTAATCGTAGATAGATTGACCAAGTCTGCGCACTTCCTACCAATAAAGGAAACCGACAAGATGGAGAAGTTAACCAGGACATACATCAAGGAGATTGTGCGACTACATGGTGTACCAATATCCATTATCTCTGACCAAGATAATAGATTCACCTCGCGATCTTGGCAGTCCTTACAGAAATCTCTGGGAACTAGGCTAGATATGAGTACGACCTACCATCCGCAAACCGACGGGTACAACGAGCACACTATACAGACGTTAGAAGACATATTGAGAGCCTGTGTGATAGACTTTGGTAAGGCATGGGATACTCATTTACCGCTTATCAAATTTTCCTATAATAACAGCTATCACACTAGCATTGGAGTCGCTCCGTTCGAAGCTCTCTACGGTCGCAAGTGTAGATCACCTCTGTGTTGGGCCGAAGTGGGGGATACTCAGCTAGCTAGGGGCAAGCCCCTGATAGCACCCTTACTGGGCCTGAAATCATAAGGGAGACCACATAAAAGATTGTTCAAATTCGGGAAAGACTGAAGGCGTCTCGTGATTGACAAAAGAGTTACGCAGAAAAGCAATGCAAAACCTTGGAATTCCAAGTCGGAGATCGAGTACTATTGAAAGTTTCCCCTTGGAAAGGAATGATACGACTCAGTAAATGTGGGAAACTAAACCCGAGGTACATCGGACCGTTTAAAATCCTTGCCAGGATTGGTCCTGTGGCGTACAAACTCTGATTACCACAAGAACTGAGTAATGTACACCCTACCTTCCACATATCAAACTTGAAAAAGTGCCTAGCGGATGAGACACTTGTAATACCTCTCAAGGAAATCGAAGTTAACGAAAATCTCCACTTCGTGGAGGAACCAATCGAAATCATGGATCGAGAGATCAAGTGAACAAAACAGAGTCATATTCCCATTGTAAAGGTCCGCTGGAACGATAAACGGGGACCTGAGTTCACCTAGGAATGCGAAGATCAAATGAAACAAAAATACCCGCATCTCTTTCCAAACTCTTGAAGTCCCAGCCAAAATATAAATTTCGGGACGAAATTCCCTTTAATGGGGGGATGATGTGACAATAGTCAATTTTGGGTCAAGTCAAACCAGACGACCCATTTAGCAGTAACAGCCCGGAATTTCAAATATTGATATAATTATGATTTGGGGGGTGTTTTAAGAGGGGACTCGGCGAGTTGGAGCCTAGACTCGCTGAGTAGGATCGCAGACCGGGTCGCGGGTTCGCGACTGGACTCGACGAGTCCGATATGGACTCGGCGAGTCTACGCTGTTTAGCGAAAACCCTAACCGTTCAGGTTTGGGTCGTATATAACGCACTATATGCCGTCATTGTCCATCTTTTAGTCTACTGAGAAGAACCCTAAGCGGCTGTGGGCATCTAGAGCAAGATTGAAGGCCATTGGTGAATTGAAGAGATTGTGGTGCAAGGAGGAGGGGAGTCTTGGCTAAAGGAACTGCAAGGGATTCGAGTTCTGAGGTTTGGGGACACAGAGAGTGCGTTATTCAGGTAATGTTTCGGATCACTTCTGTTATATTGATGTGCGTATGGATCTAGGGTTTATGGAACCCATTTGGTGATTAGATGGATTATTGCCTTGTTACCCAAACGAATATAACCATGTATTAGGACCTTTAGAGGTCCAGAAGGTCCCATGCTTGTGTATTTCGGAACCATGCGGATCCCAGGATGTAGTTTGAGCGGTTGCATGGCATGGACTCGCCGAGTTCGATGAACAGACTCGGCGAGTAGCTTGAAGATTAACTGGGACTCGTCGAGTTGTTCTTCAGACTCGGCGAGTTGAGTCGGGGTGGCCCCGCGATTCTTCCAGGAGGAACTCGTCGAGTAAAAAGGGGATACTCGACGTGTAGAAAGAGTGCCTTAAGGAATCGGTGAGTTAAGGGCGAGTGGACTCAGGGTCGTTGAACTCGGCGAGTCTTGGGGTGACTCGGCGAGTTAGGTCGCGGGTTGAGTGAAGTTCTGAGCCTGGGGACTCGGCGAGTCTTAGGGTTGACTCGGCGAGTAGGGTCAGTCAGGGGTTGACTTTGACCTTGTCTTTGACCAAGGATTTACCAGTGGTTCCAGGGGTATTTTGGTAATTGTTGTTTATCGTTTGAGTTCAGTGCATTGGTGGCTATCCAGAGGTGGAGATCGTATCAGTGATCGGAGCAGCTTGAGCTATCTGTTCAGTCGGCAGTTTCGAGGTGAGTTATCCTCACTATATCGCTAGGGTTTATGGCACCAATGCCAACCCTTTTATCGGATGGAAATCCAGGTAGTTGTCAGTTGTTATATGTTATGGGCCGGAAGGCAATACATGTTATGGGCCGGAAGGCATTACTATGTGGACCGGAAGGTCATGGCCTGGAAAGGCGTATGTATGCATTTAGTATGTTGACTGATTCATAGAGTAATGTTATGATAGTGACCGGCTAGACCGGTATCTTGTTAGAGTAATCCTATGATATGTGATATGTATGCTATATGTGGTAAGTTATTTGTTATATGTGTGCTATGTATGTCATGGGCCGGAAGGCGATTTTATTATGGGCCAGAAGGCAATATGTTATGGGCCGGAAGGCGATATGTTGTGTGATGGACCGGAAGGTCGGCGTGGGTAGGACCGGAAGGTTTACCCAGCAGGGACGGAAGTCCCCTGAGACACATGGACCGGAAGGTCAGGGCCTGGAAAGGCGTATATGCGGTTGGTATTCTGGGGGTATCTCACTAAGCTTTCGGGCTTACAGTTGTGGTTTTATGTTTCAGGTTCTCAAGAGTCTGTGGCAAGGCAAAGGCGTGATCGTACCGTTCCTCGTGTTGGTGTTTTATGAATTGAACCTGGGAAATACTCTATTAAATAATGTATTGAAAACCTTTTGTAACAACGTTAATAAAATGGGTGATTTTGAAAAGTTTTAATTGTTTTGAAATTTTGGATGTTACAAGTTGGTATCAGAGCCTTGGTTTGAGTGAATTGGGGAAACATTCGTGTGACTCCAGTCTCAAATCGAGGAGGATTTTAAAATAAGAAATTAAAATGGTTTTCAAATTTGGTAAAAGGAGGACGCGGAGGTACGATCAGCCGGAGCCAGTAAGTAACCCCAAGATACCATACATGATATTTGTTTATTTGAGCTTGATAGAACAGCATGCTAGAGTTAGGCTAGGGATCTTCAGGAATTCATGATAATGTTGCCTGATATGTGATGCCTGTAGCCTAGGGTCCCTTATGGGATGTTCTCAGTGTTCCTCTAGTGGTGAGGGTTGATAGTTGTTATGCATGTTCCCTAGGGTATTGTGGTAGTACTTCATACAAATATGGGTAGGTGTGGAAGGTAGTATGGGCCCGTACTACTGAAAGCACAGGACCCATACGCGTATCAGGGAACCCATGGTCTCTAGGGTAGGGTTGCGAGAGTTGGATCCCAGGATTTTGGGAAGTGTCTGAGATTGGTAGGGTGTCTTCATTATGGAGATCTCGAGGCATGACGATAGTGGATCCAGATCAGGATCGGGAGCTGGAGAGCGAGTTCCGGGTGGATCGGTACCGTCGGAGGTTATCGATCGGGCGAGCACGAGCGAGCGGGATGCGAGGATTCGCGAGATCCTGCGTGATGAGGTTGCTGCATTGTTGCGGGCTGAGTCGCCAGAATTGTTTGGGTCGATCAGGACCGCTATGATTGAGTAGTTTGATGAGCGATATGCGGCTCTCGCAGAGATGGCTGCCGCGACAGTTACAGCGGTTGTAGCAACGGCAAAGAGAGGAGCTAGTCGGGGTTTTCAGTATCGGGACTTCTATTATGCGAAGCCTCCCACATTCGATGGAGTTCAGGACCCGATTGCTGCTATGAGATGGTTATCAGACGTGGAGGGGTGTTTCTCCACGAGTTTATGCCCTGCTGATCAGAGGGCGAGGTGTGCTCTGGACCTATTGGTGGAGATTGACCATGGGGTCATATTCCGACGCGCAGAGGGATGCGGTTTCAGGGAGATCAGTTAGAGAGATGTTCAGTACTCGCTATGTTCCGCGAGATGAGAGGGAGAGATTTGCTCGGGAGTTCCTTGAGATGAAGCAGGATTCGGAGTCGGTGACTGAGATCACTAGGATGTTTATTGAGAGGGCGATGTTTTGCCCTGCGTTCGCTTCGGAGCGGGCTCAGATCTGAGTATGCTCAAGAGGGATATCAGACAGTTCGTGTCTGCGCAGAAGTGTGAGACCTTGTTGGAGTTGCAGGAGGCCGCCATGTGGCGTGAGTTAGAGGTTGAGTTGCAGTTGCGTGAGCTGAGGCAGGCCCCGATGTAGTCGCAGTCGGCGCCGAAACGGTCCAGGACCGTAGACGTTAGAATGGGGAATCGGAGCGGTCACACTTGTGGGAAGTGTGGGTGGGATGGCACCGGAGCTTTTTGGTCCGATGGTGCATGCCGCAAGTGCGGAAAAGAGGGGCACTATGCGCGGGACCGTCGGCAGTCAGTGCCGATTCGGGATTCGAGGGTTGTCAGCAGGCTGGACATTTGAGGGTCAACTGTCCACAGCTTTCTGCAGGACCGGTGCAGGCTCTAGCATCGGCCACCTTGAGGAGTTCAGGAGGAGGACAGGAAGGAGCGGAGCCCCAAGGGCTCAGGGTCATGCTTATCTGCTTGCGACAGAGGGAGACAGAGCAGTGCCGGAGGCAGCTGTGGGTATGATGCTTTCTTGATGTCTTGATTAGCTTGCGTTGATTGTGGCGTATTGTTTGTGCTGGTCGTGTGGATTTCGATGCGGTATTCGTTGTTTCGCGGGTTTGGCATGGTTATGGATTGGTGTTTCAGGTTTTCGCTTTGGCATTCGTTGTTCCCTGATGGTTTGGTATGGTTATAGTTTGGTGTTTTGGTGCCGGTAGCCTTGTGCGGTTTTCGATGCGGTATTCATCCTTTGGCAGGTTGTGGGTTTGGTTACGGGTTGTTGTTTGGGAATTCCGTTGGTTATCGTTCGTGAGAGTTGATAGTGGTAATGCGGCACTGGGGTAGCATCTGCAGTCGTGGAGTGTATAATTGAAAGACCAGATTCTTTTGAGCGGATTGATCAGGGAGGAGATGTACTTGGCTGAGGGTTGCTTATGCTTGTGGGAAGCAGTCAGTGTGTAAATGTTCTCTTTGTGCAGGATTGTTCTGAAAGGTCGTTAATGACGATCGGTGGCAGTTAGTCAGCGCTTTAGTGGGGGAGAATTGGAGAATTCTCCGGGAGATCGTTGAGTATGTGAGGGTGCTTAGCTGTTGGGATTCAGCAGTGTTCTATCAGCTCAGAGTATAGGCTGACAAGAGCGATTGTCGAGTACGCGGGGCGGGATACAGACCTAGGGCATTTGATTATGGAGGCCTGAGAGAAGGCCGGGATCAAGCTTGAGTAAGTAACCGGGGTTATACGATCAGAGTATTGGTATGTTGGAGGTACGTGATGGGTTGTACTGCATTAATCCCACGGGATTATGTTGTGCATGTTTCTAGAGCTGGAACCGGAAGGTTCCCAGAGTTAGAACCTGAGGGTTCGCAGAGTTTGGGTGTACGGACCCACAGAGATATAGCCTCGAGTGGCTAGTATGTGTTATGAGAGTCGGTCCAGTCATGCTGGAGACTCTGTTGGTATTGCTGGATCAGTTTGAGATTGCGGATCGTGTATGTTGCAGTGTGATTGCATTGGAAGGTCTGGCCCCGAGTTAGTGATCTTGTTTAGCTGAGGCAGTGATTTTGATGAGTGGAGAGAGTACATGGGATTGAGAGCCCCTGCAATGAGAACCAGAGTATGTGAATAGCGGTTACGCAAAAAGGGTAGTGTCGCTTGGGGCAAGCACCGTGGCACCAGTTGGAGTGACATTATGGCCAAGAGGGTCCCTTGGAAGGAAAAGAGAAAGGTGTGTAACTCCGAAGGGGAGTGCAAGTTCACGAGAATGAAAGCTGCAGAGCAGAGTTATGGTTAGAGTATTTCGAGTATGGCTTCGAGCATCGTGTTCGCGGCAGCGAAGTAGGAACCCATCCGGTTTGGGGATGTCTGTTGAGGCTCAGAAGGGATGCAGGGGGAGAGAGAATCTTAAATTCTCAGTGTGATTCTGATCGGAGTGTAGGATGGATGTGGTGGTTCATCTTGGGAGATGTTCGAGGATATCATCAGTGTATCAGGTCTTCCAACCTGCGGGTGTTGGGGCTAGTTCAGCATGTGTATGTAATGGCAAGAGGAGAACTTGTGAGAGTTGCTCTGAGAGTGAGAATGGATCTCTCAGTCGGTCCGGAATGGACAAAGTGGGCTTTGGATCGGGGATCCGGTGGTCCATGGTTTCCTAACCCTTATGGGTCGAGTGATTGTTGAGATTTAGAGTAGAGTTGCATCTTGGGTAATTCTTGGTTACAGAGAGCGATGGACAGTACAGAGATCGGGCTGCAGTCAACAGAGCAGATTCAGCAGATGAGACAGAGGTTATTGACCGCCCAGAGCCGACAGGAAAGTTATGCAGACAGACGCCGGTCCGAGCTTGAGTTTTAGGTCGGTGACTTCGTTCTCCTGAAGGTCTCTCCTTGGAAAGGAGTGATTCGATTCAGGAAGAGGGGCAAGTTGGGGCCCCGGTATTCGTGTGATTGCAAGGATAGGCCGGTTAGCCTATCGGTTGGAGTTGCCAGCGGAGTTGGGACAGATCCACGACACTTTTCATGTGTCGCAATTGAGGAAATGCATAGCCGATGAGTCGGCGGTGGTTCCATTAGAGGATATTCAGGTGGATGCGAGCCTGAATTATGCTGAGAGACCAGTGGCCATCAGGGATCGGAAGATCAAGGTTCTGAGGAACAAGGAGGTACCTCTGGTGTTGGTTCAGTGGCAACACCGGAGGGGATCGGAAATGAACTGTGATCTGGAACGTGATATGTGGGAGCAGCATTCAGGGCTATTTTCAGAGTGAGACTTCGAGGGCGAAGTCTAGTTCTAGTGGGGGAGAGTTGTAACAGCCCAGAATTTCAAATATTGATATAATTATGATTTGGGGGGTGTTTTAAGAGGGGACTCGGCGAGTTGGAGCCTAGACTCGCCGAGTAGGATCGCAGACCGGGTCGCGGGTTCGCGACTGGACTCGACGAGTCCGATATGGACTCGGCGAGTCTACGCTGTTTAGCGAAAACCCTAACCGTTCAGGTTTGGGTCGTATATAACGCACTATATGCCGTCATTGTCCGTCTTTTAGTCTACTGAGAAGAACCCTAAGCGGCTGTGGGCATCTAGAGCAAGATTGAAGGCCATTGGTGAATTGAAGAGATTGTGGTGCAAGGAGGAGGGGAGTCTTGGCTAAAGGAACTGCAAGGGATTCGAGTTCTGAGGTTTGGGGACACAGAGAGTGCGTTATTCAGGTAATGTTTCGGATCACTTCTGTTATATTGATGTGCGTATGGATCTAGGGTTTATGGAACCCATTTGGTGATTAGATGGATTATTGCCTTGTTACCCAAACGAATATAACCATGTATTAGGACCTTTAGAGGTCCAGAAGGTCCCATGCTTGTGTATTTCGGAACCATGCGGATCCCAGGATGTAGTTTGAGCGGTTGCATGGCATGGACTCGCCGAGTTCGATGAACAGACTCGGCGAGTAGCTTGAAGATTAACTGGGACTCGTCGAGTTGTTCTTCAGACTCGGCGAGTTGAGTCGGGGTGGCCCCGCGATTCTTCCAGGAGGAACTCGTCGAGTAAAAAGGGGATACTCGACGTGTAGAAAGAGTGCCTTAAGGAATCAGTGAGTTAAGGGCGAGTGGACTCAGGGTCGTTGAACTCGGCGAGTCTTGGGGTGACTCGGCGAGTTAGGTCGCGGGTTGAGTGAAGTTCTGAGCCTGGGGACTCGGCGAGTCTTAGGGTTGACTCGGCGAGTAGGGTCAGTCAGGGGTTGACTTTGACCTTGTCTTTGACCAAGGATTTACCAGTGGTTCCAGGGGTATTTTGGTAATTGTTGTTTATCGTTTGAGTTCAGTGCATTGGTGGCTATCCAGAGGTGGAGATCGTATCAGTGATCGGAGCAGCTTGAGCTATCTGTTCAGTCGGCAGTTTCGAGGTGAGTTATCCTCACTATATCGCTAGGGTTTATGGCACCAATGCCAACCCTTTTATCGGATGGAAATCCGGGTAGTTGTCAGTTGTTATATGTTATGGGCCGGAAGGCAATACATGTTATGGGCCGGAAGGCATTACTATGTGGACCGGAAGGTCATGGCCTGGAAAGGCGTATGTATGCATTTAGTATGTTGACTGATTCATAGAGTAATGTTATGATAGTGACCGGCTAGACCGGTATCTTGTTAGAGTAATGCTATGATATGTGATATGTATGCTATATGTGGTAAGTTATTTGTTATATGTGTGCTATGTATGTCATGGGCCGGAAGGCGATTTTATTATGGGCCGGAAGGCAATATGTTATGGGCCGGAAGGCGATATGTTGTGTGATGGACCGGAAGGTCGGCATGGGTAGGACCGGAAGGTTTACCCAGCAGAGACGGAAGTCCCCTGAGACACATGGACCGGAAGGTCAGGGCCTGGAAAGGCGTATATGCGGTTGGTATTCTGGGGGTATCTCACTAAGCTTTCGGGCTTACAGTTGTGGTTTTATGTTTCAGGTTCTCAAGAGTCTGTGGCAAGGCAAAGGCGTGATCGTACCGTTCCTCGCGTTGGTGTTTTATGAATTGAACCTGGGAAATACTCTATTAAATAATGTATTGAAAACCTTTTGTAACAACGTTAATAAAATGGGTGATTTTGAAAAGTTTTAATTGTTTTGAAATTTTGGATGTTACATTAGCCCTTGTATATTAGGGTTTACATTGTGTATTTACTTAACAACCCACTATTTTAATGAGAAAACATCATTTGGAAAAATATGTGTGATTGAATTTCCTAAACCTTAAATGCACTAAACATTGAACCAAAGCGATAAATCACTATTTCACACTCATTGGGAGCGTGTAAGACACTAAAACATGGCTTAATGGGGTTTACGAACCTTGCATTGCGAAGCCGGGCACTCAAAAAGGTCACATACAAAGCCTCTCTCAAATGTTTTCACTCTATCTCTCTGTACGAGGAATCTCTCCAAGTATGGAAAATCTCTCCCAAATCTGTCTCAAAAGATCCTTAAACTTTTCAGAGTCTTTCAGGCCATCCCGACTCTTAACTGGGTCAAAAACGGCATAAAACGGGGTAAAAACGCGAAAATCAGTCTCAAGGAGCCGAAACTCCTCTTAGAGGCCAAAACCGAAACCAAGCAGCCGAAACCGAAACCAAGCAGCCGAACCTGAGAACCGAGAACGAGAGCCGGAACCTGAGAACCGAGATCGAGAGCCGAGACCGAGAGTCGAACCTGAGAGCCGAGCTTGCTGAAACCGAGAACTCGCCTCGCCTCTTCTCTTCTTTTTCCCATTTTCGGTCCTTTCCTCATTCCCATTTCGGTCCTTCTCTCACTTTCGGTTCTAATGAATTGGACCAACCTCCGGCCCTAAAATTCGGATTTTTGACACTTTTCACCCATTTGCGATATTTTTAACATTTTAAGCCCGTTTTTCGTGATTTTAATGCGGGATTTTCACCCAAACTCGTATTTTAACATAATAAACCCTAAATATTCATAATTTAATCATATTTTCATGAAAATCTTTATTTAAAGAATAAAATTTAGTGGGTGAAGTACAAGGAGGAGGAGTGTTGACTTATCTTTAACATATGACACAAGCAACATCTCACACCCACTCCATGACCAACCATACTCCTCCCATCATTCCCAGGTCTTGTCAATGTACTTTTTCATCATTTCTAACCTTTTTTCCACAATACTAAAGCTGGACACTCATCCTCTCTCCTCATTCTCACTTACTTGCTTTCATTTCCACCAAAGATCAAACACATTTTTTCTCTCAAATTCTCTCATATAATTTCGAGATTTCCAAGTCATTTTTCAAGCTTTATTCTTCTCTTGGTAAGTATAAGTCATCCTCCTTGTGATTATTACACTTCATTCTACTCCAATCATCAATTGTTTACACAAATTCCATCACATTAATGTTAGATCTTCGAACCTACAAGACATCTTCTTATTGTTCTTGAGTGGAATACTACATATCTCCAACATCCATCTTCTGAAATCACTCAAGGTGAGTTCATACCCCTATATTTTAATATTTTCTTAAGTCTTAAGGGGGGGGGGGGGGGAGGAATACAAGTTAAATCATCAAGAACACAACTAAATGTTTCTAACAGCTTACATCAGAAAAGTTGGACTCCATTCACGGGCTATTTTGGTCAACTAAAACATTTTTGTTTTCAAAACTGTACAAGGTGCAAGTATTTCAAGTTCTTAGCTTTAAAATGGCTACTTGCACATCTCCATACGATTTTTCTACAATTTATGGTGATATTTGCAAAACTGCCAATCATTTCAAGTACCAAACCGGACCAGTCTGTGTTTATGGACGTTTTCACCTAAGTTGGAAGTCACTAAAAATCATGGAAAAATTTATGAACAAACTAGACTCATTAACCAAACTCCCAAATTTACGGATTCTGATTTGGATCTATTATGAAGTTTTTATAAATCTTCTAATAACAGTGATCGAAGCTGTTACTAACAGAAAAATGCTAACATATTATTATCACCTTGTAACATGTTGAGCAACATGTATATCTTTATGTGAATGTAAGCTATTACAAATGAATGATATTTTATCTTGGTATATGAACATGCATCAGTTAATAAATGGATTTTGATATAGATATACATATGAAATATAAAGGATAACACGACTGTTATAATCAAAGTACATCCATTTTACTCAAACAATTGAATGAACTACGTTAAATATAGTTTACGTACGTTACCATTACTACCCTTGTTTGATAAACTATAATAGGTATGGTTTATGATACATTACAAAACACACTCATACAAAAAAGTGTACATTTATACAATAAGGGATTTTCATTACAATACACGTAAATTTGTTAAAGACTTTGTGAGACATTCGCTTCACATTTACCATTAAGTCCTGTATTGTAACCAGAGTCTCTTGGAGGGAGAGCGTGATAGTTGTATATAGATCTATATTGGGTTTGACAAACCCACAACTTAACTGCATGCAACAGTTAGACCGGCAGGTCTGGGGTGACAAATTTCATAAACATTTCCGACGCCTGAAGAACGTCGTTTCAGGCCAACTAGGTCATAGCATGGTTATAATGAACTCACAGAAAGTATTAACAAATATAAGAATTTACGGGAATTTCATTTAATTCAAACGCGTTTATGTCGATTTAAACACATATCATTTTCTATTGGTAAGAGAGGTTACTTATACATTTTGGTTTTCGGATATAAGACTACATTACACATTTTAAGGAAAATATCGGATTTTTCTGAAACAAACATGACATTTACAAGAGCAAGACTTTTATCAAGTTTGAAAACAAAAGCTTATGAACTCACCAACCTTTGTGTTGACACTTTTTCAAACAACTTGTATTCTCAGGAAATCACTAAACAGGTATCAAAGTGCATTTTGAGGATGGGACGTTAAGGCATCAACATTTCATGTTTTGTTAACATATTGTAATTGATTTGGAAACATGTAACTCATACAATGATGTAACTCTTTAAATTATATATATGTTGGTTGTGTTTTCTTAAATCACTATTGCAATTGTGGTTATGATACTATACATGAAGTCCTCCACCCCCAGACGTTTCCGTCATCCTTGGTTTGGGGGTTTGACAGGTACGGTCAAGGAGGACATCTTGGAGATACTTGATGAGAGGTTGGGTGCATTCTACACCGAGATGGAAGCCATGCTAGGGGCGTACATAATGACATTCAGGGAGTTCCGATCTCGTGGAGCTCCAGACTATCATGGGGATCGGTACTCCATTGCTAAAAGCGGGTGGTTGGTTGATGTCACCAATGCCTTTCGTACGAGCCGATGTCTTGAGGGGGACAAGGTATGACTTGCTTCCTATCTTCTGGAGGACAGAGCACGTGATTGGTGGGAGGAAGTCGGACATGTCGTGCTCAACAAACGGCTTGTGGGAGCTTTAGGGGAGCTGGATTGTCCACTAGATGTAGATATGTTCACTCAAACATATGCCTAAGTCGTCTATGCAATAACCGAGTGCTTTTACATGGGTCATCACCACTACCATTTATTCTAACCGTTGCACCATTTGTCACCATTGTACCTGAAAGGACATACAGGTTTCCATAATGAATACCTTTCATTACAACCAAAGAACCAACAACAACCTTCTTTACTTCTTCCCATGTAACTATCTTACACCTACGGGAGTCCAATACGCCATCATAAATGAGATTTTTTCGTAGCTAAGGGACATGTCTCACATCCTACAAAGTTATGACCACTCCATCATACATTTTGATTCTAATAGAACTGAGCCCAACCATTTTTCAGGAATGATTATTTCTCATTACCACGGTTCTACCATCTATGCTTTTATAGTTAGTAAACCACTTCTATTTAGGCACATATGGTAAGAGCAACCTGAATCAAGAATCCATTTACTATAGATTTTTTCATAAGAAGTGACAAAGTAAAAAATCATCATTGTTTCCTTCTCTTGAGGCGTAACTAGCTTTTTTCTTCTCTTGTGCATTTCCTTTGTTGTTCTTCTTTTCTTTGTTCAATCCTACTCTCTTGTTAAGACAACTTGCTTTGTAATACCCAAGTTATTTACACTTGAAACAACACCTTTATACAAGAGGTCTAGATTTATATCTAGACTTTCTCCCCTTGCCTTTTCCTCTCTCATTACTTCTACCTCTTGCAAACAGTCCTTATGTCTGGTCTTTGTTACGCAACCATGTCACCGGTTGCAATCTTTCAAAAATCATTCGCTAGAATTGACGTTCTAGTCTCATCTATTGTAAGACCATCACCCACAAGCATTAATGTTTGTACAAGATTCTTATAAGACTTTGGCAATGAAAGAAGTAGTTAAAGTGCTTGATCCTCGTCTTCTACCTTCACATCAATGTCTTTTAAATCTATATACACCTATCAAATTTACTGATGTATTCTTGGATTGAAAAACCTTCATCTATTTTTCAAGTAAACAATTTGGACTTTAAATAGATCATGTTTGTTAGAGTGTTCATCATGAAATTTGCCTCTAACTTTTCCCACATCGTAGCTGCCGATTCCTCAATGTCAACCAAGAAAGCAACATCCCTTTTAAGGTATAAAATGATTGATGCTCGTGCTTCAAGATCTAACTCCTCCCAATCCTAATCGGACATATCTTTGTGCTTCTTTTTCTTACCCGCCAAATCCCTATGTAACTTTTGTGATATTCATATATTTTCATTTGCATCCTACAATAAGAAAAATCATTCTTCCCATAATCATAATAAACAAGACAACAAGAAAGAAACATACCCGCAGCTGCATCCGGCACTGCTCGAACCTCCTCCGCTGCAAGCTGAAAAGCACGACCCTAAGCCCTTGGGGGCTCCGCTCCACCCTGACCTCCACCTGTGATCCTCAACGTGGCCGGTGCTGGAGCCTGCACCGGTCCTGCAGCAGCTGTGGATAGTTGAACCTCAAGTGTCCAACCTGATGACAATGATAACATATCCTTAAATCCCGAACCGGCACTGACTGCCGACAATCCCTCGCATAGTGTCCCTCCTTTCCGCACTTGCGGCATGTACCACCGGACCGACAAACTCCGGCGTGACCCCTCCCACTTTTTCCACAAATGTGGCTGCCCTGATCTCCCATCCTGGAATCAACGGTCTTTGACCGTTTCGTCGCTGGCTGCGACTGAACCGGAGCTTGCCTCAGCTCACGCAACTGTAACTCAATCTCTAACTCAAGCCGCCTGGCGGCCTCCTGCAACTCCAACAAGGTCTCGCACCTCTGCGCGGACACAAACTCTCTAATGTCTCTCTTTAGCATACTTAGATATCGGGACATCTGAGCCTGCTCCGAAGCGAACTCAGGGCAAAACATCGCCCTCTCAGTAAACATCCTAGTGATTTCTGTCACCGACTCCGACTTCTGCTTCAGCTCAAGGAACTCCTGAGCCAGCCTCTCCCTCTCGACCTGCGGAACATAACGAGTGTTGAACATCTCTCTAAACTGATCCCAAGAAACCGCAGCCCTCTGCACATCCGAATATGACCCCGTGGTCAACCTCCACCAATCCTTTGCCCCGAGCCTTAACAGGTTCAAAGCGCACCTCACCCTCTGATCAGCAGGGCATGAACACGTGAAGAAACATCCCTCCACGTCTGACAACCATCTCATAGCAATGATCGGATCTTGAACTCCATCAAAGGTGGGAGGCTTCGTATTATCGAAGTCCCGATACTGAAAACCTCTACTAGCTCCTCCCCCTGCCGCTGCTACAGCCGTTGTAGCTGCTGCGGCAACCGTCTCCGTAAGAGCCACATAGCACTCATCAAAATACTCCACCATGGCGGTCTTGATCGACCCAAACAACTCCAGCAGCTCAGCCCGAAACAATGCAGCAACCTCATCATGCAGGATCTCACGAATCCTCGCATCCAACTCGCGCATACTCATCTGACTGAAAACCTCGGGCGGTACGGACCCACCCGGAACTTCCTCTCCTACTCCTGATCCTGACCCGGATCCACTCCCAGCATGCCCAGAAATCTCCATACTGAAAATAAACCACCAAAAATCTCAGACACTTCCCACTATCCCGGGAACCAACTCTCAACCCAACCTTAGAGGTCATGGTTTCCTTGATACGCATATGGGTCCTATGCTTTCAGTAGTACGGGCCCATACTACCTTCCACACCTACCCATATTTGTATGAAGTACTTCCACAACACCCTAGCGAAAACATACATAACAACGCTCTATCCTCACAACTAGAGGAACACTAGAAATCTCTCACAAGAAAACCCTAGGCTAGCAGGCATCATAAATCAGGCAACACATCAAGAAATCCTGAAGATCCCTAGCCTAACTCTAGCATGCTGTTCTATCAAAGCTCAATAAAACAAATATCATGTATGGTATTTTGGGGTTACTTACTAGCTCCGGCTGATCGTACCTCCGCGTCCTCCTTTACTTATTTTGAGAACCATTTTAATTTCTTTTTTGAAAACCCTCCTCAATTTGAGACTGGAGTCACACAAGTGTTCCTCCAATTCACTCAAACCAAGGCTCTGATACCAACTTGTAACGACCGAAAAATCCAACCAATTTAAATTTTTCAAAAACAACCCGATTTCTTTAAATTATTACAAAAAGGTTTTCAATACAAATCATTTAGAGTATTCCCAGAATCACATTGCTACAAAATCATGAGGAGCGGTACGATCACGCCTTCGCCTTGCCACAGTCTCCTGAAGAACTTGAAAAACATTAAACCACAACTATAAGCCCAAAAGCGTAGTGAGATACCCCCAAAATACCAACCACATATACCATACACATAACATGCTATCTCATAACGAATCACAGAACAGCCATGCATATCGGGTCTACTGTGGGACTGGTCCGCCTTGTAGGGCCTTCAGTCCACCTGGTCCACCCTCCGTGTCCAATCATGTCCCTCGAGTCTGCAGTGTGGTTGGTCCGCCTGCACTAGGCCTTCAACTCACCTGGTCCACTCTCTGAGTCTACAGTATGACTGGTCCGCCCGCATCGGGCCTTCAGTCGGCCTGGTCCACTCTCCGAGCCTCGGCACGTCTGGTCCGCCCTCGTGGGGCCTACAGCCTATCCGGACCGCTTGCTGGGCCTTCAGAATAACCGGTCCGCCCTGGGTATCTTGGCCTACAGCACGAAGCAGGACCCGCCTCAACCCAACTCCAGTCCAAACATCCATGTGCACATAAACAACAATCACATAACAATTCATATTCAGGCAACCAATCTAGCAGATCACATATCACAACCTACTCTAACGGGATACCGACCTTAACCAGGTCCCTAACGAATACCATCCTAACTACCAGGATGCAAACATATCAAAGCAATAACATAACAACAGATACCCGGATCTCAATCCGATAAAAGGGTCGGTCTTGGTGCCTTAGACCCTGTTGATATAGTAAGGATAACTCACCTCGAAACTGCCGGCTGAAAGGATAAGATCCCGCTGCTCCGAACTCCGACACGAACTCCTCCACTGAACACCAAAACACTCAACTCAATATATACCCTTAATTACCAAAATACCCCTGGAAGACAACTGGTCAACCTTGGACAAAGTCAAAGTCAACCCCTGACTGACTCTGCTCGCCGAGTCAACCCGATGACTCGCCAAGTCCCTATGCTCAGAACTTCCCTCAATCCGCGACCCAACTCGCCGAGTCACCCCGAGACTCGCCGAGTCCAACAACTCTAAGTCCACTCGCACCCAACTCACCGAGTCATCCCTTGACTCACCGATTCTCGACTCAACCAGAAAATATTGGGACTCTTTGACAAGACTCGCCGAGTCCAAGAATAGACTCGCCGAGTCTAAGGCTATCTTCAACCTACTCGTCGAGTTGTTCATCCAACTCGTCGAGTTCTAGCTCATCTTCAAGCAACTCGTCGAGTCCACCCATGTGACTCGCCGAGTACCACCGGTCTAAATCCATACAGAAGCATTCCAGGCCATGCAATTGATCCAAAACATAGATCTAGCCTCCTACAATCCATCCATCACGTAAAGTGGCAAACTTTACGTGAATCCAAAGAGATCTAGGCCTTATTCACTTTAGAGCTAGGGTTTGGGACATGATGGCTTCACTAAGCACTCAAACATATGGACTTTAATGCTCTCTAGGCCTTCCCCATCCCAGATCTGAGGTAGCAACCTCAGATCCAACCTCCAAACTCTAAAACATACAAAGATAAGCTCCCCATAAACCCCAAAATGATGAATCCACATGAGTGATAGCCCAATAACGAGATATTACCTCAAAAGAATGCCCCAACTGCAATGAAACTCGAATCCAAGCAAAGACCTTTGATCCAAGCCTCTTCTTCTTAAAGATTTCTTCAACAAACACCTCCCCAAGCTCCAAATGCACTCCAATCTTCCACAATCATGCTTTCTAGGGTTTCTGGACTTCAAGGGGGATCAAAGAGGCTGGGGAGAGGATATAATGTTCTTTAAATAGGGCTCATTCCCCGGATTTAGGGTTTTCTCCACTCAGCACCTACTCGCCGAGTCCATCTTTGGACTCGCCGAGTAGGATACTTGACTCACGACCAAAGTCGCGACCCTACTCGCCGAGTCCATCCATGGACTCGCCGAGTTGCCCTTCAAAATTTACACTTTTAGTCCTTCAACTCTACTCTTGCTATTCCGGGATGTTACACAAACAATTAATATGGACGTGTATTAGAGTGACACACAAGGTTTTGAAAACCGGACCGGACATCGAACCGGTTGTCTTACTGGTTCGATGGTTCAACTGGTCCGACAGGTTGGACCGTTCCTAAAAATCGGATATATATATATATATATATATATATGTGTGTGTGTGTGTGTGTGTGTGTTAAGTGTGTGTATGTGTGTGTGTGTGTGTGTTAAGTGTGTGTATGTGTGTGTTGTGTGTAGAAGAATAGATTTTATATATATATATATATATATATATATATATATATATATATATATATTAAATATATGTAGTGTGTGTGTTTTATATATGTATATTACGCAAGTCGTATAAAACAAATAGACTAAATAAGTGAATGTGAATATATGTAATATGTGTGTGTGCTGTGTATGAAAAAAGATGGTGTAATATGTAACATCCCAAAATTCAGGTAAACCTATTTAACCCATATTCTTTTTCCAAGTTTTCAGTTAAGTCCCTTTAGTATAAGAGTTAGGCTTGTGAGTACGTTGGGCGTACAGAGGAGTACGCTGCGCATACTCGCGCGCTTAATTTGGATGCGGATTCAATTGGGTATGCTGGGCATACCCAGAGTTACGCTGGGCGTAGCGAGCCCAGGTGCAAACCCTAATTTGGGGCTTGAGCACTATAAAAGGAATGATTTGGCCTTGACCTTAGCCTCCATTCCAGAGAGTGAAACCCTAAAAGAGAGTCCTCCTTTGTTTCTAGCTATTGTGGTGGTGTTTTAAGCTTCTAAGTGTCATTTCAAGGTGGTGGAGAAGAAGTGGTCATTTTGGAGGCTAGAAGTTCGTGGGAAAGAGTAGATCTGAGATTTTCAGAGGTTGGAGCTTCTTCCTGAGGTAAAAAGCTCAAAACTTGCATTGTCTTTTGTGTTGTGTGCTTCTTGGACCAATTTCTAGGGTTTTAGGTCCCAAGATGGAGACTTCATGAACAAATGGTCTCCATTAGCCTAGATCTATCATATTTCAGGACTATAAGAGTTGTATGTTCATAAAAATGCAATCTTGGACGTACACATTGAGCCATGCATTAGATCTAGACTTTTGGAGGAAAAAGGAAAGGTGTTAGAGAGTGAAGGGACCTCTACAACCATGCCAAGGCTTAAACGTTCCGACTTTATGGGATAAGAGGCTTAAGGAGAGTCAGATCTAGGAGTTGAAGGACTGTCCTAACCGTTTAAGACCAAAATCCATGGAATGGCTGAAACTGAGACTTTCGTTGGGCGCAACTCTCAGTACGCACACCGTAAGGGGTTGAGACCCCGATTGTGGTTCGCCGACGTATGCCCCGCGTACAGAGAAGGTACGCGCCGCGTACTACCCCCATGTTGACTTTCGTTGACTTTTAGGGTTTTGGTCAACCTTTGGACTTTTGGGTCAGAGGGGGGTAAAATGGTCTTTTACCCTTCTGTGGAAATCGTAGAGTGGAATTAATCTAGCCTTTGAGAGCCGTTATTTATTTGAGAGTATTGTTATGTGTTTAGGCGGGGACTAGACCAGTGCGATCGAGTGTAAGATTATCCGAGATACCGAGGTGAGTCTTCTCACTATACTGTACCTGGAAGGGTACCTACGTGTGGCTGGAAGGTCTTGTATGCTTTAAGATGTATGTGCTATTTGCTATTATGTGATATGTATGTGTTATGTATGTTATGTATGATAAGGACCGGAAGGTCAGGAGGTTACGGACCAGAAGGTCGATACGGGTAGGATCGGAAGGTCTACCGGGATTCGGGATGGATGTCCCCTGAGACACTTGGATCGGAAGATCCTACAGAGTTATGGCCTAATAAGGTGTATGTGTTGTATGTGGTATTTTGGGGAACTCACTAAGCATTTATGCTTACAGTGTTGTGTTTTGTGTTTCAGGTACCAGTGAGGATCGTAGGAAGGCGCCGGCCTGATCAGTACACACATGAGGAGTTTACTTTTACATATCATGATCTTAGGATGTAAAGGGTTGTTATGTGATACAATGACATTTTTATAACTATTATGAATGAAAGTGTGTTTTTAAAATGTGATTTTTTTTTTACAATTTACGTTGTTACAAGTTGGTATCAAAGCCTTGGTTTGAGGGATTCGGGTGCACCTTCGGGCGTGTCTGAACTCAAACTGAGGATTTGAGAGATTTTCAAAATAAAATTCACAAATTTTTTTCTCAAGAGTAAAAAGGGTTTTGAAAGAGCAAAGCAAAGCAGTGTGTACGGTCAGGCACCGCCCGAACGGTGATTTCCCAAAATACCTTTACATTATGTGTTATGAGATATGTTATGATATTATATGCATGCTAGAGTAGGCTAGGTATTCATATTAGGACTAGAGATGCCTGATTTGTGATGCCTTAGCCTAGGAAGATTTCGGCTACTTGAGAGTGAGTAAGTAGCAGTGGGGAGTTTATGAGAGATCTACCGAAGGGTAGCCTATGCTAGCGAGATGTAGAGTACTTGTGATCTGGGATCTAAGGAGGAGGACTTGGGGTGAATACTGATGCGGTGTGGGTGGTAGATGAGGAGCTCTGATATTTTATGTTGTGTTATCGAGTGTGAGTATGTTCAAGCAGGGTCTCTGATATTTTATGTTGTATTTCATAGAAACATCATGGTTGGGGCGCACCGCAAACCAGAGACCAGCGGAGTGAGTAATGAGGAGCTCCGCCAGATGATTTATGAGGAGGTGGTTGCGGCCATCCGAGCCGAGATTCCAGAGATGTTCAGGTCTATTAAGACCACATTGATTGAGACTTTCCATGAGCAGTATGCAGCAGTGACTGAGGCTGCAGTTGCTGCAACTACTGCCGCCGTTACGGCTGCCAGGCCTCAGGAAGGTGACTCGTTGTTGTTTCGGGAGTTCAGCAACACGAAGCCACCAAAGTTCGATGGGATGCAGGATCCGATCGCTGCAATGAGATGGATTTCTGATATCGACGGATGTTTCTACACGTGTTCTTATCCAGAACATTTGAGGGTACGGTTCATGCTGAACCAGCTCCGCTTGGGAGCGAAGGATTGGTGGAAGTTCATGACGGCGAGCTTCACTCTTGCGGAGATTTATGAGGTGACCTGGGAGAGGTTCACCACCATGTTCGGAGACGAGTATGTTCCCCCTGTGGAGAGGGAGCGGTTGGCTCAGGAGTTCTTGACCCTTAAGCAAGGTACTGATTCGGTTACTGTGATTACCAGGAAGTTTCATGAGAAGGCGATGTTCTGTCCTGAGCAGGTGTCTACCGAGCAGGCACGCATGATCCGATATTTGAGCATCTTGAGGAGGTATATTCGGGAGTTCATATCGAAGTCGACTTACCGGATATTTGCTGAGCTTCAAGAAAATGCCCGGAAGAGGGAGATTGAGTTGGAGAGTCAGGCCAGGGAGGAGGCCGAGTCTCAGGGGATGGATAGATGGCCGACTCAGTCTCAGCCGATAGCCAAGAAGGCAAATCCCGCCAATTCGAGATCTGGAGGCCAGAAGGGCCGCACTTGCGGAAAGTGCAGCAAGGGACACGATGGGGTTTTTGATCTGGTACTTGCTACAAATATGGCAAGGAGGGGCATATAGCAAAGGATTGCCCCAAGGGATTCATGGTTTGCTTTCATTGCAACCAGACGGGCCATCGGAAGGTCGGGTATCCGCAGCTGCGAGGGACGACAAAGGGAACACAGTAGGGATCTGCCCCAGCCGCCGTGCGCGCTACTGAGGTTCGGTCGGTGAAGGCCGAGGCACCGAAGGCTCGTGGGAGAGCCTTCCAGTTGATAGCAGAGGAGGTCAGCGCCCGATATCGTGGATGGTATGTATTCTTTCATGTGTTGATGTTGAGATTTAGGTGTTGTGCTTATATTATGATATGCGTAGGTACTTTTCTTGTGAATTTTGTACCTGCTTTGGTGTTATTTGACTCGGGTGCGAGTCGGTCATTTGTTTCCTTGGCATTTAGTCAGCACATCAGTATCCGGCGAAAGGCGTTGATTTGGCCTCTACGAGTTTCTATAACTAACGAGCGAGTGGTGTATGCGACGGGTGTGATTCGAGGATGTATACTTGAGATATTCGGTGTGGAGTTCCCGATAGATCTGGTCCCGATTGCGATGGGGGACGTATGTGTCATAGTGGGCATGGATTGGTTGAGCCGATTTGGAGCTGTTATAGACTGCGAACATCAGTTGGTGACGATACGAGACCCTAGTGGGGGAGTACTTATGGTGTACGGTGAGGGTACCCGATGCGGTTCAACGTTTTGTTCGGCTGCCAGAGCGAGACAGAGTTTGCAGTAGGGCTGCAGCGGGCTTGTAGCCTATGTGATAGACACACGAGTGGCCGTTGGGAGGCCAAGTTCGATAGATGAGGTCCCGATAGTGTGCGAGTTCCCGGATGTTTTTCACGAGGAATTGGCAGGTGTGCCTCCCGAGAGGCAAGTAGAGTTTCGTATCGATTTCATGACGGGGGAAGTACCTATCGCGAAGGCGCCTTACCGCCTTGCATCACCAGAGATGCAGGAGTTATCCTCGCAGCTTCAGGAGCTGTTGGGAAAAGGGTTTATTAGACCGATTAGTTCACCTTGGGGAGCGCCGATCCTTTTTGTCAAGAAAAAGGATGGTTCACACCGGATGTTCATTAATTACCGGGAGTTGAACAAGTTGACGGTCAAGAACCGTTATCCGTTACCGAGGATCGATGATCTATTCAATCAGTTTCAGGGGGCGTCTTGGTTCTCCAAGATAGACTTGAGGTCGGGATATCATCAGATGAGAGTTCGGGATGAGGATATCCAGAAGACGGCATTCAGAACTCGTTATGGGCACTACGAGTTCGTGGTGATGCCTTTTGGGCTCACCAATGCATTGGTAGCGTTCATGGATCTCATGAATAGGGTGTGCAAGTCGATGCTGGATCGGTCAGTGATCGTGTTCATTGATGACATTTTGGTGTACTTAAGATCTATAGAGTAGCACGAGGAGCATCTGAGAGAGATTCTCGGGGTATTGAGATCGGAGAGGCTTTTCGCTAAATTCACCAAGTGTGATTTTTGGTTACGAGAGGTCCAGTTCTTGGGACACCTTCTTAACCAGGATGGGATATTGGTCGATCCGGCCAAGATTGAGGCGGTTATGAGATGGGAGGTAACGAGATCACCCACCGAGATTAAAAGTTTTCTAGGGTTAGCCGGCTATTATCGGGGATTTATCAGGGATTTCTCCAAGATCGTCGTGCCTCTCACCAGGTTGACTCGGAAGGGTGTCACTTTTTCATGGGGTCCGGAGCAGCAGACCTCATTTGAGACACTTCGCCAGAGATTGCGCGAAGCCCCAGTGCTAGCCCTACCGGAGGGATGGAGGATTTTGTGGTGTATTGTGACGCATCAATATCAAGGTTGGGTGTAGTACTTATGCAGAGAGGGCATGTGATAGCGTATGCGTCGAGGAAGCTGAAGCCTCATGAGACGAGGTATCCCACCCACGATTTGGAGTTGGGGGTAGTGGTTTTCGCCCTCAAGATCTGGCGTCACTATTTGTATGGGGTTCGGTGTACCATCTACACGTACCACAAGAGTTTGAAGTATTTGATGGACCAACCAAATCTGCAATATACGCCAGAGGAGGTGGCTGGATGTGGTAAATGATTATGATTGTGAGATCCTGTACCACCTGGGCAAGGCTAATGTCATAGCTGATGCCCTGAGCCGTAGGGCGGAGAGGGCCCCAATTCGGGATTTTTGTATACGGTTGACAGTGATGACTATAGTGTTGGACACCATCCGGGAGGCCTAGGTAGAGGCCGTGAGACTGGGGAACAGTAAGAGGGAGCGGGTGATTGAGCAGGTACCAGAGTTCATTACCGATAGTCGTAGGTTGATGACCCTTCAGGGTCGGATTTAGGTGCCGTATACAGGCGGAGCACGCACCACCTTGATGGAGGAAGCGCATAAATCGAGATCATCCCGGGGCCACTAAGATGTATTTGGATTTAAAGAAGAATTATTGGTGGCCATGTATGAAGAGGGATGTAGCATGATTTGTTGAGAGGTGCTTAACCTGTCGTATGTAACGCTCGTAGATCAGGGCTAGTCAATTTAGAGACGATAAGCATCAAAAATGACTTTTTGATGAAATATTATTTAGAATGAGTAATCTTAACTAAGTTATAGTATATATTACAAGGATTCCATACATATAGAGAACGCCAAAATCCGAGTTATAACGAAGAAGTTATGACATGTCGAAGTTTCGCAACATAACCGGTACGACACAGCACGACGTAAAAAGTGAATTTACGTTAGAGCGATATTTAGCCTTAGCGATCTAAACGAAATTCGTAGAACACGTTAAATCGTGAGCGTGCATAAAAAGAACGTCCAAATCTGACTTCGTATGAGGAAGTTTTGATTTTTCTAAGTTTCGACTTAGTAGTATGCAGCCCGAATACTCGATCTGAGATCGAGCGGGTTTTAATAGAAACAATCTAAACGAGAATCGAAGATCTCGTTAATATTAGTGAAACGATAAAAAGATAGGCGAAAACAGACGTCGAATGAAGAAGTTATGAATTTATAACGGAGTTTTCCTGTCCCAACCTACTAAAAATAATATAATAAAAATAAATTCAAAATTAACCGACGGAGTCTAAATGAAAGTTGTAGATATTGTTTTTGCCTATGCGTCGATATAAAGAACGTCGAAAACAGAGTTCATATGCGAAAGTTATGAATTTCTGAAGTTCGGGGCGCGAACCCCAAAGCTGTGTTAGAGACCACGACGTGGCAACAGTGGCCACGACGTGGCATGAATTCTGACGCATTCTGGAGCCTGACAGAGCAAGTGGACAATGATGCATGCAGTGACGACCAAGCCCACGATGTGGAAAAAGGTGTCACGACCTGGCAAGGGCAAATTTTGCCCTATAAATAGATTTGAAGGACCAGCCGAGTTTGGTTGCTCATTCTCTCATCTCTCACCTGTATTGCATCGATTTACATGCAAATAAATACCCCCGAAGTCCCGGTATCAACCCTGAGACCCGAAGCAAGTCCCGAGGCCCCAAAGATCACGAGAAGTGAAATTCCCGAGCCGAAGCTCTGCCCGCGAGGAGCCCGGTTTTTGTGAAGATCTTCCAGATCTACCGAAGAATACTACTTTTACAAGCCGTAGTGCTGTCCGATCATCTTCTGATCAAGTGAGTGTGTGGTTACTTTCTTCTAACACATAAATATAAAGTATTAGCTATGAAATACGTGCTATGTGTTATATATATTATTTGTCTATTTGAGATGGGCTTGGAATTGATGTTTTTATACGGGTGTTAAATGATTTAAATTGTATATGTATTTTATATCTACAAATGTGTTGGGTAGAACATGGGTAGATGAAATAGTGGCGACTATGAGACATAGTGCCTATTAAGTAAAGCCTTGGTGACGATGCGACTTCGTGCCTATTGAGTAAGCTTTGGTGACGATGCGACTTCGTGCATATTTGATAAAGCTTGGTGACGATGTGACTTCGTGCCTATTGATTAAACCCTAGCGACTATGTGACTTAGTGCCTATTGATAAACCTTGGTGACGATGTGACTTCGTGCCTATTGTATAAACCTTGGTGACTATGGAGTTAGCGCCTGATAACTATGAATTTAGTATCTGATAGATAAGCTTTGGCAGCAATGGACTTCGTGCCAATTCCTTAGGTAAATCCTTAGGAATGAATGAATGAAGGATAGTGGATTCTTAGAGTAAACCCTTGAGAAAATAAAGTAGATATGGGGATGGGTATTTGGGTTGATTGTTTGATAATTGAATATAATAAATGTATTATTGTGGGTTGAAAACCCTATATGCTCACCAAGTTCCCAAGCCTGGCCCACTCAGTTTTCTTTGCATTACAGGTAATTGCACAAGGGTGTAAGTTGGTGGACTTGACGAGAGATTTTGGATTATATAGTTATAAATAACTGTTGTAAGGTCTATTTTATATTGTTTATGCTTTTGGTCTGTATCGGAACATGACATCCCGAGATTTTATTATTTAATGAAAATACATTCTCTTTGAGAAAAGTTTTGATAAATTTTATCATATTTTGTTTTGGGAACAAATTCTGCAATTCTTTTAATCAAAGGATTACTCTGATTTTATAAAACAAAGCATAAACAAATCGGTCTTTTCTGGTCGTGAAATTAGGGATGTCACAGTTGGTATCAGAGCATTAGTTTAAGCCAACTAGGAATTTGTAGGATTTCTAGACTTAAACTTAGAATGCTAAGCGATGATTGTGAGATGAGTGTCTACCATATTTTAGACACGAGCACTAGTATATTTTAGGAAAGATGTCTAAAATGCTTTTATGTGCTAAATGCTATATGTTTACCTTATATGTTATTATTTGTTTCGATCTATGGTCTGTTGCCGATTGGATCTAGAAATTATATGTTCTCAGGATTATAAACGTTTAATTACGATGTTAGAACTGGCATGTAATTTTTTTCGAAGTAATAAGGAGAATTACACGTCTAAACCTTCCTCTATCTATATTCTTGTCTCGATACATCGAACGTCTGCTTTGGTGTATAGAATGTTATAGTGAAGACTCATAGAGAATTGAGTAAATGGAGGAAATGAAAGGCTTATGATAGTGAATGACACCTATCGGAAGACATCGTAAGAGTGGTATCTTGCCTTTAGAATATGTCTGATAAAATAACGGAACCTTTAGAGGAGTACAGTACGTCTGAGGTACACCTTCGATTAGCAGGATGGTGGAACGATTGGTGTAATTCTTGAAGTTGTCCCATCGTCTGGAATTTCCATCGCCAATCGACTTGAAGTAGAATTAATGATTGAAGATACGCATGGAAGAAGTCCTAGTAGAGTCTAGGAAAATTTGTATGATTAATTGGACACATTTGTATGTGTTAAATTGTTTTGTGATTTTAGGACTTGGGGACTGCGAGACAATACTTGGGACGAGTATGAGTAGGTGTGAATGGTAGTAGAAATCTATACTACCGGAAGCACAGGACTCACGCTTGGATTAAGGAAAGTCACAAGGTTACGAAGAAGCTAGTAATTGATTCCGTTTTATTCAAGTATGTCATTACTATTGTTTCGGTAATGACTAGTAAGATGGTTGTTATTCCGACCCTAGTGGTCATATCAATTGAGTCCGACTACGATGAGAGGTCATCAGGACACGACCCATCGGTCTGTTACATTAGATAAAGGAAAGTATTTATTCTAAGAAGAAGAAGGAGTCCAAAATGAGGACTTATTTTGTAACTTGAAGGTTATGATTGAGAGTCCAACATAGTACGAAAAGCAGATGCAAGATTAAGCATTGTCTGCAGTCAAGAAGCCCTAGAGTTAGATACTCTTTCGAAGAAACATAGAAGTTAGTGTTATTACCTAGGCTGAAGAGATAGCGTATGGAATCATTATACAATTCTTACTTCGTTGATGATTCCGGGACGTAATCATCCTAAGGGGGAGATAATTGTAACGACCGTAGATCAGGGCTAGTTAATTTAGAGACGATAAGCATCAAAAATGACTTTTTAATGAAAGATTATTTAGAATGAGTAATCTTAACTAAGTTATAGTATATATTACAAGGATTCCGTACATATAAAGAACGACAAAATCCGAGTTATAACGAAGAAGTTATGACCTGTCGAAGTTTCGCGACAGAACCGGCACGACACAGCGCGACGTAAAAAGTGAATTTACTTTAGAATGATATTTAGCCTTAGCGATCTAAACGAAAATCATAGAATACGTTAAACCGTGAGCGTGCATAAAAAGAACATCCAAATCTGACTTCGTATGAGGAAGTTTTGATTTTTCTAAGTTTCGACTTAGCGGTATGCAACCCGTTAACTCGATTTGAGATCGAGTGGGTTTTAGCCGAAACAATCTAAACGACAATCTAAGATCTCGTTAATATTAGTGAAACCATAAAAAGATAGGCGAAAACGGACGTCGGATGAAGAAGTTATGAATTTATAACGGAGTTTTCTTGTCCCGGCCTACTAAAAATAATATAATAAAAATAAAGTCAAAATTAGCCAAAGGAGTCTACATGAAAGTTGTAGATATTGTTTTTAGTTACGCGTCGATATAAAGAACATCGAAAACGGAGTTTATATGCGAAAGTTATGAATTTCTAAAGTTCGAGGCGCGAACCCTAAAGCTGTGTCAGAGACCACGACGTGGCATGAGTTCTGACGCATTCTGGAGCCTGACAGAGCAAGTGGACGATGACGCATGTAGTGACGACCAAGCCCACGACATGGAAAAAGGTGCCACGACGTGGCAAGGGCAAATTTTGCCCTATAAATAGATTTGAAGGGCCAGCCGAGTTTGGTTGCTCATTCTTTCATCTCTCAGTTGTATTGCATCGATTTACGTGCAAAGAAATATCCCTGAAGTCCCGGTATCAACCCCGAGACCCGAAGCAAGTCCCGAGGCCCCGAAGATCCCGAGAAGTGAAATTCTCTACCCGAAGCTCTGCCCGTGAGGAGCCCGGTTTTTGTGAAGATCTTCCAGATCTACCGATGAATACTACTTTTACAAGCCGTAGTGTTGTCCGATCATCTTCTGATCAAGTGAGTGCGTGGTTAGTTTCTTCTAACACATAAATATAAAGTATTAACTATGAAATACGTGCTATGTGTTATATATATTATTTGTCTATTTGAGATGGGCTTGGAATTGATGTTTTTATACGGGTGTCAAATGATTTAAACTGTATATGTATTTTATATCTACAAATGTTTCGGGTAGAACATGGGTAGATGAAATAGTGGCGACTATGAGACGTAGTGCCTATTAAGTAAAGCCTTGGTGACGATGTGACTTCGTGCCTATTGAGTAAGCTTTGGTGACGATGCGACTTCGTGCCTATTTGATAAACCTTGGTGACGATGTGACTTCATGCCTATTGAGTAAACCCTGGCGACTATGTGACTTAGTGCCTATTGATAAACCTTGGTGACAATGTGACTTCGTGCCTATTGTATAAACCTTGGTGACTATGGAGTTAGCGCCTGATAACTATGGATTTAGTATCTGATAGATAAGCTTTGGCAGCAATGGACTTCGTGCCAATTCCTTAGGTAAATCCTTAGGAATGAATGAATGAAGGATAGTCGATTCTTAGGGTCTTGAGAAAATAAAGTAGATATGGGGATGGGTATTTGGGTTGATTGTTTGATAATTGAATATAATAAATGTATTATTGTGGGTTGAACTCACTAGGCTCCCAAGTTCCCAAGCCTGGCCCACTCAGTTTTCTTTGCATTACAGGTAATGGCACAAGGATATAAGTTGGTGGACTTGACGAGAGATTTTGGATTATAGATCAGTAGTTATAAATAACTGTTGTAAGGTCTATTTTATATTGTTTATGCTTTTGGTCTGTATCGGAACATGACATCCCGAGATTTTATTATTTAATGAAAATACATTCTCTTTGAGAAAAGTTTTGATAAATTTTATCATATTTTGTTTTGGGAACAAATTCTGCAATTCTTTTAATCAAAGGATTACTCTGATTTTATAAAATAAAGCATAAACAAATCGGTCTTTTCTGGCTGTGAAATTGGGGATGTCATATGTAGGGGAATTTTCCCTAGAAATCCCCATGGGGGCTGGGTTTGTCCGTTTTGCGGAGCTCGAACTCGGTGTCTACTCTGGAATATTGGGTAGAGGCTTCCGTTGAATCATTTGCCGTTTCCAAAAAAGTTATATATGAGTTATCCCACATCGGTGGGTGAGAAGGAAATAAAAGGTAAACTAAGCCTATAAAATGGAGCCCAACAACGCATAGAAGAACAAGTCAAATAACGTTTCAGTCGGCTATCTCTTTAGAGTCGGCTTGCTTGTTTTGAGCTTAATATAAGAAAAACATTGTTTTTTTTTTCAATAAAACGGTTTTAATTCCGGTTGAACCAGCCCGGTTTTTTCCGGTTTTCATTAAAATCGGCGGTTTTTCCGGTTCATAGTACAGACGGTTTTTGAGAGATAAGAAATCGGTAACATCACCGGTTCCCGGTTCAACCAGCCGGTCCGGTCTGGTTTTCATAACACTGGTGACACATGACAAAAAAAAAAAAAAAAAAAAAAAAAAAAAACCATTCTTTTTATTAATATAGGAACATATCATAACCAAATGGAGAAATGAGAGGATGCTACATGGGAGCTAAATTGCCACTATAAAAGTTAAAACTTTTAGCTTGGGTAAAGGCTGGTTTACTTTTGGAACTGGAGATTTTTGTTTCCTTTTTAACAAATCGTCATACTTTTCCGGTCTCTTTTAGGTATTTATAAACTTACCTACTTACCTGCCACTAGCAATGGGCAATATTGTATGCTTGCTCATGCTATCAAAGGTACTTGAACTTGCATTAGCCCCATCTTCGAATTCATAGACATTAATGGTTGGTTCTTTAAGCAAATACTCAGCTTCGTCTTCATTCAAAGTATGTTTCTCCCACGGATGCTTTTGTATCTTTGATGACAATATTCCTTCCAGTTCCATTGCTACTTCCTTCATGGTAGGCCTTTCATCTCCTTTAACATGTAAGCATCTTTCCGCAAGTCTAGAGACTGTAATGATCTCGTTATGATTTTCAGTTTGCTGCAACTGTTCATCAAGAACCTGCAAGAGTCGTCCCTCTTTCAAAGAAGATAGAAAATGCTTGGCTTGATTCCTCTCTTTCTCTGGCCTCTCAAAGTTTAGAACATTTTTTCCAGTTAAAAGTTCAACTAATACTACTCCGAAACTGTAAACATCACTCTTATCTGTCAGCTGGTTCGTCTGCAAATATTCAGGATCTAAGTAGCCTAATGTTCCTTGCACCATTGTCGCCACCTCATTCTGATCCATAGGAATTAGCTTTGATGCTCCAAAATCAGCTACCTTTGCCACGTAATTATCATCCAAGAGAATATTCGTTGGCTTGACATCTCGATGGATGACTGGGACTGATGCAGCAGAGTGCAAGTAGGAAAGGGCTTCAGCTGTTTCTGTTGCTATTCTAAGACGGATGTCCCATGTAATAGCAGACGACTTGCCTTTGTTGTGGATATGATCAGAGAGTGTGCCATTTGGAATGAATTCATAAACCAATAATGGGACCTCTGATTCCAGGCAACATCCAATCAGCTTCACCACGTTTCTGTGATTGATTTGAGAAAGGATGATCACTTCGTTGATAAATTGCTCTATCTGGGTGTCGTTTTGATCAGCTAGTTTGGACTTCTTTATGGCAACTGTTCTGCTATCTGATAGAACTCCTTTAAAAACTGTGCCATAGCCACCCTTTCCGATAATCCTGCTCTCATCATAGTTGTTGGTTGCCCTCTTAAGCTCCTCTATGGTGAACACCTTCGCCTGATCACCAGAACCTTTATCTCTGGAAATTCGTTGCTGCAACATTATTCCACCATTTTGCCTAAAGAATTTTTCTCTAAGCATCATAAGCTTACGTTTCTTGAGTCCGAAGTATAACCAGTTGACAAACACAATCAGAAATATGGCAGCAGCTGAGGAACCTGTAACAAGAAACAATGATCGATCACTAATAGCACAAATGATCTGCACCTCTAATATTAACTGATAAGATTTTGATCGGTTTGCTTACCTACTGCAATCTTAATAACGATTGATTGATCTGCAGTGCAACCTGTTCCACCTTTTTTCCCATCACCAGAGTAGCCTTTTCGACATTTACATGTATAGCTTCCTTCTTCGTCAATGCATTCATGTCGGCAATCATGATTACCATTTATACACTCATTAATATCTGTAGAGTACAAATTAAATGGTCAAGCATTTCATTAGGAGTAAACTCTTCTCTTGGTGCAACAAGGATTAGCGAATAATGGAAACAAAACACCAAAAGATGAAATATATAGCACTTACTCTCGCAGTCATTTTTAATATAAGGATTGCCCTTATAACCATTTTTGCAGCTACAGCGATATCCAGGACCTGTATAATTTCGATCGCATTCGCTGTTTCCCTTGCATATCAAAGTATTTGTGGCTGTTGCATTTTCACAAGTCGAGTTTCCAATTGCCCAGTCAAGTAACATTGGCATCCTGGGAGTTTGAAACTCACGCAGATCATTGGTTGAAAAGTTGAAGTTCCCATTTTTAAGAAAAAAGCCATAGCTACAAGGGTTGAAGTCGGTTATATTTGTATGGTTATTATTGCTTGTTACTATAATCTTGAAAGCGCTCATTCCTTCTGGAACTGCTACTTCACAACACCCAACACCTGTGCAAGATCCATTTGTAAAAAGGCTTCTCCTACCACAGTTAGAATTGCATCCTGTAACGTCAATCCTCGGACCCCTTGTTCCTCTTAAAAACGCCAACGTGTCACACCCAACTGCAACAAACTTGTTCTTGGTTGAGACCCGGATATCCGTCCCAATTTTCCCCAACGTCAAAGTTGCATGTAACCTACGAGTGGAACCAGAGCTGTTGTAGCAATCACTGGCTACAAACATCAAAATCTCCAACTCGCCTTTGTCCATCGACATACTTGAAATAACAATATTAGTTGTCCCTACACCAAGGATCGGTACCGGCTTACCGGATGTTTGGTTACAGGTTACTAGGAAATTTGAATTGTAGTAGCATTCCTCATCATAACCAAACGGGTACTCGATAGTCACATTACCACATGTTTTTTTTACAGTGCGACTCCCCTTGAGCACTTGCTGCCCCCAAACCTGCCATAACTACCACTACAAGTAGTATCTGTAAATGCATGGTTGCTTTTTGTGTGTTAATTGTGTTTTTGTTTATTGATTGGCGAAGATGAAAATAGTACTTTTATAAACATTGTCATCAAGACTTTTAGTCTCTCTTGGGTCCTAAACCTGCAGCTTGACCTCTAGTTGATTTTTGAAAAGTCTATCATTAATGTCCATTTGATACCTTCCATCCGCCTTCTTCGAAAACCATAGAGTGTGTACCAGTTGGTGTGGCCCCGATGGGTGGGTACATGTTGGGATTAAAGTATAAAAAAATGATTCAAAGGAATATAATAACAGAAAAGGAATCACGGAGAAAGGGAGTGACTGAACACCAAAAAAGACTTTTCATTTCCATCCTTATTCTAATCATTACTTTCATATATATATATATATATATATATATATATATATATATATATATATATATATATATATATATATATATATATATATATATAAGGTTACGTTATTTTGTTTTTACTAACTATTGTGTGTCAGAATGCACAAATCTGGACCACCGGATGAAATACAATCAAAGATCATGATCTGAGGGTCTATGATATCACAATAGGGTAACATGTACCATATAATCACACAAATTTCGGCATAAAGACATTTTAGTCAATTAACCTATATTAAAAAAGGAAATTTTCTGATTTTTAAGGATAATGAATTCCTTTATTTTTTAAAATCTAAACATTTTAAAATAATTCAAATTTAAAAATCCGATTTTATTCTGTCAGAATGTCAAACATTAATTAGTAAAGATATTTTCGATTTTATTCTTGCGGAATATATTTCCAATGCATATATTTTTGATAATTAACCTGATTTAATAATTCAACATATATTCTTCATATACATTCGAACATGAATACAAAATCATACATATTCTTACAAACTAATAGTCTTATACAATTTAATATAGTTATACATATTTTAATAGAATATCATCAAAAATGAATAAAAATATTAAGAAATAACATTCTTAAATATACAATTATTAAGCAAATACACATGATCTTTATCAATGGTCCAAATAATGCACTTGATTCTAACTATGATGAAAATGTGATATATTATCGTAATAATGTAATTCTTCGCAAAATATACTAGTTGTTGACCTCGATTCCAAATCTTTCTCTTGTATGATCAATATTGAATTCCTTCTTCAAATCCATTTTGAAAGAATAAGATGCATTATTCGTTAGTATTACCAATAAAACTAATGTACTTGTTGTTAACAAACATTCTCAAAAGACATTCTAACATAATGTATTTATACAAATAAATTCAAACAGAATACAAGCATTACTTATTTTATAAAAACTATATAATAGAGAATGATAATATATTCGAACAAAATGTATTTCATTTTTCCTATCTTGCAATGTTTTTTACTTTTCCTATCTTGACAAATAAGGAGATTGAAATCGAATTCTGCCAGACATTCTAAGAGTTTTGACAGAATACATACCAGATGACCAGATTCTAACATAATGTATTTCATTTTTCCTATCTTGCAATGTTTTTTACTTTTCCTATCTTGACAAATAAGGAGAGATTGAAATCGAATTTTGTCGAATTCAGTCTCTTCAAAACCTAAATCCACAAAAAAAAAACATAATCAACTTTCAAATATTCTGCTAGAATGCATTACCAGTTAAACAAAAATACTTGTTGGTCCGACTGGAGGGTTATGGTAGCGAGATAATGAACATCTGGCTACCAGGTGGGAGACGATGGAGGAGAAATAAGGAAGACGACGTGTGGTTTTACCCATATATAGATTGTACAATGAAACACCATACTTCTAATCGACATTTCATCGAACACCTTTTAGGCACACACTGTATCATCATAGATTCTATCAGTTGTTACTCATTAGTCAAACATTTCATATAATATAAACACATATTTATACAGATAAATGCTTGCAGCAATTTTGTATCCTACAAATTCATATTCCAAATCAATTAGAAAGTATTACTTAAAAAATCGATTTCAAATAATCAATGGATTTCACAGATGAGAAGAGAAGCAATAAAATCGATTTCAACAAATCAATTTTTGTGAAGAAAGAAATCGATTTCAATAACTGATAGAATCTAAAAAAATAAAATTTTGAGAAAAAAGAAAATCGATTTCATCGGTGTTGGTGGAGGAACTCACGACACTGATGGAGGCGGGAAGTGGAAGTATTGGTGGACAGTGATCGGCTGGTTGCGACATCACCGGTGAATGGTGGACGAATGCGATGCAGAGGATGAAGTCGGAGGCGGCTACAACTGTTGAGCAAGTCAGAGACGTGTTCTACCACACACGAGTAGGTCAAATATATTTACTTTATTTCCTTAATTGTAGGATTTCAAATAAATGATTTCCATAATTAAAAGTACAAAAGGTCCAAAATACCCTTAAATGATTTATTTAATTATTTATTATTTCTTGAATTCTCGTTGGTTCATTTAGGCACACAATAGTTGCTAAAAACATTTGAACCTAGCTCTCTCTCTCTCTCTCTCTCTCTCTATATATATATATATATATATATATATATATATATATATATATATATATATATAATGGAAATTAGACCTGCAAACCAAAAACACACCCAAAGGTGTTGTGTGAAATGAAGAACAGATGGTGGAATTGGGATAAACTTTATGTGACTTTATTCTCTTCTGGAAACTGATTTCAAACTAGAAGTATTTGAAAGTCTACATCCTATCTATTAAACTAAACAAAAACAAAGTAGATCTACTTATACTAAAAAACGAGCTGGATGATTGCTACCATCTAGCCCACGTATCCATGCTAAAGTGAAGCCACCATCTTTTTTATTTTCTAAAAAACCTGGTCAAAGATAGGACCAAATCTTTTGTTCTCTCAAGTTCAAGTCCAATTCCTTTCAAGAATCTTCATTTTCAAGTCGGTCCTAGGTTTTTGGTAAGCTTCTTCATAAATCACAAGTGTTTTTATACATTTTGATGTTAAATTTATCATGTTTACACACATTTTTGTGTGTTAAATTACTAGGATACCAACCCTTCCAAGAAGCTTACCAACTCCACATAAGAAGCTAGGCTCGAAACTCCCATCTTTTTCCTTTAAGACACCCACGAAATTTGTAAGGTGAGCTTCATACCCCCATTTTTGAGTTTTTCATACTTTTAAGGGGGGAATACAAGTCAAAATATGTTTGTCTTATGGATATTTCATGTTTCGCTCTCATTATTTGAATATGGAATAATAGTGGTATAAAATGTAGACATCACCACTCTTTTCTACACAAAAATCGTATAATATGAAGTTAGTATGCAAAGATAGCGAAAACTTAAGTCATTTCATGATAACAAACATCAACAGGAAAAATATGTGTTGTACAAACTACAAGATTTGGTAATTTTTACTAAAAATAGTTTTTTCTAGTAAAAATTGATATATTTTAGTCATTACTGTTTTGGTGGGTTAAAACCAAAGGATATTATGTTTTAATAACATATATTAAATACTAGACAGGAATTTAACTTTATATTTATATATAAGTTTATATAAATAGTCCACATAGAAACATACAAGGCAAACTAGGATTGGTATAGTTTGGGGGTCCATACTTTCATAATTTTTCAATGGTATAATTATTTCATTATACAAAAAAGGGAGTCGTAGTTCGCGTAAATCTGTTAATGCTCTAGTGAGACATTCTCTTCATCGTACCTAGTGAGCGTACACATTAAGTCTTGCATTATAACTAGAGTCTCCTGGATAGAGAGCGAGATAGTTGTGTATAGATCTATACGGGATTGATAACCCCACACCTAAATTGTTCGCTACAGTTAGACCGACAAGTCTAGGGTGACAAATATCTACCAATTCTGACGCCAGAAGAACGTCGTTCAGGCATAACAGTCATATTAAGCATGGTTATAATAACTCACATAGGGATTAACTATACTATTTGGTTTACGGGAAGCTTACACCTCATCAGTTTTATAAACGAATAAAACTACATACTATCTTACAGTACATCATTTCTTACATTTCTGGTCTTAGCGTTAAAGACTACAGTTTATACATAAGAAAATATTGGATTTTCTACGAACATACACTATCATTTTACAAGGAAAAGATACAAAAGTCATACGTACATTTTTAGTTTTGGATATGAGACTTACATTCATTTTTATAGAAAATATTGGCTTTTCTGGAAGTATACAAAATCATTTTAAACAAAACAATTACAAACACTTTTCATACAAAAATGTTTATGAACTCACCAACATTATTGTTGATGCTTTTCAAAACTACTTGTATTCTCAGGGAATTGTATTCTCAGGGAACCCGTAAACAGGTATTCAAATCATTTTGAGAACAGGAGCTGCTGCATCATGAATTTCTACTTTTCTGACAATTGATGCGTAACTTTTGAACAAACACAGTGTGTGAATCATGTAAACTTGTATTCTCAATGTATGATGTCTGGGTTGCTATGTTTCATTTATATTCAACTGTTATGATATTATACAATGACGTCATCCGCCCCCAGACGTTTCCGCCATTCCGGTTCGGGGGTGTGACACTTTCTACCACCATGCGTCGCCACATCATCTTGTCGGAAATCATCGATCGTTGCCTACAATCCGTCATTCTCAACCAAAACTACAGCAATTGACTAACCATACTGCCATCAATGGCAACAATGTTAGATATAGGGTTTTCAAACCACCAGATCCCCCACTAGATATAAGGTTGTACATGGGTTGTGGAAAGCAACGAATGGAGGAACTAACCAGGTAGTATGATTTTGTGGCGTAAGCTGGTAAAAGGCAACAAATGGAGGAACTGACAAGGGTGTTTGGTTGGACTTCTTGGTGGTTCAAATAGTGATAGTTCTAGTGGAACACGATCGACTTAGTGGCAAATATAAAGGATTCTGACGAATTTTGAAGAGGTAATCGCAGGTGGCTACTGGATAGAGGTGTTGGATGGAAACAGGTTGGTAGTGTTTCCGTCAAACCTCTGATGAAGGTAATTAGTGGTAGCCCCGATAATTTTCGACAATGGGATGCGGTGTTTTTGCGTATTCTGAAGTCTTTGTGGTAGAACCAATAAATTAAAAAGAATTAATATTATACATTTAAAAAAAATTAATGATCCACTAAAATATTATTTTTTATATATAGAATATAATAAATTAAATGTAATAATCCAATAAAAAAATCTAATAAATTTATAAAAAAAATAATCCAATAAAAAATTTTAAAAATAGTTAAAAGAAATAACTAATAATATAATATTATTAATATATAAATATTATATAATAAAAATAAAAATAATTGCTATATAATAATCAGATAAAAAAATTAATCCAATAAAAATAAAATTAAAAAGGAATTAATGTATAATAGTTCAATAAAATTAAAAAGAAAGAATGATTAATATATAATAATTCAATAAATTTAAAAATAAGAATTGCAAAATGGTCATTATAATTTGGTAAAAAGAGATAACTGCAAAAATGGTCCCTAAGGGTAAAATTGTCATTTTAAAAAAGTTAACGGCCAAATGTTAAAGTTACCGAAATATGGACTAAAACCACAACTAAACCATCAAATAAGGGCTTTTTTTGCTAATAAACTTTTTTTTGGACCTTACCCAAATAAATTGGCAAACTATAAGGACCATTTTTGCAATTATATATATATATATATATATATATATATATATATATATATATATATATATATATATATATATATATAAGTTTTTTATTTCAAGTTAGATAATAAACTTAATCTCTTAAATTCAATGATATCTTTCTTAGAAAGTTTCTATTTAGTTTTAAAATGATATAATCATTTTAAGATATTAAAATCCTAAGAATTTAATAATACAGTGACTTATTTATTCTAAATAAACATATTTGTTATTATAAATATTTACTATCTAATAAAATACGATATCGTTTTAATTTGTTTGTGCAGTCGAGTATGTAATTATATAGAAAAATATAATTATTCGTTAATATTTCTTTCAAATATATACCATTGAAATTTTTTCACAAGATGATGAGATATTCAATTCTAATGTAATAAAAAGAAACCCAAAGAAATGAAAATAAATTTTAATTATAAAATCATCTTTATGATTTTATGTTTTCTGTTATGGTTTAAGAATTTGTTAATAATTGATGGATATGATACATATGTACGTTAATAATGAGTTTCGTATAAATGAGGAAAGATGTGAGTTGACCATAATGTTAAAAACATATATCAAAAAAATACAAATAACAAAATCTTAAGCTTAAAAAATAATGTACAACAAAATAACGTAATCGATATATATATATATATATATATATATATATATATATATATATATATATATATATTAACAACCTAAAATCATGAAAATACAACAATTAAAAAGAACTCATTTTTATTTGTCAAGTATTTTCATCTATATATAAATATAAATTCTCCATGAATATGCTAATCTAAAACAAAAATAAATACATGTACACTTATAAATATTTTACTTTATATATCTATATCAAGCTATCTATATATTTGTATATATATTACAATATCTATATATTTGTATATATATTACAATAGAGATCGTATATTGTTAGCATCATATTCATTTGAAAATTATAAAAAATTTCAACTTATTTAATAACCATTATAACTTAAAAATATTTTTAACCAATTAAACATTACAACTCGTGAGTTTTTAAGTTATAATGTTTAATTTGTACTTATGATACTTAATTTATTTTAAATCTATAAAAAAAAATTCAGCTTATTTAATAACTCTTACAATTTAAAAATATTTTTAACTATATAAACACTACAATTTTAACTTATGATAATTGATAAAGTATAGCACTTATTTGGAATGTAAATAAATTAAATGCTTTTAATTCGAAAGGACCTGTTATATAACATATATCTAACTAGGCGAATGTCCGCGCGTTGCGTAGAAACACCTATATAGTTGAAGTCTTTACAAATATATGATTTTTTTAAATATAACAATAACGTCGTTGTTAAATTTGATATAATAATTTGTATATACTAAATTGATATAATATATTGATTATTTTGAATTATATGATAATATATACATATATTATACCTTCATAATCTCAATCGTTTGAATAACTTCTACCCGCGAGTTACACATGAATAAAATTAAATATAATATATGATTTGATGTTATTTATAGTTGTTTTCATTGTTAAATAATTTTATAAAATTTATTTGCTTATTGTTTTAATTTCTATTATTATAATTATTTAAAACATCAAACATTGTTTTTTTATTTTAAAACTAACAATATAATCATTTATATAGAGTTGTTTTTAACTATTGTTATTGTAAGTTATTTTAAGCTACTTATTTGGAAACTTTTAACGATTATAAAAATATATTTAAGAAATATTTTTGTTAAATTGAGATTACAATTTAGTTTTTGTTTTTATCACTATAATTTATCATTTTTAACTGTTTACAAAATATTCTTTAGTTTTTTTAAATGGAATTGAAATTTATATTTGAGCTGACATTGTAATGCGCAGAAACACCTATATAATTGATGTCTTTAGAAATATATATTTTTTAAAATATAACACTAACGTTGTTGTTAAATTTGATATAATAATTCGTATATTAATTTCAAAAAATATATTGATTATTTTGATATGATAATATATAAATCTAGTATAACGTCATAATCTCAATCGTTTGAATGACTTCTACTCGCGAGTTACACATCAATAAAATTAAATATTATATATGGTTTAATATTATTTATAGTTGTTATTTTTAACTAATTTTTTAAAATTTATTTGCTTAATGTTTTAATTTCTATCATTATAATTATTTAAAACATCAAACATTAGTTTTTTATTTTAAAGGTAACAATATAATCATTTATATAGAGTTATTTTTAACTATTGTTATTATAATTTATTTTAAGCTACTTATTTAAAAATTTTAACGATTATATAAATATATTTAGGAAATATTTTAGTTAAACTGATATTACAGTTTAATTTTTGCATTTATCACTATAATTTATCACCTTTAACTATTTACAAAATATTATTTGATTTTTTTAGTGGGACTGAAATTTATATTTAAGTTGACACTGTAATGTTATATTTAAATTAACAATGTAAGTATTTTGTCCAAACTGTTCAAAAACTATAGCTTTAAACTGCTAATGGTTTATATACAACAACATTTTAAATCTAATAAATTAAGTATAATATGTTAAAATTTAAAGACATAACTTTATAAATAGAAGTAAAGATATTATTTTAAAATTGAAATTTAGTCTATTTGTGATTACAATTTAGGTTTGATATTTATTTAACCTTATTAACCAATTTACAATCATTATTAGAAAGACATTACAATTTATCACTTTTAACTATTTATAAAATAATCTTTGTGTTGTTTAAGTTAAATAAAATTTATATTTATGTTGAGCCTATAATGTTATATTTTAATTAATAATTTAAGTATTTTATACAAATTGTTCAAAAATTATACCTTTAAAATGATAATGGTTTACATCCAACAATATATTAAAATTAATAAATTAACTATAATATGTTAGAAGTTAAAAAAACATAATTTTATAAGTAGAATTAAAGATATTATTTTAATATTACAATTTAGTTTATATATAAATACACTTTAGATTTGATATTTATTTAACCTAATTACCAAATTATAATTATTATTATAAAGAAATTGAAAAGTCATGGGAGTTTCAAATGAATATAGTAAAAGGAAAAAAAAATAGGGGTTTCAAATGCATGAGATTCAAGAAAAAATGTTACCTTTATAAGTATGTATGATTTGATGACTGAAATATAATAAGCTATAAACCAGGGGAAAATGCCTATAATAATATATAATTGATCAAGCGTTTAATCAATTGGCCGCAAGATTAACAAATTAATTAATGAATTCGCTCTAATAAGTGTGTTATTTGGCTATAGCATATATAAAGAATTTTGAGTAGCGGGGTTTCACAGCATGTCATGTCATTTTGAAAGCCGTTGTGTGCAAAGTGGCAAAGCATAAAAATGCATGTGTAGAAAATCAACATGTGTTTGTTCATTTTGCATTTGATACATTTGGGTTTCTGGCACCACAGGCGGTGGAGCTCCTCAACGGAGTCCAATGGCTCATGCATTCTAATGTCATATCTCCTAGATCTAAAGATATTGTTTTCAAATGAATTAATTTTATCATCCAGAAAGGTGTAGCGTTGACGCAGCTTGTTGTTGTCTTCCATCGATATGTATTGAACTATATTATTATTTGTCTGATTGAACTCCTGGATACAAAAGAGACAATATATATATATATATATATATATATATATATATATATATATATATATATATATATATATATATATATATATATATATACACACACACACTACTTCTATCTTACATCATTTCGTTGGTCCTTTGGCCAGTGAAATAAGCTCGTTCATGATTAAAGGGGTGATCCAAGATACTTCTGCCCAAAATGGCAAAATGTAAAGCCGATTGGACCTACAACGGTGGAATCAATTAGTTTTTTTTATTGTACTATTGGATTTGTTGCTAAGATTTAATGAATACTAGGCACATTTCGACATTTCTAAGTTAGTAGACCTTATTGATATCCACACTAGCTGGGTTGATATATCCGATTTTATATTAATGTGAGGTTATATTAATATGGAACAAGAGGTTGGGAGTTAATTCCCTTAAATTATCTCTTATGGTGTCACACATATGGAATTTTTTCTTGAAACTCTTATGGAGGGTGGGCAAACTAGGCGTTATTAATTGTTATTAATTGTGGTGCATTCCATTCTTGGTAAAAAAAGCTCCAAGACCTTCCAAGTCTCCGACTGATTTTCTAAAAGAAAAAATATACAATTAATTCTAAGTTAGGAGATGTTTGGATTAGCTTATTAGCTTATTAACTTATTTGTGGTGGGAATAAATAATAAGCAATAAGTAAGGAGGGAGATGCTTATTAAAATTAGCTTATTTAGCTTATTCCTAACACAATAAGCTGATTATTAAGGATTTTATTTAAACACTTAAACTTAGCTTATCGTAATGGAAATAAACAATAAGCCATAAGCACCCTTTTTTTTCCTATCCAAACATCCATTTAATGGACCCTAACTTTTTTTTACACTTGAATAATTCCTCAATAAAAAAATAGAAAGGTTACCCATGGAATGATTCAGAATTCAACATGCAACTTTGCTTTCATACGAAGATTAGAACACCTTCTCTTTGAATCCTTAAAAAAATAAAAGCATCGAAGAAAACTAAAGAAAAAGGAAACCACTGTTCATGCACGTACGATGATATTCTTGCTTGCTTCATGAGCTTACATCATCTCAGATTAAAATCTGTCCAAAACCATAGATTTTATGCAGCGAGAAACACATAATATCCTACAAATCATCCACACAGATTTTCCAAAATGGGAGAAATTGAGTGGGTGATGAACATAAATGAAGAAGTGAAGAACATGGGAGATTCTTCATCCGAAATGGAGCAGTGGAAGAAACGATCAATCTATCGCGTACCCTCTTGTGTAACAGATCTCAACAAAGGAGCTTACAAGCCACAATCAGTCTCATTCGGGCCATACCACCATGGAGAACCGAATTTAGAGCCCATGGAAGAGAACAAACGCCGAGCTCTCCTTCACTTTTTGAAAAGATACAAGAAACCCTTTGAATGCTATTTCAATGCTGTAATGGAGGTAGTGGAGGATCTCAAACACTCTTACAGTTCGCTGGATCAGAAATGGCAACAAGATACTATCGGTTTTGTGAAGATGATGATCTTGGATGGATGTTTCATGCTTGAGATCTTGCGAGCTGCTACTACTTGTGATAGCGATAATCCAGATGATGATGTTGATGATTATGCTTCTAATGATCCTATTTTTAGCAACCATGGAAAGCTTTACATCATGCCATACCTCAAACGTGACATGCTCATGCTTGAAAACCAGTTACCGATGCTGCTTCTTCACACGCTTGTCATCGCCACAAAACATGAAGATGACCCTAATCAGGTGATGATAATTATTTAATTACTAACGGTGTCTCACATCTCTTTATATATATTATATATATTGAAGTCCCTCTTTTTCTGAGAACTCTTTTGGAAAGAGAAAGAGAAATGACTCTAGATATCTATACATGTATAACTAACATGATATAGAGTGGGCGTCCAACACCTCGGGCACACAAAACTAACACTTCTGGTCTAATCTCATTGTGCCTCCATCTCAAGGAGCATAGTGTATGACTCGGCTAGACATTGTCTCCATTATATATTTGTAAGGTCTATTTGGAGAAAAAATCAAGGATTCGTGATATCCTATATTAATCTAACTAACATGCTATTAGAGTCCTATCTCTAGCACCTTAGACCATCTTCAATGCATTATATTAAGAGTTTAATGGATTGTCAAATTATCATTTCACTAACTATAATATTTTATCCATTAAACTCTTAAGAATTCAATGAATTTCCACATCAATATTTAATTATATCTTTTTATAAATAATATTGTAAAACTATAATATTACATTAATTAGAAATTAAAAGATACAAATTACAAATTATTAATTAAAGATTGTTGTATATTTTATTGTTTTAAAATATTTTTAAGATTTAAATATTTTTTTTGTTTAGAATATTATAATATAAATTAACTTGATGATTTAATTATTGAATATAAAACAAAATAAATTACAAATATTATAAATAAGAAAATAATAACATATACCTTTTGCATGTAGGGTGTAATTATTTAAATACAAAGTTTTATTGGTGAAATGGCTTAAAAAAATTTTGAAAATTTGCATACCACTCAATGGGGATTAAACCCCAATTCATTGAACTCCACCCACAATAGTGGGTTTGATGTATTGAACTCACATTTTCACAATTAAACTCACCATTAAATCCCCATTACAGATGACCTTACAGGATCACCACATCTGATCTAGTCTAATCGAGCCTTTGTTTCATGGGATGTGTTATTGTTTAACATCTACTCGGCACATTCTAATACATCTCTATTTATGTTAAAGTCCACCCTTCTTCCTAAAAGTTATTTTGTAGAGAATCTAGGAATTTGTTATCATGTACATGTCATTTAGAGATAATGACTTGAAAGGGTAATGAAATTTAAACTTTTTTTACATTTAGTCATTGAATTAATTTTTTGTGTTTCATTTACCGTTAAATTATTTAAAATTGTTCATATTTTACTTTTATGGTCGGTTATAAGTGTAAAATGTGAACAATTAATTCAGGGGTAAATCAAATACGAAAAAAATTCAATGACTAAATATGAACAAAATTGAAAGATCATTACCCTTTCAAGTCATTATCCCATAAATAAAATTTTAAAAATTGGTAAATCACACTTTTATGTTCTCCCTTTCAAGACTTCTGAGTAAATTTCATTATATCATATTATTTAGATGTAGCGTTTAATATTTAAGATTTAAATAATATATTTGTTTTCATTACAAGATTTAAGGGCATAATAGACAAGTGTTGATATTTATTAATAATCAGAATTATTCTAATAAATAATCAATTAGTGATAATTTCCTATAAGATGTGACCTTATATGATCATATTTCATTAGCAAATATCATTCTATAATGACTCTTCGGCATAAATATCTTTCAAACTCTCATGTCTTTATATCTCTTGATATAGCTTAAAATAGATGTTTTGTATATAATGCACACACATAGTGTTGTTTTCACAACATTTCATTGGAAATAGCATAACAGTTTGTAATATACACAAAGTACATGAATTAATGTAATATGGGGTTGGATAAAGGATATCTCATTATAACCTATAAAGTTATAATTATAAATAAACGAATAAACCAAATGAATGAATTTAAAAAATAAATAAATAAATAAAAACTCTTAAAAGTTTATCGCATGAACTATGATTAAAGCCACGAACTACAATATGATTATATGGTACACATTGTATTATGTAATACTCCTTACAAACACAACACAAATGAAACGTAGTGACTGAAATTAACATTATTAATCTAAGTAATTGCTACCAATCGACAAAATAAAGTAAGGGATGATTACAAAAAATGGATAATGACTTGATAGGGTAACAAACTTTTACTTTTGTTCATATTTAGTCATTGAACTTTTTTTTCGTACTTGATTTACCTATGAATTATCTTAAATTGATCCTATTTTACCCTTATGATCAGTTGTAACCAAGTCATAAGAGTAAAATGTGAATAATTTCAAATAATTAATGAATAAATCAAACACAAAAAAAAAAAGTTCAATAACTAAATATAAACGAAATAGAAAATTCGTTATCCTTTCAAGTCATTATCTCTGTCATTTAGTATTGTATCGAAGTCTACATTTAGCACCTCGAGGCTCATCTTATCTATTCTAATCTCATGGAGTCCGCATTTAGGGGCATGGGGAATGTTAGTATGTATGTATGTATATAATATATCCCGCTCCCTCCTTTGAGAAAAAATTATAGGACTCTAGTACCAATTTTAACTAACAATTAACTACTACTAAATCAATGTGCAGTATGATGAGGAATTTGTGAACAAAATGATGCAAAAATTCTGCTCTCCAAACACTCGGATCTCAAAAATGGGTCGATGCCTCCATCCATTGGATATCTACCGAAAGGGTCTGTTATGGGAAAACCCACGACACAAAAGAAAAACCCCCTCAAAACCACACCATCGATATCGGTACGTTATTGCAGAAGGTGATGAGATCGTGAGATCAGCAACTGAGCTATACGAAGCCGGGATTCGTTTCAAGAAAACCAAAACAAGAAGTTTAAAAGGGATAACTTTCCAAAGTGGGGTCCTGAAGCTTCCTCCAGTCATGGTGGATGATGCGACTGAATCGTTATTCTTGAACCTCATAGCATTCGAGAGGCTGCATGTTGGGGCTGGAAATGAGGTGACTTCGTATATATTTTTCATGGACAACATTATTGATCATGCTAAAGATGTTAGTCTTTTGCATTCGCAAGGTATAATACAAAATGCGATTGGTAGTGATAAGGCAGTGGCTAAATTGTTTAACTCGTTGTCAAAAGATATTACTCTTGATCCGGAGAGTGCGCTGGATGTGGTTCATAAACAGGTTCATAATTACTGCACGAAGCCGTGGAATGAGTGGCGAGCGAATCTTATTCACACGTATTTTAGGAGTCCGTGGGCCATTCTATCGGTTCTTGCAGCGGCGTTGCTTTTTGCACTTACTATTGTTCAGACCATCTATACGGTTTACCCTGCTAGTTAGCGATAGTAGGGGCTGTATTTCTTCATTGTACTAAAGCAACCAAAGTGTGTCATTTTTCTACCTCGTCAGTAAAGTTTATATCATTCCATTTTAATATTTTAACCTATTTTATGACATTGGATATTTATAACATTATTATATTTAGTAATTAATTTTAATTTATTAAATATACAAACTTAAAAAAAAAATCTTTAATACATCATTGATAAAATAAGACATTATCAAATATATGGTATGATGCAAATTTGCATTCCTCTTTTTCTATGAAATAGTTAAGCAAATATTTTGGGAAAAATTTTTATAAAATTTTAATTTTTTTTAAAAGAAAATCTAACTATTTAACTTTTTGAACAGAAAATCAAAAAAACCAGTTAATTTCTTTACTTTAACCTTTTTTTAATCTGTTCAACAGGTCATGAGACCAAATAGTTAATTTTTCCAAACTACAGTAGAACCTCTATAATTTAATACTTGATAAATTAATAGCATCGATAAAATTAATAATTTGTCTGGTTCCAACTTCAGACCAGTACAAAATCGGACCTCAATCGATAAAATAATAAAACAATAATTTTTTTGAAATCCTAATATAAATATATTAGTCCCAGCAAAACCATAAATTAACAATTACTAAAATATTCCAAAATTTTAGAAATGTCTAGTAAAAATGAATCTATAGTCACTCATTTTTTTGTGAACATCAAATCTATATTGAGTTCATCTTTAAATCTCCTAATTGCACTTAAAAGTTGAGGCATTGTATTTTTGTATTGCAACAAAAAGTTTTGAAGGTCGATGCATCAATTTGAGAGTTGAGCATCTTTATATAGTATATTTCCACATCCATTATTAATCTATATTGATTGTTATGTAGTTATGTGTCTTCCTCAAATGATGTAGGCATGACTCCTGATAGAAGTAGCTCACCTAAAGAGTGATCTTAAAGGCACCATGTTATTGGCGGTTGTGATGGACGGTAACAACCAATTCCACATGTTGCATATGGGATATGCTAGAATGAGTGTATAGATAAGTAGGCATATTTCTAAAACAAATTACATGATTGCATCGACGACTCAGAACACTTAACTTTATCGTCTAATAGGGCGCAAGCGATTGTTGTGTCCATTGCAACTATATTCCCGAAATCGCATCACGTGTTTGTGATCATCATGTTTTATCGAACATTCAAGCTCGTTACATGAAAACTCTTAATAGAAAAATGTTGTTAGGAAGGCAACCAAAGCATACAAAATGATAGATTTTGACAATTATTTTGAAACGTTGTGTAATACATGAAAAAAAAAATGGGAATACTTAAAAGGTGCATGTCCAAAAAAATGTTTAAGAGTATACTTCTCTAGTCTTATTTATAATCTTATGAAATCAAACAATGTAGAGTTCGTCAATGTGTTATCCAAAGATGTCGGTAATCATGTTTTGAAAGTTCTTTCGCATGACGATGCAATATTTGTATTTTCTACGACAGAACAAAGCATGTATATTTAACATGTACTGAAAATCTTTAGTTAGTTCTTCCCACTAATATACATTGAACTTAACAGTGTTATTTGTGGATGATTTCCGACCAATTCTTTGGTGGAGAAGAAACGAAGACATTTTAGTCAAGCAATGAAAGCTTATGTTTTTAGAAAAGTAGGAAGTTACATTCATTTTCGCATTCCTTCAATTTGCACCCTTTTATTACCCCCTTTGTTGAAAGACTTATTACCAAGCTTCCAAGTGACAAAACAAAAAAGAATTATTATAAACAAAAAATCATATCATATCATACTATATTATAAAGGAAACATTTTTCCTTTCACCATGTTCATTTGAAACTCTCATGTATTTTTTTCTTTCACCACATTTATTTGAAACTCCCATGACTTTTCAATTTCTTTATAATAATAATTATAAGTTGGTTAATAAGGTTAAATAAATATCAAACCTAAAGTGTAATCATCATATCATATCATACTATACTAGTTGTGAGACCTGTATATTATACGGGTTGATTAAAACAAAATGTTAAGTACGAACGATTAAATAGAAATTTTATATGAATTTAAAATTGAAATAAGTGAAAATTATGAGGAAAAAAAACATGCAAAAAATAAATAAATTAAAATTATGTGTTTAGTGTGTACTAAACGGGTTAATGATAACAAAATGTTAAACATAAAGGTTTAAACTGTAAATTTATTTGAAATTGAATTTGAAATTTAAAATTTAAAATTTAAAATTTAAAATTTAAAATTTGAAATTAATAGTCATTATGGTAGGTTTAATTTATGGAAACTAAATTAATGATATATTGAAAATGAAAATTAAAGTAATGACAAGTGGAAAATAAATATATCTCAAATTATGACAAAATAACATGTGGCTAATTTTATGAGAAAATGACATGTGGCAAGGTCATTTTCATTTATTAGGGTAGATTATTATATAGGAAGCATTTTTCCTTTCACCACATTCATTTGAAACTCTCATGTATTTTTTTCTTTCACCATATTCATTTGAAACTCCCATTACTTTTCAGTTTCTCTCTAATAATAATTATAAGTTGGTTAATAAGGTTAAATAAATATCAAACATAAAGTGTAATCATATATAAACTAAATTTCAATGTTAAAATTATATATTTATTTCTACTTATTAAGTGATTTTTTTAACTTTTATCATATTATACTTAATTTATTAGTTTAATATATGTTGGATGTAAACCATTATCATTTTAAAGATATAATTTTGGAACAATTTGTATAAAATACTTATATTATTAATTTGAGTATAACATTACAGGGTCAACTTAAATATAAATTTTAGTTTAACTTAAACAACCCAAAAAATATTTTGTAAATAGTTAAAAGCAATTAATTGTAGTGTTTTTCTAATAATGATTATAAGTTGGTTAATAAGGTTAAATAAATATCAAACCTAAAGTGTAATCATAAATATATTAAATTTCAATTTTAAAATAATATCCTTACTTCTACTTGTAAAGTTATGTCTTTAACTTTTAACATATTATATTTAATTTATTAGATTTAATATGTTGTTGTATGTAAACCATTATCAGCTTAAAGCTAAAAAAATTTAACAGTTTGGAAAAATACTTAAATTGTTATTTTAAATATAACATTACAATGTCAACTTAAATATAAATTTTAATTCTACCTAAAAAACCAAAGAATATTTTGTAAATAGTTAAAAGTGATAAATGCAAAAACTAAATTCTAATTTCAATTTAACTAAACTATTTCCTAAAGATATATTTATAATCGTTAAAAATTTTCAAATAAATAGCTTAAAATAACTTACAATAACAATAGTTAAAATAACTTTATACAAATGATTATATTGTTACCTTTAAAATCAAAAAACAATGTTTGATGTTTTAAATAACTATAATGATAAAAATTAAAACATTAATCAAATAAATTTTAAAATTAATTAAAAATAAAAACAACTATAAATTACATTAAACTATATATTATATTTAATTTTATTCATGTACAACTCGTGGGTAGAAGTCATTCAAACGATTGAGATTATACAGTTATAATAGATGTATATATTATCATATAATTCAAAATAATCAATACATTATATCAAGTTAATATACGAATTATTATATCAAATTTAACAACAACGTTATTGCTATATTAAAATAAAACATATATTTGTAAAGACTTCAACTAAATAAGTGTTTCTGTGCAACGCGCGGGCATTCGCCTAGTACTATATTATAAAGGAAGCATTTTTCCTTTTACCACATTCATTTGAAACTCCCATGACTTTTCAGTTTCTTTTTAATAATAATAATAATTATAAGTTGGTAAATAAGGTTAAATAAATATCAAATCTAAAGTGTAATCATATATAAACTAAATTTCAATATTAAAATAGTATATTTACTTCTACTTATAAAGTTATGTTTTTTAACTTTTAACATATTATACTTCATTTATTAGTTTTAACATACTATTGGATGTAAACCATTATCATTTTAAAAATACAATTTTGGAACAATTTATATAAAATAATTAAATTATTTATTTAAATATAACATTACAGGGTCAACTTAAATATAAATTTGAGTTTAACTTAAACAATCCAAAAATATTTTGTAAATAGTTAAGAGTAGTAAATTGTAATGTCTTTCTAATGATGATTATAAGTTGGTTAATAAGATTAAATAAAGGGAAAATGACAAAAAGGCCCTACGAACTTTTTAGGGTTTACCCGTTGAGTCCCTAAAGTTTTTATCGGGCTTTATGGGTCCCTAAACTAGGATATGACCTACTCTTTTAGTCCCTGTCAACTTTTAATAGCCGGTTCAGTGACCTTTTAGACAAAAAAAACTCACATTGTGCCCCTATAAAGCCAAAAAATAAGTTCAGGGACCAATTTAAACAAAAAAAATCTCCTTTTCTTCTAAATCCTCAATTCGAAGAAAAAAATAGATTAACTCTCGTTTTCTCTATGAACCTCATCAAACCCACACATCCTTCTTAACATCGCATCCATCAAACCTTCAACTCGAGGGGAGAAGGAGAGGTAGCTTGTGCGATTTTGAACAGAGAAGAAGGAAGGAGGGGGTCAATTCCTTGAAGAGCTGAAATCGACTCAAAGAAAATAGTGGAAGGTGGTTGTGATTGAGAATCGATTAGAAGGGGAAGAAGGTTGTGATCTTCGGTGAGGATGTGTGACGATCAAGGGTGAAGACGGAAAGAAGAGCAGCGATCGATTTCTTGGGAGGGTATGAATTGAGTTTTTTTGTCTAAAAGGTCATCGAACTTTTTTTTTACTTTATAGGGGCACAATGTGAGTTTTTTTGGTCTAAAAGGTCATTGAACCGGCTATTATAGGTTAATAGGGACTAAAAGAGAAGGTCATATCCTAGTTTAGGGACCCATAAAACCAGACAAAAACTTTAGGGACTTAATGGGTAAACCCTAGAAAGTTCGTAGGACATTTTTGTTATTTTCCCTATAAATATCAAACCTAAAGTGTAATCATAAATAAACTAAATTTCAATTTTAAAATAATATATTTACTTCTACTTATAAAGTTATGTCTTTAACTTTTAACATACTATACTTAATTTATTAAATTTAAAATGTTGTTGTATGTAAACCATTATCAATTTAAAGCTACAATTTTGGAATAGTTTGGACAAAATACTTAAATTCTTAATTTAAATATAACATTACAGTGTTAACTTAAATATGAATTTCAGTTACACATAAAAAACCAAAGAATATTTTGTAAATAGTTGAAAATGATCAATTGTAGTGATAAATGCAAAAATTAAAATTTTCATCTCAATTTAACTAAAATATTTCCTAAAAATATTTTTATAATCGTTAAAAGTTTTCATATAAATAGCTTAAAATAACTTACAATAACAATAATTAAAAATAACAGTATATAAATAATTGTATTGTTACCTTTAAAATGAAAAAACAATGATTGATGTTTTAAATAATCATAATGATAGAAATGTAAACATTAAGCAAATAAATTTTAAAAAATTAATTAACAATAACAACAACTATAAAAACCATTAAACCACATATTATATTTAATTTTATTCATGTGTAACTTGCAGGTAAAAGTCATTCAAACGTTGTACTACTTTCTTGTCTTCTCAGTGGCCGCGTACTCATTCTGGATCTGCGTGCTCTTACCCTTGTATACTCGGAGGGTTCTCCCCCACTTTGATCCTGCTTATACCTCACTGCTCAAAGCTTTGGCAAGAATTTCCAATCCTTACCACCATTCCATAATCGATCTGCTGTAAATCCCAAACTTATCATAGTTATGCGATCTAACCAATCTATCCCTCAACAGCACCTTCCGGAAACTAGCGGGACACCTCCGAGCCCCACATACACATGCTACAGTTACTGCACCCTAAGTAACCTGCTCTAGGAAGGAACATCCTTTAACTATCATTCTCAAGTCCTCGGTATGCAGGTTCGCCGAGTTGTAGGAACAACTCGACGAGTAGACTATATACCGGGAAACTCGGCGAGTCACTAGTTGTACTCATCGAGTTAGGGTCAACATGGGTTGTTGACTTGAACTTATCTGAAGTTGACCAGGGCGGACTTTGGGGGTAATGTCTAGTTATTGAATGTCGCTTATAGACAGTTGAGTTGGAGCAGCTCGTGGGGTATTTTGGTCGCAAAGTGTCAGTTCAGCATTCGTGTCAGGTGAGTCTCCTCACCATACCTATGGGTCTAAGGCACCAAGGTCAGCCCATTATGTGATTATGATAAATGTGTTAGACGTTTTATGTTTGGCTATGGTATGTGATTGCACATTGTATGAAGACCCCGGGGGGAGCCCGTGGCATTGGATGTAAGACCATGAGGGGTAGCCCATGGCAGTCCTAGGTTAAGACCATGTGGGGTAGCCCATGGCATTGGATGTAAGACCATGTGAGGGAGCCCATGGCAGTCCTAGGTAAAGACCATGTGGGGTAGTCCATGGCATTGTTACAGGTTTATGTATGCATGGCTTACGTGATAAGTGTGTAGCTTTATAGCTTACAGGGTATCTGATATGCGTGTAGCTTTTATAGCTAGCAGGATATGTGATATGTGGATTGTGTGTGTGGTATTTTTTAGGAAACTCACTAAGCATTTCGCTTACAGGTTGTTGATTGATTCAGGTACTTCGGAGCCTAATGGCAAGGGCAAGGCGTGATGACGTGGCGTGTACTCTACCTCTCTTTGGATGTCTGGGACTCTCTGATGTTTTCAAAAAGGACAACAATGATGTAATAATTGTGAATTGGAAACAAATGTTTTGGAAATCTATGGAATATGTAATTGGTCTGATTAATTAAAACAAAAAATTTTCCTTGTAAAAAATTGGTTCGTTACAAATTGACCAACTTGTAACGTCCTAATTTTCAAGACTAAAAATTTCTTCCATAAAACATTACTTAAAACACATTTATCAATCCATATCATAATAAGAGTATTAATTCCAAAACATATTTTCATTATCAGAGTAAAACATCCCCAGGCTGACTAATCTATGGTGTGTGCCATGCGATCACCCCGAGCTCTTCCCTCCGCTACCAGAAGTACCTGAAACCAAAACTGAAAACCGTAAGCATGAAGCTTAGTGAGTTCCCCAACCTACCACATACCAAACACATAATCGCAAACCACAAGTACTGGGTCACGCCCTCTACCTCGGGCCTCGCCCGCTACAACAGGCCCCGCCTGGCTTCGAGCCTCGCTCGGATACAGGTCTGTTTCACTTAGGCCTAGCCTGTCACTGGGCCTCGCCGCTAACGTATACTAACACATAAACATATCACAACACATAAGCTAAACAATACTACTGAATCCTGTTCTAAGGCCTCGCCTATCTTGGGCCTCGCCCCTGTTTTGCTACTGTTGAGTCATGGAACCCTGTCCACGCTCCTACTGATAGTGAGATACGGGCCCGGCCCACACTCACTCTTTTCCTAACTTGGGCCTCGCCCCTGCTATGCTACTACTGAGATATGGAACCCCGTCCACACTCTGTTGTTGGTGAATTACGGGACCTCGCTCGTACTCACCTCCCTACCAGGCTCATACAAGTATCACACAGACAACAAGTATACTCTATCATGCAAACCATTCCTGGGCACCCGCCCGCTATCAATGGACCTTGGTCCCAAATATCATACTAGCATACAGTGCCTAGGGCTAACCCCCGGGTCTTCCTACTCGTAACTACATGGGCCGGCATTGAGGCCTTAGACCCATCCACACAAAGGGAAACTCACCTGGTCCTGTTGAACTTGCTAGTAATCCCTCTGGCTGTTGTCTGACAACTTTCTCTGAACTGCTGCTCCACTAGCTCCCCGAGCTACCAATATCAATATAGCACTTAGTCTAACTGTCCTCCGAAAGTCAACTAAGTCCACTCTGGTCAAAGTCAATGTCCTGGTCAAAGTCAACCTTCCAGGTCAACCCTACTCGCCGAGTCTGCCTACTGACTCGCCGAGTTCATACGCTCAGAATCCTTTCATTTGCGACTTGACTCGCCGAGTCAGCCCCTGACTCGCCGAGTCTACCGATTTCTGAGTCATGTCCTGTCCAACTCACTGAGTCCCCACTTAACTCACTGATCCGAGTCTTAACTCGAAGGGTTTGGGGTTTCACGACTTGACTCGTCGAGTCCAAGAACAGACTTGCTGAGTCCAAGGCAATCTTCAACAGACTCGCCGAGTTGTTCATCCAACTCGTCGAGTTCATCTCCATCTTCATACTACTCTTCGAGTCTATTAAGTCCTTCATATATTCATAGGCTTTTAAGTCATGCATGGACTCCAAATTGTAGATCCACTCTTCTAAAGCCTATTCCTCACGTAAAGTGGCAAAATTTATGTGTAGCTAAGGAGATCTAGGCTTAAAACACTATAAACTAGGGTTTAAGACAAGGAGGCTTTACAATCAACTCAATAAACTGATGCTTTATGATTCTCTAGGCCAAGATACACTTCGATCTGAAGTAGCAACTTCATATATGGGCTTCTAACTCGAAATGGTTCTTAAACTTGCCCTTAAAGCCCCAAATCTCATGTTAAAGGTTGATTTATATGCAAAAGAGTGAAGGTAGCGACTCATTACCTTCAAATGCTCTGGCAAATCCCACAAACTCTGGATCTACTGCCAATCCTTGAATCCCCTAATGGTTCCCTTCTACCTTCTTCCTTCAAATCACCCAAAATGGCAAGAAAGCTTGAATGTGCAACAATGGAGGCTTAGGGTTTCGTATTATGGATAAAAGAGGCTATAAGGAACCCTAAGGGAGAGAATGAGATGCTTAAATGGTGCACAAAGTCTCGGATTTAGGGTTTCCCTCTTTAGACCGGACTCGCCGAGTCCTTTTTGTCGACTCGTCGAGTCGATTACTTAATCGATCCCTCGGATCCCGCTCCGACTCGTCGAGTTCCTCCCTGGACTCGACGAGTTGACCCTTTGACTTAGGGTTTTCTTTCCTTTCTTGGCCTTTCTGATTTTGAGTGTTACAAATGTAGTTACAATTCTTTACCTATAGTAGCAATGTAGTTACATTTCCTTACATCTAATAAGCTTCATTTACTAATCCGTAATAGCAATGTAAAGTAAGTTGTTATTTCCCACCAATTTCCAATTTAAAAACTAACAACATCCATTGTTCTCATAACTGTTATGTGCATCATTTCCATTATACAAAGCCAACAACAGCTACCCTCAGTGCATCATCCATACATCTAAGTGATCATACAAACGCCAGCCAAGGTTTAACACAATCATCATTATTTTGTATGTCAAGAGCTACACAAACAAGATGGAAGTAATTCATTATTATTACCCGATTATATAAAAATGTAAAAAGGAAAATCCAAGTGAACAAATTAGAAGTATATCATAAAAAGACACAAATAGATATACTATAAACTATTTTACAGGTATGTAAAACAAAAGTTACATGTTGTATGTAGGAACATGTTAGTGATTTTTGCGCAATGGTGAAAATTATTACATCTTACGGTATCTTTATCTTGAGTACAATCGGAACCCAACATGGCATCTAACCATCTTTCCACAACCTGCACTACGACCATATTAAATGAACTTTAAAATTACCATAAATCACAACTCCAAATACACCTTGATATTTACCACAGGAAGATCCAACCTAGTTTTATTATTCTAGGGACGACCGTTGCAACTTCTGCTTCTTTTTATCGCTTGAATATTTGAATCAGCACACAAATTAGGAACTTTTATTGAATAAGTATACAAAGACAAATCTGAACAGTTACCATTTAACCATTTAAAGAATTTCAATCCATATACGCAAATGTCGAGCTCAAAAATAGTTAAGTACCCTACATATTACATTGATGTTAGTTTCAACTTCTATGAAATTTGATACAAAAATCAATGGATTTTTTCCGAATAGGCATAGATTTAGAAAAAGAAATGAATATTTTTAATTGCATTAGATAGATTAAAGTTCTTTCTATACATATGGTGATCACAATCATATGAGTGTATGATAATCAAGAGGAATGGATAAGCATTCAAGAGTATATGAGTGTCTTGCTCAAATGTTGTAGGCATGCACTAATGATAGACATGGCCCACCTAAATGGTGACTTCAAAGGCACCATGTTATTGGCGGTTGTGATGGACGATAACAACTAAATTCCGCATGTTGCATATAGGATATGCAAGAGTGATTGTACAGATAAGTCATAAGTGGGCATGTTGCTAGAAAAACTACATGATTGCATCTGCGACTCAGAAAATTTAACCTTATCGTGTGATAGGGCGCTAGCAATGGTTGTGTCCATTAAAACTATATTCCCGAATCCGCAGTGTTTTTGGTCATCATCTTTTATCGAACGTTCAAGCTTGGTACATGAAAAATCTTAAGAGAAAAACATTGTTAGGAGGGCAGCCAAAGTGTACAAAATGATAGTTTTTTACTTTTATTTTCAAATGTTGCGTAATATAAGGAAAAAATTGGAATAATTAAAAGGCGCATGTCCAAAGAAAAACGTCCAAAAGCATATTTCTCTAACCTTAGTTATAATATTATGAAATCAAACAATAAGGAGTCCTTCAACATGTTATCCAAAGATGTCAGTAATGATGTTTTTAAAGTTCTTCTGCATGATGATGCCATAGTAGTAGTTTCAACATCAGAAAAAAGCATGTATATTTAACATGCATTGATAATGTTTAGTTAGTTTTTCCTACTAATATACATTGAACTTAGCAGTTTTATTTGTGGGCGGTTTTCGACCAATCCTTAGGTGGAGTAGAAGATGAATACATTTTTGTCAAACAACAAAATCTTATTGTTTTAGAGAAATAGGAAGTTTGGTATGTAATTTTATACGTTCTTTATATAGAGGTTTGATGATGTGATAGGTATGGTATTAGGTGTACCTCTAATAACTACCATTGAGTCTCTAATAAAAAAACCTAACAGTTCAAATAAATATGTAAATATAAATTAAAAATTCATATAAATACATAAAACAAATAACTAAATATATTGTCAGAGTTTTACATGTAAAACCATAATTGCGACTAATAAGAATTAATTAATAAATATATGTTTCTTAGTTGACAACTCACATAAAAAAATTAGTTTTCAACCCTTCCACCCGAGTTGTTTGCAAACTAATAAATATTTACTTATTCCAAATATATATTCAATCTTTCCAACATTCATATTACCATATCTACTTTCCTATCTTGGGCCTAAACACATGTAAAGTGCAACGAGGAAAAATTAACAACCTAACATACGCTTCAACGGACGCCAACTCGGAAACCATCGTGTAAAGAATTTTTTTTTTCAATGTCTAAGAGAAAACACGAGGACAAATAAGAGGTATACTTTTGGCGGTAGTGATATGAGCTTTCAAGACACGATTTAGGAGCTCATCATGCAACACAAAGCCCTTATTTACATTGGTCTGAGACTCCTTCGTAGACGACTTGAAAATGTCAATGATGTGTCCACCCATGTCCTCATCCCCCATTAGAGAATTGGAAAAGACCATCATGATGATGACAAACACGACTCACCACATTTATACTCATATATTTTTTCCACATCCATCGGCCAAACATCCTTGATGTTTTCTCCACTACTATAAACAGTTACTAGTCTGTATTAATATCCTCTTGCAACATACTTTCACGTTAATTAGTAGCAAGGTGCAACCCATTGAGATGAGATATCATACGAGAATCATCTTATGGCCTACTTTGCTATTCGGACAACAATGAAATCCCAAACGCAACCATATACCATAAAAAAAGTGACATCCCACAAAACAATGGGTGTTCACAAAAAAAATAAAGTGTCTTGTGAAAGCTCTACATCTTAAAGCAAAGACATTTGCTACCAATCTTGATTCCATTTCCTGGGGACATGGAATCAAGATGATCTTTTACACATTTAGATCAACAACCTTGAATTTATTTAATAAACTTGTATAGAAGTAAAAAATTTAGCAGGAACATCTGAAAATTTTGCATTTTAACAAACACTGTGAGGTATACTTTTAACAGATTTAGGAGCCCAACATGCAACACCAACCCCTTGTTTACATTGGTCCTAGACTCCTTCGTAGACGGCTTGAAATGTCATCGATGTGTCCACCCATGTCCCTGGTCTCATCAGTAAAGCGGAAAAGACCATCATGATGATGACAAAAGGGTGTAGCTATTCACAACTAGAATTTGGGTCAAAACCACCAATTTTAAAAGTCAAAACCACCCCTTTGATTAAAAACCCAAATTGAAATGACACTTATAGGTGTTGTTATTAGCATAGATCAAAAAACCACTTTTAAGGCCAACCATTTTTTATACTGACGGGACTTATATTAATTGCATATTACTGCGATATTATTATTTAAAAGGTGTTGCTAAATTGACACCCCTTAGACACCCTATGAACATTTTTATTAAAATTCAACCTATAATAAACTATTTATAATTTACTTTTTCAAAAAACAATGCAAATTCAACCAATAAAAAAAACCTTAAAAATCAAATAGGACGTCTAAATGGAAAAATAAGGTGTTTTTTTAACCAACTCCCTTATTTAAATTGTATAACGGAGATCAAATCCCATCCGACAATCATTAAATAATTTTTACATTTTTGCCCCTTCTATTTAAAATAAAATGTATTTTCAGTTTACAATGCAAATTCAATCCTTATTACTTTTAATTTAATATATATCAATATTTCAATTTTTTTCTTATATATATATATATATATATATATATATATATATATATATATAGAGAGAGAGAGAGAGAGGATATTTTGAAAACTCAAAAACTCATTAGAACCTGATAATCTTTTTCATTGTAAATTTTATTAAAAGAAAACATGCATCTCTAAAATGCGTTGAAATGTAGACGAACTCGAATATATACTGATAATGTAAAAAATGAGAAAAAATATATGTCGAAATGTAGACAAACTCGTATATAATACAACTTGTTCACTGAGTAATATATTTTTCGATTTATATACATTTCTTATACACATTTAATCCTTAATAAGTATAGAAACAAAAAAGACTTATTTTGAAACAAGAAAAAAAATATTAAGGAAAAAATGTGTACAAAAATATTAAACACTAAATGTGTACAAAATGAGAAAATATATATTACCCGATTAAGTCATATTTTCGGGCTAACCTTGAGTAATCGGTCATAAGGACTGAATGTGTACAGTTTAACAAGTTGAAAAGGTAAATATAGACGAAAAAAACTCAGTGACCAAATGTGTACAAATTGAAAAAAAAAAAAAAAAAAAAAAAAAAAAAAAAAAAAACAGTGGCAAACTCGAATGTAATACAATTTGTTCACTGCGTAATATATTTTTCGATTTATATACATTTCTCATACACATTTAGTCCTTAATAAGTACAGAAACAAAAGACTTATTTTGAAACAAAAAAATATTAAGGAAAAAATGTGTACAAAAATATTAAGCACTAAATGTGTACAAAATGAGAAATATATATTACTCGATTAAGTCATTTTTCCGGGCTAACCTGGAGTAATCGGTCATAAGGACTGAATGTGTACAGTTTAACAAGTTGAAGGGGTAAATGTAGACGAAAAAAACTCAGTGACCAAATGTGTACAAATTAACAAAAAAAAAAAAAAAAAAAAAAAAAAAAAAAAAAAAAAACAACAACAACAACAACAACAACAGTGGCCATATATGTATGTGTAAAATGTATAATATGATAGTTTTGTTAACTACATAATTATGTTAGGCAAAATTGATGAGAATAAGTATACAAAAATATATTGTTAAATTTTTTTGAAAGGTTTTTAGAACAGTAGTTCATATATCATAATATTACATATTTTATTGTTAATGCAATCGTTTTTCTAGTAAAATTAAAATATGAGTATTTTTTATAAGACGGTAGTACGTGAAAACTATAATTTTTATTTACTATACATATGTTTTATAAACAAAATAGTTGTAAATATGTTTTTGTGTGATGTTATAAATAATGCAGAGAATAAAATTAAATCGTGTCCAAATGACTAATATCATAATTTTTATTAATTGCATATATAAAGATTAATAATCAACTAACTACACCACCTATGAGAGAGAGAGAGAGAGTTTCTTAATAAAAAAAATTAAAAATATATATATAAAGAAAATTTAATTAAAATAACAATATAAAATGAAAAAAATGTAAAAAAGTTTTTTTACGGCAGAATAAAAGGACTATGAAGTGAAAATTTTAATACCACGAAAACTAAAGTTTTCATTATTACGTTTGTTTTGAAAAATATAGGACCAATTGTGTAATTTTATTTTATAACTATAAACATAGGCAAAAAGTTAATTAGTTTGAACCAAAAAGTAAAAATAAACAAAATTATTTATATAATACCATAGAAATTACATTAGGTATCATTATTTAAATAAAGTCAATATATTTTTTAACATTTATTAAGATTGATTTGACTAAAATGGTTTTGACCATCATAAATGATTTCTACCATGGTGCCAATAGAATGCCCCATGACAAACACGACTCATTACATGTATACTCATATATTTTTCCCACATCCACCAACCAAACAACTTCAACGTTTTCTCCACTGCTATAACGTCATTGGTGTGTATTGATAGCCTCCCACAACATACTTTTATGTTCATTGATTATCTTATTTCCCACTTCGCCATTCAGACAACAAAGGAATCCTGGACCCACAAAATAAATAAAGTGCCTTGTGAAAGATCTACATCTTGGAAGGTGATCTTTTGCACATTTAAAACTTTTGTTTTGCAAAACTATTGACACGTCAATAGCTTTGACTTTGATTAATCAACTTGTGTAGAAGTAAAAATTTATAACAGTAACATCTGAAAGTCTCTCTTCAGCATTTTAACAAACACCATGAACAAAGACTGAAAACTCTCCCACCCACAAAAGAGGGAGTTTGAGGCTTCATTCTAGGCAACAAACAAAACCAAATTAAAGCAACTCAAAACTCCAAGTGTATAATTATATGAAACTCTTATGTATTATTAACTTGATCAATAACACTAACAAGTTTCGCATATCAATTGGGTATATGTTACATGTCTACATAACATCATACATACATCCAAAAGCAAATGCCTTCCAATTACACAAGAGTGCAAAAATGTCACAAAAATAGAAAAAAGAAGCATCAATCTATCACTTCAAATGTCAGTCATTTTCACCAGCTTATTATACAGAATTCTATCGTCCCTTCCAGTGTTGCTTTCCAGCAATGCACTTTGTACAAGTTCCTGACACATAAATACAAGTCAGGGATAAAACATTTGTGTAAAAAGTAAAGAAAAAAAAAAGTCATTGTGTTCTATTTTGGTCGTTTTTGTGATTCTGTTTATAACTATTCTCCTTTTTCTTAAACAACTTTCTATTGGATTATAATGGATTGTGTAGATATTTACCTTGACTTCTCTATGAGACAAGAAATTCCCCAAATTATGTATGATCAATCGCATATCTTCAACCTAAAGACAAACAAATTCAATATTTAATTTTTTATTTCCTTTAAACATGACAATAATGGAACTGAAATATTATTAGCAAACTTACCCTAATGTGACCAACACGATTTCGGTCAAAAAACCTAAAAGCCTGTTTCAAATTAAAAAATAAGAATGAGAATTAATTCAAGAAAACATTACAACAATGAGATTTTTTTTTTTTTTAAAAAAAAAAACATGCCTGTAAAAGTTCCTTGTCGATTATTTCTTTCTTTTTTAAATCCACCTTTTCCTCTTCCTCTTCTTCAATCTTTACTATGTTTTTGGACTTCAAATCTATGTCAATTTTCTCATTCCTTGTGTTATCTTTGGAACTTGCATCTGTCATATCTTCATCTTCTTCAAGATCTTCATCTGATTTTGTGTTTTCTATGTTTTCAGTAACCATGTTTTCCACTTTTGGAATATTCTTTTCATCTTTTTCTAAAATTTCATTTTCAACTGATTTGATTTTTACTTCAGAATCATCACTTTTCAAACGCTTTGATGTTTTCAACTTTTCCTTCTCAGAAACTTCTTCCAACTGTCTCTTTTTCTGGTTTCTTTTAGCCACAAATTTGATACGCAACTTCTGTAATACAAAAAACAATACAAGAAACAAATAAAAAATGGGAACAAAAATAGTGCATCATTAGCTGTTATTGATTTTAACCAAAACCTGGAGAAATGCTAAAATCCTTGAACCCATTTGATACTGAAGCATTTCATAAAATGTTTCAGCAAACAACGACAACTGCAAATGTAAATCAAGAGTAATCAAATAATTATTTTACTTTAAGTATAAAGAATTTAATACGATAATCATTCACAAAATAAATAACTGTATAAAGCCACTCACCTCAAATGTTGATTCTTCAACATCATTATCATCATAATCCAAGAGGGAATCCAGTGAAAGTGAAGATGAACGAAACTGTGACAGAAAGGGTAAAAATGTAAAATACATTATTCATTGCAATTTGCCCTAATTTTCAAAATGGAACTAATACATAAGTTAAAATCACATACTTTATTGCTCTCTTTTGTTTGGAGAAACAACCCAGGGTGTCTAGGAACCTCTTCATCCTTTTTATTATCTTTTACTTCTTTACCCTTTGTTTCACCTTTAACATCCTTCTCTTTTTTCACTTTCCCCTCCTTCAACTTCTCCTCAGTTTCCAGCTTTTCATTATTATCAGACTGGACAATAATACCCTTCGTTTTGGAACCCATTTTACCTTTCTTTTCACCCTTGTTTTCAATTTCATCTTTTTTCTGCTCAGGGACAACACTTTGTTCCTCGTCAATAGTTACTTCTGGTTTATCTGCCACTTTATCTTTAGCAACAACCTTTTTTTTTACAACCCTTTTTATTATTTTCTTTTTTACAGTTTTTTTCACACTTGTAAGACTTCCTATATCTGCACTCTTTGGCTTGATTTCAGAGCTCTCTTTCTCTTTGACAGGTGTCACTACTTCAGATTGTGTCCCTACATCTTCTTTCTTAACAGCTTTCACCACAGGAACCTTTTTTATAACTTTCTTTTTTGTAAGAGTTTTCACAGCAGGAGTATTACCAGTTGACTCTTGACTTTGACTTTGACCTTGACCTGCAACCTCTGTCTCTGTAGTAGTCTCTCCCGCTTTCTTGGAATCTAATAATGTATCAGTTTGTTTTGTTGTGTCTCCTGCTTTATCTTTTTTAACAACTTTCTTTTTTATAATTTTTCTGATAATTTTCTTTTTTCCACTACCAGTTTTCTTTTCTACAGAGTTATTCCCTTCGCCAGGTGTCTCAACCACATTTTTCTTCTCTATATCTACTGAATTGATATGAACTCCCTCATTTTCAGGTTCTTTGACTTTATCTTTTACCATTTCTTTAAGTTTTGATGCTGACTCATCAGATTCAGACACTTTCTTTTTTTCTAATTTTGCATCCTTCTTCAGATCTTTGGGTGTCCCAGGTTCCTTATCTAAGCAGAATCAATAGAGTTATAAAAGGTAAACTTACAATATTTTTATAAAAAAAAATAAGTAACTTTCAGGTATGATCATATCAATAGTTAGTTACCTTTCAAGCCTTCCTTCTTTCCTCGAGCTATCTATACAAACCAAAACATATGATGGAAGAAACAACTTTTAGTTTCAATAGATTGTAACAATAGGTTAGTTTCATCTGTCCTTTTTTTTAATTTATTTTTAAATATATATATATATATATATATATATATATATATATATATATATATGTAAAATATGAAGCAATAATAGTATACCTCTCTTTTAAGAGCATGTTGATGCTCTCTCTCAGCAATAGCTTTCTTGTGTGAAAGCCATTGATCCCTCCATGCATCTGCTGAAGGTAAACAATCTGATAAATCAGGAACATAGAGTACTGTGACCTCCTTATGGCTAAATATTCCATCTTTTTTAACTCGGTCATAATGAATCTGCAAAAATGGACATAATCAAATGATTAGATAACAAGAAAATCTAATTAATTAATTAGATAAACCCTCAAAACATTAATGGATTACCTCAAGGAAAGGATTCCAATGTTGGCAGTTTTTCAAATCAAGTCCTGTAAGGTCTTTGGCATACCTACATAGTATAAATCAATAAACTAGATAACAAGAAACTCTGCAGGGGTAAAAATGTAAAATTTATCATGCAAAAACAAACCTGATAGCAGTGTGAACAAGAGTGGATTTGTCAACTGAAGGATCATTGCCATCTGTGGTTTCCCACAAGCCTCCAATTGCCTTGAAAGTATTCCCACTTTTAAGACAAGCAAACCTAATCATGTTGCAAAAATGGGGAATTCGGTCTTCATAATCTCTTTCAGATGATAGCTCCTCTAAAGCATTTTGACTGAGTCCACTCATTAATACAATCTGAACAAAATAAGCAAAAGAAATTACAAATTTTATTCTCAAATTCAAGTCAGAAATCTCAAAGAGAAAATATATACCTTTGCATTCCACCGAGTGTGCTCTGATTTTACAGGGTCATCAACCATAGTTGTAATGGATGCCTCTTTCTGCTGAGTTTCTGTATCATCTCTAACAAAATCATGCTCAAAACTGTGTTAACAGAAACAACAATTTGTTAATAACTTTGGGTGATCTTTATTCTTTTAGAATGCATAACAAAATACATCCAAACCAATACCCTTTCAACCAGAAAATGGAACATAAGGAAAGAACATGAAACAATGGCAACCATACCTGACAGGAACATTCAAAGGAATTTTAAGATTCTCCCTTGACCAATTAACGATCACCTGTAGCAATTTAGAACTCGGGTTAGTGTCAAATAAAAAGAGCAAGGAGTAGTTGATGCAAAAGTATAAAATAAAACTAACCTTGGAACATTCTGGAGAAGTAAATAACCTAGGATACCGTTTGTCAATAGACAAATAGTCTCTTTCAAAATCTACTAAACTGGATGAATTAACCTGCAAAATGGTACTTGAACCTATCAGAAATACAAACAAGTGATAGGAAGCAAACAGTCAAGTGTCATCTTATCTTCCTGCTTTCAAGGCATTGACAATTTAGCCGTATGTCTCGATATTTTCAATTGATAAACACATCTCATTAGAGCTCAAGTCCTTATCAATCAAAGAAAGATGAAGCCAAAGATGAAGATAATTAGAACGCAACATCAATCTTGAATAAGTTCACCCAAAACGATCTTCAATCAGTATAATCCAATGATCTAGAAGCCAACAAGTGTCCTATAGAACGTATAGAAGACCATGAAATACCAAAATGAATAGAGGGTGTTCTGATGACAGATGAATCACAAAAGAATATGCCAAGAACAACAACAAAACCCAAGTCTCTAACGAATGGAATGAAGGGTAGAAAGGTTGTTTCCATAAATGACCTCCAACATATGAAACACAAGCCCACAATAATGAATAGCAACAAAGGGGGGAGGAAGAGGGCAATGAAGAAGAAAGCAGATGCTAGCAATATAAGTTGAAAGTAAAGAAGGGGTAAGAGTAAGAAGGTAAATATTGAAAGGAAAGCACAAACAGTGAATGCCAAGAAGTGCATTGCCAATCAAGAGAGAGAAGGGATTTGAAGTATAGCAATATGAGAGTGATAGGTGAAAAAAAAACAGTACTTTTCAGTACAAAACTCCAAATTTAACAGAATTGGGGAAGATTTGCTAGATAGAATTCAGTCAATTTACCACCTAAAACCCAAGAACAAGAAGAAAAAGGAAACTTGACAACAGATGAAGAGCTCATATGTGCCTTTTTTTTTACCTTGCAAACATAATCTCTGCGTTTTTCTTTAGCAGGAGAACGACGCCTTCACCATATATAACAAGATTAACACAACACAAGTTAGTCATGAAGGCTGCAAAAGATCGTATGAGAACTATATTTTAAGCAACAATCATCCACCTATGCAAAGAAGAAGAAGCTTCAATACGAGGTGGGGTCCGCTCTCGCTTTTTTTCAATAACACGTTTATTCTCCCTATCTCTCTCCTTTTCACGCCTCTCCAAAACACGTTCACGTTCCCTCTTTCTTTCTCTATCTCTTAAAACATCCCTATGAAGATCTTCAGCTCTTCGGTTAATTTCACGATTGTGTCCTTGTCCATGTCCTTGTCCTTGTCCTTGTGCCCTGTCATCAACCCTTGCATAACCACCACGTGCCACCATGGCACCTTGAGGTGTGCTATGAAGACCCTTTGCTGAACCGTAGTCCCTGCCAGGTGGCAGGCTGACTCCATAACCAGAAGTTGCAGAAGCAGATGTATGAGTATACACATGATTGTCAATGTTTTGTGGTGGAGCTGCTCCTAGGATTGATGGAGCATGTTGTTGTCCATGATGTGACATGTCATCCATTCTTCCAGTATAAGACGAAAGTTCTTGACCTGTGTGACGAATGGTAGTTGCCCTTGATAGATAATCAGATTGTCTGCCAGAAATGTTTGGGGACTTAGAAAGTGGTTGTCAATTGTCATGTAGACTGAGAAAGGAAGTAGTATGATACATATCTTGCTCCTCATTCATTGGTAAGTAGAACATAAGAGGGACATAGATGGTATGAAATCTCAGAAAAAGAATGTAAGCAAGAAACTATATATAATTAGACTAAAGGGTTGTTTCTTTTTTTTCTTCATTAAGTGTTGAATGGATAATGATGTCATCTGGAGTAAGTCAGTATGTGACTAAATGTTGTTATAAACGAAAACGGAAAACCGTTTCTTTTTTGGACCGAAGGGAACAGTCTGAATATGGAAAAGTGACCATTTTACCCTTCAGTCTACAAGTGATGTTGACTGTTTATTTGAAAATCATTATAAGTTGACCACGATAAGAAACTTTATAAATTGACATGATTAATCAATAATAACTTAACTTAAACACAAATAAGTTGAAATACAAAAGTTAAATCCAAAATATTGTGTGTTTGAATAGGTTTCAAGAGAAATAGGTTTTAATAGCAATAAAAAAAGATTCTTGAAGAAGAAATAAAAAAAGAAATAGACTTTTAAAAAGTGATAAAAGGGAAGAAGACGAGAAATGGACCCTGGAGAGAGAATTGGTCGATTCTTGGGAAGAACTAAGAAGATGAATGGATTTTAAAAGAAATAAAATTATTAGAGGAGAGTTTGGTTAGAGGGTAGCAGCATAAAAATTGAGGTCCTAAATCCTAATGGATAAAGACACCCTACACTCATCTAACCAATTAAGCCCATATGTTTATATTAAGTCAAAAAGAAACACCATTACATATTTCTCGATATTAAGTCTTGTCTCCATTAAGTCCATAAAGTCAAAAAGAAACAGCACCTAAAAGACATAAATCTGCATATATATCTTATGAAGTAGGTTACCTGGAACTCCCTTCAATAGAAGAAGATTGAAGTGTCTGAGTCTGTAGCAATTCCTTCCGTAGTGCTGATGCAGCATCCAAGTGACTGTATATGTCCCCCTATTCCAAAACCAAATTAGACATGATGAAACCCTAAATGTCATCAAGGGAAAATTTAAAACAAATAAATAACCATCAACATATATAAGTATGATACAAAACCTGATTTTGATGATGACCATAAGCAACTGAATCACCAAACCGAGCAGTAGGCTCATTTTGCAAATCTCGGGCAGAATAAACACCTGCCCGGGATCTATCCCCTGGTGAATAACCAGGAATCTCTTTTTGACCATATTTTTGACTAAGAACAGAGTAGTCACCAGATGCTCCACTAGCACTAGCACCAGATGCCTGCAGAAGTGACTACAAAGTTTACACTTTACATGCTATAGAGATTTATCAGAATCTTTATAATCTGTAATCCATGAAAAGAAAACTAATTCCCAAATTAAACGTTCACTGACCTCTAGGGCACTGCTGATTGCCACTGAACCACCATACACGGAAGCATATTGACCGCCATAATGAGTTCCAGTAGATGATGGATGGCCACTTAACATGGCTGAATGCCTTGAAGCCATAGACATCTGAGAGGCCCCGCCATCAGGACCCACCTTCACCCAAATCAAATCAAGAAGTCAGAAACATAAATCGAGGTTAAGGGCAAAAGTTACATGTTTCACCAACGAAAGATTGATATGGAGATAATTACAAATAAGCCTTCAATCGAAAACCTTACATTTTGACCATAAGCAGATTGACCAGAGAAGGATTGCTGCTGTTGCTGTTGCTGTTGCTGTTGCTGCCCATACGCGTTATTTCCTCTTGAAGGATACATACTTCTCCAAGAAAAAAGAAAAATTCAAAGAAAACCCTACACAAATTAAACATGTCCGGATTTAATTTTACGGGAGATATTCATTATAATGATTATCTCGTCACTTTGATGAATGGTGTTTTTGGTTGTAGGACAAATTAAGGTATGTTTTGTAACTCCAATTCCATGATTTGCAATTAGAATTGAAGAAATAATCAATCTGAATTTTGAAGTTTTACATTTATATCCCGAACACAAATTTCCATGCTTGAAAATATTACCCAAGATATTAAACTGGTATATAATGGGAATTTCATACAAATTGAACACCGACGACAGCGAAGAATTCACCGGTTGCCAACCAGAGCAAATGACATGAGTCGAAATGAGGACGTAGTTGACGTAGCTGTTTCTGGTGAGTGGTCCGGCAAGATGGTAGATTATGTGAATCGGGAGAAAGCTTGGAGGTTGGACTTTGGAGGCCTGGAGCCCTACCCGGGTTAGATGGGTTATATTGTACTTGGGCCGAATAAAGTTGGGCCTCTAATGTAGGTTCAGACACGGCGAACACTTAAACTGGTTTGACCGGTCTCGAAAAATAGACCCAAACCGGACCGGATATGGGACGGACCAAGCAGTCAAGGTCCATGTACAGATCTTAAGTTTAGGTTCATGTCGGCTGAGTCTCCGAGCCAACAGCTACTTTTATTCCCATTGGCCATTGGTCACTTTTTGGTTGTATATAGGGGTGTAAGTGAGACAAGCCAACTCGCAAGAAACTCGAGACCGACTCGGAAAATACTCAAAATCGACTTGACTTTAATCGAGTCGAGCTCGAATACAAAAATACTCAGCTCGTAAGGCTCGCAAGCTTAGTCGAGCTTAGTGTAATTTACATATATGTTATTTTTTTTATAATTGTTCATTTATAAGATATATGTCATTTCTTTATAATTATTCATTTATGACATATATGGTTGATGTTATATTAATATTAGGTGATTAATAGTGGTTTTTTTGGTAGTTTGGACATTTACATGTGGAATGTTTAATATTTCTTACTCAATTTAGTGATTTTTATTTTTTAAAATATTAGTCGAGCCGAGCTCGAGACTGTCGAGTATTTCACGAGCCCGAGCTCAAGCTTAAAATCAAGGCTCGAGTCGAGTTCGAGCCGAGTTTCGAGCTCGAGTATTTTAGTCGAGCCGAGCTTTGAGCTTGGTAGTATTCGGCTCGACTCGGCTCGTTTACACTCCTAGTTGTATATGAACTCTAATTTTTTAAAGAAAAAATTCAAAATTATTCTTTAAATACCTCTTACCTTCTAACCATATTTTATACCTCAAGGCTCAAATAATATACTTTCTTAAAATATCACATTATCTCTCTACAATTCTCTCATTTTTAGCGATCTTCAATTATCTAAATTCTCAAACAATCATAATATATACCATGAGGATAAGGTAGTACTACTGGTGTCGTTCCTCTGTTGAGTAAGAGCAAGCATGATTCCTGACTACGAATAAGAATCGTCTTTATCAGTTTTAACGAGTAGCAAGTCTGATGACATCCAGATGACCTTATTATAACAATTCTTTTTTTTATACGTGCAGCATTGCATGTGTATGTATTTGTAGAAGGGAAATAAACAAGAAATTGGTTGAGAATACATATTTTTAGTTCCTTTATTTGAGAGAAGGCATATATGAGTACAAGAAAGAAGAAAAATATGAAAATTAAAACTACTTCTCATTGTGTGCATGTTTCCCATTTATGGGACAAAGACAATACTCTTTTCATTTAACATTGTTTTTGTAATTTACATAAATGCACCAGCATGTTTTGTTTTTTGTTCTATCATTTTGTTAGTTTTGTTTTATTTTTAATACTAGTTTATAACCCGTGAGAACCACGGTTATAAAATTAATTAAACTTTCATATAAAAAGTCAAAATTATTAATTAATTATTTTAAATAAATTATTATTTAAGAGAAATTTTTTAGTTATATAAAATTATAATCGTTGATTTAAATAAATAAATGAAGTTATATCATCTTATAATATGTATTAATTTTATTTTATTTTTCAATCTAATATTATTAATTTAATATAATTAGAGTGAGAAAATTTAAAATTTGAAATTTAAATAAAAGAATAATTTATTAGTTTAATGTAATTAGAGTGAAAAAATTTAAAATTTGAAATTTGAAAGGAATAATTAATAGGTTGACAAATGGCATGATAATGAATATATAATATTAATGAGGTGTTCTAATTGTATGACACTTGTCAATAGGAGATTAAACATATTCTTTTATTAGAATAGGGATATCTCCGCTATTCAAAAATAAATAATAAATGTTTTAGCCCATATCAAGCCATTAAATAATTGTTAAGTGGTAGCATATTTTATCCTAAAACGAAATATGGTAATATTTCTTGTCTAAAAGCCACTTTATTGTATAACTAGGTTATTTTTATTTTATTTATTTTTTGAAACGAAAAATCTAATGTATATCTAAACTATGTCTAATTTCGCGTATGTCCCAAACAAGTCTTAAACACTCGACCTCAAAACAAACGAGGACAATATTTGATACCATTATAGTTGGGCTATAAGCCTTTGATGTATAACTAGTATTACACTAGTCACTTTTAAAAAAAAAAAAAAAAAAAAAGTTATAAATTTACACATAAGTTTTGTTCGGTCTAACAAAAATCAAGATGCATCAAGTATTGATAGAATTTTAAAGCTTAAAATTATTAAAAATATGCTACTTTACGAAATGATCTTTAAAATTAGTTAAACAAATGCTACATGTATAATAACATGAAGAGAAAACGTTCAGGTCGCAAATTGACAACATATTTAGAGGAGTCTCTAATGTAACAGGTTTTTGACAAGAGGCAAACGCATTGAAAGCTAAAAAAAAAAATGAAATAAAGTAAAATACTATTAATCTGGAAAACACATATTTTAGGAAAAGAGAAATTAAATATCAATGGCGAACCTTTTATTTTGTGGATAATGACTTGAAAGGGTAATAAATTTTCGATTTTGTTCACATTTAGTCACTCAATTTTTTTCATAATCTATTTGTCACTGAACTATTGAAACTGTTCACATTTTACCCTTATGATCGGTAACAGCCGATCATAAGGGTAAAATATAAACAATTTAATATTAGTATATTTACTATTAAAAAGGATATCGAAATTTTCATATTACACACAACATACATTTAGAAGTATTTTTAATATTATTATTATTTTTAATTTTTCTTATGTAACTTGTGTTAACATATACATACATATAGTTGAAAACATACATACGGTTAAATATACATATATATATATATATATATATATATATATATATATATATATATGGTTCATATTATATTACAGTTTCAAAAGTAGCTCCGTATGTAAAAATCTATTATAGGAATTCTCCCTCGTAGTTAGAAATTTTTTATTTTAATTTTTTCATTTTTAATGATTGTATTTTAAAAATAAAATAGTATAGTTATTAATTTGTCTATGAGTTTAAAACATCTTATTTTCATTAAAGAATAAAAAATGATAAAGAACAATATGGTATCTTTACTTTAAACATACACATAATGGCTTTTTTTTGACTAGTTTTGTTCAGGAAACACACAGAGTCAAATATTAACTAAAACTGCCCATCGAACTAACCAACAACATCTGAGAGAGGAAAAGAAGTTGATTATTTAATCAAACTAAGCAACAACATCAATTTTAAATCTATTATCAATAACTATTGGATTTACATTAAAAATGTCGTTTTCATAAAGATTTCAAGCTAACTTGCATCAACTAAAACATGAAGTTGAGCATCGATATTCAGATAGAATCAAAATACCCTATTGGTAGCCAATAATGTTAGATTAAGTGTCTAAGGTCAAAACTAAATTGATATAACTTTATGAATTAAAAACAAAATACTTTGTGGGTAGCCCTAAATAAGTAGAAATAGTTAGGAACAACTTAAGGAGTGTGATTAAATAATTTGTTTTTTATACCTTTTTAGGGGTATAATATTAGGATGACATGAAAGGGTAATGAACTTTTGACTTTTTTCATATTTAGTCACTAAACTTTTTTTTCATTATCTATTTGCCTCTGAACTATTGAAACTGTTCTCATTTTACCCTTATGATCGATTGTTACCGGCATAAGGGTAAAATGTGAACAGTTTCAATAACCGGTCATAAGGGTAAAATGTGAACAGTTTCAATAGTTCGGTGGCAAATAGATAATAAAAAAAAAAGTTTAGTGACTAAATATGAACAAAGTCGAAAGTCTATTACCCTTTCAAGTCATTGTCCCTTTGTTGTGATTCAGCTTCTTCCGATGTCTTTTGTGTTTCATCACTTTCATTAATGATCACTAGAAAAATAACAACATTAATTACAAAATTAATTTACTAAAAACATATAAAAATAGAACTCAAAATGATTTACAGATTTAACTTACCAAGACCTTCTGCCTTTTTCAGCTTTCAATAATTAATTATTGGGTTCGGACTACTAATGGTTGACGACTTGGAAAAGGTTAAGGTAAAGAAGTCTGGTTTTTATTGAAGACTTCTAATAATAACATAGAATGGTAATAGAAATATAGCCATTAAAAAATATAATTGAGAATAAATTGTCAATGATTAAAAAACTAGCTCTAAGACCCATGTATTACATGGGTTCATTTAAAAAAATTAAATAAAAAAATTCTAAACATTTGAAAAAGTTTAAATTTATAAGAAAAATTAGAAAAATATTGAATTATTAAAACTAAAGTGTTTTTTTCTTGTAAATTAAAAAAAATTAAATAAATAAACAAAAGAAACTAATGAAACTTTAATTTAGAAATGTTGAAATTATAAGGAAAGTCAATTATTACAACTATCCCATTTAATATTATGTGATTTAATAAAATGAAAAAAAAAAAGCATAAAATGCCATGTGGAGAAAATTTAATTGAAATTAACCACAAAACGACATGTGGCCAAATAAATGTAAGAGTGACATTTGGCAAAAAGATTTTCATTTATTAGAGAGGAAGGACTATATGAACGTTACAAGATTCAATCATTAATCGGATTCAACAATTATAAGAGTAAATTACTGAAATGGTCCTTATGGTTTGGTCAAAATTACAAGTTTGGTCCCTAACATTTTTTTGCACTCGGATCATCCCTATGGTTTGATTTTGTTGCGTTTTTGTCCCTTACATGCATAAAATTAGGGACCAAACGTACAATTTTGACCAAACCATAGGGATGAAAGACACAATAAAATCAAACCATAGGGACGATTTCAGTAATTTACTCCAATTATAATATAGTAGTGTTTGGTATGATCGGAATCGTATGATATTCCAAAAAAACACATCGGACGCGCATTGTTAGTAATTGATTATGTGTTTGTCAGATGCTCTAAAATAGCAATGTAATTTATTTATTTATTTATCAACATCCCATTTCATTTTCTGAATACAATATCGTATTTTCATTTTTTATACAAACATAATATTTACAATATACTCAATTATTTTCAATTTTTTTATTAAAAACATTATAGTTTAGAATTATGCCCAATTATATTTCAGAAATGTACCCTTAGCTTTGACATGTTGCCCATCATTTTGCAGGTTTGAAGTCAGACCGGATAGGAGGGAATTTAAAAATATAATAATCTTATTTCGAAAATATATCATATCACAAATAAGACGTAATGCCTCGACAAAGTACAATGTTGTTAGGATAAAGTAGTAGATATAAAACTACAACATATAAGGGCATCCACAATGCATGACCTCTTCAAGTGCTTATTATTTTTGCCAAGTCATATTCCCAATAGAATATATAGTCAGGATCTTTTGTGAACCCATATTTTCCCGCAAATTTTTTTTTCAAAAAAAAAGTGACTTAAAACATTAAGTCGGTAATGTAAAATTACATATATACATATTAGTCGAAGACATGACATTTCTTAAGTTCAAAACACCATGGAGTCAAGTACATCCACTCTTACAACACCAAGGAGAACTTTAAAAAACTACCCCAAGGGCAAAATGGTAAAGATACCAACCAAAAAGAATTAGGCCAACAACCTGAACACTAGGAAATGAATTTTATGCAGGTAACTTAACATTTCAGCACATCAACGACAACGTATTAAGGCCAGAATGCCTCTAAACATCATCAGGGGTAAAATGGTCAATGGTAGGTAAAATACATCGGACTCCATGAATTAACATTGTAAATACAATTAAAGATCCATAATTGCTTTAACTTTGTACATAAAATCTCCAGGGAACACACAACAGGACTGAATAATCCCTAAGGACAAAATGGTCCAAACCAGAACCAAAAATAAAAAAACCACCAAAGTGCTGCAACATCAATGAGTTTGAGTCAGAAGCAAAAAAAAAAATTACTAAGGACTTTCTTTCCTAAACCATCGGTTGGGAATAAGTATATTTCTTTTGCACAAAAAAGCCACTAAAAAGCACCGACAAATTTAACCCAATTATAACAATCTACTTTAAATGTACATTGCTTTAGTTGGGAATAAGTATATTTTTTTGCACTAAAACAGCCACACAAACAGTAGTTACAGAAATGGTCCCTTTGTGAGGTAGAAATTACATAAATGGTCCATATTTTAAAAGTACATTGCTATAAACATGAATATTATTTTATTTTTTTCAAAAAAAAAATTCAAATACACACATATACAATGACATAAATGGTACTGATTCAAACAGAAATTATATAAATAATCATTTTTTAACGTAAATTGGTATAATTCGGAAATTATTTTTTCCTACATAAACACAAAAAAACTTACATACATACACAATAACACACTAATAACACACTGGTACACACACAAACAGTCATATATACACACTTATGTGATGTTTTAAAGAAATGGTGCATGTTAAAGTAAATTTATATAAATGGTTCTTGTTTAAAATAGGTAACAGAAATGGTCCCTATATTAAAAAAAAAAATGCATAAAAGGTATGTGTTTAAAATAAAAAACCATTATTGGCCCCTATTTAACTACTATGTGCTTAATTCATTCTTCTGAGATGATATTTATAAAATAGACAAAATTACAAAAATGGTCCCTATGGTTTGCCAAAAGTCACAAAGTCAGTCGCTGCTAATAAAACTTGCAAAGATGGCCCTTTGACTGAATCTGTAAGGGTATTTTCGTCTTTTCAAGTATAAAGGGACTAAATTTGTGACATTTGATAAACCATAGGGTCCATTTTTGTAATTTGTCTTAAAATAATATAAATGATAGAAAATGAAGGGTACTAGATTGGAACTTTAGACCTCCTGCCTTTCTCCCTTAATCAACCAAAGCCTTAACCAACTAGGCTAGAGTCACATTTGATTTATATTTTCGAAAACTAACTAATATTATCTATAAATCGTAAATAAAATAATAATAAAATATTAAAAAAAAAACATATTTTTACAAAAAAAAATTAATAAAACAAAATATATTTTTAGCATATTGTAAAAAAAATACGAACAATTATTTGTTTTTTTACATATTTGTTTTACGTATTTAAAAAATAAGTTTTCGTATACTTTTAAATACATTAAAAAAACGTAATAACATATTATACAAAAATGTAATCCTAAAAAACATAAAAAAAAAAAAAAAAGTTTTTTGTATATATTTATTTTATGTGAAGTATGTTTTTTATATTTTTTTTATGTATTTATTTTATATAAATATGTTTTTTTTTATGTAATTAAAAATATATGTTTTTATATAATATGTTATTACGTTGTACTGGAATACAAAATCGGTCAAATAAGTTTTTGTATTGGCGCAATCGGTTTTCTAAAAACCGTTTTTCGATTTAAAAAATACATAAAAACCTTTTTTTTTAATATGTTTTGTCTTCTTTTAATTTAGTCAAAGAAGTTCTTTCCAAACCATAACTTGAATAAATTAATAAAAATAATAAGTTTATACAATTAACTTAATTTTTTATGTAAATATGCTTTTATATGTATTTAAATAATACGTTTTTATATAATATGTTATTACATTGTATTGGAATGCAAAATCGGTCGAATATGTTTTTGTATTGGCCCATTAGGTTTTCTAGATACTGTTTTTCGGTTTAAATAATATGTATTAAAAAAAAACATAACTTTTTTTTTTGCTGGAAAATGTATTTTTAAATATATAAAAAATATATTTTACAAAGCAAAATACATAAAAAAAAAAACATAAAACTTTATTTGTATATATTTCTTTATAATACGAAAAAATATATTTGTTTTATTAAAAAAAATCACGTAAAAATATGTTTTTGGATATTTTTATTATTTATATGTTTTAACGGGTTCTTACTATATAAATTAATTTTAGGAAGTAAAATCATAGGATTGATCAGCTGTGCATAGGAAGTGGAGGTCGTGAGTTTGACCCTTACCACCAATGGTCCCTTTGGTTTGCTAAATGTAACGAATTCAATCCCTCTTATACTTGAAAAAACTAAAATACCCCCACATTTGATGCACTAACGGCAGAATTTTAACGGAGTTAGTAAAAAGGGCTATCCTTGCAAGTTTTGTAAACTACAAGGACCATTTGCATCAAAAAAATTATAGGGGCTGAGTTTGTGATTTTTAGTAAACCACAGGGACTATTTTTGTAATTTTGTCAAATATAATTGTATATATTAGTTAATGGTTAATTGTATATATGTAACTAGGGTAAATTACACCGTTGGTCCCTCGTGCACATGCCAGAAAGCATGTTTAGTCCCTATTTCCAAAATTTAACTCGTGCAGTCCCTCGTTGTTATTTATCTTGCATGGTTAGTCCCTATGCACGTTAACTGTTAACTCCTTCCGTTTAAGCTACCCACGTGCCTTGCACGCAGGGGCATTTTCGTCTTTTCAGGGTTTTTATACATGAACCAGTATGGCGCGACTTCGATAACCGATCATTTCTGATTTCATCCTCCGTCGACCCTTAGCATTGCACGAGAAAACCCTAGTTTTCTACGATGGTGAACTGGAGGATTAGGCAAGAATGGGAGGAATACGACCTCCAAAGCTCATACGGTAAAATTTTCTACATTTTCAGTTGATCATCCATTATACGTTCCTAAAACGTAATTTTTTTTTGGGTTCGCAGCTGACAATCCAAGTATGTTCTCGATACGATTGAACTATGGTGGAGTTTTTACGAAGTTTCCAGGCCGCAAATACATAAAGGGGAAGATGAAATATATTGATGGCATTGATAGTGACTTGTTCTCGGTGCATGATATGGACGAGATAATGGAATTGCTTGATTGTGTGGAACCAGGTAAAAGTATTTATTATCATTTCAAACGACCAACCTGGGATTTAGATTTTGGGTTGTATGCTTTGGGTTGTGACGAAGATATAAACCACTTTAGGTCATACGTGTATGAACACAAGGTGATAGAAGTGTATACAGAGTTTTGGGAAACCAAGCTCCATACGTATCAAATGTCCCCAAACCCTGCAAAGATAAAGATACACGAAATTCCTGAGTCCCTTTGTCGTAAAAGCTTGTTATTGACATGGTCAAATTCAGGGGATTGTCCTAGTGAAGAAGCCCCTGTTTTTGAGAATGTAGAAACTATGGACGAACCCCCTAGTACATTACTTGAAACAACCTTGGAACAACCCCTTGTTACATTGAGTGAAACAGTTGAGTCAACCCCTGCCTATATACCAAGAATTGATAGCCCTTTAACTGAACCAATGATAGGAAGCACATGTCCTAATGTTGATGGTTTGGGTGATACATTTGAATGGTGTGAACCTTTTGGTGGGACTCCTATGGAACAAGATGAACCAAATAGTGAAAAAGCAGGTAAAGACAGTCAAGCTAGTAAAGACAGTCATGATAGTGATGACACTGAAGATAGTGAATACAGTCAAGATAGCGATTACATAGTTGATGAAGATAACTTGTTAGATGATCCAGAGGTTGATATGAAGAACTTTCACCTCAACATTGACAAAGAGGTGGAGTGGGTTGGAAGTTTTCCTGATGATCGAGATGAAGCAGTAGAAGGTGATGAAGAATTAGAGGTTATAAACACTGAAGAATTTGTATCTGCATCTTCATCAGATGAGGGTGAAGCTAGTAAAAAAAAGGAAGAAGATAAGAGATTTACGAAGAGCACATAAGAATGAAGCAGCTGCTGTCAAAGATCCATTTTACATCCACCAGACTTTTAGCACAACCAAGGAAGTTAAACAACAAATTTATCTTCATTCCATACAGAGTAGAAGGGAGTTAGACTTCGTCAAGAATGACAAAAATAGGATTAGAGTGGTTTGCAAAGGGACAATACCAAACCTTGGGATATTAGAAACAGATGGGACCAACAAAAGTAATGACAAAGTGGGACCAAGTCAAAAGAAAAAGAAAGTGAAAGATGGTTCTATTCATAAATGCCCATGGGTCCTACTAGTGAGTAAGTGGAAAAAAGACATTAACTGGACTGTTAAGACCTATGAAAAGCAACATACGTGCCTTCAAACAAGGAAAATTAGGGCATGTAACTACAAGTTTCTCTCTGAACAGATTGTTGACACAGTGGAGGCAAACCCAGAAATACCACTTAGAGCATTACGTGAGATGCTTGAGAAGAAATACCAACTTGGATTGTCAGACATGAAAGTTCATAGGGCGAAAACGAAAGCCCTGGAATCAATTAGGGGAGATTTTGCTGCTCAGTACTCATGTCTAAGAGACTACTTACAGGAGGTGCAGAGTAGAAATCCAAACACCACAGTCAAACTTCAAGTGCAAAGTGAACCATGTTATGCATCTGAGACCAGGGTATTTGAACGAGTATACATTTGTCTTGGTCCACTGAAAAGTGGATTTGCAGCAGGGAAAAGAGATTTACTAGGGCTTGATGGTGCATTCATGAAGGGTCCATACCATGGTATGATCCTGACAGCAGTGGTATGTGCATAATCATATTTTAGTATTTGATTAATGTTTGACCATAGTTAATTGTTTGCTTATTACTGTGTTTGACATGATAATTCAGGGTTTAGATGGGAACAATTGCACATACCCTTTGGCATATGCAGTTGTTGAAGCAGAGAACTTTAATTCATGGACCTGGTTTTTAACTAACTTAGGAGATGATCTTGGTTTGTATGCAAACTCCAACTTCACTTTCATATCAGATAGACAGAAGGTAAATAAATTTCTCCATTCATTTTCACATGCATGTTTTACAATTCAATAAGCAACTTCACTCTTTTGATGATTTAGGGGTTATTGCCTGCACTTGAGAAACTTTTCCCAGCAGCAGAGCATAGATATTGCCTAAGGCATCTTCATGAGAACATGAAACGTAAATGGAGGGGCAAGGAATTCAAGGATTGTCTTTGGAAATGTGCAACATGTACCACCATACCACAATTCAACAGTGCCATGGAAGAACTAAAGAAACTTAACAGTGAAGCATATGACTGGCTTAATTCTATTCCACCTAAGCACTGGTCCAGATCCCACTTCTCAGGTATATAATATTATGTTTATAAGTGTATAATTTTTAAATATAATCTAATACAGTTGTGTTTTATTAGGGAGGGCACATTGTGATGTTGTGTTGAATAATATGTGTGAGAGTTTGAATAGCAAGATAGTGAAAGGTCGTGATAAGCCAATTATCAGTTGCTTGGAGTTTATTAGGGAGTATATCATGAGGAAAATTGTCATGGTTCAAAAAGAAATTGATAAAGCTAATGGCCCATTAACTCCTACAGCCACTAAGACCCTTGAAAAAATTAAAGAAAGGGCAACACAGTGTAGGGCAGTGTTCTGTGGCAATGGGAAGTACCAGGTTACAAGTGAAGGTACTAATCAGTATGTGGTTAATATGGACCAGCAAACTTGTTCATGTAATAGGTGGGAACTGACAGGCATACCCTGCAAACATAGTATAGCAGCTATATGGGATATGAGGCTCAACAATGAAAATGTTGGAATACCTGAGACATGGGTACACCCAACTTATTGGCTCAAGACATGGAAAGAAATGTATGTCTTCAAAGTTGAACCTATTAATGGGAGGTTATTGTGGGAAAAAAGCACATGTCCTACCAAGTTGATACCACCAAAGTATCGTGTCCCTATTGGCAGACCAAAAAAAAAGAGAAGAAGATCTGCAACAGAAGATGATGGAGTGTCCACAAAATGGAAATCTGTAACATGCACAAAATGTGGAAATGTGGGCCATAATGGAAGGACCTGCAAGGGACAATCACAGACTGGGAATGGAACAGGAGAAGGTGCAGCAGGGAATACAACAGGAGAAGGTGCAGCAGGTAGCAGTGGTGGTGTACAAAATGGAGTTGGGAACAAAGGAAAAAGCCCCATGCTTTGAGAATTTGTAGTTTGGTATCATGATCATGAAGGATAACTATGTTTTTGTTAGGCATTTATTGCCATATTACTTTGTTGTTATGTGTTGTATTTTGATACTTTGTTGCTGTGTAGGATAACTATTTGTATGCCATAAGACTATGTTGTTATTTTGGATGTCCCTTTATGTTAATGGTCAATGGTTATCTTGGATATTTTAGAGTTTTTGTCCTTTTTAATTGTTATATTGGATGCTAGTATTGAATGGTATATTGCATATGTTGCAAATACCACATTTTCATTAAATTTGAACACCAACTGATAACACCACATTATGATTACACAATATATTGCAACTAAAATTGAAATTTTTTTGTTAATACAAATAACATTACAAAGAGTCTCCATTACAATATACACATACCAAAATACTAACAACTTCATTACTTAACCTACACTTTATATATAAGGACTGAAACAAAAAAAACCCAGCTAATAACTAGGTAAAGCTTCAATTTGCGATTTTGTTCTTCAAGTTTCATCCTAAACGCCATACAATCACAGTCCTGATCATAATCATTCACCCATCCTATGAACTTGCATAATGGTCCCTGAACCAATTAAAGTAGATGAAGAATAAGGGCAAAATTAGAGAAGACGAAGAACGAAATTGAAATCATTAACCTTACCTTTACTGTACAAGCATAATAGAGTTTCCCAGGGTTTCTTTTGCTATAAGATGTGCGAATCACTGCAGTGGCTCCACAATTGCATTTAATATCGATCATTGTTATGTATTTGGAAGAAATCGATCGAACGAGGGGAAGAGACGAACGAGGGGAAGAGACGAACGAGAGGATACAGAAGAAAAGAGGGTTGCAGTGTTCTTTATAAGATTTAAGGTGTAACGGCATTAAATATGGACACAAACCCTAAAAAGACGAAAATGCCCCTGCGTGCAAGGCACGTGGGTAGCTTAAACGGAAGGAGTTAACAGTTAACGTGCATAGGGACTAACCATGCAAGATAAATAACAATGAGGGACTGCACGAGTTAAATTTTGGAAATAGGGACTAAACATGCTTTCTGGCATGTGCACGAGGGACCAAATGTGTAATTTACCCATTTAACTACTAGCCCCCTGCTCTCGGAGTCTCGGTAGTCCAAACTCTAAACCAAAGTCATCGATCCTCTAACCCTTGCTCAGTCGATTCAACGCTGTTCGCTGGAGCTCCTGTCCACCTCGGCACCTTCCAATCGGCAATCTGCAATCACCGCTGATAGCTCCACCTCTCACCTCCGCGCTGGAATCGATCAGGTATGTTCAGTGTTCTCTCCATTTCTCTATTCTCTCTTTCTTCATCGGACCATCATCCCCATTCCATCAGCCCCCTGATTAAATTTATCTGATTTTTATTTTCAATTCTTCATAATGAATGTCTGAATTTATGTGTTATACTCAATTACTTACTTCAAACTGAATCACCAAACCCAGAACTTGAGCTCACAAAATCTGACATGTAATTCTGATGACCTGAGAGGATTAAGGGGTTTCACGAATGGATTGGAATTGCCAATTGATGGTTGGTGGCTTACAAATTCATCAGCTTTTTCATTTTCCAGTTGCTGCAACTGGGTCGGTATCAATTGGAAGTCCTCTTCTGGTAGCATTGTTAGATTAGAACTCCCGAATCACATATTAACGGACAGTAGCTCCGATTCATTTTCTAATTTAAATCATCTTCGGACACTGAATCTTTCACGCAATTTTCTTAAAGGCCCTCTTCATGTTTCCTTATTTCTTTTCCCCCATTTTTAAGCAGTTGATTTAAGTGGTAATAGATTCAATGGGGTTTTACCACTTAACATTAACTATCACTAACATAAAATCTTGTACTAATATCAAAAGTACTAAATTGCCCCTTGGGCTATTTTCCAGCAGAACAAGGACAAATTACCTATATATCATTTTTGCCTTGTTGCTATTAACCACTAAGTTCTGGGGCTTATCAAGACCTCGCATACCGGTGATTGTTCAGGTCACACAAAACTTCAAAATTCCTGCTGTTGTGCTAGATTTAGCTCAGAGTGTAACTGAAATTCTAGAACACTACTAAGGAGAGGAAAGGAGAAAATGAGAGATAAAAGGTGTTTTTGAGTTTTTTAAGGAGAAATAAATGAAGGAAAGGAAAAGAAGAGTGTTTTCCAGTTTCATTTAAGAAAGAAAAGGGAAGAAAATGAGGGGATTGGAAGAGGAAAAAATACTTACGGTATTTTCTAAGATTTCTTTCCTTCTATTAATCTTTCATTTCCTTCCCCACCTTTTTTATCCTAAAAAAAACTTGAGAAGAGGACAATAAAACTTAAAAACACTTCTCGTCTTTCCTTTTCCCTCCCAAAACAAATTTTTTCTTCATTTAATCTCCTTAAAAACTTCATACTATATTGTTGTGATATAAACTAATCCAAACATATTAAATGACTGTCATTTTATTTAGATAAATACATTCCTTTTCTATATGCTGAAACAAACGGTGGATTTGAATTATTTAAGTATCAAAATCGGAGGCATTATTTGAATGCACAAAAATATAGGGATTACATATATCTGAATGAGATTTATGGTATAAGATCATGTAATTTAAATTGTGATGCTGATTTAGAGGGCTAGTCGATTAAAATAAATGAGATTTAGATACATGAATGATATAGAGTCGATTAAAATAAATGAGATTTAGAGACATGAATGAAATAAATGAATACGTATAAATAATTTATGCTTAGAATTACGTGAATAGGGATTAACACAATAAAATATTTATTATAATATTTGTTCCCATAGGGGAATCCATGAGCAGGTATCAATCCTTAACTCGATAACTGTTTTTTCCCATTTCATGACTGAAGTCGCAAAGGAATAAAATTTTAAACATTAGTTATTGTTTTTATAAGACAAAAAATCTGAAAAATCTGATCCTATAAGAAAGATGGTTACATTAATTAACTACAAATTCTTAAAGGGGGGGGGGGTATCAAATCCCTCCCTTGGTCCGTCACTATTATGCCACCTGGTGTGAAAATTTCACAGATTAATTAAGTTAAATTTGAAAGCGGGAAGGACATAAAAATCAATAGGTAATATTAACAATCTCTTCTCAATGTTCTAGGGTTTAGTTATTGTCGTTCTGTAATTTCCACACAATTTTAAATGTCTTTGATGAGACGTGCTTGAACTAGTGTTCTCCAATATCATATACAATGGACTAACAAAATCAAAATCCTCACACTTTGTCATGTAAAATGAACATATCTTCTCAATATTCTAGGGTTTAGTTATTTTCGTTCTGTAAATTTCACACTGTTTTAAATGTATCATTGAGTAGACGTGTTTGAACTAGTATTCTCAAATATCATATACAAAGGACTAACAAAATCAGAATCCTCACACTTTGTCATGTAAAGTGAACATCTCTTCTTAATATTCTAGGGTTTAATATTTGATATTATGTCAAATTTCATATTGTTTTATGTGAGGAAGGAAACCAAAAATCAGAATCCTTATCAATGTTATGATTTAAATTTTGTAATTTTCTTTTCGAATTCAGGATCTTCTCAACTTCACAATCACCCAAGGATGGCGGCTGGTATAGAGATGGATCTACACATTGATCTTACAAGTCAAGAACAGAAGATAATATCACTTGAAAAAACTACAGTTATCACTGAGAGATCAGGAACAGGGAAATCTATTATTTTGAAATTAAAATTATGTCGTAGACAAGCTTCTGAAGCATGGAGTAGCAGAGTCCAGGGTGTCATTGATGGTCCTGAAGAAAACAAAGTGAGTTTTATGCGTCAGCTTTTTGTGACAGTAAGCCCAAATCCACCGGTGAAGCAATACGTTTCCCGCCGTACAAGGTGTGCAATTGATTCACTTCATTTTATTTTTCCATTTTAAATGTTTTCACTCTAATGCTTTTATCTACAACATTTCAAGTGATGATCCCGAGACATTTGTTGACGTTCTAAGGGAAAGCTTCTCTCTTATTATCATATTTGAGAAGTAATTGCTAATGTTGGATCACACACAGGGGGAGTCGTTCTTTGACTGATTCAATATAGTGACGGGAAAAGTTTTTTCATTAGATCAAAGAATGTCACATATGACATATTTATGTCACTCTATTGGCCCTGTCTTGGAGCTTCCCATCTTGGAGCAAAGAAGCTCGATGCCCAAGAGTGTTTATAGAGAAAATGTCTCATATAAAAGGTGGATTGCAAGCAGCAGAAAGTGTTGATGGAAGACTCAACAATGAGGTGTATTCTGAAGGCCGGTCATCAACATTATCAAAACAGACAAAAGAATTGATTTACGCAATCTTTCAATCATATGAGGAGTTGAAAACGAAATGTGGTGAATTTGATTGGGGAGACTTAGTAAACTACCTCCAAAATCGGTTTCAAGAGATGGAATATGCAAGTGACTACATGGACTTTGTGTACATCGATGAGGCACAAGACCTGAGTATGCGAAGTATTATTCTATTAAAAAAGATATGTCCCGGATTTTGAACGGGGGTTTATGTTTGAGGGTGATAGTGCACAGACTGTAACCATGGGGATCGAATTTAAGCTTGAAGATATGTGCACTATCACCTGCAAACATAAACCCTCGTTCAAAATCACGAACACATCTTTTTTAATAGAATAATACTTTGCATACTCAGGTCTTGTGCCTCATCGATGTACACAAAGTCCATGTAGTCACCTGAATATTCCATCTCTTGAAACCGATTTTGGAGGTCGTTTACTAAGTCTCCTCAATCAAATTCACCACGTTTCGTTTTCAACTCCTCATATGATTGAAAGGCTGCATAAATCAATTCTCTTTTCTGTTTTGATAATGTTGATGACCGGCCTTCAAAATACGCCTTATTGCTGAGTCTTCCATCAACACTTGCTGCTGCTTGCAATCCGCCTTTTATATGAGACATTATCTCTGTGAACACTCTTGAGGCATCGAGCTTCTTTGCTCCAAGATGTGGCCCGTAGTGTGACAGAAATATGTCATATGTGACATTCTTTGATCTAATGAAAGAACTTTTCCCGTCACCCATATTGAATTGGTCAAAGAACGACTCCCCGATGTGTGATCTAACATTAGCAATAACTTCTCAAATGTGATAATGAGAGGGAAGCTTTCCCTTGGAATGTCAACGAATGTCTTGGGATCATCACTAGAAATGTTGCAGATAAAAGCCATTAGAGTGAAAACATTTAAAATGGAAAAATAAAATGAAGTGAATCAATTGCACACCTTGTATGGCGGGAAATGTATTGCTTCACTTGTGGATTTGGGCTTATCGTCACAAAAGCTGGCGCAGAAAACTCCCTTTGTTTTCTTCAGGAACATCAATGACACCATGGATCTTGCTACTCCCTGCTTCAGAAACTTGTCTACGACATAATTTTAATTTTAAAATAGAAGTTTTCCTTGTTCCTGATCTCCCAGTGATAACTGTAGTTTTTTCAAGTGATATTATCTTCTGTTCTTGACTTGTAAGATCAATGTGTAGATCCATCTCTATACCAGCCGCCATCCTTGGGTGATTGTGAAGTTGAGAAGATCCTGAATTCGAAAAGAAAATTACAAAATTTAAATCATAACATTGATAAGGATTCTGATTTTTGGTTTCCTTCCTCACATAAAACAATATGAAATTTGACAGAATATTAAACCCTAAAATTATTGAGAAGATGTGTTCATTTTACATGTCAAAGTGTGAGGATTCTGATTTTGTTAGTCCCTTGTATTTGATATTTGAGAACACTAGTTCAAGCATGTCTCATCAACGATACATTTAAAACAGTGTGAAATTTACAGAACGAAAATAACTAAACCCTAGAATATTGAGAAGATACGTTCATTTTACATGACAAACTTTGAGGATTCTAATTTTGTTAGTCCCTTGTATGTGATATTTGAGAACACTAGTTCAATCACGTCTCCTCAATGATACATTTAAAATTGTATGAAATTTACAGAACAATAATAACTAAACCCTAGAACATTGAGAAAAGATGGTTAATGTTACTTGTTGATTTTTATGTCATTCTCGTTTTTACTTTTGAGTAAGCAAGTATTCTCAACATGTAGAACGGTGTGGAATTTTTTAGAAGTGAAAAAGAATCACAATGAAAATGGTTTAGATTCAGAGGAATTCATCAAACCCTTTTGACTGCAAGGAAGGAGGGTAATTGTGAAGCACTAAGGGACTGAGGTCACGCGTGTGTCATTTCCTTGTTTAAACACGAGGTTATGATTTTTAAAACGAATACAATAATCACATTATTTCAAAGTATGAAAGAACAATAATGTAACGACCATACTTTATGGTAATGGGGTACAATGTACATATTTCACATGATAAACATAGTACGAAGATTACTAAGAAATGATATTTCACACGTTATTTATAAAATGCAAGTCATGATATTTTATTCATTCTTTCTCATTAAGAATCGTTGTGTTACTTAGTGCAAAGATCGTAAGCATTGATGAAAATGATATGGACGAAAATGTTACAAAAAACACCAATGTAATGTATACACCTCAGTGTTAAAACCTTTTTAGTGAGTGATAACAGGTTGAACTATCATTTTGATAGTATAATTTGTATTTATCATATCTAGTAAAATAAATGATTACTAAAAAATGGGTGGACTCCAAAAATACATTTTAAATCTATTAAGAAATTTGGACTATCATTTTGATGATATAATTTTTATAACTGTATTAATTATATAGAAAAATATAAAAATAAACATACGAATTGTCCATTGTGCACCAGCCCACATTTCAATCATGTATCCTTCTACCCTACATAATAAAATAATAGTTTTAGATTGTTACGTGCCAGTTTAATATGAATCTGTATTTGTTATGTGCCATGTGTCAGTCATTTACAACATTTACAACAATTACAATTAAAAACTCTAAATCTCATTTATTTTAATCGACTAGCCCAAAATTCAGCATTACAATTTAAATTACATGATCTTATATCATAATTTCATTCAAAATATGTAATCCCTATAGTTTTGTGCATTTGAATCATGCCTTCGAATTTCATAATGTTTGAAAAATCTAATTAAATATCACAAATTTATAAAAGAAATCACTTTAACTTAATTAATCTGTGAAATTTTCACATCGGGTGGCATAATAGTGACAGAGCAAGGGAGGGGTTTGTTATCCCCCCTTAAGAATTTGCAGTTAATTAATGTAAACATCTTTCTTAGAGGATCATATTTTTCAGATTTTTTTGTCTTATACAAACAAAAACTAATGTGTAAAATTTTATCCCTTTGCGACTTCAATCATGAATGGGAAAAAATAGTAATCGAGTTAGGGATTGAGACCATAAATCTCATTCATTTTAATAGACTAGCCCTCTAAATCAGCATCACAATTTAAATTACATGATCTTATACCATAAATCTCATTCAAACATATGTAATCCCTATATTTTTGTGCATTTGAATAATGCCTCCGATTTTGATACTTAAATAATTCAAATCCACCGTTTGTTTCAGCATATAGAAAAGGAATGTATTTATCTAAATAAAATGACAGTCATTTAATATGTTTGGATTAGTTTATATCGCAACAAATTAGTATTAGGTTTTTATGGATGATTTGGAAGGCGTATAATGAAATTATCTTCAGGAATGAAAGGCGATCAGCTATGCTTTTGGCGGATGATATTAGCATTAACACTTTCAATTGAATTAATAACAAGTCCAAATTTTGTAATATTGATTGGCCTTTATGGTGTTTGTCACCTTTATTGAACTTTTCTTGTATCCGACGTCAGCTTCTCGCTTAAATCCTTTTTTGTGCTAACATATTTGATTGCCGTTCAAAAAAAAAAACTAATTAATATTACTTTTAATAATTAGATTATGATAATGTTTTTTTACTAATATATTTATAATTAACAGCTTTTTTATATATGAATAATTAATATTTATAAATCTGTTTACTAAAATATTTATTTATTTTATTTATTCCATAAATATGTTATTAAAAGACTATTATAATACACTATGATTATTAAAAACTAAAGTGATTAGTTTTTACGCACACAAATAATAATAAAAAAAAGGTATGTGAATAATAGTTTTCTACAATTTTTAGATATTTATTAATAGTTTATAATAGTTTTTTTAAAAACTATTATAAAATTTTAGTAAATAAAAAACTATTATAAATTATTTCATTGATAATTATCTTCGGTAAATAAACAAGAATAATTATTTTATTTGTGGAATCTATTAAAAATATAAGGGTATAAAATGCCATATCTTCAAAATAGATAGGTTGTTAATGTAAAACTATAGATATAAATTCCTTACTATCTCTTTAACCCTATATATATATATATATATATATATATATATATATATATATATATATATATATATATATATATATATATATATATATATATATATATATATATATAAACTTAACAAGACTAAAAAGTATTTTGTCAATTTTCGGGTTGTGTACTACTACGCTAAATCTTAGAAAATTCATAATTTTCTCAAATGAAGTCAGATTTGGACGTTCTCTATATATACATTCTCGGTTTAACATCTACTACTACTTTCGTTTAGGTTGATAAGACTAAATAGTATTTTGTCAAAAATTTACTTTTTACGATACGTGGAGTCGTGCCGGTTTAATCGCAAAACTCCGACGGGTCATAACTTCTTCGTTATAAGTCGGATTTTAACGTTCTTTATATGTATGGAATCCTTGTGACATATATTATAACTTTGGTTAAGATTATTTATGCTAAATAATCTTTTATCAAAAAGTCATTTTTAACGCTTATTATCTTTAAATTGACTAGCCCGAACCTGCGTGTGTTACAATTATCTCCCCTTTAGGATGATTACGTTCCAGAATCATCAACGAAGCAGGGATTGTATAATGACTCCCTATGCTATCTTTGCATCCTAGGTAATAACCGTAACTCTTATGTTCTTTCAAATGAGTATCTAACTCATGGACTTCTTAACTGCTAGGTGCTCAATCTTGCACTTGCCTTTTATCCCATGTTGGACTTTCAGTTGTAACCTTTGAGTTATAAACTCGACCCTTATTGGAGATTCCTACTCCTTCTTAACAGACTTAACTTATAAGAAGTTCTTTACTTCAGTTATTGTAATAGACCAATGGGTCATGTTCTAATGACCTCTCATCATATGATGCAACGCTTTAGACTCGGGTCTTTTTGAGTCAGTTTCTAGAATGGAATATACCTTTCTTCATGTTCTAATGTGATATAATCACATTCTAGCATGTAACACTTCTAGCTACAAGCTTCTTTACTTTAACGGTGATCGAAATACTTCTGTTGATCGCTTCAATTATCTTTCACTTCAATCTTCTGGCTTAAGTTTGATTTCTCATCGAACTTAGTTCTTCGAACCATGTAACATGATTATCTTAGTCGGACTTGATTTGATATGACCACTAGGTTCAAAATAACAATCATCTTCTTAGTTATTACCGAAACGATGGTAACAACAGACATGAACAAAACATAATCAATTACTAGTGTCTTGGTAACCTTATGACTTTCCCTGATCCAAGTGCGAGTCTTGTGCTTCCAGTGATATAGGCCTCTACTACCTTTCACACCTACTCATACTCGTCCCAAGAACTATCTCTTAGTTTTCCAAGCTACCACACAAGAAAATTCAAATAGAACCTTAACACATCAGATAACATAACCAAGGTTTATATTATTTCTTGAAACGATTACATAGATATTCAAGTTCACCCGACACTAGGCCTCTTATAATAGGCTACACCACATGATAACGGTTTTTATGAATCTACAAGACCTAACATGCATGAAAGGACAACTAATATGCTCTGGAGTGTCCCAAACTCATAAAGGTCCAAACTTGTGGGACAAAAGCTGATAAAACCCAACCATGGAGATAAAAAAAGGAAACACATCAAGGTATAGACTTTATACCTTCAAAAGATGCACGGTGAGGAGTAGTTTATGGATCTATAAGCTTGCAAGAAACGCCTCCTTCTTCAAGGGTCTTCTTCTTTAACCAATATGTACCAAAAGTCACTAATAAGCTCCAAACTCTCATAAAAAGGCTTAAATCGAGATTAGGGTTTTTGAGGGAAAGGTGGCTGATAAGGAATGTCCAAAGGAGGCATAAGGTGTGTCACACGCCCAAACCAGACGGCGGAAACGTCTGAGGGCTCGTGTGACTTAAATTGAATATCATCACAATGAATATACATGAATCATAACATAAACATCACCATGCATCAATATATTACAACTGACATTGTTCACATCAAGTACATTGTTTTAACGTTACAAATCCATACATAAATTGTTTGATAGTTTTCAAAAGCAAAACACACTAACATACTTGGTACTTATTCATCGGCTTACCTGTTACTTGAGAATACAATTTATTTTGAAAACGGGTCAACATATGGAATGTTGGTGAGTTCATAAGCATGTTTGGTATGAAAATGTTTTGTGTAGTTTGAACGAAAACAACCCAGAAATCCGATATTTTCTGAAAAGACCATTGTTTATAAAAAGGTGTGAAGATCCGTAAATATATATGCATGATGATTTCAAAACATGTATAACTGAAAAACTTTGTAATAACGTACAAGTGAAAATGTTGAACTTTCCCGGAAAACCCAATGTTTTCCAAAATAAAACATATCATATAACGGTTTGAATGGTTACTCATCACGTGAATGACTTTGAATTACCCTGTTTACTTGGTTTACATTGGATTTATTTATGTGAGTCGTTATAACCATGCATGATAATGACTAGTTCGTCTGTCTTGGCACTCTGGTGAACGCCGGAATTGATCTTAAGATTTTGTCACCCTAGACTGACCGAGTCTAACTGTAGCGAACAGCTGAGGTGTGGAGGAGTCACCCCCGTATAGATCTATACACAAACTCTCGCTCTCCCTTCAGGAGACTTCGATTATAACTACAGACTACGGCGGCACACGTTAGTGCCACTCGTTATTACTCACTAAATCCCAATTGACTTTGATTACTATTGATTATCGACCTGTATTTGTTTACTTTGATCACGTATAGGCCTAACAAATGAGGAGAAGAGGAATACAAAGCCCTGCTACTTTCGTGAGTTATTTTAGGCTGTTGGGTATACGAAGGATACGTTGGTCCATTTTGTATTTGATTACTTGGACCTTACTAGCAATGCTAATGGGCCACTAAGGCCCAATGGCACTTAAAAGCTATTGAGGGTCCCTTAAATATGAAATTGGGTCATAGAAGGCCCGATAGCATTCATAATTATCCCTTGGGCCCAAAAATCATGTTAATGGACCACAAAGGCCCAATAAGCATGTTTGGAAACTTTCAAGCCCAAAGAGTTTAATGTTTACTTGTTTTAGGTATAGTATAGTTGTTGGAATATTTAATTGATCAATTGTTAAATTTGTATTGTTACGAGACCTGTTAGTCATTTATAACGATATTTGGAAATTTATCCGTCTTGTCATTTGTCATAAATTGTAGTTTGGTATTTTTGACCCAAATATCTTAATAATAAAATAATTGACTCAAAATATTGGTTTGACCATTTCAGCCCTTCTTTGATAAAAATGACAATTTTAGCCCCTTATATATATAAAAAGACGTTTTAGGCCCTAAAACCATTTTCTTGTCATTTTTGACCCATAGACTTTGTTTAGGTGATTGTTTTAGCTCTAAATTTACTTTTATCAGTTTCAACCCTTCCAGAAAAGTATTTTTCGGCTGAAGTCCAAACATTTTGCAACTTTTACAATTTTGACCCAAAATCCAAAAACTTTACATTTTTTATCCTTTTTGGTAAAGAAAAGCACTTTAACCCCTGAAATGATTTTGTTTACCCTTTTATCTCCTGTTTTGAGAAAATTTTCATTTTAGCCCTTTAAAAATCAGATTTTTCCCAACCTTGGGCTTAATGGGCCGAAAAGCCCAAAATTTGGCCCATTGAGCTATTATTTACATTTTAAGTCCTTTGGAGAGCATTATTGTCACAAAAGCATTTATTTAAACTGTTTGGACTCTTTTGACCCTCAAGAAAACCGTGAATAGCAACTTTTCACCCAACTTTTGTTTATTTGACGATTTAAGCCCAAAAATGAGTTTTATGTTGAAATGTTTTTATAATAATCTTAGAGATTAATATTTTGACTTGTTTAGTGATATATAACTTGGATTATGTTTGATTTCCTTCTTATAGCATAGATCCCGAGATTTCTCCCCCTTTTGGTTACATATTTTCCACAAAAACACATAAAACCACACATACATGCATAAAATCATACATAGCATACACATACACATAGATCTACGCATTTTACTTGTATTCTCCCCCATAAAACTTGTAAAAAACCGAAAAGAGAGGGGTATGAACTAACCTTGAGTTTGTGGTTTCGGTTTTGATGAAGAATAAAAGAAGTTTGATGCTATTTCTCGGCCTAGCAAGCTTCTTGGAGGATTTTTGACTTAGATGTGTTCTAAGATGTAAGATCACGAGTTTGAATAGATTAGGAGGAGGTATTTGATGAAATGAAGTAGTTAGATCATAGATTTAAATATCAACTTACCTTAGATGATGATTTTTATGAAATAATCTCCTTGAAAAGCTCCTAAATCTAGAAAATTTGATGAAGAAGAGTGAGGATATTCTTGAGAGAGTTTGTTTCAAAAATTTGATGAAATGTGTGTGTGGGTGTGTCTTCGGCCGAGAGAAAAAGAGAGAGGAAAAGAGAGAGTGTTGATGAGATGGTTACTTGGAAACATGGGATATTGCATGGAGAACCAAGATATAATAAGGAAGTGGCAATCCTAAAGTCAACTCTTCCACCCATGTGTGGTTTAGGCCGAGAGGAGGAGAAAGGAGAAAGAAAAATTGGGCCTTTTGTTCTTAAGTCCATCTTATGGCCCAATTAGGTAATTTTTGGCCCAAAATAAATCAAGGGATGATTTTTATGATCCATTAGGGCTAATTAGATTTGTTATGGCCCAATAAGGACCATTAAAGATAAACTAGTTCATTTTAGGCTTATCAGGCCCAAGATATTAAGTTTCATGTATATGAGTCCAATTAGAGTCCATCTAAGAGTTCTAAGCCCAAAATAATCAAATTGGAAACTTTTTGGTCTAATAGGCCCAATAGGAAAATCCTAGTCCAAAATGGACTTAAACCGGAATTTCTAGGGTTTCCAAATCTTTGTTGATTAGTTGTAGTGCTTGTATAAAGCGTTTGATGAAAGTTTTGTTGTTATTGAATAAGCATCATACACACTTTCACATTTTTGGTTTACAAATGTTATCATTGTTGTCGTTACAGGCATCCAAATTCCTAGTTGTGACAAGGTGGCTTAAATAGGGAAGCAAACCCTTAAAATTAGGGTTTTGATGTTGAACTAGTACGCCCAACGTACCATACATACACCCAGCATACTAGCATGCCCTCCGCGATCTGATCACATGAGTATGCTGCGCGTACCTACATGTACGCCCATTGTACAGATGAGATGCAAAACTCTCACAGACTCAAATAGGTTAAGGCTAGAAATAGAAATACCTGATATTCAAAATGCTACAATTCTCCCCCACTTGAATTAAACTTCGTCCTCGAAGTCTGCTGCTGAAAATAACTCTAGGTAATGCTCTCATGTCCATTTTGAACCCTTGTGGTGCTTTTACCGCACCTTTACCAACTCAACAACCTTGTTCCTCAAGGTTTTCGTCTTCTTGTCGAGGATCGCTACCGGTCTCTCAATGTAGTTCAGGCGGTCATCCACCTGAATATCTTCCAATGGAACCACTATGGAATCATCAACCAAACACTTTCATAGCCGAGAGACGTGAAAAGTGTTGTGAATCTAACTAAGTTCCTCTGGAAGATCCAACCGATAAGCTACCCTGCCCACCGGGGCTACCACCATGAAAAGGACTAATATACGTGGGGACCAACTTACCCTGCTTCCTGAATTGGATGACACCTTTTCAAGGTGACACCTTCACGAGAACCATATCTCCAACTTGAAACTCTAGGTCTGATCAACACTTGTTGGCATAGCTCTTCTGCTGACTCTGACTGTCTAAAGTCTGCTTCGAACCTGTTGAATCAGATTGGTGGTCTTAAGTACCACTTCGGTACTCCCCATGAATCGCTGACCGACCTCACCCCAGCATATCAGGGTTCTGCATTTCCTCTCATAAAGAATCTTAAAAGGAGGTCGATCGATGTTGGCGTGATAACTATTGTTATACGACGTGACGGTAGCATTGACCATGGCGGAGTTGGTTCGTGATCGGGATTTTAACCGGGCCTGAGTTTGTTCTTCACGATGTGACCCTGGATTGATCACGACGTGAAACGTAACTGATGACCTTAAGCATTGACTTTTTGACCATGTGCACTTTTGGTTAAATGCTAGCTCCAGAGTGTAGACTAAGGTGTGACCTAGTGTGATTCAATATATGGATTGTAGCACCCGTTTCGTGGCATTGAGCTGTGGTTTGTCTAACTTCGTGAGAGAGGTGAGTCTTCTCACTATACTATATAAGTGCTAGATTGTCTCTATGACTCTTGCATGAAAGACTATGGTTGGATCACAATACTTATTTGTATGTAAGACTGTGGTTGGATCACAACACTTGTATGGAAGATTGTGGTTGGATCACAACACTTTTTTGTCTTTGTGACTTGAATAAAGGACCATGGTTTGATCATGGCGGAAAGGCTACAACGGGGTTGTAGTCTCAAAATGACTGTAACACTATGGTTGGATCATAGCATTCACAGGGGTTGAAATACACCCCTAGGGTTGGGCCCATTGATATGTATGGTATGTGGTATATTGTGAAACTCTTTAAGATTTGTGCTTACGTTTTATGTTTTAAATGTTTTCAGGTACTTCCAGTTCCAAGTGAAAGGGCCCGACTTGACTGCACAATATCCCCTGATGATTTTTCCGCATTGATTATTACCATTTTATTATGATGTTTGAGATAGATTTTACTACGATTGGCTGTGAACAAATTTTCGTATGGATTTGATGGTTTGAAATGATTTTTTTAGTATTTTTGGGACGTTACAGGTTCATATAAAATGATTTGGTAAACTATAACGATTGTCCCTCTTGAATGTGCCAAAATGCACGTTTAGTCTCTATTTTCAAAAATTAACTCAGATTGTCCCTCATTTGTTTAAAACTTGCACACTTCATCCCTACGGACATTAAAATACCATTTCCCCTTATTTATTTATTTTTAATTTTCTTTTTATTTTTTTATTATTTATAGATTAAAAAGAAAAAAACAATGAATATTCATACCGGAACCCACCCTTCCCCCACTCCAAACGTCGATAATGCCCCATCACCCCCACCTTCACCTTCACCCCAAACTGATAAACCAAAATCAGACCAATCAATCTCCCTCTTCCATTGATCGTCTCAATCAAACCCTGAAACTCAAGAAAGAATTATATATGGAATCATCAACACAACCATCGTCGGTGGAATCATTAACATCACCACCATCGCCATCACCATCTCACATCTCTACTTTGAAGATCCTCTCATCAAACCCCAGATGAATTGTAACTTTGTGCATCACACCTATTGTTGCCTTCCATCTTTCCCAAAAATGAGCCGACTTCCATCGTTGGCCGAAAAATTCATCCACTAAACTCATATTCTCTCAATCTTTCCTATTGCTTCTTATTTGCTGTTGGAGAATTCATCCAAAAAATAAACATTTTACACGTTGTAAAAAAGATGTCGATTTTGAATCTAAACTTTATTTCCCTCTGTATCTCTCTTGGACTCTCTTATCACTTAAATTCGTAGGTAGATATAGCTTTCCGGTGGTTGAATTTAGGAGAAGCTAGTTCCTTGTGGTAATTGATTTTCCTAGTTTTGAAATCGATTTGCTTTAGATTTATGAAATCGATGTGTTTTGGTTTGCTTTTATCAATTTGATATGTTTTTTTTCATGAAAAACGATTAGGTGGTAACAAAACTGAGAGTTGCCAGAGTGAGTGTCATCAGAGGAGGGCATACTAGAATTTGACAAGAGGTACATGGTCGCCGGTAGATGTGAGGAAGAGGTTCTATTCATGGCACTGAAGGAGATGGGGTTGAGGGTAGGGTGGGTGGGGCCATATTTTTCTTTAAATTGCAAATAATAACAATGACATTAAATTCATTGGAAAAAATACATAAAGGGCATTATGGTCACTTAAAATCTAGCATGGTCTAAGATCGCAACAAAATGCATATTAGGGATGAAACGTTCAAATTTTAAACAAACAATAGAGTCCGAGTTAATTTTTGAAAATAGAGACTAAACGTGCATTGTAGCACGTACATAAGGGATGATTGATGTAATTTGCCCCAAATGATAAATTATCAATCTAAAGAAAATGTTGAGTTATTATTATATACAATTACACTGCGTTTTAAAACAAATATGTTTGCCAAAGTTTCAACTTTTTGGAAAGAGAAAATAAATATTCTTATTTTTTTCCAATTTGTCTTTTTATATGAAATGATGATACATGTTTTAAATTATTATTAATTTTTATCAAAATATGATAAGTGTCATCATTTCACATGGGTGGTATTAGGTGGTGTCTTCCCTCTTTTGGGTCGAATGTTCAAATCCCGCCGTAAACATAGGCAGTGGCGGATACAGGCCTTTCAAGTGGGGTGTATGGCCCCACTTGATAGTGGCTCCCACCATATTTTATACTAAACAAACCTCCAAAAATTCCATTTTTTTTATTAAAACCCCCTCCTTGGCACCCACTTATACAGAAAATACCCTCATTGATATTTGTTTTTACTGAAAAACCTCAAAAATGCTTTGCATTTTCAGAATTTTCCACTTTTATACATTTTTTTATGTATAATGGATCCCGGTTAAGTTTTGTTCTGGATCCGCCACTGAACATAGGTGAAATTTATATGTTAGTTTATATAAATAAACTATTAAAAATGCTTAACCATTGGAAGACTCGTTTAATTACAAATCAAAAGTATTATGATGATGATACGACAAAAATATGAAATGATAAGATATATTTACCATTGAAGATACTATAAGTAGGAAGAAAAAAAGCAAAAAAATATTTAAATTTTCTTTTGGAAAATACCGAATTATGTTTCCATATGTATTTTTATGTTATTCTACACTTTTAGTTAAATTATAAGTTAATTTTTATTAAATGTAATTTATTATCAACTTACACAGCCTAATAAAGTTTTATGAATCGATTGATTTTGTACAATGATATATTTTTGGTTAATTTTCTTTTATATTCCTTTTTATATTTTAGGTTTAAACTAAATATAAATTAGGTTTAAACTTTAAACACCTTCAAGAAAAACATTTTAGACAATCGAGGCTATCATTGGTATACACCCTTTCATGGTGGTTGGTGGAATGGTGACAGTAATGGGCATCAAATGCTCATCGATTCGCACTTTTTGCTAAATCCCATGGCCTGGTCTGCTTGCTAGACCAAAACTTTATAAAAAAGCTCAACAGCAGAAGGAAAGTCATTCATCTATCCACACGATCTCTTCTCTATTCTTTCGCCACCAATAAATATAGAGAGAGAAAGTCAAGTAGAGAATGTTGTAGTGAGAGAAAGAACGAAGGCGGCGACACAAACAACCAATCAGAGCTTCCCTTCTAAAGCGGATGCAATTTATCAAACTTTCCTTTTTCTCTTTTCAGTTACCCGTTTTTAATTCAATTTTCTTTGTATCGATACTTGTTTGCTGAACTCCGTAGATTTTACGAAACTTCTCTGCCTTTTTGGGTATTTCGTCGTTTCTACGATTGGGGTTTCAGCTTCACTAAGGTACTTCCACCACTGATTCAGTAATTCTATGCTACTTTATTTCGTGGGATCGGATCGATTTAACGTTGCTCTTGATGATATCAATGGAGGTTTTGATTTTTATTCTTATGGCTGTTATATCTATCTGAGCTGAGAATCTAGGGTTTCAAAACATGGGTATTTCCTTTCCCCTTTCGTTTTGGGTGTACGAAATTCCCTCCGTTTTGTAGCTCAAACGCTACATAACTTCAACACCATTTTCCTAATCGTACTCCTTTGTGTAACAAGTCAATTAATTGTGATGGATACGGGTTTTCACCATCAACAAACTTCATCTCTGAATCAACAAGCTATATCGTTCCAATCTAGCCCAAGAGACAGCAAATCTGAGATTAGTATGATTGGGGATTTGGATTTCCATCGAATGAATGGTACACATGGCATGATTTTTTCAGCGAATTCTGCTATTGTAAACAACAGTAGTTCAACATTCACAGGAATTGGGAATTCCTGTGATTCTATTATTGTTGATTCCGTCCCGGAATTGAAGCACCGAGCAGGCGTGGCTGTGGAGTGGTCTGTTGAAGAACAATATAAACTAGAGGAAGCACTTCTCAAGTATGTATTTTGCTCTAGTGGGTTCACTTTTTGTTACATTTTCAAAATTGGTAAATTACATTTATGCCCTTTTCCTTGTTCAATATATGTAGATATGCTGATGAACCTGGAATTATAAGGTATGTCAAGATTGCTGCCACATTGCGTAATAAAACTGTTCGTGATGTTGCTCTCAGGTGTAGGTGGATGGCGGTGAGTTTCTCACTCTTTTTTTTTTTTTTTTTTTTAATAATATATAACATATTAATTGCTTTTTATTAATTAAAAAATGTTAAAATAAAACTTTAAGAGATTACTTTTTGATCAATATCTTTGCATCATATCTTTCTCAGAGAAAAAGACGGAAACATGAGGAACTCAGTTTGTGGAAGAAGTCAAAAGACAAGAAGGTATAAAATAGTGTTATTTGTTATTTTTGTTATTGAAATATATATGAAACAACTAATTTGTTTTTTCTTTTCAAATTAATGAGAAATGTAACCATATCTAACTGTGTATATTGGGGAAGTCTGGAATTAGAATTAGAATAATGTTGCGTCCTTGGATTCTTTGGATGAATTTACTTTACACCTGTCTCTTAATCATCTTTAGTTTTCTAATGGCACATTGTCAAAAAGATAATCGAATAATAGTGTTTAAGGTTGTACTCATAGGTTTTGAGTAGTTTGTTATATAGTAGCATTTTATAGGATAATGAGGGCTTTGATATGATCAGGTACTCAGCTTGACTTACATGAGATGATTTTTGCAAGATCCCAAGATAATAATTAAGAAATTGCTTGTAAGAACTAATGTCTAATACTCCATTTACATTGTGAAACACTCTATTTCTCTCTAATCTTGTTGGTGTATTAGTATTATAATACTTATCAATTAAAGTGTCATATTTATTCAGGATAAATTGGTGGAATTTTCCTCAAAGCCAAGTGTCCTACCACCAATATCAACATTTAATGTGGCTCCATTTTCAGTTTCAATGAATAATCGAGTCCAGACTGATGGTAATCATGTTGAAGGTTAGTCTCTCATGATTCCTTCCTTCATATTCCAATGTATGCCTTTTGTAAGATGACTTTTATATTTATTGATTGTTTTACTTTTTATAGACACAATGATTTATAATTTTACTTATTTAAGCAGCGTTACAAGGCTCAATAAGACATTTGTTGGAACAAAACAAACAAGTTATTGGTCAGATCTCAACTAATATGTGTGCACTAAAGGTAAGTAATAATTAGTAAAACGTTTTTGGAAGGAATGGAATCCGTCAAAGGAATTGGATTACAATGGAATTGAATTCATTTTTAACAGCTTCAAGACAATGTCAACCTCTTCAGCCAGATGAAGAACAATATATCTGCCATTTTAAACGAGTATGTTTTATTGCTTCTGTGAACTTCAGTTTTATTTCTTTAAATTGATATGAATTTTACTACAATTCTTGCAGCATGAGATTTATTCCTGGGCCTCCACTACCTGTATCACTAAACGAAGATCTTGCTAATACCATTCTCTCAACCAAAAATCAGGTATCTCTTTTTTCAAGATTTCCATCTACTTTTTACAATTCTTGGTTTTTTTAGAGTAATGTATGAAAGTTTTATAATAACAGACAATGATGTTCACCTCATCAAGCGGAATGCATATGAAACAAGAACCAGGTTCTTGGTGAGAAGACGATTTCTTCAGTTTTTAGATTCTCCAAGTACAGAATTCAATCCAAATTTTCTTCATGTATTTTGATTGCCCATTTCGATTCAAACCCACAATAAGAAACTTCCATTTTCAAAAAGCTAAGAATGTTTAGCTTGCTGGGTAGCAATTAGGAGAAGAGAACAAGATTCCTACTGTAATCGAGTGATAATTACTTAATTTTACTTATTAGCAAGACGAATTACTGCAATCATATGCTGAGATTCAGATGATTATGATTATTATCCCTTGGCAAGCTTTGAACAGTATCCGACCATCTTCCAGGTGAATGATCACTGCTATTACACGCCACATGACCTGCTTCTGCTCTCGTTTCCCTAATCATCTTCAAAACATCCTTCATCGCCGGCCGGTTGTCTGGAACAACCGACACACAACCCATCGCAATGTTGAGAAGCGCTGCGAGTTTCTCGTTACCTGAAGAAACGGTTTCGCCGCTGGATTCGGTTTGTTCTTCTCTTATGGTGTTGACCCATTTAGGAATGTCGGAGCCATTGTCTGAAATTAGGGCTTGGGATGGAGGGTTGCCTGTTAGTAGCTCTAAGAGAAGAACGCCGAAGCTGTATACGTCGGATTGTTGAGATGGTGTTTTTTGGTTGCTGCATTCAGGGGCACGGTGGAGTAGAGAATTATTAGGGTTTGATTCGTGTGTGGAGTTGGGGTTTTTGAAGGAGACGAGGCCGTAGTCGGTGAAGCAGGATTCGAAATCGGAGCTGAGGAGAACGTTGGATGATTTTATGTTGCCGTGGGTGAGGCCTGGGTTTTGGTGGATGTGGAGGAGTCCGGTGGCGAGATCGTCGGCGATTTTGAGGCAGGAAGTCCAGTGAAGTGGTTTGCCTTTGCCTCCAGATGATGTTTTTGATCCTGCAATAAGCCGTAAATTATTTCTAATTAGGGCAAAGTTTTTTTGGTTAGAGTTTTTAATGAAAATACGAAAAGCCTGATTATATCATCAAAATAACATAAAATTTGTTAATGAACAAGTTTTTGAAAAGTAAAAATATTTTTCAAATACAAAATATTCCCTTATCATATTTTGATAATTTGATAATTTTTGTAAAACATTTTTTTTTTAACATCTCATACTTTCTTTTTTGTAAATACATAAGAATTTATTAAAAAATTAACTAAATTTGTAATAAGTAAAGCAATTACATGGCTATATCTCTTTTGTTTTATCGTCATGAAGTATATGAAAACCTAGATAATATAGCAACATATTTTTATATAAGTTTGCATCTACGTTGATTTATGTAACAAGCTAGTTTTCGAGAAAAAGGATGCAATTACATTCCAACTCGTTAGACAAGCTGCAAGTAAATTTGCATATATAGATCATAAAAATGAAAAATGATTATATCCCTCTGAAAATAAAAAAAAAATAAATAAATAAAAAACTTTTTTGCATAAATAAGAATAATAATGTCATAACTTAAAGAATCATATGGGTTAATGTATATTTACACATCAATGTTATATTTTAATTTCTAATTATACAACAAAGTGAATATAGACAAAACATGCATGTTACCATATTTTGTTCTACGACAACAACATCCTAACTAGTAACTAGTTAACTACTTTTAACTTTTTGCCAAGTAAGGAGCAAAAGTAAAATCAAAATTTTACTAATTTAAATAACAATTTTATATATTTTTTAACAAGTAATGCAACTCAAACTAATGTAATCATATTTGAAACTTGTTAAACAAATAACCACTAAAATATCATATCTTCTTTATCTTAAATGAATTTGTATAAAAGTCAGTTTGTTACATAATTACACAAATTTAAACATTAACATAAAAAGATATGTTAACATGTTTTTTGGTTGTATATTTGGTATAAAATCTATTTTTTTTTTTCACAAATTAAAAAGTATATATAGAAACGATTGCATAATATTAATTGCGTACCATGAAGAAGAGAATAGAGGCTGCCATTTGGGAAATAATCGTATACAAGTAGACGTTCCTCTTTTGCATGAAAATACGCTCTGAGTGGCACCAAATTCTTGTGCCTCAGCCTCCCGATCACCTCCACGTGTCTACGAAACTCCTCCAGACTAGGACACGTGGCATCTTTCAGCCTCTTCACTGTCACAATAAACCCGGTCTCCATCACCGCCTTGTACGTACTCCCCACCGTACCTCTTCCAAGTGTCTCCGCCGACGCTTTCAACAGATCCTCCAACTTATAATTCATCTCCGGCTTATCTCCGCCGCCGCAAAACACCAGTGACCCCATCCCACCACCTTCTTCATCCCATGAAGATCCTCCGTCTCCACTTGTTCCACCACCACCCACCGCTTCTGCTGATTCTACACCTTTACCTCCGACGAACGTACCCATCTTGGTTTTATTCTCCTTTTTCAAGCTTAACGCCAGTAAAATGATTAAAACACACAATAAAGATAATCCACCGATGGAACCGGTGATTATCGTTATGATCTTGATTACCCGGCGATGGTGGTACGATGCTCCGGTGGTGGGTGGTGTTTGATCCGCCGGAGTAAAAGACGGAGTCGGGGAAACTACCGCACATGGAATACCAAAGGGATCACTACATAATAAGTCAATATTGTTACCGATGAACGACGTTGAGTTGAACCTTGATAAAGTTCGTGTCAACGGGATTTCGCCGGAAAGTTGATTGTTGGATAAATTTAGGTACTTCAGGGTGGTTTGGTTGAAAGGTGGGATTTTTCCGGTTAGCATGTTGTCATCTAAGTAAAGAATATACAGTCTTTGTAAACCAAGTAATGAATGAGGAATGTCGCCGGAAAGGTGGTTACCGGAAATAACAATGATTTTGAGACGGTGGAGGGTGGTGAGAGACGCCGGAAACTCGCCGGAAAAGTTGTTGTATGAAAGATAGAGTGATTTAAGGTTGGTTAAGTTGGAAAGATTAGGGATTTGACCAGAGATTGAGTTTTGCTTTAAGCTCAAAACACGAATTTGATCCAACTGGTTGATGATTCTTGAATCAAATGTCCCACTCAGGTTCAAATTCTCAAGAACAAGTTTCGAAACTCGACCTCTCAAGCATTCTCGAACTCCTTCCCATCTACAGAAATCATTTCCTCTCCATTGCAATGAATTCGAAGGATCAATGGATGATTTTATCTCCAGAAGTGATTCTAAATCACCACTGAATACAAATCGAAAACACAAGCTAAATGAAAGAACAAGAACCGCTCTCGAGTTTCTCATTTCAAACATTTGAAGTCAAATTTCGAAAGAAAAGTTGTAGTTTTGAGATGGGGTTTCCATTAATGAAGCAATGAAGGGTGGAATCCGCCATTAAAACCCATGATTGACCGAAGATTTTTAAACACGAAATCTGCAATAGATCTGGATTATAGATTAGTTACTAATACGATGAAAGTGAGTGTGTGTAGCTTGAAAGAGCAAAAACAAAATAGAAAAGGAAGAATCAGATAACAATTTGCAGGTTTTTTAAGGTGTTCTTGAAGTTGGTGGTTAGTAGAGTCACGGACAAATGGTTAAGTGAGCGTCCACGTGATTTCTCAGGGCCAATCCCCACTCCTTTTCTTGATGTCAGTAGAAGCTTTAAACAATGGAAATTAAAAATCTAAAAAAATAGAAATTTAACAGTTTTTATGGAAGCGAGGTAAACATGGGATCCAATGCAGATGCCCACCAAATCAATCAAATATAACAACTGTATTCTTACAGTCTACTGTCATCTTTACTGTGGTTAACTTTAGTATTTTAATTTTTTTTATGTTCTACTTATGTTTTTTTATAGCAAAATAAGTAAAGATAAAGGGGAAGAATACAAGCTAGGTTGGTGAATCGTATGGGGACAAATTTGTCTTTTACTAGTTTGTGGAACGTTACTATAAACTCCATGTTGTGAGGGCATCATGAGGTAACTCATGTGCCAAAATAACTTGAGGTTCGGATCATATGAAGGATTAATGTTAAGCAATTGATATTTGCATCACGATTGTTACTTGATGATCTAACACAAAAAGGGTAAATAACGCTAGAAATAAAGAAATGCAACGTATACAAACAATAAGGCTAGAAACAGACAGGAACTTGATGATTTTAGGGATGCGATTTGGAAATGAGCGACATATATTAAAGAGTCATAAATATTTGGTGGTCTTTGATGAAATATGAGATTGTATGGTTTTCAAAATTAAACAAGATGATATAACAATACATGATTCTAACAAAATAAATATACGATTAGAATTTTTTTTGTCTTAATATACAGAGATAATGACTTGTAAAGGATAATGAACTTTGTTATTACGTTATGTGTGTATATATAATTATTTAATTTTTTTATATATATTTTAATTATTTAATTTTTTATATATATTTTACCATTGATTTTTAAATTTTTTTTTTACGTTCAAAATATATCATTATGGGGGTATTAGAGGTCATAATTACAAATTTTGAACACCATAAACAAGTGCATTGGTAAGATATATACAAAGAAAACTCTAGTGATTAAATATGTATACTTAACAAAATTTGTTATCCTTACAAATCAAAGAATATTATCCCTTTTTATGAGGAATATGGAAATACAAACATTTTGAATGATGACAATATTTTTAAAAAGATCCTAGATCATAGGATTAAAATTTTAGAAAAATGATAATATCATGTTTTACAAAACCTAATTGTTGTATGATATGATATATATATATATATATATATATATATATATATATATATATATATATATATATATATATATATATATATATATATATATATTAATTACCCTGTTGAACAAATCACTTCTTTAGCATGTATTAAAGAAAATATATTTTTAGTACAAGTATTTCACAATAATTGATTTGGTTGTAACCAATTGCCGGCAAAATATATTTCTTTAGAACGGTACTTCATGAAAAAAAAATATATGTACTTACAAAGTTAATAACAGTTAGATTTGTATTTAATTCATATAGAGTGTGTACATCTTTTTGCTCTAAACATTGCAATATTTGATCATGCTCATAATCCAAAAAAAAAAAAAAAAAAAAAAAAAAAAAAAAAAAAAAAAAAAGTAACAAACTTTTGTTTCGTATATATATTAATCATTCAAATTTTTATGTCTACATCTTACTATTAAAATTTTTTCTAGTGCTTAAATATATCATATGACCTAATCACATAATGATCTATTTTGAACACTATAAACAAGTTCGATAATAAGGTTTGAACAAAAAAAACTTAAATGAATAAATGTTCACGCGTAACAAAATTCATTACCTTTACATATCATTGTTCCAATATATAACTAAGAAAAAGATGTAACATGTATAGTTGTGTTATCACAAATATTTTTTTTGTTGTTTGTTAATAGTTTGTCTTTATTCAAATTTCAAACCATTTTACTATGCTTTATTGTCCGATTACTACTATTTTTAACGATATCCATATGCAAGCCAGCATGATATGACCAAGTGAATAGACCGTTTAAGTTTTTGAATAGAAACAAATGTGTTTATTTTCATGAGTCTTGATTTATACTTTATGTGAAAGCAAACATGCCATGATTTAAATATTAAATGGGCCATACTATGAAACTTATGCTCAATACTGATAATGATACTTATTAGTAACCGGCAAAACATGTAGATAAGTTAAAAACGTTCAAAGGGGAAACATAAACCTATTTAGGAAATAGGTGAAAACAACCATGACATGATTTAAATACTTTTACAAGAATATCAGGGAAACACTCTTGGCTTATCATTTTTTTTATGAGTCTAAGCATCCACGTTAAAGTTGTGTTTGGCGCGCCACAACTAGCTGATAGGCTAACTTATTTTTTCAAGGTTTTTTATGTTGTCGTGTTTGGCAAGCCTAAAAAAAGCTTATAAGTTAGCTTTTTGGAAAGCTACTTAGACTAGTTTTTAGAAGCTTTTTTTTAAATTTCAAATATACCTCTTAATTAATTATGGAAACAAATATTTGTAAATGTCCTTTTATTTAATTTTATATATTCCAGCTAGTTTTACCAAAAAATATTTTTTATTAGTTAACATTTCAGCTATCAGTTGACTTTTTATTTAACAGTTAGTTTTTCAGCTATCAGTTAGCTTTTCAGTTAAAAGCTAGTTTTTCAGCTAATAAGTCAAACATAACCTAAATGTAGGATTAGCCACTAATTAAAGTTTATCTAGACTACACTTGTATACATTTCATATATTATAAATCGTTGGCAACTATTGCTAGATGTTTACAAAAATGACGCTCGCCTTATAATTATTACTATAATTAATATTTATCATTATTTATAAAGAAAAATATGAAAATGATAAATATAAAAATGAACATATGATTGTTAGTTTATAGAGTGCATGCTTAAGATAAACATTACACCAAAATGTCTTCTCGGTATTGATAAAGTATTTTACAAATGACTAAAACTTAAATTTAGAGTTGTTTGCATGTCTAATATAATATTAACATTGCACCGAACACTCTTCACAATATAGTATATTTCAAAGGAATGACTAAACCTTAAGTTTATAGTTGTTGGTATACCTTGCGACCAAAAACAAACTATGAATTTCTAAACTTCCTATGAATTTAAATTCCATATTATGTAACGTTGTAGGTAAATGAGAAATAACGAGTTTAGTTCTCTACGAGACCCTCTTATATTAATCAACAATTGTACTTTTTGTATTAAGATAACAACCTCGTAATCAGAAAAATTTCGTTCTTGCAATCATAGACATAAATAATCAAATTATAACATGAGCTAGTGCTTACTCTATAATTACATGTAAATAATTATAAGGGTATTTATAACATTTTGTTAAGAGAAAGAAACAAACTTTACCTATATTTTAAGCAATAAAGTGAAATTACTCAACAAAAATCAAAATCGATATATTAAAATTAATTTTTTTTTTTTTTACGGTTGTCAATTTACATTCTTATGACTTTTATTCTTAAACAATAATTTGTTATTGAAGATTGTTATTAACATTTCCATTGGTATAATTCAGTTTCAATTATTATCATTCTCATTTGTAAAGAACATGTCGTGAATTACAAGTTATATATATATATATATATATATATATATATATATATATATATATATATATATATATATATATATATATATATATATATAGAAATATATCTATCATTGTTAGACATTTATATTCATTCATATCTTACGTCAAAAGTCATATACAAGTTTAACTGTATTATTATTTATAAAAATAAGAAACATTCTTATATTATTCTATTAGAATGGAAAAATATTATTTTTAAAGAATAACAATTATATCATGACATTTTTTAAAATAACAAACGTTCTTATATTATTCTATCAGAATAGAAAATATATAACTCTAAAAGAATAACAAACATTCTCATATTATTCTATGAGAATGGAAAAAAAATCATTCTTAAAAAATAACAATTATATAATGACATTCTTAAAAATTACAAACGTTTTTATATTATTCTATGAAAATAGAAAAAATATAACTAATAGACATTCCATCTAAATTATTTTCAATTTTGTCGTATATTTATTCTAATATAAATAAAGAAACAAGATGGCGATGTCGAGATACGATGATGGCATAGATTACACACTTTAAAATAAAAAAGATATTCATTAAATAATTAATTTGAAAAACGATAAAATGAAAGAACGAGAAGCGAAATCATGAAGCAAATACAGTAAACAACTTAATACTTATATAACAAGAATAAAAACTTAGAAATGAATAGTTTTACAATTTAAAAAATTACGGACATCCTCACCCACTTTAGCATCTTCTTTTACCACCTAAGAGTCATTGCGGGCGTCTTCATTCTTTTTTCTCTTGTTTAAAAAAAAAAACTTTAAGATAATATAGTTATAATAAGTTAATAACTACATATCTTGAATTCTAGTAGAGCACGGATCAATTTCAGCCTCAAATTGTTTTTGACATCGTCGAAGTTACAGGGGTTAAGGATGAACAAACGAAGACGATAAAGATCTGGTTATATAATTCCATAAAAATAGGTTTTTACTTTGAAATCTAAATTAAATTACATAAATATTGTGATTTAATTTAAATAATATTTAATTCAGTTACCAAAATTACTATACTATCTATATATAAAATGACTAGTTTATAACTCGTGGGAATCACGGTTACAAAATTAATTAAACTTTAATAGTAAAACTCAAAATTATTAATAATTTATTTTAAATAAATTATTAATTAAGAGATTTTTTAGTTATTTAAAATTATAATCATTGATTTAAATAAATATGTAAAATTATATCACTTTATAATTTGTATTAATTTTATTTTAATTTTTATTCTAATGTGATTAATTTAATGTAAGTATAGTGAGAAATTTAAAATCTAAAATTTAAAATTTGAAATGGAGAATCAATAGGTTGACAAGTGGTATGTATTAATTAGGAGACATAATAGAGTGACACATGTCACAAGAAAAAATAAAATATGCATTAATTATGAGGCCTAATATGGTGACACGTGTCAAAAGGAGAATAAAACTATTCTTTTATTAGAATAGAGAGAGGGAGATTGGTCTACATTTAGTCATACGTTTACACAATAATTAATTTTCATATATGATCCTAACTGTAACACTCGAAATCTTGAGTAGCAATTGTAAGGAATGTATCCCATTTTGGGGATTGGAACACGTCGTGTTGGAGGAACCAACACAGTGTGTCTAGTTGAGGGAAAGTGTGTGTCTCATTAAGACCAACACGACGTGTTGGTGTCTAAAAACGGCGTGTTGGCAGCTGGGAAGAAAACCCTAATTGCACCCTATATAATCTCCTTAAGCCCCAAGGGCTAGCCTCCTTACCAGCCTCCATTGCCACTTAAACCCTAATTCGTCCCTTAAGCTTTCTTGGTGGTGTTCTTGAGCCATGAGTGGATTCTTGTGATTATTTTGCTCATTTCCAAAGGAAGATTTGAAGATTGAAGGTGCTTAGCTTGGAAGGAAGATCATAGATCCAAAATCTCTCCACTTCTTGCAGTCTTTTTGAGGTATCAAGTTTGCATCTTCGCTTGTGTATGATTAGATCTCTTCATGGCTATTTTATTATGATTTTGGTCTCCTTTTTTTGGGTCTTTGGATGCGTTGAGTTAGTTAAGGGCTTGTTCTTTCGGATTTGGGTTTGTTTTGGTACCCTTGAGCATAAAGGTGCCAACTTTATGTGAGGAATGGTGTCATGTATGCTTCAAGTCCCCTATTAAGTCCCTTTTTAGCTTAAGAGCTTCAATTAGTCATATATGGACGTAAAGTTGACAACTTTACATGATAATCCAACTCAAGGAGGTCAGATCTATGTTTTGGGGTCATGTCTTTAAGAATTAAGTGCTTAGTGGTCAAGCTATTGAATCTCAAGCAAGCACGACGTATTTGCCGATTATTTGGGATAGTAGGAACACGACATGTCCATGGGGCAACATGGCGTGTTTGGTCAACATGGACTGTTGACTTTAACTTTGAGCAGAAGTTTGATCAGGGTTGACTTTGGGATGTTTTGGGCCATGTTTATGCCTTTTGGATTGTTGAATTGGGCCTTGGCTTTGGGGCCAAGCTGTAAGAGGGTAAAAAGGTCTTTTACACTAGTTTGGACACTTAGTATGGGTCGGATCCGATTATTGATGGATGTTTATCTTGTGATTGATAGTGTAGGGATTCTTGCGGGCCAGCAGCCAGCAGAGATTCTTTCTGTGAGATTCGGCAGTGCGAGGTGAGTTTCCGCACTATGTTTAGCGGGTTGAAGGCACCAATGTTGGCCCATGGTTTTCTATGTAGATTGCAATATGTATGCGTGACTCTTGCATGTGTATGTGTTTGTATGCTAAGTGGACAAGGCCCGATGGTTATTCTATATGCTAGTATCGGATTATGCATATATGGTTTATATCTGGGCGAGGCCCGGTGATTATGCGGTATGCTACTATCTTTGGGATTTTCGCATGTGTTTGAATGTTATATGATTATATGTTTATATGTTTAGTGGGCGAGGCCCATTATGCGAGTGTGGGTGGGGACCGCTATGCGAGTGTAGGTGGGGCCCGTATCTCAGTTGGCGGGGCTCGTTATATGAGTGTGGGCGGGGCCCGTTATGCTAGTGTGGACAGGGTCCGTATCTTAGTGGCGGTTCCCGTTATACGAGTGTGGGCGGGGCCCGTTATGTGATAAGTCATGTATGGTATGTGGTATATTAAGGAACTCACTAAGCTTTGTGCTTACAAATTTTAGTTTATGTTTCAGGTAGTTAGGTTTTCAAATGGAAGAGTTTGGCATAGTTGTAGGGCACACACCACATGCTTTTCGCATTCTGTGATTTACTGTGATTCAATGATGTTTTGCTAAATCTTGATTACCATGGTTTTACGGAAATGGCATGTATTAACGATTTATTTATTTGATAAACAAAAATTTTATGTCATTATTTTGTGGACGTTACACCAACTCTCTCTCTTTCTCTCTTTCTCTCTCTCTCTCTTTCTCTCTCTCTCTCTCTCTCTCTCTCTCTCTCTCTCTTTCTGTAACATTCATAAAATTCATGAAAATTATAAACTTTTAAATAAACCCAGAAACCATCATTGTTTTCAAAATCAGTTCAACATCAGAGAAATCCCAAAATCATGAAACAAAAAAAGAGGAGGTGCCTGAAACATAATCCAAAACTATAAGCCCAAAGCTTAGTGATTTCCCGCGATCCTCTGAGGTACCTGAAACATAATCCCGCGATCCTCTGAGATACCTGAAACATAATCCAAAACTATAAGCCCAAAGCTTAGTGACTTCCCCCAAAATATCGATACATAACAAATAGCATCATGCAATGGGTCCACAACTAACATACTGGATTACTCCTGAGCCCACAACATAAGTCTGGCTTGCCCCTGGGCCCACATCTTATGTCTGGTTTGCTCCCCAGCCTAATCAGTCCTCGACTACCAATAAGCCCTCAATACGAGTCTGGCATGCCCCTCTCGACCCTCAACTCATATCCGTAATGCTTATGAACCCTCAATATCAGTTTGGCATGCCCTCCCTGGCCCTCAACTTACAATTGGTATGCTCCAGGGTTTGTTGGCTACCGCACAGAGCAATACAACCTCAACCCAACCCACACAATATGTCATCATATATCAGATAGTATCATATACAAATAAACATACAGTATCACAGGTAGTCCTACATATCTACCAGACTAGCATATCAAAACTAGCATGCATATCAACAATATCAGGTTATTAAACCAATAGGCTGACCTCGGTGCTTTCTACCCAAAAGTAAAGTGAGGAAAACTCACATCACAAGTAGCACATAATTGATAAGGCCCAACTCTGAAACTCAACTCTAAACTCAAATGCCTACAACCGCCAAGTAACAAATTCCATCAAAACTCAATAATACCCAAAATACCCTTAAAAGTCAAACTTAGTAAAACATGGTCAAACTTGGTCAATTCAAAGTCATCTGGTCAAAATCCATAAACCCACTGAGTCAACCCAACCGAGTCAACTGAGTCGAGTTAACTCGAAAATGGTTGAACTGTGCGAGTACGTAGGGAATACTGTGGAGGTACGCTCAGCGTACACAACCTCACATTGACTACCTAACGGGGACACTGACCGAGCATGTGCGGGGCGTACCCTCGTAGAGTCCAAAAACCCAATAAGTGCTTGATGGCTTACGCACTTAAGCCCAAACTTCATATCCATAGTCCAAATGCACCCCAGAGTCATAAAGTTTCCAACTTTATGACTTTAAACGTCCAAAAAAGTCCTTAATACATGTTCTTGATCCATTATGACCTTCTACAAGAAGCATGGAGCCAAACTAGCTAAAGGGACTTCATTTTTATGGCTTAGAACCCTTCCTAGGGTCTAAAAGGACAGCCCAAAACGTCCAAAACCAAACATGCATAAAAATAGAAATTTTGGGACAAAAAGAGCATCATAAAGCTACCAAAATGATATCTAAGCAAACCAAGCATAAAGGTAGCAACTTTTTACTTCTAGAGCTTCCCAAGATGGTGATGATCCAAGATCCATAAGCTTGGGTTCCCTTCTAATCTCCTTGATGCAACTCCTTCTTCCTTAAGCACACAAAGAACACACTTTAAGCTCAAAACACTCTCTTATGGGGTTAGGGTTTGCAAAAAACGACTCAAAGGATTGGAGGCTGAAAAGATGAGGCTAAATTATCCATAAAGGTGTTTAAATACCCCTCAAACCCTAAAAATTAGGGTTTCACTCGGATATTAGTACGCCCAACGTACATATATGTACACTTAGCGTACTTACATGTACGCTCGACGTACAACTCCTGATCCCAAAATTACCATTTTGCCACTAGGGCTTCTTAGGGCTTCATCATTACGATCTAAGGAGCAAAATAACATAATTCAAAACCAAAATGAGAGATTTGAAAATACTTGAAAACACGGGATGTTACACACACACACACACTCTCTCTCTCTCTCTCTCACTATATATATATATATATATATATATATATATATATATATATATGCCTAAGTTATTCTATTCAAAGTAATTATTGTGTTATTGTATGCATAAATGTGGGCCAATCATTTTTGGTAAATTAAGAAAGTGATTATTGTGTTATTGTATGCATAAATAGGTAACATTCACTTTCTTAATTTACCAAAAATTTACTAATTATGAAACACAAGTTTAATTAATAAAAAGTTTCGAATTTTCAGATATATTTGATTTTCTTAATTTTGAATTTTCATTTTTTTAATTAATTAGATTATAATTCTAAGATAATTTTGTTACAATGATATTCTATGAGAATGTCAGATTATCTATTCTGACAAAATAAATGTTTTGAATGAATGAATATTTTGAAGACAAACAATAGTTTTGAACCATGAGTTTAAAAATAACTTTAAAAACTTCTTGGATAATAACAAATTATTGAACCATCAATTGAAGAACAAAAACAAACATTACATTAATTCTTATAGAATACGGGTAACAATTGCTAAGAATTACATTTATTGTTAAAGAATAAAACTAAAAAAAACTTCCAAATCTGGAAAGAAAACATCAAAATCTAACAACGACTAATACATTCTAAAATAATAATGTGGTCCGTTTCAATTTTGTGGTCCGTTCTTCAAGCATCAACTTCTGTGATTCCAACAGAATTGGAATTCGTGATTCCATTCCAACAGAATTGTAATTCGTATCTTACCTAACCAATTGCAAATAAAATCATATTCCCCAGCATAAACAAGCATCTGAATACCATCTTCTAAAAGCACTGGAATCCTAACTTCAAGGTTTCTCATAATGTCTTCCTTCATTGCTTGATACACCTCACCATTACACGCCCCAAAGTGTATTTCCTCTGGTACCCCTAATGCCTTTTTCACTGATTCCAAGTTCAAGAATTCATCTAGCTTTGACAAGTCATCATATCTTTGCTTCCTCAAATCATAAGACTGTTATACAACAATTGTTTCTATTACATATGAATTACATTTCCAGTTATGATTGTAGGATATATACAACATTAACGAAAATATAACAAGATTAAATAATGAAATTACCACATTTGTTTGATGCTTCTTCACACTTTGGTACTATTTGAATCAATTCATTGTAATATTTTTTTTGTAATTAACTGATTTTCGAAAGCGAAATCAACATCCGCCTTGAATTGGATTCCAGGTTCAGAGAGTCCGTTTCCAATTGCAAATCCCTATCCAATTGATCACAATTCCATGAGCAAAAGTGAAAATATTAAAAGTGATAGAAGACTGTAATCAACACCACCTGCAAAGGCGTCCCACGTGAACCCCATCAATAAAGTAAATAAAGGCGTTTGTAGAACTGAATATTCAAAGCGAATTCTACTTTCCATTGTAAGCTAGGTGGGCAAGCACTTTTTTTCTTTGAGACAAAGTGGCGAAGCATTGAAAATTGATTTCAGATTTCAACTTCAGTTTCAGAAAAATCGATTTCATAAATTGAGCAGAGAAACTTACTAATTTTCTGGAGGAGGGCGGCGTTGGCGGAAAGGCAGCGACTAACGCTAGAGAGAAACGTCGATCCCCAAATAAAGGGAAACAACACGAGTATGTTACCTGTTGAAGATGAACGATGGTGGTTGATGGTGTTCGGTGGTGCCTGATGGTGTTGGTCGGCGAACGGGCAAGCTCCAGCCTCTTATCTTCTTCAATCATCGACATCGGTTAGGTTGAAAAAGAAGTGATGGACGGTGATAAAGAAGCAATAATGGTTTTAAGGGATTTAAAGGAAAGCATTCCAATATTTTAGGGATTAATTAAATTTTTATTTAATTAAAAAAATTAATTAATAGGTAAGATTATATATCCTTATTTAAGTTTTTGAAATGATTGGTCCACATTTATGCATACAATAACACAATACTTACTTTAAACATCAGAACCTATCTTTATCTCTCTCTCTCTCTCTCTCTCTCTCTATATATATATATATATATATATATATATATATATATATATATATATATATGACAAAATTACAAAAATGGTCCCTGTGGTGTGCATTTTTTCTGAGATGTGATCAAAACCTCGATTTTTTTGGATTAGTGGTGCTTTTGAACTAGTTTGTATATGAAAAAGGTCCCTCTTCAAATTGAAAAGACTAAAATACCCTTAATATATTTATTTTTTCTTTTTCTTTCTTTTTTAACTATTTTATAATTAATAAATAAAAAAGAAAATGACTATCTCTCTCTCTCTCTCTCTCTCTCTCTCTCTCTCTCTCTCCTTCCCCACCCTTTTTCAGCTACAACTCAAAAATCTCATACACAAATACATACATTGAAAAATAAAAAGCATACACACTTCAAAACCGTTTCACTTCTTTTACTCATGTTTCTTTATCTTTTCACCAGATGAATACCGATTTCTACTCCAATGTTCAGGAAAAGTGTGAGTTTATTCTTCAATTTCAAAAACCACCACATCTACACCCACCTAATTTGATGTAAGTTATCAGCTTTCATAAACGATTTCAGATTCAAAGAGGGAGGATTGTAGAGGTTATGAGATCAAATTTTATAAATCTAGGTTTTTCTTAGGTTTAGTCTTGATTTCATATTTGAATTCTAGTAAGAAGCTCACCTGATGAAATATCTACTGGTCACCAGTTCACCACCACCTTCAATTGCCATTCAGATGAGCACCAGAACTCCAACATTTCCCTGCAATCTAGGGTTTTCTTAGGTTTGGTCTTTTCAATTTGGGAAGACACCTTTTATATATACAAATTAGTTCAAAAGGACCATCAATCCAAAAAAATCTGAGGTTTGGACCAAACCTCAGAAAAATGCATACCATATATATATATATATATATATATATATATATATATATATATATATATATATATATATATATATAGTTTTTTGAAGTCTATCCTAAAGTATGCTATCATACTCATCTTTATCATTTTCACTTTGCATCAAAGATTAAGTCTAGAAATAACTAATACTCCTAGTGCGGTTAAACTAATGTTCTGATACCAATTGTGACATATCGTAGTTTCATGCTTGAAAAAAAACTTTTCTTTAATGATTTGAAAATAGTAAAGTCTTTTATAAAAATATGTTGTGGAAAACCCCAGATAACCTTAAACATTTTTAGATATTAAATCATGTTTAAAATTACAACTATAAGGATGTCATAATCATTATCATAAACATATGTTACAAGTATAATAGTTTGCAAGTCATAGTACACAACATGACTTATTACAAGCTATAATAGCATAACAAGTCTCTTATTTATTCAACACACTCTTATTACCGCCGAGCAACCTTAGTACCGCTACCTGTGTTACAAAAAGTTTGAGTGTGTCAGGTTTCGGAAACTGGTGAGACACATAAGGTTTTCAACCCAAAATATTATTATATTTATCTTGCAAACACAAACATTATCAAACAACACATACATGATATACCTCTATGATACCACTAGTTACCAAACCCATCGATTCTCACATATCGATTGGTGGTTGTCGAGGCCAACACAAATAATAACCCTAAATATTATACACTAAAATAGTGTATAGTGGTAAAGGGGTCGAATCCACGGAGATTGGTTCAATTTGTAACTCAATGAAAAATCTCTTTGTAAAAATGCTTGTAAAATAACAATAAAAATAAAATGGGGGGATTTGGTGTTTTGAAATACTTGAAACAAACTAGAATTAACTATGAATTAAATAGACAATTTCAACAAAAATAGGGGTTTGATGTAAAATCAATAAGGGAGAGATGGTTGACTTAAAGTTTCCTCACTTTGACTTTTGATGGACATATCGTTAGAATCCAATGGTGCAATACTTTGATTTAAATCCTTAATTTGGCTATAGTAATCCAAGGAGCTTGAGATTACCTAGACTTTTCTTAATTGTTGAAATGGCTAGATAAGCTCATAACAATTTCCTTAGTCAAAGTCACTAATTCCAAATAGCATGTAATTAGTGAAAGTCAACTAGCATTAAGAACCAAAAAGTCACCAAATCCAAGAGGAGTCAATTGCTTTCACTACCATGTTGGAGGAAATGTTTTTATGACAGTGTGAAGCAAAAACAACACAAAAATCACTTGTTTCTTGCTAATTTGAGGATCCTTTACTTAATCAAGAAATTAGCCAACTAATCACCACAAACACATTTAAACTCATGAATAAAAACATACTAATAGTGATAATATGATAAAACACAAAACATTTCCATAAAGATTTAAGAACAAGTTCATGGATTCTTCAACATTCAACAAAAGTTCAAAGGATTCAACAAGAAATCAACCAAGATTTGTTTAGCCAAGCATGGCTAAACTCAAAGGAACAAAGTTAGATGAGATTGTACCAAACATTTCACAAGAATCAAGAGGTGAAATCAAGATGTTCTTGAGGTGTTCTTGGCCTTCAAAAGTACTCCAAACTCCAGAGAGAACAAGTCAAACTCGGACCTCCAAGATAAGGATAAAGAGGCACACCAACCTTCCAAATATAGAGCTCTTAGCAAAATCCCGAAATTGCCCTTGTCAGGAATCCATGCGGGTCGCGGGCTTCGACGGGATTTTTGAGCTTCTTCAAATCTTGGGCCCCCAAAGCTAATCCATTGGCCCAGTTCAAATCCAATCAGCTCCTAGTCCATTTTCTTCAATATTTCTTCAATTAAAGCCCAACTTGTCTTTCCACATCACTCAAAACTTCCGCAAACTCGTAAAAATCGATCTTGCACACTCAAGAATTCTCTCGCGCCCTTTCAAATTTAAAGTTCAACACTTCTGCACCTTCAAGCAATCGACAAGCCTACTCCCTGGATCACCTCCAAAGCTATCAAGCATGACATCCCCACTGCTTTTCAAGTCCAATCGCCTCCCAAAAGATCCCGCACACTCCCGCTCCTCTAGTTTCCTGAAAATCTGTAATAATGCTCAAGAAACTAGAAAGTACCCGAAATGGTCATAAAAACAACAAAAAGGAAAATATGCATGGAAATTAACTAAAATGCGAATGGAATGTGCTAAAAACTATAAAAAGAAGTAAATAAAATGAAGCTATCAAATCACCCCAAGCTTAAACCTTACTTGTCCTCAAGTAAGACAAGACTAAAATGAACTTGGGACGAACTACCCTAGAAATAAAAAGAATGGATAGAACCATGGAACCTGTTCAACGTTAGTCAACATGGTCAGAATTGATCTCGCTGCTATCTCACAACTTTTTCATCCGATGACAATGGGACCATAAACCACAACCAGGACAACTCCTCTAGGTGAATAAGGAGGGATGGTCAGTCATAGTCTTAATGGAACATGCATACAATGAAGAACATCTGTAGTAGGGAGAAAGCAATTGGATGGGCTCGGGTGGAGCTCTTCTTTAAGTGCACAATCTGATCTCACGTCTGCCGGTTTCTCTCATGTGTAACTAGGTTTAATCGCTCGGGCACCGTTGTAGGAATCGGTTCACTTAGTGTTGGCCCAAACCTCCCGTAGTATCCGACTCGACAGTCTCCCTAACATCACCAATTTGCGAAAAAAAAACAACAACTCGATCTATATACAATAAAACAGACCTATACAAATGAATACCAAATGCCGGGTGACCAAGAGAGTTGCAACTGAAATTTTGCATGCTTCTTTTTGCTTTGTTTTGTTTTGTTTTTTTTTTGTTTTTGTTTTTTTATAACACATACTTGAAGGTAACGTATTAACAATCGAAATTTTTAACAAGAAAACTCTTTGACACAAAATTTGGTTCCCAAAAGTGTGTAAGTGGAACCGAAAGGGTAATGATATAATCCGAATGGCCTAAGTGTGAAAATGACCATGTGTGGAGCATAAAGATGTAATGTAAGCTCCTTTTCAAACTTGTGGTTTTTCAAAGATAATGAAAATGTCCAAATGTGGACTAAAAGACTCTAAAAAATTCTAAGAAAATCGCAAAAAGATGTTGTGATGTAAAGAGACCGGATATGGATTCTACTCGGGGACAAGCACCAATGCTTCATCCTAAACAGTTCAAACATGATCAAGTGTGATCCTCTCAGCAGTAGTGACCACAAGGCTAAGAACATCCATTGCTATAGTATATAAATCCCAAACTACAACTAGTGGTCCCGGTTTGATGGGTGAGATAGCAACAAGATCCTGGACCAATAATGATACAATAACTGTGAACCTGTTCCATGGCATCCAAGAGAGGTGAGAATAAACAGACAACAAAAATGCATGAATGCTAATGTCCTAAGCTAAATGTTATGCAAAAATATAAAAGGTGAAAAAGAAGAAAATAAAATCTTTTTGGCATTTTATATAAAAAAAATGAATGAAAATTAGCTTAAAACTAAAATGTTATGCAACCTAGTTAAATGTCACACCCCCAAACCAAGGATGGCGGAAACGTCCGGGGGTGGAGGACTTCATGTATAGTATCATAACAACAATGACAATAGTGATGAAAGTAAACACAACCAACAAATATATAATTGAAAGAGTTACACCATTGTATGAATTACATGTTTCAAAATCAATTACAATATGTTGACAAAATATGAAATATTGACGTCTTAACGTCCCATCCTCAAAATGCACTTGATTTCCTATTTAGTGATTTCCTGATAATACAAGTTGTTTGAAAAAGTGTCAACACAAAGGTTGGTGAGTTCATAAACATTTGTAGACGGTTTATGAAAAGCTTTTTCTTGTAAAAGTAGTGTTTGTTCTAGAAAAATCCAATATTTTCCTTTATAAAGTTATGTGGTCCTAAATCCCAGAACCAAGAATAAACAAGTATTTTCCATACTTAATGATATAACCGTGGTTTTAAATCGGCATAAAACCCTTTTTGATTATGAAAATTCCCGTAAACTTTATGAGTTGTTAACTTCCTAAGTGAGTCACTATAACCATACTATGACTGAATGAACCTGCCACGACGTTTCTCAGGCGTCGCGAAACTAATATGACATTTGTCACCATAGACCTGCCGGTCTAGCTGTTGCATGCAGCTCAGGTGTGGGGTGTCTAACCCAATATAGATCTATACACAATTATCACGTTCTCCCTACAAGAGACTCTGGATATAGCTACCAGGAATTTAGATCCCGCACTCGGACGTGGGGAGAGAATGTCTCACAATTTAAGTTAACAAGTTTACGTGTGGTGTGCGTGAATGTAAAACCTTTTTGTATAAATGTATCGTTTTTGTATGAGTGTGTTATGTGATGTATCATAAACTATACCTATTATAGTTTATCAAAACAAGGGTAAAAGTGGTAATGTATATAAACTATACTTAGCATAGTTTATTCAAATGTTTGTATGTAATAGATGTACTTTGATTATAACAATTTGTTTTATGCTTTGTCTAGAAAAACCCATCTATTAACTGATGTATGTCTACATACCTACACAATATTGTCATATATTGCAATAACATATAATCACATAAAGATGTACACCTTGCTCAACATGTTACAAGGTGAATTGAAATTGATAGTATTTTTCTGTTGATAACATTTTTGTATGAGTGTGTTATGTGATGTATCATAAACTATAGCTATTATAGTTTATCAAAACAAGGGTAAAAGTGGTAATGTATATAAACTATACTTAGCATAGTTTATTCAAATGTTTGTATGTAATAGATGTACTTTGATTATAACAATTTGTTTTATGCTTTGTCTAGAAAAACCCATCTATTAACTGATGTATGTCTACATACCTACACAATATTGTCATATATTGCAATAACATATAATCACATAAAGATGTACACCTTTCTCAACATGTTACAAGGTGAATTGAAATTGATAGTATTTTTCTGTTGATAACATTTTCTATCCCTGTTCTTAGAAAATTTGTAGAAAAATTATCAAAGGTCCAAATCAGAATCCAAAAATTCTGAGAGTTTGGAAAATGAGTCTAGATTCTCCATAAATTTTCTCATGATTTTTAATGACCTCTAACTTGTGTGAATAAGTCCATAATCACAGACTGGTCCGGATTGATGTTTGAGATGATAGGCAGTTTTGTAAAAATCACTATAAATTGTAGAAAAATCTTATGGAGATGTGAAAGTAGTCATTTTAAAGCTAAGAACTTGAACTATTTGCAGCTATTACAGTTTTGAAAACTAAAATGTTTAAGTTGTCCAAAACAGTCCGTGAATGGAGTCCAACTTTTCTGATGAAAGCTGTTAGAAAAGTTTAGTTATGTTCTTGGTGTTTTAACTTGTATTCCCCCCCCCCCTAAAAACTTGAGAAAATATGAAAGTGTAGGGGTATGAACTCACCTTGAGTGATTTCAGTGGTTGAATGTTGAAGAAGAGAAGTGTTCAACTCAAGAACACTTGAAGGATTGCTTTGAAGATTTCAAGAATCTAACACAATAATGATGGAGTTTGTGTAAGCCATCAATGATTTGAGTAGAATGAAGTGTAATTATCACAAGGATGATAAATTATACTTACCAAGTGAAGGAGAAAAGCTGGAAATGCCTTGAAAATCTCGTTTTTGTGAGAGGGAGTTAGAGAGAAAAGAGGTGTTTGATCTTTAGAGACATGAGAGCAAATGAGTGAGAATAAGGAGAGGTAAGAGTCTTCAGCCTTTGACCATGAGTGGGGATGGTCAAATGGTGGGGAAAGTACTTTTGAATGACCAAGTATGGTGGGGAGTACAATGGCTGGTCATGGGAATGGGTATGGGATGGTTGTTTGTGTCTAATATTATGGCAAGATCCACACTCCACCTCAAGATCTTACTTAAAATATTTTATTTTTAAATAAATATTTCCATAAAAATATGTATAAATTATGAATATTTAGGGTCTTATATGTTAAAATATGATTTTTGGAGAAAATCTCACGTTAAAATAATTAAAAACGGGCTTAAAACGTTAAAAATGTCGAAAGCTGGGTAGAAAGTGCTGAAATCCGAAGTTCTGGCAAGGGTGCTGAAGGGTTTCGTTGCTGATGTGGAAGGCTCACTGCGGTCCGAAGTGAAGCTCGCTGCGGGGCTTGGTTCCGGGTTCGGTGGCTCCGGTCTTGACGGCTGCGGCTCTGGGCTTCGGCTCGGTGGCTGCGGCTGGATGGCTGCAACTACTCAGGGACCTCAGACTCGGCTTAAGTGGCCTCGGATCCAAGAGGACTTGACCCCTATAGAGAGGCTTCGGCCCAAAGGAGCTATTTTCCAAACTATCTCCCCTCTTTGAGTGGTTTCTCATCAAACCAAGTACTGGGATAGGGATGAGAATTTGGCCCGAAAACCCGAACCGAACCGAAAACCGAACCGAACCGAATTAGACCCGAATAAGCAATTCGATTCGGTTTTCAGGTATCTATATAAGCCTTATTCGGTTTTCGGGTTATTCGGTCCGGGTTACCCGAATAAGGGCTTATTCGGTCCAAAATGACCGAACCGAATATGAAAAGTCACATTCTTTTTCCACTTGCACGATTGCTTATTTGGTCTTGTGTTCTATCGATCGTTACCCAAAATACCCAAGTAAGGTTTAATGTTTAACTTATATACTTATAGATAGATTTTTAGGTGTTTTAGATGTTTAATGTTTAGTGTTTAATATGTTGCTTAATAACTATATCTTAAGAATGTAGTGGTTGGATTTTACATTTTATATATCAAGAATAGTTAATCCGTGTTATTTTTTTTGTTTATCATATGCTACAAAAGTCATACAAAATACAACATTTATTATCACATTGTAAATCTTATTTGGTTATTCGAGTTATTCGGGTTATTCGACTCCTTAATCATCTTGTACATGTTATTTGGGTTATTCGGGCCGGAACCGAACCGAATCAAATAATACCCGAACCGAACCGAACCCGTATTGCTTATTTGGTTCGGTTTTCGGTTCATATAATTACCCTTATTCGGTTTTCGGTTTATTGGGTTCGGGTCGGTTCGGTTCGGTTCCGACCCGAATAACATCCCTATACTGGGATGCCCTCAAATGATCAAAATAAATCGAAAGGGGGTTTTGAGAGAGATTTGGGAGAGATTTTACAATCTTGGAGAGATTTCTCATACAAAGAGAAATTTGGGAGAGATTTCACATACTTGGAGAGATTTCTCATACAAAGAGAGATTTGGGAGAGATTTCACATACTTGGAGAGATTTCTCATACAAAGAGAGATTTGGGAGAGATTTCACATAATTGGAGAGATTTCTCATACAAAGAGAGATTTGGGAGAGATTTCACATACTTGGAGAGATTTCTCATACAAAGAGAGATTTCACATATTTGGAGATATTTCTCATATAAAGAGAGATTTGGGAGAGATTTCACATACTTGGAGAGATTTCTCATACAAAGAGAGATTTCAGATAAAGAGAGATAGAGTGAAAACGATTTAGAGAGGTTTCGTGTGTGACATTTGTGAGTGTCTGGCTTCGCAATGCAAAGTCCGTAAGCCCCATTAAGCCATGTTTTGGGATCTTACACACTCCAGATGAGTATGAAACATTGTTTTATCAGTTTGGTTTATTGTTTAGCACTAAGGTTAAGGAAAATTAAACACACGAATTTTCCAAGTGATGTTTTCTCATTAAAATGGTGAGTTGTACAGTAATTACATAACGTAAACCCTAATATACAATGTTTAATTGAGTTGACCGGTTTGACTCGTTGACTTTGACTTGACCCGAAATTGACTATTGTCACATTAAAACTGCATGAAAAAGTAAAAGATAAGGGAAATGCCCCACCCCAAGCTTAAGAACAAGCATTGTCCTCAATGCTTAAGGAAAGGGCGGAAAGGACCTAAATCAGAGGGTCGGGTGGCGAGAAATGCCCGTGGCAATAGTGGTAGTCCCACATATCTTGGACCTGGCGGGAAGTGGGAGGGAAGGACTGCTCCAATCGATCAACACGACTCGCCACATCTTGGATGGCTCTCGTATTCTCTTGCGTTTGGGTGTCGATGCGCTGCACCGTGGAGAACATTGTGGCAAATTGGTCAAAGAACGTAGGGGGGAAATATGGTGGGACTTCGTGTCCCCCCTGCTGCTGTGGCTGAAATTGAGGCTCGGTGAATTGTTGTGCACGCTGAAACTGGTCATCCTCATCATCTACAGGTAGAGGGTAGTCTGATGGAACGATCCATTGCTCGGGATCGGTTGGCTCAAAACTCTCTATATACTCATGGGGGAGAATGAGGTATGGTTGGTTGTCAAGAATCCATATGGGACCGACGAACGAATCCCGGATGAGTTGCATTCGGCGAAGTGCGTGGCCGTCAAGGCTAGAGGGGCCGGAAGCCTTCTCAAATGGAAGAGTAGAGAGATGAAGTTGAAGCAGTGGTCGAGATGCAATGAGGGTGATCAATCCCTCAATGAAAATGTCTCCTTTGTCCATAGTTGTGAGGTTGTAACATTTGGTGAAGAAAAAGGAGGCAAAATCCGGCCGCGGACCGTTCTCACGAGTCATGCACCAAAGAAAAAATAATTCCGCCTTTGAAATTTGTCCCACTTTGGAGCGGGCGAAAATGGTGCATGTGAGAACTCGATGAGCTAGGCGCAAACATGGGTGAATTATGGAGGAGGCCTTTGACGAAGACGATGGATATTGTGGCTCGTTGGTAATTTGCTGCTAAAAGTAATGCTCATTGAAGTTTGCGGGCCATGGGTCTTGTTGGTAATATAGGTTGTCCACTGGAGTGCCCATCAGGGCGTTCACGACCCGATGCGGTAGGGATCGTTTCTCACCGAACATTTGGAAGGTGACGGTTTAGGCTTCCACCTCGGGATTGAATGTGGCAAGAAATTCCAAGGTGAGTTCAACATAGGTGGCGGCGCGGTTATAGAGGAATTGACCCCACCCGATGTTGTTAAATAACGCTTGGACTCCATCGAGTACCCCAAGACTAGCAAAAGATTCCCTATGGAGGAATTTTGTTGACTTGACTTGACACTTATTTGAAACGAGAAAATCATAAGTTTTGCGGTCCTCGCGATTCAATAAACGAAACGGGGGATCCTTGGATTTTCCTTTTGAGCCTCCTTTAGAGGAAGTAGCTCCCGTCCCCGTCTTCACATGTTTGGACATTTACTCGGGACAAAATTTTACCAATAATAACTTTCAAGCCACAACAAAGGCACACAATACCAACAACAAATGGGAAATTGTGATGTAAATAATCAAGTTAAAGGAATGAAATTACCCAATTTCTTAGACCCGAGATGAATTAGTGCCACCAAAAAGATTTCGTCAAGACACACCCCAAGCTTATAATTTTGCTTTATATTTGACGCTTTAATCGCTAAAACAACCCCACAAACAAGCTTCAAGATGACTTTCAGGCGACTAGAGTGACGGCACCTGGAATTAGACGGAAATTTTTCGTGAGTTTTTTTTGCGGAAAGATTGGTATGGTGAGAAAGCCCTCGAGGAGAGAAACAAAACCCCGTGCTCGGAATCTCCAATGGTGGCCGGACGTGAAAGAAGGTGGTGGTGACGCCTGGAATTCCGGCCACAAATCGGACCGGAATTTGGGTGGGTTTGTAGAGGGTGAAAAATGGCGAAGAATGGCGGTGGTTTCACGAGATTCCGACCGGTAGAACTCCGGGAAAATGGATTTTTGTGAGAAGTGGTTATGGAGTTCTTGAGCTTCTAGAGAGAAATTGGGGGATTTTGTTAGGTTAGAATGAAGAAGAAGGGTGCTGGAGGAGTTTAATCTATGGTCAAGAAAGGTCAAACCCGGGTCAATGTTGGTCAACTCATTAATCCCATGGTCAACGAATGTCAAAGCAGTCAACAGCTCAAAAGAATCAGTCAAACGACCAACACGCGGGCAGGGCGCGGGCCGCATGCTGGCCGCGTCTTCTTGCTCGAAATGTGTTGTTGCTTTCTGATCCTACACGCGGGTTGGACTCGGGCCGCGGCCTGGCCGCGGGTACTGGATGGTCACAAAAAAAAATCTATGTGCTTCGAATCATCACGCGGGCAAGGCTCGGGCCGCGGGTAGGCCGCATCTAGTTGCTAGAAAAACTTCTAAACCTTCTGACCTTTCACGCGGGCAAGGCTCGGGCCGCGAGCTAGCCGCAGGTGCTGAACTATAACTAGATTAGTGAGCTATGCGGGCCGCGCAAACCTTAAGCCTACAAGCCACGCGGGCCGTGGGGCATTCCTGCACATCAAAAATGATATTTTTCCAAAAAACTTGATTTTTAAGCCAAAACGATCCCCGTAAGACCCGGTTTCAAAATTTTGACAAAATGTGGAGTAAAACGGGGAACGAATGGTGAAACCCTTCAAAATTTTATTTGAATCCCAAAAAAAAACGCTTTGGAAAATGATTTATTTGAATTTGAAAATGGGTGAAAGCACATTGCTTTCCAAAAATGTCCTTCTTTAACGTCTTTGGCGAGACGTCTTCCTGGCTTTCTTCAACACATCGGGACATCCAAATGGATGATTTCAAGGGCATTAGCACTGAAACCTTCATAGAATGGCTTCAACCGGTGCCCATTGACTTTGAAAATTTGTCCCGTCTTTTCGCTTTGAATTTCTACCGCCCCATGGTCAAAGGTCTTTATCACAACAAAAGGTCCAATCCATCTTGACCTTAGCTTGCCTGGAAATAACTTCAATCGTGAATGGTATAGTAAGACCCTATGCCCCGATTCACAATGCTTCCGGGTGATGGATTTGTCATGGAAGAGCTTCGTTTTCTCCTTGTAAATCCTTGCGTTTTCATAAGAGTCGTTTCTCAATTCTTATAGCTCTTGGAGTTGAAGTTTCCTATGCTTACCTGCCTCGTCAATGTTAAAATTGCATTGCTTGAGCGCCCAAAATGCACGGTGCTCTAATTCGACGGGAAGATGACATGGTTTTCCAAAACCCAATCTGAAGGGCGACATTCCTATCGGGGTCTTATAAGCGGTCCGATAGGCCAATAAGGTATCATCAAGTCTCAAACTCCAATCCTTCTGTAACGCCTGTGTTTCCGGGCTTGCCATTTTTAGCAATGTAATAGTCTAGGTTAACCTTTGTAACCCGTTTTGAAATAATAGAAGTGTATAATTTGAGTATTATGTGTTATGTGCTTAATTGTGTGTCTTAATTTAATTAAGAATAAAAAAAACTAAGCATCAAAATGAAATGTTAGATAAAGCCGATATCTATGGATAATGTTGTAGTAGTTGAAGCGAGGTTTCCGTGCATATAAAGAACGCCAAAATCCGAGTTATAACGAAGAAGTTATGACCTGTCGAAGTTTCGCGACAGAACCGGCGCGACCCAGCGCGACGTAAATAGTGAATTTAAGGTAGATAGATATCTATCCTTAGTGATCTAAATGAGACTTGAAGATCTCGTCGATAGTAGTGCAACGACGGAAAGACGGGCAGAAACGGAGTTCAGATGAAGGAGTTATGAATTTCGAACGAAGTTTTCCTGTCCCGGCCTACTAAAGATAATATATAAGTAATATACTTATAATATATTAAAAATAAAGTCAAAATTAGCCAACGGAGTCTAAACGAGAGTTGTAGAGCATAATCTCACCTTCGCGGCGATATAAAGAACGTCGAAAACAGAGTTCGTATGCGAAAGTTATGAATTTCTGAAGTTCGGGGCGCGAAACCCGAAAACTGTCAGAGACCACGACGTGGCAAGCAGTGCCACGACGTGGCAAATCTCCTGTCACCTCCGGAAGGCCCCCAGATGCAACTTGGGATGACGCATGCAGTGACGACCAAGCCCACGACGTGGAAAAAGGTTGCCACGACGTGGCAAGGGCCAAATTTGCCCTATAAATAGATTTGAAGGGCCAGCCGTTTAGGGTTGCTATTTTCTCTCTTCTCTCTCCCTTTTTGCATCGATTTGCGTGCCAGAAGTATCCCGAAGCCCCGGTAATATTCCCGAGTCCCGAAGCAAGTCCCGAGATCCCGAGAAGTGCGGTTCCCGAGCCGAAGCTCTGCCCGCGAGAAGTTCGATTTTTGAAGAGATCTTCCAGATCTGCTGAGGATTACTACTTCTGCAAGTCGTAGTGTTGTCCGATCATCTTCTGATCAAGTGAGTGTATACTACCTTTCATAAACACGATAATAATACAAGTTTGGTTCGAGTGTATTAAGTATATTGTTGTTTATAGGTGTGAGTGTGTAGTTACCTTCTTCTAACACATAAATATTAAGTATTTTATATAAAATACGTGTTATGTGTATGGTATATTGTTGTTTATATGTGTGAATGTGTATTCACTCTCTTCTATCTCATAGATATGATCTATTCTCTATGAGATATGTGTTATGTGTGTGTGTGCCTCATCTGTTATGTGGATTTTGTGTTGATTAAAGCATGCTATACAGGTTTTTAAACTATGTATAAAAATGTATATTTTTATCTACTAATATGTTGGGTAGAACATGGGTAGATAGTTGGTGTGTAATAAACAGATGAGAGGCCTCGTTGTTGTTTGATTTAGTCATCTAGCGGAGTTTAGATGACGACCACTGGCTATTCTAGACAGTCTTGTGGAAACATTAGCAGGTTCACCACCTGTAGGTGTTAATGAACTTGGGTGTTCATTCGCTGTACTCCATCCCCCTCATGGTTGCCTTATTTGACTTATATTGCTGAGGTATCCCCGAAGCATGTGTTGTCGCCCCGATGAAATATTCTTAGACTAGGTCCCTTGTGTTAGTTGTTTTAGGGACATAAAGTGAGAATAACGGGAATGGGTAATTGGGTTATTGTTGGTTGGTGAAAATTAAATATGATTATTTATTGTGGGTTGAAAACCCTATATGCTCACCAGGCTCCCCAAGCCTGACCCACTCAGTTTTATTTGTATTACAGGAAGTGGCGCAAGAGCATGAGATGGATGAACCATCAGTTGTTTTGATTGCAAGTCTGTATATGTTTATATTTGTTGAATGACTTGTAATGTATTCGTTTATGCTTATTGGTCTGTATCGGAACATGACACCCCGAGTTTTGATTATAATGAAAATACATTTCTTTTATGAAATGCTTTGGTAAACATTGTTTTATCATGTTTTGTTTTTGGGAACAAATTCCGCAACTCTTTCAAATCAAAAGGATTTACTCTGAAAATATTTTAAAAGCATAAATGAAAACCGGTCTTTTCTGGCCGAGATTTTTGGGGATGTCACACCTTCCTTGTCGAATTCACCGTTTTCTCTAGAATAGACTTCACTTCACGATTCGAGACCTCCGCTTGACCATTCGTTTGAGGGTGGTAGGCGGTAGAGACACGATGGGGCACGTTGTACTTCTTCAATAAAGCCTCCATCATTTTGTTGCAAAAGTGCGTCCCTCTATCACTAATCAAAGCCCTAGGCACACCAAATCTCACAAACACATTATATTCTAAAAACTCGATAACCGTTTTGGCATCATCCGATCTTGTGGCTTTGGCCTCAACCCACTTAGAAACATAGTCAACCGCGAGCAACATGTAAACGTTGCCAAACGAAACAGGAAATGGGCCCATGAAATCAATCCCCCATACGTCAAAAATTTCACAAACAAGGATTGGATTTTGGGGCATTTGGTTCTTTTCCAAAATGTTTCGCGTCATTTGACACCGTTCACAACTTTTGCAAAACAAGTAACAGTCGCGTGACATGGTTGGCCAAAATAGCCCACATTCAAGAACTTTTCTCAAGGTTCGGCTAGGTCCGAAGTGTCCCCCACAAGCAAATTCATGATAGAATTTCAAAATAGATTGATGCTCTTGTTGGGGTACACATCGTCTAATGATTTGATCGGGACAATGTTTCCACAAATAAGGCTCATCCCACACATAGTATTTTGCATCACTTTTGAGCTTGTCTTTTTGAGCACGTGTGAATGTGTCGGGATACCTTTTGTGACCAAAAAGTTAACGATATCGGCATACCAAGGAATAGATTGAGTAAGGGAAAAGAGATGCTCATCCGAAAACTCGTCCCGCAACGGGAGAGGAGTTTCATTTGAAGTGATCCGACTTAGATGATCGGCAACGAGGTTCTCACATCCGCTCTTGTCCCGGATTTCCAAGTCAAATTCTTGTAACAGTAGGATCCACCGGACGAGTCTTGGCTTTGCATCTTTCTTCGTCATCAAGTACTTAATTGATGCGTGATCCGACTACACTGTGACCTTGGTACCAAGTAGGTATTTGCTAAATTTCTCCAAGGCGAACACTATGGCCAATAACTCCTTCTCCATGGTAGAGTAGTTGATTTGAGAATTGTCTAGTGTCCTTGATGCATAATAGATCACGTGGGAGGCCCTCCCATTCTTTTGACCCAAAACGACGCCTATCGCATAGTTGCTTGCATCACACATGATCTCAATAGGGAGATCCCAATTTGGTGCTTGTATGATGGGAGCGGATGTAAGAAACTATTTGAGCTTGTCAAAAGCTTATTTGCACGCCTCATTGAACTCGAAATCAACCTCCTTTTGCAAGAGTTGGCACATTGGTCTTGTTATCTTTGAAAAATCTTTGATGAACCTTCGGTAGAAACCTGCATGGCCCGAAAAAGAACGAACTTCCCGAACACAAGTCAGGTAAGGTAAGCTTTGAATAACATCAATTTTGGCCTTATCTACCTCAATCCCTTTGTTAGACACAGTGTGACCCAAAATGAGACCTTGACTCACCATGAAATGACATTTCTCAAAATTCAAAACCAAGTTTGTTTCAATGCATCTTTTTAAAATTTTGGTGAGATTGGTCAAACACTCTTGAAAGGAGTTGCCATATACCGTGAAATCGTCCATAAAAACCTCAATTATGTTTTCAACGTATTCCGAAAAGATACTAACCATACAATGTTGGAAAGTGGCCGGGGCGTTACACAATCCAAATGGCATTCTCTGGTATGAAAAAGTACCAAATGGACATGTAAATGTCGTCTTTTCTTGGTCCTCCGGTGCCACCGGGATTTGGTGAAAACCGGAATACCCGTTGAGACAACAATAATGAGATTTCCCGGCCAACCTTTCTAACATTTGGTCAATGAAAGGCAATGGGAAATGGTCTTTTCTTGTGCTTGCATTGAGTTTGCGGTAGCCAATACATACTCTCCACCCGTTTTGCACACGGGTGGGGACCATCATACCTTTGTTGTTCTTGACCACCGTGATTCCCGTCTTCTTTGGAATGACTTGCACCAGGCTCACCCACTTGCTATCCGAGATTGGATAGATCATCCCCGCATCTAGGAGCTTCAAAATCTCCTTCTTGACCACTTCCATCATTGGCGGATTCAACCTTCTTTGTGCATCCCGGCTTGGCTTGCATTCATCCTCTATTAAGATCTTGTGCATACAAGTGGAGGGACTCAACCCTTTAATATCCACAATCGTCCAACCCATGGCTTCTTTATGCTCCTTCAACACCTTGATGAGTTGTTCTTCTTCAAATTTGGTTAAATGAGTTGAAATGATAACCGGAAGGGTTTCATTCTTTCCCAAGTAGGCATACTTCAAGTGTTGAGGTAAGACCTTCAATTCCAATTCGGGTGGTTGAACAAGGGATGGAGGCAATTTTGTATGAGTTGCGGGTAATTCAATTTGCTTGACATCTAATCTTGTGGATTTCTTCATCTCCATTTTATTTACCAACTTCTCAACTTCCGGATCCAAAGAATAAAGTTTTAATTGCTCGGCTAGCTTCCCACAATCGAATCCTTTGCTTAAGATCATCTCCAACATATCACCGTTAGATAACTCAAACAATTCTTGAGTAATTGGCTCGACAACATCAACAAAGTACAAAGATGAAACATCACTAGGATATCTCATGGCATCATAAATATTAAAACTTATTGTTTCGCCATCAAACTCCATTGTCAACCTTCCCGCATACACATCGATCTTCGTCCTAGCCGTCTTCAAAAATGGTCTCCCAAGCAAGATTAGAGCTGATTTGGAGGACACTTGCTCATCTAGATCAATCACATAGAAATCCGCCAGGAAGACCAATTGGTTCACTTGCACTAGGACATCTTCCAAAACACCTCTAGGAAAGACACTAGATTTATCCGCAAGAGAGATTATGACACCGGTTTCACTTAAGGGTCCGACATTCAATGATTCATACACCGAATAGGGCATGACATTGATAGAGGCACCAAGATCAAGCATGGCACTACTAAAAGTGACATCTCCAATCTTGCAAGGAACCGTGAACATTCCAGGATCTTTGCATTTGGGTGGAAGTTTCCTTTGTAAAACCGCGGGTGCATTTTCATTCATCAAAATTTTCTCATTTCCTTTCAACTTCCTCTTGTTGGTACAAAGTTCTTTCAAGAACTTTGCATATCTCGGGATTTGCTTGATTGCATCAAGTAGAGGGATGTTTACTTCCACCTTTCGGAAGGTGTCCAAAATCTCTTTCTCCTCCATATTCTTCTTCGAAGTCCCAAGTTGGGAGGGGAACGGTGGTTGAGTGGCTATTAGTGTTACTAGAGGGGTAGTCTTCTTTGGGGCTCTGACTTGTGCATCATTCTTAACTATAGGTTCTTCAATGGGAATGATCTCTATTTCTTCCTCTTCTTCCCTTGGCTTCTTCTTTGAACTACTTTCTCCAGCTTGTTTGCCACTTCTCAAGGTCACCACATTGACATTTGGGTTCTTTTCGGTTTGAGAAGGGAGTTTACCACGGGATTCCAACTTGCTTATAGATGTAACTATATCTCCCATTTGTGCTTCAAGGTTGGAGATACTAGTCCTTGTCTCTTTTTGGAGTTGTTGGGTACTAGTGGCTAAATATTTGACAATGTCTTCAAGAGACATTCCGGAGCTACTTGGTTGAGATTGAGGAGGTTGTTGATGATGATGTGGAGGGTGCGGTTTGGATTGATAGTGTGGTTGTTGATGTTGGTAATGAGGTTGTGGTGGTGGATAGGATGGTCTAACCAATGCATTTTGAGGCAATGGTCTTGGATTGTAGCTCATGTTGGGATTTGGCTTCCAACTTGAATTATATGCATTTTGGTAACCGAATGGTTTGTTGTGTTAGTTTTGGAACTCTCCCGTGGCATTCACATGCTCTGCATCTTCTTGAAGGATGGGACACATATCCGTAGGATGTCCCATTGTTGCACATATTCCACAAACCATCACTTGTGGAGTTTGTCCCATGGCTAGATTTTGGACAATGGAGGTTAGATCTTTGATTTGAGACTCGAGATTTGATGTTCCCACTTCATTGACTTTGTGTTGTGTGTCTCTTTTCATATCTTGGCGAGGGCCAAAATGTTGTGAATTTGCAGCTATGGTGTTGAAAAGTTGTCTTGTTTGTTGTGGGATTTTACTAAAGACATCTCCACCACTTGAGGCATCAACTAGTCTTCTCTCCATTGGCAACAATCCCTCATAAAAGTGTTGAATGAGGAGTTGTTCCGAAATTTGGTGTTGTGGGCAACTATAGCACAAGTTATTGAACCTCTCCCAATAATCATGAAAAGTCTCATTTTGACCTTGGCGGATTCCACAAATCTCATTTCTAAGACTTGAGACTCTTGAAGTGGGATAGAATTTATCAAGGAAAGCTCTTGCTATGCCGGTCCATGAGTTGATCGACCCTGGTGGAAGATAGAATAACCAATCTTTTGCTCTATCGGCCAATGAAAAGGGGAACGCCCTTAGCTTGATTTGGTCATCGGTTGACCCTTGTGGCTTCATGCTAGTGCAAATAATGTGGAACATCTTCAAATGCTTATGAGGGTCTTCATTCTCCAATCCATGAAAAGTTGGTAGGTGATGGACTAAACTTGACTTCAATTCCGAGCCTCCTTCCAAAACCGGGTAATTCATACCGGTTGGAGTTTGTGTAACATCGGTCTCCATCATTTGCCTCAAAGTTCTTTCGGAACTTCTCCTCCGTCCGCCATTGCAATTGGTTCAATAATGGGTGGATTTTGTTGTAGGGGTGGTATTTCGGGAATTTCTTGGCGAGGGTCGGGACTAGAATCGGGTTCCGTATCACTTGATAAAGCGGGTTCAACCTCCGGATCCCCGTTAGGATTAGAAGTTTGACCATGTTCAACTCGTTTTTCCTTCGCCAAACGCCTTGCTTCTTTTTCAATTTCTGGGTTGTAAATCAAGTCACCTGTACGCTGAGATCTGGGGATAGAGAAACAAATTGATTAAAAATAAACCAATCCCCGACAACGGCGCCAAAAATTTGGTGGTTATCGAGGCCAACACAAATAATAACCCTAAATATTACACACTAAAATAGTGTATAGTGGTAAAGGGGTCGAATCCACGGAGATTGGTTCAATTTGTAACTCAATGAAAAATCTCTTTGTAAAAATACTTGTAAAATAACAATAAAAATAAAATGGGGGGATTTGGTGTTTTGAAATACTTGAAACAAACTAGAATTAACTATGAATTAAATAGACAATTTCAACAAAAATAGGGGTTTGATGTAAAATCAATAAGGGAGAGATGGTTGACTTAAAGTTTCCTCACTTTGACTTTTGATGGACATATCGTTAGAATCCAATGGTGCAATACTTTGATTTAAATCCTTAATTTGGCTATAGTAATCCAAGGAGCTTGAGATTACCTAGACTTTTCTTAATTGTTGAAATGGCTAGATAAGCTCATAACAATTTCCTTAGTCAAAGTCACTAATTCCAAATAGCATGTAATTAGTGAAAGTCAACTAGCATTAAGAACCAAAAAGTCACCAAATCCAAGAGGAGTCAATTGCTTTCACTACCATGTTGGAGGAAATGTTTTTATGACAGTGTGAAGCAAAAACAACACAAAAATCACTTGTTTCTTGCTAATTTGAGGATCCTTTACTTAATCAAGAAATTAGCCAACTAATCACCACAAACACATTTAAACTCATGAATAAAAACATACTAGTAGTGATAATATGATAAAACACAAAACATTTCCATAAAGATTTAAGAACAAGTTCATGGATTCTTCAACATTCAACAAAAGTTCAAAGGATTCAACAAGAAATCAACCAAGATTTGTTTAGCCAAGCATGGCTAAACTCAAAGGAACAAAGTTAGATGAGATTGTACCAAACATTTCACAATAATCAAGAGGTGAAATCAAGATGTTCTTGAGGTGTTCTTGGCCTTCAAAAGTACTCCAAACTCCAGAGAGAACAAGTCAAACTCGGACCTCCAAGATAAGGCTAAAGAGGCACACCAACCTTCCCAATATAGAGCTCTTAGCAAAATCCCGAAATTGCCCTTGTCAAGAATCCACGGGGGCCGCGGGTAATCTTATGCGGGTCGCGGGCTTCGACGGGATTTTTGGGCTTCTTCAAGTCTTGGGCCCCCAAAGCTAATCCATTGGCCGAGTTCGAATCCAATCAGCTCCTAGTCCATTTTACTTCAATATTTCTTCAATTAAAGCCCAATTTGTCTTTCCACATCATTCAAAACTTCCGCAAACTCTTAAACATCGATCTTGCACACTCAAGAATTCTCTCGCGCCCTTTCAAATTTAAAGTTTAACACTTCTGCGCCTGCAAGCAATCGACAAGCCTACTCCCTGGATCACCTCCAAAGCTATCAAGCATGACATCCCCACTGCCCTTCAAGTCGAATCGCCTTCCAAAAGATCCCGCACACCCCCGCTCCTCTAGTTTTCTTAAAATCTGCAATAATGCTCAAGAAACTAGAAAGTACCCGAAATGGTCATAAAAATAACAAAAAAGAAAATATGCATGGAAATTAACTAAAATGCGAATGGAATGTGCTAAAAAATATAAAAAGAAGTAAATAAAATGAAGTTATCATCGATCATATAACAATGATCCCATGGGATCTAACCTAATGGATCACTGTAAGAAACGAGTAGATTATACTACTTCGCGGATTCCTTAGGTGGTGTAAGTCAATAAGGGCAACCATGGGGGATAGAGTACAAAAAAACCTACGAAAATGAACACACGATAATGTTCCACGAGATTGTCTAGAATAGTCAGTGGTCATCAACTTACTCCATTAGATGACTTATTACGTATTGTACTTCGGTACATAACCCGTACCCCAACGTGTGATAATGCCACATAACAGAGCTCTCATCTTCGTACCAATCTCACACACACCGTAGTACGAGACTACTCATTATCCATCTTAAATGCAATCTAAGCATGAGAACAAGATAATAAATCTAGCATGTTAACTATATAGTATATAACCATATCTGGCACACAAGTACATGTCATGTAATATTATAACAGATATAACCTTAACACATATTCTAGATAATAAGCATTTAGTACACATATAAACATTCATTTGGTATACAATAATTTTGTATAAATGTGTGCCATGAAAGTAACTACACACTCACATGTAAAAAGGTGGATGTTTATTCATGCAGATAGTCTTACGTCTTAACACTTATGCTTTCCTTTCCAATGATCTAAACACAAATATTGCTAAGTTTAGTTCTCACTTAAACTTTTTATTTGTATTTATAATGTTCGAGATCATTACGATGGTTTATATATATATATATATATATATATATATATATATATATATATATATAGTTTAAGTTATTATTAATTTCAATATAATACTTCTTGATTATCAAGGATTAGCCAGTCAACACAATCTGGAGGCATCAACATTTCGACATATAGCTTTTTTGAAATCCAACAACCAAGTCAATGCATCTATCCTAAACACCGCTCCTGAAAGTAGATCAATCAGTATAATAAATGAAATTAATGACTAATCATTTATTTAGGTTCATAATAACAACAATGTATATACATTATATCAAGTTACTCAAGCAAAAGTGTAACTTAGGCGATTGGCGAAAAACTTTGAAAACAACGAGTGTAACTTCGACATTTAGAATTTTTCTAAAAAGAATCTCCAACGATCAAGCGCTTCACTAGCGATTCTTTAAGAACAAAGAAATCAAATCACGAGTGACTAAACTCTCGAGGGTTGAGAAAGACGGAATTAGTAAGAACATGGGAGGCTTGGCCTTCTATTTAAAGGAGAGATTTTGGCACTTATCATGACACTATTCACGTCCATATTTCGCTCACAGATTGTGTCGCGTGTCCCTTGGTAGGTGCGTTGGGTGGTCCCTATGATGCCACGTGGCGGCTTGGCAGCCAAGTGCTGCCAGTTGCCTTGGTATTTTCTCATTTTCTTCGGATAATCATAACTTTCTCATACAAACTCCATTTCCAACGTTCTTTATATCCATTGTTTCGTATTTTCGTCTGCTACAACTTTATTTTAGATCTCAACAACTAAATCGTAATATATTTTTACATTATATATGTTGCATTTTTGGGAAAAAAATCATAATTATCTTCATACAATCTCTGTTTCCAACGTTCTTTATATTCACTGTCTCATATTTATGTCTACTACAACTTTCATTTACATTACATCGGCTAGAAAAGTAATATTTTTTCACTTTCATTTTTATAACCTGATACTGATATTTTATAAATCTTTTAAATTTCCACAATAAAATTCATATTATTTACTAACTTTATTTATACTCTCATATTATGAACTTAAGTATTATTTATATACCATTAATATTTATTTCATACATTATTCTTATTTAATCAATAAAAATAACATATAAATTAATAATTAAAGTTTACTGAATTATGCGAATGTCATAACTTTCCGACCGTCACACAGAACAGGACACCAAGATGGAAATTTAACTCGATGTTGTTGTTATGACGTGGGCTGGCATGCAGCGAGGCCGCTGGATGTCTGGTTGTTGTTTGAAGCATGCTTGGGAATTGTGAGAAAATGAAAATGTAGCTTAGATCTAGCTTTTTTGATATGATTTGTATGTTTATGAAACTAGTCTTTGATTTGTTTGTATTTAATATCATGTTGCTCATTTGTTTTTGATAAATGGAAGAAAAAAATGCACTTTACAAGACATGGTTGTCAAAATCGCAATCCTAATCGTAGGATCATACGATCCTACGATCCTAGGTATGAAAAACGATCTCGATCGTAAAATGATCATATGTATTTAGTGTAGGATAGCAAGTAGAATCGTAAGATCGTAGGTAGGATCGTAGGATCGAGATCCGATCCGATCCTACCTTCCCTTGATTTTTTTTTTGCAAATGATTTTTTTACCAGTTTATGTCTTTTACCCTTTACTAATTTACCATTTATCATTTTGTATTGTGACTTATAACTAATATTTTGAAGTTTTTATAACTTTTGAACGAAAAATTGAATGTTTGAAATATTTTTCATGATTAAAAATTATAAATTAAAATTATATTTTATTTTGTGAGATAATCTAGTAAATGAAGATAAAAATGTCATCTAATTACATAAGTAAAGGATTGTAAATCATTATTTCTTGCAATAAATGAGGAAAATAAAGAAATGGTCTCACAAATTGAACTTTATTGCCATGTATGACAGCGGTCAGAAAACCAATCCGGAAAATATATACCGTTGCTTTTTATCCGTTAATGTGAGGGTAATTTGGTCTTTTCAGGTAGTAGGGACTGAATTTTTCACCATAGGTAAACCATATGGACCATTTATGTAATTTTGGCGGTGGTGGTGGTGGTGGTGATGGCAGATGGTGGGTGAGTTTATGATATTGGGTGGGTATTTTCTAATAAATAAAACATTAATTTAAAACAAAAAGAGAATGTTAAATCTGGTAAACCACAGGGACCAATCGTGTAATTTTGTCTAACAATAATAATAATAATGATGAGGGACCATTTATGCCAAAAAGACTAAATACTAATAATATGTAATAAGAGGTGAGGGTTATGAAAAATTCAAACCAAAGTGAAAGGGTTGTTTGTGAAAAAAAGTATAAAGGTGAAGGGTCAATGTTGTAAGTTGGAGGACCAAAATTGACAAAAAAAGGTGCCACTTTACTGTTAAAATCTTTCATAACTTTAAAAAGAAAATGTCTGTAAACATCTTTAAGATGAAATGTAAAATGTTGATGGGTGGCTTCATATTACCCTAACTTTTCCATTTTTGGGATCTTCAAGGTAGTGGAAACAACACCACCTTTCGAAGAAGACCACTCCAAAGAGTCAGTGGTGGCAACAATCTCAATAGGGCGCTTCCTGGTACTGAATGATGGTGTTAAAGCTTCAAGATCAACAACCTCGAGATTGTCATCATGGACCTAAACAATATTTTCTTATATAGAAGACGTAAGAGGATAAAAGTCGGATCAAAATAAATTATAAAAAAACATAACATATTTGCATAAATAAATGAAAATCAGGAATTAAATTGAAATATACTTTTGACTTTTACATTTTTGTGATATTAAGCCATTAAGCTATTGTTGTGATATTAATCTATCATGTTTATGTTCTTGGAGTCATTGAGGTGTATTAGAAAAATGGAATGATATAAAGGAAAAGATCAACTGGAAAAAAAAGAATGTGAGTAAATTGAACATATGTGAAAAGAAAATAAAAAGGTGCTACTAAACCTGAAGTTCGAAAATATCTATGATTCTAGGTTTGCTGAAACAAACAAAAATACAAATAAAAGTTAGTATTTTTATAGATCTTGTTTCTAGATCTACTGAAATGAAATAAATACAAAAATGATTAGTTTCCAAATCTGAATTAATGAGCTTCAGTTCCAATCCATGAGGTACTTCATAATCTAAGAACCACTAAAATAAATTTGAATCAACAAAATAAAACAAAAATAGTTTGGAAAATCCGTTGCAAAAAAACTACTACCAACGGTTATTAAAAAAAATAAATTTACACGACAAAACAAATGATAGAGGGGCCAAAGACAATGCAAAATCCTCAAATAAGGATTGGAATTGCAATTCAAATCTTTTTAGGACCAGAACCAAAAAAAATGGTTAAACTCAGGGATATAAAAGTTGTGAAATTATTCTTGATTACCATATTTTTTTGGCTCACTATTACGTGTAATGAGTTGGTTTTTTACTCCAAGCAACCACAAATTGCTTTCACCACATGATAATTTACGTTATCTTTGAGGAAAATAAAGGGTATCTGTCAAATTAAAGATGTCTATACTTTGTATTTGATCCTTAAACAATTCAACAACTTGTTCTTTTAATAAATCAACTGTTTTGGGTGAGTTCCAATAGTCACGTATGCATATTACATTTTCGATAAATATAAGCTATACCAGTAAACACATTTTAGCATATTCAAGTATTTGTATAAAATTTAAAGTGTTAGGAATAAATAAATTTCATCAGAAAAATTCAAACATAAACCAAATTTCATAAAAAGTGAATTAATGTCCATTTGTTCATGTATGTGAATATAATTTCACTCATACATTCAATCAAACACCTTGTATGCATTTCCACAATCATCAACTCCCGTATCCTTCTTATCATTTTCTTATTACAAGGTACAAAGCATTTAATCAAATGAAATTTCAATGGCAATTTGAAGCAACTTCATATGATGAGATGTAATTCAATCTTTTGTGCAAGGTGTAACTCAATGAGTAGACAATTGCATGTTTCTTTTTATAAAGAATGAAAGTAGAATTTAAGAAGGAAAATAAAGATTAAACACCTGCCAACATCGAAGATTATAAAGTTTTGAAGATTGAACACCCACCAACATGTATCTGGGATGAAATTGACTAAATAGGAAAGACACATAGACACATAATATAGATTTTATAGTTCACAAAAGAAAAAGAAGATACGCAAAGAAAGTACAAAAATAAATAATTAAATAAAAATAAAAAAAATAAACTCACCGGTTGTGCTATCTATTGAGGCGTAAACGATGAACTTACGAAGAAGAGCAGTAAAAGAAACCCAAACTTATGGTTAAAACCCTTCCAAAGAAGCAATCATTATAATTGGAGACGAAATTTGTCAAATAACAATAAATGTGTATTTGTAATTCTAGTTATAAAAGGAGATTGAGAAATTGAATATTAGAAAAGTTTAAATTAGGTAAAAAATAAATCATGCATACAATTATGGATGGAATAAATGCACTATACAAAAATAGATTTCGAATAAACTCTTTCCTTATAGCACTCGATTAAAAATGGAAAGGATTGAAACTATTAGAAAATGGAAATGATTGTTGATTTAAATCCCAAAAAATCAGGGTCAATTTCAATCCCAAAAAATCAGGGATTATGAATGTAAGTTAAGAATGTAAGCTACAAAAACGATGCATGCTTATTTTTATAAAGAATGAAAGTAGAATTTAAAAATGAAAATAAAGATTAGGCACATGCCAACATCGAAGATTTTAAAGTTTTGAAGATTGAACACCCACCAAAATTTATCTGGGATGAAATCGACTAAATAAGAAAGACACATAGACACATAATACAGATTTTATAGTTCACAAAACAAAAAGAAGATATGCAAAGAAAGTAAAAAAAAAATAATAAAAATAAAAAAATAAACTCACCGGTTGTGCTATCTATTGAGGGGTAAATGATGAACAGACAAAGAAGAGTACTAAAAGAAGCTCAATCTTATGGTTAAAACCCTTACAAAGAAGCAAACATTATAGGTGGAGACGAAATTTGTCAAATAACGATAGATGTGTAGTTGTAATTCTATATATAAAAAGAGATTGAGAAATTGAATTTTAGAAAGGTTTAAATTAGGTAAAAAAAATAAATTTTTCATACAGTTGTGGATGGAATAAATGCACTATACAAAAATAGATTTGGAATAAACTCTTTCCTTGTAGCACATCAATAAAAAATTGGAAAGGATTGAGACTATTAGAAAACGGAAATGATTGTTGATTTCAATCCCAAAAAATCAGGGATTATGACCGTAAGTTAAGAATGTAAGTTACAAAAATGATGTTTGACCAAAAGTTTAGTCAAGATGACATCATCAATTTGATCTAATGGTGGAAAATATAGGATTGAAAAACAATCAAAGGTCCCGATTGCTTGATTGATGAATTAAGGGTTCTCTTTTAATAATATTTAGAGATTTGTGTATATATGAAATGGAAAAGTTACATTCCCCCTAAATTCTTTTACATTTTGACGCTTTTTATCTCAAAAAGGATGTTTTGCAATTAAATTAAAATGATTAGTGACTATTGAAAATATGAAAAAATATCCATCTATTTAAATATAACAAAAATAAAAATAAAATAAAAAATATACACACAGCGGAAAAAGTGAAATATTGGCTCGGCCAATTTTGGAAATTATAGGTGTGCGGATAAAAACTCGTTTTCTTTTCCTTTAGTGAAGGCAACGTCAAATCAAATTTTAGAAAATTGACATTTTCATTACTTTCAATTTAAATTAATTATAAACTTATGTCATTAAAGATTGTGGCCAATATGCATTACGTACTATGCTTGCAATTGAAACAAATACATGTTGCAATAACCCTCACGGATAACATGTTGTGCCCAATATGCATTACGTACTATGTTTGCAATTGAAACAAATACATGTTGCAATAACCCTCATGGGTAACATGTTGTGGATATGTGAGATAGACTAGGAGCTGTCAACATCGACGCTTAACTATTGGAAAATGAAGGGTCTTATACGGTTAAGGAAGTCGGATGTGTTATTGGCACTTGCTATGTATTCTTAAAGCAGCCCTCACGAGTGGGTGGAGCGTAGTGAAAAGGTTTATTTCTTTTCTTTTGTTATTTTAATTGGTAGAGATTTCCCGTGTAGTTCTTTCTTCTCGTATTTGACACGCATTTATACCTTTCAACATTATAATGAGAATTTTTTAATGGTAAGTTTGTGCTTCGAAAGAGGCGGGGACACCATCGGGGAGAAATTAGGCAAGGCTTCCAACCTCAGATCATTTGTTGTCGACCGGATACAAAAAAGAAAGCTTGAAGCTTATTTTGTTCATATTTTAGAAGCTGCAAAAATGTTTGAGTCCTTTCGGTATCTTGAGAACGTTGCATCATGTTATCGTGATTTGATGGATTATGAAAAAGTTGGTAACACCATGTTCGATTTAAATACTAAGTGCATTGCAACAGTTTTGTCAAGATTTACATTGCAAGATTTTAACATTTGAACTAACTTGTTTGTACCGGGAAAATTGTGGAAAGCTTAATGTAGCAGTAGGGTTTTTCACCATAGGTGGATACTATAACGATGCAATGAGGGCTTACATATTGTACATGAGTTTGCAAAGTGTATCGATTTGTAGAAATGTATAAAATTTGGTACATGAAGGAGGTATATAGTAAAATGGAAATATGATTTTAATGTCCAGATGACAATACACTTAGAAAAGATTGACTAAGAGTGTTTAGAGAGCTGTGCTCTCTATCACCATGATAATAAAGATCTCGATTCAATGATGTAATTCATCCAATACTTTTTAGTATGTAGTCAACATGTGAATTCTTAAGGTCCAAGGGTTGAATTGAAATTTTTTGTGGTATGCATTAATTTTCTTGAAGCTATCGAGTTTGTGTAGTCATTGGGAGGCATTGAAAAAGATGCAATTCTTTTAAGGAAAGTCAAAAATCATAAGAATGGAAATTTACTGATGTTTTGATACATTTTGTTACGAGCGTTATCGGAAAAAAGAAGTAGGGGTAGGCCATTGAAGTTGTTTCCTACAAAAAGGAACATTGTGGGAAAGCAAAGTTCCTTGGAAAAAGTGTTTTTGACGATATTTATAGGTGGGTTTGTAGGGAGCTTGAACTACTCTCGGATCAATAAATTAGCTTGTTCGAGTTACATGAAATCTTACAAGATGCCTAATAAACAAGAGTTTGAGGGCATAAATCTTATCAATTAAGAGGATGTTGGAAGGTCATTTTTGTTTAAAGCCCTCAAAGTATGATTGAGAGGACAGTTACCAAGGGATCTAAGTAAGCACTACAAAGAAAAGACTTTGCAGAAATGTGTTTCATTAATAATGTTGATTTTTTATGGAATATCAAGAAAGAGATGGTCATGTATATCTTTCAAACTCTAGAAAACAAAGAAGCATCTAAATTTGATGGCCCTAATGTTGATTTCATTTTTTATTATCATTGAGCCAGGAAAGAGTTGGTAGATGATTAGAAGATGGTTTACTTCATAGTAAATGAGGATTCATATTAGATAGGTGCCAGCAAAAAAGGGTCTTAACAAGGACGGAAAGTGTGTGATCATGCGTAAAAATGGTTGGTGCCTGCCATCAAGTCTTACCGACAAGGAAAATTAAGCTTGGTGGGAAATAAGTACTCATAACTCTTAAAGAACTCTGTAAGTTTAATAGAAAGGGTAGAGGCTTTTACCAATATACATATCTCTTTTACAATTTCAAAATTTTAAAATTTGTGTTTGACTGTTTGTATTATAAAGATCAAAATATAATCTAAAACTTCCTTGAATCCTCCAGATATTGGTATTATAAGTCTCTGTTTCCAACATATTGGAGATGAGATGGGATTGTTTGTTTGAGGGCACTAGATCCTTATGGGGAACTGGTCTTTCACTCGACCTTCTTGATGATTTAGATGATCGAATTCTAGACGAACAACATGTTGAGCACACCTATTTATATGGGAAACACCAACACTTTTTATAAAGACCACTTGAGAATAATTTACACTTTGAGATACTATAACACTTTGCCTTTTGGATTGTTGGATGTTGGATTGTAGGATAGTTTGGAGAAACATATTCCCACACCTATTTATAGGTGTTACCACCTACTGTAGGGAATGTTCTAGACTTTTTATACTTACTAGATACGCTTACATCATTCCAGAATCATCTACCATACTTTATATGTATATACTAGCTGTCATATGTTTTTAGAATGTTCTACCATATTCTAAAGAATTCTAGGAGGTTCCGTTGTCTTCCAAAACCTTCTAGAATGTTTCATAAACTTGTAAGGTCTTCTATGTCATTCTAGAATATTCTAGAGTCTTCTTGTATGCTCTAAAATCTTCCATAGTGTTTTGTAATGGTCTTGAATCTTCTAGATCATTCTAGAGCAATATAAGTTCTTCTAGATAATAAGATTGGGTATATTAGGCTAGTGATAATCTTTTAACACCCCCCAAACATTAGCCCTCATTCGTTATACCATTTTAAGTTGACATCAAAACCTCTTACATTTTACAATACTCAAACATTTGGTTAACATGTATGCTATTTGGTCATAAATCTTGATTTTCCACATCTAAATTTTTTCGTTCAAAAGTTTCTCTATGATAAAGTGATAGTGCACTTACACATGCTCTGTTCTATCATGATGTAACTTCCCAAAAACTAAGAGGTAAAATTTTCATTTTTAATTTGATCAAAACACTAATTATCTTTTAGCCAAACATCCATTATACTTTTTCTAATTGTTCAAAAGTATTTCGTAAGAAAATAGTTATTAGAGTACAATCCCAAAATCAACATAATGCGGAAACATGAGTGGATGCGATGCGATCAAGACGGACCGTTCCTTTTCGAACCAGAAGTACCTAAAAACATAACCATAAAACCATAAATACAAAGCTTAGCAAGTTCCCTAAAATACCACATATCATACATACCATTGGGCCTAACCCTCATATTGGGCCCAACCCACCATAATGGGCCTAGCCCGATCATACAAATACAAAGATAATTATCACCTACATAACAAACAATAGGCCTAGCCCCTCTTGATCTGTGGGACCAGACCAACATACAAATGGGCCTAGCCCGTCATACAATGGGTCTAGTCCAACATACAATTGGGCCTAGTCCGACATACCACACAAGAGTCACAAATACATCTAACATAACATGACCTAATGGGTCGGTATTGATGCCTTCAACTCACGAGTACAATGAGGAGACTCATCTCAATCCGGTGATAATCAAATAACTGCTTGGTGCGCTGAACCAGATAACCTTGCACCAATTAACAATAAATATAATCATAATTAATAATTAACCCAATAACCCAAAATCCAAGGCCCAAACCATAATCCAACTTCCTAAAGGGTAAAAGACCATTTTACCATTTTCGTACTTGGCCCAAAAACCAAGGCCCAACCCATTTACTCAAAAAGCCCAATTTCCTAAAAGGCATCCTAAGGCACAATATGTAACACCCAGAATCCAGGAGGCCAAGTTGGGGAAGGAAAAACCCTAAGTCAATGAGTCAACTCGTCGAGTCCAAGGAAGAACTCGACGAGTCGGAGCAAGTTTCGTGTCACGAATTAAGTAGCCGAGTCGGCGAGTCGGGGGATTGACTCGGCGAGTCTGGTCTGGGTTGGGAAACCCTAATTTCGGGACTTGTTGCCCTATTTAAGCATCATATTCTCATTCCCTCAGCCTCATCTTCATCCCCCCAGATCCCAAACCCTCACCCACGAAACCCTAGTGCATCTTGTGAGTGTTTGAGCCACCTTGGTGTGTTTTGTGTGCTCTTGAAGAGGGAGAAGAAGAAGAAGGAGGTTGGAGGTTCAAGAAGGAGGAAGTAGATACAAAAGATACACTCCATTTGGTCTATTTCTTGGTAATCAAGTCTTCATCTTGGCTTTTGGTTTATTAGATCTCCTTATAGCCCCCTTTTGGAAGGTTTTTGGTCCAAGAATGGTTGTCTTTGGGTTTTGGACGTCCCCCAAGCATGATCCTTTCAGACCTGGAAGTATTTGGGGGTGGTTGAGGCATAAAGGTGCAAGCTTTATGCCATTAGGAAGTCCCATGAAAGTTTAAAGAGATTATTATGGCCTCTTGGAGCCCTAAAGGCCATGCAAGGAAGTAAAGTCCAGGACTTTACGTGGTTATTGGATGTCTAGAGTCTAGATCTTGATTTCCTAACTTGGTTTGGTGTAATAAGGGTTTTTGGACCATGGGGTTATATCTTAATGAGTTAGGGTTTTGTCTTAACCCATTAAAAAAGACTTAGGATGGGTAAAGCTGTAAACTTTACCCTTAATAGGTCATTTCCAGAGTGTTTATGAAGTTTGGAGTTCGGATATGAAGTATAGGCGCTTAATCCTTTAAGATAGTCCAACAGACCAAGGAACTCAGTGAGTCCAGGGAGGGACTCAACGAGTTTAAGTGAGTTGTCCTGTTTTCCGGTTATGGGTGAAATCGGAGAGTCAGGGGAATAACTCGGCGAGTTGACTCGGTTTGTCACGAGTCTGGTTAGCCAGGGAACTCGACAAGTCAGAGTCTGACTCGACGAGTTGGTTTGTGATTGCATGATTATGAGCTTTTGAACTTAGCGAGTTGATGGAGCAACTCGACAAGTCAAGTCAACCTGGAAGTGTTATGTTGGTATTGGTAGCTCGGGGAGCTAGGGGAACAGCAGTTCGGGGAATTGTTGAATAGCAGCCGGTGGTTTCACCCAGTCTTCAGTTGTGCGAGGTGAGTCTCCTCACTATCTGAATGGGTATAAGGCTACAATTTTGACCCATGTAGTTTATGAGTAGGAAGACTCGGGAGTTAGCCCTAGGCATTGTATGCTAGTATGTGATTCCGAACCAAGTTCCGATGTCGGGAGGGTGCCCAAGGAATGTTTGTATGTTAGTTATACCTGTTGTCTTTGTGATACTTGTATATGCCTGGTAGGGAGGTGAGTGTGGGCGACGTCCCGTATCTCATCACTAGCTGAGTATGGATGGGGTTCCATATCTCAATATTAGTAGAGTAGAGGCGAGGCCCATGTTAGGAGAGAAGTGAGTGTGGGCGAGGGCCCGTATCTCACTAACATCAGGAGTGTGGATGGGGTTCTATAACTCATCAGTAGCAGACCAGGGGCGGGGCCCAAGATAGGCGAGGCCTTAGTACATGAGTACAATATATAATGTTTTCTTTATGCGCTAGTATGACATTTGATTGCATGTATGTGTATAGCGAGCAAGGCCCAGAGATAGGCAGGGCCTAAGAGAGACAGATTTGTATACCGAGCGGGGCTCGATGCCAGGCGGGGCCTGATGTCGGGTGGGGCCCGATGCTGGGTAAGGCCCGATTCAGGGGGTGGGGGCCCAGTATGTGGTTATATGTATATGGTTATGCGTCTGTGGCATGTGGTAGGTTGGGGAACTCACTAAGCTTCGTGCTTACGATTTTCAGTCTTGGTTTCAGGTACTTCCGATAGTGGAGTGAAGAGCTCGGGATGATCGCATGGCACACACCAAGAAGTTTTAGCCTGGGATGTTTTTACTCTGATAATTAGAACATGTTTTGAAATGAGACCCTAATTTGATATATCTGTCTTTATACTTATGGTTTATTTAATGTTTTAAAAAGAAATTTTTGGTCTTGATTTTTGGGATGTTACACAATATGGCCCATCTTCCTAATTGAGCCCAAAAACCAACATGGACCTAATTCCAAGAAAAACCTTAGTCCATTCATGACCCAAAGTCAGAAGTCCAATGACCCAACAAGGTCCAAACCTTAAAAGGCCCAAAATTGTCATGATGGGGAGTACGCCCCACGTACTTACCCTCGAAGCACAAGGTACATGTTGTAGTTGCACAAACCATGCATTACGCTGAGCGTACTCCTATGTACGCCCAACGTACTCAACATAGAGCCAAAATCCCACAAAAGCTCTTAATGGTTAAGACAAGGACTTCCAAACTTAGATATGACCCTAATGAGATGTCGTTACATGTAAATTGTTGGATTAAGTGTGTAAGCCCATAATTATGTTTGGTATATACTTAAATTGATAGTAGCAAAATCCTTTTAGGTTGTCCTCAAAACTAGCAACCAGACATGATGACTTTTGGAGAGAAAGGTTGAATTTATTATTTGATTGACAAACTGAAATAAATAATTTGTTAATATATTATAAGAATAATATATTAATTAGAAATACCAATATTTAATTAATATTTAATCAGAAATTAATCGGACTTAATTTTGAGATTAAAAGAATTAATTAAAACTGCAAGGGGCTAAAATGCAATTGTTCAATAGTTAATCGGACTTAATTTTCAGAACCTTCCTAGGGAAGGGGTTTGACGGTTTTATGAGATTATTTCTAGAGTTTTTAGAATATCTCATTCTTATTCTTATATATATATATATATATATATATATATATATATATATATATATATATATATATATATATATATTAAAGATGGATACTTTTTAGGAATAGTGAAGTTGTGTGCTGTTTGTCAAGAATGGCCCTCTGTTTATATATGTATGTTGAAATTCGTCTTTGGATCAGTTTATGTCAACACCGATATTTTGTGCGGACATGTTGGAATACACAGTTCCCGTTTCCCGGTTATTTTATCTACACCCGTAGGTTAATCGATCTTCCAGTTTCTTCTTATCCAAAATCGGCGTCTGCCTGTTGCTTGAGAGTGATTGTATCTAGGGTTTCAAATCTCGATTTCGCGTATTCTGTTTCTTCTATACTGTTTTTTTTATTACAATCACACAAATCTTCTTCTTCGTTCTCCACCAAACCTCTTTGTTGCGACACCGCCTCCGCCAAAGCCTCCGTCGGTGAGTTGCAGATCCGTCGGTGGGTTGCTGATGTTGCAGTACTTCCACCGCTTCTCATCCAACCCTTCTCTTTGTTTCTTCGAAGCCACCACCTGTGTCGACGATGATTGAAAGGTATTTTCTCCACCCTTCTAATTTGTTTGTCGTTCCTTGCATTCCCTAGCTGCCTCCAAACCACCACCTCACTATGTTCCTTTTCTTCTACACCTCGAATATTCAGCTCTTCTACGACCGACATCATCTAGAGATTGAACATCACCAACCGCTTCTCTCAAACAACTCGATATTCAATCGAAGTTTTGAGTGCAATGCATTGATCTTCACATCAAATGGCTTCATCGTAACCATCTGCAATTAATTCCACTGTTCTTTTCTTTTTCTTTCTCTATTCCACACCACAGAAACTCCGCACTATAAACACTGTCGTTTCCTTCGCCCAATAGCTACCTTATTCATGTTTGTTCTGTGGAGGTTTGATGAAATTTTGTTCAATGTTCCATATTAGGGATTACCAAAATTGAATTTTTCTTATTGTAGAGTCGTTGATGTTGTCACTTGATGGAGGGGGAGCGGTTTCTTCTGGAAGCATAGCATGTTTTGTTCGTGGTTCTTTTTTTATTGGTGATTAAGTTTTTCATCCGATTAAGGTTCGTTGCTGTGAAGCTTGAAATTTGTTCATTTTTATATAGCAACATATATAATTCTAGATTAACAGGTCCAAAAGTTATATGTGCAGACCAGGTGTTTGATAAAATGCTTGAGAGAAGAAAGAGCATGTTAAATGTTATCGTTCTTCTATTATGTAAATTTTTCACCTTATAAAACTATATTAAAATAGAATCTTTTGGGTACCCTGTGAAAAATTTAAGTGGTGAATTCTTGGATATGCCTATCCTGACTGGATCACTCTATGAAATTAATAACCTTGAATTCATCATAATGATCAAATGTTTGACCATGAAGGTAAAGAATTGAATATAGAACCCTTTGGTTATAGGTGGATGTCAACGAGGCTTCCACATACATTGTTATTCAGGTCAAACATGAGCTTTTCCGTTTTTCTTTTCTTTCAAACTCCAACTCCAGTGAAAAATTACATTACCATAGAGTAAGAAGTGACTTAAAGCCTTTGAAAGATAAAGGTACATGGATGTAGTTATGTTATGATACTTAACTATTTCAAAATACAGAGTAATTAATGTTTTGGGCTGCATGAGCAACCTCCACGTGTATTGCAAGAACTTTCATGGATGAAATTGCTTACAGGTTAGATACATGATACAATAATACATCATTGCATTCATAATAATATCTGTCCAATTTACATGAAATAGAAAAATATCTTAAAATTAATGTTTTGGGCCGCATAAATGGAGAAAATATACATTGACGTTTATTTGAACCAATTTTGTATTAAAAAGATATTTTATACATAGAAAAAGAGAAATATGAGATACAGAAATAAACTATATACCGGCCTTATATTGATATTATTATTATTATTATTTGTGCTCCTTTTTTTAATTATGTATTTTGTTTCTTGGTGTTCAAAACAGAGTACAATCATTGCTTTATTGGATATTTGGAACGAGGATTGTTTTGTATGTCAATGATATTGCTATGATTAGGTAAAATTATCAAAGTGAAATGTTGCAAAATCTTAACTTTCAGTTAATGATTATCATTCTCATTTCCCAATTTACCCTTACTCTTTCACCATGAATAAACAAAAAGAACAACTTATCTTGATTCTTGAATCTTCCATTTAATCTTTCTTACATATGTTTCCTGTTGCTATTAACAAAAAAATATATACAGCTATTGAATACTGATCTTTTACTTTTTACTATTATAAATTAGGCTGGCATGCATATCTATTCAACAGCATCAGCTAAAGGGAAACGTCTTCAAGTATCTTTTTCTATGATGATAATTGATAGAGTAAATTGCAAAAATGGTCCCTGTGGTATGCAAAATTTTGGGGTTTTAGTCCAAACAGTGACTTTTTTGGTTTCGTAGTCCTTTTGGAGTGGTTTGTATGCAAAAATGGTCCCTCCGAAAACTGAAATGACTATAATACCCTTGAGGTATTTATTTTTCATTTTTCTTTCATTATTCTTAAAATTTAATATTTATTTATTTATTTTAACAATTAAAAAAATAAAAAAGGGCCCACCTCTCTCTCTCTCTCTCTCTCTCTCTCTCTCCAGACAAGCCTTCATCTTCCCTCTTTCAAACCTTAATTCGCTGTCAAAATTGAGACCCAAAAAATCGCGATTTACTCATATACACAATTGAGAAATCGAGGTCATCAACTAGTGGTTGTTCATCATCTTCTCCGTCGCCTGCAACTTCGCGAGTAACAGCGGCAATACCTCGAGATCGGAATCCAGGAAGCGTGGTTTTGGGGAAGCAGAAGTTTAATCTGAGCGAAGTAGAAGAGGTAGAGGAGGAGCGCGTCTCTTGAAAGGGCGGAATGAAGACAGAGCTTGAAAGAGCTTCCATGGAGCAAGAACGAAAGATTATATAAAGAGGAAAGGGGTTATAGTTTAGTGAAGGTTGGAGTAGACATGATCAGGTGGTTCACTGAAAACTAATTGGGAAAGTAGTACCTTTGTTCTTCATTTTTCTACAGCCTTGGTGGGGTTGATTGGGGGTGGAACAAGACACATCAGGTGGTTCTTGTTCTTCAATTTCGTTTTATCCATCCCCTAGTAACAGAATGAGATGGTGGTGATTTGTTACTGCTGTGAATGACGGTACTAGGTTGACATAGGGATGGTGCTGGCGAGCCTCAATCAGAACAGTGGGTGAAAAAAAACGATCCCCTTTGGTCGGTGGGTGGATTTGTGTGTCACTGTCGATTTGAATTAGATTTTTTGTTTGGTATTCAAATGTATAATCAGAAACTTTCTTCTAGGTTTGGTCTGCAAAAAATCTGAGATTGTGAAGAGGCTGCAAGTGGTGGAGGAAAGAGCTCCGGCAGAAACAGTGGGGTGGGGATGGTGGTTTCCGATGGGGAAAGAGGTGGTGGCAGCGGTGATGCTATGGTGGAGTAATGGTGGTTAAAGGTGGAGAATTGAGAGGAGGGTAAGGGAGGTTTTACGGATTTTTGAAGGAGAGAGAGAGAGAGAGAGAGAGAGAGAGAGAGAGAGAGAGGTGGGCCCTTTTTTATTTTTTTAATTGTTAAAATAAATAAATAAATATTAAATTTTAAGAATAATGAAAGAAAAATGAAAAATAAATACCTCAAGGGTATTATAGTCATTTCAGTTTTCGGAGGGACCATTTTTGCATACAAACCACTCCAAAAGGACTACGAAACCAAAAAAGTCACTGTTTGGACTAAAACCCCAAAATTTTGCATACCACAGGGACCATTTTTGCAATTTACTCTAATTGATAAAATAAATCTTTGTTTACAAAAAAACTAATTATACTTTCAATGTAATCAAATATGGGAGCTAAAAATCATGGAATTGTGATGCCTGATGCAAACATTGTTGTTGTTTTAAATGCATTAGTAGCTGCTGGATTTGGAGCTGCAGGACAAAGGTGTATGACTTTAAGCAATGTAATCTTTGTTGGAGATGCAACACGATGGTATTGTATTTTATATTTTATATTTTAATTCTATTGTCAATTTTCAAGTAAAATTTAATCTTATTTTTCAAGGAAAATGAGTTAGTGAAGCGTGCGAAAAACTTATAGTGTACTGGAAATGGTAAAGATAGTGTTGTTTGTCCTTACAAATTTTTTATGTTTTCAAAATTCAATATCCATTCTAACTACTACCATCTTCTTGGATTGTCGCTAGCAGTTGAAGAAGAACAAAAAGAGAACCTGTACTCAGATCACACAGTAAGGTACATGAAATCCATTAACCCTTTTCACACCCAAGGACACTCCTTCTATTTGTAAATTAAGTAGCATGTTACATAAAACCCAAGATATTTTACTATTTTTTAATAAAAACCCAACATATTTGCCCTTTATATCTTACACAACATAAATTGTTCCCGTCTGTTTGAAGAATTATTTTACTATTTTTTAATAAAAACCCTACATATTATGAAAAACTGATTGTTGTGTTGTGTTTTGATTTATTAGGAGTGCTTAAGTGGCATGCCATTTTCATCGTCCATCACTATGGCAGGGGAAGGTTTCCCACTTTTTTTAACAAATTATAGAAATTGCAGTAAATTACATTTTTGGTTGTTGAGTATAGCCGATTCTTTTAGTTCTTGTATATATATTAAAGGAGAGCACTTCTTAGGAACAGTGCCTAACCAGGATGGGTTTAACTCCTTAACCATGGTCACCGCTTCATCTGGATCCTTCCAAAGATCGGTTTCCTTCCATCCTTCCTTATCACCATTCAATCCACCGCCTCATACTCTCCATCTGATCATGATGACGCAACCCGAACGAAATAGAAGAAGGATTTGGTAAAGGGTGGTCGAGACACCCCCAACGCATACGACACACCCCTAACGCGATACCATGGACCTCCGTTCGCCACCACGTACCACCATCGTCGTCGAAGTCGGACGATTAGTCGATCTTCGACCGCCGCCTTCTTTCTTCCTTCACAGTTCCCGGAATAGCCCTAAAGTGATGTCTACATGTTATATTCGTTCTTCATCAGGATTCTATTTTGGGATTAATTGACCCGCTGCTTTTATTTTATCCTAATGTTCATACGATTTTTGGTATTGTTTTTTATACAGCAAAGGAAATCAGTCTACTCACAGAGTTCTCAAGAGGGCAACAGGCGACTGAAAGCTTCAAATCGAAATCCCTTCGTGGAACGAAACCCTACGAAGCGTTGTGATTATGGAGACAGAGGAGGAAGCATCTGGACAGATGACGGACGAGATCTACACGAACGACTTTGACGATGAGTCGCTGTCGCAGCAGCAACAACGTAGACTGATTATCAGTGGCGAGCAACTCGATATCGACGCGTACGCCGCCTTATACATAGGCCGTACTAAAATTTCGCGCTTGATATTCATCGCCGGCAAATGTGGCAATGTTTCGATGCAGTTAGAGCCGCTTCGAATGGCTTATGACGAGATTAAGAAGGGAGAAAACACACAGTTGTTTAGGGAAGTTGTTCAGAAAATCGATGGACGATTGAGTCCAAATTACAGTTCGGATTCGGGTTAGATGGACGAGGTGGACCGTAGGGCTGACCAAAGGAAGGAGAAACCTAAGAACGAGCTTAATGCTTACAGGGTAATATATTATTATATGTTTAGTATCAAATTTTATGATCTGTTATCTATAAGCGTGTCTGTCTAGGTTATCAACAATTCAATATCGTTGAAGTTTTTTGTTTAACTTTTTTTTTTTCCAATCGTAGGGTTTTGGTACCTTTCAGTAGCGTTTCTAGGTGTTTTGGTGCTATCTTTATCCTCTATAAAGGAATAAAAAAAGGTATTGGACTTGGTACATTCACAAGACTGAAATTGGTCTAGAAAACTGGGGCTCTTATAGTAAATTTGAAAAGTTAAGTTTAGGATCATAGGATTTTATGACATCTTATGATTAAATTAGAAACAAATGTATGTTAAAGGTTGTTAGTGATCGTGATCTGTAATTGAAATGGCGCCTGAATGTGAGTAAGGTTACAAATATCTACAAGTTCTAAAGGAAAATATGATAATTGAACAAAATCTAAATAATAGTACTTACAATATTCTTTCTTGTAAGAGGTAGCTACCTGAATCGAAGATTAGGTTGATATGTATACAAACAGACAAACAGTGATCATTTGCTTTTAGGGAATCAGTCTTCTGAGTGCTTTAGAAGATAATAAATGGAGCATTGTATTGTTTGGATGATGAGGAATCAAGTATCCATTGGATGGTTTTTAGGTTTCAATTAGATTAAATTACATTACCGGTTCTCAAGTATAATTGATTTTTGCATCTTCTATAAAATTTGCTCTTCTAATTTAGGTTCACATCTGACGGTTTCATTACATTTTTTTCCAAGGGTATTACTGATTTGTATCCTGGAAGAAGTAATATTGGGTGATGCAATTGCAAGAGAAGTGCACCTTACAATGAAGTGGTATATATTATTTATCGCGTCTTAAAAATGTTTTCTGAAATAGAAGATACCGGTAATTCTTAGTGTTATTCATACTTTATTGATGGATACCATTTATTTGAACGGTAGAAAAAGGTGTGAAGTTTATAGATTGGCTATAAGTTTTATTTCGGGAGGGTGTTTTTTTTAGATTTATGATATCATCATACTAAAATTTTTATCTGTCATTCATTATAAAACTTTTATCTGCCATTCATTGTGTTACATCAATCATTTTTTAAAGATACGTGTAAGAATTACTTTAAGATAAATTAACTACAAAAATAAAAGACAAGTTTATGTTCTCTATTTGTTTATTTATTTATTTATTATTAGTGTTTTTTATTTAAATTATATAATTTTTTTATATAAATATACAGGGCTTTGGCTTCTGTATCTCTCACATGTTATAAATCTAACTCATAGGGCTTCTGGATTCCCCGGACAAGTCGTTCATGGTTTTGCTGCTTTACATGAACACCAATGTTATCTCCAAACCGGATATCACGATTACAAAGCCACAAAAACGCATCTGTTCTCCCATATGGTCAATGCTCTCGCCCGTCTGTTTACCATTTCTTCGACATTTGCAGGTTGTTCTACCGGGAAAATAGAGACAACACCGGTCTGTTCCTCCGATTCAGCTCCTGCCAACCATTCCTTCAGGTACAATTTAGAACGAGCTTTACAAAATTCTCGAACCTTTCTTCAACTTTATCTGTTTTACCCTTTCGTTGCTTCTCTTGCTTTCCAGATTTGTTTTCAGCTTCTTTATAAGTTTTTTTAATTGATTGGTTATGTTTTTAAATTTTCAGTAAATTGGTTAGACTTTTAATGGTTGGTTCCATGTGATGTTCATGTGGCTTTTTCGACTTCAGTCGGTAGTAAATGGTGATTGTGGATTGATTGAGTTTCAAATATGGTTATTGAGTTTTGGATAAATAAACACAACGATTGGACCATTTGTTTGTGCAAAGTCTAATTTAGGGTAATCTTATCAACAACCAATTTAGTTTTTTTTTTTGTTGTTTCTTAAATTCTTTTTATTGATTTGATTATTATGTTTTAAGGGTTTTTGCTATGAGCTTGACTTTGATGCACGAATAATTCAACTATTTTTTAAGAAACAAGGCTTTAATGCAGCGTATGTCCTATGTCGTGTGATTTCCGTAACTGAAGATGTGCCGTACAGAATCCAATTGATTCAAGGCAACTTTTAAAGGCACAATAAGGTATTAAATTGATCTCCTACACTAATTGAATCAAAGCCTTGATAAATGGCAATGGAGCAAAACCATATTTCTGTTTCACTTTTGTTTGTAAATCTATTTTCTTTATATTTAAAAAAATATTTTTATAACTTTTGTTTTTGCATTTAGATGACATTTTTTATTGTTAATGAAATCGAAGAAGACGGTGGAGGGATGGGGTAAGTATGAAGACGTTCTTTCTGTATTTATTGGAGATTGCATTGTACTTTCATTTAAAACTACCTGGATATAAGATTGTATTTTCATTGTTTTCGAAAACCTATTCAAATATAGCATTGTACTTTTTTTGGTAGCATGATCTATCATTACATTTCCATTCATCCGATTGATGGAAAATTACACAGAATAGCAACATACTTTAATTTGGATACCAATTTATGCAATGTACTTCATTATTCGTCTCAGAAAACGAACACATTCTGCCCCGCGCAACGCACGGGTAACCCCTCTAGTTTGGATAAATAAGGAGCCAGATAATTACCAATTTGAAATAAAGTTTAAGTTCTATGGAAACAAAAAAAAAACTCTGAAAAAGTCTTAAAAATCATAAAAATACATAAAAAAAAACATACGTAGAGATCACAATTTTTTTTTTTGACTTTCTATTCTTAAAAATTGCAACTTTTTATATAATTTCTCCGATTTTTTTTTGAATAAAACACCAAAATAAATAAATAAAACAAAATAAAAGTAAAAAGTAAAAAATCGATTTTCTAATTTTTTTTTTCAACAAATTTATAAAAAAAGCTCCGATTTTTAAGAATATAAAGTCATAAAAAAAAAGATTTGTGATCTCTAAGTTTTTTTTATATATATATTTTTATGATTTTTAGGGTCTTTTAGGTTTTTTTTTTTTTTGTTTTCCATATAACCCTTCGCTCTCTCTCATATATAAATAAATAAAATAGAAGTAATAACAATGATGATGATAATAATAATAATTTTGTTGTAATGTAGAGGATATAGTCTATTATTCAGACATATGTTCACAAAAATGCCTCCGGTTGGATGTCAAAGGTGCTTGCCTTTTTTGCGAGAGGTCTCGATTTCGATCCATGTTTTGTGCAGTTTATATCCTTCTTTGCGCCTTTATTTTGAAATTCTTCCTAATCAATGCTGATATAGAAGCAAACTTCCGATTCAGCTATTTTGAAATTCTTCCTAATCAATGCGGACATAGAAGCAAACTTTCGATTCAACGTTGACACGGCACATCACATGCAGGTGACCGACTCTTGACCCCAAACCGGATAAAATGTCATAAATGTGAAAAAGGGTGATGACTTGAAAGGGTAATATCTTTTTCGATTTGTACACATTGGGTCATTGAGTTTTTTTCGTCTATATTTACTTGTTAAACTATACACATTCAATCCTTATGAATCGGCTACTCCAAGTTAACCGGTAAATATGACTCAACATGATAATGTATTTATCACTTTGTACACATTTAATCATTAATATTTTTGTACACATTTAGTCCTAAATTTTTTTTTGTTGCAAAATAAGTCAATTTTGTTTTTGTACTTTTCAGTACTTATGAATGATTTCTTTAGGTTTTTCTCACGACATCTTAAGTAAGACATTCATTAATGAGGTGTTTGGGTATCTATCGCGATCTCGACGACAACTTTCATTTAGATTGCTCCCGTTAAAAAATAATATATTTTTACTTATGATCTTTATACATATATGTTTTTTTTATGAATGCATGTACGAATGTTTTTTTTAATAAAATCATTTAGTCCTTAATTTTTTTTGTTGCAAAATAAATCAATTTTGTTTTTGTACTAATTCAGTACTTGTGAATGATTTCTTTGAATTTTTTTTCTCATGACATCTTACATGAGACATTAATTAATGAGGTGTTTGGGGTTTTTGATGCTTATATCCATTGATATCTCGACGACAACTTTCATTTAGATTTCTCCCGTTAAAAAGTAATATATTTTTACTTACGATCTTTATACTTATATGTTTTTTATGAATGCATGTATGGATGTTTTTTTTTATAAAATATTAAGTAAAGATATATTACATTTAACTGAAGTAATCTTAACAAAAGTTGTAGTAGACTCAAAAAGACAAATACGTGTATATAAAGATCTTTAAAATCTGATATCGTATAAAGAAGTTATGATGTTCAGAATACAAGACCTAAGCCAAACCACAAAACCTACGCAACCAATGAGTTCAAAATTAATGATCGTCACACGTAAGATGTTGTGAGAAAACTTAAAGAAATCATCCATGTATACTGAATGAGTACAAAAACAAAAATGACTTATTTTGAAAAAAAATATATCAATGACTAAATATGTACAAAAATATTAAGGATTAAATGTCTACAAAATTATAAATATATTACCATATTAAGTCATTTTTTCCGGTTATCTTGTAGTAACCGGTCATAATGATTGAAACGTATACAGTTTAACAAATTGAAATGATAAATTTAATAAAAAAAAAAACTGAATGATCAAATATTTACAAATCAAAAAATATATATTACTTTTTTAAATCGTTATCCCATGTAAAAATTAAACACTCTGAAGTCTTAAACCGAAGCCGGATAAAACGAATGGCATTAGCCCTTTTTGTTTCCCTTTATCATTTTATTTTCCCAAAATTTTATATTACGATTTGTTTGCTAAAACAAACCTATACAAGAGGTGAGAGGTCCCACAAAAGTGTTGACTAGTCAAACTGACATATGTGTATTATCGGAAACGCTGTCGTTCTGTTCTGCTTTTATCTTACATTCTTACTCCCCAAGATTTCCTATTTCCCATCTCCTCAAGTTTGTTCCCGCAGATCTTCTTCAAATCGACCGCTTGATTCATAAGTCCTGAGCTCGTAAGTTATCACATTTAGGTAATTATATACGTTCTTTGTGGAACTTGTATTTATTTTCTGATCAAAGTGAATATTTCAAAATCCAGTTACTTGAAGATGCCAAGCGAAACAATGGATGTTCCAAAGACAGGATTCAGTTTCGACCTGTGTAGGAGAAACGATATGTTGACGAAGAAAGGATTAAGATCACCATCGTATTTGAAAACAGGAACCACCATCGTTGGTTTAATTTTTGAGGTACGCTGGTTCTTCTACTATGTATCTTCAATTGCTTGCTTGTTCTGTTTACAGTTTGCGTCTCACATTGGCTTTAAGTGAGATTATGGCGATTGGTTTCCTTGTTTTGGAGTAATCATCAATTAGGGGTTTTTAAATAGTTTTCACGTGCATATGTTATCAGCTTATACATCTTCAAAACTTGTAGAATCAATGTCAAAATTTGAATTGCAATTGAGCTCATTTGATCCCTCTATCTCACTGCATAATCAAATCCATTCTGGTCTTTGGCATCACACATTTGAAATTTGAACCAACTGAACTAGTCAAACCTGTAGTTTACAGATACAATCTACTCCCCATAATTTCAATAGTTTCTCTTGAAATGGATTTATCTCTGATTCATTACATTTTTCTTCAGAATGGTGTGATTCTTGGAGCAGATACCAGAGCAACAGAAGGGCCAATTGTTGCTGACAAAAACTGTGAAAAGATTCATTACATGGCACCAAACATATATTGCTGTGGAGCTGGAACTGCAGCTGATACAGAAGCTGTTACAGGTACTCTTATAGTCCTATATATATGCTACATTATAATATTACATGATCCAATGTATACACAATTGATAATATCTTTTTATGGTAGACAACATCAGCTCTCAGTTGAAGCTCCATAGATATCATACTGGTCGTGAATCAAGGGTTGTAACAGCTCTTACACTATTAAAGTCCCATCTTTTCCGGTTAGTTTCTACATAAATAATATATATATTTTTTCTTTTTATTTAAAAATTGCCTAATTTGACTTTGTCTACCTAGCTACCAAGGTCATGTATCTGCTGCTTTGGTGCTTGGTGGAGTTGATGTAACAGGCCCACATCTACACACTGTGAGTAAATCTCCACTTTTTCAATCATCTAAAAATACCCAATTGGATCTTTTTTCTTAAACTTATCGATCCTTCTTAAATCATAATTTACAGATCTACCCTCATGGATCTACTGACACTCTCCCTTTTGCCACTATGGGTTCTGGCTCTCTTGCTGCAATGGCCATTTTTGAGTCAGAGTATCGTGAAGGGCTTACTGTATGCTCTTTATTAATCCACCTTTTACCTATATAAGATTAAAAAGTTTACTTTTTTATATAGGGAATATGGTGTATTGCTTATTATTGGCGACTCTTTTAACTTTTTTAACAGAGGGATGAAGGAGTGAACTTGGTGACCAAGGCTATATGCTCTGGCATATTTAATGACTTAGGAAGTGGAAGCAATGTAGATGTCTGTGTGATAGAAAAGGTTTGTTTCCTTCTCTTTGTATTAATGAGCTTTATGGGTTAAGTACTTAATGTGGACAGATATATATGGTTGTTTCTTTTTTGACTTAATCTAGAGGTAATGACTTATTTTTTTTAATGTTATGTGGTGCAGGGGAAGAAGGAATACTTGAGGAATCACTTGACTCCAAATCCACGTACTTACATCAGTGAAAGAGGCTATACATTTTCCAAGAAGGCTGGTTAGTGATTCCATAGACTTTAACCTATTATTACCCTTTTGTGTCAAAACTATAAAAAAGAAGAAGAAAAGTATAAGTTAAATGGTTTGATGTTTTGTAGAGGTTTTGCTTACAAAGATTACACCATTGAAAGAGCTGGTTCATGTGGTTGAAGTTGGTGGAGATGCCATGGAAGAATGAGTGGTGACATTAGAGAACATTTCTGACAAATTATGTAATGTTTTTATGGTGATTGGAAGCTTCCAAGGTGAAATTATTTACAAAAATAGATGATTTGCATGCCTTGTATTGTTGATTTGTGTTTATAATATTTGGAAGTGGGAAATTTAAACTATTGTTCAAGTGGTTGTTGTAGCACATTTGGTCTCAAGATAAATGCACAAATTGGATGTAGTCCCATTAGTCATAATAAGCGTTGATTTGTAACTGCAACCTCATATGAACTTGAAACCGACTTTAATGGTGTATAGAAAGAAGATTTGAGAACATCATATATAAATGCATCACCATCCGTTCTTCTCGTAGCATATTTTGGAGAGTGTGAACCCTTTCCAATAGTGGTTACATAATTAAATAATAATCAAGTTTTAGATTTGTTCCATCAAGGTAAAAAAACAAAATTTAAAAAGATTTTATCACAATAGATGCCACCGGCTGAGTAGGATGACTAGGGGTGTTATTTGTTGATTGTTTCGGTTTGTTTTTTTTTTCCGGGTTTTTAGCATCTTAAAACTAATTATAACCAAACCAAATAGGGTTTGGTTTCAGTCTTGAAGTGTCGATGAATACATTGTAGAGAAAGGTTAATATAGTTTTAATCGTATATGAAGGTTAATATAGTTGTTTTTTAATACAATATATAAACAATTATAAATTTATAATGGTTAATAATTAAATAATGAGTTATGAAAATCTTTTTAATAACTAATCTATCAATTAAAATAAAAAATGTTAATTTATAGATATAAACTATAAAATTATATATTAATTGAATAGCTTATTTGGTTTTTTCGATCTAATAAAAAAAATGAAAATTTAACCAAAACCAAACCAAATAAAATATCATTATTCAGTTAACCAATCCGAATAACCGTAACCAAATGAACTAAACATCATTTGGTTCAGTTCAATTGTTCAGTTTCGTTTTCTTATCACACCCCTACAGTCGAGGATTGATTACCATCCTTGAATCATAGATTTATCATCACCATTCTTGTAGTTAACGGGAACAGTGACACACTCACAACAAAATATCAGGGATAGGGATAGGACGTTCGAAAAATATTTAAGGACAACACACCGGTAAAATTGCATAAAAATCGAAAATTCTCAAAAAAATTACGTTACTCCAAAACGTTGGAGAAATAGAACGCAAGCTACCACTTGCAGCTAATTGGGTCCGCATATATTGGGGAACGACGACGAGTGTTACAAAGTTATATATTTTATTAACTAGGTTATAACCGTGGTTCAACCACGGTTAAAAAATTAATTAACTTTTGATAGTAAAAAATGATAATTATTAATCAATTATTTTTAATAAATTATTAAATAAGAGAGGTATGTAATTGTTATGTAACTTTATAAATAAATATGTAAATTCATTGTTAAGATATATGAGAAATTATTTATATGCGGGTTAATAAAAAAATATCATAATATATAATAAAAAAAATTGAGTATAAAGAGGTCTACATCCATATTATTTTCTCATGATAAAATAAAATATATCAATGATCATCATCAATAGATTACAGAAAAATTATTAACAAATAATGACAATATACAAAATATTTATACATTTTGTATATTTATAAAAATAAAAAAATGGAAAATGAAATAATAATAAATTTAAATTCTTATTTATTCATTTAGTCAAAATGCACAAACATGAAATCGGCACAGAGAAGAAACATACATTCATAATTCATTCATACAATCATACTTCCTCGCTTACCCTATATCCCCAATTTCTTGCACTAACCCTATCGGCAATCTACTTTTTTGGCACCACCAAATACCCGTGTTCCTTGTCTATTTTTTAAACTTCAATCAATCTCCACATACGTCGAATAAAGACCAGAAGCAAACAAAAAATAGTGATTCTATTTCAAACATATAAGTTAAACACCTTTTGCACACTATTGGTGTCAATTACATTTCAGGACTAAAATTTGAAATTGAAAGTGTTATGGTTTCGACAAAGGTAAGATTCAACACATTGCTCCAGTTAATTGTTCCTTTTTTATCTATTATTTTAAGAAAATAAAAATATTTACAAGTTATAGCTTACTTGTTAAATGTGCACAACTAATCTCTTTGAAGATGATAGCCAAAAGATATTCTCCAGAGAAAGAATTCAAAGACTGAGTGTGAAAGAAACCATCAGGCACTTTCAAAAATTTTATCAAATATAACTTGAAAATTTTGAAATTCGAAAATGCTAAATATCAGGACAATTTTGTTGATGGTATACAATCCAAATTAAAAAGAAATTTTATTTTATTGATATATCTTCCATATTTGGTGAATACGTTAATTTTTTTTATAATAAACGTTTAGTGCCAAGAGGCCCAAGACTAATGCAAATTGTGTAACTAATGTCCTTATATGTGATGTGAGCATGTTTTATGGCTTTTGAAAGGTGGATACAATGGTCTAGATCTTGTGAGCATGTAATCATATTATTAGAAAGTTAATATAAAGTGGAGCCAAAAGGTACTTGCTTACAAAATTGATTCTGGAAAGTCCATTCAATATATCAAGATTCTTACTACAAGTTCATCTTATTGTAAAGTACATAATGGAACAATGGAATAGTGGTTTTGTAAGGAAAGGAAAGTAGCTTCCATATAACTACTCAAAGTAACAAAAAAAACATTCAAAATATCAAAAACTAACAAAAAAATTACTTGAAGTCAAAGAAAGTATTGACCTAAAAAGCTATTTATGAGTACAATGGAAAGATTAAGTACAGAAAAAAGTTCAAATACCTTCAAGATAAATTGAAATCGTTACATAGAACCACATGCGTTTCATCCCAAAGACTTGATGCAACGTAAGCCCTATATAGAAGAACCCTAACTTGTTAGCCAAAGATGAAGAAGAAGTAACTTTAATAGGTAAAAAATGACAATTTTCTCATCAACAAATATACATATACCAACTGTTTCCAAAGAAATGAATAACCAGCATACTACAAATAAACCCGACATGTTTGGTTGAAGACTTCGTTAAAGAAAAATATGTTTTCTATCATAATCTTATATGGATTATTAATGATTTTTTTATTATGTCAAGAAAGTGCCATTAAAAAAGACATGCTAATAGGACTTAGATGTTTCATCAGTGGCTTCTTGTCAAGCTAAAAATTTATATCTAGAAAGTTTGATCACATATGGGATACGATTAGTCTACCTTCTCTCTAAGTTCCTTCAAGAACAATTTTAAAATATTTTCATATTGTTCAAGATTTAATATTGCTTACAACTTGTTGGATTTGGGTTAATCGTAAAAAGGCACATATTGTCCAGATTTTATATTGTTTACAACTTGCTAAAAATTTGAAGAAATTCTAATTATAGCATTGCAAAGTACATTGCTATAATGGGGATCATTTATATTTTTTTCAACATAAATGGTTCTTGTTTAATAAAATTGCATAAATGAACCATGTTTAACAAAGTTAATAGAAATAGTTCTTATGATTAGGAAAATAAATGCATAAATGGTACCTATCTTCTAAAAAATGCATAATGGTCCCTGGTTTAAAAAAAGAAAGAACAAAAGGGCCATGTTTTTAATACAAACTACAACAAATGGCCTCTTCTTTAAAAATTTGCAAGAATAGCCTGTCAAGAAAAAGTAACAGATTTAGTTCCCTGTTTAATAAAGAATTGTAATAAAAACAAAGTTTTTTTTTCTTAAAAAAAATTAGTGTGTGGCAAAACCAGAATGTGCATTGCTACTTTTGTTTTTCTACACATATAAAGATAGCAAACCAAGAAAACCAAAATGAGGAATCAAAACACCAAAAAACTTTGGATAAATTTGGTTTGTTATCTATAATAATTGTCTTATCGATGTTTGAGTATTAGTGAAAATCCCAAAAATACCCTATTACAAACGTAGTAATCTTTTGGCCAACATGGGTTGATCTCTCGGATAAATGATTAGATGCATAAATGGTCCCTATTTAGAATAAATTCATAATAAGGGTATGATGAAATCAGGGGAAAAAATAAAGCAAATGTAAAAGAAGAATGAATCTGAAATCGAACATCAACGAAGAAATATGATATAAACAAAATGAACCATACACAAAGCAGAAAAAACACAAATGATTACCTGATGGTGAATGAATCTTCAAACCTGTGCAAAACCAAAATAGAAGTTGTTACCTCATTGATACAGATGGCGAATGTAGTTTTGGTAGGTCAAAGAACGTAAAAAGCTTCTTTTTTCCTATCTGTTCTGGAGTGGCACTGATACAATCAGAGCAACCAAAAATAATATTGATATACATTCTTCACGACCCAACTCCTTCCATCTAAACTCTAACACCCTTCTTGTGAAAATTATAATTAGCACTAACATGGTAACATGCTTTGATTAATGCATGTTCGAATTAAATTTCTAGTTTATCAAGAACTTGTAAAAAGAAATATAGATTGTGGAATCTAAATAAGTCTTAAACTTTTCTAAAATACGTATATTAAGAATATCATATTGAAAAGCCCTAGTTTTAAAAGATAATCATATAAACTGGCAAAGAAATCGACAACATTTGAATGCAAGTAACATGACTAACTTACCTCTAACATTAACTTCTTCGGCATTAGCTAAGAGGTGTTGAACTACGACAACATTAGAAAAAGAGAAAGATAAGGGCATATGTGCTAATAATGAGCGACATAGAGAAATCTCGGTGAGGATGAACAGAAAATAGGGTTAGAAATTGAAAAGACTAAGAAAAATCATAGAAAAATACGAATTCACCTTGTTATAAAACACTAAACACCACAAAATCACCACTGCAACACTCATTACCGCCACCAATCGCAACCCTTAAGCCACCGCCACTACTAACCGCCGAGCACCATCACCTTCTACCTGCCGCCTCCTCTATCTGAAAACAACCATATACCTCACTTTCTCACCTGTGTTATCACCACCGCCAACACCACAAACCACTTGACACTTTAATACCATTCTTTTAACCACTTTCAGCCTTGCTCAAACTGGATTTCACCGTCGAACCAATCGAACCAAGAGAGAGAAAAAAAAAAAGGAGAAAGGGACACATAATTAGGGATTTCAAACAGATTTCACTTCTATGAAGAAATAGCGGAATTAGGGATGAATATTTTAAATCGGCAAAATTTAAGGAAATAAATAGAAGAGTTTCCGATTTTAAAGCAATCAAAGCGTTTCCGGTTTTGAAGCAATCAAATTGAAACAGTTAAAGGGTCATTTTTGGAAAATCACTTTTTGAGAATGGGCGGGAAAAAAAGGTTGGGAAGGGGCGAATTGATTGCAACGTGTTATATTTCTACTCGTTTATTAGGATAGGGATACCATAGCATAATCACAACTTGAATTAACCAATTATTATTAACTAGGCGAATGCCCGCACATTGCGCAGAAACACGTATATAGTTGAAGTTTTTACAAATATACGTTTTTTTTAAATATAACAATAATGTTGTTATATTTTATATAATAATTCGTATACTAAATTGATATAATATATTGATTATATTAAATTATATGATAATATATACATCTATTATAACTACTTAATCTCAATCGTTTGAATGACTTCTACCCGCGAGTTACACAATAAAATTAAATATGATATATGGTTTAATGTTATTTATAGGTGTTGTTATTGTTAATTATTTTTTTTCAAATTTATTTGCTTAATGTTTTAATTTCTATCATTATAATTGTTTAAAACATCAAACATTGTTTTTTGATTTTAAAGGTAATAATATAATAATTTATATAGAATTATTTTTAACTATTATTATTGTAAGTTATTCTAAGCTACTTATTTGAAAACTTTTAATGATTATAAAAATATATTTAAGAAATATTTTAGTTAACTTGAGGTTACAATTTAGTTTTTGTATTTATCACTACAATTTATCACTTTTAACTATTTACAAAATATTCTTTGGTTTTTTAAGTGGAACTAAAACTTATATTTAAGTTGACATTATAATCTTATATTTAAATTAACAATTTAAGTATTTTGTCCAAACTGTTCAAAAATTGTAGCTTTAAATTGGTAATGGTTTACATATAACAACATATTAAAACTAATAAATTAAGTATAATATGTTAAAAGTTAAAGACATAACTTTATAAGTAGAAGTAAAGATATTATTTTAAAATTGAAATTTAGTATATATCTATAATTACACTTTAGGTTTGATATTTATTTAACATTATTAACCAACTTATAATCATTATTAGAAAGACACTACAATTAATCAATTTTAACTATTTACAAAATATTCTTTGAGTTGTTTTAGTTAAACTAAAATTTATATTTAAGTTGACCGTGTAATATTATATTCAAATTAATAATTTAAATATTTTATGCAAATTGTTCCAAAATCGTATATAATATGTTAAAAGTTAAAAAATATAACTTTATAAGTAGAAGTAAATATATTATTTTAATATTGAAATTTAGTTTATATATGAATACACTTTAGGTTTGATATTTATTTAACCTTATTAACCAACTTATAATTATTATTAGAAAGAAATTGAAAAGCCATGGGAGTTTCAAATGAATGTGGTGAAAGGAAATATGCATGAGAGTTTAAAATGAATGTGGTAAAAGGAAAAATGTTTCCTTTATAATATAGTATGATATGATAGCACATGAAATCATATAACTACAAAGATTCAAAATTTACTTGACCAAATTAAATGAAAATTATTCTACAAACTTAATCATCACATTCAATTTATTTATTTATTTATTTATTTTGCAATTAAGTCCTAATCTGGTAACGTAATCAAAGCGGGATAATTTGTGGGTCAGCCGGTACCTAACTAATGTGGCACCTTACATGGAAGTCATCATGTTAAATGACATCCTGTGTGCCATTTAGGAGGGATAAATATATGCATCATGCTCTTCTTCTTCATTCGACAGTCAAAGGAGCGGACGATTAGGGCAAATTGGAAAAAAGAAATCGATGTCAAGTTCTTCTAGCAACACCATTAGAATGTGCTATTGTAGGAATAGGGTTGGAATGTGGACATCATGGACTCGAAAGAATCCAGGTCGGAGGTTTTTTGGTTGCCTAAATTACATGGTATAGAATCTTCAATCTCACTCAGGTTCTTCTATTCCACTAGAATTCTTCTATGTTAAAAACATGCATCTTTCTATGTTATGTAGGGTGAAGAGAAGGACTATGGGTATTTTCATTAGATTGACCTACCGTTATTGTATAAGTGATATAGAGAAAGAATGTATGAATTAGGAGTTGTTGCTAATGGGGGTGTAGTTGTTCCTTTCAATAACCCTGTTAATGAAGTTGAAATACTTGTCGATGACCCTATTGCCCCTGTGAATGCCCTTAAACCTGATAATCATATTACAGTGCTTGAGAACTCACATGTGCCTGCTAATGGACTTGGATTCTGGAAGTGGATGATGATTTGTTTCATTTGTTTCATTGTAGGGATGATGTATGGTTAGTTTAGTGTAAGTTACATGGTATTATGGTATGGTAAGGATGATGTAATATTTTGGTTTGTTATCATGGTGTAATGGATATATGTTCTTATGGATCATGTAATGTTTTGGTTAATGAAATGGGAATATGTTATTATGATTTGCATACATGGTGTACACTTGAAAAATATAACCATGAAATATGCACACTTGACAACTATAATAATTAAACAACAAACTCCAATATGTCATTACCAACCATGTTAAAGGATTCACAATGTTTCAATGTGTTTGCAAAAGATGTACAGAATATGGCTACCAGTAATTTAATGGCATTCACAAAAGATATACAAAAGTAACATTCACAAAAGATGTACAAAAATGGCCATCTAATCATCACTTCCCAAATATTACTCTTAATACCCTTAATACCCTTACTACCTATAATACCCTAACACCCTAATCCAACTCCAATGCTGAATTTGAAGAAGTCCCAACACATCCTATCTTCCTCAGCTTGGGTTTGACAATCCTCTCATAGGGCCTTTTTCTTTTCACAATCATACAGTGTAGTGGTAATTCTTGGGTTTCATTAATGCCTTCTTCTTCTTCTTCTTCTTATTCTTCACTTTCTGGCTGTGTCTCAGGGATAATTTCTCCAACCCCATCTTGTGTCTCAGTCTGAGGTGGATCCTCCTCTTCATGTTAAACATCAAGCAATTAATAACATATATGAATGTTGCGATTAATGTAAGATTAACCAATTAAATATGAAAACAAAGAGGGTTTACCACAGACATAGGAAGAACTTGTTCAATAGTGTCATTGTAATCATTGAGTTGTTTCATGTGTGAATCTGTCAGACTAAAGGTATCTTGAATTTCTTCAATTGAATACTTTGATGCTTTCAAATCTTTCATTGAGTGTTTTGCATTTTTAGCCTTGGACTTGGCGAGTTATAGGCCCAACTCGCCGAGTAGAGACGGGATATGGAGCACGTTTAAGTTGGCGACTCGGCGAGTCCATATTCTGGACTCAGCGAGTCCCCGCTGTCTGATGAAACCGTAAATTTCAAGGGTTTGCACCCTATTTAAGTCATCTTATGCGCCCCCAAGCTCGCCCCCTTCACCCTCAGAGCTCCCTATATTTTCCAACCCTTGTTCCTTGTGAGATTGAAGTGCTTTGGTGTGTTTTCTTGAAGATTTTGAGAGAAAAGGAGAGTAGGTCAAGAAGAGAAGAAAGAGGCCAGACATCTTGGTGTTATTTCAGTGATTTCCTTGAGGTATAACTCAGTTTCCCTCTGTTTTCATGCTTATAGTCCCTTATAGCTCCATTAAAGTCCTTATTGAGCCATTTCCAAGCTTGATTATGAATTAGGGTTTGTAATAAGTTGATTAACCTTTAGATCTAGGCATGATTAAGCTCCAAGAGCTCGGATCTACTGCCTTTATGGAGCCATATTACATGAAAGCCCTAGATCTACTCTTTTAGTGCATTTTGAGCCCTAAAACCTTCATTGGTGTTTATTTACACGTAAAGTTGGAAACTTTACGTGTTAATCAAGCCCTAGAAACCCAGATCTATGAATGGAATGAGCTGGATTCAAGCAAAATCGAGTATATAGTATTTGCATGTGAAAGACTCGGCGAGTCGTTCATCGGACTCGGCGAGTCGTTCATCGGACTCGGCGAGTCGAGTCACGAGTCCCCGAGTTTTCCCCCTTTTCATGTTTGCTGGGTGGAGTAGTGAGTCATGGGGTGTGACTCAGTGGGTCGAAAGCCAGACTCACTCATGAAGGAACTCGGTGAGTCAATGCCCTGACTCGGCGAGTTCAAGGCAATCTTCTTGCCTCAAGAACAGACTCGGCGAGTTGTTCATACAACTTGGCGAGTCTCAGCATAGAATGTTCTTCGGATGAAGATGAACTCGACGAGTTGTTCATACAACTCGGCGAGTAGGATGAAGGACTATCGGACTTTGGTTTAGAAGGAAAACTCATCGAGTCAATGCCTAACTCGACGAGTAGAGATGGGATTATGGTCAATCGAATGGATAGGGAGTCGGTGAGTTGGCAAGCCAACTTGGCGAGTCGGGTCAACTGGAAGTTGACTTTGACTTTGACTCTTGGTTTGGTTAAGGGTAAATGGTCATTTTACCCTGAGGTCGGTTAGCAGTATTTGACTGAGTGTTTTGTGGGGATTATAGCCGGAGGATTTCCGGGGCAGCAGCAGCAGCAGAAGTGTAACACCCATTTTTTTATTAGCTAAATAAATAAGTTAATGAACGAATGGTAGCCTAAAATAAATAATTATTCATGCAGGGTGTTGGGTTCGAGGAGTTAATCGCCACATTTTTAGAAGTCGGGGGTTAAAAGTGTAAATCTTGGACTTGATTTGTAAGGATTCTGAAAAGGAGGGATTAAATGGTAATTTATGGATCTTAATTAAGAATAATTTGTAGAGGAAGGGTTATTTTGTAACTGTTGGACTAGTATTGAAAAGAGTTATGGGAGCAAGGGTTTAAAGGGTAAAATTAAGGATTTGTTTTGTAAGAAAAAGAGAGGATGAGGGACTATTTCCGTCAATATGGTTCCTTGTTTGGATGGAACGGGTATAACTGCTCCATTGCTTATACCCTAACCCTAAATGATAAGCAGCCGTCACCCCCCTTTTCCCCTTGTGCCTCCCTCCATCCGGCACCGTTCATTGAAGGCATTCCCGTCATTATTGAAGCCTGCCTCCATCACCAATACCTCGCCATCGTAGCAGCACCACCATTGTCGGGGATGCAGTGTACATCCGAGAAGTCCACCAGAAGCCAGCGGAGGAACGCGAAGCGAAGATGGGTCGTGAACCGCCGTTAGAAGCTGTTGTGACCGCCAAGGAACACGATATGCGTGTGTTGTTGCCGCTGATGTGCCCCATCGTCAAGACATTCAGCCGTTGCTGCTGCGTTTCTTCCTCTATGTCGTCTTCTTCTCTTCTCTCTTCTCCGTTCAACTGCCTCACGCCACCACAGGGGTGGCTGGGATTGGATGATTCTTCCGTTAAGAAGCCACTGTGGTTAGAGGGATGCAGATGTAGATTCCGTTTGGCCAGAAAAAGACCCGAGAAAAACCACCATGGTTGCCGTCCATGGTGGTTGTCGCTGATAATGTTGCTGTTGCTCACCACTCCGAGTCGCCGCTGCCGCCGTACGCCACCAGGTGGGTGGCTTGGGTCCGTTTTCAATCAGAATATGTGTGGCTAGTTGATCGGATTTCGCTAAAGGGCCACCACCACCACCGTGAGGTGGTGGCTGCCACCATGAACCACCACCGGCCACCCATAAGGGGTGGTTGTGTGTGTGTTTATTTTAGTGTAGTGGGTGTGTGTTTATTTTTGGCATTTTTCGTTGTAATTGTAAATGGAATAATGAAAGAAATTGAAAAACCACCACCTTAGGGTGGTGGCTGCCGCCTCCTGTCGCCACCGGCCGCCGTGTCGGGTGGCGGTTCGTTTTGCCTCTTGTGATTGATTCGTTTGGGGTGCTAGAAACCCTAATGGGCTTAGTGAAACCCTAATGGGCTCAAAGGAGCTCTAATGGGCCCAATGAAGCTTAATGAACTCTAATGGACCCAATAAAACCCGAATGGACTTGATGACATTCTAGTGGGCTTGATAGGCCCAATAAAGCCCTAAATAACCTAAAAGTCCAATAAATAAATAAATGGGCTAGTATATGGGTTTGGAAAACCCTAATGCAATGAAACCCTAATTTGGGATAATCGGGACACACGAGAAATTATTTAATAACTTGGAATATTAAATAATAATTATTAACGGAAATTAATCTAAGAAATATTGGACTTAATGGATTAAGTCCTTAATGGGTTAAGTAGGAAACTTAACCCTAATCATCATTTTATGTGAAACCCTAATTTCACTTGGGTTTATTGTTGGGCCTTCTTTTAGGCCTTGAGGATTGGGTAATTAATGGGCCATCCAAAGTCAAGCCAATGAACTAGAATAATTTAATGGGCCTGGGGTAAGGCCCATGTAAGGGGCTTGGGCCCAATTTGGAAAATTGGGCCTTAGATGAGCCATAGTTTGAGCCTTAATGATTATATGGTGTTGGGCCTTAGAATGAGATCATGTTTAGGCCTAGGCCCAATTTGGAAAATTGGGCCATGTGTTGGGCTTTGATTTCCTAGTTGACTTTGGGCCTACGGGTTGGGCCTTGGACTTGAATAAGCCTAGCTTGGGGTAATGTAATTATCCAAAGTAAGTGTTTATGGTTATGTAGTGTGACCCAATTATTAATTGGGTGATGTTTTGATACTGACATATCGGGAATCTGTCAGCCAGCAGCTGGGGTTGAGTCTACGGGACTTCAGCAAGTGTGGGATTGTGTCTTCGGGACTTCAGCAATGTGAGGTGAGTTACCTTCCAGTAGCGGTGGGTCTAAGGCCACAATGCCGGCCCACCAGTAGGAGACGTATGATAGATGATTGTCTCTGTGATATCATCTAGGTTTGCTACTACCTGATATGTTATATGCTAGCATGATATGTTATATGTGATAGTAGTAGAGTTCGGTTGTTAGGACCGGAGGGTAGTCAGACACCCCAGATACGTCTGACAGTATGTGATGTTATGTTTATATGCTAACATGATCTGTTATATGAGTTAGAGGTAGTAGGAGGGGAGCAGTCCCCGAGTTCGGTTGTTAGGATCGAAGGGTAGTTTAGACACCCCAGGTATGTCTGATAATTTGTTATGTTATGATATGTGATAGTAGTAGTAGTAGGGGTGAAATAGTCCCCGAGGTTCGGTCGTTAGGACCGAAGGGTAGTCAGCACCCCAGAATGGCTTGACATGGGTAGTCCGCACCCTATAATGGCTTGACATGGGTAGTCAGCACCCCAGAATGGCTTGACACGGGTAGGTCGGCACCCCAGAAAGGCCGTACCGGGTAGGTCGGGCACCCCAGAAATGCCTGACAGCATGTATGATATCTGATTGTATGGTATGTGGTATGATGGGGGAACTCACTAAGCTTTGTGCTTACGGTTTTCGGTTTTGGTTCCAGGTACTTCGTGTTTAAAGGAAAGGAGTCGGCTTGATCGCAGTGCATCACACTATGGTTTTCCGCACATGAGATCTTTGGGATTACACTCTGATATTGTTTTATGATAACATGTTTTGATTATTTCTACTTTGGTTTTGACATGACATGATATTATGGATGTTTTCTTATATTGTTGGTTTTATAATAATATATTTAAAAATGAAATTTTTGGCCTGTATTTTTGGGATATTACAAGAAGACAGTCAGTTCCCATGCAGATCAGCAGCTACTTTGAGGTGGGTTACCTTCCAGTAGCGGTGGGTCTACGACCATAATGCCGGCCCACCAGTAGGAGTTGTATGTTAGATGATTGTCTTTGTGATATCATCTAGGTTTGCTACTACCTGATACGTTTATATGCTGACATGATATGTATATGTGATAGTAGTAGAGTTCGGTTGTTAGGACTGAGGGGTAGGTCAGACACCCCGGATATATCTGACAGTATGTGATGATATGTTTATATGCTGGCATGATATGCTATATGCGATGGTGGTAGTAGGAGGGGAATAGTCCCCAAGTTCGGTCGTTAGGACCGAAGGGTAGACCGGACTCCCCAGATATGTCTGATAATATGTTATGTTATGATATATGTGATAGTAGCAGTAGGGGGTGAAATAGTCCCCGAGGATCGGTTGTTAGGACCGATGGGTAGTCAGCACCCCAGAATGTCTTGACATGGGTAGTCAGCACCCCAAAACGGCTTGACACGGGTAGGTCGGCACCCCAGAATGGCCGTACCGGGTAGGTCGGGCCGCCTAGAATTGCCCGGCAATATGTATGATATGTGATTGTATGGTATGTGGTATGATGGGGGAACTCACTAAGCTTCGTGCTTACAGTTTTCATGTAACATCCGGAATTTCAGGTATTATATTTATTCATTTTATTTTGAGTTTTGTGGAAGAACTCGGCGAGTTGGTGCGAAGACTCTCCGAGTAGAGACGCGATTTCTCACCCGGATTAATGACCGGACTCGACGAGTCACATTGGTGGACTCGGCGAGTCTGCGCTGTTTAATGAAACCATAATTTCTCGGGTTTGGGGCCTATTTAAAGGGCCTTATGGCCGTCATTTGTGCTCACCAGTCCCCAGAGTGAAACCCTAGTGAGCTTGAGCGTTTGGAGTGAGATAAGGAGTCATTGTTGACTTTGGAGGTGTTATCTAGCAAGGGAAAGGAAGCAATAGCCAAAGGGAAACAAGAGGATCAACTTCCTGAAGATCTGAGGTCCAGAACATCACGTTTGAGGTACTATTTTCGAACCATTCTCTGTTATGGTGATGTTCATGTTGATTTAGGGCTTATTGAGCCCTTTTTGTGGCTAGATCTAGTGATTCCTTGGTCCCTTAAGCGAGTTAGGTTCTGGATCTGGACCCTTGGAGGTCCAGATTGTCCCTTTGTCCAAGCTTTTTATGAATCCATGGAGGTTTTGGATTGGGGTCTTTGTGCTTGAGGTCAAAACACCATTTATGAGTCATTAGGTGTGTTATGAGCGCCAAGACATGAAATTTACGTGATGAATAAGCTTGGAAGGACTGGATCTATGAGTTAGTGAAGCAGATCTGACCTCAGAAGGTCGTTTGGGGTTGTGCATGGAATGCACTCGCCGAGTCCATTTCCAGACTCGACAAGTTGGTGCGGGTTGTTCAGTGATTTCAAACCAGGGTTTGAGTAACCGAGTCGGGTGAGTGACTCGGTGAGTCGGAAGGGACTCAGAGGAATCGGGTCCCCGTAGAGACTTGGCGAGGCCACGCCATACTCGGCGAGTTGAGTTGATCGTTGACCATTGATCAGAGTTGACCAGTGTTGACTTGATAGGGTTAGTCAACCTTAGTTGGAAAAATGTTAATTATAGATGTATTGTGTTATAGGAGGACTATTGCTCGGGAGATCGAGCATTAGTGATTTCAGGGATTTGCGAGTTATCGAGATACGCGAGGTGAGTCTTCTCACTATACTTAACCTTGAGTAGGTAATCAGAGTTATGTGACAGAGTATTTGTATGCTATATGTATGTTATGTGTTGTACTGCATTATTTCTATGTGATTTATGTTGTGCATGTTTATAGAGTTGGAACCGGAAGGTTCACAGAGTTAGAACCAGAGGGTTCACAGAGTAGGGTCCACGGACCCACAGAGTTATAGCCTCGAGTGGCTAATATGTGCTATGTGTGGTATTTTGGGGAACTCACTAAGCTTTGTGCTTACAGTGTTTGGTGTTATTTGTTTCAAGTACTAGTGATAACCGTGGGAAGGCGTCGGCCTGATCAGTACACAGACGGGATTTTTATTTTATGAGATCTTGGGATTTTTATATGTTATGGATTTGAGTTTCAAACACTGATGTTTTTATGAATACTAAATGAATTATGCTTTTATAAAATGCGAAAAATTGTTTTGAAATTTACGGTGTTACATTTCAGTTTTGGTTTCAGGTACCTCTTCTTCGAAGGGGAAGGAGTTGGCGCGGTAGCGGCACATCACACACATGCCTTGTATTTCGCACTATGAGATGTTTCTGGGGATTTGTACTCTGACATTATTATGTTTTATAAAATGTTTTTCCAGACATACGATATCTTTTATGAAATGATATGATCGGTGAACGTTTTATTTCTAATGTTTTGCTAAGTATATGTTTTAAAAATGAAATTTTTGGCTCGTATTTTTGGGACGTTACACCATAGATGGACTAAATATCTTTCAAGAATAATGTCATCCTTATTTTGAGTCTCAGCCACTCTAACACCTTCAACTTGAGCCATTCCACCATCCTCAACTCCACCAGATGTCTTACCACCCCTACCACCACTTGTACCACCTCTATTACTACCTTTACCACCTTTCTTACCCACTGTACCACCTCTGTTGCCCACTGCACAACCTGTCTTATCTACTACACCACCTCTCTTACCCTTGTACCACCTCTACTACCCCTTGAACCACCTCTACTACCTCTAACACCACCTCTTACACCACCTCTAGTCCAATGACTGATATCATGATCCAATATTGGTCTACCCATTTCTTTCTTGGGTTTGGGTTCTGATGTGACCTTGAGATTCTTACAGGATACCTTGGTGTGACCTCTTTAAAGACAGTTTTTGCATTAGGTTGTCCTTCCTATTCCAGTAACCTTCATCTTCTTTTGGGAGTATTTGTCTTGAGATTCAGTAACATGCTTCTTTCTTTTTAGAGTTGGTGTCCCTGGCATTCTTCTAGCTAAAGGGGAAAGGGCTTTATGTATGTAGTTCTAGGCCATAAAATTCTACCATTCACAAGTAGTATATTGTTTGCATATATGGCCTTGAACCTATCCACATTAAACCACTCACTGATGAACTGAATAGAATCTTGTCTGTAACGCCCGAGTTTCTGGGCTAAGCATTAATGATGACGTAATAGTCTAAGTCAACCATTGTAACTCGTTTTGAAGTAATAAAGATGAATTATTTGAGTATTATGTGACTTATGTGAATTTATGTGCTTTATACTTAATTATGATGATATGATAAATTAAGAATGTAAATAAGCGTCAAAAATAAAATGTTAGATAAACCCGATATCTATGAAGAAATTTGTAGTGGTTGGTTATGACAAGGATTCCGGAGATATAAAGAACGCCAAAATCCGAGTTATAACGAACAAGTTATGGTCTGTCAAAGTTTCGCGACAGAACCGGTACGACGCTGTGTGATGTAAAAAGTGAATTTACAATAAAGTGCTTTTTAGCCTTAGCAATCTAAAAGAGAGTTGTAGTATTCGTTAAACTGAGAATGTGCATAAAAAGAACGTCCAAATCTGACTTCGTATGAGGAAGTTATGAATTTTCTAAGATTTGGCATAATTGTGTGCAACTCGGAATTCGAATTATAGATCGAACGATTTTTAGCCGACACAACCTGAACGAGAATCGAAGATCTCGTCAATAGTCATTCAATGGTAAAAAGACAGACAAAAACGGACATCGTATGAAGAAGTTATGAATTTTTAGCGGACTTTTCCTGTCCCGGCCTGTTAAAAATATAACTTTAAAAATAAATCAAAATTAGTTGATAGGGTCTAAATGAAAGTTGTAGAGTACGGTCTCACCTACGCTTGGATATAAAGAACGTCGAAAACAGAGCTCGTATGTGAAAGTTATGAATTTTTTAAGTTCGAGGCACACATTTCGAAGCTTATCCGAAGGGGAACGCCCCGCGTTCGCAAAAGCTTGGCCCCGGTTCATCAACGTTGCTCCTTCGTATGGTTGACACGTCCGAGCCTCGCAAGCTGCACCCTGCTTCTATGCCCTGCGCTTCGGAATGCGTTGCGCTCCTCGCAGGAACGCCCTGCGCACTGAAGGCCGGTCCCTCCCTATAAATATGATGCGAGGTTGCCCGGATTATTTTGCAATTTCACATCTTCTTTCACTCTCTACACTCTCTCTAGCCACTCAAAACCCCTTGAAGTCGAGGAAACCTCCCTGGAACTAGAAGAAAGCCCTGAGCATCCGAAGTCCTTGAGAAAAAGAGTTTTTCGGTTTGAAACCCTGCCCGTGAAGAGTCCGGTTTTTAAGCAAACCTTACGGTTTCATCAAAGAAGATTATTTTAAGAAGCGAAGTGTTGTCCGAATCACCACCTTATCAAGTGAGTGTGTAGTTACTTTCATCTTACACATAGATATGAAGTATTTTATAAAAATTACGTGCTCTCTGTGTGTGTGTGTGTGTGTATATATATATATATATATATTATCTGTTTACCTGAGATGTATGTTGTATGAAAGATTTAAACTTTGTTTTTCAGATCTGAACTGTATATGTATTTTTATCTACCAATATGTTGGGTAAACATGGGTAGATGAAAATAGTTGATGTGCGATGAAATAAACTGATGAGAGGCCTCGACGTTGATAATGTTCCAGTCATCTAGCGGAGTATAGATGACGACCATGGACTTTTCTAGACAGTCCAGTGGAACGTTAGCATGCTCGTAACTTGTAGGTGTTTGTGAGCAATGTGTTGACTGGTGTACTCCATCCCCCTCATGGCTTCCTTACGGAGATTTATGGCCGAGGAATCCCCTTAGCAGTAGAGTCCACCCCGATGGTGATCCTTAGGCTAGGTCCCTTTTATTAGATGCTTTAGGGATGTAAAATGAGTATAACGGGAACGGGTAGTCAGGGTTTGTTTGGTTTGATGAAACTAATAAACTTATTTATTGTGGGTTGAGAACCCTATATGTTCACTAGGCTCCCCGGACTGACCTACTCAGTTTATTGTATTACAGGTATTGGCAAAAGCATAGTTGGATGATCTGACGAAGGATTATGGATTTATAGGCCAGTAGAAAAATATATGGAATGTTGTAAAGGCCTATATTGTATTCAAGGCCAATTTTGTCTTATGGCTTATGATGTTTTGTTTATGCTTTTGATCTGTATCAATGATGACATCCCGATTTTTGTAATATAATGAAAATACATTTCTTTAAGAAATGCTTTGATAAATTTTTATCATATTTTTGTTTTGGGAATAAATTCCGCAACACTTTTCTTTGAAATATTACTCTGATTTTATTATAAAAGCATAAACGAAATCGGTCTTTTCTGGCCGTGAAATTGGGGATGTCACAGTGAATTAAACAGGATCTTGTCCAATGTATAATATTGCAGACTATGGATGTACAAATGGAATTCCTTGATTGCTTTAAAACATACATACATCCTGTGAAAGTATGTTGTTTGTAACACCCAAAGTTTTGAAGGCCAAGAAAGGAAAGAAAAACCCTAAGTTTAGGGGTCGACTCGACGAGTCCGAGCGGGATCCGAGTCGAGGAGTAAGTGACCAACTCGGCGAGTCGGCCAAGTGGACTCGGCGAGTCTGGTCTGTGCGTGGAAAACCCTAAATTCAGGACTTGGAGCCTATATAAACGTCTTAATCTTCTTCCTAGAGCTCCTTACTCCCTTTTAAGCCTTGGATATCAAACCCTAGCCGCCATATCCTCTATTTGAACCATTTATTGCCTTTAAGAGTGCATTTAGCTTGGAGGAAGAAGAAGAATCTTGAGAGTGCAAGAAGGGGGCTGTAGATCCGGGATTGGGAAGACATTTCTGAGCTTTTGGAGGTATAAACTAGTTCCTGGACCCTTTTTGCATCTAGATTTATGTGTGGTTGTTGGGGCTCTTTAGCCATAATGATATTATGTTGAGTTAGGAGCCGGATCTGGAGTTGCTACTTCAGATCCAAGTGTGTTATGAGCTGGGGAAGCATAAAGTATCAGCCCTTGAGTCGATTTTGAAGCCCCTTGGCCTTAAACCCTAGTTTATGGGGCTTTTTGCCTATATCTCCCTCTCTACACGTAAAGTTTGCAACTTTACGTGGGGGATAGGCTTGGGAAGGGTAGATCTGCAGTTTGGAGTCCATGCATGACTCGAAAGTCCTCTGCATGTATGTAGATCTGAATAGACTCGGCGAGTCCTTCGAGTGGACTCGACGAGTAGCTTGAAGATGAGGAGGAACTCGACGAGTGGGATGAACAGCTCGTCGAGTTGGATGAAGATAGGCATGAACTCGGCGAGTTGAGTGAACAACTCGGCGAGTTGGATGAAGATTGTCGTGTGTTCGGCGAGTCTGTTCTTAGACTCGGTGAGTCAGGTCGCGTAGTCCCCAACCCCTTCGAGTTAAGACTCGAGTCAGCGAGTCGAGCAAGGACTCAGTGAGTTGGTCAGGACAGGATTCGGGAATCTGTAGACTCGACGAGTCAGGGGCTGACTCGGCGAGTCAATTCGCGATTGGAAGGACTTTGAGCATAAGAACTCGGCGAGTCAGTAAGTGGACTCGGCGAGTAGGGTTGACCTGGAAGGTTGACTTTGACCAGGACTTTGACTTTGACAAGAGTTGAGTTAGTTGACCTTTGAAGGTCAGTTAGACTAAGTGTTATGTTGATATTGGTAGCTCGGGGAGCTAGTGGAGCAGCAGTCCGGAGTCAGTGGTCAGGTAGCGGTCAAAGGAATTAGCATCAGCAGTTCAGCAGTATCAGGTGAGTTTCCCTTTGTATGAATGGGTTTACGGCCACAATGCCGGCCCATGTAGTTATGAGTAGAAGACCCAGGGGTTAGCCCTAGGCCCAGTATGCTAGTATGATGTTCGGGACGAGGTCCAATGATAGAGGGCAGGTGCCCAAGGAATGGTTTATGTGATAGTTTATACTTGTTGTTTGTGTGATACTTGTATGTGCCTGGTAGGGAGGTGAGTGTGGGCGAGGTCCCGTATCTCACCAATAGCAGAGTGTGGATGGTGTTCCACATCTCAGTAGCAGCAGAGCAGGGGCGAGGCCCAAGTCAGGAAAGGAGTGAGTATGGGCTGGGCCCGTATCTCACTACCAGTAGGAGCATGGACGAGGTTCCGTGACTCATCAGTAGCAGGTCAGGGGCGATGCCCAGAGATAGGCGAGGCCTTAGGACAAGATCCGTTAATATGTGTTTAGCTTATGTGAGATGTTTATGTGCTATTATATGTTAGTGGGCGAGGCCCTGTGATAGGCGAGGCCTACGTGAAACAGATCTGTATCCGAGCGGGGCTCGAAGCCAGGCGGGGCCTGGAGCGGCGGGGCCGTTGTAGCGGGCGAGTTTATGTGTCTTAAATCTCCATATAAAACCCATTTACGTTTGATCGTTTTAATTAGTGCACAATTACTCTCACCATTTATGAATACCAAATCCTTCATTGAGAAAAAAAGAGTATGTACAAGTGGTTCCTAGACAATCTCATGAACAAGACCAGTCTTGAGGATTTAAATGCCCAGGACGAGCCGGAAAAAAGACCCTTAAGTCATAATGTGTAACAGATTAAATTATATAAACTAAAGTTTTTTTTAAACAATGATATCTAAATCAGATTATATGATTTTTGATAAACAATTAAGCATAATCTAATAATTTGATTTCTGACAAACTGATTTCTAATTTCAGAAAATGTAATTTGATTTCTAATTTCTGATAATTGATAAACATAATCTGGTAATCTGATTTATGATTTTTGATAAACATAATATGATTTATTGATTGTTTGATACGTGGAACAAAAAGAAAAGGTATAAAACTTTTACCTTATGACATGTTTAAATGTTTTGGTCTTGGAATATCGCTAAGACTCAGAGTTTGACACCTTGATTATCATCGTCAGTTTGTAATCGTCAATCTCTAATCGACCGATTCATTGATTGATTATCACCGTGTAAATATTTTGGAATGTCACTTATGCCTTCTGGTGTATGGTGGCATGATAGATTAGTAATTGACTATCGCTTTGGGCCTGATCATATTCTGAATAATAATAAAAAATTGGACTCATAAAAAATAGACCCTATGCACATGCCCACTTTCAAAACCAACCCTGCTCATGAATGACATTGCATGGAGAAATGGTAGTGGTGTTATTGGTGGATTAAGGTGTCTAAGCCCATAGCTAAATTAATATATTCTTGTAATTAAAAGCAAAGTGCTTTTTGGGTTTCCCTCGTAACTAGAATTTGATTAGAATGAAATTTGTAGAGAGATGATAATTTATTAGTTTATCATGTGATTAATAAATTAATTATAAATTGTAACAGACAATTTATTAATATTATGTGACTAATATATTAATTAGAAATTGTAATAATTAATTAACATTATTCAAAATTAATTTGGAAATTAATTTTAGGTGAATTAGAATTAATTAAGAGTGCAAGGGTTGAGTTGCAACTGTTCAATAGTTGAACAAAGAAGAATTTCAGAACCTTCAACTATATAGATAGTTTTGAAGACCCTATTAGGGTTTCTGGAAACTTCCAAATGATAATTTTAAACCTAGATAATTACCTGATTTGAAAAATTATTATTATAAATTCAAATTTAGGTTTTCTATGGTTTCCAAACAACTATAAATAGGGACATACCCATGAGTATTTTATGCTTGCCTGTGTACCCATAGAATTCTGAATTCTCTCATGATCCACCTCTCTCCTATCTTGTTTTCTAGTTGTAGAGTTTAGTTGTGAGCCACTAGAGGCATCATACTTTTGGTGATTGCCTTCTAAAGACTAAAAGGAAATGATTTAAAGAATTGTTTTCTATAACAATTTAAAAGTTACGTAACCCTAATTATAGTTATTTTGATTATGATCTTAGGTTCTAGTAATTCATTGTATGTTGCTTTCAATGCGTGAAGACATATAAGTACATTACTTTTGAAACCTATAAATTACATCAGTGGTATCAGAGCCTTGGTGTTACGATTAATTGTGCATGAGATGAATCGGAAAAATGAAGACGTGTCGCGCCTTTCTGTTTTCCGTTTTTCGTGCTCTTTATCTACCTAATCCGAATGTAGGTTGCCTTTTAGTGATTATCTGGTTTTTGAACTGTTAAAATCCAAATTTTAATATGTTAGATATGATTAAAACCCTAATTTAAAATATGAGGAGATAAATAAGGAAACCTAATTTTTAATTATAAGATAATTAAAATAAATTATTCTTTATATATTTTAATAATACGTTTAATTAAATGATTAATTAAAAGACAATGTTAAATCCATAATTGGTTTAAAGATTAAAAAATTAATATTTAAACCTTGTGTTTTAAAAGGTTTTAAAATACACCTTATATATATATATATATATAATGTTTATTACTATATATATGACTAAAGTGAGTCGAATCAATAGCAATCCTCATAAAGGAAGTCACATCGTAAGAGAAGCATAAGGAAACGACTTATAAATGACCATTGAATGAGTGTCATTTTCATCCACCGTTTCTTTGTGTGGTGGAGGGTCGTTAATCGAATGAGTTCAATAGGACATAATCACATTAAAAGTATAATGATATAAATTACTAGAACATTATCTTAAAATCTCACTCTAGTTACTTTAAGTGCAATATGAAATGTATGTTAATCCATGAAAATACACATTGTTTCTTTATGAGTTGTTAATGGAGCGTGTGTGGTTAACCGACACACAAATTTAGGACTATAAAGATGAAATGATGGCACAACTCGAAATTATCATTGTTGATAAAGCATATGTGGTTTACCGGCATGTAAAATTTAGATGATAAATAACCTTTAGGTTGTCAAGCAGGTTCATATGGTTATTAACATCTTAATTGTGATCATCGGCATCTCAGTCACAATTGGTAAGAGCATAATCTGAGATTAAACATGCAATTGATGTTTCAATGAAAATCTCAAGAGTTCTAGGAGTTTCATGTGATTGAACTTAGTGATTTGTTTCTACCTACCTAAAATAGTTTTGTGATATGACTAGGACATTCCTCTTCATATTACGAAATGAAAATATGGATCCTAGCCTTAATCTAAATTTTGAGTTAATAATAAAGGATTAAAATCAACTAACTTGAATTTTATTTTTTCCTAATTTTAGATGTCTAGTGAAGATAAAAATGGTCTTCCTTGTTCTTTTGGAAATCTTTTTCCTCGTTCTTCTGAATATTGTCTTCTATACTCAAATCAAGGTGAAATTGTATTCCCTTATTTGGTTAATGGTAGAACTGGACATCGTCCATCTTCAACTCTTCCACCTCTTCCTACTATGCCTCTCCCAACATCATGTTTCCCTTAAGTTAAAAGATACGAGACTACCCAAACCATATTGACATGTAAAGACTAAGATGGAGACTTTGTGTATGTGTGTATGTTCTGAAAATGAAATCGTACATGACAAGCTGAAAAGAATGGGTTTCGTATTCCTAAAGGAGCAAGCCAATACAAAAACATAAGCATAAAGAAATATTACAAGCCATACATTAATTAAACTAGTGGCCTGATACTCCTTGAATCCCTCAACAGAATGTATCTTTAATATCGCTACTTGTGATACAATAAACTGAGTAGGTCAGGTTGGGAAACATGGTGAGTACATATGGATTTCAATCCCACAATGTGATAATAATGTATATCTCAAATCTGCAAAACCAATTATTATTATTAACACATATATATCATACCTCTGAAACAATTTATCCCATCCTGTCGGTTCCCACGTACATATCCTATACAACTATCTTACAAGATATAGCCTAAAGGATCAATATGAACAACAATTAGATTTTCAAATTATCCACAGTCTATCATACTTTGGAAGTAAGTTATGAGGTTAGACTGTCATGAATTGTTTTGTAGATTGTCTAAGTGTTTAGACATAACAAAGGTTTGCTGCAACGTTCATGAGTACTCTTGAAATAAGATTTGAGTATTGGATTAAATCCATGCTCATGTGAATCACTTCATGGAATTTATCACGAGTGATTGTGAGACGATATCGTATAATCTTTAAACCGAGATATATGAGTTGTTGTTCACAAGTTGGTTGTGCATTGATAATGCGTAAACGCATCAGTAACTTGATGTTATAAAACATTTTGTTGTGTACGATTTAATGAGTAAATAGTACAAAACTTATAAGTCAAAGTTTATCTGTTCCTTTTATCCTAAAAGGGTCAAGACAATATCTTGTGCCCCTCGATGATTTTGTCTTGACTTATGTGTGTCAGACTCAGTTAGGACTAAATTGATGTGTTCACATAAGTTCTATGTCAAAAAATCGGAAGTCGGGAAACAAACTATTGGACATTGAGAATGATTATGTTTCATGTCTTTGTCCACACGATATCTTGCAAAATGGAGGATTATATGACCCCTTATCTAAAGGACGCGTTATTGACTAGGTAAGAGTTCGACAACGACTTTTGAGAGCTACGATTGCTAATCAGATTCCGAAGTCATACTTGCAATTATAGTTATTAGACTTATCCAATTGGGAGGCTATTGGATTAGGTGCCTAAGTCCATAACTATAATTGGTATGTACTTGATTTGATAGTGGCATGGGCCTTTTGGGTTGCCTTTACACTGATGATTAAACAAGATGACTATTAAGGATAAATGTTGATTTTATTATTAAGAATAGTAAATTGGGGCATAAATATGATTTATTAATATATTATAAGAATAATATATTAATTATAAATCATATTATTAATTAGTATTTAATCAGAAATTAATTTAGAATTAATTTTGGGATTAAAAGGAACTGACTAAAAGTGCAGGGGTTGTTTTGTAATTATTTGAAAGTCTAGGCTTTGGGCCATTGGATCACCCTTAATAGGGATGGGCCGCAAATCCCTAGAAGGTTCTATGTATTTTCGTCCAAGGCCTAAGGTAAAGAGGTTTATGGACTTGCTTAGGCCCTAAGCTAAAGAATTAGGGGTTCCACCTTAAAACCCTAGCTAGCCTCAAGTATAAATAAACCCCTTTGGCACTAGATTTCGTCCATACCTCGTGAAACAATTGGAGTGTCGATTTTTGGAGCAAGCTACCCTATCTCCTCTCTCATATTCATCCTTTCACCCTAGTGTGTTTGTGAGCCATTAGAGGTGCTACAATTGTGGTACTTGTTCTCAAGAGCAAAGGAACTTCAAGAATTAGTTGTTATTACTATATAGCAACAAAGATATGTAATCTAATCTTTCATATATGTATTTCGAAAATATTAGATGCATATTAGAGTTTTCCTTTTGTGTTCATTTGTTGTTTGTCTAATAGAGAAAACATAGATCCAAACTAGGGTTGCATGCACACATATGATTGTTTGTATAAAACCCAACATTACAATCCTCTCAGATAGACACAAGTAATAGTTTTATTTATATTCATTGTTTTAGTCATGCATATACAAAAAAGAATCACTATTTTAATCATGCAAATACTAACATTTCTAAACATGGTTTAATTAAAGTTGTCAGTGAAAGGGTACTAGCAGTAGAACATATATTGTATGATAGATACATCCTTTCTAACTTCCGCAAAAGGTTTAAAGGTGAACACTTTTTCAAACTATTTTGGAAGACTATGAGGTCTAGTACATAAACAAAATTTGAAGATGTTATGAATAACATCAAGATCATAAATAGACAGGCATATGATTATCTCATGGAGAAGGATCCATAATATTGGTTAAATGGCTTTTTTTAATGAGGATATGCATTGTGATGCAGTGGAAAATGAAGTGCTAGAGAGTTCAATACTATTATCCTTGATGCTAGAATGAAGTTAATTATAAAAATGTTGGAGGAAACTAGAGTGTATTCTGCAAAAAAAAAAAAAAAAAATTCAACAACTTTACTAGAGTATTTTACAAAAAAAAAAGAGAGACTAACTGTGTACAAAACAAAAAATATATTACATTTTTAAGTTATTTTTCCTATGGAATAAACAATGTATGATGCCATCTCATTATTGATTATGCCACATACCATGCTAATTCAACAAATATGTTGCAGGTTAAAAGGACTAAATGTCAGCAAAACCAAAAATTGTACCGATGTTTTTTACAGAAAAAATAAAAATAAACAACTAAATGTGTACATAACGAAAAAGAATATTAACCTTTTAAGTCATTTTTTTTTTTCATTTTCAAATTTAAAAATTAAATAACGTATGACCTAACCTAATTAACTAAAAATTGGACCTAAACTATTAAAATATCAACTTTGTAGGATTAAAGCAAACAACATAATTAAAATTGCTAATTGGGTGTCATATTGGAACTAAATTTGAAATTTTAATGTTGCATCCTATATATGACTGATTTCAAAAAGATGATTTAAATATTTTGAGTTTTGGATAAAAAATTACTATTCATACATGATATTTATTAGGATGCTAGTTTATATTTAATTTTATATAATTTAATTAGATTTAAAGTTTTTATATATATATATATATATATATATATATATATATATATATATATATATATATATATATATATATATATATATGGTTTGTCAATATACCTTGCAATTTTACTCTTACACAACATCGAAATTTACATGACTATAATTTAGACAACAATTAAGGGAATAAACAATAATACACCTAAATGCCCTTAAGACACCGAAGAACATTCACAACATAGATACAATAAATATACAAAGATCAATATATATAATTTAGACAAAACTGTAAAAATAGTTTGTGTATGTATCTTTTTGAGTTTTGGTCTAATATATATATATATATATATATATATATATATATATATATATATATATATATATATATATATATATATATATATATATATATATATATGGATTGGTTGTTATTTTTAACAAGTTTGTTTATACTCTTAAAATTAAAATGACTATTATACCTTAATGTATTTTTTTATTTCTATTCCCTATTATATAATAAAGTAAAGGACCTATTTATCCTTTCTCTTCATCCTCCCATTCTCTCTCTCTTGATCACACATAATTGTCTGTTGTTGTTCTTGAAAATAAAAAATCCAGTTCTTCAACACATACACACATAAAATTTGGAAAACGATTCACATGGGTTCATATTTTTGGGTAGGATCTATTTTTTTGGAAATCGATTTACATGTTCAGATGGGAACCTAGATGAAGATGAAGATGTAGGAATGTTGTTCATACTCCGGTTTGTTATTCAACACATACACACATATATAAAATTCGAATCACACACTATGTTTTCTAGGTTTGCACTTTAACACACATACACACACGAACACTCTATTTTTTGGGTTTGCTCTTCAAGAACAACATAAGAAATCGATTGAGAAGTTGAAGACGTATGAGCAGATAAAATCGATTTCGAATCTGTCAAGATTCAAGAACCATCGATCTCTCAAGATTCATACCCAGTAACCCAAAGGCAATATGAAAACAATTTCGAATCTGAAATCGATGTTACAGTGAGTTATTTCACCTATCTTCTTCGTCCATAATTTTTTCCCCGCTTAAGAAGCCAATTAGATGTCAATTGCCTCACAAAGGAAGCACATGAAGATGTAGAGAGACAATGCTTGGGTGTGGGTCAAAATCAATTTATTCTAGATTTATGGGTCAACATTGATTTTGTTCCAGATTCTCGAACACATACACGTTGAAGAAATCGATTTAGGGTTCCAGATTAATAGGAAAGAATCGACTTTGTTCCTTATTCTTGAACACGAAATCACTGCAGAACCTAACGAAAAAGCTTACCAGATAACACAGATCAAGAGATACAGAGAATTAGAGCCGATGGCACATTTGAATGAAATTCTTAAACTGATTTAGGATGATATAAAGGAGAGGGTGAGTTATGGGAAAAAGATTGGAGTCGATGGTAGTGATGGGTCTATTCCTCCATATGAGTTTGCGTCTGGAAAGAACCGAATACAAAAGTTTAGCTGATGATTTCATATGAGAGAGAGACCTCTTTTTTTATTATTAAAATATAAACATAAATAGTAAAAAATGTAAAAATAAAAATAAAGGAGTATAATATGTCATTTTAATTTTAGAGGGCCAAAACAATATACAAATATGACACCAATGTAAAAAAAATTGGGATTTAGATGAAAAAAAAAACATACTATAAAGACCATTTTTTGCAATTTATCGTTAATATAAAACTAGTTGTGAGACCTATATATTACATGAGTTAATTTAAAAAAAAGTTAAATATAAATGTCAAAAAATTTAAGAACTTTGAATTTAAAAGAAAATAAGAAAAATAATGAATTATTATAATGAAAATGTTTTTTATCCTTTAAATTTAAATAAATAAAAGAAACTAATGACTTTAATTTTGGAAAATTTGAAATTAAAAGGTAAATTAATTAATGAAATTAATATCAAATTATTATTATATTTATTATACTTATTTTATTAAAATAGAATTTTATAAAATAAAAAAACTCATAAAATAACATATAAAAAAAATTAATTCAAAATAACCATTAAATGATATTTGATAAATTGAATAAGAATATGACAAGTAAAAAAAAAAATAATAAAAATAAAATCAGAGAAGAGAGATATACTATAAATCTTGTTAAACTTGGATTATCTTCGTGTATACTATCCGAAATTAAATATCTTAAATTTCCAACAACCCTTTAAAAAAAGGGCCCCCATTACTGCTTTATTGTCTTCCAATACGTGGAAAATGAAAGAACATGGAGTGCATGAAATAAACAAAAGCCAAAGAAAAACGAGGAAAAGGATAAAACATAAAGAAATGGAGAACTAGCGGAGACTTGAACTTGACTTCATTTTCGTAAAGCCGAACGGTTTTACTATCTTGATCCATCTGCTTTTTTTTTTTTTTTCAAAATCCTGCCACTGTTATTTTGCCTTTAATGTACGGAGAAGCTTTGGAAAAGCAATCGTCGAATCTTGACACTGCTACTGAATCTCTACCCACGATCACTTCCTTAGACATTAAGATAATATTTCTAAACGACAAAACAAGAACAAGAACATGAAAACCCAGTTTCATCTGATTCGAGTTTAGATCCTCACTTTGGTTTCTGATAATTCGTAGAAGGCGATGATGAAAGGGGGTTCTTTTGGGAAGAAAAAAGGATCTTCCCAGAGCCAAGATCACGACTTTGCACAGTTGATCTTTTCATGGTCTCTTGACGACATTCTCAATGACAACCTTTATGAACATCAGGTTTTTCTTTTACGCACTTGATCGTTTCTTCCTAAAGTATTCTCTTGTTTTGATTCTTCTTTAACTTCGTAAGTAAACATATTCTTGATCATATGAAGTCTTTCATACATAATGCTTGTAACTTTCTTGCTTTTTTTTTTTTTAAAACTGTAGTTCTTTCAGATTAGCCCTTTGTTCAGGAAACCATTGGTCTATTTTTTTCAATCAGTCAACATTATGGACATCTTATCACAAAATTGAACTGAAACATTGGTCTATTCATATATATAATTATGAAGTCTGTTATCGATTTCACGTATATATCCAAGAGTCACAGAGACCACATAATTTTTTTGAAAACTTTATAACCCATTGACCTCAAAGTCAACTTTTTTTTCCCCATTCTGGGCTGGATTGTTTATCATAACTCTTTCCTGTGACTCGATGCATGATTTGCAGGTGGAGAAAATACCACTAACTTTCCAGTCTGAAGAACACTACTTTGGTTCTTTTGTGTATCCTTTGCTTGAGGAAACACGTACTGAACTGGCTTCAAGTGTAAATATGATGGATAAAGCTCCACGTGGTGAAGTTTCTTCATTTAGGATGGCGAAAGGTAAAGAGAAGATGATGTATGATGTTACTGTTGGTAATTGGAGAAACACTGAACGCCCAAAAGAATCTTACCGGACTTTACCTGGTGATCTGCTTATTTTAACAAATGGAGAACCCGGATGTGTTTCTGATTTACAGAGTGTGGGTAGTACATGGGCTTTTTTATTAGTAAATAACACAGAGGATGATGATAGTGGTACACCTGTACAGTTTAAAGTCGCTGCATCACAAAAAATCGAACTTCATGATCGGATGTCTGTTATTTTCTTGATGAATATAACAACCCAGAAAAGAATCTGGAATTCATTGCACAAGCATGCGAATCTTGATATTATCAAAGAGATTCTTTACCCTGATTCAGTGGTAAGAACTTGTTGGAAGTTATACTCTTATGTAGTTGAACAGAATCTTCTTTTCTCAAGTCTTATCATCATTGTTTATCATGGATGTGCTGTTACAGGTTAACGAGAAGTGTGATATGTGTTCATTAGGTTGCAATAGTTCTATCCAGAGATTTGATCAAAGTCTTGTTTCTAAACTGAATGAATCCCAGAAAGCGGCTATTATGGCTGCAATTAGTAAAATGGAATGTTGTCATAAATCCTCTGTGGAACAAATATGGGGACCACCTGGAACAGGGAAAACGATGACAGTAAGTGTGATGCTCTTTATCTTCTTGCAAATGAAGTGTAGGACACTTACATGTGCTCCAACTAATGTTGCCATAGTAGCAGTAGCTTCACGTGTTCTAAGCTTGGTAAAGGAATCATCTAAAACTGTAACTGCAAGTGGTGATTCGTTTTGTTCCATTGGAGATTTGCTATTGTTTGGCAACAAGGAGAGGTTGAAAGTTGGAAAAGACATTGAAGAAATCTATCTGGATCATCGAATTGAGAGGCTTACAGAGTGCCTTGGATCTCTGTCTGGTTGGAAGCATTGTATAAAATCTATGATTGATTTACTTGAAGATTGTGTTTCTCAATATCATGTTTTTGTAGAAAATGAATCGTTCAAGGAAGAACAACTCACAGATGAAAACAAAAGTAAAACCAACAACTTGAAAATCAATTCATTCACGGAGTTTGTGCGAGTACGATTCAGTTCTTTTGTACTACCACTCAGAAAGTGCATTATCACATTCTGTACTCATATCCCAAGAAGTTTCATGAAGCCAGAAAATTTCCAAACTATGGTCTCTCTTTTGGATAATTTAAGCTCTTTGGAATCTTTGTTGTCTAAAAAGACTCTGGTTTCGGATGAACTTGAGCACCTTTTCGTTTCTAAACCTTTGGAAGATGATTTTGTCAACTCAGGACACATGTCATCGATTAATTCTGTCAGAATCATGTCCCTTTCTTTTTTAAAAACTCTGCAGACATCTCTTGGAGGACTCAAGCTTCCAAATGGTTCCAGAGATGCAATAACACGGTTTTGTTATGAAAGAGCTTCTCTTATATTCTGCACAACTTCTACTTCCTATAAGTTGCAGAAATTTAAAATCGACCCTTTGAAGTTACTGGTTATAGATGAAGCTGCTCAGATGAAGGAGTCTGAAGCCATCATTCCCCTTCAAATTCCTGGAATGAAACATGCTATTCTCATTGGAGATGAGTGCCAGTTACCTGCAACGGTTAAAAGCAGTGTAAGACTATATTAATTTTTATATATATTTTTGTCGAACTTTTGTCTTCTGTTCTTATTTTTACTTTTAAGTTATACTTAGATCGAATCAATGTTTGTGGACAGGTTTCTAGTGAATGCGGCTTGGGAAGAAGCTTATTTGAAAGATTGAGTTTGTTGCATCATTCTAAGCATCTACTGAATGTTCAATACAGAATGCATCCTACAATAAGTTCCTTCCCAAATAGGAAGTTTTATCAAAATAAAATTCTGGATGCAGAAAATGTGACATGTAAAAGCTATGGAAGGCAGTATCTTTCAGGGCCGATGTTTGGTTCATATTCATTTATAAATATTGTTGGTGGAAGAGAAGAAGGTGATGATGTTGGGAGCAAAAGAAACATGGTTGAGGTGTCTATTGTGGTTAAGATAGTGCAGAAACTTTATGAAGGTATACTATTTTATCTAATCCTTTTCTTTTAAGATTTGTAACTATATGTTCAATGATTTCTTGAACACATCTTAATTTCATGTTTATAGAATGGAAAAAGTCCAAGAAAAAGCTTAGCATTGGTGTTGTATCTCCTTATGCTGCACAAGTTGTATCGATTGAAGAGAAACTTCGTTACAAGTATGAGAAACGTGATGGATTTTCAGTAAATGTAAAGTCAATCGATGGATTTCAGGGTGGAGAAGAAGATATCATAATTTTATCTACTGTAAGATCGAATAGCCATGGGAATGTCGGATTCACTTCTAGTCATCAAAGGACTAATGTTGCATTGACCAGAGCACGGTGGGATTCTTTGACTTTCTTAACTATTGATCTTTATAGATAGCTTTCCTTTTTTAGAACTACATGTAATAAATTTGTATGTCTTTTCTTCCATTTCTATCTAGGCATTGTCTCTGGATATTGGGAAACGAAAGAACCCTGGCTCGTAGTGACTCGATATGGAAAGATTTAGTGTTTGATGCAAGGAATCGTCGTTGTTTGTTTGATGCTGATGCTGATAAATGCTTGAAGAAGATAATAATAGATGCAAAGAAAGGGCTAGAACCTCTTAATGATATGGTTAAGGGGAATAGGTTACTTCTTAAACATGTCAAATGGAAGGTATTGTTAACTTGACTTCCATTTAGAACATGATTACTTTTTCCTTAAATATGTTATTATGGATTATCATGTTTTTGTTCTTCATATACTTTTTTTGCAATTTATGCCATCAGATTCTCTTCAGCGATAATTTCAGAAAATCGTTTGGAAAACTGTCAGATTCTCGCATGAAGAATGTAGTTGTAGATTTTCTACAGAAACTCTCTGGTGGATGGCGTCCCAATGATGGAAACACAGACTTAAAGGTTTTGAAAATATATAAGGTTGAAGGGCTCCATGTTGTTTGCACAGTTGATATCATCAAGGAGTTCAAGTACATACAGGTTTTAAGGATCTGGGATATACTACCTTTGAAGGAGATTCTAAATTTGAGAAAAGAACTTGACAGCATTTTTGCTACATACACAAATGATCATATGAATCGTTGCACAACGAAACATTTGGAGGGGTATGCTCATTTGCACTTTTGTAAATCTTTAAGTTGTCATCTCATTATGCATGCTTAATTAGTTCCTTGGACTTCATGTTGTCATGTTGAATTTAATTGTTCAGGAACTTGGAAATTCCCAAGTGTTGGGCGTCATCACAAAATATCAGCCAGTTGCATATGAAGTTCTACACCTTATCACCTGGGATGGTGGACCATTTGCGTTTTGGTAGAGAAATTGATCTACCTGTGAATCTCTCTGATGAACAGATGGATGCATTTTTATGTTCCAAAAGTTCATTCATAATTGGACGATTAGGAACTGGAAAAACCACTATATTGACAATGAAGTTGTTACAAAATGAGCAGTCTTTTCGCTCTGCTTCTGAAGGAGAGAGCAATCAAGTCAGAAATGGCGAAGTTGTTGATGATCATGAAGAAAGCAAACCGACTCTTTTGCGACAGCTTTTTCTGACAGTCAACCCAAAATCATGTTCTGTGGTCAAGCAACATGTTTCCCACGTTACAAGGTGCACAAATGCTTGTTTCTTTTACTTAGTTTGTGTGTCTTTGATCCTTTATACATGGGGATCTTCTATGGTCTTTTTCTGACTTGCAAGCATTGATGTATATGGCAGTGTTCCATGTGATGGGAATTCATCAAGAGAGATTAATCTTGATGATGTGGATATAACATCAGAATCCGATGTGCCAGACACATTCATTGATGTCCCTGAGAAAAGTTATCCTCTTGTGATAACATTTCATAAGTTTCTGATGATGTTGGATGAAACATTGGGTGATTCATTCTTTACAAGATTTCATGAAGCAAGAGAAGACTCTCATGGTAACTATATAAGTTCAAGATCTGTTGCATTGCAAACTTTCATAAGATCAAGAAACGTTACATTTGACAGATTTTGTTCGCTTTACTGGCCCCACTTTGATTCGAATTTAAAAAAGAAGCTTGATCCTTCAAGAGTGTTCACCGAAATAGTTTATCATATAAAAGGAGGAGAAATTCCTGATGGAAAACTGACTTATGAAGGCTACTCTTTATTGTCCGAAGGTTCTGCATCCACTTTAACAAAACAAAAAAGAGAGAATGTTAACACCCTCTTTCAAGCCTATGAAAAGATGAAAACTGAACGTAGGGAATTTGATCTGGGAGATTTAGTAAATGATCTTCATCGTCGACTTAAAAACAATAGTTATGAAGGTGACCTAATGGACTTTATTTACGTTGACGAAGTGCAAGATCTTAGTATGAGGCAAATTTCTCTTTTCAAATATATTTGCCAAAATGTTGATGAAGGATTTAGTTTTGCGGGTGATATTGTGCAAAACATTGCAAGAGGGATTGATTTTAGGCTTGAAGATATACGATCTATGCTCTATACCGAGTTTTTAGGAACCCGAACATCTGGAAAACAAGAGAAAGTTGATATGTTTGAGATCTTTCAACTGAAACAGAACTCCAGAACTCATGCTGGTGTGCTCAAATTGGCTCAAAGTGTCATTGACATTCTATACTGTTACTTTGCTCACTCAATTGACATTTTGGAGCCTGAGTCAACACTTTTTTATGGGGAGGCTCCTGTTTTGCTCAATTCTGGCAATGATAAAAATGCTATTGTGAAAATCCTTGGTGGCACAAGAACAAGTAAAGGATTTGTTGGCTTTGGTGCTGAACAGGTGATATTGGTACGTGATAATTATGTGAAGGCTGAGATTTGTGAATATGTTGGAAAGCGTGCTCTTGTTTTGACCATAGAAGAGTGCAAGGGTCTTGAGTTTCAGGTCAGTATCTCTTATCATTTCTGTCAACACACTTTAACATATCCTTTGTGATTTTGAATTTCTTTTTCTTCTTGATGTCTCACATCTTCTTATTTTTAGGATGTGTTGCTCTACAACTTTTTTGGGTCATCCCCTTTGAAAGACCAGTGGAGTGTTATATATGATTACATGAAGGAACAAGATTTGCTTCCTGAGGAACTTCCTCATTCATTCCCGAGCTTCAAGGATTCAAGACATAATGTATTGTGTTCTGAATTGAAACAGTTGTATGTTGCTATAACTAGGACGAGGCAAAGGCTTTGGATATGTGAGAAGAATGAGGAGCTATCCAAGCCAATGTTCGATTACTGGAAAGGAAGGTGCCTTGTTAAAGTAAGGAAGCTGAATGATTCAGTAGCACGGGCAATGCAATGTGGAAGCAGCCCTCAGGAGTGGCTGGAGCGTGGTAAAAAGGTGGATGCTTATCAATTATTGCTATGAGTTTTCTCTGTTCTTTTTGTATTTATAGTCTGAAAGGCTGCTGATTTATGTTCGTGTGTCATCTTCTGTTATGTTAATTTGACATGCTTTGACTATATACGTTTTTCAGCTTTTCTATGAGAATGTTTTCGCAATGGCTACATTGTGCTTCGAAAAAGCTGGAGATTCGATGTGGGAGACAATGGCCAAGGCTTCTGAATTCAGAGCATCTGCTGACAAGATGCGTGAAACGAATCCCAAAGCTGCTTCATGTTATCTTAGAGAAGCAGGTGAAATGTTCGAGTCCATTGGGAAACTGGAGCTAGCAGCTACTTGTTATTCTGATTTGGGAGACCATGAAAGAGCTGGTAACTTCTTTTCTCCATCATAAATGCCTGTCTAAAGTATTCAAGCACATGAAAAGATAAAACATAACCATGTCCTTGTTTTATTGTTTATCAAATTTTACTCGTTGATAAAGTTATAAAGAACGTAAAAAGAGAGCATTTCAATTGATTTTTTCGGACAAAACTTGGATCTGAAATGCTGTTAATCGGCAATTCTTTGATTATCTAAACTTTATGATTAGAATAACAATGATACCCAGAAAAACATAGTATCTAGGTTTTAGCTATCGTCATTAGATCAACAAAAAGGATGTAATTCGGCTATAAAGTCTAGCAATTTCATTTTAGTTTGTTGCATTTCTCTATGTAGTAAATTTCTATCATCTAATTCTAACTTTTTGTACAGGAAAAATTTATTTGGATAAGTGTGGGGACATTAATGCAGCAGCAGAGTGTTTCTTGTTAGCAGGATGTTATAGTGATGCAGCAGAAGCTTATGCCAAGGGAGATCAGTTTTCTAACTGTCTGTCAGTTTGCAGAAAAGGGGAAGTTTTTGATACAGGTTTCCAGTATATAGAATATTGGAAAGAGCATGTTCATGTTCGAAGTAAAGAAATAGAACAAATTGAGCAAGATTTTCTGGAGAGTTGTGCTCTTAGTTACTACGAGCGCAAAGACAATAACTCCATGATGAAATTTGTCAGAGCTTTTTCTTCTATGGAATCAAAACGTGTTTTCTTGAGGTGGTTAGGCTGCCTTAAAGATCTTTTGCTGTTGGAAGAAGAATCAGGGCATTTTCTGGATGCTGCTGAGCTTGCAGGGTCATGGGGTGATGTTCTGAAAGAGGCTGATCTTTTGGAGAAGGCTGCTCATTTTGAGGAAGCAACATTGCTCCTACTGTGGTACGTGTTCTCTAACTCTTTATGGGGAACTGGAAACAAAGGTTGGCCATTGATCCCATTTGCTCAGAAGAAATCACTTTGTAAGAAAGCAAAGTTACTTGCAAAAATGGATTCGGATAGTTTTTTTAGTTTTGTTTGTAGTGAGGTTAAAGTACTCTCTAATCACCAGAGCTGCTTGTCTGAGCTGAAGAAGCATTTGCATTCTTCCCAGCAACACAAGAGTCTGAGGGGAGTATTCTTATCGATTAGAAAGATTTTGGATGCTCATCTTCAGTTGAATATTTTAAAGTATGACTGGGAGGATGAGTTACCCATTGATATTAGTAAGTATGTAGAGGACATGATCTCTCAGAATCAAGTTTCTGTTAGAACTCTGGTTTTTTATTTTAATCTCTGGAAGGACAACGTCATGGATATCTTCCAGAGTCTTGGAGGACTTGAGAATGCATTACCAAATGAGCATGAGGGTCATGTTGATTTCTGTTTAAATTATTTTGGTGTGAGGAAACAATATGTAAAAGGAAACATTGTTTACTTGTTAGTCAACAAGGATTTTGATTGGGTAAGAAATGTTAGCGATGACAAGGGGTTTCATAGGGATGGAGAAATTCTAACTTTAGATGGCAAGCAGTTGGGGCTTGCTATTCGGTCATATTGGCAGTCAGATTTATTTTCTGTGGGTGTGAAGGTGCTTGAAACTCTTCAATCTCTCTATAATTTGACTCTAAAGGGTTCTTCATTTCACCAAAGCACGTCTCTTCTTCACATTTTTGAGGTATCCAAGTTTCTTTTAGACTGCCAGTATCTCAACCTCACAATTGATCATATGAAGACTTTGCAAGTTTTTCTTGGAAGCTCTATGATATATTTTGACTATGTGTTTCCATTAGACTGGCGAAATTCAGTCTCCAGGAGCTTGATTGCCTTAAGGGAGAGTGATCTTTCAATGAACTTGCTGGAGGAAGTTATTCTTCAGCACCTCAACATTGAACGTGACCTCACCTATTGGACAACTGGGAGAGTGATGATGATATGTCTTAGTTCCAAAAAATCTGTTGCAGTTAAGGAGAAGATTATTAGGGGTCTTCAATGGAATCCCTTATGGAAGTCATTTGCTGAGAAATTTTCGGAAGATGGCTTCAATGAGGTTTATGTTGCTCTAACACTCCAGAATGCTCTGGAAGATACTTATAGAGCTTACTGGTGGTTTCCTGGCTACATGTCACCTCACAGTTTTGTGTATCTCGTGGATCGTCTTCTTTTCATGGCATCTTTCTCGTTAGGAGTCTTTTTCACTACAAAATCTTCTTTTGTTGAATGGTATACTCATTTTCACATGATGTCTACTCCAGATTCAAAACAGATATTTTCGAAGGATATCGCACACTTTCTTGTTGGAATAGTTCAGCACATTCTCTACGAAAAAGAGGAAACCATATCATGGATTGGACGATCTAACATTGTTGCGACTTATTACCATCCACTGATAGCATTGAAGTTGGTTATGATAGTTTCTTTAATTTCCTTGCAGTTATTAGATTGTTCCCAAGTAATAATTGATTTGCTGTTGGGGTGGAACAATATTGCTTATTTGCTTCCCAAGAAGTTTGTAGGTGATCTTCTAAGGAGATGGAACGGTTGTAACTTGAATTTAAATCCAGATATGGTTGCAGAAGCATTTGCAAGCATAGAAGATCCTCTTCTAATTGTGAGTTCAGGAAATGCAACTCCAAGAGTCCATGCTCCATGTGCAATATTTGTGGACCTAAGGAGGTCTAGAATGGAAATAATGAGTGTATTGTTCCCAGGTGAAACTACACATAATCCCCAGAAAGACAAAGCTACAACAAGTGAGGCTCTTCGGGAGGAGAATCATAGCGATGAACAAAGCAACGGTGACCATTCACTGGTGGAATTGGAGGTAGAAAGTCAAAGCAGCAACAGTAACACTCAGGATTCAGGAAACAAAACAAGGATGGGAAATGGCAGAAGGAAGAAGAGTAAAAAAAACAGAGGCAGCAACACTCAAAATACATTAGCTACTGTTTTATTGGATGAACAACCTTGTGCCAGAGAAAGTACAACTCCACCTGAAGCAAAAAACTCTTGGGATGACCTTACAACTCTACTTGAAAGAAACAACTCATGGGGTGACCTTACATCTTTTCCGGAAGCAAAAAACTCATGGGATGACCTTACAACTCTACAGGAAGGAAACAGCTCATGGGGTGACTTTACAACTCTATCTGAAGCAAAAAACTCATGGGATGACCTTACAACTCTACAGGAAGGAAACAACTCATGCTGCGACCTGAAGCAGGCTTCTTACGCATCTAATATGAGGTTAGACTTGCAATATTGTAAAATGCTAAGTTGTCTATTAATGTTTAAACCACTTTAAACTAGAATATATATTGAAATAGTATTTCCTTTCGTTCTTTTGACTCATTTATATACATGCATATGGATGTGTGGACTATCATATTCAGTCGACCCGAAGTGGAGCTTCCAGATTCTACTAGTGGAAAAAGAACTGGTGTCCAAACAACTGCAGAGAGGCTGCAAAGTAACAAGAGAATGGTAGATGCTTTCTCTAGCCAGCCTGTCATTGGTCAGGAATGGAAGGTTGTTAAAAAGTTGGGTTCAGAGGAGAAATGTGTGGAGGAAGCTGATGATCAACACAGCAATGTTGGTCAATCACTGCTGGAATCGGTGTTAGAAAAGAAAACCAGTGATGATAGCACTCAGAATGCAGAAATCAAGAAAGGGAAGGGAAAGAACAACGGGAAGTGGATTAAGAAGAACAAAGGTAGCAATAGTTTAGGTACATTTACTACTGGTGATGTACATATCAATGATCTTTCACCGGTGGAATTGATGCTAGAAAAACAAACCAGCAATGAGAAGTCTAAGGATGTTGAATTTAAGGAAGGGAAGGGTAAGAACATGGAGAAATGGATTCAAAAGAACAAAGTTAGCAACAGTGTAAATACATTTAATGGTGATGACAATAGCAATGATCATCCACCGATGGAACTGATGCTAGAAAAACAAACCTGCAATATGAACATTCAGGATGCGGAAATCAATAAAGGTAAAGGGAAAAGTAAATTGAAGAAAGGCAGCAACAGTCTAAATACATTTACTACTGTTCTTGTGGATGGACATCACTGTGCTGGAGAAGATACAACTCTGCAGGAAGCAAACACCACATTCAATGACCTGAAGCAACCTTCTTCTGCATTCGATACAAGGTTAGACTTCCAATATTGTAAATTTTCAAGTGGTTTATTTTTATTTATAACCCTCTAAACTAAGTATATTTGTTTGACTTATTTATATACATACATACATACATACATACATACATATGAGTGTCTGGACTTCCATTTTCAGTCAACTCGAAGTGGGTCTTCTAGTTTCTAAGAGTGGTGAAACAACTGTGCCAACATTTGTGGAGAAGCTGCAAAGTAGAGCAGTGGTAGATGGTGTCTTTAATTATGTGGGTTCAGAGAGCAGCAACATAACTGAGGCTCTTCAGGTGGATGAAACTGATCATGATGAACTCAGCATTGGTGATCATTCACCTCTGGAATTGTGGTTAGAAAGCCAAAGCAGCAATGATACAACTCTGGATATGGAAAACAAGAAAAGGAAGGGAAAATATGTTATTGGAGAAGATACAACTATGTGTGAAGAAAATAGTGCATACAATGACCAGGAGCCATCTTCTCCTTTTGATAGGAGGTTAGTGATAACTCTTATATATCTATGTTATATACATATAATTAAAGAAAAATGCTGGTTAATACATGTTTTTGTTAACCTTTGGTTGTTTAATATGGAAACTTTTTGCACTTTGTTGTTATGTATGTTGCAGGATAAATACATTGGACGCTGTGAAATGTGGTAGCTTTCTAGGTTTGGCGGTAGCATTCTTGGGAATTCGCATGTGGAGGAAAACTTGATTAAATGGTACTGATGCTTCTTAAGGTATTTCGCAAACTTCATATATATAAAGTAAAAACCGAAGAAAGAGAATTAGAGAAAAGAGACCTCATTCTCCTCTCTAGGAACTGAAGGGGTGCTTTGCATATGATAAAATGGCTTCCGGTTCCTTCAAGCCAAAGGAAGAGCAGAGAATTTGATTATCAACTTCAGCAAATCACTTCTTTCCTGGTTTGATTTTTATGTTTTCATTGTGGGTGTCATGTATATGAAACATAATTTGACTTAGATATTTTGATTTGACATTGATTACTAATTTCCACTAGCTACTTGGCCTAAGTTGTACGGGCACTATTAGTTTTATGAATGTGCATGTGCTTAGTCTTGTTTCACTTACACCTGATTCCCGAGTCTCATTTAAGGAGGAAGGGGAGGTAAGTGGAAGGAATCAGGGGAAAGGCTGATAAAATCTTGTTCCCGAGTTTTTTTTTTGGATGATTTGGAAAGAAAAGAAAAGAAGATAAGGAAAGATCTTCCCTTCTAATCTTCCTCCCAAATTGGAGAGAAGTCGATCGTATCCTCATCCTTTTTTTCTTTCTAATTTTACATAATTATCCCTCATATTACTATATAAATGAGAACCATATAAACGAGAAAACACATCATGTATTCAAGATTCTGCACAACTCTCAAGCTATTCAACCACGTCTTCATTCTTCGTCCTTGCAACTTATAAATACATGTTTCTGCCTTTTTAGTTTTAACTAGTTTTTATTTGTCCGGTGTAATAAAAAAATATTGATTTTATTTTCTTTTATAGCATCATACTTTTCAATGTATTATGTGTTGGTGGAAGAATCATTATAGTTTTTTAATAAAAAAAAAACATTTTACGACTTGACACCACAAGCTCACTTTTTGGTGTAATCGATGTTACACAAGGTTCCTTCTATTTTAGAAACATCAGAAAGCAACCCAAAACAACCTCGTATATGAGAATTGAAACAATAACAGAGAATACAAATAATGATCAAAGAAAATACAAAGCAAGCTGGATGAATATTCCTACAAGTCTTTGTCTTCGTATAAATCAAGAAGTATATGTTAACCAAAGATTTTTGTCATAAAAATGGATGAAATAACAACTTGCATGACATAAGATTGCTTATTAATCACTGATATTAGCAACAAAAGCCTATTTTGAACTGTAAGAGCAAAAATTGTTGTACAACTTGGTAATACTGAAACGTCCCAAAAGTATGACCCAAAAATTTCATTTTTATTTAATAAAAACAGTATTCCAAAAACATCATCAATACAATCCAAATAAAGTAAGAGTATCAAACATTATTTCAAATCAGAGCAAATCACAACAAGCAGAACTATGTGGTGTGTGCAATGCAGTCATCCTGAGCTCTTTCCCTTGTAACCTGAAGTACCTGAAACATAAATTGAAAATCATAAGCACAAAGCTTAATGAGTTCCTACATACCATACATAATAAATCATATATTGGCCCCCCGCCCTCCATCCAGCTTCGCCCGGCATTGAGCCCAGCTCGGTATACATATATGTTATTTTTAGGCACTGCCTGACATCGGACCTCACCCACTATACACATATAATATATATCACATAATCATGGTAACACATACAATAATCATAAAACAATAGCATATGATTCAGTCATCGGGCCTCGCTCGACATTGAACCCCGCCCGGTGTACATAGCAACACATAACACATGCAAGCATCACACAGACTCCTAGCATCCTAACATAAACAATAAGGGCCGACATTGGTGCCTTAGACCCGTTAAACCTAGTGAGGAAACTCACCTCAATCGACAAATAGAAGATCCTACACTCGTTGCTGTTGCGAACTAACGAATCCTCGAGATATCAATATAAAATAACATTCGATTAATAATTGGATTCCAATCCATAGCTATCAATCCATAATTAGGGTAAAAAGACCATTTTACCCCTGACCTAGTTTGGACCAAGACTTAGGCCCAAACCTATAATCCAAAAGGCCCAAAATCTAACTAATTGATCAAGGCCCATACTTGGACCAATTTTCCAAATTCAGCCCAAACCCTTACATAGGCCTACCCTAAAGCCCACCCGTTCTCCTAGCCCAGAACACTTGCATGTAGATGACCCAACAAGAACCCAAGCACTTAAGCCGAAAAGAAAGGCCAAACCTCGAAGCCCAAAACACAAAACTAGGGATGAGCTTTAGAACCGGACCGGTTCGGAACCGGAACCGGTTTTCCTATATTATAAGAACCGAGAACCGGACCGCCGGTTCTAGCGCCGGTTCTGGTCCCCATCCCAGTTTTCCGTTTATTTTTGAAATTAGAACCGGTTGAAATGTTGTAGACGATATGTTATCTTCCGGATCTTGCAAATGATTCAATATTTAACCAAATTATGACTTTTTACATTCTAAATTGAAGTAAAAACACTAAATTACATGATGAAAAAAGAATCAAGTAATTCTGACTTCATGTGAGTGAGTCATGCGCATTTTAAAAGTGGGGAAAGATTAAAAAAAAATGAAGAAACAAAAAATACGCAACATTGATATGTTGTCTTCCGGGGTCTATAGCTGATTCAATATCTAAGCAAAATATGTGTTTTTATAGCCTAGAATGAAGTAATTCCGACATCATATGAATGAGTTATGCACATTTAAAAAAATGGAACAAATTCATAAAAACAAAAAAAATGATGAAATAGAAAAAACACAACAACGATATTCTTTCTTTTGGGACATGTGTATGATTCAATATCTAACAAAAATACATGTTTGTACATTCAAAAATAAATTACAAACTTTAATTACATTTTGGGGAAAAAATCAACTAATTCCGACTTCATATGAGTGAGTTATGCGCATTTTAGAAAATGTGTGTCAAACCGGTTCCGGTTTTTAGAACCAGGACCGGTTATCATAAAACTGGAGAATTGGTAACCAGACCTTATTACCAATTCCGGTTCCGATTCTGGTCCGTTTCCAGTTCGGTTCCGGTTCCGGCGGTTCTAATGCTCATCCCTACACAAAACCCAACAAACTGAGTACGCAGGGCATACTCAGCTGTACGCTAAGCGTACACACTAAATGTCTTGTACACCGTGCATACAGACTTGTACGCCCAACATACTCACCCATTAAGCGAAAACCCACTTTTAGCAATTAATGCTTAAGGCCAAAAGTCCAAACCACATATCTAATCCCTAATAAGCGTCTAGAACCATAAAGTCACTGACTTGGTGAGTTTGCATGCCCTAAAAGGACCCAACTTCAAGATATAACACTTTACTTTCACTAAATCGACATAATATTATGCATGGGTGATTCTAAACCTTAAAGGTGCCAACTTTATGGACTTTAAACCTCAGAAACATCAAGAGTGGCAACTCATAGCTCCTAGAGTGGTGTCAAACCACTAGATCTCTTTCATGGGGCCAAAAAGGGTCCAAAACTCATATAAGCTAGATCTAAGCTTCTAATGAACAAGATCTTAGCCTTTTACCTTAAACAAGCTGGAAATGGGGTAGAGAATCAGGATCCACAAGCTCTTCCTTGATCAACAACCTTGCACCAAACTCCTTCTTCTTGATAATAAACTAAAACACTCCAAGAAGCACACAATGAGCTCAAAAACACAAAGAAAAGGTTTAGGGTTTCGAAATGAGGTTATAAGGTCAGTGGAGGCTGAGAAATGATGGTAAGATGAGCCATAAGTGTGATTATAGAGTGTCCAACCCCATAAATTAGGGTTTCACTAAATGTCATGTACGCCCCGCGTACGTGTCCGGAGTCCCGATCCCACCTCTCATTAGTACGCTAAGCATACTATGTGGTACGCCCCGCGTACTCGCTTCATAGCTTGTACGCTAAGAATACCATGTGGTACGCCCCGCGTACTACACAAGGACCAAAAATGCAACTTTTAAAATAACAAAGAGCAATAATGAAACATACCAAGATTCAAGAGCAATAATGAGTCATTTTCTTCAAGTACTTGCCTAAGTACCAACAAAAGTCTTGTATTTATAACCAGAGTCTCTTGGAGGGAGTACGTGACACTTGTGTATAGATCTATATGAGACTAACAATCCTACACCTAAACTGTTAGCTACAGTTAGACCAGAAGGTCTGGGGTGACAAATGTCATACCATTCCGATACCTGAAAGGACATCGTAACAGGCCATCATTCATTCAGTATGGTTATAATAACTCACAAATTGGTATTAATAATACATTTGATTTACAAATACAAACATATCTTCACTGGTTTTATTTAACTATAAAACTACAATACATGAATTACAAGAAACAATACAGTTTACATTGGGAAACATACATACAAAGGGTTTTATACAGATACAATTACAGAACATTTTCCAAGTAAAATACAGCTTACATTTCTGGAAACATACATTTCCATGATTTTATAAATGTATAAAACTAAAGGTTACTATTTTAAGTATGGAAAACACTTGTACATCTCAGTCTTGGAACATTTAAGACTACATTTCATATTAAAGAAAATATTGGATTTTCTGGAAGAAAACACTATCGCTTTCAAGAGACACAGACTATATTACATATAATAGAAATTAATATTGGATTTTTTGACATCTCACTCATACATTCTACAAGGAAAAACAACAAATTTTCTTACAAATGCTTATGAACTCACCAACTTTAATGTTGACACTCTTTTCAAAACTACTTGTATTCTCAGGGAACCAATAAGACAGGTAACAACAGGCTTTTGAAGATGAGACGTTAAAACGTCAGTCAAGTCTTAGATCATCATATTATAATTGATTTTTGGAACATGTAATACATACAAACCATGTAACTTTATCAATTATATTTATGATGATTGTGTTTACTTTGATCTCTATTATACAATTGTTATGATATTGTACATGACGTCATCCGCCTCCGAACGTTTCCGCCGTTCTGGTTTGGGGGTGTGACACATACTTCGGATCCACGGTCCAAATGCACCCTAAAGTCACAAAGTCTCCAATTTTATGACTTTACACATCCATAAAGTCCTTAACACAAGGTCTTAATCTATTAAGGACTTCTACAACATGCATGAGGCAATTCTAGCCATTGGGACCTCATTTTTATGGCTTAGGACCCTTCCCAGGGTCTGGAAGGACAACTCAAAACGACAATAACCAAACATGCACACAATGAGACCTTTGGGACAAGAAAAACAACATAAAACTCCCAAAAATGGGATCTAACAATCAAGACATCAAGGTATAGACTTTATACCTTCTGGAGCTTCACAAGAGGGCAAAGATCCCAGATCCACAAGCTTGCTTTCGCTTCAAGGTTTCTTGATGAAACTTCTGTTGGATTAGTGTCTAAGGTTGTAATTATATTTGGTAAGTACTTGACCCAGTTGTGCATGATCCTTTTGGGTTGCCTTCACCATAGCAACTTGACAGGATGATTTGTTAAGAGAGAAGAGATATTATTGTTAATATATTATGAGAATAATATATTAAAGGAATAATAATGTTATATAAGTCATATATTAATTGAGAATTAATTTGGTGACTTAAAGAGGTTAATTGAATAAAGGGGCATAGACTGTCAAATGTGTGATAGTTGTGTTTTGGGCTATGTATCCTTATGGATATAAGGGTGGACGGATTTTAGGGTTTGGAGACCATAAAATCGTCCAAGCCTAATATCTAGGAGGATCTTGGATTGCTTAGGGCCTAAGTTATTCAATTAGGGTTAAAGGTGAAACCCTAGTAGCTCATAGTATAAATAGATCCCTTGGGTGAGAGAAATCGCCACTCATGCAAGGCAAGAAACCCTAGGGCCGATTTCTCACCCTCCTCTCTCTCTCTCTCTCTCTCAAGATCATCCTCTTGCTAGTTGGTGTTTGTAAGCCATTAGAGGAGTGACAATTGTGACTCTAAGCTCCAAGAAAAAGAAGTATCAACCAAGTAATCCAAGGTATTGTTCTAGATCCGATTTCATATGATTAGATTCAATTGTTTACATTAGATCTAGTACTGTAAGTCTTGGATTCAATGCATGTTCAATTATAGAAACCTAGATCCAAGCATTAGGGTTTGTATGTGCCCATAGGAAAGTTCTTATGGCTCAAACCAATCAGTGGTATCAGAGCTTTGATTGATTTCTATTGAATTGATGCATTGGTTGATTGCTTGTTGCTTGAAAAATTCGATTTTTGTGCTTCTGCCTGATGAACTCGGCGAGTAGCTCCAACTCGGCGAGTCCATAGAGGAACTCGGCGAGTTCGAGCGTCAGAAGGAGCTAGTTTCGGGATTTCTTGCTGTTTTATTTGAGGAAACTTGCCTTAACTGTTTTGGGTCATTAAAATCCGATTTTAAACATATATATGAGTATATTCTTGACCAAACATAAAATATTTACCAATTAGTTGAATAATAATTTCCTTATATGATAATAATTGATTATTTGAATTGAATTGGTGAATTGTCTTGCAAGTAATATTGAATAAAATCAAATTGAGATAATCTAATTAGTGATTTATATTATTTGCTATTTGATCCTTATGTTTTGAAAAGTTTAAAATTTGTCCTCAAGTTTTGAAATTTAAGTTTTGTGATTAAAAGTTTAATTTGAATAATTTAAATTTCAAACCCTAGAATTTCACAAGTTTAAAATTCAACACTATACTAGTATATTATTACAAGCTTAATATATATATATATATATATATATATATATATATATATGAGTTAAAATATGCTAGTCTTACCGTTAGTAGGCCTCATTCACGAAGCCAGTCTATAAGGTGGGTATAAGGTTGTTGCATATAAAATGGCGCTTAATGGGTGTACACTCACACCCACCGCTTGCTTGACTGGTGGAGGGTCGTTAGCCAAACGGGTAGGATAGGGCAAACCTCTTCTCATTAATAAGTATTATGAGTCTATATAAAGTAACTAAACGTGTTTCATAAAATTCCCAATCTTAGTTACTTTAGGAAAAGTGAATTGATGCAATCCCATGAAATTACACTTTGCACCCTTGCTAAGAAGTTAGTGGAGTGTGTGTGGTTAACTGGCACACTAATTGGTTCTAAGCAAAGGTGGCAAATGGTGATTCTTTGTTTGTCATAGTTCGATGGAGCGTGTGTGGTTTACCGGCACATCGAATAGGTGATTGTAACAAAGAAGGCATCATGTAGATTTGCATGGTTATTCACACCCGCTTTGTGATCCTCGGTATCCCAGTTACAAACTAGAGGGGCATATCGAGATTTAAACATGCCATTGAAAAATTCAATGTATCTCAAAGAAATCTAGGAATTCTCAAGACATTTAAAACTTAAAGCTTATGTTTTTCATGGTGAAGAATTAGTGAATCGTCATTCACTTACCTCCAAATTATTTGCATGTTGGATTACAGTATCCCTTTTCTAATGTGTAAATAATGTTGTTGGATCCTAGCTCTAAACTTTCATTTTAGGTGTTAATTAGGGACTTAATTCTAATCAACTTTGTTCCTTTCTATTTGTAGATGTCTAATGTGAACAACGCTGCTGCTAGCTCATTCACGCTAATGAGCCTTTATCAAAAAGTGACTTTTGATGGATTGAACTTTAGCGAATGGATAAGATACATTCGCACAATCGCGCGTTACGAGGACAAAGAGTATGTTCTCGATGAGAAGCTCGAGAAGATCAATCCAGAAACTGCTACTCCCGAAGAAATGGCTGTCTTTGAGACCCATGAGCGTGATGCAACGAAAGTCCATTGCATCATGATAGCCACAATGAACTCCGAATTCCAAAAGTCCTATGAGGACATGTATCCTTATGAGATGCATCTAGACTTGATGGAGAGATACCACCAAAGCGCGAGGCAAGAGCGCTATGAGATCATAACGAATATGATCACTGCTAAAATGGGAAGTGGAGAGTCTCTAACCGTGCACTTGCAAAAGATGAAAAGGTATGTTGATCATCTTCGCAAGTTGAATGTCAACTTTGGGGAAGATTTGGCTATCGACATTGTTCTTCACTCCTTGCCCTCATGCTACAACCAATTTAGGATGACCTACCACATGAAAAAGGAAGAGGTCACCCTAAGCAAACTCCAAGGGCTCCTAAGGATTGCTGAGAGCAACATCAAGGACAAGTCTGTTGCGCCAACTCCCAATCCACCCGCTACTCCTGTTTTGGCTACTGGGTAGGGAAGGGGAAAGAAGAGGAAGACTTTTTCGAAGAACCACCCAAGGGAAAGTCCCAAGATGGTTCCACTTCTAGTGGGACCAAGGTTGATCCTGCTAATCCCAACCGAAACCCAAAGGAGGCAGAGTGTCATCATTGCCACAAGATAGGGCATTGGAAGAGAAGCTTCCTGGAATATCTGCAAGCCATCAAGGATGGGAAGATCAAGCCATCTTTCACAGGTATTTACACAATTAAATCTAATTATTCATCTCATGCTATTTCTTGGGTTCTTGATACAGGGTGTGGTTACCACATTTGTTCTAATTTGCAGGGACTAGGAAGAAATAGGGATGTGGAGCTTGGAAGAATAAATCTAATCATGGGGAACAGAAGATCGTCGCCTGTTACCAAGATTGGAGTGTATTCTTTAGTGCTTAGTAATGGATTGAATTTAGATTTAAATAATTGTTGTTACTCGCCAGAAATGGCAAGAAACATCATTTCTTTTCATGGTTTATTTAGACAAGGATTTAGATATTCGTTTAATAATGAGAATGGTTCGATTTATGCTTATCTAAATGGTGTTTTATATTTTGAAGCAATGCCTTGTAATGGAATTTATGAAACTGTTATGGTTGTAGATAACCTAGGAAATGATGTGTTGTGTATGGATTCTTCCAATAGTATGGATAAAGCATCCTTGTGGCATTGTCGTCTTGGACATGTCTGATAGGTTTAAGCCATAAGAACATCCTATGTGCTCATGCAAACCTTAATGCTTGGATCTAGGTTTCTCTATTGTACATGAAATTCATCCAAGACTTTAAACCCTAGATCTAGCATACAATTAATCATATTAACATATGAAAGAGTTTTAGATCTTACCTTGATTGTTATGTAGCAATAACAATCTCAAATCCTCCTTTGTAATGGCTTTAGAAAGCTTAGAGTCACAAGTGTCAATCCTCTAATGGCTCACAAACACCAAGAGCAAGAGGATGAAGAATGATAAGAGAGGAGGCTGCCCAAAACGTCCAGAAACCCTAGTGGAACTCTTGGCCACGTTTTTGGGGCTTAAGGGTACTATATATACATGTAGGCTATTAGGGTTTTCAACTAGGAAACCCTAATTTGACTGCTTAAGCCCTAAGCAGCCCATGGACCCTTTTAGAATATCTCTTGGACGATTTCTAATGGGTTTCCCCATAGAATTCGTCCAACCTATTATTCCAAGGTGATCCATAGCCCAAATGCAATTATCTTATAATTACAGTTCCAGTCCCTTAAGTTTAATTAATCTCTTTTAGCCACAAAATTAATTATCAATTAATTCTTGACTAATATTAATTAAACAATATGATTTCTCCTTTAATATAGTATTCTCATAATATATTAACAAATCATAATTAATCCTTTCTCTCTTCATAATTCATCCTATCAAGTTGCTTTGGTGAAGGCAACCCAAAAGGACCATGCACCATCGGGTCAAGTACATACCAAAATAGTTATGGACTTAGACACTAATCCAACTTCTTTCATAAGAAAATATGAGATTTTCTTGGGAAACAACTTTTCATAAAATCAAAGGATCATATCTTTCACCAGAATCAACCACTTATGAACTCACCAACTTTATGCTGATATTTCTAAAACTGCTTGTATTCTTAGGGCAATCATAGACATGTATTTCTGCTAACTTTTGGAGAAGACGGAGCATTTTTGGAGTCACGTCTTTTACTTTTGTTATATACTGATATGTATAAACCGAGATTTTGGAACAATGTAAATATTCATACTATAATGTAATGGTTGTGTTTACTATGCTTACTATACAACTGTTGTGATACTACGCATGACGTCACTCCACCTCAGAACGTTTTCGCCGCCGGTTTCGGGGTGTGACACTATGTGGTTAAAGAATTTTATTGGGGATCTTGGAGTTGTTCCATCAATCCAAGAACCAATGAAGATTTTCTACGACAACGAGGGTGCGGTTACTTTGACAAAAGAACCTAAAGATCATGGTAGATTTAGGCACATCGAGAGGAAATATCACTACATTAAACATAAGGTCGAAGAGGGTGCACTCGTGGTGAATCGTGTATCATCAGAAGAGAATCCTGCTGATCCTCTTACAAAGGGTCTGAGTAAGGTCAAGCACTTTGAGCGTGCTATGAGCATTGTACTGAGAAACAATATTAGATTTTAGATGTTAGTGTTGATGTTATTTTGAAACTCTATAGCAATAAAATTGTAATTGAATAATGATTAATTAAATGGAGATTTTTTTTATATTCAATGTGTATGATGCTATTTGTTTATTAATTTATTATTATGTTTCACTTTGCATGTTTTACTTCCTGAATATTAAGTTATTCGAAGCACCACAATTTGTCATACTTTGGGAGTAATTATTGATTTAATACCATCATGAAATTATTTGTGGATTGTCCACAGAACTGGACATTGCATTGGGATTGCTACAAAATTCATGAGTACTTAGAAATAGAGATTTTGAGCCTTGGTTATACCCACGCTTAGAGATTGCTTCATCGATTTAATCATGAGTAATTCTAAGACGATAATATCCTCTATTCTTAAAACAAACATATTTAAGTCATAATTTACGAGTTGGTTGGACATTGGTTACTCCAACGCATCTCATAACTAGGTGCTATAAAGGGTATTTCTATGTATGACTTAATGAGTAAAAATGTATAATTATATAGTTGAAGTTTATTCGTTCCTTTTGTCTTAATAGGAAAAGTGATATCTTTGGGCTCCTCAATGTTTTGATGTCGACATTATAGTGTTGTGCCCAACCATGATTAAATTGATGTGTTAAATTGTTAGTCAAATGATGTCATCACAAAATGAGAATATCAGGAAACAAAATCTTGGACAAGAGATTGATTCTAATCCATGTTTTATGTTCATTCAATATCTGGAAGAACAAAGGAATAGTTGATCGCTTATCTTGGGACCAACATAGTCTAGTAGTGTCTTTGAAAACATTCTTTACTGGTTATTCAGAGTTGTACGGGCAATTATAGTTAGCGACTTATCCAAGTGGGAGACTGTTGGATTAAGGTGTATAAGGTCCTAACTAAATTAGTATAATGTTAACGAATAAAAGTAAAGTCCTTTTTGAGTTATCCTCATAACCAAGAAATTGCTTAGATTGATTATAGGAGAGAGGTAAATGTTTTATTAATATGTTATATGACTAATATATTAATTAGAAATAGTTATAATTAATTAGAATTAATTTAGAATTAATTATGAGTTAATTAGAATTAATTAAATGCCGTTTAAAAAAAAAATTAGAATTAATTAAAAGATGAAAGACTATAACTATAATTGTTCAAAAGTTAAGCAGATGACAGGTTCCAGAACCTTCCCCCGTTGGACAGTTTAGAGGCTCCTCTTGGAGTCTTCTGGAAACCTTCATGTAGATAATCAATGAACTAGATAATTGTCTTATTTGAACTAATATTATTTATGTTCAAATTAAGGTTTCTAGGTGTTTTTTAATCAGCTATAAAAAACAGGGCCTTGTACTTACGAATTTTCGGCCATGCTATTCCTCATAACATATCTAAAAATCTGCCATCTCTCCCCTTTCTCCTAATTCTTATAGGGTTCTTGTGTTGTGTGTGTGAACCATTAGAGTAGAGGTGACAATGGGTCGACCTGGGTTGGGTTCGGGTTCAACCCATTTATTAATTGGGTTGGAAATTTCAACCCAACCCAACCTGTTTATTTAAATGGGTTGACATTTCCAACCCAACCCAACCTAACCTTTCAGATAAATGGGTTGTAACCGGGTTGACCTGTTTATGTAATTCTCAAACCAACCTATTAAATAAATTGGTTAAATTTGGATTGACCCATTTAAAATAAAAAAACTAAATAAATTAACTAAGGATTACACCACTTAAATTAGTTATAGACTTAAATAAAATTTCAAAGTATGACAAAAGCACAATCACAATTTACATATACAAAAAAATTATTCAAATAACATTAAAGATATGTAATTTCTAAGAGATTTTTTAGAGTGACTAGTATTGTCGGTGCCAAGAAAAAAGGTAGAAATTAGGATTACATTTTTTTTAAAACATAAATAATAATACAAACATTGTAATTTATAAACGAATACTTAGATTAATACATGATAATATTGTAATAACTATTAAATTTAATATAAATTAAAGTTAAATGGGTGATGGGTTGAAAACGGGTTGATAGTTTTTACCCAACCCAACCTATTTAATTAAATGGACTAGACGGGTTGACTCATTTATATAAATGAGTTGAAAATCTCAACCCAACCTGCTAATTTTGGGCTGGGTTCGGGTTGGATTGGTGGGTTGGATCAATTTTTGCCAGCTCTACATTAGAGGTTTGTACATAATTGAAATTAGTTTTCAAAAGACTATTGGATCAATCTAGTTGGACTAAAGAGTTTGTTTACAATAACAAATAAGATGTATGTTATTCCTCTTGAATTTCGATTTCCATTAGGATTTAGAAGATTTGTTGTTTAATAATATGTTGTTTTAATAAAATTATGACATTGATCAAATTATGTTGCATGTATCCTTAAGCGTATAATGTATTTTCTGTATTATTACATTAAAAAACCATCAGTATTTTGAAGTAGTGTGTGAAAAAAACCTTCTACACAATATTAAAAAAAAAACACAAGGGTTGAGTTTGTTCATTTCTTTTGAACATTTATTGAAAGTGCGTGTTATACCATAGGGATTATTTATGTAATTTTGTAAATAAAGTATAAAACCTATTAAATTTGGATTATCTTCGTGTGTACTATACTACTATCCTAACTAAATTTAGATAGCTTATATTTCCAACAACCATTTTATATATAAAAAAGACCCCATTGGCCATCGCTGCTTTTTCGTCTTCCAATACGTGGGAAACGACAACAAAAGCTAAAGAAAAACGAGGAAAAGATAAATCATAAAGAAATGGAGAAATAGCGGAGACTTGAACTTGACTTCATTTTGGTAAAGCCGAACTGTTGTGTATCTTGATTCCTCTGTTATTGTTCAAAAGAAATGTTGATTGTGCCTTTAATGTACGGAGAAACTTTAGAAAAGCAATCGTCGAATCTTTTCTCTGCTATTGGATCTCTACTACGATCACTTCCTTAGACAGTAAGATAAGACACATCATTTTCTAAACGACAAGACAAGAACAAGAACAAGAAAACCCAATTTCATATTCGAGTTTGGATTCTCATTTTTGGTTTTTTATAATCATCAGAAGGTGTTGATGGAAGGGGGTTCTTCAGGGAAGAAAAAAAAAGCTGCTAAGAGCCAAGATCACGACTTTGCACAGTTGATCTTTTCATGGTCTCTTGACGACATACTCAATGACAACCTTTATGAACACCAGGTTTTTCCTTTACACAGTTGATCGTTTCTTTCTTTTTGCAGTTCTTGAAGTCTTTTGTTGTCTTGTTCTTTTTTAGTTTCATTCTCGATTATCATACATAATGCATGTAACTTGGATCATTCCACCTTTTCTTACCCCTGTCTTATTTTTAAAATTGTAGTTGTTCTTTCAGATTAGCCCTTTCTTTAGGAAACCAGTAGTCTATTATTTCAATCGGCCGGGCATCTTATCACAAAATTGAACTGAAACATTGGACTGTTTAGTTATAATTATGAAGTCGGTTTTGATTTCACATATACATCCAAAAGTTGCAGAGATCACATAAACTTCTTGAAAAAATTATAACCCATTGACCTCAAAGTCAACTTTTTTTTTTTATTTTTTATTTTGGGCTGGAATATTTATCATTCTTTTTCTTTCGTTCCCAGATCAGTGGCAAGAAGATAACTAATTATTTGTTTTTTGAGAAACATAAAACATAAAACATAAACTTTTTTGTGATTTCCTCATAAGTCATAACTATAGCTTGCTTAAATAAGCTGTTTGGCTTTATCTTTTTAGATCATATCTCCATCACATGAATCTTTCTTGTGACTTGATGCATCATTTGCAGGTGGAGAAAATACCACTTACTTTCCAATCTGAAGAACACTACTTTTGTTCTTTTGTGTATCCTTTGCTTGAGGAAACACGTACTGAATTGGCTTCCAGTATGAAGATGATGTACAAAGCTCCATTTTCTGAAATTTCTTCTTTTAAGAAGGCCAAAGGAAAAGAGAAAACGATGTATGATGTTACTGTTGCCACTTGGAGAAACAGTGAACGCCAAAAAGAGCCTTATCAGATTTTACCTGGTGATCTGCTTATTTTAAAAAATGGAGAACCCGGATCTGTTTCTGATTTACAGAGTGTGGGTAGTACATGGGCTTTTTTATTAGTAAATAACACAGAGGATGATGATAGTGGTACACCCGTACAGTTTAAAGTCACTGCATCACAAAAGATTGAATTCCATGATGGGATGTTTGTTGCTTTCTTGATGAATATAACAACCCAGAAAAGAATCTGGAATTCATTGCACAAGCATGCAAATCTTGATATTATCAAAGAGATTCTTTACCCTGATTCAGTGGTAAGAAGTTGGTTGAAGTTATTATGGTTATAATTAGTTGATAAAATCTTCCTTTCTTAAGTCTTAACATCATTGTTTATTATGGATGTCTTGTTACAGGTTAACGAGAGGTGTGATATGTGTTCATTAGGTTGCAATAGTTCTATCCAGAGATTTGATCAAAGTCTTGTTTCTAAACTGAATGAATCCCAGAAAGCGGCTATTATGGCTTCAATTGGTAAAATGGAATGCTGTCATAAGTCCTCTGTGGAACAAATATGGGGCCCACCTGGAACAGGGAAGACAATGACAGTAAGTGTGATGCTCTCTATCTTCTTGCAAATGAAGTGTAGGACACTTACATGTGCTCCAACTAATGTTGCCATAGTAGCAGTAGCTTCACGTGTTCTAAGCTTGGTAAAGGAATCATCTAAAACTATAACTGCAAGTGGTGATTCCTTTTGTTCCATTGGAGATTTGCTATTGTTTGGCAACAAGGAGAGGTTGAAAGTTGGAAAAGACATTGAAGAAATCTATCTGGATCATCGGGTTGAGAAGCTTACAGAATGCCTTGGATCTCTGACTGGTTGGAAGCATTGCATAAAATCTATGGTTGATTTACTTGAAGATTGTGTTTCTCAATATCATGTTTTTGTGGAAAATGAATCGATGAAAGAAAAACAGGTTACAAATGAAAACAAAAGTAAAACCAACAACTTGAAAATCAAATCCTTCATGGAGTTTGTGCGAGTACGATTCAGTTCTTTTGTACAACCACTCAAAAAGTGCATTATCACATTCTGTACTCATATCCCAAGAAGTTTCATGAAGCAAGAAAATTTCCAAACTATGGTCTCTCTTTTGGATAATTTAAGTTCTTTGGAATCGTTGTTGTCCCAAAAGAGCCTGGTTTCTGAACAACTTGAGAAAATTTTCGTTTCTAAACCGTTGGAAGGTGATTTTGTTAAGTCAGGTGACATGTCATCGATCAATTGTGTCAGAATCATGTCTCTTTCTCTTCTAAAAAGGCTGCAGACCTCTCTAGGAGGACTCAAGCTGCCAGGTGGCAATAGACATGCAATAATACGGTTTTGTTATGAAAGAGCTTCTCTTTTATTCTGCACAACTTCTACCTCCTACGCGTTACAGAAAGTCAAAATGGAGCCTTTGAAGTTATTGGTTATAGATGAAGCTGCTCAGATGAAAGAGTCTGAAGCCATCATTCCCCTTCAAATTCCTGGAATGAAACATGCTATTCTCATTGGAGATGAGTGCCAATTACCTGCAACGGTTAAAAGCAATGTAAGGCTATTTTAATTTCTATATTTCTATTTTCAAAATTTTGTATTTTATTCTAAATTATACTTTTAAGTTATACTTAGATTGAATCAATGTTTGTGGACAGGTTTCTAGTGAATGTGGCTTGGGAAGAAGCTTATTTGAAAGATTGAGTTTGTTGGATCATTCTAAGAACCTGCTTAATGTTCAATACAGAATGCATCCTAAAATAAGTTCCTTCCCAAATAGGAAGTTTTATCAAAATAAAATTCTGGATGCAGAAAATGTGACAAGTAAAAGTCATGGAAAGCAATATCTTTCAGGAAAGATGTTTGGTTCGTATTCATTTATAAATATTGTTGGTGGAAAAGAAGAAGGTGATGATGTTGGGAGCAAAAGAAACATGGTTGAGGTGTCTATTGTGGTTAAGATAGTTCAGAAACTTTATAAAGGTATACTATTGGTTATATCCCCAGCATGCAGCTGTCCTTTTGTCTTTTTGTCTTTCTGTTTTCTTTTTTGATGTTGGTTAGTTGAATTTGGTTCATATAATCTTTTCAATGATCCTTTCATGACATCTTCTTCCGTGTTTGTAGCATGGCACAAGTCCAAGAAAAAGGTTAGCATTGGTGTTGTATCTCCTTATGCTGCACAAGTTGCATCGATTGAAGAGAAAATTCGTTACAAGTATGAGAAACGTGATGGATTTTCAGTAACTGTAAAGTCAATTGATGGGTTTCAAGGTGGAGAAGAAGACATCATAATTTTATCTACTGTAAGATCAAATAGCCATGGGAATGTTGGATTCATGTCTAGTCCTCAAAGGACTAATGTTGCCTTGACTAGAGCAAGGTGAAATTCTTTGACTTTCATAACAACTGATATTTATAGATAGCTTTCCTTTTTTAGAACTACATCTAATAAATTTGTATGTCTTTTCTTCCATTTCTATCTAGGCATTGTCTCTGGATATTGGGAAACGAAAGAACCCTGGCTCGTAGTGACTCGATATGGAAAGATTTAGTGTTTGATGCAAGGAATCGTCGTTGTTTGTTTGATGCTGATGCTGATAAATGCTTGAAGAAGATAATAATAGATGCAAAGAAAGGGCTAGAACCTCTTAATGATATGGTTAAGGGGAATAGCTTACTTCTTAAACATGTAAAATGGAAGGTATTGTATCTTAACTTGACTTCCATTTAGACCATGATTACTTTTTCCTTAAATATGTTATTATGTAATATCATGTTTTTGTTCTTCATGTTAATTCTTTGCAATTTATGCCATCAGATTCTCTTCAGCGATAATTTCAGAAAGTCATTTGGAAAACTGTCAGATTCTTGCATGAAGAATGTAGTTGTAGATTTTCTACAAAAACTTTCTGGTGGATGGAGGCCCAATGATGGAAACATAGATTGTAAAACATCATCAAAGGTATTGAAAACATATAAGGTTGAAGGGCTCCACCTTATTTGCACGATTGATATCATCAAGGAGTTGAAGTACATACAAGTTCTGAAGGTTTGGGATATATTACCTATAAAGGAGATTCCAAAACTGAGAAAACAACTTGAAAGCTTGTGTGCTACATACACTGATGCTTATATGAATCGTTGTGCAACAAAATGTTTGGAGGGGTATGTACATACATTTTCTGTTTACTGAATCTTAAAGCTATTATAATGCATGCTTAGTTCATGCTCGTAATATTGTCAGTTTGGATTTATATTGTTCAGGAACTTGGAAATTCCTAAGAGTTGGGCAACATCAAAAGCAATTATCCAATTTCGGGATGTAATAAAATGTGAAGATGACAATGAAGTGAGTGAAAACTTGTTGCATATGAAGTTCTACTCCTTATCACCTGGGATGGTGGAATATTTGCGTTTTGGTAGAGAAATTGATCTACCTGTGAATCTCTCTGATGAACAAATGGACATATTTTTGTATTCCAAAAGTTCATGTATTATTGGGCAATTAGGAACAGGCAAAACCACTATATTGATAATGAAGTTGTTACAAAATGAGCAGTCTTTTCGTGCTATTTGTAAAGCAGAAAGCAGCCGAGTTAAAGATGCTGAAGTTGATGATGATAATGAAGAAAGGAAACCGACTGTTTTGCGACAGCTTTTTGTGACAGTTGACCCAAAATCATGCTATGTGGTGAAGCAACATGTTTCCCAATTTAAAAGGTGTGCAAATGCTTGTTTCTTTTACTTATTTCTTGTCTTGGATTGTTTATACATAGAAATCTTTTATGTCATCTTTTGACTTTCAAGCATTGATGTATATGGCAGTGTTTCATGTGATGGGAATTCATCAAGAGAGATTAATCTTGATGATGTGGATATAACATCAGAATCCGATGTGCCAGACACATTCATTGATGTCCCTGAGAAAAGTTATCCTCTTGTGATAACATTTCATAAGTTTCTGATGATGTTGGATGAAACATTGGGTGATTCATTCTTTACAAGATTTCATGAAGCAAGAGAAGACTCTCATGGTAACCATATAAGTTCAAGATCTGTTGCATTGCAAACTTTCATAAGATCAAGAAACGTTACATTTGACAGATTTTATTCACTTTACTGGCCCCACTTTGATTCGAATTTAAAAAAGAACCTTGATCCATCTAGAGTGTTCACTGAAATAATGTCTCAAATAAAAGGAAGCTTGCAAGCAGGAGATAATTTTGATGGCAAACTGAGCTATGAAGGTTACTCTTTATTGTCTGAAGGTTGTGCATCCACTTTAACAAAACAGAAAAGAGACACTATAAGCTCCCTCTTTGAAGCCTATGAAAAGATGAAAGCTGAACATGGGGATTTCGATTTGGGAGATTTAGTAAATGATCTTCATCATCGACTTAAAACCAGGGGTTATGAAGGCGACCAAATGGATTTTATATACATTGATGAAGTGCAAGATCTTAGTATGAGGCAGATTTCTCTTTTCAAATATATTTGCCAAAATGTTGATGAAGGCTTTCATTTTGCTGGTAATACTGCACTGAACATTGCAAGGGGGGTTGATTTTAGATTTAAAGATATACAATCTATGTTCCATAAAGAGTTTTTAAGGACCAGATCAATCGAAAAACAAGAGAAAGCTAATGTATTGGAGATTTTGCAACTAAAAGAGAACTCCAGAACTCATATTGGTGTGCTCCAATTAGCTCAGAGTGTTATTTACATTCTATACTCTTACTTTGCTCACTCGATTGATATTTTGGAGCCTGAGACTAGTTTTATTTCTGGACAAGCTCCTGTTTTACTCAAGTCTGGCAATGATACAAATGGGATTGTGACAATCTTTGGCAACACAGGAACAAGTGAAAAAACTGTTAGCTTTGGTGCTGAACAGGTGATATTGGTTCGCAATGAATGTGAGAAGATTGAGATTTGTAAAGATGTTGGTAATCAGGCTCTTGTTCTCACTATAGCAGAGTGCAAGGGTCTTGAGTTCCAGGTAAATTCCTTCTTAAATCTTAATCATATCTTTTGTGATTTTGAGTATATTCTGCTTTTTGATGTCTCACACCCTCACATGGCTTGATTTTTTAGGATGTCTTGTTATACAACTTTTTTGGATCATCCCCTTTGAAAGACCAGTGGAGTGTTATATATGGATACATGAAAGAACATGATTGGCTTGATGAGAAACTCCCTCATTCTTTCCCTAGCTTCAAGGAATCGAAACATAATGTGTTGTGTGATGAATTGAAACAACTGTATGTTGCTATAACTCGGACAAGACAAAGATTATGGATATGTGAGAACAAAGAGGAGCTCTCCAAACCAATGTTTGACTACTGGAAAAAGAGGGGCCTTGTGCAAGTGAGGAAGCTGAATGATTCAGTAGCACAAGCAATGGGATGTTCAAGCAGCCCTCAGGAATGGCTGGAGTGTGGTAAAAAGGTGGATGTTTAGTGTTTATCCCTTATTGAAATTATTTTATTCTGTTTTGCTGTTTTATTGTCTAAAGGGTGCTGATGACCTTTATATGTTTTCCAGCTTTTCTATGAGAACATATTTGATATGGCAACCATGTGCTTCGAAAGAGCTGGAGACTTGAAGTGGGAGACAATGGCCAAGGCTTTTGGTCGTAGAAAATCTGCTGAAGAAATTCGTGGAAAAAATCCTGAAAAAACATCATGTTATCTTAGAGAAGCTGCAGAAATGTTCGAGTCTATTAGGAAACTTGAGTTAGCAGCTGAATGTTATTGTGATTTGGGAGAGTATGAAAGAGCTGGTAACTTCTTTTCTCCATCATAAAGAAGTTTTTGTGTTTTTGTGCTGCTTCAGTTGTGATTTTGCTCAGATCAGATGAAGTTTTTGTAAATTTCTATCATCTAATTCTAATTTTTTGTACAGGAAAAATCTATTTGGATAAGTGTGGGGACATTAATGCAGCAGCAGAGTGTTTCATGCTAGCCGGATGTTATAGTGATGCAGCTGAAGCTTATGCCAAGGGACATCAGTTTTCTAACTGTTTGTCGGTTTGCAGAAAAGGGGAACTTTTTGATAAAAGCTTGAAGTATGTAGAATATTGGAATGAACATGTTCATGTTCAAAGTAGAGAAATCGATAAAGACGAGCAAGATTTTCTGGAGGGTTGTGCTCTTTATTACTACGAGCCCAAAGATCATAAATTAATGATGAAATTTGTCAGAGCCTTTCGTTCTATGGAATCAAAACGTGTTTTCTTAAGGTGGTTAGGCTGCCTTGATGATCTTATGTTGTTGGAAGAAGAATCAGGACATTTCCTTGATGCTGCTGAGCTTGCAGGGTCATGTGGTGATGTTTTGAAAGAGGCTGATCTTTTGGAGAAGGCTGCTCATTTTGAGGAAGCAACATTGCTCATACTTTGGTATGTGTTCTCTAACTCATTATGGGGAAATGGAAACTTAGGTTGGCCATTGAAGCATTTTTCTCAGAAGAATGAACTTTGTAAGAAAGCAAAGTCACTTGCAAAAATGGATTCGGACAATTTGTATGATTTTGTTTGTAGTGAAATTAAAGTAATCACTACTCAACAGAGTAGCTTGTCAAAGCTGAAGAAGCATTTAGATGCTTCTCAACAACACAAGAGTCTGAGGGGAGAAATCTTATCGATCAGAAAGATTTTGGATGCTCATCTCCAGTTGGATATTGTAAAGTATAACTGGGAGGATGAGTTACCCTCTGATATTAGTAAGTATGTAGAGGACAAGATCTCTCAGAATCAAGTTTCTGTTAGAACTCTGGTTTTTTATTTTAATCTCTGGAAGAACAACGTCATGGATATCTTCCAGAGTCTTGGAGGCCTTGAGAATGCAGAAGCAAATCAGCATGAGGGTCATCTTGATTTCTGTTTAAATTATTTTGGTGTGAGGAAACAATGTGTAAAAGGAAACATTGTTTACTTGTTAGTCAACAAGGATTTTGATTGGGTAAGAAATGTTGGTGATGACAAGGGGCTTCATAGGGATGGAAAGATTCTAACTTTGGATAGCAAGCAGTTGGGGCTTGCTATTCGGTCATATTGGCAGTCAGAATTACATTCTGTGGGTGTAAAGGTGCTTGAAACTTTTCGATCGCTTTATAATTTGACTCTAAAGGGTTCTTCATTTCACCAAAGCACATCTCTTCTTCACATTTTTGAGGTATCCAAGTTTCTTTTAGATTGTCAGTATCTCAACCTCACAGTTGATGATATGAAGATTTTGCAAGTTTTTCTTGGAAGCTCTATGATATATTTTGACTATGTGTTTCCATTAGACTGGCGAAAATCAGTCTCTTGGAACTTGATTGCCTTAAGGGAGAGTGATCTTTCGCTCAACTTGCTAGAGGAAGTTATTCTTCAGTACCTCAACATTGAAAGTGACTTCTCCTATTGGACAATTGGGAGAGTGATGATGATATGTCTTAGTTCCAGAAAATCTTTTGCACTTCATGAGAAGATTATGAGGGGCCTTCAATGGAATCCCTTATGGAAGTCATTCGTTGAGAAATTTCAGGAAGGTGGCTTCAATGATGTTTATGTTGCTCCATCACTCCATAATGCTATGGTAGATACTTTTAGAGCCTACTGGATGTTTCCTGGCCACATATCACCTCACAGTTTTGTATATCTCTTGGATCGTCTTCTATTCATGGCATCTTTCTCCTCAGGAGTCTTTTTCACAACAAAATCTTCTTTTGTTGAATGGTATACACATCTTCACACAACGTGTAGTACTCCAGATACAGCTTTCTCAGAATCCAAACAGATCTTTTCGAAGGATATCACAGACTTTCTTGTTGGAATAGTTCAGCATATTCTATACAAAAAAGAGGAAACCATATCATGGATTGAACGATCGAACATTGTTGTCTCTTATTACCATCCACTGATAGCATTGAAGTTGGTTATGATAGTTGCTTTAATTTCTTTGCAATTATCAGATTGTTCCCAAGTAGTATTTGATTTGCTGTTGGGGTGGAACAACATTGCTTATTTGCTTCCCAAGAAGTTTGTAGGTGATCTTCTAAGGAGAAGAAACGGTTGTATCTTGAGTTTAAATCCAGATACGGTTGCAGAAGCATTTGCAAGCATTGAGGATCCTCTTCTAATTGTGAGTTTGGATAATGCAACTCCAAGAGTCCATGCTCCACGTGCAATATTTGTGGACCTTAAGAGACCTAGAGAAGAGATCATGAGTGTATTGTTCCCAGGTGAATTTACAGTTAATTTCCAGAAAGACAAAGCTACAGTGATAACTGAGGCGAATCATGTTGAGGAAACCTGTGATGAACATAGCAATGGTGATCATTCACTGGTGGAATCAATTCTAGAAAGACAAAGCAGCAATGAGAACATGCAGGGTGCAGAAATCAATAAAGGGAGACAAAGAACAAGGGGGAGGAGGGGTAAAAATAACAAAGCATGCAGTGACCAGAAGCAGCTTTCTTCTCCATCTGATAAGAGGTTAGACTTGCAATATTGCGAATTTTTAGTGGTTTATTATTGTTTAGATCAATCTAAACTGCATTTTTTATCGAACATATTGTTTTCTTGCATTCTTTTGTCTTATTTATATACATTCATATGGGTGTCTGGCTATCAGTTTCAGTCATCGTGAAGTGGAGCTTTCAGTTTCTAAGAGTCATGAAAAGGCGACTGTGCAAATCCATGAGTGGCTGCAAAGTAGCAGACCAATGGTAGATTGCAGCAACATGTGTGAGGTTCTTCACGAGGAGAATCATGTTGAGGAAACTTGTGATGAACATAGCATTGGTGATCATTCACTGTATGAACAGGAGGCGGAAAAACAAAACATTAACAATAACTCTCAGCATTTAGGAAGCAAGATAGGGATGGGAAATAACGGAAAGAAGAAGAGTACAAAGAACAGAAGTAGCAACACTCAAAATACATTCTCTAATGTTCTATTGGATGGACAAACTTGTGCCAGAGAAGATAGAACTCTACATGAAGCAAAAAACTCATGGGATGACCTTACAACTCTACACGAAGGAAACAACTCATGGGGTGACCTTACAACTCCACCCGAAGCAAGAAACTCATGGGATGATCTTACAACTCTACCAGAAGCAAAAAACTCATGGGATGACCTTACAAATCTACATGAAGCAAGCAAATCATGGGATGATCCTGCAACTCTACAAGAAGGAAACAACTCATGGGATGACATGAAGCAGCCTTCTTACGCATCTAATATGAGGTAAGACTTGCAATATTGTAACATGCTAAGTTGTCTATTACTGTTTAAACCACTCTAGACTAAAATATATATTAAAAAAAGTATTTCTTTGTGTTCTTTTGACTCATTTATATACACTGGATTTGTGGACTATCTTATTCAGTCGACCCAAAGTGGCGCTTCCTGTTACTAGTAGTGGCAAAAGGAGAAATGTCCAAGCAACTGTGGAGAGGTGGAGAAATGAGAGCACACAGGATGCAGAAATCAAGAAAGGGAAGGGAAAGAATAAAGGAAAGTCACCGGTCAAATTGGTGCTTGAAAAACAAACCAGCAATAAGAACACTAAGGATGTGAAAATCAAGATAGGGAAGGGAAAGAACATTGATAAGGGGAGTAAAAAAAACAAAGGTAGTAACAGTGTAAATTCATTTACTAGTGATGCACACATCAATGATGATCATCCACAGGCGAAAACTGTGGTAGCAAAACAAAGCAGCAATGAAAACACTCCAGAAGTGAAAATCCGGAAATGGAAGGGTGAGAATTCAAAGAACAAAGGTATCAACAGTGTAAATTCATTTACTAGTGATGCACACATCATTGATGATCATCAACAGGCGAAAATTGTGGTAGAAAAACAAAGAAGCAATGAAAACACTCCAGATGCAAAAATCCGGAAATGGAAGGATAAGAATCCAAAGAACAAAGGTAGCAACAGTCAAAATACATTTACTACTGTTCATGTGGATGAACAACACTGTGTTAGAGAAGCTACAATCCTACAGAGAGCAAACATGGCATGCAATGACCTGAACCAGTCTTCTTCTGCATCCAATACAAGGTTAGACTTCCAACATTGTAGATTTTTTAGTGGTTTATTATTTTGGATTCAAACATCTGTTTCCTTGTATACGTTTGTCTGATTTATTTACATACATTTCAGTCGACCAGAAATGGATCTTTTAGTTTCTAAAGGTGATGAAACGACTGTTGAAACATTTGTGGAGAAGCCAATGGTAGATGGTATCTTTAATTATGTGGGTTCAGAGAGCAGCAACATAACTGAGGCTCTTCAGGAGGAGAATCATGTGGAGGATACTGATCATGATGAAGTCAACATTGGTGATCATTCATCTCTGGAATTGTTGTTAGAAAAACAAAGCAGCAATGACAACACTCTTGATGAGGAAAACAGAAAAGGGAAAGAATACGTTGCTGAAGAAGATACAACTCCGTTAACATCAAATAGCACATGTAGTGACCTGAAACCACCAACAGATACTCTTGATACGGGGTTAGTGATAACTATTATTTATCAATGTTATTTACTAATAATCATAGAAAAATGCTGGGTTAAAAAGTGTTTTTGGTTTATATTTTTACTGGTTTTGTTGACCTTTTGTTGTTTAAAATGGAAATTTTATATACTTTGTTGTTATCTATGTTTGCAGGATAAAAACATCTGATGAGGTGAAACCTGCTAGCATTTTGGATATGGCGGCGGCATACTTGGGAATTCGCAGCTGGAGGAAAACTTGATTAAATGGACATGGTGCTTCTGAAGGTCTTTCACACAAGACTTCATGTAAATAAGTAAAAAAAAAAAGAGAGAGAGATTTCATTTAGTATCATGGTATTCTCCTCTCTAGGAATTAAAGGGAGGATTTCCTTACATTGAATTGGTAACTTTAAGGTTTAATTGGTCGGGCTCGAGCATGTGTGGTAGATCGTTCCATGTTTCTTTTTATACGAACACATTTGTTATACTGCTTTAAGGTTCATGAGCATTGCTTCCTTATGACACTTATAAGTAGAGGTGCACACAAAAACCGGATCCTCGAAATGAAACCGATCCGAAAACCGGTTTCGGTCAAAACTGGTTTTGACCAAACCGGACCGGATTCAAACAGGTTTGACTTTTCGGACTCGAAATCGGATTTACCCCAGGATCGCAAACCGGATTCTACAAAAACCGGTTCTTAAACCGTCGAAAAATCTAGTAAAACCTAAAAAAATCCGGATCAAACCGGTTTCAAATCGGATTCGGATTGTTAACCAGATTCGGATTGGATTTTGACCGGATTCGGATTGGATTTTGACCGGATCCGGATCGGATCGGATCCTGGGTTTGTGCATCTCTACTTATAAGGTTCCATTTTGGTCTTGGGATTGATGATAGTATACTATCAATCATAATTGTGTGACATGATAGGTTCAATGGCAATAACATTAGCCCGTTATGGTATTCACATACTTCAACAATCTCCCACTTGTGAAACTCATACCAATATAATAAAAAAGATACAACTAATCAATAACTTCTAACAAAAATCCACCATGACCTAGGTTAAATTAATATGGCCTTTATGGAAATTCCACAACAAAATCTTTGTAGTAACTATCACCTTCGTCCATTATGTTTCTCTTTGTCTACTTGTTCTTAAATCATAAGGCATGGATCGAATCAATCATGACTATGCATTTTGAGTTTCAATCAATTCAGTTGAGATAAAATACATCATTCTTCATGTTGAGATAATATGCATCTTGGTACTAAGGACAATACAATGTAGTCGGTCAAAATCACTTATTGACAATAATCCATGATTTAATTTGAATAGCAGTTGATGTCCAACATTTACACGTAGCAAATGCTTATGGAATTGGAGAACCATTTAAATATCCATTTAATGGATATTAACCGGTCATTACAATAGTTTGTGACCCTGTTTACTTCCTACAACAAAAAATAATAACATACTATTTGCAAAAAAAAAAAAATAAATAAAAAATCTAGTTTATTCCTTGATACTTAAACATAAAAAGAAGAATACTAACAAATGAAATTTTCATGTACATTTTTCACTTAAAAGTCAAAACTATTGGGAATTGGTAAGGGAAATCTCCAATAAAGTCTTATTATTTTGCTCCTATTTATGAAAAAGTTCTAAACTAATAAATGTTAACAAAAAAACATGGAATATCGGATAAACCAGCGAATTGATTCATTTTTACCCAGTTACCACTCTTGCAATCGGTAACAAATCGATGTGGCTTTATTTTGCTTACATGGAAGCTGACTCGACCATACCTCACTCTCTCACGTTATTTAAGAATACACAAACCCTAAATTGATCAAATTGCAAGTCTTGAAGATGGTCTCCTCCTCCTTCGTCTCCAGCAATAGTGCTTATAGGTCAACCAACAAGTACGAAGAAGGTGCGATTGTGTTAAACCAATTGGCAGATGGACTTCATGGAAATAACCCTGGAAGGAGATTCATTGGTTGCCCCAATTACAAGGTCAGTGTCTTCGAATCTTTGAAATTAAACCCCATATTAGTTACAATGTGAGTTTTTTATCGACAAATCATTGAAATTGAACACCATAGTAGTTACACTGTGCAAAATGTCATCCAAGATAAGAAGGATTGCAAGTTCTTTGACTGGATAGATCCTCAATTACCAAACAATTGGTACACAAATAGATGATCTGTGATTTTCACAACCAAGGAATTCATGGAGTGGGTGATGAAGAAATTGAAGACTTTATGGATGAAGCTATGGAAGAAGTAGTGCAATAGATTCCTATGCAAGTGGAAGGTGGAATTGTTGTTAGGGGTTGGAAGATTTGGTGTTTGGTTGGTTTGATTGCAATTGTTTGGGTCATGGTTATGTAATTTTAGGATGGTTAATTATGTTTCTATGCATTGTTAGGATTCACTGTTTCTTTTGCAATGTAATGGTATGAATTATAGAAAATTTGATCTTCTAATGTAATGGTATCAAATATATGAAATGCATATTGTAAAGTTATGTGTTGACATTATAAACCATACTAAAATGAATATTCCAAAGCATACTGCATTCACAATACCAAACTCTATTCACAATACAAATTAACATTCCAAATAATTATTAATTCGTACCAAAACATAAAAATTTCATTCAACCACACAAACCACCATTGTTTATAAATGTAGTATGCCATAATGTTTGACTTTCCAAAAAATTTACAAAAGGGGCAAATTTTTACCCAAAGAGTTATAAACTAAAGCCAGCATAATGACTTAATTACAAAAAGGACTACCACATCACAATCATTTGCCCTATTCTAAAGTAAGTGCATTGTTTGCACGCATCCCAAATTTGTTCACCACCTACTTCTTCAACTTCAACTCAATGATCCTCTCTGATGACTTCCTCCTCCTAGTTTCTTCTTCAATACCATCGTCCTCATCATTACTCTGGTCATGTTTAAACTGAGTATCTCCATTTCCCTCTTCTTCAGTCACTGGTACCGTTTGAGTCTCTTGAATTGGGTGGTGTGTGACACTTTCACTCTGAACATTGGTTTCCAGAATTAAAAACAAATAATTTTAGAAAAATGACTTAGATTTGTAATGCTCTTAAAAATAAATACTCACCATAATTATAGGTCCAAACTCCTTTAGTTGAGATTCATTAATTCCAAGAGCAGCCATTAGTTCACCATCACTATAGTTTGATGACCTCAAATTTAGAATGTAGTTTACTATTATATCCATGTCTGATATATCAATGCCTCCCTCTCATCCATCACATCAGTTTTTGGTTTAACCTAAAACTCAGGTGGCTTCTCAAATTTAAACTTCTGTTTACACTCATACTCAAACTGTGGGCCCTTTGAACTTTCCCCAATCTCACCTCTACCACCTACCGACCCTCTATAACCCCTTCTAATGCCTCTACCACCTCCCTTTCCATATCTTCCTCCCCTTCCACTTCTTCTCAATGTGTAAGATTAGGATCCAACTTAGGCCTTCCTATTTTCTTCTTTGGTTTTGGTTCAGGGATCACCTTGAAATTTTTGCAAGATACCTTATTGTGACCCTTTTGCTGGCAGTTTGTACATCGTACAATTCTTCCCTTAGATGATACTTATGAAAACTTGTCCTTATGTTCAGAAACATACCTCTTTCTCTTGATGGCTGACATTCTTCTTTCAACAGGGCTTTGGATAAGGAGATTCCACCCACATATTGCTACCATTGACTGGTTGTATGCTATAACCATAAGTCAACATATATTTCTCATTATCAAACCAACTACTAATGTAACTCACATGATCTTGTTGTGTATACATAATGGCAACTTGGGCATATACACAAGGTATCTCTGGTACTTCCTATAAATTACAAGTACAAGAATACCCCTTTAAGTCAATTCCATATGGGTGAAAACCATTTCTCACTTCAAAAGCAGTTACACCACTAGGATGAACATACCATGCCCTGTAATTAAGAGTAAATTAGCATATGAAGGATAAATTTAGTGATAAATTGTAGGATTAGTTACTTTAAAGTTTCACCATATTCTTCCATCTTCTTAATTGTTGCTGGACATATTTGAGTATCCTATTTTTTTCCTTCTTCCTTCAAGTTATAGAATCTTTCCATCATGTATAATATTATTTCCTCAAGCATGGACTATAGGGGCTTCTTTCTAGCATCCACAATAACTGCACGGAAACATTCAACCATTCTATTTTCTACTGCCTCACATGCCAATCCTCCACCATAGAAGGACCTGCACCATGAACTAGGATCCTTTGCCATTAGATATTCATAAGCAAATGGACTAATATCCCTAATCTTTTGCATGTTCATCTTGAACTCCCTTTTCAATGGTTGATTTTGCAGCAGCTTAGAACATATTTTTAAGCTCCACACCACTATACACCTTTCTGAAGTTAGCATATATATATATATATATATATATATATATATATATATATATATATATATATATATATACCTGGCACATTGTCTGTGCTGTGCAAGTGGTAGGACTTCCTTTGTAGCATCAACAAGCCCCTATTTATAACAGAAACAGTTACATCGGTGAAGTAAATATGAAGTATCTAGTAAAGAAAGAGTAAAGTATTTGTGAAGTACCTTGTGTTGATCAGAAATTATTGCCACACCCCTTCCACCATCCAATTCTAAATCATTTTCTACCAATTTGTAACATCCCAAGATTTGTCATTTATAGTCCCTGGGATGGAAGGGTGAAGCCATGAAAAGTCTAAGGGCTAAATTGCAATTTTGGGATCAGGAGGAGTACGTTGCGCGTACATAAGGGTACGCTGAGCGTACTAGGCACGCCCTAGTACGCTGGGCATACTCATGACAGAAGGAAACCCTAATATTTAGGGTTTGGGGGCTATATAAGCAACATTATGAGCACAAAACCCTCCCTTAACCCAGCCTTGACTGCTTAGAGTCGTTTCCCCCAAACCCTAGCCATTTCCTTGAGTGTTTGATCTTATTGAGTGTTTTAAAAAGAAGGTGTTGCATCAAGGAATTGGAGAAGAAGATTAAAGCTTGTAGATCTAAAGTCGGTTGGTTCCCTAGAAGCTCCAGAAGGTAAAAAAGCTTCAAACTTTATGAACATATGTATAAATCCTACCATTTTTGCTTTAAAGAGTCATTTCTTGTCCCAAAAGTCCCAAGATGGTGCATGATGTGATTTGGACGAAATGAACTGTCCTTCTAGACTCTCGAAGGGGTTTTGAGTAATAAAAATGAGGTCCCAATGGCTTAAGATATCCCATGCATGGAGTATGAAGGTCTTAATGGATTAAGACCAAGTATTAAGAGCTTTCTGGACGTCCAAAGTGATAAAGTTCGTGACTTTCTGGGTCCTAGGCATATTTGGTCACTAGATATGAAGTTTGGGCTTAAGTGCTTAAGCCATTAAGCACTTATTCAAATTTTGGAAAACCTCTACGTACGCCCAATGTAAATCCAGTATGCCCAACATACTTGGTCAACCACCCCGATGGTGGTCAACATCAGGACGAGTACGCCCAACGTACCAGAGGAGTATGCCCCGCGTACGTCCTCTGTTGGGCCTTTGATAATTGGGCTTCGTGTTTTGGGCTGTTTGTGGACTAGTTGGATTTGGGCCTTTGCTGGACTTTATGAATATAATGTTTTGGGCCAAGTTTTGATAATGAATCTTGGAATTAGGCCCAATTAAGGAGTTGGGCCCAATTTGGTAAATTGGGCCAAGAATGGGTTTTGCATAAGGACTTTGAAGGTTATAGACTTGGCATTGGGCCTTGGAACAATAAAGAGAATGGACATGATGGATTGTGTGGACCCTTAGTCAAGATTGTTATGTTGTGTAATGACTTGGTAATTATTATGTGATAGTTCGGGATTTCCGTTGAGACAACGATCAGAGGTTTTCGGTACTTCGACACTACTTGCGAGGTGAGTTACCTCACTATACTAAGGGATCTAAGGCACCAAGGCTGGCCCATTGGATATGATATCCTAGCAGTTGGTAGTATGTTGAGGATGGGTTAGTGTTGCATGCTAGTTGTTATGCCACTTAGGTAGATCTGTAGGACTACTTGTAGTATTATGTGATTATTTGTATGCACATTAGTTGTGTTGTATGTCGACATATTATGTGGGATGGGTTGAGGTGATACTACTTTGTGTGGTAACCAACAAACCCGGGAGCAGTCCAAATACGAGCTGAGGGAGACTCGTACTGTGGGCTCGGTGGCAATCAAGATGTGAGCTGTGGGTCCGGAAGGCAATCCAGACTCACACGGTGGGCCCAGGGGTAATCCAGTCTGTAAAGTTGTGGACCCAGTACATGTTGTTATTTGTATGTGTTATGTGCAGTGTATCGGTATTTTGGGGAAAATCACTAAGCCTCGGGGTTACAGTTTCAATTTATTGTTTCAGGTACATCAGGTGATCGCGGGAAGGCAAAAACGTGATCGTACAGCTCCTCATATTTATGTTTCTAGGATACTTTGATATTATACATTTTGAAAACAAGTTTTGTAATGATTAATGGTTTTGAAATGTTTTTAAAAGTTTAAATTTGGCATGATTTTTGTGGGTGTTACATAATTAATTCCAAGAACCATTTCCAGTTTAGTTTGTTCTCTATGTCAACCATAACCCATGCAATGGGAGACACTTGATTATTTCCATCCTCCCTATAGCAGTTAACAATTATCCCTTACACTGATACTTTTAAAAAGAATCATCTAGCCCAATAACCCTACGACAAGAATGGTGATGAGCACTCGGGAAGGAGGTTCGGGTTCGGATTCAGGCTCAGGTGCGGGTGTTGGGCCGGTCGATGAGCGTATGCGGGAGTTCATCTCGTCGAAGATTACCCATGATATTATGGAATGGACTCCTGTGATCTTTGGTTTTGTCAAGGAAGGGATTCTAGAGCTCTTGGATGGTCGTCTTGGGGATTTTCTGATGGGTTTTGGTCATAAGACATCCTATGTGCTCATACAAACCCTAATGCTTGGATCTAGGTTTCTCTATTGTACATGCTTTGAATCCAAGACTATAAACCCTAATTCTAGCATATGGAAATCAATATTAACATATAATTAGGTTTATGATATTACCTTGATTGTTATGTAGCTATAACAATCCCAATTCCTCCTTGAATTGACTTTGGAAGGCTTAGAGTCACAAGTGTCACTCCTCTAATGGCTTACAAACACCAAGAGCAAATGGAGAAGGTATAAAGAGAGAGGATAGAGGTAGGAATTCGTCCTTAGGACTTCTTGGGAAGGCTTAGACGAATTCATGAGCCTTAGGGGGTTTATATAGGTGTAAAGATTAGGGTTTTAGTCCTTATCCTTATCTAGTTGCTTGCCCACCAAGCAACCCTAAGATAAGTCTTAGAAACCCTTATCCTAGTCGAATTCTAAGGCATTATCTCCTTAAATTCTTTCACTCTATATTTAAGATAATCCTTACCTTATTTTGTAACTATCACATAATTACAATTCAGCCCCTCTAGTTTAATTAATTACACTTGATCACAAAATTAATTCTTAATTAATTATTGACCAATATTAATTAAACAAATATGATTTCTCCTTTAATATATTATTCTTATAACATATTAATAAATCATAATAACCTCTCTCTCTATTTATTTCTCCAATCAAGTTGCTTTGGTGAAGGCAACCCAAAAGGACCATGCACCATCGGGTCAAGTACATACCAAAATAGTTATGGACTTAGACACTAATCCAACAGTCTCCCACTTGGATAAGTCTAACAACTATTCTGCGTATGACTTCGGATCCCAATCTGCAATCGTAGCTTTCCAAAGCCGCTGTCAACTCTGATCATATCAAATACGCGTGTCCTTAGATAAGGGATCATATATTCCTCCATTCTAGATATCATATGAGACATGATTTCAAATCATTCTCTTTGTACTACTTCTCGATTTCTGATTTATGACGACTGACTAATTGAACAAATCAAATTAGCCCTAGCCCGGCCGAGCATTTACGTTTGTCATCACTAAACCATCGAGGGGCCCAAAGATATCGCTTTTATCCTACTTTGGATAAAAGGAACGGATAAACTTTGATACAATGCTTGCTTGCACTTACTCACCGAATCACACACAACAATATGTTTTATAACACCAAGTTACTAGTGCGTTTACATATTATCAATGTGTAACCGATTTGCAAGATACAACTCACACATCTCAGTTTCAAGAATATAAGATGTTATCGTCTCACCAATCACTCGTGATACAATCCATGGAGTGATCCAAGTGAGCGTGGGTTTAATCCAATGCTCAAATCATATTCATAAGCACTCATGAACGTTGCAGCAAACATTTGCTTATGTCTAATACTCTTTTAGACAATCAACACACCAATTCACGACAGTCTTCATTCATATCTACTTCCAACATATGAACGACTGTGGCCCGTTTGAATAATTCGATTATTCTTAATAAACTCAATTATTCTGGAAGTCAAAACATGCAAATGTGAAACACAAGAATAATACTAATCCCATATGGCCTCAAACCTTTGAGTATAAATAAAACGCCTTTTATTTATCACCATATTGATTACTTATTATTTGTTGTTTCGGGTAATCAACTTCTTTCTTGAATTCCAACACTTGTCCCATGCTCCTAGCATGCACACAATGTTTACCTATGGTTCTTACTTTGTGAAATAGATCACATTGAACACATTTCCAATCCTTCTCATTTCACAACTCCAAATCCGTTTTTCATAAGTTAAAGAATATCAAATTCTTGTTACTTATAGAATATGCTAGATTCTAACATTCTATGCAACTATCCTTTCGTAATGTCATTGCACCAAAGTCACAAAGACTATTGCCAATGATATTACAAAGTCCTCTGTCGGAGAACCTTTTATCTTTCTGCCTACTTGATTCTTCTTATTCGTTCTGCTATTGATCTAAACCCTTTAATCAATTCAGAATTACACTTAATCTTGTAAGTATAATCATATTTACTAAACCTTTAGTAAATCATGACGAATATCTTTGTTACTCTTATGGTGGACTTGATCAACACACAACTTTGTGTATTCGATCTCCAAGTCCTCTACTTGACACTTTGTCAATGAATTAGTCTAATTTCCAAATATGAAATTTCTCATTCATCGTGCAACCAAGTTGCATGATTCCAAATTTCTGTCCAATTGAAACTTGGGCGATGAGAAACTCTCCCTATTTGGTAAATTAACATAATAAGAACCAAATCCATTATTGCTAATAATAGAAACATTTTAACATCAATTTTTCATACACGCCATTGCAAGGATAAATAAATAAAATTTAAAATCAAAATTTATTTTATTGCGGAAAAATTTGTCCTTACAATGAAATTCATTGAAAAACTTATGCTAATACATCTTTCTTAGCAATCTAACTCTAACTCTAAGTAGTAGCTTAAGAATCTAATCTTCGAGAAATGCGATCAAAATCCATTCCTTCACGGTTAGATTCTGCTCACTTCTTCCTTTAAGCTTCCTTTCTATTCTTCGATCTTACAAAACATCAATTGTAATCTTATCACATTATGTATTAAGAATCTAGAATAGAATCTTAAAAGAGTTAGTCAATGGATTTTACCTAAAGCAAAGCCATACGTTTTGACTCTCCCGTCTCTTAGATCTCTTAGGTAAATAGGGCAGCTTCGTTTCCAATGCCCCTTCTCCTGGCAATAAAATCAAATTGACTCTTTTGGAACAGGACATGTAACCACTTCAGACATTGCCTTTCTCTTATGATCAAACTTTTCGATCATAGCATGTCTTTCGTTGCCATTGTCTATATCCATAGAGGTCTCGAAGGCAGATTCACCAATCAACTTTGTTTTTCTATTGCGCCAAATCATTGCTGATTCAACAACAATAAGCATGTAGGTGAGATCTATAAGGGTCACGTCGTATTTCATCATATAGTACTCTCTTACGAACTCACTATATGAGTTAGGAAGTAACTGAAGAACCCAATCAATAGCCATTTCCTCACAGACAACGGATCCCAACATTCTTAACCTATCAATGTGTGACTTCATCCCTAGGACGTGTGCACACACCGACTTTCCTTCTTTATGTTTACTTGCCAAAAGGGCTTGAGTGATCTTGAACTTTTCAAGCCTTTGAACTTGTGGGTTAGGGAGAATAATTTGAGGAGGAGGAGGAAGTGAAGTATGATCTCTTGTTCCTTGATCGAATCGTGGAATATCATCTTCATGTGGAATGCTTGTTCCACGAGATTTGAGAAGATCATAGTTGTCAAACTTTGACATCTACAAAACGGGAGAAAACAAATTCAAGTTAGTTGATTGATTGAATCCTTAGTAAATCACCCAAATGAGATACTAAGGCTAGGTCCCAACACAATATTCTACAACTCGGGAGAGGGATGCCGTAACCCTAATTGCAGAATATTTGAAGGTAAGTGAATGACGATTCACTAATTTCCACCACGAAAAACGAAAAAGAAAATTAAGTTTTTAAATCTATGAAAACTCCTAGATCCTTTGAGATTCATTGAACTTTCAATGACATTTTTAAATCTCGATATGCCCCTCATGTTTGTGACTGGGATGCCGAGGATCACAAGGCGGGTGTGAATAACCATGCAAACTTACATGGTGCCCTCACATGTTACAGTCACCTATTCGATGTGCCGGTAAACCACACACACTCCACCGAACTATGACAAACATTGAGTCACCCTTTGCTACCTTTGCTTAGAACCATTTAGTGTGCCGGTAAACCACACACGCTCCACTAACGTCTTCGCAAGGGCACAAAGTGTAATTTCATGGAATTGCATCAATTCACTTTTGCCTAAGTAACTAAGATTGGGAATTTTATGAAAACATTCAGTTACTTTCATTATACTTATAATGGAAGGTTTCGTCCTATCCTACCCGTTCGGCTAACGACCCTCCACTAGTCAAGAGTGCGGTGGGTAAGAGTGGATACCCACTCAATCGCCATTTTATAGGCAATTACTTAAACACCCCTTATAGACCAGCTTCGTGAATGAGGCCTACTAACGGTAAGACTGACTTTTACTCATACATATATATATATATATATATATATATATATATATATATATATATATATATAATGTTAGACCTTTAATGTTATATATATATATATATATATATATATATATATATATATATATATAGTATAGGGTGTATTATATACTTTTAAAATACTAGGTGGTCTAATTTAACAATTATACTTTTAATTCATTTAAATTGTAAACCTAAACTTTTATGGATTTATTAAATCTCTATTAATTATACACCTTAATTAATTAATAAACCATAAGGGTGTGATTTGAACTTTTTCAAAACTATAATAGAGTTTTAGAATTTAACATTCCTAATTAAACTTTTAATCAACTTTTAAATTCCAAAACTTGAGGGCAAGTTTTGAAACATTTCAACACATTAGGGTTTAGAATTTAAATATACATCAAAATTAAACCATTTAATTTAAATTCCAAAACTTGAGGGCAAGTTTTGAAACCTTTTTCAAAACATTAGGGTTTTAACTATTTAAATTTCAATATAACAAAACTTTTGGGTTCAAATTTAAATTATAAAACCTTAAGGGCAAAATATGAAACCTTTCATAACAACAAGGATCAAATAACAAATAATTCAAATTAACATTTAATCACATAATTATCCATATTTGATTTATTTAATGATTTCTTGCAAAACAATTTATCAATTTACTCAAAATAATTAATCAATTATCTTATAAGGAAACAATTATCTTATTAATTGATAAATATCTTCAATTAGATCAAAATTATAGTCAAAAATATCATATAATCGGATTATTATTGATCTAACATGATAAGGTAACTATCCATAAGCAAAAACAGCAAGAAATCTCGAGATTATCCTCATCTGACGAGTTGACTCGTCGAGTCAGGCTTGGACTCGTCGAGTCAGCATGGACTCGGCGAGTTCAGCTATGGACTTGGCGAGTCCAGCCTCCATAAACCCAAAAAACGAATTTTCCAGATATCTAATGCATCAATACAATTGAAACCAAGCTAGGCTTTGATACCACTGATGGGTTTTGGTCATAAGACATCCTATGTGCTCATACAAACCCTAATGTTTGGATCTAGGTTTTTCTATTGTACATGCTTTGAATCCAAGACTATAAACCCTAATTCTAGCATATGGAAATCAATATTAACATATAATTAGGTTTATGATATTACCTTGATTGTTATGTAGCTATAACAATCCCAATTCCTCCTTGAATTGACTTTGGAAGGCTTAGAGTCACAAGTGTCACTCCTCTAATGGCTTACAAACACCAAGAGCAAATGGAGAAGGTATAAAGAGAGAGGATAGAGGTAGGAATTCGTCCTTAGGACTTCTTGGGAAGGCTTAGACGAATTCATGAGCATTAGGGGGTTTATATAGGTGTAAAGATTAGGGTTTTAGTCCTTATCCTTATCTAGTTGCTTGCCCACCAAGCAACCATAAGATAAGTCTTAGAAACCCTTATCCTAGTCGAATTCTAAGGCATTATCTCCTTAAATTCTTTCACTCTATATTTAAGATAATCCTTACCTTATTTTGTAACTATCACATAATTACAATTCAGCCCCTCTAGTTTAATTAATTACACTTGATCACAAAATTAATTCTTAATTAATTATTGACCAATATTAATTAAACAAATATGATTTCTCGTTTAATATATTATTCTTATAACATATTAATAAATCATAATAACCTCTCTCTCTATTTATTTCTCCAATCAAGTTGCTTTGGTGAAGGCAACCTAAAAGGACCATGCACCATCGGGTCAAGTACATACCAAAATAGTTATGGACTTAGACACTAATCCAACATTTTCATACTGAGATTGTAGCGGGGAAGTTGAGGGCTCATTTGGAGCCCAAAGCTTGGGGAACCCTAGAATCCTTCAGTAAGGAGGATCCTATTGCTAGCTCTTGTCATATGGGATCGGAGGCGGGTTACGCAACATGTTTTTAGGGGGATCGATCCCATGATTGAATTGTTGTAAAGGTCTCCCGCACTTTACGCGAGGAGTTACCCGACATCATTGGGCGTGTCACTGATAGTTTGGTCACCAGGTTCGAGGGTCGGACCTTGGCTGTTCAGAAGGTTGATGGAATGGTTGGGGTAACCTTGGAGCAGGATACTAGTTTGGATAGACAACTAGGAAAGAGGGAGCGGACTCAGGGGTCGACTTGACAATCTAAACAGTTGGAGGTTTCCATGTAAGTCCATAATCAGCTTGTGTATCAATCAGATCCGTTTGATGGTGCGGAATCCCAATCAAACGGATGATGTCAGATCAAATAGAAGAGAAGGAGAAGAAGAATAATATGAATCTTGTTTGAATTAATTAGAATGAAGTTCCCTTACAAGATTCACACACAACACACACTTGTTCTTCTTTCTACCGTACACTCTCTACTATTCATCAATCTCTACTCCTCACCCCTAACACCTATATATATAAAAGGGGAACATGGCCCGTAAATGGGTTTATGGCCGTAAACCTGTTTACGGCCGTAAACACGTTTACGGCCATAAACACTAAGCATTTTATGGTCCAAGACACAAAAATACATTTTTATAGAAAAGTAAAGTATAAACCATATTTTTGACCCAACAATCTCCCCCTTGGTTTATAAATTTCTTTTCTAAATGACCCAACAAGCTCCCCCTAAAAAGTAGCTGGCTTTTCTTGTTAATCTTCAGTTGGAGATTGGCTTTAGCGTTTATCTTCGATGACTTCACAGCTTCAAGATGAACTTGATGAATCTTCAATAAATGACTTCATCTTGAGCAGTTGGGATTTTCTTCAGAATTTGACATTGAACGCCCATTGGGTGAGGAGGCTTGTCGTACTAATTCTTGAAAGATAGAGCTTTCAGCTTGAGAATCTTCAGAGAGAACATCAGAGAGAACAAATCTTCTGGATCACTTCAGCAGGTTTAAGATAGCAGCAGACTGATTGGGGAGTCTTCAATGCAATCTGTCACATGATATTCAACTTCAGCTTCACCTTGCTTCTGGGGTTGAAAGATTGAATGTCAAAATAATAATCTTCATTTCTTGCTCCTTCGAATGAGAATTCTTCGATGATCACGGATGAAGCCTTGGCTCAGAAATCTTCGATACAGTCTCCATGAGTCTTATCTATACCTGAAATCACTTTTCAAGACAAAACAAAACTAAAAGAAAATTTAGCACACAATATTTTTGGGTTTTTCATACTTTTTGAAAAATAAAACAAAAACAAAAATATTTTTGGATTTTTGATTTTTCTGAACAAGAAATAAAACAGAAATAACACTATTTTTTTCTGATTTTGGTTTGATTTTTGAAATTTTCTGATTTTTGTTTGATTTTTTTTTGTTTTTTTAATTCTCCCCCTAAATTTGTGCATAGAGGAAAACTATGAACAAATTTAACAAAAACAAAAATATTTGGGATCAAAGTTGTGAGACAACCTTAATCCACTTGTCGGTACCTCTACCTTCATGTCTATGTCTGGTCGATCGCCGGTATTGTGATCCACTTAAACACGAAAAATTTGTGATAAATTTTGGACAATTTAAGAAAGACAAGACATTTTTGATCCTGTATTCTTAGATAAATTTCCTATGGACCATTTAGCTGACGATGACCATGGATATTGTTGTCCACCTAAATTGAGCAGCGAGATCTACAAACAACCTAGTGATTGTTCAATTTTAAATGTACTAGAATGTGTTTCCCGCTTCCTGATATACCCCAATAATCAGGAACTTCCAAAGTACTCCTTACTTTAGGTAAGCAAACAATTATTCTGAGAGAAGTCAGATTTAGAATGCATATACTATACACCCAGGTCGGATCTCTTCCAATCTCGCAGAGGGTGAAACATATGACTAACTGAAGTTTTAGAGGGATTGAGAAGAAGAATGATGCATATACTGTGTACTAGGTCGGATTATAAGTCACGCAAAGGAGACAGTATATGACTAACAGATAGAAAGAATTGCATATATAGAAGATGCATAGAGATAGAGTTGCATATGTTACAATCCAGGTTGGATGTATTTCAATCACGCAGAGGATGCAACATATGACTAACAGACAGAAAGAAAGAAAATAATCTTCTATAGACCAAATTTATCGGAATTCCCCAGTCACCCCATCAATACCAGAATTAAGGACAAAGTTCGTACATCGAGGAAGAGTTAAACCACGGTTCTAAAACAAATAATTTTAGTGTGACCGGTGGATTATCATGTATATCTCCCTGCTCAACCTATCTGAGCGTCGTATTGTCAGGCTAAATGGATCTATCCAGGTCAAGATTTTTCAAGTCTCTGGATTCCTTAAGTTCATCTATGCCTAGTCAAGTCCATTTTAAATCTTTCGTGCCTCCCAGCGCATCGAACACAGAGCCTAGACAATTCAGATTCAGTCCCTTACATAGATTCAGATTGCCTGTTATCACATGATTATATCACTTCCCAAAACATCTCCTGCAAGCACATTCCATTAACACCATATTTTTGATTTTCTGATTTTCTAATGTTTTTGGATTTTTTTTTAAAAAATTTTGTTTTGTTTTTATTTCTCCCCCTAAATTTGTGCGTAGGAGAGAAACGAAAGTAAATGCGCAAATTTAAACTATCCTAAAACAGAAATTAGTCTTTAAAGCGAATCAGCTTAAGAAAAACTCAGGAGTACAGAGAAGAAAAGTCAAACCGTAAGTCACTGATTGAATTTGCATCCAGAAGGTCTGAGAATAGCACGCATAATCTCAGAACAGATCCAAAAATTCTTCATGTCATTAAGCACTAACCCCATTTGTGATCTCTTCCTTTCTTCCCTTATTTCCTTTCCCGCAAAGGACACATACTCTCGAAAAAAATTAAATGTTGTATAGTTGAGAGATGCCTCCTATCATGTGCCAGGAACAACCACTACCAACAAACCGAAGTCTGATGATATGCCTCCATAGCTGCTCCGACATAGAGCGGGATCAGTTGGTCTTTGGAACCCAGTCCATTTTGAAACTGGGTCGACCTTTTTCATCATTGCACGGTACTCTCTCCCATGACATATCCTGTTTATCACAAACAAAAGATGTATAAATATTAGAGTCATTAGGTGATTTGGGAGATTGAGCCTTCGGAACCCATCTATAATCGGGTTTAACCCATTTCTTGTTTTGAAACTGGGTCGACCTTTTTCATCATTGCACGGTACTCTCTCTCATGACATATCCTATTTATCACAAACAGAAGATGTAGAAATATTAGAGTCATTAGGTGATTTGGGAGATTGAGCCTCCGGAACCCATCTATAGTCGGGTTTAACCCATTTCTTGTTTGAGCGGATGGGTGCCTCAGTACTTGCTTTTGAACTGGAAGCCGGCTGTCGAGATGACTTTGACCTAACCAGTCTTTGTTTTACTGGAGCATCTCATGGATTGGGCTTCTTGGCCGGCATTCCCTTCTTGCCCTTGGGATTCATATTCTTTTCCTTGTGGGTTTGATTCTTGTCCTTCTGCGCGTTCCAGTCACCATTGACTGAACGTGAACTGGAAGGATTTTTTTGAAGTATCTCTCACTTGTCGCTTTTTGCCATCCTTGTGCGCAGTAGGGAACATATGCGCAATTTGGACAGTTTCGGGCAATATGTCCAGGTGTTCCACAGTGAAAACATGTCCTTTTATTCATTGTGAAGTTGTTTCTTCCTGCCCCTGGTGGCGTATCCTTGTCTTGACTCTTATTGTTCCTAGAAGCAAAATTACAATAGGCACTCCGTTTCATTGGAATTGGTGGCCTATAGTTATCAACGACAGGTTTGTTAGGAATAAAAGAATTTGAAGCAATAGATTCTGAGTTCAAGGAGATGTTGGATTGTTCAATGGTATTCTCCTTGTTCTCATCTTCTGCTACTTTACCTGCACATAAAGTAGAAGCATTAGTATTTTCAACTTGAATACCTCCTGACACAAATCCAACTGGTTTGCCATATTGAAGATGTGTCTCCCTGTCAATTTCTTCATGTGTCATAGGGATGGATGTGTAACTTGACGCAGTATAATTTTCACACCCTAGACCCTTGTTTTGATTATCTTTGAATTTTAATTGGGTTTCAAATAAGGACTCAACTGTCTAACTTGACGCAGTATAATTTTTGAAACTAACATATGTTTTTCCACACTTAATTTTCAAAGTGTCAAGTTCTTCTGTTAAAGCAGCAAGTTGTCTCTTAATATAGTCATAATTTTCACACTTGTTGCTATACTCTTCCTGAAGTTTCCTAAAGTCCTTGGTTTTTGCTTCTAATTCAGCCTTTAGGGGTTTCTGTCCTTTCCTGAGTTGATATCCTTCATATCTCAGGTCCTCAACTTCTCTTTATAATAAATCAATTTGTTCCTGAAGAAATTTAATCGTAGTTTCACAAGCTGGAGTACATGTAACTTTAGTGATCGGAATGTTTTCAGAACTCATTGTTTTTCCACACGTGAAAGCATCAAGTTCTTCAATTACATCAGCAAGACTAAGATGATTGATATCTTTTGTCTTCTAGATGATAGCCACGTTCATATCCCATGATTTCGGAAGTGAATTCAGTAGCTTTTTGTTTATCTCAAACATAGACAAGAAGATCCCAGCTATATTCATCTCAGTAGTAAGTGTAGTAAATCGCTGCAACTGAGTTTCAAGGGTTTCTCCAGGGATATAGTCGAAAATGTTGAAATTTTGTCTTAACATATTCTGACGATGCTCTTTCATGTCTTCAATTCCCTTGTTGACCCCAAAAGCCATTAAAAGCACAACTCGAAACTAAGATAAAACTTAAACGTCAAATTTAAAAATGCCCTTTTTCTAAAAAAAGTCAAATTTAAAAAATCAAACTCAAAAGTAAAATTTGAAAAAGTCAAACTTAAAACTCAAACCAAAAAGCTAAATTTGAAAATTTAAAAGTCAAACAAGAAAGTCAAAGTTTAAAATCAAAGGTCAAACCTGAAAGTCAAAGTCAAAATTTTAAATAAAAAGTCAAAAATAAAAGTAAAAAATAATAATAATAATAATAATAATTATATTATTATTTTAGATGAAGAAGGAATTTAAAAATAAAAGAAATTTAATTTTTGGGCTAAAAGTGTAAAAAAATGCGATATTTAATCGAAATAAAGACGCCTTAAGATTTAAAAGGGGAAGGAATGTAACAACTCGTAGCCTAGAGGAGTTGGAAGTAGCTCTGCTTGGTGAACCAGAGGTCCTGAGTTCGAACCCCGACACCTCTGCTTCTGCTTTCCTATTTTTTTATATGCGAAGGCTGGCTGCTGCTGCGAAGCAAGGACAAGGATTGAGGTGCGAGGTGCGAAGCCCGAGACTGTTGGGCCGCAAACTCCGGAACCCTAGCCGCCGACCGCAAACTCCGCCACCCCCTCGCAGGTTACAACAATAAACAACGATTTTTCGACTTTGAAGCTCCAAAACTCGATCAAAAACCCTTTTTTATGAAAAACGCGAAGAACAAACCCCCTTTATTTTTCAGAGTTCTATCCAAAAACGCAAAAATCTTTCGAAATAAGATCAAATAATGCTCCAGATCTGACAAAATTGACTGATACAACCCAGGCTCTGATACCACTTGTAAGTCCCTAATTTGCATGTGTATCAATCAGATCCGTTTGATTGGGATTCCGCACCATCAAACGGATCTGATTGATACACAGACAAATTATGGACTTACAAGCCATGTCTAGTGTTAGAGGCCCAGGGGGCATGATTTTTGCACGAAGTGATGTGTGTGAAACGAGCTAGTTTTAATCCTACTAACTTAAACACAAAGACAAACACACGAAAGGCAGTGTACCTATCGATTAGCAGTTTAGTTCAGGTAAGTAGAGTATCGAACACAAGGAACGGTAAACAATTAAAATAAATGCTAATATTATCTAAATAAAACAAGTAATAGATAATGGGTTTTCTCTAGTTTTGCAAGACTAGAAACTTAAACAATTAACTAAAATTTAAACTGAGAAACTAAGAACTATATAAACAAAGATTCAACTAAATTCAATAACGAAGGGAACTTCTGTTTAGTTCAAATCAATTGATCCTATGGTTGATATTATGGTAATAGTGCAATGGATTAATTCTTCTATTGGCTACCGATTCACGTGATTAGATTCACATTCGCTGCACTAATCCGTAGAGAACAAACTAACTCAAACAGTGGCCAGTTGTCTAATTTAATTCAATTCACAAGGTTATTTATTTGGGTTAATTTAGACTTATAATGGTTAACTAATTTGGTCCTTTAGTTAACCTCTTGTTGATGGTCATCACACAAGCTCACACATGAATTTACCTATTTTTCTTATTAATTCTAGTTTCATGTTCATTAATCCTAGACATATGATAAAGTGGTCACATAAACATATGAGGTTAACAACTAAGAGATGTTCGTGCAGCTCAATTATCTTCCTATTAACAGAAAAATAGTTATCATTCACACATAAGGTTCTTTAACAAGCTAAAATCAACAAAATCACCAATATTAAATCAATCCTACCATAAAATCAAACCATAATAACAAAATCATCTATCCTAAACAGAAGTTATGAGTTTTTAGCTCATATCTACAGCAAATAACAAACTAAAAACATAATCTAATGATTGAAACATGGTTTATGCAAAAGATTAAGATAAAAGTGTGTTATTGCCTTTGATCTTCTTCCAATTTGATATCTAGGTTGAAATCTCAAAAACCACAGCTTCTAAGAACCCTTTTGGCCTCCAAAAATCGTCCTAAACTTCCCCCATTCGTTAGGGTTCGAATGAGAAGCGTTTATATATATATATATATATATATATATATATATATATATATATATATATATATATATATATATATATATATATATTATGAAAACAGGGGCTACTCGGCGAGTCCAGTGACCTACTAGCTGAGTCCAGGCAAAGTCAAGAATCGCGAAACTTCTGACCAAATCGTCGATTTGATGGCCTACTCGCCGAGTCCGTTTGAAATCAGCATTTTCTCAAAACACGAAAGTCGTCCGAAATTGTGTCTAGTTTTCAGAACATTTTGAATCTTGTCAATCGGAGTTAGGGTTCATGAGATATGGCCAAAAAACTGACGAGGGGTCAAGCTGTCCAACAACATCCTTCTTTCTTCAAAATCCAAGATCCAAGCTTCCAATCGCTAGTTCCGCTTCCTTTTCCATCCGAGCATATAATTGTTGCTGAAAAATGAAATTATAAACTAATTAAGTACCTTTTGTTCATTAAATGAGATAAAATCAACATAAAGTATTAAGATAATGCATGAATTTTATAACTAAATATGCATATATCACGAAGCGTGAAGGGGAACATGAGCATGTGTGTGGCAAGTCTAGATGCAGAAGGTGCGGATGGAATGGCCACCTCTGCCAAGAATGCACCTTGGAGGTAGAATTTTGTCATCGTTGTCATCAACCTGGTTATATCAAGGCGAATTGCCCATGTGTAGTGGTTGGGGCAGCTCAGGTTCCATCGCAGGTGCTTCGTCAGGAAGAGAAGGACAATATTTCTTCAGATGTTATTGGGGGTATATTATCTTTTTCTCTTCTCTTGATTATTATCTGTCTCTATATTGCTTGAATTCTTATTGGGTATTGGTAAGTATTATCTTCGGATCACTTCTCTGTTTTTCCTAGGTTATTTCATCATGAATTGTTATATGCCAGATTGCATGCCAAGAGTCATTAGTGGGTCGTATCTTCTTGAGCAAGATTTAGTTGTTGGGTGGTTGTTCCAGTTCTTTTATGTGTTCAGTTCAGGTGTATTTATCGGAAGATCTATAGTTGAATCAACAGGATTAGTTCATCAATGAAGTCAGAGTTCGGGCGTGATAACATTTGTTCGGGTAGGATTGGCAGTCGCCTATGGAAGGACCTTTTGGTCCAAATAGCTATAGTTGCTAGAAAATTAGAAGTAGCTAGAAGATGAAGGTGGCAGTCACATGAGTTTGTTTGGTCTTTGGAAGTGCCAGGGGAGTTTTATTATCGCAAGGGTTGAAGATGGTTAGAATTCAGAGATTCTACTAAGGATGGAGAGTTGGAGTGAAGATTCGCCAGTTCAGAGCAATGGTTATGGTCTGTTTCACCAGCATAAGGGACTTAAAGAATTGGTGTTATAAGTATGGGAAGCGATTGCGGTTGTCGGATTTGCTGATGTTTCGGGAATGGTTCATCTGGATTACAAGAGTTGTGCGATCATCAAGAATTGCTAGTAATGGAACGCTGGAATTTGTATGCTCAGGATGTCAATAGTTTGAATCACAAGGTTGCAGAATGGATTGGAAGGACGCAGTCGTGCCCAAGTGGGGTAGAATCGTTGGTCTAAAGGATTGCACATGGAAGGATATTCGGGTTTCATTGCACATCTGTAGTGGCTCATAGCGGGTATGTGGATGGATCCAGGTCGAGGGTGGTGTTATGGCCTCTCTGCCTGTTCTTGTCGGATTAAGGCCCTAGGGTTTGAAGTATGACCCAAACACCTGATTGGGATATAGTCGGATGCAGATTCGACTCAGGGTGATCTTGGGCGGTATGGTAGAGGTGTGGTAAGACCATGGGCGGTGACCATGGTGGGATAGAAGTGTTGTAAGACTGCGGTGTGGCCGTAGCATTCCTTGGATTGACATATAGTATGAAAGTGTTGTAAGACTACGGGGTAGCCGTAACATTCATCAAGATATCAGACAGTTGTGGAAATGTTGTAAGTCTGCTGTAACACCCAAAATTTTGAAGACCAAGAAAGGAAAGAAAACCCTAAGTTTAGGGGTCGACTCGGCGAGTCCAAGGAGGGACTCGGCGAGTCCGAGCGGGATCCAGGTCGAGGTGTAAGTGACCAACTCGGCGAGTCGGCCAAGTGGACTCGGCGAGTTTGGTCTGTGCAAGGAAAACCCTAAATTCGAGACTTGGAGCCTATTTAAGCGCCTCATTCTCTCCCCTAGGGTTTCTTTACTGCCTCTTTGACCCAGAACATTAAACCCTAGCCGCCATATCCTCTATTTGAGCCATTTGTTGCCTTGGAAGGTGCATTAAAGCTTGGAGAAGGAAGAAGGAACTTGGAGGAGCAAGAAGGGACTATAGATCTGGGATTGTGAGTTCATTCTGAGCATTTGGAGGTAATAAACTGTTGGAATAGTGTCTAAGCCCGTAACTATATTTGGTATGTACTTGACCCGGTTGTGCATGGTCCTTTTGGGTTGCCTTCTCCATAGCAACTTGACAAGGTAATTTAAGGAGAAAGAGAGAGTATTATGATTTATTAATATATTATAAGAATAATATATTAAAGGAGAAATCATATTTATTTAATTAGTATTGGTCATAAATTAATTAAGAATTAATTTAGTGGTAAAAAGAGATTAATTGAATAAAGGGGTATAAACTGTCAAATGTGTGATAGTTGAGTTTTAGGTTAAGGAAACCTAATGGGCTTAAGGGGGAACGAAATTATGATGGGTAACCATCATATTTTCGTCCAAGGGCCTTATTCCAGAAGGTTCCATGGGCTGCTTGGTGGTTAAGCTGTCCATTAGGGTTTAGAGTGAAACCCTAGTAATCTGTAACTATAAATATGACCCCTAGGGCATGAATTCGGCTACCACTTGATTCCAAGAGTACCCTAGGCCGAATTCTAGCCTCTCTCTCCCTCTCTCATATTGCCTTCTTGCTTGTGGGGTTTGTGAACCATCAGAGGAGTTGCATTTGTGACTCTAGGCTCAAAAGAAGAAGATATACAAGATCTAAGCTAAAAATCGAAGAGGTAAACATCTAGATCTGATTCTATATGTTAATTATGTTGTTTATATGCTAGATTAGGGTTTGTAAGTCTTGGAATCAAAGCATGTTCAATAGTGAAACCTAGATCCAAGCATTAGGGTTTGTATGAGCACATAGGAATGTTTTTTATGCATAAAACCCATCATAAACTAGTTCCTGGACCCTTTTTGCACCTAGATCTATGTGTGGTTGTTGGGGATTTTTAGCCATAATGTTATTATTTTGAGTTAGAAGCCAGATCTGAAGTTGCTACTTCAGATCTAAGCATATTATGGTCTTGAGAAGCATAAAGTGGCAGCCCTTGAGTTGATTATGGAGCCTCCTTGCCTTAAACCCTAGTTTGTGGTGTATTTTGCCTAGATCTCCTTCTCTACACGTAAAGTTTGCAACTTTACGTGAGGAATGGGCTTGAGAAGGGTAGATCTACAGTTTGGAGTCCATGCATGACTCAAAAGTCCTCTGCATGTATGGAGATCTGAATGGACTCGGCGAGTCCTTTGAGTGGACTCGGCGAGTAGCATGAAGATTTGGAGAAACTCGACGAGTGGGATGAACAGCTCGTCGAGTCAGATGATGTTGAGCAGGAACTCGGCGAGTTGGATGAACAACTCGGCGAGTCTGTTGAAGGTTGTCCTGGACTCGGCGAGTCTGTTGTTGGACTCGGCGAGTCAGGTCGCGAAACCCCAAACCCTTCGAGTTGAGACTTGAATCAGTGAGTCGAATGGAGACTCGGTGAGTTGGACAGGTCTGGGCTCGGTAATCGGTAGACCCGGCGAGTCATGGACTGACTCGGCGAGTCGATTCGCAAAGAGAAGGACTCTGGACATATGAACTCGGCGAGTCAATAGGGTGACTCGGCGAGTAGGGTTGACCTGGAAGGTTGACTTTGACCAGGACTTTGACTTTGACCAGAGTTGTCTTGGTTGTCTTTCGGGGGTCAGATAGACTCAGTGTTGCATTGATATTGGTAGCTCGGGGAGCGATTGGAGCAGGAGTTCAGAGAGTTGCCGGGCAGCAGCTAGTGGGTTCATCAGCCAGTTCAGCCAGTGCAGGTGAGTTTCCCTTTGTATGAATGGGTCTACGGTCACAATGCCGGCCCATGTAGTTACGAGTAGAAGACCCGGGGGTTAGCCCTAGCCATAGTATGCTAGTATGATATTCGGGACGAGGTCCATTGATAGAGGGCGGGTGCCCAAGGAATGGTTTATGTGATAGTTTATACTTGTTGTCTGTGTAATACTTGTATGTGCCTGGTAGGAAGGTGAGTGTGGGCGAGGTCCCACATCTCACCAATAGCAGAGTGTGGATGGTGTTCCACATCTCATTAGCAGCAGATCAGGGGCGAGGCCCAAGTTAGGGAAAGAGTGAGTATGGGCTGGGCCCGTACCTCACTATCAGTGGGAGCATGGACGGGGTTTCATGACTCATCAGTAGAGATCGGTTGTTAGGACCGAAGGGTAGTCAGACACCCCAGATACGTCTGACAGTATGTGATATTATGTTTACATGCTAGCATGATCTGTTATATGAGTTAGAGGCGGTAGGGGGAGATAGTCCCCCATACTACCGGCCGATAGGGCCGAAGGGGCGGTCGTGCCCAGCCATGCTAGATAGATTATGTGATATATGTGTTATGTGGTAGTAGTAAGGGGTGAAATAGTCCCCAGTACCCATTCGAGAGGACCGAAGGGGAGACCAGCACCCATATATGCTAGTTAGTACCCGGTCGAGAGGACCGAAGGGGAGACCAGCACCCAAATATGCTAGTCAGTACCCGGTCGAGAGGACCGAAGGGGAGACCAGCACCCAGATATGCTAGCCAGTACCCGGTCGAGAGGACCGAAGGGGAAACCAACACCCATATATGCTAGTCAGTACCCGGTCGAGAGGACTGAAGGGGAGACCAGCACCCAGATATGCTAGTCAGTATCCGGTCGAGAGGACCGAAGGGGAGGTAAGCTCCCATATATACTAGTTAGTATCCGGTCGAGAGGACCGAAGGGGAGGCCAACACCCAGATATGCTAGCCAGTATCCGGCCGAGAGGACCGAAGGGGTAGGTCGGGCACCCAGATATGGCTGACAATATGTGTATGTTATGTGATTGTATGGTATGAGGTATGATGGGGGAACTCACATGCTTATGGTTTTCAGTTTTGGTTTCAGGTACTTCCGTTAGCGGATGATGGAGCTCGGGATGATCGCATGGCACACACCATAGATTAGTCAGCCTGGGAATGTTTTACTCTGATAATGAACATGTATTTTGGAAAATAATACTCTGTTTATGTGTTGAAATGATGAATATGCTTAAAGTAAAGTTTTATTAAAAGAAATTTTTAGTCTTGAATTTTGGGACGTTACATCTGCGATGTGATTGTAACATTCGCCAGATTTAGATAGACCATCGCCGGGATGGTTGTTGGTATAAAGGAGGATCTGTTCATGCCTTGGGCAAGAATGACAGTATTGTCAGAGAGCATTCTCTTTTATAGGGGGAGGACCATTGGGTTCCAAGGAGATGTTAGGCCTGTATAACTGTCGACTGGGTGAGACCCGTGGGCGAGACAAGTATGACTATGGCAGTGCAGGTGAGACCTAGTAGTGACTGGTTGGGTCAAAGATTTGGATCATGGTTTTAGTAGGATGATTATGTTGTCAGTACATGGCATAGAGCGATGCATAGGCTAGGGTAGCTTAATCAGTTGGACTCTCAGGAACCTGGTGGCTGGACTAGGTGTAAGACTAGTAGTCTTAATGGTGGTTTAGGGATTTTTATATTCCGGTTTAGTGAATGGTTTCCGTGAATCAGAAGATTTTGGGTGAAATGAAAGTGTAGATACTTGGATCTCGAATTATGAGTTAGGTATCAAGTCGGCTTTTGGTTGAGACTTGCATTAGGAATCATCGATTTTTATATACAAGATCTATATGAATTAATAAATTTGTATGCCAAGGGCATCAATTGAAGGCTTCCGGGTTAAATGATGTTTTAGTTTTGATGGTAGAACATGCCCTTGTGATTGTGCTTTGGAATGGTTCTACCTATGGGTAGGTTTGGCAAGTTATGGAATTTCAGAATTATGGTTGTAGCGTATCGGTTCGGCAATTAATGAATCAATGACTTATCCAACACGAGAAGGGTTAAATCTCATGGCGATAGCGTATCGGTTCAGCAGTTAAGGGTCAACTCTCCGATTTTTGTATGAGTTCTTTTTTGCCACAACGTTTTGAAGCCTCACCATGACGTGGTGATAAGCTTTTGGGCCGCACATTCTTATGGACCACCACGGCATGGTGGTGTTGTACCATAGTGGGGCGGGGACTGATGGAGAAAACCATAAAGTTTAAGGGGTTGAGCCTTCTTTAAAGATCCTTAAACACTCATAGCCTCCCTCACATCAGCCTCCATTCCCCTAAATCGTTCCTTGCAAACCCTAATCACCTTCCAACATTTTTGAGCGAGTTTGGTACTCTTTGTAGCAAGAGAAGGAAGAAGGGAGCAAAGATCAAGTAAGCAAGTCCCCATTCTTCATCTTGGCACTCTTCTGGACCCTTCTAAGTGTCCAAGACTCGATTTTTATCTTACCAAGTTGTTAGATCTTGATTTTTGTCCCATTAGCCTCTTTTTCTTGATTGTTGGGATGGTTAAACCTCATAAAGTTTTCAAATTTATAATCTCTAGGTTAAGGTTATCTAGTAGTGTCTTGGATCTAGACTATAATCAGGTTTTGATGACATGCATAGAGATTAGGTCATAAATCCTCATTTTAACCTAATATGGATTCAAGACATGCATTAGGCATGTATGTCCATAAAGAACCAACCTTTGGGATGGTTTAGGTGTTAGAATCACTTCCATAAAGGATGAACTTTGGACTTTAAGGATTAAGTACTTATTGGTTAAGCCCTTGCATCATTAAGCTTTATGGATTGGGTTTGGACCTTTATGGGTAGTCCTAAAGGATAAAGTTGGAAACTTTATCCTTCTAGATCATATTTTGGACTAGATCTGAGCTTTTTAGCTCTTGTAATTGAAGAAAATAGCTTAATGTATTAAGTTGTTGGATCTCAGACAACCACGACGTGGTTCTAAGTTAACATGATGTGTTGGTTGGGATTTTCCCGATTGTTTGGATACTGGTGGAGCACGGCGTGGCCAAGGGCCACCACGGTGTGTTGGAGTCAACATGGGATACTTCAACAAGTCCCATAGGCTAGTAGACGTCAGCATTTGCTTAGCGTAGCTGAGTCGTTCTAGCTTGGATCTAGACACGCGTTTGGTGGGGATGGCCTTTTGACGATTGCTGACATAATGGAGGCATTTTCGCATGTGGTTTTCATCATTGTAACCGATTGGACTTCCCACCTGCATTTATAACTTCCCTCATTTGATTCGAACTTCCTTTTTCTGGTTCATTTCACTTCTGCTGCTTTTTTTTTCCTTTTCTCTCATGTTTATACACTTCGGTGGACCATGACTGACTTTAATACCAGAATCATTCCTTTTTCAAGTGAGTTCTCCGCTCTTCAAGAGCGATTTGGTTTTCTTCCTGAGCACGGCATGGAGTATCCTCGAAAGGAAGTGATAATTTCTCGCCTGCCGGAGGGGAAGGTCGGGGTCCCTATTCGATCTTTGAGGCTGGTCTGAGGCTGCCGACGACGAAATTTTTTGATGAGATAATGCGCCAATATGGCTTTCGTGTGGATGACCTGACTCCAAATGCTGTCAACAAGATTTTTGGCTTTGCACTCATCTGCCGGACCCTTGGATTTCTGCCACAATTTTAGGCATTTAAGGCTTTCTTCAATTCTTCTACTCAATCTGGTGTTCAGACTTTTTCCCAAAGGCAGGGTGTTCATACCTTTATCATCAACAAAAAAGCTCTGAAGAAAAACTGGCAAGATTAGTGGCTCTAGGTAAATCAAAACCTTGTGAGTTTTGGTTATCCTTGCTTGACCCTTTTTTCTGATCAAGCGTCAGAACTGTTTGGGGCTAGTGTCACTGTGACACAAGCACTGAAGACCATTTGTGTTAATGGAAAGGTCTGGGAGGATCATATGCTGGCTGCAGTTGGGATGAGCGCTACGTGGAGGGCCCGAGGGATGATGCCTCAATTATACATTGAGAAAGACGATGAGTGCTTATCCTCCCCCTCCCCTTTGGATTGTTGTTTTGTTTTATGAACTATGTTGGCTTGTCTCTTGTTTGCAGGTCATGAGAGGATCCTTCCCTTTGAGAATGTGTTGAGGGGTCGCTTTCAGGGCACCTACCAGTATCGGGAAGTGCCCTTGGTTGAGACGCTCCCTCCGCCGATCAGTCCTGACTGTGCCCTGTCCCTTGCCGATCCTCTTGTGGTGTCTCCGCTCGGGTCTGATCCTCCTTTTGGTCAGGTGTTAGTTGATGCGCCTGTCGGTCGTGTTTCTAGTGAGTAGCATTTGCCTTCTGTTACGTAGGAGGAGGATACGTCGATCGGGATGACTCGACATAATACCCGTGCAACTTCCAAACGAATTTCCTGGCTGGATTCGCCGCTTGTGGAGTTTGCTGATGCCAGCTCCTCAAGTCGGTGCCTGCTAAAGTGGCAAAATGTGGACTTCCTTATGGGGGAGGCCAAAGTGGTGGTTGACATCCCCGACAATGACACTCCGAAATAATCGGAGGGGATGAGAGACCGGTGGAGGGCTTTGCTCTTGTTGAGGATGTTCTTGGCATTGAAGCAAGCCTTGTTTGCGAAGGTATTCCAGACCCCAAGATCCTGCTCTTGGTTGAAGGCGATAATGTCGGGGGTTCTGCTTCTACTCCTTCGGTAACATTGACCATAAATGTTCCTGAATGGAGGATAAACCGGGAGTCTCTCCTTTCATAGCAAGCATCAGCGTATGATTTGGGTTGCCATGCTTTTCCCCCTACTACCATCAAGGCCTTGGAGCTTCTTTCTAATTCCCATCTTTCAAACAACCTCTTATACGTAGCTGCAAAGGTTAGTTTGTATATGACGATGACTGCTTCTCACCTTTATCAGGGCGGTTCCAGTTCTAGTGAGCTAGCGTCAATTAAAGCCGAGCGGGATGAGCTAAGGGAGAGGTTACAAGAGTTGGAGGGGGGAAAAGCGGTCATTCGAGGAGCACTATGATCTTTTTGTCGGGGGAGAAGGCTTCTTTGGAGGACCAAATAGTTACTCTAAGTGGGTCGGTGGAGCGCTTTTCCCAGCGGGTCGAGGTCTTAGTGGAGGAGAAGAAGGTGTTGGAGGGCCAGGCGAAGTGTTCTCACAAGAGGCTAGAGGAGGAGGTTGCAGAGAGGATGGTTGCAAGGGAAAAATTGGGTTTGTTTCTTCAGAAAGGTGTTGTTCGGGTGGTGGATTAGGTTGTTAAGAATGCTGAATTTGCGTTGGGGGTGAAGCGGATGAAAATGGAATGTATGGCTGCCAGCGTGGATAATGGTAAACAGGTGATCCGAGAGTAGGTTGCCACTGGAAATTTTTTCTATGGAGAACCGGACGCTACCGCGGTGCATGCTCAGGCGATACATGATGCTATAAAATATTTCATGGAGACGGATTTTCCTCCTACCTTCGCCTGGGTGATTTGGACATAGGGGGCCTTCGTCAGATGTGCGATGATCTTAACTACGAGAAGGGCCATTCTGAAGGTGGTGCTTCTCACGCCGGACCTTCCTCCAACCCGCAGTAAGTGATGGTTTTTACCCTTTGTTGTTGTTTGATGTTTAATATAATATTTGTATCTTCATGGTGTTTGTCGAATAATTTTAAAACAATGTCTTGCTTTCTTCTTTGGCCCTGCGTGGTCGTTTTGAAATCCCGGGGGGTTGTCCAGGTTAAACAATATGTGCTTTGTGTTTTTTATGTTAAATTTGCTTTTAGTTCATCGCGTTTCTTCCTCCGTTTTTTGTTGTCCTGGGTGGTTTGTGTTGGCTAACCTTGGTTTGGGTTCTCCCAGAGGTTAGTGTTGACCTTTGAGGGTCTTGGTCGTGTTTATTGTTTTTTTAACCAGCTTTGGGGGGCTAGAGCGTCTGTTCTGACGGGCTCGATGCTCCCCCTCGGGTTAGCCTCTGTTAGTCGAGGCTTTAGCTAGTCTATAGGTGTGAACTATGGCTGATTCGTTTTGTTAAGATTTCTTTCCTACCTGAAATCTTTCGCTTTGGAGCTTTGTTCTAAGCCTTGGGTCAAGGGGAGTTGTATTCCGACCTTAGTCATCTAAGTAAGATCGAGGTCGTCACCTCGTGATCTAAGATATTAGGCATTGCATATTTCGAGGGAAATGTTATGATCCTTTAAGGCCTCTTATTTGTCTTGATCAGGAACTGCGGCTCTCCTGACCTTGTTGACATCTTTATTAGGGGGAAGTGATGAGCCTTTTAGTCCAATGATTGTTTTTGTCTCATTGGTTTTGTGTTGGGTGGCACAGATGATCAGTCTGTTATTATTTTCCATTTGTACAAAAGTATGTCGATGCTCGTGCGCTGCAAATTTTCTTTTCATTGTATATTTCTTGCTGCCTTGGAGGCATCTACATCGTTAGATAAGTATCGGGAGTCCGATAGCTTTCGCTATTCTAGGTTTAGCTCTTGAGTTGACTAGTTGGGGTGTGATTATCCGTTAGGAGTTTGATCACTTGGACCCTTCCCTTGGTTCCCCTGAACCAAAGCTATAGACTTGGGCTCAGGGGCTCCCAAGTCATTGGGATGAATTTTTCTTCTTGTTCTTCCTTAGCTTGTGTTCTTCAGAGGCTTGGATCGGCAAGCTTTCTAGCGTTCATGCTCATGTGCATGCCGTGATTGGTTGTTTCTGGGTTTGTCGTTTTTTGGAAGATGATTTTCAATTTCCTCCATTCTCTGGTTTTGGTCTCTTGGTCATCATTTTTGAGTGGTTTTTCCTCCTTCTGCATGAATTTTTCATTGGCGGCTCTGTTTTCTGCGAGGTTACTGACTTGGTGCCACCCTGGGGGAAACTTCTGCCAGCTGGAGGCTCGCATGGTTGTAGTGAGTTTCCTGTTTACGTTTTAAGGTGATTGCATATCCTCTCTTCTCTGGTACTGGTGGCTCCTTATTTGTGCTTCCTATAGCGTTCCGTTACTTCGCACATGTGGTCCTTCGTTCCCTTATTTTCCACGTCATGTGCCCTTGCTGCCCTGAGCCGCGTAGGCATGCTTAGTGACATCCAACCGCGTTTGATATTCATGAGGATAATCCTTGATGGTTCTGGAGTGGTGATGTTGTTGCTATCGCGTCCTTCCCCTCCCGTGCTGTTCGTTAGGGGTTGGCGTCCTTTCCTCTCTTTTTAAGTTCGGATGATCGTTTTTTTTGTGCTTGACCATTTGGGAGTTATTTGTCTTCGTGTGCCGCTTTCTTGGCATGTGTGTAGTGGCCCAAACGGCGATCGCCCGAATTGGTTTTTCTTGTGCGATTTGAGTTGCCACTGTCGTTGAGCCCTTTGTCATTCAGAACTTGACTGTACCATGTATCGTTGATGGGATGGCTTGTACTCGGAAGAGAGTAGGTCGCCCTAGGATCATATCATCTTCGGATTTTTTCTTAACTATCGAGAACTCGATTATCCTTGTTACTTTTTCCTTTCCGTCGTGGCTGAGTAGTGTCAACGAGAGGTTTATGGTTCCGAGTGGCCATAGTTTGTGTCCTGTGAAGCCGACGAGTGGGGTTCGGGTTGGTGGTCTTAGGCTTTTCTTCCCGGATGGCAGTAGTCGCTCGATTGCTCGTAGATGATGTCGGTGCTGCTACCTCCGGCGACCACGACTCGCCAGATCTAATGCTCTTGTAAGAAGGCGGGGATTATGATTGGATTTGTAGGGTCTCAGTTGGGGGCTCGTGGATCTTCCAGTGAGAAAGTTATGTTGAGAGTGTCGGGGTGAGCCGTCGGGGCAAACGCCTGGCAGTCGACGCCTGGCTCTGTTCCCGGGGCTTGCGATTGCAAAGATTTCTTTCTTTTTTATAGTTTGTTTATTTGTCTCCTTCCGGGTTCCCCCATCTATTTTTTCAGATTTGAACTTTGACCATAGAGTCTTCGCGACTTCTGTTAAGTCTCCACTTAGTCGCTTGTCTTATACTTCTTTTTTGAGGATCGTGCACTCTCCAATGTTGTGGGTTTTGCTGTTGTGATATTCGCAATATTTTCTTTTCTCTTTTTCTGTCCACTGATGGTTTTTTTTTCTACGGCGTGAACTTCCATCTTATGGCTCCTGGGCTCATCCTTGACGAATGGGCGCAATCTACAAGATGAATGTCTCGAATGTCTGTTATCTTTATCATGGCTTCCATCGTTGCGCTCCTTGTGGTTGTGGCGGTAGTGGGAGCTGGTTGATTCTTGTTTGAGGTTGCAGTTCACTATGTCTTTTAGATTGGCTTGTTTCGTTCTTCTCCCTCAATATGCCTGAGGTATTTTTCGACCCTGTATTTGAGCTCGTCCCTGGATTTTGGCATTGTTCCTTGCATTTTCTTTAAAAACGGGGGCTGGGAGTAGCCCTTGGGCGAAGGCGCCCGTGACTAGAAATTTCTCGTGGTCGGGGAAGCTCAGGGTCCCTCTTTTTCTTGCATGCCATGATAAAGTTGGCATCTCCTTTGACTTTCCTCAATTGCATGAAGTTGTGGAGGAAAAGGTATCTCAACTGTTTGAAGCTGAAGATAATTCCCGGACGTAGTGCCTTGAACCATTTGCTAGCGTTTCCCGATAATGTGACCGGGAAGTAGGTGCAAGTGAATCTCTTATCCATCCGAAGGGATGTCATGGTTCACTCGTAGGTATCTATGTGTTTGTCAGGATCCATTGTGCCGTCATACTTTGGGATGTTTGGTATCATGGCGGAATGCGGTATTTCATACTGTAATAGCTCTTGGCAGAATGTCGAGTTGATACTTGTTACGGGGCTATTCATATGTGGGTAGTTGAGTGGTCCGCCTGTCATCGCCTATTGCACGTGGTATGGGTTGTTGTACCCTTGGCCAAAATCGTAATGGTACCCGTGGTTATACATGTTTGCTTGAGGCATATATGATGCCTGTGTGGAGTATGCGTGCATTAGCTAATTCAGCTGCAAATTCGACTTTGTTAGCCCTGTAGCGTGTGTGTTCGTCCCACATGTTGGCGCGCTTTGATTATTGTGGGTTTGTGTCTGTGTGTGAGGGTACACACCTTAGTAGTGGTATAAGTATGGGTTGAACGACGGTTGATGGGCGAATAGTGGGATATGTGACATGACGGCCATTGGAGAAGGCTGGTGGCATGCAAGTGATGCGGCTGCTATAATGGTGTTCGGGGACCAATCACTGGTCCCCACCTGCCATGCCGATGGTTGTGGTCAATTTTCTTCTTGTTGTGATTGGGTGGTCGACGCTCCTTGAGGCGTTGTGGTGGTAATTATGGCCGATTGTTCTGTTGTGATGGGCGACGGTCTCCATAAGCTAGCAATGAGCTCCACCGTGGAGCCGACTGGCGACGTCGTTGGTGCCTGTGTGAGCGGTAGTGTTGACGGATCGCTTCCATTGAGGGACTACATTGGTCTCACTGGGCTGTTGGTGTCGCCTTACTGCTGTATCGGTCCTTTATCTGTCATTTCCGGTGCCTGGTGTTGCGAAGGGGGTTGTGTCGTACTTGGTGTACTTCCGGTTGGTGCCAACTATTGTGATATGTCTCCGACTCGATTCCTGCTCCAAGAGGGATGTAAAAAGGATGCCTGCGAATCACAGAAAAGAAAACAAGACCGTCAATCGTCGTCCGAGAGGTTGTCCCGGAACGATGCTCCGACGATCAAGTCAGTTCAAGTTTCTAACGAGAGGGTGAGAAAGTATGAGAGAAAGGGTTAAAGTTGAATGTTGGTCCCTTCTCTTGGAGGGGAAGGGACCTTTTTATACCTAGAATCAGGGGAACAAAACCCCGACCATATATTCTACTTTTCTAGGTCAGGCAGGGACAGACAGCTTCCGATTGGTAGATTGTGCTCAGTGAGTGGTTGTTTGTTATAGGTTCAGACTTGCCAGGGGATCAACGTCCTGAGCGTTACACCTGTCGCTATGGAGGACTATTGGTACTATTTTGTCTTGACGCTGGCCTTGGCACTTGAGCGCCAAGAAACAAACAAGGTTGTGAAGGGCGAGGACGAGGACGCGACGTTAGACGTACACCGAATTTTGCCCAGGCTGTCTATCGAATTGACAATTCTGTTATACTTAACATATTCCTGATGGGATACGTCAACATATAGCGAGGCGTTGCGGCGTTGGAAATCCCGACATAAGAAGTATTCAGCGTGGAAGTTCTGCTAGCGAATTTCCGAACTTTTGCTAGAAATTCATGTAAGTTAACTTGTACTTACTATGTTTTTAAGTGTAACATATATTTATATTCAGATTCGTTATTATGAACCTATAGATAAGATTTATCAGTAATTACAGTCAAAATATTGATCGATCTATCTATGGGGGTGATGTCTAGGATAGACATGTGAGGTGTTTAAAACTGATTTACCAAATAATATACCCTGCATACCAAATAGATCCTACCTCCAAAGTGACCGTACCTGGTCATTCCTTATTTGATAGAACTCGGTATTCTTTGGGATTATTAAAGAATCAAAAAATGGTTAAATATAACTTTATAAATACAAACAAATACTAAAGAATATTAATATTCGTATTTAGGCTTTTTAAAAGGGGAAAAGTTGAAGTGCCTTTATGACATTAAAATGCATTTTGAGATTTCCCCTTAAGAGGCGACGTACTATAAGTGTTTTTTGAACGCTTCGATTTGAGGCACGCCTTGAGGCAAGGGGTTGTTTGATGTTAATTGAAACATTGCAAATGTTTCAAATGGATTTTATGTAATTCCCGTGTTTCTGGGCTTGCCATTTTTAGCAATGTAATAGTCTAGGGTAACCTTTGTAACCCATTTGAAATAATAAGAATGTATTATTTGCAAATTATGTGTTTTATACTTATATGCTTAATTATGTGATTTGATTTAATCAAGAATAAAAATAAGCGTCAAAATGAAATGTTAGATAAAGCCGATATCCATGGATAATGTTGTAGTAGTTGAAACGAGGTTTCCGAATATATAAAGAATGCTGGAATCCGAGTTATAACGAAGAAGTTATGACCTGTCGAAGTTTCGCGACAAAACCGGTGTGGCACAGCGTGACGTAAATAGTGAATTTACGAAGGAGTGATATTTAGCCTTAGTGATCAACACGAAAGACGTAGATAATGTTGAACCGAGAGCGTGCATAAAAAGAACACCTTAATATGACTTCGTATGAGGAAGTTATGATTTTTCGAAGTTTCAGCTTAGCAGTAGACAGCCCAAAAGTTCGAATTGAGATCGAGCGAGTTTTAGCCAAAACTTTCTAAACGAGAATCGAAGATCTCGTCGATGGTAGTGCAACTACAGAAAGAGGGACGAAAACGGACGTCAGACGAAGAAGTTATGAATTTATAACTAAGTTTTCCTATCCCGGCCTACTAAAAATAAATAATAAAAATAAATCAAAATTAGCCAACGGAGTCTAAATGAAAGTTGTAGAGTATGGTCTGACCTACGCGTGGATATAAAGAACATCGAAAATGGAGCTCGTATGCGAAAGTTACACAATTTAGAAGTTTGACAAGTCAAATTACGCCGAGCGTAATTTGAGTACGCCCAGCGTACTCGGATGAGTGCAACTTGCCTGACCAATACTCGAATGCCACTAAGTGACGCATGCAGTGATGTCAAAGTACGCCCAACGTAACCAAGATTACGCCCAACGTACTTGGAGTTACACCCAGCGTAATCCCAGACCCAGCAACCTATAAATAGAAACCGAGATCAGCCATTTTCCTTGCCATTTTTCTTTCTTTCTCTCTAGATTTTTCCTTGGTTTGCGTGCCAATTATATCCCGAAGCCTCGGTATTATTCCCGAGCCTCGAAGCAAGTTCCGAAGTCCCGAAGATCCCGAGAAGTGAGATTCTCGAGCCAAAACTCTGCCCGTGAGGAGCCCGGTTTTTGTAAAGATCTTCCAGATCTACCGAAGAATACTACTTCTACAAGTCGTAGTGCTGTCCGATCATCTTCTGATCAGGTGAGTTTGTAGTTACTTTCTTCTAACGCATAATTATGAAGTATTTTATACGAAATATGTGTTGTGTGTATATTTTGAATGAGAATATGTATATATTTGTCACACCCCAAAACCAAGAACGGCGGAAACGTTCTGGGGCGGAGGACGTCATGTAAGGTAATCACAACACAGTAAATGTAAATAGGCAAACAACATCATCCATTTCATTAAATATATAAATTTAATACATGCGTGTTCTGTACAGTTTTAGACACCAAAAATATAACGTAAATCAAAATAATAAAATGATGAGTCTTGAGTACGCTCTATCATCTCAAAAAGCTGGCATCGGTACCTGTCTACTGATGACCTGAGAATACAAGTTATTTTGAAAGAGTTTATCAGCATTAAGCTGGTGAGTTCATAAGTATTTTAGTGTCAATGTTCATTGTCAAAAACGTTTGAACTTGTCCCAATGTATAAGTTTGTAAAAATGTAAATAAATGTTTAAAAGTATTTGCAAAAGTTTGAATCTCTCAGAAAATCCTATATTTTCTATAATAGTAACCTTCTACCAAGGCTTAACTGTTTTGTAAACTCGTCTGTTGTAAAAGTGTGTGATTACCCAAGTATAACTATTATTTGATAAAATATAGTTTGTACATTAATGCTTAAGTGAGATTATCACCAAAATATGTAATGGGTAAATCATTGTAGTACTGTAGTTTTGTATAATAAGAACTACTGTTGTACTGATTACTACTACCTTAAACCGGATTTATATTAAGGTATAATGTGATAATTGCACCATACTATCGACTGATAACAACGACATAAAGAACGGTCGTAATAACGGAATGACGTTTGGCACCCGCAGACCTGCAGGTCCGGCTGTAGCTAGCAGCAAGGTGTAGGATAGTCAATCCAGTATAGATCTATACGCAAACTCAACGCTCTCCCTCCAAGAGAATTCTGGCTACAACTCGGGCCATGACATTTAAGGCATGCTCCGATACAGTGGATCACATTTGTTATCGTATTCTTGCATGTGTGATGAAATGTTTCTTGTTCTAGTATTGTTGTATATGTTCTCGTAGTATAGTTGTATATATTCTCTTCCTAGTATAGACTCATGAATGAACTGACTCATTGATCTAGCAGTTGTAATAGTTTGATTCTGTGTTACCCCGATGGTAACTTGTTAACAGTGCGTTTAGTACATATGATTATGGAAGTACTTTCATGTCTATATATGTATATTTGATATATAATTAATATGGAAACGACCTTCGGATGGTCACCCAAAATCCTATCAGACCACATCCAAATCGAGGAAAAGGAAACAAGGTGGATAGCCTTCCTAAGTCCTTTAAACATTATTTATACGTCTATACATATATGGGCATGCAATTTGTAATATAAAAGCATAAATAAGTATTTATAAGGCATTTGAAACATAAGTATTATTTTTAAAGAAAGATTGACTTGATGTCAATCTATAAAACCATTTGAAGGTGTAGATTTGATTAAAACAGTTTAAGTATAAGGAACATTTGCTTAAATCACAGTTGCAGTGTAAATTCGAAAAGTAAATGGGTTTGGAAAACATTTAGAAGTAAAACAGTTTGATAGATAGTTTGAATAGTGATAAAACCACTGATTTCCCTAGTTATTAATCACATGTGATTAGTACAATCACAGGTGATTGAAACAATAACTATAAGTATTTAACTTGCATTCCCCCCCTTTTGAAAGCATATAAAAGCATTTAGAATATTTAACAGGTTGATTAAGGGGTATGAAACTCACTTGATTGATTGAGGAAAGCGAGATGGAAAACCGGGCAGAGTTTCGTCTCGGAAAACGGATTTTTCTCGGGATTCTCGGGAATCTCGGGAGTAAAATCGACCCTCGGGACTTGAGCAAAAAGACCAGAGCTTCGGGTTATAACGGGCACGGAAAACGAGACAAAGTTGTGAGAGAGAGGAGAGAAATGAGCAACATTTTCGGAAAGCCTCGCATCCTATTTATAGGAAGGCTGAACCGCCTCCGAACGCGGGGCGTACGCTCGTACGCAGCGCGTACGCGTACGTCATGCATGACCGAAGCCTCGACTGCCTCGGTTCGGATGGGACGGGTTGCTGGGTACGCGGGTCGGATGGGACGGCGGGTCGGACGGGACAGCGGGTCGGACGGGTCGGAGCTTCGGACGGGTCGGACGGTTTAGAACTCTTCGGATAGTGCGACGTGGACGATCCGAGACCCTCGATCTCAGTACGCGGGGCGTACGAAGGTACGCAGGGCGTACTTCGGTCCAATCCGATGACTCCTCTTCGGATATTACCGGGAATTTATAATTAAATTCTTATTTATTTTAAATAAACTTCAAAAATTCATATCTCTCTCATACGAACTCCGTTTTTGACGTTCTTTATATCCACGCGAAGGTGAGACCATGATCTACGACTTTCGTTTAGATTCCGTTGGCTAATTCCGAAATTATTTTTATTATTTATTTATTAAAATGACGTGATTAAGGAATTTCTTCAAAATTTCATAACTTCCTCATCCGGAGTCAGATTTGGACGTTCTTTTTATGTACGCAAACCTTGATATGATTCCTATTACTTTATTTAATCCGAATAAGATTTTAGGAAGGTTACATTTTGACCTAAATTTGATCGGTTTTACATTACATTGACTCGAAATATCGGGTTGTCACATCATCCCCCCGTTAGAAGGAATTTCGTCCCGAAATTAGACTTTTAAGCAAGCTAGAATTTACAAATAACTAAGCAAAAAGGTGAGGGTATTTCAGTTTCATCTGATCCTCACGTTCCCAAGTGAATTCCGGTCCTCGCTTGGCATTCCAGCGAACCTTCACGATAGGGATACGGCTTTGCTTTGTCTGCTTGACCTCACGGTCCATGATCTCTATAGGTTCTTCCACGAAGTTGAGGCTCTCGTTGATTTCGATCTCGTCGAGTGGGATTACAAGAGTCTCGTCGGATAGACACTTTTTCAAGTTAGATACGTGGAATGTAGAATGTACGTTACGAAGTGTGTCTGGTAGTTCGAGTTTGTAAGCTACGGGGCCGACTCTTGCAAGAATCTCGAAAGGCCCTATGTACCTCGGATTAAGCTTTCCACGCTTGCCGAAGCGTATCAAGCCCTTCCAGGGTGAGACTTTGAGGAGGACTCGGTCTCCCACCTGAAATTCCAAAGGTTTCCTTCGTTTATCAGCGTAGCTCTTCTGTCGGTCTCTAGAGGCTTTCAATCGTTCACGGATCTGAACGATTTTCTCTGTTGTTTCCCGAATGATCTCCGGACCGGTGAGAGTACTGCCAGAAGTTTGCCCCCTGGCTAATTGGGTATCACCCACCTCAGCCCAGCACAGAGGGGATCTGCACTTACGGCCGTAGAGAGCTTCAAATGGAGCAGCCTTGATGCTCGTGTGATAACTGTTATTATAGGAAAACTCGACAAGGGGTAAATGAGTATCCCATGCCTTCCCAAAGTCAATCACGCAGGCTCGCAACATATCTTCTAGAGTTTGGATGGTCCTCTCACTCTGTCCGTCGGTCTGAGGATGGTAGGCTGTGCTCATGTCCAGCCTCGTTCCTAGGGAATGTTGTAGTGATTGCCAAAATCTTGAGGTGAACCTACTATCTCTATCGGAGATAATGGACATAGGTACACCATGTAGCCGTACGATTTCCCTAATGTATGATCTCGTAAGCTTCTCCATCTTGTCGGTTTCTTTGATAGGCAGGAAGTGTGCAGACTTGGTCAATCTATCAACGATGACCCATATGGTGTCAAGTCCACCCGTTGTCTTGGGCAACTTGGTTATGAAATCCATAGTGATCCGCTCCCACTTCCATTCCGGGATCTCTGGTTGCTGCAATAAACCAGAGGGCTTCTGGTACTCGACCTTAACCTTTGCGCAAGTAAGGCATTTACTTACGAAGGTAGCAATCTCTGCTTTCATATTAGGCCACCAGTATAGCTTCTTAAGATCCAGATACATCTTATCTGAACCTGGGTGGACGGAATACCGAGTGTTGTGCGCCTCGGTCATGACCAAGTCTCGGAAGCCACCATGCTTCGGTGTCCAGATCCGGTTCATGAAATATAAAGCTCCGTCACCCTTGGCTTCTAAATTCTTGTCCATTCCTCTAAGGGATTCACTTGACACATTTTCAGATTTCATGGCCTCAAGTTGAGCCGCCTGAATTTGCTTAGTCAGGTGTGAATGGATGGTTATCGATAATGACTTGACTTTGCGACCAGAATATTCCTTCCGACTTAGGGCGTCTGCTACTACGTTGGCTTTACCCGGATGATAACGAATATCGCATTCGTAATCACTGAGTAGCTCGACCCATCGTCGTTGTCTCATGTTGAGCTCCTTCTGATCGAAAATGTGTTGTAAACTCTTGTGGTCGGTAAAGATAGTGCTCTTCGTTCCATACAAGTAATGTCTCCAGATCTTCAGAGCAAACACTACTGCTCCTAGTTCAAGATCGTGGGTCGTGTAGTTAACCTCGTGTGTCTTCAATTGTCTCGAGGCGTAGGCGATGACCTTACCTCGCTGCATCAGAACACATCCGAGCCCTTGATTCGATGCATCGCAATAAACTACGAAGTCTTCTATTCCTTCCGGAAGGGATAGTATTGGTGCGGTGCACAAGGCTCGTTTGAGCGTTTGGAACGCTCTTTCTTGTTTCTCTTCCCAGTCAAAGGCCACACCTTTCTGGGTTAGGGTTGTAAGAGGCTTCGCTATTCGTGAGAAGTTCTGAATGAACCTGCGGTAGTAGCCAGCGAGACCTAGAAATTGACGAATTTCTGTAGGAGTCTTCGGTGCTGACCAGTTCTCAATGGCCTTAATTTTGGATGGGTCCACGTGGATTCCCTCTTCGCTTACCACGTGTCCTAAGAATTCGACTCTTCGGATCCAAAATTCACATTTCGAGAACTTCGCATAAAGTTTCTCTTTTCGTAATGTCCCTAGAACTTGTCGCAGATGATCGCCATGTTCTTTCTTACTTCGGGAGTAGATTAGGATGTCGTCAATGAAAACGATGACGAACTGATCCAAGTAGGGTCGGCATACTCTATTCATCAGATCCATGAAGACTGCGGGCGCATTGGTCAATCCGAATGGCATCACCACGAACTCGTAATGTCCGTAACGAGTTCGGAAGGCGGTCTTCGGCACATCCTCCTCTAGCACTCGTAACTGGTGATATCCGGATCTCAGATCAATCTTAGAAAAATAGTTCGCCCCTTGCAGTTGGTCGAATAGATCATCTATGCGTGGTAGAGGATAACGATTCTTGACCGTCAGTTTGTTGAGTTCTCTGTAGTCAATACACATACGGAAGGATCCGTCCTTCTTCTTAACAAACAAGACCGGTGCTCCCCAAGGTGAGAAACTTGGCCTTATAAAGCCCTTGCTGAGCAGTTCGTTAAGTTGACCAGAGAGTTCTTGCATCTCGGCTGGTGCTAAACGGTAGGGCGACTTGGCTACTGGGGTAGCTCCTGGGACTAAGTCGATTCTGAACTCGACCTGTCGTTGCGGAGGTAATCCGGGTAGTTCTTCTGGGAAAATGTCGGGGAAGTCGCTCACTACTGGGAGGTTCTTTAGTTCTTTCGTTTCTAGGTTCGTGTCGACGACGTGAGCAAGGAATGCGTGGTATTCCTTACGCAGGTATTTCTGTGCTTGAATACTTGATATGATGCGAAGACTTGCACCGGGTTTGTCGCCATAGACTATAAGAGTTTCGTTAGACGGGAGGTTTAGACGGACTGCTTTCTCGAAGCACATGATGTCGGCACGATGGAGGCTTAACCAGTCCATGCCAATGATGACGTCGAAACTTTTTATTGAGACTGGCATGAGGTCGATTGGAAATGAATGGTTGTCTAGGGTTAGGGTACAACCTAAGTATATGCTACTCGTGTTTTCAGTTTTTCCATTAGCCATTTCTACTGTAAATAGTTCTTTGAGTGCGTGCGGTGGTTGATTAAGCATGCGAGCAAATTTATGGTTTACGAAGCTTCGCTCCGCTCCACTATCGAACAGAATGCATGCATAGGAGTTATCGAGGAGGAACGTACCGGTTACTACTGTCGGGTCAGCAACTGCTTCCCCGTGGCCTATAGCCAGTACCCTCCCTGCTCCTCCAGCATTCCTCGCTTTGGGGCAGTCCCTCTTAAAGTGGCCTGCTTCGCCACATCCATAGCAGGTTGGGCTCGCGCCAGAGCCAGGGACTTGGTTGATAGGTTGTGCCGGGAACTTACAGAATCGGACGGTGTGTCCTTTCCTGTTGCAGTTAGAGCACTGCAATTCACGGCAGGGGCCGTTGTGGTGGTAGCTGCATTTGTTGCACTTGGGCGAACTTCCAGCATACCGACTAACCGGGGCAGTAGTAGCAGCAGTAGGGGTCACTGCGGCATGAATTGCCACCAGTTGCTGCTTTTTGGCAGCCTGCTGCTTCTTCCTTTCATCCCAGAATTTCCGCTTAGTATCGGCGGGTTTGGAGGGTTCCGGGATGGCTAGGGTGGTTGTGGTTGTAGAGGTTTTGACTCCATGGTCAATGAGTCGTTGTGCCAATCGTTTGGCACTGTCGAAGGTAGCGGGGTTTGACGCTAGCACATTCCCCTGATACGGAGGCACTAGTCCCCATATGTACCTCTCGATCTTCTTCCCCTCGGTGGGAACCATATTGGGGCAGAGGGCCACCAGCTCGCTGAATCGGGCTGTATAAGTGACCACATTGGTGCCCTTCATCGACAGGTTCCAGAGTTCCTGCTCCAGTTTCTGGATCTCGCCCCTCGGGCAGTATTCCTCAGTCATGAGGTCTTTCATTGTTTCCCAGCCCATGTCGTTGGCTACGACGAGAGTTAGGGCTTTGACGTGGCCGTTCCACCACGTTAGGGCTTTACCCTCAAAGGTGCAGGCGGCATATTTCACCTTGCACGCAGCAGGGCATGAACAGATTTCGAAGACTGATTCAGTCTTCTCGAACCACTGCGAGAGAGCAATGACTCCGCCGGTGCCATAGAAAGGCTTCGGCTTGCAGTTTGTAAAATCCTTGTAAGAGCACTCCCTTGAGCGCACAGGGATTTCGATCGGAATAGATTCCACAGGGGTTCCACCTCTGCTGGCATCAGAAGAGTGATACTGAGCCATGGCAGTTGCCACTGCTGCAGCTACAACAGCATTCAGGGCTACAGTATCGATGACCGGAGGCGGAGGAGGTGGTGGAGGTGCAGGATTATTCCTATTCCTGGGAGACTTGCGAGGAGGCATCCTTCAGCTGAAAGTTTAAAAAGATAAGAAAGATGGTAAGAATCAATTTGTAAGCAACGCGAGAGTGACACATGGACTAACTAAACATAGTCCAACAGTTGAAAGGGTGCTTGAAACCACAACAAGCATTATTAGCGGGAAAGCACAAGTGTATAGATTTTTCCCCAGATAGATAGATCTCAAAAATTTACTGGTATTACTGATGTAATAAGTTCAGGGAAAATCGACCTAACAGTAGGTCATACATCATACCATATAGAAAAGTTTGACAGTTCTTAGATTTCAAATTTGAGTATGGAAGTTAGGAACATTTTACACACAGGCGCTACTTGGAGCACAGATGTTAAAGGCTATCCTTTAATTAAAAGACGGAGCTGTACTAGACATCAACCAACGGCGATGGGAAAATCCCGGGCGAGTACTGCGGTCGGATACTTGACGAAACACCTCTTGAATGGGTCGATCCTGAGTCCTCTGACGAGCTCGAAGTTCCAATATTTCAGCTCGTGAGGCAGCCAACTGCTACAGCAGGGTTTTATTTGTCCTCCGGGTCCGTTCCATGTCTTCTTCAAGACAGCGGATGCTGACTGTGTTGACACCTGAGTCGGCATCAATCTCTATGACTCGGTCGACGGCTGCTCCACCTTGCTCGACAATACGAGCTATTCTGCGGATAATGACAGGCAGAGCTCGGTCAGTAGAGCCACCATCACTGACGTTGTAAAAGGTTCGGTCTCCAAAGTATGGTAAGGGTTGTCCCTGATCATTACTCCAGCGGTTCAGGTTGCTTGCCCATATGGGTGTAGGACCTGGAAACGCTGGTCGAGGGTTGTTGTTCGGGGCTTGACCTACAATCGGTAGGTTGTTGACTTCAGGCTCGGAGTCGGACCCATCTGAAAAGCCTTCTGCGAGGTGATCATCCAAAGGGATTGGATGATCAACTTCGGGCTCTTCATCGATCCACCCGGCATTGCCTTCATTGGGAAAGTACGGGTCGCCATGATGGATATCTAGCCATCAAGATCTATGCGAGAATAGAGGTATAAGAATATAGTATACGTGTAACTAGTAGCGCAAAATACTCCTATAGTATTTTAAGTTTACATTCTATTGATCTTCTTGTGGTATGGTTGGTAAGTTTTTAGACTTGTTAACCTATCACAACCATTCTAAGGCATGTGCTAATCACTCCTAGGATCAGCATAGTTGATCAGGCTATGCCATTCCCAGGACTGACCATACATCCCCGAGCTCACTTGTGATATTTAACAATCGTAATACTTTTGTTCTTGTCATTGTGACACTTATTTTAGTATGAATGCAGACTAGTATACTTAGTTAAATATTTTATTATTTTAAGTATAGACTCTTGGTCAGAGTTTAATCCCCAATGGGTTTATAGTTTAGTATATCTTTTATGGGTTGATATACTCAATTCACTATAAACAATGCTCTGATACCAATCTGTCACACCCCAAAACCAAGAACGGCGGAAACGTTCTGGGGCGGAGGACGTCATGTAAGGTAATCACAACACAGTAAATGTAAATAGGCAAACAACATCATCCATTTCATTAAATATATAAATTTAATACATGCGTGTTCTGTACAGTTTTAGACACCAAAAATATAACGTAAATCAAAATAATAAAATGATGAGTCTTGAGTACGCTCTATCATCTCAAAAAGCTGGCATCGGTACCTGTCTACTGATGACCTGAGAATACAAGTTATTTTGAAAGAGTTTATCAGCATTAAGCTGGTGAGTTCATAAGTATTTTAGTGTCAATGTTCATTGTCAAAAACGTTTGAACTTGTCCCAATGTATAAGTTTGTAAAAATGTAAATAAATGTTTAAAAGTATTTGCAAAAGTTTGAATCTCTCAGAAAATCCTATATTTTCTATAATAGTAACCTTCTACCAAGGCTTAACTGTTTTGTAAACTCGTCTGTTGTAAAAGTGTGTGATTACCCAAGTATAACTATTATTTGATAAAATATAGTTTGTACATTAATGCTTAAGTGAGATTATCACCAAAATATGTAATGGGTAAATCATTGTAGTACTGTAGTTTTGTATAATAAGAACTACTGTTGTACTGATTACTACTACCTTAAACCGGATTTATATTAAGGTATAATGTGATAATTGCACCATACTATCGACTGATAACAACGACATAAAGAACGGTCGTAATAACGGAATGACGTTTGGCACCCGCAGACCTGCAGGTCCGGCTGTAGCTAGCAGCAAGGTGTAGGATAGTCAATCCAGTATAGATCTATACGCAAACTCAACGCTCTCCCTCCAAGAGAATTCTGGCTACAACTCGGGCCATGACATTTAAGGCATGCTCCGATACAGTGGATCACATTTGTTATCGTATTCTTGCATGTGTGATGAAATGTTTCTTGTTCTAGTATTGTTGTATATGTTCTCGTAGTATAGTTGTATATATTCTCTTCCTAGTATAGACTCATGAATGAACTGACTCATTGATCTAGCAGTTGTAATAGTTTGATTCTGTGTTACCCCGATGGTAACTTGTTAACAGTGCGTTTAGTACATATGATTATGGAAGTACTTTCATGTCTATATATGTATATTTGATATATAATTAATATGGAAACGACCTTCGGATGGTCACCCAAAATCCTATCAGACCACATCCAAATCGAGGAAAAGGAAACAAGGTGGATAGCCTTCCTAAGTCCTTTAAACATTATTTATACGTCTATACATATATGGGCATGCAATTTGTAATATAAAAGCATAAATAAGTATTTATAAGGCATTTGAAACATAAGTATTATTTTTAAAGAAAGATTGACTTGATGTCAATCTATAAAACCATTTGAAGGTGTAGATTTGATTAAAACAGTTTAAGTATAAGGAACATTTGCTTAAATCACAGTTGCAGTGTAAATTCGAAAAGTAAATGGGTTTGGAAAACATTTAGAAGTAAAACAGTTTGATAGATAGTTTGAATAGTGATAAAACCACTGATTTCCCTAGTTATTAATCACATGTGATTAGTACAATCACAGGTGATTGAAACAATAACTATAAGTATTTAACTTGCATTCCCCCCCTTTTGAAAGCATATAAAAGCATTTAGAATATTTAACAGGTTGATTAAGGGGTATGAAACTCACTTGATTGATTGAGGAAAGCGAGATGGAAAACCGGGCAGAGTTTCGTCTCGGAAAACGGATTTTTCTCGGGATTCTCGGGAATCTCGGGAGTAAAATCGACCCTCGGGACTTGAGCAAAAAGACCAGAGCTTCGGGTTATAACGGGCACGGAAAACGAGACAAAGTTGTGAGAGAGAGGAGAGAAATGAGCAACATTTTCGGAAAGCCTCGCATCCTATTTATAGGAAGGCTGAACCGCCTCCGAACGCGGGGCGTACGCTCGTACGCAGCGCGTACGCGTACGTCATGCATGACCGAAGCCTCGACTGCCTCGGTTCGGATGGGACGGGTTGCTGGGTACGCGGGTCGGATGGGACGGCGGGTCGGACGGGACAGCGGGTCGGACGGGTCGGAGCTTCGGACGGGTCGGACGGTTTAGAACTCTTCGGATAGTGCGACGTGGACGATCCGAGACCCTCGATCTCAGTACGCGGGGCGTACGAAGGTACGCAGGGCGTACTTCGGTCCAATCCGATGACTCCTCTTCGGATATTACCGGGAATTTATAATTAAATTCTTATTTATTTTAAATAAACTTCAAAAATTCATATCTCTCTCATACGAACTCCGTTTTTGACGTTCTTTATATCCACGCGAAGGTGAGACCATGATCTACGACTTTCGTTTAGATTCCGTTGGCTAATTCCGAAATTATTTTTATTATTTATTTATTAAAATGACGTGATTAAGGAATTTCTTCAAAATTTCATAACTTCCTCATCCGGAGTCAGATTTGGACGTTCTTTTTATGTACGCAAACCTTGATATGATTCCTATTACTTTATTTAATCCGAATAAGATTTTAGGAAGGTTACATTTTGACCTAAATTTGATCGGTTTTACATTACATTGACTCGAAATATCGGGTTGTCACAATATTTTTTTATATACTAATATGTTGGGTAGAACATGCGTAGATAGTTGATGTGTGATAAACGGATGAGAGGACTCGATGTTGTTGTTGTTGATCTAGTTATTCAGCAGAGTATGGATAACGACCACATACTCTTTCTAGACAGTCATGTGGAACGCTAGCAGGCTCATAACCTGTAGGTATTGTGAATGATGTGTTCACCGGTGTACTCTATCCCCCTCATGGTTGCCTTTAGGACACTTATTGTTGAGGAAATCCCTCTGCATTAATGTCCGTCCCGATGAAAATCCTAGATTAGGTCCCTTGAGATAGATGTTGTTTTAGGGACATAAAGTGAGGATAACGGGAATGGGTAGTCGGGTTATTGTTGGTTGGTAAAAGTAAATATAATTATTTATTGCGAGTTGAAAACCATATATGCTCATCAGGCTCCCAAGCCTGACCCACTCAGTTTATTTGTATTACAGGAAGTGGCGCAAGGGCATAAGATGGATGAATCATCAAATTGTTTTGTTTACAAGTCTGTATATGTATATATTTGTTGAATGAGTTTTAATGTTATCGTTTATACTTTATGGTCTGTATCGGAACATGACATCCCGATTTTTTATTATGAAATGAGATTATATTTCTTTATGAAATTTTTTGATAAAAATCTATTTTATCATGTTTTGTTTTTGGGAACAAATTCCGCAGCTCTTTTAAATCAAAAGAATCTACTCTGAAAATTTTTAAAAAACATAAATGAAACCGGTATTTTCTGGCCGAGATTTTGGGGATGTCACATTTTATCATTAACAATTAAGTTTGGACCATACTTGGGAAAAGAAATTCAAAGTAAGCATTCCACAAATGGATCATCATTTCGATAGGAAAACATACAGAAGAGAGTTCATATGTTCTGTATTGTTTCTAATAAAAACATGCTTATTATTGTTGTTGAGATGTCATGAAAGGTATGGAAGTATCACCTATGGTGATACTCTCGAAAACAATAACAAACTTGTTTTTATCAGACACAATAAACAATATATCAAATCCTTTTGTATGTTTTCATATCAAAGTGATGATCTATTTATGGAATGTTTACTTCGAATCTTTCATCCCAAGTATGGTCTAAACTTAATTGTTGAATGGTGAAATCCATTTGAAACATTTTCACTGTTTTAATTAATGTCAAAAATCCCCTTTATTTTAATATGAGTTTTGAAGTTTTTGAACTTGTGATATCCAATATTATGATGTGAAGGAAGATCTATTACACAAATTTCACCGATATAAAAGGCAGAAACGCATTACAGCACCCTAAGACTATGTCTAATACAAACCATTATTTCCTTCTTCCTTCGTCAACCTCTCACATTGGTAAAGTGTAAGAGTATTGACTTTAAGGCTAGTGTGCTTTATGTCAAGAATTGTATAAAAGGGAAGAGACCAATAGATTTTGTATATACAGACGAGGCATGTACCTTTAACTATGAGACTAAGAACCTTCTATTTTCTTGAATATGTCCTCAATGAAAACACAAAAATAATTGCATTGAAGTATATGCCATTTTACATAAAAATGATCAACATATATACATATTTTATTGCCCAAATGATAATAAAATGTATATATATATATATATATATATATATATATATATATATATATATATCAAAGAACGTAAAAGTAAATGTTATATGTGTTATTTAAAATGTTTGCTTTGTGTACATGTATGTACACGTTTAAATTGCATTATTTTTCGCACGTATTTTACTACTATATATATATATATATATATATATATATATATATATATATATATATAGTTTGTTAAGGTTTTAGTTGGTTTCACTTAGGTTGAAATCTAGTGTTAGTCGAAACGTAGTTGTTATGCTGCCCGATTTGGATATGAAAACTTTTGTAGCTTTATACTTAAGGTTCATTAAGCTTTACAACCAAAAGTTTTCGAACATAAACAATTGGGAATTGTAACAAAAACTTAGGATTGTTGTGGAAGTTTCTCATTCATCAAAATAAGAACACCAACGTAGTGAAATCCTCTGTAATAACCGTTAATCCAATAGGAGTGAAGATAATGTGTATAGACCTATACGGGTTGACACCCTCGCTTGTGGTTGCTAGCCATAACCATCATTTGACGAGACAAAACGAATGACAATTTCTTGTTTTTATCTTACTCTTTTTATCATGACGTCGAGGAAGAGTCGTTAGGACAACAAGCAGCAATCTTTTTTTCAATGTGCTTCACGGAGGCGAGTTCAAGTCATATAGCTCGGTTATTGTTCCACAAAATCCCAGATACAAAAATACTAATACAAACTAATAAAATGTTGTATGTAGTATAATAATTCACATGTAGAATGACAAACAAGTTGGTAGTGTTTATTTATAATAAAATAAACACTTACTATTTCACTTCACGAAAATATGTTGATTTTTACTTATTCATTATAAGTAAATTAACATGAATACTTGTATCAAATTACTAGTATGAGTTTCACATAAATCATATCAGTAACATTTTTGGTTATATACTTGCGCACAAACTTTTCTTTGCAAACATTCTACGTTTTATAAAAGTTGCTTTTTATAAAACTCACTATAGCTCGGTTATAATTACACATTGCCCAGAATTCACTTCAAAAATAATGATACAAGTTAGAATAGAACTATATGCAGTATAAGAAATTACTTTAGATCAGAATTAAGTGTAGTGTTTTATTTAAATAAAACAAACACTTAAGAGTTTACAACACAAAATCATGTTGACTTTTAACTTATATTTCATAAATGAATCAACATCCATATTTGTATGGGATTACAAATACATTTACACTTAGATCAGGATGACACTTCTCATTATTACTTTATCATTCTGAATTATAAAAGTAACATTTTTATATAATCTGATAACTGTTCATTTTTATATAGCAATCCTCTTTTAACAAGATGTCACTTCTCATTGTTCTCTCAGACATTCACATATAATCGTTAATAGAATCGGATGACTCCCCCATAACCATAAGCTTAATTGTCGCAACGCATTTCTACAACCCTGTGAATATTCGATTACCTCTAGCATCATATCTCAATTGAAAAAATTCATACCTAAACATATATTTAATAGGTAAAAATGTATTTTTTTTTTTTATAAAATTCATACCTAAACATATATTTAATAGGTAAAAACGATACGTGCTTTCCATGACGTTGGTTATCTGTACAAACACACTTTTTCGCAAACGAAATCTTTTGAAATCGCTTTCCTGGTGGACATAATTATCACCACGTTATCACGTCGTTAAGGCATTGACAATGGCAATAACGGATGGTAACGGGCCCCTACCCGATGGTCTTATAGAACCAAAATTTCTTGTGCTTTTGTTTCTTATTTATGGAGATTTCTTGCCTATTTTATAGGATGTGTGGTAATCAAAATTATATAGATTGAACTTGCTAAAAGGAAAGCAAATAAACGAGAAACAAAAAAAACAACAAATGGTATAATCCCCTATTCTAATAAAACAATACCTATGATCCACGTGTCATTTGATGGTATAATCCCATATATTCTAATAAAACAATACCTATGATCCACGTGTCATTTGCTTCGCATCCCCCCATATACTTTTCCCGCTTATAGTTTCTATGTTAATTACCAATCATACCCTTTCCTTCAACTCCCAGTCTGGACTATTCCTTGAGAGTCGCATATCATTAACAACTGATTTGAATGAAATTAGGACGTAATCACTATAAATCGGAAAGCAAATCTTCTCCGACTTTGAATTCATTTCCCCACCACTCCTCCTCTCCTATATTTCTCACACTCTGTTGTTTATGTGTCCTATTCCTTCTATTTTCCTCTTTTTCAATCCTAAATTCACTCCCAAAAAACTCCCTCTCAATACTTTCCAAGGATTCCCAGTTAAACATTTCAGTTTGAATTTGATTATGCTAAGATTGGCCCTACTTGGAGAAACAAGACATATGATTAAGCAATTAGGACCGATTGAAGAAGAGACAACAAATTGTTACTATTTAGGGTCGATTGAAGAAGAGACGATAAGGAATCGTTACTGATTGTGGTTGGTGAGTCCGTTTTTGCATTAATTTCATTTGAAGTCTTGTGAAACCTCAATCTTCTTAACCAACACCATGTAATTACAATTCAACTAATGATTGGTTGCAAGACACTATAAAAATCGTGGATATGGGTGAACATGGTGGTAAACCTCGATCAACAGTGAGCCTTTTATCTTTTTCTTTAATTCTCATTCTGTTCATATTATAAGATGTTGATTGTTGGATTATTTGGCTTGCTTCTATGTTGAAAAATAGTGAATTTTCTCTATGATAGTCAATTACAAGACCACCAAATTGGAATTTCAAAAAATTGACTTCTTGGCTTCAAATCGCCCAACATCCACAATTTTTCTTATTCAGGTTCGTTTATTGGAGTTTTATCTTAATATGAAACTTCCAGGTCTCTGTTTGTTGGAGTTTTATCTTAATGTGAATGTTCCAATTTCTTGATTGTAAATTGTTATGATTTTTCTTTAATAGGTTTCTTTATAACAAATCAAAAATTAATCAAATGGTTCCTCTATTCAACCTCAACTCATGGTTTAGTGAGGAATCATTGAATCGATATCATGTCTTCCATCTCTTTTTGGTTTTGATTTTTAATGTATAAGATCGAATTACATCTTGGTATTATCATCGTTCTCATCAATGCACGCCAAGTGTTTGACAAAATGCCACATTGAATCAATTTCATGTATTCCCTTTATTTCTTTGTCTCTATAGTACCGACATACACATACAGACATGGCTATTTTTTTTCTTTATTTTTGGAGCAAGGATTATGTTCTGGTACTAGCCTACATGGTGCATAAGTGTGATTTTTTGGGAAGTTTCAATCAAGTCATTATCAAGATGTAGGTCTCCCTAAATAATGGGTTTACGGTTTAAATATAAAGTTTAGTGAATAATTTATGATTATGTATCAAGAAAGGGAATTTGTTCTTCAACTATCACCTTACTCTGTTGCTCTTTACTTCTGGTCACATTTATGGCAGTTTGCTAAAGAGAGAAAGAGGAGTACCAACGCCTTTCATAGAGTAGGCCATCATCTTTGAAGAACTCTTTCTCTATTCAGATTTTGAGAGAGAAAGAGTGGACTAAGTCTGAAAGCTTCATCCAGGTGATCATCTTCTTCCTTGATGTTGCCAACCAATATTAACATTTGAAATCTATTCACATTTGAAATATATTCATTATATGGGTCTATATTTGTGAAAATTGGATCTACGTTTTTAACATGTTTAACTCATCCAAATGACAACAAAAAAATGGTCAAATTTACCAAAATGGCCATATTTGATCAGATTCTAGAAAAAAAAATAACAATACTTTAAAACAAGGATCAACAATGTAATTTTCACTAACAAGGAATACCCTTGGATCCGTCTCAATCTTGTTGGAGGGTATTTTCAGCATATATATGTCATGGTCTGCTGCTGCTTCTGCTTTCAAATTTTATGCAAGTTAAGATTTGTTGCTGTTATCTTCAGTTGGTTCTTATAGATGATTAGATGAAAGTTCATGGCTCAAGTTAGAAAGACGTCAAGTTTTTACCATATTTATTATAAGTCGTTTCACACAAATAATATATATTTTGTATATTAAACTTTCTTATTTTTTTCTTTCTAAGAGGTGTTTTGAATGACTAATTATATAACTAGAACATAGTCCTTTTTTTTTTTTTTTTTTGACAAAGATAGTGTTTCTTTTGGTTTTGTAGGTGGTTATATTATATGTGTTGATGCCATGTGTCCTCTCCTAATCCCCAACCAGCTTCTTATCCCGCCCATAATATGAAACTGAAATTTCGGTTATGCCCTTGTGCTACTTAAAAATTCGGTTGTTCATTCCTGATTCGCTGCAATTAAACAATAGAAAAAGTCATAATATTCCCACAAAATCATGAAAAATAATTCTAATTATTGCAAAACTTACTCATATTTACCTGCCACTTAATTCGGTTCCTTTTAAATTGGGTGTCTACTTCTCATTCCATAACAAAAATATTCTTAATGTATGTTAGTGTATGTACGTTGTGTGTATTTCTATTGTGTTGTGTTTCAAACCATTTTCCATAAAAATATAAAATGGACAACAAACTTTGTATAATATGTAGAAATAGCATTGTACTTTCAGAAAAAATGATTTCTTAACCTTTTTCCTGTTAAACCATTGTACTTTGAATGACCATTATTGAAAATAAATGAAAATAGTTCAAAAAGTTTATGTATTTTCATTCTTTAAACAAATCAATTATCTATTGAAATCATTATCTATTAGATATAAATTATCCTTTGTATTGGTGATTATTAATCAACTATATTGACACGTGAACAATCATTTCAGTTAACAATGGTTTTAATAATGATTTTTTTTACATTTAGAAAATTCTAAACAACCCTTTTAGTTAAAACTAGTTTTTAATTTTTTTTTCATTTAGTAGAATAAAAGAAAGTACATTGCTATGTTTCGATTTTAACCCTTTTAGTTAAAACTTGAATTTTTGTACATTTGACTGAGAAAATAATTATTTACGTACATATGATTAAGGTTTGTTTTGTGAATTGAAGTCTATATATTTTTTTGAATGAAGAGTTACTATATGTCGAACAAGAACAAATGACCTTATATGAAGTTGTACATTGCTCTCATTCATAGTTCTTTTTAGAAAAACTAAAACATTAGAACAACAATGCACTCATTGACTGCAAATTCACCAGTGGTGTAATAAATTGCATAATTAGGTGGCTTTCAATATCATAAACCTTAATTTTTTTGGAAACGACCAGGGCCGGTCCTAAGATATTCGGGACCCGGGACAAGACAAAAAGAAAAAGGCCCCTTAAAATTACAAAAAAAAAAAAATATATAATAATTAATTCTATGTTAATTTTTTTCGAAGACTTTTGGTAATAGACAAAACTATGGATCCTAAATAAAAGTAATTTATTATAAAAAATTATTATTGTACAGATTTATATGTAAATAATTTCAAATAAAATAATTAGAAAAATGTCTAAATCAATACTATCCCATAACAATCTAATAAAATCAAGCATTTAAATCATTTGGAATATATTTTCTTATTTTTTTTTTATTGTTTATAGGATATAATTTTAATATACTTTATTTATATAAAAAAAAAAAGCAAAGTAAATATAGAAAAAAAAGTAATTAAAGCTTTGAACTGTGACTGCACAGATTAAAAACAAAAGCTTCATATTTAAACATTAAATTCATTTTATTTATAAAAAAAAAGTAAAGAAAATGCAACATGGGAATCTCAATTCAAATAAGATTCTCATACCATGCCAACTAAAGTTAATTTAACTGTTTTAATAACAAATGCCCTTATAATTAAACAAGTCCCGATATAAATTTTGGCCCCTAAGTTGGTTTGGGCCCTGGGCACTAGCTCAGTTGTCCCCCCTTTTAAATTAAACCGGGTCTGATAACGACGAATATCATTATAAGAAATCAACGATTAGCAAGAAACTAAATCGCGATCGAATAACTTATGAAAAAACCTCTCAATGAAAATGCTATTAGTTCAAATATTATTATTCTTTTTTTTTCTTTTTGATTTGTTTATGTAAAGGGGTTACTATATTTCATATTTTAAGTATAAATTTTAATGAAGTACATGATATTTTACATTGTTTATCTGACTATTGCAACAGTTTTAAAAAGAAAAACCATATATACATAATTGCAAGTTTTATTTATTAATATTTTATGTGACTATTGCAACAATCTTGAAAAAAAACATATATACATAATTGCAAGTTTTTTTAATTAATATTATGCAAGTTACATAATTGTTAAATGACAACTATAAAAGAAAATTGGTATAAAATAGTTGAGAAAGAGAAAAAAAAATACATAACACAATGAAATTAATATGTAAATCATAAAGGCAGCATTATAATAAAAATGTTATTCGAAAAATATAAACATGGTAAAAAAATATTTTTCAATTCCATTTTATATTATAACCAAATAAAGGAATTAATTATAGTGTCTCTTTCTCTTTGTTTATGTATATCACATAAGCCTTAAAGTCAATACCCTTACACTCTACCAATGTGAGAGCATTAGTTTGTTTTCTAACATACTTATGGATCTTTGTGTCTCGCTGTAGCATCATTTCGTAACAAGATCACTTGAGCCAAACCAACAAGCTCTTGAATTGTCATAATCACATACTCATTGAGGACATGTTCAAGAAAAAACAGTAGGTTATTAGTCTCATAGTTAGAAGCACATGTCTCTTCTGTCTATACGAAATCTACTTGGTCACTTTGCTTTTATACGAAACGCAAAACACATTGTCCTTAAAGTCAAGACCCTTATCTTTACCAATGTGAGAGCATTAGCTGGTTTTCAAACATGCTTACGGATCTCAATGCTTGAATTGTCATAATCGCATACTCATCGAGAACATGTTCAAGAAAAACAAGATGTTCATAGTCTCATAGTTAGGGCCTAGAGACACATGTCTCTTCTGTGTATACGAAATTTACTTGGTCCCTTTCTTTTTTATACGAAACAAAAGGCATAATTTCGTAAAGCACACTGGCCTTAAAGTCAAGATCCTTACACTCTACCAATGTGAGAGCATTAGCTTGTTTTCCAATATGCTTACCAATCTATGTATCACTGTAGCATCATTTCGTAACAAGATCATTTGAGCCAAATCAGCAAGCTCTTGGATTATCATAATCACATTTTCATTGAGGACATGTTCAATAAACACAGGAGGTTCTTAGTCTCATGGTTAGAGGAACATGTCTGGTCTGTGTATACAAAATCTACTTGCTCCTTTTCCTTTTTATACGAAACAAAAGGCTATCATGTAATGTAAATAAGGTATTTCAAATGTGACATTTTTCATCTTATAGAAAAACTTATACCGTCACCACACCAAATCGAAATAGTGTGGTCATCTTTGGTGCAAAATCAAGAATATTATCTTTTAAAACTTAGAAAAACATCATGATTCCATGTTGATAGCATCTGGTTACCATGGCAATAAAGAAATGGGCCAGATCTAGCATATACGTGCATGGCTTCTATACACATGAAGGATCGCCAAAAGAAGTAACGTCATAATTTTAAAAAAGAGGCTTTTGCTCGTTTTGTAATTTGTAGATAAAACTAGCCGAAAACTACAAAGGTTAAGAACTAACCATTTAAGCAAGCATATTTGAGAAGGCAGGTGCCATGAAGAAAGCTCTGGCAGCTAAGAAGACCGTTGCAGCTACTTATGGGCTTTATATGGGCTAATGGAGGAATTTTGTAAAGGAATTAAATGGACGCTCAAGCTTTGGGCTAAATTCAAACATTAATTTGGGCTTCTTAGTGAGTGAGTCTGATTTATGTGATATACACATTCAATATTATTGGTAGAGGTATGTATGGAACGGTTTGGTTCAGTTATTGAACAAAACCGAACCATAACCATTACTATTGGTTAATGTGCTTTGGTATCCTATGGTTATGGTTAGTATTGGTTATGGTTAATGGTCTTTTTCGATTAATGGTTTTGGTTAATGGTTAATATTGCTTAATCATAATGTTCAAAAATTATACAAAATGAAAGTATATTGGTATAAAAAACGAAAAAAATATACAAAAAATATTGGGCCAAAACTTTTTGTAAGCTTTTGAAATCTTAAAATAATAAACTAAAACATATAACTTTTGTATTTGAATGTGGCCTCCAATCAACCCTGCTAAACATTTACAAATTGTAGAATTAAGAATTACCAAATTAATCAGTTGTCTTAGCAAAATGCGTGATTGCTAATTGATGAGTCCGTGTGTCCAACTGTAGATGGTTTAATTCATCAACCACGTGTATTGATAAATGACCATTAATGATTAAAAAAAAAAAATTGCACTTGAATAAGTTGAACTATATTATTTTATATATAATGTATAATTTATATATATTTAAATATAAATTTATCAGTTCGGTTAATAATGGTTTGGTTAATCTATAAAACCATAACCGAACCGTTAGTTATCGGTTAGGAAAAAATACAAACCGAACCATCGGTTCTAAAAATGGTTCGGTTTTATCGGTTAATTTGGTTTTGGTTCGATTTTTCAGTTATTATGTTCATCCCTAATAATTGGATTATTTTCTAGTTTTGGACATTTATTAAAATTTTGCAGTTTAACCATTCAAAATAACATTTTTTTATGATTTAATCATGAAGAACTTTCAAAACTACTGTCACAAGTTACAAAGAGCTTTTCGGTAACTTTGTTAAACCATGGAGGTGTTGAACTGTTTAAACCATTATAATTTTGCATTTATTGGTTTAATTTAACCAACCAAATGGTTTTTTTTATATAGTATAAACACAAAAACTTTGGATTTTTATTTATTTATTTATAAATAAAATAACCATCTTAAGTTCTTAACTGGAGTAGAAACGGGGTTTTACGTTATTGTTGATATGACGTATCATTTTCTTACCATCTTAGTGGAAGATATGTGAAAGTTCTTGTAATATCATTTTCTCATTAAATATAATACAATCTTTATTCTGAAAAGAACGAATTAAAACTAATTTCAAAGAAAAAGCAAGTGGAGTTACGTATATTTTATAACTAATTCATATAGTTTATGTAAAACAATTTAATCATATAGTTTGCACAAACTTTAGATGTTACCAACAAGTATTATCGATTTCACACCTCAACCGAGATAACTGATTCTACACCTCAGTGGTAGGACGTCATCGCAGATGCTTTACTGTGATAGTGTGATTTATAATTTCTTCGTAAGATTCTGAGAATTAAAATATCTAAAGTAAAAAAAAAAAAAACAATGCATTCCAAATTTTTTTTTTTATTGTAAAGAGGTAGAAGACATGCTACATGTCGACAATGATGCATCCATTTAAGAAAGAGCTAACAATTTTACATAATAGACCTCCACCATGAGCATAACAAACCGATAACGAGATTTTAAAAGGAAGTTTGGAAATGAGATGAAATCTTGATAAATCAAAGAAGTTTACAATTAACTCTACCAAACTATATACAAAATATTTTCAAAATCACCACGTGGTTTTATCTCTAGTTTTTCTCATTTTAACAAATTTATCCTGTAAATGGTTTAATAATGTTTTACTTTTTTAATCCTAGTGAATATATTCCACAATAATTTTTGTATTATCGTATCAAACTACCATATCAACAAGATACACCAAAAACCTAATTATATTTAACAAAATGACTTAAATATAATTACCTATCAAATATAACGAACGTATGTATATTGTATAACCAAAAAAGAAAAGGTACGACTTAAATATAACAAATTTAAACTTCGCTATTTGATAACCATTTATTATAAAAAATGGTCGACAAAAGTATGGAAGTTTCAGAAATTCATGGTGTACACGTTGCAAGTGGACCCTTGTATTTCTCTCCTTTCGTCCAGTCCAGACAACTCTCAACTCATTCCAACACATCCTTCACATGTCAATCATTACTTGCAATAAACCTCTTACACTTTCGATTAATTTCCTTTACCACCTTTTACTTTATATACCCCAATATTATATAACTATGATTCAACTTATTTGTCAAAGATTATTCATGTTAAAAACATTAAACAAAATACTATAATAATCTTGATTAACAATAGAGGTGTTTGCGTTTATTATTTTAAAATTATGAGCATCCCAAAAAATAACAATAAATCTATTTTGATTCCATAACAATTAATAACATGCTCTAATTATCGATTCCATGTTTGAACTATCTAAATAATAGCAAAAAAAACTTACTTGGTTATAATTTAAAACCAGGGAATGTAAACATGTTTCTTTTTGTCACTTTCTTTTCTTATTCGATTTCTTTGTCATATGCATTTATTTTCGGACCTTTTTGACGTGTTAATGAACAAAAAGTCATTGAAATTGATCAATTTCAAAAAAGACAATATGTTTTTCAATTATATAAACTGGACCAGATAATGTAAATATCAAATTTATTGAATCAACACCAAATCATCTAATGCACTTAGAATTATTTTTTTTTCTTTTGATTCGGCAATGTATTGAATTCCCCTTATTTCACCACTTGTATAAATTTTGGGGAACATATGAAATTATGAATAGTAGATGACATTTGGCATTGTGTGGAATAGAAAAAGGAGAGGACTAAATCATGCCAATATCAAAAAGATGAGGGTTTAATTGTGAAATTAGTTCAAAGATCCGACTTCCAAAATCAAATATTCTTCCCCCTCTCCCCATTACACATTTGCCGGCTTTCCAAAATCCCAAATCCTCCGTCTCCTCCTTTGCTTATAACAAAAAGACAACAAATTTCAAAAGAATCCTAGTTTATTCTTTTGATTCAAGTTATAATTATAGAAAAGAATCATAATTGTTCCCGTTTGAAAGCTCGTTCTCGTTCTAGAAAGAATTCGCCGGCCGGTGGTCCAATCCGTCGCCGAGTTACCGTATCTCCGGCAATGGGTAGGGCTTTACTCGGCTCGTTTAATGATACATCGGTGATGTATACCCTAAAGGACGCGTATAGTTGGTGGGATGAATTAAACGATTCCCCAATTTGGCAGGATTTGATTTTTCACGTCCTTGCTGCTCTCTATGGCGTCGTCACCCTTGTTGCTCTTGTGAGTTTGCAATTAGTTTCAATTCTGAATCTTCATTGCTCCAGGACTTTGATTTCGATGATTTATGTTTATGGGTTTTTGTTTGTAGCTTGTTTATGTGCTTATGTTCCTCATAAATTGTGCTATTAAGATGTAAGACGTCGGATTATCACTCATCTATGTATTGGAAGATTTGATTTTCTGATTGCTAGTTCTTGAATCCGAACCTAAACATATTAGTTTCAACTACAAGATTTATATTGTGATTGATAATTATATGTGATTTCCAACTGTTGCAGGTTCAATTGATCAGAATTCAATTAAGAGTTCCAGAGTATGGTTGGACCACCCAGAAAGTCTTCCATTTTCTCAATGTTTTAGTTAATGGAGGTCTGTATTTTTCTTTTAAAAAGCATACTTTATAAACCTATCATTAATTTCTAATTAATAAATGTTTTACTGATTCCTATTGCAGTTAGATGTTTAATTTTCTTGTTCCATAGGGATGTTCTACAATTAAAACCAGAGGTTAGGAACATTCTGATAATTCATCATCAATTTACTTCTCTTTTCTTGATTTTTCTAACAAATATTGATCCTTTAGATTCATATATTGTTTGTTTTATTTTTGTTCCCAGATTGTTCAACATATATTGCTTGATGTGCCAAGCCTTGCATTTTTCACTACCTATGCTCTCTTAGTTTTGTTTTGGGCAGAAATTTACTATCAGGTTTTTTTTATATATTTATTTTTTAAGTGTAATTGTGATATTAAAAATGGTAGTTTGTTCATGTTACAATGCTATGCATGTATGACAGGCTCGAGCAGTTTCAACTGATGGTTTGAGGCCGACTTTCTTTATAATTAATGGGATCATTTATGCAATTCAGGTAAAGATTATTCTTTATATTTTTTGAAAGTTGAGAAATGATGTTGCTTATTTAAACAATTTTTTCATGATGAGGTAGCTTTTGTATGATGTTAGTGTATAAAGATGTTAACCAGTTTTATAACATGTTAACAGATGGTTTTATGGCTAATAATTTGGTGGAAGCCTATCTCTCTTTTTGTGATCCTCTCCAAGATGTTTTTTGCAGGTTTTCCTAAGTTTATATAATCTATTTGAATAATTCTATTTTTTGAAAAAAAAAATTATCATTAGACTCACCTAAGTATTTTCTTTTCCAGTGGTGTCCTTGTTTGCAGCATTGGGGTTTCTTCTTTATGGAGGAAGGTACATTGAATACTTTTTACTAAATTCCCAATTTGCCCATAGTTGTGTATATGAGTTTTTAAAACTTTGATGTGAATGGATTTCTTGAAGACCTCTTACTTTTTTGCAGGCTCTTTTCAATGTTGCAGCACTTCCCTGTAGAATCAAAAGGCCGGCGAAAGAAGTTACATGAGGTATATAAACTTTTTTAGATTAGAACAGTTCCTATAAAAACATCATTTAAACAAAAGGGTAAAATGGTCATTTACTCACTGTTTCTTTTTATGCAGGTTGGCTATGTTACAACAATCTGCTTTGTGTGTTTCCTTGTAAGATGTATCATGGTGAGTTCCTTTTTTTCATTTATGTGATGATTGGCCTTCAAGATATTATGAAGTCATCAAAAGTTTATTTTCAAAACACAATTTTTAAATCTTTTTGGTGTTTTTATATAAGTTCATCTAGTTTTCTAATTATGTTCTTCTCTTGTGATTGTGATGTTAGATGTGCTTTAATGCATTCGATGATGCTGCTAACCTTGATTTGTTGGATCATCCGGTTCTCAACTTCATATACTACTTGGTAAGAAAAACTTTGTAGGGCTACTTTGATTATCAGGAGGACATTTATGTCTTTTTGCACATATGAGAAATTGAGATCGAGTCTTTGTTCCACCTTTTTTGTGTGGGTCAAAAAAATCTTACTTTTTGTTCGTTTGACATTGGTCACAATCACAGTCAGTTGTTCAATCTGTCAGTCACAATTACAGTCAATTCAATCTAATAATTATTTTACCATTTTCTTTGGAATAGTTGGTGGAAATATTACCATCGTCTCTAGTTCTCATAATTTTGAGGAAGTTGCCACCTAAGCAATCCATCATGCCATATCACCCTATTCGTTGAGAACAAGGGTAAAATTGACAATTTAGGAGCTGATCTCTAGAAAACGAAACACATGAAGGAGTTGGTTTTTCTACTCAATGATCATTGAAGGAAACTAGGAACAAGTGTAGAAGCCAAGCAAATGGTGTTAGAAAGACTTTGGAAGCTTTGGGTTGTGAAATGTATATTTGTTGTATTGATTTGTATTTGTTTGTGTCTTCTTAATGATACTATAGTTTACAACCCAATTGAAAGCAAATGGGATACAAAACTTGATGTTTATAGAAGACAAAATTCATTTAAAATGGTGTGGTTTGATGTGAGGTGTAGATGGTTTGGTTTTAGGACATAAGGAGGGGATTGATAACTTGCCTTTGGTTTCATATTTATGAAACCAAATAAAGCAACTCGGTTTTGGTATTTTGCACATATCTTGTTTAAACCAATATTACAAAGTAAAACCATCCGAAATAAAGAGTAGTATGTATTATGATTCTTAATATAAAAAATAAGTAACTTAATGCAAGTATTCTATTATATATGATGATACATTTGTATTGAGGTATATTATGTCTTCATGGCGAATGAAATCGAACGTGTTTTACATACAAAATGACTAACGAAATGTGTTATGGTTGGAAAAATGATAATTATGGTAATTTAAAGGTAAAGATAACAAAATCAATATTTTTATCCATAATTATGAATTATTTGACATGTTAGCTAATTAGAGCGTTGATGATACATAGATTAATTTTAACATAATTTTTTCAAAATTTAAAAGTTTAGGAAGTACTCATCCTAACAATGTAACATCCGGATCCCCAGGTATATTATTTTATTAATTTATTTTGGAGTTTGTGGAGGGACTCGGCGAGTTGGTGCTTAGACTTGCCGAGTAGGGTCGCGAATTCTTATCCAGATCATGAATGGACTTGGCGAGTTCATGGGTGGACTCGGCGAGTCCGCGCTGTTTAATGAAACCCTAATCTCTCAGGTTTGGGACCTATTTAAAGGCCCTTAGGGCCGTCATTTGCGGCTATCAGTCCCTTGAGAGAAACCCTAGAGTGCTTGAACGTTTTGAGAGAGAAAGGGAGTCATTGTTGACCTTTGAGGTGTTGTTTAGCAAGAAGAAGGAGGTTCTAGCCAAGAGGAAGCAAAGGAGGTAGCCATTCTGTGGATTTGGAGCTCACGGCATCATATTTGAGGTAGTAATTCGGCTTCCTTTCTGTTGTTATGATGATCATATGGATTTAGGGTTCTTGGACCCTTTTATTGGTTAGATTTGATGTCCAATTAGTCCCTTATTGTGATGAGGCTTTAGATCTGGATCCATAGAGGTCCAGAGAGCATTACTCATCAAGCTTTATGAAGAACAATGGGGGTTTTGGCCTTGGGTTATGATATTTGGGGCTAAAACCTCATATAGGATCAAGTAGATGTTGCATGTGCATCAAGATATAGACTTTACGTGATTATCATGCTTGGGAAGGTCGGATCTATGGACTAATGGAACAGGTCTGACCTCAAGAGGTCATTTGGGTTTGTGAATGACATGGACTTGCCGAGTCCAAGAACAGACTCGACGAGTATGGTTAAGGTTTCCCCTGTAAATCACACAGTTGGTGACTCGCCGGGTTGGGGAATGACTCGGTGAGTCAGAAGGGATCTAGAGGTCGTAAGTACGCGATGGAACTCGCCGAGTTGAGTCGGGGTGGCCCCGCGTTTCAAGCCAGGTGTCACTCGTCGAGCAGGGGAAAGACTCGACGTGTTAAGCAGGACTAGAGGGGTACGGGTGGACATGGGTGAACTCGCCAAGCTGCCTGAGGGCACTCGACGAGTCGGGTCAAAGGTTGACCGTTGACCAGGGTTGACTAGTGTTGACTTGATAGTGTCAGTCAATCAAAGTCAGGAAAGTATTAATGAGAGTTGTACTTATGATATAGGAGGACGATAGGTCGGGAGATCGGGCATGAGTGATTATCCGACATCAGCGAGGTGAGTCTTCTCACTATGCCTTATCCGATGGGGTAATTATGTGTGACCAGAAGGTCTTATGTGTATGATGTATATGTGATGTATGCTATATGTGATATGTTGTGATATGAGTATGATGATGTGGACCAGAAGGTCAAGATGATATGGACCGGAAGGTCAACAAAAGCTGGGATGGAAATCCCCTGAGACACTTGGATTGGAAGATCCTATGGCCTGGAAAGGCGTATGTGCAGTACGTGGTATTTTGGGGAACTCACTAAGCATTCGTGCTTACAGTGTTATGTGTTATGTGTTTCAGGTACTAGCAAGGATCGCGGGAAGGCGCCAGCTTGATCAGTACACACTTGCAGATGTCATGTTTTTGAGATCTTGGGTTATGGATTATGTTATGTATTTTGTGGAAACATTGGATACTTGACTTTTGGATGATTTAATAATGAAATGTTTTATAAAAAAATTAAGTGCAAAATCGTTTTAAATTTTACGGTGTTACAAATTGGTATCAGAGCCTTGGTTTGAGGGATTCGGATTCACCTTCGGGGATATTTGAACTCAAACTGAGGATTTGAGAAATTTTCATAAGATAAACATTTTTTCTGAAAAGTAAATGAATTGAAAAGATACGCAAGGAAGCAGTGTGTACGATTAGCCAGTGCCCGAACGGTGATTTCCCAAAATACCCTTACATTTTGTGCTATGAGATATATTGAAATGTGTTATGCATGCTAGAGTAGGCTAGGTATTCATATTAGGACTAGAGTGGCCTGATTTGTGATGCCTTAGCCTAGGAAGATTTCTGCTGCCATGTTAGAGTGAGTAGGTAGCAGTGAGGTGCTATGAGAGTCTGCCGAAGGGTAGTTTATGTGTGAAAAGGGATAGAGTACTTGTGACTTAGGATCCTCGGAGGAGGACTTGGGGTGGATGCTGATGCGGTGTTGACGGTAGTATTGGGCCCGTACTACTGAAGACACCGGGTCAGTGCACAATCCAAGTAAGAATACTTAGGGTACCAAGGAACAAGTAGGGTGGGTTATCGAGTCTAAGTATACTCGAGCGAGTCCCTGATATTTTTATGTTGTATTTCAGAGGTAGATCATGGTTGGGACACGCCACACACCAGAGAGCAGTGGGACGAGTGATGAGGAGATCCGTAGGATCATCCACGAGGAGGTGGATGCGGGCATCAGGGCTGAGATTCCAGAGATGTTCGGGTCTATTAAGACCACCTGATTGAGACTTTTGATGAGCGGTATGCTGCACTTTCTGATGCTGCTGTTGCAGCAGCCACTGCCGCCATTGCTGCTGCCAGGCCGCAGGGGGGTGACTCGTTGTTGTACCGGGAGTTCAGCAATACGAAGCCACCAGAGTTTAACGGGACTCAGGATCCGATAGTCGCGATGAGGTGGATCTCTGAAATAGAGGGGTGCTTATATACATGTTCATGTTCGGAGCATCCGAGAGTTCGGTTCGCGCTGAACCAGCTTCGCTTGGGGACGAAGGACTGGTGGAAGTTCATGACAGCGCACTACTCTTCAGCAGAGCTTGTTGCGGTGACCTGGGAAAGGTTCACCGCTATGTTTCGTGATGAGTACGTTCCCTCGGTGGAACGGGAGCGTTTGGCTCAGGAGTTCTTGACCCTCAAGCAGGGTACTGAGTCAGTTACTGCGATTACCCGGATGTTTCACGAGAGGGCGATGTTCTGCCCTGAGCACGTGTCGGCCGAGCAGACACGTATGAGCCGATATTTGAGCATTCTGAGGAGAGCCATTCATGAGTTTGTGGCAAAATCATCATACCGGACATTTGCTGAGCTTCAGGCAAATGCCTGGAAGAGGGAGTTTGAATTGGAGACACAGACCAGGGAGGAGGCCGAGTCTCAGAAGCTGGATCGGCGACCGGCACAGTCTCAGTCGGCAGCCAAGCGGGCCAAGCCCACCGATTCAAGGTTTGGGGGTCAGAAGGGCTGCACTTGCGGAAAGTGCGGCAAGGGTCATGATGGAGTTTGTAGGGCTGGTGCTTGCTACAAGTGTGGCAAGGAGGGGCATATCACCAAGGATTGCCCCAAGGGATTCATGGTCTGCTTTCATTGCAACCAGACTGGGTACCGGAAGGCGGAGTGTCCATAGTTGCAAGGGAAGACACAGGGAGCATCTCAAGGATCTGCCCCTGCTGCTGCGAGAGCTAGTGAGGGTCGGCCGGTGAAGGTCGAGGCGCCGAAGGCGCGAGGGAGGGCATTCCAGCTGACAGCGGAGGAGGTCCGTGCATCACCTGATGTCGTGGCTGGTATGTATTTTTTCATATATTTATTTGTATGGTGAGATATTGTGCTTATATCATGATATGCGTAGGTACTTTCCTTGTGAATTTTGTATCTGCTTTGGTGTTATTTGACTCGGGTGCGAGTCGGTCATTTGTATCATTAGCTTTCAGTAGGCACATCGGTATTCATCGAGAGGTGATGAGTCGACCTTTGTGTGTTTCCATAGCTGACGAGCGGGCAGTGTATGCCACATATGTAATTCGGGGATGTGTACTTGAGATCTTCGGCGTTGGGTTTCCGATAGATCTGGTCCCGATTGCGATGGGGGACGTATGTGTTATCGTGGGCATGGATTGGTTGAGTTGTGTTGGGGCAGTGATAGACTGCGAGCAGCAGTTGGTGACGATCCGAAATCCTAGTGGGGGAGTGCTGACAGCTTATAGTGAAGGGACTCGTAGTGATTCAACATTCTGTTCGGCTTCCAGAGCGAGGCAGAGTTTGCAGCAGGGCTGCAAGGGGTTTGTAGCCTATGTGATGGATACGCGTGAGGCTGCTGGAAGGCCGAGTTCAGTTGATGATGTTCCGATAGTGCGTGAGTTTTCAGATGTATTTCTCGAGGAGTTTCCGGGTGTGCCTCCCGAGAGGCAGGTGGAATTTCGCATCGATTTGATTCCCGGGGCTGCGCCTATCGCTAAGGCGCCATATCACCTAGCATCGCCAGAGATGCAGGAGTTATCCTCATAGCTGCAAGAGCTGTTGGGGAAGGGGTTCATTCGTCCGAGCAGCTCACCTTGGGGAGCGCCGATTCTCTTCGTCAAGAAGAAGGATGGTTCACACCGGATGTGTATAGATTACCGGGAGTTGAACAAATTAACAGTTAAGAACCGTTATCCATTACCGAGGATTGATGACTTATTTGATCAGCTTCAGGGGGCATCTTGGTTCTCCAAGATTGATTTGAGGTCTGGATATCACCAGATGAGGGTGCGTGATGAGAATATCCAGAAGACGACGTTCAAGACGCGATACGGGCACTATGAGTTCGTGGTGATGCCTTTCGGGGTCACCAATGCACCAACAACGTTCATGGATCTAATGAACAGAGTGTGCACGCCAATGTTGGATCCCTCGGTGATCGTGTTCATTGATGATATATTGGTGTATTCGAGGTCTAGAGAGCAGCATGAGGAGCATTTGAGGAAGATCCTCAGGGTTTTGAGATCAGAGAGGCTCTATGCCAAATTCTCCAAGTGTGATTTCTGGTTACGGGAGGTCCAGTTCCTGGGACATCTTGTTAACCAGAACGGGATTTTGGTCGATCCGGCCAAGATAGAGGCGGTGATGAGCTGGGAGGTACCGAAGTCTGCCTCTGAGATCAGGAGTTTTCTAGGGTTGGCCGGCTATTATCGGAGATTCATTCAGGATTTCTCCAAGATTGCAGTGCCACTCACTAGTTTGACCCAGAAGGGTGTTTCTTTCTCATGGGGTCCAGAACAGCAGACCTCGTTTGAGACTCTTTGCCAAAAGTTGTGTGAAGCCCTGGTGCTATCCCTCCTAGAGGGAGTTGATGATTTTGTGGTTTACTGTGACGCATCTATATCCGGGTTAGGTGCAGTGCTCCTACAGAGGGGGCATGTGATAGCGTATGCATCGAGGCAGTTGAAGCCTCATGAGGTGAGATATCCCACACACGATTTGGAGTTGGGGGCAGTAGTGTTCGCCCTCAAGATCTGGCGTCACTATCTGTATGGGATTCGGTGTACCATATACACGGACCACAAGAGTTTGAAGTACTTGATGGATCAGACCAACTTGAACATGCGGCAAAGGAGGTGGTTGGAGTGGTAAAGGATTATGATTGTGAGATCCTGTACCACCCGGGTAAGGCTAATGTGGTAGCCGACGCCTTGAGTCGTAGGGCAGAAAGTGCCCCGATTCGAGACATTTGTATGAGATTGACTATGATGACTCCGGTGTTGGACACCATTCGAGGGGCCCAGGCTGAGGCAGTGAGACCGGAGAACCGTAAGAGAGAGAGGGTTATCGGGCAGGTGTCGGAGTTCGTTACCGACAGCCGAGGGATTATGACTTTTCAGGGTCGGATTTTGGTACCGTTTGTGGGTGGGATGCGTACCATTTTGATGGAGGAGGCGCATAGATCGAGGTTCTCGATCCATCCCGGGGCCACTAAGATGTATTTGGACCTGAAGAGGGAGTATTGGTGGCCATGTATGAAGAGGGACGTCGCGTGGTTCATTGAGAGGTGCTTAACTTGTCGTAGAGTTAAGGCCAAGCACCAGAGACCGCATGGTAAGTTGCAGCCTTTAGAGGTTCCCGAGTGGAAGTGGGAACAGATTGCCATGGATTTTATCACCAAATTGCCGAAGACTGCGAGGGTCGTCGATGCAATTTGGGTGATTGTAGACAGGTTGACGAAGAGCGCTCACTTCCTTGCTATCAGTGAGAGCTCTTCCGCTGAGAGGTTGGCAGAGATGTACGTGAGGGAGGTGGTATCGCGGCATGGAGTGCCGATCTCGATTGTCTCAGATCGAGATGTGCGTTTCACTTCCAGATTCTGGAAGAAATTTCATGAGGAATTGGGTACGAGGCTGCATTTTAGTACCGCATACCACCCACAAACTGACGGGCAGAGTGAGCGGACGATTCGGACGCTCGAGGACATGCTCCGAGCATGTGTGTTGGATTTCTGCGGGAGTTGGGACACGTATTTACCCTTGGTGGAGTATTCCTACAACAACAACCATCATTCGAGCATTGGTATGCCACCCTTTTAGCTGTTGTATGGGAGGAGGTGTCGGACTCCTATTTGTTGGGGAGAGGTTGGGAAGCGTGTGATGGGTAGTATAAAGATAGTGCTTCAAACGACAGAGCAGATTCAGCAGGTCAGACAGAGGCTGTTGACTGCTCAGAGTCGCCAAAAGAGTTATGCGGACAGGCGCCGGTCCGAGCTCGAATTTCAGGTCGGCGACTTTGTACTTCTGAAGGTCTCTCCTTGGAAAGGAGTGATCCGATTTAGGAAGAAGGGCAAGCTGGGGCCCCGATATATTGGTCCTTTCAGGGTGATTGCGAGAGTAGGCATGGTAGCTTACCGGTTGGAACTACCTGCAGAGTTGGGCCAAATTCATGACACCTTCCACGTGTCACAACTGAGGAAGTGTATAGCCGACGAGTCGGCAATGGCACCATTTGAGGATATTCAAGTGGATGCGAGCCTGAACTATGTTGAGAGGCTGGTGGCTATTAGGGATCGGAAGATCAAGGTTCTGAGGAACAAGGAAGTGCCTCTGGTGCAGGTCCAGTGGCAGCATCGGAAGGGGTCAGAGTTGACTTGGGAGCTGGAGCGTGAGATGCGTGAGCAGCATCCAGAGTTGTTTGTAGAGTAAGACTTCGAGGATGAAGTCTGATTCTAGTTGGGGAGAATTGTAACATCCGGATCCCCAGGTATATTATTTTATTAATTTATTTTGGAGTTTGTGGAGGGACTCGGCGAGTTGGTGCTTAGACTCGCCGAGTAGGGTCGCGTATTCTTATCCGGATCATGACTGGACTCGGCGAGTTCATGGGTGGACTCGGCGAGTCCGTGTTGTTTAATGAAACCCTAATCTCTCGGGTTTGGGACATATTTAAAGGCCCTTAGGGCCGTCATTTGCGGCTATCAGTCCCTTGAGAGAAACCCTAGAGTGCTTGAGCGTTTTGAGAGAGAAAGGGAGCCATTGTTGACCTTTGAGGTGTTGTTTAGCAAAAGGAAGGAGGTTCTAGCCAAGAGGAAGCAAAGGAGGTTGCCATTCTGTGGATTTGGAGCTCACGGCAACATATTTGAGGTAGTAATTCAGCTTCCCTTCTGTTTTTATGATGATCATATGGATTTAGGGTTCTTGGACCCTTTTATTGGTTAGATTTGATGTCCAATTAGTCCCTTATTGTGATGAGGCTTTAGATCTGGATCCATAGAGGTCCAGAGAGCATTACTCATCAAGCTTTATGAAGAACAATGGGGGTTTTGGCCTTGGGTTATGATATTTGGGGCTAAAACCTCATATAGGATCAAGTAGATGTTGCATGTGCATCAAGATATAGACTTTACGTGATTATCATGCTTGGGAAGGTCGGATCTATGGACTAATGGAACAGGTCTGACCTCAAGAGGTCATTTGGGTTTGTGAATGACATGGACTCGCCGAGTCCAAGAACAGACTCGACGAGTATGGTTAAGGTTTCCCCTGTAAATCACACAGTTGGTGACTCGCCGGGTTGGGGAATGACTCGGTGAGTCAGAAGGGATCTAGAGGTCGTAAGTACGCGATGGAACTCGCCGAGTTCATAATTGGACTCGACGAGTTGAGTCGGGGTGGCCCCGCGATTCAAGCCAGGTGTCACTCGTCGAGCATGGGAAAGACTCGACGTGTTAAGCAGGACTAGAGGGGTACGGGTGGACACGGGTAAACTCGCCGAGCTGCCCGAGGGCACTAGACGAGTCGGGTCAAAGGTTGACCGTTGACCATGGTTGACTTGATAGTGTGAGTCAATCAAAGTCAGGAAAGTGTTAATGAGAGTTGTACTTATGATATAGGAGGACGATAGGTCGGGAGATCAGGCACGAGTGATTATCCGACATCAGCGAGGTGAGTCTTCTCACTATGCCTTATCCGATGGGGTAATTATGTGTGACCAGAAGGTCTTATATGTATGATGTATATGTGATGTATGCTATATGTGATATGTTGTGATATGAGTATGATGATGTGGACCAGAAGTTCAAGATGATATGGACCGGAAGGTCAACAGAAGCTGGGATGGAAATCCCCTGAGACACTTGGATCGGAAGATCCTATGGCCTGGAAAGGCGTATGTGCAGTACGTGGTATTTTGAGGAACACACTAAGCATTCGTGCTTACAGTGTTATGTGTTATGTGTTTCAGGTACTAGCGAGGATCGCGGGAAGGCGCCAGCTTAATCAGTACACACTTGCAAATGTCATGTTTTTGAGATCTTGGGTTATAGATTATGTTATGTATTTTGTGGAAACATTGGATACTTGACTTTTGGATGATTTAATAATGAAATGTTTTATAAAAAAATTAAGTGAAAAATCGTTTTAAATTTTACGGTGTTACATACAAAGACTACATCTGGTAAATCCTCATTACGACTACTTCAACTTTCATTAAGGCTATTTATCTTAATTAGTATTTTATTTTAATATTTTTTTAGACCTATTTATTAAGATTTTGCCTAATATTATATACACATAATATAAGCACATAAATTACATAGATTCCAACAATTTCCTTTTATTTATTCATCAAATGATTACAATTGTTGATAAATGTCATCAATACATCTTATTAATGTCTATCAGTAAATACACGCTTTGCATTCTTCATGGTACATATTTGACAACCTTAACTTTTATAACTAAAAAAACTCAAACAAAATACAAGCAATAAATGAGTCAACATCATGAATTAAGGTGGGGAGTTGAACTATAATTTAATGGCAACTGTCCACATTATTTCTACAAATTCTCTAACTGTTTAATAATTAATGATGCAATTTATAATTATTCCCATTTCCTACCTAGAAAATACTATGGTTCTATCCGGTATCCACTTGTTATATAAATACTGAACCCATGATGAAACGAAATGTAGTTCCTAGTGATTTTACAACATCCACAAAATGAAGAAGGTTATCTTGATATGCTTCCTACTCATGGTTTGTGTGTCTGGATCAGGTTCGAAACTGGCCACCCTTTTAACTTGAAATCTTAGATACATGTATCATTTTTCCGAATCCTTGTATTTATATTTTTTTTTATTATGATGAGGTTTTTTAGGAATTCCATCCAAGCCTAAAGACACCCCAAATCCCCCAATTGGTACTTTAGTTACATGTACGAAATCCGCTGATTGTACATCTTATTGTACGTGTGATAAGAGCAAACAACTTTGTATAAATAAGAATTGTTATTGTAGTGACAAAAAAATGCTAAGTCTACCGGTGAGATATCACTGGCAATGAATGCATTTAGCCAATATAAATAAATGTTATAAATTTAGATGTGCTATCTATCTAGAACTTAAGCATTCAATCACAAGTTGCAAGAACTGTGTCTTCTTCTTACCACTTAACTAATAACATTTAATGTTCAACATAGATTTATTTATAAACATAAAAGTGGTTTTGATGTACGCTTTATTGAATATACCAAGTCCGTTGCATGTGAATAAATATATGGCATGAAAAGAATATTGATAAATATATATTGTTAAAAGAGTTATTAATTGTAAAATATAAATTATTATATTAATTTAAAACATTATCATCATTTTAAATATTATTGAAGTTAACCGATAAGAAAGTAGTTGTTAAAAGTTAAAAGAAAGGTTGTCAAAATCGCGATCTTAATCGTAGGATCGTACTATCCTACGATCGTAGGTATAAAACAAATCAAATCGTAGATCGTATATAGATCGTATTTAGGTAGGATCGCAAGTAAGATCCTAGGATCGTAGAATCGAGATATGATCCGATCCCACCCTCCCTTGATTTATTTTTGAAAAAATATTTTTAAAAAATCAAAAAAAAAAAAAAATTACCACTTTATTTACTTTTACTCTTTCCCGGCTTACCGTTCAACATTTTATTTTTGTCGTGACTAATATTTATATATTTTTATAGATTTTGAACGGAAAACTAAATATTGGAGATATTTTAAAATTTTAAACTTATAAGTTAAAATTATGTTTTTTTGTGGATCTTAAGATCCCGATTCCGATCTTGTAAATTCAAAAACAATCTTACATAAGATCCCAATCTTGACAACCTTAGTTAAAAGTTTGTATTATTCAAATATTAGTTTAAGGTAATTAACATATAAAAATAGAGTCTTTCAAAAAAAACATATAAAAATAGATTTAATGATTAAAAGTCTCACGTTTCAATTAAACAAATTTTGTTGAATATATTAATTTATATCAAAACTAACTCATAACGCTTCACAGTAAATCTTATTTAGAGTAAATTACACGAATGGTTCCTATGGTTTAGGGTAATTTGTATGTTTGGTCTGTAATTTGGAAGGTCCCTGCTGTTTGTTTTTGTTACATGTTTGGTCTCTGTCTTTCCTAAAAAAACTATTTTCCCCTTGATTTTTTAATATATTTAAATAAACACATCCCAACCCCAACCCTACTCACCTTATCTTACCTATCCCATAATTTTTTTTCTATTTAAATAATAGTTTCTTTAGGTAAGACAGACACCAATCGCATAACAAAAACAAACAGTAGGGACCAAGCGCATATCAAAAACAAACAGTAGGGACTTTCCGAGTTAAAAAAATAAGTTAGGGACCAAACGTGCAAATTACCCCAAACCATAGGGACCATTCATGTAATTTACTCTATTATTTATAAGATATATTTTGTATATATACGATTTAAACAATAAATAATTTGTACAACCACATAAGCTCAAATAACATTAAAAATCATATAAAATATATATATATATATATATATATATATATATATATATATATATATATATATATATATATATATATATATATAGGTTATAATGTGGATAGACAACTATTGTGTGGACGTGCCGATAATGCTATTTTATGAAAATTACTAAAAGAATATATTGTTTAGTAATGTGAATACGTTCAAGCTCACATAACTATTGTTATTTTAATGGATTCTCACCAATTCTAATTCATTTTTATTCTCATTCATCGTTTTTTATTTATTTTAATTCTTACAAAATACGACTCAATAAACATGCTGATAACATTCTGACAGAATGAGAATAATTAAAAAAATGTATAATAAACTTATAGACGATTTAATTAGTGAAAATGCTTAATAATTAAAATCACTATATAAGATTGAACGTATTCATATTATCAAACAACATATTTTCTTTGTAATTCTCACAGAATAGCATTATCCACACGTCCACACAATAGATGTCAATCCACATTTGAACCTCTCTCTCTCACACACACACACACTCTCTCTCTCTCTCTATATATATATATATATATATATATATATATATATATATATATATATATTGTCGAACGCTGAAATTTAAGTCTTACAAGCCTCTAATACAATATTTGCAATCACTTTATGCATTACAAAAAATATTAATCTTATCCGGTCAATGTACAACCATTTAAAGCATTGCAAGATCTATCCCGTCAATGGACCACTGAAGAATTCAAAAAAAAACATAATACAATTAGTTTTTGAATGTTTAAACCTCATGATAAGATTGCAACTGTTGCAGTGTTGTCAATAGCGATAACTATGATCGCTATAGCGTATAGCTAAGCAAGGTGATGGTGTGTAGTGATGCTATAGCAAATAGCTAGGCGAGGTGATGGTGTGTCGGTATGAGCTTTCTAGTGAGGTAATAGCGACGTAGCGATATAAATGTTTTTTTTACAAAATTCCGGTATAAATCGATTTTTTTTCGTAAAATATCAAAATCGATTGTCGAAATGTGTTTTTAGCAATTAGAATTAGTCCAATTTATGATTGCAATCACCAATTTTGCATTTGGGATTGCCAATTTGGAGTTGGATCACCGATTTGGAGATTGGTGGGAAAAGCATTGATCGGAAAAAAAAACTCACGCTTTACAACCTTTTCGATTTCCTTTGTTAATTCTAATGCTTCGATTAATGCTTCCAATAGATTCAATTGATTATATATTCCACATTCCTTTACTCATATTCTACAATTCAGTGTTACCACTTTTGTTCAAGTTTTCTACTCTATCTTTTTGTTAACTTCTTGTTAAAAGTATTAATTGCTCGAACTTTTGTTTGAAGCGTTAAAAGATCTATTTTTAAGTAAACTTGAATTTTTACATTTAGGTAAGTTGTTATTAAAACAAACAGGAGCAAAGTTTTTTGAGATTTATGTTAGTTTGATGCCAAGTAGTGTGATAAACAAAAGTTTTCCTGCACTGTTCCTTCTCTCCATATCAGGTTCAAAAGGTTCTTTTTCCAAAGTCTTTTGCCCTCTGTTTTGTTTCTTTCTTTGTTGTACACTTATGCTCTTATGATTTATGTTCGTCTCACTTATGATTTGAATGCTCATTGTCAATTAGTTATGCAATATTCATGTTTTATAATTTATTTGAGTTAATAATATTGGTTTTTAGCTTATTTATTAGTTATAATTGTTAAATACATGAAGGGAAAAATAATATTATTTTTTTGACAAGCAATCGCCAAAAGTAAAATAGTCTTCGTTATTCCATCTCCGTCACTGTGTAGCATATAGGTAGGTTGTCATTATTACCTCACAATCGTTATCGATAACATTGGTTTGTTGAATCCGAAATCTTTGTAGGTATATGTCTGGCTTTTTTTGTTGAATCGGTCAATCTTCCATTTATTTGCCCTCTATCCCTCGATTAACCTTAAAAACTCAGAGGTTGCCCTCATTATCATCAAGATCTTTTTTATCCTTTTCTCTGCCTTTAATCATGTTTTTCCCTATCTCGAACGTCACTATCATCCACCGCCGGCTTCACCATCTTCCCTTTTAACCACCGTTATATCGCCTCTCTCCCTATCTCTCTCTCTCTCTATGTGTGTGTGTGTGTATATATATATATATAACTTCAATAGAGAACCATTATCAATGGTTCCCCAAGGAACCACATATTTTTTCAAGTTTTAGAGCTTATTCTTTATCGAAAAAAACAAAAAATATCTAAATTCATATATTCACATTGTGAATGCTAAAAAACAATTTATATATTTTTTGGATTCACTGTGTGAATTCAGATTCACATTGTGAATCTACAAAGACTCACACTGTGAATTTGATGAAAAAAATTATAATTTTTTTTATCAAAATTGATATCATTGAAAAAAGGATAAAACGTTATGAATTTATGTATATATATATATATATATATATATATATATATATATATATATGTTTTTTTTTGATAAAAAAATAAGTTCTAAAAGTTGGAAGAAAAATGGTTCCTTGATTATGGAAGCAGTTGCATGACGAGATGTGCACTCGTCTCCATTTCAGTACAGCATATCATATGCAAACCGAAAGTTAGAGTGAGCAGACTATTCAGACTCTTGAGGATATGTTGCGTGCGTGCGTGTTGGATTTTGGTGGGGGTTGGGATACGTATCTTCCGTTAGCGAAATTTTTGTATAGCAACTGTTATCACGCCAGCATCGATCAAACTCCTTTTAAGATGCTCTACAGGAGGAAATGCAGGACCCCGATTTGTTGGGGCGAGGCCAGTCAGCGAGTTATGGGGAGTACCAGGGTGGTGCTCAAGACCACTAAGCTGATTCAGCAGGTTCGGAGCAGACTCCAGGCAGCTTAGAGTCGGCAGAAGAGTTATGCCGACAGGCGTTGGCCAGACTTGGAGTTCCATGTGGGAGATATGGTTCTCCTGAAGGTGTCACCTTGGAAAGGTTTCATCCGGTTTAGGAAGCGGGGCAAGCTGGGCGCCATGTATATTGGTTCCTTCAGGGTTTTAGCTCGGGTTGGACCGGGTTGCATATCGTCTTTATCTCCCAGCCGAACACAGTCAGATTCATAGCACATTCCATGCATCTCAGCTGCATAAGTGTCTGGTAGATGATTCTGCGGTGGTGCCTTTGGAGGACATTTAGTTGGATGACCGCCTGAATTATATTGAGAGACCGGTGGTGATTTTGGATCGAAGAACGAAAACCTTGAGGAACAAGGTAGTCGAGCTGGTGAAGGTGCAGTGGCAACACCGCAAAGGATCAGAGTGGACTTGGGAGCCTGAGGAGGAGATAAGGGAGCACTATCCAGAGTTGTTCGGGGTAGCGGACTTCGAGGACGAAGTCTGATCCAAGTAGGGGAGAATTGTAACACTTATGCCTGGTATGTTACTCATGACCCTTGAGTATTCAATAATTTCATTTTGGTCCCTGAAGTATTATGTGAGGCATAGAAATTGGTACGCTTAGCGTACAAGTTGAGAAGCCGGTACACGGGGTGTACCACTTGGTACGCTTAGCGTATTGGGTTGGTGGCGAGACGGGACTCAGGTCGCATACGTTAGGCGTACATAGAATTTAATGAAACCCTAATTGGGGGTGTTGCACCCTATTTAAGGATCCTTATCTTCTGGGGCTGGCCTTTTTACCAGCACCCAAAGCCTCCAAAACCCTAAAACGAGTTGTAGCCTCCTTTGTCAAGCATTTGAGTCTTTGAAGAGAGCTTGGTGTTCGTTTTGTTCATTATGAAGGAGTTATAAGATCTTGAAGTTGCTAGTCTTGTAGAAGGAAGTCTTGGATCCAGAACCATTACCTATTTTGCAAGAAGTTTGAGGTATCAAGTTCATATCTTGGTTTCTAGATGCTTAGATCTCTTTTTGGGTTAAATAGTTATGTTTTTAGACAAGGTTTGGATGGATGTTGGGATTAGGACGTCCCAAAGGCTTATTCTTTCAGATCTAAGGTCTTCATGGGCTCCTTAGGCATAAAGGTGCCAACTTTATGGAGTTTAGGGGCCTCATGTCACACCCCCAAACCTAAACGGTGGAAACATTCGGGGGCGGAGGACGTCACGTACAGTATCATAACAATTGAATAGTAAAGAAAGTACACACCACCATAATATATACTTGAAAAGTTTACATGACTGTTTTATTACATGTTTCAAAAGTCAAATACAATATGATGCTCCAAAAGATGTTACTAATGCTAGAGCATTAGTCCCCAAAAGTAGTTGCTAACCTGGTGTTTAGCGATTCCCTGAGAATACAAGTTATTTCAAAGAAAAAGTGTCAACAATTAAGTTGGTGAGTTCATAAGTAGATATTTGTGTAAATGTATGCCATTCGAAAGTTCACGTTTGTTTTCCAGAAAATCTGATATTTTCTTATAAAAGGAGTTAGGAATCGTTGTTTTTATGAAATGAATGTATCAAACCAGGAAAAACCTATATTTTCCTAAAAGTGAGGAGCAGTCTTAAATGCCCAAGACTGTAACTTGTAAGTAAATATGGCATACTTAACATAATGATGTATAGTTTTATTAGTAAACAAAACTATAAGAAGTTCGTATTTTCACGTAAAAATAACTGTAATATTACTTTTCCCGCAAAAACATAATACCATAATAATTGTCTATCCTGTGAGTTTTCATAACCGTACTATGATGGGTTTGCCTGTAGCGACGTTCTTCAGGCATCGAAATGTTATGACACTTGTCACCCTTAACCTGCCGGTTTGTCTGTAGCTAACAGCCAGGGTGCGGGATCATCAGTCCCGTTTAGATCTATACACACTTATCGCGTCCTCCGGACGGGAGACTCTGGTTATAAAATAGGGCTTTCTAGTGGTACCTTGATAAGTATTGTGAAGACGAATGTCTCACGGATTCTTAATTAAGCCACGTATTTTTAAAATGTATATGAGTGATTTCTGAAGTGATTACCCTTTTTACAGTGTTGATAAAGGCATAATAATGAGTTGTATTTCTTTGTATAAACGTAATGTTATAGTTGAAATGGTTACCTTTGGTATGATGTAGTATGCAAACATATAAATAAAACATATTTCTATTTATAAAACATATTGTATCCCATGAGGGTAAAGTTGTGATGTGTGATGTTTCACTTGTTAACAACTTCATATGATAGTTAATACAATAATATGAAAGTATAGCAAAAGATTGATGTTTTCACACGAGTTTAATTGTGTGTTTACTTGTATTCCCCCCCCCCCCCCCCTTAAAAGTGTTTAAAAGCATTTAAAAGTATTTGAAAGTGTAGTGATAGGGGTATGAACTCACTTGGTAGAAGTGACGATTTAATGAAAACGATACTTTGCTCGGGCAGCACTTCGACCGGAAAGAAGTCGTTTTCTCGGAAATCTCGGGGCCTCAAACTTCCGTCAGAGCTTGGATATGAAATTGGGGGTCAGAGTAGTCTCAGGATGCTTAGCACAGAGTAAAATTAGAAAGGGAAGTAGAGTTGAGCAGCCTAAACCCGAGACCTTCGGTTTCTATTTATAGGGATTAATTTTGGAGCTCACGTCGTGAGCATGGAGTGGCTCACATCGTGATTTCGATCTTATCCATCCGCTGACTCGACTCCTGACAGCCCGACTCTGGAACCTATCCATCACTGGCTCACGTCGTGAATCCTCTGATAGTGTGGGAATTCGTGTCCCTAACTTTGGAAATTCATATCTCTCACATACGAGTTTCGATTTTGACGTTCTTTATATCCACGCGTAGGTGATATTATGCTCTACAACTTTCGTTTAGACTCCGTCGGCTAATTTTGACTTTTCTTTTTAATATTATTTTTAACAGGTCGGGATTGGAAAAGTCCGTTAAAAATTCATAACTTCTTCATCCAACGTTTGTTTTTGTCTGTATTTTTACCGTTGTACTACTATTGTCGAGATCTTCGATTCTCGTTTAGGTTGTGTCGGCTAAAAGTCGCTCGATCTCTAATTCGAGTTTTTAGTTGTCTACTGTTATATTCCAAACTTAGAAAAATCATAACTTCCTCATACGAAGTCATATTTTCACATTCTTTTTATATACGTTTACGGTTTAATGATATTTACGACTTTCATTTAGATACCTAAGGCTAAAAAGCATTTCATTGAAATTTCATGTTTTATGCTTAACAGTGTTTTACCGGTTTTGTTGCGGATCTTCGATTGGTCATAACTTCTTCGTTATAACTCGGATTTTTGTGTTCTTTTTATTATCTCCAAACTTATGTTACAATACTTGGCTTCAGATAGTTACATTGACTTGAAATATCGGGTTGGTACACCTCATGCATTCATTAAGTCCTTTTTGAGTTTTAGAGCTTCTTATGGTCATGCATGGACATAAAGTTAGCAACTTTACGTGATATTTCAACTTGAGGAGGTTAGATATGCACTCTAGGGTGAAGTCTTAACAAGTTAAGTGCTTAAAGTAGAAGGTGGCTGATTTGGTTGAGTACGTTGGACGTACACGCCTATACGCATAGTGTACAAGCCCTCGAGCCAGTACATCCCATGTACTCAGTCAGGTGGCCATTCGATGTTGGGCTTTAAGATTGGTCCTCGTTTTGGTTTTAGAATGATACAGGTTAGTTGGACAATCTGATTTTGGGAGTTTTTGGGCTAGGAGCATTATTGGGCCTTGGGTTAGGGCCTATGAGAAGGTATTTCGGCCTAATTGGAGATTAGGCCAAATTTGGGCCTTGATTGATTGTCTGACTTTTGGGCCCATTGGATTATGGTTATGGGATTCATTCTTGGACAAATCTAGGCTAGGGGTAAAATGGCCTTTTACCCTAAGTAAGGATTTTTGGTTATTGGTAAGTCTAAGAAGTTGCGTCTTTAGGCTTAGATCTTCGGTCCATATGTATACTCGGTCTGGGCCTGTCCAGCCGTGTTTTGTTTTAGGGTTTAGTTTATATATAGTGCATGCATGCATTATATTATTTACGCTTCTTAATTATTATTTGATAGATCTTGTATTGTAACCCTAGCACACCTCTACAGTAGCAATTCACGTCGAATTATTCTGAGGTGGATCATATTAATCATTCGACACTCATTTGATTCATCTTAGTGTTTATCGTTTTCTATTACTTGTTTTCGTTTCATTGATATCTGATTGAATCTATCGATCTTAAAGAATAATTTTCTCATCAATTGGTATCAGAGCAGGAGACTATGTAATACATACGCATCTCTTCTGTTGGAAAAATATTTTTAGGGTTTCCGCTTTTATCAAATCTGTAGGAGCCGTCATCTCTTCATTGACAGTGTTTCTTGCTTTTGATAAAACCCTAATTCAATCTTTACAAGTCTGATTCTTGCAGATATCTAAAAAAAGTCATCATGTGTCACGATGATTCACAAACCAATCCGATCAACATCTCCAACAACATTGGATCCATAACCAGAATCCCGAATCTATACACTGAAGACTATGAAGTTTGGACGCATCACTTTGAGGACTATGTCGTTGGTTCTGAAGACAATGGCTATCTTATATGGAAAGCAATAACATTGGATCCTTTTGTTCATTTTGGAACTAATAGAACCACTAAGACTCAAAATGAGTAAAACAAACTCTTAACTGACGTGGAGAAGATTCCTCAAGACGAAAAAGAAAAGTTGTTGTGTAATGTTAAAGCCATGAGAATGATTAGATTTGCTTTACAGTCCAATACTTTTCGTCTGGTGAGCCCATACACCCTGGCAAAAGAGATCTGGGATAGACTTAAAGAGCTGTATTCCACTGATGAGGACCTAGAACATTCTATCTAAACTCTATTGCTCTTTGAGTTCGATGCTTTCCAACAAAAGCCAGATGAAAAACTTATAGGAGATTAAAAGTAATCCTTAGAAAGAAGAAGAGAAAAAGGAGAGCAAACTGGTAGGAGACTCCGGATATGATTGCAACTTCTGCCATGGCAAAAACCACTTTGCCGAAGATTGCATGTTAAGAAAGCTATCAGAGAAAAAGGAGGGTGAAGATGATGAAGCATACCATATGCGCAAGCTGGAGGAGATAAAGAAGAAGAAAGCCTCTAACAATTCTATGAATGCTTTGATTGTGCAGGAAAACGTTGTTGATGATGAGTTCGGTGGCATGGAGGTCTGGTCTATAGACTTTGAAGATGAAGAGGTACGTAAACCCACACATGGCAGGGCTTTTGTGGAGAAAGAAGATAGTGTTGAGTTTGTTGGGAGATGCTTGATGGTGACAGCTGGAGTGTCACAAATGAGGGGTTACACAACCGAAGGCGAGTGAAGAGGCGAATCAGAAAGAAGATAAGTGTTTTGCTGCCAAACCTGTGAGCGAAAGGATCAACGACTGTGATCAGTTAATCAAGAAGGTACAAAAAATTCTCGAATCACTTAAAATACCTGTAACAAACTATGAAATGGAATTAAACGAACTAAAATTCAAATTTTTCTAGTTTAAGTGGAAGTCTATTGCAAACACGCCTCACAAATGCTAACCTAACGGATCAAATTGGCAGGGTGACATCCAAGAGTTAGGAGCGAAGGATGTGGATCGAGAAGACTGAGTTAGACTTATTTAGAACGAGAGATGAGTTGATATATTTGCATCATGACAATCTGAAGTTTTTAAAACAAAGGAACATTTTTTGTTTAATTGCTAAACGTCTTTACACTAGTATTACTCAGTTACGTTTGAATTGTGACATTGGCAAAAAGGTTCACACAATGATTTTGCCCTTTCTTAAATTTAAGGAGGATGAAGTCGATGTTGATTGTTACAATTGTGAATCCATTGTGTCATCAAATGAGGTTTCAGATGCTTACAGGATTGGTCAGGACAAAATTGAGTCCTTTGTTAAGTCCTAAGACCATAAGGACATGCTTAGGAATTTATTGGACGAAAATGACAAATTGAAAATAAAGACTAAAACCATGCAAAAATTTGACTCATTGAGTACCAAATTAAGTTTAGAAAATAAGATGAATGTGGAAAATTCTTCTGAATTTGATGAGGACAATGATATGAGTGAACTTTCTATAAAGGATTAGGTTGACTGCTCTGAATTTCTCAAAAGCGAACCCAAACCAGAAAAACTACTCATATCTGAAAACTCAGTTGAGTTCGCTCGTATAACCAAAGACAAGTCCAAAGTCCTTATGCAGCATCCCAAAAACACGAGCCAAAATTTTTTGTTTTTACATATAATAAAAGTCATAACGCTAAATGTCATATAATAAAAACCATACGTCGGGTATCCCAAAAGACATAATAAGAATGTCATATCAAAAACTGTATCAAATCATGTCTAAGTATCTGAACAAAACTCCCAGGAATAAAGCTGAAGTTGTGGTATGTGTGATGCCATCATCCCGAGCTCTTCCCTTTACTTGCGGAAGTACCTGAAACCAAAACTGAAACTGTAAGCAGAAAGCTTAGTGAGCTCCCCCAAACTACCTCATACCAAACAAACATATAAACAACTACTGGGCCCCTTCCCACTACATCGGACCGAAGTCTGGAACTAACCAGGGCCCTGCCCTTTGCATCAGACCGAAGTCCAGAACTAACCGCCTCGAACCGAAGTCCGGAACTAACTGCATCGGATCGAAGTCCGGAACTAACTGCATCAGGCCTAAGCCCGGAACTGACTGCATCGGACCGAAGTCCGGAACTACTGAACATAACATAGCATACACATATCAACTAGCATAACAACATAGACTGCATACTGAGTCTGACCATACCCGAAAGACATAACATGCAAAACTTGTCTGAGCCACGAAGGCATCAAACATTCTAACTACTGCATCGGACCGAAGTCTGGAAACTACTACTAATTAAACGGGCCGGCATTGTGGCCTTAGACCCGTTCCTACTGGAAGGAAACTCACCTCGTAGCCTAGCTGCTGAAAGAACTGCTCCGGAATCTATCTGTTGCGGCTCCGGCTTCACCCCGACTACAATTTCCATAAGTACCCTCAATCAAATACTGATAATAATGCTGAGGGTAAAAAGACTATCTTACCCTTGGTCAAAGTCAACATTCAGTTTGATGGGTTTTGATCATAAGAACATCCTATGTGCTCATACAAACCCTAATGCTTGGATCTAGGTTTCTCTATTGTACATGTAATTTATCCAAGAGTATAAACCCTAGATCTAGCATATGATAATCAATATAACATATAATTAGGGTTTAGATCATACCTTGATTGTTATGTAGCAATAACAATCCCAAATCCTCCTTGTATTGACTTTAGAAAACTTAGAGTCACAAATGTCACTCCTCTAATGGTTCACAAACACCAAGAGCAAGAGGATGAAGAGGAGAGGTAAAGGAGGCTGCCCAAAAACGTCTACAAACCCTAGAAGGAGTCTTGTCCACGTTTTTGGGGCATAAGGGGTCTTTAAATAGTGAGGCTATTAGGGTTATCTAACAAGGGAACCCTAATTTGGATGCTTAAGCTCTAAGCAACCCATGGACTCATTTCCTTAAAGCCTTGGATGATTTCTAATGGGTTTCCCCATAGAATTCGTCCACTCCTTAATATAAGGCAATCCATTTCCCAAATTGCAATTATCTTATAATTACAATTCCAGTCCCTTAAGTTTAATTAATCTCTTTTAGTCACAAACTTAATTCTTATTAATTCTTGACTAATACTAATTAAACAATATGATTTTTCCTTTAATATATTATTCTCATAATATATTAATAAATCATATTTAATCCTTTCTCTCCATAATTCATCCTATCAAGTTGCTTTGGTGAAGGCAACCCAAAAGGACCATGCACCATCGTGTCAAGTACATACCAAAATAGTTATGGATTAGACACTAATCCAACAGTCTCCCACTTGGATAAGTCTAATAACTATTCTGCGTATGACTTCAGATCTCTTTTGATTGGAATGGCACAGAAACAAAATAGTGTCAACATGATAGGTTGTAAACCTCAACTCGTGTGCTAGTGATGATCGATAAGGTTTATTTTGATTTGTTCTTGAAACCTTTCAAGACCATTAAGACTCCCACTGACTCCTTTACATATAAGATTCTCTTGTCAATAAACATTTCTTGACAAACAAATATTCAAGAGTTAGTGTAGTCCAAAACACTTCATAAATTGGTCCTAGTTGGTCTTTGTCTTATCCAAGACATCACAACTTTCCACATTTGATGAACGTTATAAACCTTCTTAATACTTATCACTCAATGTCACAATTTTAACTCTAAGACTTGTTTTGGAACGAAGTATGATTGACTTCTTGATATAACCATTTCTTCAATTCTTGATTCCTCTTCTTAGTCATACAATTGTACTAATACTTACTTAGAGGATTAATTGAGATATGGTTCTTAATCATTAAGACCTATCATAAAGCATAAAAGGTACTCTCCCTTCTTCTTAGAATGGAGAAACTTTTATCTTTCTGCCTACTTGATTCTTCTTATACGTTATGCTATTGATTTAAACATTTTCAATCAATTTAGAATTACACTTAATCTTATAAGTATAATCATATTTGCTAAACCTTTAGTAAATCATGACGAATATCTTGGTTACTCTTATGGTGGACTTGATCAATACGCAACTTTGTGTACTTGATCTCCTAGTCCTTCACTTGACACTTTGTCAATGAATTGGTCTAATTTCCAAATATGAAATTTCTCATTCATCGTGCAACCAAGTTGCATGATTCCAAGTTTCTGTCCAATTGAAACTTGGGCGATGAGAAACTCTCTTTATTTGGTAAATTTTCGACATTTCCATAATTAAGAATCAAATCCATTATTGCTAATAATAGAAATATTCAAACAACAATTTTTCATACACGTCGTTGCAAGGATAAATAAATAATATAAAATCAAAATTTATTTTATTGCGGAAAAATTTTGTCTTTACAATGCAATTCATTGAAAAACTATGCTAATACATATTTCTTAGCAATCTAATTCTAACTCTAAGTAGTAGCTCAAGAATCTAATCTTCAAGTAATGCGATCGAAATCCATTTCTTCACGGTTAGATTCTGCTCACTTCTTCCCTTAAGCTTCCTCTCCTTTTTTCGATCCTACAAAACATCAATTGTAATCTTATCACATTATGTATTAAGAATCTAGAATAGGAGCTTAAAAGAGTTAGTCAATGGATTTTACCTAAAGCAGAGCCATACGTTTTGACTCTCCCATCTCTTAGATCTCTTAGGTAAATAGGGCAGCTTCGTCTCCAATGCCCCTTCTCTTGGCAATAAAAGCAAATTGACTCTTTTGGAACAGGACATGGAACTACTTCAGACATTGCCTTTCTCTTATGATCAAACTTTTTGATCATAGCATGTCTTTCGTTGCCATTGTCTATATCCATAGAGGTCTTGAAGACAGATTCACCAATCAACTTTGCTTTTCTATTGCGCCAAACCATTGCTGATTCAGCAGCAATAAGCATATAGGTGAGATCTATAAGGGTCACGTCGCAGTTCATCATATAGTACTCTCTTACGAACTCACTATATGAGTTAGGAAGTGACTGAAGAACCCAATCAACAGCCATCTCCTCACAGACAACGGATCCCAACATTCTTAACCTATCAATGTGTGACTTCATCCCTAGGACGTGTGCACACACTGACTTTCCTTCTTCATGTTTACTTGCCAAAAGGGCTTGAGTGAGCTTGAACTTTTCAAGCCTTCGAACTTGTGGGTTAGGGAGAATAATTGGAGGAGGTGGAGGAAGTGAAGCATGATTTCTTGTTCCTCGATCGAATCGTGGAATATCATCTTCTTGTGGAAAGCTTGTTCCACGGGATTTGGGAAGACCATAATTGTCGTACTTTGACATCTACAAAACGGGAGAAAACGAATTCAAGTTAGTTGATTGATTGAGTCCTTAGTAAATCACCCAAATGAGATACTAAGGCTAGGACCCAACACAATACGCTACAACCTAGAAAAGAGATGTCGTAATCTAGTTGCAGAATATTTGAAGGTAAGTGAATGACGATTCACTAATTTCCACCACGAAAAACGAAAAAGAAATTTAAGTTTTAAATCTATGAAAATTCCTAGATCCTTTGAGATTCATTGAACATTTCAATGGCATGTTTAAATCTTGATATGCCCCTCTAGTTTGTGTCTGGGATGCCGAGGATCACAAAGCGGGTGTGAATAACCATGCAAACTTACATGGTGCCCTCACATGTTACAGTCACCTATTCGATGTGCCGGTAAACCACACACGCTCCACCGAACTATGAAAAACATTGAGTCACCCTTTGCTACCTTTGCTTAGAACCATTTAGTGTGTCGGTAAACCACACACGCTCCACTAACATCTTCGCAAGGGCACAAAGTGTAATTTCATGGAATTGCATCAATTCACTTTTGCCTAAGTAACTAAGATTAGGAATTTGTAAAACATTTAGTTACTTTTGTACTTCATTATACTTATAATGGAAGGTTTTGTCCTATCCTACCCGTTCGGCTAACGACCCTCCACTAGTCAAGAGTGCGGTGGGTAAGAGTGGATACTCATTCAATCGCCATTTTATAGGCAATTTCCTTAAACACCCCTTATAGACCAGCTTCGTGAATGAGGCCTACTAACGGTAAGACTGACTTTTACTCATATATATATATATATATATATATATATATATATATATATATATATATATATATGTAATGTTAGACTTTTAATGTTATATATAGTATAGGGTGTATTTTACACTTTTAAAATACTAGGTGGTCAAATTTAACGATTATACTTTTAATTCAATTAAATGTAAACCAAAACTTTTATGGATTTATTAAACCTCTTTTAATTATACACCTTAATTAATTAATAAAACCATAAGGGTGTGATTTGAACTTTTCAAAACAATACTAGTGTTTTAGAATTTAACATTCCTAGATTAAACTTTTAATCAACTTTTAAATTCCAAAACTTGAGGGCAAGTTTTGAAACATTTCAAAAACTTAGGGTTTAGAATTTAAATATACATTAATCTTTTAATCAAAATTTAAATTTCAAAACTTGAGGGTAAGTTTTGAAACATTTTCAAAACATTAGGGTTTCAACTATTTAAATTTCAAAACTAAACATTTCGAGTTTAAATTTAAACTATAAAACCTAAAAGGGAAATATTAAAACTTTTCATAACACAAGGATCAAATAACAAATAATATAAATTAGACAATTAATTTCATCATTATCTATATTTGACTTAGTTTTAATTTCTTGCAAAATAAGTTACCCAATTAATACAAATAATCAACTTAAATCATATAAGGAATTAAATATTTTTTTAATTGATAAATATCTTCAATTAGATCAAGAATATACTAATATATATCATAAAATCGGATTTATATTGATCTAATATGATAAAGGCAAGTATCTCAAAGATAAACAACAAGAAATCCCGAAATCCCCTCTTTCTGACGCATGAACTCGTCGAGTACCCATATGGACTCGCCGAGTAGAGGCCTACTCGCCGAGTCCACAATGGGACTCGCCGAGTCCATCAGGCAGGCTCACAAAAATCGAATTTTTCAACTTGAACAAACATACAAGGCATCAATACAATAGAAACCAATCAAGGCTCTGATACCACTGATGGATTTTGAACATAAAAACATCCTATGTGCTCATACAAACCCTAATGCTTGGATCTAGGTTTCTCTATTGTACATGTATGTTATCCAAGACTATAAACCTTAGATCTAGCATATGATAATCAATATAACATATAATTAGGGTTTAGATCATACATTGATTGTTATGTAGCAATAACAATCACAAATCCTCCTTGTAATGATTGTAGAAAGCTTAGAGTCACAAATGTCACTCCTCTAATGGTTCACAAACACCAAGAGCAAGAGGATGAAGAGGAGAGGTAAAGGAGGCTGCCCAAAAACGTCTACAAACCCTAGAAGGAGTCTTGTTCACCACGTTTTTGGAGCATAAGGGTTCTATATATAGTGAGGCTATTAGGGTTATCTAACAAGGAAACCTAATTTGGATGCTTAAGCCCTAAGCAACCCATGGACTCCTTTCCTTAAGGCCTTGGACGATTTCTAATGGGTTTCCCCATAGAATTCGTCCACCTTATAATATAAGGCAATCCATAGCCCAATTGCAATTATCTTATAATTACAATTCCAGTCCCTTAAGTTTAATTAATCTCTTTTAGTCATAAACTTAATTCTTATTAAATCTTGACTAATATTAATTAAACAATATGATTTCTCCTTTAATATATTATTCCCATAATATATTAATAAATCATATTTAATCCTTTCTCTCCATAATTCATCCTATCAAGTTGCTTTGGTGAAGGCAACCCAAATGGACCATGCACCATCGGGTCAAGTACATACCAAAATAGTTATGGACTTAGACACTAATCCAACAGTATGCACTGTATCTTGCTGTCCATAGCCTCTTTCCATTTGGCAGACTCAGGGCCTGCCATGGCTTTCGTGTAGCTGTTAGGTTCATCCAGACTTACCAGTGTATTATCACTGATAAGTGTATCACCTTCCTCAGTAATATGGAAAACATAGTAATCCTCATGTGCATTCCTAACTCTCGTGGAACACCTTAGAGGTACAGACTCGTCAGTCGGATCAACAGGAGTTTCCTCCTCAGGTTGATCGCTAGGGTTTGAGGATCCTTCACCACTTTACTCTTGAATTTCTTCAAGGTCAATTTGTCTCCCACTGTTTCCTTGGCTTATGAACTTTCTCTCGTGAAAGACCCTTCTCCTTGCTACAAAGACCACATTATCAATGAGTCTGTAGAAGAGATAACCAAAGGATTTATATGGGTAGCCGATGAAAATACACCTCTCACTTCAAGGTTCGAGCTTATCGTGAGTCTCTCACCTCACGAATGCCTCGCAACCCAAAATCTTAATGTGGTTCAGATTGGGAACTTTTCCAGTCCACATCTCGTGAGGTGTTTTGGCAACTTTCTGGTAGAGACTAGATTAAGAATATGGGCGACAGTCTCTAAGGCATACCCCTAAAATGAGATTGGTAGTAAAGATCGATTCATCATGGAACAAACCATATCCAACAAGGTTCGATTACGTGTCTTAGCCACACCATTAAGCTGAGGTGTTCTGGAAGGTGTCAATTGTGAGACAATCTCACATTCCGTAGGATAGTCAAGGAACTCTGTACTAAGATACTCTCCACCTCGATCGGATCGAAGCATCTTAATGTTCCTGCCCAACTGATTCTCCACTTCCTGTTTAAACTCCTTGAACTTTTCAAAGGTTTCTGGCTTATGCTTGATTAAGTAGACATATCCATATCTACTATAATCATCAGCAAAAGTCACACAGAAGCGGTTAGCATCCCTTGTGGCGGTTCTGAAGGGTCCACACACATCAGTATGTATGAGATCCTACAAACCCTCATCCCTAGCACAAGAACCAATGAAAGGTGATTTTGTCATTTTTCCAAGTAAACAAGATTCATAACTAGCATCCGACTTTAGGTCAAATGACTCCAAGACTCCATCATTTTGGAGTTTGCTTATGCGTTTCTTTCTTACATGTCCAAGACGACAATGCCATAATGATGCTTTATCCAAGCTAGTGAAAGAATCGATACACAACACATTATTTCCTAGGTTATCTACAACCGACACAATTTCATACACACCATCACAAGGTAATGCTTTAAAATAAAGAACATTATTAAAGAAAGCATTAATACCACCGCATTCATTATCAAACAAAAAGGTAAACCCTTGTTTGTACAAACCATGAAAGGAAATAATATTTCTCGCTATTTCAGACGAGTAACAACATTTCTTCAAATCTAATGTTAACCCACTACTTAGAAACAAAGAATAAACTCTAATCTTGGTGACAGGTGAAGCTTTCCTATCCCCTATGATTAAGTTTATCTTTCTATGCTCCACATTCTCACTTCTTCTTAGTCCCTGCAAATCAGAATATATTTGAATACCACAACCTGTATCAAGGACCCAAGAATTAGAATAGGGCGAGTTATTAGACAATATAGTGTAAATACCTGCATTGTTTGGTTTTACTTTCCCATCCTTAACATCTTGCAAGTACTCTAGGCAGTTTCGCTTCTAGTGCGCCTTTTCATGGCAATAGAAGCATTCGGCCTCTTTAGGGTTGGCAGAAGGAGTGACAGAACCACTTTGGTTCTACTTGAAGAGGAGCCATCAAGAGACTTTCCCTTGGTACCCTTCGAAGGGCCCTTCCTCTTCTTCCCTTTACCTTGCCCGATAGCCAGAACAGGGGCAACGGTAGGAGTAGGAGTGGTAACAACCGATTTACTTTTAAGACCACTTTCGTCGGTCTTCAAAAGTCCTTGAAGTTTGTTGAGCGTGACCTCCTCCTTGTTCATGTGATAGGTCATTCTGAATTGATCATAACAAGGAGGTAAGGAGTGCAATATGATATCAATTGCCAACTCCTCAGGGAAGTTCACATTCAATTTCAGTAAACGGTCCATGAATCTTTGCATTTTCTGCATGTGGCCCGTGATGGGCTCACCATCCTTCATTCGGGTTGTTATCATGGAGGAGATGATTTCATACCGCTCTTGACGAGCACTCTAATGGTATTTGTCCATCAAGTCCTGGTGCATCTCAAAAGGGTAATAATCCTCATAGGACTTTTGAAGCTCGACTGTCATCGTAGACAACATGATACATGCCACTTTGGTAGCATCTCTCTCATGTGCCCTAAAGTCAGCGATCACCTCGGGAGTAGCAGTAGACTCATCAAGATCCTTAAGCTCCTTGTCGAGGACATATTCCTTTTCCTCATAGCGCGTGACCATCCTGATGTTCTTGATCCAATCATTGAAGTTGGATCCATCGAAGATGACTCTCCCACAAAGGTTCATGAGAGAGAAGGAGCCGATAGGGTTTGAGCCAGAAGCAGCATTGTTGGAAGACATATGGAAAAGAAGAAAGACAAGTTTAGATTAGATATAAATATAGTCCTTAATAAGACACCCAAATGTAATATTAAGGCTAGGACCCAACACAATATTTTATAACTTAGAAGAGGGATGCCGTCATCCAAGCTATAAAATATTTAAAGGTAGGTGAATGACGATTTACCAATTTCCACCATGAAAACGAAATGTATTATTAGGTTTTAATTGGTTTTGAAACTCCTAGATTCTTTTGAAATTCATTGAACTTTTCAATGGCATGTTTCAATCTCGAATGTTCCCTTCAAGTTTTGTGACTGGGATACCGAGGATCACATAACAAGGTGTGAATAACCATGCAAATTACTTGGTACTCTTAGTGTTTATTACCTAACCAATGTACTGGTTAACCACATGCGCTCCACCAATCTATGATAAACCTTAAGCCACCCTTTGTGTATCTTGTTAAATCCAAGTTAGTGTGTCGGTTAACCACACACACTCCACTAACGAATTAAGCAAAGTGCAAAGTGTAATTTCATGGGTTGGCACCAAATTCACATTTTCCAAAAGTAACTAAGATTGAGAATTTAATAAACATTTAGTTATTTTATAATCATTATACTATTAATGAGGATTAAAGTCATTGTCCTACCCGTTCGGCTAACGACCCTCCACTAGTCAAGGAAGCGATGGGTGAGAGTGGACACCCATTAAGTTGCCATTTTATAGGCAACAACCTTATACCCCCCTCATAGATTCCAACAATTTCCTTTTATTTATTCATCAAATGATTACAATTGTTGATAAATGTCATCAATACATCTTATTAATGTCTATCAGTAAATACACGCTTTGCATTCTTCATGGTACATATTTGACAACCTTAACTTTTATAACTAAAAAAACTCAAACAAAATACAAGCAATAAATGAGTCAACATCATGAATTAAGGTGGGGAGTTGAACTACAATTTAATGGCAAATGTCCACATTATTTCTACAAATTCTTTAACTGTTTAATAATTAATGATGCAATTTATAATTATTCCCATTTCCTACCTAGAAAATACTATGGTTCTATCCGGTATCCACTTGTTATATAAATACTGAACCCATGATGAAACGAAATGTAGTTCCTAGTGATTTTACAACATCCACAAAATGAAGAAGGTTATCTTGATATGCTTCCTACTCATGGTTTGTGTGTCTGGATCAGGTTCGAAACTGGCCACCCTTTTAACTTGAAATCATAGATACATGTATCATTTTTCCGAATCCTTGTATTTATATTTTTTTTATTATGATGAGGTTTTTCAGGAATTCCATCCAAGCCTAAAGACACCCCAAATCCCCCAATTGGTACTTTAGTTACATGTACGAAATCCGCTGATTGTACATCTTATTGTACGTGTGATAAGAGCAAACAACTTTGTATAAATAAGAATTGTTATTGTAGTGACAAAAAATGCTAAGTCTACCGGTGAGATATCACTGGCAATGAATGCATTTAGCCAATATAAATAAATGTTATAAATTTAGATGTGCTATCTATCTAGAACTTAAGCATTCAATCACAAGTTGCAAGAACTGTGTCTTCTTCTTACCACTTAACTAATAACATTTAATGTTCAACATAGATTTATTTATAAACATAAAAGTGGTTTTGATGTACGCTTTATTGAATATACCAAGTCCGTTGCATGTGAATAAATATATGGCATGAAAAGAATATTGATAAATATATATTGTTAAAAGAGTTATTAATTGTAAAATATAAATTATTATATTAATTTAAAACATTATCATCATTTTAAATATTATTGAAATTAACCGATAAGAAAGTAGTTGTTAAAAGTTAAAAGAAAGGTTGTCAAAATCGCGATCTTAATCGTAGGATCGTACTATCCTATGATCGCAGGTATAAAACAAATCAAATCGTAGATCGTATATAGATCGTATTTAGGTAGGATTGCAAGTAAGATCCTAGGATCGTAGAATCGGGATATGATCCGATCCCACCCTCCCTTGATTTATTTTTGAAAAAATATTTTTAAGAAATCAAAAATAAAAAAAAAAAAAATTTACCACTTTATTTACTTTTACTCTTTCCCGGCTTACCGTTCAACATTTTATTTTTGTCATGACTAATATTTATATGTTTTTATAGATTTTGAACGGAAAACTAAATATTGGAGATATTTTAAAATTTTAAACTTATAAGTTAAAATTATGTTTTTTTGTGGATCTTAAGATCCCGATTCCGATCTTATAAACTCAAAAACAATCTTACATAAGATCCTAATCTTGACAACCTTAGTTAAAAGTTTGTATTATTCAAATAATAGTTTAAGGTAATTAACAATATACAAATAGAGTCTTTCAAAAAAACATATAAAAATAGATTTAATGATTAAAAGTCTCACGTTTCAATTAAACAAATTTTGTTGAATATATTAATTTATATCAAAACTAACTCATAACCTTCACAGTAAATCTTATTTAGAGTAAATTACACGAATGGTTCCTATGGTTTAGGGTAATTTGTACGTTTGGTCCGTAACTTGGAAGGTCCCTGCTGTTTGTTTTTTGTTACACGTTTGGTCCCTGTCTTTCCTAAAAAAACTATTTTCCCCTTGATTTTTTAAAATATTTAAATAAACACACCCCAACCCCAACCCTACTCACCTTACCTTACCTATCCCATAATTTTTTTTCTATTTAAATAATAGTTTCTTTAGGTAAGACAGACACCAATCGCGTAACAAAAACAAACAGTAGGGACCAAGCGCATATCAAAAACAAACAGTAGGGACTTTCCAAGTTAAAAAAATAAGTTAGGGACCAAACGTGCAAATTACCCCAAACCATAGGGACCATTCATGTAATTTACTCTATTATTTATAAGATATATTTTGTATATATACGATTTAAACAATAAATAATTTGTACAACCACATAAGCTCAAATAACATTAAAAATCATATAAAATATATAAGTTTTTTTTTTTATTAAGTATATATATATATATATATATATATATATATATATATATATATATATATATATAGGTTATAATGTGGATAGACAACTATTATGTGGACGTGCGGATAATGTTATTTTATGAAAATTACTAAAAGAATATATTGTTTAGTAATGTGAATACGTTCAAGCTCACATAACTATTGTTATTTTAATGGATTCTCACCAATTCTAATTCATTTTTATTCTCATTCATCGTTTTTTATTTATTTTAATTCTTACAAAATACGACTCAATAAACATCCTGATAACATTCTGACAGAATGAGAATAATTAAAAAAATGTATAATAAACTTATAGACGATTTAATTAGTGAAA